>NC_060140.1:55900917-58752584 GCF_021461385.2 Schistocerca piceifrons | reverse complement strand
AGCCGCTTGAATTTTTGCTTTTAGCTAGTAGAATGTGTGAAGTTTTGTTGGTATCGCTAACAGTTGTGGTTTAGTAGCATGAATAAAAGTTGTTGCTTTCTTAGTAGAGTATTGTTAGTTCTCTAAACTGTTCTACTGGAGCTACGGTCGCAGGTTCGAATCCTGCCTCGGGCATGGATGTGTGTGATATCCTTAGGTTAGTTAGGTTCAAGTAGTCCTAAGTTCTAGGGGACTGATGACCTCAGACGTTAAGTCCAATAGTGCTCAGAGCCATTTTTTTTTGTTCTACTGGTGTTTCTGAACTTAGGTAACGTAGACGTATAGTTTTTCAGTAACTGTTAAAATTCTACCATTAGTGGGAATGTGGACTTTGTAGTATGTTTGTAAGTAGTGGGTTACGGTGTGGTAATTGTTTAAAGTCTTTTCATCGGGGGGGGGGGGGGGGGGGGTTGCAGTGGGGAAGCTAGTGGACATTCTAGCGAGATCCTCTCCTGGTAATGCAGAAAATCAGTAGTAGAAATAAGTTGATAGAGGAGCAGGAGCGTAAGATCTGTGCTCTACCGGTGCACTTACAATACGCAAAGAAGGAACTAGTTACATTGAGGAGGGTGAAGGGTGTTGGAGAATTGGAACTGGCAGTTGGTAAGAAGGCAGACAGGAAGAGTTGTGTATAATGTATCTGTGAAGGAAACTCTTTGACTATGTATACATTTTTCGGTTATGTGAATTTTTGAGCGATGTTGTTTAAATTATGCTAGTGAATGTAAATAACTACTGCAATGATTGTTATGCAATGTACTATAAATGACTTGGCCCGAAATTAGGAAAAGTAGTGTTAAATGTAAAAGGTGTGTGGAAGCCCCGCAGCTACGGAAGTAGCATGATGGAGTGGAAAAGGTGTGGTTGGCGCGCAAGTGGCAACTCGTCCCTTGCGACGGGTAAGGAGTCTGGGCTGAGCAGTTCCGTAGTTAACACCTCGCTAGCAGCAGTGGATCACAGTGGCTCATATTCCTGGAGTTTTGAGGCCAAAAGAGCTTAAGGGCAGAATTTATGGGCCGCGGATGCTGCATGTGGTGATACCACTATCATGGCAAGGCTTTTGACCCTATACAAATATTATTTCGACGCCAAGAAGATCGGTAATAGGGCGGAGTGCCACCGTGAATTCAATTCAAAGTGTCCTCGATTATTATGAGAAAATGGGGGAACTTGAATTTAACGTTGTGTTGTCATTTTCACAGCGAATTTTAATTTGGAGTAGGTCAAAAGACTGCTTATGGAAGCACATTTGTTATTTAAAGAATTATAGTTTGTTGTGTTTTACTTAATTAATAATTGATGATAAGAATGCTGGTGTAGTTTAGTTAATGAGTATGGTACTGAAAACCGTTGAAGTTTAAGAGTCCTTTTGTACCAGCCTAGCTATTTAATGAAGCAATGCAAACGCTCCTTCAGAGCCAGTGTAGTTAGATTTGCATTCTGTTTTGTTCCTTCATACGCTTTGTTCATTCACCTTTACTGTTTGTGTTCATCAGCGCTGAAAGCTAGAATTTCACGCCGACAGAGCAACTGGACTTCCACTGAGTGCCCACAGATGGCCCTTTTAGATGTATAACGTTTCTACTCCATCAGATGGATGGCCGTTGGTATTTACAGCCTTGCAACAATCGTGAGAAGTTTCCAGACGGAGGTGGGAGCATTACGGTGTGTTGAATTTTCCATAGCTGATCTCGTCATTCTGGAGGACACAAGGGATCAACACAAGTATGTATCTATCCTCGGGGTAATGTCCAAACACATATACTGTTTGCTTTTTCTCGGCACTACAGTATTCATCAGCAGGACGTTGCAACGTGTCACACCACACCACAGCTCACAGTGTACGAGCGCGGTTAGAAGAGCACTGGCATGAGCTCACCCTCCTCCTCTGGCCACCAGACATACCGGACTGAAACTCAATGAAGAGTCTGTGGGATCCTTCTCCCCTGGCCACCAGACATGCCGGACTGAAACTCAATGAAGGGTCTGTGGGACCCTCCTCCCCCGGCCACCAGACATGCCGGACTGAAACTCAATGAAGATTCTGTGGGACCCTCCTCCCCTGCCACCAGACATGCCGGACTGAAACTCAATGAAGAGTCTGTGGGACCGTCTCGACAGCGCTATTCGCGCCATGAATCCTCAACCGGGAGGTCCAGCGCAGCTGGCCATGGCATTACAGTCAACATGGCTCAAATCCCCTTCGACACCTTCCACAATCTTAATTGCTTCCTTCCTGTACTACCAGAAACTCAATTTCTCTCTTCCTGTACATCCGCACAGCATAGGGGTACTTTCCAGCCTTTCACAGGTGGTCACATTAATATGGCTGGAGAGTGTGGAAGGATTAGTGCTGATCGGCAAGTTCCAGTGGCAGACGCTGGAAGAGAAGCGTTGTTTCAGAGAAAGGTTTAGTGTTGAAATTCCATGAGCGTACTTTCTATGAACTATCGGGCAACATGTCATTGCCTACCACAGTGACCATCTCGTGGAATGAGCATTGCAAAGTGTTGTGTACATAGTTCCGCGTAGTCAGCGCGTACACAACTTTCCCACTAGAGCGCGCCCCGCTAAGCACAACAGCGCAGACGCAGCGCTCATCCGTCTCCGCACTACGAGATGGCGCTGCCATAGAGACGGACCAAATTCTGCTTCCGTCGATCCGTGTATTAAGATGTAACGCAACCAATGAGATTGCTGCTAACGTAGAACCTTTTCTCCTCGCGGATCACACTCGCGCAGTGATCCCTGAACGCGCGAGGTATTACAACGAGTGTACAGAGCTCCGATTAGGCAGTCTGCACTAGTCTGCATTAGTCTATAGTCAAGTTTAGTCTGCGCCTAACAACATTACCATATACCCGTGGTCTAGGAGTAGCGTCTTTGATTCTTAATCAAAACGTATTCGGTCCCGGGTTCGATCCCCGCCACTGCCTAAATTTTGATAAATAATCAGCATTGGCGGCCGAAGACTTCCGGCATAAGAAGTCAGCCTCACTCTGCGAACGGCCTTGTCAAAGAGGGCGGAGGAGCGGATAGAGGTTCAGGGCACTCTCTTGTCCTAGGGGTGGGAAATTGCCCCTAATGGCGGAAGAATCAGCAATGATCAACGACATGAGGATGCAGAAGGCAATGGAAACCACTGCATTAAAGACACGTAACGTGTATCCACAGGACATGTGGCCAGTAATTGAAGAAGTGTCATGATGATCTCTCCATTGGCAAAAGATTCTGGAATAGTCCCCCATTCCGATCTCCGGGAGGGGACTGCCAAGGGGGAGTTACCATGAGAAAAAGATTGAATAATCAACGAAAGGATAACGTTCTACGAGTCGAGGCGTGGAATGTCAGAAGCTTGAACGTGGTAGGGAAACTAGAAAATCTGAAATGGGAAATGCAAAGGCTCAATCTAGATATAGTAGGGGTCAGTGAAGTGAAGTGGAAGGAAGACAAGGATTTCTGGTCAGCTGAGTATCGGGTAATATCAACAGATGCAGGAAATGGTATAACTGGTGTAGGATTCGTTACGAATACGAAGGTGGGGCAGAGGGTGTGTTACTGTGACCAGTTCAGTGACCGGGTTGTTCTAATGAGAATCGAAAGCAGACCAACACCGACAACGATAGTTCAGGTATACATGCCGACGTCGCAAGCTGAAGATGAACAGATAGAGAAAGTTTATGAGGATATTGAAAGGGTAATGCAGTATGTAAAGGGGGACGAAAATCTAATAGTCATGGGCGACTGGAATGTAGTTGTAGGGGAAGGAGTAGGTTACAGGAGAATATGGGCTTGGGACGAGGAATGAAAGAGGAGAAAGACTAATTGAGTTCTGTAACAAGTTTCAGCTAGTAATAGCGAATACCCTGTTCAAGAATCACAAGAGGAGGAGGTATACTTGGAAAAGGGCGGGAGATACGGGAAGAAATCAATTAGATTACATCATGGTCAGACAGAGATTCCGAAATAAGATACTGGATTTTAAGGCGTACCCAGGAGCAGATATAGACTCAGATCACAATATAGTAGTGATGAAGAGTAGGCCCGTTGGTATTTACAGCCTTGCAACAATCGTGAGAAGTTTCCAGACGGAGGTGGGAGCATTACGGTGTGTTGAATTTTCCATAGCTGATCTCGTCATTCTGGAGGACACAAGGGATCAACACAAGTATGTATCTATCCTCGGGGTAATGTCCAAACACATATACTGTTTGCTTTTTCTCGGCACTACAGTATTCATCAGCAGGACGTTGCAACGTGTCACACCACACCACAGCTCACAGTGTACGAGCGCGGTTAGAAGAGCACTGGCATGAGCTCACCCTCCTCCTCTGGCCACCAGACATACCGGACTGAAACTCAATGAAGAGTCTGTGGGATCCTTCTCCCCTGGCCACCAGACATGCCGGACTGAAACTCAATGAAGGGTCTGTGGGACCCTCCTCCCCCGGCCACCAGACATGCCGGACTGAAACTCAATGAAGATTCTGTGGGACCCTCCTCCCCTGCCACCAGACATGCCGGACTGAAACTCAATGAAGAGTCTGTGGGACCGTCTCGACAGCGCTATTCGCGCCATGAATCCTCAACCGGGAGGTCCAGCGCAGCTGGCCATGGCATTACAGTCAACATGGCTCAAATCCCCTTCGACACCCTAGATAGGGGACCCGGTATTATAATCGGAATTTAAAAGAGCTTTGGAGGACTCACGGTCGTATAAGGCAGAAGAGATAGATAACATTCCATCAGAATTTCTAAAATCATTGGGAGAATTGGCAACAAAACGACTATTCACGTTGGTGTGTAGAATATATGAGTCTGGCGATATACCATCTGACTTTCGGAAAAGCATCATCCACACAATTCCGAAGACGGCAAGAGCTGACAAGTGCGAGAAATTATCGCATAATCAGCTTAACAGCTCATGCATCGAATCTACTTTCAAGAATAATATACAGAAGAATGGAAAAGAAAATTGAGAATGCGCTAGGTGACGATCAGTTTGGCTTTAGGAAAAGTAAAGGGACGAGAGAGGCAATTCTGACGTTACGGCTAATAATGGAAGCAAGGCTATGGAAAAATCAAGATATTTTCATAGGATTTGTTGATCTGGAAAAAGCGTTCGACAATATAAAATGGTGCAAGCTGTTCGAGATTCTGAAAAACGTAGGAGTAAGCTATAGGGAGAGACGGGTCATATACAATATGTACAACAACCAAGAGGGAATAATAAGAGTGGACGATCAAGAACGAAGTGCTCGTATTAAGATGGGTGTAAGACAAGGCTGTAGCCTTTCGCCCCTACTCTTCAATCTGTACATCGAGGAAGCAATGATGGAAATAAAAGAAAGGTTCAGGAGTGGAATTAAAATACAAGGTGAAAGGATATCAATGATACGATTCGCTGATGACATTGCTATCCTGAGTGAAAGTGAAGAAGAATGAAAGGATCAGCTGAACGGAATGAACAGGCTAATGAGTATACAGTACGGTTTGAGAGTAAATCGGAGAAAGACGAAGGTAATGAGAAGTAGTAGAAATGAGAACAGCGAGAAACTTAAAATCACGATTGATGGTCACGAAGTCAATGAAGTTAAGGAATTCGGCTGCCTAAGCAGTAAAATAACCAATGACGGACGGAGGGACGGAGCAAGGAGGACATCAAAAGCAGACTCGCTATGGCGAAAAAGGCATTTCTGGCCAAGAGAAGTCTACTAATATGAAATACCGGCCTTAATTTGAGGAAGAAATTTCTGAGGATGTACGTCTGGAGTACAGAATTGTATGGTAGTGAAACGTGGACTGTGGGAAAACCGGAACAGAAGAGAATCGAAGCATTTGAGATGTGGTGCTATAGACGAATGTTGAAAATTAGGTGGACTGATAAGATAAGGGATGAGGAGGTTCTACGCAGAATCGGAGAGGAGAGGAATATGTGGAAAACACTGATAAGGAGAAGGGACAGGATGGTAGGACATCTGCTAAGACATGAGGGAATGACTTCCATGGTACTAGAGGGAGCTGTAGAGGGCAAAAACTGTAGAGGAAGACAGAGATTTGAATACGTCAAGCAAATAATTGAGGACGTAGGTTGCAAGTGCTACTCTGAGATGAAGAGGTTAGCACAGGAAAGGAATTCGCGGCGGGCCGCATCAACCAGTCAGTAGACTGATGACCAAAAGAAATAAAAAATAAAAAATAAAAAAAAAACAACGGGTATCACAATTAACAGCGTAACAGCTAGCAGCACGAGGCATCACAACAGCGTTTCACCAGGCAACGCCGGTCAACTGCTGTTTGTGTATGAGAAATCGGTTGGAAATTTTCCTCAGGCCAGCACGTTGTAGGTCTCGCCACTGACGCTAAACTTGTGTCAATGGTCTGAAAAGCTAATCATTTGCATATCACAGCATCTTCTTCCTGTCGGTTGAATTTCCGCGTCTGTAGGACATCATCTTCGTGGTGTAGCACTTTTAATGGCCAGTAGTGTAGTTTAACAATTTTCAGTCTGTTAATTGTTTTCTTTTTTGTGCGTATTAATCAACATACGGAGATCTAAGCCACCACATCTGAACATAGCAGTTCACCTTACTTGGCAGAACTTCAAAACGCAGTGCACAAAGCTCTGAATACCGATGTGAATACTGCAGCTTCAATTGAATTCAGTTTTCTTTCTTTAACAAGATACTTAGGACATTAAGTCAGTAGACTGATGACCAAAAAAAAAATTCCTGTACATAGCCATGAAGATAAATGAATATACACTTTATCAAGTATCAGAGATATATGTGAGAATAAGATTAACGTACCAAGACCAAAGGAACTTCAGATTGTCATTTGTAAACAGCATCCAGAATCAAGTTACGTAATGTCTATGATTTTTATTATTTTAATAAATGTGTGTGAAAATTAATCAAGTTCTGATTAAAGTTGGTCACCGTCAATCTGCTACTCTAAGCGTGCAAGTGGCATTTCTATCTTCTGACCTAACGGCAGAAGATAAACACGCCACGATAAGACCACGAGACATATTGCTGACACTCGCCTACTTCGTTAGAGCGACAAGTCAAATAATCTGATGGTGTGTGTACCGAAGGTCTTAAGTACCCACACCACACTAGGGAATCAGGGAACTTGGTGATCGCGGGATCGTTTAGCGGCAGTCGATCTTATCATAGCACCTTATCATAGCGGAGGGGTCAGTAAAGCGGGCGAAATGGAAGCGGCACCACAAGTCCCCTCCCCCACGAAACAGTAAAGTGGCTTGCGGAGTACAGGTGTAGATGTAGAGACGTAGATGCTGTCTTCTTAACCTGTGCCTGCAACACAGCATTCTGTGTGTCCACGCGCATGTCATCGCTCGTGAGGAGCACTGTGGAGCATCCTATTAGTTACGTACATACAAGTAGAAATGTTTATGGGATTGAAATTCTATCCTCTGCATTTTCATCTCTCTTCAGTTGTTACCCATTTGCTTGTTGCGTCCTCTAGTTCAGTGCTTCTACCGTCCGTGGTTAGTTCCGACTTGATCTATCGACCTCTTTCTAGGTTACTGATTGATCTGTAATCTACCGCCGACAACTCATTATTATTTTAGGTGTCTTGTATTCTTCGATTCTTGTGATTTATTCAATCCATTTATTTTATATTTATTTATGTGTAAGGGTACGCTTTTAAGTCCTAATTCTTGTCTGATTGTTGTATTCCTTATCATATCAGGTAGACCGCAGTTAGTTGCTTATTTTAAAAACCCCGTTTCCACAGCTTGTATTCTTCGTTTACTGCCAGCTGCTAACGTCAAAGTCTCAGTGTCATAAAGTATGGATTTTTTTCGGAAGTTCTTTCCTCATGTTTTTATTCAATGGTCCACATAGGATCCCATTAATATAACTCAATCATTAAACTTATTGCTGTAAATCTTGTTCGTTTGTCAAACAGGTGGTACTATCCAAGACCTAGTCTGTTTTCTGGTTCTGTATTACAATTTTGCTTGGATCCGGGTCTTGACCTTTAAAAGGCACAATATTTTTTCTGAGTTGGTTAAATTATATCTCAGCAGATATATTTCCTCTATAACGGTAAATGGCTTGTAAGGGGGTGCCTTCCATGTTAACTGTAAGAAGTTGGTCATCAGAAAAGAGCGATTGTTTAAAGTCATGGGCATACAACTCTATTGCTTATAGATTCATCTCAACCTATCATCAACATAGGTATCAAAATGTAACGGAGAGAAACGGCATCCTTGTCGTTGCCCTAAATTTATTGTTCCTTCATGTAACCGCTCTTTCAATCAAGAATAAAATTATCAGGCTTATTTTCGTGTAGGGGAGAAGTGATCGATAATATCGGAAATAATTAACCCCTAAATGCATGATTTTTTATTTAAAGCTGTAAAAAATTACCACGTTTAGTTTATAGTACCTACATTACGAAAAAAAGTATTAAAAATATTTTTAATTAAATTAATAAAGCATTATTCTTGACAATCGCTACAAACACAAAAACCGACATAATTTCAAATCTATCGTAAAGACACTCGAATTAACTGTCTATACAAATCTACTTACGTTTTCTAAATAAAAAAGTAGTTTTAAAACCGACAAATCAGTGCACAAACACCAAAAAAACATCTCTACTCTCCGCCAAAACACAAGCGCAGTAGTACTAGCATACAGATATTTGTCGAACTGGTTCAGTTCATCCTGCCATTTACGATGGCTATGAGGAACTACAAGTAGCTTAGCAGCTGCAATACAGTGAATACATTTAACTACATAACGAATTTGTTACATAATGTTGCTCACTATACGATACATCGAAGAAATGAAGTCTGTAGCTGATCAGCTACACTATCCATTAAAGGGTTTATAGCATCGAAAAACTTTTAATTAAAATTATCGATACATAATCTCTCAGCAGAATAACGTCCGCAGCAAAGTAGCGCTTCACGTAAATCAAAGAGAGTTTAACGTTACTACTTTTGTTTCTAAATTCTGCTAAATAAACAATGCGCGAGTATTGTTACATCTCTGTCTTGTTTTCTGCGCAACCGAATAAGTCTACGTAGCTGCGGCGTGCGATATAGCGGGCATTTCGATGTGATATGCTATGGAAGGGGTCAGTGAACTTTTGTCAAACTGCAAGAAAATTGACTGTAGTTAATTTTTACGGGACAGATTTTTGCCGTAAGGTCACGTACTAAGAATATCTCAGGATTTGTGTGCGCGAATAAAAGGTAGTGCTAAGTATTAACTTTTATTACGTGCTGAATAACTGATAATAGGATAATATTAAATATAAGAACGGAACTGGACTCTTAGCTTTCTGAGAATAAAAGCGTACGAAGTCTGAATGATTGTATCGAAGAATAGTAATAGGCCACTGTCCTTGCTATAATATCTTTAAGTGACGAACTACAAAAATCACGGACATTTACTTACCCAAATTGCTGAGAGTAATTCTAGGATCATCCGTCCTTTTCCCTATATAGAAAACACAATCATTCATGATCATGTAATTATTATTGAATGTTGTTAGTTAAAAAGTAAAACGATTTTCATAATCACGTGTGTATTAGGGAATAATAGCTAATATCCAAAGACGATATTAATTATCTTGTCTTCCGTAACGCAGCAACAAATGAAGGGTGATCGACTGAGCAAAAAGTTAATATTAATTATTATGAAAATCCGAAATTTAATCGCCGTTACAGTGAAGATGTTTGCAGCTGCTCCATCTGATGTATAGATATAACTAAATTTTGGGATATCGAATAGATAACATCATATCTTCCGTTAGAGAAGTCGACGATAACAGATAGACGGAGAGCGGCTACATTTAGCATTCTCTTTTTTAGGCAGTGATACGTTTCAAGCAGCGATACATTTGTCAAATTACTGTTAACAAATGGTGTGGTATGACTTTCCTGTCTAATATTTCTCATAATTTTCTCTTCTCGACATTTTAAAACATTTTCACGTAGTCAAAAATAGCAAATGCGTTCCTCTATTAAATTCTAATTCTTCACATTTCAGTTTCAACTGATATTGTTCCATTATTATTTCAACGCAATCCGTTTGTTAACTTTGTATTGTGGATTCCTCCCTGTTATCCTTCAGGCTAAGCGCTCAGGGAGTCATCGAGTTGTACCAAAAATTTAGTTGAGGAATTTATTTACATGTCAATAAATTTCAAACAGGGTGAAATTCGAGTAACGTCTTCCGGCTGGAAAGACGTGTAGCTTACAATAGACGTGCTCGGTTACCGAAGTTAACGTCGTAGGTATGCTGCAGTCTTTGAAGAAAGGCAGGGCGACAACGAAAGAGTGAAATCGTTGCCCTTGACGTGGGAGGACATGTGGACTTAATTAACGCTGCGGGCAAGTTAAGATCAGACTCGTGTGTGTGTTCGTATGTAAAGCGCTGTTGGAGAACAATGAACGGGACAAAGGACTGACAGTGCAGCAGAAGGCAATGGAAAATGCCGCAGCTGGTACCTACTGCAATTCCCAGGGCGACAAACGAACCATTTTGAGTAACCTCTCTCGGACCTCTGCCGAGATTCACTGCCTTCAAATGAAGCCGAAGCTTTTGAAAAACTTTAACAGGCCATCACCAACGGAAGAAAGGCTACGGTCACCATAAAGCGAAAGTGAAACGACGTTCATGACCAAAGAAAGGAAATGTAAGTTGCGTTCATCTGATGACAGTGCCACATACAGCCTGCGGAGCAGAACCGATATGTGTGGAACGTGGATCACTGTCTCATTCACACTGACGACTGAAACGTGAGACATAACGGGCATCAGAGACTATATGATTCACCAACACAATGTACGACAGAAATACAAACAATTTTACTACAATTTTCTCGGGATCCTGTACAAATAATTTCTTACTCTTCGAGAAGAATTCTAATGCTTTCTCTGAAGTTAAAATTTATAGTTACCATGAACCGTCTTTGCGCTTTCTCCTTTTCCCCAAGACCTTTAATTTGTTTACCAAAATTAATTCCTATAATTGTTTTGAAGAAAAGTTTTCTTCCTTGTCGTCTTCCAGAGATACCTGTTGCAATTTGTTTCCTCACATGATGACGTTTATTAGTTTTTCAAGATGGTCTTTGTATATTTTTGTTTCCACAAAGGGTTTGTTTTATTCGTTTACATGAAGTAGTTCTGTATTCGTTCTTCATGACGATGTTCATCCTCAATCAAAGCGGGGTTTTGGTTTTAAGGAGAGTTACTAAAGTAGTCCGGAGCACGCTTCAGTAGAAATTCCGCGAGGAAAATATCATTGCGAGCTACAAGCTTAAGCTCACTGAGGCTCATGTATGGCGTTCGTAAGGTGGGGCTAAAGTGGGAAGGTGACCACGAATAAAAGAAAAAAAAAAGTGTCAGGACCTCTAACGTTTGGTGGCGCCCGAGCATAGGTCAGCCGGTTCGAATCCTGGTGGCGGAAAAATTGAGTCTGCTGTACTGCATTACATCCTGAATACATTCCTTTAGACAAAATATGAATTAAGCAGAATTCTCTGAATATTTTGGCATTTTATTCGATGAAAAAAATAGTAAAAATTATTTCACTAAAAATTTAGTGGGAAAAGCACTAACACGATTTGAGAATGAATTCATATTGTCAACTTACTTACATTCTTCTTCTTCTTCTGCATTTTGAGGCTTGGCATTTGTGCTTTTTCTATTTTCACTGCTACCTCATGCTGCGTCTTCCTAGGTCCATTCCTCGTGTTGGCTGGTACAGCATGGCCCCACATGGCATTGTCTATGCACTCATTCTTTGAAAGTGATATTTTTATGTTTTATTTTCTTCAATATTTTAATTAATATTACAATAATTCTAACTCTTCCCTGGCGACAACTCCCAGTTTCCTAAGAAATCGCGCTTCTGTTGCTTGTAGTTTGCTTTAATCACATTTTTAGGGATCTATGGCTCTCATTCATATAGCAGTACAAGATGAGCTATATTGAATTTTTAATTCTGCTCCGGAATATTTTGTTTATCATTCCGCGTACTGACAGTTTTATTTTCTTTATCCTTGTCCATTGCATAGCTTACGTCGCATACTACAAAATTAAAGTTGAGACATGCTATTATCATTTTGGAACATACGGGGTATTTCCCATGATGAGTCGCGATCGTAGTTTTCTCCGTTGATTTTCTGAGGTTATGTCTGTTTTCCCTAACTGACATAATTTATTGACTCTTATTTGTGACTCACTTCATTTTCGCCCAGAATGGTAACATAATCTGCGTTGATAAGGCTATTAACCAATTTATTTCTATTAATACTTATATTCAATTTACTTCTTGTTCCCAGATGCTGAATCAGACGGTTTACACAGGGTGGAGAAAAATTCTGTCACGAAATTTTAACCTTAGATAACTGACGTGAAACTTCCGGACAGATTAAAACAGTGTGCCGGGCCGAGACTCGAACTCGGCACCTTTGCCTTTCGCGGGCAAGTGCACTACCAACTGGGCTACCCAAGCACGACTCACGCCCCGTCCTCACAGCTTTAATTGCGCCAGTACCTCGTCTCCTACCTTCCAAACTCCACAGAAGCTCCCCTGGATAACAGACGCCAGTATGAACCAAAATTACTGAAGTTGTGTAGGTCGACAAAGCACCATTTGTAAACTACGGATGCTTGACGCCACGCCCTTCGATTGGCCTTGGGATTGCCCTGGTGCCGTTCGTCGGTTCACACATACAAACGTGTCGAATAGATCTTGCTGTTTTGTCTCCACCTCACGTCAGAGGCATTCACACGTAAGCTTCGCTTCGGAGCACACAGACACACACACACACACACGTCTCCTGCAATTTAGTCATACAGTAAGCATGGTGGCACAGTATTAGTCTGAAGAATAACGAAATATAATTTTTGTTTATGGACTAACCTACGGTAATGCGCATGAAGCTCGACGGTTTTATGAGGAACGGTACCCAGCAAGACGCCACCGACACCCGCAAAGGTTTACAGCAATTCACGGGCGACTTGGCGAAGAGACTATTCTCGAGCTCTTCGAGGAAGCACCTACGACAAGTACTCGAGCGGTTGGACACGACATGGGGCTTTCTCATTGCTTAGTCTGGGAGGTTTTGAGGGATGACGGCCAGCATCCATTCAGTTTCCACTCTGTCCAAGACCTTAATCCTGTGGTGGTCTGTGAACACAGGCTGGGATTTTTCCGGTGTTTCTGCGACGTGTTGTACGAGATACCGACTTCCCCACCATTGTGTTGCTTAACGACGAGTGCACTTTCCATCGGGGTGGCATTTACAATACTCGAAACGTTCATTGCTGGGCAAGGGGAAATCCTCACGTCACGTACGTCCACGGACACGAGGAAAGATTTTTGCTCAACTTTTGGGCCGGCATTGCGGGGTACAATCTGATTGGGCTGGTCCATCTACCTCCTCGACTTACCGTGGCAAATTACCTTCAGTTTTTCCAAGAAACTCTACCCGGCCTGCTGGAAGATGTTCCCCTGGATATACGGCAACGCATGTGGTTACAGCATGATGGGGCACCCGCACATTACAGTCGTGCTGTGCGAGAATATTTAAATGAACTCTTCGACGGCCGGTAATTGGCAGAGGTGCTCGTAGTACACTGCCCCCGCTATTACCACCTACAAACGAAGAGGAATTAATGGATCGCATTCAACGTGCCGCCAATCATATCAAGGCAAAGCCAGGATCTTTGAAAGCGTTCGTCAAAACACCGTTAAACGTTACCAAGCTTGTGTCACGTCAAAGGGTCGCAAGTTCGAGCACCTGGTTTAAGTAAACAATGTCTGGCTACAAAAAAGGCCCTTTTCCGGGCCGACACAATTTGTGAAAGACTTTCTGTACGCGAACTAACAGCTACTGTCGGGTTTGTTTCCGATACGTCTTATCATGAAACTACAATGGATGTGTCGGGACCACGGCGGATTCGCCCCCTGGCCCCCAGAGTGCAAGGCTGGCGTGCTACACCAAGCGTGTGGGTTGACTTGGATCAGAGGTTCCCAAACTTTCTTTCCTCGTAGACCACTTTCAAAGTTTTACTGTTTCTGGTAGACCCCCTGCTCCTACATTTCTACTACATTCCCAAAACTCCTAAAAAATTGCATGGTCGAGTCCCAACCCAAAATTCGGAGTGGTAAAAGCGAAAAGAAAAATACCACATTATCTTGTGTCCTATTTACTAAAACAATACTTACGATTATATAATTAATATGATTAAAAATAAACATTAAATAACAGTACTAATCAACAATCGATAAAACGTCAACAATCAACTCTAAAATACAAATGAGCAATTTCAAAAATTGTAATAATTTTAATGAGACGGAAGTACTTAATGAACTGACAGCAAATTATCAATATTTGGCTTCAGCTTTGTACGGAATAACGTAAAATCTCTCCCCTCTGTGATGTTCAAACTGTTCCTATTCTTTTGTTAATGGGTTGTTAACGACACTAAAACTTTTTTCGACAAGATATGATGAGGGGTACACTACCAAATATTTTCTCGCAATTTCCCACAGCCCTGGATATTTTTCGGGTATTTCTTCCTGCATCTAAAATGTTTGACAGCCTTTCTTAAATTTCACCTTCAGCTTCTCATTGGTGCTAAGCTCAAGTAGGTCCTCTTATAATACCACATCCGCCACTTCCCTTTATATCAAATGGATTTATGATCCATGGTGCTATTTTCATCGTCAGAATATCTTCAGAGATATTTTTGAAGTCATCATGCAGGTTAATTAAATTTTGACCATACGTTTGAATAACCTCATCAAGACATTCTGCGTGTCACAAATTTGGGAACTGTGAGAATTCGTGTCGACTTATATTTTTCTTCATAAATTTCAGTTTACCAAGAAAAACCGAAATTACACACTTTGCTTTTATTAAAATTACACTGTCCCCTTGTAACTGCAAGTTAACGTCATTAAATTTGTTGAACAAATCTGTCAAGCAGACATTGCGTGCTTCAAATTTGATCAGATTCTCTTTTACATCTGGATTTTTAGTTTCCAGAAATTCTATCACTGATTCGAAAACTGAGTAAAATCTTGATAAACATGCATCTTTCGACAACCAGCGTGCTTAGGTATGTAAGAGCAATCGTTGTAAATCTTCATCATTTGCATCGCACAATAGTGCAAATAAACTTGTACTCAAAGCACTTGTTCTTCTTTTGTGTACTCAAAGCACTTGTTCTTCTTTTGTTAACTGCGTTAATCACAAATTGAAGTGATTGGTGCACTTTATCACTCAAATTTTTCGCTACAAGTAGTTGTCAGTGGATGACACAGTGAATTACAGTTAGTCCTAATACCATTCTTTAAATATGGCTTATAAACCCACAATATCGCCCGAACACGGCAGGAGCTCCATCTAATGCTTCCGAAATAGTGTTTTTCCTTAAAAAATCTCTTTGGACATTAGATATTCATTCGCCTTTAATGTTCGTTTTCAAAGTTTTCGTGAATAGCAGCTCATCATGGATATCGTCGTCCATAACGAATCGAACATTCTATGATAAATATTTAATGACAAATATTCTAATTGACAACTGGATGCTACATTGCACTTTGTGTGGAAACACTGAAATCAACCGTTGTCCGTTAACATTGGCTTAGGACTTATTACTTTATTTTTTTCTGTGGTCGAAGATCAAAAACATAAAAGATGTTTGGAAAAATTGGCGTCAGTCATGAGGAGAATCCCTGTGGAAAGTAGGTGCGCTACAGTGAATGAGCTTCATATTTTTGTGAAATGTTAATGGTTTTTCCAAAGCTGTCATATTTTTCTCTTAGTTATTACCTGACCAATATAAAAGTTTATTGAAATGCGACTGCTACTCACACATTTACTCTTGACAAGTGATTATTTAGCTTGGTAGACAAAACTGCCTCAGTGACTTGAAAGTAAGTATCATTTGTTTTATCAAGTAGATACAGTGAAGCAGGCAGTTACTACAACAATGTTTGCTATTTGTCGTCTGTTCTTTAACATAAAGTGTATAGACTTTTTATCTAGTATAGAAAGACACATCCGAAGAAAAAAGCATTAGAAAACCGGACACCACTTTACCTGAGTCTTATTTTTCTTTTTCTCTGTTAATTCACAGAAGGACTTAAATGACGACAATCGGAAGACAATACGTCTATCACGCCTGGGATGTCACTCAGAACTTAATTCACCAATGGTGACAACGTATAATAACCACAAAGCAAGCGCACAGTGTTCGAAACAGCCGAGGCTAGAGGAAAATGCTGCAGTCAGTGCTATTGGTCGGCGCACACCACGGACAGAGAGAGCGCCAGACGCGGCGCGGACCGCAGAGGGAGCGCCTAGCACAACGTAGGCACAAATACCAGACTTGTTCCACCCTGGATTCAGTATCAGCACACGAAGACGACTGCGAGTCACGCAATAGAAATATCGTGTACGAAAGACGCGAATAACAGGCAGAAAACACGACAAAGCCTCGCTCGGGAAGCCTGCAATATTACAGTTAACAATATTGGCTCTCCTACATATAAAATTAATAGAGAGCTCAATAAAGTATTGATAACGAATTTCATTTGTGAAGAATCCTGTAAGATTAAAAAGAAGTGGATCCTTGGCCCAGTAGATAAAATCTATCAAGATAGTTGATGCTCCTACATTCATTTCAGTGGACATCAATTACCTATATATAGATTTCCCTGTTAACAAAGTCATGATTATTGTTAAAATAAATGTATTACGTAGTAAACGCATAAATCAAACTGAAGTTGTACAACTGATAGATATACTAACATTGGTTCTGTCATTTAAAATTTTATGTTTGAAAACAGACGCTACTGACAAGCTGATGGATTCCCTATGGGAATGCTTTAAGTGGAACAATGCCAGATACTTGTATTAACCTGCCAGAAATGATTTTGATTAAGGTGATTGCAGATATTGTTAACGATGGAATATACTACAAAAGATAAGTTTTTCTTTATAGGGCGAATGAATTGCAAATTGAAAACTTGGCTAAAATACTGGGCAATATGCATTCTGTGATTAAATTCAAGGTGAAAGATGAGGTAGAAGGAAAAAATATTTCAGATTGACATTTTATCGAAAAAATGGTAGTCAGGAATTACAGATCTATAGGAAATCAACATGTACAGATGTGAGCATTCAAATCAATCTCAAAGTCGGAAAAATGATATTTCATGATGCACTCAAGGATACAGCTACAATTATGCCAAGCGGAAGTCAAGAAAGGAATCAGCATACTGAGACAGGACGACCTTGCAAATGAATAAGACATGGAAATAATAAACACTATAAAAACCAAAATTAAAAATGATACAAATAGACCAAGTGTATCAGGTTACCCTCCATTCAGAGGCTGTTGCACGCAGCGACCGTTATTTTGATGTGTAAAAAATAGATTTCAGCTACTGAGTATTCAATGAACTGTGTACAAAGCCAGACCAACAGGCATTACATGCATTGAGCAAAAAAGGATAGTGCATTGAGAATGGCTAGTTGTTAGTTGAAATCTATATCTGACTACAAAAATTCTTAAGGACGACTGACAGTTGTTATTATTTACGGACCAAGTATATCTTATGTACAAACGACACCTGACCATTATTGCTATGTAGCCTAAGGCACGCCACCATCAATAATGGTGTGTACTGTGGGTAGACACAGCTCACCCCCTAGCTACGCCACCCTCAGGAAATCGATGGAAATAGTCCATCATCCACACAAACACACATGGTTGCTTTCAACCAAACTTCCTTAGTGGTTCTCGTCTCAACTGTCGGTGAGATCACATCCTGCTGGATTTCAGCTCATCTGTCCCTGAGTTCAGGTCTTCCTAGACCTCATCTCCATCATCCTCAAGCTCACATTTCTCTGGACCTCATCTCAATCATCCTTTAACACAAGCCCTGCTGGACAAAGTCTCAACTGTCTTCAAGTGGTTCGTCTGGCCAGGAACCTATGCATCGTTGAACCTTCAATCTCACCATCTCTCTGGACCTTAGGGTCTTATCTCAGTTGTGTCTGAGCTCAAGCCTTGCCTCAGCTTGTCTCAGCTGGCCTCAAACTCGTGCCCTGCTAGACCTCATGTCAACTGTCCTCGATCTCATGGCCTCCTAGACCTTATCCGCATAGATCTGGTCTTGCCTCAGCAACCCTCGAGCACATACCTCAATAGCTCTTACTTCATCTGTCGTGAAGTCCACGCCCTGCTGGACCTCTTCATCACCAACTTTGAGCTAAAAGTCTCGGTGGACATTATCTTGAACCATCTACAAGCTCATCTTCTTATTAGATATCAGTGGTATTGGTAGGCTTCCTATCAATAACATTTTAGTGTAATGTCAGTATTGACTTTCAGCGAAACTAAACAGTTTAAGCCATGTCCCACGAACCTATTTCGTGTCGTCCCATTACCACTGTAGGCTTGTACCATGGGAAGCAATGGGAGGATGTTATTGGTGGCCAGTATCATATTCTATGACACAAACTGCATGCATCTATTAACAGGTTTCTTTATTCGTAAGAACAAGAAGTTACTTAAGATAGTCCAGATGTAGTGGTGCAAGCTCTTCTGCAATAGCCCATGTTGGCCTCACTGCTGATGAAGTACATGTCCCGCTATGCACACTACTGTGGTAGCTAGGTACATACTGAGCTAGAGCTGACTGCGACTGCGACTTCCACTAGGCTGCAACTGATGACTCGACTCATTGACCCATTGGATGACTAACTGGCCTCTCCAATACGCGGCGGCTGTCGAAATGTTGGCGGTCAAGAGGGCGTCGGCGGCGCGTTGCCTGCGAGTCTGTTTCTGGCCTCTCTCCTGAGAGGCTCGTTGCTTGCACTTATTATCGATCTTCTCGCAACGTCTTTGCCTCCTGGTGTGCTAGCGACAGCCTACGCCAACACAACTTTGTTATTCTATTTTGGTCATCACACTTGTATCATTGTTCATGGCTATCTGGGTATGTGCAGATCAGTGCGCTGCGCACCAGAGAAGCAAAGACGAAAATCATTGAATACTGAGCTAGCTGAAAAGGGCTTGAATTGCATCCTGGACATCATAAATTATTAACACATTTCCCAAATAAGAATGACAAGGAATTAAGGTCTACTGTGAATGTAAACAGCCAGCCGCAGTGGCCGAGCGGTTCTAGACGCGAAGTCCGGAACCGCGTGACTGCTATGGTCGCAGGTTCGAATCCTGCCTCGGGCTTGGATGTGTATGATGTCCTTACGCTAGTTAGGTTTACGGAGTTCTAAGTACTAGGGGTCTGATGACCTCAGATGTTAAGTCCCATACTGCTCAGAGCCATTTGAACCATCTGAATGTAAAAAGGGCTATGTTGAGCAGGTACACAGGTCCTTTGACTTGAGATTTAAGGACGGCTTATACTCCAGCAATAAAACAGCATTACGCTTAAATGTGTAGAAATAGGGACATATTGTTGGTAACATTCACGAACAACTAAGAGACATACATAAAGTTGCAAAATGTAAACGGTTCGACATTTTAGTTTAAATGGATATATGTACAGCGAAAGGAGCAGAATGAGTATGTAACTGACGCATATTTCAATATCTACGATGATTTATTAATTTAGTGAGTTCACTGCTTCCTACATAAATGCTCCAGCTAATGACAGGACCTTACAGTGGTCGAATTTTGCGCTGTGCCGTCCGAGCCACGTCTTCTGATTGCCCAGCTAATGTGAAGACATCGCAGACGGGGGAAGAGTGCCAGTGAGTGACAGCAGAATGCCTCAGTTGTCGTTAGGTCCGTGCTGTCTCTTCTAAGCTTACAGGCAGTGGTGTAAACATCTAGCAGAATGAAATGCAGCGCCATCAATCGTCGGAAATTCGCACCGTAAGGGTTGCTCCTATGCTTCTTTTATTGTAAGGTCTTTATTCTGTTACAGCGTGGTTTTACTGGTTTAACATCATGTACTCTGTTTGTATATTTTGTCAGTAACTGATTTAACTGTTATGGTAGCATTTTTTCCATATTTTAAAAAAATATGAAAATACATACACTAACTAGTATCTACGTAAAAACAAACACAGTCCGAAAAGGCCTCGAAGGCCCAACGGTACCTCAGGCCGCCGTGTCGTCCTCCGCCCTTAAGCGTCAGTGGGTGCGGATACAGAGCGGCATGTGTTCAGCACACCGCACTCCCGGCAGTTGTCAGTTTTTGTGACTGGTGCCGCTGCTCTTCAGTCAAGTAACTCCTCAATTTGCTTCACAAGGGGTGAGTGCACCATGTTTGCCAACAGCACTCGGCACACCCGGACATTGACCTATCCAAGTGCTACCCAAGCCCAACAGCCCCTAACTTTTGTGGCCTCACTGGAACTGGTGTTACCTCTGTGGCAAGGCCGTGGACAGTATCTACATATGTACCTAAATATTTGTTATTACGTTTATTTTCTCTATGCACAAATATATTTCACCAAACGTGTTACTATGAGCCTCATGTATTTTAACGGAACTAAGCTTGCAAGTAACCTTCGTGAAAACATTTGAAGTTCTTGATGTCAGTTAATTATTTTCCTTATTGTAGCATCCGAAGCTGGCCAATGGGTCGCGATATCGGTGATGATTGTGCCAAAATGAACCAAACTTTGGAAACCCAGTAAATGCAGTGGTTCTAAAAACGCTCCTCTGTGAAATATCATTCTGCTGTTTGGTGACACTGCATACCGTGTCACTCCAACGTGTTGCAGTACAACGCGCTTGGATTCTCCTGGACAAACCGTCTGCGGGTGGTCGAGACGTCGCTTTCCAGCAGCCTTCGACGGCTGCCATGTTGAGCTCATCCAGTGTCTGAGTACCGTCCATACGATGAAGCACTGTGCGTCTTAACATAGCCCAACGACGCTCTGCACAGTTCATGTCAACAGATCTACGACGTATGCTGCCTCATGGAGCATAGTCTTGACGATTTGGCCTCAGAGTGTTCGTGAATGAAAGAACTGAACCATCATCCAAATGTAGACAGCAGGGTTGGTAATCAGGGTGGAATACGCTGTTAGGATACTGCAAAACCCTTAATCTATCACAAAACAATGACTAACCCACGCCCCAGCTGAACACATAATAGAGCGCACCTGAGGACTGCATCTTGGTTGCCTCCACACTGTACTGTACAGGCGATCGAATAATATTGCTATGGTAGGTCTGCTGAAACTATTAGGTTCAGCTACTTTCACCGTTACAATAACTGCCAAATTTCAGGACATAGAAATCAATGAGTTTACATATTTTGCACATTTCCATTATTAATGTCTTGTTGCTAATAGGCTGTTTATGTTTCCTTATTGGCAACGTTATGTAGCGCTCTGCATGAAAATCACTGGCTGTGCTGTGTGCAGTCTGTGGCTAGTTTGCATTGTTGTCTGCCATTGTAGTGTTGGACTGTTGGCTGTTAACAGTGCGTAGCGTTGCGCAGTTGGAGGTGAGTCGCCAGCAGTGGTGGATGTGTGGAGAGAAATGGCGGAGTTTCGAAATTTGTAAGACTGGATGTCATGAACTGCTATATATATTTTCACTTTTGATGACTATTAAGGTAAATACAGTGTATGTTCTCTATCAAAATCTTTCATTTGCTAACTATGACTATCAGTAGTTAGTGCCTTCCGTAGTTTGAATCTTTTATTTAGCTGGCAGTAGTGGCGCTCGCTGTATTGCAGTAGTTCGAGTAACGAAGATTTTTGTGAGGTAAGTGATTTGTGAAAGGTATAGGTTAATGTTAGTCAGGGCCACTCTCTTGTAGGGATTTTTGAAAGTCAGATTGCGTTGCGCTAAAAATATTGTGTGTCAGTTTAAGCACAGTCTTGTATAATTTTTCTAAGGGGACATTTTATATGTCGACCCTTAGCCGAGTATACCTCACTGGAATCTTCTGATTTTTTCTTGTAGTTTGTGTAATTAGTGTAGATTTTGTTTATTGCTAGCGCATAATTGTAGAGAGAATCTCCTTTGTATTTGCAGTCTTTCATTGTTGTACAGTAAAACAGGTGTGGTACGCATGTAAATTTGCACCAAGTATTTCGCAGCTTGCAATTAACTAGATATTATTTTCAGCGCTACGTTATGTGTTTTCTTATTTTCTGTGTTATCGTGTGAAATATTGTGACAATAATGGCATGTGAAAAACGTAACACTAGGCTCCAAAGTAAACAGAGAAATAATAGTGACGACGAGCGTAGCTTACCAGCACCGCTGTGTAATGAATTAACAGACATTCAAAGTAGTAATTTGGTAACTGTGCATAGGGAAATGTAGGGGGCGTCAAATAATGGTGTAGACAGTGAAACAGGTTGTGAACAGCGAAGCATTATCGATCGATCGCTCGGCAACAGCTCGCCTCAGGAATTGGGAATGACAGAATACAATATTGCAAATACTGTAGATTCAGGTTTTGCGTCCTCACCGTTTTCTCAAATAAGTCAAGACACATTTTCTGCTTGTCAAAATGTGAATGTTGCTGGTGCAAATGCACTGCCGAAAAGCGTAGAGGAACAGATTCCAGGCACTGATGCATTGTTATTACAGCTAATGCAACAAATGGAACAAAATCAGCCGGCCGAAGTGGCCGTGCTGTTAAAGGCGCTGCAGTCTGGAACCGCAAGACCGCTACGGTCGCAGGTTCGAATTCTGCCTCTGGCATGGATGTTTGTGATGTCGTTATGTTAGTTAGGTTTAACTAGTTCTAAGTTCTAGGGGTCTAATGACCTCAGCAGTTGAGTCTCATAGTGCTCAGAGCCATTTGAACCATTTTGAACAAAATCAGAGACAAACACAGCAAAAGCTTCAAAAGTTAGACACAGTGGAACAAAATCAGAGACAAACACAGCAAAAGCTTCAAAAGTTACATACCACACTTGGACAAACTTGGACAAACACGTAAAGATTTAACTACTGAGTTACATAACATTGAATCGAAATGTAAAAAAGTCTGTAATTAAGTAAAAACACAAATTTGTGAGCATTTTCATCCTATTTTTTCGCGGCATGAAAATGCATTACAGAATCACGAAGCAGCCATAAAAGAACTGCAAACCATTGTTCATGAAAATCACGGCACGTTGCAAGCTAAAATTGACTCAGTTGCATCTACCGACTCGGTTACGCAACTTGCAAAAACTCAGGAAAACTTAAAGGACACAGTAGATTCTCTGAAACTTGGTTCAGAAAAACACACTGAGGAAATTAGTGCATTATCAGAGAAAGTAGTTGAGCTTTCGTATCAGCTAAATAATTTATCTACGAAGGTAGGTGATAATCTGAATGGCACAAAACCGGTAGTCTTTAATGACACAGAAGAGTGTGAACAAGTTAGGAAATTCAAACAAAATCAGAATCAAATTAATACGCAACACCAAAGAGAAATCCGGGAAGTGCAAGATCAGCTGACACAGTTAATACAAGAATTACGTATTTCAGAGGCCACTCGCGCTCCAATACGGGAAGAGGGACATAGAAATACATAACAACCACAAAATAATAACTCAGGGCACTTCGGAAATTATGAAAGAAATTGGCAAGGTACACCGAATTTTGAGATGGAACCGCCGAAACGACGTAACAATGACCGACATGCGACTCGCCGACATGATGATTTTGACTATAAACTGTTCATTACTACACGTAAATTCAAAACATTTAAGAATTCTGGCAACGACGTTCATCCACAAGCATGGCTCCATCAATTCTCTCATTGTTTTCCTCCCAACTGGTCATTAGAGCACAGATTAGAATTTATGTGTGGCTACTTAGAGAATGAACCAGCTGTAAGAATGCGATCGGCCATTCACGATTGTCACAGTGAAGGAGAATTTTATCATGCCTTCCTCTCAGCATATTGGTCTCAAGCTACGCAAGACCGAGTAAAACATACCATCGTGATGATGAAACACTTTGAACAATCTGAATTTTCGAGTTTTGTCAAATACTTTGAAGACATGTTGCACAAGAATCAATACCTGTCAAACGCATACAGCCCTTCAGAACTCAGCCATATTTGCTTAATGAAATTGCCTGAACATTTAAGAAATATTATTTTGGCAGGATGTTGCAAAGACGACATTGAAGCTCTTCAGGGACTCTTACAAGAATTAGAAATTGACACAGACAGTCGCGGGATGCGAAAACAGGAAAACAATCACTACAGGTCACATCCGTCACAATTCCGTGACGACAGAAACAATAACTGGACACAACAAGTCTATTCTTACAACGCAAATCATGACCAAAACAGACACCACCCATATGACAACCACTGGCAGAATAATAATGGTTACAGAGAAAGTTCGCATTTCCGTAGTAATGACTATGACAGAGATTACCATAGAAACAGACAATATGGGAACAAAAACAATTATTATCAAGGGAGACAGAATAACTTCAGACGCAACGGTTCAGCGTGCAGTTACGATTCCGGGAGAAATTCTCCACCATATGACCGACAAACAAGAAACTATGTAAACTACCGACAAAACGACAGACCTGAATTCCACCAGAACTGACGGGCTTCAAACAGGGCAGGGCCTTCTCGTCAAGGTGAATTTGTAGAAGTTAGGTCTCCTAATCCCAATAACGACGCGCGCCAAGAAAGAGACAGACGATGACTCGCACCGCAGGCAGCCGCGTGCGCCGGCTGGCTCAGCGAAAATTAACATAGACGCTAACCTTGAGAAAAATTTTAGCATTCCTCACCGACGTATACCGCATGATTATTCCGTTCAAGTTGAACCTGTGCGTACTAGGAAGAGTAAAGGTTTACACCACATTTCACATGTAAAACCGTTTATTGAAAGATAATCTGCTTTTTAACTTTGTCTTTGCCATATAACTTTTCACTTTACATTACCAGTATGCTTTGTCAGACTTAGAATCTGTTAACATGCAACAATGTTTTGAAGTTAAATATCCAGTCAAGAACCAAGAGAACTTATTCAAACAGAAATTACGAATGCATTGTTATTGTGAACAGATAACTCAGTGTTATTGTGTGTGTACATTCTTGCTTGTTAGTTGCACGATCATGTAACGACTATAAGGCTCACATACTTAGAACATTTGCCAGTACTGCTAATGAGATTTTAATACAACATTTTGGTTTACTTGAAAATACATTCTGGATTTTAAAGTACTTTCTGTGAGATACCAGATGACACAGTGGTTAGTGACAGCTACACAATTTTATCAAGACGCTACTAATGAGTGACAATTTACAATGTTGCTTTTGCAGTGTTTCTGTTTTATATCTGCACAGTTTTCTGTTTTATTCTGGAAAGTAAAACATGTTTTAGTAGTAACTTTTGTGGTATAGCTACAATGAGACAGCCTTTTCCGTAGCACAACAATACGTTATGGTACAGTACTTTCTCCATCACAACAATAAGCGTAATAACTACGATATCTACACACAAAGCATTTCACTTTTGTTTATCATGAGGTAAGTACATTGACTTCTGCAGAACTTAGCTTTCGGAGGACGATAACTACGAGACTTCCACAGAGATTATCTTACAACATGACGCACAGTTTAGCGCTACAGTACACGTATTTGAGTGATTAATTTCGCACTTAAAACATTCCTTTTTTAAGATATTTGAAGTACAAAGATAAAAGGGTTTTCTGTGATACATTTCATTCCATTGCTGTAACCTGTAACACCTGAGGGTATAATTACATTAATCCTCAGGGGGGTACATGCCTACTTTGTGTACCATGTGTTTGGCAAGCACAAGGAGCCCTAGCTAATATGGTATTTGCTTATACAACTTTACACATCGGTACCATATTTCTCTAACACACAAATTACACAGCTATCTGATCATTTAACTGAGAGAGACAAATATTTATTTTACTACATCAGTGACAGATGTTTATGTAATTACACCGTTGGATAACTTCACACTTACGAAATTGTATTTTGTCTGTACTTTGTGAACTGTTCATATTTTTTCGGAACCATTGTGATGCTATGAGAGCTTTGAATGATATATTTGGTATGGGATCATGATTTTAAAGTACGTTTGAGGTAGATGACACTCTTGAAATGAGCAGAGAATTTTTTTTAGGTTTTAAAATTATTGGAGGAAGCTACGACGATTTTGAGATTTGACTGAGGTGCTATGATATTTTTATGATGACGATGTGTATTATGCTGTTGAGGTATGTTTATGATCAATAAGATGATGCTACCGTAAATGAGGAATTTGATAATGCTATGTATTTATTATGATGAAATATTGAAGAAGTGTCGACGAATATATATATGTGTAATAAGGTAAGGAGTAATGAATAGTGGTTAGGGACTCTGACTTGTAAAAAGGATGTTGGAAACCAAGAATCGTGCTTCAAGAGTTATGAAATGTATGTAAATCCGTGAATGTATTACAATTAAGACGAAAATTTTTTGGACACTGTTATATATACAGGATTGTGGTTCTACTGATTTGAACCGCAAATTCTCGACCTGCGAAATTTTTTATATGAGACTGTCACTGAGAGTGCAAACTGCTGTCTTAAATATTTCGGTAAGAAAGCCAGGTCACCTTGAGGTAATGCACTATGAGCACCCAGCTGCGCGACAGTCGCCTGGAAAAAAGCCATTAGTGTGTGCCTTTCAGATGCACAGGTGGAGAAAAAAGGAGATCATTAACCTCGCTACTGGCATTTCTTTGTAGAAAGCATCGCAAATACCACACGCTCATTACTTGGAAATATATTGTACTTCCTAATATTTACTGATATGCCTTATGAAATGACAAGAAATAGTTTATGTCTACATGCCTGATTATGACTACTGTCTTTCTAGATGAGAGATTTTTTTACTACTTATGAAATGCCACATGACTATTGAATGATATTGTTATGCTTTGCTTTACATAGTTGGTTATATCATTTTATATCTGTTTTCCAGCTGTGCTGCAGCATTAGTTTTATAAAATAAAATTAAATACATTTGCTAATGTGAACACTTTCTGTCAACAGATCTATTAAATAGTAATTTTATGACACACATTCTTCAAAAAAGAAGCACTTGGAAAGGAAGGAACAATAAGAAGGAACTAATAACAGTAACTGCATACATAATTTTCTTTTCAACTACTGATAATTTTTTTAGAATAAGTTTTTGTGGTGCACCACTTTAATTACATAGACATTAAGATGTGAATAGACATTTCCATTGTCTGCATTGTTGTCTTTAGTGTAATATTTTTTCTGCTTGAGCTATGTCATGTTTAGATATAAATTATTGCATTTGCTGCTGCTGTTTTCCAGGCATAGTACTACTAAATTTCACTTTACATTACTCTGTTAAGCCAGTTTTACTACTGATTTATTTTTCTTGTTTGCTGCATATTGCCTTATATTAGTTGTAATATTGCAATTGCTTTGCCAATTTCCAATTTTTTGTCATTGCTGTTTGTGTTAATTGTTTTGTGCTGCTGCATTGCCTGGTCCCTTAGTTTAGCATCTGAGCTCAGTAGATTTAAGTTAGCTTAAGAGGGGGTAGACTATATAAGAAACTAACTATGATGGATTGGAAGAAATGCATTGAGAAGCTATAAGAAAATGGTTTGGCGAAAAAAAAAAATTTGAAAGAGGATATGAACCAAAAAAGTTGGGTTTAGGGACAACAGGTTTAGGTAGGATTTTCTTGGAAATAAATGATGAGGTAAGATAATGGAAAATAAATAATGAGGTACGGAATGTGTGAACATATAAATACAGAAAGCATACTAGGATGGAATTTTTTTGATGGAAACAAATGTTGAAATAAGAGCAAATATATATGGAATGAAGTTTTGGGGTGGACTGCAGTACCAAATGTCACACTGAAAACAAACCCTGTCTTGTATTTTTGTGTTATTACACTATGTGAATTTGTGTTTCTCCTGTCTTAATGTGTTTAGCTAATAAGAGTTATGTTGTAGAATTTTTCTGATAATATGTTATTTTCTTTGTAAAGATGTTTAGACATTATTTATTCTGTTCTGTTTTAATGCTCATGTGTGAAGTTGATGTTTCGAAAGTTATTCTGATCTTTTATGTATGTACTCATGTCATAATTCCTGTAACACTGATGTATATGTTATTTCGATTCTTTTGTAAAGCCTGTACTACAAATGCTATCTGTATTGTTATGTTCTTTAATGATGTATTTTGTACCTTTGTTATTGTATTCTTATGTAATAAAATTGTAATTGACACCAGTTCATCAAATAAGTAACTTGTAAGTTACATTTCACTGCACACGTTTCTGTTGGTCATAGTATATGGACAATATGTGAGAAGTAGGGACTGATAATGTTTGTGTGTTAATAATTCAGCAAAGGACTGGATAACAGCATTGCTGGTTCTAAGGACATTTCAAACAATATTTTTGTGAGTGGACAAGTGGTGGTTTATGGACTTGCTATATTCTCTGCAAGACTCTTCGATGGTGATGGTGCACCTGCACAATCGCAACAGATGGCTGCTGGCCGTCTCTACAGGGACTACAGTGGGTCTGCATCTTTGATGGCCCACCAGTACCATTATTTCTACAAGGACTACCGTGGGTCTGCATCTTTGATGGCCCACCAATACTGTAATCTCTACCAGGACTACAGTGGGTCTACTCTGTGATGACCTACCTACCAGTATTCTTCAAAACTTCGACTGACTCTGCGGTGGGTTTGCTCTGTTGTGGCCCATTACCTGTCTGCATTTCGAGTCAGCACTGTCTTTCCGTTGGAAGGACAACACTACTTCTTCAAGACTGCATGGAAATCCACTACTTACGTGTGCATTTTCTTTTACTGCTCAGACTTTGAGAAAAACACTGCAGTTTTACTGTGATGAATGATCAGGACTGTCTTTATGAACTGTGAGAAAATTTTAGCTTTTGACCAACATTGTATCACTAAGTGTGTGCATTTGGTATCTTTGCTATTGTAATTATGAAAAATTTCATCAAATCATTATTGGCCACTGCCCAAAAGAATTTGTAAAATTTTTTGTGGGGAGCATGGGGGCTATGTAAGTAGGCTGTTTATGTTTTCTTATTGGCAACGTTATGTAGCGCTCTGTATGAAAACCACTGGCTGTGCTGTGTGCAGTCTGTGGCTAGTTTGCATTGTTGTCTGCCATTGTAGTGTTGGGCAGTTGGCTGTTAACAGCGCATAGCGCTGTGCAGTTGGAGGCGAGCCGCCAGCAGTGTTGGATGTGGGGAGAGAAATGGCGGAGTTTAGAAATTTGTAAGACTGGATGTCATGAACTGCTATGTATATTATGATTTTTCAACAATATTAAGGTAAATACATTGTTTGTTCTCTATTAAAATCTTTCATTTGCTAACTATGCCTATCAGTAGTTAGTGCCTTCCGTAGTTTGAATCTTTTACTTAGCTGGCAGTAGTGGCGCTCGCTGTATTGCAGTAGTTCGAGTAACGAAGATTTTTGTGAGGTAAGTGATTTGTGAAAGGTATAGGTTAATGTTAGTCAGGGCCACACTTTTGTAGGGATTTTTGAAAGTCAAATTGCGTTGCGCTAAAAATATTGTGTGTCAGTTTAAGCACAGTCATGTATAATTTTTCAAAAGGGGACTTTTCATTGTCCCTACAGAAAACAAAACTTTGTTATGAAAAGAGAGCATTGGACTGTAATTCTACATCTACATACATCGTCCGCAAGCCACATATTGTGCATACCCTGTACCACTACTAGTCTTTTCCTTTCCTGTTCTACTTGCGGACAGAGAGAGGGAAAAGCGAGTCCGTTGTGCCCTAATTTCTCTTATCTTTCCTTCATGGTCCTCATGCGTAATGTACGTTGGTGGCACTGGAATCGTTCTGCTGACATCTTGATATGTGGGTTCTCCAAACTGCATCTCTATCGCACGAGCGATGCTTTCTAAAGCCGTGCTGCTTTCCCGTAGCAACGAAATTTGTTGTATTCGAACCAGAATATGTACAAGAACTACGCAGTAAACCACTGTGAAGGATATTGGTCTGTAATTTTGCGGGTCCGTTTCCCTACATTTCATATATATTAAAGAGTCACTGGTTTTTTACTATACGCATTTATTGTTGTTGGATCAATGAAGTAATAGGAAAATTTCATAAATCCACGCCTAGTCTTCCAAGAAGTATTGTACGGTGAATAGTACAAAATTGTTAAGGCTTTCGTGGCCACTTGTTGACAAACTGCCTATTGGCTTCTGTCCCGGGTTCTTCGGCCGACGTTCATCTAATGGTTTTTCTGACGTTTCGCCAGCACGAGTAGCTGGCATTGTCAAAGCTTCACCCTCCATTGCCGGTGGTGAACTGGAGCCGAGCTCGCGGCCGCAGGTTATACACTCCTGGAAATGGAAAAAAGAACACATTGACACCGGTGTGTCAGACCCACCATACTTGCTCCGGACACTGCGAGACGGCTGTACAAGCAATGATCACACGCAAGGCACAGCGGACACACCAGGAACCGCGGTGTTGGCCGTCGAATAACGCTAGCTGCGCAGCATTTGTGCACCGCCGCCGTCAGTGTCAGCCAGTTTGCCGTGGCATACGGAGCTCCATCGCAGTCTTTAACACGGGTAGCATGCCGCGACAGCGTGGACGTGAACCGTATGTGCAGTTGACGGACTTTGAGCGAGGGCGTATAGTGGGCATGCGGGAGGCCGGGTGGATGTACCGCCGAATTGCTGAACACGTGTGGCGTGAGGTCTCCACAGTACATCGATGTTGTCGCCAGTGGTCGGCGGAAGGTGCACGTGCCCGTCGACCTGGGACCGGACCGCAGCGACGCACGGATGCACGCAAAGACCGTAGGATCCTACGCAGTGCCGTAGGGGACCGCACCGCCACTTCCCAGCAAATTAGGGACACTGTTGCTCCTGGGGTATCGGCGAGGACCATTCGCAACCGTCTCCATGAAGCTGGGCTACGGTCCCGCACACCGTTAGGCCGTCTTCCGCTCGCGCCCCAACATCGTGTAGCCCGCCTCCAGTGGTGTCGCGACAGGCGCGAATGGAGGGACGAATGGAGACGTGTCGTCTTCAGCGATGAGAGTCGCTTCTGCCTTGGTGCCAATGATGGTCGTATGCGTGTTTGGCGCCGTGCAGGTGAGCGCCACAATCAGGACTGCATATGACCGAGGCACACAGGGCCAACACCCCGCATCATGGTGTGGGGAGCGATCTCCTACACTGGCCGTACACCACTGGTGATCGTCGAGGGGACACTGAATAGTGCACGGTACATCCAAACCGTCATCGAACCCATCGTTCTACCATTCCTAGACCGGCAAGGGAACTTGCTGTTCCAACAGGACAATGCACGTCCGCATGTATCCCGTGCCACCCAACGTGCTCTAGAAGGTGTAAGTCAACTACCCTGGCCAGCAAGATCTCCGGATCTGTCCCCCATTGAGCATGTTTGGGACTGGATGAAGCGTCGTCTCATGCGGTCTGCACGTCCAGCACGAACGCTGGTCCAACTGAGGCGCCAGGTGGAAATGGCATGGCAAGCCGTTCCACAGGACTACATCCAGCATCTCTACGATCGTTTCCATGGGAGAATAGCAGCCTGCATTGCTGCGCAAGGTGGATATACACTGTAATAGTGCCGACATTGTGCATGCTCTGTTGCCTGTGTCTATGTGCCTGTGGTTCTGTCAGTGTGATCATGTGATGTATCGGACCCCAGGAATGTGTCAATAAAGTTTCCCATTCCTGGGACAATGAATTCACGGTGTTCTTATTTCAATTTCCAGGAGTGTATGTACCTGGCGCGCCAACGTCCGAGGGCTTCTCCGCGGTCATTTCCGGTGCGGTTCTCCTCTTGCTACCTGCGACGGTCGTTCGCTGCAGTACGGGAAGCCAGGATCCATTTACCTTTAGGCTTTCCTCTTTCTTGTTCCGAAAAGCTGAAGAAATATAAAAACACGCGAACAGTTACAACAAGAAACTTGTTCAGAGAAGCTGTAGAAATACAAAAACACGCGAACAGTTTCAACAAGAAAGAGGAAAGCCTTAAGGTAAACGGATTCTGGCTTCCCGTACTGCAGCGAACGACAGTCGCAGGTAGCAAGAGGAGAACCGCACCGGAAATGACCGCGGAGAAGCCCTCGGACGTGGGCGCGCCAGGTACATATAATCTGCGGCCGCGAGCTCGGCTCCAGTTCACCACCGGTAGTGGAGGGCGAAGCTTTGACAATGCCAGCCACTTGTGCTGGCGAAACGTCAGAAAAATCATTAGATGAAGGTCGGCCGAAGAACCCGAGACAGAAGCCAATAGGCAGTTTGTCACGGTGAATAGTGCTGCTCACATTAATCCACCATTGCTGTCTGCAATTGATAAAGTACAAGAAACATTTTCCTTTTTTCCTCCATTGTTGCGTCTGCTTAGAAACGTTATTTCCCTTAGATTGTGCATATTAATACAAACTATAACACTGTCTTTTCCTCTGTCTATCCTCTTGGAAACAAAAATGTCGTCTTATGCAGCAAAAGTTTCAAATTTTTATATGCTCTTATTATTTCTTTTGGAAAAAAGAATTTCTTGTAGGTAAAATAGTTCTACACCCGTTAAGCCTTTTCTCTAGCTCTTTTTGGAAAAGTGGTAAAGTAGAGAAAAAACTACCAAAAAATAAACTGTATCTCCCCCTTGTCAAAAGGCAAAGAATGTGAAAGAACATTTTCTCCTAGTGGTACACCATCATCTTTAGTTTTTCTTTCATAAATTTGAATGTGCAACATGCAACCTGTAACGGCAAGGCACATTACGAAAATTTTGACCCTCGCTTTAAATTTTTCAGTGGCATGTATTCCTCAAAAAACTTTATCCGTTCAGTGCCTCTATACTTTCATTAATCGATAGGTATCTACTGGGACTGAATGATTCTGTGAAAAATTAATTCAAGGGCAACACCAGAGCTCTTACTTTTTGTCATAATCCGGTTCATTTCCTTTTAGCATGTTATTCTTCAAATTAAAATCGATGTGTCTTAGAATTTTCAAAACCTTTTCAGCGTCAACCGATTAGCAATTCTAGAAGAGCGAAAGATACGGTATAATGACTAACAGCGAAAAAGAGCAGTAGGAAGGCTACGAAAACCCATTAATTTCATGCTTTTTTGAGTTATCAGTCTCCTAACTGGTTTGATGAAGTTCACCTAGAATTCCTCGCCTGTGCCAATCTCTTTCTTTCACGGAACTTGCACCTACATTCTCTACTATGCGCTGGAACAATTCCCGTCTGCCTTTCCCCACAGTTTTTACCCTCTACAGCTCCCTCTACCAGCACGGAAGTTGTTCCCTGACGTCTTATGAGATGTCCAACCATCCTGTCCATTGTTATTTTCAGTGTTTTCCATACATTTCTCTCCTCACCGGTTCAGCGGAGAATTTCCTAATTCTTTACCTTAATGGTCGGACTACATTGAAGCTTCAAAGAAACTGGTATAGGCATGCGTTTTCAAATACAGAGATATGTAAACAGGCAGAATACGGCTCTGCAGTCGGCAACGCCTATATAAGACAATAAGTGTCCTGCGCAGTAGTTTGATTGGTTACTGCTACTACAATGGCAGGTTATCAAGATTTAAGTGTTATAGTCGGTGCACAAGCGATGGGACACAGCATCTCCGAGGTAGCGATGAAGTGGGGATTTTCCAGTACGACGGATTCACGAGTGCGCCGTCAATATCAGGAATCCGGTGAAACACAGCTCCCTGACATTCTTGTGGCCGGAAAAAGATCCTGCAAGATTGGAACCAAAGACGACTGAAAAGAATCGATCAACGTGACAGAACTGCAACCCTTTCGAAAATTGCTGCAGATTTTAATGCTGAGCCATCAGCAACTGTCAGCGTGCGAACCACTCAACGAAATATCACCGATGCGGGCTTTCTGGGCCAAAGGACCAGTCGTGTGTCATTGATGACTGCATTATACAAAGCTTTACGCCTTATCTTGGCCCGTCAACACCGAAATTGGACTGTTGATGACTGTAAACATGTTGTCTGGTCGGACGAGTCTCATTTCAAATTGTATCGAGTGGGTGGACGTGTACGAACATGGAGACACCTCGTGAATCCATGGACCATGAACGTCAGCTGTGAACTGTTCAAGTTATCAGACGCTCTTTAATTGTGTTGGGCGTGTGCAGTTGAAGTGATGATGAACCCCTGCTGCGTCTAGATACGACTCTGACAGGTGACACGCACGTAAAGATCCAGTCTGATCACGTGCATCCATTCATGTCTATTGTGCACTCCGACGGACTTGAGCAATACCAGCATGACAATGCGACACCCCATACGTCCAGAATTGCTCCAGGAACACTCGTCTGAGTTTAAAAACTTCCTCTGGCCACCAGACTCTCCAGAATGAACATTATTGAGTATATCTGGGATGCCTTTCAACGTGGTGTTCAGACGAGACCTCCATCCCCTCGTACTCTTGGGGATTTATGGACAGCCTTGCAGGATTCATGGTGTAAATTCCCTCCAGCACTTCTTCAGACATTAGTCGAGTTCATGCCGACTCGTGTTGCGGCACTTCTGAGTGCTCGCGGGGTTTCTACATGATACTACATCTCAAGTGCTTCAATTCCCTTCTGTTCCCGTTTTCCCACAGTCCATGTTTCACTACCATACAATGCTGTGCTCAAAATGTAATTCTCACAAATTTATTTCTCAAAGAAAGGCCCCTATTTGATATTAGCAGATTTCACTTGGGCAGGAATTCCCTTTCTCCAGAGTTTCTCTTTTTTTTCCAGAGCTGCTTTGTCCGTTTTGGGTTATTTTCCTACCTAGGTAGCAGAATTCCTGAAGTTCATCTACTTCCTCTTAATCAACCCTGATGTTAAGTTCCTCGATTCCCTCGTTTATGCTACCTTTTATTACTTTCGCCGTTCTTTGATTGACTCTCAGTCCATACTCTGTACTCATTAGACTGTTGATCCCATTCAACACGTTCTGTAATTCCTGCTTACTTTTACTGAGGATAGAAATGTCATCAGCGAATCCTATCATTTATATTCATTCACTTTGAATATTAATTCCAGTCTTCTATTTTTCTTTTATTTCTGTCACTGTTTCTTCGATGTACTGATAGAAAAACCTCGCTTTCTTACACCCTTCTTAATCCGAGCACTTCGTTCTTGGTGTTCCACTTTTATGATTCCTTTTTGCCCTTGTACATATTATACATTATATTAGCCGTCTTTCCCTATACCTTACCCCTATTTTGCTTAGATTTTCGAAGACCTTACATTATTTTACATTGTCGACATCTTTTTTAAGGTCGACAAATCCTGTGAACGTGTCTTGATTTTTCTTTAGTCTTGCTTCCACTATCAACCGCAATGTCAAAACTGCCTCTCTAGTACCTTTAACTTTCCTGAAGGCAAACTGATCGTAAGTTAACTCATCCCCAATTTTCTTATCCATTCTTCAGTATATTATTCTTGTCAGTAACTTGGATGCATGAGCTGTGAGCCTGATTGTGCGATAATTCTTGTACTTGCCGGGTCTTGCAATCTTCCGTATTGTGTGGATGGTATTCTGTCTTACTTGATCTTAAGTCCTTCAAAGCTCTTTTAATTTCTAATATTGGATCTCCTATGTCTTCTCTATCGACTACTGTTTCTTCCTCCGTCACATCAGACAAGTCTTTCCCCTCATAGAGGCCTCCAGTGTACTCTTTCCACGTATCCGCTCTCTCTGCTGCATTTCACAATGAAACTCACGTTGAACTCTCGATCCTACCACCTCTGATTTTAACTTTACCGAAACTAGTTTTGATTATTCTGTTTGATGAGCAAGTCCTACGGAGAGTCATTTCTTTTTCCATATCTTCGCACTTTTGATGCAGCCATTTCGTCTTAGATTCATTGCACTTCTTATTTATTTCGTTCCTAAACGAACTGTATTACTGTATTCCTGCATTTCCGTGAACATTCTTGTTCCATTACGTCGGTTTCGCTTTTGACATCTTGTATAACAAAGATTGCAATTATTTTTACCTTCTTAATATCTTTTAATTTGATGTTTTGATGAGAACGAAGTAGAATGTCTCATAAGACTTTTTTGTATTATTTTGATTTCTATTTCACTACTTGTAGTTTTTGTGTAAGCTGTATTTGCATTGGTTTGATAGGAAAAAATCAAATGTGCTGAAATTTTGTTATCAGGAGAGTAACGAGTGGAAGAAGTTAGCCTGTGTCGGACCTCGGTCGCTTGACTGACGTGCTCGGACCTGGCGTTGAGAAGGGAGTAATGTAGTGCAAGGACTTCTACATCTACATCTAAATCTACATCTACTGAAAACTCTGCAGCTGAGACATAAGTGCCTGGGAAAGAGTTCTTCATACCACCTTTAGACTATTTCTCTACCTTTCCACTTTCTAACAGCGTATGTGAAAAATTAACACTAAAATCTTTCCGTGGGAGCTTATTTTATTATGATGAACATTTCTCCTTACGTAGGTTGGCGACAGTAAAATACACTACTGGCAATTAAAATTGCTACCACAAGAAGAAATGCTGATCATAAACGGGTATTCATTGGACAATTATATTATACTAGAACTGACATGTGATTAGATTTTCGCGCTATTTGGGTGCATACATCCTGAGAAATCAGTACCCAGAACAACCACTTCAGGCCGTAATAACGGGCTTGATACGCCTGGGCATTGAGTCAAACAGAGATTGGATGGCGTGTGCAGGTACAGCTGCCCATGCAGCTTCAACACGATACCACAGTTCATCAAGAGTAATGACTGGCGTATTGTGACGAGCCAGTTGCTCGGCCACCATTGACCAGACGTTTTCAACTGGTGAGAGATCTGGAGAATGAGCTGGCCAGGGCAGCAGTCGAAGATTTTCTGTATCCAGAAAGGCCCGTACAGGACCTGCAACATGCACTCTTGCATTATGCTGCTGAAATGTAGGGTTTCGAAGGGATCGAATGAAGAGTAGATCCACATGTCGTAACACATCTGAAATGTAACGTTCACTGTTCAAAGTGCCGTCAGTGCGAACAAGAGGTGACGGAGACGTGTAACCAATGGCACCCCATACCATTACGCCGGGTGATACGCCAGTATGGCGAAAATGAATACACGCTTCAAATGCACGTTCACCGCGATGTCGTCAAACACCGATGCGACCATCGTAATGCTATAAACAGAACCTGGATTCATCCGAATAAATGATGTTTTGCCATTCTTGCACCAAGATTCGTCGTTGAGTACACCATCGCAGGCACTCCTGTCTGTGAAGCAGCGTCAAGGGTAACCTCAGCCATGGTCTCCGAGCTGATAGTCCATGCTGCTGTAAATGTCGTCGAACTGTTCGTGCAGATGGTTTTTGTCTTGCAAACGTCCCCATCTATTGACTCAAGGATCGAGACGTGGCTGCACGATCCGTTACAGCCAAGCGGATAAGATGCCTGTCATTTCGACTGCTAGTGATACGAGGCCGTTGGGATCCAGCACGGCGTAGCGTATTACCCTCCTGAACCCACCGAATCCATATTCTGTTAACAGTCATTGGATCTCGACCAACGCGAGCACCAAAGTCGCGATACAATAATCCGCAATCACGCAATCCGGCCTTTATCAAAGTCAGAAACGTGATAGTACGCATATCTCCTCCTGACACGAGGCATCACTACAACGTTTCACCAGGCAACGCCGGTCAACTGCTGTTTGTGTATGAGAAATCGGTTGGTAACTTTCCTCATGTCAGCACGTTGTAGGTGTCGCCACCGGCACCAACCTTGTGTGAAGGCTCTGAAAAGCTAATCATCTGCATATCACAGCAGATTTTCCTATCGGTTAAATATCGCGTCTGCAGCACGTCATCTTCGTGGTGTAACAATTTTAATGGCCAGTGTATATTCACATTCTGAGGAGGAAGTTGATAATGGAGACATGGTGCGAAGATCTCGCCGCAACGAGAAGGCCTGTGTTTTAATTATTGTCATCCCAACGCGTTTGTCATATCCGTGACACTCTCTTGCCTATTTCTCCATAACACAGAAAAAACTGCCCTTCTAACAGTTTTTTCTAGGTCCTCCGTCAATCGTATCTGGTAAGGATCACACAGATCATGGCAATATCCTAGTGTAGGCAGTCTCTATACCAGAACTGTTATGTCTTCTAAGAGTTCCGGTAGTGAGTCGTAGTCTTTGGTTTTCAGTTTCCAGGTATTTACTCGAAATGACAGGCTAAATTTCTATAATTCATCGTGAAATCAAAATTTAATGGATTTCTTTTGGTAGTGATGTGAATGACCTCAGACTTTACTTTCCCAAGGGAATACGGCCCCTTCCGGCATCAATCATACACTATGTGTTAGTTATTTTGCAATCGGTTTCGATCTTCCGGAATTCGTTGTGGAAGGAGTTAGAGGAGTTCAAGAAGAAGAGAGAAGTATTCCACTGAGACGGAGGACGTGGTGGAAGGGTGTGGATGTGTCAAAAAAAAAAAAAAATAGTTCAAATGGCTCTGAGCACTATGGGACTTAACATCTGAGACCATCAGTCCCCTAGAACATAGAACTACTTAAACCTAAGTAACCTAAGGACATCACACACATCCATGCCCGAGGCACGATTTGAACCTGCGACCGTAATATTCGCGCGGTTCCGGACTGAGCGCCTTCAACCGCGTGACCACCGCGGCCGGCTGGATGTGTCAGTTACTCACGTTCCACACGCCCGCACCGTGGCTGCAGTCGGTCACGTTTCACTCCAAGTGCCTGGAACCGTCGGCCGCCTTCTCTCAGAACGATTCCGTGCCTGGAGCCCTGGGTGCAGTAACACAGCTTGCGAAGGAACGCAGTCGGACAGGGGTTCACAAATTGCTCCTTCCAGCTCTGCGAGAGAATTCTCCAGTCGCACGGTCCGCGCGTAGACGGCAGGAATGTGTTCACGGAATGGTTTGGATTCCGGGAAGAGAGAGCGCAGTGCTGCCTTCTGTCGGCTGCGTCTTGAATACCGGCCCCTCCGCTAGCTTAGAAGAACGCGGGATTCCTTTCTCGCGGATACAATTTCTCCAAGTAAAGTTCCGCTGTGATATATAGCGCCAATACGTATACTCAGCTATTAAAACTCACATGTCGAACATCACGCGTTTGAGAAGTCCGGCATCGAGAACCTTCTCGTTAATGTCTGCACTCTAACGTCCCGTGCAATGTGCAGCATGAATTGTAACATCGAAAGAGAAAAAGAAAATAGATCTGAGAGTGCCCCAACCTTCAAATTTATTTTATAATATCCAAACAGCATATTTCCGAACACACGTTACCTACACTATCGATCAAAAGTTTTTGAACATTAGTAAACTCGAGGAAAAAATGCAGATTGATGCAAATTGGAACCATAAATATTAAAATTACTCATAAGTCAGATTTGGAATAATCTTTTATTGAAACTAAACAAATGCAGTCAAATTTTACACTCCTCGTAGCAGACTCCTTTGGCTTTAATCATTGCTCTGCATACGCGAATCATTCCCACTGTCAGCTTCCTCACGGTTTCCTCGCTGATGTGCCGCTTTTACTCTTGTACTCTGGTCCAGAGGTGACGAACGTTGATAATAGGCCTTGATCTAACTGCTCTACCCAGGTGATCCCAAAGCAGTTAAGTAGGATTGCAGTCGGGGAATTGGGGCGGCCAGGTTATATTTTTCAGGTCGTTCTTTTTTTAAATTTGCCGTATTCGCTTTATACATTTCGAAATCTTCTACATGGCTTTGTATGACATCGTAGAAAGCGATAGTAATCCTCTTTCTTCGTTGTTACGTTTGTTTGTACAAGATCACCTGTCTTAACGCCTCCAAAATCTCCCCAGACGATGGGGGAAACCCTTCTGTGCTTTAATTTTGGAGGTACACATTGCTGTAGCATTCGTTCACCTAGCAACCGGCGAACAAACTTGCGTCGCTCAGTGCCAAAGACCTCAAGTTTGGATTCTTCAGTGAAAAGTAAATTTTTTCACACATTTACTGCCAAACTTTCATGTTGTCTTGCCCAGCGTAGCATCATCCCCTTATCAATAGCCAGCAGTAATGCTTTCTCACCCGCCGTCTTTTCACGGTACTTAGACTCACCGGCTTTTCCTGTTATGGTTGAGTTATACTGTTAAAACTGACGCTGTTTTTAAGCGATCGCTTGTGACCATATTAGTCATCATTTCATGATGTAACTGTGACTTTTGCCCTAACCTGTCACGGTCGGTCCACATTCCAGACAGTATTTGCGTGCTACTGCAAGGTATAATGGACACATCCCAAGGAAATATCTTCTTCAAGTGCTATTTGTCGCATAGCAACACCGGTTGCACGTACACACACAGAACGTCTTTTCTGTTGAAAGCTCCTCTGAGCCTTCAGTGAAGTTCACTCTTTAATATTTCGTGCATAACTACACGCCTTTTCTTACCTGTAACCGCGTTGACATACTTGTTGACGTCCCATGAACGCCATCTACTCAGAAAAGATTATTTTATGCCACAAATTAGCGGCATGCAATGCTTGGAACCTCAATAGCATGCAAAGGAAAGTAATTTTTTGAACGATTTCGTTTTTAGAAACGTGGAACACTACTCTTAAACATTATAATGAGCATGACATTGGGGAAACAATACAAGTAATTCTTCTCTGAATCTGATAATTATGTTTTTTATCTTACTTTCAGGGCGTTCGAAAACTTCTGAGCGATAGTGTAAGACAACTTCATGTACTAACTTCCCTGTACAAAACCCAGACCCGTGTAATAGGGATGGTTAGCGCACCGGATTCGCATTCGGGAGGACGACGATTCAGACCTGCGTCCGATCATCCAGAGTTATAGGTTTTTCGGCACTTCCCTATATCGCTCCAGGCAAATTCCGGACTGATTCCTTCGAGTGGGAACCGTCGATTTCGTTTCCCATCCCTGAAATTATCCGAGCTTGTGCTCCGTCTCTAACCACAGCACCGTCAACTGGACGATAAGCCCGAATCTTCCTCCTTCCTTTAATAGGATCAGTGAAACACTCTGTATATTAATGCGAGATATCAAAGTCTTAGAATGTCAAAATGTTGTATGTCGACACATACCAAATGCGACGGGGTAAGAGCTAATATTATTAACGATTCCTGCAATCCCTGGTAAGCTACAGGGCGGAATCGAAAGCAACTTCGTAATCAGTTCGTAATTTATAAAGAAAAGTTTCATTTCGTAGCGCTGGTTGACTGTTATGTCAGTTCTTGTTTGAAGATTTTAGACATTATGAATGAAAATACACATAACATTGGTGTAATATTCTACAATATTTATTATTTAACAGCCGAAAACCGGTTTGTGAAATAAAAAATAAATACTGTAGAACATTACACAAGTGTCGTGTGTTTCCATTGCTCTCCATACAAAGGATTTCCTCTCCGTCAGCTGCAACTTACTCGAGATATGGAGAGCGAGGTTTGCACTCACTGATTTATTGCAGAAACAACTGTGGACAACTCAGGGCAGTTGCGGAAACAAGGGACCCTTGCTCGGTTTAGAGTGTCATAAAAGTTTTATACATCGCTAAGCACTTAGGGTCTAGCTGACGTGTAAATTTGCTACGGAAATTACTTTTTGTTTTCGATTTAGAAGATACTTTTAGTAGTAGGTGCAATCCTCTATTTCCGTGTGTTACGACCTACGCTATCTCCTATTTTCATATGTATCACTACATTGTCAGTCTCATGTGTGGACATATTACACAGTAACACTTTGTCTTAGCCCAATAAAGACCTTTAGATCGGAAATTCATCGTCAGTGTATCCTGAGTGCTGATATTTCCTCACACAAGTGAGATATTATAATATTTATCAAATATTTCGTGCATGTACCAAGCGACCATGTGAACGTAGTTACTAACCTGATAATACCGATATGTGACTGAAACTGGTCTTTCACAATGACATTCACACTTTCTAATAATGATTTTAAATTCGCCTTTGCTATTTTCAGTGCTACTCCTTATACTGTGGCAAATAATGCGTTTAGGGGGCTGTTCAATGGTGCAACACCGGCTCCGCTAACGCCATTCCTTCCTTCTGTACAGTCTTGTTCAAGCACGACTGACAACACCAGATCGCAGAGTCCCCACGCCCTCGCTAATTACTGATTAGGTGACACGACTTAAGATTGATTTCTCGCAGCGGGCTGGATATCAAAATCAAATCAATCTTCACCATCGTAGAGTACCCTTACTACCTCTTCACAGTGGCTCATGGTTCCAACACAGTAGTTCTTGGAAATATTTCTGTATTATCAAGAAACTTCAATTTGATTCCTGTGTTAGTAGCTCTCCAACGCTTCATTTCATATATTCCATTTTTCCCGATGCATATTGCTTATTTATTAGCGTATACACATGTTGCTTAAAAATGAAGGCAAAAAGATTTCTGTCGCATTTAGTAGATCGTTGCCCGCCACGTCACTTATTTTGTGTGGGTCATTCATTTGTTTGTTTTTCTATCCATCTGTAATTCCCAGGTGGCATCTCTCCATTGTTCGCTGCGAAATAATTAATTCATTTCCACTGATCATTAGTGGCTACACATTGATTCCAAGTTTATCGTTTCAAGCAGGTCGGGACCTAAGTTTTGTAAATTCTGTCTAGTTTCTTAAAATCACGTATCGTCTTTTTTATTTTCCTCTTTATATGCTTTTCCCGTGCCTATCGTTTCGGTTTCAACTGTCCAAGATGCAATTACGCATTTACCATTTCCTTTTTGCGATATGTTGGTTACTTTAATAGTATTATAGTCGATTTCCCGGTTTGCTCTCAAATTTGGTCGATTACGTTCTTGCGATCATAGCTAATTATTAGCACTAGCGATTGTGGCTGAGAACTGTTTCATTAATATACATAAATTTTCGATTTTTCCGGCTGAAAAATCTGGTAGCTTCATCTAGGAATTGTGGTTATAGGATTGTTGATACAGGCCTTCTTTGTGTGGATCTTCTTACAGTCACGAATTATACACAATCATATTGAAGTTAAATTGGCGATGTATGCGTGGTTGGTGGGGGATTAAAGGTTTAGTGTATAGTGAGACCTATGCTTGGATACCAAGGAAGGCTGCATCAAACCAGTATGTAGACTGATAGCTATAACTGACGACCATTACGCCATTCAGCTCAATGTTCTTGCCTTAGAGAGATTGCCACTTACCTCAGAAAAGAAATATTTTGCCAACGCTGCATTGAACGTATCTGCAATGTGGATAATATTTTTATTCGACAATGTTTTCCTCTATAAGCTGGTTTGAGGTAACATAATTATTCGCGTATTGGTGTAGTACGAATGGCGATGTCCACGAAGTTGGACTTCCTACATCCATATTCTTCTTTCCCCCAGTTGGTGCCTAATATTCTGTGTGACTCGATTTCGTGACTACACGTATATACAATCTCGCGACCAGATAAACGCATTTTGTAGTCCCACAGATTAGCTCACTGCACGCATGTGGAAGAATGGTTCAAATGGCTCTAAGCACTATGTATTTAACACCTCAGGTCATCAGTCCCCTAGACTTAGAAACTACTTAAACCTAACTAATCTAAGAACGTCACATACATCCCTGCCCGTGGCAGGATTCGAACCTGCGACCGTAGCAGCAGCGCGGTTCCGGACTGAAACGCCTAGAACCGCTTGGCCACAGCGGCCGGCATGTGGAAGAATGGCAACGGGGGGAATCGGCCAGATTCCTAGAGATCCTCCAACTACTCTAACACAAAACAATTACGATTCAATCATCCATTTGAAACGTTGTGCTCCTACCGTACAAGCAGCATTGCAGAAATTTATCAGTCGGATTCAGTCAGCATTAATGTGGGTGCTCCTGGATATCATTCCAATGTGGCATAACTGAGTGGTATATAACTTCGAATCAGTCTTACGAAACAACTCTAAGCAAATAATCCACACTTGCATCTCGACTAGAGGGGGAATTCGATTAGCAAGCTAACAACAACTATCACGGGTGTACACTTTCAATTAAAATTTGAGTCTAGACAGGCGGAACGCCCAAACCTTAGGAACGCATCATTTAGACGAGGTCAGGTGTGCGGATGGGCTTCTAAATGCAAATCCTAGACGAAATCGTTGACGGATACATGGCCGACGATTGGAGTGATCGCCAAGTAAAGGAAGTATACGGAGTCATGAAACGAGGTGTTAAGAATTTAACAAGAGCAGAACAGACTGGTGTGCGAGACAAAAAAGTGTGAGGGAGGCCAAGAACATCCATTTCAGAGAATAACGTGCGATAAGTCAAAAGTTTGGTCCTAGATCGTCGTTCTCATAGCAGACTGTAAACAGCACAGCATTTTCGTAGGCCGTGCTTTGGATATCGTGCACAACAAACTGGACAATCGGAAAACGTATTCCCGCTCGGGACCGGGGAAATTCCCAGTAAACTAAAGAAAAGCGAATAGGGTTACCTGTGCAGCAGTTAATGTGGTATCATGTGGAGGGTCGTCCATTCCATCGGGATGAAACGTGTTTGCACCGTGTGACACCCGACACGAAGAAAACGTTAATGTCATGGTTACGCCCTTCAATTACCAACTCGCCACCTCCGTAGCACCGATAATAGTTGAAATAAACGACATCCGAAAGAAAGTTACGAGGCCACAGTGTTTTGAGAGAGGCAGTGTCTGCTGCTGGTTGATTTCCTCACTCCCAAACAGACCGTGGATGTTACCAGTTATGCAACATCGGCTGTAGAAGGCTATATTGATTTCGATGAATGTTACGTTGTTGGGCGGTGATGGCCGACAGCATACGCCCTGGTTATGCCTGATTTCGTCTGTCGTTTCATATGGCTATGACGTCACGCCAGGTTTTCATCTTCTGGGTTCTATTATGGTCACCTGGCCGGTCGACATGCAGGACCGGTACCGACGCCCATAGTCGCGTTGATAAGTGGCTCCTAGACCTAGACACTGATTTCCCTGATGCTGGATTCAACACACTGCTTAGATAACCATTGTCACTGTGTAAACGTAGGTACAATAGTTGAACAAAAATGTGGGAACGAGGCGAGAAATGTATGCCTGAATATACATGCTGATGCTACCCAAGTCAGCTGGTTGTGCTGTTGTATATAACCACGAACGGCACCTGTGAAACCCTCTAAAATCGTTGGAAGAGTCAGACGTGGCCAGAATAGTGTTCTGTGTAGTTGTGGGTGCATTGAGTCGGACCTAAATGATTTAGAACGTGGCAGATTGTTGGTACCTTATGATGGTGCTTCCGTAACCAAATTAGTCGAAGTGTTTGGTGTCTCAAGAGGCACCATATGGAATATATATACTGCGTGCCGGGAAACTGCAAAACCATTTTCTTCTAAATCACAACTCGAACGAAATTGTGTGTTGAAGGATAGTGACGGATGCTCATTGGAGAGGATTGCCGCAGAAGGTAAGAGATCGACACCTGCAAAAGTCACGAACGAATCCTGTGAACAAAAGAATACGAAGAGAACTCATTTTTCTCTGATTTTCAGGGCGATCTGGAATTCCACGATCACTTGTCAGTGATGCAAATGTCAGTATGAGCAAAAATGGTGCCAAAGCTCTTAATGGACTGTGCAGCAATTGAAGAAAATCAGTTGATTGGATGAGCCTTGTTGCACACTGTTTCAAACTCTTGACCGAGTTTACGTCCGAAGAGTGAAACCTGGCGGGCGATCGGTGATGATTTGGTCAGCCAAATCGACGTATTCCACGATCCTTGCGGCAACTCAGCAAAGTACTATTACTACCAAGGATTATGTGACCATTGTGCATGATCATGTCCATCCCATGCTGCAACGTTTATTCCTAAATGTTGATACCCTAAGACGTCAGAGCACTGTTCACGCAACTCGCATCGTCCACGACTGGTTTTGAGAGCGTGAGAATCACAAGTGGCAACTCCACTGGCCTCTATAGTGACTAGATCTCAATATTTTGAACCTAGGAGGTCTACTTCGTAGAGAAGGGTGCGTGATCGTTACCTGAACGTGCCACTATATTGCAGTAAGGATGGTACTTGTGAAACGTCACCTTAGAAAAATTAATGAATTACTGTGCTGGTAAACCCCTTACGTTATTTGATTTTCAAACAGCTGAGTAGAACTGAACGTACTCAGACATTTCGCTCTTTACTTGTTCTGATCAACACTAAACTGACACACAATATATTTAGCGCAACGCAATCTGACTTTCAAAAATCCCTACAAAAGAATGGCCCTGACTAACATTATCCTATACCTTTCATGAATCACTTACCTCACAAAAATCTTCCTTACTCGAACTACTGCAATACAGCGAGCGCCACTACTGCCATTTAAATAAAAGATTCTAACTACTGAAGGGACTAACTACTGATAGGCATAGTTAGCAAATGAAAGATTTTGATAAAGAACAAACAATGTATTTACCTTAATAGTGTTCAAAAGTCATAATATATATATGTTGTGTACATAGTTCCGCGTAGTCAGCACGTACACATCTTTCCCACTAGAGCGCGCCCCGCTAACCACAACAGCACAGGCGCAGCGCTCGTCCGTCTCCGCACTACGAGATGGCGCTGTTTTAGAGATGGATCAAATTCTGCTTCCGCCGATCCGCGTATTGATATGTAACGCAACCAATGAGATCGCTGCTAACGTAGAACCTTTTCTCCTCGCGGATCACACTCGCGCAGTGATACCTGAACGCTTGAGGTATTATAACGATTGTACAGATCTCTGATTAGTCAGTCTGCTTTAGTCTGCTTTAGTCTGCATAAGTCTGTAGTCAAGTTTCAGTCTGCGCCTAATAAGATTACCATATTCCTGGACATAGCCATGAAGAGAAATGCATAGACACTTTGTCAAGTATCAGAGATATGTGAGAATAAGATTAACGTACCAAGACCAAAGGAACTTCAGATTGTCAATTGTAAATAGCATCCATAACCAAGTTAGATTATTTTTATGCTTGTTATTATTTTAATAAATGTATGTGAAAATTAATCAGGTTCTTTTTAAAGTTGGTCATCGTCAATCTACTACTCTAAGCGTGCAAGTGGCATTTCTATCGTCTGACCTAACGGCAGAAGATAAACACGCCACGATAAGACCACGAGACATATTGCTGACATTCGCCATCTCTCTTCCCACATCCACCACTGCTGGCGGCTCACCTCCAACTGCGCAACTGCCCAACTGCCCAACACTACAATAGCGAATTCCAACAATGCAAACCAGCCACAGGCTGCACACAGCACAGTCAGTGATTTTCATATAGAGCGCTACATGGCGTTACCAACACAAAAACCTAAACAGCCTACTTACATCTCTGATTGCTTCTAACTTTTCAGGATCCGGCTGAATGCCTTCAGAAGAAATAATATGTCCCAAAAACTTCACCTTTGTCCTACCGAATTCAGACTTTTCCAAGTTAATTATAATTCCAGATTCTGCAAAAATACATAACACACTGTTGAGGATGCGATTATGTTGTTCCCATGACGCTTCTGCTATCAGAATATCGTCCATATATAAGGCGATGTGACGTTTTAAGAACTCAGATATAAAATGGAAATGCCGTGTGGCTAGGGCCTCCCGTCGGGTAGACCGTTCGCCTGGTGCAGGTCTTTCGATTTGACGCCACTTCGGCGACCTGCGCGTCGATGGGGATGAAATGATGATGATTAGGACAACACAACACCCAGTCCCTGAGCGGAGAAAATTTCCGACCCAGCCGAGAATCGAACCCGGGCCGTTAGGATTGACAGTCTGTCACGCTGACCACTCACCTACCAGGAATCCAGATAATACGGAATTTAGCCCGCCAATGAATGCTGCGGAAGAAATGTTCAAACCAAAAGGAAGTTTCCGAAAGTGATAACAAACGCCGAAACAAAGAAAGGCTGTGTATTTTCTACATTCTGGATGAAGTTCGATCTGATAAAAGCTGGATATGAGATCAATAGAAGACAACACTTTTACACCATTAATATTTTGAAGTTCTTCGAACGTTTGCGGCCTGTCTGTTTCAGGAATGATAATAGTATTGATTTGTCTCGAATCTAAGACAATCCTGATCGATTCATCTTTCTTCTCAGCAACATGTAATGGATTGTTGTATGAGCTTACTGCAGGCTCAATAATGCCCTTGTCAAGCATAGATTGTATTTCTGTTCTAACACAGTCCCTATAATGTGCTGGAATTACGTATGGTGTAACACAAAATTTAGTATTCTCACGAACATGAAATTGGTATTGAAATGCCTTGATTGTTCCTGTTTTGTGAGTAAAAACTATGGAATGTGCTTGTAAAATCTCAAAAAGGTCTTGCCTATCACTGTCATTACAATTCTCAATTGTTTGAATTTTATTCTGAATTAACTCACTAGTATCAAATGCGCCGTCGATATCATCCCTGTCAGTACTTGCAGAGTGATTGTTAGTGTCAAGTTCCATCGAAAATTCCGAACTGTTGTCTCACAGGAGATAAAGTCGATTAATTTCGTCATGGTTTCCGACACAATCTTCAAATTTCAAAGCTATGACTTACCTTCTTTCTCTAAACTTATTTCAGCATCGTGAAAGTTTAAGATTGCTTTGTATTCATTCAAAAATTCTACTCCCAATATAATTTCCGTCGACAATAATGTAACAATAAGAAAGTTCATAGAGAAGCTGCGGCTTTGACAAAAGAATTCTAAGTTGATTTGTTGGCGTACATGTACACTTTTTCCAACGACTGCACCTTGTAATTTAATCTTAGGTAACGGAAGTGTGGGGAAATGATTCGATTTGTTGCACTTGCTAAAGGCTGTTTCACTAATTACTGAAATTGAACTGCCATAGTCAAGTACTGCCGTAAATTTTACGTCATTTACCTTAATGTGAATTACAGGATATGCAATGTTGTTATGTTTTACGTCGTGTTCCTGGAGTAAGATGTCGCTAATGTCTTCCACTTTTACGTAATTACAAGCCACGGCAGCTACGTCATCAGCTTCATAGGTACGTTTTGTGGCTGCCAGCGGCGTGAGTCATTTCCTATGGTCCCTTTGTTGGCGTGCGTCGTTATTGGGATTTGGAGATCTAACTTATACAAATTCACCTTGTCGAGAGGCCGCTGCCCTGTTTGAATCCCGCCAGTTCTGATGAAATTCAGGTCTGTCGTTTTGTCGGTAGTTTACATAGTTTCTTTTTTGTTGGTAATGTGGTGGAGAATTTCTCCCGGAATGGTAACTGCACGAAGGACCGTTGCGTCTGAAGTTATTCTGTCTCCCTTGATAAAAATTATTTTGGTTCCCATATTGTCTGTTTCTCTGATGGACTCAGTGATAGTCATTACCATGGAGAGGTGATCTTTCCCTGTAATTATTACTACTCTGCAAACGGTTTTCATACGGGTGGTGTCTGTTTTGGTTACGATTTACATTGTAAGAATAGCCTTGTTGTGTCCAGTTATTATTTCTGTCATCGCGAAATTGTTACGAATGTGACCTGTAATTGTTGTGCTCCTGTTGTCGAGTTCCGCGATTGTCAGTGTCAATTTCCAGTTCTTGTAACAGTCCCTGAAAAGCTTCAATGTCGTCTTTGCATCGTCAGTCCAAAATAATATGTCGTAAATATTCAGGCAATTTGATTAAGCAAATGCGGATGAGTTCTGAGGGGTGTATGGGTTTGAAAGATACTGATTCTTATTTAACATGTCTTCCAAATATTTGACAAGACTGGAAAATTCAGATTGTTCGAAATGTTTCATCATTATGATGATATGTTTGACTCGGTCTTGTGTAGCTTGAGACCAGTATGCTGAGAGAAAGGCATGATAAAATTCTTCACTGTGACAATCGTGAATGACCGATCGCATTCTTAGAGCTGGTTCATTCTCTTAGTAGCCACACATAAACTCTAACCAGTGCTCCAATGACCAGTTGGGAGGAAAACAATGAGAGAGTTGATGGAGCCACCATGTTTGTGGATCAATGGTCGTTGCCAGAATTCTTAAATGTTTTGAATTTACATGTAGTAATGAACAGCTTATAGTCAAAATCATAATGCCGGCGAGTCGCATACCGGTCATTGTTACTTCGCTTCGGCGGTTCCATCTCAAAATTCGGTGTACCTTGCCAACTTGTTTCATAATTTCCGAAGTGCCCTGTGTTATTATTTTGTCGCTGTTCCGTATTTCTATCTCCTTCTTCTCGTTTTGGAGCGCGAGTCTCCTCTGAAATATGTAATTCTTGTATTATTTTTGTCAACTGATCTTGTACTTCCCGGATTTCTCTTTTGTGTTGCGTATTAATTTGATTCTGATTTTGTTTGAAATTCCTAATTTGTTCGTATTCTTCTGTGTCATTGAATTCTACGGGTCTTGTGTCATTCAGATCATCATCTACTTTTGGAATAGTGAAGTGAACCGAAAGTTCGGCTACTTTCTCCGATAGTGAACTGATTTCCTCAGTGTGTTTCTCTGAACCAAGTTTCAGAGTGTCCATTTGTGTTGAAATCGTATCTACTGTGTCCTTTAAGTTTTCCTGAGTTTTTGCAAGTTGCGTAACCGAATCAGTAGATGCAACTGAATGAATTTTAGCTTGCAAGTTGTCGTGATTTTCATGAACAATAGTTTCCAGTTCTTTTATGCCTGCTTCGTGATTCTGTATTCATTATCATGACGCGAAAAAATGGGTTGAAAATGCTCACAAATTCGTGTTTTTACGTCATTACAGACTTTTTGACATTTCAATTCGATGTTATGTAACTCAGTAGTTAAATCTTCACGTGATGTTGAAGCGTGGTGTCTAACTTTTGAAGCTGTTGCCGTCACTGTTTTTGATTTTGTTCCATTACGTCTAACTTTTGAACATTTTGTTCCATTGTGTCTAACTTTTGCTGTGTTTGTCTCTGATTTTGTTCCATTGTGTCTAACGTTTGAAGCTTTTGTCCCATTTGTTGCATTAATTGTAATAACAATGCACTGATGTCTGAAACATGTTCCTGAGTGCTATTCGGCAGTGCATTTGAACCGGCAATATTCGCATTTTAAAAAGCAGAAAATGTGTCTTGACTTATTTGAGAAAAGTGTGAGGACGCAAAACCTGAATCTACCGTAAGATTGTGTCCTGTCATTTCGGAATCCTGCGGCGAGCTGTTGCCGACCGATCGATAGATAATGCTTCCTTGTTCACTATTTGTTTCACTGTCTACGCCATTATTTGCTGCCCTCTCCATTTCCCTATGCACAATTACCAGATTACTACTTTGAGTTTCTGTTAATTCATTACACAGGGGTGCTGATAAGCTACGCTCGTTGTTACTATTATTTCTCAGTTTACTTTCGAGCCTATTGTTACGTTTTTCACACGCCATTATTGTCACAATATTTCACACAATAACACAGAAAATCACTATTTGAAGAGCAAAATAAGAAAACACATTAACATAGCACTGAAAATAATATCTAGTTAATTGCAAGTGCAGCTGCGAAATATTTGCTGCAAATCTACATGCATGCCACAACTGTTTTACTGTACAACAATGAAAAACTACAACTTCAAAGGAAATTCTCTCTATAATTAAGCGCTAGCAATAAACAACAGCTACACTAATTACACAAACTACAAGAAAAAATCAGAAGATTCAAGTGAGGTATCCTCGGCTAAGGGTCGACATATGAAACGTCCCCTCAGAAAAATTATTGATTTACTGTGCTGGTAAACCCCTTACGTTATTTCGCTCTTTACTTATTCTGATCAACACTAAACTGACACACAATATTTTTAGCGCAACGCAGTCTGACATCCAAAAATCGCTACATAAGAATGGCCCTGCCTAACAATAACCTATACCTTTCATGAATCACTTACCTCACAAAAATCTTCGTTACTCGAACTACTGCAATACAGCGAGCGCCATGAAATCCACTCTTACAAATTTACTGACTCTGATGGACACACGTCCAGATCATCCGCTCTCAAAACTCCGCCATCTCTCTCCCCACATCCACCACTGCTGGCGGCTCACCTCCAACTGCGCAGCACTACGCGCTGTTAACAGCCAACTGCCCAACACTACAATAGCGAATTCCAACAATGCAAACCAGCCACAGGCTGCACACAGCACAGTCAGTGATTTTCATATAGAGCACTACATGGCGTTACCAACATAAAAACCTAAACAGCCTACTTACACTAGATTCGTTTGAAAACCATAAAGGTGCAGTACGTATCCATTCTGAGACGACTGGAAGATGTTTTGAATGACAAGGGGTTTCTTACACCCTATAAGGTACGGTAATATGTAACCTCTTTTGTGTTCCAGTAGGTTTTCTTACCCCTGCATGTGTACCTCTATGATTCCTTGAATAAACATTTTGTTGCAACGCACATATACATATAGACTGCCCAAGTCACCATTTACCACATGGGGAAGGGTAGTGACAGATTTCACCAACATGTAGGGGGCAAGCAAAATAAAACGGGCCAAAAATCCTTCATATTCGAGAAGATACGCAACCCAAATTACATCATCCACACCAAAAGGGATGAACTTAGTAGGGCTTGTTGACCTAAGGAAATTGATGGTTTCCTGGGTCAGTGGTAATTTACCCACTCTATCTATATCTGTGTTCCGTCCTACCTCAGGAACGTCACAAGTATTTTCAACAACACTTCAGCAATCGAGTAGTGCCAGATTATAGGTTTGTATATGAATACGAAAACATTTACGTTGTAGTCAGTGATGTAAAGTGGTACAATGAGCCTATGAAGTGGTCCTAACGTGTAAGAATTTGTCATAATTGGCTAACGCAAAAAGGACATTTAGGGCACTTTTGAAGTAACAGTCCTATAACGCAGCATTTCGGGTTTAATTTTTAATTGTTTGAAATGTTACAACACAATTCATAATTCATAAAAGCTATTTCCTTTAAAAATGACAAAAAAATCCCTTTTGGACTTCCGTTTTTAAATTCTTGTGTTTTAACACGGTTTGTTTATGGCAGTACGTAATAGATTACATGGAAATACATAAAAATTGTTATTTTTTCAGTGGTAGCGTTACTTCTACGCTACATTATTATTATTTATTACTATTCGCCGACAGTGGGAGGACACAAGCACAGCCGCAGATTCCGAAACCGACGAACGAACCAAACATACTAAGTGAATATGACTCACAAGGGATCAGCACGTAAGGGACCCAAACCATCAACACATGACACTGCATGTAGGAGCCCCGGTGGTCCCGGTCAACTACGGTGGACTGGAAGCTGAGCGGTGACCTCTCCAGTTGTCAGGATGCTAGGAAATGACTGTGGACGCGTCATAAACGCCAAAGAATCATTATTAATTCATGACACCTTTATTCCTGCCGAGTACAATGTGGCCCGCATAACACAGGTTGGCTGAGCTTGGTGATATCAACGACCTTCCTCGAGTCCTCGCTGACTCGGAGCGATGACACCAGCTCTGGGCCGCAGCAGTCTTGCTAGCGCAGCGTCGCGTGCTGTGACGTAGCGGAGGAATGCCCTTACTTCGGCCGCGCGTGGCTGGTGGCGCCTGGCTGGACGGCCGGCTCAGCGGCGGACAGCAGGCCGCTGCTCGTAGGAGGCTCCGCGTTGGAGTCCCAGCGCTGTCAGCACGGGAGGCGTTCTCGTAGTGCGGAGTGTACTCTATCCCACCCCGTCTTCTTCCCTGCTCCTCCTGGTGGCTCGTCCGCGGTGGGCGGGAGGAACGGGCTGCAGTCCCCCAGCGTCCTCGGCTCACCCGGTTGTGACGGCAGATGCACAGGGCCTAGGCCCAACACGATCTCGACGACAGCTCACTGATGTGGTCAGCATTGGAGGCGAGCGAGTCTGGCGCGATGTCTGCTAATTCTGGGTTGATGATTGACAGCGGCAGCAGAGAGGACCAGAGCTGGTACTGTCCCCTCACGTCTTCTGCTGGGTGGGCTGTCCTTACCGCGACATCTCCTTAATAAAGATTAACATGTCGATCACCGAGCTGAGCACTACGCAGCGTCCCAGTACACATCCAATTGCAAGTCTGACTGCGAGTGCCTTGTTGCTGTCAAAGCTGGCGTATTTAAAGGAAGCACGAGCGACGTCCTGACGTCATGCTCGTTTGTAATGAACGCATTTGTTCCACTTATACTGCTGATTTATCTGTCGTACTCACCCCTTAAGGGTTCTTGTGACAGAGTTACGTGTTGTTGCGGCAGACTTACGCTAAGTTATGAAATGTAGTACAGCTGACGCTATACCTCTGTCTTACACTCTATGAAAGTCTCCGTCTAACACAAACCCACGTGCTAAGCAATTCTCTCTCTCGCCTGTTGTGTGTAACCAGGCCACTGCCCCCAAGTGATGAGACAATATGATACATGTGAAATCCTCTTACCTCTTGGCTAATCTACTGCCTCTGGCTCTCGGCATAGGCAATGAAACTTCGACAATATTCCACATTTATAACTCTTTATTATTCTGCTACACTACACAATGTCACTGACAGCACAACAGGCTGTAACAATGATAAAACCGTCTAAGCACCGACACAGGCAGTGGCACCACATTCTAAGACACTGGTAATGAGGTAACGTCGCTAGGGAGAAGAAGGATCAAAGAACTTTTATTCCAAGGCTCCTCCTTCCCAACGACATACTGCATATTGCTTGTAGTATACTGTACGCAAGCACTAATGTATTATTCGTCTTATTATTTGTAGGCATAAGTATATTCACTTCATTACATAAAGCTACACCCAATGTGTTTCATGTATAAAATGTATTTTCTGAATAGATCATGTATAAAAACTAAAAATCAAGTTATTTACGGAATTCTTCACTCAACCAGCAATGAACTACATTCTAATAAATTTACAACCATAAATTTATTTTTAATGTCAATCTAAAATGCATGTATTATATTTATCAAATGCTCAATCAGTATATAATTTGTATTATACCAGGTGTGTATGTCTCCAAGGTATCACACTGAATATACCACAACTACCAACAATTAGAGAAACAAACAACTTCTGAATATCATACACACAAACACAACAAACCTACATGAACACACACCATTTCAGAGGAGAACAACTCTAAGTTCCACCGAGACATTCTCACCTGAAATAAGAAGCAATAAGCTACTATCAACTAACTAGCTACTTAGACTATATTACACATCCAAATGTAGCATACCACTTCCTTCTACATACAGCAATTTATTTTTACCGCTCTTACTGTATTATTATTTTTTTGACATTTTTGTAATATAAATTACATTCACCTCAGTCAGGCAGTTACAACCACTTTAACAATCGTAAGACATTAAATTCTCTGTAACCTTAGAGAATTTTTTATATATTATGTTCTTTATATTATTTAAAATAGCCTTGACAAATGCACACCAATAAGATGGTAACAATAAGACGTCTTTGCTATTAGATTTAGTAACATCCGACCCATCTTACATTTCAAGGTCGTGGGTTACTCTGTACTGTTAATGGAATAAATAAATAAATTCACCTACAATGACGATTTCAGTTGCCATGGCAATTCTGTGTATTGTGCTGCATTGGTGTCGAGCGGACTTTGAAAATATTCTGGGTTGTTCCCATTTAGCAACAACGTATTTACCAAGGTTAAAAACATTTTTCTACTAAAAATATGTTAATAGTTGAAAAGAACCATTTGCTTAATAGAATTCTGAATTTCCCGCTTAAACTCTCACGATTCTATTGCAACGTTGAGTTAGCGAGTCTTTTAGCAGTTTCTCAAACGTTGTAGATATTATTGCATCTGCATTAGCAGCCATATCTCGGTAAAAAGTAAAGTTATCCGAAAATGGATCTAAGCACTTCTAACTGCTCAACAATCAGCTTCTATCAACAATAACTACAATATTCCATGGGTCCTAGTTCGCATCAAATGAGATTTGCAAAAATGGAGCTCACTTCAAACACCCAAAAATCACGCTAACCAATCCTTTAAAAGTGATCTAGGATTTGCCAACTGAAGTGCCAGGGAATTTGACTCGTGCATGTGCACCGTTTGAGTGGTGAACGCTGATTTCGTTTGAATCAGGTGTCCAATGACATATTTATCCGAATAAGCTCATACAAAATTATTACTTGTGAGCGTTTTACGATTATAACGGAGCCAAGCAACACAGTACTAAAAGACAGATTTTTTTACAACAAATTATATTGTTCTGATGGCCGTCACTAGCCTACAGCCTGCATGACGCTATCAGTGTTTCAGTATTTACAATTTTCTTTTTCCACTGTACTACGTTGTCTCGTGGTTCACAGTTTTCTTACTAAACGATGCGTCAAGGCTTGTTCAAGCCATCATGACACTTTCTCCTCACACTTGTCACGTAAAGCAGTTTTTCATAATGAATTAAAGCACTACAATATGTGTTTTACGGCATCCTTATTTTGATACTACCTTTCCAATGGTAAATGCTAATGAAGCATTTACCACAGTGCTCAACAAACGTTGGTGGGTGGCACTGACAGTGCTTCCGAGCTGGGGTGGTCTTAAAGGGACACTTCGCTGTTTTATTCACGCCTGTGTCTGTGTCGTATCGCTCTGTGATCAAGCCACAGGAGGGCTGAAAAAGCATAAGCACCCCTCCTCTGCTTCGGATCGCGGTCATATTTCGTCGAATAGTTTTGAACAGTCCCTTGTGTTTCCACAGTGTACACTAGAGCAAAATCTGGGGTCCCACTGCGCTCCAAAAGGGTGCGATCACATTCAGTGAGGTTACTGACTCACATCGTCTTCAAAGAAAGGTCGAAGGGGCTGTGAACTTTCAACAATGACAAAGATGGACAACAACGTCGTGCTGTTGCTCACCGCACTGTGAACTGCCGTTTTGGACAGCAAAATGCGTGGGAGTCAAGGCGTCAAGGAAATGAGGTGGCTCTAGGCGCTACAATCTGGAACCGCGCGACCGCTACGGTCGCAGGTTCGAATCCTGCCTCGGGCATGGATGTGTGTGATGTCCTTAGGTTAGTTAGATTTAAGTAGTTCTAAGTTCTAGGGGACTGATGACCTCAGATGTCCCATAGTGCTCAGAGCCATTTTTGAAATGAGGTGGTCTCATTGACGCCCTTTCTGCCACTTCCTGAGGTCTTCTCCTCTCGATTCTGAACGACGGTGTTTCTGAAACGTTACCCTAGGCCACACGTAAGGTTACAACTTGATTCCAACGCTGGACATTCTAACCTTCATCACGGAGACGTCAAAGGAAGGGGCCACATTTCATCGCTTGACACTTCCATGCTGGCGTTGGGCAGAACTTTGCTGAAATATGATGCCAGTCTGACGTCATTAGCCTACCTTACAGTTCACATGAACTTCCCAGCTGTGGTCTGTTTTCCGCACGTATCAATACCTTGCTGTCTGAAGAGTCACCGGGTCTGAAGGTCACGTCGCAGGGTGCCAAGCTTCTGTATCGTTGCGGAGGAAGGTCGCATGCACCTTTGAGAGAAATTTCAAACTTATACATCATAGTGGGAAATAATTACGGGGTTTCGAAAAAGTGATGCTTCAGTTGTGTTTCACGGTGAGCGAAAGCCTTTCACAGAGTATCATTTATTCTTGGTTACGCTGTCTTTTATATCTACACTGTATTCAAAGTCAGTCTACAGTAAACTCGTTAAGTAATAATCTGAATTATTGGAAGTCAAAGTTTTGTCACTGCTGCAAGCTATTAGATAAGCTATCTGCAACTGGGACAATGTACCTTATACTCCTTTAGCTTGTTAGTGCCACAGACATGCTGTCAATAATAAGTTAACAATGTACATTTGATTAGAAGGAGTGAATTACTGCACGTTCAAAGTCGCATTGACAATGGCAGTTGTATATAATTTCTTTTTGTTTTCCCATTGTGTCAATTTATTTAGGAATAAATTGCAATCTTACCATTAAAACGTATTGGTTTTCACGTGTGTGGGAGGCGGCGTTTGTAGTACGCAGGTGAATGACCCATGGGGCAGGCGCAATGAACTGCGTTTGCACCCCACTTCTCCGATAGTTTCACGTACGGGCTGCAGACGAACCCGGGAGGGCTCCCGATGCAGACAACTGAACCGAATATTCCTTTGACAATGCAGCCGCTCGCAGCGATGAACGACGATTACATATCACGTTCCTAGATGAATATCGGCCATCCTGACAGAACATTGCGAGTGGAATGTACAGAAAACTGAACCGAGGACTATTTCTTATGATAAATTATTACATAATCAAGACTTTCTCTTTCACTGTTAATATTACTACCATAAAATCCTTCTTTATCGAAAGTAAATTTTCTGGCCTTTAAAGTGCTGTACTGGTTCCTTTTGTCGGAATAGCACTATACAAAGGAAACGAAGTGCGTCAGTCGCGGCACGAATAGTATTAGTTAACACGTTTACTCCAAAATTTGAAGAATTGGCACTTTAGTAACCTTTAAATGGGCAGAAAGCACACGCCAGTTCAGAAGGAAAACAGTAGAGGTAGGGGAGTAAATGTGGAAGCGTGTGGGAAATGTGGAAACGTCTAGTATCTGGCCCGCAGAGTGCTGCACTCTAGTTGGGCAGCCAGAAACTGTTACAATAGTTCTTATTTGTCACGGTAGAGGGTTAGCAGTCAGTTGAGCAACAGACGCTCTGACAGTGATGTAATTTACGCTCGCGCATTTTCTAAACCTTTCTCGAGGTAAGTTGTGGCATTATATTTATCTACATACTTTGTTGTTATCTTTTTTTACGTCTGATAGCTTATAAAGGGAGGTGCATAGAAGTTTTTACTAGTACTTTGTCAATCTTAAATGGATATTTGCTTAACGTAATCTACCGAGATTTAAAATGGTCATTGCGTAGATAATGGGGAAGCATACATACGATGGCATTGTGGAAACGATTCCACAATACCAACATCAAATACATTACTTCTAATATTGTCTGTTTATAGATGCCACGAAAGCTAACTGATCGGAAACAAAGAGCTATTGTGAAGAAGTGGGATGCTGAAAACATGATTAAGGCTATAATGGCCTTTAGGGAAAAGCAGTTTAAGAATAGCAGTAAAAGCTCTCAGTGTACCTCAGACGACACTTCAAAGGTTTGTGCATAGTGGTATGTCACCTGAAGAATGTGTTTCTTTCGGACTTGGACATAAGCCTGTACTACCTGATGCTATTGAGAAACAGTTGGTAGAGTATCTCATTGAAGTGGATAATCGCTTCTATGGCCTTACCAGACTAGATGTCAAGAGAATGGCATATCAGCTACCTGAAAGAAATAATATTAACCAGCCTTTTACTTCAAATGCTGCAAGTAGGTTTAGTTTGACCTTTTTCTTAGACAACACAGATATAAATTCACAATCCACAAACCTATGGGGACCACATTCTTGAAAGCAAACGGGTTCAACAAAGAAGCTGTAGACAAGTTGACATTTTGGAAGCTGAGTACAGTAAAGACTCCTATAGTGCTGATCGCGTGTATAATGTGGACGACACTGGGCTCTCTGTCCATAGCAGAATACCACATGTAACTGGACTGAAAGGTAAATGTCAAGAAGGTGCCCTCACATCAGCAGAATGAGGATCCCTGGTGACTGTCACACCACCAACCCCTGGTGACTTTCATACCACCAATGATGATCTTCTCCAGGAACAACTGGACTGATACTCTACTGAAAGGAGCACCACCTGGAACTATTGGTAAAGGCCATCCTTCAGGCTGGATTCAAACTGAACTCTTCTCCGAGTGGTTTGACCACATCATTTCAAAGGCAAATCCCTCAAAAGGATCTCCTGTGTTGTTAATTCTTATTGGGCATAATAGTCATGCCAGAAACCTTCAAGTTATAGAACGTGCAAGGGAGAACCATGTTAGAATCGTGAGCATCCCGCCTCACACCTCTAATAAAACTCAACCACTTCAGAAGACCGTAATGGGCACTCTAAAAACCTATTATGCTGAGTATGTTCCCCAATGGTTTCGGCACAGCAGCCGGCCCTTAGGACCATATGAAATATCTGAGTTGTTTGGGAAAGCTTGCCTAAAGTGCACACTGGCTCTCTTGCTGCAAAAGGATTTTTGGAGACTGGAATTTTTCCATGTGACAGGGCTGGTTTTGGAGAAATCGACTTTATAGTTGCTACGTCAGCTTTAGATGAGGCCAGAAGTCTGAGAGGAACTTATGAGACTCCTACATCCCCAGGTGGAAGTAATGACCTCAGACAAGAAGACACTCAGAACGCATTCAGGCCTGTGACAACTGACAGCCCAAGTGAAGACGGCCAAAGAGAAAGCAGAAGGTCAACATCGTTGTCAAATACCTCATCAAATACGTGTGTGTCTCTACAAGATATCATGCCAATCCCTCCTCTAAAGAGGACGGTTTCCAACAGAGGTCGCAATCCAGGTTCGACAGCTGTTTTGACATCTTCACCCTATAAAACACGCCTTGAAGACTCCGTACTGAAGTGTAAACAGAAGCTTCCTAAGGCACCTGCCAAAAGCAAGAAAAAACGTGAAGCTCCTCCTAGAAAACCATGCAAAAAACAACTTAAGTTATCCGAGGATTCAGATGAAGAGCCCAATGCACCAACTGTCTCTTCAGGCGAGCCAGATTTTGATCTCCCAGTTGGGGAAGAAAAACCTAATGAAGAACATGCCATTTTGCGTTTAAAAATATTTTTGTGTAGTTTAAATTTAATATAAAATAAAATAGCTTCTAACGTTGTTAATAGTTTTCGTTTGAAGTAGGCAATTTCCCACAATTTCAAGGCGTTTCCACATTACCCACACTTCTTGAAAAATTAATAAGTTGTTGCGCAAGCAGAAATTTTTTAAAAAATTTTTAACATATTTAGTTTTTGGGTTTCATAATATTACATTCATTGCTAAGACATTACTAATTAGCTTTGGCTAATATTTGAAGCTGAAAGAGAAGTAAATATTTCTTTTATACAGCAAAAACAAACGTGGTTTCCACATTTACACCCCTACCTCTACACATTGAAAGAAGTAGGAAGCAACACCTTGAACGAGTAGAGGTAGGTCATTGATATTTACTCGAATGTAGGGTAGTGTGTCCTTCATAGCATGCGCATATCTATACTCCAATGAATATCATGCGTACGTAGGTTGTAAACTGACTAGCTCCACATATTTTTATTTTACATTTTTGCAAGGGACCCATATAACATATAACTAACTAGGGATCAACGCTTGTGATCATGCAAAATATTTCTTTAGTCAATCTTTCAAATGGTTCAAATGGCTCTGAGCACTATGCGACTTAACTTCTGAGGTCATTAGTCGCCTAGAACTTAGAACTAATTAAACCTAACTAACCTAAGGACATCACACACATCCATGCCCGAGGCAGGATTCGAACCTGCGACCATAGTGGTCACGCGGTTCCAGACTGAAGCGCCTAGAACAGCACGGCCACACCGGCCGGCAGTCAATCTTTCATACTTTTTCGTGGCTACATGTCTGGCCCACATCGTCAAAATATCATTATATTCATAGTTTGTACTTCACTCCAGTTTGTCACCCCATCTATCTGTTTCCTTTTCTGTCATTCCAAATAATTCCCAAAGTAAATCTTAAGTAAGCAATCGAAAGTTTTCAGTTAGTTTCGGTCTCTTTGCTATTAACTGAAACAATTACCGTTTCAGTTTATTATAACTCCATCATCAGATGAAGATACGTCAATAAATACGGCAACGTTGTATTCTATGTACGATTTTCAGATAGCCGATGCGCTGACAGCAGAACAAAAAACAACTACTTTAGCAGAACTCTCCTGCATATGAGGCTGTTTTGACAACGTAATTAAACAGCAATATAGTACACACATGAAGTGATAACGTATTTCAGTTTGAGTAAGAAGTAAAATGTTAAATAAGTTGGGCACTATTCGAACATTATTAGTTCTACCTTTATTACTTTTATTTTATTTATTTAAGCTGATCAGATTACGGGCTAATGGCTCTCTCTTACGTCGGTACAGGATTTCATATATACCATTTTTTTTCTTTTCCTTACGTCGCAGATACCTGGAATATAACAGTTATTTTAATATGACAAATGGTAATAAGATAATAATAACAGAAGTAAAAATTACTTGAATGTATGTAAAGATATTATTAAATATTACTGAGAACTAATTAGATTAGTACAGGGTCAGCAAAAAGAAACTGACCTGGCAAATATTTCCTGAACCTTAAGACTGGCAACCACCCTACCTTAATTAGTTGCTCGTCTGTCGTATTGTATTGCTCATTTATTGAATGAAAGACTACGATGACCTAGATCAGTGGTCAGTGCCTCAAATGATTTCCACTTTGCCAATTTACTCCCTAATTTACCTGAATTCAGCATTCCTGGTCTCTTTTTCCATTACTTTTTAGAACTTTTGTTTGCTGTGCATGTAGGACACAAAGAAATGTTGACGCCTGTCGAAACGTTTACCGAAAACACGCCACATTTCTGAGCAGCCTTCTCTGCACAACGCGATGCTGGGTAATGTCGCTACGGCAGTAAGACGCCGCAAAAGGAGGGGGAATCTCCCGAGTGCCCCAGATACGGGTCTAGGAGCGTGCTCCCATGATGCACCGCGAGTTGCTGCTGAGAGCACTCTCAGACCAGTCCTTGTGCTTCGCTTCTACAGGAAAGCCGGCATAAAAGCGTCCCCAGACGAATGTGGTGCGTCTAGCCGCGGGCGGAATCACAGGGTCCCGAAGGAAAACACATCAGCACAGCCGCTGGGGCGAAGAATGCATTCTATGACGCACGTACCGCTACATGGCGTAACACAGGGTAGCCGAAAGTGGCCATTTCGGAGCAGCAATTCGCCGAATGCATAGTAGACATCTGACAGTATTATTCACCTTTCGGTGGGCAAGCTTTCTGGAACGCAGTAAATAACTATAACGTGTAAGTAGAGACAAACATGGTATTACAGTAAACGTAGTTGCAAGTCGTGTGGATGTATTATCAAAAAGCTGTCCCTACTCTGCTTTCCTCGATTACATGTAAGCTAGGGCCTCATTTACTGTAGACACAATAATCATAAAATGTTTATAATTATTCATTTAGGTGAGACGTACGTCGACTAAATTGAAAAGGATCTGGAATGCATATATTAAAAAGTGGAGATTTTTAAGTATTGTGATGCAATTCTTCATTAGCTGGCAAAGGAAGATTTTGACACATCTGCTGTGGTTCCCGCAACTAACGTGACACGCAGGAATACGGGATGTCCCAGAAGGGTTAGTCAGTATTCATGGATATGACAGGTACGCTCATTTGAAGTAAAAATAGTTCATATGAGCATGTGAACTACTCCGATTTTTTTCGGCCGGCCGAAGTGGCCGCGCGGTTCTGGCGCTGCAGTCTGGAAACGCGAGACCGCTACGGTCGCAGGTTCGAATCCTGCCTCGGGCATGGATGTGTGTGATGTCCTTAGGTTAGTTAGGTTTAGCTAGTTCTAAGTTCTAGGGGACTAATGACCTCAGCAGTTAGTCCCATAGCACTCAGAGCCATTTTTGAACCGATTTTTTTCCAGGATAGAATAAATTTAATGCACATTCATATACATGTGGTGTCTGTTTTCTCAGACATGTCCGAAAAAACAGACACCATATTTATCCACCAGTCACTATGAATCAAGACACAAAGGAAACAAAGACACTGGCTGCAAGTGGGCGTTGATTTAAATTAATTGGCAATGTTGGAAATTTGTGCCAGACAGGTACTCGAACAGGGGTCACCTGATTCTCAGGCAGATGCTCCGACCCCTAAGCCATCTGGACACAGTGGTAATCACAAATACACTGACTACCTTCGCTCGCCTCCTGTCAGAGCCAAATTCTCAACACATACACACACTACTAAGGTAGTGCCCCTTGCCTGTTATCCTCATTACTCGCGGCATTTCGGCGGTTCACGTAAGAGTTCGAGCCTGGTGTGTACCCATACTGAAGAGATCATTGGCCGTCCTCGCCTTAGTTATACACATAAGGCGTCCGTTCTTCCGGATATGTCCGTGTGAGCAGACATCATTTTGATCCATCAGCCACTGTTAATTAAGACACAAAGGAATTTCAGACATTGGCTGTGAGTGGGGACTGATTTAAATCTATGGGTAAAGTTGAAGATGTCTGTAATTCCTGTGTTTCTCAATGTACATTTGTTTTTGTGTTAGTGTCACACACGTATTTTTCTCATCCACTCTACCTTGTTGCTTTCAACCTCTTTCCACGTATGTGTTTCTGCTTTAAAACTAGCCGACCAGGTAGGTTAGTTAAGTTTAAGTAGTTTTAACTGTTAGGGGACTGATGACCTCAGAAGTTAGGTCCCATAGTGCTCAGAGCCATTTGAACCATTTTGCCATTAAACTAACCCCCCGAACGAGCATTTGTCCACGATGTGTTATCTGTGAAGTAGTGCAAAGGACTGGGAGTCTATGAGATGGAAGTATCAGTTAAGTGTGTTAGTATACACGCTGGCTACGATGCTAAACACTTACCGTATTAAAGAATATGCAGATTTGGAGCACCTATACGGCTTTGGCGATGATAGTGCTCCACCTTCTGTCGTAGATTGACTTCGGCACTTTCTAACACGTCCTGACTTGAGCTTGAAAAGTTTACCGAGGTTTTCAACACATTGCGTGAAACAGGTAGTCTTTTAAGTTCCCGTTTTCCTTCCGAAACTGTCGCTCAGCAACCGGCGCAGTAAAGCAACACACTGTTGAAATGGTGCATCACAGTCCTACTACCAGCTCATGGTGACTTTTTGCACGTATCAGTGTCCTACGAGCACGTGTATGACGAACACTGCACGTGGAAAACTTATACCCGTTTCACATACATTGTGTCAACTATCTTCACATTGGCCACAATGCCACGAGACTTGTATTTTGTCGCTAGTCAAATGGCAATCGTAATTTCCTTCCATAAATACTATTCACTTCTGAAGCCAAGTTTACACGGAATGGAACCAACAACATACGCAATAATCACCGATGGTCACAGGAAAATCCACACGCTACACTGGAAACCCCCACCCCCTCCCCCCATGAACCATGGACCATGCCGTTGATGGGGAGGCTTGCGTGCCTCAGTGATACAGATAGCCGTACCGTAGGTGCAACCACAACGGAGGGGTATCCGTTGAGAGGCCAGACAAACGTGTCGTTCCTGAAGAGGGGCAGCAGCCTTTTCAGTATTTGCAGGGGCAACAGTCTGGATGATTGACTGTTCTGGCCTTGTAACACTAACCAAAACGGCCTTGCTGTACTGGTACTGCGAACGGCTGAAAGCAAGGGGAAACTACAGCCGTAATTTTTCCCGAGGGCATGCAGCTTTACTGTATGGTTAAATGATGATGGCGTCCTCTTGGGTAAAATATTCCGGAGATAAAATAGTCCCCCATTCGGATCTCCGGGCGGGGACTACTCAAGAGGATGTCGTTATCAGGAGAAAGAAAACTGGCGTTCTACGAATCGGAGTTTGGAATGTCAGATCCCTTAATCGGGCAGGTAGGTTAGAAAATTTAAAAAGGGAAATGGATAGGTTAAATTTAGATATAGTGGGAATTAGTGATGTTCGGTGGAAGGAGAAACAAGGCTTCTGGTCAGGTGACTACAGGGTTACAAACACAAAATCAAATAGGGGTAATTCAGGAGTAGGTTTAATAATGAATAGGAAAATAGGAATGCGGGTAAGCTACTACAAACAGTATAGCGAACGCATTATTGTGGCCAAGATAGATACGAAGCCCACGCCTACTACAGTAGTGCAAGTTTATATGCCAACTAGCTCTGCAGATGACGAAGGAATTGAAGGAATGTATGATGAAAAAAAAAATTATTCAGATTGTGAAGGGAGACGAAAATTTAATAGTCATGGGCGACTGGAATTCGGCAGTAGGAAAAGGGAGAGAAGGAAACGTAATAGGTGAATATGGATTGGGGGTAAGAGATGAAAGAGGAAGCCGCCTGGTAGGGATTTTGCACAGAGCACAACTTAATCTTAGCTAACACTTGGTTCAAGAATCATGAAAGAGGGTTGTATACATGGAAGAAGCCTGGAGATGCTGACAGGTTTCAGATAGATTATATAATGGTAAGACAGAGATTTGGGAACCAGGTTTGAAATTGTAAGACATTTCCAGGGACAGATGTGGATTCTGACCACAATCTATTGGTTATGACCTGTAGATTAAAACTGAAGGAACTGCAAAAAGGTGTGAATTTAAGGAGATGGGACCTGGATAAACTGACTAAACCAGAGGTTGTACAGAGTTTCAGGGAGATCACAAGGGAACAACTGGCAGGAATGGGGGAAAGAAATACAGGAGAAGAAGAGTGGGTAGCTTTGAGGGATGAAGTAGTGAAGGCAGCGGAGGATCAAGTAGGTAAAAGACGAGGGCTAGTAGAAATCCTTGGGTAACAGAAGAAATACTGAATTAAATTGATGAAAGGAGAAAATATAAAAATGCAGTTAATGAAGCAGGCAAAAGGGAATACAAACGTCTCAAAAATGAGATCGACAGGAAGTGTAAAATGGCTAAGCAGGCATGCCTAGAGGACAAATGTAATAATGTAGAGGCTTATCTCACCAGGAGTAAGATAGATACAGCCTACAGGAAAATTAAAGATACCTTTGGAGAAAAGATAACCACTAATATGAATATCAAAAGCTCAGATCGAAACCCAGTTCTAAGCAAAGAAGGGAAAGCAGAAAGGTGGAAGGAGTATATAGAGGGTCTATACAAGGGCGATGTACTTGAGGACAATATTATGGAAATGAAACAGGATGTAGATGGAGATGAAATGGGAGATATAACACTGCGTGAAGAGTTTGACAGAGCACTGAAAGCCCTGAGTCGAAACAAGGCCCCGGGAGTAGACAACATTCCATTAGAACTTCTGACAGCCTTGGAAGAGCCAGTCCTGACGAAACTCTACCATCTGGTGAGCAAGATGTATGAAACAGGCGAAATACCCTCAGACTTCAAGAAGAATATAATAATTCCAATCCCAAAGGAAGCAGGTGTTGACAAATGTGAAAATTACCGAACTATCAGTTTAATAAGTCACGGCTGCAAAATACTAACGTGGATTCTTTACAGACGAATGGAAAAACTAGTAGAAGCCGACCTCGGGGAAGATCAGTTTGGATTCCGTAGAAATGTTGGAACACGTGAGGCAATACTGACCATACGACTTATCTTAGAAGCTAGATTAAGAATAGGCAAACCTACGTTTATAGCATTCGTAGACTTAGAGAAAGCTTTTGACAATGTTGACTGGAATACACTCTTTCAAATTCTGAAGGAGGGAGTGGAAAAATACTGGGGGCGAAAGGCTATTTACAATTTTTACAGAAACAAGACGGCAGTTATAAGAGTCGAGGGACATAAAAGGGAAGCAGTGGTTGGGATGGAAGTGAGACAGGGTTGTAGTCTCTCCCCGATGTTATTCATTCTGTATATTGAGCAAGCAGTGAAGGAAACAAAAGAAAATTTCGGAGTAGGCATTAAAATCCATGGAGAAGAAATAAAAACGTTGAGATTCGCCGATGACATTGTAGCTCTGCCAGAGACAGCAAAAGACTTGGAAGAGCAGTTGAATGGAATGGATAGTGTCTTGAAAGGAGGGTATAAGATGAAAATCAACAAAGCAAAACGAGGATAATGGAATGTAGTTGAATGAAGTCAAGTGATGCTGAGGGAATTAGATTAGGAAATGAGACACTTAAAGTAGTAAAGGAATTTTGCTATTTGAGGAGCAAAATAACTGATGATGGTCGAAGTAGAGAGGATATAAAATGTAGATTGGCAATGGCAAGGAAAGCGTTTCTGAAGAAGAGAAATTTGTTAACTTCGAGTATAGATTTATGTGTAAGGAAGTCATTTCTGAAAGCATTTGTATGGAGTGTAGGCATGTATGGAAGTGAAACATGGACGATAAATAGTTTGGACAAGAAGAGAATAGAAGCTTTTGAAATGTGGTGCTACAGAAGAATACTGAAGATTAGATGGGTAGATCATATAACTAATGAGGAAATATTGAATAGGATTGGGGAGAAGAGAAGTTTGTGGCACAACTTGACTAAAAGAAGGGATCGGTTGGTATGACATGTGTTGAGGCATCAAGGGATCACCAATTTAGTATTAGAGGGCAGTGTGAAGGGTAAAACTGGTAGAGGGAAACCAAGAGATGAATACACTGAGCAAATTCAGAAGGATGTAGGTTGCAGTAGGTACTGAGAGATGAAGAAGCTTGCGCAGGATAGAGTAGGATGGAGAACTGCATCAAACTAGTCTCAGGACTGAAGATCACAACAACAACAACAACAACAGTGGAAACTCATTTACGAGTTTGTTTATCGATTAATGTTCATGGGTCCAGCCGTTTTAGAAGAGCGAATGACGGGACAGAACTACTTGCTTTTTTGGAAAATTCGGTTGTTGAACATCTTGAGACGTTCCTTTGCCCATGCGGATTGCAATGTAATTCCAGCAAGTCGGAGCTCGTTCAAGCTTTACGAGACGTGCATGGGAACACCTCAACCGCGCTAACACTAGTCACAGGGCTGTTCGTGATTGTACAATTAACAGGCCGCCAAGATCGTCAGATCTTTCACCGTTAGGTTCTTGTTTACGGTGTTGAATCAAGTCTTAGGTGTACAAACGGAAGGTGAGTACTCGAGTTGAACGGCTTACACGCATCGTGGACGCCACTGCCATCATTAGGGAACGTGCAGAGGCACTCAGTCAAGCAACACTACATGTTATCACAATCATGCACAAATTCACTCTAGTTGATGGTTCCATATTCGAAAATCTATTGTGAACTGTACAACAGCTGTAATGTAACGTGTACTGCAACGATTATTTTTCAACTGGTACTTTGTAAAACGCATGTTGTGATGTTGGTTAACTGTTGTACAGGTAGACATGTATAACCTTTACACTGAATGTGTGGGATCCTGCCCACTCGTATATTATTGGTTGCCTAGGAAGCTGTTTTCTTGGATAGCTAGACAACATACATGGAAATCATTTTGATGGGGTTCATTACAGTAATTAAAATCATAATACTTAACTTGCGTTTCTACAATGACGTGTCGCAAGAATTGGCAACATGCAAATAATCAATGTCCTTCTCAATATACAATTTATATGCAAACGATATAAGGCAGAAGTCTCCACTAAACAGTTAGGATGACGGCTATTCTTCCAGTGCCTGTCTTTCGGTGCGTCTTCTCGTGCGGGTCTTCTAGTGCGGTCGAGGCTGGCAGGAGCGGCGCATATATTCTATCCGGATACGGGCCGCTCCTGTCGTGGTGAGTCCTAGTCAGCGTAGTATTGGCTGACGTTGTCTACATGTACATCTACATCCATAATCCGCAAGCCACCTGACGGTGTGTGGCGGAGGGTACCCTGAGTACGTCTGTCGGTTCTCCCTTTTATTCCAGTCTCGTATTGTTCGAGGAAAGAAGGATTGTCGGTATGCTTCTGTGTAGGCTCTAATCTCTCTGATTTCATCCTCATGGTCTCTTCTCGAAACTTTAACAAAAGCCCGTACCGAGCTACTGAGCATCTCTCCTGCAGAGTCTTCCACTGGAGTTTATCTATCATTTCCGTAACGCTTTCGCGGTTACTAAATGATCCTGTAACGAAGCGCGCTGCTCTCCGTTGGATCTTCTCTATCTCTTCTATCAACCCTATCTAGTACGGATCCCACACTGCTGAGCAGTATTCAAGCAGTGGGCGAACAAGCGTACTGTAACCTACTTCCTTTGTTTTCGGATTGCATCTCCTTCTGTGGGGTTACGTCCCATGCCGACGTGCCAGCGCTTGATGTTACGCCTGAACAGAATAATACGGAAAATACATAACAATCAATATCAAATGTGTTCTGTCTCGGACACCATACGGAATAGTGTAAACAGATGCAGCCTTTTGCTTCTAACGGTTGTCCTATCAAATCCCACAATACTGACCATTCTCCCTTGGGGCACATTCTACATGCATTCCCTGCCCTTAGTGCTCTTACGCGTCAGTTTTTGCAGATCTTTAATGTTTTATATTTAAAGTTTAGTACTTATTGTTGTAGCATCATTTAAAATATCTCAATCTACACTATTAGAAATATAGTCCAACTTGCAAGTACATTTACACTTACATGTTTCCAGCTGTACAGTAATCAAGTTAAATTCACACTGTTTCCACCTAACAAAATTAAGTAGGCCATAAGAACATAAGAACGAAAGAACTATAGAAATATCTGTGTTGATCCGTTCCTCTCCCTATCCTGCTGTTCACCCTCCCACCCCCGTATCTCCAGTTCCTCGTACCCACTCTCTCTGTCTGTCCACCTCATCCTCCCACCTTTCTTAGCTCGTATCCTATGCCCTCTCTGTCCAATCATATCTACATGCTCCCTCCCTCTGTCCATATCCTCCGACTCCTCTGTCTCTGCCCATCACTGCTTCCCGCTCTTCCCTCCTAGCTGCCCACTACTTTTCTACAGGTTCCACCTGCCCCCTGCAACTCTCTCCCCTACCTCCACTTTCCATCTGGGTTCATAACTTTCTGAACAGCATGGCGGCGAGTTGGTATGAAATGGGCATACAAAAACTGCCACAGCGTCTACAGAAATTCATCGACAGAAATGGTGCTTATGTCGAAAAATAGCTGAATGTTCAAGCTGTAAACTGATGTAAACCATTGTAGAAATAAACAGGTCTGTCTATCCACTAATAAAAAAATAGGACCTTACCTTTGGGATTTCCCTCGTATTTCCTCCTCCTCACGCTCTGTACACTTCTGCCCTCTCTCTGTCCATCCCCTACTTATCCCTCTTTCTGTCCATCTCTTCCTCCCACCTCTCCCTGTCCATCACATCCTCCCTCTCTCTGTCTATCCATCTCCTTCTCCCATCTTTCCTCTGCCCACCTCATTCTATCCCCCTCTCTCACTACACATCTCCTGATCAACTCTGTCTGCTCACATATACCCACATACACGTGCAGCCCCCACGAAATACATCAATAAGACAGGTCTATACTATTCCCATACAAGGCGTCTGATGTGCAGAGCCTAAACATTATGGGCAGGAAGAGCACGTTTTGTTTTATCTCTGCTCCTACGGGAGCTAAGATATTCTACCCCCACAATGAATATGCTCGTTTTTCAACCTGTATGTGTACCAAATTCGGTTGAAATTGATCCTGTAGTATAAGAGAACATACTCGATCTACATACACACATACTGCTTTACACTTTTCCCAATGGCTGCACTCGCATAGATGTTCGACATACATTTTGCACGTATCTCCTCATCCTCCCTCTGGCGCCCACGTCTTCATTCCCCCTCTTAGTCTGTCACAACCTACAATTCCTATCCATCCATCTCCTCCACCTACTGTCTGTAACTACATCTTCATCCCCAATATCCACTTCCTCGTTCCCTTCTCTCTGCCCATCTCCTCCCCCACCTCCCCTCTCTCTGACAATCTCTTCCATATCTCCTTGTCCATCTTCTCTGCCATCTCTTCGCCCTCCCTCTCTGCCCATCCCCTTCCCTACACTCACTCCATCCTGTCCCACCTCCCTATTCATCTCCTCTTGCCCCTGTCCCTACCCATCTCCTCGTGCCCCTCTCCCTGCCGATTCCACACTCCCCTCTCTCTGTCCCTCATTCTTCTCTCTCTCTCTCTCTCTCTCTCTCCTTCCATCCACTCCTGCCCGCTTCTCTTAGTCCGTCATCTCTACTGTTTATCTCAACTGACTCCCAGCCATACCCACTGCACATGTAGCCACCGCAAAGCAGGTCGATAACACTCCAAAACACTTGTCATGCAGGGTAACATATATTTTTGGGGCTGGAAAATGGTTTATTGCATCGCGCATGTAGGCTGCTCTCCAAAGTTGATCAATAAGACAGGTTGATACTATTCCCACACAACAGCCCTACCATGCAGGGCAGACTACACGACAGGGACGGATTAAACACATTTTCGCCTCTCCTAATGGAGCTGGGAGGTATAAACTTCACAGTGCAGATACTAGTAAAGTAGGCTGTTTGATCGCCAGATTTGCCTGATATCGACCCAGGGGTTGGAAGGCATCCCATATGTATATACATGCTGCTTCATACAGTGGTCGCAAATTCCCGTTACAGATTTTTACGGCTTGTAGAGGGGAGTGAGTGGATAATATTTTGAATTTGAACACAAGTCTGGAAAATTTCCGTTTGGGTGTTACGCCCATCTGAAAACATGTTGGTAATGCGACCACTTTTACAAGTAATTCATTAGGCGCGACCCAGTACGTCACTGGTTTTACAAGTCCACTCATTAATAGAAAAAAATTGCTAGTGTTCTCGTTCACGGGTTCTATTCAGCAGTACAGTCTCTTCCAATTCGGACGTGCCGTGTCTCCTTAGAGTACCACAACTACGCCTGCTGAGGTGAAGGAATCCATTTTCGAATCCGTTGCGTAATTATGGCGAAAAGGGTATGCAGTGGAGTCGGACCATGTGGAGAACGATCTTGATAAAGGCGACGAGCAGTCATTTCACAACCGTGAGCTTTGCCTTTCAGAAGGGTCATGTCGGTATATTCTGCAAACGTGTACTTAACCATGTTGTTTTAACACACGCAGACATGTGAATGGAGCTCCAACTAAGTCAGAGAGGTGTGATAGACGTCAAATGACATCAGACGGTCGGTCGTAACCACATCCCACCATAACTACCCTGTTGCATATACACCTATCAAAAACCTTTACAAACGGCTGTAGCACGGAAACGGTACGTTTCCGGGCATGGGTTCCTACTCAAAATATTATGCAGTCGCTCCCCTCAACAAGTCCTGGATGTTCGTAATCAGAATTTCCGAACGCTCTGTAAATGCTGTTACATCAAATTCAGATCTTGCAAGTAATATCAGAAATAAGATTAATCCCCACAAAGCTTTAATGTCACCTAGTTTGGCCCCTAGGTTTCTCCTTCATTCGAGAACACACATTTTCAGTAACTTCTCAGCAAACGTGAAGAGTTTAACTACTCATACCGATCAGTTACTGAGGCGTCTAAAGGAATTATTTGTGGCCAACATCTACTCCACTGGCGAATTTTTTAGTAGAAATCCAACTGATATGTATATATTATTAATAATATCAAATGTCACTTTTTTCTGTTCATCGTCAGTGCAGGAATATGATCAATATAAATAATTGGCAATAACTGATATTTCTGTTTCATGATGCGTGGATACAGTAACTAAAAATTATCATATGCACATTAATGTACTGTAGATTTACATGGTTGTGAGACAAGTTTATTATTACCTATTAAATGAAAGTATGGTAAGATACTTTTTTTACTGATCCACATTCTTTAAGACCGTTTCATCTGTAGAAGGTACACTAACAATTATTTTCTTTGGAAATTTATATTATGTGTTCTTGTTCTCTGAGATTTTCTACATCCTCGAGTACCTCCCCGTTATTGGTCTACAGAACCACTGTTACATCTAATCTAAAATATCTCTCGGTTGTTAGGCACAATAAATTTTGAATTGCGTTAATCATTACGTGTCGTGTCGCAAACGTTAATTGCGTTTGGCCTCTAGTGGTATCCACATCGCTCCTCTGATATCTCTGCCGAAACGGAAGACTACCACATACAACACACTGATACATATTGCGCTGACATTGAGGAAAGTCGTCTGGTGTATTATGGACATCCTATGGACACACAGTTTTCCTTTTCGGGAATGCCTTCCAAAAGCACATCTAGCTGTGGCACGCAAGAGATATGCCGCAATAGAGTTCAAACGTTTAGATGTTTGTGAAATCTTATAGGACTTAACTGCTAAGGTCATCAGTCCCTAAGCTTACACACTACTTAACCTAAATTATCCTAAGGACAAACACACCCATGCCCGAGGGAGGACTCGAACTTCCGTCGGGATCAGCCGCACAGTCCATGACTACAGCCCTGAGACCGCTCGGCTAATCCCGCGCGGCCCGCAATACAGTCTTCAAAACTTCGTCACGCTTCCGTATAGGGTTTACAATGAAAGCTACCTGCAGCGCAATCATGGTTTACGGGAGCTACTGATACAACTTATAAGTTGCATGCTAGTATTCCCGCCTAGAACTTGTCTGGTACCAAATCAATGGACATGACAAACAGTGATTTAAAGCCTTAGTCGACCTGCACACATGTTTCGTGGTATACTGTTTCTTTAGAGGAAAACGGTGGTATCTTACGTATGGCCATCACACCAGTACCCTCTGTCGTGATTTAGTGATTTTGGCTTCTATATAAATATCTACATTTATTTCTATTTTCAGTGAGAATGTTAAGTTACTTTGATTTAGATTAGATAAAGAAAAAGACGCGGCAGAATATCCGGAAACAGAGGCAGAATTGACAGACATCTGCGATGTATTTAGGAACGTCTATCGTCAAATCAAATACCTAGGCCTTAAAGTACATTAAATTACATAATGCTCGAAAGAACTGCCGTGGTCCTGATAGAAACATTGTAGAGTACAGAGTATTACAGTCACTTTCCACTATACTTGACCCATTTAAAGTCGCTGATCTCACAATATGCAAGGTGAAGAAATTCTTCAACATTAGATGATGTTACTCATTGCTAACAGAGTTAAATATTCAGCTTTAAGCAACGAGTGGGTTCATACACATCTGATGCTTTATCCGGAATATTCACCAAAAGTGGCAACATTTGCTTTTCAGACTCGAATGACAGTCTATAAACGATACTATAGCAAGTGAAAGCGTTATTTCTGCGACAAATAAGGACCCGGTGTGAAGAAATTGACAAAGAATTGACACAATGATTTACCCTATTGCACACTTCACATTCGAAGTAGCAGCAAAATATGCAAGAAGTGTCTTAAGATGTAATGAAAATCAGCAGAACTGAAAACAAGAAACTTAACATCAGAATATTGGTGTTCAAGACAAGGATAGGATATAAAAGGCGGTCTAGCACTGCAAAAACGACATTCCTTCTGAATAGAAGCCTACTAACATCAAACATAGTCCTTACTTTGTGGAAGAAATTTCTGATCATGTACGTCTGGAGGACACCATTATATGCACCGTGGGAAAACCAGAACAGAAGAGAATCTAAGCACTTGAGATGCGGTGCTACAGAAGAATGTTGAAAAGTAGGCGGACTGGTAAGGAAAAGAATGAGGAGGTTCTCTGCAGTATGGCCAAGGAAAGGAATATATGGAAAACACTGATAAATAGAAGGAACCTAATGATATGACATCTGTTAGGACATTAATTAATAATTTCTGTGGTAGTAGAGGGAGCTATAAAGTGTAAAAATGTAGAGGGTTTCTAAGTGAGAACGTGGTGTGAAAGTGCTACTCTGACATAAATATGTTGGCACAGGAGGAGAATCTGTGGTGGGCCGCTTAAAATCAGCCAGAAAACTGATGACTCAAAAAATCTACGATTAAAGGCTGACATTACTTTTCACTATTCAATAATAAACGAATATTCCAATGAAATAGCTCGTGTTGTACACACGCAAAAGTATGCGTTGCTGTTTGTAAATAATTCTGTTGCTCAAAATCAGTCAAAATTTTGTCCATTCTTATTTCCAGAAATATTTATGGTTATCTTTGTAGTAGTTGGGGACCATTTCTGTCCAACACGGAAAGGCAGTTTGCTTGCCTGTCATACAGCTTCCTCTTCTTTTGTTTACTAAGGCTCGTTGGTAATGTAAGATGTATATTTTTGCCAAACACACACACACACACACACACACACACACACACACACAAAATGCTACTAATAAACGTCGGAGGGTTTCAAAGGATAGTCTAATAATTCAGTTGTAGGTATCGTGTATAAAAAGAGCACACTAAAATGGCCTTCATACAAAGTTATTCTGTTACCACCTACTCTCTGTAAACGTCGATAGCCACAAGTTATCGCTGACAACTAAGGTATGAATTTTGTTGTTAGACGTTCTCCTTAGCAAAATATATTTTGAGTGGTAAATAGTTTGCACAATACACTGATAAAAATTAAATCATGAGCAAAAATATCATTAATTATTTATTCTAACAAATAATATAATAGCAGTTCATTGTACGAATACATACCTTTCTTCCGCCTACACTCACTTGGCTGTGAGTGACTATTCTATGTTCGCTCACATTAGAACAGCCAATTTAGAATACAAAAACTAAAAGAGTAAAACAATTTTAATGTTACGTGTGTGCTACAACATTGTATCCTCACATTTTTCGCTGTCTGCCCGACGACCACACAACGGATCTGACAGCAGGACTGAAGCTTTGTATAATTACTCTGTAGTTCACAATTAAGTGCCTGGCAGAGGGTACATCGAATCACCTTCAATCGTTTTCTCCAGCGTACGACTCTATAAACGCGCGCGGGAGGAACGAACTTTTTCTGTGCGCTCTCCGATTTCTCCTATTTTATTATGATGATAATTTTCATCTATGTAGGCGGGCGTCAACAAAATATTCTCATATTTTCTGGGGAAAGATAGTGATTGAAATTTCGTGGAGAGATCCTACCGCAGCAAAAATCGTTTTAATGACTGCCACCAGAATTCGGGTATGATATCCGTCGCACTCTCTCCCCTGTATTGAGACAATACAAAATGAGCTGCACATTTTTTTAATTTTTTTGATTTCCTCCGCCAATCCTGTCTTATGCGGATGGCATACCGCACAGCAGTACTCCCGAAGAAGACGGACAAACATATTATGGGCAGTTGCTTTAGTAGATCAGTTGCATTTTCTTAGTGGTCTAACAATACATCGTAATCTTCGGTTTGCTTCATCCACAACGTTACGTATGAGACCGTTCCAATTTAAGTTATTCGTAATTGTAATCCCTAAGTATGGAAAACGCAAACCTACTTTTGTAGCATATGTAGAATTACAGATAGCTGTTGACAATCTTGACTGGTATACTCTCTTTGAAATTATGTAGGTAGCAGGCTGAAATACAAGCAGCGAAAAGCCATTTACAACTTGTACAAAAACAAGGCGGTAGTTGTAAGAGTCCTGATGTTATTCGATGTTTACATTGAACGAGCAGCGATAGTAACCAAATAAATTTTGTAGTAGGAGGGGAAGGGGAGGGGAAGGGGGGAGGGCGAGAATTGAAACCTATGAAGTTTGCGATGACATTGTAATTCTGTCAGAGACAGCAAGGATTTGGAAGAGCAGTTGCATGGAATGAACAGTAACATGCAAGGAGGATGTGAGATGAACATCAAGAAAAGCAAAACGTGGATAACACGATGTAGTCGAATTAAATCTGGTGATGCTAAGGGGCTTGGATTAGGAAACGAGACACTTAATGTAGTAGATGTATAACACTCCCCGTCTGCTAACTACTACTGTACCATAACCTCAATGCCAGAAGCAGGTTGTAACATAAAACAATTTTGTAAAAGTAACTATGGCACAAAGCAACAGAGCAGTGTTACCCTCTGAGAGGAATTTTGTTAAGTTGACCGTATTGTTCCTAATGGAAGTGGCTTATCGGAAATGAAAGTCAGAATTACGTTAATATTGAAATAGTGACAAACAAAATTTTGCCTAGCAATACTGTTTATAGAATATGGGAAACGGTCGCCAGCCTAATTAGGCAAGAGAAAGATTAACATTCTCGTTTATGAAAGTAGGTATAAGTAACTATAATGGACAACACAACAGACACATCCTAGACTTAGCAACACGCGAGTGCAATGAACTCTAACACACATATGTTTTAAGATTGAAGCTAACAGTTGGAGCAGCAGGAACTATTTTCAAAATTATAACAGGTACAGAAAAACACTATCACTTTCAGGGTTTACACAAACTGAGTGGTCTTTATACTGTTAATATGCACACAAGAGAGACAAACACTTGGCATACATGAGAATGTAACGTTTCACAACTGCAGCTTTCTCACTTTTACTACAACGAAACACAATGTTGACAAAATTGCAAGGAACTGACTCTCCTTTTTAGAATTTACTACAGACAACAACGTGATCATTTACTTTATAAGACTCAGCCTTAAGTTTGAAGTTGGTAACAGCACTTTAAATAACAGTTTCAATAGGAAAATTATTATTGGACAAATAACATTTGCTTTAACTCACTCTGTTACCACATTAGCTTTAACTATCTTTCTAATAAGTTCAAGAGGCATTATTTAACAAAGCTCTAGGCTTCAACGTACTTTCAGTAAGGACACTCGGTAATCACTTTACTTCAAACGGAGAGGACCCTGAGAGGTGTTATGATGAGGAGTAAAATCAAGGTAGGTAAATAAATTCCGATATGAATTACCTTATATTTCAGCACACTAACACATCCATTAGGCTGATCCTTCACTGTACATCAATATAGTATTACGTTACAGTGATTGCGCAATGTGGTGGCAACTGCATGTTGGTAGGTGGAATTACAGGTAGAATTGCCGGATTTTATCGTATCTTCATGGCGATGATTCATACAAATTCCAGAATAGATCCAGCTATTTATCCACCCATCCGAGGCATTGGAAAGAAGCAGTAAAAGCCTCTCTCTGAATCAGCATGATATGCACCTTTACATTGACAGTGCACAGACTGGTAGCTCCTTTCCGACTGGTGGCTCGTCTCCGACTACTGGCTCATCTCCGACTGACTGCTCGTCCCCGACTGACTATCAGTTCCACCTTTTCCACCTAGGCCAACCACAATTTGCGCGTGCTACGCATTTCCGTTCCAGAGGGGAACCACTACACCATTTACATACAAACTAACTAAGAACCCTAAGTGAGGATCAGCAATTTACATAACAGCAAACAAATACATTAAATAAAACAGAACCTTTTCACATATTGACACTTCTACAAAAAATTATTCACACAAAATTACAATTACATACAATAAGTTCTGTTCCCTCCAAATGGGACAAAGAATACAAATTGCAGATACACTACTTTGCATAGAATCAAATCACGACATCAAAGGTTTGACAAAGAAAAGAATACACAATTTTATGCTATCGATTTGAACACATTCACAGGCAATCAACAATGTAACATTAAATAAAGCAAAATGAATCCATACAGCATAAGAGCTGTGGTGTTACACATGCCCCATGTTTCGTTGAAGTTTCCCATCAGGGATACTTCAAGGAAACATCCATAACACCTAAGTGGTGCTGGCTGCAAAAAAAAATTTATTCCATCCAACTTCAGTTGGGAGAAAAAAAAAACACACACCTTACAAGCATACAGTATATACACTAAGAAATTGCTTATTTTTCTTCCAAAATATTTTCAAAGTAAAATATCTAAAGCAATTTTCAATTTCACACTGGTTTAAGGAAACTAATTTTCATCATTACACAAAATATCTTTAAGCATGTTCTTTTCATACACACACAGTTCAATTAATAGGCAATCAGTACAAAATTAATCTGCATATTAGTAGAATATGGTATAGCCTTCAAATAAAATAAAGAAAATACACATATACAACAACACAGAACATTCTAAGTTAGCAAAACAGAAGTTTGTCTCTCAATAATTTTAGAGGAATGTAAAATTTCACAGACACACAAGCATATTAATGATCACAGTACATTTTACAAGGTTCAGCAATTAATGAAATATTGAAAATATCATATGTACAAAAATTTTCACAAACAGCTATGGAAACCTTTTCCAACTGAATCCTTAAATACCAAAGTAACTTTGCAAGGTTTTTTCAAAATAATTAACTTTAAAGCTGCTCTTCATTAATAGCAGTCCAAAATGTTTGTTGCACATAAACACATTAACCTATTCAGACCCTATCTTTAATCATCACTGCTGTAATTTTAAAACAAGGCAGTCCAAAACAAACATCTACATCCATTTGAATAAGAATGCATATATATTCTATAATAAATTTTCACTGACTTCAGAAAAACAGTCAGTTCATAACACATTGACCAAAAAACCTAACTTACTTCACTGCTTGCCTCGGTGCTAGCAGTCCATGTTACACATTCTGCCCACTATTGGTTTGGCAGTCTTTAGCTATAAGCATTTGGACACAAAAACACAATTTAGATTAAGAATACACAAAAAACACATTTTTAAATTGACACACTGCCCCATCCTCTAGGTTTGGCAGTTCATGACCACTTATCAGCTCCTTGCCCCACAATGGCAAGTCCTTTGGTTACTGCTCACATCGTATATTTTGTAGTCCTTAGCATCAGGACCACAGCATTTTTATTATTTTGTCTTGTTTTACTGCCCATCAACATATTTTTGAGCAGTTTATTGTCATCATTTCCAGGTTTTTTATCATTCTGACACACTTTTGGTAAAATTTGCATTAGTGGTATAAAACATGAAACCTGTAACTTTGAAACAGCAATTAGACACTGGTAACAAAACAATTTCTTTTCAAATGACACAATCAGGTAACATATACATTAATCGAGAAAGAATTAAATGTCATAATCAGGATCAAGTTAGGATAAAGTATTTCTTACTACTCCTTTATCATTGCTTTTCCACACACAGTTAGGTCATTACATACATCAAGATCAGGACAATAATTTCATATCCTATTGCAAGTGATTTCTGCCAACTCTTTTGCTGGCACTAGACACATACCTCACATCTACTTTACACATACCTTAGCCAGGTTCATCTCCTCAGTTTTAAACACATATACAGTTTTTCAACACCATATTTGCCCCTTACTTTTTCAAAAACATTTACATTTCATTATATTATGGCATTCATTTACCTTTTCTTTTCAATATTCTTACCTTTTCTCATCCATATTTCTCTTTCCAATTACTTTTTAATTTCATTTTTCCTTTACAGTACCCACTATATTTTCATTATTCTTTGCCATTTTCTAATGTACCAATATTATTTTTTCCATTTACTTGTCCAAAAACAATACACAATATCTTACATCATTGCCACACTATTCAATACACTCTGATAGAGAAGAAGGAAAGAAGATAGTAAAAGTTCTGAATGATGAAGAGGAAGGTTGGCAGCACGAAAAGAAACGGAAGTAGTGCTGGCAACGACTCGGGTCCCTGGTGCTCGTCAGGCACCTGACAATGCAAGGAGTGCATTGTCCCCTGAGGATTCAACAACCCTCATCAGAGGACATGTACCTTTAAACATACAACATGGTGCAAACATAAGCCCTTTCTGATCTTTAAGTAAATTAGAAATTAATTATTGTCACATGGAGTTCTTTGCACTTTCATAAAGTTACCTCTAAGCATCATAATTCATAAAGTTTACAGGTTTCTCACACTACATGGCCCTCTCTTCATAATTAGACTGGCAACAATAAGTATCCAATTAAAATTGAAACAGTTCCTAAGCAGAGTCATACAGTACAGTACAATAAATAAGCAACCTCCCCCAGGTCTCAGGATCAACAAAACAATAATTCACCTTCAGGTAACACTCAGATACAATAATAATAAAGACATGCATTATTTTGACAAAATATATACATACATCCTGCCCCCAGTCTCTTTATTAACATGGCAGTATTTTATGGTTCATAAAATAGTTACTAAGTCTGGTGGTTTTTTAGGCCTCCTATTTTCTACATCTTTCACTAAGCTATTCAGATCTTGCCAACGTTTTGTTTCATCAGGTGGCTTTTTAGGTTTTGGAATTTCAAAGTCTTTAGCAAGGTACAACATCTCCTGCTCTGCTATTATTTTATCAGGTGGTTCTTTTTGTTCCTGTGCCTCACACTTACTCAAAACATTAGTTAAAACTTGCCCCAGTATAGTATCATCTGGAGGTTCCTGCAAATTATGCCCCTGTGTTACATTACTAGATAATTCATTCGGTTTTGGCCCAGTTCTACTTCCTGTATCTTGCTTTGGAAAAATGTCACTAATTTTCTCATACCCTCTTTCAGTAAAAGTATATTCACTTTCATTTACACCTGAAAACTCATCTTCACTGGAGTCATCACTACTCTCTTCCTCACCATCAGATTTATTTAAGTACTCGACTTTTGAACAATATGGAAAGTTAGTATATTCATTTTTATCTGTATTCATATACTCTTCATCATCTGAACTATCACTGATTTCATTTTCGTCATCAGATTCGAGCAGGAAAGCAACTTTTAGACAGTGAGGCAGATTATCACTAGATGTCTCAGCCACTTCGTTTTCCGACTCCTTTTCTACATAATGCACATCGTTTGGACACGCAGGCACTTCAGTTATATCACTTTGAACGATTTCAGCCTTAACTTCATATTTAGTATAATCGTCATGTACTTCGATAGCTTTCATTCCATTTTCCCCTTTGTTATCATTCTCAGGTAATCGTGCGAAATACTTACTAGACCTTTCTGCATTAGAATCATAAAACACTTTTCCATCAACAACAATTTCATCTGCACTGTTCATAATGTCATGATTACTAACGTCCTCCTCTACCTCATTTTTGCCTATTATTAATTGTGCACACGTCTTTTGCGTGGCATATTCTACCTCCCTTTCCTCTTTATTCATCACAACCTCCCCCACATTTACGTCTTTTACTTCATACACATCATTAACAGTACAAATGTTCTCCTTTCCACTCGCCTTTTCTGGCTCCCTTTCATTCTTTAAAAAAGTCTTTTCACACGATTCCGATACCGAGTTATCATTATCATATGACATATTAACTTTATTTTCATCTCTACATTCATCTACTACTGAAACCGGCCATCGGAAGTGTCCGATCCCGCCTCTTCTGTCTCTCTCTACGGCAGCCATCTTGTTCCGACGTCTGCCATTTGTGTCTGCTGCCAAGTGCAATGTACGCAGCTTCGGCAACGGCTGGCCCGAGCACGAACGGTCACGTGACTTAGCACTGGAAACGCCACTATGTATCACTTCGCGCCCGTCTGCTATAGGCGCGCCCTTAACCTTCCTGCCCCGTAGTTCACGTCTTTCCTTCTCGAATCTAATATTTGGCATCTTTTCTTTGGGCCCAAAACCGGTTTCCGCGTGAATCCGGCCCGTAGCACACGCGGTTTTTAGTTTTCCATTTCGTCTCTAGTTTGGGAATTCCGTGCTATGTATCCTCTGCTGCGCGTCGTATAATTTCCTCTACCTCTCGCACGACCTCTTTGAATCGTGTTTACACGAAATCTACCGTTTTCCTGTCGTTCAGCTTGGTCATTACTTTCTCGCGAATAATTATTGCTATTATGGGGACGGTACTCGCGATTTCTTCGCCAATGATCTTCATCTTCTACCCTTTCCAAGAACGCAGAAAAACTACTGTGTGTACTCCCAACATATCGTTTCGAATCCTCAGGCAGTTTCTGCCAAAGAACCCAAACGATCTCAGCTTCAGTTCTTCTAGCCTTCAAATGTATCAGTTTTCTGTACCATGATTCGCAAAATTCTTTCATGGTTTGCCTACCTCTGACATCATACAGTCTGGCCATTAGAAATTCACGCCACAACTGGTCTTGTTTTTGTTCTGACCAGTATTCGTCAATAAATTTTTGTTTGAAGGTTTCAAAAGACATCTGGTTAGTATCAAGATTTAACCCCCACCTTTTTGCGTCTCCCGTTAATGCACTGATTACAACATTAATTTTTTCCTGGTCAGTCAAATATTCAGGAAAATTTCTTTCGCAATTCTTTACAAAGTCTAAGGGGTGCCATCCGTTATGTCTCTTTGCTGGGTCGAATTTTTCCTCGCCCTCTAATATTTTACTGAAAGGCATTTTTTCAGTAAAATGTGTAGGTCCGGTTTGTATTTTTCTTTCCAAGTCATACATTTTGCCATGGATTTGTGAAGTGTTATGTTCACACTTCTTTTCGCAAGTAAGAATCTGTTTGGTTAGAGCTCTGCTTGTTTCTGTTACAGATTGTTTAATCTGGGCAAATTCTGCGTTACATTCGGTTTGTATTTCGGATTTAATACCGAATACCTTTTCATCCACTTTAGTACAGACTAAGGGTTCTATCTGATCTTGAATTTTAATTATTTCAGAGTCAAATCTTTCGTTAATGTCATCAACTTGTCCCTGTATGTTGTCAATATTGCCATTGATGACAGTAATTTCGCTTTTAAGGTTTTTAATTTCATTACTCACAATGTCTACTTTTACATCAACTTTCTCAATCTGTTTACTAAGTTTTTTGCCTTGCTCTTGCATTTGTTTGCTAATATCACTCCCCTGTGCTGCAATTAGCTGTCTTTGTTCTACATTTTGTTGCCCCAGTGCTGCGATTTGTGCATTAATATTGTCATTTTGCGCAGCATTTTGTTGTCCCTGTGCTGTAATTTGTGCAGACAACATTTTTAACAAATCAGTCACATCTGGTGTCTTTTCACTTTTGGTTTCAACTGCATTTTCGTGTTCAGATTCTACACCCCTCTCAGTTTCTGGTGATTCGAACATATCCCGCGATTCATTGACATAACCACTGTCTTCAACAACATCGCCCATATTGTCTTGCTTAGTACGCGCGACACACATAGCTTCGATCTGTTTATTGATGTCTGCGTGATAACGAACGTAATTTAACTCGCGCGTCATGCCATCTGTTGGTGTGCTGCTTGAACTGCTCTCGGTTGCATTCTGCTCTCGCGTGTCTAGATTTATTTCTAGTTTTCTGTCCATTTTAGCTATTATTAAGTACTGACACCTTTTATTTTTAATTTAAACTGAACTTTCACTACTAGTTCTGTCAAGTAATGTACAGGTTCGTGCCGCTGGACGTTTTATGTTCACTCAATGTTTGTAAAATGCTAACTACTTATAATTTTTTTCCGTCTGTAGGTGCAAACTGAACAACGTCCTGTCACGCGGCGCCACGTATAACACTCCCCGTCTGCTAACTACTACTGTACCATAACCTCAATGCCAGAAGCAGGTTGTAACATAAAACAATTTTGTAAAAGTAACTATGGCACAAAGCAACAGAGCAGTGTTACCCTCTGAGAGGAATTTTGTTAAGTTGACCGTATTGTTCCTAATGGAAGTGGCTTATCGGAAATGAAAGTCAGAATTACGTTAATATTGAAATAGTGACAAACAAAATTTTGCCTAGCAATACTGTTTATAGAATATGGGAAACGGTCGCCAGCCTAATTAGGCAAGAGAAAGATTAACATTCTCGTTTATGAAAGTAGGTATAAGTAACTATAATGGACAACACAACAGACACATCCTAGACTTAGCAACACGCGAGTGCAATGAACTCTAACACACATATGTTTTAAGATTGAAGCTAACAGTTGGAGCAGCAGGAACTATTTTCAAAATTATAACAGGTACAGAAAAACACTATCACTTTCAGGGTTTACACAAACTGAGTGGTCTTTATACTGTTAATATGCACACAAGAGAGACAAACACTTGGCATACATGAGAATGTAACGTTTCACAACTGCAGCTTTCTCACTTTTACTACAACGAAACACAATGTTGACAAAATTGCAAGGAACTGACTCTCCTTTTTAGAATTTACTACAGACAACAACGTGATCATTTACTTTATAAGACTCAGCCTTAAGTATGAAGTTGGTAACAGCACTTTAAATAACAGTTTCAATAGGAAAATTATTATTGGACAAATAACATTTGCTTTAACTGGTGGCTCGTCTCCGACTACTGGCTCATCTCCGACTGACTGCTCGTCCCCGACTGACTATCAGTTCCACCTTTTCCACCTAGGCCAACCACAATTTGCGCGTGCTACGCATTTCCGTTCCAGAGGGGAACCACTACACCATTTACATACAAACTAACTAAGAACCCTAAGTGAGGATCAGCAATTTACATAACAGCAAACAAATACATTAAATAAAACAGAACCTTTTCACATATTGACACTTCTACAAAAAATTATTCACACAAAATTACAATTACATACAATAAGTTCTGTTCCCTCCAAATGGGACAAAGAATACAAATTGCAGATACACTACTTTGCATAGAATCAAATCACGACATCAAAGGTTTGACAAAGAAAAGAATACACAATTTTATGCTATCGATTTGAACACATTCACAGGCAATCAACAATGTAACATTAAATAAAGCAAAATGAATCCATACAGCATAAGAGCTGTGGTGTTACAGATGATTTTTGATACTTGGGAAGACTGATGATGGCCCAAATAGAAATGATACAAACAGTAGACTGACAATGGCAAGAAAAACATTTCTGAAGAGGAGAAATTTATTAACATGGAACATCGATTTAAGCTTTATGTATTTGTCCGGAGAGTAGCCATGAATGTAATTGAAAACTGGACGATCAACTGTTCAGATAAAAAGAAAATAGAAGCTTTCGAAATGTTATGCTACAGAAAAATGCTGAAGATAAGATTTGTCGATGTCGTAACTAACGAGGAGGTACTGAACAGAAATGGGTAGACAACAAGTTTGTTGCACAACTTGACTAAACTAAGGGATCGGTTGATAGGAAACATTCCGAGACATCATAGGCTCACCAATTTAGTGTTGTAGGTATGCGTATGTGGCAAGAATCGTATAGGGAGATCAAGAACGGAATACAGTAAGCAGTCAGAAAGATGTGCATTGCAGTAATTATTCGGTTCGCACAGGATAGAGTAGCATGGAGAGCTGTATCAAATCAATTTTCGGACTGAGGACCACAACAACAACACAATTACGTAATTGAACACACGTAAATCCGAAATTTAATGAACTCCTTTTACTACTATGTGGATGATTTCACACTTTTAATTATTTATAGTCAAGTATCACTTTTATCACCAAACAGATATCTTGTCTGAAATATTTTGGTATTGGATTTGACTACCTGATGACTTTACAAGACGGAAAATGATAGTATCACATGGAAACAATCTAAGAGGGCTGTTCGTACTGGAAACATGCACTGTCGCAACAAATGGATCCAGTCTTGAGCAGAAATAGCGGCGGAAGTGACATGCGTATGATTCGGAATTTGCAATTGCCTCGGATCTGTAAATTATGGATAGCACTACTTGATTTAGATATTGTGGTGTCACCGCCAGACACCACACTTGCTAGGTGGTAGATTAAATCGGCCGCGGTCCATTTAGTACATGTCGGACCCGCGTGTCGCCACTGTGTGATCGCAGACCTAGCGCCACCACAAGGCAGGTCTCGTGATACGAACAAGCACTCGCCCCAGTTGTACGGACGACCTAGCTAGCGACTAGATGTACGAAGCCTTTCTCTCTCATTAGCCGAGAGACAGAATAGCCTTCAGCTAAGTTAATGGCTACGAACTAGCAAGGCGCCATTAGCCTTACAGTGATTGTAATTAAAGTCTCCTGTGTATAGTCAAGATCGATGTACCACAATGATTGATTAAAGATAAGTATTAATCCAGCTACGTACTTTTCTTCATAGCATTAATTACGTAGCCTGTTCCAGTACTTCACGCCCGTCTGCGTTAGTCTAGCGTGCATTTTCAGCCATCTCGAACTACAAGGTGTTGGTCCAGCTGCCGACACATCAGATATCTTTTGTTTTTATTGTTGAATATTCTATCTCTTTATTTATATAATTCCAATATCATCTCGTGCGAAGACATGAATTTTTATTAAAGTGATTTATAAAACAGTGAAATACAAACTAATGACGGTAACAATAATAATGACGCACGAAATGTGTAATGTCAAATTGTATTTATTGCTGTTGGTTTCGTTGCTGCTAATGCAGTCAGTGAGTCAGAGCACAGCGTAATTGTATGGAAGTGGTGCAGCGGCGATGAACGATAACGGCGGGCGAAATGGAATTATGTTGCTGTTTAGTCGGGGCGACTGAATCAACTGATCATTGATTCTTCAGAGAGCTAGCCCATCCAAATATGAACCACTTACCGAGATGGTAAGACTTTATTCAATAACACAGGAAACATGCGACTACACACAAAGGGCTGATAACAAGACGTGATCAATTGATAATTGTTGGAGTATGTTGACTTTTAGAAATAGGTCTGTGAAATGTCTGGATCTATTCAATTACAGCTGTTTCATTATTTCGGAATATATGATTTTATATCTTTCACTTATATCAGTGTATTCTTATTATGGCACTGAAATTATTACATAGAACATATAAAATTTGAGCTGTGTTTCACAACACTTCATTTCACGTGGTACACCAGCAAGGATAACAATATCGAAATTTTGCTTATTCTAGATATACAGCAGGGTAGGAATAACGCACGATGTTGTTGTCGTCCTCATTCCGCAGACAAGTTTGTTGTTACTCTCGAAACTTCCCTAATTACTGCTACCTACATCCTACTGAGTCTGCATACTTTATTCATATCTTGCTCTTCCTCTACTACTTTTAGCCCCAACACTTCTTTACGATATTAAATTGGTGATTCCTTGATGTTTCGGAATGTGTCCTATCAGCTGAACCTTTCTTTTATATACGTTGTGCCACAAATGTATTGTTCCACAAGTCTGTTCAGTACTTCCAAATTAGTTACGCGAGCTATTCATGTTATCCTCAGCATCTTTTTGTGGCATCACAGTTCAGAAGCTTCTATTATCTCCTTTCTAAACTTTTTATCATCCATGGTTCATTTCCATGCATGGCTACACTTCAGACAAATACTTTCAGAAAAGACTTTCAAACATATAAATTTTCATTAGATGTTAACGAATGTCTCTTCTTCACAAACGGTTTTCTTTCCATTACCACACTATCATTTACAGCTTCTGTACTTCGGCCATCATCATTTGCTGCAGAAACAGCACCTGTAGTCTACTACTTCTGACGTCTCGTTTCCTAATCTAATTAACCTGATATAATAAGACTACACTCGGTTATCCTTTACTTGCTTTTGTTGATGTTCATCTTATATCCTCCTTGCAAGGCACTGTCCATTCCAAGTAACTGCTCTTCCGTTTCTGACAGAATTGCAACGTCATAGGCAGACCACAAAATTCTTATATCTTCTTTCTGATCTGTAATTCCTAATCCAAATTTTTCTCTGGGGTGCTTTACAGCTTCCACAATATACAAACTTCGTGAGCTCCGGGTGGCTTACAAACTTGTCTCACTACCTTCTCAACCACAGCTTCACTTTCACGCCTCACTCTTATTACTACAGCCTGGTTTCTGTACAAGTTGTAAAAAGACTTTCACTCCCCGTATCTCACTCCTGTTACCCTCAGTACTTCAAAGAGAGTATTCCAGAAAAACTGTCAAAATATTGTCTATGCGTAGAAATGCTATAACCGTGCATTTACCTACCTTATCCTACCTTCTAAGAGAAGTCTTGAGAATCACTGTTGCTTCGTGTGTTTCTAAATTTCGCCAGAATCCCAACTAGACTTCCACGAGGACAGTTTCTACTACTAAAGAAATCGCGTTAGTGTTTTGCAGCCATGAGTTAGTAAACTGATAGTTCGGTAATATTGACGTCTGTAAACACCTGCTTTCTTTGGAATTGAAATTAATACATTCTTCTTGTTGTCTGAGGGTATTTCGCCTGTCGACATTGCTGGCTCTCCCTAGACTATAAGCACTTTTGACGGAATATCGTTTATTCCTGGGACTTGCTTTGCCTTCCGTCCTTTAGTGCATTGTAAAATTCTTTTCACAGTATGATACCCCTCACCTCATCTTCATCTAAGGCCTCTCCCTGAGGCTGGTCCCGGCGGAGATTCGAGTCCTCCCTCGGGCATGGGTGTGTGTGTTTGTCCTTAGGTTAATTTAGGTTAAGTAGTGTGTAAGCTTAGGGACTGATGACCTTAGTAGTTAAGTTCCATAAGATTTCGCAAACAAGAAAAAAGTCCTCTCCCCTTTCTGTAATATTCCCTTCATCTTCCTTGTATAGATCCTCTACTTTGTCCGTCCACCTTTGACCTTTCCCTTCTTTCTTCGTACTGATTTTCTATCTGAGCTCTTGATATTCATACAGCTGCTTCCCTTTCTCCAAAGGCCTCCTAATATTCCCGCAGGCGGTAGCTACCCTATCCAGACGAAACATGCGTGTAAATCCTCACACTCGTCCGTTATCCTTTCCCACTTTACGATTTTGCAATTCATGTCAATTACTTTCATTGACTTTTTTAATTTTACACCTGCTTCATTTGCTGTATTTTTATATTTTCTCCTTTCATCGACTAAATTAAATATCTCCTGCGTTATCCAAGGGCTTGTCTTTCCACATGTTTGATTATTTAATGCCTTCAGTCTTTTATTTCTCAAGGCTACTCGTTCGAATTCTCTTTCAACAACCTCTCGTTTTTCCAACTTACTACGTCCTATCTCCTCAATTTATCAGCTTCTTCCAATTTATTAACTTTTAATCTGTAGTTCATAAATAATAAATTGTGGTCAGAGTCCACATCTGCTGCTGGAGATGTCTCCAGTTTAAATTCTAGTTCCGAAATCTTTGTCTTACCATTACACACATTAAAACAAAAAACCAAAAAATGTAAAACACCACGCACCACACCACCATGGAGAAATTACCCGACTGGGACGGAAATCGGTAGATGTTATTTATATGGACAGACAAACAAATTGCTACGCTTTCACAATGCCTTGATGATTTAATCAAGACCTAGAGCTTCAAAAATTGAGTAAATCAACAACGCTTTGGTCCACCTCTGGCCTTCATGCAAGCAGTTATTCGGCTTGGAGTTTATTGACAGAGTTGTTGGATGTTCCGCTGAGAGATATCATGTCAAATTATCAAATTGTGTCCAATTGGTGCATTAGATCGTCGAAATTCTAAGCTAGTTGGAAAGCGCTGCCCTTAATGCTCCAAACGTTCTCAGTTGAGGAGAAATCCGGTAACCTTGCGGGTTAAGGTAGGGTTTGGAAAGCACGAAGAAAAGCAGGAAAAATATTCGCCGTGTGCGAGCGGGGATTATCTTACTGAAAGGTAACCCCTTGTGGCTTGTTATGAAGAGCAATTAAAGAGGACGCTAAATGTCGTCGACGTACCGCTGTGGTATAAGGGTGCCACGCATGAAATCCTGCTGTGAAAAGAAATGGGACTCCAGATGATCAGTGCTGGCTCTTGGGCCGTATGGCGGGCAACACTCAAACTGATATCCCATCTATGTCTGGGGGCTTCTCGAGACACTTCTTCGGCCTGGAATGACACTGATTGGACTGAAATTGTCTTCACCGATGATTTCTGCTTTGAAGTGAGGTTCGATGACCAGCGAAGGCTTGTGTGGAGTCACTCCAGATAACGGTGGGATACCAACCAGACTGTCTCCCGTCTTACAGTCGGACAACCAGAAGTGTTGGTCTGGGGTGCCTTTTCTTTTCATAGCAGAACCTCTTTGGTTGTCATTCGCGGCATCATTTCATCATATCGGTACGTCGACGATATTCTACGCCACGTTCTGCTGAACTTCATGGCAAGGGATCCTGAGCTTACATTCCTGCAAGATAATATCCGTCTACATACGGCGAATCCTTCTGTTGTTTGTCTTCGTTCTTGCCAAACCCTACGTTGGGGAACAATGCCACGGGATGTGTCCCAAATCGAGAATGTTTGAAGCATTCTGGTCAGTTTGGTATTTTAACAACCTGAAGCGCCAATTGGACAGAATTTATCATGATGTCTCTCAGGAGAATATTCAACAGCTCTGTCAGTGCCACGCGGAGTAACTGCTTGCATATGAGAGTGGGATCAATTCATTATTGACTTGCTGAGTCTGTAAAGTTCTTTCTCTTCAATAAATCATGTATTTTTTTCTGAAAATGTATTCGTTGTTTGTCTTTATACGTACGTCACATCTACCAATTTCCATCCCATTTGGATTATCCCTTCGTAGTGCGCCATTTCTACTTGTCTTAGAGTGTATAATCAATGTGAAACCTTCTCCAGGTCTCTTCCACGTATGCAGCCTTCTTTCATGATTCTTAAACCAAGTGTTACCGATGATTATATTTACAGTTAAACTGACGGTGTAAGCATACGGAATCTACTACACAAAATTGTGGCACCTCTGGCAGCAACAATGGTTCTAACGTGGCTGGACATTAGGTCTAAGTGAGATTTAATGACAGATAACTGTTCGTTGTTCCTTGGTGATTCATCGGTGTCCCAGAGTTCATCGATCAAAGCGGATGGCAAGTGTTGACGATCCAGTCTCCCAGTAAACGACGATGAGATGTTTTCTGCGGTGACAGATCTGGGGCGCTTGCTGCCCAGAACAACAGTCCAATATCCACCATACCAGCGTTGATCACGGCAGCACGGACCAGTTGCAATGCGGCGTTATCTCGTTAAGAGATTCCGTCTTAATGACCTTGAAGCCTTAGCACGCCGTAAATGTAATGACAGCTTCCAATTTACCTGCTACGAAGCGTTAGGTGATCATAAATATTTCGTGTGGCACTAGTGATAATATAAACTCATCATAACTGCTTATTATGAGTGTTACAAGTTTAAGGGAGTAGTATGGGGACGATTATTATAATTATTAGAGTGTGTACTCTTTTGTTTGACACCATACCGACGTACGAATTGTGGTGGTCTTGTTTGATTCTCACGAAATTGCATATGTTTGTCTCTAGTATCACCTGTCTGCCTCTGTGGGCCTGTCTTGGAAGTAATAATTATTTGTTCAACTCAGTGTTATTGTTAATCAATTCTTGCGGAATTATACTCACGAGGTATTTTTACAAATTCACATAAAGCTTGATTATTAACAACTGTGAACTGTTTGAAGTGGTCCTTCATTGGTTTGGGCTACTCCTGTTAAGTGTACTGGAACGATAAACCAAAATTTTTCAATAGTGATGTGTAATTACTGCCATCTTGGTTTAAGGCTGGATGTTAAGTAAGCTGCCCAGTGCCTTTGTATTTATTTATTTCGTTACTGTTCTTTGATGGGACTGGCGATGGCATGCAAGTCCAGTTCCACTCTCAGAGAGGCGAAAGATTGGATTCATGGCTAACCAAACTAGAGGCACGTAGAACTGTAAGGGAGGTCTTAAATTATAAAAGTATGTAAATCACTCACCTACAAGTGAAACAGTTGATGAGGACCCTGCACGCACCAATACTACGTGGTATGAAAGCAACCTATCACTGAATTGTAGAAATTGTTTTCTGCTATCAGCCTACAAGTGAAAGAGTTGTACTTCATTCTGGAACGGCGCGAACGTTTCGGTCGCAGGTTCGAATCCTGTCTCGGGCGTGGATGTGTGTGATGTCATCAGGTTAGTTAGGTTTAAGTAGTTTTAAGTTCTAGGGGAAACTGAGTTGTTAAGTCTAATAGTGCTCAGAGCCATCTGAATCATTTTTTGGAATAGTTGTTGAGGAACTAGTACACACAAATGTGGTTCAAGACACATGATATGAATATATGTCCTTACACAGCAATTCCTCCAACTAATGTCTCGGTCATTTGGCACTGCCATTGGTGCTGCTGCAGCTGCTGCTGCTTGCTGCTCACTTCATTGCGCTCGATGACATCACTAACAATGATGAGGACACAATCACAAACTAGAGCAGAATGAGGATAACTGTGGAGGGGGTAGGTTTTATACAGACTCAATCCCCACCTACTAATTTGGTGGGAACCAATAGAAACACGTACATAGGCGGAAAACCCAGTTCAGCATTAGGGAGTGGTGAGATGGTTATGGAGGATAAGGGTGAGGAGGGGAGGGGTTTTTCAAAAGGGATGGGGTGGGGATTCTCCCGCCAAGAGGGGACGCTCTCTGGTGGCTGTATTGGGAACTAGATTTCCATCAATTTCCACATGGGAAAAAACCAATAATTTCATAATTTCGATTGCCCTTTGGTTGCAGTATTGTGAACTGTTCTCCCAACAAATCCCGGAGAAACTCAGGTCTGCAGGTTCAGACATGAAGACTATTTTCCACATGCATTATGATCACACACATAGAGAATGGAGAAGTAGAAAACCCATGACGTCATCCGGTGACATCATAAGGTGACATCATCAGTGAACCATTGCCATATCTTCACACCAAGCAGGTGGCAGGGTTGGAGGGGGGGGGGGGGGGTTGCCATGCTACTGATATTTATATGAAAGTTAATTATAGAATGAGTATATGAGCAATGTCTTCAGAATACTATGCCCTTGAAGTCCTATAACCTGTGTGTAACGCACTGAGCCTTATTCTTCTGTCGTAACCACAAGTGCCGGAATCAAGATGAAGAACGCAAGGGCCGAGAAGGCGGTGAGACTGCATCGAACAATGCTGCGCCGATTAGGAGCGCACCACGACAGGAGCGGCCTCCACAAGATGAGAACATAAGCACCGTTCGTTCCTGACAGCCTCAGCCGCTAAGTATCTGGACAGTACATGGACAGGCCTAGCAGAGAATGCTACGATAATATTTATAAGTGATCCACAAAACGTGTGTCAGGCTTCCATGAACATGCGAACATTGTGTATAGCAAAGGACTCTAATTTACGTTACATGTCGCCCATCGCTTGCGACACCCTTTTTATTTCACATTTTTGACAATCTGCTTTATTGAAATAAAACTACTAATGTTATTTGCTTGAATTGTTGTATAGCATTCCCTTAAGCACCCTATATGCGACAAGTGGGCAGGACCTCACATTTGGCGACGAATATCCTCCGAATCCGGTGACCGACGGTCACGAACTTTTCGTTTATATTGTGCTGGCAACCTAATTCTCTATGGTCTTGACGTTGTAGACGCACTTATTGCTTTAATAGTTTCATATTGTTTTTGCTAATCCATGTTTTCAGAGGGGTGTTGCAGAAATTTTCTTTGTTTGCTTTCCTTATCTGTTTTTTGCATTTGTCACTTCCAACGTGCCGACGACACCTGTCCCGCCCCCTGCTAAGGCACCACAGTCGCAAGCGTTAGATGCCACACAGCTAATGCAGATGTTTCGGTTCCTGACGCCGCAGGTGTGGTGTCACCGCCAGACACCACACTTGCTAGGTGGTAGCATTTAAATCGGCCGCGGTCCGTTAGTATACGGCGGACCCGCGTGTCGCCACTGTCAGTGATAGCCGACAGAGCGCCACCACACGGCAGGCCTAGAGAGACGTACTAGCACTCGCCCCAGTTGTACAGCCGACTTTGCTAGCGATGGTTCACTGACAAAATACGCTCTCATTTGCCGAGACGATAGTTAGCATAGCCTTCAGCTACATTTGCTACGACCTAGCAAGGCGCCGTATTCAATTGATATTGAGATTCTATTAATGTATCCTCAAGAGCGATGTTCTACAAATGTGGATTAAAGTTAAGTATTCCAGCTGCTACGTACTTTTCTTTATAGCATTCATTACGTATCCTGTTTCAGACCTCACGCCAGCCTGCGTGAGTTTAAGCGCGTGCCTTTCGGCTTCCTCTCATTGTGTCTAGGCTGTCTTGTCTAGACACAATAGCAGGTGCACTACTCAGCACTGTGCAGCAGCCACTAGCCAACGCTGCACGCCAGACAGAACAGGAACCGCCTACTACTGCTGCTATTCCACCTTTTCGATAATTTCATCAACAAGAAGAGGAATGGATCGAGTGGTTGTCCACGTCATCATCCACAATGTACCAGGTATTGTGGAACGTCCCTATCTACTAACAACAGTAGGAAGTGCCGTGTTTAGGATCCTACAAGAACTGTTCCCTAACGCCACTCCGAGTGAACTTGCTTACGACGACGTGGGAGCGTCATTAACTCACTATAATGACCAACAAGTGAATGTGGCAGCAGCTAGGTGTAATGTGCCTGATGTCAAACTCAGATAACAGATTCTGAAACAATGCGACCCATGGCAATGAGGACGTGCTTCCATGTCTTGCGATTGCCCCTGATACAGACTTTGACGCTTCTGCTGCATCTTGTTGTCACATCGAAGCTCAGGATTCTGAATTGCTTCAGTCTTTTCCCCTGAACTATAGGAGAATTGCACAGGCCACGGAAGCTGCTTCGGATTTGAACATGATTCTCACATGCATTCACGTATTTTGGCGTCGTTTGTTGCATAGCGTAACGAATTCTGTAGTGCGTCCATACTCTGCACGTCGGCATAGACTTGCTGTACAGAAGGATGTCATTCTGGTTCAAAATGACAGTGGGCAGTAATGTTTGTTGATCCCTAAAGCTTTGCAAAATGAAGCGTTGTTGTTACTTCACCAAGCGAAACAGTTAGAGCGTCTACACTGCACTTGGCAGGGTATGGACGCCCAAATAGAACAGATGACGTCACAGTGTCACGTATGTGCGGGAAATCAGTTCCCTCCGCCACAAAAATTCTCTGCGTGGTCTAAGTCGCAATCGCCATGGCAACGTGTGCACATAGACTTGGCGGGACCTTTTTGGAACACTCGCTGGTTGATTGTCTCATATAGCAAATTTCCTTCTGCTGCGCCCATGAACTCGACAACGTCACGTAGTACATTTCAGGTGTTGTCATCGATTTTTTGCCTCTAAGGGTTACCTGCAGTACTAGTGTCAGACAACGGCCCTCAATTTACGTGAAATGAATTTGAAACATTCTCTGGACGCAATGGCATACAGCATCTAACTAGTGCACCGTTCCATCCACAGTCAAACGGTGAATCGCAACGATTTATCAGAACCTTCAAGCAGCAGATGGCGAAACTTAGCTTCCCACGCACCAGGGATCAAGCATTGCAACTGTTTCTCGCCTCCTATCACTCTCACACACGGGATGGTCCATCACCGGCGGAAATGCTTCACGGGCGCCGCCATCGCACACTGTTCCACCTGCTCCACCCTCCACAGAATCCGGTGCCGAAGAAAGGCTGCAAGTACCTGTTCGCGCCGGACGATATTGTGGTTTACAGGGTTCTAGCGGCAGCGGACATTGAGCGAGAGGCGAGATCGTCCGTCGACTTGGCGCTTGCAAGTATCTTCTTTCAGGTCCAAATGGTTTGCAGCGCCGCCACCAAAATCAGCTTCACCTCTGTCATGTACACGATGATCTTTCAGTCTCTCTTCCCTCAGATTCACGGGTGCAGAGGACAGCACGGCCGCAGCAGCCCCCAGTGGGTGTCATCGCGACACCACGGGACGACCTCATGGAGACGGAGCCTTCGCCTCCTCGTGTCCACTCGTCCTACCGATGGAGCTGGACCCGCCCACACCGCAGCAGTAGCTGTCTTCATCATCTGGTTCGAGGCAGCAGGAGGTGGACGCGTACCCTTCTGCTCGTTTTCCGGGAGACGATTCCGCCAGACTACTGGTCGGATTGAGGGGTACGGCTGGCAGCTTGACGTCCCGTGCAGCCACAGCTTCCGACCCGTCGACGCGACCTCACTCCTGCCTTCCCAGCTGTGGTCGCACTAGTTATACGACGAAGGTCAGTCGCGTGGAGGGGAGGGGGGATGTTCTGTCGTAACCACAAGCGCCCGTACGAAGATGATGTACGCAAGAGAAGAGAAGGTGGAGAATATAAGCGCCACTCCAGCCAGCCTCATCCGCTCAGTATGGGGACAGTATACGTACAGGCCTAGCAGAGAACGCTACGATAGCAGTTGTAAGTGATCCACAAACTGTGTGTCAAACATTGTATATAGGAAGCACTCTGATTTATTTTGCATGTTGCTCATCGCTTGCGACAACCTTGTTTCTTCAAAGTCAAGTATTGTCAATCCGCTTTACTGAAATAAAACTGCTAATATTATTTGCTTGAGTTGTTGTATAGGATTCCGAGAACGCAGCATCCCTTAGGCACACTACACACAGCTAGTGGGCAAGCCCCCACTTATAGTTACATGCAATTTCTATATGCAATCGAGCCGTAGCTACGGAATTATTTCTGGGAGTCCCATGCACGAAAGATGAAAACAGTTTTCAAACAAAAGAAAATTGCCATTGCAACAGTTAGTAAAAATCGTAACAGAGCAGCCTGTACTACCCTCTCTAAGCAGCTGCGGAGTGGAAGTGTACAAGGTGAATACATCTACCACCTGTTGCACATATCAAGAAGAACATCAGCAGTCACGCCACGGGCAGCCTGGCACAACACCATGGAACAAGATCGAGCCTGAATTTGTGGTTATCAAGAGTTAACAAAAAAGAACACAATATAGCAAAAAGAACACAATATAGCATTTTGTACAAGATAATACTTGTACAACAAATTTCTGAAGAAGAATAAAGAGAAAACAAAAATAAAATTATTTAAAAAGTTAGTTAAGAAATATCTCTCAAATAATTCGGATGACACAGTCATGAATTAAGACAGAATAGGAAATGTAAAAGCATAACATCGTTTAATAATAAATAATGACAATTTTGCACTTAACTGTCATAGCATTGTTACTGTAAAACCAAGAAATTTGATAAAAGGTATAAGTATCGTCAACGACTTGATGCCAGATGAACAACAGCACGCGCGTACGCGCGCGTGCGTGTGTGTGTGTGTATGAGTGTGTGTGTGTGTGTGTGTGTGTGTGTGTGTGTGTGTGTATGTATGTATGTATGTATGTGTGTGCGTGTGTGGGTCGTTTGTGTACTGCAATGTCTACTTTCATCAAAACCAGTGATGTGAAGCAAATGTATGCTGCAAAGGTATTTATTTGATAAGGTTATACTACCATATGCATGCTCTTGTTAATTTGATATGTTAAATACAGCCAATGATTTCCTACAAGATATTATTTTAATCTGGTGTAGCCACCGGCTTTGGGTGTGTTTACCAGAAAATCCAAACAATGGCCTAAACAGACTACAAAATGTTTAACACAGAGAAAAATGAGGAATGGATTAATGCTATTGTGAACATATTTATGTGGAGACTGCACTCATGTGTGGTAGCAGCCGAACAGATGTAAGGAAAATGCTGTAGTCGTATGAAATACTTCATAAGACGATAATATGTAAACCATCCGAACTTAAAGACATTGGAACACACATAAAATAGGTGACTGCTGGTAACATTATAGCTACATGGCGAGCGGTAGCACACCACACGCTGCAAAGGACTGTAAAAGGAAGCAGTCACTGGAGATGGCATCAGACTGAGAGGTACACAGGCCGAAATTGCCACAACGTCAACACAAGACCAGTCGCGCCACATACTAACAACTGGAGAAATAAGCTGCTTAAATTACAAAATGTTTTAAATGGCATGTAAGTGTTCCTCTCATAAGTTAATGACGGGTATTATGCAAATCGAAATTCATTCAGGACAATGCAACGAACACACTGCCTTCAGCACATTTATCCTACAGCATTCTACGTCTCCTCGAAACCAAATACGACGGTAAAGTATCATTATCTGCTAATGACAGCTTAAGAGATAATCTTAGTCATAACAATTCAGTTCGTTCGCTTCGTTTTTCTCCTCGTTAATCGTTTTGTAGTCTTTATAAGTAATGGTTTCGATTTTCTATGAAAACGCTCATAGCCAGTGTCGAAACCAAGCTAAAATAAAATTTTGTGACAACAGCATGGCTGCATTATACCTGTCATATTTTTGTAGGATTGCTGTCTCACAACCATGTTTAAAATTATGCGAGGTGCCGGAGCTAGCAGTGTATTTAACACTAAATTCTTCTAGAATCTTCATATGTAAATGATGCTCTAAGCTCCCCCTATTCTTACTCCGACTTTTGCTGTTGCACATGGATTAAGAAGAAATATGAACTGACTGTAATCGACCCTGCAAGTGGAGTAGAAAAGAGTTTGTCACCTGCAATAATTTAATTTGATAGAATTTAACTAAATAAAGGAAAGTTTAATTAATGTCGTGAGAAATGAAAGGGTTGCTCTACCGATTAACAGAATGAAAGTTCTGTCCAAAATAACAATTTGATTTATTACGACTAAACTCAAAATAATAAATAAAACACATGAAACATTTACAATACATCAAATTGGATACTCAAATAAATGCTGTGAAGGTGAAGTTGTCCATAAACTAGATTGTGACATTTATGACGAAGTGGTATGTGGAGCCAATTCCTTGCAACTCAAATCTTAAGAGAAACACACAGCCAACCCAACATTAATTGCTGATATAGTAGTGAGAACTCAGACAATGAACACCCAACACAGAACAAAGTTAGAAAAGACGAACAGGCGCGCTCTGCTGAGCTCTGATTGTCACCTAGCAAAATCCCTAATCTGCTGGTGCTGAGGACATACACTACCGAGCCGATTTCTTAACTGCAAGAACACGATCTGGCGTACCGGAGGCGATGGCTGGTTGCTTCAACGTCCCGTCGTGGTGATGATAATGTCGTGAGTATAGCCCGAAACAAATTATCCTGGTCTGGTTGTTCCAGACTAAAGACTTCCTAGCAATAGAAATGATCCTCTGAGGGAGGCGATGAAGGCCCGCCACACAATCACTTGATTTTAACAAGCGAAGTCACACAGTAACTCTGATACAGTCAACTTTAGTCAAAACTGCTCAAGACAGACAACATAGGCCGCTTGTACGCAGAACGCTCAATTGCCAACTGTACTCAGAAAGTTACGTTGAAGCCGAAACTTCATCACCTTCGCCAAACAGCTACCATTAAATAAAAGTATATTAGACAGCCAACCGAAGGCAGGCTGTCCAGACCAGCGAGATCTCAGTCTTGTAACCTGACTCTCCCAAGAGCACCCGTACAAGCCGAGCACAGAACATTCCCGCCCCCACGACAATGGCCATGGTTAAACGTTCCAATCAGCAACTCGAAAACCGGCGGAAAATTCCACTCTACTGCCAAAGCACTACCATTGCACCAATGGAGATTCTTGGCGCCAATTTCTGCGCCGATTTTGCTACGTCACGGAGCTATGCCCTGAGAAAGCCAATCACAGTTACGATTTTGCAGAAAACGCAGGAATTTGCCCGCCAAGACTGCCTGGGAACACAAGTCATTCCCATGCCCCACTGGTAGCCCGCCAGAAAGTGTTTTCACTAGGTTTCTGCGAAGTAACGGAATCTCTAGCCCAGCTGCCCCTTTCTGGCCCCTCTGTGCGTGTCGCTCCCACTCTTATGACAATGTCGGCGTCTGGAAAGCATCCATTCGACTCCCTCACACCCGTCGGCTTAACCCTTTCAATCTCAGCAGAACTCGCCAGTCATCACTGGACCACCCGGGTGGCGAGAGATGCTACGTGGGAAGTCCGCGTGTGAAGGAATAGCAACTTTTCACCACATGCAATTAGAGAGGAAAATCGAATTACTCAGAGTAAGATAGAAATATGAGAGGGGGCTCATGCCACCTCTCATGCCACCTCTCATAGCCCCTATACCATTTTAGATTGAGCGGTTGGCTCACTTAGGAGCAAGGTAGTGAGTCAATCGGCCAAGAACAATCTTGCAAACTGACTCCACATGCCGCACTCTATAAAAGAAATCACTGCAACAGAAAAATGCAGCTCGTAGAGGGAGGATTATTTATGATGTAGCCAACTTCACCTTCTTAATATGGAACTCTAACACTCACATCACACATCCATAACCAGGCAGCCCCTTCCAAACACCGATTCACACAGACATTCATGCTCTAAATATGGCCCTGGCATGTGAGCCAGATATGGAGCAGTTTATTCTTTACAATCGAGTTGGCGTGCTCCGCAATTAAATGCCCAACATGTTACAACAATTTCAAGCATTAAACTAACCTGAACTCAATCACACAGGATGCTATTTAAGTTAACAATCTCTTTGTGAGCTTTCAGAATCTAATTACAACCCCCGATGCATTCTGTCTCCCTGCAGCAAGAATAACCTTTACAAAATGCTCCCTGAACTGATGGTCCATTCACAATGACAGTGGTTGTATCTGCTTCAGTTTATGGGGATTTCAGGCACACTATTTGCATACACACAACAATAAATACAGAATACAAAAAAAAAAACATGGCGTAGAGGACATCACTGTAATTCGTAATTTGTGCACCCTACTCTCTCTCTTACATAAGAATTACAGTGCAAAACACAAACACATACAAGGTATAACATACATTACAAAAACAACACTAGAGAAATAAATTTAAGAAAGAAAAACAAGATTCATGGGGTGTCAAGTTGTGCTTGCACATTGCACAATGTTCACGACTGTGCTGAGAATGAGGCACTAAATCACACTGTTAGAAATATTCGAAGCACTTCACAAATTCGTTAGTTTCTCTGAGGGGGTTGGTATGTTGAGTCATATGCATTGATGCACGTGGTTCCATGTCTTGAGCATCGGAGGGGGGGCTTTTGGGATGGGGCCACAGTACTGACACACATAGGGCTAAACATCGGGTGTTGTTGCTACGTTGTTGCAACAGCAATAGGGTGTGCTGGAGCATCTGCAGTACGCTGTTGAGACTGCAGCAAGACCCACGCATATGATCACGGCAGTACGGTAGGAAGACATAGTGATAGGCTCTCCTCACGTCGATTAGTTGGGATACATCACTAGTACAGATCTCTTCTATCCCTGGACAGTACTTTACGTTTCCCAATATTGCAGTTCGATGAGGGATGATGGCACGTGGAGTGACTCCACAAGTGTGTGAGGTCATCCAGATAGGATCGAACTAGGAGCGACGATTGCTACAACTGCTCTCTAAGTGAGAGGAGAAGTTCGAATTTGTGGAGTTTCATTTGTTTGAGTTTGTGGCATGATACTGCTTTGTGTATGCAGATCGGCCAATGCTAGTGAGTTGTAAAAACTCAAACAGGTGAGTCCCTTTCTGTCCTGAGGCACATGAGGCGCAGGTTCTGACACCGTACGTGATCTTCTTCGTGTACTCACAACAACGTGGTCTGCCGCAAGGAATCTCTCCAAACAGCTGCCGCGTCCGGAGAGCTAGCTGACTGTTGCGTCCTGGTCGCGTGTCAGTGTCAACGACCAGCTTGTGGCCCGGCGAGGGTTGTCTCCCGCCTAATCCCTCAGGTATACGGCCCGATGACTGTCAGCTTGTAGGACCGGACGCCCCCTTCTCGTCAGGTGGCGCACTGACGCTCCCCTTCTTGCAGATAGCCGATGACCTCTTGTTTTTGCTCCGTCTGGCCTCTGCATTGCCACGATTCCCGTCATCTGCACAGTTCTGTAAAAAATCTTATGCCTAACTTTTTCCCATGACCTTCTATGTTATAATAAATTTATATAACGAAACATTGATGGTCTGTCATTTCAGACACTCTTCTTTTAATTTTATGGTTATCAATCTATGGCTATCATTATAACAAAATCTTGGTCTATCTACCTAGACATGGAAATAATTTATCTCACTACTGTACATGGTGTGTGACGTTATGTATTAGACGAGCAACTATATGTCCGGGGCCGAACTAATATTACTATTACTTATATAGATTGACGGTAGACATGCTCAAGAATAAGTGCCATTTGCCAACGATCTACATTCTATGTCTTTTGAAAAAAATATATTATTATGCAGGTTGAAGTTTTATTGAGCTATAAAAAACATGCAACAATTCAACTTTCGCTCGCCCGTCGTCCCTCCATCTCGGGTCTCTGGTTTGGTGACCTGAAAAATAGCATGCCAGCAGGCGCGTGCCAAACGTCCCTACTTGTGATAAGTAGAAAACCCCGACAATATTAAGGATCTAGTTATTGCTGAATCCTTAAGTTTAACTTATCGTAGTATATGGTACTCCTTTTTTTACCTTATACAATGCTCTTACATAATTCCTGTTACGCTGAGATGTCTCGCTGCTCGCCGCTATTGACAGTGGTGTGCGCGCCGTACGACATGACCTCCGAGTTCTCACTACGCCTCACTGAAACTCCAGGGACTGGGCTAGCTATGGCTATACAAGACAATAAATTTATATTTGCAACTTATTTTTCTATGTGATGCTGTTTTTTGCTATAAAATGTGCACCTTTCCAGAGGCAATGTAATATGACCAAGCCAGGACTGGTTGCTGTTGAGGATTCAGTCGCCCACCACACGCCAGCTGCACGGTATGTCACGAATATCCAAGTATAATTCCTTGGCTATTCATCTGTGACATCACGAGCAGAACGCTAATTCCCCAACCAGCTCACTGGCATGGTAGGCTTTATGCCCGCCTTTCTACCGTCTAGGGCACCACTGGAGTCAAACGCTCACAGCTTCAAATGGTTCAATTGGCTCTGAGCACTATGGGACTCAACTGCTGTGGTCATAAGTCCCCTAGAACTTAGAACTACTTAAACCTAACAAACCTAAGGACATCACACACATCCATGTCCGAGGCAGGACTCGAACCTGCGACCGTAGCGGTCGTGCGGTTCCAGACGCTAGCGCCTTTAACCGCTCGGCCACTCCGGCCGGCGCTCACAGCTTCACCCCGACTTGCAAGACAACGATGCTGGCGCATCACTGTGGAAACTATACTGCCCATATTCGTCCTCGAAATCACGCAATATACCACAATCTTGCAGTGCACTGACGCGTGCCTGCAAGCATTGGTATGAACGTCTCACGAACTGGTTGTGGCCGCTATGGAGCGTATCACAACTTCTCAGAACGCTTCTAAGAGCACGTTCTTGTACGCGCCCTTTTGTGCGACATCTCCTCACTCATCATTATCCCTCAACATGGACACCAGACAGGAAAGGATAAAAACATTGCTCATGGAAAGGTAGTGTCTCCTACTCCAACGACATTGGAAGTCGCGAGCATAAACAAAACAAAAAGTTTGCAGCAGTAAATTCTTATGCGAGAAGACGCAGCATGTTAATACTTTAACAATCTTAATCTATTAATGTAACGATTATTATTCCCCGAAGAAAGGTTCCTATATATTTACCTACTACTATTATTCCACGAACTTCTTTGTGTGAGAGATGTGGTGGAGTCCTATCGACTCGCACCAATCCCTTGTCAGACTCCTCCTCCTCTGACGTGCATTAGGATTTGCAGGTCTAATTTCAATCTCCTGGTTCTCCTGTTGTCCTTGGTTTCGCTCTCTCCAATTACGGTCGCTTTGCCTTTCGTTATTCCTCCTGTTCCAGATTCCTTGTCTAGATTGACCCTATTCCCTGACGTTCTGGTTTCCGTGTCTCTGGTTTCCATAACCTTGGATAGTGTAACCTTGATTTCCGTAACCCTGGTTTCCTAACTGACCGGTGCGATTATGCGATCTGTTGTCGTCTTTCCTTGCTGGCCCGTGGTATTTGTTATTTTGTGCCTTCTTCTTGTCCTTTGCGTCTTGTTTATCAAAGACTACTTCGAATTCGCGCAGTAGACTCTTGAATGCTTCCATGTCAGATCCACACTTCCCTACAAGTGTCTGTTGATACCTAACTGGCAATTTGGAAAAGCAACATTTAACGATTTCTCCGTTGCTATATGGACTATCTAAAAACTGATTCTTCTTGAGTAAATCATCAAAAAATTTGGTTGCGCTCCTATGCCCGGACACTTCCAGTTCAGAACAAAATATTACTTCCTCTTTAATCCTGTCTTGCGTTTTCCTTGACCAGTAGGTCCACAGGAATGCACCAACAAATTGCTGATAAGACCGACACGTCGCTGCCACATCCCGCATCTTTTCCGCGGCTTGGCCTTCGATGTGTCCACACATGAATTCTAATATTGCCTGGGTTGGCCATGACGACGGTAATGAATTTGTAAACTGCATCACCCAGCTCTTCGGATGCATCGACCCTCCATTTTCATTGAACTTCTGGAATTTTAGTATCGACAGGAAGTGATTCTGATCAAAATCCTGTCCGATCCTCGCACTGGTGTTGTCACTCGTTTCCGATACTCGCACGTCTGCTGAGTGTCCTGATCTATCTTGCTGGTAACTGTGATGTGCTACCTCTGTATCACAGTGGAAGTGGCACTCCGAATTCACTCTCCTAAGTGGGCTACAATTATTGGAGCTATTACTCGCTGTTTCTGCGTGTGCATAGTTAGTTGCGCACTCTGTCACTGGCCTAGAGCACGGTGGGCTTTCCCTCGGAGACACAATTCTGTGTACTCCAGACGCACAGTGCTCGTGTGCCCGTTTCGCTCTAGTTTTGCTATCCGACTCTCTACTTCTTTAATTCGTTTCGTTAAGTTCGTAACCGCAATATTACCTTGAGTTTTTAAGACCGCTAGGGATTTTGAGTGGGATTGTGTCGCGCGTCGCAAGCGCCCTGCGAGTTGAGAAGTTGCTTTTGCGATTTTCATTGCCCCTGTTTCGGCTAGCCCTGCTACTTTTTGTGCCACTATTGACATTTGTTTTGCTTCTCCTCATTCTTTCTTTATTCTTAGTAATTCCCCACGAATTTCCCTTACATGCGAAATTATTGCCTGAGTGTCCTTCTTGCGCTGTTCGTCAGCTTCTTCTTTCATTGATCGTAGGAAACTCAGTATTGTGTTAATGTCATCTTTTTGATCCTCATCTTACATGGGCGATGTAACTCTGGGCACCTGGGTGCTAGAGCTCTGACGTGACCGAGCTGGCCTCTGTCTGCTCTCGTTCGTTTGACTATAAACTTCTGCTACTGTCTCGACCTGTATGCCTGTCTCTATTTCATCGTCTAGCTCACTATCATAATCACGGCCGCGACGTTGCTCTAAGATAGCGTCCAAATCACCTTCCTCATCAATGAACCTGCACCCTATCCTGCTAAAAATGTGCCCATCTCATCTCCGAACCTATCCCCGGCAACAACCTGCCCCTTATCCATTATGCTATCCGCTTTTGTTTTAGCTTCGCTCACTAATAGTCGTGCCTTACTTCTCGTGATCATTCGTGAAAAACAAATTTATCTAAAATGTGCAATAAAAATAATCTATTCCCTGTATTTTTCACACAGAGACATAAAATTTGAACAATGCCCTTCCAACGCTGTAATCATATGCACGATTTGTTGTGGTACAGAAACCGCACACAAACACGACAAAGTGTGAAGTGATATGGACACCACATCAAAGAAACACAAAAGCAATGAAAAAAAATATATACACTGAAAACGAAAACTGTAGTCATCCGCCGCTACTTACAAACTAATCGCGGAACTACAAGAAAAACTTGGGTATTAATAAAAAAATTAATTTAAAAAATTTTGAATGTTCCTACTGAGAATACTGCTTGCTTATCAGCGATTCACAGGAAAGATCCAAGGCCAAGGGTCGCCATTTTATGCGAGGTGCCGGGGCTAGGAGTGTATTTAACCCTAATTCTTCTAGAATCTTCATATGTAAATGATACTCTAAGGTCCCCCTATTCTTACTCCGACTTTCGCTGTTGCACATGGATTAAGAAGAAATGCGAACTGGTCTAGTTGCTCCAGTCTAAAGACTGCCTAGCAATACAAATGCGCCTCTGAGGGAGACGGAGAAGGCCCGCCACACAATCACTGACGGTACAGTGATTGATTTTAACAAGCGAAGTCACACAGTAACTCCAATACAGTCAACTTTAGCCAAAACTGCTCAAGACAGACAACATAGGCCACTTGTACGCAGAACGCTCAATTCCCAACTGTACTCGGAAAGTTACTTTGAAGCCGAAACTTCATCAACTACGACCCAGCGAGACCTCAGTCTTGTAACTTACTCCGACCGAAAAGGGGAGAGCTGACTCTCTCAAGAGCACCCGTACAAGCCGAACACAGAACATTGCCGCCACCACGACAGTGGCCGTGGTTAAACGTTCCAATCAGCAACTCGAAAACCGGCGGAAAATTCCACTCTACTGCCGAAGCACTACCATTCCACCAATGGAGATTATTGGCGCCAATTTCTGCGCTGATTTTGCCACGTCACGGAGCTATGCCCTGAGAAAGCCAATCACAGTTATGATAAAACGTAGGAATTTGCCAGGCAAGACTGCCTGCGGACACAAGTCATTCCCACGCCTCGCTGGTAGCCCGCCAGAAGGTGTTTTCACTAAGTTTCTGCGAAGTAACGGAATCTCTAGCCCAGCTGCCCTCTTCTGGCCCCTCTGGGCGTGTCGCTCCCCTCTTATGACAATGTCGGCGTCTGGAAAGCATCCATTCGACTCCCTCTCACCCGTCGGCTTAACCCTTTCAAGCTCAGCAGAACTCGTCAGTCACTGGACCACCCGGGTGGCAAGAGATGCTACGTGGGAAGTCCGCGTGTGAAGGAATAGCAACTCTTCACCGCATGCAATTAGAGAGGAAAATCGAATTACTCAGAGTAAGATAGAAATATGAGAGGGGGCTCAGGCCACCTCTCAATTATTTAGCAAATTTTTAAAAAGGTTTTCTTTTTTGATTAAGACGGCATGTCTGATATCATTAGCTAAATGATCTGTGGTTGAATGAAACACTTTTTATTTATTGATGAAACAATTTATCAATCAACTAAATAAACTATTTTCAAAAAATAGCTGTCTTCCAGCATGTAGCAACAAATATCGACAATATTGTTAGACATTGGTGGTAAAGTATCCGTCATAGATTACACAGAAATATATGTTTCCACACTTCACGCTTCAAGAGTGGAGCATTGTTTCCAGGAGTCCTGGCAAGGATTTGCGCTCTCAGATGGCGCTCGTGGAACACAACCGCTTCTGACTCTGCTACTGTTGCCCCACCCATTCGCTATACGAACAGCTGTGTGAGTGAGATGGCTATACACTGAAGATTGAACAGACGTGTTAGCAACACGGTACAACTGCTTCCAAGCCGTATATATTGCAGCACACTGTCATAAGCTGAATTTTTTATCAATATTGTTTGTTATCAGCTCATTTTTTCTTCCAAAGCAGTAACTTAATTAAAAAAGTACGTTGGGTAGAGAAGAACTACACAAAACTGTACATACAGCCATTTAACTAAAAGATAAAACAATAAAAAAAAACAGCATGAATGAATTATCTGAAGAGAACGGAAATCGGGAGATGTGATTAACACGTACAGACAAACAAATGATTCCAGTGTCTGAAAAACTGAGAAATTTATTCAGGAGCAAGTGTTTCAGAAAATGAGTAAGTCAATAACGCGTTGGCTCACATCTGGTCCTTATGTCAGCAATTATTCAGCTTGGCACTGACTGGGTGTCCTCCTGATATAGTGCCGAATGCTGTCCAACTGGCGCATCTGATCGTCAAAATCCTGAACTGGTTCGAAGGCCCTCCCCATAATGGTCCAAATGTTCTCAGTTGGGGAGAGATCCATGGACCTTGCTGGCCAAGTCAGTGTTTTGCAAGCACTAAAACAAGCAGTGGGGACCCTCACCTTGTGCGGACGGGCCTTATCTTGCTGAAATGAAGACCCAGGATAGCTTGCCACGAAGGGAAACAAAACGGGGCATACAATATCGTCGACGTGCGGCTGTGCTGTAAGAGCGAAGAGGTCCTATGAAACTAATGGCACCCCTGAATATCACTAGTCCTTGTTATCGGCCCATCTTCAACGGTCATTGGAGCTCAGCGGGACTAAAGACAGTTCCACTCGGCTCAGTGAGATTCTACGCCGAAGATATATGTTGAGACGTCTCAGACTGCGGTAGGGCACGAGCATGATTCTCGCTCACCATACGACCCGACAACAGAAATGATGGTCTGAAGCGTCATTTCTTTTCATAACACCTTTCGTTCTCATGAAAGGTACCCTAACAGTACAGCGGTACGACGATACTCTGCTGCATGTTTCGTTATGCTTCATGCTAAGCCATCCTCGACTTACATGTTAGCATGCGGGGGAGACTTTCTGCTGCTTATTTTCGTGCTTACGAAACCATATTATGGCCAGCAAGATCACCGGGCTTCTTCCTAGTTGAGAACTTATGGAGCATTATGGGCAGTCGACATTTTGACGACCTGTTGCCCCAATTGGGCAGAATTAGGCACGATATTTCTCAGGAAGACATCCAACGACTCTCTCTATTAATGTCAAGCCAAATGACTGCTTGCATAAGGGACAGAGGTGGACCATCGCGTCATCTGTGATGTTCTTTCTCCGGAAAAAAATCAACTAATTTTTCTGAAATTGTAATCATTTGTTTCTGTACGTTTGAATCAGATCTACCGATTTCCGTCCCATTCGGACAATTCCTTCATGCTCTCTCTCTCTCCCTGTCTCTCTCTCTCTCTCTCTCTCTCTCTCTCTCTCTCTCTCTCTATTTTATTTTTCTTTCTTAGAGTGTATCAGAAGTCCCGTTTGTTTCAGTGAGTCTCACAGTATTTAAAGGTTGTGTGTTACGGGAACATCATATAACTTAACACCAAAGTCTGAGTGTATGACAGAAAGATGTTCGTCGAACCATTCTCTTAATTATCGTAGTTGTATTCAGAGGTTGTAAGAAAGCGAAATCCGTTTGGGTCTTCTGCAGCGATCTGTCCTGTCTGACGTGGTTCAATTACTTTGACGTCTGTGATTTTTGAAAATTCTGTATTGTTAAAAGTACCCAAGGTTCAACTGTAGATTAATAAACCTTTGTAAAATTTACGACTGCAGTTCGTACCAATTCGGGGCACCCGCCAATTTGGTATTGTCAGTATAGGGACTAAAACGGGACATTTTGTACTTATTTTGTATAAGACTTACCACTGTAGAACTTACAATTGTAATTAACAAGTTCATACACTTAAATTATAACTCCCTTTGAAAAGAATATATAGTAGCCAAATTCATTATAGTTTAGTAACATCTACCCCGCTTTAGTATGCTAGGATTAAAAAAAGGCTGCGTTAATGACGCCCCAAGCACGGAAGTAGCACCATATCAAGAGGATTCCACCACATCACCTCAAGAGGCTACAATCTTTTTTTCTCTTTAAACCATCTGAGTAACATACAACACCATCAGCGTCTGATATTATCATTTAATTTGTTTCTTATACACTTCACATATCGATGAATTTCGAATTACTGCTTTACTTATATCGTGACTGTAGATTTTTGTGTGTTAGTATACATAAATAATATCTCTGAGACAGTAAAATATATCTCACATCAACTACAATATGAAGTGTTTTAATTTTTATTACAGGTTGCCTTCATCGTACATCAGGTGATACTTGTCTATGGCTTGTGAATAGTTATCTACATGCTAGAGACATTGTTTAAGCATATGACAAACACTCCACTACTACTTCCAACGTACGTTTCACCGGATGGTGTTCAGTGAAACAACTGATACTGAATGTTAATTTGGTAGTTTAAATGACGTGACTAAATATTCCTAAAAGTATTAGTATATGTAGTAGCATTAGTACATTTAATGTTATAGCTACAAAAGAGGTTTGGAACACTAAACTGTGGCCGATTGGAACAAAAATTAAGAAACGTTGACATGAAAATCGGTTTTCTTTGTCCAATGCTACATCATTTTGTTTCAGTGACCGGAGGCTATCAATTGCATAGCTTTGTGTCCTGTTCCCAAGGCACTACTCTTGACTGACGATGAACATTTTAAGATCTATTTTTGAATTTATGGGGACCCAGGAGCATTTTAAATTTGTTATTGTGGTCTTCAGTCCAGAGACTGGTTTGATGCATATCTTCATGCTATTCTATTCTGTGCAAGCTTCTTCATCTCCCAGTACCTACTGCAACCTACATTCTTTTGAATCTGTTTATGTATTCATCTCTCGGTCTCCCTCTACGATTTTTACCCTCCACGCTGCCCTCCAATACTAAATTGGTGATCCCTTGATGCCTCATAATATGTCCTACCAATCGATCCCTTCTTCTAGTCAAGTAGTGTGACAAATCTCTCTTCTCCCCAATTCTATTCGGTACCTCCTCATTACTTGTGTGATCTACCCATCTTATTTTTAGCATTCTTCTGTAGCGCCACATTTCGGAAGCTCTTAATCTCTTCTTGTCAAAACTATTTCGCGCCCGCTTTTCACTTCCATACATGACTACACTCCATAAAAATATTTTCAGAAACTTCCTGACACTTAAATCAATACTCGATGTTAAAAAATTTCTCTTCTTCAGAAACGCTTTCCTTGCCATTGCCAGTCTACATTTTATATCCTCTCTACTTCGACCATCATCAGTTATTTTGCTTCCCATATAGCAAAACTCATTTACTACTTTAATCGTCTCATTTCCTAATCTAATTCCTTCAGCATCACCCGATTTAATTCTACTACATTCCATTACCCTCGTTTTGCTTTTGTTGATGTTCATCTTATATCATCCTTTCAAGACACTGTCCATTCCGTTCAGCTGCTCTTCCAGGTCCTTTGCTGTCTCTCACAGAATTGCAATGTCATCGGCGAAACTCAAAGTTTTTGTTTCTTCTCCATGGATTTTAATTCCTACTCCAAATTTTTCTTTTGTTTCCTTTACTTCTTGCTCAATACACAGATTGAATAATATCGGAGAGAGGCTACAACCCTGTCTCACTCCCTTCCCAACCACTGCTTCCATGCCCCACGACTCTCGTAACTGCCATCTGGTTTCTGTACAAATTGTAAATAGCCTTTCGTTCTCTGTATTTTATTCCTGCCACCTTCAGAATTTGAAAGAGAGTTTTCCTGTCAACATTGTGAAAAGCTTTCTCTAAGTCTACAAATGCTAGAAACGTAGGTTTGCCTTTCCTTAATCTAATTTCTAAGATAAGTCGTAGGGTGAGTATTGCCTCACGTGTTCCAACATTTATAGGGAATCCAAACTGATCTTCCCCGAGGTCGGCTACTACATGTTTTTTTCCATTCGTCTGTAAGGAATTTGTATTATTATTTTGCAACCGTGGCTTATTAAATTGATAAATCGGTTATTTTTCACATCTGTCAACACCTGCTTTCTTTGGGATTGGAATTACTGTATTCTTTTGAAGTCTAAAGGGCATTTCGCCTGTCTCATACATCTTGCAACCCATATGGTAGAATTTTCTCACGGCTGGCTTTCCCAAGGCTGTAAGTAGTTGTAATGGAATGTTTTCTACTCCAGAGGCCTTGTTTCGACTTAGGTCTTCCAGTGCTCTGTCAAACTCTTCACACAGTATCATATCTCCCATTTCATCTTCATCTACATCCTCTTCCAGTTCCATAATATTGTCCTCAAGAACATCGCCCTTGTATAGACCCCCTATATACTCCTTCCACCTTTCTGCTTTCCCTTCTTTGCTTAGAACTGGGTTTCCCTCTGAGCTCTTGATAAGCATGCAAGTGGTTCTCTTTTCTCCAAAAGTCTCTCTAATTTTCTTGTAGGCAGTATCTATCTTACCCCTAGTGCTATACGCCTATAGATCCTTACATTTGTCCTCTAGCCATCCCTGCTTAGCCATTTTGCACTCGATCTCTTTTTTGAGAGCTTGTATTCCTTTTTGCCAGATTCATTTGCTGCATTTTTATATTTTCTCCTTTCATAAATGAAATTCAATATAAAGTTACAATTTTTTAATTAATGTGTGCCATAAAACATTTTATTTCTCCTGCGTATCACATTTAAATTTTTAGGAATGAATGTATACATAAAGACTGTTGTCATCTTATATGTTTCTGGTAACAGGCATACCTTTCCCCATTTGTTTGGTTACTGCATCGATAGATGTCTCGTAACTGAGTATATAAGATGAGCAAAGGTCCAAAATATGAATATTAGGGGTATTTTCAATATTTTTCTTTTGTTTATAGGAGTGAGAGAAGGGAGATACACGTTTATTAATTTGTGGTCCAAAACTCGAGCTGGGTAAGTGTGGCGAATTATATTGGACGCGACCTTTTGATAGGAAGCTTTCCACCATTCGCCTTCATTTATTTGGGGAACTCATCGAAAATCTAAATAGAGACGGTCAAGTGGGATATTTTACCCTGCTTCTGGTTGAAGCTCTCACATTACGTTATCTATTGTGCCGCCTCAATCACATGTAGCTGCACCCTTATTTAGATAGGACCTACTCTAAGTGGAGGGCCGTTCAGATGTGGAAGGCCAAATTGGCGTCTTATGTAACCTGACATTCAACTTGTAAATCATATCGCAAGTGTAACTGTTTGCGATTAGGCCTATTTCATTCACGTAATCTGGTTACTGCTACGCTCTACTATAGGTATTTGAAAAGTACTTACTTCGGATTTTAATTCTATTGAAATTCCCTCGTGTCTTTACTACAGCTCAGCGCCATAGAAGTATTAAAAACTAGATCTTAAAGTCATTATGGTACGAAGCCGCTGACGTATATTCCGAAGAATCGCTGTGTGATAGTGTTTGTGTGTGAAACTGTATTCCTCCTATGATAGAAAGAAATGTCTGGAGTACTCACCATTGTTCTTCATCTTGTTTTATAGTTTTCAATACATAGCCTATCCCATTCGAGACAAGTGTTGGAATCATTTAACGTAACTTCGATCGACATTACACAAATGAAAATGGCCCTCAGCACTATGGGACTTAACAGCTGTGGTCATCAGTCCCCTAGAACTTAGAACTACTTAAACCTAACTAACCTAAGGACATCACACACATCCATGCCCGAGGCAGGATTCGATTCTGCGACCGTAGCAGTCGCGCGGTTCCGGACTACGCGCCTAGAACCGCGAGACCACCGCGGCCGGCCCGCAAATGAAGAAACGAATACATACCCATTTGCCAGAATGCACTATAAATTTTACATATGGCACTTATTATTCAATCAAATTACGAAAGTTTCTTTACTAGATTTTGCTTACTGGTCTTTAGCTTCGAAACACGTTATCCTTTTCTCGGTTGTATATAAGTGTCACATTTCCAATTCATTCGTAAGACTCCATTCTGGATTAGGTGTACTGGTTTAGTGCTGGACACTACCTGTTTATACAGATTTAATATTCACAGTAGTTCGGAAAGCTGCTCTGGTGGGTTGTGTGTATTCATGGGCGTCCAGGTACGACCTAATAGCTGTCGGCGGTCAGAACAAAGTGGCGCATACATTCTGGTCTGTAGCTTAGCTCTCACCTCTAAAGTGGAAACGTGAAACTGCAGGGCCCCAGTGCGAGATAACTTACCAGGACACACGGCTTCATGTAAAATGAAACACCGGTAAATCTCTATAAAAGGTCATTTGCATTTATTGCAGTTTCGTTGTCTCTTCAACCAAATAGCCCCAGTAGCTTGCCTGGCGACAAAATGACGCCTTACGGAAGACAGTAATACGTAAAATCAACTGTAGAGATATCCGGTTCTACTTTTTTCAGTAAGCTACGAGTTTCGTGGTAAGAAATATATCATTTTTCCTCCGAGTGCCGAACATTACGTGGTAAGGAAGGCTAGAGAGAAGAAAGAAAAAAAAATATTGGTTCCACTTACAGCTCTCTGACAGTCTTTGCAGAATTACGCAGAGCTTTCATGCTCTGCCGCAAAGAGATTGAAAGCAAAACCTGAGCTGTGTGTCGCATGAGAAAATATTCTTTAGGCGGTTGTATTACTTTAGTGGTATACGAGGGCAGTCCAGAAAGTAACAGACGTTTCGGTCTGTCGCTGCACTGGGCGGGACTACAACCGCCATCTTGGTGCCGTAACATTCCTACTCTCAGTGCGCATCCAGCAGTGATAGCGCGTGGTCCGTATACCTGCTACTTTGCTGTCTGTGGCGTGTTAAAATGTCCACTGCAATAGATAATACCGCCACTTGTTGGCAAAAAGTTGCAAAGCACCTGAAACTTGTAGCGACCTTTGTGATGTGTACGAAAATGAAAAATGTGTGAAAACTGCGTATGCTATGGTGCACTCCTTGTAAAAATTGTTGTACCAATGTTCACAATGACGACTTCAGTGGCAAGACTAGCCTTACCACTGACAAACTGAAGATGAACAGAGTTAGTGAAAATCGTCTTTTCGCGATTACGAAACTTTAGCAACATTCTCCCCAAATTTCACGGAGTTTGGTACATGAAACTGGGGCGGAGGTACTTAGTTACCACAAATATTTTGCTACGTGGATTCTGAAAATCCTAAAGGCAGACCACAAAAAATCAGATACTAGCTGCAGCGCTGATCTTCCTCGAAGATTACGAGAAAAATGCTAACCAAAATTATCGATCGTATCGTAAGTGAAGAAGAGACTGAAGCAGGTCGATTGTGAAACAGAAAGGTAGTCGATGGAGTGGAGAAACAGAAATTCTCCCAAGAAAACCAGCAAGTAGCTGTAACCCCTGTCAGCGAGAAAGACCATGGATACTGTGTTTTTGGCCCTCTGAGACAGTGATTGTCGTTAATTTACGTGAACGTGGCACTACAATTAACTCAGAGAGATATTGTCAAGCACTGACAAAGCTGATGCTGGACGACACCAAGAGCTTCTTTTTTTCCCACAACACACGTCCACACCGGGCCAATTGTATACGAGAGCTCCTACGGGGTTCTAGGTGGGAGGTGTTTAACCATCCATCATACATCAAGGATTTGAGCGACTACCACCACTTCCCAGCACAAAGAAGATGTGGCTCGCTCAAAACATTTTGAATCTCCTGCCGAACAGCAAGTCGGTAAAGACCGGTGGTTGAGATCGCAAGCCCAAGATTTCTACACAGTAGGTATTGAAACACATGTGGCATGGTATGATAAGTGCCTCAATTTGAATGGAGGTATGTAGAAAAATAGCTTAAGAGTTTACCTTTAAAATGTATTTAATAAAATTCCGTTTTCCCAAATTATTATCGCCGGCCGGAGTGGCCGAGCAGTTCTAGTTGCTTCAGTCCGGAACCGCGCGACTGCTACGGTCGCAGGTTCGAATCTTGCCTCGGGCATGGATGTGTGTGATGTCCTTAGGTTAGTTAAGTTTAAGTAGTTCTAAGTTCTAGGGGAGTGATGACCTCAGCAGTTAAGTCCCATAGCGCTCAAAGCCATTTTTCACATATTACTATTTTTTTTATTTCCAAACACCTGTTACTTTCTGGTCAGCCCCCACCTTATGGTAAGAGTTAACTTTTTCAGAGAACGTTATTTGGGACTGTGACCTTCTAACCATTGTTTATATAGTATTACAGGCGAAGAAAGTTGACTTTCTGAGACATATGGGGCCGGCCGGTGTGGCCGTGCGGTTAAAGGCGCTTCAGTCTGGAACCGCGTGACCGCTACGGTCGCAGGTTCGAATCCTGCCTCGGGCATGGATGTGTGTGATGTCCTTAGGTTAGTTAGGTTTAATTAGTTCTAGGTTCTAGGCGACTGATGGCCTCAGAAGTTAAGTCGCACAGTGCTCAGAGCCATTTGAACCATTTGAGACATATGGATACATCAATGAGCCAAAGGTCCTCCTCCTATGACAATCACCTCTCTCTACTAGCTTCTTCGTTCCGTAGAAAAAATGCACGCACCTTCATATGCGGAGGAATTGTGGTATTCTGGGCCATCCGTTGTTCCTGCTGCGGCTGTTGTTTTGGAAAGTAGCAAAACCTAGAGAAAGAATAGAATGGAATTGTGGTTTCGGAAACCTGAAGGGGTAGGTTCAGCAGCCTATTAGTTTGATTTTGACTTGCTAAGAGGAGTGGTTTCTGGTATACTTTTTATGAAGCACTTGTTGCCACTTTAAGTTTATTATTAAGATTAGGCACTGTGAGTGCAGCCTGAGAAGGATAGGTTTGAAAATGAAACTCTAAACTTCGAAACTAATCGCCTGATATGAATACCGCAACTGTTGACAGAATCGTTAATAAAGGCTCTAAGAAATTTCAAGTCCGCCCCCGGTAGCTGAGTTGTCAGTGTGAGAGAATGTCAATCCTAAGGGCCCGGGTTCTATTCCCGGCTGTGTCGGAGATTTTCTCCTCTCAGGGACTTGGTGTTGTGTTGTCCTAATCATCATCATTTCACCCCCATCGACGCGCAAGTCACCGAAGTGGCGTCAAATCGAAAGACTTGCACCCGGCGAACTGTCGCCCTGACGGGAGGCCCTAGTCACACGACATTTACTTATAAATTTTATTTATTTTTGCAATTTAAAAAAGTTTCTGGTTCCCTGTCAACAAAATGTTGAAGATGAAGAACGAAGTACTAGGACAGTGACTCCTTTCGGAAAGGTGTGTGCGAATTGTCTGTTGAGTGTACGTGATTTTAATGGATGTGTATACAGTGTAGTGTTACGTTTGTGATGTGTGTTGATGAAAGAGGTGATGGGATGTAAACCAGTACTGACACATGGCCTCGTACTCTCAAATAACCTCAAGGGGCCCGCCAAACCTAACGTCCCCACCCGACAAACGGATCATCATGGACGTGCCCGACTCCATGAGCCTCCTTCGTCTGGACCGGAATATAATTCTACGACTTCGGCACTGAGCTTGCTTATCAGCAACTGCACGATAACGTCTCTCGTTGCCCTTGGCAGCTGAATTTCTTCCACAACCAGGATTCAAACCTGCTTACCTTCGAGTCGGGCTACATGCGCTCAGGAGTACTTCGGATACCTCGACTATGGACGCGGGTAATGCAACAAACCATAGATAACTGGGGACTGTTTTTCTCAAAACTCGCTGTCTGCAGAAATGACCAAAATTAGTATTTTACGGTATATACTGATTCAGAAAACAGTTTTTCCAGTACGTAATACCAAATGTTCTCCATTTTTCCAAGACTCACTTTCTGTCCCGAAACTCCTATAGCAAAACTACCTTCCTACAGCTAATTTTAATAGGGTGAATAGGGTTTTTATTATAATAATGACAAAAAAGGTTCAAATGGCTCTGAGCACTATGGGACTAACCTAAGGACATCACACACATCCATGCCCAATGCAGGATTCGAACCTGCGACCGTAGCAGTCCCGCGGTTCCGGACTGCAGCGCCTAGAACCGTACGGCCACTGCGGCCGGCAATAATGACACTTTTAGTGAGAGTTCAGAGACTTTCCTCTGATTCATGCATTTCACAAAATAAGAAGAGAACTTTAATGGAAATCCAATATGGAGGCAAAGCTGTATGCCTCCTGATCAGGTGCTCGGTGAAGTAGAAATAAAGCAGAAAGAGAAACAAGAACTGAGGTCATCTAAGCACTGTCAAGACATCCTAAGAAGTCATGGTGGTGTCAAAGTATTGAAAATTGACTGTTATGTGTATTACGTCAAACGGAAATCTAGAAGAATTTTAAGGTCCAAATTGCCTTTCAGTACTGACAAAGACAGAGCTATTCGGTACAAAAAGCATTGGAAATTCACAGTTCAGATATCGGTTAGATTTGCATATAATGGGGAGTCAAATGTAGTAGTGATTCTCAAGGAAGCCCAGAACTCCGCCAGAGCCATGTATACAGACCAAAAATAAAAACGACGAATCATTTTCGTAACGAAAAGAGATCAGATATGGCAAAGAATAAAGTTCATTAGGTAATACCTGATGGCGCCGGCGAGTTCTATGGAGATCTATTAAAGAGAATTAGTGATGTGTATAATTTACGTGTTGTGAAGGAAAATGTAGACGAGGAAAGTGAATGAGGAACTGGACAATAAACACGGTAACTAAATTGCTTTAAAATGTTTAAGTGTTTGTCTTAATGTGATTACTTCAGTCTACATCAATAATACATAAAAATATCTATGACATATACCTGTTTATTGTGTTTCCTTGGTAAACAGGTGATAATAAAGAAACTTATACATCAATATGTAATGCAAAAAGCAAATTTTGAAATAATTTTGTACTTTCATGGTCTTTTCTTTAAATGTATCGAGATTGTTCTTTTGATTTATGGATGTACCAATTTCGTTTAGAAATTAGTACGTTAATTGTGAAGTATGCAAAAGTTTCAATCATATATACAAATCCCTAAACAGTCTTTTAGGTTTCCTGAAAAATTAGTTTTACAAAAGTGAGTTTTGCAAGACTGGTCCTCAACTACCAAGATCTCCTACAGGAACTGGATTATATTCGCAATGAAAAAGTATAAGTTGAATGACTATACTTCCAAAAGAATTCAGATAAGGAAAGATTCAAGTTGGAAGTAGAATTGCATCGGATATCGACAGAGATTCTAAAGTCAGACAGTGGATTGTAAAGCCTATTCAGGAGAAGATATAGATTCGCTTCATAGTGACGACGAAGATCAGAACGAAGTTTAACACAATCATGCACAAGAATTAGTGTGGAAGGAAATGGGGTACTGAAGTACCGAGGAATTTTGAGATGCATTTGAAGTTCTCTGAGGATGTAGACACTGTGATAATGAATACTGCTGCAGGCATTCCGGTTGAGGATGAATGGACATATCTAAAAAGCAAGTGACAGAAATTGGAGAATGAAAAGAATTAACTGGTCTTGGCTGACTAAACCTGAGAGATCTTCCATGTATAATTCCAGATGGAGGTCAGTCCAGGCCACCCAGGCGAAGTTACTTCAAGGGCTACCTGCTGATATGACGAATACATCTCCGTAACTTCGAGACGGTTACCACATACTACAGCCGAGTGAAGAGGTCGGGATTGTAATAACACTGACGCAGCGGATACTCCGAACAGCTGTGAACTAAGTGACCTGATTGCTTCACGACCGAGCCACGATTCTTTTGTGATTTACGTGACAGAAACCGATACTTTACCAAAACAAGGACAACTCAAGCCTCTATAAATACTCATCCTTTCTAGTCAGATGTATCGCAGTCTCTCAGCTTGCCAACTCCGATGGGGGACCTACGACAGGCTACGAGTCTTCGTGGACGTCTTTACTCTGTCACTTGTAGCTGTGACCCTTCTGCTCGCAGTGTTACCAATGCTGTGGACTTCGCGTCCTCCAATCGGTGGGCCGGTTTATCACTTGGTGCCTTGCAATTCGAGCCCAATTCAGTGCAGCAGCTCGGCCAGCTTTTCTTGTCGTCCCGCCTTTGTTCGCTTGGGCAGACACTGCTGCTACTGCTACTGTGAGCTACTGGGTCTAGAGCGTGATTCTGTGGGCCCCAATGGGCGCCGTCCTTTGCAGCTTGTCAGTCTCCAGTTTGTATTGTCGGTCTCCATCCGTTATTGTGGCCAGCGTCGATGGTGGTTCACTGCAGCCATCACTCCCTTCTGCTCGCTTGTGCTCAGGGGAATTTGTCGTCTCCAAGCATCATCACGATTGTCGTAGTTCATAAACAATAAACCAGTGTTCTAGCAATGATATTTGCGTGACTATTGGAGGTGCCATAAGTAAAGGGAAATTCTGCTGTCGAGGAGTAAGTACTTATACGCCATAGATGAATGATCGACACCTGCGAAGCGTGAAGCCTTCTCAGTTGAATGCTGCATCTCTGGCGTCTGGCCGTGGCCATCGTTTGTGTAAGAGCTGTTATTTTGTTTTGGCGGAAAAACGGCAAATTTGATAATAGAGCAACTAACTGTTGTAAAGTTTCACGTGTAACCTGGAAACACTGCTATTTAAACCTGTCTTTAACTAAAAGAAATGTATGGCGAAGATTGTTTCTCACGTAAGCGAGTCTTTCAGGAGTTCAACCTTTTAAAGATGACTCGCTTTTCGGGCGCACTTCATCATCGCAAACGGATGACAATACCAAAAAAGTAGGTAATCTGATTCGATCTCATCGTCGGTTGGGCATTCGATCGATTTCTAAAACCGTAGAATTGACAAAGAACACGTAATGCAAATTTTCTGTTACCTGTTTAATGTGAGAAAAGTGTGCCTGGAACTGGTGCCGAAAACTCTCACGATCGGACGAAAAGAAGCACTGAAAATATTTGTCTGACTCTTTGAATATAACGGAAAGAGTGGTAACATGTCATGAAAGTTTATCACTTATGATCCAGAATCAGAATCCCAATCCACGCAATGGGAGAACCCAGCTTTCCTGAGAGCGAAAAAAGCTCGAATTCGAAAAATCAAGATTCAAAGCAACGATGACTTTTTTCTCAATACTCATGGAAGTGTGTATTTCTACTTGGTTTCTGATGGTCAAATTATTAATCAACATTACTACCTTGAGTTTCTTGCTTAACTCCTCCAGAAGAAAACAAGCCTAATTGTGGAAGAAGAAGTCATGGGATGTGCATCGAGACAATGCACCTGTTAAAACACCATTGTCGCTTAAGAGTTTTCTAGCGAAGTACAGCATCCCAGTGCTAAACTATCCACCTTACTCGCCTGACCTAACGTCATGTCACTTTTACCTATTCCCCAATGTCAAACTGCATTAAAAGGAACAATATTTCAGTCCGCTGAGGCAGTGAAATGAAAAGCAGAACGCGTCGTGAAACAGCTCAAGAGGAAGACTTCCAGCAGTGTTTCCTGAATGGAAAATTCGCATCGAGCGTTGTAGGGATGGAGGAGGGGAGTACGTTGAGGCTGACAGTAATTAACTCTGGACGTTTCTGAAATAAAATGTTTGACGACAATAGCCCCGTTGTTTCATAGCCTCACCTTTTATGTCAGACGTCCACCAGACAGCCACGCATCGCCCAACCACAACCCCGTTACAGTACAGCCGCTCTCTGGCCTCTAATGTTGGTGCCAGCAGCGTCTGCCAGCTCTACATTTCGGTGACAGGGCAACCGCACTGGCCGCCATGTCTGCTGTTTTGTCAGCATGCGGGATGGTGAGTGACGTTTTTCTTTTTTTGTGTTTTTGTGTCATTGCAAAGGTAATGACAGTTCAGTGGATTCTTGTCGGGTGTCTAATCCTAAATGTGTGTACAGTACGAGGAAAGTGAACTCAGGCTGTGTTCTTAAAACTGTAGAATATATGTGTCAGTTTGTGGTGTTTTGGTTCTGAGCAAGAGTAGAGGCTCATTATATTTCAGCTTGTAAAGCTATAGTCATAAGCAGCTATTCAGATGAAATAGATTATGTTACAGTAACAATTGTAATGTTAGCACTGTATTTAAATATTCTTGTTATTTATTTGTTGCCAGGCTGTGTGTCTGTCTGTCTGTCCGTCCAGTTGTTAAAAACCCTTTATCTCAGGAACGGTTACATGAATCAAGTAGAAATTTTGTCACATACTACGATCTATAGGCCCTGGGCGGTGTAAGATGTATATGCTTGTAAGTCAATGTAACCGGAAGCTACGGCCATTTTCGTCACATGTGTGTATACGCGCAAACTTACTGATCAAAATCTATCCCGTTGATCCACAATGATGAAATTTGGCAGTTTCACAGTACAAGTAAAGTATAAATTTCGAAAGTTGTTGATTTGTAACCATACGAAAAAAATATTTCTTTTATCATTTGTTATCTGACGTCAAGCTTCATATTAAAACAATCGTGTTCTACATTCACGCTGACTGGTCCGCAATGGTGAAAGCTAAACATCACTCAGGGACTAACTTTATTCTTCATATGGGGCGCTTGGCAGACAAGTCTGCGAATGTTTCTTTCTCATGCAACTTGATACGCCATATCTACGTGTCGTAATCACACCTGGATATTTGATGATGTATACATTTCGAAATGCGACATATGAACAATAAAATCATTCCTTGTCTGTTGTTTGACTTTCACGATGTCATATTGTAACCGTTCCTGAGATAAAGGGTTTTTAACAATCGGACGGACAGTCATATTGAATAGAAAACTATTGATTATTGTAATAATAGTAGCCTGTCTGTTGCGTGGCTTTATATCATATTTATATTATTGAAGTTAAAACATTTTCGAAAATCTTGTAACCCCTGCTACCGATATCTTCCCAGTACCAGTGTCGCTAACAGGCAAAATTGTTGAGATTCTCGATTCCTCGATTCCCGGATTGGGTGATTTATCTGTATGCGTAATTAAGTTAGTACGGGACACTCAGTGCACGAGTCCTATTCGCACCTGGCCAGTTTTTTGGTAGTCGTTTTCTGGCTTTTCTGTAGTTGTTAAAAGGTCAACCATGTCGTTTTCGATACCACAGGGGCCTACCATGGATGCGTAGTTGCACGTTTTAGCAGCAAGAATAGCTCAATTTCAAGCAAACAGTGCGAATACGTCTAAGCAACTAAAGATTGAGGAAACGGACCAAGCATATATAGCAGACAAAATAAATGTTGGGAACAAAAACAAACCGCACTGGAAGAGCGCAATTACTCAAGAAGAAGAGGAGGAAATGCTACTGGAGGCTTGCTAGACCGAAAACTCCGAGTGTGCATCTCCAGCGGTAATGAATATTAAGAGTCTGAGGTAGTGCAAGAGATTAAAAAACAAGAGTACTTGAGCGGAAGCAGAAAATAAGGAAAAGGAAGTCGACCGTGTGAATTTAATTGATGCGCCAAGCACTAACGCTGTAGATGTTAACGAGAGATGTGTAGAAATTTTAGCTCCAATATCATGTGAAATTTTGGAGTCGGAAATAGCTGCAATACGAGACGAAGTACTTGTATGCTGTGCTGAAGTAAATGAGTATGTGAGTAGCAACATGGGTGATACTGATTTAGGTGCAGTACTATCATTTGGTGCCAACGGCCTTGCCGCACTGGCAACACCGGTTCCCGTCAGATCACCTAAGTTAAGCGTTGTCGGGCTGGGCTAGCACTTGGATGGGTGAGCATCCGGTCTGCCGAGCGCTGTTGGCAAGCGATGTGCACTCAGCCCTTGTGAGGCAAACTGAGGAGCCGCTTGACTGAGAAGTAGCGGCTCCGCTCTCGTAAAATGACATACGGCCGGGAGAGCGGTGTGCTGACCACGTGCCCTTCCAAATCCTCATCCAGTGACGCCTGTGGGCTGAGGATGTCACGGTGGCTGGTCGGTACCGATGGGCCTTCCGTGGCCGGTTCCGACGGAGGTTAGTTTAGTTTCCGTCAGTGCCATTTGGTGGTGGTAATTTTTTTTTTGTACACAGTAATACTATTATACAAGATGCACAGGATGCAAAGGAAGCTATTTATTATGTTTGTTATGTTGCGAATATTGTGGATGATGAAGTAGTACAGACGCATCTACTTGCAAAAGACGCAGATTCGTCGCCGCAGGTGATGGCGAGACTGTCTCTGAATAGGAGCCGGAGGAAGAAAAGAAAGAGGAGAAATTTTAGTAAGGCAGCTAATCTGAGGATCATAGTCTATGTGTCACATTATTCCTCTACTACACACCAACAATGATTAACTGAAATCAAATTAAGAAGAAGTATTATCAAAAACCAGTTACAACTTAAAAACTTTTCGAAACAAAAACTATTGGTAAGTATAGCTGCCATTAAAAGACATCTAGGACACTATAGAAACTCATTTCAATTGCAAATATCAGGTCTTCCAAGGTGGAATAAGCCTTCCGTTTCGAAATACAATGTGGTGCATGAGCAGCGATATACCGCTGGTTCTTCGATTTGTTATGTAACATCTTTTACAACATACAAGACTTTTATTCACCATAAAACTATGTAAATGAAGAAGGAACAGTTACAATGTTGCCAATGAACTGACCCTCGTGGTGACGCAAAGTAGGCCTAATTGGTGAAATAGTACCTAAAGTCCATACCGCTATCTGTACGTCTTATGCCTTGCAATAACTTAAATTCAAAGGGCGGTCCGTATAATGCGTCTCCATAGCGAATACCGTCTTTCTTCTGTACTATAGAACACTTGCTTTGATTACAAGAGTAGAATTTTACAGACTAACGTTTAAGCTCCTCTCGAATATCCTCCATTTACTAGCTAAATTTCCAAATATGCATTCCACCATATGTCTTATCCTACATAATCCGCAATTCAACGCCGGCCGGTGTGGCTGTGCCGTTCTAGGCGCTTCAGTCTGGAACCGCGTTACCGCTACGGTCGCAGGTTCGAATCCTGCCTCGGGCATGGATGTGTGTGATATCCTTAGGTTAGTTATGTTTAAGCAGTTCTCCGTTCTGGGGAACTGATGACCACAGATGTTAAGTCCCATAGTGCTCAGAGCCATTTGAAACATTTTTGCAACTAAACAGTCCTTTTCGTCACATTCAGATATCGATTAGGAGAAGATCTCGAAATGTGCGTTGCTGCTGCAAATTCCTTACCTCATTTATAAACTAACGGCATAAGTTTACCATGTTCATCATGAGGTAGTTGTTGATCGCCTGGTCTGTTCAACAGACCTTCAGCTAAACGTTTTTAAAGAGATGAACTGCAAAGCAGATTACAATCACTCATTAACCGTATCAACATACGTGAAGCAGTTATCTGAGTTCACTACAGCTAGGAGTATCACAGATTGCTTGCCCCGGAGGTAGTTTCAGCACGATGTAGCCGTCATTTGCGTGCGTATATGCTTACCATCAGTGGCTTCGAAACAGTAAAATTTGTCTTTCCATAAAAGAGCTTTGAAATTTCCAAGCATGAATCGTGTATTGGGACGGTATTTCCCAAAGAGTACGACATACAACGAAAACAAATCCGCGTATAGTCGATGCACCAAACAAGAATTCATAATGTAAGAATATGAAGGAGCTGGGTGTTGTCAAGTACCTATGGAAAGAAAAATAAAGACAGATAGGTACGGACCTATACCTTGTGTTACTGCTGAAGTGCAGCAAAGGTGTGATTCCGTCCACAACTGAATCAGATTATAACGAGCTATGCAGAAGAAAGCACCTTCGGGAAGCCCTGCAAAGTATTGGCGAAAATATTTTGAGCAGATACTGTTTATAATCCTGATTCACAAACTTCGCAGGCGGCGCGGGGTAGCCGTTCTTAGCGTTAAGTTAGTTTAAGTTAGATTAACACGTTCGCTGCCATCGACGCACCAGCGCGCCCGGCCGATACTGCTGCACATGCCGTGGACGCGCCTGCGTGGAAAGAGACTCAGCTGTTGCGGGGCACCACGGTTTAGCCGGGCTCAGCCATTCGGTGTGGTTTATTTCGCAGGCACTCTAAGAACATATTGTTTTCAATTTTTACGGGTGCGGTTCGCGTTTTTTCGCTACAGTTTTTCTCTGTTGTGGGACTGAAAGTGGAAAACAATCGTGGCACGCGGGCCCTTCTAAAACCAAGAAACGTAAAATACGGGCCACAATAAACGTACAAAAACTAACGGCTGCGGAACTATTACGAATGTTAGAAGAAAGCGATTCGGAAACGGAGTTGGCCAGTGGGGAGGACGGGTGGGAATCAAGTGAAGAGTCTGACGGAGCCTAGTTTGCTTCAGATGAGACTGTAGAAATGGCTGTGAATCCAAGCGACAGGGAAAGAGCAGAAGGAGTGATAACGAGTGGTAGCGTAGCTGATACATGTGTTGCATGGGAAAGCGAGCCAATGGGAATGGTAAATTCCCGTTTATAAAAAATGTAGGACTGCTCATTCAACTAAAGGGAAACACTTCCTTAGATTATTTTCGTCTTTTGCCAACGGACGAATTTCTATTGAAAGTTGTAGAAGGAACAAATCGAAACGCAATTGACTTATTCCTTTCTGTGGGAACCAAAGAACAATCACGAATAAATTGTTGGAAAAATGTAGCAGTTGGCGAATTGTTAGTGTTCTTGGGAGTTTTCCTGAGCATGGGAAATGTAAAGATGAGGAAGTTGCACGACTATTGGAAAAAGGGACCCTTTATTTCATGTGAAAGGAATTGCCGATAGTATTTCACGTAATTGTTTTCTTCCTATACTAAGTGCATTGCATTTTTCTGAAAATCCAAAACAGGGCGAACCAAAACCATCCGACAGGTTGTGTAAAATACGTCCAGTTATCAATTTTTTCAATGAATGGATGTGCCAAGTGTACTATCCTGGACGGGAACTGTCACTGGACGAATCAATGATCCTTAATCGTGGAAGATTACTTCTATGCCAATACATCAAAAATAAAAAGCACAAATATGGCACAAAGCTATATATTTTGACAACTCCCACTGGAACGGTACTAAAATTCGCGTATACACTGGCATGCTGGACGATGTAGGAGGAAGAGGCCATGCGCAAAAAATTGTTCTTTATTTATTGGATTAAAAGTTGAATGCTGGTCAGCACATGTACATGGACAATTACTATAATAGCATCGCATTGGCTAAGTTGCTCCTGGATAAGAGCACTCACTGCACGGGAATAGAGTGAATAGGAAGGATACACCCAAGGAGATACAGAAGGCAAAGCTACGAAAAGGTGAAGCCGTTGCCAGATTTGCGGAAGGAGTTATGACACGTTAGTTAGGGTGGTTTTCTACATTTCTAATACATTTACAAATGAAATGGTTGAGGCTGAAAACAAAAGAAAGAAGATGAAATATAAGCCCTTGGCCATTGTAAACTACAATAAATTTATGTGGGGAGTTGATCGGCACGATCAGATGTTATCATATTACCTCTTCGAGCGTAAAACCATACGCTGGTACAAGAAACTTTTTATCCACGTTATTGAAATGATGCTGACAATCGCACATGCCCTACACAATAAATTATCTGGCACAAAAATGCCCCTCCAAGAATTCAGACTCAGTATTATAAGAGCACTATTGCCACAAAAGTAGGTAGAACGACCAATCAGAAATCCCCAACATGTTGCGGTAAAACGAGAATCAACTGGAAAATCAAAAACACCGAAAAAAATTGCCTGATATGCCACTGACGCCTTAGTGCGCCCCCAAAAAAAATTTGATTCACGAGAGTAAATTTTATCTTTTATTTATCAAAGAAATATATTTTATATTAATTTTCTCAATACAGTTTGAGATTATATTAAAAAAGTAATTGTTTACATGGCAACGCAAGGCCAATTACAGTGGCAGCGAACGTGTTAAGGAGTGCGTAGGCCTATGGACGATGACCTCAGCAGTTTCGTCCCATGTCCGTATCACAAAGTTCCAATTTTCCAAATATTGCAGACAGAATCGTATACACTGCAGGCAAGTACAAAGTGGAATGTCAACGCGGTGAAGTATAAATCGGTGTAACCATCAGGTCGACAATAGCGCGCGTGCGGGAACATGAGCACTACATTAAAAAATGTTTCAAATGTCTCTAAGCACTGTGGGACTTAACTTCTGAGGTCATCAGTCCCCTAGAACTTAGAACTACTTAAACCTACCTAGCCTAAAGACATCACACACATCCATGCCCGAGGCAGGATTCGAACCTGCGACAGTAGCGGTCTTGCGGCTCCAGACTGTAGAGCCTAGGCCCGCTCGGCCATCCCGGCCGGCGCAATACATTCGTCTGGGTCAGCACAGCAAGTCTGCAGTGGCCGAACCCCAGTAACACCGCAGCAGTGAAGTCAAATTTAATGAAACGCGCTTACTCGCTCAGGCCGTTATTATACTATCACTCCTCTTTCACAAAGAATTATCATCGAATATTTGTCAAATTTGACAAAGATCTCTGAATTGACGTTAAAAATGGATATTACACTGTCATCATATTTTTCGCCAAGTTCAAGAAGGTAGACAACAACACCTTATTATACGCTGCAGTCGCTTGTGTCGTAGTTGAATCGTGTGTGCATTCGGAAAAGAAGTTACGGAAAAAATAAAATATACACTACTGGCCATTAAAATTGCTACACCAAAAAGAAATGCAGATGATAATCGGGTATTCATTGGACAAATATATTATTCTAGAACTGACAAGTTATTACATTTTCACACAATTTGGGTGCAAAAATCCTGAGGAATCAGTACCCAGAACCACCAACTCTGGCCGTAACAACGGCCTTGATACGCCTGGGCATTGAGTCAAACAGAGCTTCGATGGCGCGTACAGGTACAGCTGCCCATGCAGCTTCAACACGATACCACAGTTCATCAAGAGTAGTGACTGGCCTATTGTGACGAGCCAGTTGCTCGGCCACCATTGACCAGACGTTTTCAATTGGTGAGAGATCTGGAGAATGTGCTGGCAAGGGCAGCAGTCGAACATTTTTTGTATCCAGAAAGGTCCGTACAGAAGGACCTGCAACATGCGGTCGTGAATTATCCAGCTGAAATGTAGGGTTTCGCACGGATCGAATGAAGGGTAGAGCCACGGGCCGTTACGCATCTGAGGTGTAACTGTTCAAACTGCCGTCAATGCGAACAAGATGTGACCGAGACGTGTAACCAATGGCACCCCATACCATCACGCCGGGGATACGCCACTATGGCGATGACGAATATACGCTTCCAATGTGTGTTCACCGCGATGTCGCCAATCGCGGATTCGACCATCATGATGCTGTAAACAGAACCAGCATTCATCTGAAAAAAATAACGTTTTGCCATTCGTGCACCGAGGTTCGTCGTTGAGTACACCATCGCAGGCGCTCCTGTCTGTGATGCAGCGTCAAGGGTAACCGCAGACATAGTCTCCGAGCTGATAGTCCATGCTGCTTCAAACATCGTCGAACTGTTCGTGCAGATGGTTGTTGTCTTGCAAACGTCCCCATCTGTTGACTCACGGATCAAGACGTGGCTGTGCGATGCGTTACAGGCATGCGGATAAGATGCCTGTCATCTCGACTGCTAGTGATACGAGTCCGTTGGGAACCAGCACGACGTTCCGTATTATCCTCCTGAACACACCGATTCCATATTCTGCAAACAGTCATTGGATCTCGACCAACGCGAGCAGTAATGTCGCGATACGATAAACGTCAATCGCGATAGGCTACAATCCGAACTTTATCAAAGTCGGAAACGTGATGGTACGCATTACTTCTCCTTACACGAGGCACCACAACAACGTTTCACCAGGCAACGCCGGTCAACTGCTGTTTGTGTATGAGAAATCGGTTGAAATCTTTCCTCATATCAGCACGTTGTAAGTGTCGCCGCCGGCTCCAACCTTGTATGTATGCTCTGAAAAGCTAATCATTTGCATAACACAGCATCTTCTCCCTGTCGGTTAAATTTCGCGTCTGTAGCACGTCATCTTCATGGTGCAGCAATTTTAATGGCCAGTAGTGTACTTCTACCAATTTTCGTGTATCCTCACAACTCTTTCTTGGAGCTGGGATTTTCTTCCGTCAGTGTATTCGACATGGTTCTGCAGCATGTTAAATGTCTTGCGCTGCGTGAAGCGTACTTCAGGAGTGAATTCAGAACATTTCTGCTGGCCAGTTCCTTTCTCTCCACTGAAGCGTATCTTCGAAAGAGTACTTCAATGATTTGTCTCCATAGTTATAATTAACTATTTCAAAACTCGATAAGTATCACTTTTGGTCGTAGTAGTATTATAATTGTGCAGTTAAACCTACAATGAATTGGTTTAGAGCATCATTCTCAGTATCGCCATCGCCGTAATGTTAGAACAGTGCAAAATATTATAGTGTTCGATGACAGTGTAGACACCACTGCGGACACCGAGACAAAATATGTGGAAAGAAATTGGTGGTGAGGCTATTCCAACGCCACTGTCAGAGTGCGGCCACGGATGCTGAATGCGGCCAGAGTGCGGTTTGGGACGCCACAGTCGCCCAGTCAGCAGATAATTGAGCGTCGCTCAGAGACTGTGGACCGCAGAGCGCGACCAATTAGCTGCGACCAGGTCTCGCCGTACGACCCATAGCACTGTGCTGTCGTAGAACAGTGGCGCCCCTCTGCGAGCGCTCCGCTGCACTAATGCAGCTACTAGGAGCTGGCTTCGTTAAACTCACTGCATGAAGTCTTGCGTTACCCATTAGCGCTGTTAAAGTTAGTAAACACCCCAGTGTTTCAGCGTCTTACACGTTGCACCGATGTTGTAGCGAGATATTTAAGAATTACTTTATTCAGAGCGTCATCCTCGAACTGTCTACATTACAGCCATTAGCGTAATCTCATTTCTATGTGTTTGTCTCGTGTCTTAGCTGAAACTGTTTGTTTAAGTAGATATTGTTCGGTAAATGTTTCTTTCCTGTTATTCGCTTGATATTAATTTCTACTCTTAAACACTCTTTCTAATTTTTACTTTCTCTAGTAGAATACTAAATATTTGCTCATTACTGGAGCTTTCTTTACGATTCTCCTCTTAATTTTAATTTTATCATCCTTCATGTCTAGCTCTACGATCCACTCAACAGTAGTTTAATCTGTTTAACGTTATAGAGGGCACTTGCCGCTGCTTGACATTTCCATTGATATCTCAATATCCCATAGGTGGAATTTTTTTATTTGTACTTATTTATCCAAAGGAAGATGACTATGTAAAGAAATGGATGGTTTACCAAGACATCCAAATTTTGTTTTCGTTTCTGTACTTGTAAATTATACATATGGCTTAGCTGATCTTGAAATGAAAGTGTATTTTATTCGAAATTTGCTGGGTAAATACATGATGGGTAACGTTATAAAACCGTGCACGTCTTTTTCTGGATGTAGTGAATGTATGTTTTTTTAACCTTCTACATATTCTTCGTCTTCTTTTTCTCCTTCTAGCGTTGTCTGCAGGCAACTGTGGGCATTGCAAAACGATTACTGAGAGAGACAGTACTTTCGAATGAGTTTTCTCTTCCTGTGTTCCCAGCACTTTTTCATTATCTCTTAAGGCTGTCGTTTTTGTTTCTAGTAGACGAGTCATTCACTTTTATCATGTTTCCTATGAAAATATTTGAAGTTCTTTATTTTTCTGCTGCTAAGTTCGTATATTCGAACCACTGATTTCTGTGCTTTTTGTTGTTGAGGTATTTGCAGATTCTATTACTTGATATATTGCGATACACTGTCTTCACGTGTACAAGGAAAGGAACAGGCTTCTTATGGACTGTGTCTGGAAGCTTATGAATTTTTTTTTTGAGTTCGTTGTTGCGACAATTTACAGTTACCATTTTCATCCTTGATATGTCCCAGAATTTTTGTAAACATTCTCTTGCATTTAGTCCCCTTATTTCCCCTACTTAAAGTATGCCAATGTAGTGTACTGTACGGAGCGCTGACGGTTTCATTGCTGTTTCATACTATATAATTATCGTACTTATGGGGATTGATTTTCTACGGTCCCCTTGGAGACATGACATGCCACTTCCAATATCCACAATTTGGTGCTTTTTTTTTTTTTGTCAATACGTTAAATTTTTTACGCTTCAATAACATTAATTAGATCTTTCTTCAGCAATGTGTTAACTTAATTCGTTTCTATTCATATACACTGGGTGAAGAAAAATTCTCGCCTTTGAACTTCGCAAACGCGATTTCTGACATACTAGCAATACAAAAATGTCTGCCACAAAACTTCGTCCTGGGCGTATTTCCGACAGTAAAGGGACGTCAAATATCAGCAATCTGGCAACACTGTAATCCACGTTTACGGTGACTACCTCTCTCAGAAAAGCACGTGTAATGGTTCAGAGGATAGCGTTCTAGGTTTCCTGCAGGAGATCGAGGGTTTGTTTCTGAATCGAGAAGAATTTGTTTTCATTTCCTAAATGTAGTCTGCGTGGTACGCTATCTGGAGTTTTCATCGTCATGCAGCGCTTACAGTAGGTCTTCTACAAAACATCGCAGTTACACACTATGAACGCAGAAATGGAAGTAAAATCGTTTTTATTGGTCAGCTTTTAAAGCAGCGTTTCGCACGTTGTGGATGTGAATTGTTTCCACAACTGCATCTGCTAGATTCCAAACCTGTTTTCTGTGTACCTTCCCTCCCTGGATCCAAATATTATTCTTCCCTCCTTCAGGTCCAATTACATTTCGTTAGGAATGTACTGCGAAAATGTCGGATACGTGTGTGTGGCTTAAAAAACCTGTATACTACGGTATTATATGACAGAATGAAATCAGCTACTAAAGACAAAGACGCATCAACCCAAAATCGAAACCTCGACCCTCTACACGCTGGCCCGATGCGCTACCTACTCACCATTAGTTCAATAGTAGTCTGCTTTGCTGACAGAGGTAGTTACCGTACATGTAATTGCACTGTTACCAGATTGCCAATTTCTAACATCCATTTAGTGCCGGAAATATGTGCAGGACGAAATTTTGTGAGAGACATTTTTGTATTGCTGGTATGTGAGGAATCGCGCTGCCAAGTCCGGGTGCATGAATGTTGCTTCACCTTGTACAGCTACGCCACGAGTGTGCTCCAAAAACAGTTTCATAAATGAGTTAATGCGTTACATTCTTGACGGTAAGCCTGCAAAATACTGAAAGCGAGAAAAGATTCGAAAAGGTTTGAAATTATGCTCAAAGTTTGTTGGAAATCTGTAAGTGCTCCCATTATCAGACATTACTCGTATTAATATAATCGGAATAACTTACTCTCTCTGTTAAGGAAAAATTCTTCCATTCTTTTCAACCATTATGACGCCGTCTCTCCTGAACTATTTGCCACGCAGTGACCAAATATTGTAGGTACATTTAGCAGTATATATGACAGTCTCTGTGAAAAGTTGCCATTAGACTTACAAGGGGAGATCGCGGATTTACTTCAAAATTTGTACACTTCTGGAAGTCCATTAAGACAACATAACGTGCAAGTAGTGAAATGTACTACTTAGGCAACGTCCGCAGCTCGTGGTGGTGCTGTAGCGTTCTCGTTACCCACGCCCGGGTTCCCGGGTTCGATTCCCGGCGGGGTCAGGGATTTTCTCTGCCTCGTGATGACTGAGTGTTGTGTGATGTCCTTAGGTTAGTTAGGTTTAAGTAGTTCTAAGTTCTAGGGGACTGATGACCATAGCTGTTAAGTCCCATAGTGCTCAGAGCCATTTGAACCATTTTACTTAGGCAACTTCGGGAGAATCGCAAAAAACGTTTTACGAGTTTTTCGGTACGTTGCCACCATGGACCGAGCTGTCTGTTGTCATGTCGTTAGCTTTCAAGCTCTGTAGTCTGTTAATCGCTGAATCGAATCCCGCTAATCCTTAATTTATATTCCTTTCAACACAAGTCATATTATTTCGTACATACTACATTTTAAAGGTAATACGATGAGAAAACAGATGTATTTGCGAGAACTATTTTTAAACTTTCACAGATTATTTCGCTATTTATTAATTCTTATTATTAAAAGAAATATTATGCGACCTTTATTTCGACAGAAAAGTTAAAAACTTTACAAAGCGGCCTCAAACTTGTTCATATTTGAGTGACAAGTAACGAGAAATTGCTTCTTGTGAAGATGCTACTAAAAACATCCAATTTTTGGCACCGATCTACATCTACATCTACATGGATACCCTGCAAATCGCATTTAAGTGCCTGGCATAGGGTTCATACAACCACCTTCACAGTTCTATATTATTCCAATCTCGTATAGTTCGCGGAAAGAACGAACACCTATGTCTTTCCGCACGAGCTCTTATTTTCCTTATTTTATCGTGGTGATCATTTCTCCCTGTGTGTTGGTGTCAACAAAATATTTTCCCATTCAGAGGAGAAAGTTGGTGATTGGAATTTAGTGAGAAGTTTCCGTCGCAGCGAAGAAGGTCTTTCTTTTAATGATGTCCAGGTCAAATCCTGTATCATTTCAGTGACAGTCTCTCCCATATTTCGCGATAATACAAAACGTACTGCCCTTCTTTGAGCTTTATCGATGTACTCCTCAGTCCTATCTGGGATCCTTACTGCGTAGCACTATTCTAAAAGACGACGGACAAGCCTGGTGTAGGCAGTCTCCTTAGTAGATCTGTTACAATTTTTTAGTGTCCTGCCAATAAAAAGCAGTCTTTGGTTATCCTTCCCCACAACATTTTCTATGTGTTCCTTCCAATTTAAGTTGTTAGTAATTGTAATTCCTAGGTATTTAGTTGAATTTGTGGCCTTTATATTTGACTCATTTATCGTGTAACCGAAGTTTAACGGATTCCTTTTAGCAACCATGTGGATGACCTCACACTTTCCGTTATATAGGTTCAACTGCCAATTTTCACAGCGTTCAGATATCTTTTCTAATTAATTTTGCAGTTTGCTTTGATCTTCTGATGACTTTAGTAATCGATAAACGATAGTCTCACCTGCAAACAACCTAAGACGGATGCTCATATTGCCTCCCAAATCGTTTATATAGATTAGGAACCGCAAAGGGCCCATAACACTACCATGGGGAAATCCAGAAAACACTTCGGTTTTACTCTATGACTTTCCGTCATTTACTACGACAGTAAGTCACAAATCCAGTCACATAACTCAGACGAAATTCGATAATCACGCAATTTCATTGTAAGCCGCTTGTGTTGTACAGTGATAAAAACCTTCTGGAAATCAAGAAACACAGAACTGATCTGAAATCCCTTGTCAATAGCACTTAGCACTCCGTGCGAATAAAGAGCTAGTGGTGTTTCACATGAACGGTGCTTTCTAAACCCATGTTAATTGTGTGTCAGTAGGCCGTTTTCTTCGAGGTAATTCATAATGTTAGAGCGCAATATACGTTCCAGAATCCTGATACATATCGACGTTAATGATGTACGCCAATAATTAAGTAGATTACTCTTACAATCTTTCTTGAATATTGGTGTGAAAAGCACTCCGTCTTCAGGCCACAAGGGGCCCATGGGGACCATCCGACCGCCGTATCATCCTCAGTTGAGAATGCAGATAGGAGGGGTGTGTGGTCAGCACACCGCTCTCCCGGTCGTTATGATGGTTTTCTTTGACCGGAGCCGGTACTATTCGGTCGAGTAGCTCCTCAATTGGCATCACGAGGCTGAGTGCACCCCGAAAAATGGCAACAGCGCATGGCGGCTGGATGGTCACCCATCCAAGTGCCGGCAATATTGGTGTGACCTGTGCAACTTTCCAGTCTTTGGGTACGGACCTTTCGTCGAGCGAACAGTTGTGTATGATAGAGAAGTATGGAGCCAAATCATCAACATACTCTGAAAGGAACCTGATTTGTATACAGTATGAACGAAAATGTTTAGTTACGTATTGTTTGCATCCAGATTGTGGGAAAAAAGATAAATATTTTAAAATGACAACGACCTTTGTTGCTCCTTAGAAGCTCTGAAGGTTCCTTCTGCATGCCGGAAATGGATTCATTCGACGACGTTTTAATTTATGTTTACCATGTCTGTAAACTAAGAGAAAGCTTTTGACAACGTTGACTGGAACGCTTTCTTTCAGATTCCGAAGGTGCCAGGGGTAAAATACAGGGAGCGAAATGCCATTTACAATTGGTACAGAAAATAGGTGGCAGTTATAATAGTCGAGAGACGCAAAAGGGAAGCAGTGGTTGAGAAGGGAGTGAGACAGGTTTGTAGCCTATCCCCGATGTTATTGAATCAGTGTATTGAGCAAGTAGTGAAGTAAACGAAAGAAAAATATGGAGCAGGAATTAAAATCCATGGAGAAGACGTAAAAACTTTGAGATTTGCCGACGACATTGTAATTGTGTCAGAGACAGCAAAGGACCTGGAAGAGCAGCTGAACGGAATGGACAGTGTCTTGAAAGGAGGACGTAATTAGATCAACCAGAGCAAAACAAGGATAATAGAATGTAGTCGAATTAAACCAGTTGATGCTGAGCGAATTAGATTAGGAAATGAGATACTCAAAGCAGCAAATGGGTTTTGCTGTTTGGGGAGCAAAAGAACTGAAGATGGTGGAAGTAGAGAGGATACAAAGTGGGAAGGAAAGCGGTTCTGAAATTTGTTGACATCGTGTCAGGTTTTCTGAAAGTACTTGTATGGAATGTAGCCATGAATGGAGGTGAAACATGGACGATAAATTAGGCAAGAAGAGAAGAGAAGCTTTTGAAATATGGTGTTACAGAAGAATTCTGAAAATTAGATAGGTAGATCACGTAACCAATGAGTAGGTAGAGAACAGAATTGGAGAGAAGAGGAATTTGTGGCACATCTTGACTAGCAGAAGAGATCGATTGGTAGGGCACGTTCCGAGGCATCAAAGGATCACCAATTTAGTACTGGAGGGAAGCTTGGTGGGTAAAAATCGTACGAGTCCAAGAGACGAATACAGTAAGCAGATTCAGAAGGATGTAGGTTGCAGCAGTTATTGGGAGATGAAGAGGCTTGCACGGGACAGAATAGCATGGAGAGCTGAATCAGACCACTCTCTGGATTAAAGACCACGAACAACAGAACAAAAACACCAATATGTCTGTATGGAAAATATCATCGTGTAACTTGTAATGTCGAAACACATCCGACGATTAATAGCCTTGCCGTCATTTACTGACATAGTCCATTGTAATTCATTTTATTACTGTATAAAGTTTTTTTCCCATTGATTTGTCGATGTTCGACTTGAGATTTCCAAGCTTGTCCAACGTCCTTGAAACTTGTGTCTGCAGTCAGGTTCAAAGGAGTTCTCGTTACTCTACCCAACTGCACGTATGACAAATTTCGGAGGTCTCGACAGGCTTAAATTTTCGGGAAAACTTAATGCTTTTGGTTGTTTACATTTTGATAGTTATTAATGTAACATTTGCTGTGATAATAAAAATTAGCGAAATAATATTCGAATTTTAGTAGAATTTCAGGGACATACACGTGTATTTTCATCATATTACTCTTTAAATCTAGTATGAATGGAATAATATGACTATAAAAATATAACTTAAAAAAGATCATGAGCGGGACTCGATCGAGTGATACCCTGTTTATGAAGCTTGAACACTAACTACATGGCCGAAGCAACGCAGTGGTACCTGACTAACACGTAAAACTTCCCTCTCGATTTTTCCGAAACTGCGTTCTTCTACATTATTTTCTCCTATTGGATCGTTAAAAGTGTAAAAAGTTAGAAGCAAGTCCTTGATCCGACCGTCGTTATCTCCCTCTGTCAGTAATAAATAATTAATAAATGAAAACGTTATGTCTAATACCGAAGTTTTACTGCGTGAACTGTGAAAATGTAGTAAGCGATGAAGATTTTTCCTATTATTATTTTGTAGAGGTTATCAGCGAGGAAATATACCTAAAATAGTTGAAACTGAGTAAAAAGACTGTTGGAAGTCGCTAAGTGATCTCATTCTCAAAATAGTGAACGAATGCAGTATGGAGACTGTTTCAAAGTTTAGTACTTCACTTATAGTGTGAAACCTTTGACTTAAGATTGCAGCTCTTAATATGTTATGATGGCATTTAAAATTTTTAGATTTTGTTGATAGTTATATGTAATACTTATAGCAACATTTTTGTAACTCCTGTAAGCCGTTAGATAGGCAGTTCGCAACGGGAGCGGGTGACCTGGTGACCGCTTTAGTAAATTGGTGGTGTCGGTGTACTACTATACTGCTGCCTACCCAACCGACTGCCTCCGCAATATCTGTAACTCCTAGGTGTTAATAAAGACCAGTACCGGCAGTAAAAGTGCAATGAGGTAGCGGTGAGACCAGCTTGTGTCCCGGGTCACGCCGGGCCCTGCACACAATGTGTGTTCCCTGTGTGGCGCGGTAAAGCGGCTTTCTTTATGGGTCCACGAGGAGCGCCGCCGGCGCGACGGCTCGATACAATGTCCCCCACAGCAGGTGCAGCCGCTGCAGCCTGACCGCTTCCGGCCCACAACAGGTAGCTGCTCCGCTAGCACCTGCGCCCCCTCTTTCTCCTTCTGATTCCATTCCATCCCTCTCTTTACTACCTTATTCTCTCTCTTTCCACTTTCCCCCCTCTCCCCCAACCCATACTCCCACACGGTTTCCTCAAGTAGCTATCGTATGACCCAACTCGCTCTGTTCGTCCGCGAGACACTGAAAGCAGCAGATACCGGGATCCAAGCTGTTGGGTGCTTCCTACAGTTTCCTAATGAAAAAATACGAGCCGAAAGAACAGGTCAGCTGTGTGGTTCCTGCCAAACACGACACAGCAAGCCATTCTTAATGCAGAGACATATGCAGGCATAAAAATTGCTCTCGGTACCCCAGAGGTGTGTAACAGGATGATAACTCCTGTGTCTGCCCACTTCATACAACGTAGCGCCTACTGCATCGGCATCCCACTTCAACCAAAACGGAATGCCTGCATCACAGGGCGTATATTCACCGGGGAAACCTACGTCGTCTGCTTTGTCAACACACACATTTACCGGAGACCACAGCATAATTCCAGGCTTCCACCAATTGTTGTCAGGGACCGCTAACCGTTCGTGGAGCTGGCAGAACAGGCTCACCAGAGGTCGCAGCTAGCCCAGGAACTATTTTTATACGCCAGGCACGTGATCGCAAGCAGTTCAGACAGATACATCCGCCAAATGGGCTTTATAGGGAGGCGAACTGCCGGCTAAGGGCTGCACAGTGAAGAACAACAACCTTCCCATCTGTGGTGTCACCGCCAGACACCACACTTGCTAGGTGGTAGCCTTTAAATCGGCCGCGGTCCGTCAGTATACATCGGATCCGCATGTCGCCACTATCAGTGATTGCAGACCAAGCGCCGCCACATGGCAGGTCTAGTCTAGAGAGACTCCCTAGCACTCGCCCAGTTGTACAGCCGACTTTGCTAGCGATGGTTCACTGTCTACATAGGCTATAATTTGCCGAGAATACAGTTTAGCATAGCCTTCAGCTACATCATGTGCTAAGACCTAGCAAGGCGCCATATTGAGTTACTGAATGTATTCTGAAAAGATAATATTGTGAATCATGTACCGTCAAGAGCGACGTTCATCATTAATGGATTAAAGTTAAGTATGAAACTAATTACGTCCGCTTTCTAAACTCTAATTCCTTGTCGTGTTCCAGACCCCACGCCAGCCTGCGTGAGCTAAAACGCGTGCATTTCGGCCTCCTCTAGTAACACGGTGTTGGCTGTTCTGCCAACACAACATTATCCACACTGTCGATGGCTTAACCCTGCATGTGGTAGAAACTCTAGCCGATGCGTCTGAGGCCCAAAACTAAATACTCACGCAGGACCTAACGCCTGATGAACTACAAGATGAATACGAAATTGTAGTGGCCGTTGCCGCTTTCAGACAAAGACCGCCTCTATCTGCCCCTCAACCTACGTCCACAGCGGAAATAAAGGGGATCCTCTGGCTGAAACGAGGACAGTCGGCTCCAGGTTTGGACGGTATTTTAAATGAACACCTCCGACAGCTCTCACGCAAGCCATTGGTGTTATTTACCAGCATCCTAAACCGAGGTCCGTTAGCCTTCTGAATATCATCGTTAAGGTTCTAGAAACTTTGATCCTCCAACTCATTTCCTAGGCTCCGGCGGCGGCTGGGACCATCAATCCGGGACAGTATCGAATCGCTTCTCACCTGTCGGCCGAACTTCAAGTCCTTCGGGCCACAGAACATTTCAGCGAGGGCTTAACTCCGCCAGCGGCTTTCCTGGACCGGCAAAACCCGTATAACAACATATGGCAGAACAATATTGTGTTCAAAATGCTGACACAAACGACCATCCCCGACATCTATGTGACGACTATGGGTGATATCCTGCACGGTCGGACTTTCTTGGTTACTCAGCAAGGTCGACGCTCCAGCTTACGTAACATGTCGATGGGCACTCCTCACTGCTATGTGTTATCTCCCATCCTTTTTAACATTCATGTTACGGATATGACAATCCTCCACCTGGCACATATGTCGATTATACGGCGGTCTATACCACCTGCCGCAACACAGACAAGCTCATTGTCCGCCTCCTGAGACAGGCGGACGCGACAGTGACCTGGTGCCGTTCCAACGAGATTGCCCTCACTGCCGCCAAAACTATGGCAGGTTAACTCACTAAACCACCCCCCATCATCCGCAACAACATCACTGTATCAGGCGCCCAGGTCCCATGGTCCCCTGATACCAAATACCTATGTGTCTGGGTGGATAAAAAAACTGCTGTTCCATCGCCATGTAGAATATGTAACCCAAAAAGGACTCAAGTTGATAAAAGTGTTGTACCCAATCCTCACAGCAGGGAACTGCACTTCAGCACTAAGCTCGGGCTGTACCGGATGGTTGTCCACCCTTCCCTCGCCTATGTCTCCACTGTGTGAGCTACGGTTATTGCCTCCTGGATGGAGAACCTCCAGAGCCTGCTGAATAAGGTGCTTTGGTGGAGCCTTCATGCCCCTCCCTTCACGAGGGCAGTTATCCTCCACGAGGAAACGGGCGTGGCCACTCTCAAGAGTTCCGTGCTAGAGAGGACAAGGCGTCTCTGTGCCAAAGCCCTACTCGACAAGGTCGCTGGTTTAAAAAACACTGGAACCACGACACACTGGCACTGGCACAGACGCACAGTTCCTCTCACCATCCTTGAGGAGTCCGATAGCGACCACCGTTAACGTTAGCCTTCTTACGGCCGCTCACGCAACGTTAGTATTAACTTGACCTCTCTGTGTGTGTCGACCATCGTAAATTTCCGATGTTGATACCTAATGTTGTTCATCGTTATGTTAACTCTTCCCTGCGACCCCAACTTTCACCGTCTGAGGGTGTTATAGGACTTCAAGTACCACCGCCACGCCCTCAAAGAGCACTCCAGTGATGTCTTTTGAATGGCATCACAGTCGAAGGGAACAGTTTCACCATCCACCAACACAGTAAGACCGTGAACAACCGGTGACGCTGTATTCCAACCTCCCACAAAGAAAACTGGCTTGGAAGTACACAGAGCTGCCAACTCCGAAGCCACGGCCAGATGCCTCTTCTAGCTGGCCGATCAGCTGCTGATGAACTTGATATAGTCGACAAACATCTTGACATTGTAGAATTATTTCATTGTTATCTCGCCCCTTGAAAAAACGGGTCTTTTCTATTATTATCTGTTATTTTATGTTTGTGACGATTTGCAGTTGGTATCGAGTTTTTGGGGAGACCAACAAATTTGTTTTGGGACCTGTGTTTTCCGCATTTCTATTCTGCTAGCGCTGATACTTCAATAACTTTTCACAGCACAGGGCGAATTAGCTGCCTTTACAGTTTCGTTTCATACAACCCGCGCTAAATCTGTATCAGGAATTGTACCCAGACCGGAGAAAGCCATGTAATCGATACTAGTTCCCTCTCAGAGATTTTGGAGACCATTAGCAAAGGGAACCATATTGTGAAAGATACAATGAAGAATGGCAACGAGTTACACGGTATTTTAGGACCAAAATGTACCTTACTTCTGCCATACTTGTCCAACAGTCTCGTCTTTCTTGGAGTGTAAGTAGCGGTGCAGTCATACACGATTTGGATGCTTCTGTAAGATTGTTCTGTTTCAGTAGAAAAACAGTATCGGGTGCGAAATTATTTAATGTCAAAGCCGCGTTTCGCCCTTTTGAAGCATCATCAGATTTTGTAAAAGTAGCTGGGCACTTGACCCATCCGTCATAAAAATCACGTATCCAGCTACTTTTACAAAATGTGATGATTCCCAGAAAGGGCGAAACGTGTCATTGTCATTAAAGAATTTAGCAACCTAGACTGTTTTTATTCTCAAACACTTTTAAACCGATTGCTGTAACAGCCGGCCATGACGGAATGGCAAAATTTTTATTCTGTTTATAATACTTAGTCTTTCGTAAATGGTTCAGAATTTATATAGCAGACAGCTGTCATTTCCACACTTCCTATTTTGAAATCTCCTGTTAATTTCGTCGTTTCCGATGTTGTAATAATTCTGAACCATCTGTGAAATATTAAGAACTATAAACGGAATAAACTTACAGAGACGCCTGTTTGACTACACCTATAATTACAGAAAGGTAACTTGCATGACAAAAGCAAGGTATATCTTGGTCAAAACGTAGCGTGTAGTTCATGGGCAGTCCTCACCTGTATTTTTACAGTGTGAAACCACTTGCTAACAATCGCCAAAAGGTGTCAGAGGGAAATTATGTTTGTTATGGCCAAAGCCCGAAATCTGCCAAAATGCAGCTGGCCGACCAAGTCGCGAAATGGCCAATGTAGCTTTAAGTTGGCCAGCCAATGTCCGATCTTTTCCTGATTTCGGCATGGGATTCAGCCTGCCTGCTCGAGAAGTGATTGGGAGCGATCGATCAAACTCGAAAAAAGAAGCAAAGCAGATTTGACTGATCAATTTTAAATTGTATAAATGGTCAACATCGTTTTAAATCGACCGGCCAGTATCCGATCTTTTCTTGAGTTCGGGATCTGGCCTGCCAGTTTGCGAAATGCCGTAGGCATACCTGTCAGAATTGGAAAATAAATAAAGAGTGGATGAATATGTATTGTTTCAACCTGTAAGCTATCTATTTATTTTATTTATCTCATTCATAAAAGATATAAAATTTACACAGCACACCCACTTTTATAATCTTTCTTTACACAACTATTATACTGTTATTACAACAAGTTAAGCTTTCGTGACATTTAAAATTACGCGATATTTTCTTATTTCTGCATTTGTAGGTATTTGTGGTGCGTTTAGTAAAGCAGTTGCATCGATCGGAACCTTGGCCACCGGCCTATGACTGTGAAGACGTCAACATAAGTAATAATTTTTCGTCTTTAGCAGCGGATTGCAGCGGGAGCAGAATCTAGTGCCGAACGAATCGTTTCTGGAAAATCGTCACTTGAGAACAACATGTTCTGTTCCCATCTTGTAGAAAGTGCCTTCGACTTTCATGGCTATTGCAAGAACACTTCTGCGATCTCCTCACCCTCGGTCAATATCTGGTATACGGGTGTGAACATTGTCGCCAACTTTTGCTGGTGGGAATTTTGCATCTTTGTACCTCGGGCTAGCAAACTGTCGTGAGCTCCTGCCCTCTTCTTCTCATTTCTTCCTTGTTATAACTTAGTTTTCAAATAATTCTCCCCTCTTCTTTATTACTTCGTCCACAAACTGTATGCACATCTTTGCCACATGATGTACAACAATGAGACGCACTATATTCTTGTTCTCAAACCACACAGAAGACGCTACTGGCCCCTAAAATAGCTACACCAAGAAGAAATGCAGATGATAAACGGGTTTTCATTGGACAAATATGTTATACTAGAACTGACATGTGATTACATTTTCACGCAATTTGGGTGCATAGATCCTGAGAAATCAGTACCCAGAACAACCACCTCCGGCCATAATAACGGCGTTGATACGCCTGGGCATTGGATGGCGTGTACAGGTAGAGCTGCCCATGCAGATTAATCACGATACCACAGTTCATCAAGAGTAGTGACTGGCGTATTGTGACGAGGCTGTTGTTCGACCACCATTGACTACACATTTTCAATTGGTGAGAGATCTGGAGGATGTGCTTGCCAGGGCAGCAGTCGAATATTTTCTGTATCCAGAAAGGCCCGTACAGAACCTGCAACATGCGGTCGTGCATTATCCTGCTGAAATGTAGGGTTTCGCAGGGATCGAATGAAGGGTAGAGCCACGGGTCGTAACACATCTGAAACGTAACGTCCACTGTTCAAAGTGCCGTCAATGCGAACAAGAAGTGACCGAAACGTGTAACCAATGGCACCCCACACCATCACGCCGGGTGATACGCCAGTATGGCGATGACGAATACACGCTTCCAATGTGCGTTCACCACACGGATGCGACCATCATGATGCTGTAAACAGAATATGAATTCATCCCGAAAAACGACGTTTTACTATTCGTGCACCCAGGTTCGTCGTTGAGTACACAATCGCAGACGCTCCTGTCCGTGATGCAGCGTTAAGGGTAAGCGCAGCCATGGTCTAAGGGCTGATAGTCCATGCTGCTTCAAACGTCATCAAACTGTTCGTGCGGATGGTTGTTGTCTTGCAAACGTTCCCATCTGTTGACTCAGGGATCTAGATGTGACTGCACGATCCGTTACAGCCATGCGGATAAGACGCCAGTCATCTCGACTGCTAGTGATACGTGGCCGTTGGGATCCAGCACGGCGTTCCGTATTACCCTCCTCAACACACCGATTCCATATTCTGCTAGCAGTCATTGGATCACGACCAACGCGAGCTGCAATGTCGCGATACGAAAAACCGCAATAGCGATAGGCTACAATCCGACCTTCCCAAAGTCGGAAACGTGATGGTACGGATTTCTCCTTCTTACACGAGGCATCACAACAACGTTTCACTAGGCAACGCCGGTCAACTGCTGTTTGTGTATGAGAAATCGGTTGGAAACTTTCCTCATATCAGTACGTTGTAGGTGTCGCCACTGGTGCCAACCTTGTGTGACTGCTATTAAAAGCTAATCATTTGCATATCACAGCATCTTCTTCATGTCGGTTAAATTTCGCGTCTGTAGCACGTCATATTAGTGGTGCAGCAATTTTAATGGCCGGGAGTGTATATATATAGAGTCACTGAAATCCGGAGATGAAATACCGACTTTACCACTGAATGGATTAAAAATAAAAAGATCTCTAGGTGAAACATAAACGATACTTAAAGCCGCCTTATCGAAGCCAGAATACAGTATCAGAATAAGAATTGTGAAATATCCTGAGTATAGGAGGAACAGAGAGTGCTCGATGTCAGTACAATAGCCCTTGAGTCATTATGGCAAAGAAGAACGGAAATGTGAGGCATATGTTCGACACGCCGGTAGAGTCTTCTACTGCAAGAGAGCAAGGGAGAGAAAGTTGTTATGGGTGGCCGGTATCCTCTTTGTGCAACACAAAAGAACACGTGGATTAATACGACTCTTTATTTACATGAAGTATGATAGTGGCACAAGCTCCTCAGTAATAGTCCTTTAGCAGAGAATATCGGTAGTCTTGCTATTACAAACATTAGTCACGCTGTAGTCATTAATCTGGTCGCTATGTACTGTCATAGTCCGTGATGTGAGCTGAGTCCAGTCTGCTGGAAGTACTAACAGACGGCAACTGGTTGAGAGTGTCAGTGAGGGCCTCAAGTCAGTGGCGGCGACCTAAAGACATCCCGTCGAGAGGACGTTGTCGACGTGTTGCTTGAGGGGTGTACCTCTGGCCTCTCTCATGATGGGTGCGCTTGATCCTGCTCCTACTTATCGATCTCCGCGCTTCATCTTTGCCGACTGGTCTGCTGCCGACAGCTTAGTCCAGCACACCAGTGACGTATCTGAACCAGAAAGAGATGGACCAGTAAAATGGGTCAAATGGCTCTGAGCACTATGGGACTTAACTTACGAGGTCATCAGTCCCCTAGACTTAGAACTACTTAAACCTAACCTAACCTAAGGACATCACACACATCCAAGCCCGAGACAGGATTCGAACCTGCGACAGTAGCAGCAGCGCGGTTCCGGACTGAAGCGCCTAGAAGCACTCGGCCACCGCGACCAGAGGCCAGTAAACACAGACGAGTTATTTCAAAAGTCAAATCTCGATGTGACATCTATCAAGTGAGGCTGGACCCAGAATCGATTCCATATAGAGCACTTTTATATGGAGAGAGATACTACATTTTGGACAACGTATAGATGTATTCGACTACGTTTTCATCTATTTGAGTTTATGGGTGTTTATTGTGACTCTTGTAACAGACAGTGTCTAGAAATTAGGAGTAGACACTTACCTAAGTGACATGTGATAAAATAGATTTATTCAGCTACGCAGCCGCTTATACAGGTTGTTGCGTTAAAGTGCAGTGACACTGGCGGGTACGAGCGGCTGTAGTGAATATACGAGAAGCAGCTTCTGCCTCACACCGTGTCATGTGTTGTCACACGACGACAGCTGGCACGGCGAGGTGCTGAGTTTCACTGCAGAGCGGCGCCTAGTCTGGCAGTTGGCGAGATGTCAGTCAGTGCGTGAACCAGCCGACGGGAGGGGGCAGAATTCAACAGCCAGCAGGACGTTTTCAGAGAGAGCGGACGTCGACCACGTCACCTGACAGCAGCAGGTGCCGACCAGCTATCGGCAGCTCGCCAACTCGCTGCGTACGTAATGCACTGCTGTATCACGCACCATAGTGATTAAGTTCGTGCATCTGCGCGGATCCTGTTTGATATCCCAGTAATGCCTCCCTATATCTGCAGTGTTAAGACAAGTTCATGAATGCAATAAATCAGTATTTTATTTATACTTTTTTGTAAATGCAAAAAACGTAATTTTCAATTTTCTGTCTCGTTAATACTTTATCATACATTTTCTGAGTCTGCACAGACACTCCGCAAGCAACGCCACGGTGCATAACGATGGGTACCCTGTACCACTACTTGTCATTTTCCTTCCTGTTCCACTCGCAAATAGAGCAAGGTAAAAACAACTATCTATCTCCATATGGGCCCTAATTTCACGTATATTATTGTCGTGGTCCTTATGCGCAGTGTACGTTTGCACCAACAGTATCGTTCGCCAGTCGGCTTCAAATACCGGTTCTCAATTTTTCTGAACAGTGTTTCTTCACAAGAAATCCCTCTCTGGATATCCATTTCCGTTCCCGTAGCATCTCCGTAACACTTACGTGTTGCTCAAACCTACCGGTAACAAATCTAGCAGTCCACCTCGGAATCGCTTCGATGTCTTCCTTCAATCCGACCTGGTACGAATAGGAAACATTCGAGCAATGCTCAAGAACAGGTCGCACCGGCGTCCTATAAGCGGCCTCCTTTACAGTTGATCCATCCTAAAATTCTGCCAAAAACCAAAGTCTACAGATAACGAAAGCATTAAAATAATCAATGTTAATTTTGGGGCAGAAGAAACATTTCTGTAACAGACTTCAATAATATGGCAAACTTTATTGATATCTAGATTTGATGTCATCTGGAGCACCTTCTTTACTTCAATACTTCCCTGATTTATGATACTTTCGTAAAGTAAGTATTAAAATGTGGCGTGAAGAGCTTTATGAAATGTGCTACTATATATTTTTCTCTCAACATGGACTTTCATGCTTCACAAATTGTGAAATCGACTGACACGAAATCTAGTACTGTAATCTTCACTGTGATCTTTTCCTGTCTGAATAATTCTATACATTGTGAAAGCGACTGTATCATTGTAAACGTAAATGTCAAACCTAATAGGGAGTGTATAGAGGAACTATACAAGGGCCATGTAGTTGAGGGCAATATTATGGAAATAGAAGAGGACGTAGATCAAGATGAAATGGGAGATACGATACTGCGTGAAGGATTCGACACACCACTGAAGCAACCACGTCGAAACAAGGCCCCGGGAGTAGACAAAATACGAATAGCCTTGGGAGAGCCAACCATGGAAAAACTCTTCCATCTGCTGAATAAGATTTGTGAGACAGATGAAATACCCCCAGACTACCCAAATAAAGCAAGTGCTGACAGGTGTGAAAATTATCGAAATATCAGTTTAATAAGTCACGGTTGCTAAATACTAACACGATTTCTTTGCAGAAGAATGGAAAAACTGGTAGAAAATGACCTCGGGGAAGACCATTTTGGATTCCGTAGAGATGTTGGAGCATGCGAAGCGATAGTGACCCTACAACCTATCTTCGAAAATAGGTTAACGAAAGGCAAACGTACGTTTTAGCATTTGTAGATTTAGAGAAAGGTTTTGACAATAATGACTCGAATACTCCCTTCCAAATTCTGAAGATGGCAGGGGTAAAATACAGGGAACGAACCAGATGGCAGTTATAATAGTCGAGGGATACAGGATGGAAGCAGTGGTTGAGAAGGTAGTGAGACAGAGTCGTATCCTATCCCCAATGTTATTTAATCTGTGTATTGAGCAAGCAGTGAAGGAAACAAAAGGAAAATTTGGAGTAGGAATTAAAATCCATTGAGAAGCAATGAAAACTTTGACGTTTGCTGACGACATTGTCATTCTGTCAGAGATTGCAAAGGACCTGGACTAGAAGTTGAACGGAATGGACAATGTCTTAAAAGGAGGATATAAGATGAACATAAACTAAATCAAGACGAGGATAATGGAATGTAGTCGAATTAAATCAGATGACGCTGAGGGAATCAGATCATGAAATGAGACAGTTAAGTAGTAGATGATTTTTGCTATGTAGTGAGCAAAATAACAGAAGATGGTCGAAGTAGAGAGGATGTACAATGTAGAGTGGCAATGGCAAGAAAAGCGTTTCTGAAGAAGAGAAATTTGTTAACATCGAGTATAGATTTAATTGTCAGGAAGTTGTTTCTGCAAGTATATACATGGCGTGTAGACATGTATCGAAGTGAAACATGGACGATAAATAGTGTAGACAAGAGGAAAATAGAGGCTTTCGAAATGTGGTGCAACAGAATATTGCTGAAGATTAGATGGATTGGTCACGTAACTAATGAGTAAGTACTGAATAGAATTGGGGAGAAGAGAAATCTGTTCCTAACGAGAGTAGAAGGACATGTTCTGAGGCATGAAAGAATTACCAATTTAGTATTGGAGGGAAGCGTGGAGGGTAAAAGTCGTAGAGGGAGACCAAGAGATGAATACACTAAGCAAATTCAGAAGGATGTAGGTTGCAATAGTTATTCGGAGATGAAGAGGCTTGCACAGGATAGTGTAGCATGGACAGCTGCATCAAAACATTCTCTAGACTAAAGACCTCAAGAACAACGATGGGGATAGATGGATGTGATACGCCTGAAGCATAGATTTGGAATAAAAATTTGTTGCCAATCAGTGGGGTCACCATTCCATTTCAATTATTTTCAATTAGTGGGGAATTATCATTTTCAGTAATTGACGGTACTCTCTCTCATTTTTCCGAAGTCTTTATTTTACGCGGGTTTTGAAAGCAATTGGTTGGGTGATGTAAGGATACAGATATCGATCCTACACCTCACGGATCAATCTGTCATCACGTTTCTTTGCTACAGTGCTGCGGCTACGCCGACGGGGATGCTCCACAATTCTATAACAGATTGGCACCCGAAGAGCGTTTCCCGAGAACATATGAATCAGTTGATCCTGAGCACCTCCCGAGTTCTCACGCTTCGTGTGAACGCGTAAAAAGGAATTATTCTCGGAGAAATATTATAACCAGCTGCGCCAGAGCCTTCATCCGAGAAGGACGCTTATGTGGGTGAAATGTGATTACGGTTAAAAGAATAAAATTGAAGCTCAGGATTAATTTCGTATTGAGGGAGTTGTTATTTAACTATAAAGTAAACGTAGTGCAAAAAAAAAAAAAAAAAAAACCTGGAATAGTTAACTCATACAAACTCGTGATAGGTGAGAGACAGTGATCGTAGTGTGACTGCGAGTAGAACAAGTAGAGTCGTATTACTACTTAAATTCAAAGTGAAATAAATTAACTGTGTCGTACAACAGGGTTCACATGTTGCCAACTCTTCATTATTGTTAGTATTTCTGGGGGGAACGAGTTACAGAAAATAGGTTGGATATACGTCGTAGGCTAAGGGCCACAACTTCTGTTATGTACCTTGGGAATAAGCTCGCACTTCAAAACTGCTACCTATGAATGTCCGATGCCTAATTTTCCAGTCAGACTATGGCAAATAACAATAACCTATAAATCAATAGACAGTACGCAATGGTGGCATCAACCTTTAGAATCATCTTCATCATCATGATTTAAGACTGATTATGCCTTTCAGCGTTCAGTCTGGAGCATAGCCCCCTTATAAAATTCCTCCATGATCCCCTATTCAATGCTAACATTGGTGCCTCTTCTGATGTTAAACCTATTACTTCAAAATCATTCTTAACCGAATCCAGGTACCTTCTCCTCGGTCTGCCCCGACTCCTCCTATCCTCTATTGCTGAACCCATGAGTCTCTTGGGTAACCTTGCTTCTCCCATGCGTGTAACATGATCCCACCATCTAAGCCTGTTCGCCCTGACTGCTACATCTATAGAGTTCATTCCCAGTTTTTCTTTGATTTCCTCATTGTGGACACCCTCCTGCCATTGTTCCCATCTACTAGTACCTGCAATCATCCTAGCTACTTTCATATCCGTAACCTCAACCTTGTTGATAAGGTAACCTGAATCCACCCAGCTTTCGCTCCCATACAACAAAGTTGGTCGAAAGATTGAACGGTGCACGGATAACTTAGTTTTGGTACTGACTTCCTTCTTGCAGAAGAGAGTAGATCGTAGCTGAGCGCTCACTGCATTAGCTTTGCTACACCTCGCTTCCAGTTCTTTCAGTATGTTGCCACCTGTGAGAATATCCATCCTAAGTACTTGAAACCGTCCACCTGTTCTAACTTTGTTCCTCCTATTTCCCACTGACATTACTTTCCTTTTGGAGATGCTAATCTTCATGTCATACTCCTTACATTTCTGATCTAGCTCTGAAATATTACTTTGCAAACTTTCAATCGAATCTGCCATCACAACAAAGTCATCCGCATATGCAAGTCTGCTTATTTTGTGTTCACATATCTTAATCTCACCCCGCCAGTCTATTGTTTTCAACATATGATCCATAAATAATATGAACAACAGAGGAGACAGGTTGCAGCCTTGTCTTACCCCTGAAACTACTCTGAACCATGAACTCAATTTACCGTCAACTCTGCTGCCTGACTATCCATGTAAAGACCTTTAATTGCTTGCAAAAGTTTGCCTCCTATTCCATAATCTCGTAGAACAGGTAATAACTTCCTCCTAGGAACCCGGTCATTTGCCTTTTCTAGATCTATAAAGCATAGGTACAATTCGCTGTTCCACTCATAACACTTCTCCATTATTTGTCGTAAGCTAAAGATCTGGTCCTGACAACCTCTAAGAGGCCTAAACCCACACTGTTTTTCATCCAATTAGTCCTCAACTAATACTCGCACTTTCCTTTCAACAAGACTTGAAAAAATTTCACCCACAACGCTGATTAAAGAGATACCTCTGTAGTTGTTACAATCTTTTCTCTTTCCATGTTTAAAGATTGATGTGATTACTGCTTTCGTTCAGTCTGATGGAACCTGTCCCGACTCTCAGGCCATTTCAATTATCCTGTGTAGCCATTTAAGACTTGACATTCCACTGTATTTGATGAGTTCCGACTTAATTTCATCCACCCCAGCTGCCTTATTGCACTGCAATCTATTGACCATTTTCTCCACTTCCTCAAATGTGATGCTATTTTTATCGTCATTCCTATCCCATTCTACCTCGAAATCTGAAACATTACTGATCGAATTTTCACCTACATTGAGGAACTCTTCAAAATATTCCCTCCATCTGCCCAAGGCATCCACAGGATTCACCAGTAGTATTCCTGACCTGTCCAAAATACTTGTCATTTCCTTCTTACCTCCCTTTCGAAGACTGCTAATTACACTCCAGAATGGTTTTCCAGCAGCTTGACCCATAGTCTCCAACCTGTTATCAAACTGTAGAACAGAAAAAAATTCAATTCAATTGTTTTATATTACGAGCCTTCCTTTTGTTCCGACCAAGGGATAAATCTAAGATTCGGAAAGTTGTAAAGGGCATAGAGAACCGGAGACAGACTAATGCCTATACCTGCGGCCACAGTCGACTGCTGCACTTCATGATAGTGACAGAGCGCAGAACGTCAGCTACAATTCATACTAATATACAAATAAACACATACTACCTACAAATCAATGAAATCTGTTTTATTAAACACTGATTGTATTTGTTGCTCATATACACTGACTAGCAAACCCGGTGATACTTTACAATTGCTAAATAAGTGTCGGAACTGTATTTACGTCCTGATCTACTTCTCCCCCTCTCCCTGTCCATCTCCCCCTTCCCCCCTTTCTCTCTCAATTTTCTCGCCCCCCTCTCCCCCTCTCTGTCCACCTCCTCTTTCCCTCTCTCTCTGACCTTGTTTATTGTTATTGCATACGAAACCTCGATTGGGAAGTGAAACCTGAAATGAATGGGTAAATCGCCTGCGATAATTACTGTAACGTGTACTGGAGTGACGTGTTAAGCTGCTGCATGTGTGAGAATAGTAGCTCCAATGATAATATTTCTCAGGGTTTTAATCTGTCAACCGGTGGGATTTTAAGGTTTCACATGATTCAGATTCCACAGCACTATTCTTATAAGTCAATGTGCCATAAGACAACATTCCTGTTTCCTATTAAAACTGCTTAAGACGATCAAAACAAACCACCCCAGTGTTGTATATACAATTTTTGTTTAAAATTATATATAAAGAGACACTTGTGGAAGAAACTACTGTCTAATGGTTTAAATGCCCTGATATCGAAGTTTAAACTCACTGCAAGAAAGAAACGAAACTGCACATTTTCACAATATAGCATTTTCTTTCTTGCAGACGGTTTCAACAAACAATTTGTACATTTGATTAACGTCTCATGATTTGGATTCATAGTCATATAATATTTCTTCCAAGATATCATAGTCTCTGTTGACTGTATAAAATATATATTGTTACTTATTTGGTCTTAAGGCCATTTTCAAGTAACACTGCAAAGTTACATTCTGTCAGAATATAAAACATGTACTCATGTCAGATAGTTTTATATTCTGACAGAATGTAACTTTTCAGTGTTACTTGAAAATGGCCATAAGGCCGAAATTGCAATAGTAACAACAAATATTTTATACAGTCAACGGCGACTATGATGTCTTTTAAGAAATCTATATATTGTTGTTTAAAAATGTGTAGCTTATGTCTGTCTAAATGTTAGTAAACTGTAGTATAAAATTTTGACGTAAAAACTATCCAGAACTCTTCTAGGTATTTGCGAACGACGTTTCCCCTCTGTACAGTAAACATATATACTTATATATTATATGTATTTAAATATATGCAGCCAAGATCTGTCTGAATGTTTGTTAGAGCATCACATAAAAATGAGGAGTAAACTGGTCCCGCTCTTTTCGAGATTGTTACTATCAGCGTTTCTCCATTGTATATTACATACACATCTTTATACAGTACAATTAAAAATATTTATCCTTTGTCCATCCGAACATTTAATAGAACGTCCCATAAAAACATGAAGTAAATTGGTCATCAACTTTTCGATATTTTTGGTAACAACGTTAAATACAGCTAGTCTTCATATAAAAGTATAGATTTCACATATAATCCAACAGCGATTCTGTGTGACACTACTTCGACCACTTTGATAGGATTCTGGAGATACGATGCGTTAGATGTCTACCATTTGGTCAACAATAACCTTAAACTGCAGGCTGGTGGTTTGTGGATGCTAAATCTACAGATCAAGAACTAATTCGTTTTGCCAACATTTTTATATATTAAGGAAAATACAATAAACCTGCAGTGGTAACACACTCTTCAAAACCAAAAAACGATAAGGATCCCTTCTGCCGATCAAGCAAATAACTAATTCCTATAATCAGAGTTCCCTTTGACGCTATACCCGTACAACAGTTCCACAACGAAATCGGCTGTTACCAGCTGGTAGATAGCGTAACACGGCGGAGGCGACGTATCACGATCGTGGCGGAAGAGACTATGATCGAGGTGGCACACCACCTGACCGCCTGATCTCCGTACTCGGCGAGTAGTGAACTGTTCGCTGAACGGCCCGGCGCCGGCTTATCTAGCCCCGCGCGGAAGGATATTTCCTTGAGTATTTGCGCACACATCATCGCCACGAAATAGTTCGTTGATCGTCGCGCCTCCTTACTCTGCTGCTGGTTGATTCCCTCTAACGGACGTTGTCCGCACCTACATGTCTGTTGCCAACTGTGGTACTTGCTTGTAAGCACTCATGCTTTGGCCAGACTTCGCAGCGGAGTCGGCAAGCCGCATCGTAGGTCTGTTTTCGGTGTTGCCGCTCCAGTAGGCGTCTGTGGTGGCTGCAGGAGTGGGCGTGTGGCTGGCTCCCAGTGGCGTCCCAGATGCGTACCATTGGACTGTGTACCAATGGATTGTGACCAGGATAAGTATCCTGTTTAAGGACTGCCATTGCTGTCAGGGAATGCATCGAGCATGAGTGCATGCAGGTGCTCTCACAGTCCACAGCTGTCAAGTTGCCTTCGATTACTTCTCCAGTCCCCACAGAAACCAGCATAAATAACGCCCTCCCCCCATATAGCATAATATGCCCCTTCTGTGCTTCGTCTGAGGGCAGTGTATAATTTAAGTAGGCATTCGCAAGGATGATGCGATATGCACCACGACCATCGAACTCAAGTAACAAGAAATGTGGTTCGCCCCACCAGGCGACACGTTTCCACTGTTCCACCGTCCAGTCTCGATGATCCTGTGCCTACTGAAATTATAATTGACTATGTCGTTCGGACGACATTGAAATACAGACGGAATGTCTACTGCAGATCTCCACGTTTAACAATGTGTGCTGAATTCTGTACACCAGAGCATCTGTGTTTTCACCATCTTCGTGCACTGACAACAAATCTGCCACAGATTGCCGCCCCATTTCCTGCTTTACAGAGTGGGCAATGTTGGATGTGCAACAGCCTGTCCCGTATTTGTGGTCTCGCGACCTTTAAACCTATTGCCACAGGTGCTCATGATAATAGCACGCGAACAGCCGACCAGGTTCACCATTTCCGAGATCCTCGTTCCAAAGCGCCAGGCTATAGCACTGTGGCCTTTGTCAAAGCCACGTCTGTCAGTGTACATCCCCTTTTAAGCGAGCTTTTGTTATGATTTTTCTTTTATTTATTGCTGGCTTCCAGTTTGAAGTTTGTTTGTAACCTAATAGTTTTAATATTCATTTAATGCTCAATTTGTTAAGCGTCATCAGTGTTATATCACAAGCTGCGACGAATTGAACAGTGACCCGAAAATAGAATAGATTTCATTTCTTTCACGTTAATGGTCACAAATTTTTAGGTCTTCAGACTACGGGTTGCTGACTATCTTCCAAACTGCAGCAAATTATGGAAAAAACACAAATACAATCAGCAGATTGTTTATAGCTTAAAACAGTGAAACAGACCATGATGAAAAGTTTTAGAAAAACATGTCGTAATGCACTGGAGCCATAGTGGCATCGTCAAATAATAAACACAAAATCAGTGACAGCATTGTCAAAAATATGTGAATAATAGTATACAAAAGAGTCATCTTGTCAGTAGCGATACTGCAAAAAAAAAAAAAAAAAAAAAAAAAACTGATGTACAGAGCCACAAATGGTTTGTCTTTCAAGTTCGCCACAAGTCGCTTTTGCAGCCATACACATATTCTTCAATAATAATTGTGTAATGTAAAATACAAAGAGAAAAACTATCGGTAATGTCTGTAGTGGGCTAATAAAGTGCCAAAGCCATTACAGTAATATATATTTCTTGCCTTTATTGTATTTCCAACTCCCCAACTGGGGTGGGCTGGCAGCAGCATAGGCGCTGCTTTTCAGCCTAGAGATGTTACTCTGGTTCAGGAGGACATTTAAAACAATAAAAAGTACAAACATGGTTGAATACAGATATAAACAAGGAGGAACATAATGGGAGAAAGTATACAAAAAAAGGGGTGACTCTAAATTGGAGAAAAAAACAAAAAGTATATTACACAGAACCACACACTGTGAGAATCAAAAGAGAGGCAGATACGAGTCCAAGTATGGCAGGAGCCTAAAAAGTCTCATGATTATTATAATGGCCACGTGATGGGCGGCGCAGCATTGAAAAACCATGGACGGAGCAACTATAGACAAGTCAAGCACACGATTAAAAACCACATCACTTGACGACACTTTAGAACTGCAGAGAACAAAAAAAATCACACAGTACACTCAACGATAAGTAAAAATGGGACTCTGAGCATTATTGGACTTCTGAGGTCATCAGTCCCCTAGAACTTAGAACCACTTAAACCTAACTAACCTAAGGACATCACAAACATCCATGTCCGAGGCAGGATTCGAACCTGTGACTGTAGCGGTCGTGCGGCTCCAGACTGTAGCGCCTAGAAGCGCTCGGCCACTCCGCCAGCGATAAGTAAAACCTGGCAGGATCTGCTAGGGGTGGGGATATGAGGGAATAGGGGCGGTGGGTGGGTAGGGGCAGGGTAGAAGGGGGATGATAGAAGGGGTATGGTGAATAGGGTATGGGGTGCACTGAAGTGACCAGGGAGGGACGGGATAGTAGCGACTGAGAGGGAGAAGGGATGGATAAAGGGGGGTGGGGGCTCTGGTATGCTGATGACACAGCCTTCCTGGAACCTTATCCTGCCCTTCAAAGGTCACAACGTACCCTTCAAACCCACCACAGCCAGTTCATATCCTGGTGCAAACAGTGACTCCTGCACATCTACCCTTCCCAGCTCAGGCTATCATCATAAGTCGTACCACCCACTCCTTCTGTCTCCACGATTTTTACTTCATTATTTATTGTCGCCTTATCCACCTCACTCTCACCGTGAAATACATTGTCCCCAACCTCGATTGTCACCTCACCTAAACTCCCCATCTGCTCACCATTCAACACAAAGCCCACAATAGACTCTGCCTCCTGAAACTCCTGTCTGGCCAGACATGAGGATTCCATCCTTTCCCTACCCTTGACACCTACAAATCTTTGATCTGCCCCATCCTTTATTATGCCAGCATTGCTTGGATTTCTGCCCCTCCCAGGTTCTATAAAGCCTTCGTAATCCTAGAATGGCATGCACTCTGCCTCGCCTTCTTTTGGAAGTTGGATAACTTCTGTCCCCACGCGAATCCTCTGTGACCTCATCCCCTTTCCCCATCTTCTTTTCCTCGAACATATCCACACCCTCAACATTGTAACTGGATACCCCCTCCCCCTGGTGTCTTCACTTCTCTCCACCTGTAGCCCTCTGCCGCGCTTTACCGTTGTGTCCTGCCCTCTCTCCATCTCCAGCCTTTTACCTCCTTTCCCAACACAATTCCAGCACCTACCCCTCCTGGATGATGAGCTTCACGCTGATCTCTACCCCTCCTATCGACTCTATCCGCACCTTCTCTCCTACTCTTCAGGGCTCTCTCTCCCCTCCTCTTCCCTTCCCCTGAGCAGTTTTTCTCCCTCCTACGCCCTCTCCTTTTCCTGTGCCCTTTCTGTGTCTCTGTACTCCCTCCTGACTTTCCTTCCCCTCCTGCCTCACCCAGCTGCTGCATCTTGGTGCGCCCCCCCCCCCCCCCCGACCTTTTCTTCTCTTCACCACTCCAACCTCCCCTTTCTCACTGCACCTTCCTCTCTCCTCTTTTCCCCCTTCTCTTGCCAAGGTCCCTACCAGCAGCTCTTATTCTTCATGTGTGCTTAAGTGTCTCTTGCTCTGTGTGTTTGTATACTATGGCCGACTTATAACTTGTGTGTGTGACTCCAGTGTATCTTACGTGCCGCAAAATCGTCAACTGTGTTACTTTAACCTATGTCAACTTTTTTAAATATCCCCCAATGATCGTCCACGTGTCAGTGTTTATTTTAACTTCCATTGTCTCCATTTAGTGTGTTTAATATTCCCCTTTTTACGTATAAGTATACACTTGTTGTTTTCTGTAATCCCACTCACCTGAAGAGTGGCGGGTTGTGCTGCTGCTAGCCCTGCCCTGCCCATATAAGGCAGGGGAATGAAATTAAAGTAAAGAAAAAAAAACTGGCTGTTTGACGACCTAAAATATTTGATACGAGTTATATTTGATTCTGATTAGTGCTTCTTAGTCTTTCCTAAATTGTCTCACTTTTTCGTTTAAATTAATTGATTAATCATTACTTGGATCAGTTGGAGGAATTTTGGAGTGGCTGACTGCATTATTTATATTTTATTAGTGTTTCTGGTATCGGTGCCATAAAAAATTGTTGTACTTCTTTGTAGTAACAAATAACTTGATATAAGTGTCATGCACCTTTCCCATGGCCGTTTAGTTATTTCCTTATCCTGAGGCGTCCGCTTACATTTTAGTGGTAGCATCATTCAATCTGTGGTTAAAATTTATAAAGGCTTATTTTCATTTAACAACCTTTTACGTTCACAGATTTTTGGTTATTATTGTATTTTATTTTGTACTGTCATGTTCGTTGTAGATAGATGTGACCATTCAAAGGAGGAATGATGTTAGAATTGTGGACCTACGCTTGCATGTGACTCTTTTCTTATCCCAACACGTATCTTCAGATCTTACTAAACAATACTGGTTTAAAAACAAAGTTCATATTATGGAGTGACAATTACACAGCATGGAATAAAAACAAGATGATGATCGTCCTTTCCGTTTACCTTGTGTTACTTACAGGGTCTGCCAGGAACTTCACGCTGACTGAGAAGAGAAAGAGGATGTGCAGCGTATTGGTACCTGAAGACATGCATGATACAGTAAGATCTGCTACATATGCTAACAAATTTTAAGTCATTGGCTTAACTGAACAAAACTTCTTCAATACTAACTTTGATGCCGATATCTTGGTAACAATAAAAAAGCTGCATGTCTAAGGTAACGAGGGTTCACTTCTCAGTAAAGAATCCCAGAGTCAGAAGTGAAATATACCTTCGACAATAGAAAACTTGGAAATATGTTACTATTCTAAAAAATTCGCGGTATTGAAGGGCTACAGTACTTAGCACAGGTGAAAAGAAGACTTTTAAAAAATATATATCATTTTGTGAGATCATGTGTGACACTAATGTGGACTGTTTTGTATTTTGCAATTTTTTAAAATAGCGTGCCGGTACTAAGATTGAAACTACCTTTGGCACTTAGATTATTTCTTGGTAAAGAGTAGAGACACTTACAATGATCAGCCAGAGCATTATGATCACCAACCTACCATCGATATAAGCCCGTCCAGGTGATACCGGCGTCACCTGTCGAGGAGTGGCTTCTAGTCAAACACACGCACGGTGAATGTAATACCACTAAGCGTGTTATCCATGCGTAAGACTGAAGAAAGTGTGCGGTTTATCTGAGTTTGACTGGGGGCTGATGGCCTGGAGGCTTGGCACGAGCATTTCGGAAACCGCATGACTTGTTGCGTGTTCGAGGAGTGTTGTGGTGAGTTACTTCAACACGTGGCGAAAGTCAAGGTGAAACCACCTCCAGACGTCCTGGGGTTGGGCGGCCACCGTCCACTACAGATGTAGCGCGTCGTAGGCTGGCCACACTGGTAAAACAGGGCAGGCGGCGAACTGTGGCCAAACCAACATCGGACTTTAGTGCTAGGCAGATTACAAGTGTGACTGAACAGAGAGTACACCGACCACTCGTAACGATGGGTCTCTGCAGCTGATGAACCGTGCATACGTCAGTGTTAGCAGCACGCTATCAGCCACTACGAGTGAAGTAGGCACATATCTATCGGCACTGGACGTTGGCGCAGCGGCAGAGCGTTGCATGGTCTGATGAATGCGTATACCTTTTTCATTATACTGATGAGAGGGTGCGAATCTGTTGTCTTCCAGGGGAAACCTCATTGACACCTGTACTGTGGGACGAAGGCAAGGTAGCGGCGGTTTCCTTGTGCTATGGGGAACATGCACGTGGCCATCCATGGGTCTAGTGGAGCTCGTGGAAAGCACCAAGACCGCCAAGCAGTATCGTACACTGGTTGCAGACCACGTACTCCCCTTCATGCGAGAATGTTTCGCGATAGCAGTAAGTGGCATTTTTGAACAAGATAATGCGGCATATCACAAGGCCAGGAATGTAATTGAGTGGTTCGAGGAACACAGGGAAGAGTTCCAGTTGATGTCCTGCCCCCCCCCTCCCCCCCCCCCCCCAGTTTGGCCAGAATGAAACTGATCTAACACATCTGGGATGTGATTGAACGTGCCATCAGAGCTCGTCGCCCTACTCCCCAAAATTAACGGGAGTTTTGGGCTTGTGTATGTATAGTGCCAACCCCATTCAGTGACAGCTTCGTTGTTTCTCTGCCACGACGAGTCGCCGCTTTTATCCGAGCCGAAGGTGGACGTACCGGCTACTAGTTTCGTGGTCATAAATTCAGGCTGATCCGTGCAGCTGTTTTTAGTATTTATGACTTTAACAATTTGCACTTGTCACCTGACATGCAATATCATTAATGAGTATAATAATCTGCCTACAATTTTCCTTCTATTTAATGTGCGCTATATTTAATACTCAAATTTATACTGAAGCGCCAAAGAAATTGGCATCGGTACGTGTATTCAAATACAGAAATATGTAAACAGACGGTCGGCAACGCCTATATAGGACAACAGGTGTCTGGCGCAGTTGTTAGATCGGTTATTGCTGCTAGAATTGCAGCTTATCAAGACTTAAATTAGTTTGAATGTGGTGTTATCGTTGGCGCACAAGCGATGGGACATAGCATCTCCGAGGTAGCGAAGAAGTGGGAATTTTTCCGTACGACCATTTCACGAGTGTTCCGTGAATATCAGAAATCGATAAAACAACAAATCTCCGACATTGGTGAGGCCGCGTTCAAGAATCCTGTGAGAACGGGACCAACGATGACCGAAGATACTCTTTCAACGTTGAGAGAAGTGAAAATTGCTACAGATTTCATACTGGACCATCAGCAAGTGTCAGCGTGCGAACTATTCAATGAAATATCATCGGTATGGGCTTTCGCAGACGAAGGCCCACTCGTGTACCCTTGATCACTGCACGATACAAAGTTTTACGCCTCACCTGGGTGCGTCAACACCGACATTGCACTGTGGTTGACTGGAATCATGTTGCCTGGTCGGAAGAGTCTCGTTTAAAATCGTATCGAGTGGTTGGACGTGTACTGATATGGCGACAGCCTCATAAATCCAAGGACCCTGCATGTCAACAGGGGACTGTTCAAGCTCGTGGACGCTCTGTAAAGGAATGGGGCGTGTGCAGTCGGAGTGATATACGTCTAGATACGAGCCTGACAGGTGACACGTACGTAATCATCCTGTCTGATCTCCTGCATCTCGACCTCGAGATGACTGGGCGTTTGTGTTGTCCTCATCATTTCATGATCATTCATGAAAGTGGCGAGATTGGGCTGAGAAAAGGTTGGGAATTTGTACGGGCGCTGATAACCGCGTAGTTGAGCGCCCCACAAACCAAACATCATCATCATCATCCATTCTTCATTCCGACGGACTTGGGCAACTCCAGCAGGACAATGCGACACACCACACGTCCATAATTGCTACAGAGTGGTTCGAGGAACACTCTTATGAGTTTAATCTCTTCCACTGGCCACTAAACTCCCCAGACATGAAGATTATTGAGCATATGTGAGATGCCTTCCCACGTACTGTTCAGAAGAGATTCCATCCTTCGTACTCGTACGGATTTATTGTCAGATCTGGAAGATTCACTGCCTCAGTTCCCTCCAGCATTACTTCAGACATTAGTAGAGTCTATGTCACATCGTGTTGCGGTACTTTTGCGGGCTCACGAGGGCGCTACACGATATTAGGCAGGTGTACCAGTTTGTTTGGCTCTCCAGTGTTAAAATGAAAAGTTGTGTAGTATATTGTATTAATGTAACTTCTAAATAAACTTATGGCAATTAGCAGGTTTTCGGTGACACTCTTCATTTACTGAATCACTGCATACGTAGATAGCATCTATTTAGCTCTATAGAACGTTCTCTAACAATGTTGCTACTGGTTTTCGACTGCTTCTAACACTATGCTAGTGAAGATGTATATGCTGGTGTTCCGCATTTATATGCTTCTGGATATTCCCACATGGTTGCTGTAGGGACCACGGGCCCTTACGAGCTTACATGTCGCAATGTGGCCGGTGTTTGTCGGTGCTGCAGTGTTTAATTTCACGAGCCAGTGGGCTGGCGCGTAATTCCTCGGCTCCTGTGCCCGCTTTGTAGCGCCAAGCCGGCCCGCCTCCGTACGCTGTCATCAGTGAGGGACTGTCTGGCATCAATTCCCCGCGATCAAGGACGCCGCCGCCCTGCCTCGAATCCTTGTTTTCATTTGGTGTCGGTACAGAACAGGATAGCGGCTGACCAGCCCTGTAATTTGGCGGACACAGCCGAGGGTCCTGTTCCCGTACACACCGCAACAGCTATGGGAGGCGGAGTACTTTGTCTGCGTCTCGCCGCAGGGATTGTTACAGAAGTCCCTTTGGCTGGACCTCTGTGACATGGAAACTGCGGGAGTTATTCAAATCGCAGAGAGACGTAACTATACCCTTTGCGTGCAGTAGACCTACTCTCGTACCTTTGTAAAATTACCACGACCAGAAGAATTGGCTGCACACGTCAACAGTGTTAAACGTCGACAAAGCTTTGCTAGCAGCAGCCTCAGTCCACGCCTGAATGATACTAAATCTCACACCCTTCGACGAACTTCGTAAAATCATTCAGTTTCATTTTCCACAATAAACCAACAGCTACATACAAAATTGAGATACTTCATAACTTACAAGGGGAGGCCACCAAATGTGAAATTCAGATTGGATTCGTACTGCGCATAATAAAAGCTCATGGCCGCAGGTGTAATGTGGCAAAGCACCAAGATGCACTTCTCAGCCGTTGTCGAGAAAATCGACAGTTAAAAGAAACCGCTGCGGTGAAATACTTTCTACGATTAATAAATTTCCAAAGCTTCGTGGCTCAGCGGTAAGCGTTTGGGTTTGTAATCCGTAGGTCGCCGGATCGAATCTCGCACCATGCAATTTCTTTTAGTATTTGTTTTTTGTAATTCAAATGTGTGTATATATATATATATATATATATATATATATATATATATATATATATATATATAAAATTCCCGGCAATCAGTTGCAACAATTATCTATTTAATAAGTTGTTGAAAGTCGTTTGTCGCGGGAAAACTGGTGACTTCGAACATCATTATGTTTTCCGCAAACTAAGTTGTATTTCACAAATGTTATTAATTGTCTTCATAATGTTAACCACGTATAGTTAACGGAAGACGTAGAAACGATATTCCGAAACGAATACGTATAGCGTAAGTCAAACGTTCGAATTAAAATAGAGGCCCCACGAACACAAATTCGCTGTGTCAGGTATAAAATATAAACTCCGTTACTCGCTCGTTACACTTGAAGGACAGATGTTGAATGGGCCGTAAACGAGCCGCCGCATAACAGCGTAGTTGCGTGCTAACTTCGAAAGAAGGTAGATGCGGTCCCTAGCGCAACTTATAACATCGTCGAAAATCAGTGCGTACGTGAGAGCTTTGGTACAGCCTGTTAAACAAACGTAAAAATGGAGGCGGTACAATTGGAGAGCGATCCGCCTTCACCAGCATGCATAAGCAATTTATTAATAGTTTATATATGAATAACAAAAAACTAATAATAAAAAAAATTGCATGGCGCGAGATTCGATCGGGCGACCTTCGGATTACGAACCCGAGCGCTTACCGCTGCGCCACAACGCTGTAGAAAACTGTCAATCGTAAAATTTCACCGCAACGGTTTCTTTTAACTGTCGATTTTCTCAACAACGGCTGAGAAGTGCATCTTGGTGCTTTGCCACATTACACCTCTGGCCATGAGCTTTTATTATGCGCAGTATGAATCCAATCTAAATTTCACAATTGGCGGCCTCCCCTTGTTAGTGAAATATTATCAGCATACCATAGTCGCATCTCGTATCAGATACGGTAGCTCACTATTCAGAGATTGTCGATTTTATGGTTACCTTCAAAAATAACAATATTATAATTAAAATATACGTTACGGATAATGCAACAAAGGACTAACCATATCTGACACAAATATTACATTCGAAACGGAGGAGCTTCCAGGATCACACTCACACCACAATGTTGCTGCTTAACTTTGACTGGAGTCGGCTATTACGAAACAACTACTGCTACTAGAAAAATGCTTAATAAAATCTGCACTAGTCCTACCAGAGGCAGTTAATCCCTGTGGACTGCCCACGACTGTACAAAAGCAGTAACGCAAGCTGCCATACATCATGGACAGTGACGCTTGTTCTGAGGTAATGGAATGAGATGCACCGTTTCACAACGTATTAAATGCAGCCGAGGTCAAAATACAGTTTCATGAGTTTTCACTCCAATTGTGGTCTGTGGTATGCTACGTAACACTGTTGAGGCAGATCTGGTATTTTTTTGCACAGTAATTCAGTATAGAAAGACATGAATCGGACCAAATCGTATTTTTATTATGTACACCGCAGCCCACGGTCCGGACCGTTCACTACATGCCTCCAAGCTTGAGTTATCAGACCGCTCTTTTGTTTAATGTTCGCACTATTATCATCTTGCAGCTCGCAGTGTGGTGTTGGTTGCATGACTGTGCACTTTCGGTCTCCATGGAGGGCTATTTACCGGTACGACAACGATCGATTTTGTTTATTTCTCGTGTCAGAAGCAAACTAAAAAGAATATTAGATACGTTACTACATACATACATACATTATAAATTAAACTAGTCAAGAATGAAATAAATGATTAGACACAGATTTTGCTGTCGAACATAAGGTAATTTTAATCTATACAGTGGATGTCCAAAATTTTGCAACGTCCAGTGCACTTTGTGTAGCGTTTACGAGGTCCTCCATGGTGCACACAGTTGGAGGTAATGTGCATTGCAGTAGATGTGTTGATGTCTGCACGGCAGCTCCGCAGTCACACTGGAGAGAGTCCACCTGGAAGCCCCACCTCTCCAGATTACTCTTGGATCTTGTGACAGAAGAACGCAGGCGGTTGAGTGATTTCCATGTGGACCATATCTCTGTGTGGCCGGGGGGAAGAACGTCTTGCGGAATCAGCCACTCCTCCAGATGCTGGCATCTGACCTGCCATCTCTTCTCCCGGTGTTGATGTGGAGTGTTCAAAATGGTTCAAATGGCTGTGAGCACTATGGGACTCAACTGCTGAGGTCATAAGTCCCCTAGAACTTAGAACTACTTAAACCTAACTCACCTAAGGACAACACAGCATTCCATGCCCGAGGCAGAATTCGAACCTGCGACCGTAGCGTTCGCGCGGTTCCAGACTGTAGCGCCAGAACCGCTCGGCCACCAGCGGCCGGCGATGTGGAGTGTCAGCGAGTGGTTGTGTACTGTGAAGGAAGCTCTTTCTAGACACAAGTCTTTGCTGTGCCGGTTGGTGGCCATGTAGTGGGTGGGCTTCGGATGTTAATGCCTTCTTCATTTCACTCCGTGCTGCTGTATCTCTTCGGATGTCGGGGTGGGGGGGGGGCTGTGCCGGATAAGCAGTACAGTTTTTCCACAGGTGTGGCTCTTAGACAACCCGTAGTGATACGACATGTCTCATTCAGAGCAACATCAACTTTCTTTGTATGTGTAGATCTGCACCATACTGGGCAAGCGTACTCAGCTGCAGAGTAGCAGAGGGCTAATGCGGATGTGCGCACTGTGTCTGGCTGTGCTCCCCATGTTGTTCCAGTCAGCTTCCTAACCACATTGTTCCTGGCAGCCACTTTTTGCTTTGTTTTTAAGCAGTGTTCCTTATATGTAAGAGCACGGTCCGGAGCGACTCTGAGGTATTTTGGAGTCTTGCAGTGTTCTAAAGAGGTTCCTTCCCAATCTATCTGCAAGGTTCTACTAGCCTGTCTGTTTCGGAGGTGGAAAGCACAAGCCTGGGTCTTAGAAGAATTTGGTTTCAATTGATTGTCCCTGTAATAGGCAGTTAATTCTTTCAGAGCATCAGTCAGCTTCCGCTCCACCCTCTCAAAGCTGTGATCTTGTGCTGTGATTGCTCGGTCATCTGCATATATGAAGCTTTGTGTTCCTTCTGGTAACGGCTGGTATTTAGTGTATATATTGAAGAGGGTGGGTGCCAGTACACTGCCCTGTGGCAGCCCATTTTTCTGCTGCCTCCATCTGCTTCTTTGTCCTTGATATTCCACAAAATATCTTCGGTTCTGCAGAAGATTTCTAATTAGACAGGTTAGTTAGTAGTCCTTGGTGAGGTTGTATAGCTTCAGCAACAAGAGTCTGTGGTTGACAGTGTCGTAGGCGGCTGAAAGATCTATGAGCACTGCTACTGTTATCTGCCTACTTTGGAAGCCGTCCTCTATATGCTGTGTCACATTCAACACCTGTGCTGTGCAGCTCTTCCCTTGTCTGAATCCTGCCTGTTGAGGGATCAGTAATGGTTCTATCATATCTGTAATTTTTTGGAGGATCAACCTTTCCAATACCTTATACAGGTGGCATAGGAGGGAGATTGGCCTATAGCTTTTGGGGTTATCCCGGTCTTTCCCTGGTTTATGTATTGCTATAATTTTTGCTTTCCGCCAAGATTTTGGTATCTTGCCGCTCTTTACACAATTATTCATTAGCTCGAGTAGCCAGCACTTTGCGCCTGGACCAAAGTTCTTGATCTGTTCACTTCTTATGTCATCTACCCCTGCTGCATTTCCGACTTAGCACTTATTTAGAGCTGAGTCGAGCTCATTCAAACTGAATGGTCGAGACAGAGTGTTTCTCTCTTGTTCGGGCTCCCTTTCCAGGGTCCGTCTCCCGATTTTACTGGTATGGTCAGGTTTACCACTTTTCAAAAGCTGGTGTGCGATCTGGTCTGCCTTCACATTTGTATGCGTATTGGGTTGGGAGGGATCATTGTTAAGGTGTCGTAACAATCTCCAGGCCTTTTGACTACTTCTACTCATCTCACATTCTGTCATCAGTTTAATCCACTGTTCTCTCTTCGCCTCAAAGATTGAGAAGAGAGTATTTTCCGCAGCCAGATAAGTCTCCTCGCTATAAGGGTTTTCTTCATATAGTCGATAGTATCCGTCCAGCAGGGCAGCTGTTTCAGGTGTCACACCCTGCAGATACATTGTCCTACACCCTCTTGGAATTGATGCCCGGGAGCAATGTTTGACAGTTTGAACAAAGCTGTCATACTCTTCAGAAATAGGTCGCACAGACTTAATCTCCTTGTCCGGCATCTTAGCAATTTTTTTCCAATCAGCTTTCTCGAAATTGTATCTCCGTTTGACATTCACCTCCTGTGGCCTTATTGCTGGAAGAACTTGACACAGTAGTGGCCTGTGTTGCTTCTATGGTATGGGCGAGCACACTGATTTGGAGCAAAGCTGTGTGATGTCTTCACTCACAAAGAGGAGGTCAGGGTTAAATCCACGTTGCCACCTGCCACTGTTGAAGGAAGGGGGTAGCTTGCTGTCATGTATAGCAGACAACTGGCAGGATTCAGCCCAGGAGAGGACTGCCTCCCCATTTTCGTCATCTTCAGAGTATCCCCACAAATGACTATGACTGTTAGAGTCACCGATTACTACAGACGTCTTGCTGTTATGGAAGTTCCTGGGTGGTGTGAAGGAAAATGCAGCCGAAGGGAGCTTATACACAGAGGTAACTACGCAGTTACTCAGCTCCACTGAGATGACTTCGATTGTGTTTTCTACGGTGCAGTGAGCACTGATTATCTGAAGCCCTGGTCTTACAAATATAGCACTTCCATACTGAGAGTGCGGTGTTTCTGCAGCTAGTTTCATGCCCGGTATTTTTGGTTGCCTCTGTCGCTCATCTCTATGCGTCTATTGTATACACAGAACGTCGCATTTTTTGTCACGGCATAGGTTGGATAACAGATGTTCTTTGGCTGATGATATGCCTTCAATATTTATAGATATGATAGTTAAAGTTGGCTCAGATAAGGACCGTCTATTTACTCGCATGTTTGTTTGCTTCTGGTGTGAGAGAATCAGCCGTCTAGGTATATCTAGACGCCCAGGGGACGCCCGGATGTGTAAGGCTTAGTTGTCAGGACACACCCTTCGTGGAGGCTTTTCTCATGTCCCCCGACAACGATCGATAACGAAGTAGAACGAGAATTCGAAATGCGAAAACTAAAGAAAGCGCAAAAATACAACTCAGCGAAGCCTGATGTGTCTTACGAATTATTATTTTCAGTGAAATTTTTAATGTCGGTGCGGTGATGTGTTTGGGAAAGATTACACAAAACCGTATTTTTATACGTTCATTAGGATTCTGTCTGAAGTTATTACTTGAGGAGACGTATTTCATTTTAGGTACTTCAACCGACATCCACTTCTAAGTAATTGTGAGCCGCCTTGTAATCAAGAAGAAGGAAGAATCAAGTTTACAGCGTACTGAACACAGTGAAACAAGATGACTGACCCACTCATATAAAACTAACAATAAAACTTGAAATGAACGGTTTCATGTCATGTTTAGTTAAAACATGATTCGATCAAAGCGTATTTTGTTCAGTAAATTGTTTCGAAACCTATTAAATATAATTTAAAAATTTCTGTTTATGGATTGGGAAATGATTTCAAAAGTGACTAATTCTGGAACGTAATCTAAATGCCTAGGTCTCGCCGTCAGAAATTTTGACATACACCATTTGGTTAGGAACCGAAATGTTTCTTTTCTCGCTTTCTGTAAAATTATGATCGATACAATGTGCTACTACCAAATTGCGAAACGATTAGACTCCCGTAATACAGTTCGGACCCACGGTAACGACATGCGCTTGCAGAGATACTCATTATATATATACAATCTGTTTAGGCAGTTTCTTGTAATCTGCAGCTTTCGGTGGCACATATAGAGGAGTATATGGCGAGGGGAAACATTTGAAAGGTAACTCTCATTAGGAACGTCAATTTATTACGATGATTGAAAATGCACATGGGATACATCATCCAACATTAGATTAATAATGAAATTTATATAGTCCCTCCTTTATTGGGGTCAGGCTTAAATGAAGTTACAAGGGAGCACAAGTGCAGATGATCTCGATGGTAGTGACATGAAAGTTAGCCATCCATGCGAAAATTGAGAATAATCCTGCATTAATATTAAAATAAATGCAGAACATAGAACAGAAATAATAAAACTTTCTCCATCACTATTGAATCACACTGGAGCAATGGGTCACGTCACAGAGGGATCAAAGTATTCACACCAAAGTTCCTAAATTCCGTACCTTCCGTGATATATGAAAATCATTACATAGATCTGGGGTTAATTTTGAGTGGAATTATTTACCCCATTCATTAATAAGCACTATGCATGCAGTTTCTTCCCTTTGTGCTGAGAATTAACATCCCTACTCAAGTAATAGCACTCAGCACTCCGTGTTCAGGCTACAAGTGACCAGTTGGGACAATCCGACCGCCGTGTCAACCTCAGCTGGGCCACGCTCAACATCGCTCAACTTCGGTGGTCTGACAGGAACCAGTGTATCCACTGCGGCAAGGCCTGTGGCCTACTCAAGTAATGAAGGAACAAAATTCAAATCTCGCAATCTTAACACGGAACTACCTTCAAGGTTATGAGTTAACTATGTAACTCTGACCAAGTTTACACGAACTTTATTCTGATTCTGCACGAGGCTCCATAATTAAACCTGTCATTATCCTTATAGCATGAATTCAAATTTGTATTAACTCGATGATTTAGAAAAGATGATTCGAAGTTGGAACGTCCCCTTTGAACAATTATACAAGACTGTGCTTAAACTGACACACATTATTTTTAGCGCAACGCAATCTGACTTTCAATAATCCCTACAAAAGAATGGCCCTGACTAACATTAAACTATACCTTTCACAAATCACTTACCTCACAAAAATCTTCGTTACTCAAGCTACTCCAATACAGCGAGCGCCACTACTGCCAGCTAAATAAAAGATTCAAACTACTGAAGGCACTAACTACTGGTAGGCATAGTTAGCAAATGAAAGATTTTGATAGAGAAAAAACTGTGTATTTACCTTAATATTGTTCAAAAGTCATAATATATATAGCAGTTCATGACATCCAGTCTTACAAATTTCGAAACTCCGCCATTTCTCTCCCCACATCCACCACTGCTGGCGGCTCACCTCCAACTGCGCAACGCTACGCGCTGTTAACATCCAGCTGCCCAACACTACAATGGCGAGTATTACAACAATGCCAACCAGCCATTGACTGCACACAGCACAGCCAGCGATTTTCATACAGAGCGCTACGTAACGTTGCCAATAATAAAATAAAACAGCCTACTTACAAAGTGTTTGTCAAAGGGAGGAACAACTCTGCTAATCCCACTTGGTCCACATAGGTGTGAACTTTTTCTTGCACCTTTGTCCCACATCAGTGAAGGGTCGCCATGGTTACTGACTGATTTGCAGTGGTTAATTTGAAGGGTGACCAGACTGCATTCCTAATGCCACACCGTTGCTCTCCTGGGACGGAATAAGTGTGCCTCATTTGTCAGGGGCCGATACAGAATTTTTTTCTTGCGAATGGTGGAGGGGAGCAAGGGTGGGGCAGCGGGGGCAGTCACAAGGATTAGAAGCGTGAACGTATCCTTACGGACTTTGTAAGACTAATTTTAAAATAAACTCTCTCTCTCTCTCTCTCTTTCACACACATACACACACACACACACACACACACACACACACACACACACACACATACACATACATATTCTTGTTTAAAAAAAGACCTTGAACGACAATAGGTAGGACGTTGATATTCACAGGACACCTACATTAGTATGTTCAACAGAAATTATTAACATTTGAACCATGTCGCCGACGTGTTCCAGGTCAACATCGACATTGCGGCACAACACCACCTATCGGTAAAATGTGCCTGCGACTGTCGTTGTCAGTATAAACCGAAAATATGGGTCAGTGTGACTTGGGCAGGCGTGCAGAGTTGAAGTCGATGGTTCAAATGGCTCTGAGCACCATGGGACTCATCTGCTGTAGTCATAAGTCCCCTAGAACTTAGAACTACTTAAACCTAATTAACCTAAGGACATCACACACATCCATGCCCGAGGCAGGATTCGAACCTGCGACCGTAGTGGTCGTGCGGTTCCAGACTGTAGCGCCTTTAACCGCTCGGCCACTCCGGCCGGCAGTTGAGGTCGCACTACTCAAACCACCAGCTGAGAAGATGGACATCTCATCCGAATGGAATTGCAGGACAGATCTGTGTCCTGGTCGGCTCTGGGGCAAGAGTGAAACAGTGTAACATATCGTACACTATCAGGGGTGACAGTCCGTCGCCGTTTATTACGGCACGGGTTACGTGCACCTCGTCAACTTCTCCGCCTACCTTTGATAAATGTGCAGAAACATGCTAGACGGCAACAGTGTATGGAACGACCTCACTTGGGACAGGAATGGCATCAGATAGCGTTTTCGGACGAATCCTGGTTCTGCTTGTTTGAATATGATGGACTCATTTTGGTTCGCCACGGTAAGTAGCCGTCGGCATTCGTACAAGAAAGACAGCTCCAATCCAAGGCCTTAAGATGTGGGGTGGTATTGGGTACAGCCCCAAATTACAGCTGGGTGGCCAAGACTATGTGACCAGTGTGACCTACGTGAATGACATCCTGCGACCCGCAGCCATACCTATTCTACGCGAAACACCACACGCCATTTTTCAGCAAGTCCTCGCATGACAAGATGTAGTGGCACGAACACTTTTCAGCCCGCGAGATTGCCATACCTGTCGCCAATAGATAATGTGTAGGATATGGTGAAAAGGAGCAGCGCTGAGACCAGATGCCAATCACTACAGTTGAGCTTTGGAACCAGGTGGCTGCAGTATGGATGGCTATACCACAGGATACCATTCGCGCCTTATACGCGCTGATGTCATCAGGCATGGAACAAGTATCAGGGCCCATGGCGGACCCTATACCTACTAGGCCACAGGACACATTCCGACCCCAGGTAATGGAAATGCATATCATTTCTTCAGAACATACTAACGTACAAGTCCTGTGAATATGAAAGTCTTATTTTAGGTCGTTCAGGTTGTTCTGTTCGATTTTTTTCTGAAGACGAGCATGTATCTGAAATGAACGTAGAAAATTAGATAGCTGGTGGAGTGGGTCGTAACAAGCACACTTGAAATAGCAACCCAAGTCCACATCCCTTAGCATATAGTGCTGGGGGTCGTTGAACATCCTCAGCGACGCCAAAGAGGAAGGCACACAAAATGCCTTCCGAACAGTCATGGTAGCAGGCGTGCAGGGCATCGATTTCATGGTATTTGCGATATCAAAGTAAGACGTCGCATTGAAGATTTAGGACCTTTATTCGCAAACGCTGTAGTCGACACATTTGCCGATATTCCAGGGGGACAACGATATGGATTTCCCGGCTGTTACTGGGATGGGCGTGGAAATGCCCGTCAGAAGGCTGTTGCATAGAGATCAGCACCTGCACACACTGCCGAGTCTGATTCGTCCTGCGTTAGTTTTGTCATCAGACGGTGACACTCTTGTGTTTGTTAGTGTTGTAAAGCGGACAGTAAACGCGGCGCTATTCATGGGAGGAAAGGACAGACATGGAATGTGCTTACAGGGTGGCGGATGGAAATGCTGACGCTGCCCAGCGGTTTCCGAATCGTCGAGTGCCAGATCCACACACATCTACTGCCATCCACAGATCCCCACGGGAGACAGGTTCACTAGACGTACGTTTTTCCACTGGCACGTTCTCGTAAAACATCTGAAATGTAACGTCCACTGTTAAAAGTGCCGTCAATGCGAACAATAGGTGACCGAGACGTGTAACCAATGGCACGTCATACTATCACGCCGGGTGATACGCCAGTATGAAAGGCTTCTATCGATACCCAGTGTACACATTTTATGTATGTACGGGAAAAGGGTGTAATCCATTCCACAATTTGGTGTGTGTGGCATGAAGGCGATTTGCACCCCTACCGCCTTCAGAAGATTCACACCCACAATTCTGCTAGTGGTTTTATCAAAAGTGTGTGCCATTCAACCGGAGTTTCCAGCTAATGTACTCTTTATTGATGAGGCATCCTTTACACGAGAGGGTATGTTCAGTAGTCACCATCAAGATGTAAGGGCACAGGATAATCCTTCCGCTGGATTCGTTCGTGGCAACATTTGTGGCAGCTTAGTAGATGACAATCGGTTCATCCACACATGTTTCCCCAGCGACGGACCCCGAAAAGGTACTTAACCATTTTACCATAGACTTTGTCAGAGTTGTTGGAACATGTTCCCCTCGACGTGCAACAGCAAATGCGGTAGAAACACGATGGTGCACCTGCGCACTTCGCACATGCAGCGCGAATGCATTTGGATGATGCATTTGTTGACGACTGGATAGGGCGTGATGGGCCGGCGCTATTGCCTGCTCCTTCACCCAACGTGACGACCAGTCATTTTTTCTTCTGGTGGTACCTGAAATCTGTTGTCTATTAAACGCCCATTGGGACTGAAGAAGAGATGATAGCACGCATTGTGGCAACCTCCGATGCAGTTTCTGCTTTGCCAGTAATGTTTGAAAGAGTGCGATATTCACTCCAGTGTTTTTGCACGGCGTATGTTCATGCAGGAGGGCGTAATTTCGACCACTTTTTGTAAGTGTTTTTAAATAAAGATTATGAAACTGATGCCACATATATGTTGAAAATGTTGCACTGCAGACTTGCTAGCGTGGCGGCTCGGAAGGTATCTTGGGTGCCCGTCGTCTTGGTGGCACTGAGGATGTTCGACGACGCCTAGCACTGTATACTAAGGGATGCGGATTTGGGTTTCCATGTGAAACATGCTTGTTATGACTCACTCTGCAGCCCCCTCATTTTCTACATTCGTTTCATATACACACTACATATTGCCAGAAAAAAGTTAGTACATCCCTTTAAGGATTTCCCATTCAATCAAGATTGTTGCAACAGTGCATCTGGCAAATAGCAATTTGTGGTAAGTTATATGGGACCAAACTGCTAAGGTCATCGGACCTTTCGCTTACACACTAATTAATCTAACTTAGGCTAATGACAACACACACACCCATGCCCAAGGGAGGACTCGAAACTCCAATGGGAGAAGCTGCGGGAACTGTGGCAAGGCCCCTTAGAGCACTAATCCGTGCGGCAGTACATTTGGAGTACGTGAAATGATTACATTTACCAAAAAAAAATGGCTTTGAGCACTATGCGACTTAACGTCTGAGGTAATCAGTCTCCTAGAACTTACAACTACTTAAATCTAACTAACCTAAGGACATCAGACACATCCATGCCCGAGGCAGGATTCGAACCTGCGACCGTAGCGGTCGAGCGGTTCCAGACTGTAGCGCCTAGAACCGCTCGGCCACCCCGTCCAGCTTACATTTACAGATCAATGGCACAAGTGGTTCTGAGGTACCAGGTACCGAAGCAAGCTGAAACATCCGTATTAGCAGGTGGTGTAGCCTCTAGGGGCAGCAATACAGGCGTTGACTCTGGCATCTATCGTACAGATGGCAACTACTGTCCTCATGTATTTGATCCGCATCTGCTCGACCTGCTCATATCTGTAAGAGTTGCTGCCTGACGAGTCGCACGAGTCACTTTTTGTAACGTCATATCCCACACGTGGTCGATTGCAGGCAGGTCTGGCGACAGTGCTGCCCACAAAAGTGGCTGCACATTTTGCAGAGTGCGTTGAGCTTCAAGGGCAGTGTGCGGGAGAGCACTATCCTGCTGGAACAACACACCAACTCCTTGTTGCTAGAACGATAAAAGAACGGCTCTAATAACATTCTGCATGTATAGACCGGTGGTTAGCGTCCCCTCCAGAAACACCAAAGGTGAAAGAGTGTTGTAGGTTATCACACTCCATACCGCAAGTTTTTGGGGAGGCCTTGTGTCTTGGACTAATAAACTTCACGAGACAGATCACCAGGTTTATGTAGTACACAGAGACGACGATCAGTTGTGGGCAGAATCTGCTTTCATCACTGAAGATCAGAGCATGCCATTCCATCTTCCAAGTGATCCTCTGGCAGCGATAGTCGAGCTGCACACATCGGTGCTGTGGCGTGAGTGAAAGATGGGTCAGAGGTGTGCGTTCCCATAGTCTCATTGCCAATGACTGGTTTGTGACAGTTCGTGTTGATATGAGTATTAGGACAACCTATGACTTGGTGCACTCTGCATTGCTGCCAGATGCATACAAGATGGAGGTGAGGCGATGACATCATACAAGATGACGGCATGTAGACTTGGCAACAGTGCATAACGTCTTCCAAGACAGCGGCTGTGACGTCATTCAAGATGGCAGATTTTGAGGGGAAGATAGGTCAATTATGCTACTTCCACTAACCTAACCCCCATTCCCTCCCCCACAAAAGTTGGCGGAAGTTAAAATTCCAACTGGATAATGCATCACACTACGATTATCTCTACTAACCTAAGAAAAACATGAGAAGATAGGTCACTTGGGCTACCCCCACTAACCTAAGTCACCCGACTGCCACCTCCTCCTAGGAACTGGCGACAAGTTTGCAGTTTGGTAGTAAAGAAAGGTAAATTGGTCTATCTCTAATAATCTAAGAAATTCGTGGCAAGATAGGTCACTTGGACTGCCTCCACTAACCTAAGTCACCTGACCGACACCTCCTACTAGGAACTGGCACCAGGTTTGAATTTTGGCTTTAAAGAAAGGTCACTTGGGATTTCTCTACCAACCTAAGAAAATTTCAGGAAACGAAGCTCACCTGCACTAACTGAACTCACCTGCCTGCCACCTCTTCCTAGGGACTGCGGGGAAAAGGACTGAGCCTGCACTGCTCTGGTGGAGGTAGGAAGTGGTGTACTTAATTCATTTGGGAACAATTTACTATATCAGTGATACAGAACACACGTTCTGACATGCCACACAGCATACAGACCTGCAAACTACTCCTAAATAACTGATGTACAATTGTCTGCACATGCGCTTGCTAATTGTAAACTGTCAAAATAACGCTTTGCAAAGCTTACAGACCTGCAAACCACTCGTAAGTAATGCAATACATTTACATTCAGAGAACTAAACAACACATTAATTTCCCAATTAGTAATCCATCTAAAAGACTCTGCAAACATGCTTACTAATCGTCAACTGTCGAAATCATTCACCAGTCTTTATTTAAACAATTAGAGACAGCACCTCCATCCAGTGTGTTCGTCAGGTGGTCTGCACTCCAACCAACCTAGTACACCACCAGAGGGCGCTGTCATCTATTCCGTGACGTAATCCAAGATGACAGCCATGACAGCTGCTGATGACACAAGTACCATTATCCTAGATGGCGGCAAACAGTGTGTTCACCGTGAGGTCTAGACCTAGTACACAGTGCCACCACCAAGGTACACTATTGGCTATTCTGTGATGTAATCCCAGATGGTGGGGTGAAATGATGGGAAAAGGCTTCTGCCTGTGATGGAAATGAGTCTTTATTTTGCAGGCAGCCTCTCCACAACGAGATCTAGAGTCCAACTGATCTAGTGCACAGTACTGCCACCAGAAGGTGCTGTCATTCCTCCTGTACGTGATCTGGAGGGGGAAAATGGCGCGAAAATGACTCAACCTGCGATGGGATGCCAGGGAGGGTAAGGAAGGTGTGTATTTCATTTATTTTGGAACATTTTATTTAGGAAGGGAGTATATTTACCACAGTGAGACAAAACACTCGAATTGATGTGCTTGGGGTCACAATACACAGTCTACAGACCTGTAAACTGCTTCTGAACAACGCTCTCCAGACAAGCAAACAAACGCCTCATTTACACTGATGTGCAGACACGAAATCGACTCGTAAACTGTCCAAATAATGCATAGCACAGCCAGCAGACCCACTCGCAAAATAATCAAACAGACACGCAATTTACACATGCAAGCATCCTCCGCCACCCCCTGTCCTCTAGAACGAACAGGAGGCTAAACGCAGCTCTAGTTTAGTGACGTGGCTGCCAGCTGTCAAACTACACACAGGTGCTCTCAAGCATGAGGCAGCGACATCCCTTTCATACTTGATACCTGAGAAATTCCTCTCAAAATACATGTTCACCTAGGCACCATTGCTGATGCATCCGGATTAGGGACCAGACGCTCCAGGGGCGAGTGCTTCATGAAAGCCGTTATCCGCCATCAGATGCAGGTGAAAGTTGGCTCTATTTTCGGGTATACTGTCAGTCCTATACTGACGTTACAGAACTCCAAGGAGCACTCACACAGCTACCAAATGCAAGACACCTCTGGGCAGCACGTATCTTTACTGTTGATAAAAGAGTATCCCAGGGCACATTGTTCGTAGCGTGACATGAGTGACATGTCTCACCATACTCAGCTGTCCAACGAGACTGACGCAACGCTGCACGCATCTAGCAATGTTCCTAATGTTCTACTGACGCCACATGGTTACCTAAAATAATGACCAAGTCGACCTGACAGGTATTGGATAGTGTCCCAGAAATGGTTAACGTTCGCATTTTGGTTGTTTCAGCTTTTATGCCCGGAAATTCTTGCCCGAACACAACCAGATTACAAAAATACCGCAGAATAACGTCCAATGCAGTCTTCCTCGTGGACCTAATGTGATGCCCACTCCATCACGCTTTACCCTTCCTGCTTTCAACACATAAAAACGTTCCCACCGCTATGTAGAGGCTCCTATATTCCAGCACAAATAATGTGAATTATCGAATTTACCCGCCGAATTACTGATGCCGCCGGTATCGAAGCACCATCCACACTTTCATAGTTTCAACGGTAAAATTATTTCGCACAAATCGCTAAGTTGCATTGACAGTTAAACCCGCAAAGTTGTCTACAGATCATCAAATACATACGAGACTCACAAGAATATTGCAAGCCTGGAACATATTTACCAGTGTAACTACAATTAAATATTACGATTTCTGCTACAGTGTGACAACAATCAAAATGGTTCAAATGGCTCTGATCACTATGGGACTTAACTTCTGAGGTCATCAGTCCCCTAGAACTTAGAACTAATTGAACCTAACCAACCTAAGGACGTCACACACATCCATGCCCGAGGCAGGATTCGAACCTGCGACCGTAGCGGTCGCGCGGTTCCAGACTGTAGCGCCTAGAACCGCTCGGCTACTCGAGTCCGCGACACTAATCAATGTATAGATGATGTCTCCTCTTGACAGCCGTGCTTTTGAAACGAATCTCACTATCTACAGTGCACATAATTTTCCGTGTAAGAAATCTCTCTCATACCCTCACAGTTATCAATGTGCTGAATCTATACATCCCTCACGATAGGACACACGGTCATCATCTCTAGTCATGCCATAACATAAACGACAGTAACTTTACAACGCAATATATACACATTTTACACAACGTAAGCTACAGTAACCTTACAATACAATATACACACATTTTGCACAAACAGTGCAGTTATCTTTTAAAACTGTACAGCACCCGAAAAAATTATGGTGCGCCCACACTCACACTGGCTATCAGTCATGATGTTCCTCAGTCCTAGGGAAGCACCGTCTGCCTTTTCTTTCTTTCTACACACGTGATATTCAGCAGCAATGAACTATTTTACACTGATCACCACATTGCACCAACAACTAATCCTCGCAAAGTGCCATACACTATATCAAATACACAAAGACTCTTACTCGATTACACTGCTTTCCCACTGAGGACAGGAACTTGATTACTAGAGCGTGAAAGCGATCTCCAACCCAGCAATATATCAGCACGTACCATGTCTGTGTAGTAACATACAATTTGTATCCTCTGCCGTACAACATCATCCCTTTGGCATCAGAAAGCCGTCAGTGGGTCGAAATCACTCTGAGAACTGTTATGCAAAGACTGGCTCATTTCCTCCCTCTTAGTACAAACACCGCACTGTTTCAGGTCCGGACCTGCCTGCTTGATCGCATTTCTACAACCATCTCCAGACCTAGGGATTACGTATCTAATTTTGCATGGTTCGCATACAGCAGTATCATACCAATCCCTCAAGCAACATAATTCCAAAGATATAGACTGAGAATTATTTCTATACAAACACGAAAGTTTACCTAGGTAGAGTGTGCTCTAGACCACTGAGTAACTGGAAACAAACAGACGAACAATGATATTTTCACCTGCGAATACAGATCTCGGTGATTTAACAGATTCGAAATCATCCCTATACTTTACAAGGTCAACGAAGGTGTTTCTCATGTTTAGAGAACCGGAAAATATGTCTTCCATATGCTACATGCACACCCTTCAATTGATCTTCTCTCAACTAAATAAAGGCGAGAAGTGTGCAGAAGCCGTCAACTCAACAATTACGTGGAAGGGAATAATGGTCCAGTGCAAACGCACCTCTGTATTCGTTCTCAAATTTCCACTCAATCACGAAAGCTATCCAACACATTCTAAGTATTAGTTCACTGTTTGGTATTCTAGAGGACAACACCTCAATTCATCTACATTCCTACACTCCAACAGGCCTCTGCATTCTGACAGCTCCGACTGTTAAAGAGAAATCTGAATCACCCCTCACAGGCCACCAGTGCTCCAGGTCGAGCACACACAGGTGGAATCAATTATTCTAAGAAATCGGTAACATATATATTTCATCCCTGTACTTACGACTAAATGTCATGATCACTCTTTTTGTTGAACGACATTCGATAATGAGCGACATATTGCAGATCGACATCCCAACATAGTTTCGTACATTGTGCTTGCTGGATCCAGCTTCAAACCCTGTCACGTGCATGGCATATTGTGGATCCACATCTCAACATCGCACCGTGTATAACGAACGGTGGATCCCTTCGTGTCTACTGCGGGTCCTGGGAGCCATGCTTGAGTCATGCATCTACACAGACATACAGAAAACAGAGCAAACGCTCTTAGAATTTGGAGGTGGCTGGATACAGACAAGTACAGTGTTATATTATGTCTCCCGATCAGTGGATTTGGGCCATGTGTTGGCGGCTGTGCTACATTTACTAGCAATTTTTGAAGACAGTACGAGTTGGTATGTCATAATCGCATTGATAGATCCGACATAAAATCGATAGAATTGCGAAAAATGACAAGGGAATAGGTATACATTGACCGAATATACATTGAAATGCAGGGAAGTTGAGGAAGTACTTGTGTATCTTTAGGTTTGCACCTAACAATTTGTACATGGGAACAAGTATGCAGCAACAAGAGAAATCCAAGTCAACGTACACATCGAACTGAATGGAATGTCGGAGGCAGTCAATATTTTTCTGTCAGGGCAGCATTATACTGTATGTAATCGAGATACCAGTGATACACGGAGTTGACTACTGTATTTGATGCTTTTCACGAAGACAGAGAACCATTCACCTCTAAACTTACTTGCGTCTCCGTTAAAGGATAAGAAAGAGTGGACAGGGTGATCGATTGAGGTATGATTTAATGTTTGACTGATGCATTTCAGAGAAGGAGAAGTTGCTGTAGGTCAATTAAAACTGTTCTGTCTGGATGCATCAGTTGCATGACACAGTCTGCGTTCTACTCGTATAGAGCCACGTCTTATGTGTGTCGATTTAAGCACTGTCTACTTGCGATCGTTGACAGTAAACCTATCAGTCATCAGAGGACCTCAATCTCATGTGTGATGATACTTGACACATTCCTCTAAACGAACTTTGATTTATGCGATGCACTCCATACCCCTTGTCGCATCTTGGGTGTAAAATCAAGACTTCAGCGTCATAACTAAGTTAGCGATAGGTGTTTGTGAGGCGCTGCAATTCCCGTGTACCCACTTGCCTGACAGATGTGCTGTTTACAGAGTTAGTGTAGGAATGACTTGTAATTTTCACATATCGGACGCTGCTGCTATGCGTTTATCTGTTTCCTTGTATGACATATCCCCACAGCTAATAATCATTTTATATAGGCCTGTTGCAGGCATCATATAATTTCTGAACCATGATCGGTGTGTACTGTGGAGACTATACATCTCTGGAAAACAGTATTGTGCTCATATCACGCATAGCAAATGTTTACGGAAGTAGTTTTTTCGTTTTACGGTCGATAACGTAGTTTATCGTAGAGAAACAGATAAGAAGGATGTATGTAATGAGCTTGAAACATATTTCTCACATTGGTACATTAACAGCGCTACATTCCATATTACTGATGGGTTGGAAAAGCAGGTGATCTAACATTATAGCCCATTAAGTGCAGAACGTTGTAGCCTTGGGAGTGCTAGTGTTTATGTTCTTTCTTACCAATACCTTCCTGGTAAGGGTCCTAGACTCTAGAACAATATTTTAGAGTTGCTAGCTTGGTTGATTTACGTAAAAATACGTAGAACTCCAGCCTTCTGGAGCTCCATAGTACATAAAAATCATTCGTTTCTTGTTCTTCTTAACTGTCTACTATTACATTACGACACTTTGAAATCTGTTACTATACATCGATATGGAGTGCTAATAACCTCGACTTGGGCGCATCTCAAGAAATCTCGTGCGCTTGGATGGGTTACGACTCGGAAAGCTGCAATCATTCACGAGACGTGGAGTGTAGCAGTCTTCTTCTGGTCGATTGCAGATTAATTCGGTAACGGTGCTGCAGGGCGGGCTAGTCAATGAAAGTGTGAGGAGGATCTTTCATTCTCTAATTGTACCCAAAGACAGGAAGAATGCTCTGTGACTCTCATACACACAGAGATAGGTCGTAAATTAAGAACTGTGCTCGAGGTGTTAGAAATATGTAGGGCGTTGTCTGGTATACTTTGATGATGTATGTGTTCGAGAATTAACACTGAATGGACGTACTGATCATTCATCTATCTACATTCACAACGACACTCGCAAAGTAGAGAAGGGGCGGCTTAGCGATGATACTGAAGATGGGGAACCATGCTGTCACATCATTGGCCGGTGTTGAAGTTAATGTAAAATTGCTAAAATTATTCACGCTACCAACTGTGTTGCCTATTATTACAGTACATTGGCGGTGTCTTTTCCATCCTATCCATTCGTTGGTGCACATAATGATTCATTGAGAACGCTTGTTTGAGATGAGGATTGAGTTTTGTGGATGGGTGACTTCTTCTAGTGGTTGCTAGCAGCGAAAAAGTGATCGCATACATAGGTGTAATATGAGGAATCAATCAAAAGGGAACGCTGAGTTTAAATGGAGAGGTCGTCAGTCACTTTCGGACATCAGTTTGGAAACTCTCCACAATGCATCAAAACTCTTCTAGTTCCATTCCGTTGTAACTGTCTATCTGACCTCTGCAATGGATCAAAAGCTGCATATTTAATAGCATCATCCCGCATAGGCAGCAGCAGCAGTTTGAAAGATAAATTCGATGATGGACAGGGTGACCCCTTCGGAGTGCTAATCTGGGGAGCATTGTGAAATCTTTTTCGCCGTGCTGGACCGCATTGCAGCTATCCATCGTTGCACCAGCATCGATGTGTAGGTGACTTCTATAACGGATAAAGTTAGTGGAGGTTTTATAGTTCGTAATTTTTCTCAGTTAGGGCTAGATAATAACGATGATGGCATGTTGGGCTGATTTTAATGCACATGGATCTGCTTCAGACTGTAGTATTTATATCTAGTTTGGGGACATACCACATTGCGCGCATTTCCACCGAATGTTCAAAACATGGTCCTGTTGCACTAACTCAGGTCATTCCGTTTCTACAACGGTTGCAGATGGAGGTGGATATGTCTTTCTCAGACTTCTGCTCAGTTCCGACTTAAAGCAGAACGATCACATTTGGGAAGCTATAGAAATGGGATCAATTGCAAGATGCATAGGGGGTGACTAACGTTTTACTGTAGCAACTACGTTCAGGAAAGGTGACTCATTTCTATATATATGAGTGCCAGAAATGTGATTGAGTAGTGGTTATAATCATTATAGGAATTGTCAATAGTATCCAATGCAGGTATGTGCTTGAATGCAAGGATCTGTTTCCAAATCCCAGACATCACTTCTAGCAGATAGCGTAACATTAGAGATCCGAGAAGCTAGTGTACATTTTCGAATGAACTCAATCAGCACGCCATCTACTACTGTTTGTGTTCCTTCTCAATCAACCATCGCCTACAGGTCCGTAAATATATTTCCGAACCTCTGTCAAATGCTCGAATGAGAATGCGCTACCAGTACTGTAGAAATATTTAGCTGAGGTGGCGTGAGGCATGAGCAAATACCGGTTTCATGCCATGTTCCTTAGCCAAATCACTTTCTAAATTGAGTAATTTTATTACGAGTTTGCACCATTGGCGATGTGTTGGTCTGATATTATATACTCAGCCGACCAGAGTGGCCGAGCGGTTCTAGGCGCATCAGTCTGGAACCGCGCGACTGCTACGGTTCCAGGTCCGAATCCTGCCTCGGGCATGGATGTTTGTGATGTCCTTAGGCTAGTTAGGTTTAAGTAGTTCTAAGTTCTAGGGGACTGATGACCTCAGATGTTAAGTCCCATAGTGCTCATAGCCATTTGAACCATATTATATAATCCTGTGATCATCATCATGGTATTTGTCTGGGCAAAAAAGGACACCTCAATCATAGGTAATGTCATACATATATTTGTGAAGCGGCTGTAGCTTTTAACATTGATACCCGTATGAATCTGTAGAACCATGACCGCTTGTGACAGCAAACGGAAGAGTATGTCAAGTCGTAAGAATGGCACTGATATATCTATTTCTTGAGCCATAGACGTCAACAAGGTGTATTTCCGATACTTCACCTATTGCTGAATGTCGTTCAACTGAGACCGAGATCATAACATTTAGCTGTAAGTACAAGGATGAAATATATATGTTGTAAGAGGTATGCGATGTATGAGCTGCTTGCAGTAGGCAAGGCATAGGAGAATCTCTGACCAGAGAGCAGTACGTAGTTAGTTGTTGCTTGTCGGCATTAATCTTGAGTAGTCGACAATAGTCTGCGTGAGTCGGCAGTAGTCTGCAGTAGTCTTCAGTAGTCTGTGTGAGTCGGCGGTAGTCTGCGCGCGTCTGCGCGTGTCGGCAGTCTGTTCTGGTCAGGACTCTGTAGGATGAGTATTATTGTAGAAGGTAAAGAAGCAGCCTTGCGCATAACTAGTAATGTGTGTTAACTGTCATCCAATTTCTTTTAAAAAATGCCCCAATAATAATTTTTATAATATAAAGTAATTTTTCTTAAAAAAAAGCATTCATTTCAATTTAAAGATTTTTTCCAATGCATGATAATTCCTTTCATAGTCACAAATCATAGGCCAGCATTGCACGGAGTTGTGCCGAAATTTTTTTAGGTAAGAGCAGATATATTCGCTGTTTTTATTGAGGTAAGAATTTTGGCTTTGTTTATTCAGAGTACAGGGCCGTGGCGCAGCACTGCTGTCGTCATAAAATTTACCAGGTTACTGAATTTCTTTTATTATTTTTGAGTTTAGGAGTTTTTCTGTTTCGAACTTAACATTAAATGAGAAAAGAATTTTGTGGGTACCTCAAATGTGAATGCATTTCTGCGTGGAGATTATAAATGGGAGCCAATTTTGTTCAGAGGTTACAATTTTTAAAATTCATTTAATTATTATTTCCGTGGGGAGTTTACACTTGGTTCATATTTTTTTGTAATATTTTGGTGGGGAAGTTACACTTGGCGACCCTGCCAGGATTCGACCCTGGAATCTTCTGATAAGTGGTCATATATCTACTCTTATTTACTTAAACATAGTTTGCATCTGGCGCAACGCATTTACTAATTTGTCACTCTTTCTTTCACAGAACATCGGCAATTTGTTGCTCTTTGTTGTAATTGTGTTTGTTGCATTTTTGCATTGTTCTTGTTTCATTTGTGCTTAATTTTGATTTGTGAAAAAATGCCGCAAAAAACTGTTAACAGTACATCGCGATGTGTAATGAGTGAAATAGCCAACTCGGACAGTTTGACCAATAATACTTGCGACATTCAGTGTCTTAATGATGGTCCTCCATTTGCTGTCAATCCGTGCCTACTGACCACTAGTAATGATTTTCATCCTAATGATGAACAAATGAATTCAATTGTGTCATCTGACAATTGATGACGCAGCATGTTCTGTTACAATGAATGCTGCCCAGTTTAACACACGCGATTTGCTAAATTTGAATTGTGAACAGATAATTTTTTTTAACGAAAGTGAACAGTGTACTCAAAGTACGACAGATTTATTTGATTCTGAGGTAGTGACTAACAGTGCACATCTGTTTGGCAAACCCTTTCAAGAAGTACAAAATGACCAAATGGTTACAAAAAACGTACACCATCACACAGCACAGAGAATACAGTAGCTAATTTTGGCATGGATCGAGTCATAGCATTAATGATACAACTTAACGAGAATTTCAAACAACAATTTGGTGAAAATGTTAAACAACTACTTAATGAAAATTCCAAACAACAGAATGAAAGACAAGACAACAATCACAAACAACATAGTGACAATCTCAAACAACAATTTAATGAATATAATGAAAATCTCAAACAACAACTTAATGAAAAACTAGATAAAAATTCCAAAGAGCTTAGTGAACAGATTACAGCCGTTGCCGCGCAATGTCATGATACTAAAGAACAATTACGTGACGAAGTTAAGGCTTGGGTTAGTAACAGTAGTGAAGAAATTAGATCTGTTGCACAAGAATTAAATAATACACATGCAGCCACAACAGAATCACTTAGAGACAAAATTAGTGCAGTCACTGAACAATGTTCAGAAAACGCAGTAGAGATATGCGACAAGTTTAATTTAAAGTCACCAGAACTTTCACACACTCTGGATACGGAAGTCGATAAGAAATGTGAACAACAGAACAGCCAAATTGAGGAACGTATTAAATTAACAGAAATGAAAAATGTTTCAGTCACTAACACGTCACAGCATACGGCACATTTCGAACACATGTCACACTCACACAGCCATTGCCTGTAATGCAGAAACTAGAATTGGCATGGATACAGCAATTTGCTTTTGAATTTTCACCGTCATTGCCTGTAATGCAGAAACTAAAATTTATTTGTAGTGCGTAATTAACCTCAGGGGATTCATTACGCCTTAATGAATATGGGCCGTAGCTTGCACAGGGCCTCAAGCCGTAGTAGTGCTATTTCATCTTCAGTTTTCTGCACTGCTGCCTTCTCTTCTACTATCCCTTATATCTACTAAAACAGCTCTTCAACTATCGATCTATCTAGGATTAAGAATGAGTAAAGAAAACATGATATGACGAGTTTTACCTGAAAGTGACAGTTTTTATTAGACACTCCCGAAATGAAAAGAAATACCAGCATAATTTTAATAACAAACAAAATTCGAATCATCAGTATGTACAAAATTTTCAGCAGTCGCAAACACATTTCGGTAACAATAGAGGTTTTCACCGCAATAGCAACAAAACCAGCCGGTTAGCATACCTAACCAACAATGTAATGTGCAAGGTCAACCAAGCTTTAATGTCTCGCCGCCTACGCGTATAACGTCAGCTCCAACAAATAGTAACGCACAGCAACAAGGAAATCGGTACGTACAGAAAACACACCATTTCAATTCCTATCGCAATGCACCGTATAGAAATGACTATCATGACAGACGTAAAAGTAATGACCGATTCTTAAGATGATTAATTCTACCTGTGTGTGCTCAGACTGCAGCACCAGGGACCTGTGAGGGGGTGATTCACATTTCCCTTTAACAGTAGGAACTGTCAGAATGGAAGGCCTGTTGGAGTGTAGGAACGTAGATGAAATAAGATGTTGTAATCTAGAATACCAAATAGCGAACTAATACTTAGTTTGTGTTGAATAGCTTTCATGATTGCATGGAAATTTGAAAATGAATATGGAGATGCGTTTGCCATGGACCATTATTCCCTCCCATGTAAATTGTTTGGTTGACTGCTTCTGCACTCCTTACTTTATAGGGATGATTTCGAATCTGTTAAATCACTGAGATCGTTATTCGTGGGTGGCAATATCATTTTTCGCTTATTTGTTTCTAGTTACTCAGTGGTCTAGAGCACGCTCCACCTAGCTAAAATTTTGGGTTTGTATAGAAGTAATTCTCAGTCTATAACTTCGTAATTATGTTGCGTGAGTGATCAGTAGGATACTGCTGTTTGCGAACCACGTGAAATTAAATATGTAATCCCAGACTCTGGAGATGGGTGTAGAAATAAAGTTCCTTTCCTCAGTGGGAGAGCAATGTAAATGACGCCCATACTTGACGAAGTGTATGGCACTTTGCGAGGATTAGTTCTTGGTGCAATGTGGTGATCAGTGTAAAATAGTTTATTGCCGCTGAATACCACGTATGTAGAAAGAAAGAAAAGGCAGACGGTGCTTCCCTAGGACTGAGGAACATCATGACATATATCCAGTGTGAGTGTGGGCATACCATAATTTTTTCGAGTGCTGTATAGTTTTAAAAGATAACTGCACTGTTTGTGCAAAATGTGTGTATATTGTATTGTAAGGTTACTGTGGGTTACGTTGTGTAAAATGTGTATATATTGCATTGTAAAGTTACTCTGGTTTATGGTGTGGCATGACTAGGGATGATGACTGTTTATCCAATCGTGAGGGATGTATAGATTCAGCACATTGTTGACTGCGAGGCTACGAGAGAGTTTTCTTGCATGGAAAATTATGTGCACTATAGATAATGAGATTCGTTTTAAAACCACAGTCGTCAAGAGGAGACATTACCTATACATCGATCGGTGTCAGACTGTAGCAGCAAACGTAATATTTAATTGTAGTTACACTAGTAAATATGTTCCAGGCGTGCAATATTCTTGTGAGTCTCGTATGTATTTGATGATCTGTAGACAACTTTACTGGTTTAAATATCAATGAAATTTAGAGATCTGTGCAAAATAATTTTACCACTGAAAGTTCCAGCTGCAGAAAGAAAGAAAAGTTGGATGGTACTTTCATAGCGGTGGCATCAGTAATTCTGCGGGTAAATTCGATATAAGCCAATCACTATGCTCGGTTCATTCACATCTTTTGTGCTGGGATACAGGTGCCTCTGCATAGTGTGTATTGAAAGCAGCAAGGGTAACACGTGATGGACTGGGCACCACGTTAGGTCCCTGAGGAAGACTGCATTGGACGTTATTCTGCGCCATTTTCGTAGAGACGTTCTTTTACACCAACAAATTCAGTCCTTACAAGCTCAACCATCAGGAAAAGGAGCGTTAGCTATTTCTGGACACTATACAATTCAAGCGAGATTGACTCGGTTATTATTTTAGATATCCATGTGGCTTCAGTAAAATTGGGAACATTGCTAGATGCGTCCAGTGTTGCGCCGGTCTCGTTGGGCTGTTAAGTAAAGTGAGATTCGTCTTTCATGTCGCACTAGGAACAATGCACCCCGTGATACACTGTCATCAGTGGTAGAGACACATGCTGCCCAGAGGAGTCTCGCATATGGTGACGGCGTGAGCGCTCCTTGGAGTTCTGTGACGTCAGTATAACACTGACATTATACCCGAAAACAGAGACAACTTTCACCTACATCCAGCGGCTTCTCGTGGGTGTGACAGAGTGCACGTACCTTGAACTTCTGCGCCCCCAGCCGGTCGCATCGGCAACGGTGTCTAGCTTAACACATCCTTTGCGAGTAATTTCTCATGTATCAAGTATGAAAGGGATGTCGCTCCCTCATGCTTGAGGGAACCTTTGTTCAGTTTGACAGCTAACGGCCGTGCCACTTCGCTGGAGCTGCCTGTAGCCTCCTGTTCGTTCTAGAGGACAGGGGGTGGCGGAGGATGCTTGCATGTGTAAATTGTGTGTCTGTTCGATTATTTGGCGAGTGGGTCTGCTCCCAGTGCTATGTTATTTGGACATTTTACGAGTAAATTTCGTGTCTGTACATCAGTGCACTGCATTATTTAGGTGGAGTTTGCATGTCTGTGCTGAAATTATTTTGGTGAACTAGGAGTTGTTTGCATGTCTGGAGAGCATTGTTTAGAATGCGTTTACAGTTCTGCAGACTGTGTATTGTGACCCCAAGCACATCAAGGCGAGGGTTTTGTGTCACTGTGATAAGCATATTCCATCCCTAAATAAAATGTTCCAAAATAAATCGAATGCAATCCTTCCTTACGCTCCCTAGCATCCCATCGCAGTATCAGTAATATTCGCGCCATTTTCCCCCTCCAGACCAAGTCACAGGAGGGATGACAGTACCCTCTAGTGGCAGTACTTTGTACTAGGTCAGTTGGACGCTAGATCACGTTGTGGAGAGGCTGCCTGCAAATTAAAGACTCATGTCCATCACAGACAGAGTCCTTTTCCCACCATTTCACCCCATCATCTTGGATATGTCACTGAATGGACGACAGATCTCTCTGGTGGTGGTACTGTGTACTGGGTCTAGACCTCGTGGTGAACACACTGTTTGCCGCCATCTTGGATAATGGTACTTGTGTCATCAGCTGACATCAAGGCTCCCATCATGGATTACATCACAGAATGGAAGACAGCACAATCTGGTGGTGGTACTGTATACTAAGTCAGTTGGAGTGGGGACCTCTTGGCGAACAGACTGGATGGTGGTGCTGTCTCTAATTATTTAAATAAAGACTGGTGTATTATTTCGACAGTTGACAATTAGCAAGCATGTTTGCAGAGTCCTTTAGATGGATTATTATTTTGACAATTGTCGATCTGTTTGCCTCTCTGGACGTAAATGAATTGCATTATTTATGAGTGGTTTGCAGGTCTGTGGGCTGTGGAATTCATTATTTTGAGAGTTTACAATTAGTGAGTATAGGTGTACATGAGTTATTTAGGAGTAGTTTGCAGGTCAGTATGCTGTGTGGCATTTCAGAGCGTGTGTTCTGTATCACTGTGATAGTAAATCGTTGCAAAATAAATAAAGTACACTCCAGCCTCTCTCCATCAGAGCAGTGCAGGCTCAGTCATTTTCCCAGTAACCTCTAGGAATAGGTGGTGGCCAGGTGACTTTGGTTAGTGGAGTTGAGCTTTTCTCCTGCAATTTTATTAGGTTGGTAGAAAAACCCCAAGTGACCTTTCTATACCACCAAAATTCAAACTTGGCCCCAGTTCCTAGGGGGAAGTTGTGGTTGGGTGACTTTGGTTAGTGGGGGTAGCCCAAGTGACCTACCTTCCCACAATTTTTCTTAGGTTAGTAGAGATAGCTGTGGGGTGATGCATTATTCAGTTGGAATTTGAGCTTCCCACCATTTGTCTTTGGGAGAGGAGGGGGCTTGGGTTAGTGGAGGTAGCCCTATTGACGTTTCTTCTTGCCAAATTCCGCCATCTTGAATTACGGCACAGCCGCCATCTTGTACTGGATCGTGTGCTGTTGCCAAGTCTGCATGCCGCCATCTTGTATGACGTCATCGCCGCCATCTTGGATACATCTGGAAACATTGTAGAGTGCTCCAGAACATAGGTTTTCCAATACTGACATGTCTGTGCTCACACTCCCTTATGAGTGTAGTGGAAGCTGTGTGATCTATCACTTCTGTCCTTAGATAGAATAACGATAATTGCAGGCTGATGTGCTGTGTGGAAAAGCAGATCGTCGTCTACCTCTGTGAGAATGTCCACGTGACCTCCAATACAAGAATCTTTGCGCAGTAGACGCAGCATTCCCAGCTTATGAGGAAATTTTCTGAACGGACAGTACTCGGAAGGCTGCAGTTTGGTTGGTTGGTTGATTTTGGGTAGGGGAGCTAACAGCTAGGTCAAAAATCCCATCAGATTAGGCAAGGATGTCGGGAGTGCTCTTTCAAAGGCGTTTGCCTGAAGCAGTTTTTTGGAAGTCACGGAAAACCTAAATCAGGGTGGCCTGAAGCGGGTTTGGACCATCGTCCTCCCGAATGCGAGTCCATTGCGCTAATCACTGCTTCACCTCGTTCGGGAATCACGGTCTAAAGCCTTTCAAACTCCTTCAATTGGCTGTAGGAACCACGAGTACGTGTCCATAGCTCAGTTGCCTACATGCTTCACACGTTCGCAGCACACTGAGCCTTCACGCTGTGAGCATTCACTATAACAGGGTGGACACAGCTGGCGCTCTGGTACCCGCGCCACTACGCTATCTGTTGGCGGTCGACGTTGAAACCATTATCAGTACATCTACAATTCCCCAGGTGACATACGCAGTCATCAGATCAAAATTGATGTCGTCTTTTCAGGTGCACTATTTTTCCAGCTTTGTATATAATTAGAAATTATTTTTATTGTTGTCATTGTGACGATTGATACTCGTATTAGAAATGCAATTTTAGTACAGTCATAATTTTATCATAGCCATTATTACATATAACAATGAAAGTTTCCTGTTGTATTTCGTGCAGAAGATATCCAACACTTTTTCAGCGTTCATTGTCGATGCAATATATTGATCGATATGCATCAGTGCCACTTCATTTAAACGATCTGTCATCCTGCTGCGGAGATACGTTTACAGATTGCATAAGCTTACAGAAAATGCGTACAAAGTTCACATAAGATCCTAATACATGGCAACGTTGTTGCTCTTTTATAATCCTTTATCAGAGACTTTTCCATGTTTCGCCCGCTTGTAGCCAAATTTCCTCTCTCTTCAAACCTACAAAACAAGGTTGATTGTCCTTGTACGGTTCAGTACTTGTAAGTAGGCTGTTTATGTTTTCTTATTGGCAATGTTAAGTAGCGCTCTGTATGAAAATCACTGGCTGTGCTGTGTGCAGTCTGTGGCTAGATTGCATTGTTGTCTACCATTGTAGTGTAGGGCAGTGGGCTGTTAACAGCACGTAGCGTTGCGCAGTTGGAGGTGAGCCGCCAGCAGTGGTGGATGTGGGGAAAGAAATGGCGGAGTTTTTAAATTTGTAGGACTGGATGTCATGAACTGATATATATATTATGACTTTTGATGATATTAGGGTAAATGCATTGTTTGTTCTCTATTAAAATCTTTAATTTGCTAACTATTCCTATCAGTAGTTAGTGCCTTTCGTAGTTTGAATCTTTTATTTAGCTGGCAGTAGTGGCGCTCGCTGTATTGCAGTAGTTCAAGATACCAAGATTTTAGTGAGGTAAGCGATTTGTGACACGTATAGGTTAATGTTAGTCAAGGCCATTTTTTTTGTAGCGATTTTTGAAAGTCAGAATGCGCTGCGCTAAAAATATTGTGTGTCAGTTTAAGCACAGTCATGTATAATTTTTCTAAGCGGACGTTTCATATGTCGACCCTTAACCGAGGATACCTCACTGGAATCTTTTGAATTTTTTCTTGTAGTTTGTGTAATTAGTGTAGCTATTGTTTATTGCTAGAGCGTAATTGTAGAGAGAATCTCCTTTGTAGTTGCAGTCTTTCATTGTTGATGTGGCATGCATGTAGATTTGCACCAAGTATTTCTCAGCTGCGCTTGCAATTAACTAGATATTATTTTCAGTGCTATGTTAATGTGTTTTCTTATCTTACTCTTCCAATTGTGTTTTTCTATGTTATTGTGACAATAATGACGTGTGAAAAACGTAATACTAGGCTCCAAAGTAAACTGAGAAATGACAGTGAAGACGAAAGCAGTGTGTTAGCGCCACCGAATAATGAATTAACTAATGTTCAAAGTAGTAATTTGGTAATTGCGCATAGGGAAATGGAGCGGGCGGCAAATAATGGTGTAGACAGTGAAACAATTAGTGAACAGGGAAGCATTATCGATCGATGAGTCAGCAATAGTTCGCCTCAGGAATCCGAAATGACAGGACACAATCTTGCAAATACTGTAGATTCAGGTTTTGGGTCCTCACCGTTTTCTGAAATAAGTCAAGACACATTTTCTGCTTGTGAAAATGTGAATGTTGCCGGTGCAACTTCACTGCCGAAAAGCACTGACGAACATGTTTCAGACACCAGTGCATTGTTATTACAGTTAATGCAACAAATGGGACAAAGGCTACAAAAGTTAGACACAACGCTTCAACAAAATCAGAAACAAATGGGACAAAATCTTCAAAAGTTAGACGCAATGGAACGACACCAGAGACAAACACAGCAACAGTTAGAGGCAATGGGACAAAGTCTTCACACCACGCTTGAACAAACACTTGAAGATTTAACTACTGAGTTACATAGAATCGAATCGAAATGTTAAAAAGTATGTAATGACGTAAAAACACAAATTTGTGAGCATTTCCAACCTATTTTTTCGCATCATGAAAATGCATTACAGAATCACGAAGCAGCAATAAAAGAACTGCAAACTATTGTTCATGAAAATCATGCGACCTTGCAAGCTAAAATTGACTCAGTTTCATCTACCGATTCAGTTACGCAACTTGCAAAAACTCAAAAAAACTTAAAGGACACAGTAGATACACTGAAAATTGGTTCAGAAAGACACATGGAGGAAATTAGTTCATTTTCAGAGAAAGTAGTTGAACTTTCGGATCAGCTAAATAATTTATCTACGAAGGTAGATGATAATCTGAATGACAGAAACCTGGTTGTCTTTAATGACACAGAAGAGTGCGAACAAATTAGGAAATTCAAACAAAATCAGAATCTAATTAATACGCAACACGACAGAGAAATCCGGGAAGTACAAGACCAGCTGACACAGGTAATACAAGAATTACGTATTTCAGAGGACACTCGCACCTCAATACGGGAAGAGGGACATAGAAATACGGATCAGCCACAAAATACTAACACAGGTCACTTCGGAAATTATGAAAGAAATTGGCAAGGTACACCGAATTTTGAGATGGAACCGCCGAAACGACGTAACAATGACCGACATGCGACTCGCTGACATGATGATTTTGACTATAAGCTGTTCATTACTACATGTAAATTCAAAACATTTAAGAATTCTGGCAACGACATTCATCCACAAGAGTGGCTTCATCAATTCTCTTATTGTTTTCCTCCCAACTGGTCATTAGAACAGAGATTACAATTTATGTGTGGCTACTTAGAGAATGAACTAGCTGTAAGAATGCGATCGGTCATTCACGATTGCCACAGTGAAGGAGAATTTACCATGCCTTCCTCTCAGCATATTGGTCTCAAGCCACACAAGACCGAGTAAAACATGGCATCATAATGATGAAACATATCGAACAATCTGAATTTTCCAGTCTTGTGAAATATTTTGAAGACATGTTGCACAAGAATCAGAACCTGTCAAACCCATACAGCACCTCAGAACTCATCCGCATTTGCTTAATCAAATTACCTGAACATTTACGGCGTATTATTTTGGCAGGACGTTGCAAAGACGACATTGAAGCTTTTCAGGGACTCTTACAAGAATTGGACATTGACACTGACAATCACGGAACGCGAAAACAGGAACACAACAATTACAGGTCACATCCGTCGCAATTCCGTGATGAAAGAAATAATAACTGGACACGACAAGGCTATTCTCACAACACAAATCGTGACCAAAACAGACACCACCCGTATGACAACCGTTGGCAGAGTAGTAATAATTACAGGGAAAGATCACCTCTCTGTGGTAATGACTATTACAGAGACAATCAGAGGAACAGATAATATGGGAATCAAAATAAATATTATCAGGTGAGACAGAATAACTTTAGACGCAACGGTCCAGTGCGCAGTTACAATTCTGGGAGGAATTCTCCACCACGTGACCGACAAGAAAGAAACTATGGAATCTACCGACATGACGACAGACGATATGATCGTAACGACAGACCTGAATTGCATCAGAACTGGCGGGATGCAAACAGAGCAGGGCCCTCTCGACAAGGTGAATTTGTAGAAGTTAGGTCTCCAAATCCCAATAACGACGCGCGCCAACAAAGAGACAATAGGCAATGACTCATACCGCTGGCAGCCACAAAACGTACGTATGAAACTAACGACGCAGTTGCCGTAGCTAGTAATTATGTAAAAATGGAAGACTTTAGGGACATCTTACTCCAGGAACACGACGTCAAACATAACAACTTTGCATATCCTGTGATTCACATTACAGTAAATGACATAAAATTTACTGCAGTACTTGACTCTGGCAGTCCCATTTCAGTAATTAGTGAAACAGCCTTTAGCAAATGCAATAAATCGAACGATTGCCGAACACTTCCGTTACGTAAGATTAAATTACAAGGTGCAATCTTTGGAAAAACTGTAGATGTACGCCAACAAACCAACTTAGAATTCTTTTGTCAAAGCCACAGCTTCTCTATGAACTTTCTCATTGTTCCATTATTGTCAACAGAAATTATATTGGGAGTAGACTTTTTGAATGAATACAAAGCAATCTTAAACTTTCACGATGCTGAAATAAGTTTAGAGAAAGAAGGTAAGTCAATAGCTTTGAAATTAGAAGATTGGTTCTCAAATCATGACGAGGAAATTAATCGGCTTTACCTTCTGTTAGACAACAGTTCGGAATTTTCTACAGAACTAGACACTAAGAATCACTCTGCAAGTACTGACAGGGATGATATCGACGACATATTTGATACTAATGAGTTAATTAAGAATAAAATTCGAACAATTGAGAATTGTAATGACACTGATAGGCAAGACCTTTTTGAGATTTTACAAGCACATTCCACAGTTTTTACTCACAAAACAGGAACAATCAAGGGATTTCAATACCAATTTCGTGTTCGCGAGCATACTAAATTTTGTATTAGACCAAACTTAATTCCGGCGAATTATAGGGACCGTGTTAGAACAGAAATACGATCTATGCTTAACGAGGGCATTATTGAGCCTGCAGTAAGCTCATACAACAATTAATTACATGTTGTTGAGAAGAAAAATGGATCGATCAGGCTTGTCTTAGATTCAAGACAAATCAATACTATCATCATTCCTGAAACACACATGCCGCAGACGATGGAAGAACTTCAAAATTTTAATGGTGTAAAAGTGTTGTCTTCCATTGATCTCAGATCCAGCTTCTATCAGATCGAACTTCATTCAGAATGTAGAAAATATACAGCTTTTCTTTGTTTCGGCGTTTGTTATCACTTTCGGAAACTTCCTTTTGGTTTGAACATTTCTTCGGCAGCGTTCATTCGCGGGCTAAATTCCATATTACCTGATTTCTTAAAACGTCACATCACCTTATATGTGGATGATATTCTAATAGCAAAAGCCTCATGGGAACAATACAATCGCATCCTCAACAGTTTGTTACGTATTTTTGCAGAATCTGGAATTACAGTTAACTTGGAAAATTCTGAATTCGGTAGGTCAAAGGTGAGGTTTTTGGGACATATTATTTCTTCTGAAGTCATTCAGCCAGATCCTGAAAAGTTAGAAGCAATCAGAACCATTCCAGTTCCATCCACAAAAAGAGAAGTCCGCAGTTTTCTAGGTCTCGTCAATTTTTACCGTCGTTTTCTGAATATGCAAATTCTAGTTACACCAAAACCTTGTTCTCTCACTGGAAAGAGTACTATTTGGAACTGGGACGAACAAGCACAGTTGGAATTAAATTCTTTGAAAGAATCGCTACTTAACGCGCCAATACTAGCTCATCCAGATCTCTCACAAGACTTTTGCCTTAGCACGGATTCTTCTAAAGTCAGTCTTGGTGCCCATTTATTTCAAGAAGCCATAGAAAATGACATTACTGTTCAGAAAACCATTGCTTTTGCTAGCCGAGTGCTAACAAAATCTGAAAAAAATTATTCCGTTACTGAATTAGGAGCTTTAGCTATCGTTTGGGCATTTAACAAATTCTGTTTCTTTCTTTCTGGTAAGCACGTAAAAGTATACAGTGATCATCGTGCATTACAATTTATTATGACTTCAAAATTAAATCATGACAGGTTAAAACGTTGGGCATTGTTTCTGCAAGAATTCCGCATCACAATAGTCTACATTCCCGGCACGGAGAACATTGTTGCGGACGCACTGTCACGCGCACCAGCTGGGCTTGAGAAAAGTAACACAGAAGGCAACCTCGAGAAAAAATTTCAGTATTCTTTACATTCAGAAAGTCACCTTTGAAAACTTCATCACCACATCTTTAAAGGACATTGCTCATGAACAAGATAAAGATCCGATTTGGAAAGACATCAAAAGTAAATGGCATGAAAAGCCGCACACTCAGATTCAGCATTATTATCTGGTTAGAAACAACACACTCTTCAATCGCTGCACTGTTGATGACAAGCTATGGGTACTTTGCATTCCAGACGATTTTGTTAATAAACTCATTTGGTACTTTCATTTCAGCTACGCACATTTTGGTCCACGAAAATGTTATCATATTCTTCGAACGACTTGTTATTTTAACGATATGGAAAAGAGAATTCGAAGAGTATGTCTATTTGTAAACTTTGTCAAGAGGCGAAACCATCTACTATCTCACATCGTGCTCCGTTGTTTCCTATCATTCCTTCTAAATTAAAAGAATTTGCTGCTGTTGATCTCTTGGGACCCCTTGCCAGAACATTGAATGGATTTTCGTACGTTCTAGTCGCTGTTGAACTTACTTCAAAATTTGTTTCTTTCACTCCGTTACGTAAAGTCACTGGACCGTCTGTATCCAACGTCTTTGTTAAAAATTTCTTACGTGAAGTTGGACACGTTAGTAAAGTCATTTCATATAACGGACCGCAATTCAGATCTGCTGTTTGGTCACGCATGCTTCGGAATCATAAAATCAAACCTGTTTTTATTTCATTGTACTCACCACACTGCAACCCGTCTGAACGGATTATGTAAGAAATCAATAAGCTTTGCAGACTTTATTGTCACAGAAAGCATCAGCATTGGGACAGATATTTACACTTATTTCAAAACGTGCTGAATGAAATAACTCACGATTCCACTGCTTTACCACCTACTCTTGTACTAAAGAATGAAGAACCACCGAACAGAATCAGAGAGCTTGTACCTTTTCCGAATACACGCAAACTTCGACACAAAGACATAATTGATTTAGTTATTAAAAATATAAAATCTGCTGCAGACAAAAGGAGAAAACTACACGACAAAGCAAATGCAAAGAAATTATATATTGGTCAGAAAGTTCTCATTAATGCTTATTCATTGTCACATAAGAAGAAACACTTGAGTCAGAAATTCTCTCTAGTTTACAATGGACCTTACAGAATCCGACGTATACCACATGATAATTGCGTTGAAGTTGAAACTCTGCGTACTAGGAAGAGTAAAGGTTTACACCACATTTCACATGTAAAACCGTTTATTGAAATATAATCTGCTTTTTAACTCTGTCTTTGCCATAAAACTTTTCACTTCACATTTCTAGTATGCTTTGTAAGACTTAAGAAATTGTTAACATGCAACAATGTTTGAAGTTAAATATCCAATCAAGAACCAAGAGAACTTATTTAAACAGAAATTACGAATGCATTGTTATAGTGAACAGACGTCACAGTGTTATTGTGTGTGTACATTCTTGCTTGTTAGTTGCAGAATTATGTGACATCTATAATGCTTACATACTTAGAACCTATACTGGTACTGCTAATGGGATTTTAATGCAACATTTTGGTTTACTTGAAAATACATTCTGGATTTAAAGTACTTTCTGTGAGATACCAGATGACACAGTGGTTAGTTTATGTGACAGCTATACGATTGTATCACGATGCTACTAATGAGTGACAATTTACAATGTTGCTTTTGCGGTGTTTCTGTTTCATATCTGCACAGTTTTTCTGAATTATTCTGGAAAGTAAAACATGTTTTAGTAGTAACTTTTGTGATATAGCTACAATGAGACAGCCTTATCCGTAGCACAACAATACGTTACAGCACAGTACTTTCTTCATCACGGCAATAAGCGTAATAAGTAAGATATCTATACGCAAAGCATTTCACCTTGGTTTATCATGAGGTAAGTACATTGACTTTTGCGGAACTTAGCTTTCGGAGGACGATAACTACGACACTTCCACAGAGATTATCTTACAACAAGACGCACAGTTTAGCGCTACAGTACACGTATTTGAGTGATTAATTTTGTACTTAAAACATTTATTTTTAAAGATATTTGAAGTACAATGATACAAAGGTTTTCCATGATACATTTCATTCCATTGTTGTAATCTGTAACACCTGAGGGTATAATTACATTAATCCTCAGGGGGTACACGCCTACTTTGTGTACCATGTGTCTGGCAAGTACAAGGAGCCCTAGCTAATATGGTATTGGCTTATACAACTTTACAAATCGGTACCATATTTCTCTAATACAGAATTACACAGCTATCTGATTATTTAACAGAGAAACAAACATTATTTTACTATGTCAGTGACACATGTTTACGCAATTACAAAGTTGGATAATTTCGCACTTACGAAATTGTATTTTGTCTGTACTTTGTGAAATGTTCTTATTTTTTCAGAACCATTGTGATTCTATGAGAGCTTTGAATGATGTATTTGGTATGACATTATGATTTTTAAGGTACGTTTAAGGTAGATGACACTATTGAAATGAGCAGAGAATATTTTTTACAGTTTGAAATTATTGCAGAAAGCTACGACGTTTTTGAGATTTGAGATGTGTATTATGTTGTTGAGGAATGTTTATTATGGTATGTATTTATTATGATGAAATATTGAACAAGTGTCGAGAAGTATGTATATGTGTAATAAGGTAATGAATAATGAGTAGTGGTTAGGGACTCTGACTTGTGAAAAAGGATGTTGGAAACCATGAATCGTACTTTAAGAGTTATGAAATGTGTGTAAATGCGTGAATGCACCACAATACCGACGAAAATTTTTTGGACACTGTTATATTTACAGGATTTTGTTTCTACAGATTTGTAATGCAAATTCTAGACCTGTGAAATTTTGTATATGAGACTGTCACTGTAGTGCAAACTGGTGTCGTAAATATTTTGGTAAGAAAGTTAAGTGACCACCTGCACGTAATGCGTCGTGGGCACCCAGCTGCATGACAATCACCTGGAAAAAAGCTATTTGTGTGTGCCTTTCAAAGGCACAGGTGAAAAAAAAAAGAGGCCATTATCCTCGCTATTGACATTCCTTTGTAGAAAGCATCGCAAATACGACACGCTAATTACTTGGAAACATATTGTACTTTGTGCTACTTACTGAAATGCTTATGAACTAATGGGAAATATTCGTACATCTGCACACCTGATTAGGACAAGTGTCTTTCTATGAGAGTTGAGAGAATTTCTACTAACTTATGAAATGCCACATGACTATTGAATGATATTTTTATGCTTTGTACATAGTTGCTTATTTTATTTGATATTTTGTTTTCCAGCTGTGTTGCAGCATTGGTTTCATAAAATAAAATTAAATGCATTTGCTAATGTGAACACTTTCTGTCATCAGATCTATTAAATAATTACTTTATGATCCACATTCTTCGAAAAAGGAGCTCTTGGAATGGAAAGAACAATAAGAAGGGACTAATAACAGTAACTGCATATATCATTTTCTTTTCAAGTACTTGGTAATTTTTGGTAGAATAACTTCTTGTGGTGCACCACTTTAATGACATAGATATAAAGATGTGAACAGACATTTCCCTTATCTGTGTTGTTGTCTTTAGTGTACTATTTTTTCTGCTTGAGCGATGTCATGTTTATATATAAGTTATGGCATTTGCTGCTGCTGCTTGTGAGGCATAGTGCTACTAAATTTCACTTTACATTACTCTGTTAAGCCAGTTTTACTACGAATTTATTTTTCTTGGTTGCTGTGCATTGCCTTATATTAGTTGTAATATTGCATTTATTTTGCTAATTTATGCTGCTTGCTTTGCCATTTGCATTTTTTATCATTGCTGTTTGTGTTAATTGTTTTGTGCTGCTGCATTGCCTCGTTCCTTAGTTTAGCAACTGAGCTCAGTAGATTTAAGTTAGCTTAAGATGGGGTAGGCTATATAAGAGAATGAGTTGCGATGTATTGGAAGAAATGCATTGAGAAGTAATACGAAAAAAGGACAGAAAGCAGGTATAGATAGGACTTTTTGGGACTAACAATGAACTAAGGGAGATCTCCAAGAAAAAAAAAAAGGTTTTGTTTGCAAAATACTGCAGTAAAACAAACCCTGTTCTTTCCTTGTGTTATTACACTATGTGAATTTGTGTTTTTCCTGTCTGTATGTGTTTAGCTAATAAGATTTATGTTGTAGAATTTTTCAAATACTATGTTATTTTCTTTGTAAAGATGTTTAGACATTATTTATTCTGTTTTGTTTTAATGCTCATGTTGATGTTTCGAAAGTCATTCTGAACTTTTATGTATGTACATATGTCATAATTCTTGTGACACTGATGTACATGTTTATTTCTATTCTTTTGTAAAGCCTGTTTTACTACAAATGTTATCTGTATTGTTACGTTCTTGAATGATGTATTTTGCACCTTTATAATTGTATTCTTATGTTGTAAATTTAAAATTGTAATTGACACCAGTTCATCAAATTAAGTAATTTGTGAGTTACATTTCACTGCACGCGTTTCTGTTAGTCATAGTATATGCACAATATGTGAAAAAAAGGAGGACTGTTAGTGTTTACACGTGTGTTAATAATTCAGCAAGGGACTGGATATCAGCATTGCTGGTTCTAAGGACATTTCAAAAAAAATTTTTTGCAAGTGCACAAGTGGTGGTTTATGGACTTGCTATATTGTCCGCAAGACTCTCCGATGGTGATTGTGCACCTGCACAGTCGCAACAGATGGTTGCTGGCCGTCTGTACAAGAACTACAGTGGGTCTGCATCTCTGGTGACCCACCAATACCATTATTCCTACAAGGACTGCTGTAGGTCTGCACCTCTGGTGGCCCACCAATACCACAATCTCTACCAGGACTACAGTGGGTCTACTCTGTGATGACCTACCTACCAATATTCTTCAAATCTTCGACTGACTCTGCTGTGGGTTTGCTCTGTTGTGGCCCATTACCTGTCTGCATGTCAAGAGTCAGCACTGTCTTTCCATTGGAAGGACATCACTACTTCTTCAAGACTGCATGGAAATCCACTACTTATGTGTGCATTTTCTTTTACTGCTCAGACTTTGAGAAGTACACTGCAATTTTACTGTGATGAATGATCAGGACTGTCTTTATGCACTGTGAGAAAATTTTAGCTTTTGACCAACATTGTATCAATAAGTGTGTGCATTTGATATCTTTGATATTTTAATTATGAAAAATTTTATCTAATTATTATTGGCCACTGACCAAAACAATTTGTAACATTTTTTGTGGGGAGCATGGGGGCTATGTAAGTAGGCTCTTTATGATTTCTTATTGGCAACGTTACGTAGCGCTCTGTATGAAAATCACTGGCTGTGCTGTGTGCAGTCTGTGGCTAGTTTGCATTGTTGTCTGCCATTGTAGTGTTGGGCAGTGGGCTGTTAACAGCGCGTAGCGTTGCGCAGTTGGAGGTGAGCCGCCAGCAGTTGTGGATGTGGGGAAAGAAATGGCGGAGTTTTGAAATTTGTAAGACAGGATGTTATGAACTGATATATATATATTATGACTTCCGTAGTTTGAATCTTTTATGTAGCTGGCAGTAGTGGCGCTCGCTATATTGCAGTAGTTCGAGAAACCAAGATTTTTGTGAGGTGAGCGATTTGTGAAACGTATAGGTTAATGTTAGTCAGGGCCATTTTTTTTAGGGATTTTTGAAATTCAGATTGCGTTGCGCTAAAAATGTTGTGTCAGTTTAAGCACAGTCATTTATAATTTTTCTAAGGGGACGTTTCATATACTTTGCAAAACATGCTCTATACCTTTATCAGTAACGTTTTGAGACGTTAATTTTTGTCGATGTCGGTTTCTTTATAGCTGAGTTTGTAGGGACTTTTAATGTCATATTATTTAACAAATGACAGAGCACATGTGTGAACACTGACGGACGGTAAACTCTTCTACAGAGTGTTAACGAAAAGTAAATTTGTTGGTCTGTTCAAAATGTATCTGTACGCTGCTACGTAAACATAATGCCATATGTAAGCATGTCCGAAAATTCTCTATCGATTAGTAACAGCGTCCATTTATTTATATATTCAATTAGGTTTTACTTGTTGTGTTAAGTAAGTATCGGAGAAGCACAGTTCGCGATTTGCACCTTCCTCTCTGCTGCCCCGTCGCACGAAGTCAGGTGTTATACGTTAAACGTGTTTCTACGTACATGGCATCACAGCTTCGAGACAAATTCATCAATTTCAATGCAGATTTTTTTTTTACCCTTTCGAAGGCTAAGTTAATCAGAACTGCCATGGCTTATGTGTGATGAAAGTTTTATTCAGGTAATCTGCTATGTATAGTAGAGAGATTGCGGGGAGCGACACTCTGCCTAGTCAATTTGTGTCACATAATTTGATATTGTACTTAAATACAGATCTTAAGAATATTTACAAAACAATTCCGCGAGATCATATATTTATCTTTTATGGTTCATCCACAACCAACGTTCTAGTGATGTTTTTCAAATTCGACGCACCAGGTGTGATCAGAAGACAAAAATGGTTATCAATGGTGAACCTTAAAAGCTAAGCATATGCTCTCCTGGACTTCTGTGTAGATCTTTTTGAAATCAACAGTTTCATACTTTCCAATTAGACGTAGCTCTTATCGTCCCCTATAATTAACACTTTTGTCTCGTCCTTAATCCGCAGGGCGCATCCTATCAGGTGATGGCACTTCTCCCATTTCCGGAAGCGGTACTTCAGGCGAGTCCACGTTGTGACAAATAGAGGGAGAAACCTGATTTGAACGTAATCCTAGAGGTCTGATAAAAAAGGACTGCACGATTAGAAACGTTAAACACTGCATAACGCTTAATGGAATAAAGGGGCAATTTCCTAACGAAAACGAGTATCTGTAGTTAGCAGCCAAAACATACCAGCCAAAACATAAAGATGTACCAAGCATGTTCCTTAAAACCTCCTGCTTACCGGACCAGCGTTCAGTCGAGGAGTTAAGATCCTCTGGCACCGGCCAGTGGCTGTTAGTTGGCGGAGGCACGGTATTTTTTTCCTTTTGTGGGGTGTGTGGACCCAGTCACCCCTGGAGAGGGAAGAAGGGGAAACGCTCTAATAGCGCAGAGAATCAAATTTTGTCAGTCGCTCAAAATCTTCATCGAACGACAGTTGCCACGACCAGTCTTTTTGCTAAAGGGAGTGGGAACGGTTTTCATTGCCAATGTTTAGGAGAAAAACCGAAGGGATAACTTTGGCACGAAAACGAGCACTTTGCTTGACTTTTATGGAAAAGCTTTGCAAGACTAACACTATAGTACGAGACCACAAATAAGCGTCTCTGATTCCCAGAGTCACAGATTCGAAGAGATACACCCGCACATTCGTACTTCCAAAGATTACTCTCGGATACAGAGTGGGTCCTCGTCATTACACGTAATAAATATTGTGAGACCGTGCATACACTGAGGAGACATAAGTCTTGGGATAGCGATATGCGCATATAGAGATGGCGGTAGAGTACGTTAAGAAGGTATAAAAGGGCAGTGTGTTGGCGGAATTGTCATGTTTACTCAGGTGATTCATGAGAAAAGTTTTTCGGCGTAATTATGGCCTCACGACGGGAATTACGAGACTCTGAACGTGGACTGATAGGTGGGACTAAACGTATGGTACGGTCCATTTCGGAAAGCGTTACTGAATTCAGTGTTCTGAGATCCAAAATGTCAAGAGTATGCCGAGAATACTAAATTTCAGGCATTACCTCTCACCACGGACAACGCAGTGGCCGATGGCGTTCGACTGAGAGGAGCGTAGAGCTGTCAGTGCTAACAGACAAGTAACACTGCGTGAAATAACGGCAGAAATAAATGTGGGATGTACGATGAATATATCCGTTAGGAAGATGATGCAATATGTTGGCAGTGGGCTATGGCAGCAGACGACCGATGTGAATGCATTTGCTAATAGTACAACATCGCTGCAGCGCCTCTCCCGGCCTCGTCAGCTGGACCCTAGACAACTGAAAATCCGTGGCCTGGTCACCTGAGTCCCGATTTCAGTTCGTAGGGTTCGAGTGTGGCGCTGAACCCATGGGCCCAAGATGTCAACAAGGTACTTTGGAAGCTGGTGGCGGCCCCCATAGTGGTGTGTTCTGTGTTCACATGAAACGGACTGGTTCCTCTGGTCCAACTGAACCGATAATTGACTGTAAATGGCTATGTTCGGCTACTTCGAGACCATTTGCAGCCATTCATGGACTTCATGTTGCCAAAGAACAATGGAATTTTTATGGATGACATTGCGCCATGTCATCGGGCCACAAATGTATACGATTGGTTTGAAGAATACTCTGGACAATTCGAGTGAATGATTTGGCCAAACAGTTCGCCCGACATGAGCCCCTAACATTTATGTGACGTAATCGAAAGGTCGGTTGGTGCGCAGAATCCTGCACCGCCAATGCTTTCATGATTATGGGCGGCTATAGAACCAGTATGACTCAGTATTTCTTCAGAGGGCTTCCAACGACTTTATGCGTCCATGTCATGTCGAGCAGCTGTGCTACGCCGGGTAAAAGGTGGTCCGACACGATGAGTTTGGTCACCTCAGGGTATTCTCTTTCTAACGATCTACAACACCCAATGAAACGATGTGTGAAGGACATACACGAGTCTGCCGGACAGATCTCTACAAAAGAAACAAACGCGCCTTTTAGTGCACACACACACACACACGCACACACACACACACACACACACCAAAAACTACAGTCACCCAGTATTGGTAGAAGAATGTATCAAGATACTCGTTACCAGAATGTAATCATGATGGAAGAGCTAACAGAATTTTTTATCAAACAATATAGGTGTCACCGAATTGTGCTAGAATCGTAGTTTAAGAAGTCTACTCATCTTATGTAATTTTTCGGACAAAATCTGGATATGAGGGTCTTATAAACGTTTCGCCGAGCGCCTGGCAGAAACATGGCGAACGGACTCCCAACACTTGTTGCGTACATGTCATGTCGAGCTGCTGTGCTACTCCCACACGATGTTAGTAGGCGTGTCCAGACTTGACCCCTCCGCGAAAGAGCTAAATGTGTAAATGTACTACTTGGCTTCTGTATAACACGATTTATCAATTGCGAGATCATAATCTTTACAACTAAAAGGCAAAACCTCGCATTCAGAAATGAGAGTAAAGTACAAAGAACTCTACATAATGATTCCAGTTACAAAAATAGGTACGAAAAAACAGAAAAAAGCAATTACGCACAGGACCAAAGGAATAGACGAGGGTACTTAAATAAACTCGCATCGTCATTCGACAGAGACAATAGTAAGTGACTGATTATATACAACGATTCTAACGGTTTGTAATCATTGTTATTCACTGGTCACAATCATTCTGTATACTTTGTTTTGTTCTACATTGTTTGTAAGGTTCAGCCTTTAAGTGTAACGATTATTTACTCATAATCTATACATCGCACTCTACACAGCCCCAGTAGTATGTTTACGTGTTTGCCTCTCTCGTGGAAGGGCCTTATGTGGACAGTCTTGAGTACACAGAACGCCGTGTCGCATGCACCTACTGCCCCCCCCCCCCCTCCTGTTTCTGGCGCGCGGCTGGCAGAATGTTTGTATAATGGCAAATAAATAAATGACGTGTGACGAGGGCCTCCCGTCGGGTAGATCGTTCGCCGTGTGCAGGTCTTTCGACTTTACGCCACTTCCGCAACTTGATGATGATTAGGACGACGCAACACCCAGTCCCTGAGTAGAGAAAATCTACGACCCAGCCGGAAATCGAACCCGGGCCCTTAGCAGTGACATTATGTCGCGCATGCCACTCAGTTACCGTGGGCGGACTGTATGATGGTCATTTCCATTTTTTGGTTCCAACGTTGCGTAAGATAACTAGGCCGCTTAGGTTGTGATACTGTCACAATTCGGTTAGGATTGATGGTAAGACTGTTGGAAGTATGAGTTGCCTATTTAATAGTGAAGATATTATAGTTTTAAGCCTATTTTTCTCTCTTGTTTAATCGCAAATTATTATCCATTCGTAAACTTTGTGATTGCAATAGGGTATAAAACAGGTCATTTTGTACTTGGTTTGGTGTGTAACATACTACTAAAGATCTAATAATGGTAATGAACTAATTCGTAACCTATAAACTATGACCTCGTTTGAATAAAATGTAGAGTAGTAACTTTACGATCGTTTACTGATAACGTCACATTTCCCCATCTTTAGTGTTCCACGGCTGACAGCAGACACCCTCATGATGACTACTGGTAACGAAACCGGTAGTGACACTATGCATGTGTATCAACAGAGACGTCGTAGTGCTCATTAATATTGGTGTTAATGAGACTATAACAACTAAAATCAGACGATTATTTCACGAGTTTTAGTTGTACTCTTTCCCATAAACAAAGAAAAGTAGAAAAATTAGGTTTCCTTGAAAATCGGAATATCAGCTTGGCCCAGTTTTTACACAAACATCTATCAGTCTTCCACCTATTTTTCTCGGCGTCAAATTGCTCGTTTTGTAAACGTGTCCGTTTTATTCGTATGTTTCCTCGGAGTTTCAGCGAAATAACGGTCTTAACATTAGGTAATCAGTTTGGTTGATAGCCAGTGCAGAGATATATGTCTCAATCCAGAAGATTAAGACAAGTAGCTAAGTTGGCAAATTCTTTTAGCATTGCGATGGAGGCTAGCAGAAGAAGGAAACAATCGCTTCGGTGCTTCAAGTAAATAATGTGCTTAATTTTAAAAAATTAACTGAATACTCAATTAAGAAGAAGGGAAAAATTGCTTCAGGGCTCCAGGTAAACAACGCATACAGTTTCTAATCAATTAACGGAATACTTAATTAGGAAGAGAGGTGGCTCAAGGCGGACAATTATAATTAGCAGTCGTTTCCGCAGCTCGACGAGCCTTTCTAGAGGAAAGGGAATCAAAAGAGAAACAAAGAACTTACTTCGTAAAAGTCCTTATCAGTGTGTGAAGATTAAAATTTCTGTGTTTGTGCTCACAAGGATCAATAAACTAAGTAAAATGTGAGCGCTGGAATTCAAAGTAGAGCCATGACTTTAGAAGATTCAAAATCAGTGCGACATATATCTGTAAGCATCGTCAAACTGTTGAAGTTATAACAGAGGTAGCATTGGCGAGAGAAGCAATAAGCAGTTGTCTGATATGTGTAACGTGCATTTCACGCACAAGCAGCTCTATGGAAGTCTTGTTTGTTGTTTTTTATCTCCTATTAGAGATCAAATTTCTTCCGGTAAACTGACCTGACGACTGTGCAATATCATTTTACTTTGGTGTGAAGCCGCAGTCATATAAAACTTTTGGAAACAGGTAATTCCCATCTGGCTGTTCAGCAGGTTTTATTCCACAATCTAGATTTCGGCCTCAGGTCATTTTCAAGTGTTACAAGTATCTAAAATCATTGTACTTAGCTAGAACACAATTCATCATCAAATTAAGTATCTTGGCCTATAGAAACCAATTTTATGAAAAGCAAATGCGATAAAATTCGCGTAACAGGCTAATTCACTGAAATTAGCATGACTTATTCACTTGATACTGCTGTGGAATAAAGCAGACGACCAAATCACAGATTTAAACTTCGCTACTGTGTCTAAGCAGCCACAGCAGTAGCTGCAGAGTGCTGTGGTTCCTTAGGCACAGTGTAACGAAGTTTAAATCTCTGATCTGGTCGTCTACTTTATTCCACAACCATATCAACTGAATAAGTCACGCTAATTCCAGTGAATTAGCCTATTACGGAAATTTTCTCGCATTTTCTTTTGATAAAATTGGTTTATATATTCGAAGATACATATTTTGAGACGACATTGGCTCTGTTGGAGTTTAACGGTTTTTGGTACTTGTAGCAATTGAAAATCGTCTAAGACCGAGGTATAGATTGTGGAATAAATCTTGTTGAACATTCAAATTCCGGTTATATGTTTCAAAGAAAAACTGTGCAGTTTGTCATGGAAACGGGTTGCTTTTGAATAAATTTTTTTGAACACAAAGCTATCATTAATTGTCATGGTGCTACCAATAATTCTCATACAGTAAGGGAACAACATTCACAGGCTGTTGTTATGAAGTAACGGTATTTAACGCCCAGGAATGACACTTAATTTCAATTTCTCGGCTTGTTGTACTAGACTTATATTTTCCTGGAACAAGATAATCCGGTAGTTGTTGCAACTACGCTCCAACACACATAAATACTAACAGCTCTCAGTTCGTTCCATGTTTAAATAGCGAATAGAAATTTAGCGCCAAGTAGCTTTAATTTATGTTTGCAGATTGTGGTGGACTGTTAAGCTAAGCCCACCATTATTTTGGATGTAAAAAAAAGAGACATATTTGAATGTACTTGGCTGATCGGACGCTGTTACTACACTTGTGACAATCTTTACGCTGGAGTTACAAGCAACAGCTGATTCTGCCACCGAAGAAACTCACTGGATCTACACCTGGCTCCAGTATTAGAACGCAATCAAAATTACATTTTCTTCCCGTAAGCAACAGAATAATTAGAAATATAATATTTATTCATATTAAAACCACGTCTTCTTTTACTCTTTGTGGTGTCACGGCCAGACACCACACTTGCTAGGTGGTAGCCTTCAAATCGGCCGCTGTCCGTTAGTATACGTCGGACCCGCGTGTCGCCACTGTCAGTGATTGCAGACCGAGCGCCGCCACACGGCAGGTCTAGAGAGACTTCCTAGCACTCGCCCCAGTTGTACAGCCGACTTTGCTAGCGACGGTTCACTGACAAATTACGCTCTCATTTGCCGAGACGATAGTTAGCATAGCCTTCAGCTACGTCATTTGCTACGACCTAGCAAGGCGCCATTACCAGTTACTATTGATGCTGTAAAACATGTACCGTCAAGAGCGATATTCACCAACTATGGATTAAAGTTAAGTATTCCAGCAGCTACGTACGTTTTTTGTTAGTCTCATTTCCTTGACCTATCCAGACCTCACGCCAGCCTGCGTGAGCTAAAACGCGTGCCTTTCGGCTTCCTCTCGTAGTGGGTTGGCTCTCTTGCCAATCCACAACACTCTTAATGTGCCAAAAAAGAACAAATTTGTTAGATGGGACACCACAAATATCACTGGTGGTTGTGCTACTCGAAATAAATTGTAGCAGTGGGGGTCCACAGCTCAAATCTGATAAAAAACAAATTTTTCTGTTTAATATTTATCGTTTCTAGAATCCTCTTGAAATTTCCTGTGTTACGTTTGCCGTACCGAAATATTCGATATATGTATAAATAACAACACCCACTACGGTGGTTTCCGCAATAAACGTGCTCTCAGTGCCAACAAGGGGTGGCTACTACGTTTGGAGCACGGTTTCTCTTCAAACTTCGTACACCTTTAGTAGGCCTTTACGACAAGATACTGTGCAAGTAGTAAGGTGCACTACTCTGGCAAGTCCGAGAAAGTTTTATGCGTCTTTTGTCTCCATTATCTATCCATGCAACGTCGCCAGGCGTACTAATTCTTGTGGTCATGTAGTTAGCTCGTGCATGACACGACAGTTCGGATAGTACTGACATTTCTTTATTAACCTATATTTTTTCATCACAGGTCTCATTATATAATTTGTATGACATTTGAGAGGTAATATAGTAAAAAAAGAACGTGTGTATTTGCATGAAGTTTTCCATGTCTGTTTAGCAAATAACATCCAAAACGTGTGAAGTCGAGAGCACATCCAACAAGTAATTCTACATTACTCTTTTTGCCTGGCCCAAAGTGACTTACTATACTGCTGATTGTGAATAATGTAATTTGCACCATTATTTATCAAGGTTAGTCTTGGGCCTCCCATGTCTGTTCCTCGTCCTCGGAAATGTAATTAAAAGTAGTAAATAGTCAAATAATATATTAAATTCACTAAAACATCATGAAAATGCAAGTGTTTTTTTTTTCGTTATATTACCTCTCAAATCACATATAAATGATATAATGAGATCAGTGATAAAAAAACATAGATTAAAAAGTGAGTGTTTCCAGAATTCGAACTATTGTCTCGTCCACGACCTTCTTTCCATGTGTGAACGCTAAACACATGATCACAAGTGTGCTTGCCCTCCGTCCCATTGCACAGATACAAGATGTACATAATAGATGCATAAAATTTCTTTTTCGATTTTCTCGGAATTTCTAGAGTTGTGCACCTTACTATTTGTACATTACTTTGTCTTAACTGCCTGCTAAAGGTGCACAAAGTCTGAAGAGAATCCGTGATCCCAGTGCCGTGGCCTCCCCCTGTAAGTAATCAACTTGCACTGTGTGTGCTCTTTACTCTGTCGATCGCCAAGGAATGACGTGTTGCCGTCATTTCAGGCGGAGCGCTCAGCTAGTGAATACTACGGGGGAAGACATTCGTAGTTGGAGATGTTACCAGTCCAAATCATGTTCAATGGTAAAGTTCTTTACAGTCAAATCCGCTAAGTGGTTCCGAATGTCTACCACCTTATGAGGAAACAAACTGTACTCGATGCTTCACTGAAACTAAAGTCTACGACAAAACTTGTGGCCAAACCAACTATTGCATCGTTTATTGCTGTCCGGCGAATCAGGAGTGAACTGGAAAGAATCCAGGCAGGTGAGTCTTATCCTTTTCCTACTCCTGATATAGCAAGGCCGAAAGATCGAGGAAGGCCCATTTTAACTGTTTTAATGAGCAAGTCGTTTGTTGCTTGGTGAATAATTCCCACATTACGTGTAAAGGATCCACGCTAAAGGAAATTAATCATAAGTTACCATTTTTCAATAAATTTTGAATGAAGTACAGACACTCTTCGTACAATTTTTCTTCTAATTCTAGGATTAACGTCGACGAATATGGAGGCGAGTAACCGAAAAGTGCTCGGGGAACTAAGTATTATCTGGGGAAAACGACATGCTTGTAAGGTGGCGGTATAATTTTGCCGCTTAACGTACTATTTTAAAACAGCAGACGAGTTTGATACCAAAGTAAGAACCTACGGAATATCAGACCAGCTGTGTGGCTGGATTGAAGAGTTTTTAGCAAACAGAACACAGCATGTTGTTATCAATGGAGAGACGTCTACAGACGTTAAAGTAACCTCTGGCGTGCCACAGGGGAGTGTTATGGGACCATTGCTTTTCACAATATATATAAATGACTTAGTAGATAGTGTCGGAAGTTCCATGCGGCTTTTCGCGGATGATGCTGTAGTATACAGAGAAGTTGCAGCATTAGAAAATTGTAGCGAAATGCAGGAAGATCTGCAGCGGATAGGCACTTGGTGCAGGGAGTGGCAACTGACCCTTAACATAGACAAATGTAATGTATTGCGAATACATAGAAAGAAGGATCCTTTATTGTATGATTATATGATAGCGGAACAAACACTGGTAGCAGTTACTTCTGTAAAATATCTGGGAGTATGCGTGCGGAACGATTTCAAGTGGAATGACCATATAAAATTAATTGTTGGTAAGGCGGGTACCAGGTTGAGATTCATTGGGAGAGTGCTTAGAAAATGTAGTCCATCAACAAAGGAGGTGGCTTACAAAACACTCGTTCGACCCATACTTGAGTATTGCTCATCAGTGTGGGATCCGTACCAGATCGGTCTGACGAAGGAGATAGAGATGATCCAAAGAAGAGTGGCGCGTTTCGTCACAGGGTTATTTGGTAACCGTGATAGCGTTACGGAGATGTTTAATAAACTCAAGTGGCAGACTCTGCAAGAGAGGCGCTCTGCATCGCGGTGTAGCTTGCTCGCCAGGTTTCGAGAGGGTGCGTTTCTGGATGAGGTATCGAATATATTGCTTCCCCCTACTTATACCTCCCGAGGAGATCACGAATGTAAAATTAGAGAGATTAGAGCGCGCACGGAGGCTTTCAGACAGTCGTTCTTCCCGCGAACCATACGCGACTGGAACAGGAAAGGGAGGTAATGACAGTGGCATGTAAAATGCCCTCCGCCACACACCGTTGGGTGGCTTGCGGAGTATCAATGTAGATGTAGATGTACTTCAGGTAAAGTGATCAGAATTTGCATAGTACGAAGAGTAATACTTCATATATGGTCGACATGAACTTGATACTAACAAGGGTTCCATATTTTGCATGTAAACAGTCATGCAGTATCGCAATCACTTTGTTCTGAAATGGACGCAGCGAGTTTCCAGCCGTCGAGACAAGTAGAAAATGGAACGCATTTCAAGAGGGGCAATAAACGCCGACCCTTCCCAGCGGGGAGGCAGGCACCATTAGCGAACAATAACCTATTAAACGAGCTTCTCTGACACACATGCCTAGAAAGGAAAGAAACATCCTAATTTACCCATGTGGCCGTACTTAGACGACCAATACATGCAATTCGAATTTACAAAAATATGTTAAGTCGGACAAAAAAAGTTAACCGCGGTGCAGCGATGACAGGACAGAACACGCACAGAACGACCACACCTGATGCAGGGGAAAGCTTCTAGGAAAGGAATGTTTTCAGAATCTTACTGTGTTTATATCACGATTAATTTCATGTAATTTGTTAACTCATTGTCGGGATCTCCCTAATTATAGAGGATTTTCCAACGTCACAGCCAACCCCATTCGGATCTCCGACCGGGGACTTCTCAGAAGGATGTTGTTATCAGGAGAAAGAAAACTGGCGTTCTACAGGTTGGAGCGTGGAATGTCAGATCCCTTAATCGGGCAGGTAGGTTAGAAAAATTAAAAACAGAAATGGTTAGGTTAAAGTTAGATATAGTGGGAATTAGTGAAGTTAAGTGGCAGGAGGAACAACACTTCTGGTCAGGTGAATACAGGGTTATACATACAAAATCAAATAGCGGTAATGCAAGGCCGATGTACTTGAGGACAATATTATGGATATGGAAGAGGATGTAGATGAAGATGAAATGGGAGACATGATACTGCGTGAAGAGTTTGGCAGAGTAGTGGAAGACCTGAGTCCAAACAAGGCCCCGGGAGTAGACAACGTTCCATTAGAACGACTGACAGCCTTGGGAGAGCCAGTCCTGACAGAACTCTATCATCTGGAGAGCAAGATATATGAGACAGGCGAAATACCCTCAGACTTCAAGAAGAATATCATAATTTAAATCCCAAAGAAAACAGGTGTTGACAGACGCGAAAATTATCGAACTGTCAGTTTAATAAGTCATGGCTGCAAAATACTAACGCGAATTCTTTACAGACGAATGGAAAAACTTGTAGAAGCCGACCTCGGGGAAGATCAATGGATCACCAATTTAGTATTGGTAGGCAGCGTTGAGGATAAAAATCGTAGAGGGAGACCAAGAGATGAATACACTAAGCAGATTCAGAAGGATGTAGGTTGCAGTAGGTACTGGGAGATAAAGAAGCTTGCACAGGATAGAGTACGAGTAGCATGGAGAGCTGCATCAAACCAGTCTGTGGACTGAAGACCACAACAACAACATTTATTTCGAGTGTTCAGCTTTCAGCTTTATGTAGATACATCATGTTACAATAAACATTTTACTCTTGAGAACTCGTATTTAATTATTTTGTTGGAAAAAATTTCGAAATATCCACGAATGTATCCTATAGCGAAACGTTTTCACACTGTCAGATCTTAAAAAAAACACCATCATTGAGATCTTACTACCATTCTAAGTAAAAACCATTAGCTCAGTAAAAATTTCTTGATATAAAATAGCACAAAATATGTTAGCTGTCCTTGCTTCACCGAAATATCATTGTAATTCGTATTATTTAGGTGTTATTGTTATTATAATTAATTTTATGTATTTGTAAATCTTAATGAACCATGGACGTTGCCGTTGGTGGGGAGGCTTGCATGCCTCAATGATACAGATAGCTGTACCGTAGTGCAACCAAAACGGAGGGGTATCTGTTGAGAGGTCAGACAAACGTGTGGTTCCTGAAGAAGGGCAGCAGCCTTAACAGTAGTTGCAGGGGAAACAGACTGGATGATTGACTGATTGTTATTATAATTAATTTTATGTATTTGTAAATCTTAATGAACCATGGACGTTGCCGTTGGTGGGGAGGCTTGCATGCCTCAATGATACAGATAGCTGTACCGTAGTGCAACCAAAACGGAGGGGTATCTGTTGAGAGGTCAGACAAACGTGTGGTTCCTGAAGAAGGGCAGCAGCCTTAACAGTAGTTGCAGGGGAAACAGACTGGATGATTGACTGATCCGGCCTTGTAACACTAACCAAAACAGCCTTGCTGTTGTGGTACTGCGAACGGCTGAAAGCAAGGGAAAACTGCAGCCGTAATTTTTCCCGATGCCATGCACCTTTAATGTACGATTAAACGATGATGGCGTCCTCTTGGGTAAAATATTCCGGAGGTACAATAGTCCCCCATTCGTATCTCCGGGCGGGGACTCCTCAAGAGTACGTCGTTATCAAGAGAAAGAAAAGTGGCGTTCTAGGGATCGGAGCGTGGATTGTCAGATCCCTTAATCGGGGAGGTAGGTTAGAAAATTTAAAAAGGGAAATGGATAGATGAAAATTAGATATAGTGGGAATTAGTGAAGTTCGGTGGCAGGAGGAACACGACTTTTGGTCAGGTGAAGACAGGGTTATAAATACAAAATCAGATAGGGGTAATGCAGGAGTAGGTTTCATAATGAATAAATAAATAGGAGTGCGGGTAAGCTACTGCAAACAGCATAGTAAACGCATTATTGTGGCAAAGATAGACACGAAGCCCACGCCTACGACAGTAGTACAAGTTTATATGCCAACTAGCTCTGCAGATGATGAAGAAATTGATGAAATGTATGATGAGATAAAAGAAATTATTGAGGTAGTGAAGGGAGACGAAATTTTAATAGTCATGGGTGACTGGAATTTGAGAGTAGGAAAAGGAAGAGAAGGAAATGTAGTAGGTGAATATGAATTGGGGCTAAGAAATGAAAGAGGAAACCGCCTGATAGAATTTTGCACAAAGCATACATTAATCATATCCAACACTTGGTTCAAGAATCATGAAGGAAGATTGTATACGTAGAAGAACCCTGGAGATACTAAAAGGTTTCAGATAGATTATATATTGGTAAGACAGAGACTTAGGAACCACATTTTAAACTGTAAGACATATCGAGGGCTAGATGTGGACTCTGACCACAATCTATTGGCTATGAACTGTAAATTAAAACTGAATAAACTGGAAAAAGGCGGGAATTTAAGGAGATGGGACCTGGATAAACTGAAAGAACTAGAGGTTGTACAGAGTTTCGGGGAGAGCATAAGGGAACAATTCACAGGAATGGAGGAAAGAAATACAGTAGATGAAGAATGGGTAGCTTTGAGGAATGAAATAGTGAAGGCAGCTGAGGACCAAGTAGGTAAAAGAGATACTGAATTTAATTGATGAAAGGAGAAAATACAAAAATGCAGTAAGTGAAGCAGGCAAAAAGTAATGCAAACGTCTCAAAAATGAGATCGACAGGAAGTGGAAAATGGCTAAGCAGGGATGGCTACAGGACAAATGTAAGGATGTAGAGGCTTATCTCACGAGGGGTATGTTAGATACTGCCTACAGGAAAATTAAAGAGACCTTTGGAGCAAGGGGAACCACTTGCATGAATATCAAAAGCTCAGATGGGAACCCAGTTCTCAGCAAAGAAGGGAAAGCAAAAAGGGTGAAGGAGTATATTGAGGGCCCATACAAGGGCAATGTACTTGAGGACAATATTATGGAAATGGAAGAGGAGGTAGATGAAGATGAAGTGGGAGATATGATACTGCGTGAAGAGTTTGACAGAGCACTGAAAGACCTAAGTCGAAACAAGGCCACGAGAGTAGACAACATTCCATTAGAACTACTGATAGCCTTCGCAGAGCCAGGCCTAACAAAACTCTACCTTCTGGTGAGCAACATGTATGAGACAGGCGAAATTCCGTCAGACTTCAAGAAGAATATAGTAATTCCAATCCCAAAGAAAGCAGGTGCTGACAGATGTGAAAATTACCGAACTATCAGTTTAATAAGTCACAGCTGCAACTAACGCAAATTCTTTACAGACGAATGGAAAAACGGATAGAAGCTGACCTCGGGGAATAACAGTTTGGATTCCGTACAAAATTTGAAACACGTGAGGCAATACTGACCCTACGACTTATCTTAGAAGAAAGATTAAGGAAAGGCAAACCCATGTTCCTAGCATTTGTAGACTTAGAGAAAGCTTTTGAACATGTTGACTGGAATACTGTCTTTCAAATTCTGAAGGTGGCAGAGGTAAAATAGAGAGAGCGAAAGGCTATTTACAATTTGTACAGAAACCAGATGTCAGTTATAAGAGTCGAGGGACACGAAAGGGAAGCAGTGGTTGGGAAGGGAGTGAGTCAGGGTTGTAGCCTCTCCCTGATGCTATTCAATCTGTATATTGAGCATGCAGTAAAGTAAACAAAAGAAAAGTTCGGAGTAGGTATGAACATCCATGGAGAAGAAATAAAAACTTTGAGGTTTGCCGATGATGTTGTAGTTCTGTCAGAGACAGCAAAGGATTTGGAAGAGCAGTTGAACGTAATGGACAGTGACTGGAGAAGAGGGTATAAGATGAACATCAACAAAAGCAAAACGAGTGTAATGGAATGTAGACGACTTAAGTGGGGTGATGGTGAGGGAATTAGATTAGGAAATTAGGCACTTGAAGTAGTAAAGGAATTTTGCTATTTGGGGAGCAAAATAACTGATGATGGTCGAAGTAGAGAGGATATAAAATGTAGACTGGCAATGGCAAGGAAAGGGTTTCTGAAGAAGAGAAATTTTTGACATCGAGTATAGATTTATGTGTCAGGAAGTTGTTTCTGAAAGTGTTTGTATGGAGCGCAGCCAAGTATGGAAGTGAAACATGGACGATAAATTGTTTAGATAAGAAGGGAATTGAAGCTTTCGAAATGTGGTGCTACAGAAGAATGCTGAAGACTAGATGGGTAGATCACATAACTGATGAGGAGGTATTGAATAGAATTGGGGAGAAGAGGAGTTTGTGGCACAATTTGACGAGAAGAAGGGATCGGTTGGGAGGACATGTTCTGAGGCATCAACGGATCACCAATTTGGTATTGGAGGGCAGCGTGGAGGGTAAAAATCGTAGAGGGAGACCAAGAGATGAATACACTAGGCAGATTCAGAATGATGTATGCTGCAGTAGGTAGTGGGAGATGAAGAATCTTGCACAGGACGGAGTAGCATGAAGAGCTGCATCAAACCATTCGTAGGACTGAAGACCACAACAAGAACAACAATGCTAATGTACACGTAAAATTATTAAGTCTACCTTGTGAAACGTTACGTGTTATGCAAATGTTTATTGCAACAGTAAACTGACTTGGTGTGTGGCTGTGTGAGTGGGACCGGTGTTAGGCAGTGCGAGTTCAATCTGTTACATAGTTGTGAAATATCTTCATAAAAAGTAAAAATATATTTATATTTAAAAATAGTTGTATCGATATCGATTTCAGAAATTGATGGAGATTTTGCGGCAGCATGGCAAACGTAAGGACATCATCATTTCTGCAACGAACAGATTGCGTTACGCCCATGCACACACCAGACGAGATGCAATCACCAAGGTTGTAAGGTCCTCATATGCTTTCTGCTGTTGTAATTTATTCATTGCCGTTGTTCGTAAATTCAAAATTTTTCGAAACTTTCGGAACGACATTTACACAGAAGCCTGGTTAGATCAAAATTTATTTTCACTACCACCAAATGCCGTAAACTAGAATTCATGTATGAGTATCTTGAAAGCGAACCAGCTGTGAGAATTCGGTCTGTAATCAGAGACTGTAAGAGTGAAGCTGATTTTTACCACACTCAGAAGCTTCTCAGGACCGTGTAAAACATAGTATAATAATGACGGAAAATATTGATAAGCCTGAGTTTTCATGTCAAGTCAAATATTTTGAGAGACGTTTTACGTAGGAGCCAATGCCCCACATATCTGTATAAAGTCAAATATCCGTGCAACAATTACCAATACACCGATAAATCCGTGTACAGCGGTAATTTAATATGGCCCCGGCTGATTTCCTATATGTACCACGTTAATCACCTCTCATTACAACGATGAAGTAAATTAAGCAACACCCTGTTATAAAGAAGACAAAATTTCGAGCTACTTAGTATTTCCTACTTCTAAGCAGCTCTCTGTAGCGTTAGGTATTGCTTATTTAGCTACTGGACTCTAGGCGCTTCATTTCCAGAAGCTTCACTACACACTACAGTACTGTATTTATTCTAGCGGTAAAGAGAAAAGCGTACACCCGGGGGCAAGCTGTGCTGAGCGGCAAACGTCAAAGAGCTCCTTTGTTTGAACGTGTGTTTAGTTGGTCCATTGTTGAGCTTCGGCAGCAGACAGAAGTGTTTTGTTGGGTTCATACGCAGCTTATCTCTGCGGTTTTTTCAACCTATGAACGTTTTTAGTTGATGTAAACGCTTTGGACTTCGCTAAGATTTGTAAAATGGCAGGAAGTCGGAAACAAATAATGTTGGAGACAAAAATGAAGCTTCTCAAAGACACTGATAACGGAATGAAACAAGTAGACGTGGCGAGAAAGTATGGACTTGCGCAATTAACGTTAGCTACATTCCTTAAGAAGCGAAAAGAAATTGAAGAAAGTTTTGTGGGTGGCAAATTTAACCCCTTAGGAAAAAGAATGAAGACGCCTGCTGCTAACAATGAAGAGAGTGCTACACTGCAGTGGTTTAATGAGATGCGTGCACAGAATTTACCATTTAATGGTCCGTCCGTTGATATGACGAAAAGCCTTAGATTTCGCTAAGTTGCTTGGCGATTCTAATATTAATGCAAGCAACGAATGGTTGCAAGGATTTAAGGACAAGCATGGGATCATTTTTAAAGTGGTTTCAGGACAAGAAAAATCAGCACCTTTAGGTGATGCAGAAATTTGTGGGAAAAATACCACGTGTAAACTGTTGGAAATATACAGTCCTGAAATCTTGTACAGAGCAGATGAGACGGGATGGTTTTATCAACTGATACCAGAGAAGACGATGGTCTGTAGAGGAGAAAAATGTAAAGTAGGAAAGCAGTCTAATGTACGTCTAACCGTTCTTCTCTGCACCAACGCTTCAGGACCGGACGATAAGCAAACCCACAGTGCTTCAGAAATGAAAGAAGCTTACCAAGTAAGAGGGTACATACATTTTATTTTACCTTCCTTTAATTTATAAGTTAATTCAATACTTTATAGCTTCAGCTGTAATGTTTTGCTGCGATCGTTTTGTAAATGTGAGGCCGGCCAGTGTGGCCGAGCGGTTCTAGGCGCTTCTGTCTGGAACCGCGCGACCGCTATGGTCGCAGGTTCGAATATTGCCTCGGGCATGGATGTGTGTGGTATCCTTAGGTTAGTTAGGTTTAAGTAGTTCTAAGTTCTAGGGGACTGATAACCTTAGATGTTAAGTCCCATAGTGCTCAGAGACATTTGAACATTTGTAAATGTGACTTCTTTTATTGCAGTCTTTTGCAAGGCAAAGCGAAAAGCATGGATGAAGTCTACTCTTTCCACTGAGTGACTGCTTTCACTTGATAAAGACATGTCAATAAAGAATAATAAAACAGAATTGTTGGTGGATAATTCTGGTGCGCTGAAGGACGTTGAAGTATGCTACATCCCCCGGACCATACTTCGATTCTTCAGCCACTAGATTGGGGGATAACAAAGAACTGTAAGACAAAATACCGTTCACATTTATTTCAACACGTGATCTCAAACATTGAAAGAAAGGTGAGTAATCCGTACAGTTTCCGATGCGAAGTAGCTTGTGACATGATTGCTGATTCCTGGAACGGTGTACAGCAGAATGTGATTGTGAACTGCTGGGAAAATGCAGGAATTTCCGAAAGTGAAGGTGGTGATGAGAAATTCGCCTGTTGAAGATTCTGACGATGACAGTGATGTGGTAAGTGCGAATCCCCCTCCTCTGATAGAGTTGTTAGGTCAGTTGGAAACCATTCTGCAAGTAGCATCCTCAATCCCCAGTGTTTCAACGCAGCAATTGATTGCGTTAGGGGAGATAAAGACATTATTCACAAGAGAATTTTTACGAAAAAGAAACAAAGGGAAATAAGTGAATTTTTCTGCACAAAAGTAAGACATTCTACAGGTACAAAATTAATAAATGAAGTGAACAAAATATGTTTCATTATTTGTCTTTTAATGTTATTTTTCATCAGAAAAGTACTACAGTAACGTACTTTTCAGCCACGAAAACATGGCGTGTCACAGTCACAATGTCTCATTATAACAATAACCCTGGTATAAGAATTTAATATTCATGGTCCCATGAAATTCGTTCTATCGAGGTTTGACTGTAGTGTTTCTGAGTTGACACGCATTTCCTTAACAAAATTGTCCTCACATTATGTTACGTGAGATTGGCAGAAAGATGTCAGGACCACGTTGACCCTTTCCCAAGTTTTCTTACAAGAACTGGAACTGGACTTCGTCAACCGTATCACTCGAAACAGACACCGTGACTGGCGACATTCATTTCCACCACACCATCATGGAAATGAAGAACGATCACGCAAAACTGATTACTACAGAGGCAATTACAGACGAAATAACAAACATCATCTATGATTCACGCTGGTATAATATGAACGATTATAGTGACAGCAGTCATTTCTGATGTGACGATCATGATCAAAGCAATCGACAAAATAGACGCTATGAAAACCAAGATAGGAACTATAGCAGTAAACAAAAAACATCGATAGGCGCAGCTCGTATAATAATGGATACAATTGTGGTAGGTTAAGCCCACAGAACTCACGGCAAACAGAAATTACAGAGACAGTCATCAAAGCAAACTAATAACACAATGCAAGACAGTAAACATCGGCTAAACGTAAGTAGATCAAGTCAATCGCGAGACGTATAGGTAGTCGAAGTGAGACCGCCTAACCTGTCCAACAACCAGCGGCGTTGAAATAACACACAGAAATGACCCGCAGCTCCGATGGCTGGCGTCATTATAGACAGGACTAAAAACATGAATGCCAAAACAGCAAATTTTGTACATCGTGAAGGCATAAGAGACATCGTATTGCAGGTATCAAAAACACACACAATGCTATCGCACATAGAGCGATCTTTCTAGGTGTCACTTTGCCTGCTGTTCTTAACGCAGGAAGCTCCATATCTGTGATCAGTGAAATAGCTTTCAACAGATGTTCAAAGACGATTATTCCTTCATAAAATAAAAATTGAAGGTGCTATTTCAGGCAAAAGTGTTGACGTACGAAGTCAAATTTGTTTGGATTTCACATGTCAAAGCCACAAACTCGTGAAGAGTTTCTTGTATGTATCGCTGTTGTCGACAAACATGATACTGCAGGTAGATTTTTTAAATGAACACAAAGCAATTTTCAATTCTAACAATTCTGAAATAATTGCAGAGGTTGAAGGTAAGTCAATTGCTCTGAAATTTGAAGTCTGGACATCAATAAAAGATGAGAAAGTTAATCGTCTATGCTTTTTCTCAGACCTTGCAGACATTTTCCATCCGAATTCTTTTACTATGACAGGCGATTTTTATGTACTGCTTGAGATTACACTGATCATAAAACAGACAACAGAAAAAAGAGACATAATAGAGCATTGCACAAATATAGATGGGAGGAATCTTTTGACATTTTGCATTCACATTCAGTTGTTTTTACTCACTGTAGTGGGACTATAAGGACTTTTAGTACTGATTTAAAGTAAAATATAACAGTAAATTTAGTGTTAAGTCATACATCACTCCTGCGCATTACAGAGAACAAGTGACGGCTGAAATCCTGTCTATGCTACAGCAAGGTGTCATAGAGCCAGTAGTTGATTCGTACCATAACCCACTGCACGCAGAAAGGACGCATCGACCGGATTCTTATTAGAATCAACACAAATTAACAACATTATTTTACCTGAGACAGATAGACCCCCAAATCTTCGATGAATTATTGCAGAATTTGTATGGTTTACAAATTCTGTCTTCAGTCTATTTGAGAGTTAGTGTCTGGCAAATAGAATTGCACCCACAGTGTGTAAAATATAATGAATTTCTCTGTTTCGAAGAATACTGTCAGTTTCGCAAGTTATAAGTGTTCAATTGTGTGTCAAATCTTATGGGACTTAACTGCTACAGTCATCAGTCCCTAAGCTTACACAATACTTAACCTAAATTATCCTAAGAACAAACACACACACCCATGTCCGAGCGAGGACTCGAACCTACGCAGGGACCAGCCGTACAGTAAACGCAAATTACCATTTGATCTTAACATTTCTTCTACCGCCTTCATTCGCAGTTTAAACTCTATCTTAACTGAGTACTTGAAGCAACACATTACCTCATATGTTGATGAAATCCTTATAGCTGAAAAACCATAGTCACACCATAACCATATCCTCAATAGTTTGCTCCAGATTTTTCAAGAATCAGGAATTACTGTCAATCCGGAAAAATCGAAATTCGGTGAGATCAGAATAATGTTTCCAGGGCACATCATCTCTTCTGAAGGCACAGAGCGTGATTCCAAAAAACTTCTGGCGGTAACAGACATTCCTGCTCCTACTATCAAAGGAAAAGTTCGTAGCTTTCTTGGCTTCATAAATTTTTATCGTCGCTTCTTTTGTATGAAAATTTTTGCCACCGCAAAACTTTGTTCTCTTACTATCAAAAACGCATTATAGCACTCGGATGAACAGGCGCAAGTAGAGTTTCTGTGTCTAAGAGATGCACTTCTCAATGTTCCGGGCCAGTCACGTGATTTTTATTTTACAACAGATTCATCAAAAGTTGCAAAAAAGTGTGGCTTTTGCTAATCACGTTCTAACTAAATCAGAAAGAAATTATTCAATAACTGAATTAGAAGCTCTAGCAATCATCTGGGCAGTTTGAAATTCCGTTCATCTATAGAGATCATCGTGCATTAAAATTTTTAATGCCTTCAAAACTGAACTGTGACAGATTAAAACGTCGGACATTGTATGATAAAGAATTCCGTTTTGTCATTTTCTTAGTTCAGAAAATGCTTTTTCAGAAGTACCCATTGGCTTAGATAAAATTAATATAGGAACTAATCTTGTGAAAAACTTCAGTATACCGTATATTCAGAATGTTGCCTCTGAGAACTCTGTTATTTCTTCTTTAAAAGATATTGCACAGGAACAGAATAAGGATCTGGTCTGGAAAGATATGAAATAATTGGCACAACAAAACAAACACAGATGCTTCCCTGTACGGAAGAAATCCTCTTCAAGCATTGGACAATCAACGACTTTCTTAGGGTCTTATGTATTCCTGATGATTTTATAAATAAACCCATGTGGGGCACAGGTCCTGTGGAGGTACGTACCTTTTATTTTGTCTGTTCTAACTAACTACTCGCCTTTTGGTCTTCATGTCAGATTGTAACAGACATGCCGGCCGCGGTGGCCGTGCGGTTCTAGGCGCTCCAGTCCGGAGCCGCGCTGCTGCTACGGTCGCAGGTTCGAATCCTGCCTCGGGCATGGGTGTGTGTGTGATGTCCTTAGGTTAGTTAGGTTTAATTAGTTCTAAGTTCTAGGGGACTCATGACCATAGCAGTTGAGACCCATACTGCTCAGAGCCATTTGAACCATTTGTAACAGACATCATGCTGTACATATATATTAAAAAGAGTTTGGCTCTATGCATATGTTCCAAATTTAAGCACACAATTGCACATTGGAGTCGTCATTGAAGAATAAATTTTTTGGTGACACTAAGTCGACGTGGAAAACATTAATTAATTTTATTGAATAATATGACTATTGCTTAACATTGTTTTTGCCACTTGTGAAGTCATCCATTACACAGTCGCTGGTGTACCAATAAAATTTTGACACTCCTGTGTTGTTGGGATTTTATAATGACAATTGTATCTTGCATTTGTGTGATAACAAACTCGGCTTTAGTTCCTGCTTCCCTTTTATGCTTAAACTTGTATGTATGATTTTTCTTAGCCGATGAATGCGTTCCCTGTTTTGTTTACTGATTTACTGCATTGGTTTTTTGCTGCGTATGTGTAGAATAAGAGATTTCGCTGTTTTTGTGATGAAATAGTTGCCTTTTTTGGGTACGATAATGAATTAAGCTTCTTTGATGAACTAGTTTTGTGTGTGGTTATGTACTGTGGTGTCTGTAGTTTTATGAGAGCTCACTTTGGATAAGTATTTAGTGTTCGAGGCAATAAATAAGCTAAATGTTATGACATAAGAAAATTACAAAAAACTAGTATAGGAGGAGACTAGGTTGTAAATGTAACAGTTGCTGCTAGGCATGAAAAAGATACGATAAAAAATGGATGTAGTAAGATGTGTGAGTAGGTGGGTGAAATAAAATTATGTAGCGTGGAAAAATTCATGAATACGGGCACGTAGAATAACGATTATTATGATGATGTGGTAATGAAATTTAGGCAAATTTTCGTGATATTTTTGGGAGGTAAATCAACTTGCAAGGAATTACTATATGAATATGATGTTTTTGGCAGGTAGATTGAGGTGAAGGATGTTATGGGAAAAATCTGAACCTTCAGAGAATGTACAATATCCTTACAGTACTGATGTTATAGAGCTGATCAGTGCACCAGAGTAGTACATAACACTAGAATAAAATATCACTCAAACTGACTCAGACTTTGGCTTTCAAGTGAACTTAATTCTCTTTCCGTTTCCTATACATGAACCATGATACATTTGTTGTTTGTCCTGTGTTTCTGGACTATATACTATCTTCCTTTTACGTTGTGTGTATGTTTTTATCTATGAATTTTTATTACCACTGTTCCTATATTATACATGTTAATTGTTAGCTCTGAATAAACAAACACTTTTTGTCGCAGAAGATCTACTGTTGTGTTTACACTAGATTTTTCTTGTACACTTTCATTCCTATTGGTCACCATCAGAAAATAATGATGTTCTGTCAATTGCTTCTCCTGTTAACTTTGCTTTGTATCTGACACGTAATATTGCGTAATTCTTTTTGTATGTAGATATTTTTGATCACAGTGACTATTTTAATCTACCAATACTCATGCTTTGTACATAAACTTTGTCTTGCATTTTCATACGTTCTTGTTGTAATATTTGAAATATTTGCTTGGAATAAGGTCATTTCTTAGAAAGACAACACTGCACGTGCAAATCAGATAGCCAATTTGTAATGTAAATCACAAATTCATAGATGTTACCAGAGATTCAAATAAATTTTGCACACTTAAAGGAAACAGTAGTACTGAGTTTATCAGCGAAATTTCAAATTGATATATGAGTTGTCTGTGGAAAACTGCTTACCTGAATCTGCCCACACCTGATTCTGCATGTACTTCCAATATGCAGAGTGTAGTCAGTCATAGAAGATCAGCTGCCTTACTGACTGCCCCTTAGCCTAGAACATTCTTCATACTCATTGGCGTTGCTCACCTGGGGGTTCAGTGCTAGGGGGTCGGCATTCTTATCGATAGTGGACTTCAAGAAAGGAGTCAGTATTATGCTAGCTGCATTTATTTTAGCCACAAGATTAATGAGAAGATATATTAACAGTGCCTCAGTGGTGCTAAGTGATGCAACATTTTTCCCTCAAATGTATTCACATAATAGTCTCTGTATTAATGATACGAGTTATTAAAGCAAATCTTCATGTGCCATGAATGATACAATATTTATCTACAATCTACAGAACTCAGCTAATAGTTTGCGTACTTCCTCCTTCTGCAAAGACAATCTTCATACGTAAAACTCATCCCAGAGCATTCTCTTGCACATTTTGTAACCTAAATACTAACACTAGTAATCTTATATATATCTTTATGCCATTGTAGTCACTCCTCTGTAATTACTTTTAGAAATTTCATTCTCCACAGCTATGACGATCTGTATGAAATTTTTTCTACTACTCTAATAAATCCACCTATACTATGCTGGGACAAAGGTGAATGAACGCACTGTTGGAGTAGTGAATGAGATCCTTGACTCCGTATTGACTTATATCAGCAGTCTATCAGTCGTGCAGCGCCGGGGCACTCTTATTTGAGGCGCTGTAGCGCGCAGTTGAATTTTTAAAAGAATGAGATCTCTATTCCGTGAATTTGAGAGAGCTTATCTAGAATACTTCATTAATGAGATGAGTTATTTTAAAGGTAGGTTTGTAGTTTCTTTGTCATGAATGAATTTTGTAATTTTAGACTCTTCCTAAGCTGTGCAGTCTTTTTGTGAGCAGTCAGAGTTTCATTTCTCAAAAATGATTTTCTTTGAAGTGAAACTCACCTCCATGATCCACAGTGAAATATTGAATTTTTATCTTGTGTGCATTGGACCATACACCACACGTGGCAACCAAATTTTTCTCACAAAAAAATGTAGAGTAGATAATTCATCTTTAGCAGCTGCGTCTGCTAACTTGTACTTCCTTCCGGGAACGTCAGTCCTCCACACACAAAAAGGTGGCATGCTGAGCAAGACACTAGTCAGTTTTATTTCGGGGCAGATCTCGTCTTGCATTCTTACAAGGGCAGTGTGTAGTCTGAAATTTCAGGTGTCATGCTTGCAACTACTTGAATTTTCAGTAATATCAAACAGTTATTTTCTTCCAATTAGAGCAGTAATTTATTTTTGTGCATTTTTGTGCATCAATCATTGCACTTCATATAACATATCGTTCATATTGTGCTTCGGTACTGAATTTTAGTTATATAGTTTCCTTTCAACACACAATTAGTTTCCTTTGGCATTTAATTAGACTCATTTTCTTTATTTCAAATCTTCCATGTTGCGAAGTTTGAAAATTTATTTCACGACACAATCACATGCACCACACCCGGCCATGTTACACGAGGGAAAGTTTTCTAAATTTATGTTTCTGTTTGTCTCAAAAGCAGATAGCATTTTATAGAAAACTTGCAACGTAATTGACAGACTGTGGTCGCGTTTTGAGTTGCATACCCCACGGAATGTTGTATTTTAATAAAATTTTTTATTTGTAGGATTTAAGGGATAGGGAGAAGAGAGAACGGAAGCTTCAGTGACCTTGAAGGTGAAATCTGCCTCAATAGCAGCTCTGCATGAGTGGGTGAGATTCAGTTTGGCTATTTGTCTAGTCTAAGCTGGCTGGAAAGAAAGGAGCCCACAATTGGACTGAGATCTAAAATAGACTTAACTGCGTACTTGGTTAGGGAATGAAACGTGCGAAATGAAATTAGAATCTAATGATCTCGTTTCTTTGCCTGAAAGTGATGGAGGTGACAGTCGTCGTGACATATGGGAATTTCATTCTGAATAATAGAGCTATTGACTTTGTTGTTCGTTCTTTCTTCTATCAGCTGAAGTACTTCTTCTGCTACCCGTGTTTTTTTTTTCGCAGCTACCTTCCTACAACTACGTTTATCTTTGCAACTTCTGTGATGCCACTTCTGTGATGGCACTTTTTACAGACGTCCATTCTTCATCAACAGAACTGGCTACTGAGGTACTGATTATCGCAGTATGTATAGCGGCGCTCCAGAATTTCAGTACCTGAAGTGTTCCTTCTGTTACGCATGGTTCTTTTGCAGCTACCTTTAACTGAGCCACTCATTATCACGATATCATAACGGCAACGAATTTCAAGACCTTAAGTATTTCTTGTGTTATCCATGGTTTTCTCGCTGCTGACTTTCTGTAACTATGTTTCTCTGTCCAGCATCTGCGATGGCCCTTTTTAGAAATGTCCATTCCTCTTCTACGGAACTGCTTACAGAGCTACTGATTATTGCAGTCTCTACAGCAGCAAAGAATTCCAAGCATGTCTCTTTCTTTCTTGGCACTTCCGTATTCCACTTTTTTGCGTACTGATTCTCCCTGATTAGATTTTTTAACTTCAGCCTACCTTTCATCTTTAAGAAATTATGATCTGATTGTATATCTGCTCCCGGTACGGTTTACAATCCAGTCAGTATCTGATTTCAGAATATCTGCTGACCTTGATGTGATCTAACTGTATTCTTTCAGTACCTCGTCCAAGTATATCGGTACCTGCTCCTCTTGTGATTCTTGAACACTGTGTTCAATGTTACTAGCTGAAATTTATTGCAAAAGCCAATTAATCTTTCTCGTATGTTTATGTCCCTACCAACCCCATATTCTCCCATAACTCTGTTTCCTGCTCTTTCCCCTACAGACAACGGTTTCCAGTCATCCTTTACTATTACATTTTCATGTCCATTTACGTACTTTACTACCCTTTGAATGTCCTCATACAATCTATCTCTTCACTTTCTGTCTGCGGCGTCCACATGTAAACCTAAATTTCTGAGGTCGGTGTTGGTTTGATATCGATTCTGATGAGAACAACCCCACAACTGAACCGTTCACAGTAACTCATTCTCTGCTTACTTTCCTGTTCATAATGAGTCGTACTGCCGTTAAACCAATTTGTGCTAGTGTAGATGCTGCTCTATACTCGTCTGGACAGAAATCCTTGTCTTCTTCCCATTTTACTTCATCGGTCTCCACTACATCGAGACTGAGCCTTAGAATTTCTTTCACATTTCCTAGCTTTCCTACCACGTTCCGACTTCTGACATTCCACGCCTCGAGTTGTAGAACATTATCCTTCTTTCTGTTACTCAATCTTTTTCTCGTGGTCACCTCCCACTTGACCATTCCCCTCTCTCCTTGAAATCCGAAGGGGGGGACTAATCCAGAATATTTTGCCAGTTAAGGAATCATCAAGTCCCTTTTCAGTTACGGGGTACATGTTATATGGATACACATTACGTGTCTTTAATTCTGTGGTTACCGTATACTCCTCGACCTTTATTGCTGATTCTTCTGCCTTCTAGGGGCTGTTTTCCAACGCAAAGACAAGAGAGTGCCCTGAAGCTCTGTCCAGTTCTCTGTCTTCATTTAGAAGGCCGTTGGCAGATCGAAGGTGCAGTTTTGTTCGTTAGTATACAGGGTGTTACATAAAGGTAAGGCCAAACTTTAGGAAACATTCCTCACACACAAAGAAAGAAAATGTGGTATGCGGACATGTGTCCGGAAACGCTTACTTTCAATGTTAGAGCTCATTTTATTACTTCTCTTCAAATCACATTAATCATGGAATGGAAACACACAGCAACAGAATGTACCAGCCTGACTTCAAACACTTTGTTAGAGGAAATGTTGAAAATGCCCTCCGTTAGCGAGGATACATGCATCCACCCTCCGTCGCATGGAATCCCTGATGCGCTGATGCAGCCCTGGAGAATGGCGTATTGTATCACAGCCGTCCACAATACGAGCACGAAGAGTCTCTACATTTGGTACCGGGGTTGCGTAGACAAGAGCTTTCAAATGACCCCATAAATGAAAGTCAAGAGGGTTGAGATCAAAAGAGCGTGGTGGCCATGGAATTGGTCCGCCTCGGTCACCGAATCTGTTGTTGAGAAGCGTACGTATGAAATCATGGCGGTGAATCGAGGAAGTATAGTACATACTGACGAAACTAAAATGAGCTCTAACATGGAAATTAAGCGTTTCCGGACACATGTCCACATAACATATTTTCTTTCTTTGTGTGTGAGGTATGTTTCCTGAAAGTTTGGCCGTACCTTTTTGTAACACCCTGTATACTAACGAACAACCCATAGTACCCAATTGAAGGAGTTCCTAGTATGCTGGTGATATCGCTCTGGCAACCCAAAGCACAAATTTCGATTCAACAGAAATCACCCTAAAGAGTGCTGTTGAAGGTCTGTCGAAATACTACAGAATAAACCAGCTTAAACCAAACCCATCAAAGACACATATTGCGCTTTCATTTCCATCTGACAAAGAGGGAAGCCACCTGCAAGCTAAAAATAGAATGGTCAGGGTTAACCTGGAACTCCAAAACACCTAAGAATAACAATTAACGGATATCTAACGTTCAAAAAACACTGCAACACTTTCAAATCAAAAGTCTCCACAAGGAACAACCTACTGAGAAAACAGACCCGATCACAGTGGTGCAGTGAGACTGATACCATCCGAACTTATAGAATGACATTATACTACTCCGCTGCAGAGCAGTATGAATCAACGAAGACGAAACAGATGGATATTGCTCGAAACGACACATGCAGAATTATTACAGACTGAAGTCAACTCCAGTCGAATGGCTCTGCCACATTGCAGGAATTGCACCACATCCTCTTCGAAGAGAAATAGCAGCAAACAGCGAAAGAACGAAATCGGAGCGCGAAAAAAAAGCATCTTATGCATGGCCAACAACGGTACACGTAAAGACTAAGGACAAGGAAACGTTTCCTCGGAATATCGTAGAAACTAACAACCGCTGATGAAGGAGCCAGGCTGCAATTATGCTTGAGACATCCGACCCTCCTGGTTGGAAGTCTGCAGCTAGTGGTCTAGTGGCTAGCGTTGCTGTCCCTGGATCATGGGGCCCTGGGATCGATTCCCAGGCGGGTCTCGAATTTTTCTCTGCCCGGCGACTGGGTGTTTGTGTTGACCTCGTGATTTGATCATCATTTGTGACAGCCGCTAGATTGGACAGAGTAAAATTTGGACTGTGTAAAAATGGGAGTTTGTACAGGCGCTGATGACAGCTCATTGAGCGTCGCACAATCCTAACATCATCATCATCCTGATTGGAAAAGATGTCCAAAATATTTACCCGTGGTCCCAATGAAAATTGGTCGATCTGTAAGAGTATGAGTAGGTCAAGGTCTCGAGTGGTCACATCACGGGTTAATCTGGCAAAATGAGGATATATTGAAGAAAACAAATCTCAATGTGACTCCGGGTAAGAACAGACTGTTCAACATATGTTTCAGTGTCGACTGTGTCTATCAACCTGCACAGAAGAAGACCTTCTCCAGGCAACGGAAAATGCATTGAATGTTACCAAATTTTGGTCAAAGATGACATAAACTGAGTTGATCCGCCAACAATTGTATAAAATGCGTTTTGTGTGTGTTTCTGGGACGAGAATAATGACAATAAGCTCACGTTGCCTGAAAGGTGACGAAAAAAGCACGTCAAGGAGGAAAGAGAGAAATGGAGGGACAGACATAAATGTAGAATAAGAAAAAAGGGAAGATACGAAACACAGAATTTGAAGTTCATTTCAAATCGTGGTACAGAATCTCTGTTTGGTTAAGGACTTCTGGGACGTCTCGGCAAGTAGTTCTCTCGCTGGTGAGGGAAGGGAGGCAGGGCGTTACCATCGCGACGGCAGCCAGTTACCGCCCCTGCCAGCCGCCAGCCGCCTGGGCGAGGGCACAAGTGCTCGTTACGGCCTGTCTGGGTGCCGACCTCCGCTCTCGGGTCGCTGGCACAGTGACTCCGGCGCTGAAGGGCCGCTCGCTCGCTCACCGGATGATTCCGCGGTGCACTCTGCTTCGTCGTCTCTCCACACGGGCTGCAGACGCGGAGCCTGTTAACGCACGACCTGCCTATTGTCTCTGCTTTCCCAGCAGACCGGCAAGCTTAACAGCCTCCCTCTCGAGCCCTATCTGTCTCACTCGACAGCCCTGCGGAGTGATGTAGAAATAAGAAAGGGGTATCCTGAGAGAAGTCGCAAATTCTCACAAACTGCTCTCTACGTCGTACATCTCCAGCGCTGATTCTGTTTACCATAGTATTTGTTTCGAATAAATGTTATAATGCGTCGAGCACTTTCTATAAACGGCAGTGCACCCCTAGTGGTATCGTGATAGCGTTGTTGAAAGAGCTTAACTTACAGTTGTACGTATACTTGCATGACATAACACAGTGAGCATACCAACTTCCAATAATTTTGAATTACACAGCACAAATCCCTCAACAGTTTTGTAATCTGTCTCCGGATTGCGATTCTGTGATTTGCTCCATCGTATACCATACACTTGTGAAAACCCTTCCGTTCCCGGATCATTTGGTGTTCTATTCCGTCCTCACAACCTGGATCCATATCAGACAGTATTCAGAAACGTCAGAATAAAGTAGTTCATCACCTGTCATCGGTCAGTCATCGAAACTTTCGACCAGATAGGAAAAGATATCAGATGCACCAATAGTGTAAAACTGACGTTAACTCATTTACATACTTTTAAAGTGTAAGTACATTACAAGCATTAAAAATGGCTCTGAGCACTATGGGACTTAACTGCTGTGGTCATCAGTCCCCTAGAACTTAGAACTACTTAAACCTAACTAACCTAAGGACATCACACACATCCATGCCCGAAGCAGGATTCGAACCTGCGACCGTATCAGTCGCGCGGTTCCAGACTGTAGCGCCTAGAACCGCTCGGCCACAGCGGCCGGCTACAAGCATTAAATCCAAAGCTTTTGTAGTTTTAGTATAACATTAATTTAAACACAAAATTTCAATATAAGGAGCGTTTTTAATTCGTGAATCCAACATAACGTATCATAAATTATTAGGCAAACAAAGAGCCACGTATGTTTACTTGAATGTTGCAGCGCAGCTAAGGAGCACTGGGGCAACTAGACAACCATACAACGCGCTTTCGTTCCACTACGTCTAGCTATATAAATAAATGGATGTTTGTTTATTTATATGTCTAAGATGATGACTCATTGCTCGGGAAATAATATTTGGGCATTATTTCTGAACATTTCACAATGATTTCAAAAATGGTTCAAATGGCTCTGAGCACTATGGGACTTAACTTCAGCGGTCATCAGTCCCCTAGAACTTAAAACTACTTAAACCTAACTAACCTAAGGACTTCACACACACCCATGCCCGAGGCAGGATTCGAACCCGCGACCGTAGCGGTCGCGCGGTTCCAGACTGTAGCGCCTAGAACCGCTCGGCCACCACGGCCGGCACAAAGATTTCCTAGAGTTCTGTGTGACTAGGTCAGCAATTAAGTGCAAGTAGCATCAAGGCACTAGGAGTAGACAACTACTCAGAGTTATTAAGATTTTTGGAAGAACATACCAGAGCATAACTATTCCAGCTGGTGTGTGAGATGTATGTGACAGGTGAAGACTTCAAGAAGAATCTAATTATACAAACTTAAAGAGAGGAAGGAGCTGACAGGTGTGAGTACTACCCAGCCAACAGACTAATAAACCATGGTTGCAAAATACTCCCTGCAATCGATTACGTATGTGTTACGCCTATTCATATCATCATGCTCATTTGGAATAGGTCACTCTCAGGTGTCACAGACAATGAACGAACAATAGTGGCGACGATGTTTATTCGTAAATAAGTATTAATGGTTAGTGAACTCTCAGTACAAAATGTATGGTCCACATTGGACAAAGAAGAGTCCGTGAGCTATAACAAGACCGGAACCTTGCGTCAAGTTTCAAGGGAGGTCACTACTGAATACATTAAGCCCAAAATACCCTTATAGTCAGGTTTTGCCTCCTTTAATTGACACTGAAATCAGATATCACCTACACAAGTCAAAGTTGTGATTCCACAAGTAACTTCTTCTTCTTCTCCTTCTTGCTTCCAAGTTTTAGACTTCTTGCGCTTTTACAATCTCAGCGAGAAGTTGTCCTATTACTTTTGAATTGGTCGACGTAGCGACGTTACACCATTGGAGTAGTGCTGTGGTACGGATTTTGGAACCCTCCCTGAGCTCTTAAGTTGCAGATCTTTTCTCCAATTGTTATGGTAGTTCTGTATCACGTGTGACGATTATCCTTTTAAGTTCCTCCAACATCTCTTCATAACTTTTGCGATCCCATTTCGTGTAAGCAGCTGTTCGTCTTCGGAACATCATTTCGCAAGCTGTTAGTCTTTTCGCATCGTTTGCCTCTGTTTTTGAGGCTTCACTGCCTTGAAACAGCACAGGAGTAGTTAAGGACTTAAAAAGACAAATTGGACTAGAAGAGGCTTCATTACATTGTTAACATCCTCAGCAAACCACAGGTTGGATTTCAGAAGAGTTACTCTACACGCTGTATGACCAAGTCTTACAGGCATTAAACAACAAAGTAGCACCGTTTGGTAGGAGGGCTATTTTTTTCCCAAGCTCCAGTAAGTGGCGAAATGGAAACCACAGTGTAAATAAAAATGTTTCATTCTCAACACTGAGCTACACCTTTAAGCTACTATACCACATATTCGCCAGTCCCACTTAGACATCTACCGTACCGTGGTACCACTTTTTCAATATCCTCGCCATTGGAGACAACCGCCTGTGCTTTTTAGCAATTCCTTACAATGATATGGGCCAAAATGCTATCCTCATAGCCAGCGGTTCATGTGAGCGAAGAGATGAAAATCAGAGGGAGCCAAGTCCGGACTGTATGGTGGGTGATAAAACACGTCTAATCGAATACGGTGCATCGATATTACATTTTGCGGTAAGTGGCCGACCATAGTAATGAAGAAGGGAGTGCAACACAATTAAGTTATGTGGGCTGCATGATATCTGGCAGATCCTCTCAGCAGGCACTTAACACTTGGCGGTAGACTTTTTTTTTATTATTGTTATTTTGAAACCTGTTTACAGGCAGGCGTGCAGCAGCATACTACGCCGCTCTTTGGCCTCAGAGAAACACAAAGATACAGAGAGTTAGGAAATAGGTCTTAAATTGTAAGACATTTCCAGGGGCAGATGTGGACTCTGACCACAATCTATTGGTTATGACCTGTAGATTAAAACTGAAGAAACTGCAAAAAGGTGGGAATTTAAGGAGATGGGACCTGGATAAACTAAAAGAACCAGAGGTTGTACAGAGATTCAGGGAGAGCATAAGGGAGCAATTGACAGGAATGGGGGAAATAAATACAGTAGAAGAAGAATGGGTAGCTTTAAGGGATGAAGTAGTGAAGGCAACAGAGGATCAAGTAGGTAAAAAGACGAGAGCTAGTAGAAATCCTTGGGTAACAGAAGAAATATTGAGTTTAATTGATGAAAGGAGAAAATATAAAAATGCAGTAAATGAAGCAGGCAAAAAGGAATACAAACGTCTCAAAAATGAGATCGACAGGAAGTGCAAAATGGCTAAGCAGGGATGGCTAGAGGACAAATGTAAGGATGTAGAGGCCTATCTCACTAGGGGTAAGATAGATACTGCGTACAGGAAAATTAAAGAGACCTTTGGAGATAAGAGAACGACTTGTATGCATATCAAGAGCTCAGATGGAAACCCAGTTCTAAGCAAAGACGGGAAAGCAGAAAGGTGGAAGGAGTATATAGAGGGTCTATACAAGGGCGATGTACTTGAGGACAATATTATGGAAATGGAAGAGGATGTAGATGAAGATGAAATGGGAGATATGATACTGCGTGAAGAGTTTGACAGAGCACTGAAAGACCTGAGTCGAAACAAGGCCCCCAGAGTGGGCATTATTCCATTGGAACTACTGACGGCCTTGGGAGAGCCAGTCCTGACAAAACTCTACCATCTGGTGAGCAAGATGTATGAAACAGGCGAAATACCCTCAGACTTCAAGAAGAATATAATAATTCGAATCCCAAAGAAAGTAGGTGTTGACAGATGAGAAAATTACGGAACTATCAGTTTAATAAGTCACAGCTGCAAAATACTAACACGAATTCTTTGCAGACGAGTGGAAAAACTAGTAGAAGCCAACCTCGGGTAAGATCAGTTTGGATTCCGTAGAAACACTGGAACACGTGAGGCAATACTGACCTTACGACTTATCTTAGAAGAGAGATTAAGGAAAGGCAAACCTACGTTTCTAGCATTTGTAGACTTAGAGAAAGCTTTTGACAATGTTGACTGGAATACTCTCTTTCAAATTCTAAAGGTGGCAGGGGTAAAATACAGGGAGCGAAAGGCTATTTACAATTAGTACAGAGACCAGATAGCAGTTATAAGAGAGACACGAAAGGGAACCAGTGGTTGGGAAGGGAGTAAGACAGGGTTGTAGCCTCTCCCTGATGTTGTTCAATCTGTATATTGAGCAAGCAGTAAAGGAAACAAAAGAAAAATTCGGAGTAGGTATTAAAATTCATGGAGAAGAAATAAAAATTTTGAGGTTCGCCGATGACATTGTAATTCTGTCAGAGACAGCAAAGAACTTGGAAGAGCAGTTGAATGGAATGGACAGTGTCTTGAAAGGAGGATATAAGATGAGTATCAACAAAAGAAAAACAAGGATAATCTAATGTAGTCTAATTAAGTCAGGTGATGCTGAGGGAATTAGATTAGGAAATGAGGCACTTAAAGTAGTAAAGGAGTTTTGCTATTTGGGGAGTAAAATAACTGATGATGGTCGAAGTAGAGAGGATATAAAATGTAGGCTGGTAATGGCAAAGAAAGCGTTTCTGAAGAAGAGAAATTTGTTAACATCGAGTATAGATTTAAGTGTCAGGAAGTCATTTCTGAAAGTATTTGTATGGAGTGTAGCCATGTATGGAAGTGAAATATGGACGATAAATAGCTTGGACAAGAAGAGAATAGAAGCTTTAGAAATGTCGTGCTGCAGAAGAATGCTGAAGATTAGATGGGTAGATCACATAACTAATGAGGAAGTATTGCATAGGATTGGGGAGAGGAGAAGTTTGTGGCACAACTTGACCAGAAGAAGGGATCGGTTGATAGGACATGTTCTGAGGCATCAAGGGATCACCAATTTAGTATTGGAGGGCAGCGTGGAGGGTACAAATCGTAGAGGGAGACCAAGAGATGAATACACTAAGCAGATTCAGAAGGATGTAAATTGCAGCAGGTACTGGGAGATGAAAAAGCTTGCACAGGATAGAGTAGCATGGAGAGCTGCATCAAACCAGTCTCAGGACTGAAGACCACAACAACAACAACAGGCAGGCCTGCAGCAGCATACTACGCCGCTCTTTGGCCTCAGAGAAACACAAAGATACAAATGAAGACAATTAGAGAAAAAAAGATGGTGGACATATAAACGGAGACAAATGCTGTTTAAAATACATGATGCCATTCACGGGCGCAGAGTCCAATGTAAAATTGTTGAGACACTTGGACACATAGAGAGACGAAAATTGTCACACTTGAACTTAGGGGCACAGAACGAATAACACTGATCCACTTAAGCACAAAACGACGGCACACACAGAAACACAAGGCGTTGACCTCCGGCGCGCGATTTTCACTAACCGTGTACGAGTCCAGGGACCTGCCAAGAGAGGAGGAGAGGGGGTGGGAGAGGGAGAGGGGAGAGCAGATGCCATTGGCAGGGGAGATAGGGGTAGGGAGGAAGGGGGAGGGGAAAGCCCGGGGGAAGAGAGGTGGAGGAAGGGGGCAGGGGAAAAGGAAAGTGAAGGGAGGGAGGGTGCCTAAAGGAAAGGACACAGGAAGTGGGGGGGAGGATCAAAGTTGATAGGAGGGGTAGATGGAGGGGAGGAGGCCATCATCAGGGAGGGGGAGCTGGCGGAAGCCACCGTGGGAGAGGGTAAGGAGAGATGGAGACCAGGTGGGACGTGGGAATACAGGCGCGGCAGCATGTGGGGGGTGGGAGAGGATGGGCGAGACAAGCGGGTGAGGAGGATCGATTTTGCAGGATGTGTACAGGATCTGTATCCTTTCAAGGAAAAGGATGAGGTGGGGGAACGGAATGAGATTGTACAGGATCCGCGTGTGGGAGGGGAGACGGATGTGAGAGGTGAGGTGGAGAGCATGGCGTTCAAGGATTTGAAGGGATTTATAAAAGGTAGGGGGGGGGCGGAGGTCCAGGCTGGACGGGCATAACAAAGGATACGGCAGATGAGGGATTTATAGGTGTGGAGGATGGTGGAGGGGTCCAGACCCCACGTACGGCCAGAAAGGAACCTCAGGTTGAGGAGACGGAGTCGGGAGTGTGCCTTGGCTTGGATTGTCCAGAGATTGGGGGGGGGGGGGGGCAGGAGAGGCGATGGTTGCGGGGGACGCCAAGGTACTTGAGGGTGGGGTTGACGGCGATAGGATGGCCATAGACGGTGAGATCGAAATCAGGGACGCAGAAGGAAGGGCAAAAGCCTACAATGATTGCCTGGGTTTAGGAGGGATTGACCGTGAGCAACGACTGGTTGCACCAAGTGGTGAACTGGTCAAGATGGGATTGGAGAAGGTGTTGGGAGTGCTGCAGGGTGGGGGTAAGGGCAAAGAAGGCGGCGTCATAGGCAAACTGGAGAAGGTGGATGGGGGATGACAGCGGCGGCATGTCCGCCGTATATAAAAGGTACAGAAGGGGGGAGAGGACGGAGCCTTGGGGCACATCGGCCGTGGGAAAAAAGTTGTAGGAATCCGTTTTATGTATGGTGACGTAGGAAGGACGGTGGGAGAGAAAGGAGCCGATCAGACGGACGTAGTTAATGGGAAGGGCGAAGGTTTGGAGCTTGAAGAGGAGACCTGAATGCCATACACGGTCATAATCACTTTCGAGGTCCAGGGAGAGGAAGATTGCGGAGCGACGGGAATTAAGCTGTTCAGAAAGGAGATGAGTGAGGTGAAGGAGAAGATCGTCGGAAGAGAAGGACGGCCAAAAGCCACACTGGGTAACGGGAAGGAGGTGGTGCTGGCGGAGATGCTGGTCGATGCGGTGGGTGAGGATAGATTCCGGGACCTTGCTGAAGACCGAGGTAAGGCTGATGGGACGGTAGGAGGAGATGGCGGACGGCGGTTTGCCAGGTTTAAGGAACATCAGGATACGGGAGGTTTTCCACAGGTCGGAGTAGTAGCCGGTGGACAGGACTACATTGTAGAGCCTGGCCAGGGTGGAGAGGAAAGAGACAGGAGCTTCAAGAAGGTGATGGTAGGTGACACGATCGTGACCAGGAGCGGCGTTGCGTTTTGTGCAGAGTGATCGTGACCAGGAGCGGTGTTGCGTTTTGTGCAGAGTGTAGCAATGAGATCCTGTGTAGTGATAGGGGCATTGAGTTCCGTGTGTGCAATGTTGTCCAAGTCCTGGAAACCAGGTGCGAGGGGAGGGACAGAGGTGTCAGTTTGATCGCGGACATTGGGAAAGAGGTAGTAATCGAACTGGGGAGCATCGGGGATAGAAAACACATCAGAGAGGTAGGAGGCAAAGTGATTGGCCTTACTAAGGGTGTCAGGGAAGGGACGATCACCATGGAGCAGAGGATACTAGGGGGAGGGTTTAGTTCTGGTAAGGCGACGGAAGGCTGATCAGAACTTCGACGAGTTGATAGGTAGTGTACCATTTAAACGGGTGCACGTCTGTCGCCATTCCCGGCATTTCTTACCAGCGAACACATTATGAATGTGTCGCTGGAGTTGCCAGTGGCATGGTAGTGTGTCTGGGTCACGCGTGCAGAGGAAGTCACGGTAGAGATGGCGGGATTCACAGAGGAGCAGGACGGCCTGTGGGGGTAAGGTAGGACGGTGGGGGTGGGTGGTGACAGTAGGGACGTGGGCCTCCACGGCCTCAGACAAGGTCTGCTGGAGAAAGGAGGCGGCATGGGTTACATCGTCAGGGTGGTGGTAGGTGAAGTGGTGGCTATTGACCTGGGTGGAGAGGGTATCCCAGTAGGCATTCCAGTTGGCACGGAAATAGTCATGGACGTACTTAGGAGGAGCATCATTACGAGGGTCGGGGCGGGGGCGACGACCGTCCAAAATGGTGAGGAGGACAGGGAGATGGTCTCCAGGACAACCACCGTTATGCGGCCAAGGACGTTGGGGGAGGAAAGGACAACATCGGGAGTGGAGTGGAGTTGGATTCGGGACAGGTGTGCTGGGGGATGGGGATGAGGTCGCCTTGAAGGGAGGAGAGGAACCGATGCCACCGCTGTAACTGGGCGGCGGAACGACTATGGTTGTTGAGGTCGGCGGCGATCACGTAGGAGGAGAAGGTTCGCTCAACGTGGGAGAGGAAGTCGAAGGGAATAGGGGCGTTAGGGCGGACATAGATGGTGGCACAGGTGACGGTAAGGCCGGCGAAGAAGAGACTAAGGATCAGGTGTTCAGTGGAGTCGGGAAGGAGAGGTTGGAGCCGAACGGGGATCTGGCGGTGGTGACCAATGGCAACTCCGCCACGCGCAATCGGGAGGGGATTATCGGAGCGGTGAAGGAGGTAGGGTGAAGTGTGGACGGTGTGGTGGGATTGAAGGAAGGTTTCATTGAGGAGGAAGGCATCCACGCGGTGGGTGGCAAGGGCGTGCAGGGAAAGGGCAGGAAGGGAGCAGATGTTGTTGAAAAGGATACAGGGCTGTCGCTCCATGAGAGGGAGTTAGACCAGGGTGTCAAGACGGGAGAAGGTGAAATGGGCCTGGTTGTTGGAGTAGGTGGCATACATTTTTTAGTGGAAAATGGAACGGGCGGTGAGGGAGACCTGTTGGAGGGTGTGAGGGCGCTGGAAAGGGTGGACGTTTTGTAGGACAATGGTAAGGAACCTGATGATGTCCTCAGCGGTGGGGGGGGGGGGTACAAAGAGAATTGCCAGGAGGGTTGGGGCGTCCAGAGGACAGACAGGGACGGTGAGTTCAGTAGTGGTCAGAGGGGATTGGGCTTTACACTTTTGGGAGTAGGTGGGATGGGGGAGATTGAAGGTATTGCAGGAGGGAGGTGATTGAAGGTTAGGGCACTGCTGGAGGAAGTGCACTTGTATACAATGCTGGCAGGTGGGGGCCTCGCAGCACTCGGCTGTTGGGTGTCCGTTATAGCGCAGACACCTCTGGCAGCGCATGGATTGAGGAGTGGAACGGGAGGGGTCGACCCTATATCGCTGGTTGAAGAGGAGGGCACCCTCCTTCAGGAGATGGTCAATGGAGGTGGCATCCTCGGAGAAAACCCGCATAAGGCGGGTGGGGCCGGCCGAGTTGAAAATGCGGCGGACTGCCCGCACCTCCAGCGTGGGATGCACCTTGAGCTCCACCAACACCTCCTCCTCTGTGATCGACGGACTGAGCCAAGTGATCATGGCGGTGAGGGTCGGTGGGCGATGTGGGGATTGGGGTTGGCGGGTTGGAGATGGAGAAGGAGCAGTGGTGAGGGTGGCGTTGGGGCCAAAACGGGTGATGGGGAGGCGGGAGAGGATGTCAGTATGGAGAGTTGGGCTGGGGGAGGACGCAAGAACGGAATCCTGTCTGGGAGTTAGGAGGGAGATGGGGGCACCAGCGAAGTGTTGGCGGAGCAGGAGGGAGAGATTCCGGGCATCGAGAAATGAAGGATCGGGACAGGAGATGAGGTATTTGTATAAAGAGGGGAGAGAGGTGGAGGAGGAGGAGGCGGAGGGAGCAGGGCCAGGTGGGGAGACATCCATGGCATCCTGGGAGGGGGGGGAAGGAGGATGGGGCAGGGCGTTTTTGGGAGCGGAGGAGGTGGTGGTGCCACTAGGGCATTTAACTGCGGCAGAAGGGTGGGACGGGAGCTATAGGGAGGTGGCGGGAAGGGGCAGGTCCCAGTGTGGACGTAGCAGTCGGCGCCGGAGATGGTGACGGTGAAGGCGACGACGACGGCGACGGTGGTGGCGGTGATGGCGAAGGCGATGAGGAAAGTTGGGCATGGGCAGTGGCCCGACGGGCCACTACCCTAGCTGGAGCTGCAGTGACAGGCTGGGGGAGTGGGGGGAAAGGATCAGAGGGAGAGGAGTGGGAGGAAGAATCTGGAGAGGGGGCGACAAAGAGCGAGGGCGAAGGGAGAGTGAGAAGAGGAGAGATGGAAAGAGGGGGGTGTGACTGGGCACACCATGTAATGGTGGTGGTGGTGGCGGAGGGGGAAGTATAATCTATGGCTGTGGTGGTAGTGGTGCTGGGGGCTGACATGACGACAGGGAGAAACAAAAATGCACAGGACGAAAAGGAAAGGAAAAAACCGGGGACAGACGAAGACGGAGACAAAGACGGATGAAGACGAAGACGGACGAAGACAAAGACGAAGATGGAGGAAGACCAGAGTCCCACGCTGCTGGTGCTGACGCTGACGGCGGCTGGCAGGAGTGCCGCAGCTGCTGCTCCTGCTGCCGCGGAGGGGCCGGGGCCGCTGCTGCTGCTGCTGCTGCTGCTGGAGGGCTGGCTGGCTGGCTGGCTGGACTGCTGCTGCAGCTGCTGGAGGGCTGGCTGGCTGGACCGCTGCTGCTGGAGAGCTGGCTGGCTACTGCCAGCTGGACCGCTGCTGCTGGCCGGGACCTCTGCTGCTGCTGCTGCTGCACGGCTGGACCGCTGCTGCTCGGCTGGACCACTGCTGCTCGGCTGGACCACTACTGCTCGTCTGGCTGGCTGGCTGGCTGGCTGGCACCTGAAAACCTAGCGCTTCGATTAGTGATGGAATGGCACAATCGACGGGCGGTATCCTTTCAGAGTACCGCCAGAGATGGCGGTAGACTCTTGAGTTCTAAGAGTTTCGACATGATCACTGTGCACTCAGAACTGAGAAGAGCGACATGACGCTATCGACGGACATATTAGAGACACGGAGCAAAACATCTGCGCAAAGCATCATCATACACTCCTGGAAATGGAAAAAAGAACACATTGACACCGGTGTGTCAGACCCACCATACTTGCTCCGGACACTGCGAGAGGGCTGTACAAGCAATGATCACACGCACGGCACAGCGGACACACCAGGAACCGCGGTGTTGGCCGTCGAATGGCGCTCGCTGCGCAGCATTTGTGCACCGACGCCGTCAGTGTCAGCCAGTTGGCCGTGGCATACGGAGCTCCATCGCAGTCTTTAACACTGGTAGCATGCCGCGACAGCGTGGACGTGAACCGTATGTGCAGTTGACGGACTTTGAGCGAGGGCGTATAGTGGGCATGCAGGAGGCCGGGTGGACGTACCGCCGAATTGCTCAACACGTGGGGCGTGAGGTCTCCACAGTACATCGATGTTGTCGCCAGTGGTCGGCGGAAGGTGCACGTGCCCGTCGACCTGGGACCGGACCGCAGCGACGCACGGATGCACGCCAAGACCGTAGGATCTTACGCAGTGCCGTAGGGGACCGCACCGCCACTTCCCAGCAAATTAGGGACACTGTTGCTCCTGGGGTATCGGCGAGGACCATTCGCAACCGTCTCCATGAAGCTGGGCTACGGTCCCGCACACCGTTAGGCCGTCTTCCGCTCACGCCCCAATATCGTGCAGCCCGCCTCCAGTGGTGTCGCGACAGGCGTGAATGGAGGGACGAATGGAGACGTGTCGTCTTCAGCGATGAGAGTCGCTTCTGCCTTGGTGCCAATGATGGTCGTATGCGTGTTTGGCGCCGTGCAGGTGAGCGCCACAATCTGGACTGCATACGATCGAGGCACACAGGGCCAACACCCGGCATCATGGTGTGGGGAGCGATCTCCTACACTGGCCGTACACCACTGGTGATCGTCGAGGGGACACTGAATAGTGCACGGTACATCCAAACCGTCATCGAACCCATCGTTCTACCATTCCTAGACCGGCAAGGGAACTTGCTGTTCCAACAGGACAATGCACGTCCGCATGTATCCCGTGCCACCCAACGTGCTCTAGAAGGTGTAAGTCAACTACCCTGGCCAGCAAGATCTCCGGATCTGTCCCCCATTGAGCATGTTTGGGACTGGATGAAGCGTCGTCTCACGCGGTCTGCACGTCCAGCACGATCGCTGGTCCAATTGAGGCGCCAGTTGGAAATGGCATGGCAAGCCGTTCCACAGGACTACATCCAGCATCTCTACGATCGTCTCCATGGGAGAATAGCAGCCTGCATTGCTGCGAAAGGTGGATATACACTGTACTAGTGCCGACATTGTGCATGCTCTGTTGCCTGTGTCTATGTGCCTGTGGTTCTGTCAGTGTGATCATGTGATGTATCTGACCCCAGGAATGTGTCAATAAAGTTTCCCCTTCCTGGGACAATGAATTCACGGTGTTCTTATTTCAATTTCCAGGAGTGTATTTTCACTGTAATTTTAATCTCTTATTGACTGTGTGAGCAGATAAACTGATAAACTGAGGTTTTAAAGAACTGATGGCATATCTAACCCAAAGAGTGCAGAGAGACTCAGTCGAACTCACACATCGGGGTTCCCATGGCTCTGATCTGGGCCACTGCTGTTCCTTATATATATAAACTGTCTTCCGTCTAATTTACAGCAAGTAGTGTTAGATCTTTTTGTAGATGACACCATTATTGTATTCAGTCCAAGCATACACACAGCAACAGAAGAAATGGTGAACAACAGTCTTAGAAGCGTCACTGAATGGTTTTATTGCCAATGACCTCACTTTCAATTTTAAAAACACGCCGCATATACATTAGCACACACTAGAGGTGCTGCACCAGTGACAGGTGTAATGCGTGGTGAAGAAATAAAAAGTAGGATGGAAACTTCAATATAATCTTAGGTCCACAAAGCACAGTTCATAACCTAAATAGCTGCCTGTGTTGACTCTTGCCAAAAGCTTATTTTCTCAAATATATATTACACTGCGCTATGTTTCCTCCACAGAGATTATTTTGATTTTTCAGTGTTGATTCCCGTGCTACAAGAGCTGAACCATCTGCAAAAGTAGAGCACCTAGATTTCTGTTTCTACCAATATGAATGAAGCACTGTGGCATCTGCCTCCACTGTTAGATGATTTTATTCGTATAAATAATATACAAGAACTTTGAAAGACTACATTCCTGTCACACTCCAGCATGGAATCTTCTCCACTCTGTTAAGTTGTCCCATTTCCTGATACACAGATTAAAGTAGTGGAAATTTTCTATATATTGTCCGTAAGTATCTGGTTAACACGTGTAAGTTGCAATATTTGGTTTACTTATTCTAGGATTGAAGATAACTACGTAAGAGAAAATTACATGTTTAATGTCCCAATATTAGCAGAAAAATACACACTTTTACACAGTTTTCAATGTAACAGCAAAAAACTGTTGAAAGGGTAAGACATCTCGTCAACATCTGAAAGTGAAATAATTCTAAACACAACAATATTAAATATTAACTCTCAGAAGGTTAAATTTTCCTAAACACGACAGTATTAAAGTTTAACTAGAAGTTTCTTCACAAATTTTTTCTACACTTACATTATGATGTTGGTCAGTACTACGAAAATCGTCCGATTCCGGTTGAAAGTTCGGTACTATTTTTAGGATGACAATCAAGTCTACAGTGGGTGGTTAGTTATGTGACAAATTGAGAAAAAGATTACCCACGGTCGCTCGAGTTTACAGTGGACGCAAGCTGGTGAACCAACAAGTTTACGCCACTGCACACGGTATTCACCTTAAGCTGCGATGAGCTGTCGTCTGCTAGGCCGCTCTCTTCCGCTGAAATTCCAATAAAACTAATTACACCTTTGCTGATTTTTCCACCAGAAAGTTTCCCTATGTTCCTCGTTATGCGGGAGAACAAGTACTCATCCCTAGTCTAAGAATGTGGTGATATACATGCGCATGGTTGGAGCAGCGTGCATATTATAAAGCCCTCCCAGTTTTTGCAAGAACAATTAAGTAATTTGCGGGTTCTTTTCTCCACAGTTGGAGCTAAACGGTGCTACAGCTAATTTCTAGCTGGATATCAGCCGCTGTGAATGCAGTGTTCACGCAAATTACTCCTGTGCGCCGTACAGAGCATTATGCGCTCCATTCTGCACTTGACGCCACTTCAGAGAGGAGTCCTCAAAAATTTACGTCTCGCCTTATTCATAGCTGAACCGTCTCCCCACCTGGGTTCTTTCATTCTTCACGTCACAGCGTTTTTCGACCAATAGGAGCATTCCTCTTATTTTATGGAAGCTCTCTCTACCAATCGCAAGATCCCTACTTTTAAACTGAGTCGAAACATTGCATTGGCTCTTTTCTCCTTCCTAGCGTGTTTCCGCCAATCGGACGGTTTGTGCCCATTCCAGACGCCTAAATGCGTGTGTTGACTCTCTCAAATGTGTACCTCTCACTGGACGTGTGATCGAGAATGCGTCATTGGTCTTGTTTTGTATCCGTTTCGAATTCTGAAACGCAGTTTTCTAAAAGCTATCTTTCTTGTCCTCCCTCAGATGGGCCTTTATACTCGCTCTCCCCATCTGAGTCACCCGGTCGGTCATTGACTTTCCACCTGGGATACCCCTTTAAGTGGTTTCTGTGGTACCCCCAGTAGCACAGCTTTGCCTCAGCGTTGTACCTCTGAATTCCAAACTAAAACGCCTCTCGCTGTTTGTTTCATCTTCTGCTCAAACATTCATTATAGGATTTAATTACCATGAATTGAATGTCATCCCTTTTCGCATTACATACTGCTAGACAAATTGGCTCATTGCCACTGAATTAAGTTAGGTGCCATATTCACCTTCCCGTTGCGATGTATAAAGCTCACATGTAAGGTGCGAATCTGACCTTCATTTATTCTGCCACCTTACACAAGACCTTTTGCTAGAATCTATAGTAATTTGTTTCTGTTGACTTCATCAAAAGCTTTTTTCAAGTCGACGCCCATGTCTGTTCTTAGATTAAAATTCATATGTTTTTCTATTAGCAGTATCAATAAAAATGTGACAGCAACATCTTCCTTTCTGAAAGCCATTTTATCCCACACCCAATATAGGTTCGCAGTTTACGTAGAACTTATTTTTGATAATGCTGGCAAAAATTTTGCATGCCTCAGTATGTAGCACAACTTTTCAGGTCCCCTTTTTTAGAGAGATGAATGACAATTAACTTTTGCGATGGGTGTACGATAAGTAATGCTACAATTTTTTTTCTCAGCAAATTTCGATGGGATAATGCGGCATTTGTTGTGGGACATGTTGGGATATTCCCGCATCATCCCCTTTAGTTTCATGAAGTTCCAGTAGGTGGCGGTGCTATACCTAAACTTCAGAATGGCATCTGTAACAGAAGTGCGTTCCAAGCAGAGAGCTGTCGTTGACTTTCATTTGGCGGAAAACCAGAGCATGCACTTGCAGAAAGTCAACAAAAGCACGGTGCGATACTGGGTGAGGAATCTGTCATCAAGGCAATAAGGTCGTGTAAACCTCTCTGATCTCTTGCACACCAGACAGCAACACACAGCTGCGACTCTGAAATGCTGAAACTTGCGGACACTGTAATTCGAGGTGATTGATGAATCACAATCAGGCGCCTGGCTCTACAACTGAATGTCTTTGCTGTTAGTGCTGACACAATCGTCCACCAGTTGGGGTACTTAAAGGACTGTGCCTGCTGCATTCCTCGCTGCCTAAGACTAGACCATATAAGAAAAACAAAGGGCCGTCTGTGCGAAGTTGCTTGCGTGTTATGAGGCTGATGGTGATAATTTCTTGCCGAACACTTTCATAAGCGATGAAACATGTTTCTTCACTTCGAACCGGAAACGAAACGGCAGTCCATGGAATAGCACCACACCACCTCTCCTCTGAAGAAAAAGTTCAAAGCCACACTGTCAGCCAGTAAAGTCGTAGCGATGGCCTTTTGGAACTCTGAATGGGCTATTTTGTTTGACGTCCTCCCTTACAGTGCAACGACATTGGAGAGAAGCTCACAAGACCTGGTTGGGGTGTTGCTCCTCATGCGCCCTACTGACCGGATCTCACACATCCTGACTTCCATCTGTTTGGTCGAATGAAGGATGGACTCCATGGGAAGCAGTACATGGATGGTGGAGAGGCTACTGAAGTAGCAAGATGTCGGCTCCGCTCTTGACAAGTAGAATGGTACCACGCAGGCATACAGGCACTACCAGTAAGATAGACCGTCGCATTGAAGGGAGACCGTGATGAAAAATAGGGTTTTATAGCCAAAATAGTGGTAAATGATATGGTGTATTGAAATTACAAATAAAAACAACCTACTTTCAGAACAAAAAATGTGTTGCATTACTTATTGAAAGTCCTTCGTCGGCATGAGTGGTGTCCGTTCTATGGGACATGTCCGACAGAACAGACACGACTCGTATCTATAACTGAGTTGGCATGACGGCTGTCTTATGAAAAATTTTTAACACAGGTGCACAGCCAACGTCCGAACTCCTATAGGAATCAGAAACCTGCAAATAAGGGTTAATGGGCGTGGTTTGTTTTGATTAGGATCAGACGGAAAGCATGTCCCTATGGCCATCACTCCCCTCATGGGAACGACATGGATACAGATGTACAACGAACTCCTGACGCCTACGTTCCAAATCCGCTCCAGATCACAGAGAGTTTTATTATACACATTCCTAAACCATGCGGTTGACGCCGGCCGCAAAACTATCTGTCCCTGATGTTAAGACGGATTACAAGATCTTTACACGAATGCTTTGGGTTCACCTCTACTGGTGGGTATTGTAGAAGATATGGTTCAACTAAACGTCTCTCGGCGGAAGGAGCAACATACACTCGGCGCTGGGGGCGTATATGGATGTCATAGCACTGATATTAGCTTGCAAATTGTGATGGAGTCTGGTGTCCATGCCCTCGAGCAGGTGGAACATGTGTTTCTTGGCACTGTCATGCAACGGATGGAAATCCCCCGGCAGTTCATTGACGTGAAGTTCTTTCATGACGCGAATTCTCGAGTCTTGGCGAATGCTACTACCTTTAGAAAGGTCCTACACTACTGGCCATTAAAATTGCTACACCACGAAATTGGCGTGCTACAGACGCGAAATTTAAGCGACAGGAAGAAGATGCCGTAATATGCAAATGATTAACTTTTCAGAGCATTCACGCAAGGTTGGCGCCGGTGGCAACACCTACAACGTGCTGTCATGAGGAAAGTTTCCAACCGATTTCTCATACACAAACAGCAGTTCACCGGCGTTGCCTGGTGAAACGTTGTTGTGATGCCTCGTGTAAGGAGGAGAAATGTGTACCATCACGTTTCCGACTTTGATAAGGGTCGGATTGTAGCCTATCAAGATTGCGGTCCGTCGTATTTCTGCTCGCGTTGGTCGATATCCAATGACGGGTTAGCAGAATATGGAATCGGAGGGTTCAGGAGGGTAATATGGAACGCCGTGCTGGATCCCAACGGCGTCGTATCACTAGCAGTCGAGATGACAGGCATCTTATCCGCAGGGCTCTAACGGATCGTGCAACCACGTCTCGATCCCTGAGTCAACAGTTGCGGACGTTTGCAAGACAACAACCATCTGCACGAACAGTTCGACGACGTTTGCAGCAGCAAGGACTGTCAGCTCGCAGACTATGTCTGCGGTTACCCTTGACGCCGCATCACAAACAGGAGCGCTTGCGATGGTGTACTCAACGACGAAACTGGGAGAACGTATGGCAAAACGTCATTTTTTTCGGATAAATCCAGGTTCTGTTTACAGTATCATGATGGTCTCATCCGTGTTTGGCGACATCGCGGTGAACGCGCATTGGAAGCGTTTATTCGTGATCGCCATACTGGCTTGTCACCCGGCATGATGGTACGGGGTGCCATTGGTTACACGTCTCGGTCAACTCTTGTTCGCATTGACGGCTCTTTGAACAGTGGACATTACATTTCAGATGTGTTACGTTCCGTGGCTCTACCCTCCATTCGATCCCTGCGAACCCTACATTTCAGCAGGATAATGCACGTCCACATGTTGCAGGTCCTGTACGGGCGTTTCCGGATACAGAAAATGTACGGCTGCTGCCCTGGCCAACACATTCTCCAGATCTCTCACCAATTGAAAACGTCCGGTCAATGGTGACGAGCAACTGGCTCGTCACAATACGCCAGTCACTACCCTTGATGAACTGTGGTATCGTGTTGAAGCCGCATAGGCAGCTGTACCTGTACACGCCATCCAACCTCTGTTTGACTCAATGGCCAGGCGTATCAAGGCCGTTATTACCGGCAGAGGTGATGTTCTGTGTACTGATATCTCAGGATCCATCCACCCAAATGGCGTGAAAATGCAATCACATATCAGTTCTAGTATAATATGTTTGTCCAATGACCACCAGTTCATCATCCATATTTCTTCTTGGTGTAGTAATTTTAATGGCCAGTACTGTAATTCGGCGTTCGGTGCGGCAGGGTACAGGGTGGTCTCCTGCGGGCAGTTTTGTTTGCAGTCGCTCTAAAGCCAACACTTCGCGGACTTCTACGACGTCTCGACGAGGTACAATTACGGACTGCGTCGTTTCGATGTGGCACATCCGCCGATGAAGCCATTCTCCTCGTCAAATCCGGAGACGAAATCGAGGCCGCGTTGGAATGGTTTCAGCAGTCCGGAGCGGGAAGCGTCATTACCCCGCGGAAGACCCGTTGTATGGGTGTGGGTAGGGGGCTGCGATCAGGGACACCAATGCCATTCACCAAGGTTTTTGGACAACATCGTTGTGGAGATGAATCAGCGATTAGTACGATTAAGCAATTATTGAAAAAGAGTCTTAATGGCATTTATCATTGTTATTATACCACCAATCGGTTTCAACCCGACGTAGGGATCATCTTCTGGGCGTTCACACCATTGGTCGACTGCTGGTGGTGTCGCTCCTGCCGTTATGTAGACAGGAGTGACACCACCAGCTGTCGACCAATGGTGTAAACGCCCAGAAGATGACCCCTACGTTGGGTTGAAACAGGTTGGCCGTATAATAATAATAAATGCGATTAAGACTGTTCTTGAATTATTGATTCACCAAGGTGACCCATCCTAAGTGTTTGGGAGCGGTGGTTCCTGGTAACATGCAACATACAGCGGCAGACGATTATCGAAGGTTGCTGCGGCAGATTCTTCCTTTAGCGGGGCAACATGTGCTGCGTACCGCGGTTATGCTGGAGAGAGTACAGTACGTTCACGTCTATTTGGCACCGAAAGAAGGTCACCTTGCACGCTTACTGCCCTGCCCACAACAATCATCCTTCGAACATTTTGTAAGTGCTGGCTTCCTATTCAAAATGCGATTCGATACATTTGAAAGAAAACAGCCCTCGGTCACCATTTTTAACGAATTAACCGGGTTTCAACACTGCTAGGAGTGTCTTCCTCAGAATTTCGATCAAAGAATGGTCTATAACATGGTCACAGAATCATGACTAAAAACGCATGATACAGAGTATAAGTACGGAATCACCGTGAAAGACTGGCAGTACTTATATCATTTATAAAATAATAAATATGCCAAAGGGGCATTAGTCACAAAGATATTTAAGATAAAGAAAACTGCCCGTTACTTGCGTGGTGCAGGTTGCAAAATGGACTGAGGTGCCTGCGTCAACAAATACTGCCAGGTGAACATGGCACTGCAACGAGCGCGCCATCTAGTAGCCGTAGATACAATTAGGCTACTTCACATTGAAATGTAGGCAGAAATGATTATAAATACACAGTATTTGGTATATAATGGAAAGCAATGTTTGTTTGATTGTAGCATACAACATGACATTTTGTCAACATCAAAGCTTATAACAGTAAGATAAAATATGGTGGTGGTGGTGGTTAGTGTTTAACGTCCCGTCGACAACGAGGTCATTAGAGACGGAGCGCAAGCTCGGGTCAGGGAAGGATTGGGAAGGAAATCGGCCGTGCCCTTTCAAAGGAACCATCCCGGCATTTGCCTGAAACGATTTAGGGAAATCACGGAAAACCTAAATCAGGATGGCTGGAGACGGGATTGAACCGTCGTCCTCCCGAATGCAAGATAAAATATGAAAACATCATTATGAAAATGTAGATAGGACTGAATGACAACTTGTAGAAAGCGATATTGACGTGAAATGCAGTCCAGAAACATTAGATAATTAAAAAACGTAGGACTACTTTAGAAGGAAAAGAACATTTCATAATTTACATTCTATTCGTTCCCTTTTAGAAAATTTTCTTGTGTACAAAATTGTCGTTGATACTTGCTCCTCTTACTATATAGGACAAACTGGACGTGCATTCACTACCAGATATTAGGAACACTTGGTAAGAAAAAATGGCACTAGCCCCCAAAATTCGTCTTTTGCCGACCATCTTCTATAGTTCATTCACCTAATGCCATGTGCGATAGCAACATTTTGCACAACGAAAAGAAAGGGTGTAGACTAGAATAATTAGAGATTTTCAAGCATTTTGCTCGAAAGGATAGCCTCATCCTTAACGAACAGCTACAGCTACGTAATAAAAAATTTTTAAACGGTATAAAGCCGTTACTCAATATCTGACTTCGGGTCTCCTTGTGCAGGTTGCCGAAATGTTCTTTTCCTTCTAAGGTAGTCCTATGTTTTTTAATTATCTAATGTTTCTGGGCTGTATTTCACGTCAAGATTGCTTTCTACAAGTTGTCATTCAGTCATACCTACATTTTCATAATGATGTTATCGTATTTTATCTTATTGTTATAAGCTTTGATGTTGACAAAATGTTATGTTGTATGCTACTATCTAACAAACATTGCTTTCCATTATGTACCAAATACTGTGTATTTATAATCATTTCTGCCTACATTTCAATGTGAAGTAGCCTAATTGTATCTACGGCTACTAGATGGCGCGCTCCTTGCAGTGCCATGTTCACCTGGCCGTATTTGTTGACGCTGGCACCTCAGTCCATTTTCCCTTGTTGGCAGGTACTTTAGAAACGCTTGTCGTCTGTGGTTCACAGCCTCTTGGCCTTCAACCAATTTTCTCGGACCTTTCTTGCTATGCCATTTTGGATCCCGGCCAAAGCTCTGATATGGTGATGAGTCAAACGGAGCCTGTATGACACATATGGGTACGTCATTCCGTGATAGATCAACTATGCCAGATGCTTTTAGTGAGTCAGAGACCAGCAGAACGTGCTGATCATGGGACAGCAGAACATCCACCGTGTGATGTAGGTTCGTTGGTTGGTTGATTTGGGAGAGGGGACCAAAGAGCGAGGTCATCTGTCCCATCGGATTAGGGAAGGGTGGGGAAGGAAGTCGCCCGTGCCCTTTGAAAGGAGCCATCCTGGAACTTGCCTGAAGGGATTTAGGGAAATTACGGAAAACCTATATCAGGAGGTCCGGACGCGTCCATGTAAGTCGGAACGCTACAGGCAACATGTAGTCTTGCACCGGTACTAAGCACAAGGAATAGACAGGGCACAGATATCAGCAGTCGGCCAAGTGACGAATATGACGATTGCTCTCGGTATTACCAGCAACGTCGAGCTCAGGTAATCATATTGTGTACATGATGGCACCACAAAGTGTCACGTCTGGAGCTGGTCCCGTATGACAATGATGCCGCGCGGGATTTGCCGAGCGGTCTCAGGCGCTGCAGTCATGGACTGTGCGGCTGGTCCTGGCGGAGGTACGAGTCCTCCCTCGGGCATGGGTGTGTGTGTTTGTACTTAGGATAATTTAGGTTAAGTAGTGTGTCAGACTAGGGACTGATGACATTAGCAGTTAAGTCCCATAAGGTTTCACACACATTTGATTTTTTGACAATGATGAATGCTGCTCTGAGCCTTGACGCTTGAATAACTCCATTGTGATGCTGTCCAAGGACGAAGGAGTTGGCTGGAAAGACGAGGTGGCATCACTTTTTTATTCCAATGTCCAGTTCTGTGGGGCTCAAAAACTGTCGCTGTGCTAAGAGTTCACGATGCTGCAGACGTCGTAGTACATTCCGTGTGGATAACTGTCTGTATATAAAAAAATTTCCTATCCCATGGTACATAACACGCTGATTCAGCTGACGAACTATATGTCAGTACTCTCGGGTGCTACTTGTATGGTGTCACAGATCCTGCATGGTGTTAAATATGGTCGTCCTGAAAACCTTGATTCCATATTCACTGCGCTTGCCGAATCTGTGTGAACGAGAACAGCGATAGCGTAGAACAACAAGCCGAACTCTCAATAGAATACGATACTGCCGCTGTTGAATTCAGCGACGCGCTTATAGACACTTCTTCTTGCACGAAGCATAGTATGATCTCTTTACAGACATCTAACATTCAGGTCCCATTTTTGGACGACAGACTCTCTCTGCAATTTTCCCTTACATACAAAGTGCTGGTGTATTTAATCCTACATGTTTTGTATGGCTGCAGATGAAATGTCACTCATTATCACATTAAAGCAGGTAGTGCATGCTAATGATTAGCTTGCAGGAGACTTCCTGAGTGCAACTGGGGAAGGCATTTGGAAAAGCTTGACTAAAACAAGGAATCAGTTGATATGACCCTTCCTGAGGCATGATGTAACCTTCAACACGGTAACATAAGGAAGTTTTCAGGGTGAAAATTATAGAAGAAGCGTAGTAAGCAGGTTCAAATGGTTCAAATGGCTCTGAGCACTATGGGACTCAATTGCTGAGGTCATTAGTCCCCTAGAACTTAGAACTAGTTAAACCTAACTAACCTAAGGACATCACAAACATCCATGCCCGAGGCAGGATTCGAACCTGCGACCGTAGCGGTCTTGCGGTTCCAGACTGCAGCGCCTTTAACCGCACGGCCACTTCGGCCGGCTAAGCAGGTTCGAATTGATAAAGGTTGCTACATTTATGCAGAGATGAGGAGGCTCACGGAGGACAGACTAGCACAAAGAGCTGCATCAAACCAGCCGTCAGACTAAAGACCACATCAACAGTAGTACGCTTCACACCAATTTGATGTTTAGTGAACTCACGATTGCATTCCATTTTTAATGGCCTGCAGTATTTATGTCTCTGGCAACGGCTTTGCCACAGAGGTATCAACGGTTCCAGACACGTAATCTAAGTGCTGTTGGGCTTGGCTAGTGCTTCGGTAGGTGACCATCTGGCTTGGCTGAGCGCTGTTGGCAAGCATTGTGGGGCCGGTTGTGGAGCTGCTTGATTGAAAAGTAGTGGCTCCGGTCACGAAAACTGCCAACGGCCCGGAGAGTGGCTTGCTGACCACTTGACTCTCCATATTCGCATCCTGTCACGCGTATCGACTGAGGATGACACGGCGATCGGTCGGTACCGTTGGGCCTTCCCAACATTTTTTGGACATATACATATGATTCATGTACTTTGGGTCTCTAATCAATATAAAAATACAGTACTTCTAATAGTTTTAATGCTTAGTCTGCAAATGCAGTAAATACTGATGTAATGTTGTTCAGCACATTATCCTCAATCCCCATTAAAATTAGCTGCACTTACACTCCTAACATACTGTATACATTGCTGGTCATCAAAATAGCAACACCGTGAAGAGGTTTGCGATAAACGCAGAATTGGTGTGAAGCGTACTACAGTAGATATTAGTTGAAATTCTTCACCTGACACCAATACTTTGGATTATGGCGTCGTTATCTTGTTACGCGGGCAACGGCCTTGCCGCAGTGGATACACCAGTTCCCGTGAGATCACCGAAGATAAACGCTGTTGGGCGTGGCCGGCACTTGGATGGGTGACCATCCAGCCGCAATGCGCTGTTCCCATGTTACCGGATGCACTCACCCTCGTGATGCCAATTGAGGAACTATTCGACCGCATTGTAGCGGCTTCGGTCAGGAATACCATCATAACCACCGGGAGAGCGGTGTGCTGACTCCACGCCCCTCCTAACCGCATCCTCCACTGAGGATGACACGGCGGTCGGATGGTCCCGGTAGGTCACTCGTGACCTGAATACGGAGTGCTTTTTTGATCTTGTTACGATTTAACGACATGTATAATGTTTACTGGACTTGTTTTGTTTCCTCTGACTTAACTTCCCTATTCGACTACAGATACACAGACAGGGAGAGAGAGAGAGAGAGAGAGAGAGAGAGAGAGAGATAGAGAAGAGCGAGACGTGTGTGTGTGTGTGTGTGTGTGTGTGTGTGTGTGTGTGTGTGTGTGTGTGTGTGTTTCTCTGTGTGTTCTAAAGAACAACCTGTGAGATGCTGGATGGGAATCAGGCGCAGTCAGATTCAGAATATGTGCACCAGCAATGTTAACGTCAAGAGGTTGTTCAAAGCAGTGTCGGACAGACAGCAATCAATCGAGTTTCGCAAACACTCTAACGGTGCCTTGCCGACGCCTTTCTACAGGTAGGCTGGCGGCAGTCGGTCCAGTATCCTCCGGACCCAAGCAATCAGGCAGCTTTAGTCGATCTGGATGAACCGAAAACACTCCCGGAGCAGATTTATTCTACATGTACGGCGACTTACGGCGGTTCTCTGTGTGGGTGGAGCCGTGGCAGAATTCCACTGGAATTCAAACTAAACTGAGCATTTATAGAATATTAGCTCCATTGATCAACATTCACCCAACTTACCCATTTATAATTCCAACTGCGTTAATCAAAAACACTTCAGAAATGCATAACAGCACACTATTGAAAGTGTTGATGGTAAAATCTAGTCTCTGTAACAGTCAGTACCAACTTCAGTTTTTGGTTCAGGCTAATAACTATTCTGCTGCACTGCACAACATCTTTGCGTTCAATACTTTAACACTGAACATCTAATTTTAACTGTAGCCAGGACCGTCATTATGACATAGTGTTACATTTGACTCTTCACCCCAGCATAGTCGCGCCTTTTTCCTGATTGTCAGTTCAGTCTTCCTTGGAATCGGCATTGCTAGGAACAACGGAAGTGTCCTTATATTAAAGATTACCACAGTTAGGAAACCGAAAATCTATTTCGTAACTGCAGCTGGTACCGACACCACTATAACAGTTTGGTTATGGAGTTTGTCCTTCGGGCTACAACTGCAACTATGGTGAACACACTCCATACTCGTGAAGGATTCCGTGTCATTTAAAATACATCATAACGCGTGCGCTGATGAACATTTATGGTTGGAAGGCACGATGTTAAGTTCAGAACAGCTAATCTCTAGTTTTTCGTGGTGCTGCTTTGTGTTCTGAAATAAGCGCTTATGATTCACTGGCTGAGGTAGCTGGCCGTAGCATCAGTAATAAGTGGGAGAGAGATCGAGTTATATCACATTAATGTCTTGAACATTACATTAATAATCTCTTGAGGTTCACCTATTACGTTTTGTCGTGATTAACCTTACAATTTAATTGTTATTGATCTCATAATGTTTATTCACTGAAACAGTGACCAGATGGTGTTACACAGCTACTGGCTTCGGCCTTGCAGCGGTCATCTTCTGAAGCAAAAATAGACAAAAATGGAATATATATTAAACTTTGAAGATGGTGTGCATTATCCAAAACCCACTGCAGAAACATATAAAAATATCTCCAAAATAACAGACACAATGCGCCTGAGAAGAATCCCATTTATGGGGCATTTAGAAAGAATGGACTCGAACAGGTTAACGCACATGATCCACACATTTTTAAAGAACAAAACTACAAGACCTATCTAGTAAAAACAGATGGAAAAAGACCGGAGAAAGTTATGGTTTCCGAATCTACATGACAGAAACGAAATCAGAATTATCACAAACAGACGTGGTTTTGACGAATAAGAGAGAATAACTAACTGACACACGAGGTCTGCGCAACTAAAACTAGAACAATCGTAGCGTATGAAGGAATTCTGGGAGAAAAGGAAGGCCAAAAATTGTTACGCGTGGTCGTAAGTGATCCATCCATGAAGAAGAAGAAGGAGATATTCTTGCTTTTGCTGTTTCTGAGACGAATGGAAAACGCGTCTTCCATTTACGCAAGAAATCTGTCGTAGCTTTGTATAGACAGTCAAATCGTCTGGATCCTAGTATACATCTGTACTTTACTGGATGCTGCAAAGCAACTCCGTTATCCAATAAAATGGATGAAATCCAAAAACACGTACACTGTAAGAAGTTGCGAGCTCTGATACCTATGACATAAACACAGTAACGTCGATGAACAAAGAGTGTAAAATATAGCTACAGAGATCCGAAGATCCGGGTACATAACTCTAAAAGTGTTGTAGTAATGATGAGGCGGTGAAAAATACAGACCCTTTGTTCCGCAAGGAAACCATCACAGCAGCTTTTAAGATGTCTCAAAATACCATATAATGTTGGAATGAAGAATAATAAAGGCGCTAATTCCCCTACTGTACTCTTACAGAATGTGTAGAGGCCTCACAATCATATATTTTGAAACACATTTCAGGCAGCACACTGTGCAACACTATTATTGACATTGGCAACAACTGCCTTATCTAACTTCTAAAAGAAATTATTCAGATTGTGAAGGGAGAAAAAATTTAATAGTCATGGGTGACTGGAATTCGGCAGTAGGAAAATGGGGAGAAGAAAACGTAGTAGGTGAATATGGATTGGGGCTAAGAAATGAAAGAGGAAGCAGCCTGGTAGAATTTTGCACAGAGCACAACTTAATCATAGCTAACACTTGGTTCAAGAATCATGAAATAAGGTTGTATACATGGAAGAAACCTGGAGATACTGACAGGTTTCAGATAGATTACATAATGGTAGGACGGAGACTTAGGAAACAGGTTTTAAATTGTAAGACATTTCCAGGGGCAGATGTCGATAATGACCACAATCTATTGGTTATGACCTGTAGATTAAAATTGAAGAAACTGCAAAAACGTGGGAATTTAAGGAGATGGGACCTGGATAAACTGACTAAACCAGAGGTTGTACAGAGTTTCAGGGAGAGCATAAGGGAACAATTGACAGGAATAGGGGAAAGTAATGCAGTAGAAGAAGAATGGGTAGCTTTGAGGGATGAAGTGGTGAAGGCAGCAGAGGATCAAGTGGGTAAAAAGACAAGGGCTAGTAGAAATCCTTGGGTGACAGAAGAAATACCGAATTTAATTGATGAAAGGAGAAAATATAAAAATGCAGTAAATGAAGCAGGCAAAAAGGAATACAAATTTCTCAAAAATGAGATCGACAGGAAGTTCAAAATGGCTAAACAGGCATGGCACGAGGACAAATGTAAGGATGTAGAGGCTTATCTCAATAGGGGTAAGATAGATACAGCCTACAGGAGAATTAGAGACCTTTGAAGAAAAGAGAACCACTTATATGAATATCAAAAGCTCAGATGGAAACCAAGTTCTAAGCAAAGAAGGGAAAGCAGAAAAGTGGAAGGAGTATATAGAGGGTCTATACAAGGGCGATGTTCTTGAGGACATTGTTATCGAAATGGAAGGGGATGTAGATGAAGATGAAATGGGAGATATAATACTGCGTGAAGAGTTTGACAGAGCACTGAAACACCTGAGTCGAAACAAGGCCCCGGAAGTAGACAACATTCCATTAGAACTACTGAGACAGCCTTAGGAGAGCCAGTCCTGACGAAGCTCTACCATCTGGTGAGCAAGATGTATGAAACAGGCGAAATACCCTCAGACTTCAAGAAGAATTTAATAATTCCAATGCCAAAGAAAGCAGGTGTTGTCAAATGTGAAAATTACCGAACTATCAGTTTAATCAGTCACGGCTGCAAAATACTAACGCGGATTCTTTACAGACGAATGGAAAAACTAGTAGAAGCCGACCTCGGGGAAGATCAGTTTGGATTCCGTAGAAATGTTGGAACACTTGAGGCAATACTGACCCTACGACTTATCTTAGAAGCTAGATTAAGAAAAGGCAAACCTACGTTTCTAGAATTTGTAGACTAGGAGAAAACGTTTGACAATGTTGACTGGAATACGCTCTTTCAAATTCTGAATGTGGCAGGGGTAAAATACGAGGAGCGAAAGGCTATTTACAACTTGTACAGAAACAAGATGGCAGTTATAAGAGTCGAACGACATGAAAGGGAAGCAGTGGTTGGGAAGGGAGTGAGACACGGTTGTAGCCTCTCCCCGATGTTATTCAATCTGTATATTGAGCAAGCAGTGAAGGAAACAAAAGAAAAATTCGAAGTAGGTATTAAAATCCATGGAGAAGAAATAAAAACTTTGTGGTTCGCCGATGACATTGTAATTCTGTCAGAGACAGCAAAGGACTTGGATGAGCAGTTGAATGGAATGGATAGTGTCTTAAAAGGAGGGTATAAGATGAACATCAACAAAAGCAAAACGAGGATAATGGAATGTAGTCGAATTAAGTCGGGTGATGCTGAGGGAATTAGATTAGAAAATGAGACACTTAAAGTAGTTAAGGAATTTTGCTATTTGGGGAGCAAAATAACCGATGATGGTCGAAGTAGAGAGGATATAAAACGTAGACTGTCAATGTCAAGGAAAGCGTTTCTGAAGAAGAGAAATTTGTTAACATCGAGTATAGATTTAAGTGTCAGGAAGTCATTTCTGAAAGTATTTGTATGGAGTGTAGGCATGTATGGAAATGAAACACGGACGATAAATAGTTTGGACAAGAAGAGAATAGAAGCTTTTGAAATGTGGTGCTACAGAAGAATGCTGAAGATTAGATGGGTAGAGCCGGCCGGAGTGGCAGAGCGGTTCTAGACGCTACAGTCTGGAACCGCGCGACCGCTACGGTCGCAGTTTCGAATCCTGCCTCGGGCATGGATGTGTGTTACGTCCTTAGGTTAGTTAGGTTTAAGTAGTTCTAAGCTCTAGGGAACTGATAACCACAGCAGTTAAGTCCCATAGTGCTCAGAGCCATTTGAACCATTTAGATGGGTACATCACATAACTAATGAGGAAGTATTGAATAGGATTGGGGAGAAGAGAAGTTAGTGGCACAACTTGACTAGAAGAAGGGATCGGTTGGTAGGACATGTGTTGAGGCATGAAGGGATCACCAATTTAGTATTGGAGGGCGGTGTGGAGGGTAAAAATCGTAGACGGAGACCAAGAGATGAATACACTAAGCAAATTCAGAAGGATGTCGGTTGCAGTAGGTACTGGGAGATGAAGAAGCTTGCACAGGATAGAGTAGCATGGAGAGCTGCATCAAACCAGTCTCAGGACTGAAGACCACCACAACAACAACAACAACTTCTTTGTCTGTTTTTACTTAATATGATACCTGTATAACCGTGCTCTTTGATATAAGATCTACGTAAAGGCTTTGTTCATCATTTAGGGCCATTTATATAAGGGTAATTAATCTATGGACATAATTTAAAAGTAATATACTGTTTAAGAAGAGAAATGATAAAACTTTACTCTTAATACAGATTTACGGATAGTGCATGTAAGTTTGTAGTCATGCAAAACATGGAGGAATGCCCGTTTGCAACGAAACTGGCTTTGTGGGAACAGAAAAGGTGGACCTGACAGTCTAACTGCTGCTTTGTGAAATGAGTCAGTCGGGGGCTTCTTGCAACATGTTCGCATCTTGTGAACTGAACGATCGAAGAACAGCAAGATTATATAATATAGCCTCGGATGGCTTATTATTCATAGCATACTTTGGCTGGCTCTGTACTACAAAAATCCAACGCTAAGAAGAGAATTTTAGAGCTATCTACGCGACAAGAGCCATGGATACTTTATCTTCCTTTTTTGAATGAACACAGCAGATCGATTTTGCTATCACTTACATCTCCACTTAGCAGTTGAGTACTGTATAATTGCATGGTCCATTTATGTGATTTCTATTTTTGTGATAAATTTGTGTTCTGTAAACTTCATATCGAGCATTCGCCTTTTAACATTAGTCATTTACCCAGACAGGTTCCTATTCCAAGTGCTACGATATTTCCCAGTATCCTATTTTATTGAGTTGAAAATTAATTTCAGTAAACTTTCACTACAGTTGATAAACATTGTGGGATGGTAAATTCCATAATTATTAAGTGATCCTTAGGTTTGAAGTACTCCAACAATATTTGATAAAAGGATTGTTAATTGTTAAAGGTTCACCGAAGTTCAGTTACCAAGAGAAGATTTATAATATTTACGTTAAAGATTGCTGTTATTGAAATCACTGTACAGTATTACAGCTACATGCAACACCTGTGTTGATTCAGATCAGTTACTGGTTAAGAGACTTTGCAAAGTCAGCCTATAAATTAATTACGGTGCAAGTTTGGAAGTAACAGTGTTTATAATTTCGTGTTTATATTGTTAATAGTTCTTCTCATGCTTTGCTGTGACTAAAGTATTCAGCATTAATGTGAGGCTACTGATAGATTAATTTCTGCGTCCCCTTCCTAACTGTTGAACCATACTTTCGTTTCATATCACAATTACAGCATTAATGAAGTGCACTTGTCAGCTGTCTGACATTTGTGTACTGTAATAATCAACAGGATACAAACATTCAGACTGTAATAGACCCAGATACCACATGTACCCTTTGAGTTAACTAGCATAAGGGAGTGAATACTCCTTGACAGTACTAATAATAATAGGAGTAGAGAATGTAAATATCTTACAACCCGTTCCAATAATTGAAAAGAACCATTCGTCCAGCTTAGTATTGCTCCAGCATTAGTAATTATTTACCTATAATGACCAGTAATATTTTCTTTATTATACAGGTTGTAAGCGTTATCTTCTGTGTTGTTCACGCCAAAAACTGTCACGTTGTATCATGATGGGCGCTAGTGCTTGGTATCTCATTTGCAAAACATAATTTCTGTATCAAGTAAGTCAGTCCCAATAGTTCATTTTCTTTATGAACTATGTTAGTACTTGCAGTTATGCAACGTTGCATAATTAGGCTGTCAGCCTTTTCCTTTTACGTAGTTACAGTTCAGCTGCTTACTAACGGAGCCATGGTTCGATTCCCGTTTATTCAGTTGCTGCTTCCTTTCAATACAAATCTCCATAGAGACAAAATTATTCCGATACCTCTCCATTACCCACGTTGGCATTAAATAAGCACGCAATTACAAAACTATCACATGGACGTATTGCTAATTTAGCACTAGCCGATAGTCTTGCTTGTGGTATCCACAGCAACGATTCCACGGCGTAGGTACAACTTCGTAAGTTGGCACTACGAGACACCGACGACAGCGCCTCTAGCAGGCGCTGTTGAGATCTACGAGTTGCGCTGCAGATTCTCCCCATTTCCACCAAGAGCAGACGGCCTCGAAGCATCGCTTCAACCTCAGCTTGCTATTGTGACTATGTACTACTTACGACGGGTCTAGGGCTTCGCACCTCAGTGCAAAGTTATGTATTCAGTTAATATTGTGATATATTTCTAAGAGCCGTACCGAGAGAGATTTTCACCTTTTCCTGCTCCTACTCACTTCCTACATTCGGCCTACCCTTCAGTTTACAGGAGCAGACCCATGCCCTGCCTTCCATGCGGGATACAAAATTACCCGTGTCGCCGTATGACTGGACATACTTTAGTTTGATACAGACTAAAACACAGCACGAAACAAACATGTTAGCACAGCAGAATGTCCAGAGACACTTACTTGCAGTAACTTGAATAAAAAATGTAGCACCAACAATTACGGGAGTTGAGAAAGTAAACTGTAATTCATGTTCAGTATTAAATGGATACAAAAACGCTAGTAAAGCAAAGGGAACAGAAGGACTCAGTATAGGATGTAACGAGAAACATCATGGAGCCCGATAACAGTTACTGAAAAGAGTACACAATTAGGGCCACAGAACGGCATTTGGATTATGTGGAATACCTCGCTTATGTAAATGATCAGATTCAGCTGATGAAGCTGTCACAAATAAAACAAAAATGGGGAACAAATGAGAGACATTACGCAGAAGACAGTGGTTGTGCGAATGAGATAGTTGACATTAACTGTTCGTAAAAAGAGAAAACAAATCGAAACAAATGAGGCTGAATCAGAGCATTAAGAGATCTTAGTGCAAGATGGTAAAAATCTTTGAGCATGAATGATCTGTTCAAAATTTTATCTACGGAAATTAAACCACAGGTTGGCATCATTAACAGTCACCTAGTAGCAAAAGAATATAGCTTCAAGCCATATGGTAGTGGTCCTGATAATCAAACGAAAACACAGAGTGCAAAAATTAGTAAACAGATCGAAAAAGTAGAAGAAAAAATACATTTTGAGTACTGCAATCAGGGACATGAAATTTGAAATAAATATCAATGTGGCCACCATGCAGGGGCAGATCAATGACATCAACGAAAGGTACGATTTAGAAATCATAAAGGTCCGAAAAACAGTAGAAACTTTTGTAGTGACAAAATTGAATAAAAGATAAAGGTCTTCGGACTGAAAGCCGCAATTGTTCACGAATGTGGAAATGTAAGCTCACATTTGAGAAAGATAGTAGTTGATTCTGAGAAAGAAACAAGCAAACAGTTAAGTATTTCCAAAGTGTGACCAAAACAAAAATTCAAACCAAAATATGCCACCTTGGAAAGAAAGTAAAGAGGCAAGGCCAGTTGTGTCTATGATAGGATACCTTGTAAGAAACTATTACAGGGTGAGGAACACTTTGATCCTGCGAAAAGACATACTTTCTGGCACTCAATGAATTTTCTGAAGTGTTTCGAAAGAATTTTTCCTGAAAATTTAACAGATCAGGAAAAGATTAATGTAGTTATCAGTGCAGTAACGGGCGATGCTAAACAGTGGGGGCTAAATTTATATCCTGATCCGATGACGTTCGATGAATTTAAGCAAAAATTATCCTAGGAGTACTTGTCAGGACAAAAACAAGACCGTTTTGACGAGAATTCATAATGGCCAGATCGAATGACAATAGGGGCTGATACTCCATCAAAGATTCTGCGAATTTTGCTACCGAAAATTGACACACTTAAGAAGTAGACGATTCGAATCCGAGATTATTTGTGAGTTATGAAAAAGCTGGCAGACGATTATAAGAGGAATGTGGGAAGCAATCATAAAAACTTTTTTTGTGTTTCTATAAAGTGTAGAGAATGAAGCTCATTGGCGAAGTAATCGTGATTATCGGCTGGATAATAACAATAGGGTTAATCGTAGCGACAACGAACAAAACTACTGCGATACGTTTGACATTAATATGGTTCGAAGAGGTAGGGGGAGAGGTCGAGGTACTCAGCAGCTCGTAGAAGATCATTTGCTGCGCGTCATTACCACGACAGCAATAACGCGGAAAACTGAGGACCGCGGACGTTTCGGATCAAATTACCGCCGAAAGATCTTTACGGCCCATACGTGAGAAATACTACCGGCGCAGACACATGAATTCAGTAGATGAGAAAGCGACTGCGAAGCCACAGGCCATTGCAAGCAAAGTGACAGTCGGCACGCAGGAGTTGGAACTTGTACTTGCTGACCCACAGAGCACCGCCACTAACGAATAAATCATGCGAATCAGCAGTCGGATATGGAAGCTGTAGTTACGGCAGCAGGACAGAATGAAGGGGTTACCGTAGAACCCAATGAACCTACTGCGCCATATAACGACTACTTAGCAACAGAAAACGAGAACAAACTCGTAGGCGAGGAAGAAAGCTACGACAGCATTTTGAATAACGATAAAATTAGCGAAAATGAGTTGTCAGGAATTGCAAGTTGCTGCGAACAGATCGATATCTGTTCCAAGGGCTAAAGCAGTGCGACACGAAACGAAACGAAAATGCGACCAGAAGGTCATGTAGCAGTGAAAAGAGAAAAAGGGCTGTCGCGAATAGGATGTGGCCCCAGAGAAAGGAGGAAACGGAAGTATTTAGTGCAATGAGGAGTTCGCGAGCAGCAGTTAGTAAAGGGGTGACAGACACTGAGGAAAAGGGGGCCGCGCAAAGCACACGAGCTGACAATAATACAGAGGTTAAGAGAAAGGAAAGAAATACGGTCGCAGTGAAGAGAGTGGAGGAAAATGAAACCCTCAGCGTTGGCCGGCCGTGGTGGCCGAGCGGTTCTAGGCGCTACAGTCTGGAACCGCGTGACCGCTGCGGTTGCACGTTCGAATCCTGCCTCGGGCATGGATGTGTGTGTTGTCCTTAGGTTAGTTAGGTTTAAGTAGTTCTAAGTTCTAGGGGACTGATGACATCAAAAGTTAAGTCCCATAGTGCTCAGAGCCATTTGAACCTCGGCGTTGTTGGCGAAGGATTCCTGATTAAGGAATCGCCAGCAAACAAACTGTTGTCAGTACACATGAAGAGCTACGTACAGATGATTGTTTATGAATTATTGAAGTTCACGATGACTACAAAAAATACGAAACAAAGGTAGATGTCATTAGAGCAATGAAAATGACAGCTCAGACGAAGAGCCTGCTGTGAAAGAAAGAGAACTAATAATTTTACGAGAAAACCGTCACTCTAAGTGTTTAGCATTCGACGAAAGATCGAATGAAGAAATTAACAAGTGTCTAAGGGAAGCGTCTCTGTTAGGACTGAACAGTCACCCACAATCAGATATAGAAGATAGTATGGATGAAGAATACGTTGAAGTAACATAAATAGAGGAAGGTGTTGCAAAATGTGGTTTGCACCATCAGACGAAATAATTTCAAAACACGAACCAGAGCCAAACACAGAACCAAGACACAAAAAACCACCACACTATACTTCATACCATAAAAACGGGTTCAGGTCGCGAAAACCGGCGACCCCCGTTCGAGTCCTCCCTCGGGCATGGGTGTGTGTGTTGTCCATAGCGTAAGCTAGTTCAAGTTACATTAAGTAGTGTTTAGGGTTAGGGACCGATAACCTCAGCAATTTGGTCCCATAAGACCTTACCACAAATTTCCAACCTTTACGCGAAAAATTTTGAATTTCCGGAAACCAAGATATCCCCAGATATAAATAAAGTACATGTAGACAGCATTGTCTTAGGATGAAGTTAGACCTCTGTATGACTACTTCAGGTAATATGAGGAAAATGAAATTATAACTTTAGGATAGCATATACTACTACGAAAATTAGAGGGCGAGAGGGAGGTTCGCTTCAAAATGAAGTAGATTTATTTCCAAAATTAAATATATTTACAATGGCACGTTTAAAGTGCAAGGGATTTTTCACACTAAAGCGTACTATCAGCCGTACTAAAAATCAAAGTAGCCGTTACGTGAAACTTCCTGGCAGATTAAGCATATCAGCGCACACTTGGCTGCAGAGTGAAAATCTCATTCTGAAGCCCTTAGGTGTTCGTAATATGGTAAACTTGAAACCATACATCCACAGAACACAATAAAAAGGAGCACTGTTTAGAAAAATGCCATAAATAATATGTATGTATGCATTATATATATTATATGTTTATTCTTATAACCTCTCTGTTGCAACATATGCTATACTATTGTGAAGACTTATTGTTATTGTTTTGCTAATACACGTAAATAGGGTTCAGATTCTCAACAACATAACTGTATGTAGAATGAGATGGACATTCCAAAACAGTGAAAGAACATGCTAGAAGGCTGTACTGCACAATGAGTTGCAGCCTGACGAAATGAACTGCCAATATGTAAAATAGGCAGCATAATTTCTTCTTAAGTAAACACAGCAGGACAGGGTGTTTCAGAAGTCTGCCAGAAAACTCATTGGGCAGCCAAGTGTTACGTTGGTGAAACAAGGTTTGACAGTAAAGGTGTTGGAGTGGACTGCCTGAAATAATGAGGAAGCAGTGAAGAAATTTAGGCTTCTCGTAAATAAGGTTGCATATTTGGTCGAACTGCATAAAAATTAACACAGCCAAAAACACCCATTTGCTGAAAGTAATAATTTTTCCTCGTAAATACGGTTGCACTATTCTGCCGAACTGCATAAAAATTAACACAGCCAAAGACACCTATTTTCTGAAAGTAATAATTTTTCCTATGTGTGTTTCCCATTCACTAACCGGAAACAAAAGCTTCAGTAATGTTTTGAAAATGACAAAACTTTTAAAGGTAAATGTTTCTTTCAAGGTAGAATAAAGGAAAGAATTAAAGTTTCTAGTAAAAACCTGCAAATACCGAGGAAATTTTAAATAATATTTACGTAAAATCCGTATCATACTTCACCCATATATTGTGTGTTCTCTTATATATGTGCCATTCTCATGTAGTAGAACCCATTGTTATCCAATGGTCTATGTAACACAAAATTTCTTATTCATGGTGAAATGTTTTATGTAAAATGTGACTAACGCTATTTTTGTATGAACGAGATGAAATAACATTCCTGTTAATTTATTGCTCTTTATCTAGAATAAATGCTGTTGTGATACGTTCGCAAGATTTATCTTTTTTCGCCCAACACTGTTTGAGGTGTTATGGATGTTCCACAGATATATCCCTAACTGGGAACATCAACGAAACGTAGGGCATTTGTGACCCTATTATGCATAGTATCTATAATTGTCATATCTAACTTCGTTGTCTGCTTTTAATTATTGTGATCTCTGTATAGCGATGGTCATTGACGGTAGCTGTCCTGTTCATTATTTTTGAGCAGTTATAAAATTGGAATTCATCTAGGGATGAAATTTCAAATTTGATATACTGTGAAAGAATGTAAATGAAAAACCTTTACTCGCAATACCAGTTCTTGCATGGGGCGTGTAGGTTTGTAATCATGCAAAAGATGTAGGGAAGCCTTTCTGCAAAAAAACTGCCTTTGCGGAAGTAGAAAACTTGGGTAAGGGGGTGGGAGCTGCAATAGCTCCTTTGTGGTATGAGACAGTCGGTCGCCAGCAGGCAACATGTTCGCATCTTGTGAATTGAACGAGGCAAGAACAACAGCAGGATTATGTGACATAGTCTCGCACGTGGAAGTAATTTGGCGTATTATTTAAGGTTCTTTGGCTGGCTCTTTACTTCGAAAATCCGAGACTATGAAGAGGATTTTTAGAACTGTAGATCTGGTTACACGGCAAGAGCCATGGGTACTTTTGCCTCCTTTTTTGAATAGCCACAGCAGATCGACATTGCCATCATCTTCATCTCGAGTCTACTGACGGGTTAGGTTCTGGAACCGCTTGCTAACTGCTGAGCCAGATTTAAGTTTCATATTACAGTTACATTAATGAAGTGCATTTGCCAGCTATTTGAAACTTGTACGCTATAATAATCAACTAGCTACGAATTGTCAGATTATACTAGATCTAGATACCACAGATTCCATTTGAGCTATCTAGTATGAGGAAGTGACTATTCCTAAACAGTAGAAAAAAAAGAGGAATAGAGAATGCGAATACCTGAAAGACCATTAAAGGACAGTATTTTCCAATAATTAAGGTCATAGAAAACCTTCTGTCCAAGTTAATACTGTTCCAGCACTAGTAATTATTTACCTGTAATGATCACTAGTTTTTTGCTTTAAGATACAAATAGCAAGCGTTATTGAGTGCCAGTTATTGCAAAAACGGTTAATATTCCTTCTCTGTTGTTCTTGCCAAACTAACGTTATCTTGCTTTATGAAGTGCGCTAGCGCTTGGCTCCTTATTTGCTAACGTAATTAGTTCACCTCACTGCTGATAGAACCTTCCTTCCGTTCCCGTTTGTTCTGTTATTGCTTCCTTTCAATAGAAATCTGTAAAGAAGCAAAATTAGTCCGGCAGCTTTCCCTTACGCACTGTCGCTTTCAAATAAGATCCTTTAATAGGAGTAAAATAATTAATGTACTTATAATTTAGTAGTAGCCGGTAGTATTATAACTGGAGCATACCAATTTCCTGGCAAACATTTAGACTGCGTTCAGAAGATGGTGCAGAAAAATGATTTGTAATATCTATTACCCGAATTCTTAGTACTCGCCGATTTATTGATAACAGGCGCACACCCATAAAAATTGTCTTTTTGTTTTCATAAGTAGTTTTTTCGGTGCACCGTTACATATTATGTGCCACCAAACATAAGTAGCAACGTAACGTATCTACGAATTATGATAAGTGGCACTATAAAGAGACTGATTCTACCGCTAAAAAAATGAACGTGCCAGTCTTAACACAAAATTTAACACAAAATGGGCGAATAAAAGTGATGGTGCACAGTTAGCTCACATGCAGTCCAGCAATGTTCAGACAGCGAAATTTACTTCCTATATCGTTGATACAAATGTACTCGTTCCCATGTTCTGTATGAGCACTATGAATATTAAGTACATATAATAGTAGACGTAAATAGGTCCTCATTTGCAGACAGATAATCCATTCAGACAAGCACATAGTAAAGGAAGGTGCTTGGATATTAGATATTTATCAAACGAAACGTGCGTGCTGTCAGATGCTGCTAATTAAATAGACATTTGTAATTCTATTTTTAATATCTCCCTGCGACCAGTCGTGTCCGAAATTGTTTAATATAACACTGTGTAGCAACAATTAATGGTGCAAGTTCTATATTTTTTGGATTACATTTTAAGACATGTATAAAATTTTAAGAATTTTTGTTGTAACGTATTTCTCTCTTATTGGTTCCGAAGATTACCTACTGTCACAAAGCAGGAACAGGTATTCAGGGGGAAATTAATCAGTGACAGTGGTAGTATTTCGAAACATTTATATATCACAGGAGTTCCACAAAGACACCGTGTCGTACTTAGCGTAACACGACACAATGTTCCATTTCTTCATTGACCTTAGTATATCTGCTGTAACGAGTGTCCTTTGAAATACGCTACGCTGGTTTACAAACGGTATGGAGAAAAGTAACTTTCACATGATGTATCACTGCCTAGTGTCATAGCTCGGTGAAACTTGGACCATGCATAGAAAGAACTGCTATGGTATAGAAGGAAACAGAAAGAGATACTGAGACGAAAAGACATGGCATTTTTATTCAAAAAAATAGTTGCAATGAGGTCACTGCGATTCATGTCGGCCGCCTGAACATTAAAAAAAAGACGGGACACGGTTCTTAATAGGCTGTTAATGACTACGGACGGCAAATTCCATGCTTGCAACATGCTCCCGTGAACCAATGTTGGTATGATAGCAAACCACAAGTTGCTATCTGTCGTGAACGCACACTCTGTGAACTAGGTCCCGTCCTCCTAATGTGCACAGGGCTATCGTGAATGCCGATGAGTTCAGTGTAATCATTGTCTTTGAATAGAAGTGTCACTTTTATTCGCCTCATTGTGTCTTTCTTTCAGTTACCTGTTGCACTGTACTGTAGCAGTACTTTCTACCTATGGTCGAATTTCATTGAGCTATGATATTTGACAATGGCGAATAATGTGAAGAGTTTTTCAAACCAGTTTATTTTATCGTTCATCATTCACCGATAGGTTGAGTGACTAAGATTTCGAGTTTATGTTCCGATAACGCGGGGCTCAAATTCCCGTTTAGACATGACGAAGTCGCCTCTTAGGACTATTGTTCACTGTGCGCCACACTGAGAAACAAACTGTCTGTTAAACAGGTTATCCTTCAAATAGAAACACGATGTGTGCCCAGTCTGGGTCCGCATCCATCTAAGGAGGCAACCACGTAGCTGTATTACGTCACTGAAGTCCCAACTGCAACTCCCTGCAGCTATCTGAAATTCTTAGTTGAATACGGTAGTAGAAACGCCCTGACTCCGATTCTTCAAGGCCTCGAACTTCCTCGGATGAGTATAGGCTCCATAATTTGTGCTCTGCTTTAAGAAAAGCTAGTATTTCAGCCACCTTAATGTTTACGATGTCATACCTCCTGAACTAAGTGTCTAACAATGATATTTTTTTGTAGGTAAACTTATTGGTACATTTAACTGCTGTGTGTAACATTTGTTGCGAATAGAGTTAGTACAGATGTAATAAATCAAAACGTCAAGCCAGATGCCGAAATTCTACTGGACAAATAGCGAAAATGCAGTATGGATAAACTTTTTTTAAAAATAACTTACGACAGTGTGACGTCGTCTACAACCGCCATCATTTCGTCAGGAGCACACACCGCCATTTTCAGAGCAAAACTGCAGCAAGTAAGCGCTGTGCTAGCGAATTTACAACTTCGGCTTTCAGAGAAACTCCGTAAAGACAACACGCACATAAACACTGCAGATACCAACGACGTCACAAACCAAAGGTGATCGACGTCATGAGTTATCGATAGTAAAATTAATAATCAATGAGTAAGATAGCACAAACGCTGTCCCTACGTTTTTTGACAAGTTAGAGAGTAGGACTCCATGTAGAAATTAAACAAATAGCACAATCTCAATTCATGAGTTTACTCGCTAATTTAATTTTAACAGCTTCCTTAACAACACTGTTCCGATAGTTGGAAGAACATTCCAGAATCTCCGTGTTGTTATATTCCATAGGATGACCGGATCAAGTAGTATATTCTGAAATGGCGGATTTGCCCGGCTGTTGTAAGTGCGTGTGCCGCTTATGCTGAGTACACCGGTCCTCCACAGTCCTGAGACTCTGACCAATATATGACACGCCACGACTGCAAGGAATACGATAGTCACCAGCCTTACAAAACCCATATGATCCTTCACGGAACCTAAAAGCCCGTGATTGTAGATAGTGATCGAAAAACACACTTCACATCATACTCGTTACGCAAACCAAGATCATCCTACACGAAACCTCACTGCACCATCATCTCAGTGGTCGAAAAACAAAATATGTCCAGTTCCATTCCAAATGCTCCCTAAGGTGACCTTTTGATGCGTTTACTTTTATAGGTAGCGGTCAGTTACACAACGTGTTTGATTAATGAAAATCACAGGTTATGTGGCTTAAATGTTTCCATGTTGCTGAACAGATGACTTCGTCGGTTGACATATAATCTCTGCGTGGAATAAGTACTTATTCTCTTTATTTCCAGATTACTTCCAAACGGTTATATTTGTTGATGTTCATTGATTACGATCCATTTCCATTCTCTGATGACTTCATCTTAAGTTACATGCCGTGACAATCAATTTGCTGCGCACCTGCAAAGAATATATCTGCATACTCATTGAATGCTATCGCTTATAGCTTCACCTCAACTAATATCAAACAAAATGGCGATTCTAACACTTATTGTCACATCGGTTGGTTGATGTGGGAAAGGTTACCAAACAGCAAGGTCATCGGCCCCCTTGGATTACGGAAGGATGGCGATGGAAGTCCGCCGTGCCCTTTCGAAGTAACTATCCTAGCATTTGCCTGAAACGATTTAGGGAAATAGCGGAAAACCTAAATTGCGGGTTTGAACTGGTGTCCTCGCGAATGCGAGTCCAGTGTGCTAACCACTGCGCCACCTCGCTAGGCTGCTTATTATGCATAACGCAACGGGGCAGGAGTAGAATCTACACGTGTAAACGTGTATATTTTGTATAACATTATCCACAATAATCAGTGCTAGACTTGACATTTTGGTTGACGTTGCCTGTTAATGTGAAGCTATACGTGGCAGCGTTACGTGATTTTGCCGATATACAGGGCTATTACAAATGATTGAAGCGATTTCATAAATTCATTGTAGCTCCATTCATTGACATATGATCACGACACACTACAGATACGTAGAAAAACTCATAAAGATTTGTTCGGCTGAAGCCGCACTTCAGGTTTCTGCCGCCAGAGCGCTCGAGAGCGCAGTGAGACAATCTACACGTGTAAACGTGTATATTTTGTATAACATTATCCACAATAATCAGTGCTAGACTTGACATTTTGGTTGACGTTGCCTGTTAATGTGAAGCTATACGTGGCAGCGTTACGTGATTTTGCCGATATACAGGGCTATTACAAATGATTGAAGCGATTTCATAAATTCATTGTAGCTCCATTCATTGACATATGATCACGACACACTACAGATACGTAGAAAAACTCATAAAGTTTTGTTCGGCTGAAGCCGCACTTCAGGTTTCTGCCGCCAGAGCGCTCGAGAGCGCAGTGAGGCAAAATGGCGACAGAGGCCGAGAAACCGTATGTCGTGCTTGAAATGCACTCACATCAGTCAGTCATAACAGTGCAACGACACTTTAGGACGAAGTTCAACAAAGATCCACCAACTGCTAACTCCATTCGGCGATGGTACGCGCAGTTTAAAGCTTCTGGATGCCTCTGTAAGGGGAAATCAACGGGTCGGCCTGCAGTGAGCGAAGAAACGGTTGAACGCGTGCGGGCAAGTTTCACGCGTAGCCCGCGGAAGTCGACGAATAAAGCAAGCAGGGAGCTAAACGTACCACAGCCGACGGTTTGGAAAATCTTACGGAAAAGGCTAAAGCAGAAGCTTTACCGTTTACAATTGCTACAAGCCCTGACAACCGATGACAAATTCAAACGCTTTGAATTTTCGGCGCGGTTGCAACAGCTCATGGAAGAGGATGCGTTCAGTGCGAAACTTGTTTTCAGTGATGAAGCAACATTTTTTCTTCATGGTGAAGTGAACAGACACAATGTGCGAATCTGGGGGGTAGAGAATCCTCGCGCATTCGTGCAGCAAATTCGCAATTCACCAAAAGTTAACGTGTTTTGTGCAATCTCACTGTTCAAAGTTTACGGCCCCTATTTCTTCTGCGAAAAAAAACGTTACAGGACACGTGTATCTGGACATGCTGGAAAATTGGCCCATGCCACAACTGGAGACCGACAGCGCCGACTTCATCTTTCAACAGGATGGAGCTCCACCGCACTTCCATCATGATGTTTGGAATTTCTTAAACAGGAGACTGGAAAACCGATGGATCGGTCACGGTGGAGATCATGATCAGCAATTCATGTCATGGCCTTCAGGCTCTCCCGACTTAACCACATGCGATTTCTTTCTGTGGGATTATGTGAAAGATTCAGTGTTTAAACCTCCTCTACCAAGAAACGTGCCAGAACTGCGAGCTCGCATGACCGATGCTTTCGAACTCATTGATGAGGACATGCTGCGCCGAGTGTGGGAGGAACTTGATTATCGGCTTGATGTCTGCCGAATCACTAAAGGGGCACATATCGAACATTTGTAAATGCCTAAAAAAACTTTTTGAGTTTTTGTATGTGTGTGCATAGCATTATGAAAATATCTCAAATAATAAAGTTATTGTAGAGCTGTGAAATCGCTTCAATCATTTGTAATAACCCTGTATACTTCAATACATCACGCCACGCGCTTGATGATGAAGTCCTCAGAGCTTGGAAAACGATCGTACTTAGTTGACTTACGGCTGTTTCGAACAATTTCAACATAAAGAGGATAACTAATTATTTTTTGTGGTAAGTTGTGTATGACCAAACTGCTGAGGTCGTCGATCCCTAGGTTTAAACACTACTTTAATTAACTTACGCTGCTGATAAGACACACACCCATTGCCGATGGAGGAAACACCGACGGGGGAGCCGGGCGGACCGTGGCAGGGTGCCGAAGACGTAGCGGCTACACCGGGCGGCAACTAATTATTCTACATGGACTTAACGTTGGTATAGTGATTGAATATGAGGCCGTGTCTCGATACACAGGGTCTTTGTTTTAACTTGGAACTACTAAATAAATCGAAAAATACTAACCGTATGAAAAACATAATATTTTTATAGGGGTCGTCTATCTGTGCTAGAACTGGCTATCACCTAACGCCCTCACTCTCATCTAGGGTCAGATTTGTATTTTAAAATAACAATTTCTCCTTTTTAATGTACACTCTGACTCTAAGCCAAAAACACCTGGCGTTTATGTCAATTTTTTCCCCATTCTGGCAACTGGCGCTGTAATTGGTGCGAGAGTTACGGCAGTTAGACGGACTAACACACCGAAATCAAGCATCCTTATGGTGAGATTCGAGGGGACTCACCGAAATCAAGCATTCTGGTGGTGAGGGGACTCGCCGAAATCAACCACGAAGAGAACAGAAAATTAAGTTACGATAAATGCCCCTTATTTTCCGTAGTTTTAAATGTCGAAAGGTAATTGTTTTACGGTACAATTAAATTTGCAAAGCGTGTTCGGGATTGATTTCGTTGAGTCTTCACACACTCAGGATGCTCGATTTCGGTGAATCCTCTCGAATCTCACCTTCAGGCTGACTGAATTCTACCCAACCTCCGTAATTCTCCGTCCGATTACAGCACCATCTACCACGAATGGAAAAAAAAATTAGCTAAAACCTACGGTTTTTTGGCGTAAAAACCGAATCTGAAACAAAAAATCGGTTTCCCTTTGGAAAACAAAAACCTGATCTGCCACAAATGGTGGAGTGGTTAGAGGGTTGCCACATTTAAAGTGTCCCCGTTGAAAGTACTAACTTTTTCTTTGGAAATTTTTTTTCTCATACGATGCATACTTTTCGAAATTTGTTGTTGTTAGAAGTTAAAACAAACGCCATGTGTGTGCTATGGGGGTCAGCAATGAAAATTAAGCTAAATCACTACTAGACAGTTAAAAAACAAATACCAAGGTCTTTCCACCTAGATTGAAATTAAGCAAATTTCTGAAGAAGTGCGCAAGTTCCGTAAGAATAAGCGGAATTATGTGATTTGACAGCATTTAATTCCCCACACTTTAATTATGTTACTAGTTTGCAGGACTCTCAGGAAAGATACTAAGCTTGCAGCCCTTAGATGCTGTTTCTACGATTAGTCATATCAAATGAACATTTTCCCAAATACTGGAAAAATTCTTTCAAGTCTCTGCTTTACTGCCCACTAAAAATGTTAAAGTAGCACAAAACGATGTTATGCCGAAATTTCGCGGTCCAGTATTCTAGGCCCGGAATCGTTGCTCAAGAAACACACTCTCAGACCGTAAAGGATTTCACACTGTTAAGTATCCAAAACAGTACTCCCATTTCCGCTCCCTGAATGGGCTTCATATAGGGTGGCTTCACTGCAGGTTCCGGCACACGGCCCGATAATAATCGAAATTTAATCTAAATGAGTAATAGCTACAGGGTTTATCGATAGTTCAAATTGCGCGCCCTTCTGCTCCCAGTAAGAACGAAACTTGAACCCCAACGCTGCTGTTACTAGTATAGGTCGATAGAGGAATCGTGGAGGGGGTATATACAAATTATACGTCAAGATGCAAAGTTATTACATCACTATTTCAGTGTTCCTCTGTTGCGCGCTGCTCCGTGTGTGTGAGCATTAAAACATTGTATATAGCTAGCGAGGAAATGAAGCTCATTAGCGGTCCGTCACATCCGCTGGAGAAAGAAATATGAATATGCCACAGAACGTCATATACGGTAGTAGCTATAGCGTGCGGCACTTAGGACACAAGAACGGGGCTTCTTTCACTTTTGATGTGGATGTTATTTATTTTCACACAGTTGGCTTATTTATTGGACTTCAGCTTATCATGTCTTACAAAGTAGCAAATGTACTGAAGATATCACCATTAATTTTGCTATTCAATATCGCGTCTTTCCTTCATCTACGTAGCTCCTTCAGGGATGCATTATCTTCTTCTGCAGCCAGGAATCGTTAAGTCTTTCTTTTCTTCTTTTGCAAATTTTTCCAAAGATCTTTGCTTCTTCTGTATGTACTGGTTCTAAGCGTTCGCTTTAATTGGAACGTACATTGCCTGACAAAAAAGTGAGTTCCAAGAAGCGGAAAAGGAAACTAAGATACATGGGTTGAAAGGGTATGCAATGTTATATTACTGACTACTAAATCGAGTCAGATTTACAAAAAAACAATGCATTATGAAACGATTTATCAGTACGACATTGCATCCCACGTGGCTGGGATTCGTGCACACATTCTACGGCAAGGGTGTCATAAAGGCATCGTATCCTTTACCAAGCTGAACCACAACTATTGTAAAGGGTTCTCAGTACCCTTGGAATGGGCACTGTGATAAAGATGGTGTCCAAGCTGGTCGCATTATTGTTTCATCGAGGACAGATATAGGGACATAGGTGTCTGCGGGAGTGTCTCAACGTCAGACAGACTGTTAACAGAGAAACACGCCTTGTGTGGACCAGCATTGTCCTGTTGAAAAATGGCACCACAATTATATCGACTGACAGATGACACAAGAGGACGCAGCATATCCGTAACGTACTCTTGTGGTGTCAGAATTCGCTAAATCACTACAGCGACCTGAAGTCATACCAGATGGCTTCTCACACCGCTACTCCTGGAGAAACGCCACTGTGCCTCTGCAAAACGTTGGAAGGGTGGTACCTCTCTCTAGGTCAACAATGGTCACCCTGGAGGGTTGAGGGCAGCGGTTCGTTGCTGTCATTCATCAGCAGTCTGTCCTTCCCATTCATTGCACCGCATCTGATTTGTGGTGTTAACGATTGCTTGCAAATGGGACCGTAATTCCCTAGCCTGACACCTGCTTGTCTGACCTAAGGTGCAGGATGACACTATTCCACCAACTATGTCTTTAGGTAACTAACCTGTATCTATATGTGGATGCGCAACGAGGACTGTAAACAATGATTTGTTTCGCAAGCGTTTTAATTAACGCTAAATTACAACCCTGCTGACTGCAAAAGAGTGGTGGAATAGTGACACTGCAATTTAATTTTGTGACCAGGTATGATATGATGTAATGAAAGACAAAGCTACCACAAGTTCTTTTATTTATTATAAATCCTCACACAAAACGAGTGAAGTAGCTCCATTGAAGTACGGCACAAAAATATTTAACAACATCCTGTTCACTGCCAAATTATCATACGAACATAAAAGGGTACAAGTAACTAAGGTTGGCGGAGATTCAAGACTAGGAACCGATAGGTAGGTTACTACATTATTAGCACACTGATCCGTTTCCGCTATCTGACGACAGCGATTTCCAAAATTTGCCTTCATAAAACTATGCATACCGGAAGGGCGTCTTCCTTCTACTAAAAAAATGGTTCAAATGGCTCTGAGCACTATGCGACTTAACAGCTAAGGTCATCAGTCCCCTAGAACTTAGAACTACTTAAACCTAACTAACCTAAGGACAGCACACAACACCCAGCCATCACGAGGCACAGAAAATCCCTGACCCCGCCGGGAATCGAACCGGGGAACCCGGGCGTGGGAAGCGAGAACGCTACCGCACGACCACGAGATGCGGGCTCTTCCTTCTACTCATTAACACGCTGAGTACATTGGCACGTACACACGCCGAAGCCGATTGCAGATTTTACAGTTTTCTTGAAACAAATGCTGCTGTCAGACACAATGCCTGTGAATTCAAATATGCTACCTAACACAAACTTTACATCATGCTCCAGTTGGAGCTGCAAAGTGAAATGATTACTTCTCACACCAAATTCTACGAGCAGAATGCGAAGTTTTTTTCTCATTGGCGGCGGACTAAGACTCCTTACCCCCTTCTATGTTCTCTCATAACATTCGGCCCTTCTTCAAGAGCCAATCCTAGCCTCTCAGAAGCAGCTCCCCAGTGACAAGTGTCAGTTTTCCTGGAGTGTCCCCCCACATGTCAATAATTTCCAGAAACTACTATGACAGACGATGCTGACTTATGAAATTCACGCACTTTCACGCCCAGAGGCCTGCAGCTAAGGAAATAATTTTTTTTTTTGCTCTGTCGTGTCAGTGCCTGAAAAGAGCGCGTTATTGTGTTAGACCATGTTGTTCCTTACGACCCTCCTAAGACTTCAATCTGCTTTACATATAGGCGGGACCGGCTGCAGGTATTTTTAAGGTGCGAAACTAGCAGTGTCACAGTTACAGAATCCTCACACGCCGCCTGCTGTGTTCTGCCAAGAGCGTAGAGCCATGAATAGAGCCACGAAGAGAGCCTGCGTGGTATCCACTGCTATATTGCTCTCCTGTCGGCACAACGGCGCCGTCATCTCGGCATCCCCCCCACCCCCTCCCCCACAAAGCTCACTGTTGCTCGCCCTTTAGGTCCTTTACTGGACTGTACAACGCCCTCACTGCAGAAGAACGCTTTAGAAACGTGGGAGCGGCAGTAATCTAAGGCAAAATTCCAACGATTCCTCTGCTGTCAGCATTGTGTAGGCTCGGGACGGGCATCCCCTCATCTTGTCCAGTACACACAACAGCTTCTCGTTAACGCCGTCCTACCTGACACTGACGTCACCTTTTACAATCTGCACTAACCTAATGCTGCACTTCATCCAGCTTTGACCTTTTGTCTGTCCGTGAAACTGTCAAACACATAGAAGTACTTCATGTACTGGCAATCACTATTGGGTAATCTTTAGTAAATATAAAGGAATACACTATTTTCAAATCAAATTAATATAATTTGCGTATCACATATCGATAAATGTAAGACATTTCCAGGGGCAGATGTCGACTCTAACCACTATCTAGATTAAAACTGAAGAAACTGCAAAAAGGTGGGAACTTAAGGAGATGGGACCTGGATAAACTAAAAGAACCAGAGATTGTACAGAGATTCAGGGACAGCATAAGGGAGTAATTGAAAGGAATGGGGGAAAGAAATACAGTAGAAGAAGAATGGGTAGCTTTGAGGGATGAAGTAGTGAAGGCAGCAGAGGATCAAGTAGATAAAAAGACGAGGGCTAGTAGAAATCCTTGGGTAACAGATGAAATATTGAATTTAATTGATGAAAGGAGAAAATATAAAAATGCACTAAATGAAGCAGGCAAAAAGGAATACAAACGTCTCAAAAATGAGATCGAGAGGAAGTGCAAAATGGCTAAGTAGGGATGGCAAGAGGACAAATGTAAGGAGGTAGAGGCCTATCTCAATAAGGGTAAGATAGATACTGCCTACAGGAAAATTAAAGAGACCTTTGGAGAAAAGAGAACGACTTGTATGAATATCAAGAGCTCAGATGGAAACCCAGTTCTAAGCAAAGAAGGGAAAGCAGAAAGGTGGAAGGAGTATATAGAGGGTCTATACAAGGGCGATGTACTTGAGGACAATATTATGGAAATGGAAGAGGATGTAGATGAAGATGAAATGGGAGATATGATACTGCGTGAAGAGTTTGACAGAGCACTGAAAGACCTGAGTCGAAACAAGGCCCCCGGAGTAGACAATACTCCATTGGAACTACTGACGGCCTTGGGAGAGCCAGTCCTGACAAAACTCTACCATCTGGTGAGCAAGATGAATGACACAGGCGAAATACCCTCAGACTTCAAGAAGAATATAATAATTCCAATCCCAAAGAAAGCAGGTGTTGACAAATGTGAAAATTACCGAACTATCAGTTTAATAAGTCACAGCTGCAAAATACTAACACGAATTCTTTACAGACGAATGGAAAAACTAATGGAAGCCAACCTCGGGGAAGATCAGTTTGGATTCCGTAGAAACACTGGAACACGTGAGGCAATACTGACCTTACGACTTATCTTAGAAGAAAGATTAAGGAAAGGCAAACCTACGTTTCTAGCATTTGTAGACTTAGAGAAAGCTTTTGACAATGTTGACTGGAATACTCTCTTTCAAATTCTAAAGGTGGCAGGGGTAAAATACAGGGAGAGAAAGGCTATTTACAAATTGTACAGAAACCAGATGGCAGTTATAAGAGTCGATGGACATGAAAGGGAAGCAGTGGTTGGGAAGGGAGTAAGACAGGGTTGTAGTCTCTCCCCGATGTTGTTCAATCTGTATATTGAGCAAGCAGTAAATGAAACAAAAGAAAAATTCGGAGTAGGTATAAAAATTCATGGAGAAGATATAAAAAATTTGAGGTTCGCCTATGACATCGTAATTCTGTCAGAGACAGCAAAGGACTTGGAAGAGCAGTTGAATGGAATGGACAGTGTCCTCAAAGGAGGATATACGATGAACATCAACAAAAGCAAGACAAGGATAATGGAATGTAGTCTAATTAAGTCGGGTGATGCTGAGGGAATTAGATTAGGAAATGAGGCACTTAAAGTAGTAAAGGAGTTTTGCTATTTGGGGAGCAAAATAACTGATGATGGTCGAAGTAGAGAGGATATAAAATGTAGGCTGGCAATGGCCAGGAAAGCGTTTCTGAAGAAGAGAAATTTGTTAACATCCAGTATTGATTTAAGTGTCAGGAAGTCATTTCTGAGAGTATTCGTATGGAGTGTAGCCATGTATGGAAGTGAAACATGGATGATAAATAGTTTGGACAAGAAGAGAATAGAAGCTTTCGAAATGTGGTGCTACAGAAGAAGGCTGAAGATTAGATGGGTATATCACATAACTAATGAGGAAGTATTGAGTAGGATTGGGGAGAAGGCAGGTTTGTGGCACAACTTGACCAGAAGAAGGGATCAGTTGGTAGGACATGTTCTGATGCATCAAGGGATCACCAATTTAGTATTGGAGGGCAGCGTGGAGGGTAAAAATCGTAGAGGGAGACCAAGAGATGAATACACTAAGCAGATTCAGAAGGATGTAAATTGCAGTAGGTACTGGGAGATGAAAATGCTTGCACAGGATAGAGTAGCATGGAGAACTGCATCAAACCAGTCTCAGGACTGAAGACCACAACAACAACAACATATCGATAATATGAAAGTGACAAATCAGCCAATTTCTCCATCTTTCAATTGTTGCTGCGAGTGCTTTACTTGTTCACAGACGGCATGCGCAGATGTGGAGGGGTTACGATGCTATTGGTGCTCAGTGCAGCACCCATCCCTTTTAGTGGTCAGACTTGGTCGACCGGAGACCTGTCGATGGGTATGCCTATCCTCTTGTTCCCGTGCAGTCCAATCTTTGGTCACTGTCGCCTCTAGTGCCCCACAAATCTATGTGTTGCACGATTCAACCAGCCTGCCAAATGGACAGCCACGGTCAGGCCCCTTTCAAACGCTGTTTCGTTGCTAATAATGGTGCATGAGTCAGTTAAGTTACATCTCCGTTACCTTCACGGTGGACATTCTGCATGTGAACCTGTACACGCGTCTTATATTCCCTACCAGTCATGGTAACAGCACTAAACACGTCAAACGCTAATGCACTCGGTGGCTGTCGTAACTGTCACAGATTATTAGAAGTCAAATCACTTACATACCCTTCAGGCGCTCAGGATAAATTACGTAGAAAGACTGGACCGGAGTTCGGGCAAAGATTTATTATAAAAGACTTTGAAGTAATAACACCCAGTTTTACAATAGGCAAACTTTAGGAATGTACTGGACAGCTATTGCCACTTAATAAGTTTAAAATGAATTGAATCCCCAAAAACTCTTCAACAATTGAAGAAGAAGCCCACAGAAGTCTGAGACAAATCTTAAACAAGAAATAATGAAATTTACTTTCATTTTGAGTTTAAACATTGTGGGAAAAAAATGGAAACATGAGTAGTAATTATACTGATAAAGAGGACCAGCTGGCCTCCTAGAATCTTATACCACAATTCAGATCTACAGACGGGATCCCGACTAATATGGAACCTGGAATGTAATGGATGATAAGGACAATTACTTATGAATGAAGCCCATTAACATATTGCCTCTACACCGAAAAGTCGAGTGTCAGATAATAAAACATTAACAAATTAACAAACAGCCAATCACGGCTCGTAAAAAATTCAAACCCTTACCATAAATTAAGGAAATTTAACATCATGGGCGACGGCCGTCCACGGCCCAGAAAAAAGGAAGGTAAAACAAATATATTACAATTATTGCTGCAGAAGCCCGTAACACGGTTACGTAACTTACGTTATTTGGGGCCCGCAGTGCAAAATACGTCTTCTAATCAGATGATTATTTCGAGTTACAGCCAGCTACACTGCACTCTAAGTGGGTTTTATTTTATAAATTATTCACGGTGACGCAATTTCGGCATATTGCCGTCATTAGGTGCTCTTAAATGTAATATCGTTGCTGCCGTATCCTCCGTTTTTTAGAATCATTAGTTTCTCTTTAGGTGTACACTTGAGATGTGTATCTGATATTAGTTGGTTTTTATGAATGCTATTTTTCTACTCAACAGCTCGGATGACAGTGGATCTGCGATATTATAGCATATATAAAAACCAGCTAAAATCAGAAAAATGAGATGTGTGTGAATTCCTAAGGTACCAAACTGCTGAGTTAATCGGTCCCTAGACACACACACCACTTAAACTAATTTATGCTAAGAACAACACACACACCCCGAGGGAGGACTCGAACCTCCGGTGGGAGAGGCCCAACAATGAGTGACATGGCGCCTCTAACTGGGCGGTTCTAAAATCAGATGCACATCTCCAATGTATGTCTAAAGAGAAACTATTATTTCTAAAAAAGACAGGACATGAGAGTAACGATATTACATGTAAGAGTGCCTGATGATGCAGAGCCGAAATTGACTCATCGTGAATATTTTATAGAATGAAAACCATTTATAGAGCGGTGTAGCTGGCTGGAGCTCGTAATAATCTTGTCATTAGACTACGTAACTTAATTCTCTGAGGCTTGGGGAGGCGGCAGGTTCGGTAAAGACGATGTCGGCAGGCGATGCCCGCAGGCAGGCGGTACACTGGTGAACTACGGGCTCAGCAGATTCGACGTCCTCTTCGTGGGTAACACCAGCCGTAAGACTGTATGAAACTGAGGTGGCGTCTGAGTTGCGGCGCTTCTAGCCCTCTTCAGTCCATATTGTTTAAAGTACACCGTAGACAAGCAGTAATGTATTATTCGTCTTATTCTGTGTAGAAGGAAGTATGGGGGTTGGGTTGGATTGTTTGGGGGAGGAGACCAAACTGCGAGGTCATCGGTCTCATCGGATTAGGGAAGGACGGGGAAGGAAGCCGGCCGTGCCCTTTCAGAGGAACCATCCCGGCATTTGCCTGGAGCGATTTAGAGAAATCACGGAAAACCTAAATCAGGATGGCCGGACGCGGGATTGAACCGTCGTCCTCCCGAATGCGAGTCCAATGTGCTAACCAGACGGAAGTATGTTCTGTTCCTTGTGTAAAGCTACAATCAATGTATTTTATATATCAAATGTATTTCCTGTATAAGCTATGTACAAAAGTAAGAATGTAATATATTAAGTTATTTAAGGGCTACTGCATTCAAGGAGCAATGAACTACATTCTATTTCTACTAACAAATTTACAATCACAGGTATATTCTTCGTGTAAAGCTAAACTTCATGTAATACATGTGCAAATACTCAATCAGAATATCATCTGAAGAACACTCGGTGTGTGTGAATCCGAGGCATCACACAGAATATACCACAGCTACTAACTATCAGACAGGCAAATAACTTCTGAAAATCATGTAGTGTCCTGACATGGGACGCTCCAAGTAATATATCAACGCATACAAACACAACCATCGTACATAAAGTTGAACCATTTCAGATGAGAATAGCTCGAAGTTCTATCGAGGTCTTCTCATCTGAAATAGGTCGAAAAGGGCAATTATCAGTCAACACGCTAGTTTGACTGTATTACACGTTCAAATATAGCGTATCACTTCCCTCTACATATTGCAACATATTTCCACCACACTTACTGTATTAATTTTGAAATGGTTCAGATGGCTCTGAGCACTATGGGACTTAACAGCTGTCGTCATCAGTCCCCTAGAACTTAGAACTACTTAAACCTAACTAACCTAAGGACATCACACACGTCCATGCCCGAGGCAGGTTTCGAACCTGCGACCGTAGCAGTCGCACGGTTACGGATTGCGCGCCTAGAACCGCGAGACCACCGCGGCCGGCTGTATTAATTTTGACACTTGCATTATATAGATTATATTCTCCTCAACTAGGCAGAAAAAGAATTATTTCAGAACAGAAACGGTCTCCCTTGTGAAATTACGTAATTTAAATGATGCATTTCGCCCTTTTGGGGCATCATCAGATCATGTAAAAGTAGCTGAATACGTGAGAGGTCAGTCATAAAACATTATATGGAATAGAAAAAGTAGCCGGACATGTGACTTATCAGTCATAAAACCACTTATAATATAAAAAAAAAACTCCCATGTAACTGGATGCACACTCCACCTGTGGTGTTTATTTTACATTATATGTGGTTTTGCGACTGATGGGTCATATGTCTAGCTAATTTTACTACTTTGCATTACATATGGTTTTATGACATATGGCTCACGAATACTTTTACACAGTCTGATGATGCTCCAGAAGGGTGATAAGCCTCATAGACATTAAATAATTTCGCATCCGAGACTGTTTCTGTTTTGAAACACTTTAACAGCCTATCACGATGGAATGGGGAAATTTTTATAGAAACAAATTATATAGAACCACTTTAACGATTGTTAATAATTCAGTTCTCTGTCAGTTTAGAGAAATTTTTTTATATTATGTTCTTTATAGTATTAAAATACCATAAACAACTGCATACCTATAAAATTGTAATAGTAAGAAGTCTCTCCTGTTAGGTTCAGAAGCATCTGACCCACCTTACATTTCAAGTCGATGGGTTACTCGGCACTGCTAATGAAATAAATAAATATCCACTCTCACAATCTCCCATAACTGGTTGTTCAGTCAGGAAAGGATTATCTTAGCAGGCTCAATCTCTGCAAAAGTCGACATTTCTCCGCACAAGGAGTCGCCCATCATTTGTACATTTTTAAACAATTTTACCCTGTCAGATATACTGCTGAGCATAGGAAGCAAGATCACAATTACTACAACCACATCTCAGGCATTGCTACCCCTTGATTGTACGCAGCACCAGAATGTAACATACCAGGACAGGAAATAAACCTAGACACCACCAATATCGCCTTCTCCTGACTTAGCCCGGCTCAAAATTCATTAGGCCTATGGACAGCTCGGTAATCCCATAATCGAAAAGCCAAGCACCTAACTGAGTCTCCAACACAACAGACTCTCCGTACATTATTTCGTACAAAGGAAATTTCCAAATGAGAGGAAAATTACTCGAATGTACTATTGAAATACATTTGTAACTCGAGAAACAAACAGTGCCAATGTCGCTTGCAGTAATGTTCACTAGGGAATAACGCCGGCTAACTGGCTCGTCAACAGGCGTCTTTCCAAATACTAAAGACCAAAGTGACTGAACTCGGGCCTCTCACAGCGCATCAAGACAAGCGGATGCCGCCAACCACACCGCCCGGTAGCGCCCCTAGTGGGAAAGCGCTCTCTGTGGCGAGAAACCTCCAGCTCTCTGGTGCGCACGGCGGGAGATTTGAAAGAAGGAAGTCTCCACGGCGCCATAGGAACATAACAACATGTGGTACCTTATCCAAAACCACACGGAAGTTATTATGAGAGTATGTGGGGCAGCAAAGCGATTATCTGATAACACTAACAACGGGAAATAGTTGTAGTATGTACAAAAAATATTAGGAACTTAAACAGACTTTCTTTGTTAAGTATGCGGACGGCACATTAACTAAACGCAGAGAGAAAATAATATACATATTCCAAGATTTCTTTAAGTGCTTGTATAGTTCAACTGATGTATTGGAAAAAATTTTTTTGATAATATAAATCAATAAAGTTCCGGAAGAAATGGTAGATGAGGATTATAAAGCAGCTGGTAGTATGGAGAAAAAGAAGGTTGCTGGCAAACAAGAGAGGAAGTAATGCGAAAGGTTGTAGCAAAATCACCTGACGCAATGTCCTTGTAATGTTACCTTTTCCTCATGATTCCCACGGCAGCTACACGCAGGAGGTAGTAGTATACTCCCAGACTGATCTATATTCATCGTTATTCACTGCCATCCATGGAGGAACAAACATTCGATTATAAAACAAAAACAAAAACAAAACAGTAGAATATACTTGCCTTATTTCATACAAGATCGTTGCTGAATCTAGATTCGTAACTGTTCATCAGACCGCCAAGGGGTCAAATAATCAACAAAACTATCCTCAGTAGACTTCGAAATAACGTTCACACTACTGAACTTCACAGAAGGAAACAGAAAACATATCAGTTCAGCGCATCTGACGTATCAGCACCTATATCTGTTCTCCGGAAGCCACCTTACTGTGTGTGGCTAAGGGTATTTGGTGTGCTAGTACCACTTCTCCAGTTCTTCTTCCAGTCGCGACTGGTTCGTGGAAAAAATGATTGTTGTTAAGCCCCCTTGTGAGCTCCGGTCTACCTAATTTTACTTTCATGGTTCTTTATCGAGATTTAAATAAGAGGAAGCAATATATTGGTTAACTTTTCTACTTGCGTACTGTCATGGAACTTTAAACCGTACCGTGTTGCTGAACGCCTCTCTTGCAGCCTCTGCCACAGGGGTTGAACATCTCCGTGACACTTTAATACTTCTAAACGAACGTGTAAAGAAAGACACTGATCTTTTTCGGATCTTATCTATTTCATTTATCAGTTCAATACGGTAGTGATCCAGTAGGACTGTTTTGTAAGCTACTCCCTTCAATGGTGGATACACTTCCTGAGAACTTTTCCATAGAATCTCAGTCTGGCATCTGTCTCCCATGCTATTAGTCTTACAAGGTCGTTCCACTTTAAATCGCTCCGTGCACACACTCGTTAATATGTTACGCCCGTGACCGTTTCCAGTGACCTTTTTGAAGTCATACAATAAATGGTCTTTCTTTCAGTGTATTCGTGATACGTTACAGCTTCAAAAATGGTTCAAATGGCTCTGAGCACTATGGGACTTAACATCTGTGGTCATCAGTCCCCTAGAACTTAGAACTACTTAAACCTAACAAACCTAAGGACATAACACACATCCATGCTCGAGGCAGGATTCGAACCTGTGACCGTAGCAGTCGCGCTGCTCCGGACTGAGCGCCTAGAACCGCAAGACCACCGCGGCCGGCATACGTTACATCTTGAGAATTGCTCCCCGTAGAGTCTTCTGATCATAGTGTGAAGGCTTTCACGACCGGATGACATATCTTCTGGTAAACCTCCCGGGATGTAAGGTAGTGTTCCATGAAACTCTTCAGCTCCTAACGTTTCGTCCAGAGCTGCGCTGGACATCTTCAGAGGGGTGTTTCTCCTCCGGTGAGTCTTGCCGACTGACAGGTCGGACGTCTGAGAGCGACTTATATATCGTAGAAAAAAGTGGGCGTGACCAGAGTTGCACGTGATATGCAGAGATAATCCTTGTCAGAGATAAAACTTAACTATCGATCGTAATCTCGTCACGGATAAAAACTGTCTAGCAATTCTGTAGTGCTACTGTCCAAATATCACTAAGTTTCATGGTCTCTTCTTTTCGATTAAAATTATCCCTATGTTTATATATTTCAATTGCTTCTCTACAAAGCAGTGGGTAATAGTTCGTCGTCGTAGATAAAATTTTTGTTTCGGAAAACTTCACTTGATGATATCCTGACTGAAAAGCGTGTTCTGCTACAGCCGATTTATCTGTTTTTCCTAGGCAGCAAAGGCTTCTGTGTTCTTTTAACCGTGTATTTACGCTTCTTTTTGTTGTTCCTATATAAACTTTACCACATGTACACGGAATTTTATATACCGGAGGAGAAACACCCCTCTGAAGACGTCCAGCGCAGCTCTGGACGAAACGTTAGGTTCTGAAGAGTTTCACGGACCGCGACCTTACATCCCGGGAGGTTTACCAGAAGATATACGTTACATCTGTTTATGTTGAGTGTCAACAGCCAGTTCTTGCAGAAAACGTCAATCCCGTGCAGGTCTTCGTGCATTTTGTTGTGAGTTCTCTGTATGCAGCACCATCTTCCTCGAAATCACCACGATACTTCAGACGTTATCCGCTACGTCTTTTACATATTCTAAATAATTCATTTTAAACCTTCAACTGTACCAACAAAACGATCATCACTGGAGAGCTATAACAACGCGGTAAAAGCAATGTTTCGTTCTAGTAATGCAGGTTCCGTGAATCAAAACCGGCATAGGAATTAAACTTTGTTGGTACAGCTGGTTGTTTACAATCCATTATTTGAAGTACTCGATGGCTGTAGAATGGCGCATTAAGAAAATTTTAATCATCTCTATATATAATAGGCAATGTCCCGACCGACTGACTCACTCAGTGACTCATCATCGCCCAGTCCTGATCGCTAAGGATGGTAATTTTCTGAAATTTGGGGAAGGTGTTGATTTTATATTGTAGGCGTCGTTTAAGAGGGGATTTTCGAAATTCCACCCTTGAGGGGTGACATAGGGGATGAAAAAATTTTTGAGAGTGCTTCGTCATTGAGGCAGTTTTGAAGCCAGACCTACGAAAATTGGTATTTTTTAAACAATTCATTATCAAAGAATTAAGTATTTTTGACGCTGCAACTATGAAACTTGATACGTATTTGACTTCATGGCTAGAAAAAAAAAATGCTTGTTTCAGTGTTTCTGGAAATTCAACCCCCAAGGGAATGACACATGGGATGAAAAGTTTTACTAAGTTATTTCATTATGAAAGAATTTTAAAACTAAGTCCTCCAAAATTACTATTTGGTTTCTCTGATAGAAATAATGTACTACGAGTTTCACTGATTTTGGAAATTCAACACCTAACGGAGAGAAACGGGATGGAATATTTTAAGAAATTATTTCGTTACATTAAAAAAATTTTCAGCGATATCTGTCAAAATTGGTGTTTCACTTCGTCATAATTATAAGGAAAATTGAAGTACCAATTTTTAATATTAATGGTACAAGAAGGCCAATGAGCCTTATATAATTGGAAAGGTGCTTTGCGACAGATCTACACAAGGAAATAATAATGCGTGTATGTTGGCGTTAAGAGTGATGTAAGGAAGTAGAAGCTTTCATATTCATAACAGTGATGTTTCATTCTCTATCACGCATTAAAATCTCCAATACCTGAACGTCGAAAACTGAAGAGTTATCAACCTCTGCCCTGCGCACTAATCAAGTGCTGTGGTAGAAATGACACAAGAAAGTAACAACATTTCTTGAACTTGCATTCTAGGAGCTTTCATGTTTACATGGATTATTTGCAGTAAAACATGCATACCGGGCAGATACAATGCAACAATTGCTAGGTCGATGATGTTGTCGGCAGTGAAGGCTGTAAGTAATGTTGTATATTGGCGTCGTTACTTTACTTACTTTTGTCTAAGAATAGCTGTGTGGCTATTTGCTGCCATTACTAGAAAATCTGAAGTAAGTTAATTTTTAATTTCTTCATTTTCAATGACTACCATTTCTGACTTCTCTTAATATCCGAAACAATACTTGTTTTAGGGTGAATCTATAAGGAGATTGGTAAAGGGTCAGAGTGAAAGTCGCAGAGGTAGAGAGACATAACATAATGCATCTGTTTTATTTAACGATCATAATTACTATACATGAGCATCGATAACTGAATTTTTCAAAATAATTATACAAGGAGCCCAAAGGAACTTTGCCATAGATGTGAGAAATGTAAAATATCATGTGTATACATAGCCATTAGCGGAGGTAAACGGAAGTAGACACACACACACACACACACATACACACACACACACACACACACACACGTGAAAAGTTTTTCTTTGTAATCTATACGAAGTTCCACCATGCATAAAGATCAGGTTCTACAGAAGAAACGACACACGAAAGTAACAACGTTTCTTGAAATTGCATTCTAGGGACGTTCATGTTCAAATGTTTCAGATAGTTCATTTGCAGTAACGTACACATACCGGACAGCCGCAACTGCTACGGTGCTGACGTTGTCAACAGTGGAAAACGAAACGTAGTAACGAAGCCGTCGGGGACAACAAACGTTATTATCGTCGTTACTTTACTTACTTTGGTCTAAGAGTAAACGAAACTAACCCTGTGTTCGTTTGCTGCCGACACCACAAAATTTAGTATGTTCCTAATTTTCAGTATCTTCATATTGAGTAGCTAGGACGTCTGGTATTATAAGGAACCTGTATTTGTTTTAGGCTATGCCTCAAACAAGAACATTAGCGGGTCGATTGAAAGACGAAGAACCAGAGAGACACAATTTTAGCGTAGAGAAAGTAATAGCAATGATGCAGCTTTCCGAAAGCTGCATTTAAGTGTGCACTGAACGTAATTACGAATAATTCTGTGAAGTGTAATCATAGTTTGATGAACATACAGTGCAGATTTTGTAATGCAAGTTATTTCGCATACAACGGCATTCAAATTGTGTTGTCATAACTGTGAAGTTAATTTGCCGCTATTAACATAATTTTTTTTTTGCAATGCGTTGTACAAAGACTCCCTTAAAATTATCGAACAATTAAAGAGAAATCAAAGAATTACTTCAAGAATGCACATAGCTGCAATGCAGCATTTGTTACGAATCAGTTTTGCTGCTACAATTTCAGACACTTTAAGATACATAACATGTACCATCACAGATCAGGTCCACTGATGCTACTGGTCGAATTTGGACCACAGGCGATTGTAGTATAAAGAAATATGTGTTAGGCCATGAATGTTTGTATGGAAAAATCACTGCAACAATAGAAAGGCATGATTAACAAATACCTTGTACTCCAGCTACCAGAATAACTTTTTGGATAATAGTACACGCTAGAAATACGCTACTTCTATGTCCTTAAGTAGTGTGAAAGGTTTTGAAGGTGTTGTGATTTGTGAACGACATAAAATTCTACTAAAGGAAAACAAAAAACACAAAACTATCTGTGCAGAGCATACAGTTTCCGAGCGAAGCGGCGGGCGATGAGCTAGTCTTCGACACCCCGTGTACCCCTGAAGTGATTTCAGTGTTTGAAAATTTCTCTCAGTTGAGAATAACATGTTCAGTTTCGTTTGCAAGTATCTCTTCAGTCAAGTCACATGGCTGGTCTGATTTTCCGTACACTTGTACTTCGTTCATTAGACGGTAGTGCAGTACTGTACCGGTTGCCTTGCGAACGTCAAGACACGTGGCATCAACCTGGCCACCGGTATGTGATGCTTTTTGTGTCTCGTTGAACACCAGCGCGAACTGGTTTGGCACGGTCTTTGTTTTAGGAACCTTCGTTCACTCGTACAAATGAGATTTTTACTCTCCAGAAATCCTTGTTTTCTCATTTTACTAATCTCTTTGTTTGCATTGCAGACAAATAGAAGCACTGGAAGAACTGCCTAGAGCAGCTCAGAAATAAGACCTCTTAATTAAGTACATGACTAAAAAAGGTGAAATCAATACATTGAAAGTAGACAGTATAAACTGTCAGCTACGTCGAAGAACTGCTGATGAGTTTTTCAATGCTACGTCGAAGAACTGCTGATGAGTTTTTGTACCCTTGGTAAAATAATGAAACGTTTTCAAAAGTGGCTTTCCTAAGTGTCTAAGACAGTTAGATCACCATCTCATATACTACGAGTTTTGACTAATGGTAGTGAGATATGGACTTTTAATATGGAAGCCTTTCAAAATCAGATAGCTGTTCAGCGTTCATTGTGTACCAGACCGTCTAGCTATATTAACTTTACCTTTTATTGAACTCTTAATTAATCGTCACCTTCGAATATATAGGATCGCGTCTGCTAACAGTTATGACCTTGAAATGCCACAGACATGTAAGCTATTCATATGGATAGTTTAGTTTTTCAACACCTCAACTATATTAACTGTCGTGTTTTAGAGAACTGTACCTGTCACAAGAGATACTCTAACGACTTAGGACTTACGCGATCGAGTAACCGTAGCGTAAAACTTGAGTAAACTCCAACGAAGGTTATTGTGTCTAACGGAAAGTAATTCGTGTCCAGTCGAAGTGTTTTTTGCTGTTACTTAGCTGCTACGCTGAATTATTTATCAAATATTCTTATGTTATCTACTAAACGAAAATGTCAGTGTTAATGTTGTTGTGTGGGTTAAGACTAGAACGCACGGCGAAGTTCCTAGGATAGTCCCATGGACGACAATTCCGCTGTAATGCGAGCAAAAGATCCGATTCGGAAAGGAACTGCCTACCTTCAGTGGTTCAAGAAAAGCACGAAAACCTAGATCCAGAAGGCAGGTCTGGGATTTCAAAATCTTCTGCTTCAATAATGGGTATCGACCGGTTGATGAACACAATGAGAGTTTATGCTGGAATGTAGCAGACTGCTACAGCGAAGCAAAATACGTGGAAAACTGTTAGTGTGCTCAACTTGACATTTTTCCCTGTAGACCATGCATCAGGTACATGAGGGTCACCGAACAAGAAGACGTGTAAGTGAGGGCCAGATCCTAATTTTCTCCGTAGTACCCTGCACGCCACAGACAGTTGGCGTGCGGCAATGTTTTCGACCTTCATCCTTTTAATCATGAAACAGAGTTCTCTTTCGTCACAACATGGATGAGTTCCATCGAGTCTCCGGATAGAATACAACACTCTCATACTTGCCTCTTTGTCAAATGATTCTTTTGAATACACAGACGATTCTTTACAACTGCGTTGTCTCCTCCGCACAGATTTCATCCATTAGACAGTTGCTACCTGTTGCCATCCTGATTTGAATATTTTTGAAACGAATCTCACAAACCGGGTTCTTACCTGTTCGAGGTCACGAAAAGTAAAAGATGTTATGTGTCCCTTCTGAAGCGAAATGCGCTATGTCTTTTGCGTTTGTACTGTTTGTATGAAAAATGTTTGAAGTACTGATTCACTGTATAGAGCAAAGTAAGTAGAAAAATGCTAATGGACAAATGATTAGGTAGTTTGAAGTACTATAATACCTATTAGTTTATATCAACCGAAATATTAAGTAAATTCTGTTTCTAGAAACGGTCTGTTGTTAGATGTCGTGAGGTGATATTAAGGCTTGTTAATGTCTCCAAGCAACGTTTCGAAAATAACAACAGATATTTTTGAGCATCATTTCGAAGCTATTAAGAAATTTGTAGTTGGAAATATACACACATCAAAAAAAGTTTTGCATCAACAAGGTTCTCAGAACTACTCAAGATAGACGTTGATTGTGGATATTTTATCACAGACACTGTCCTTTTGACTTTTCAGAGATGTAAACAACCTTGCATGAGCAGCGCCTGTTACACGGAAGGGGTCCGACAGCCGATCAGTGTCAGTCATTCCACCAGAAAGGAGGTATACGGCTCGTGTTGTCTGTAGTTCAACCATGCTAGACGGTCAATACCGTCAATACCGCGGTTCGATTGCATCCGCATTGTTACTTTGTGCCAGGAGGAGCTGTCAACAAGGGAAGTGTCCAGGCGTCTCGGAGTGAACCAAAGCGATGTTGTTCGGACATGAAGGAGATACAGAGAGACAAAAACTGTCGTTACATGCCACGCTCAGGCCGTCCAAGGGCTACTACTGCCGTGGGTGACCGCTATCTACGGATTATGACACGGAGGAACCCTAACAGCATCGCTACCACGTTGAATAATGCTTTTCGTGCAGCCACAGGACGTCATGTTACGACTCAAACAGTGCATAATACGCTGCATGATGTGCACGTTCACTCCCGACGTCCATGGCGAAAACCGTCTTTGCAACCACGACACCATGCAGGGTGGTACAGATGGGCCCACAAACATCCCGAATGGACCGCTCAGGTTTGGCATCACGTTCTCATCACCGATGAGTGTCGAATGTGCCTTCAACCAGATAATCGTCGGAGGTGTGTTTGGAGGCACCCCTGTCAGGCTGAACGCCTTAAACACACCGTCCAGCGAGTGCAGCAAGGTGGAGATTCCCTGTTATTTCGGGGTGGCTTTATCTGCGACCGACGTACGCCGCTTTTGGTCATCGTCTTCATGGACGACAATTCGTGCCTCCATCGTGCACATCTTGTGAATGACTTCCTTCAGGATAACGACATCGCTCGCATAGAGTGGCGAGCATGTTCTCCAGAAATGAACCCTATCACATTGAAAAGGGCTGTTTATGGACGACGTGACTCACCAACCACTCTAACGGATCTACACCGAATCGCCGTTGAGGAGTGGGACAATCTGGACCAGCAGTGCCTTGATGAACTTGTGGACAGTATGCCACGACGAATACAGGCCTGCAGCAATGCAAGAGGACGTGCTACTGGGTATTAAAGGTGTACAGCAATTTCGACCATCACCTCTGAAGATCTGGCTGTATTGTGGTGCAACATGTAAAGTGTGGTTTTCATGTGCAATAAAAAGGGCTGAAATTATGTTTATGTTGATTTTTATTCCAATGTTCTGTACAGGTTCTGGAACTCTCGGATCCGAGGTGATGCAAAACATTTTTGATGTGCACTCAAATATAAGTAGGAATACCGTAATTGTATAAAATGTGAGCTGTTATTCATCAATACCGGACAACAGTATGATACTCGATCTTTCGAGTGGCATTTGTTTAGACATCATGTACAAGTACACTATGTGATTAAAAGTCCTACATATTATGAGTACTGTGCTGTCACCTACTGCCGCATCTATATCAGCGACCTCAGTAGTCATTAGACACCGTGAGAGGGCAGAATCGGGCGCTCCGCGGTACTCATGGACTTCGAACGTTGTCGGGTGATTAGATGTCACTTGTGTCATATGTCTATACGCGAGACTTCCACACTCCTAAACCTCCCTGTCATCTGTAAAAGCTGTAAATGTTTTCCTGTTCACAGAGGTAGTGCAGCATGGCGTGTTATTTCACATATCAAACATCGACACTGTGCGTTTGTCTGTTTCCTTGTAGGATGTATACACCGTTGCCGGTGCTCATTTTATAGGGTTGATGCGATCATAGCATAATTTCTGAACGGTAATCGGATGTCAACAGTGGGCGCTATACACCTCCAGGAAGCAATGTTGTGCATGTATCATAAAAGAAGTTATGGTTTTCTTTGGTGTAGAAGGATACAGTTTTATCATCTTATAGTTTGTCGTCATAGTGAGTGGATAGAAAACTTGCAGGGTGGATCTGTGTCAGATGTTGGACATACACGCCCTGTATTAGAGTATTAAGAGCATTGCACGCCACATCACTAACATTTTGGAAACCACATGGCTTTAACATTATAGCATGATTAAGTGCTGGATTGTCGAGCCTTAGGAGTGCTTGTGTCCATGTTCTACGATCATTCCCCTCTTTCCATTACCTTCTTGGTAATGATTCCAGACACTAGACCAGTACATTACAATTGATAGCACAGTTGATTTGCAAAAAATTCTTCAAACTTCATCTGTCTGGAGCTCCATTATGCATAATCCACATGTTTGTTCTTAATCATCAGTTATATTACCACAACTCTCTCATATCCACTACACACCGAAAAGGGGTGCCAACCTCCTTCACATGCATGCATCTGAGAATATCTTGCGCACTTGGATGGGTGCTGTAAGTAAGATTGGTGTGGAACTGTTTTCACTGAACTACAGTTATTGACTCAACTCGCTGTGTTCCTTCACAGTAAATGCAATGTAGCGGGTATGGTAACCTCTTATTTCTGGTCAGTTGCAAATTAAATCTATGACAAATTTACAGGAAGAGTTGGTCAAAGACAATGTGGGAGATCTTTCAATCTCCGACTTTATCCTATGAATGCGAAACTACTCTGTGACTCCCATCTGCATAGGAAACGATGAGCAACCGTAATCATAAATCGCGCACAATGATCGAAGTGCTAGAAATACACTATGTGATCAAAAGTATCCGGACACCCACACAAACATACGTTTTTCATATTAGGTTCTCTGTGCTACCACGTAGTGCCAGGTACTCCGTATCAGCGACCTTAAGAGTCATTAGACGCCAGGTGAGAGCAGAATAGGGTGCTGTGCATGACTCATGGACCTCGAACGTTGTCAGGTGACTGGGTTTAACTTGTGCCATCCCTAGGTCCACTGTTTCAGATGTGATAGTGAACTGGAAACGTGAAGCGTACCGACAGACCTCGTCTATTCTCTGACAGAGACCGCCAACAGTTGAAGAGGGTCGTAATGTGTGATGGGCAGACATCTATACAGACCATCACATAGGAATTCAAAATTGCATCAGGATCCACTGCAGGTACTATGAAAGTTAGGCGAGAGGTGAGAAAACTTGAATTTCACGTTCGAGCGGCTGCTCATAAGCCACACATCACGCCGATAAATGCCGAATGACTCCTCGCTTGGTGTAAGAAGAGTAAACATGGGACGATTGAACAGTGGAAAAGCAATGTGGCGATCCAGTGGCAAGGTGTGGGTACGGCGAATGCACGGTGAACATCAACTGCCAACATGTATAGTGCCAAACAGTAAAATTCGGAGGCGGTGGTGTTATGGTGTGGTCGTGTGTTTCATGGAGGTAGCCTGCACCCCATGTTGTTTTGCGTGGCACTATCACAGCACCGGCCTTCACTGATGTTTCAACCACCTTCTTGCTTCCCACTGTCGAAGAGCAATTCATGGATGGGGACTGCATCTTTCAACACGATCGAACAGCTGTTCATAATGCAGGACCTCTGGCGGTGTGGTTACACGGCAATAACATCCCTGTAAAGGACTGGCCTGCACAGAGTCCTCACCTGAACCCTACAGAACACCTTTGGGATGTTTTGGAACGCCGACCTCGAGCCAGGTCTCGACCGACGTCGATACCACTCCTCAGTTCTGTACTCCGTGAAGAATAGGCCGCCATTCCCCAAGAAACCTTCCAGAACCTTGACAGAACGTATGCCTGCGAGGGTGGAAGCTGTCATCAACGCAAAGGGTGGGCTAACACCATATTGAATTCCAGCATTACCGATGGAGGATCCATGAATTTTCATTTTCAGCCAGGTTTCCGGATACCTTTGATCACATAAGGTATGTAGCTATACTACATGTGAAGTACGCGCCCGCAAGTCCGCACACATACACACACACACACACACACACACACACACACACACACACACACACACACACACGCACATACATGCTGTCACAGACAAGCACACGCACGCACGCTATCGTAAATACACTCACGCACCTAAAAGCGTTAAATGTAATTCGAAAAGTAGTTAGGTTGTAATGGCAGTTTATTCCGACAATGCAGTCACGCCGCTGTCTGCTCCTGCGGATTCTTAAGATGATGATCTGCACGGATAGAAACACGTCCATTATGTGAGACGTATATCACCCGAAACGTATTCTCTGAAGATACTATAGTCTAAGAAACACATGAAATCGTGAGACTGAAGGAAGTAATCGATATCTTTATCGTTAAACGAAAATGTGTATAACCATATAACACGGTCGGAAAAACCAGGACACATATTTTAGTACAGTGTATGACCGTCTGTAAGGATATATTGATTTCATTTCATGAAATAATATTAACAAAATATTCAAAATGAATTCAATTAAGTGTAGCATACCACTGGGGAGTGAAGTACGTCGAAGCATCTGATAAAAAAAAAGGACACAAGGAGCTTGCAAAATACCACTGGTCAAATACGGAGAAAATATCATTTAAAATTATTTGGCAGCGACCTGACCAACAATTGGTGTAACCTCTCCCACGTAATATTTATACATCAGATATCGCAGGTCCGGCATTTTGAATTCAGAAAATTTGTTACGAACCACCGCAGGGGTGCGAAGTTGACGTCAGTCCTGTTCATTAACCCGGAGTCTGCATGTCAGCGGCCAGCTCGTTATTTTCCCCACATGGACGTGACGAAACGCGGTACTGCTAAGCGAGTGCTCCCTGTGCGTGGAGCTGGTGTTGTTCACATCTCTGTTTGTAACGTGTGAGCTGGGAAATTTCATAGTTACGCAATACAGCCCATCTCAAGTCCATGAACTCGATCACATTCAAGGGTCTTCAGGTAACCGGGAAGACTCGACTTGTAAGTACAAGCTGGCGTTCCTTCCCGTTATCACTTCTCAGTTCCTTGAGGTTGAAATGCCAGCACGCTATTCAACGTCCATCAGGGTGAATGTAACAAAAAGAATTCGTTTTAACAGATGTACTATGGTCGTGGAGTTAAAACTCTGTGTTTCCTGAAACTAAGGAGAGACAGATCTAATGGAACCAGATTTCGTTCCTTCGAATAATGCGCTTCAAATATGGATTGTCAGTTACGTTCGCATCTGCCATCATGTATAAACCGCAGTCTAGATACTCTTGTCTAACTGTCTTGAATCATTTGGGTTAATTCGATACGTGGTCGAGTGTGCATCCCCCTAAGGCACCGACTGCTAGCCATATCGCTTCCAGTCGTAGAAAGAGAGTTTTATTGCTACAAAAAGTGGTTCTGCATTACACATACGCAAGTTTTAGTGATACTATGTCGCTGAATTAGTGGTTATAGGTTAACAATACGTCCGGGGCCTATTGAAAGTGATTGGCATGCCCTAGAATCACATTTGGGCACTGAAATGTAGTTAAGAAGTACATCTACTGATACCAATCACAAAAACTGTCAGGGAGTGTGCTGAAAATTGTATCTGAAGACAGCCACACGAAATAACGAGATAGCAGTTGGCTATTGGTGGTGTTGACCATTTAGACGAATTTTCGGAACCGATGAGAGAACAGTGTTTTATAAATTTCATCACGTCGTCCAGTGAATGAAAATATTCGGCGACTAAGTGAAATATGGCTCTATAGAACGCTATAGCAGAAAACGGAATGTAAAAAGTAAACATTCACGGCCGGAAATGTCACAGTTAAAAAAATGTTCCATGCTATTACGCTGTGATCTCATGGATTTCACCTCAAAATCCAACCAGGCTGAAAAGCACGTACCGCAACAGCGGATCTGTCAGTCTCCCATCTACTGCTGTTGTCCTTGTGCTCTTCTAGTCAGTTTTTATCCGTTCTTTTTGTACTACCCACCTTCACCTCCACACACCTACGCGGAATTCCATAAATTCTTGCTTTTTCCACTTGTTGGCGAACATCCTTGGCCAATTTTAGGTGACCTCGTATCTTCGGTGTGGGTCTGTAGATTACCGCGAAGCTGAGCTTTTTCAAGATTTTACCAATGCGGTCAATAACGCTTTAATAAAAGGCAGGAAAACGTCCGATTTAACCGGCGCTAGAGCGTCGCTATGATTTCTATGCCAAGTATTTGACAACATCATTCCTACCGAAAGTTGGCCCACTGGATTCGTATTATCAAGAATTCGGCAAATTGTGCCAGTAAATTAAACAGCTGTGGTACAGCTGCCTCCAGCTGTACGACTATGCTTTTTAATTTACTGATACAATCAGTTAGTTTTGATGTGGTATCGCTATTCACTACGGTTCCGCTCAATGAAGTGTTGCAACAGCTCAATCGGATTTTTCCTCCCGATGTTACAGAACCGTTTAAATACTGTAGCACAACCACGTACCTCAAATGAAACGATTAGTTCTCTGAACAGGCTATGGCGAATCCCTTCAGCCCGATTCATTACGGAAAAATTCGAGGAACAATCACTGGAAACTGCGAACAAGAAACCGAATAGTTGGTTCCGATACGTGGATGATACGTTAGTTTCGTGGCGTCATGGCAGGGACATACTGGATCGTTTTCACAAAGATTCGAACAGGATCAATCCGAATATTCGATTTACAATGGAGGAGGAGGATGTAGGCGGAAGACTGAATTTTGTTGATGTGCGAGTTTTCAAGAAAGAAGATGGTAGCTTGGGCCACGCACTTTATCGAAATCCCACGTACGTAGACTGTTACCTGCACTGTTATTCGAACCACCATCCACAACAAAAGCGATCGATCATAAAGACGTTAGCGAACAGAGCAAGGAGTCTCTGAACCAGAGCTGCTTCATGAAGAGATAAAACATTTCACCGGCAGTGTGGTAATGGGGTGCCACCACAGTTTTAATATCAAATTGGTATGAAACTAATTAATTGACCAATTAATACCACCTCCCTCTACCCCTGGTTAATGTCACAGGTTTTCCCCTGCCAGAACCTACAGCTGAGGACTGTGTCTGTAGCCTCCTACAAGAAGAATGGGAAAATGTGGTAATGGACAACTTACTTGTCAGAAAACAAAGGTGAGTCAGTGGAAGCGAGTGAAGATGCATTTCACAACTCATTGAGAGTATTTTCTGTGCTGGAACTGTTCATGTTCCTGAAATCTCTGGTCAATTCACAGTGCAGGAGTCGACTCAACGTGCCCAACAACAGCCGTCCCTCTTTACAGACTGCATGTGTGTCTCACTGTTTGACGTCAGAGTTAGCTACAGACGCCTCCCGATGCATAGCTCGACAATGACCCTCCAGTCCCGATTTTCGAAATTGAAATAACCAGTGATCTCTTTGTTTCTCAACAGCATCGTTCTAATCCACTGCCTCGGAGAGGTCACCTTGGTTCAGCTTCAATGTGTACACTGATACATAGCAAAAAGGGTTAGGGCGGCAAACCATCACTCAGCTGTAGTAAGGCCAATACAGGCTACCACAAGTAACGGAAAATTCTTTACTGTTCTACTTACGCATCATAATTGCCATGAAAAACCAGTACTTCTAAACAACAGGTCATAATGCGACCCATGTACTGGGGATTGAGGAAAATCATTGTAGTAACACAACTACCACTAAAACAGACCACAAAAGACTGCATCAGGAGAGAGGGGCGGCAGCTGCATATGTGTTCTACTCGATATGTGGTCATGGACTAATCAGCTCAGAGGCAGTATTACCTCTCTACCACCCCTGATCCCTCAGCCTCGTCACCATAGGCAGGGATACATGTCTGTTCTATCCTGTCCCTCATGGCACACAAAATGAATCCATCTGGCGGCAGTGAAATACTGTCTTCTGCCTGCGGAAATCATTCATCTCCGTAATATTTGTAGAATAACATTGCTTGTGAAAATCAGTCTTAATTGGGTAACACCTTTATTCGACTGCATGTGTGAGATTACTATCCTGGGTTGGGATACATATGTTTCGTCTGCTTTAATATAGAGCTTTAGTGCAAGGGTTATATATCCTTTGTTGAAGTATGTCTTACGACCAACCCCATAGTTTAGAGGGGGAGGATTAAAACTGAATGCAGACAAAGCATAATTTTTAAGATTGTCTCGGTCTTGAGTGCTTGGACACCCCCAACCGACCTCAGTGTCGCGTATTTCATAATATTTTTTCTCTAATTTTATGTGTTCTCAGTCAATTTACACAGATATGCTAGGTTTTCGCTAGTTTACATATTTCGTTATATTTCAATCAATGTTACTTATTTCTCGTCAAGTTGTCGTAATTATAACAGCTTTTTCTCAATTTTTACCGATTTTTATGTTATTTTTCACATTTTTCGATAGTTTTCCGCATGTATATTGTCGTATTGCTGACATACCCATATACGAGGATATTTGCGTATCTTGTACACCAACCTACCAAAAACGCCTAAGAAATCCCCTTTTTCCGATGATCTGCATTCATGCATTTTTGATAGCACGATCATCGAAGTAGATGTTCGAGTGGTGCAGATGATGAATGGATGGGAAACTCGAAGTCTGGAAACAATTCCGTGCACTAGACCCGCGTAGTAATGGACTTGATGGAAACCCAAAGTCTGGATACTGTTCTACACGTTCATTTTCCTTCTACTCTGCCGTGTAGGGATGTGCAACAGAGAGTTGATATGTACACAGAGCAGATTTCTGTCAGTCCTCAAATATTTCTCCCATTTGTATTTGTCCTTATTGCTTACCAGATGAGCTTAGCTACTTCTGTTTATACCTTCCAACTGACATGTTCCCACATCCATGTCAGGACATTTACAAACTGTAGATTTCCGGTATTTGTTTTAGCCAAGTGATAAGTTATTCGTTAGTTGACAGTTTGTCGACTGCACTTAGCATCCTGGACTGTAAGAGTTTCTCTTCCACCTATCTACGGAGAGCGTCTCTCCGGCAGCGTAATTTATAGACGAATAATTACCAAGTTATACGTTCTAACCGCAACCGTTCGCTTTTTACAGATCTACCCTCATACACATGGATAATCTACACACATGTTACCTATCGCGAAGTCTCGATTTCAACCCCTTGTACATTATTTTCGACAGTTCTACAGCCCCACAAATAGCGAAAAACTCTTCGCAGAATGGTTCCATAGGGTTGTGTAAGCACATTAAAATTTCTCCTGCTACAGAGCATAATACCTTCGATGCGAGTTATTACTTTCCAGTAATAACGACAAACGAAGGCGTCCTGCTGCGCCTATCACACCCCGTTTTACATTCTTGAACGTCCACGATTATGGCACACGATCATCCCAATTTCGCCGTTTTGTGTGCCAAGATGTGGGTTGGACGGAGGGTGACAGTCCTTCGTAAGTCTTATTTTTATGTGCGAGATAAAAGAGCACATTAGTATGGCACTGTACATCTACATCTACACCATCCTCCGCAAGCCACCTAATGGTGAGTGGGAGAGGGCAGTTTTGTACCACTAATTGAGCCCTCCAAACCTGTTCCGCTCGTAAACAGCGGGTGGGAAGAATGATTGTAGGTAAACCTCAGTATTGGCTCTAATTCCTCGAATTTTCTGCTCGTGGTCATTAGGTCAGAAGTATGTGGGGGAAAGTAATATGTTGTCCTATTCTTCTCGGAAAGTGCTCTCTCTAAATTTCAATTGCAAATCTCTCCATGGCGCACAATGTCTCTCTTGTAACATCTGCCAATGAGGGGAGTTTGTTGCGGATCTCCGTAACGCTATCGTGCAAACTAAAAGATGCCGTGAAGAAATGTGCCGCTCTTCGTTGGATCATCTCTACCCCTTCTACCAGTCTTATCTGGTAGAGATCCCAGACAGATGAACAATACTCAAGAATTTGTTGAACAAGCACCTTATATGGCACTTCCTTCATGGATGAGCTACGTTTCCTTAAGATGCTTCCTATGAATCTGAGTCTTTCATCTGTTTTTCCCATTTGCTGCCTGTGACGTGATTCGAAACACACCAGGGGTATTTGTCAGGGTGGGTCAGGATGTTGTTCGCCGATGCTACGCTGGCACTGAGCTTGATGGCCCTCAGTTTCAGCTTATTTAGTAAGGTACAGTGCAAATAGTACGTGGATTGTGTCAGTGTTGGTATTTGCGGTTAACTAATGTAAAAAAAAGGACGCAATAATGTGATTTTACACATATAATCTCCTTAACCTGGCTTCTCCGATCCCAGTATCTATCCTCAAATTGTTGAGAGGAGCATGTCCTGTTAAATTTTTGCACGCTCTTACCGAAACCCCCTCTACGATCTATGAGAGTCATACAGATCACCAAAATCCTGTATCAGGACAACTAAATATGTGTTACTACATTTCACGCATGGTTCCTCTCAAGAAGTACCAAATGTTTGGTGTTTACACAGGGTTATTACAAATGATTGAAGCGATTTCACAGCTCTACAATAACTTTATTATTAGAGATATTTTCACAATGCTTTGCACACACATACAAAAACTCAAAAAGTTTTTTAGGCATTCACAAATGTTCGATATGTGTCCCTTTAGTGATTCGGCAGACATCAAGCCGATAATCAAGTTCCTCCCACACTCGGCGCAGCATGTCCCCATCAATGAGTACGAAAGCATCGTTGATGCGAGCTCGCAGTTCTGGCACGTTTATTGGTAGAGGAGGTTTAAACACTGAATCTTCCACATAACCCCACAGAAAGAAATCGCATGGGGTTAAGTCGGGAGAGCGTGGAGGCCATGACATGAATTGTTGATCATGATCTCCACCAAGACCGATCCATCGTTTTTCCAATCTCGTGTTTAAGAGATGCTTCTGCTTTAGCCTTTTCCATAAGATTTTCCAAACCGTCGGCTGTGGTACGTTTAGCTCCCTGCTTGCTTTATTCGTCGACTTCTGCGGGCTACGTGTGAAACTTGCCCGCACGCGTTCAACCGTTTCTTCGCTCGCTGCAGGCCGACCCGTTGATTTCCCCTTACAGAGGCATCCAGAAGCCTTAAACTGCGCATACCATCGCCGAATGGAGTTAGCAGTTGGTGGATCTTTGTCGAAATTCGTCCTGAAGTGTCGTTGCACTGTTATGACTGACTGATGTGAGTGCATTTCAAGCAGGACATACGCTTTCTCGGCTTCTGTCGCCATTTTGTCTCACTGCGCTCTCTAGCGCTCTGGCGGCAGAAACCTGAAGTGCGGCTTCAGCCGAACAAAACTTTATGAGTTTTTCTACGTATCTGTAGTGTGTCGTGACCATATGTCAATGAATGGAGCTACAGTGAATTTATGAAATCGCTTCAATCATTTGTAATAGCCCTGTAGTTAGCTGTGGTCGCTAACGTAAATCTGGTGTAATAGACCTCGTGTCAGAACATGCCGGTTCAATTCCTGGTGTGGAACAAATGTTCACCATCAGTATTAAGTCGGAAAAGAGATCAGATGTGACGGCAAAAAGCTGTACGTCATAGAGTACAGCCTTTGAAATAATTGATGGTGAATAAGACTTAAGTCATGAATAGATAACCTGGTCTGGCTCTTGCATTGTTTGCTGATATAAACGAAGCCTCTAATAACAAGGAATCGAAGTAGCACTCGTCTTGCGTTATTTACTCTGAGAGTCCAGGAATAGCTTCAGCAGCATAAGCGGGAATATCAGAGTTACTCAAACGCATTCCCTCCAATCGTAAAATATTCCAGTTAGTTTTAATGTCGTCTCTCTTTTCCCTCTTGTTCCCCTGTCTGATTCGATACGACGAACTGAGATTGGGTTTGGTGTTGAATTAACGAACATATTTCGGCACGTGTTGACTGCCACTTAATTTTTATTCAGTGATCAGTATCATGGGCAGACAGACGGAGTTTCAATGTGAAGCTCTTGTCACCTGTTATTGCAATTTTTTATGGGAGCCTTCAAGGAAGGTGCCTTGGAATCGACGGCTTTTAAATTTGCGTGTTTTTTTTTTCCGATGTGTAGACGATACTTAAGTTATTAGGTCTCATCACAGTGAAAATTTGAACGAAGTTTTAGAATACCTGAATAGAGTGCATGGGATTATTCTACGCACGATGGGGGTGAAAAAGAATCTCTGTTGTATGGTCGGGAGGAAGATAGGAACATCCTGTCTGTAGGAAGCCTACCCACACCGACTTTTACGGGACGACAGTTGTCCGCATCTGGCTCAACATTTAGGGGTACCTTGATTCTGATGGCCCATTTCATTTCTGAACATGAGTGATAGTCAGCCGAGTTAACCGATCTTGAGGCCACTTTTCGTCAGAATGGATATAGTGAAAGACAGGTTAGGGATCTGTTGCGGTATCGATCAATAGTGCACCCGCTCAGTGGTGATAATACCGCCTTGGCATCAAGATCTATGGCCTTTCTACCTTACACAGGGAACATTTCCAACAAGATTCATGGTAACTAGCGGACATTTGGTAAGTTTTTCGACTTCCAGCTAAGATTAGGGTACTTCTGGGTTCTGTAAAGGATCATCTGCGTAAGGCGGATGTCTGCCTCATTCCTTGCAGTTGTTGCACGCCATGTACAGGTCTGAGCATCATGACCGTGGAGAATATATGTACTGAACATACGCGTTACACACTTTTAGGACAACCGAGTAATTCAGCTCTCTTGGCACCGTAATTATTAAGCAAGCAATTGAAATTAAGTTAGCCAGTAAACTTGTAAATAGAGAGGGATTTTTTCGCTTAAATTCGACGGCGAATCCTATTCTGTCTCTTGTCAAAGAAACAGAGGGACATACACTATGTGATCAAAAGTATCCCGACACCTGGCTGAAAATGACTTAAAACTTCGTGGCGCACTCCATCAGTAATGCTGGAATTCAATATGGAGTTACCCCACCCTTAATCTTCATGAGAGCTTCCAATTTCGCAGGCTTACGTTAAGTCAGGTGCTTGAACGTTTCTTGGAGAATGGCAGCCCATTCTTCGCGGAGCGCTGCACGGAGGAAAGGTATCGATGCCCGTCGGTGAGGCCTGGCACGAAGTTGGCCTTCCAAAATATCCCAAAGGTTTTCTATAGGATTCAGGTCAGGTCTCTGTGCAGGCCACACCATTACGAAGATGTTATTGTCGTGTAGCCATTCCGCCACAGGCCGTCCATTATGAACAGGTGCTCGATCGTTTTGAAAGATGCAGTCGGGATCCCCGAATTGCTCTTCAACAGTGGGAAGTAAGAAGGTACTTAAAACATCAACGTAGTCCTGTGCTGTTATAGTGCCACGCAAATCAACAAGGGGTGCAAAAGCAGTACCACACCATAACACCAGCCCCTCCGAATTTTACTGTTCAAACTACACACGCTGGCAGATGACGTTCACACGGAATTCGCCATACTCACATTTGCTATTGGATAGCCACATTGAGCACCGTGTTTCGTCACTCTTCACAACGTTTTTCCACTGTACAATCGCCAAATGTTTACTCTCCTTACACCAAAGGAGGCGTCGTTTGGCATTTACCAGCATGATATTTGGCTTATGACCAGCCGCTCGACCGTGAAATTGAAGTTTCCTCCCACGTAACTGTCATAGTACTTGCAGTGGATCCTGATGCAGCTTTGAATTCGTGTGTGCTGGTCTGGCTAGATGTCTGCCTATTATACATTACGACTGTCTTCAACTGTCGGCAGTCTGTGTCAGTAAAGAGACGAGGTCAGCATGTACACTTTTGTGCTGTACGTGTCCCTTTACGTTTCCACCTCACTATCACATCGGAAACAGTGGACATGGGATGTTTAGGAGTGTGAAAATCTAGCGTACAGACACAAGTGACACCCAATCGCCGGCCGAACTGGCCGTGCGGTTAAAGGCGCTGCAGTCTGGAACCGCAAGACCGCTACGGTCGCAGGTTCGAATACTGCCTCGGGCATGGATGTTTGTGATGTCCTTAGGTTAGTTAGGTTTAACTAGTTCTAAGTTCTAGGGGACTAATGACCTGAGCAGTTGAGTCCCATAGTGCTCAGAGCCATTTGAACACCCAATCACCTGAGCACCTTCGACGTCCATGAGTTCCGCGGAGCGCCCTATTCTGCTCTCTCACGACGTCTAATGACTACTGAGATCGCTGATATGGATTAAATGGCAGTAGGTGGCAGCACAATGCATCTAATATCAGAAATGTATTTTTTTTGGGGTGTCCGGATACTTTTGATCACATAGCGTGGTTAATGTTATGTAGCCCGTTGTTCAGAGATTTGCACTATCGATCTACTTCTGACGTCAGTCATATTTGGTTGTATGGTGCCGCTGGTGTTTACAGTGCGTTTTGTGTGTGTGTGTGTGTGTGTGTGTGTATGTGTGTGTGTGTGTGTGTGTGTGTATGTGTGTGTGTGTGTGTATGTGTGTGTGTTAGCAGTCTGGCGTTGCAGCGCAAACCTACGTTTTATTTTCCCTTGCACAGAGCTTGTCGTGAAAATCACTGGGTGGTCAGCTGTCGAAATATCGCTGGTTGTCGAAGACGTCACCCGGCTGCGTTCCCGTAAGTTATTTCATTAAGAAAGTACTTGTTTCCTAAATTATGCAAACTGCTGTTTTTTTCAAATTTTTTTTAATTTGTAGAGGCAAACTCGCGTGTTGTGCTACAGTCGCATGCAGCGTGGCGGCATCACTGCTCCCCCATATACACCCGGTATCATGTCGTTAATTGTAAAATCTAGCGAGCCCTCTCCAATTTAGGTATTTGGGTGTCTGATGAATACCTGAATTTTGATCAAGGAATGCTAATTTTGATTTTTATACTATAAATCATATGAAAATTGCTACATAGTCGAAAGTACGCAAAACTGTATGTTAAATGCGTGCTTTAACGCACTCAGTGGCAGTTAGCGTGGCAGGGTTTTATCGTTCAGACTGTTTGTGCTGCCTGTGGGCCGTGGTACAACTGAAATCTCTTGGTTTCAGTTCAGACAGGTCAACACATATCCAGACAAAATGGGCTGATATGCTCTTACATCACATGACACTTCGGCGTGAAGCGGACTTCTTCTGATCTCGAACAGAGAGACTCATAAAATCAGGATTTAGTGTGTCTGTGCTAAAATATTAGGGTAGGGTAAACTCAAGAACTGCTAAAGGTTCATTCACAACACTTTTCATGTAAAACGTTCTAGAAGTTTTGTAAACTTAAAATGAAAGTATGACATGTCGAAACCTTAAGTAAAACGTTCTCCCAGCATGGTTTGATAGTTACATACTGCAACATGGTTGAGGACACATTAATCTAGATTACTATTACTTTGGCAACTGTTTCATTCATTTTCTCATGTGAAATGAAAGTCTGTTGTGATCTTCACTCACCTTAACCACTCATTTTCACTTCAAACCTTTTGTAGTTGGCAAAACACTGAACTAATCAACGGCACTATCACTTAAGTTTATTTCGTATGTTCTATTCCAAAAAAGACAAATAAAATTCAAAATTAATCGTATTTTAGTAGCATACCCGAATTTAGATTCGTTACGTTCTGCATTTCACTTACTACCGGTATTTCATCAGATTATTTATTTTATCCTTATAACTTTCCTATGCTTAGTTCTCTGAACTAAATTCAGGTTTCATCATTGACAAGCGCTACTTGGATAGTCTGTATTGTTATCTAGTTATTTCATACTTGGTGGGGCTGCTTATTCCAGGATCTCACGTCAGTAATTCCATCAAGTGCTGAATCGTGGCCGTTGACCTTAACCTTCAGAATTTCGGTGACGTATCACGTTAACAGTTAAAAACTTTTCATTCATGCACTGCACTGTCCTGACCAACATCAGTAATCAACTAATCGGAACACCACATTTGACTCCCCAGAAATGTTACCGCGTGATAATGGCCGCAGCCAAGTGTACTTACCCAATCAAGAAACAGAGCGCCAGCAGAAAGATGGCAGGTTGCAGCGTTTTATCATCAGAGTGTCAAGATGAAGACGATATACATTGAATGTGTTAGGCCTGGAATATTGGATACGCACTATTTTAGGAAAGGAACAAAAGAAGGGGCATCATCACTTCCTAATCCAGAAGTGAAGACACCAACAGAAGGTCAACTAACCACGAACAATGATGCACAAATTGGATATCGCTAATGACACATATCGCAGAAACATATGTAAGAATGCACAAATCAAGAAATAAGCGTAGGATGGAGCAAATGAAGGTCAGTGCCCTTTTATTACAATTCATGCTGTTCAGAATGCATATAACTGGAGTTTCTACATCACGATGAACTGTTTGTGGATTAATTATCACATCAGATGATGGTAATAAAGTTCCGAAATCGTTCATGTAAATTTTGTAGTAAGCAGGCGATCTTGTCGTAATACATTATTAAATAACCAGTACTACGTCAGTCGATGCATGTTAAAAGAAAAGGGCAAAAACTAACTACTGTAATCCAGTCAGTGATTTAGGAAGTATTAAGGTGACCATATGCAACGTCATACTATAACTTAAACATATTGTTTGTTTTTAAAGAATGCCCTCCTTTTTCGTCATCATTTAGTGTACTACTGCATTATGATATCTTTCCTTGATTGCCTTTCTTTTCTTCACAGTGACAACCGTGTATGCGCCAGTTTTCTGCCCAACGTAAGCAGAGACGAGATGCTAGCACAAATTACAGAGCTTGCCTGGGATATACCAGTGTAACAGTGTGTATTTAAGTAGGTTATGAAGAAATGAATTATCACGTTCGTCAGACACGCTAGAAATTCAAAATTTTATGGGTGAATCACTTAGTAATTCCCGGTACTTCCAAAAAAGTCCTGTGGAGTAATGAATATCAAAGCGATTAAAATCCAGTTTGAAGCCAGTACAAATAGTTAGAGTGAAGCTCAATAACGTTGTGCATCCAACTAGAAAGAACATACCTGGGCTTGCACATAAAGATTTGCAATTTTTCAGTTTTCAATTATTAGTAGGCTTACATCACATGTGAAATACGCAAGTGTCCTATGCAATATAGAAGTGCCGGGCAGAGCTATGAGTTTCCCGTACTCTACGTTAAAGCTCCCCCTGTAACTTTCTATAGATCATCATTTGATTTTCATGTGTACCTAATCGTTCACTGGTATAGTAAATTTTTCTTTAATTATCTCACGAAAACTGAGAACACAAATTAATAACCCAAAACTAAGAGGATACATGTGCATAGCTAGCAAATCAAGATGGACTCATGCTCCCGGTCTGATCTTGAACCAGGAACTTCTATAAATATGATGCACCGAATACAGCATAAGAGAAAGCGTTAAATAAATCTGATCTTTGTCGTCGCCGGAAGCAGCTAGATCAGTCGTGTTGCTTGTCCAAACAACTCTGAATTTTGCTGATTCAGAACTAGGTAACCGGCAACTAGACGCCACACAAATTAATTAAACAGTTATCTCAAGCCAAACAATACATTCACAACTTCTGAAATGATTTTCCCTCTTCACGTGACAGTTAATATGTAGAACATAATTTACATGATATATAATATGTAGAATATATTAAAAATATATTCTAGCGCTAATAAACACCTGCTAGAAACAATAAGCCTTCTCGACATAATCAAAGCCTAGCTCTGTATGGACACAAGAGCTGTAGGTTCCATAGCTTCCTATACCCGAAAAAATTGCCAGTATGGATACTAGGTTCAATAGGTCTTAAAACAGGGTCCTTGTCTAGATCGTTACCCTTCTCCGTGGGCGACGATCCTGCAGTAGAAAAACTTTCATCACGCTTTTAGGCGTCGTATAAAATGTCTTATCGTTATGCCCCTCGTCATCATAGTATCAATAAACGTCACACCTCTACGTAGAGCCCTATGAAAAGTTGTTTGGAAAGTTAAGTATCTTGAATTCTGATTTTTCATTTTGAGGTTATAGGCAAGATTTTGGCATGAAGTACCACGGAAATCGCCATTACGTCCGTCATGGCCCAAGTTTGCTAAGCTTTTCATCAGATCCATTTCCATCTACCTAAACGTTACCTACACGTGCATTCCACCAAGATTCCGTCACTACCTCCAGCTTATTGAATTCAATGCATTTCATTTCATTTCCCATATCCCGTTTCCCTTGCCAAGATTGTATATTGCTAATGCCATCATTCCTCCCGTAATCTTCGTCTTCCACGTCATTTTCTCTCAACAGGAAGGACAACTGTGTTCTTAGTCGTAGCCTACAGTATGTGGCCCCCAAAATTCCGTACGAACAAACTCATAACGTATAGCCTGGGTAGTTTATACCATCCCTTGAAATCGTAACTGCTCAACCAGATTTTATCCCTATAAAATACGTTCAACGGAATTCCAGATCAAGAAACACATTCTACGGTCAGGAAGAATCTCTTGTCTTTCTCTGCAGACTTTTACTCTCGCACTAACCTGCCAAACCACAAATAAAGGCCCTTCCACTCAAACTTCCATGTGTTGATATCTTCTCTATCCTCTACATGTGAACACAGCCACTAGACAATCCGTTTACAACCCGTCGCTTAGAAATGTGACTAATTAACTATGTTTGGTGCAGTGTTTTCGCTGCTACATTCTCTTTCCATTGATATCTTCTGAGCTATTACAGTGATAGACTCAAAATTTTTTACTCTCACGAATGATTACACGATTCTATAATCTTAAAAATCACAGAAATATATTTATGATTGTAAACATAACTCGATACGCTATTGAGACATTATTTCTGAGCGAATAGAGATAATATTAATTGCTAGTTGCTCATCTTCACATGTAAGGAAGAAGGAAGTAAAAATTAGTTACAAAATAAACGTGGTAGTACCCTTTTTCATCCTGTCCGTCACTTCAGTAAAAATTATATAGGTCAAAAGATTTTAGTCACAGTTTTAGATGCGCTATTTAATCAGCAAATATATAGAGGGAGAGAAAATTCTAACGTCGCTGTTGATTCTTAGAATTCCGTAGTGACCAAGAAATTCCACCGTTAGCAAATGAAACAAGGTTTTAATTGCACTTTCCTGTTTTTTCCTTTTTTTCAAAGTGTTTGCTAATTGCTATACTCCGGATGTAATAATCCTCGCTCACACAGTTATTTTGCGGAGGGGAAGACAGTGCTGTTCTTCTGGTGAAATTAAATTCATTTAAGAGGTCGTAAAGCAATCTCAACTAACATAAATGTCGAAACCAGTATCCAATAAAGTAGAATTACCGCCATTACTGAAATTTAATTATCAAAATGGCAGTGCACTCTTACTTAGGATTAAACCAAAGTAGTGGATTAACTCGAGGTTCTTCCCTCTATGGTAATTAGCTACCCAGATTATTATGTCTCACAGTTCACATAAACACGATAGCAAAAAATGTATACGATGTATTGATCGTTTTCATTTAATTATTGCGCCTTGACCATTTAGCTTTCTCCTCTGCACATCTTTACATGAAATGCAAACTGTGCACATTTAAATCCCTTTTTCTCTTCTCCTATATGAACTCTTGTGTTATTTCGATAATATGATTACTCACAGATATTCCAAAGGTTGGTTGGTTGGTTGATTCGGGGCTCATTGGTCCCATTGGATTAGGGAAGGAAGTCGTCCATGCCCTTTCAAAGGAACCATCCCAGCATTTGTCTGAAGTGATTTAGGGAAATCACGGAAAACCTAAATCAGCATGGCAGGACGCGGGATTGAACCGTCGTCCTCCAGAATGTGAGTCCAGTTGCTAACCACTGCGCCACCTCACTCGGTCGTATTCTAATGTTTTACTGTTGTCATTGCATGAAGTCTATGTTTATCAAAATTTTGCCTAAGTGAGTGTACATCGCTGCCTCAAAAATAGATAGTGGTTCTGTATCACGAATGAAATTTGTTGTATGTCGTCCCGGTATGTAATTACTCCAGTTCTTACAGACGCATTCTTTGCATAGAGAAGTACACTCATGATAAAATTAGAATCGAATGGTAGTATTCATAAACTGCGAGCATCTTGGTATCAAGAACGTTTCTAAATATTTTAATGACACCACCTTCAATCACCAGCGCCGTACATATAAAACGTTTATTTCCGTCACTGAACATATTGTCCACAAAAAACCCATTTTGAACAGTAGACTTGACTAAATGAAGGTCTAACAACTTACAATATCTTGGTGACTTAACGTCCCAACCTCACACAATTAACAGACTCACAAGTAAGACATGCTTCTTACTCGTCTATAAATAAAAATATTACGCTAAACGGAGCAGCAACCAAGATAATAGTAACTCAGAGATTGACATGACAACACTAATGTCGTTAATAGCACATAATGGATTGTCTTGGCCAGCCAAATAAAACTTCATCACGCAGATTGTAATCTCCCATGTTGTTCGTAAATTCCATGTAACTTCTGTTAGTAATACCCTGCTATACTGTGAAAGTTTTTGACCCATGAAATTTGTATTAAACGTAATATGACTATATTTTGTGAATGAACTCACAAGGGAAAGGCTTACTTCATTCGAAATGTTGAAGTATGGCCATAAATGATCACTGTAATGAACTTAAATGCTCATATTTACTAACAAACTTTCCAATGATGTGAATGACCAGTCTTAGAAACAGAGGCACGTGGTTCAGCGAGGTAACATAACTTCTTACCACACACACAGCCTGAAATTATAATGTACAAGAGTAAGCACTGTGTGGAGCCTGAGATATCGTCAGCTGCTACGAAGGACTGGGTGTTGTGTGATGTCCTTAGGTTAGTTAGGTTTAAGTAGTTCTAAGTTCTAGGGGACTAATGACCAGAGATGTTAAGTCCCATAGTGCTCAGAGCCACTTGAACCATTTTTTTTGCTACGAAGGTCTCGACACATCCTTTAAAAACATGAAAAATCATACTGAAATAATGCGTGTAATCGTGCTGCTGAACAAATAAATATTAACTGTCACAGCAGCTCATAAGAGTAAACATTTTTGGTGAAGGCAAATAATCCTAGCGGCACTGCGGCTTAATTGCAAGATGCAAGAAAGCATGGCACGTTCAAAGCGTTCAATCGTTTCGTTCTAACTATCAGTTTGACACTGGAAAGGAAATGCTAAAATGGTTCAAATAGCTCTGACCACCATGGGACTTAACATCTGAGGTCATCAGTGCCCTAGAACTTAGAACTACTTAAACCTAACCTAAGGACATCACACACATCCATGCCCGAGGCACGATTCGAACCAGCGACCGTAGCGGTCGCGCAGTTCCAGGCTGAAGCTCCTAGAACCGCTCGGCCACACCGGCCGGCAAGGAAATGCAAATAAACTCGCAGAGATTGTATTCAAATTAATTATTGTTGCAACTCAGCATAAAACTCAGAATACTTAGCAGAATACAATTCCAAACCTATTATAAATGAGAAAGATCGTGTGTGAGTATGTGTGCTACTCTTTCACGCTGAAACGACTCGACGGATTTGGGAGAAATTTTGAGAGAATTAGCTTACTCCTCCAAGTAACACACTGGATGCTTTTAAATGTAGTGCAAGTATTTATTGATTTGAAGAATATACCACAAAATGTGGAAACGTAATTACTCTTAGTTATTTACTCTTTGATTTAGGAACTGTATCATGTTTGTGAAAATGGGTTTATTGTTTAATATGTCCTACGTAATAAGATACGATGTAATGAAGACAACGCTTATACAGTCCTCGAGATATTTGATCTGAACTTCCATAGAAGCTCCTTGCAGTTTAGCTGCAGACTGTTAGGCGTATCTCAGACAATATGTTGTGGATTCAAATCTTGTCAGCTGCTATAAGTTCTTATTATTTTTAAATCTTTATTGAAATTACTTTGATCATCATTTTTATTCAGTTCATTGATTTCAATGTCATTTTTTAATTCAATTCCTTTGTCATGTAATTTTAATCATAATATCAACTTCATCATTTGCTCTCATTTTTTCCATGTCATTCTTCTGCACCTTAAATCTTTGTTAATATGTTTTTAATTAATTTCATGTATTAATTTGGATTTAACTTCTTTTCTTTTATCACCCTGTTCTTTCGTCCACATTGTTCCATTTGTTATGCCTATTTCTCATTTTGCTTGAATTTCGTTTTTCTTACAAACCTGTCTTTCATTTAAATGTTCATCAGTGTTATTTTGTCCATAGTGCAGTAGGCACTTAGGTTCAAAAATGGTTCAAATGGCCCTGAGCACTATGGGACTTAACTTCTGAAGTCATCAGTCCCCTAGAACTCAGAACTACTTAAACCTAATTAACCTAAGGACATCACACACATCCATGCCCGAGGCAGTATTCCAACCTGCGACCGTTCCGGTCGCGCGGTTCCCGACTGTAGCACCTAGAACCGCTCGGCCATACCGGCCGCCAGTACTTAGGTTATGTTTTAAATGTTTGTATGACTATTATCATGCAAAAAGCTGCATATCTGTTACCAAAAATACATTTTTCACACCTTTGCAGAAAAAATAGATTATTTTGCCTTTTATTTTTATTTTTTTTTTTTTTGACTGATCGTCTGGAATATTCAAATAATTGAATATTATAACAGATACATATTATTAAATTCATAGTCACAAAAATTACGATTGGAAGAAAAATGAAACAGACGTAAAGTTCGTACTGTGATTAACAATATGTGACAAAGGAATAGAAATAAAACAATACGTTAAAACTAACTGAATAAAATTTTGTATCCTGCCTTCTCGTCAAATTATGGGGTGCCTAGGAAATCTGTTTTCTCGGATCGCTAGACAACAATTCAGGCAAATCGTACTAACGAAATTTATTACAAAAGGAAAAGATTACAATACTTAACTTTGAGAATTTACAATGTGTCGCGAGCAAAGGGCGACAGACAGTGTAAGAAATCTCTTCAGTATAGACAGTTCCTAATACAAGAGAAGTAGTACAGTGGCCAAGTCCCTGATACACGAGTGCGTATTCTTGACGCCGCTATTGAAGTCGGCGAACTGGGATGCGGCCAGTCTGCGCGGGGCTTGTATTGCCTCGCCTTGTGGCCGCTGCTGTCCCGTTGTCGTCCTAGAGGGGGGCCAGTCAGCGTACTATTGGCTGACGTCTTCTTCAGATCCCACTCTGGTCTAATGTTCCTGAACGGTTCCCCGGCGCTTGACTCTATGCCGGAACAAAAAATAATGATCCAAGTAATTTCGACAAATAAAAAGCAATGAGATTGGAACCCACAAGCTGCAGCATGTAAAGCTGTCATGCAACTTTTTTTTTTATCTCATTTTGTTCGTTTTCGTACATTGTATCTGCTCGGGGCGGACGTCGCAAGACACCCGTTTCAGTTCGTCGTTGATCTATTAACTCAGTTTTTTTTATTACAGAGGATAGTCAGTTACTACAAAACAAGGGCCCACCAGGGTTAACGGCTGCCGTATGTGATCCCTCGGATCTTAAACAACATCATCGTACACGTAGTTTAGAAAAGTCGATCACATCGCTGGGGACCTCTCCTTGTGAGACACTTACAGACTCACAACAAATGTTTTATTTAAATGCAACACGGCAGAAGGACGTCCTACTTTCGCATTTAGAACGTGGTATGCTTTTAGTGAGACTTGATTTGATTTTGATTAGTGAGCGTATCCACTGTTAACAGCCACACACGTAAGGACACGCCAGGTTCTTGCCAGTACAAATACTATAAAATTTGCGCTACATCGATCTAGAACTTGCTTATTTCCTTCTACATCGAGTAGAAGCGGCTCGACAGAGTGCTATGAAATTTGGCATGGATATAGCCTGTACCCTGAATTAACGCGTAGGCTTCCTTTTATTCCGAAAACATTTGACTGTTCTCGTGACAAAAAATCATCCATGAAATTTAGCTATAATCCCAACGAACTAGCCTTCCCAGTTCACACGTTTGCATTTCCCTTTGAGAGAGCCTTCTTGATTACTATAAAGAAGAGTCAAGGACAATCGTTGAAAGTGGCAGTTATTCAACTAGGCCACGCGGGATTAGCCGAGCGGTCTGAGGCGCTACAGTTATGCACTGTGCGCCTGGTCCCGGCGGAGGTTTGGGTCCTCCCTCGGGCATGGGTGTGTGTGTTAGTCCTTAGGATAGTTTAGATTAAGTAGTGTGTAAGCTTAGGCACTGACGACCTTAGCAGTTAAGTGTTGTGGACTGGCAAGACAGCCAATCCACAAGGACTGGAGGCCGAAGGACACGCGTTTAAGCTCACGCAGGCTGGCGTGAGTTCTGGAACAGGTAAAGTAATTATACTAGCAAAAAAAGGTACGTAGCTTCTGGAATATTTTACTTTAATCCATAATTGGTGAACATCGGTCTGACGGTACATGTGTCACAAGGTAAATAGCAAATGATAATGGCGCCTTGCTAGGTCGTAGCAAATGACGTAGCTGAAAGCTATGCTAACTATCGTCTCGGCAAATGAGAGCGTAATTTGTCAGTGAACCATCGCTAGCAAAGTCGGCTGTACAACTGGGGCGAGTGCTAGGACGTCTCTCTAGACCTGCCGTGTGGCGGCGCTCGGTCTGCAATCACTGACAGTGGCGACACGCGGGTCCGACGTATACTACCGGACCGCGGCCGATTTAAAGGCTACCACCTAGCAAGTGTGGTGTCTGGCGGTGACACCACATTAAGTCCGATTAGATTTCACAGACATTTGAGCATTTATTCATCTAGGCTCACCACCTTTTTAGACAGACAGCTCACGTGTATCGAGATCCCGAAATCTCAACATATCCACAGAAAACAAGAAGTGACGGAACGCTATTTACAGAGACGTATTACAGTAGACTTCTGGCTGTCCACACACACCGAGCCCAGTTATGGTCATTCCCGCGCCAGGCACGTCGCAACCAGCAGTGAAATTATTTGCTCCTTTCTCTACCACAATTTGTAATTCTTGAATCGGTCGCACAAAAATTTTCTTCTTAAGTAAGCGAGTGTGTTGTTAGCGACATGTATTAAATCAGCTTCTTCTACACTCTCAAAATTTGATGGTATTTATTGTTCCGTGCCTCAGCCGGTAGAAACGGAACCGTTATAGGATCATGAAGTACATGAAATGTATTCGAAATTGCGGATATTGACAGTCATCAGCTGTATAACGGAATGGCGACAATGAAAATTTGCGCCTAAGCGATACTCGAAAACAGGCTTCCCTCGTATCTCGAGCGGTCGCCTCATCTGGCTATCCGTGCACGACTCAGAATCAAACCGAAATTTCCGTAAGTCGTCAACCGTGAGTCTACAACCTCTGTTCGTATATTGATTATGAATATTCGCGTACAGGGGAGACATTTAACTTGAAAGACGCCAGTCTGCTGTCGGCGAGTAATCACGATATTGCAGTGCTTGTATTGTTCCGAGTTACAAAGCAATGTTCCCTCAGACATGCATGACGGATTTGTATATGAAAGCAAAACCAGGAAAGATGTAAAGCTAGTTCACTATCGCCACTGTTGTTTATTTATTCATTGTGAAAGAAATTAAAGTACAGTAGCTGGTCAAGGATAGAACATTAGCGCAACACAATTCACTGATGACGCAACAGTGACAGCTGGAACCAACATGAATTGAGTTTAGTGCTAAATGTAGTAAAACATGTATGTACTAGCCATAGGTTAAAATATACACGTAAACAAGAGAGTGACACAGAAGACTGAATATCGGAGCCAGGAAAGAGGAAGTATGCTATTATCGTGTACTGTACACATTACATTGCAACTAGACTTGATTACTACATGTTAACCTTAACAAGACGAGAGATATAAGTTCAATTAAATTTCGTGTTCGTATTAGAAAAATGACATCCCCGTTCAGTCACTGGATACTGTGGAACTAATAACTAAAATAGCAATTTCACAGCTGATAACAAGTGATACAATGAAGGCTTTCACGACCAGATGTTTCAGCTGCTGAGAATTCTTCCGGGTAGTATGGCTGCGGCCCATGGAACTCTTAAGTCCCTGACGTTTCGTACAAGGCTAGGTTGAACATCTTCGGACGTGTTCCTGGTTGTGCTGAATCTTGCTGGCAAGACTCAGTACAAGCAAGAGCACCTCCGAAGCTGATAACAAGTGGTTTGTCTGTTACTCCACTCTAGCCATTCTGAAGAAACTAAAAAGAAAAATTTGATGACGGAGTAATACTATAGTCAAAGAAATATATTGAACATTTGATGAAATTTCTTTGTCAAGCACAGCTGACAGTGTGATACAGCCCTTAAGGTACGAGACCGCGCTTGGTTCTCATTCGCTGAGACACCGCTCACCAAAGAAAGTGGCCCGTACTTCACGGCTGGCCATACACTGCCCTCGAATTGGATATCGGTCACAGGGCACAGAATATGTTACAAAACGGGTACAAGAATAGTAACAGTTGTATGTTTTAAGTTCATCTGACTGTAGACATTTGAAGTAAATCGACCAAGAACATTCAAGTAAACTGGTGAAGTACTTCTCGAGATGGTTTGGGACAACTTTTCTCCAAACGTCCTTGCAGCAGCGATAACCCCGGATCCTGTCAGATCACCGCTGTTGAGCGCTGTCGGGCTAGGCTAGCACTCGAATGGGTGACCGTTCGGTGTGCCGACCACTTTTGTCAAGCAGGCTGCACTCAGCCCTTGTGAGCTAAACTGGGGAGTTAAGTGTTGATTGAGATGAAGCGGTCCCGGTCATGTAAACTGACAACGGCAGGGGGAGCGGTGCGCTGACCAAATGCCCCTCCGTAACCGCACCCTGAGACGCCTTTAGGCGTATCGTATAGAAATTTGAAGTAAATCGGCCAAGAACTTTAGAGGTTTTAGGAAATGACCTTTTCTCTTTGTAATGTTGCGTACATGTTAGTTTCAAGTCAGATTTCGAAATCTTACGCAAAGAATGGTCCTCCTCTGGTCTTCGAGGTAAAGTGTGCAAAATTTTATCAAGATCGGAATGAAATGGCAGATTAGTATGATTTGCAAACAAACAAACAGACACTCTTATATGAATAATTTCTGCCTTATCAGCATGAAGAATAATATGGACATTGTTCAAATACAAACCGTATTTCCCCACTCTATGTACGCGATTTGGATCACCTGAAGGATTGAAAAAAAGATTGAAGAAACTAAGGAAGTGGCGTTGGCCTGGAATCCGGATTTCTTCTGACATTTTATAAGCCCGCAACTTGAGCAAAATTCCAGCGTCCGTGCGATGCAAAGAACCTTTTAGAGGGATCATCTTTTGTGAGAGGTGAGAGCTAATGCGGGTGGAAAATAGAGTTCGTTTCTCAACGGGTTCTTACCTTTGGAACTATTCCAGTCATAGCCAAAGCCGTTTTAAGCCGGAATTTATGGAAGCGACGAAGCTGGAACAGGTACCTCGCTAAATAATTCATTCGCTTAAGCAACGATGAAGATCAGAGCTCAGGTTCACTGGCTGAGGTAGTTGTTCCTCGGTTACTTGTTGCCATATCCAACGATGACAGAATGTCTAAGTAACTACCGGGACGTAAAAATTCCTCCGAATGGTATACCACTAACGCACGCTACTATGGTGACACGCAATCACTTGTTTTCTTTGTGTGATACAGTTGCATATCTAAGAGTTAAAGGGGCTTTAATCCACTTCCTGCAATATCGATTTGATACTGTACTTTTTAATTCTTCAATAGTATTTTGCTTTGTACAGAATCAATATTTTTCTCTAGGCGACAATCTGAAGCACGAATATATTTTAAGAAGTACACCTTAACTTTGCTTTATTCAGTTTATGCATTTACATGTTTTCTTTTTAGAGAGTCAGTCCATTGGAGCAAGGGCAGTTCCCATCTCGTCCGCTGATGATCAGAAAATTAATTATAATTTCCGGTCTCTGTCTCGACCGTGTAAGGGAACAGAATGGTCCTTACTTGCAGGGCGCTCTAAACTGATTAATTAAAATTACTGAAGAGGTCGACCGGCGGTCACAGCATACAACAAAGAAGGTTATTAAATTGTACGTCAGAAGGTGGTTATTTCGGCTTTGCTAAAAACAGTCTTCGCAAATGGACGGTTGCAGCCAAGAATTCATTGCAGACCGCATTAAGTACGTCATTGACACTTAAAGAGAAACAGCCATTGTTAATAACTACGAAAATAGTAGTGCTTACAGAGTCGTGCAGAATGTGACGTTACTATAGAAGCTAAACTAAGCCTAAGCACTATCGTACTTATCAAGGCATTCGATATATACTAAAGAGGTCATTACACTTATGAGAATTTGTTCAAGGCGACAAATAAGCTTACTTGCTGCCCTGAACAGGTAGCTAAAACGCTACTTCCCGAATCTGTTGATCGCGCCATGCTGAAACGGTGATTCTTTGTCGAAGGTGTCATTACAATTCTCTTTATAAAGTTAATAAACAGCAAAACTGTAAAGAGACTCTAGAAGGTAAGTGCATGGATCCGAATGAAATAACCGTTGGTGCCTTCCAAATGTGCCACCTAACAGCAGCCGCTTATGTCCGAACAAGAAGTAAATCGTGCTGACACGGTCGCGTTCCTGAGTCTTATCACCTTGGAGGACCTTCTCCTAAGTAAGCTTCCGCCATCTAAAGATAGATTTCTTGCGAACTGGTGAGAAAAGTAGTCCCAATCTTTCTCCTGCTGAACACAGAAACCATATAACGTATTCGTTTCTCAGAGATTTCCCATCAATCCTTAGTGTCAAACGACACAAGGGAGTAGGTTTCTTGTACAACGCGCCTATTTGAAGGAGAAGGGGCAACTTAAGTTTTCGACGACGTCTAACAATTAGTGCAATTTTGGAGAAATTGCTACCTTGTCTCATTATAGTCGTATCATAGATGAGATTGCGGAATATTGTTCTGCAGCATGCAAGGAATCTGATACGATTTTCTCTTTACTCTCCGAGTTTTGTTTGAGATAAAGTCAGCGTGTAAAGCTGTATAGACATCGGAATAAAATCAGTATTAAAAATGGTATACATAAGAGAGTTAGTTTTAAAGAGGGCATCAATATTTTCTTATTTGCTTTGGGCCTTTGTCCCACTGCAACGCAGTGTCGGCCTTGTTGCTACGGATTTGGCTATGTTAGTGTCAGAGGGTGGTCTGATGCCCTTCCTACCGCCACTCCGTACCCAATGGGAGAGAATTAGTGTACCCCAGCTGTCAGTTTCTGCGTCTAGTGTAAGCCATGAAATAGTGCGAACATTTTCAAATGTCTGCGAGTCGTGTAACTGAGGCGGGACGTGGGGAACAGCCCAATATTCACCTAGTAGGATGTGGAAAACCACCTAAAAACTATATCCAGGTTGGCTGGCACACCGGCCCTCGTCGTTAATCCGCCGGGAGGATTCGATCCTGGGCCGACGCGCCTAACCGAGTCCAGGAAGCATCTCATTAGCGCCCTCGGCTAACCCGGCGGGTAGAGGGCATCAGTTTCTATAGGAATAGAAATGATTTTAACTGATGTCCAGTCACTGACATCTACATCTACATCTATATCTATACTCCCCGAGCAACCACAAGATATGTGGCGGTGGGTACCTGTGTCACTTCCCCTTTTCCTGTTCCTGTCACACGGTTCGCTAGACGAAGCATCACTCGCGAGAATACATGTGGACTGGAGTCTTTTTAATTTTACCTTGATGGCCTGCCTACATTTGATGATATTTTAATTGGCTTTTTAGAACATATTCTATCTGAACTCTAACAGTGTACCATACGGGTTGCGGAACGCCGCTCTTGCAACGTCTGACAATGGAGTTGGCTGAGAAGCTGTGTAATGCTTTCGTACTTGCTAAATCTGTAACGAAATGTGCCGCTCTTCTTTGGATATTCTCGATTTCCTTCATCATTCCTATCTGGTATGGATTCCATAATGACGAGCAAAATTCAAGTATAGGTGGAACGAGTCTTTTGTAAGCCAACTGCTTTCTAGATGAACTACATTTCCTGAGGACTCTTGCAATGAATCTCAGTCTGGCATCAGCCTTACTCTCGATTAATATAATTGGTTGTTGGACTTCAAATCACTCCATACACATACTTCTACATATTTGGGGGAATTAACTGCTTCCAGTGATCGTTCTGCAACTGCGTAATCATAAAATAAAGGGTCTGTCTGTCTATGTATTCGCAACACAATACATTTGTTTATGTCGAGTGTCAACTGCTTTTCATTCCACCAAGCGTCGATACTTCGCAGCTCATCCTGGATTTAGCTACAATTTCCTAGCGTCGGGCTTCTCTGTATACAGTAGACTCTTTGCACACAGTTGTTCGTTTCAGCTTGAGACAACTAAATATCTCGAAAATTACAAACCGAACGAAAAAAAATGTTCTACCTTGAAAGTTGATATTAGTAGTGGGGACATCTGTCTGTGGTGTAACTGGCCACCTCGTAGCCACGCCTCTTACGTGGGCACGGCCAAATTTGTATTTTTAAATGGGAACCCTCCCCGCCCATTTTTATTGCATATTCTGATTCTACGCCCAAACCTAAGTACGTTTTACTCAAACCAATGTTTTTCATTAGTGGTAGATGGCACTCTAATCGACAAAGGTCAAGTGCTTATAATTCAAAGCGGACGCATTTGATTCTACATTTCGTTTCCGTTCTATATGAAAGAAAGCTTCCTGTTGAGGGCTAATACTGATGTTTAAACTTAACTTGAGTGCTGCAAATGTGGCAGTGCAGCATAAATGATAGACTATGGTTAGACACTGGCATTCCTGGTAATTATTCTATTTGTATGGTAGTATTGTTTTCTATTCCCTACGGAATTTATTGTGGAGATTCCACAAATCATTGGACTGCTCGCTTTCTGATTCCTTTCTCGATCCTGGCCGTCAGGTTGATTGTTTTCTGGTGTGTCGCAAAAACCGTCAGGTGGTAAAATCACCTGGCAGCACACTTCCGTCGGGTTGGTTTCCAGCTCAGTCCCTGAGACTACACGACGTTGCGGCTCCGCCATTTGCAGGGCGCACCTGGAACTAAAAACAAAGGACGTATACGCAAGCAAGAGAGATTGCCTGCCCTTGTCACAAGGCTTTTGCTGCATCCGCCAATGTCACGTAGAGAAATTAGGGCGAAACGTGCCTTCACCGTGTGGGTATTTAGGACCGCGCCCGGTACGATCATGGCAGTTACGATGCGGCTAGCCAAAAGTAGAAGTCAGCACCGGATTGGGCACCGTCTCTTCCACCGCCAAGGGACCTAGGTAGGGGCCTACTGGTATTCTGTCAGACTCATTTGGCAAGACTGTAGAGACTATGAATTCGTATACATCGTACGTACGTGTTGGCCTGTTCCAGTGCACTCAGCTCAAGGAGCTAGTCGCTAAGGAACGCTGACTTGTAGAAGTTTTCATTGTGTTGTTTCCTCAACCAACACTTGTATTCCAAGTACTTGCGTATGTTGGCGAACTTATTTTCCTGTCGCAAACTAGTTACAAAGTTTGTTATTTGTTTGTAACAGTCAACAAAGACCATTTGTTTTGAATTCATGCGTTCTTGAATGTAGAGGACGAACTACGTGCTTTCGTGTTTCTTGCAGAAGTGTTCCAAGTCCCAGATACTTCATTTTCATCTTGTATTTCAATCCAACCGTTGTAACCCTTGCCATGGCGCCACGCGGTTACTCGTGGAATTCAAAGCACAACCATTGTAATAAGGTAAAACGCCTATCAAGTGAGGCATCTGCCGTCAATACACACATGTCGCGTAAACACTCGCATCCCATCGCTCAGCTTCCCTGTCCCACCACACAGCACGCCCCACTGAAGGGCCAGGGGGTGAGGGTGGGGGTAGTAACCACCGCATTATCTACCTATTTCCTGCATTCACGGATGCGAACGTCTCGACACGACTTCTCTCTCTGCCTGTTATGGCACAGCTGGCGTAATGCATATTCTATCTGTTGCAGAGGTGATCGAAACAACTTTAATTTATGGCGAGGCTGTGAAAAGAACCCCATTGGTGAGAGAGAAGGGGACTCAGCTATATAAAGCACCCAAAAGGTGAGAAGGAAGGGGACTCACCGAAATCAAATACCTAACGGTGAGAGGCAAGGGCTTTCACCGAAATCAAGCATACTTATAGTGAGAGGCAAGAGGACACTCACTGATATTAAGCATCCCCCTAGGAATGGAGAAGTATTACATCCACGTCGTAGATCCTGGATGACACTAAACGTAGTTGCTTACCAGACATTGATAAGGCTGACCATTTTGTACTACACAATTAAATTTGCAACACTAAAGTAAATTTCACCGTAAATATTAACTGTTAGAACACAAAGGTTTGTATTTACACTGTAACTGAAATGTAGGATCAAATGAATTGGCACTTAATGGGAGAAAGAGGCAAACTTGATGTCTGTGGTCATCATTGCTATCTACCACGAATGGATAACAATGGTTTGAGTAAACCACATGTGTTTTTGGCGTAGAATTCCCTTTACTACTACTATCTGTTCACCTAAAAAATGTTTTTCGCACGTTACCGCATTTTCGAGATACTTACTTGTCTCAAACTATAACAAAGTCCCTGTATACTTCGAAAAGTAGTGGCCACATGACACTTCCTTAGGGCAAGCCAGAAATTACTTTTACGGCTAAAGTCTTCTCCCCGTTCTGTATTACAAGCTGTGTTCTGTTCGTTAGAAACGCTTCAACCAAGTCGCACAGCTTGTCTAATATTGCATATCCTGTCATTTTGTATGTGGTGTCACCGCCAGACACCACACTTGCTAGGTGGTAGCCCTTAAATCGGCCGCGGTCCGGCAGTATACGTCGGACCCGCTTGTCACCACTATCAGTGATTGCAGACCGAGCGCCGCCACACGGCAGGTCTAGAGAGACTTCCTAGCACTCGCCCCAGTTGTACAACCGACTTTGCTAGCGATGGTTCACTGACAAAATACGCTCTCATTTGCCGAGACGATAGTTTAGCATAGCCTTCAGCTACGTCATTTGCTACGACCTAGCAAGGCGCCATATTCAGTTACTATCGATATTCTGAATCATGTACCGTCAAGAGCGACGTCCATCATTAATGGATTAAAGTTAAGTATTCCACCAACTACGTCCGTTTTTCTAAATTCTAATTTCTTTGTCCCGTTCCAGACCTCACGCCAGCCTGCGTGAGCTAAAACGCGTGCCTTTCGGCCTCCTCTAGTGACACGGCGTTGGCTCTCCTGCCAACCACAACATTGTACGTTAGGCGGCAGTGCGGAAGTGTATCAAATGCCTTCTTGACGCCAAGGAACACGACGTCTAACTGGACACCTGCATCTACCACTTTCTGGATCTCGTGGGCGAACAAAGACTGTTGGGTTACACACGATTATTGTTTTCGGAACCCATGTTGCCCCATACAGAGGACACTTTTGGACTCCACAAACGTCATAACACGCGAGCGTAAAACACGTTCCTAATTTCTATGACAGACTGACGTCGGAGATATGATCCTACAGTTTTGTGCCTCTGTTCGACGTACTTTCTTGAAAACAGGAATGACCTGTGCTTTTTTCCAATTCTGAAGTCAGACCACGTCATATCAGAGCTGCAACTCGATCTCTCGAATATGCAGTCAAACTAAGGTGAGCGATGATTCTAACAGTGGTGTCTGTTCCCCTCCCACATCTCAGTCTCGATCCGGTAAGGGTTGGGGAGTAACCGCCGCATTATCCACCCATTTCCTGAATTAACGAATGCGAATGCTACCTTCCGGGTGACGTCATCGCTAACAGAAGATAGAAGTCCAAGCGATGTCACCAGACCAGTCAGAAGCTTGAACGGAACTATAAAGGTGGCAGAGTTCGCACCAGACAGGCAATCATCTCCTGACAAAGAGGTGGTGTTAAGCCTTTAAACCTTGAGTTTGAACTCCGATTTGACACTGTCTGAACACAGAGAAGATTTTGTACCAGGATACTGACGCGAAAAGATGTTCTTTTTTTGGAATTTGAAACCTCAACCGGAAAACAACGGAAACCTTATAGAATCACTTTGTTGTCCATCTTTCTGCCTGTCCAACAGTTAAAAGCCCTTTTCCTCAGGGACGGGTAAATATATCACGTTAAAATTTATGCCAACTGGTAAGATCTGCAGTCCCTTGGGGGTAAAGAGAATTGAAACTTCTCAGCTAATGCAAACAAAAAAATATGGCAACTTATGTCGCGCATTTTGATATTCTGAAGCTCACTTGTTAAAACCTGTAGGGTACTTACCGTTGACCTAGAACATGAAATCTGGCAGAAAGTGATGTTTCATAACACGAGTAATGGAAGAAATAAGAAAATTGTTCATTTATAATAATATAACACGAAAAAACATTGCATTTCTCTTATGTTATCAGACTAGAAACTTGAAATTAAAACATTCTCGAAAGTTTTAGGTATTCCGGGACCAATATCTCGGCTGAAACAGTGTCGATAACAGGCAAAACTCGTGGAGATTCTGGATTTGCTGAGTGGATGAACTGTCTATATAGATAATTAAGTTTGTAGAGAATCCACAGAGCGCGAGGCCTATTACCACGTGGCCAATTATTATTATTTCTATTTATTTATTTTTTACCTCGCGATAGCCCTAATATACAGGTCTCAGCCATGGCGAGACAGACTACAGTTGTAGCGCCACAACGTATAAGGCTCCTACCCTGATCTACATCGGTGTCGAAATTAAAGCCACGAACCGCTACTTCCCTGTCTTGTATCAAATTCACCGTATAATCATAATAACTGTCAACAGATGTCCTTAAAATCGTGTTCCGCAACGGAAAACTATGTGAAAACTGACATCAGGGAGCTTATCAAACGGGGTAGTGTTTGCCGGGTAGTCCCACATCCACATTTGCTGTGTCTGCAGTCACTGGCGGTGCAGTATGGCACAGAGAAGACACCTGCCTGGCTCTCTGCGGTGGTCGGCCATAAGAACAATGGAAGAAGGACAGTCGTGAATTGATGAGGCCTGATGGCTAAATGTGAATCGTTCTGTTGTTTCTCGGATGTGGCAACAATTTATAGAGGCCGAAACAGTACTCCAAAAACCTGGGCAGGCCCGACCATGTGCGATATCTGAAAGAGAGGACCGTTATTTGAAGCTAAGGACACGATGACACCGACTTAGCACTGTTCCGCAACGGGCATCTGACCTAGCATCATCCATTGTACGCGCTGCATCCAGACAAATGATGTCGAGAAGGCCACGGCAGAGTGGCCTTTATTGTTAGAGACCTCTGATGCGCCTTCACAGGAGCGAACGCCTAGAATAGTGTGAACATGCCGCCTGGCTGGTCGAACAGTGGGGCAAATTTTTTTTTTTTTTAGATGAGTCACGATATGGTGTGGAGAGTCATTCACGACGCATTCGCATCTGGAGCGAACGGGGAACACGATTTCGGGACCCAAATATTATGGAAAGAGACCGATATCGAGGAGGATCCCTAATGTTGTGGGCTGGGTTGTTGACCACATGAATTTGTATGGGTGAATCAGCAAGGTTTAACTGCTGTCAGGTACCACGACGAGATCTTGGGACCTCACCTGCAGTTGTTGCAAGGTGGTGCGGGCTCAAACTCTGCATTAATGGACGATAATGATCGACCTCGTAGAGCAAGAGCGGATGCTGTTTTCTTGGAAACGGAAGATATTGCACGCATGGCGTGGCCTGTTCGCTCTCCAGATTTGAATCCCATAGAGTATGTCTGAGGCGCAGTATGAGGACGGGTTGCATCAGTTCAGCATCCACCATCCGAGCAGCTCTCCAGGAGAATTGGGCGTTATTGCCTCAATATGACATTGATGATATCATTCACATCATGCCCCGTCGTTGTCTGGCCCGTATTGCTGCCCGGAGTAACAACACCCCATACTGAGCACATTAACCAGTTGTTGGACTCTATGTACAAATCTGTTAAGCTGAAAACAACGAAGAACATCTTTGTCTACAGTTATGCAATTCCAGTTGTTTACGTTGTGTGTTCTTTACATTATTTCTGCTTTACTGTCACTGTTCATACTGTTTTGTGGGAAAATTAACACAGCCATGCAAAATTTCCGTTTGTTGCTTTAATTTTGGACACCAGTGTATTTGTGGAAGGACGGTGGCAGCTCATTTGCAGTCGATGACCGTCTTTGGCTTTTTCAAATAGCGCATTGTGTATTAAAACTAAGTGAACACCCCGGAAAGGGAATTTAACGACCCTTTATCTTTTCGTTCGCCAAAATTTTACTGACAAAACAAATCCTTAAACTATGCCAAAGGCATACAAGTTTTGAATGTGTACTGGAATAGAGGGTACATACACTGTTGACGATGGTTCATCCGCAGAATGAGAATTTTCAACTCAGTTGAGAAACGTAGGTCACTTTTGTACCTCTACATCTACATCTACATTTATACTCCGCAAGCCACCCAACGGTGTGTGGCGGAGGGCACTGTCATTACCTCCCTTTCCATTTCCAGTCGCGTATGGTTCGCGGGAAGAACGATTGCCGGACAGCCTCCGTGCGCGCTCGAATCTCTCTAATTTTACATTCGTGATCTCCTCGGGAGGTATAAGTAGGGGGAAGCAATATATTCGATACCTCATCCAGAAACGCACCCTCTCGAAACCTGGACAGCAAGCTACACCGCGATACAGAGCGCCACTCTTGCAGAGTCTGCCACTTGAGTTTGCTAAACATCTCCGTAACGCTATCACGCTTACCAAATAACCCTGTGACGAAACGCACCGCTCTTCTTTGGATCTTCTCTATCTCCTCCGTCAACTCGATCTGGTACGGATCCCACACTGATGAGCAATACTCAAGTATAGGTCGAACGAGTGTTTTGTAAGCCACCTCCTTTGTTGATGGACTACATTTTCTAAGGACTCTTCCAATGAATCTCAACCTGGTACCCTCTTTACCAACAATTAATTTTATATGATCATTCCACTTCAAATCGTTCCCCACGCATGCTGCCAGATATGTTACAGAAGTAACTGCTACCAGTGTTTGTTCTGCTATCATATAATCATGCAATAAAGGATCCTTCTTTCTATGTATTCGCAATACATTACATTTGTCTATGTTAAGGGTCACTCCACTGTAATGTTGTCGCTCACCGAGTTATCAGGCTTCTACATCAATAATGTTCACCTGACTCATCTTCCTTTCACATCTCGATGCTTGTATGGGTGAATCTGTAAGACATTTAATTTTATTTTTATTCCGTGTATAGGTATTTATTATCAGGTTGTCAAGAACGTCGTACTGTTGCACATCGGACGAAAAAAAGTTGATTACGTCTCAGAAATATGCGAAAATGAACATCACAACGTACGACGTGCTTGCATACACGCTGTCCTGAGGCCTTTTCGCGTTGACTCTGTGAAGCGGTGTATCAGAAATGTTTTCCTCGGCCGTTCGTACGAAAAACGTTGGGCTTGGCAATCCTGGCCTTTGTTACAGAGGCGTCAAGAGAATGGGTGAGATGCGATGAAGGGAAGATGCGACGACCTTCCTATGGTATGACACTTTCGCAGTGTCGATGAGCAGAACTGTCATGAAATTTGGCGCCAGTTCAAAAATGGCTCTGAGCACTATGGGACTTACCATCTGAGGTCATCAGTCCCCTAGAACTCAGAACTACTTAAACCTAAATAACCTAAGGACATCACACACATCCATTCCCGAAGCAGGATTCGAATCTGCGACCGTAGCAGTCGCGCGGTTCCGGATTGAAACTGTTAGAACCGCTCGGCCACCGCGGCCGACCTTGGCGTTACTGTGACACCAGTAAGTCACTTTATACTTGAATGAACTTCTGAGGTCTAGTGGACGTTTGTAGGTTCTTCCGAGTAAAATTTCGAAATTATGTGTCGCAATGGGAGAAAATGATAAGGTTAAAAATTTGACCTTTTGATTTTATTGTGCAGTGTAGATTAGTTGCAACGATACTACAGCATGCAGAAGTTAACGATCTCGGCTTGAAATTTTGCGTGTCTGTTATTGTACCCGTCTTATACACAGAAGTCACGTGCACACTTTTCCAGTTGGTTTGGACTTTCCGATGGATGAGAGATTCACGATAAATATGAGCGCACTATGCGACAGGTGACGAGGAGTATTCTGTGTAAAACCGGACTGGCATTCAGTCTTCCTTATTTTCATAGTGAACTGGTGATTGAGAATGGTCCAACATACGAAATCACGGTCGAAATAAAAAAAATGCGTTTATTAACAATCGAAGAACAAAGTGTTGTCATTCCCATTGCAGAGTTATGGAATAAATAACTTACTTCTGATTTATGCCACCCCCTAACGAACCATTACTTCTGCACTGGCTTTAAACATATGCAGCAATCAGAATTCGTTTAGCTGTAACAATGATAATAAAGTAAATACTTTAAAGGAACCTTGACTTTAGCATAAGGAAAACAAAGAAAAGTACTTTACCACTTTTGAGAGAGCATGAACGTAAAGTTAACTCTGCTAAACTATGGGGATCTTAATCTTCTTCTTTTCATGAATTTCCTGTGACATTCTGGAATTCAAGGCCCGTCAGATCAGCGAAGTTAAGAGCTGTTTTGCTGACCATCAGGTCTACCGAGCGCTGTTGGCAGGCCGGGTGAACTCAGCCCTTGGGAGGCAAACTGAGGAGTTACTTGATTGAGAAGTAGCGGCTCCAGTCTCGTAAACTGATAAGACGGTCGGGTGAACTGGCCACACGCCCTCCCATATCCGCACCCCCGTGACGCCTGAGGGGTGAGGATGACATGGTGGTCGGTTGGTACCTTTGGGCCTTCATGGCCTGTTCGAGTGACCCTTAGTTTTTTAGTTTTTTGGATTTGAATCGAAAGTGTAAAGTTAATCTCAGTTTTACCGATAAATCGTCTAAAATTAATCGTACACTACACGTACAGCGTCATACCTGATTCTGAGGTGGTTGTGAAACAATGAAGCCCTCTGATTTTAACAGATCTGACAAAACTAAAATAAACGCTGTATCTGGATCCAATAAGAAATGTATGTAAATTATAAAAAAAATGAGTAATAAAGGCATATTATTAAATTATGTCAATGAGAGTATATGTTTATATTTAAATGTGTTGAATTGGAAATTGTGATACTTGTGGATACAATCCTACAATACTGTAATTTAGTTCCCAGTCACAGCGTAATTAAACCGGTTTCCTACAGGGTATTATTATTTCTTTAATACAGAACTGTTGTCTATTGTTACACTTTTGATAATCAGATGTGATAGCACCTTGTATCTCTTATTTTCTCTAAGAGGCGATGGCGTCTGAATTGCTCGTAGGATCCTGCGTAGAAATTCGGGTTGCCGTGCATTTTGTGGACATCATTTCCTTCTTGCAGCATTCTTTTTGTGTAAGGATCTTTCGGAACAAACCTTCGAATAATTTCTGATACGCATTTTTCTCGTCTGTAACTCACATATTATTTCACTTCAACGCACTGGAAATGCTCAAATCTGGACTGACAGTGTTACGATCAATTTATCCCAGTATACATTCCCAGAAAACGAATTTTTAGACAAATTTGCTCAATAAAGGACTGGTATTCCTAATAATCTCAACCGACAAAGGATTTTGTGTTCAAGAATCTAGTCATATAATGAAAAAATTTGCGCCTAAAAGAAAATTACCGGCACTTCCCCTTATCAAATCATGTAATACCGTACTCAACTACGATGTGAGGGAATGAAGTCAGTGCGTACGAGAGACAGTACTGGGACGCTAAAATGGCTCTGAGCACTATGGGACTTAACATCTGAGGTCATCAGTCCCCTAGAACTTAGAACTACTTAAACCTAACTAGCCTAAGGACATCACACACATCCATGCCCGAGGCAGGATACGAACCTGCGACGGTAGCGGTCACGCAGTTCCAGACTAAAGCGCCTAGAACCGCTCAGCCACCAGCGGCCGGCCACTGGGACGCTTCTTTATACACAAGGCTCATAATGGGTTAGTTATTGTGCGCTAACGTTGGGCTGTCAATTCGAGAGTACAATGTAAGAGGAGAAAGCTGTGACTTGGATTGACAGTAAAAGTCTAGAACGATTCGACTGATACGAGCTAATAGAGTATTTTGGGCTGGTTACTAACCAAATAACGCTGAGGGAGAACCACATGCTATTACATAACATGGTGAAAAATAAGATACTCACTCACCATTACAATAGGGAAAAAACGAATTGTACCTCCGCACATGTAACAAAATTTATTGATTTTAAATGGATAGGTTCGGTACAAGCCCAGGGAGGAATACCATGGGGAGTCTTCACAAACAGATAAAAGGCCCTCCAACAAACTGAACTCATGACATCAAGTTTAACACGAAATAAATTGTTTCAAACGTAAAAAATTCATTTTAATATAAATATCTGAAGGTATTAAATCTCTTGGGTTTACACGCATCTTAACACACAAACTCTGGCCGATAAACACATCTCCACGTTTCAGCAAAGCATCCATATTCGCCGAGTCCTCACAGTAGACTCCGACTCGCAGTCTTTCTCTACACTGGACGCAATCCTTAGTGTCACTCCTCTATAGAGGAAGCAGCAAGCTGACCAATCACCTCCACCTAACAAGGAACGTGTCACACTAAGCCAATTAGAGAAATTGGACGAAGCGCAATCGTTCGTAGCCCTCCGTTCTTTCGGAAGAGAAGTTTCTGGAAGTTTCTACCCAACAAGCCAAAGGACCAGTCAAATTGCACGATTTCAAGAACGGCTGAATTTGAAATGAAAGTTGAACGACACCTCCCTGGCTTCCCCAGAGAAAGAGCAAACGGCTACTGGCCAGAAGCCCAGCCGCTATAGCCCAATTTCAAGCAGGTTGCGACTCCAGGATTTAGTCCAAGAGGAGGAATGAGGCTACTGATTACAAGCGATTATACAGAGAAAAAAATAGAATGTCCTAGAGAATCCTTCCTACAAGCATCGGCACGAGAAGGAAAGACATGTCGGACACACGGCTGAAACGGCACTGAACGTGGTCTCCCCTTTGGAAAGTAGGGTGACCGCCATTTTGCTAAGGTACACACCATGGAACAACTAGGGACCTTCGGAAACCGCCTCACGAAATTTGAATATCCTAAGCAGAAAAGGTGTTTATGCTTTTTCGTCCTTTTTGTGCGTGCCATCCTGTGCCTTGTTTAGGGACGGATGCGAGATTGACATACACTTGAATGAAATGGCAAAGGTCCCTGTAAGAACCTCCCGTCCGGTAACAGCCACAGTGCCACCACGTGGGAACTTTAAAAATATCCATGTACAGAATTAGCATTAGGGTAGCAGACAGAAGTGGAGTGGTGTAACAACACTCGTCTGTTGCTCATTCTGTTGCATGTCGCATTGCAGACTGTGAGATATGACTGCTAAACAGATGAAAATCCAGGTCCCAAGGGAAAAAGTGGTTTTTAGCAATTGTGGATACCTCGTTGTTCGAAGTGTCACTGAGCCCGGGAGTGACATTGCAAGGTGCCATGTTTTGCACCATTACAGAGAAAAGTCATAGGCACCTTCGAGCTAAATTTCGAACTTCCACGTTGACATGCGAGAAAAGACAGAGTTTGGAAGAGCTGACACACAGTTTCAGTTCAAATTAAATAAATTGCCCTGAGGAAGGAAAGGTTCTGTCCACAGATCAATACGGATTTAGAAAGCTTCAACTGTGAAAAACCAATCTTGTCCTTTTCTTGCACAGTGAGGTGCAAAACAGGGGTGAAAGGTTGAAAGGCAATATGTGAAGTCTGTCTTCCTAGATTTCCAGAGATCATTTCACACGGCGCCTCACTGCAAACTGTTAACAAATATCCGGTAATACATAATAGTTTCTCAGATATGCAAGTGGCCAAAGACTTTTTAACTAACAGTGCAGTTGATGTTGCCCTGAATGGCAAGTATTCTTCAGAGACAATAGCATACCTAAACGACCTAGCATATAGGATGAACACCAATCTGCGACTGTATGCTGACGATACTGATGGAATTTGTTTCAACGCTCTTTAAGGTAAGTGCATAAAAAACGAGGTTTGAGAAATGGTAACAGCTCCTTTTCTATGGACTTTTTGCAAATGTCTGAATAGCCTTTTCCTCGGTGAAATTCTGTCTTCTGAAACAATGTTCTTCATTCGTTCATGGTTCAATGGTTCAAATGGCTCTGAGCACTATGGGACTTAACATCTGTGGTCATCAGTCCCCTAGAACTTAGAACTGCTTAAACCTAACTAACCTAAGGACATCACACATATCCATGCCCGAGGCAGGATTCGAACCTGCGACCGTAGCAGTCGCGCGGTTCGGGACTGAGCGCCTAGAAACGCTAGACCACCGCGCCCGGCGTTCGTTCATGTTAGACTAGGAAGGAGCCTATCAATTTGGCAGGAAGTATGTTGTTTTCTGACAAGTCCTCGAAAATATGAATAAAATGGTAAAAAAAGAAACAGAAATGTTGGCAACCTTCATGATGTCTACATGCCACTGGTGTCAGTTTAGCGATTTTTAGTAATTTAAGAAAATATGTTACAGTAATATTATGATAAGACCTGGAATATATTGGAAATCAATTATCACTACCAAAATTTTTTTTAATGCGTCGGATAACATTGACATTTTCGTAGCCTTAAACCCTTCGTCAATTTCATTTACAGTCATATCGACAAAAGTACTAATAATAGTTCTGTTACATCTCATTGTCCGATGCAGATCACATTTCCACCATATTTCATTTTAAGATGCATCTTGAGCTTTCTTTCTCCTTTAGATGTTAAATGTGAAAGGAAACAAAAACAGATGGCACAGGGTCAGTCTTTAGTTTGATTGCGACCTCAGGGCTCAGCATCCAATAGGCGACAAAGTCTTAGCGTGGACATTTTTGCTTATTTGTGCAATTTTAAAACGTGAAAAAATAACGACTCTATAAAGTATGAGTTTTGCAGCGTAATACAGTTTCTGAGTGGAGAAATAGTCCATCCTATCTGCACTGTGGTATACGTAACCGAAGTTTACTGAAATGTGATAAATATGTGAAAAATGGTGAGTCGTGATTAATTGTATATGGACGAATGTTGATAATGAAGAACGCTCAGGCGTACTTTCGATTGTGGCTGACGAACACAGGTTACGGATTGAGGAAGAAGTGCAAGAGGATATACGTATGATAGCTGATGGACGAAACTTGAAATTTCCTGAAATTTCTCAATCAGTTCAATATCAGTTGTGCTTCTTCAAGATAACGATCGCCAGTATTCTCTTGCATCCACGAAATATTAGCTCCAAAGGAGTGAATGGGACTTTATAAAAATCTGTCTCATAGCCCGGACTTGGCCGCAAGTGATTACATACTTTTTTCGCAATTTGTAGGATCTTTTGGCCGAAAAACACTATGGATATGACAATGAGCTGAAAGAGGAGCTTACTGAACTGGTTCAACAATGTCAACTGACGATGTAGAAGACACAGGCAAGATTGTGCTGCGCTACCACTCGTGTTTCTATTACTTGCTAGCTAAGAAGAAAAATATAATGTAAAATATATACTATAAAATATATTGTAAAATACAACAGATATTTTATTTCAAGGCACGTTAGGTCACGAAATTAAAATTACAGTGAAAATCCCATGAAGCGTTGTGTAGATATGATTCACAGTATATGTATTACGCCTGTCGACCATATTACGTAGCTACTTTCAGTTCTGAGCGTACAGCGAGTACGTGAAGATGCCGAGAACAATGGACTCTCCCAGGAATGTGTAGTAAGTGCTGACATTGGAATTCTTCATGCTGAGTGGCTCTACCTGATTTCATACAGCCCACACAACATAACTGGCATGCGTGACAGCAAAGTGAGACAGTGGTGCAGGAACTTCGAAGCAGAAGGTAGGGGAAGGAAGCGAGCGCCAACCGATCGATGAACTCGTTCAGCGAATGGAGCAGGTGATTCGAGAAAGTCGTATGCAAAGGCAATTCAAGACAAGCGAAGAGGAATGTTGTCATCGTGCATTCACAGTCCTTCTCTTTGACAATGCTCGGTCATACATTTTAGATGCAACAAAGACGCAGCTGTCATGTTTTCTTTGGGAAGTGTTCAACCACCCACCATACAATCCGGACATGGATCCCTCTGATTTTCATCTCTTTCCTCACATGAATCGCTGGCTATGAACAGAGCATTGAACAGAAAAAGTGTGGTGTCACCGCCAGACTCCACACTTGCTAGACGGTAGCCTTTAAATCGGCCGCGGTCCGTTAGTATACGTCGGACCCGCGTGTCGCTACTATCAGTGATCGCAGACCGAGTGCCGCCACACGGCAGGTCTAGTCTAGAGAGACTCCCTAGCACTCGCCCCCAGTTGGACAGCCGACTTTGCTAGCAATGGTTCACTGTCTACATTAGTTATCATTTGCAGAGACGACAGTCTAGCATACCCTTCAGCTACGTCATTTTCTACGACCTAGCAAGGCGCCATATTATTCAAGAATGTATTCTGAACAGATAATATTGTGAATCATGTACCGTCAAGAGTGACGTTCATTATTAATGGATTAAAGTTAAGTATCAAACTAATTATGCCCGCTTTCTGAATTCTAATTCCTTGTCATGTTCCAGACCTCACGTCAGTATAGTTCTTCCCTCCTCACGCCAGTCTGCTTGAGCTAAAACGCGTGCATTTCGGCCTCCACTAGCAACACAGTGTTGGCTCTTCTGCCAACACCACGCAAAGAGCTGCAAACTAACAGTGTTTGTAGATACAATAACAGTATAACAGCATAGAGAACTGCCGGGAAGCACAGGCGGCTGTCTTCTCTGACAAGGGCACTGGAAGTTGGTACAACGCCAGGAAGTTAGAGCTGCGAGTATATAGCCAAATAATTGGAAGGTGAAGTTGAATGTAGCAAATAAAACAATTAAAACTTTTTTTAGGGGGACGCATTGGATCTTGGTTGGTTGGTTGGTTCGTAGATTTGGGGGAGGAGGCAAAAGCGTGAGGTCATAGGTCAAAAAATGGCTCTGAGCAATATGGGACTTAACTTCTGAGGTCATCAGTCCCTTAGAACTACTTAAACCTAACTAACCTAAGGACATGACACACATCCATGCCCGGGGCAGTATTCGAACCTGCGACGGTAGCGGTCGCGCGGTTCCAAACCGTAGTGCCTAGAACCGCTCGGCCGGAGAGTCATAGGTCAAATCGGATTAGGAAAGGATGGGGAAGGAAGTCGACCATGCACCTTGAAAGGAACCAACCCGGCATTTGCCTGTAGCGATTTCGGAAAATCACGGGAAACCGAAATCAGAATGTTAGGAGGCGGGTTTAAACCGTCGTCCTCCTGAATGCGAGTCCTGTGTGCTAGGCACTGGGCCACCCCGCTCGGTGACTGGCTGTTGAAAGATAAATAAATAAATTAATAAAAGTCGCCCTTGTAAGATGGTACGTCTGGATTAGCACAGGGTTGGAACTTTCGAAGGGACAGGTGGTTGGTGGAGAGATATAGGTTTCTTAGCAGAATACACAGTTCATTACCAACACAACCACCAAGACAGTTCCAAACAAATGAAGGAAAACTTTTAAAATGTGCACAGTAACAATAAAACATAATACAAAATTGTTCAAGCAATTATTTTATATTCAAGATCGCGTTAAAAACTATTTTTATTTATCTGCTGCTGCAGGTGATACAGTATCATTCAGACTTTAAAAATTTTTTTGGTTGTATGTCGTGTTCCATTGTGCGTTCATTTCTCACGCCATGTTAGCATCTTCGTGAAGAGTATGTTGCAGATTCCACAGAGCTTTGCCAACATAAAATTCGGAACAAGTTTGTCATAAGTAAAAATATACACAGTGAAATGCATTTTGTGAACTCGTTATGTCCACATGTGTAGCACTCCTTTAATGCTTCTGAGTTACTAAGATGCACAGTACATGGTAAAATGCTAATGTCTACATTTACACGACGATTGAAGCACATCTTGGAACCAGCTCACCCGAATTACATAGTGCACCTTTATGGCATAGATGCCAAGATGACAAAAGTTAATAATTTCAGCCACTCTTAAGTAGGTATACCTCATGTAAGTATAAGAGCCCTCTAGCCGCTGCGTTTATTTACATGCTTTATATAAACAACAGTGCCATTCAGGTGTCGAGCTTAGCAACTGATAAACATCAAAGCAGTGTTCCGTATGTAGACGTGCAAAGTTCCAGTGACAAACGCATTTGTGAATTTATTTTCGACAAACGTGTGTGAATTGCAACATACTCTCGACTAAAATGTTACCGTGGCACGAGTAATGGACGCCTAATGGAACATGACGTAGAACCAAAAATTTTTTTTTAACGTCTGAAGGTGACAGTTCTACCTGTCGAACATGGTCAATAACAACGGTTTTGAACGCGATATTGCCTTTAATTTTTTTTTGTGATTCGGGAACATTATAAGATGAGCCATAACATTTTAAATAATACGAAAAGAATAAGACGGAAATTTTAGCCACAAATGTTTTCGATTAATGTTCAGGAACATAATATAAGGCATCCTAAATAAATGCATAATGAGTAGAACAGCTTTTGTAAGTAAAAGAGTAAATGCCTGATATTGATGTAACATCACCTTAAATACACAATGAATATAACAAGATAATGTGAATGAAAGGTCAATGCTAATAGTACCAAAAACAGCTCTCAACCAGTGTCTATAGTAATTAAAATCCAGAATGAAATGAACAGAATGAAAGAGTAAAAGGGTGGATGTAATAACACCAGACAAAGAAGAATAAATAACCCTGAATCATTGATTATAGAAGCCACAGAAATCGCACTGTAGATTGACACGCACAAAATCTCTCAGATACAAATTAAGTAACTTAACTGAATAACGCAAAACTAATTTTATACCTCAGACCGGGTTATAAGCGCAAAAAATCTGCATGTGCTTCAGTACTACGATATGGGGTTCTCAGACTATAACGGAGACCCTTTACAGCATATTTATCCGTGAGACGTCACTTTATGAACTGTGTTTCCACCTCACACAACATTTCACGTGCGTATTCTACGTGTACGAGTAGGGTAACTTTGAACGTACGTATCTGGGAAACGGGTAAAGATATGAGGTTGTTCAGGATCGGAATTTTATAATTACGCCGTAAAAATTTCACTCATTTTCTGTGCATAGCCGTCTTGTAATCCTCGGCTGGGTTTTAGCTCTCTGGTGACTGCGAAAATGTAGTAAATGAAATCCTTTTTGCGGAGTTTCCCGAGGAACCGCCAATGAACCTGTGCTGCCTCCGTAAGTCCCACTAAGCCCACCGTAGACAACATCCATTGCGAAAAGAACCACCTATTTGCTCCGTTTGCCTAAGTAGGAGGAAGTTCGTTTTGATATTCAGATGACTTTTCCAGCCGGTAAACGACAGCATCATATGCATACAATCTTAGATGGCTGCTGAGATTCTCCTAAGTCACTTATATTTAAATGGCAGACTGCCTATAACACCTCCTTGGGGACCGCCAGATGTCACTTTTTTTAGTGTAAAACCAGCAGATAAAATAGTGAAAGGAACGCCATTATTGATTACGTATTTTTAGGGTGACAAAACGTTAACAGATAATCTGACGGAATTTAAATGTAGTTCCCAAACAGTATTCCTTCTGTCACATACATGCAAAATCGCAAAATAGACAGTAATTAATTGTCGTAAGCAAATAAACTAAGAAAAGCGAAAAAATCCAGAACAGGTACAGGCACTTTGGATACTTATTGAACCAAAAGTGTCACAAATGCCGGACCAAAATGTTATAACGCCATTAAGTGAGTCTTACACACAAACGAAAGAAAGAAAAATCTTACAATAACAGTAGGCGATTATCCAGAATATAAACGAACTCTCAAAATTTATATGAGACTGACAAACAGATCCGTCGTTGATGGCATTTTGGACCGAAGATCGACTGCTTTCCTACTATATACTGGTAGCGTATCTTCATAGACAAGACGGATTTTCAAAAGATATAATATCAAAAGTGTGTTTTGTTCTCCAGTCAAACTAAGAGCTGTCCTTGGCTCAGTTAAAGGTGATCTAGGAATGTACAAGCTGAATGTTTACAGAATCCCTTCCCATTGTGGGAAATATGTTGGCCAGTCGATTCTCTCCATTCACGACAACTCTATAGAGAGAACACCAAAGCCGCACACGATTACTAGAATTTTGAAAAACTCGGATGATGGAGCTCAGTCTAACCGAGGGACGCAGAGTTAGATATACTGACAAGGGAACCTCCCAATCGCACCCCCCTCAGATTTAGTTATAAGTTGGCACAGTGGATAGGCCTTGAAAAACTGAACACAAATCAATCGAGAAAACAGGAAGAAGTTGTGTGGAACTATGAAAAAAATAAGCAAAATATACAAACTGAGTAGTCCATGCACAAGATATGCAACATCAAGGAGTACAAGAGCTCACGAGCGCCGAGGTCCCGTGGTTGGCGTGAGCTGCTGCCGACCGAGAGGTCTTTGGTTCAAGTCTTCCCTCGAGTGAAAAGTTTAATTTTTTTTTCAGACGATTATTATCCGCCCGTCCAATGCGATCACTTTTTTGGGAATGATTATTACATCCACAAGAAAACCTAAATCGGGCAAGGTAGAAGAATATTTTTACCCATTTGCCTAGTGTACAAGTTAGGTGGTTCGACAACATATTCCTGTCATGTGACGCACATGCCGTCACCAGTGTCGCATAGAATATATCAGACGTGTTTTCCTGTGGAGGAATCGATTGACCTATGACCTTGCGATCAAATGTTTTCGGTTCCCATTGGAGAGGCACGTCCTTTCGTCTACTAATCGCACGGTTTTGCGGTGTGGTCGCAAAATACAGACACTAAACTTATTACAGTGAACAGAGACGTCATTGAACGGACGTACATATCATAACTTTGCGAAAATAAAGAAAATAAACTTTTCACTCGAGGGAAGCCTTGAACCAAGGACCTCTCGCTCCGCAGCTGCTCACGCTAACTACGGGACGACAGCGCGTCTGAGCTTGCGCTTTCCTTGATGTTGCCTATGTTGCGCATGGACTACTCAGTTTATATATTTTGTTTATTTTTTTCATAGTTCCACACAACTTCTTCGTGTTTTCTCGATTGATCTGTGTTCAGTTTTTCAAGGCATATCCACTGTGCCAACTTATAACTATATCTGAGAGGGGTGCGATGGGGAGGTTCCCTTGTGAGACACTGGCAACTGCTCATGCGTCTCAATCCTGAGACACGTTCTCAAAGGAGTAGTCTGGATTGAGATTGGCAGACAATATAGCGTTCTAAATACATGCAAGGGCTATCCTTAAACTAAAATGTGTAATCACGTTTAATTTAGCTGTAATAATAACGGTCTTTGGCAGGTCAGACTGATGGATATACTCCTCATCAATTCCTCATTTCTGCAGCTTTCTCAATTCGGGGTAGAACTAAATCTACATGATTAGTCTCCAGTTCACTATTAAGTGCCTCGCAAGGGGTTCGTCGATCCACCTTCAAGCTGTGGATCTACCAGTTCCCACCCGGACGGCGCGCGGGTAAAACGAGCACTTAAAGTCTTTCTGTGAGAACTCTGAACCCTCTTTGTTTATTATGATCATTTTTCTCCATGTACCTGAAGAACAAAGTGGCTGATTGAAGTTTCCCCTATTTCTGGGTAATACAAGATGAGCTGGCCTTCTATGAACTTTTTCGATGTCTTTCGGCAGTACAGGGGTGTAGCCAGGATTCTGTCAAAAGTTCCGGGGGGGGGGGGGGGGGAGCAGGCGGTCGATTTGTTAAAGAAAACCTTATAAAGACTCATGTTTTTCGCAATACTATTTATAGACGCACGTGTGTGTATATCTCTCTCTCTCTCTCTCTCTCTCTCTCTCCGTGTGTGTGTGTGTGTGTGTGTGTGTGAGAGAGAGAGAGAGAGAGAGAGGGACAGAGACACAGATAGAGTGTGAGAGAATGAGAGACAGATATTCCCGAATTCACAATATTTCTTTATTTGACAGTATGACAGTATGATAACTTCACTACATTGCCAAACGAATTAAAATTCTAATGTATGTGTTACCTCTTTGGTAACTAAACACCGCTCAGTCTTCTAATATGGTGTGGTGTGCGTACTGCAACACCTTTGGTATACACACCATCAGATTATTTGACTTCTCGCTCTAACGAAGTTGGCGAGTGTCAGCAATATGTCTCGTGGTCTTATCGTGGCGTGTTTATCTTCTGCCATTAGGTCAGACGATAGAAATGCCACTTGAACGCTTAGAGTAGCAGATTGACGGTGACTAACTTTAAACAGAACTTGATTAATTTGCGCACACATTTATTAAAATAATAAAAAGGCATAGATAGTACGTAACTTCATTCTGGATGCTGTTTACAGTGGACAATCTGAAGTTCCTTTGGTCTTGGTACGTTAATCTTTTTCCCACATGTCTCTGATACTTGACAATGTGTCTATACATTTCTCTTCATGGCTATGTACAGAAATATGATAATCTTATTAGGCGCAGACTGAAACTTTAGTCTGGTACAGACAAATGCAGACTAATGCAGACAAATGCAGACTGACTAATCGGAGGTCTGTACACTCGTTATAATACGCGTTCAGGTATCACTGCGTGAGTGTGATCTGCGAGGAGAAAAAGTTCTACATTGGCGGCAATCTCATTGGCTGCGTTACATATTAATACGCGGATTGGCGGAAGCAGAATTTGGTCCGTCTCTAAGACAGCGCCATCTCGTAGTGCAGAGACGGACGAGCGCTGCCCCTGCGCTGTTGTGCTTAGCGGGGCGCTCTCTAGTGGGAAACTTGTGAACGCGCAGAGCTGAAGAATGTTAACGTTGGGTTGAGTAACTTAAAAAGTTTAACGAGCTCAAGCCCCTTTTGATAATAACTTTCTTTCTCCTACTACCAGCTTGCATATAAATTTGTAGCCTACCTGAGACAGGGTCAGATATCTTTCAGCACATCAAGGCATCCCTAGTTCCTGAATTCAGGCTCAAATTATATAAAAGTATAAGGGGCGTTCAAAAAGAAACCCGGTCTCCTCTTTAAACTCCAAACCTACGCCCTGCCTATCAATTTTGTCCGTCTGGTCGCTTCCTTCCTCTCGCACCGTCCTTCCTATGTCACCCTCCACAACACCAACTCCCGTGTCTTTTATCCCATGGCTGGCGTTCCCCAGGGTTCTGTCCTCTCCCCTCACCTTCATCTCTTGTATACAGCTGATATGCCCAACCCACCCCCACCAGTCCACCTTCTCCAATATGCTGATGACATCGCCTTCCTGGCTCTCTATCCTACCCTTCAACGGTCTCAACGTGCCCTCCAAACCCACCTTAACCAGTTCACCACTTGTTGTAACCTGTGGCTCCTCCGTCTCAACCCCTCCAAAACCCAGGCAATCATCATAGGCCGCACCACTCGCTCCTTTCGCCTCCATGATTTCTACCTCACCCATTATGGTCGTCCTATCCAACTCACCCCCACCCTGAAATACCTTGGCCTCACCCTTGACCGACACCTCACCTGGACCCCTCATCTCCTGACCATCCAGCAGAAAGCCCATTCCCGCCTCCGCCTGCTGAAACTCCTGTCCAGCCGGACATGGGGATTGCATCCTTCTACCATCCTCCACACCTACAAATCCCTCATCCGTCCTATCCTCTGTTATGCCAGCGTTGCCTGGATCTCCACCCCCACCCGCTTTTACAAGGCCCTCCAAATCCTTGAATGCCATGCGCTCCGCCTTGCCTTCCGTATCCGCCTTCCTTCCCCCACACAGCTCCTGTATGAACTGATCCCCTTCCCCCACCTCCTCTTGTTCCTCCAACATCTCCGCATCCTTTACATTGTTCGCAGGGTTGATCCCCCCCACCCTCTGGTCTCCTCCTTCCTCTCCACCCCCGGCCCGTTGCCGCGCCTCTATCGCTGAATCCCTCCCTCTCTCCACCTCCACACCCTCCATCTCCTTCATCAGGGCAATTTCTAACGCCTCCCCCTCCCGGATGACGAACTTCGCCGTGACATATACCCTTCCTTCCAATTATAACCCGGCCTTGTTCCCCCCCCCCTCCCCAGCGCCCCCTTCTCCTCTTTCCTCCTTCTCCCAGAGCGGATTTTCCTCCATCCTCCCCTCCCCTGAGACCCTGCACCCCATACTTGCCTCTCTCCTTCCCACATCCCTCCCTACCTGGCCCTCTTCCGCGCACCCCCCATTCCCCTCCCCCATCTCTTCCCCTCCCTACCTTCTTCAGGTCTCCCTCATCTCCTGGAACCTGGCAGATCCTCTGTATTGATCATCATCAGTGTGCCACATCAGTGTTTTGCTTAGTGCTGTTTCTCGTGTGCGTCAAGAGGTGTGATTTTTGTGTACTGCCTTGGGGTTCGCCATCAGTGTTACGTTGTGTGCTATGCCATCCGTCAACACCTTTATGCTCCAGTCATACTGTGCCTTGTGTTCTTTTAATCGTCGCCGTGTGAGGCTTTTTGTGTGTGCTACTTTTAAACAGTTTTTTATCTCCATTTTACAGTCACCCCGTTTTCTTTGTCTATTGCCTTCCATGATGTTCTCCCTTTTTTATATCTATGTTCGCCTTCTTCTCTCCTTTGCTGTTTTTAAATGTCTTCTATTGTTTTGTTCTATGTCTTTCGGCTGAAGAGCAGCGCATATGCTGCTGTCAGCCCGCCCCGATGGGGAATTGAAATACAATAAAGAAAAAAAAAATCAAAAAGAAACGAGCCAGAGGCATAATTACAGAAACCAGTGCCTGTATGTTGTAAGTGTTGACGCTGCCTATTGAGGCACTTGTGCCACTGTGACACAAGGTGGTGAATGGCTGTCTCATAAAATTCTCGGGGCAGCGATGTTAACCACTTGCGCACGTACAGCTGGACGTCGTCGTCCGAGGTGAATCGTTTGCCCCTCAGAGCCATTTTAAAAGGAACAAGATGGCCCCCTTCTGATTCACTACATGCAGCATGGGACAACAGTGAATGCCCAACGTTACTCGCAAACCTTCACCACCCTTTGCCAAGCGATCAAATCACAACGACCAGGCAATCTCACCCATGGGTTCACTTCTGCTCCATGACAATGCAAAGCCTCATACAGCCAACACAGTCGCCGAACTCCTGCAGAGATTCAAGTGGGAGGTTATCGGCCACCCTCCGTACAGTCTGGACCTCTCTCCCCATGATAACGCCATTCACCGCATTGTGTCACAGTGGAACAAGTGTCTCAACAGCCAGGGTCAACACTTCTAACATGCAGGTATTGGTTTCTGTAAGTATGCCTCCGGATCGTTTCTTTTTGAACGCCACTTATATACTTCATTTAATTAAAATTCTTCACTTCCATTTCTTTTTAAATGAATGTTTCATCAGACACCTTGAGACTACGGCAACCACATTTATTTATAAAGAAAAAGGATAAGCGAGATCAGGTCCTTGAAGACCACGTAGTAGTCGGTCGACCGCCTTCTCATCCTCAGTCATTCATCATCGGATGCAGTATTGAAGGGCATGGGGTCGGCACATAGCACTCACGGCCGTTGGCAATGTTCCGATCTTGTAGGCGCTCTCCCTGTAGCAGGTAGTTCTTCAATTGGAATCACGAGGCTGAGTGCATCCTGGTCCTGTCCTCTCTCCAGGGAAAAATCCCGGGCAGTACCCAGAATCGAACACGGATCGTCTACATGAGGTCTGTCACATTGACCACTCGGCTATGGGAGCGGATTATTCATCTATAAAACGGAACGAAATACACAAACAGACAATACCCGTAGTTCAAGGATATTTACATTGGAAGATGACTAACAGTCGTCATCTTCTAGTATGTGTCTTCACATAAAGATCGCTGATTTGTGGAACAGTGATACATGATGTCTTCAAGGTCTACTACAAGAGCGATACTCTACTGTGAAATCTGCCGGCCAGAGTGGTCGAGCGGTTTTAGGCGCTACAGTATGGAACTGCGAGACCGCTACGGTCGCAGTTTCGAATCCTGCCTCGGGCATGGATGTGTGTGATGTCCTTAGGTTAGTTAGGTTTAAGTAGTTCTAAGTTCTAGGGAACTGATGACCTCAGATGTTAAGTCGCATAGCGCTCAGAGCCATTTTCTTGAACTTAAACCTAACTAACCTGATGACATCACACACATCCATGCCCGAGGTAGGATTCGAACCTGCGACCGTAGCAGCCGCGTGTTTCCAGACTGAAGCGCCTAGAACCGTTCGACCACAGCGGCCGGAGCGACTTTCTGGGGATCCAGTCGAACTCAGATACAGTTTATGCACTGATTTTAAGTTAATGTTACTTGTAATTATGTTCACATCTCTAGTACCTGTAATATTGCAACACCAGAGTTCTGCTAGTCTCCTAATAACACCAGTGCTGACCTTAAACTGCTATAAATAGGTAACGGTGCTTTGTAGTTAGTGCGTACATATTTTTAACTTACCATAACTCTAGAGGAAGAAGCTGATTCAGTTTTCCTCTTCTTTCTCCTGATAAACTTATCTATAATTAGAAATACTTCTATCGTAAGTGCAAAATTTCTAAGGAGGGGTCGCTAGAGATCAAATGTAAGGATGTGGATGGTTATCTCACTAGGGGTAAGACAGATACTGCGTACAGGAGAATTAAAGAGACCTTTGGAAAGAAGAGACCCACCAGCATGAATATCAAAAGTTCAGATGGAAACCCAGATCTAAGCAAAGAAGAGAAAGCAGAAAGTTGTAAGGAGTATATACAGGGTCTATACAAGGGCGATGTTATTCAGGACAATATTATGGAAATGGAAGAGCATGTAGATGAAGATGAAACGGGACTTTGACAGAGCACTGAAAGACCTAAGTCGAAGCAAGGCCCCGGCAGTAGACAACATTCCATTAGAACTACTGATAACCTTGGGAGAGCCAGTCCTGACAAAACTCTACCATCCGGTAAACAAGATGTAAGAGACAGGTGAAATACCCTCAGACTTCAAAAAGAATATAATAATTCCAATTCCAAAGAAAGCTGGTGTAGACAAATGTGAAAATTACCGAACTATCAGTTTAATAAGCCACGGCTGCAAAATACTAACATCAATTCTTTACAGACGAATGGAAAAACTGGTAGAAATCGACCTTGTAGAAGATCATTTTGGATTCCGTAGAAATGTTGGAACACTTGAGGCGGTACTGACCCCACGACTTATCTTAGAAAATAGATTAAGGAGAAACCAGATGTCAGTTATAAGAGTCGAGGGGCATGGGAGGGAAGCAGTGGTTGGGAAGGGAGTGAGACAGTGTTGTAGCTTATCCCCGATGTTATTCAGTCTGTATATTGAGGAAGCAGTAAAGGAAACAAAAGTAAATTCGGAGTCGGAATTAAAATCCATCGACAAGAAATAAGAACCTTCAGGTTCGCCGATGACATTGTAATTCTATCAGAGACAGCAAAGGACCTGGAATAGCAGCTGAACGGAATGGACAGTGTCTTGAAAGGTGGATGTAAGATGAACACCAACAAAAGAAAAGCGAAGATAATGGAATGTACAATAGAAGCTTTCGAAATGTGGTGCTACAGAAGAATGCCGAAGATTAGATGGGTAGATCACATAACTCAAGAGGACGTTTTGAATAGAATTGGGGAGAAGAGAAACTTGTGGCACAACTTGACTAGAACAAGGGATCGGTTGGTAGGACATATTCGGAGCCATCAAGGGATCACCAGTTTGGTATTGGAGGGCAGCGTGGAGAGTATAAATCGTAAAGGGAGACCATGAGATGAATCTACTAAACAGATTCAGAAAAATGTAGGTTGCAGTAGGCACTGGGAGATGAGGAAACTTGCATAGGCTGGAGTAGCATGGAGAGCTGCATCAAACCGGTCTCTGGACTGAAGACCAATACAAACAGCACACAGCACAAAAGCAATAAACGCCAGCCCCTACGTTAAATTCAATTACAAGTAAGAACTGAACTGATCCGCGAAACAACTGAGCTAAAGTAGTGCCGACAATCTACAGTAGTTGGTCTAAGCTTAATTATGATTGGGTCATATTTTTTTTTTCTTTATTGTGATTTTAAAACCTGCAGAACAGGTAGGCTGGCAGCAGCTTAATACGCCGCTCTTCAGCCAAAGATAGTACAATGAGAAAGACAGAGAAGACACATGAGTGGGAACAAAACGGCGGGGAAAAAACAGTAGACACATGAACATAAAAAAAACATGAAGCCGTTCACATTCAATGAAAGTCTACACTACAAACTGTTGACACGAAGCACAAACACTGAAGATGTCGATGGCACTGGTGAACGATGGAGTGTGACAGTGAACACTGAACACTAAACAGGACGGCACACATGAGACACTGATGGCGATGATCTCTGGCGTGCGAATGTCCACTTAGCGTGTGCGAGTCTGGGGACCTGCCAGATAGGGAATAAGGGTGAGGAGGGGGAGAGATGAGAACAAGGATGACAATGGCTGAGGAGATGGGGGGAGGAGGAGAGGGACAGGGGAGGGGAAGCCCGGGGGAGGAGTGGGGAGAAATGGAGGTTGGAGGGAAGAGGGAGAGAAGGGAGGGAGGATGCCCAAAGGAGCAAACACATGAAGAGGATGGGAGGATCAAAGTTGGTAGGAGGGGCAGATGGAGGGGAGGAGGACATCATCAGGGAGAGGGAGCTGGCAGAAGCCACCTTGGGAGAGGGTAGGAGAGTGGAGAGATGGAGACCGGGTGGGACGTGGGAATACAGGCGCAGCAGCAGGTGGGGGTGGGAGAGGATGGGCGAGAGAAGCAGGTGAGGAGGATCGAGTTTGCGGGAGGTGTACAGTATCTGTATCCTTTCAAGGAAAAGCAGGAGGTGGGGGAACGGAATGAAATCGTACAGGATCCATGTGGGGGAGGGGAGACATATGCCATAGACGAGGCGGAGAGCATGGCGTTCAAGGATTTGAAGGGATTTATAAAAGGTAGGGGGGGGCGGAGATCCAGGCCAGATGGGCGTAATGAAGGATAGGGCAGATGAGGGATTTATAGGTGTGGAGTATGCTGGAGGGGTCCAGACCCCATGTACGGCTGGAGAGGAGCTTGAGGAGATGGAGTCGGGAGCATGCCTTGGATTGGAATGTCTGGAGATGGGGGGTCCAGGAGAGTGGATGGTCGAGGGTGACGCCAAGGTACTTGAGGGTGGTGGTGAGGGCGATAGGACGGCCATAGATGGTGAGATAGAAATCAAGGAGGCGGAAGGAAGGGGTGGTTTTGCCTACAGTGATCGCCTGGGTTTTGGAGGGATTGACATTGAGCAACGACTGGTTGCACCAAGCGGTGAACTGGTCAAGATGTGATTGGTGAAGGTGTTCGGAGCACTGCAGGTTGGGGGCAAGGGCAAGGATGGTGGTGTCATCGGAAAACTGGAGAAGGTGGACAGGGGGTGACGGCGGCGGCATGTCCGCCATATATAAAAGGTGAGGGGGGAGAGGCCGGAGCCTTGGCGCACACTGTTGGAGGAGAAAAAGGTGTAGGAATCCGTGTTATGGATGGTGACGTATGATGAAGGATGGTGGGAGAGAAAGGAGCCTATCAGATGGACGTAGTTAATGGGAAGGGCAAAGGTTTGGAGCTTGAAGAGGAGACCGGAATGCCATATGCGGTCATAAGCACGTTCAAGGTCCAGGGAGAGGAAGATTGAGGAGTGATGGGAATTAAGCTGTTCGGAAAGGAGGTGAGTAAGGTGAAGGAGAAGGTTGTCAGAAGAGAAGGACGGCCGAAAGCCACACTGGGTAACGGGAAGGAGGCGGTGCTGGCAGAGATGCTGGTGGATGCGGCGGGTGAGGATAGATTCCAAGACCTTGAAGAAGACCAAGGTAAGGCTGATGGGATGGTAGGAGGAGACAGCGGATGGTGGTTTACCAGGTTTAAGGAACATCAGGATACAGGAGATTTTCCACAGGTTGGGGTAGTAACCAATGGACAGGACTACATTGTAGAGCCTGGCCAGGGTGGAGAGGAAAGAGACAGGAGTTTCACGAAGGTGATGGTAGGTGACTCAATCATGACCAGCAGCAGTGTTGCGTTTTGTGCGGAGTGTAGCAATGAGATCCTGTGTAGTGATAGGGGCATTGAGTTCCGTGTGTGCAGTGTTGTCCAAGTACTGGAAACCAGGTGCGAGGGGAGGGATAGAGGTGTCAATTCGATCACGGACATCCGGGAAAAGGGAGTAATCGAATTGGGGATCATCAGGGATGGAAAAGACATCGGAGAGGTAAGAGGCAAAGTGATTGGCCTTGCTAAGGGTGTCGGGGAAGGGATGATCATTATAGAGAAGAGGATAGTAGGGGGAGGGTTTAGTTCCCTTATGGCGACGGAAGGCTTACCAGAACTTGGACGAGTTTATAGGTAGGGTAGCATTTAAACAGGTGCATCTCTGTCGCCAGTCCCGGCGTTTCTTAGCTGTGAGTAAATTACGAATGTGTCGCTGGAGTTGTCGGTGGCGTCGTAGTGTGTCCGGGTCACGCGTGTGGAGAAAGGCACAGTAGAGACAACGCGATTCACGGAGGAGGAGGATGGCCTGTGGGGGTAGGGTCGGACGGTGGGGGTGGATGGTGACAGTAGGGACGTGGGCCTCCACAGCCTCAGACAAGGTCTGCTGAAGAAAGGTGGCGGCATGGGTTACATTGTCAGGGTGGCGGTAGGTGAAGGGGTGGCTATCGACCTGGGTGGGGAGGTTATCCTGGTAGGCATTCCAGTTGGCACAGGAATAGTCATGGACATACTTTGGGGGAGGGTCAGTAGGAGGGTTGGGGCGGGGCCGACGACTGCCTGAAATGGTGAGGAGGACAGGGAGATGGTCACTACCAATAGGCTCCAGGACATCCACCGTTATGTGGCCAAGGAGGTTAGGGGAGGAAAGGATAACATCGGGAGTGGAGTTGGATTTGGGATGGGTGTGCTGGGGGATGGGGATGAGGTCGCCTTGAAGGGAGGAGAGGAACCGATGCCACCGACGTAACTGGGCGGTGGTACAATTATGGATGTTGAGATCGGCGGCGATCACATAGGAGGAGAAGGTACAGTCAGTGTGGGAGAGGAAGTCGAAGGGAATAGGGGCGTTAGGGCGGACATAGATGGTGGCGCAGGTAACGGTAAGGCCAGGGAAGCTGAGGATCAGGTGTTCGGTGGGGTCGGGAAGGAGAGGTTTGTAACCAAACTGGGATCTAGCAGTGGTGACCAATGTCAACTCCGCCACGCGCAATCGGGAGGGGATTATCGGAGCGTTGAATGAGGTAGGGCGACGTGTGGATGGTGTGGTGGGGTTGGAGGATGGTTTCATTGAGGAGGAAGGTTATCCACGTGGTGGGTGGCAAGGGTCTGCAGGAAGAGGTTCTTGTTGGCGGGAAGGGAGCGGTTGTTGTTTAAAAGATATGGTGCTGTTGTGCCATGACATGGATTTAGACAAGGGTGTCAAGACGGGAGAAGGTGAAATGGGCCTGGTTGTTGGAGTAGGTGGCATACATTTTTAAGTGGAAAATGGAACGGGTGGCGAGGGAGACCTGTTGGGGGATGTGAGGGCGCTGGATAGGGTGGACGTTTTGTAGGACAATGGTGAGGAACCTAATGATGTCCTCAGCGGGGGAGGGGGGGACGAAGGGAATTGCCAGGAGGGGCGGGGGCGTCCAGAGGACAGACAGGAACGGTGAGTTCAGGTGTGGTCGGAGGGGGTCAGGCTTTACACTTCTGGGAGTAGGTGGGATGGGGCAGATTGCAGGTATTACAGGAGGGAGGGGATTGAAGGTTGGGGCACTGCCAAAGGAAGTGCGCTTGCCTACAATGTGGGCAGGTGGGGGCCTTGCGGCACTCGGCTGTTGGGTGTGTGTTATAGTGCAGACACCTCCGGCAGCACAGAGATTGAGGAGGGGAACGGGAGCGGTCGACCTTATAGCACTGGTTGAAGAGGAGGGCACCCTCCTTCAGGAGACGGTCAATGGAGGGGGGCGTCCTTGGAGAAAACCCGCATAAGGCGGGTGGGGCCAGCCGAGTTGAAAATGCGGCAGACTGCCCACACCTCCAGTGTGGGATGCGCCTTGAGCTCCGCCAACACCTCCTCGTCCGTGATCGTCGGACAGAGCCGAGTGATCACGGCAGTGAGGGTTGGCGGGCGATGCGGGGTTGGGGTAGGTGGGTAGCAGATGGAGAAAGAGCAGGGGTGAGGGAGGCGTTGGGGCCAAAACGGGTGATGGGGAGGCGGGATAGGATGTCAGTATGGAGGGTGGGGCAGGGGGAGGAGATGAGAACGGAATCCCATCTGGGAGTGAGGAGGGAGATGAGGGCACCAGGGAAGTGTTGGCAGAGGAGGAGGGAGAGATTCCAGGCCTCGAGAAGGGAAGGATCAGGACGGGAGATGAGGTATTTGTATAAAGAGGGGAGAGGACGGGGCGGGGTCGTTTTGGGAGTGGAGGAGGTGGTGGTTGCACTAGGGCGTTTAACGGCGGCAGAAGTGTGGGTGGTGATATGAGGGACGGGAGGTATAGGGAGGTGGCGGGAAGGGGCAGGTCCCAGCGTGGACGCAGCAATCGACGCCGGAGACGGTGACGGTGAAGGCGACGGCGACGGTGGTGGCGGTGATGGCAAAGGCGATGGGGAGACTTGGGCATGGGCAGTGGCCCGACAGGCGAAGGGAGAGTGAGAAGAGGAGGGATGGAAAGACGGGGGGTGTGACTGGGCACACCATTTAATGGTGGTGGTGGCGGCGGAGGGGGAAGTATAAACTATGGCTGTGGTGGTTGTGGTGGTAGTGGCGCTGGGGGATGGCATGACGACAGGGATAAACAAGAATGCACAGGACGAAAAGGAAAGGAAAAAAACACTGGGGACAGACGAAGACGGATGAAGACGAAGACGGACGAAGACCAGAGTCCCACGCTGCTGGCGTTGGCGTTGACACTGACGAAGGCTGGCAGGAATGCCGCTGCTGCTGCTGCTGCTGCTGAAGGAGGGCTCGAGGACCGCTGCTGCTGGCTGGGACCGCTGCTGCAGCTGCTGCTGCTGCTTGGCTGGACCGCTACTGCTCGGCTGGCTGGCACCTGAAAACCTAGCGCTTCGATTAGTGCTGGAATGGCAGAATCGAAGGTCGGTATCCCTGCAGAGTACCGCCGGAGATGATGGTTCATAGACGATAGTGCAATATGTATATCGATATGTTAAATCTATCAAAGGGCTTGTTGACTCGATAGCACGTATACATTTTTCATTGTATGACTGAGAATCAAAACACATCTCAGTTTCATTACATGGAAACCAGGTCGTCTGTAATTTCATTTAGTTGTTTAGGGGGGGGGGGGGGGGGAATCTATTTTGTAGATAGTTCCGCATAGTCAGCGTGTACACAACTTTCCCAATAGAGCGCGCCCCGCTAAGCACAACAGCGCAGGCGCAGCGCTCGTCCGTCTCCGCTCTACGAGATGGCGCTGCCATAAAGACGAACCAAATTCTGCTTCCGCCGATCCGCGTATTAATATGTAACGCAGCCAATGAGATTGCTGCTAACGCAGAACCTTTTCTCCTCGCGGATCACACTCGCGCAGTGATACCTGAACGCGCGAATGTACAGACCTCCGATTAGACAGTCTGCATTAGTCTGCCTTAGTCTGCATTTCTCTGTACCAGTCTATAGTCAAGTTTCAGTCTGCACCTAATAAGATTATCATATTCCTGTACATAGCCATGAAGATATATGAATAGACACTTTGTCAAGTATCAGAGATATGTGAGAATAAGATTAACGTACCAAGACCAAAGGAACTTCAGATTGTCAGTTGTAAACAGTATCCAGAATCAAATTATGTAATGTCCATATTTTTTATTATTTTAATAAATGTGTGCGAAAATTAATCAAGTTCTGTTTAAAGTTGGTCACCGTTAATCTACTACTCTAAGTGTGCAAGTGGCATTTCTATCGTCTGACCTAACGGCAGAAGATAAACACGCCACGATAAGACCACGAGACATATTGCGGACACTCGCCTACTTCGTTAGAGCGAGAAGTCAAATAATCTGATGGTGTGTGTACCGAAGGTCTTACAGTACGCACACCACATGGTCCGAAGCCTCTAACCTCTCCCCTCTTTGAGTACGTCGTTGGTCAATCCCATTGTAATATCTCTTTATATTCGATGAATTATTCAGATACAATTCTACCCTTGAATGACGTTTACTAATTTTCTATCTTCATACTCGCAGAATCCGTGCGAAAAGTAGTTCATACAATAGCTATGCCATGAGCGCATAAGTATTCTTTGTAGTACTCTCTCTGGTGGTTGCTAGAAAAAAAAAAGAAAGGGAGTTTCCGAGATTGTCTTCGTGCCGATTAGCCTGAGCTTGGTTTGGAAGAACTTTAATCTGATTATTAAGATTTATCACAGAAGATAACTGATACGAACTGTACGATTAAAAAGGAAATATACATATAGATTGCTCCTTCAAATAAAAGGTGTGTATTGGACATTTGAGAATTAATGATATTTATTTGATATATTGCGTAGTTGTTAATCAGAAGGGAACTTCCGAAAACTGGATACTAACCTGCATTTAATAATCCAAAAGCTCCATTACTTCTTCGGACGGTTAAACTTCATCAAAGCCAAATATCCGCTTGACATGAGGTTTCCCGACTGATTATACAACGCTCCCAAAATTACGAGGCATTTTATTTGTACAGATTAGCAGACTGCCGCAAAGCACGAGCCTGCAGAGAAGAAGAATCATCGCCTGATTTCATTCTAACAAGTAGAAATTTCAGAATCATTTTTAGTGACTGAACTATGACTCTGTTTCCTATCATGAATAATTGATTGCTCGAACGAATTGAGAACTACAGAATTACGTAGATAGGAGGAAAAATTAAACCATCTGACACACATTCCACAGCAATACCCCAGAAGAGGTCGGACAAGCAATCATTTTAATATGCCAAAAATTTCGATTTATTGATAGGACACCTAGAAAGTGCTCCGTCAATAAGTTGCAATCTTTGGCTGCCTTTCCACACAAAATTGTCTATGTGATGGTTTCACTTCTTTGTTATTGTAATCCCTAAGCGTTTAGTTAAAATTACGCCTTCCAGAACTGTGTGATTTCTCGACATCCCAAAATTTGTCGGATTTATTTTAATACCACTTTTCATTATTTAGATGGAACAGCCACTCCTTGCACCATTCAGATATCTTGTCTAATTAATTTTTCAATTGGCTTTGATCACCTGCTGACTTCACAATCCGTTAATGACAGCATCATCTGCAAACAATCTTTGAGGAACGATCAGATTATCTCCTATATCATTTCATGTAGATCAGGAGCAGCAGAGATCATACAACACTTCCTAGGAGAAAGCCAAATATTACCTCTGTTTTACTCGACGGCTTTCCATCAGTTACTGCGAACTGTCACCTTTCTAAGAGGAACTCACAAATCCAGTCGAACAACAGAGGCGATACGGATATGCACGCAGTTTGATTAGAGGTCGCCTGTGAGGACCGATGGCAAAAGCCTTCTGGAAATATTAAAATATCAATTAGACATCCCATGCCAATAGTCACTTCAAGGAATTAAAGACCCACTTCCGTTTCATAAGAACCATATTTTTGGTTCCGTGTTGGTTGTTTATCAATAAATCTATTCCTTCGAGGTAATTCATTATGCTCGAATACCGTATGTGTTCCAAAATCACACTGCAAATCGATGTTAGTGATATGGGGCTGTAATTCTGCAGATTATGCTTATTGCCTTTCTTGTGTATTGGTGGGTCTCGTGCAACTTTCCAGTTTTCAATCTCCAGTCTCCTTTCGACGGCGAGCAGTTGTTTACGACTGCCATGTATGTAGCTGCCTTCAATTTGCATTATGGGACAGCAATAACAATTTATCTCGCAGACGGTTTGTTGTGGGGTGTAAGGTACAGTGAAGCGACTCTAACAGCCTCTCCTGTACAAATGTCAACCTCACCTACCCGAGTTGCAGCTAAGGATTGCTGCACGGTACACCCTGTTATTGCTAACGAGGCTCTGACGACCGAGTGTTTCCCGGGATAAGGAAACGCCCCCTATCAAGTGCCAACGGTCTCAAAGAGAGCGGATGAGCGGATAGAGGCAGGGCACTCTCTTGTCCTTGGAGTGAGAAATTGCTCCTAAAGGCGGAAGAACTTCACAGTCAACGGCATAGGATGGAGAAGGCAACGGGAAACCACTCCATTAAAGATCACTCAAGATATCCCAAGAATCAGTAGCGCACCATGCCAGAATCTTCTGTTAAACATAAATCCGGAGTAATAGTCCCCCAATCGGATCTCCGGGTGGGGACAATGGAAGGTCAGGCAAAGTTGAAGAATACACTAAAAATAGCAACATGGAATGTAAGAACACTCCTCCAATGCGGGAAATTAGAGAACCTCAAACTAGAGATGGACAGAATGGGAACAGACATAATAGGAATATCTGAGATGCGATGGCCTGAACCAGGAGACTTCAGATCAGGAAATTATCGTATCATTCATACAGGTACTAACCAAGGAACAACTGGAATCGGTGGAGTTGGAATAATTCTAAAAGGAAAACTCGGGAATCTAGTCACAGGATATGTGCAATTTAACTCTAGGATAATACTAGTCAAAATTGGAACCAAACCAAAGAACACGGTAATAGTACAAGTCTATATGCCGACATCGGCAGAAGAAGACGATGTAATAGAAACAGTGTATGAAGACATCAACAAAGTTATAAATTATGTTAAAGGTGAAGAGAACTTAATTATAATGGGAGATTGGAATGCTAGTGTTGGAGAAGAGAAAGTTGACGGAATTGTAGGGAAATATGGTCTAGGAGATAGAAACGAAAGAGGAAGCCGGCTAATTGAATTTTGTGCCAAAAACAAGTTGGTCATAGCGAACTCCCTTTTCAACCACCATAAAAGAAGAAGGTACACGTGGAAAGCCCCAGGAGATACTAGAAGACACCAAATCGACTATATATTAGTAAAATCGCGTTTTAAAAACCAAATCAAGGATTGCAGAAGCTACCCGTCTGCGGATATTAATAGTGATCACAACCTTGTAATGATGAAATGCTTACTCAAACTCAAGCGATTAGAGAGAAAAACGAACAAAGTATGGAACAGAGATAACCTAAAGTCTGAAGAACTAGTGATCCCTTATGCACGGAAAACTGATGAGATGGCATCAAACATTATTCCCGGGAGTACTAACGAGGAGTGGAAACAAATCAAAGAAGGCATACATAAAGCAGCAGAAGAATTTATTGGGAAAGCCAAACCTGTAAACAGGAAAGAGTGGATAACACCTGAAATAATTTGTCTAATGGAAGAAAGAAGACTATACAAAAATGCCTCTGACGAGCAAAGCGAAAACAAATATAGAAAGCTTAGAAACCAAATAAACAGAGAATCTAGGAAAGCAAAAGAAAATTACCTCAACAGCATTTGTAAAGAGGTGGAGGAAAACATGGTTAAAGGAAAAACTGACTTGGCCTACAGAACAATAAAACAAAACTTTGCTAAACGGAAAGTAAAATCTTCAGGAACTATAAAGAACAAAGAGGGCAAGGTACTATTTGGATATGACACGCTGAAGAGATGGCAAGAATACATTGAAGAGCTATATCAAGGAGACCCTCTAACAGATAATATGATAGAATTAAGCGAAGAAGTAGAGAAAGAAGAACTAGGGGACACAATTCTGAAAGATGAATTTGAAAAAGCACTAAAAGAACTACCAGATAAGAAAGCGGCAGGTGTTGATGATATACCTTCTGAACTAATTAAGAAATCAGGAGACAAAATGAAAGCTACATTACTGCAACTCATACAGAAAATATACAAAACAGGTGAAGTTCCTGAAGACTATCAGAAATGCATCATATTCCCCATACCTAAGAAAGCATCTACTATGGACTGTGAAAACCATCGAACACTCAGTCTTCTTTCACACGCATCAAAAATTCTAATAAGAATAATTTTGAAAAGAGTTGAAAACCAATTGAATAGCACTCTAAGTGAAGACCAATTCGGTTTTAGAAGCGGTGTAGGGACGAGGGAAGCAATCTTATCTTTAAGACTAATAATTGAGAAACAAATTTCCAAAAACAAACAAGTATTTATAGCCTTCGTAGACCTCGAAAAGGCATTTGACAATGTTGTATGGCCAGAAATGTTTAGAATTCTGAAGAAGGCTGGTCTGAAATATAATGATAGAAGGATAATCTTTAAAATATACCAAAATGAAACAGCCTTAGTTAAGAAGGAAAACAAAGAAGAAACAGCAAGAATAAGGAAAGGAGTGAGACAGGGATGCCCACTATCTCCAGTAATTTTCAACGCATATATCCAAGAAGCAATAGACAAAATAAGAGAGAATATTGAAGTAGGAATAAAACTTAACGGAATGAAAATAGATATGTTGCGATATGCAGATGATATCGCCATAATTACAGAAAGGAAAGAAGATTTAGAAGCCGCACTCAATGAAATGGAAAACACCTTAAAAGAACAGTATGGAATGAAAATAAATAAGAAAAAGACTAAAGTGATGGTGAGTGGCGCCCTGAACTACAATGAACCCATACGAATAACAATAAAGGGAGAGAAACTAGGGCAGGTTACAGAATTTAACTACTTAGGTAGCAAAATAACAGCAGATGGAAGGAGCAAAAGTGACATTAAAAACAGAATACAACTTGCCAAAATAGCATTCAATGGAAAAAGAAACTTACTGACGAGTAGAAATGTTAGTTTAGACGTAAGAAAGAGAGTCATGAAAACCTATGTGTGGAGTACAGCCCTTTACGGATGTGAAACTTGGACTTGTGGAAAAGAAGAAAAGAGAAGATTAGAGGCATTCGAAATGTGGTGCTACCGGAGAATGGAAAAAATCAGCTGGCGAGACAAGGCTACAAACGAAGATGTCCTCAGAAGAGTGAAAGAAAACAGATCTCTTTGGCGAAATATACAGAAAAGAAGAATAACCTTCATAGGTCACATTTTACGGCATAACAATTTCATTAAGAGAATATTAGAAGGAATCATTGAAGGAAGAACTCGCCGAGGACGACCTAGATTAAGCTACATTCAACAAGTAATAAATGACATCGGGTGCCAGACCTATGCAGATATGAAGAAGAAAGTTGACAAAAGAACGGAATGGCGTGCTGCTGCCAACCAACCTGTGGGTTGATAACCGAAGAAGAAGAAGACGGTTTGTTGTGTACTGCTCTTTAAATTGACCATCGATCACGTTCCTTACGTTGTCAGATGCTTTTGTCTGTTAGGTCACATCACATTGCAGTCCCCTGAGAGTGTTAGTGACCGATTGCGGAAGTTAACAGTTCGTGATGACTTTTCAGTGATGCGCAATATCGGTATAGAAGCAGGGTCAGTTCACGTCAGTTGCTATAAACGAAACGGTGACTAACAAAGGGGTCACAGTGGAGAAATGTAGTATCGGGAGTACAACTTTCGGTATTGTGCCCATGACTCCTTTCAGTACCTGTAGTGTCCGTTTTGCAATATTCACCCTAATCAAGGTGAAACATAAATAAAACTGACAGTATGTGACTCAAAATGAATTGCAAACATTGATTTATCATTGATTTAACTGAAAAAATATACAATATATTTATCGATAAATGCAGAAAATACATTATTTTTGTTGTATGGGATTATAATGTGATTATCTTTGTAAGAGTATAAAATACAATGCAATGCTCATTCGTCTGTCTAGTCTTTTTTGTTCTGTTCGTTCTGGTGTTAGCTGGAAGAAGGTACGCAAGCTATTGTGCGGCGCTAGCATTTTGTTTCTGTCGTAACGTAATTGCAAATATTTAATGGTGTAAACTATGGCCTCGTACGAATATATTAGTATAAAGTGATCTCCGTGTGTTATTTCAAGAACCTACGCCACATTTATCTTATGCAAAGAATATTTAATGAAAATTATTTAGCATGTTGCCAGCTGCTGCGGAGTGAGTAACAGTAATCTCTGACTTAACAATTAGCCGCCATTACGCGGTACATTGAAAAATATTTTTTCACAGCACAATGTCTGATAGCCGGAGCGGAAGAAATTAAGTAAAAATATTCAGTGAGATTTATTGAAGGAAACCAGTGAAATAATTTTATTAAAACTTGTCTATTTTCTGTGATAGTAATAATTTCACAGCTGAGTACTATTACGCTATTGCATTTACAGTAATTTTTTAGGGAGCCTTGCGCTGGATAAAACCAGATATAATACGTAATTGGCAACCTACGAAATTCATTATTTTGCTTATTATATCTCTTTTGTATTTTCAAACAAATTTACTAGGGGAGTGTTTCCTCTAAATAAATAGCATATACATTATATTTCTTTTAAGTGTTATAATAAATGGTGCCCAACGTGGCCAGACTAGCCCGTTGGGCATTAGTACTACAGGAATACAATTTAAAAATTATGTACATAAAAGGGCAAGATAATGTCATTGCGGACGCTTTATCACGTCTGCCAGTAGGCATGTCACAGCTAGGTGAAATGATCGAGCGAGCGTCAGAATATAGAGTTTTATTAATGACGTCGCAACCATACCGCCGTGAATATTTGCACCTGTGCAAGAATGTAGGACAGCTGCAAGACGAAGATCATACCTGGATGAAAGTGAAACGATCACTAATATTAGAGCAAGCTAACAGCGAAAATTCGCGGTACAAAGTGGAGAACAACATACTGTACCTCAGAAATGACACTGCCTCAGATAACTGGTGGGTGTGTATCCCGTACAAATACATACAAAATTTTATCTGATACACGCATTACGCGTGGGGAGATGTAGGAATACATAAGTGTGTAGCAATAATACAAAGATATTGTTACATCCCGAATAGTAAACGTGTGGTCCAAAAGATATTACGAACGTGTGACGTTTGTCAGAAAGCTAAAGCCAACGATAAAAGCAACAAAACAGAACTGCATCCTATAATTCCGATACAGGCACTTCAAATTGTGTCAATCGACATCGCAGGACCATTACCCACGGCTCGCGGTGGAATGAAATATATATTAGCTGTTTACGATACCTTTACTAAGTATGTGAAATTGTTTTCGATGAAAACCACTACTGCCAAACAGATGATACAACGCATATCAAAAGAATTCATACCGAAAATAGGAAAACCACTAAACGTTCTAACAGACAATGCTAGATATTTCACTGGTCAACTGTGGAAGGAGTTTCTACGTGACCAAAACATAAAGCATATATTAATTGCACATTTTCACCCGGAAGCAAGTCCCGTAGAGAGAATTTTTCGGGAACTCAACAGATTTATCCGAACATATACTCGTCAGCAACATACAAAGTGGCCGGAATTGTTACCCGTCTTTGAAAATATACACAACAATCTACCTCATCCAGCTACCCGATACACGCCCAATGAGTTATTATTTAGTACTGCAGAACTAAATGAATGGATTACGCCGCTACCAAAATTCCCGAGCACAGATAAAAGGCAAGAGGATAAAATAAAGGACGCCATCAGCAACATGACGAGCTGCGCTAGTCAACGAAAGAGTTGATATGACAAATCAATAAAACTGACAGTCTCATATCAGATAAACGACTTAGTTTTGATAAGAAACCATCCTAAGTTGTCACTCATAACTAAGAAGAACAAGAAATGGCAAATGCTGTATAATGGACCTTTTGAAATTACACAAATACCACACGGTTGTAGCTACCTTATTGTTGATGTGATGAGCGGGAAGATCAAAGGATTGTATCCCTATAAGGACTTAAAGAAATTTGTGGTACCTGACAATAGGACATGAATGGTTTACCGTATTTTTTGTAATATATAGGTTTTGCACAGACTTCAATATATATTTTTGTGTAGTTGTAAGAATTTGATGTTTTGTTTGTGCTTAGTATGTAAGATGTTTTGTCTTTGTTTCAAGGAATGATTTACACATCAGCCTTCAAAAATGAGTAGAAAGAAGCTAAAGGACCATCAGTCCAATAATAGTATTTGTTTAGAAACATAATCAGTAACTGTAAGATGTATCTCAGTGGTTATCAGAGATAGTAACTATAAATTTTATTATGCTGTGTGATAAATGTTTATTTAAAGAATGCACTAAATATTCTAATCTGTCACATGAAAAATGAATAGAAATGGTGTATGCAAAAGACTGTGCACATACCATGTGACATCTGTGATGCTGTGCTTCGACCTTAAAAGACGAAGTATAAGCATCTAGCCGCAATATTTGAGATTAAATGAGAGCTCCACTTTAGAGCCTGTTTTTGACAGTTGTAAACCTATTTTAGGACACGCGATTACGCTAGCAGCTTGTGGAGCAAGCGCATGCGCAGCGGTTCTAATCCCCAAATGACTATACCCTATAACAAATTTATTAATGTTTAAATATAAAAATATTGCAAGTCAGGCCAGAATCTGTTGCATGTATGATGTAACACTTAATTGTATGCAATAACAGAACAAAAGTGCTTTTGATCTGTGAAATTTCATTGTAACATATTGTGTAAACGAACAGACATCTGTGTCACTATGTGATATTAAAAAAAAACAGTAATCATGTAATACAATTGTATCAAAGTCATGCTGTAAGCAATGCTAACAGGAACTATATTAGTGTGTTGGTATTTGTGGAGGAGGCGTGAACTTTGAGAACTGTATTAGTAATCAACTTGGACAGTGAACACTTAGGTGCTGTACAACTGAAAAAACGCGAGGTACAATCATTAGCTAAACATATCTGTGTGCAGTGATCGGAAACACAAAACTGTGATCAGTGTGTGTTCGAAACTGTACAGACAACATTTTTAGCTTGGACGCTACGTCCTGTGCGCCAACAATTAGTATGACGTCAGGGAAACGCGTTGTAGGACGTTACTGCAACGGCAACTACGGTGGAACGCCGCCAAACAAAAATAGTGAAACATAAATATTCCATACGAAGTGATGACAACAGGGATGTGCAGTGCTGACTTCCGCATCATATCTCCTACATCATTCAGCACCAGTACGTGCAAACGAACACGAAAATATCAAGTAACTGACCCTGTGCCTCGATGATGCAATAATGTTGACTAATCAATTCTTACCCACAGCCATAACATCTTGCAAAATCCGTTCTATAACATTTGTGCATTTGTTTCATGATTTGCGCGAGTCAACATCCTCTCCCGTGCTGAAAACTTTAACGAGCGGTGCGCAACAATGCAGACGCACCACGAAGACAAAATAACGTCGTTCCGTACTCCACATCCTGACCGCCGCCTACGGACAAGAAAGAAGACAACAGTTTCCAGCCGACGCTCCATAGCAACGGGCTCGAGGCATAGCGGTAGCGACATACAGCGCCATCCACACCAAACGACTAGAAATGCGCCGACAAAAATAAAAAAAACTCAAAATATTACCAACACAATATAAAAAATTTGATGAATACTTTCATATAAAAACTGTATGTTTGTTTCTTTTTCAGAAAATTTTATATTTGATGTAAATACTTTAGTATCAAAACATGTAGAACCAACTTATGTAACACAAATGGTTAAATCTATCAGCTCTGCTGAGGTTTTTCTGGGGTTTCCCTGCGGCCCTCGTCCAAATGGAAGAGCAACTGTCCCCAGCCATGTTATGTAAAACGACTCAAAATGAATATGTACCCATGAACTAATACACGGTAAAGTGAACTGAAAGTGACCAACGAAGGAAAGAAAAGTGACACTCGTGGTCTACAAGGACCAAACATTAAGTAGTGTGTTCCTTGTAGCCCATGGGGCCGTGTAGTGTCCCTTTTGCAACATTCCACCTTATCAAGGTGAAAGATAAATGAAACTGACAGTATGTGACTCAAAATGAATTGCAAACATTGATTTGTCATTGATTTAACTGAAAAAATATACAATATATATATATCGATAAATGCAGAAAAGACATTATCTTTATTGAATGGGATTATAATGTGATTATCTTTGTAAGAGTATAAAATACAATGCAATGCTCATTCGTCTGTCTAGTCTTTTTTGTTCTGTTCGTTCTGGTGTTAGCTGGAAGAAGGTACGCAAGCTATTGTGCGGCGCTAGCATTTTGTTTCTGTCGTAACGTAATTGCAAATATTTAATGGTGTAAACTATGGCCTCGTACGAATATATTAGTATAAAGTGATCTCCGTGTGTTATTTCAAGAACCTACGCCACATTTATCTTATGAAAAGAATATTTAATGAAAATTATTTAGCATGTTTCCAGCTGCTGCGGAGCGAGTAACAGTAATCTCTGACTGTTAACAATTAGCCGCCATTACGCGGTACATTGAAAAATATTTTTTCACAGCACAATGTCTGATAGGCGGAGCGGAAGAAATTAAGTAAAAATATTCAGTGAGATTTATTGAAGGAATCCAGTGAAATAATTTTATTAAAACTTGTCTATTTTCTGTGATAGTAATAATTTCAGAGCTTTGTACTACTACGCTATTGCATTTACAGTAATTTGTAGGGAGCCTGGCGCTGGATAAAACCAGATATAATACGTAATTGGCAACCTACGAAATTCATTATTTTGCTTATTATATCTCTTTTGTATTTTCAAACAAATTTACTGGGAGAGTGTTTCCTCTAAATAAATAGCATATACATTATATTTCTTTTAAGAGATATAATAAATGGCGCCCAACGTGGCCAGACTAGCCCGTTGGGCATTAGTGCTACAGGAATGCAATTTAAAAATTATGTACATAAAAGGGCAAGATAATGTCATTGCGGACGCTTTATCACGTCTGCCAGTAGGCGTGTCACAGCTAGGTGAAATGATCGAGCGAGCGTCAGAATATAGAGTTTTATTAATGACGTCGCAACCATACCGCCGTGAATATTTGCACCTGTGCAAGAATGTAGGACAGCTGCAAGACGAAGATCATACCTGGATGAAAGTGAAACGATCACAAATATTAGAGCAAGCTAACAGCGAAAATTCGTGGTACAAAGTAGAGAACAACAAGTTGTACCACAGAAATGACACTGACTCAGATAACTGGTGCGTGTGTATCCCGTACAAATACATACAAAATTTTATCTGGTACACGCATTACGCGTGGGGACATGTAGGAATACAGAAGTGTGTAGCAATAATACAAAGATATTGTTACATCCCGAATAGTAAACGTGTGGTCCAAAAGAGAGAACTTTTCGGGAACTCAACAGATTTATCCGAACATATACTCATCTGTAACACACAAAGTGGCCGGAATTGTTACCCGTCTTTGAAAATACACACAACAATCTACCTCATTTAGCTACCCGATACACGCCCAATGAGTTATTATTTAGTACTACAGAACTAAATGAATGGATTACGCCGCTATCAAAATTGCCGCGCACAGATAAAAGGCAAGAGCATAAAATAAAGGAAGCCATCAGCAACATGACGAGCTGCGCTAGTAAACGAAAGAGTTGATATGACAAATCAATAAAACGGACAGTCCCATATCAGATAAACGACTTAGTTTAGATAAGAAACCATCCTAAGTCGTCACTCATAACAAAGAAGAACAAGAAATGGCAATTGCTGTATAATGGACCTTTTGAAATTATACAAATACCGCACGGTTGTAGCTACCTTATAGCTGATGTGATGAGCGGGAAGATCAATTGATTGTATCCCTATAAGGACTTAAAGAAATTTGTGGTACCTGACAATAGGACATGAATGGTTTACCGTATTTTTAAGTAATATGTAGGTTTTGCACAAACTTCAATATATATTTTTGTGTAGTTGTAAGAATTTGATGTTTTGTTTGTGCTTAGTATGTAAGATGTTTTGTCTTTCCAGAATGAGAATTTCCACTCTGCAGCGGAGTGTGCGCTGATATGAAACTTCCTGGCAGATTAAAACTGTGTACCCGACCGAGACTCGAACTCGGGACCTTTGCCTTTCGCGGGCAAGTGCTCTACCAACTGAGCTACCGAAGCACGACTCACGCCCGGTACTCACAGCTTTACTTCTGCCAGTACCTCGTCTCCTACCTTCCAAACTTTACAGAAGCTCTCCTGCGAACCTTGCAGAACTAGCACTCCTGAAAGAAAGGATATTGCGGAGACATGGCTTAGCCACAGCCTGGGGGATGTTTCCAGAATGAGAATTTCCACTCTGCAGCGGAGTGTGCGCTGATATGAACCTTCCTGGCAGATTAAAACTGTGTGCCCGACCGAGACTCGAACTCGGGACCTTTGCCTTTCGCGGGCAAGTGCTCTACCAACTGAGCTACCGAAGCACGACTCACGCCCGGTACTCACAGCTTTACTTCTGCCAGTACCTCGTCTCCTACCTTCCAAACTTTACAGAAGCTCTCCTGCGAACCTTGCAGAACTAGCACTCCTGAAAGAAAGGATATTGCGGAGACATGGCTTAGCCACAGCCTGGGGGATGTTTCCAGAATGAGAATTTCCACTCTGCAGCGGAGTGTGCGCTGATTTGAAACTTCCTGGCAGATTAAAACTGTGTGCCCGACCGAGACTCGAACTCGGGACCTTTGCCTTTCGCGGGCAAGTGCTCTACCAACTGAGCTACCGAAGCACGACTCACGCCCGGTACTCACAGCTTTACTTCTGCCAGTACCTCGTCTCCTACCTTCCAAACTTTACAGAAGCTCTCCTGCGAACCTTGCAGAACTAGCACTCCTGAAAGAAAGGATATTGCGGAGACATGGCTTAGCCACAGCCTGGGGGATGTTTCCAGAATGAGAATTTCCACTCTGCAGCGGAGTGTGCGCTGATATGAAACTTCCTGGCAGATTAAAACTGTGTGCCCGACCGAGACTCGAACTCGGGACCTTTGCCTTTCGCGGGCAAGTGCTCTACCAACTGAGCTACCGAAGCACGACTCACGCCCGGTACTCACAGCTTTACTTCTGCCAGTACCTCGTCTCCTACCTTCCAAACTTTACAGAAGCTCTCCTGCGAACCTTGCAGAACTAGCACTCCTGAAAGAAAGGATATTGCGGAGACATGGCTTAGCCACAGCCGGGGGGATGTTTCCAGAATGAGAATTTCCACTCTGCAGCGGAGTGTGCGCTGATATGAAACTTCCTGGCAGATTAAAACTGTGTGCCCGACCGAGACTCGAACTCGGGACCTTTGCCTTTCGCGGGCAAGTGCTCTACCAACTGAGCTACCGAAGCACGACTCACGCCCGGTACTCACAGCTTTACTTCTGCCAGTACCTCGTCTCCTACCTTCCAAACTTTACAGAAGCTCTCCTGCGAACCTTGCAGAACTAGCACTCCTGAAAGAAAGGATATTGCGGAGACATGGCTTAGCCACAGCCTGGGGGATGTTTCCAGAATAAGAATTTCCACTCTGCAGCGGAGTGTGCGCTGATATGAAACTTCCTGGCAGATTAAAACTGTGTGCCCGACCGAGACTCGAACTCGGGACCTTTGCCTTTCGCGGGCAAGTGCTCTACCAACTGAGCTACCGAAGCACGACTCACGCCCGGTACTCACAGCTTTACTTCTGCCAGTACCTCGTCTCCTACCTTCCAAACTTTACAGAAGCTCTCCTGCGAACCTTGCAGAACTAGCACTCCTGAAAGAAAGGATATTGCGGAGACATGGCTTAGCCACAGCCTGGGGGATGTTTCCAGAATGAGAATTTCCACTCTGCAGCGGAGTGTGCGCTGATATGAAACTTCCTGGCAGATTAAAACTGTGTGCCCGACCGAGACTCGAACTCGGGACCTTTGCCTTTCGCGGGCAAGTGCTCTACCAACTGAGCTACCGAAGCACGACTCACGCCCGGTACTCACAGCTTTACTTCTGCCAGTACCTCGTCTCCTACCTTCCAAACTTTACAGAAGCTCTCCTGCGAACCTTGCAGAACTAGCACTCCTGAAAGAAAGGATATTGCGGAGACATGGCTTAGCCACAGCCTGGGGGATGTTTCCAGAATAAGAATTTCCACTCTGCAGCGGAGTGTGCGCTGATATGAAACTTCCTGGCAGATTAAAACTGTGTGCCCGACCGAGACTCGAACTCGGGACCTTTGCCTTTCGCGGGCAAGTGCTCTACCAACTGAGCTACCGAAGCACGACTCACGCCCGGTACTCACAGCTTTACTTCTGCCAGTACCTCGTCTCCTACCTTCCAAACTTTACAGAAGCTCTCCTGCGAACCTTGCAGAACTAGCACTCCTGAAAGAAAGGATATTGCGGAGACATGGCTTAGCCACAGCCTGGGGGATGTTTCCAGAATGAGAATTTCCACTCTGCAGCGGAGTGTGCGCTGATATGAACCTTCCTGGCAGATTAAAACTGTGTGCCCGACCGAGACTCGAACTCGGGACCTTTGCCTTTCGCGGGCAAGTGCTCTACCAACTGAGCTACCGAAGCACGACTCACGCCCGGTACTCACAGCTTTACTTCTGCCAGTACCTCGTCTCCTACCTTCCAAACTTTACAGAAGTTCTCCTGCGAACCTTGCAGAACTAGCACTCCTGAAAGAAAGGATATTGCGGAGACATGGCTTAGCCACAGCCTGGGGGATGTTTCCAGAATGAGAATTTCCACTCTGCAGCGGAGTGTGCGCTGATATGAAACTTCCTGGCAGATTAAAACTGTGTGCCCGACCGAGACTCGAACTCGGGACCTTTGCCTTTCGCGGGCAAGTGCTCTACCAACTGAGCTACCGAAGCACGACTCACGCCCGGTACTCACAGCTTTACTTCTGCCAGTACCTCGTCTCCTACCTTCCAAACTTTACAGAAGCTCTCCTGCGAACCTTGCAGAACTAGCACTCCTGAAAGAAAGGATATTGCGGAGACATGGCTTAGCCACAGCCTGGGGGATGTAACCAGAATGAGAATTTCCACTCTGCAGCGGAGTGTGCGCTGATATGAAACTTCCTGGCAGATTAAAACTGTGTGCCCGACCGAGACTCGAACTCGGGACCTTTGCCTTTCGCGGGCAAGTGCTCTACCAACTGAGCTACCGAAGCACGACTCACGCCCGGTACTCACAGCTTTACTTCTGCCAGTACCTCGTCTCCTACCTTCCAAACTTTACAGAAGCTCTCCTGCGAACCTTGCAGAACTAGCACTCCTGAAAGAAAGGATATTGCGGAGACATGGCTTAGCCACAGCCTGGGGGATGTTTCCAGAATGAGAATTTCCACTCTGCAGCGGAGTGTGCGCTGATATGAAACTTCCTGGCAGATTAAAACTGTGTGCCCGACCGAGACTCGAACTCGGGACCTTTGCCTTTCGCGGGCAAGTGCTCTACCAACTGAGCTACCGAAGCACGACTCACGCCCGGTACTCACAGCTTTACTTCTGCCAGTACCTCGTCTCCTACCTTCCAAACTTTACAGAAGCTCTCCTGCGAACCTTGCAGAACTAGCACTCCTGAAAGAAAGGATATTGCGGAGACATGGCTTAGCCACAGCCTGGGGGATGTTTCCAGAATAAGAATTTCCACTCTGCAGCGGAGTGTGCGCTGATATGAAACTTCCTGGCAGATTAAAACTGTGTGCCCGACCGAGATTCGAACTCGGGACCTTTGCCTTCGCGGGCAAGTGCTCTACCAACTGAGCTACCGAAGCACGACTCACGCCCGGTACTCACAGCTTTACTTCTGCCAGTACCTCGTCTCCTACCTTCCAAACTTTACAGAAGCTCTCCTGTGAACCTTGCAGAACTAGCACTCCTGAAAGAAAGGATATTGCGGAGACATGGCTTAGCCACAGCCTGGGGGATGTTTCCAGAATAAGAATTTCCACTCTGCAGCGGAGTGTGCGCTGATATGAAACTTCCTGGCAGATTAAAACTGTGTGCCCGACCGAGACTCGAACTCGGGACCTTTGCCTTTCGCGGGCAAGTGCTCTACCAACTGAGCTACCGAAGCACGACTCACGCCCGGTACTCACAGCTTTACTTCTGCCAGTACCTCGTCTCCTACCTTCCAAACTTTACAGAAGCTCTCCTGCGAACCTTGCAGAACTAGCACTCCTGAAAGAAAGGATATTGCGGAGACATGGCTTAGCCACAGCCTGGGGGATGTTTCCAGAATGAGAATTTCCACTCTGCAGCGGAGTGTGCGCTGATATGAACCTTCCTGGCAGATTAAAACTGTGTGCCCGACCGAGACTCGAACTCGGGACCTTTGCCTTTCGCGGGCAAGTGCTCTACCAACTGAGCTACCGAAGCACGACTCACGCCCGGTACTCACAGCTTTACTTCTGCCAGTACCTCGTCTCCTACCTTCCAAACTTTACAGAAGTTCTCCTGCGAACCTTGCAGAACTAGCACTCCTGAAAGAAAGGATATTGCGGAGACATGGCTTAGCCACAGCCTGGGGGATGTTTCCAGAATGAGAATTTCCACTCTGCAGCGGAGTGTGCGCTGATATGAAACTTCCTGGCAGATTAAAACTGTGTGCCCGACCGAGACTCGAACTCGGGACCTTTGCCTTTCGCGGGCAAGTGCTCTACCAACTGAGCTACCGAAGCACGACTCACGCCCGGTACTCACAGCTTTACTTCTGCCAGTACCTCGTCTCCTACCTTCCAAACTTTACAGAAGCTCTCCTGCGAACCTTGCAGAACTAGCACTCCTGAAAGAAAGGATATTGCGGAGACATGGCTTAGCCACAGCCTGGGGGATGTAACCAGAATGAGAATTTCCACTCTGCAGCGGAGTGTGCGCTGATATGAAACTTCCTGGCAGATTAAAACTGTGTGCCCGACCGAGACTCGAACTCGGGACCTTTGCCTTTCGCGGGCAAGTGCTCTACCAACTGAGCTACCGAAGCACGACTCACGCCCGGTACTCACAGCTTTACTTCTGCCAGTACCTCGTCTCCTACCTTCCAAACTTTACAGAAGCTCTCCTGCGAACCTTGCAGAACTAGCACTCCTGAAAGAAAGGATATTGCGGAGACATGGCTTAGCCACAGCCTGGGGGATGTTTCCAGAATGAGAATTTCCACTCTGCAGCGGAGTGTGCGCTGATATGAAACTTCCTGGCAGATTAAAACTGTGTGCCCGACCGAGACTCGAACTCGGGACCTTTGCCTTTCGCGGGCAAGTGCTCTACCAACTGAGCTACCGAAGCACGACTCACGCCCGGTACTCACAGCTTTACTTCTGCCAGTACCTCGTCTCCTACCTTCCAAACTTTACAGAAGCTCTCCTGCGAACCTTGCAGAACTAGCACTCCTGAAAGAAAGGATATTGCGGAGACATGGCTTAGCCACAGCCTGGGGGATGTTTCCAGAATAAGAATTTCCACTCTGCAGCGGAGTGTGCGCTGATATGAAACTTCCTGGCAGATTAAAACTGTGTGCCCGACCGAGACTCGAACTCGGGACCTTTGCCTTCGCGGGCAAGTGCTCTACCAACTGAGCTACCGAAGCACGACTCACGCCCGGTACTCACAGCTTTACTTCTGCCAGTACCTCGTCTCCTACCTTCCAAACTTTACAGAAGCTCTCCTGCGAACCTTGCAGAACTAGCACTCCTGAAAGAAAGGATATTGCGGAGACATGGCTTAGCCACAGCCTGGGGGATGTTTCCAGAATGAGAATTTCCACTCTGCAGCGGAGTGTGCGCTGATATGAAACTTCCTGGCAGATTAAAACTGTGTGCCCGACCGAGACTCGAACTCGGGACCTTTGCCTTTCGCGGGCAAGTGCTCTACCAACTGAGCTACCGAAGCACGACTCACGCCTGGTACTCACAGCTTTACTTCTGCCAGTACCTCGTCTCCTACCTTCCAAACTTTACAGAAGCTCTCCTGCGAACCTTGCAGAACTAGCACTCCTGAAAGAAAGGATATTGCGGAGACATGGCTTAGCCACAGCCTGGGGGATGTTTCCAGAATGAGAATTTCCACTCTGCAGCGGAGTGTGCGCTGATATGAAACTTCCTGGCAGATTAAAACTGTGTGCCCGACCGAGACTCGAACTCGGGACCTTTGCCTTTCGCGGGCAAGTGCTCTACCAACTGAGCTACCGAAGCGCGACTCACGCCCGGTTCGCAGGAGAGCTTCTGTAAAGTTTGGAAGGTAGGAGACGAGGTACTGGCAGAAGTAAAGCTGTGAGTACCGGGCGTGAGTCGTGCTTCGGTAGCTGAGTTGGTAGAGCACTTGCCCGCGAAAGGCAAAGGTCCCGAGTTCGAGTCTCGGTCGGGCACACAGTTTTAATCTGCCAGGAAGTTTCGTATCAGCGCACACTCCGCTGCAGAGTGGAAATTCTCATTCTGGAAACATCCCCCAGGCTGTGGCTAAGCCATGTCTCCGCAATATCCTTTCTTTCAGGAGTGCTAGTTCTGCAAGGTTCGCAGGAGAGCTTCTGTAAAGTTTGGAAGGTAGGAGACGAGGTACTGGCAGAAGTAAAGCTGTGAGTACCGGGCGTGAGTCGTGCTTCGGTAGCTCAGTTGGTAGAGCACTTGCCCGCGAAAGGCAAAGGTCCCGAGTTCGAGTCTCGGTCGGGCACACAGTTTTAATCTGCCAGGAAGTTTCATATCAGCGCACACTCCGCTGCAGAGTGGAAATTCTCATTCTGGAAACATCCCCCAGGCTGTGGCTAAGCCATGTCTCCGCAATATCCTTTCTTTCAGGAGTGCTAGTTCTGCAAGGTTCGCAGGAGAGCTTCTGTAAAGTTTGGAAGGTAGGAGACGAGGTACTGGCAGAAGTAAAGCTGTGAGTACCGGGCGTGAGTCGTGCTTCGGTAGCTCAGTTGGTAGAGCACTTGCCCGCGAAAGGCAAAGGTCCCGAGTTCGAGTCTCGGTCGGGCACACAGTTTTAATCTGCCAGGAAGTTTCATATCAGCGCACACTCCGCTGCAGAGTGGAAATTCTCATTCTGGAAACATCCCCCAGGCTGTGGCTAAGCCATGTCTCCGCAATATCCTTTCTTTCAGGAGTGCTAGTTCTGCAAGGTTCGCAGGAGAGCTTCTGTAAAGTTTGGAAGGTAGGAGACGAGGTACTGGCAGAAGTAAAGCTGTGAGTACCGGGCGTGAGTCGTGCTTCGGTAGCTCAGTTGGTAGAGCACTTGCCCGCGAAAGGCAAAGGTCCCGAATCCGAGTCTCGGTCGGGCACACAGTTTTAATCTGCCAGGAATGTTTTGTCTTTGTTTCAAGGAATGATTTACACATCAGCCTTCAAAAATGAGTAGAAAGAAGCTAAAGGACCATCAGTCCAATAATAGTATTTGTTTAGAAACATAATCAGTAAGTGTAAGATGTTTTTCAGTGGTTATCAGAGTTAGTAACTATAAATTTTATTATGCTGTGTGATAATTGTTTATTTAAAGAATGCACTAAATATTCTAATCTGTCACATGGAAAATGAATAGAAATGGTGTATGCAAAAGACTGTGCACATACCATGTGACATCTGTGATGCTGCGCTTCGACCTTAAAAGACAAGTATAAGCATCTAGCCACAATATTTGAGATTAAATGAGAGCTCCACTTTAGATCCTGTTTTTGACAGTTGTAAACCTTTCTTAGGATACGCGATTACTCTAGCAGCTAATGGAGCAAGCACATGCGCAGCGGTACTAATCCCCAAATGACTATACCCTATGACAAATTTATTAATGTTTAAATATAAAAATATTGCAAGTCGGGCCGGAATCCGTTGCATGTAAGATGTAACCCTTAATTGTATGCAATAACAGAACAAAAGTGCTTTTGATCTGTGAAATTTCATTGTAACATATTGTGTAAACGAACAGACATCTGTGTCACTATGTGGTATAAAAAAAAACCAGTAATCATGTAATACAATTGTATCAAAGTCATGCTGTAAGCAATACTAGCAGGAACTATAATAGTGTGTTGGTATTTGCGGAGGAAGTGTGAACTTTGAGAACTGTATTAGTGATCAACTTGGACAGTGAACACTTATGTGCTGTACAACTGAAAAAACGTGAGGTACAAACATTAGCTAAACATATCTGTGTGCAGTGATCGGAAACACAAAACTGTGATCAGTGTGTGTTCGAAACTGTACAGACAACATTTTTAGTTTGGACGCTACCTCCTGTGCGCCAACAATTAGTATGACGACACGGAACCACGTAGTAGGACGTTACTGCAACGGCAACTACGGTGGAACGCCGTCAAACAAAAATAGTGAAACATAAATATTCCATACGAAGTGATGACAACAGGGATGTGCAGTGCTTACTTCAGCATCATATCTCCTACGAACACGAAAATACCAAGTAACTGAGCCTGTGCCTCGATGATGCAATAATGTTGACTAATCAATTCTTACCCACAGCCATAACATCTTACAAAATCCGTTCTATAACATATGTGCATTTGTTTCATGATTTGCACGAGTCGACATCCTGTCTCGTGCTGAAAACTTTAACGAGCGGTGCGCAACAATGCAGACGCACCACGCAGACAAAATAACGTCGTTCCGTACTCCACATCCTGACCGCCGCCTACGGACAAGAAAGAAGACAGCAGTTTCCAGCCGACGCCCCATGGCAACGGGCACGAGGCATAGCGGTAGCGACATACAGCGTCATCCACACCACACGACTAGAAATGCGCCGACAGAAATAAAAAAAACTCAAAATATTACCAACACAATACAAAAAATTTGATGAAAACTTTCATATAAAAACAATATGTTTGTTTCTTTTTCAGAAAATTTTATATTTGATGTAAATACTTGTAGTATCAAAACATGTAGAACCAACTTATGTAAGTAACACAAAGGGTTAAATCTATGAGCTCTGCCGAGGTTTTTCTGGGGTGTCCCTGCGGCCCTCGTCCAAATGGAAGAGCTTGTTATATTGCAACTGAACCCAGCCATGTTATGTAAAAAGACTCAAAATGAATATGTACCCACGTACTAATACACGGTAAAGTGAACTGAAAGTGACCAACGAAAGAAAGAAAGGTGACACTCGTGGTCTACAAGGACCAAACATTAAGTAGTGTGTTCCTTGTAGCCCAGGGGGCCGTGTAGTGTCCCTTTTGCAATATTCATCCTTATCAAGGTGAAACATAAACAAAACGAAAGTATGTGACTCAAAATGAATTGCAAACATTGATTTATCATTGATTTAACTGTAAAAATATACAATATATATATATATATATATATATATATATATATATATGTATATATATGTATATATATGTATATATATATGTATATATATGTATATATATATATCGATAAATGCTGAAAAGACATTATTTTTATTGAATGGGATTATAATGTGATTATCTTTGTAAGAGTATAAAATACAATACAATGCTCATTTGTCTGTCTAGTCTCTTTTGTTCTGTTCGTTCTGGTGTTAGCTGGAATAAGGTACGCAAGCTATTGTGCGGCGCTAGCATTTTGTTTCTGTCGTAACGTAATTGCAAATATTTAATGGTGTAAACTATGTCCTAGTACGAATATATTAGTATAAAGTCATCTCCGTGTGTTATTTCAAGAACCTACGCCACATATATCTTATGAAAAGAATATTTAATGAAAATTATTTAGCATGTTTCCAGCTGCTGCGGAGCGAGTATCAGTAATCTCTGACTGTTAACAATTAGCCGCCATTACGCGGTAAAGTTAAAAATATTTTTTCACAGCACAATGTCTGATAGGCGGAGCGGAAGAAATTAAGTAAAAATATTCAGTGAGACTAATTGAAGGAATCCAGTGAAATAATTTTATTAAAACTTGTCTATTTTCTGTGATAGTAATAATTTCAGAGCTTTGTACTACTACGCTATTGCATTTACAGTAATTTGTAGGGAGCCTGGCGCTGGATAAAACCAGATATAATACGTAATTGGCAACCTACGAAATTCATTATTTTGCTTATTATATCTCTCGTGTATTTTCAAACAAATTTACAAGGAGAGTGTTTCCTCTAAATAAACAGCATATACATTATATTTCTTTTAAGAGATATAATATACCCTTAGCTACTTCCAGAATATGTAAAAGATCTGTCAACTATTCCCTCCCACGGCAAATATCATCTACGTGCTGACATTAAGTTGTAACCAAGCGCAAGTCACACGTACACGTGCACAGCCATCCAACATGTAAACGCCGATATCCTTGAGCTAGTAGTGAAGCACGCAGAGCATCGGTTTGGAAGTTAAGTCACCTAAAACGCAACACTTAAAATGGACTCAACATACATTTGCAGTCTGTAAGAAGGTGCTAGGGTCACTTCACAGACTACATAAATATAAAAAAGTATTTCCTTTTGAGCTTAAAAAGCAGCTTGTAGAGACGATAATAGTCGCCATATTGACTATGGTGATGACATTCTCCAAGTATATTTGTGCGGAAGCACTCACATGGTGAAATTGGCGATGAATGGTTGTGTACGATATAATTATGACGTATACTGTTGCGACCATATGTGTCAGCGTACAAGCATTTATCATGGCTACGAGCTGATACACGTAGACACTATCATACTCAATGTTTGGTTCTATCATCTTCTTTTATTTGCCTTCAACTATTATTCCGCTATCTCAACAGCACAGCAGAAATACTCATTCTCAACAAAGTACCATTTTGTTTGTACCATTACATAGCTCTGGCATGATCTCTAAATGATTTTCTACGTCAGGATACCGATTTCCTCAAAATATCAGAAATTAAATTCTTTCGAAACTTCAAAAGGTATCTTCGACCACCCTCTATCACATTCTGGGCAGCTCATTGTCGTCAGTCTCCCTTCTCCATAACTTCCCCTGCCCTTGAGAGCAGAATTCTCCATTCGTCAATACAACGGAAAAAGAACCTTTGTTGAGTATTTCACTTTTAGTTTGTTGATGACTAGTTTCAGGTCATGTGCGGCGCGGGGTTAGCCGAGCGGTATAAGGCGCTGCAGTCATGGACTGTGCTGCTGGTCCTGGCGGAGATTCGGGTCCTCCCTCGGGCATGGGTATGTGTGTTTGTCCTTAGGATAATTTAGGTTAAGTAGTGTGTAAGCTTAGGGACTGATGACCTTATCAGTTTAGTCCAATCAGATTTTACACACATTTTTTAGGTCATGTCCCATTCTCAATTCATCCACACAGTCAAAATAGTATTTTCCAAAATATTAGAACGATGACAAGATAACAAAAATATACTTACAATAGAGTGCAAACGAACAACTACAGAGTATATTTGTGTGCTTTGTAACTTGGCAACAACAACCAGCATAGCAAAATGCATGACAAAAAGCGTAACAAGACATTGTCGTGCCACCGATTGTATAATCGGGAGAAAGTAATTATATTTTCACATATTTTAATGTTCTGCATCATTTCGTTCAGACACAACTTCCAAAACGAAGTTCAAAAACTTTATTACTAGATGATCTTGCAGCCATATAGGAACCAACTCATGATCTGTACGGCTACAGAGATAAAAGGAACATAACTGGTGTAAATCGCGAAACTGCCACCTCCATTACCATAGCTTAGGCGTGTTTCAGGTAACGTATAAACAAAAACCAACGGCTAAACGATACGCCATGCTACATTCTGATAAGCAGCATACTGTTACCGACCTCCAGCTGGTAACAAATAAACATCACTAAACAGTCCAGTATAACACATCAGATGCTTCAACTATGATCATAACGAGGGAACAATCTATCACAAGCTAACATCAAAAGGTAGAACAAACGAGATAGTAATCAGACAAATACTATGTTTCTACTGAGGAACAACAAAAACGTAGGTCTTTTGTCATGGGTTAATCAAAGAAAATACGAAATGTTGTGGCCCAAAGAATGAAATGATACAAACTACAGCGGAACTTATCGTAGGTGGCGTACCAACCACAACATATGGATGCCGCAATATGTACTGTACTACTAGGATTGAATGAAAAGTAATGCCTCCATCTTCGTTAAATGGGTTTGTATGGGAATATTTTAATAAATTAAACGCAGAAATAATCCTTAGAATGTGATCTTTAATTACCAATATTCACTTTTCCACATAAACAACAGCCTATCTGATACATTTCTGCCAACGATTAATAAGTTTTCTGAAGGTGTCATGGAAGAAGTCGACACTCTGTTTCCGCAACCACAGTCTCACAGTTCTCTATACGTCTTTATCAGAAGCATAATGATGTCCCCGCAGATCGTCTTTCATTATCGGAAACAGTTGGAAGTCAGACAGTGCTAAATCTGGACTGTATGGAGGATGCCTTACAGCGGTGAGATTCAGTCTCTGAAGTTCTGCTGCGGTGGCCATGAAGTGTGTGGTTCTGCAGTTCCCTTTTCCTTTCAGACACTTGTTAGCCATCGTTTTAAGAGTTCGCAGCGTTGTGATGTAACGTTCTGAGTTTTTTGTTGTTCCACAATCAAGGAAATCAACATGGATAACACCATCTCCGTCCCAGAACACTGTGGCCATGATTTTTATTCCACAGACTGATGTTTAGTCTCCGGGTCGTAATGGTGTACCCACGTTTCGTCTCCTGTGACAACTGAATGGAGAAAGGCGTCACCTTCATTCTCGTAACGCGAGAGGAGTTCCTGGCAAATTTCAAGTCTGTGCACTTTCATTTCCGGAGTCGGCATCCGGGGTAACCAAAGTGCACAGGTCTTCCTATAGCCAAGCAAAGCAATAATGAGACACACACGTTCTTGTTGTGAGGGTACTGGTGTGTAGTTGTGTTGTTCTTTGGAGGGCGACAATGCCCAGTGGCGCAGAGAGTCGCAAGCAGAAGCAGTTGTTGAGAGGCTGTGGAAAGTGTGGGCTGCGTGAGCCAAAGGCGGTTGCGTAGCGAAGGATTTATCTCTATGTTTAATAGTAGGGGCACGCAGTTTCAATAATAGAGTGTTGATGTTTGTGCAGTGTGATAAAGGAAATAAATTAAATTTTACCAGTTCTTCATGCGTCTCCATCAGTTAGTACCACACCATTGCATTAAACAATAAACGAAGTCTCGATACACACGGTCAACTAAAACAAGAGGAATGTAACATAATAATCATTAATTAACACATATAATCTCCAAGGAGACGGGAGCTTATATTTGGCGACGCGCCTGTCGGACGTCGATTCATTTTTAATCTTCGGACCGTCGGAGATGACGTCACAACAAACGGTGAGTGAAGCAGCTAATTGCGACCGCGGCCCTTCGTTTCTAATTGTTTTCCACGTTGCACAGGAGATATTAGGAAATTACCTCTAAACTATGCTAGAGACTGTGATACTTACATGATCTTTTAAATTAGGTGTTGGAATTAATTATTAACTGACAGTGATTTTTGTGAACGTTGTTAACATGGCGGACACAACGCAAAACGAAGTGAAGTTATTAATGAGGAGGGACAGGTTAATGCTTCAGTCAATGTAGAATGCGAGTGTAGACTCGAGAATACCTCACTTAACGTAATGGAAGATAGTGGTGTAGTTAGTTTCGATTCAGCGACGCCTAGTTCAACCCCAGTGAGTAGTCAACAAACGGGAACGAGTGATAGCACTAACGATTTGATAGTGCAGATGTTGAGAGAAATCAAACAGGAAAGTAGGAACGCCAATGAAGAAATAAAGAGTTGATCAAATGCAATGGTTAACTTGCGAACTCAGCTCACTAATTCACTTAATCAGAAAGATAAGGAACTCCAAAAGGAATATACCAAACATGAAAAACTTGAAAATAAAATGCAAGATCTTAACACAAAAGTTAATGAACAAGGTAAACAATCGAGCACGTTAGTTAACAAAGTTCAAGAAACAGTTAAGGCTCAAAACGATGAAATTTTTAAAATTAAGAGTAAATATAAAAGCAACAAAGAAACAATTGTTAAGTAAGTTCAAGCCGTACAGACGCAATGTACCGAACTGAGTACCGAAGTAGGCGGAATTCGCCAAAAGGTAATGTCATGCGAAAATGGTTTGAACAATGTCAATAAAGACCTTATACGTCGGGAAATCAATGCAGCGTTACGCGAAGTAGATAACAGTATGGTTAACGTACTTAAAGTTATTGTAGATAATGGATTGAGCGTACGCAACTTTCAAGATTACGATCCGAAACAAGGTATTCATGCAGTTGCCTTTATTAAGCAATTTAAACACATTATACGGAACGTGCGCAAATTGACACGTGCATTAGCCACATGAAAGGTGAAGCACATATCTGGGACATCAGTGTTTCAGAAAATTATTCACAGTACAAAGAATTTCAATCAGCATTCTTGAGTAAATTTTGGTCGCGAGGAAAACAATGGGATGTAAAATCAAAGATTCTTACACCGTCGAACTACGCAAGACATTATGGAACAATGCGTGAATATATGCAGAAATTTTGGAACGACAATGCCTATCTTGGTGATCCGGTCAAGGAAGAGGAATTGATGTTAATTTTGATACAGAAGCTACCTTTCGCGGTACGTGAAAAGTTAGCACTCACTCCAAAACTGAACATGAAGCAGACCTGCCTAATGACCGAAAGAATTGATTTACATAACCATGAATGGGAACAGCGCGAGAGAAATAATGACGATCGTCATTCGCGTGGTAATGGCCCACCGCGACAAGAATTTATGACTGATGGAAGACCAAGCAGATTTAATAGATGAAGGGAGGGAAAACCAAGAAGAATGAGTATGACGCACCGAACTGATTTAACTGCAATCATTACTCAGATCGATCACAGTATGAAGGAAACAGAAGACAACAACGATCGCCGGAACAAGAAAGGAGTCCACAGCGTAATCCACAGGAACGTGAACCGCTCGGCCACTCTGGTCGGGCAAGTGTGGACGAGTAGATGATATTAAAGACGATTTGTATCGGGAGGATGAAAATAATGATCAAGAAATCTTAATGCCTTTTGTAGAGGTGGAGGTATGCGGAATTATTGTGGCCGCGCTACTGGACCCAGAGGGTGAAGCGAGTACAATTTGAGAAAATCTGTTTTCACAATTAAATAATCTACTGGCATTTCCAACATTCCCTGTGAACGACGTACGTATTGTCAGTGCTGTAGATAACAGAAGCAAACCCATTAAAAGTCAGGCTCTATTGAAGTTTAAAATCAATGAAGTCGAGTATGAGGAGAACGTATTAATTGTTGGATCGCTTAATGTCGGATTAGTTCTTGGAATCGGTTGGTTGACTGAAGTGAGGTGCAGTATTGAATTTGAAAAGGGTTGTCTGCGGATGAGAATAAATAATGTCGAGAAAAAGATAATGTTTAAAGGATTTATTAATGAATAAAATAAGGGCGCTGCGTGCGTGAAGATGAGGCTAGTGCGTTTCCGAGGGAAAGAGGGACTGGCGACTTAGGATGATTCTGAGGAAGATCCTGCTCTGCGAGAGAAGAATAATGATGAAGATGCTCTGACTGGTATTCGAATCAAGATTCACACGTCAGCGAACTTGACGGAAGCACAAAGAGAGGTATTAATGGAAGTGCTGAGAAACGAAGTTGACCTGCTTTCAAAATTACCTGGATTAATTAAAGGATGTGTTTGCAAAATTAAAGACAAGGAACATGAACCATTTCGCAGCAAATCGTATGCAATACCTTTAGCGAAGAGAGAAGCAGTGAGCAAGGAAATCAAAAGGATGTTGGCTAATCAGGTACTACGTTACTGATGGACAAACCTTTTGACAATAGTCGGTAGCTATTGTGAGATGCTGAAGACTGTAGTCGGTAGCTGCAGTGAGTGCATTATATTATCTGTGTTTGATATCGTGTGACTTTCTCTTATGTCATGTACCGGCGCAGCAGTGGACAACAGATCGACGCTTGTAGCGTGTGTTTTGGTTTTCAGGAAGCAGGCAACAGTGCACAGCTAAGCACGCAGCGCGTTAGGCTTTTGTTACCTCACGCTGCCGTAATGTTATTTTACTGTTTTGATGCCTGCCTGTCAATGCCCTTCGGCGTCCGGCGCGCTACGGTTTGGGGTAGGAGGAGGTGGCTGACGTTACGAACAGCTGACTGGCATCCGGCACTTGTCAACATAACGGGAATGTGCCGCCGACGAACCGTAAGGCGGAATACGGCGATTCTTCGTGGGCGTAACAACAGCTCCTAAATCATCCTGTCTCCGGCGTCGTCGATGTCACTCTTCCCTTGTATAAAACGTCGTAACTGCGTGTGACGACCAGCTCAACTCATAGGACAGTGATAAAAGCAGAGTAACAAGTGCTGTGTTACGTATAGTGTTTGTCAGTCCTCAGTGGTGACGACGCCAATACCCCTAGTGAAATCATCTGAAGGTCACCTCAGCTTATAAGTAGGGCCCAAAAGCAGATTACCCAATATTTCCTTATGGTGTGAAAAGTGCTCAAGCCAACAAAATATCTTTTGTTTATAAATGATTCACTCAATGTAACCTGGTTGTAAATGGAAAATATTTCTTTAAAGGTATGTACTGATTTTTGTATAAGTAGTCTGTGTACTGTGTGCCAATTTACAAATTTATATAGTTAATTGATAAAATGTTTTATGCCTGTAACTGTAGTTTTCACAGATGCATAGTGTTAATGCTTTTGTGTATATAGGCTTTGCATTTGTGTTAGGTTATTTAAAATTAGGCTCATTTATTCAGATTCCATCCCTTAGTGTCAATTGTGTTCTTTACTATGATTCAAGTGTGTAATTAAGAGTAACCTTTACTAATATGATTGATATCTCCAACAGAAGGGAGACTGTGTCAGTCACATTATCTTATCTTTTTTACATTTTCTCGCTGATTAACACAGAGTTAGTAAATTATGTGTAAAGTTCTTGCTGTCATTAAATAATTTTGAAATTGCTATATTCACTGATCAAGTTTTATGTGTGTGGAGATAAGGTTAATTGACATTAGTTATATTTTGAAAGTCATTTGTTCTCATTGTCAGATACTTATTGCAACTACTTTGACATGAAATGTTAATTAGTGTAATTTTCAAATTTTGATTTTTTATTGTACAACTTTCGCTAGGACTTCTGAGCCCCTCAAAAGGTAACCTAGCTCTGGTTTTGTTTTGGTGGGGATGTGAGGGTACTGGTGTGTGGTATATGTAAGTGATTGTTCCTTAGAGGGCGACAATGCACAGTGGTGCAGAGAGTCGCAAACAGAAGCGGTTGTTGAGAGGATGTGGAAGTTGTAGGCTCCGTGAACCAAAGGCGGTTGGGTAGCGAAGTATTTATCTCTATGTTTAATAGTAGTGGCACGCAGTTTGAATAATAGTGTGTTGATGTTTGTGCAGTGTGATAAAGGAAATAAATTAGATTTTACCAGTTCTTAATGCGTCTCCATCACTTAGTACCACACCATTGCATTAAACAGCCAACAAAGTCTTGATATACACGGTCAACTAAAACAAGAGGAATGTAACATAATAATCATTAATTAACCCATATAATCTCCAAGGAGACGGGAGCTTATATGGTGAAATGCCAGTGGTGCTTGCATTCCCTTCTGAGTGATACGACGATAATTCTTAATCAATCTGTCAGCAAATGGCTCTGAGCACTACGCGACTTAACTTCTGACGTCATCAGTCGCCTAGAACTTAGAACTAATTAAACCTAACTAACCTAAGGACATCACACACACCCATGCCCGAGGCAGGATTCGAACCTGTGACCGTAGCGGTCACGCGGTTCCAGACTGAAGGGCCTTTAACCGCACGGCCACACCGGCCGGCAATCTGTCAACATTTTGCTTGTGAAACTCGGTGGGTGCTGTGACAGGACATCTAACTCTTTCGGTTCTGCCGGAATCCGTTCTCTCCTCTAAATTGAAAAGATTAGGTGGTACACTCTCTCTTGTAGGATGTCTCTTGCCCATTTCAGCGTCCCTGCACGTATGCAACCTATTCCCGGTGCGTTTCCTGTCTTCAGCGTTTTTATGACGGCAGTTCATGCTACGCTGTTAGTACCGCCATTCTGCTTTCTCTGTACAGTTTTTATTCTTGTTGTTGCACTGACAGATTCCTTCACATTTATGAGATTTTCGAAACAGTTTTTCCATTTCTCTAAAGCTTTTTTCGTGTGTTACCATTTGCACGTCTTGACGTTTAATCACATTGATCTTCTACTGTCATTGTTATCTTCTTATTTATACACTATCGCTTTCGTTTTCGGAGTACTTTTCATGCTTCTCTAGCTGCTCCCATGCTTTCTTCTTATTTCAGCTTGTTCGTTTGGAAACCACAACACTTTAGCTACTTTTTTTGTGGAAAGTATCTCTATACCTACCATTAAACCATCCTCTGCTCTTCCTTCTTCTCTCCTAAGGACTTCAGACATGTAAAAATTAGATGGAGAAGAAGTTCAAGGAGGTTAAGCAGAGGACAAATGAAATGCTGTGGAATCTCTGAAAGGATATATATATAACACTATACTATAGAAAGGGAAGAAGAAATAAGTGAAGATCAGATGAGATATACGATAATGCGAGAAGAAATTAACAGAGCACGGAATGGAATGGAAACAAGGCCCCTGGAGTAGGCGACGTTAACAGAAGATCATAGGAATTCTTGGGAGAGGCAGTGATGAGGAAATTGTACTCGCACAACTGCTTCTTGGCTCTGCGACTTTTGTCGCTGTAGTGTATTTAAAGAAAAATGGAAAAGCTGGCAGAGGCTGACCTTGCCGAAGACAGTGCGCATGATATGACGCAGGCGAAATACACTCAGACTTCAGGAGAAATGTAACAAAGCCAGTTCCAAAAAAGCACACTTTAACATGTCTAAATACTAGTTAACTATATGCCATCGTTTCAAATAATTGACTCAAACTACACTGACGGAAAAAAATCGCAGTACCAAAGACAATTAAATCAGGGCAATGAATTTTCGGGAATATATTTCCCTAAGTAACGTACTGAGGTGATTAATGTTGAGAGATACAGATTAATGTACACTCGAGATAAGCCATTGCAGACGTGAAATCATGGTACATTAGTATCAGGTGTAGCTGCCAGAGTGTTCGAATGCAAGCATAGAAACGTTCAGAATTCTGCTGTACGGGTCCCGGATGTCAGCTTGCGGTATGGAGTTTCATGTATGCAAAACTTCGTTTTTAAATCAGGGACGGTTAACGCTGTTTATGACTGATGCTGGAGTGGTCGTCCCGTGACGACCAACATGTGCTCGATTGAAGACACATGTGGAGATCGAACAGGACAAGATAATCTGCCAACGCCCTGTAGAGCACGTTGTGTTACAACAGCGGCGTGTGGGCGAGCGTTTTTCTGTTGGACAACATCCCCTGAAATCCTGTTCATAAATGGCAGCACAACAGCGAGAATTACCAAATTTGCAGTCAGTGTGAATTGGAGAGTGCTCCTGCTGTCATATGAAATCACACACCAGACCATAACTACAGGCAGATACGTTGGTCGCAGGACCTCACCTGGCCTCCTTTCAACTAGCACAAGGCCATCACTGCACCGAAGCAGGATCAGTTTTCATGAGAAAACACAACTGAATTCCCCAAGGAACTCTCCTATGACATCCCAAGAGTCGTAAATGGTGATGGTTTGTGTCCAGTGGGATGCATCCAACAGTGTCTGCCTCGGAGCTGGCTTTGAAGAAAACGATTTGTAGCTGTTCATTGTGTCACAGTGATGCCAACTCTTGCTCAAATTGCTGCTGCAGACGCAGTACGATGAGCCATAGCCGTACACCGAATACCACGATCTTCATTCTAGGTAGTGTCACGTGGCCGTCCGGAGCCCGGGTAAGCAACTCAAATCACTTAATGAAAGCAAGTCTTCTGGTCAAGACTGTATACTAATTAGGTTCCTTTCGGAGTATGCTGATGCAGTAGATCCATACACAACAACCATATACAACTGTTCGCTCGACGAAAAATCCGTACCCAAAGACTGGAAAGTTGCACAGGTCACACCAATATTGAAGAAAGGTAATAGGAGTAATCCACTAAGTTACAGGCCCATATCGTTGACGTTGATATGTAGCAGGATTTTAGAACATATATTGTGTTCGAACATAATGAATTACCTCGACGGAAACGGTATATTGACACACAGTCAACATGGGTTTAGAAAACATCGTTCCTATGTAACACAAATAGCTCTTTATTCACATGAAGTGCTGAGTGCTATTGACAAGGGATTTCTGATCTATTCCGTATTCCTGGATTTCGGGAAGGCTTTTGACACTGTACCACACAAGCGGCTCGTAGTAAAATTGCGTGCTTATGGAATATCGTCTCAGTCATGTTACTGGACTTGCGACTTCCTGTCCAAGAGGTCACAGTTCGTAGTAATTGACGGAAAGTCATCGAAGAGATTTTAGGCATTCCCCACGGTAGTTTTATAGGCCCTTTGCTGTTCCTTATCTATATAAACGATTTGGGAGACAATCTGAGCAGCCGTCGTCGCAGATGACGCTGTCGTTTATCGACTAATAAAGTTATCAGAAGATCAAAACAAACTGCAAAACGATTTAGAAAAAATATCTGAATGGTGCGAAAAGCGGCAGTCGACCCTAAATAACGAAAAGTGTGAGGTCATCTACATGAGTGCTAAAGGGAACTCGTTAAATTTCGGTTACACGATAAATCAGTCTAATCTAAAAGCCATAAATTCAACTAAATACCTAGGTATTACAATTATGAACAACTTAAATAGGAAGGAACACATAAAAAATGTTGTGGGGAAGGCTAACCAAAGACTGCGTTTTATTGGCAGGACACTTAGAAAATGTAACAGACCTACTAAGGAGACTGCCTACACAACGCTTGTCCATCCTCTTTTAGAATACTGCTGCGCAGTGTGGGTTCCTTACCAGGTAGGACTAACGGAGTACATCGAAAAAGTTTAAAGAAAGGCAGCACGTTTTGTATTATCGCGAAATATGGGAGAGAGTGTCACATAAATGATACAGGATTTGGGCTGGAAATCATTAAAAGAAAGGCGTTTTTCGTTGCGACGGAATCTTCTCACGAAATTCCAATCACCAACTTTCTCCTGCGAATGCGAAAATATTTTGTTGACAGCGACCTACGTAGGGCGGAACGATCACCACGATAAAATAAGGGAAATTAGAGGTCGTACGGAAAGATATAGGTGTTCATTCTTTCCGCGCACTATACGAGTTTGGAATAATAGAGAATTGTGAAGGTGGTTCGATGAACACTCTGCCAGGAACTTAAATATGATTTGCAGAGTATCCATGTAGCTGTAGATGTTCTTGCGACAACGTATTCTCGCGACTACCGCTGCCAGCAATCATGTACTGTGGCTACATTCTTGCCGAGTTCTTCGGCAATACTGAAGAAGGAACATCCCGCGCCTCTATTACATGACCTCGTTCATCGTGGTATTGATACCGGCATATTTGTCACCTTGAGGATATTTCTGACTAACGTTATCTCACCACGTCCAATCGCCAAGGTAGCTAGCGCTGACGGCGGCTACAGCGTGTATTTAAGGCAAACGTGATTTCCATCCCCACAGTGGTGCAGCTAGGGCCATCCTCGAGCGGCTGTCGTAAAACTTGAATTCATTTCAACATTCAAATGTAGAGACACGCTTACCAACTTTCGTTCATGTCTTCTTGGTCTTGCGATTTGTTTTTCCATAGTGTATTTAAAGAAGAATGGAGAAACTGGCAGAGGGTGACCTTGGAGAAGACAGTTTAGGTTCCAGAGAAACGCAGAAAAGCGTGAGGCAATACTGACTTTACGGCTTATCCTAGAAGATAGACTGAAAAAAGGCAATCCAGCCTTGGTAGAATATGTAGATTTAGAGAAGACAGTGTGGAGTGGTCTACAATATTTGAAAATTTAAAGATAGCGTGGATAAAATACAAGATTTGAAAGTTTATTTACAACTTATGCAGAAACCACACTGCATTTATAAGACTCGAAGAAAATGAAAGCGAAGCAGCAGTTGGGAAGAGAATGAGACAGGAGTATGTCCTACCCCGATGATATTCTGTCTGTATATCGATCAAACTGTGAAGGAAAGCGAAGAAAAATTTGGAGTGGGGATTAAATTTCAGGAAGAAGACTTGAGGTTTGCTGACGACGCTGTAATTCTGTCAGAAACAGATAAGGACTTGGAAGAACAGTTCAACATATTGAAAGAGGCTATGTGATGAACATCAGCAAAAGTAAAACAAGGGTGATGGAGCGTAGTCGAAGTAAATCGGGCGATGTCTAGGGGATTAGATTATGAAAGTAGTGGTATATGAGTTTATTATTTTGGCAGTAAAATAGCTGGTGACGGCCGAAATACAGAAGAGAGAAAACGCAGAGTGGCAGTAACATAAAGGTATAATTTTTTAACATCTAATATAAATCTACGTTCTTATCTGAAGGTATTTGTCTGGAGTGAAATCGACTATGAAAAAGAATATGAATGGAAGGTAACTCAAGACAGTCAGAAGATAGAAGCTTCTGAAATGTTATGCAGTGGAAGGATTCCGATAGTTAAATGGGTAGATGGAATAAAAATAAACCAAAACGAGCAAAAAGAAATTTATGCAGAACTATACTAAGAGAAGGAATGGGATGGTAGGGCAAATCCTGAAGCATGAAGAATTTATCAGTTTGGTAATGGAAGTATGTGTTCAGGCATAAAACCTGTAGAGGGAGACTAAGGTTTGAATGAAGCAAGCAGGTTCAAATGGATTTAGGCTGCAGTAGTTACGAAAAAATGAAAAGCTTGCACAGTATAGATCGATACATTCTTTGGATTGAAGACGACATCAACAATAGGTGAAATATAGTTCTGACAAATAATGAGGTGCATCTTTGTTGTAAATAATCACAAATCGTATACAATTGTTAAGAAAATTGAAAATAAAAGGAAATATCTATATTTTTGGTGTCAGCTCCTGCTCATTGATTGTAGTGAGGTGTATTTGTTTCTATTAATTTCTTAGTATGGCTAAATTCTTTTTTGAAAATAGAAAATGGGCTACAATTAATTGTTGAGAACATATTTCTTTCCAAAAATTAGGTTTTATTATAATTTTAGTTTCCGTTTCCTTGTTTTGAACTAAGGAAGTTCATTGGTTACGTTACTGGTGTCAAATCTGTGTTGTATTCTGGCAGCAACATATCTGAACTGAACAATCTACTTCAGTTACACTCGACCTCGGGTAGTTTTTTACTGTCTTTAATTGGCGCAAATTCCAAAAAAATTGTTCATATGGCTCTGAGCACTATGGGACTTCGCATCTGAGGTCATCAATCCCCTAGAACTTAGAACAACTTAAACCTAACTAACCTAAGCACATCACACACACCTATGCCCGAGGCAGGATTCGAACCTGCGACCGTAGCAGTCACGCGGTTCCGGACTGAAGCGCCTAGAACCTCTCGGCAACCACGGCCGGCGCGCAAATTCCCTTGACAAGATTTTGTAGTAACGGTGACTGTCTTCGAAATCCGTTAAGCTATTTCAGTGTTTGGATAAGCATCTCCTAGCCCCTGCTTTGGAAAAAAACATTCGAAATATCCAAATGACGATCTGTGTCAATGCTATTCAGCAGCCCTTGCTACTGGTATTTGAAAGCTGCTATTTCGTTAACTTTCTCAGAGGCATCATTATTTCTTCCATACGTGAGAGCAAAATCCGCTGGATACGTTTCGAAATAAGATACGGAGCTCCCGTCTGGAACGTTGGTAACTGGAAAATAAAGTAAGATAAAATTATACGTTACACTAAGAAAAAGAAAAAAGTTCTATCACGAACAAGTTATGCAGATTTGTCAGAAATTTATATTCATGCGGGTATCGACGGAAAATGTAAACTTGGCTGCCGACCGATGAATGTGTGACACTGCAGCGTAATGTGACCTTGCAGCTGGCAAGGATAGTAAACAGGGAACAAGCCGATACCAGGGCATATTGTTTGCGAATTTCATTCCGTGTTCTCAGCTGGACTGTTAAATATGCGTCGCAGAGAGGTGCGTGGTGCGTGGACAATACACACAGATGTCAGCATCTGAGACAAGCCGTGTTGTCGGGCTCAAAGAAGCCATCTGGAGTAACTGGCTAATCGAGAGGACCGAATACTCGTCAGAGAGGCGCTCAGAGCTGCCGTTTCATCACTATCATGGATCCGACGTGCAGCTGGTGTTTCAGTGACCACAAGGACCATTAACAGGTGTCTCATAGAGTGGGAGCTGATCTCACCGCAACCCCTTGCGCCGACTGCCATTGACTTCTGTACGCCAACAAGCCCGTCTGCAGTGTTGTCGGGCATTTTCATCCTGCAATCTCACTGACCAGAGTAGAATTGTCTTGAGCGATGAGCCGCACTTCGAACTGAAACCCGATGGCCAGGGAAGATGTGCCTGGAGACGTTCCAGAGAGCGACTGCATAGCCAGTCCGACTGCTACCCGCCCTACGGCCCGACAACTAGCAGTGCAGGCCTGTTTTCGTAGCAGGACCCCTTTGGTTGACATCCGTCGCACCCCTACAGCACAGCGGTACGTCGACGATGTTCTACGCCCCACTTTGTTGCACACCATGGCAAGCCATACTCGGCTGGAATTTCAGTAAGATGATGTCTTTTCGCGCACGACGAGTACTTCTGCTGCTTGCCTTCGTGCTTACCAAGTACTGCCTTGCCAGTAAGTTGAGAAAGTTTGGAGCATTATCAGCAGGGCCTTCCATCCAACTAGGAACTTTGACGATCTAACAGAATTCGGCATGATATCCCCAAGAGGGCATCCAACAACTCTAGCAGTCAATGCAAGGGCGAATAGTTGCTTGCATAAAAGCCAGAGGTGGACCAACGGGTCACTGACTTGCTCAATTTGAGAAGACATTTCTCTTGAATAAAGTGTCCAAATTTACTGAAACTGTAGTTATTTGTTGCCCATACATGGACAACACGTCTACCGATTTCCGACCCATTTGGATAATTCGTTCGTGGTTAGTGTTTTCTTTTTTTTATCGTAAAGTTCGTGTGTGGGCCCCATTTCGCTTGTTCACTTATTATTCTATCAAATAACGTTCACTAACGACGTAATATAGATGTCACATCAGTCAGGACGTGAGTACAATATAGTCACTTTAATGCAAATTACATTCACACTTTTTCACGTTATCACCAAAGCTGTATTCACAGGTATTTGACAATGGCCATAAATGACGAAACCGTTTACCGTGAATAAAGATTAGTTATTATAAGAGGCTATTGTGGTGAATTTTTCTGATAATCAACTCATTGTTTATTTGACACTACAATAGTGAAGCCACAGTCACAACACATAAAATTTTTCTTAAAAAAAGGGGGCTACATTACCGGTTTCAACGAGCCCCGTGGTCATTTTCAAATGTAATGGGAATTATGACAATACATCTGACAACAGTTACAAAAGTAGTGACACCAGGCAACACATTAGGACATGGAATGAATGGTTGGGCGAGCGTGGGCATAACTTGTAGTGAGTTGGTTGTGCCACCATGTCCTCGGTTGCTGGTCTCATTATGTTTCGTAATTGTTGTCAGATGTATTGTCATAACTCTCATTTTATGTTCTCCAAATGATGTCTTACCCCATTTTTTAAGAAAAAAATTTCTATGTACCGTGACTGTGGCTTCACTACTGTAGTGTCAAATAAACATTTAATTTATGTTATAGTCACACTCATTTACGACAATTATGCGGAATATAGAATAATGTCATTAGCTGATACACATTATGTTGCTGGCCCTAAACAATAAAAAACCGAAAAAAAAATTGTTTAAACAGTTTCACTCCAGTCTTCAGTTGGAGGAATCGGAAAAATATCTTAAGCCTTCAGTCAAATAGCATGTTTGCTTCAGCATCCTTTGGCCAACATTCCAGAACCCACAATACCGTGGCGAAGTAGCAGCAAAACCTTTGTTGTTGGACATGATGTAGCTACGTAGTTGGCAGCTGTATGAACCAAATGCAACTGTTGATACATAACGCAACTGTGCGGTAGCATGTTGTTTTTGTTACTGCTTGCAGGGCCAGTTCAAAGCAGAAAAGAAACAAACAAGCCACTGCTTGGGTCGCCAAGCTGAGATGGACGCTAGGGCGCCACAACTGTAAAGTTTCCATACAAGGTGTACCACCAGTAGAAGCGGTCGCTTGTGGCACCAAGCTGACGCGGGATGTGCAAGATTTGTATACAGTGCGTATCACGATTAGTAGCGAAAACCGACGCGTGTGAAAGATTACGAGGGAAAGAGGGATGTCGGGGGAGGGGGGGCGGGTGCGGGGGCGTCGAAATATACGCCACTTGTATGGAAAAATATTCTCGAAACGGCCCTGGCTACTTGAACGAAATTATACTGCGACGACAGCAAACATTTACATTGTCGGGCAGCGGGAAGGCTTTTTGTCACAGGCAGGCCAGGTGAACTCATGTACATTCTGTGTCAATTCTTAAACTGTTGTACTTGATTTTTTCTTGCGCGGTGGTGGTGTTGGTGGGGGGGGGGGGGGGGGGGGAAGGCGCGATAGGTGTGGGCCCTCCCAGTATCTGCCCTCTTGGCGGGGAACTATCTCACCATGGCATCGGTGCGGCCAATGCAAATCGACGTCAGTGATATGAATCCGTAACACAACGAATGACTTCTGTTCTCGTTCTTGTGGTCTGGGCAACTTCCCAGTCCACAGGTACGGATCATTGGTGAAGCGAGCGGTTGGAATGCACCATCATGTAAATACAGCACCAATGTGCAAGGCCAGCAACAATTGCATCATAATCTACAAGGAAGTCGGGTGAACGTGCCCATATCGCTATCACCAAAACAAAGCGTCCATATTACTGATCACATCGGAATGTTGTCTACATTGGGTGAGAGCCCGCATGATCCGTCAAGACAAAACACGCCGTTTCCACACAGAGCTGTACTCCCGGAGACACAGAGCTGTACTCCCCAAGCACACATGTAGGCGTCTACCAGAGATAACTGGATGTACTCCTGTCTGTGACCATTGTGATATCGTACAGACAGAACGCATACAGAGATTGGCAGTAAATCATGTGACGGTACCGCCAATCCGCGGCCGGCTGGACTACAAACTTCCTGCTCTACTCGCACTTATGGCCACTACCGAGCCGGCATAAGATATCGCCGCAGCGAGGCCAGTCCAATCTGTTAGTGAAGTCAGCCGATGTCTCAAAAGTGTTTATAGTATTTTCTCTGTATCGTGATTCTCTAAGATGATTAGGCTTGAAAAGGAACTAAAAAATGTTGTAATTTAATCTCAAAGATACAAGAAGAAAATTTGTTCGACTGTCAGACCAGAGGAATAGTCTAAACAACTTTTTTATCATTGAGAGACAATGGACTGATTTCGAGATTCTTTTATTACTTCTAGTATTAACTACCCTTTTTTGTTCTGATGTGTGCGCGTAAAGACGTACTATATAGTTTCATGTCTACGTGTGTGTTAAATGAAGGTGTTGAATGATGAAAAATGTGTTTTATAATTTCTGTCAAGATTAAGCCTAAATCCCATACCAATGGAGTACAAATTATTCTGTTAATTCGAGAAGGCGAATTTTAGATGGAGGCGACTATCTTTACGACGGCGCTGCTAAAAAATAGAGGTACGTGATTGTGCTCACTACTTTCCTTTGGTAGCCGCTAAGATTAATTTCAATGTGTTTTTGCCGAGACATTCAGAACCTGCAATCTTCCTTTCCCTATAAAAATAGGAGTCCGATTGAAAAAGAAATATTCTTAAATTTAAATAATTGCAATTCTTTTACCCAAGCCACGGGGAATGATAGAAAGTACGTGCCTCTACCCTGATTGTACGTTCGCAATCTCCGAGTGTGTTATGACGTAATTATTGTACACAAAAACATTAAGATGGATCTTTCTCATCAGATCGCAACGACTCGTACGCGAATGTACGTACCCTCTGAATGTGTCTAGTCAGTCGTGCACATTGTTCTAAAGCTTTTTTGCTAATATTCTGTGGATTGCATCTCCGCAATTAATTTTTGTTTATGCCGCAAATCGCACTTCACGCGAAGTATTTATTACGCAAGTCTCAGGTTCCATTTAATGTCAAAAAAATTCCGAAGCACGGCTGACTAAGCAAACCGCTACAATAACTTCATATCTCTACAACTAAAATAACAAAAAACGAAAACAATAACAGAGAGGGTACGTTACAGTGGCGACCGAGTGCCATGACGATTATTTCAGTTAAATTAAGTAGAAATTTTAGTTGAAATATTTAAGCCATTTTTGCCATCCATTATTGCTATTACAACACATTGTTTCTGTTGCATGTTACGCGAGCTACGTACCAAAAAAAGAAAAAACACATATAAATTACCAATTTTTGAGAGAAAGGTGTTGGAATATTTAATGTTAATTCTTCTGACTACAAAACCGTCCGAAATAAACACGTAAGGTAAGAGCAGCAGCACTACTACGCTTTAGTTGAAAGTAAATGTAGAATTGTTTTTTTCATTTTTTTCGACACCCACTGCGTAGAACGCATCAGTTCCTTTTTTCCAAATTCTTGTCCATTTTTGTACGCAAAAAATTGCAATAGTTCATTTGCTATTATATGTAAATGCATCACAAGATGGCGGAAAAAATTTATTAATTGCGCGCGAAAAAGAAAAGAGTCATTTATCAGTCTTCTGTTTTGCCAGAGACATATTTTACTACCTGAATTTCCACGGACGAGCGCAAAGCCATCTGTGATTTATTTACGTGTAGTACGAGCTGTAATGATAGTGAAGTTCGGCTGCACGCTGTTGTGAGTTGTGAATCGGCATGGTGAAACTCAGATCTCAAACCAAAACAATGGATAGTTCGTCAGATGAGGAAACCATAGTCCAACCTTGAGGCTGAAAGTACTGCGAATACTGAAAACACCGCCGTAGCGACCGGCAGTGCTCAGTCGCAAGCGACGGGCGACAACATGTCGACTACAGAAACAGACACGAATACTGACAATAAACAAGACCCAGTAGAACCAGACCTCATGCGCATGTTTAGAGAGATGCACACGAATTTAATGTCACAGTTTGCAGCTCACGTCACAGCTCAGATAGGTACTGTTAACACACATGTAGAAAATGTTGCAGCACAAATGCACGTTCACACAGAAAATGTTACAGCACAAACGCACGCTCACATAGAAAGTGGTACAGCACAAATGCACGCTCACAAAGAAAATGTCACCACGCAGATAGCTAATGTTCCAGCACAAATAGGTACTCTAAATACGCGTGTAGAAAATATAACGACACAAATGGACAAAATAGAAAAAGACGTGAAGAACCTGACCGATATGCAAAACAACCTGACGACGCAACTGATCCACTTACGAAGAGAGATAGCGGATCAAGTGATAGAGGTAGTACGCGAAGATTTAAATTACATGAGTCAAGACATTGACAACTTAAAGTCCACAGTTAAGGATATGCTAGAACAGATCCGTACCTTAACCGAAAATTTTGAAGCTATGAGTTTACCGCAGACCGAGCTTAGTGTCAAAATGCATGAGGCTGTAGACCAAGTTTATGACATGACGAAACAACGAAAACGGCAGTTTGGCGAATGTTTAGAGGAAAACGACAAACATATCAACCATACTTTAGAGACAGAACTAAAAAAAGCAATAACTCATACTGTAGAACAGGTGTACACTATCCAGAACACGTCCGCAACTAAACTACAAACTGACTTAGCTCAGTTACAAAAGACTCTGACACAGGACTTACCTGACTGGTAAAAAACATGTAGACGAGCAACTAAAGAGTAAACACCCTACACAGAACGAGAGAGAACAACATCCAGAAGAGGAATTTGATGACAGACGCACAAGTAAGAGTGACGATGCGGCAAACAGTTATCTTTTTCCCGATGTACCCGTGTTTTCACCTAACCAAGGTCGTAACGGTAACCGACATTATCGCGACGAACGAGAGACACACCAGACAACCGAACCAACTTTGTCGGCTGTACTGTTAGAGGAAAGCCTTGTAAAACACAGGCAGTTCCAAGTGTTTATCCCAGAAAAAAAATCCGTCCACCAGTTAATTTTCATAAAGTCATTTGAGAATGTGTTGCCTAAGACCTGGTCTGAGAAGCACAAAATACAGTATGCAACTGGATATATACAAGGCGATGTTGTCCTATGGGCAATGGAAATATCGGAAAACTGTCAGACTTTAGAACAATTTGAAGGTGCATTTTTATCTAAGTATTGGTCACGAGGTGTACAAGAGAAATTAAGGAAAGTTTTGTTCAACCCGGAGCGATACAATCCAAAATTTGGATCATTCCGGAAGTATTTTGAAAAATACTTAAGTAAAACGCGATTCTGGGACGGACCCGTCACACACACAGACGTACTGCGCATTCTGAAGGCAAAATTACCGTTCAGTATCCGAGAAAAATCAGTACAAGTACCAGAGAGCAATCTCGAATATTTCGTATCTGTATTAGATTCTATCGATTTAATTAATGAGGATGACAGGCAAAATCAAGCTCACCAAAACAATTTTCGTGGCAGCGGTGGCAACCAGCCTGCGCACCGCCAGCCGCATTTCGGCGTCAACAATGTAGCGTGCGCGGCTGAGTCGCGACCGGCTTTCGTCTATCACGCCCCGACAGCACAGACGCCAGGCCCGAGTTCGGGAGGAAATTGCGGCAACAGCTACAACCAGACCCGCCATCCACAGTACAATAGAAAAAGAAAAAACGGTGATAGGAATTTTTCTGGTTATTCCAATGACCGAAAACATAACTGGAACACAAATGGCAATAGGAACCAGTGGGGAAACAGTTACAATAATTTCCAACCTGAATTTAGCGCAACCACACGGGGGATCATCGAACTAGGCAGTGGCAATATCCAGTTAACAGCGAAGCCTATAAATCTCAAACACTAGGTGACAACATGCCACTAAACTCAGGGCAAAACCACGACAGGAATACGCAGCTAAGGAACACCAGTTCTGGGGTAAATATAATTGAAGTCGCAAACGAAACACAAACAGATGTGAACCGCGGAGTGTTAAACTAAGCTTGGCGTCATTATGCTCCCCAATGTTGGCCATAGATAGTCGTGGGGGTGATCCATACTGTCATGATAGTAAATTGCTCAGGTACCAAGATGAAATGGATACGCGTGATTTATTGACCAAGGAGGAAGAACCACAGTCATGTGAAGGTGATGGTATAGTACAAGCTAGTTTACAGGCCGTAGTAGGAAAGGTACCTACGCGTATCCTTGGGAATACTGGTGCGAAAATTAGTGTGATGTCTGAGGCACTATTTAAAGAGATTAACATTCACACAACTTTAACGACCTATCCAGTACAAAATTGTAGGATATTAGGAGCCATAGGCGGTAGATCCAAGCTAATGAAAATGCAAACCATGGTCGAAGTGCAGATTGATGACATGGTTTTTCAGTCAATTTTTCTAGTAGCAGAAGTGTTGACAGAACGGTGCATTTTCGGCATGGATTTCTTAAGGGAAAAGTGTGCTAAAATTGACTTGGAATCTGGAAAGTGTCATTTGTATATTAACGGGGAGAATTGTTGTGTGGATTTAATAAAAGTCAAGAGTAGGAACGACAAATCATGTCGAACTATACACATCCAAACCCTAAAGGTCAATATATCACGATGTAGCGACTCAAGTGATCTGTGGTGTCAGGAGTTAGAGCAGCATGAGATTGAACAGAAAATGTTTGAATGCTCGGAAATCTCACAACAGAAGGGTGATCTTAGAAGTGTATTGTTCCGCTATGCTCGTGTGTTTGATAAAAGGCCCGGAGTCATTAGGACGTATCAGTACAGCATGGATATCCGGCCCCACGACACATGCTGTAAGAACACCTATTCTATACCTTGGGTGACAACGAGAGGCTCAAGAAATAAAGAGAATGCTCTCGTGGAATATCATAGAGACTTCATTATCGCCTTATTGCAGTCCGCTACTAGCGCTCAAGAAAGCCGACAATTCGGTGAGACTCGTTCTCGACGCCAGCGCCAGGGAGATTAATATGATTATAGTTCCAGTAACCACCCGACCTGAAAACCTGCAACGTTTTCATGGGGTGCAGTATTTAACTAGTGTAGACCTTCGTAGTTCGTACTGGCAAATAGCACTATCACCTGATAGTAGGAAGTATAGAGCATTCATATTTGCAGGTAGGTCCTACCAGTATTGTGTTCTGCCGTTCGGATTAAACGTGAGTGCCGGCGTTTTCATAACTGCGCTCGACACTGTTTTAGGACCTGACCTCCTTGACAAACTCACAGTTTATATAGATGACATATTAATAGCAACACCTACGTGGGCTGAACATATAGAACTTTTGGAAAGTATGCTACAGAGGTTTTCAGCGGCTGGTGTCACAGCTAACCTTAGGAAATCCAAATTTGTGAGAAAAAACATAAAATTTCTCGGTCACATAATTTCACCAGCAGGGATAAGACCCGACCCAGAAAAACTGTTAGCCAAAAAAACTTTCCCGCTTCATGCACAAAACGACAGCAAAAGGTATTTGTGGGTTTGTGCTCTTTCTTTCGCCGGTTCGTGCTGAACGAGTTGCTCAATAGCCACGCATTACGGGGCCTATTAAAGAAGGACAAACAGTGGATCTGGACGCCTCAATGCCAGACCGATTATGATAAAATAAAACACGCTTTGGTTAATTCTAATATCCTAGAACATCCTGATATGAGCAAAGATTTTTGTATAGCGGCGGATGCTTCATTTTCGGGACTAAAGCCTGTCTATTTCAGCTGGACGAAGGCGGTAGGTCCGACAGTATTAAGATAATTAGATTTGCTAGCCGTACTCTATCACAATGCGAGCGCAGGTATTCTACAACAGAATTAGAAGCCCTTTCTATTGTGTGGGCCTTTAAGAAGTTCAACTATTATCTGTTTGGCAAGCATGCACGAGTCTACAGTGAGCATCAGGCATTAAACTTTTTGCTCACTTGTAGGTTGCTACACAATCGCCTTGCGCGGTGGACGTTATTTTTGCAGTCTCATCATTTTGAAATTATATATGTGAATGGCAAAGATAACGTAATCGCCGACGCACTGTCAAGATTACCACAAGGATTACCTGAGTTCGAAGAATTGGTAGAAGAGAACACAGAATTTAAAGTTATGCTCATCAAGGAGACCAAATTTAGGAAATATTTTTTGTATATGTGTAATAATATGGCCAAATTACAGGAAGAAGATGACTGCTGGACGAAAGTCAGATACCAGTTAAACAATAACCCTCCTTTAACTATAAAACAGCATTACAGGTTACATAAGGATGTATTATTCTACAAGAGAAACATGGGCAGCGATACATGGTGCGTTTGTGTACCCGAAGCATATGAGAAAAGTTTAATTTTGCATACTCACTACACTTGGGGGCACTACGGCGCCCGCAAGTGCTGTAAGAAATTAAATATGTACTACTACTTTCCCAATATGCTTCGACGCACAAAAGAAATATTAAAAACTTGTATTATTTGTCAGAAGGCTAAGCCTGTCAGTCTGAACTGTGAGACAGAGTTGCATCCTATTTTACCAAGAAACCCGCTAGAACTAGTATGCATAGATGCTATGGGTCCTTTATCCTCTGCCAGGGGAGGAGTAAAATATGTCATTGGAGTATATGATGCATTTTCAAAGTATGTGAAATTGCATGCCACGAAAACAACTGCAGCTAAGTCTATTATCAGACGTTTGCTAAAGAACTACTTCCCGTCCGTTGGGAAACAACAGGCGATCTTATCAGATAACGCAACCAATTTTACATGCCATGCTTGGAAACAATTTCTGAAAGAACAACAGATTAAACAAATATTGATATCCAGGTATAGCCCGCAATCCAACCCAATTGAAAGAATATTCCGTGAATTGAATAGGTTTATGAGGACATATGTAGCCAACAAGCAATCTAAGTGGATTGAATATTTAAACGTTTTTGAACAAGTGGTAAACAATTGCTGCAATTATAAAAATGATTTCTAGCTGTTAATGATAGTTTAGCGTACTATATATCATACACACAGTAACCTAATCTAAGGAAAGTGGACCTAAAGATAGGATTCATGAATAACAACTTGTGTGATCTTACTGTCATACAGATAATTTTTTTTCAACTTTATATACATGTTTGAATGCAAGTACGATGTTGAGATACGATTAGTGAATGTTAACTGGGGCAAACATAACACCGTCTCTTATAACAAAATAAAGGAGTATGTACAAGGTAGGTTACAGTAAACCAACTAGCCGAAAAAAACGAGGTAAAGCCGAAACAAACAATTATTTACAGGTGGCACTCGACGAGATACTGCGAGACTTCAATCGGCTGAGAAAAGCCACTAAGTTCCATTAATGTGACTGTGACTGACGATTGACGTAATAAAACATTACCAAGATCACTGAGAAATATACTAAATGACACTAAGTAAAGCCAGAGGATTTTAATAATCTATTTTTTCAGTATGAAAACACTAAGGATGTATGCTGACTGTAGAGTGATGCAGTACACTTATTTTTTTTGCTATGTTTATAATATTTTGTCCAATCTGAGCAGAAGGTATTTGATGGAAGGAAAAAGTAACACAAACATGAACACAATGAAACACCATATACGCAAGCACAGACTTCAGAGGCAGTAGCGCACAGCAGCGAAGCTTCATTATTAATCTGTTGTTTGTACTACCTAGCAATTTAAGTATAGTGATTTATTTATGTACGTATATTCTTATTTTTTATTATTTATTTGTTTATGATGTGTGTACCATGCGTTGTTACAAACTTGGGTGACGAGAGGATGAAAAAAAAAAAATCTCCTCCCCCACATAGTAACTCGCGGGTAGAAAATGAACAGATTTTGCCTCATTTGGAGACAACTTATAAAAAACACTTATAGTGCGTTCATGTCCTAGTGTTGTCACTTCAATACATAAGTGCATCAGTAGTACGACATAAACTTAGAAAGTGCTGTTGTACTCAAGCTTGTTCTCCTATGCTCTATGAGATGTCAGGCAGTGTCGCGACCGCGAAGTGTAGTATTAGAGGCACGCACTCTCTGTGAACACAATCACCTACCAATTTATGTAATAAAATGTTGTGAACAAATGTACGCCGACATAGTTCCGTATAGAAGCACAGGAAAAAATAACGAACTTGGGCATTTATCACAAAAGACAAGCTAGTGGTATCATGAGATACAGTTTTGTTTCTGAACGAACTGGATAATGAACAGGACAGTGTATATGTACCCAGTGACAATGAGTTATTCAGTGTCTGTGACTTGTGAGCTATACGCAAATAGACAAGTGAAAATACGTTTCATATCACAAACCTTTTTCTTCGAGGTAAAAGAGATATAATGAACCGAGGAAGCCTGCTACGGTACGAGTGTTTGTGCACTATAAGGCCAGTGTGCCGTTGTAAGCCAAATAGTGAAGTGCAGTACTAACCTTTTGTGCAGTAAACTTAGAAGGCACCCAGTGGTCCCTTCCCACAGCCAAGGTGTACGGCAAGTTGAAACAAGTGCGGTTGGTTTTTCGCAAACTCTGCTAACACTGCGCGAGACACTGAAAAGTATGGACCGGAACGCGCGGCATCGCTTTACGGCGGTGGGCCCACGCAACTGCTGAGCTCCAAACGACGCGCAGCGCGCCATCAAACTGATTGTTGCATCTGCAGTTCTGCGCATCTGACACATTATAGGCTAGCGGCGTAACATAGGAGGACAATTTAAATGCAAAGCAATATCTACGTTTAAATGGACACCCAACAAGTGCCAAGACATGTAGAAAAATAGTTCCCTGACACACTAAATAAAGTCTGACTACCACAGCTCATGGTTCACGTCCCACGTTCCCTTTGAACAACGTCGATGTATATATATATTAGTATTAAGTACTACTACATGTGAATTTTTATTTGTTACGTGTTTATATTACCTATGACAAGACAATAGTAAAATACTAAAAGGATGTCACTAAGCAGATTCTGGCGTAGAAGAGGGAAGCACTGGAAAGCACAAGCAACTCTAAGCAAGAACTAACGCCTCTTGCTGCCCCAGACACCTCTGCTAGCCCCACACCCTAGATCCGTACACTCCAATAAATATGAGACTTTCCTGTAATTTTTTCTTACTCAAAAGACAAAGACTTATGAAAAATGAATTTTATTGTCGATACATGTCAATATATTGCCAATATATTATATACATTATGTCTATATATATATATATATATATATATATATATATATATATATGTGTGTGTGTGTGTGTGTGTGTGTGTGTGTGTCTGTGTGTGGTGTTTCTAACCTTCTACTCTCAATGGCAGCAGAGAAGCAGGAGAAAGATTTTTTTTCAACCCCTGCACTATGCGCTACCGTTCATCACATTGAGGTGAGTGGAAATAATCGTGACCGACCAACTGACCTGCTTTGCATGGCAGCCTTTATGTCAGTTACAAGCATTGATTTTCCAGATCCAGAAGTGTAGGCTGCACTCTGGAACAAGTGTGTTGTGAAAATATTATCTCTTATCAGGTTATTGTGCTGGAGTTGCATATGCACGTGGGCATGGCAGGAAGAAGTTTCAGATGGACAGTGTTGGAAATGGAGAAAGTGATGGGGGCAGGGCAACTGTATAGAGAAAGGGATGGTAGGAGAAATTGGAAAGAAAGTGTGGAGGCTGAGAGGAGGAAGCAGGTAAACACTGATAGGGAGAGGGCTAGGGAGGGTCACAGAGAGAGAGTTGGGAGGAGGATACGACAGAGGTGGAGGCAGAGACTGATAGTGAGAGAGGGCAGGAGTAGGTCGATAGGGAGAAGTGAGCAGGAGGAGATGGATGGGTGGGATGAGGAGGAGTGGATCTAAGGAGAGTTGAGCAGAAACAGATGGACAGAGGAAGAATGTGCAACTCAACATGGGCAGAGATCGATGGTGAAAGATGAGTAGATGGACACAGAAGGGAAAGAGGGAGAGAAGGGCTCAGAGTGGGGGAGGAGATGGGCAGAAGGGTGGTGCCAGAGACAGGCAGAGAGGAGGATGAGAAGGAGAAATGCAGAATGGGGGTCGGCGAGGAGAAGGACAGAAAGGGAAGGGAGGAGGGTGTAGGGAAAGAGGGCGCTGGGGAGAAAATGGACAGTGCAGAGAAGTGTATGGACAATGAGATTCAGTAAATATGATATAAACCAATAGAGGGGGAGTTGGAGATGTGGGCAATATGTATGCCAAATGTATAAAATGTGCAGGAGTTCTAGGGAAAAGGCTAGTTATGTTAATAAAAACGTGAAAGTGAACTTTGCAGTTCAAGCACCCCATGTCTTCTCTGTCATGGAATCAGTGCTAGAACACTCACAGCTTCCACACTGGTAAATTAAGACTAGTGTAGCTAATATATCATGAAACAAAAGCTCAAATAAAATTCGATGCTGCAGAGAATATAGTTCCCACTGTATTTTCATATACAGTCACGTTCAGAAAAAATAGAACGCATTACTGGCTTGAGAGAATGTGTTGCTTCCATCTGGGAAATTGCTGTTCGACTGTACAGCGGGTGTGTGAAAATGGTTAATGTTAAAGCACAGAACACGACCAGATGGGTCTGGTCGCACCACCTGGCCAACCCTGCGAGAAGATCGACATTTTATCCGAATGGTACTGGAGGGCTGACCTGCGTCGTCCTCTGGTGCCACACTGGAACAGTGGAACACATCGTACACTATCAGGTGTGACAGTCCACGCCATTTATTACGGCACTGTTTACGTGTGCGTCGTCCAGTTCTCTGCCTACCTTTGACAAATGTGCCGAAACATGCTGGATGATAATGGTATATGAGTCGACATCATTGAGGACAGGGATGGCATCAGATAGTCTTTTCGGACGAACCCTGGTTCTGTTTGTTTGAAAATGACGGCTATGATTTGGTTCATGACAGAAATGGTAAGCAGTATCACTATGACTGCATTCGCACAAGACCTGTGCCACTGGTGGTGCTGGTAAGTTCCTATGGGGCCAAACTGCTGAGGCCATCGGTCCCTAGGCCAACGCACTACTTAATCTAACTTAAACTAGCTTACACTAAGGGCAATACACACGCCCATGCCCAGGGTGGACTCTAACCTCTGATGGAGGAAGCCGCGCGAACCATGGTAAGGAGCCTCAGACAGTGTGGCTACCCCGTGCAGCGTTCATACAAGACGTACAGCGCCAGCTCAAGACCTTATGGTATGTGGTGCTACTGGGTACAACGAAAAGTCACAGTTGGTGTGTGTCCAAGGCAATGTGACCAGTGTGACATACGTGGATGACATCGTGAGACCTGTAGCCATAACCTTTCTGCACAACACCCCAAACGCCATTTTTCAGGAAGACAATGTACGACCACCTGTTGCTGAACGGGAAATTGCCTTTTTGGTGTCCCAGCCTCTTGTCCTGGCCCGCCAGATCACCAGTCTTGTTGTCAATCGAAAAAGTGTGGGATATGGCAGAATGACAGGTGCAGTGCTGTGACCCAATGGCAACCACCACAATTGAACTTTGGAATGCAGTGAATGTAGCATGGATGGCTATACCATAGTACACAAATTGCGCCTTATCTGCATCGATGCCTTCAAGTACAGAACAAATTATCGTGGCCCATGACTGAGTCAGTGCCTACTAGGCAACAGGACACATGCTGAACCGAGGTGACTCAAATGGAAATAATTTCTACAGGAGATGTAGATGTAGATACTAATGTACATGTGCTGTGAATATGTACGTTCTATCTCTCCTCGTTCAAAGTGTTCTGTTTCTTTTCTGAACATGAGTGCATATAATTGTATAAGGGTGGTGTAACTTGATACAAATAAATATCTCGGAAAGGCCACGTCATACGAAGAAAATGTTCTAGATGAAATGTTAGTACAATAGGTCACCTCCTAATCACCCCTCCTGCGTAGGTAGGCTCAACTTCGTATTTTCAAACCTGAACCCTGAATTTTTATGGCATAATTGAATTCTACCCAAAAAAAGGTAGAGTTCACTCAAACCATTGTTTCCCGTTCATGATTTATGGCTCTGTAATCAATAAATATATACTGCGTAAGTTCTTGCAGTTGAGAACCGAATCATCAGGGTTGATATTTACTTATTTATTTAACCTGATTTAAATAGAGCATGCAGGCCCTTTCTTACATCAGACCAGAGTTTCACAAATACAGTACCTTTTCTACCTGACAATTACCGAAGAGTTAACAGTTTAATATGACAAATAGTATTAAAATGATTTGAGTATTTGAGGTGGCAATGTGAGTAAATAATACAGACTATGAAGTAATAAAGTTAATTCTGGTAGTATTTGCCTTACTGCAGCGGCTGCCACTAGTAGTGATAATAGTAATAATAACAGTAGTAACGACAATAACAAAGACAATAATGATAGTGCAAGAAAACACTCGTTATCAAGCAGCGTTTCTTTCGTTTGTGGTTCAACTATGGTTGTGGGTATGTCCGTGCGGTTCTAGGCGCTGCAGTCTGGAACCGCGAGACCGCTACGGTCGCAGGTTCGAATCCTGCCTCGGGCATGGATGTGTGTGATGTCCTTAGGTCAGTTAGGTTTAACTAGTTCTCAGTTCTAGAGGACTAATGACATCAGAAGTTGAGTCCCATAGTGCTCAGAGCCATTTGAACCATTTGTGGGTATGTGAAGTACATGTTCAGTTCTTTGTCTCTGATAGTGTGATGGGCTGCACCTTTTACTTCATCACTACACACCTTTTTCCACATCACAACTGGTCTATTTCTGTTGTCGATTGACTTATGGGCATGTCTGAGTTCTGCAGTTCTCACAGCTTGGCTGACACTGTTGCGCTTGTACTTGCAAGCAATGTTATTTTCAGGGGTGGTGAGTAGTTTGTTTGTCCGATTTGGAGCGCCTCTGACGTTCATGAGCTGCTTTAGTTCAACAGTTAGCCAAAGTACAGGTTTCTTTCTTAATTTTCTTGTCTTTAGGGGAGCATATTTGTCATATAGTTGTTAGTAAATCCATGAAGCTTTTCTTTTATATGCGAGAAGTTTACAGAAGACGTCCCCCAAACCATTTCTTGCACCACGGTTGCAAGTTCATAAAAATTAACACATTTGAAATCTCGGTACACGGTCAGCTACAGTTCCTTTCTGAGGAATTGTAGCTAGTACATCATGAAAACTATGTCTGAGGGGTACGAATTACTCTGCTTGGGGATTTCATTGCAATTATGTGTATGAGAGTGTGACTACTTTTCGAGTAATGGGTAGGAGCAAGTTGAACCAGCAAAATGTGTTTAGACGAAAACATGCACTTAAATTTCACACTGAAAGGGCAATTCTATAGGAAATTTTTGTCAGTGTCACTGTGTACTCGTATAATTACAGGACTGTTTGCTGATTCGAGACTTAAAACTGTAGTTTCGGAACAGCCAAAGAAGTCTCCCTTAGGAGGTTGGTTCAAAAAATGGTTCAAATGGCTCTGAGCACTATGGGACTTAACTACTGAGGTCATCAGTCCCCTAGAATTTAGAACTACTTAAACCTAACTAACCTAAGGACATCACACACATCCATGCCCGAGGCAGGATTCGAACCTGCGACCGTAACGGTCACGCGGTTCCAAACTGAAGCGCTTAGAACCGCACGGCCACACCGGCCGGCCGGAGGTTGGCAGAGAACACAAACCAAGCACGTTGTCCAAAAGTATTTAATTTCTACAAATATGTATTCCATTTGTTTATCTTCACTATAGTTGAATGTGTGTAGTACAATAGGTGTTAAATCAGCGTATGTATGCACCTACTTCACCCTTTCGTCGGTTACATCTCTTGTTGTCTTAGTGAGATATAGTCCTCTTGATTTACCGAACTTGTGGGAATACTTGATTTGAGTCATGTTTCCGACAGAAGTATTACGTAGATGTCGATGTCTTCAAATATAAGTCGGAACTTGCTGAGGCAAGCTCCCAGAGACTGGGAATTTGAGTGTGCTCAGTGCGCTCGGGGGCATCCCCACTGCTGGATATTTGCGACTCTGGGCCAGCGAGGGTTGGGGGAACAAAGCTTACCGGGGCGCTTTGAGGCAGGGAAACAGGGTTCCCGGAAGGAAGGCGACGTCTGTCTTCAGAGAGAGGGCCGGCTGGCTATGCATCACACGTTAAACAGCTGAGTGGAGACAGAAGAAGAAACAAACTCAGCACAACTTGAATAATCTGTGCACACCGGTATTGAAAGAAAAATAAACAGAATAAAAACGTAGTGTAACATTAATAGTTCTAATAATCAATAACAGCAGTAATATCGTAATAAATTACTAAATAAAAATTAATTATTTCATTCAGAGCCTTGTAAGAATACTGAAGTAATAGTGTAACAACGAATAATATTGGTATTGGAAGTATGTAAATTGAACAGAAAATTTATAATTAGCTCTAAAAGTGAAGTTAACGAACAAATGTTAATAACAGCAAAATGTTTTAAGGAAAGGCTTACAAAAGTAAATTGTTTCATTTAGGAAATGAAGTCACTAAAATAAACACAAAAACGGAAGTCAGTAAAAGGCGACATGTTTTTGGCTGATAAAGCTCAGGCATCCGAGTTCATCTACATTGCAGACTTATCTTTTTCAATTTTCGGGTTTCATCATTATCCTGCAGTCGTTTGTCCACACTTTTTGCAGCCTTATTCTCTATATCGTACTGTACACAATCTTTAGTCTTTCAGAAGTGAGAGGTGCGTATTGTAGGAAACAAACATCACGAGTTTCTTCTTCATTCTGGTGATTTCCGATCTGTCCCTGTACCACGCAAACTTCACTATTATGAGACTAGGTCTCGAAGATCCCGGCGTCTTTGGCCCCACTCTACGTCATTCAGTACCACCTGCAGACTTAGCTCCTCTCGGACAAGAGTGATTACCTATTTGTCAGTTTTCTCTGTTGTTTTCAAGAATCCCCAACAGTGAGATTATTGCTTCTCTGGTGTTGTTCAAGTTCGTCAAATTTGTCGATCAGCTTCTGTTCTAGCAGTCGTACCCTGCCCTCAGTTTCTTTTAAAGATTTATGCACTACAAGGACCTCGCTCGCATTCTTCACTATAGTGTCCTATGCTTTGACGGTCACTGGTGCGTCCACATCTCGTGGTCTAGTACCTAGAGTTGCTGCTTCTGTATCACGGGGTTCCAGGTTCGATTAAAGGCCGGGTTGGTGATTTTTTCTGCCCGGGGTGTTTGTGTTGTCCTCGTCATTTAATAATCAACGTCATCATACGCGACAGTGCCTAGATTGGACTGTGCAAAAAATTGGACTGTGTAGAAATTGGGACTTCATACGGGTGCTAATGGCCACGCAGTTCAGCACCCGACAAACCAAACATCATCACCATCACGTCATTGGTGCAGTGACATCATCACTGATGGTTGGCACTGCGATCTAGACAGTTTTTTCTGGCTGGAGCCCGGTACCCACCTCAGCCTCCACGAGCATGCCGGGCGATGCAGCCACAGTTCCCTGTGTCCGCTCGACTCCGTATTGTTCGCATGGCCGGATATACGAAGGAGGAGGGGGGCAAACCGTCCCTGCAGCGCTTTCAGGAGGTGCCAAATTCACATTCTAGAAGAAAAAAAACCTTCTAGTATCCAGCGCACAGTGTTCTAACGGTTGTTCATATGACTTTCAACGCACGCCAGTTGGTTTTTGAACATTTCTGAACGCATTCTGATTCGTGAACAAATCATAAGTTGGTTTTAGAATGCGTTCACTGTGTACGTGAGGTCTGTGCCAGGGGAATCCCCTCACATCTAGAAATAAAAAAAAATATTCCTGCAGACAAAAGAGAACGGGGTATATGAGATGATCGGAATAAAGCCGAAGGGGTGCGTGGCAATCGTTGTTTCTTCATGTGGTTGATAGAGTGTGCGAATGTTATGCGTTGTTATAAGTATTAGCGGAATTCATGCATTCAGACTACCAGGGTGAAAATAAACAACTAACAGCAATAACAGGTAAGAAAGATTACATATTATCTTCTCGCTGTATCCAAGAAAATGAAATTTTGACAGAAGACTTCTGCCACATCGCTACACCACTAGGAGCCAATTGTACAGCTCCAAGTTACCAGCCGCTCAATTCTATTCTCGGAATAGCGCGGGACTGATGACCTCAGAAGTTAGGTCCCATAGTGCTCAGAGCCATTTCATTAGCGCGGAAAACGTCTTCTACGAACACGTAATAACGTCTGATCGGAGAATAAAAGCAAGATAAGTGGCTAGTGATCCTGGCAGGGTTAGTGAAATTAACCGGGGATAAGATTTGACAATGGCAGGAATAGTTACAGCGTTAGTGATGACAAGATTGTTTGTTAGAACGAGGAAGGAGAAGAAACGGGGACATCAGAGAAACTATATGGAAGAATGCGACGATACGAGATTTATATAAAAATTTCGTACTACAACTACTACTACTTTTCGATCTCATGCTTGAGAAACTGGATCATATGAATGAAATGTGAAATTATTCCCTAACATAAAACTTGTAGTAGGCCTAATAGACATTTGATACTGGCGCTTCGTGAATTATATTCTGTCGTGTTATTTCAGTAAATAAGATAGATAAAACGACCATTTTTACCTAACCAGTCTCGCTGATTTGGCCTCTGTTACAATATTAGAAAAGCTTATTTCGTTTCATTTAGCACACAGTGACAAAGTAGACTAATCAGATTTAGAAACCACACCAGTGCTGTTCCTATTAACAGATTTGCAGTATTAGAGAACATCTTGGTTTTTAATGTAGCGAATCGCTTGAGGAACTTTTACGAGGTAATAGATTCTTTCGCAGAAAGGAAAGCACGACCTGTTAAGCTTAGCAAGATTAAAGAGAAAAAATGCTGGGACCTAAGTATTGAAGTAATGTATACTGTCTTGCTTGTCTGTTGTCTTTACTGCTTTTATGTTTCCTCTATTTAATTTTATGTCACACAAAAGAGAAAGTTATTAGCTAACAGGCAATAGAGAGAGTTCTGAAATTCTCGTTTTTTAGGTTCTAGGACTTCTACACGGAAGTGAGAACATAATAAAGACTAGTTATGAACTTGGTGGCAATGGACACAACTTTAACAAATGTGAAAACCGTATGTAAAATTTTGAAAGGCAAGTATTATGCAAGTCTTTATTTTAAGCCACATTAGAACCTGTAATATTTGTATTGTAAAATAAAAAAAATAAAAAAAAACACCTTTGCTTGCTGCACTGTAATTTATTTGTCAAGCAGAAGTTATTTCTCCCAGACGCGTATAGTCTTTTTTTTTAATTCTAAGGCATCTTTAGTGAGATAGTTTGTTGGAATCTGCGTTTCCTCTCATTCGGTCTGGAGGTCGCACTACCACTTCGTTTCCGAAACATGAGCACCTTTTCATATTCCGAACTTCTCCCTTCACACTGCTCACCGTAATTACCCTTACGTTTGTAGTGCACTACCTATAGATATTTGTTCGAAAACTGAACTTTTAAACACGGCTATCATTTACGAAACAAATATTTATGTGCTTGCTACAGAGGATGGTCACGCACACAAACTTCTTACATTTCATATGAAACTGTATATGATATATTTTGTGGTGGAAGGTAAGATATTGTAACTACATTTACTCGCTGTGACGAAGATTGCTTGAAAACAGGCAAAGAGGCGAAATTTGCTAATAGTGCAATAGCGTGGAATAACGTGTTTATTTAAAAAATAGGAACAGCCTAGACAGAAGAATGACTTTCCTCAAGAAATTTGCAGCGACTGTGGAGCCACGAACACGAAAGACACATCAACCAATAAAAGTATTTTAATAAATATGATAAATTTAAAGAGCCACAGTTTAAATACCTTTCTCGAAGAGTAAATATCTTTCCCTCATTCCAGCAAAAATGTTGAAATCAGTGAATATCTTGTACCACGCGCTTTCTAATGTACCGTTCCTTCTTCATTAGGGGTATAGCTTCGTATACCGTATCGTGTTACATGGTTCTTGCCTATGCTTTTTAAGAAAAAGTGGGATCACTATTTTCATACTTCCAGGTTAGTATATATTCCTTGTATCTAGTTTTGAAATATCTGCCTGCAATCCTCTAGTTCTCAGACTTAGAAACTTCACATTATAACTGGTACTGGTCTGGTTTTGCTAATGATGCTTGTAAATGTGACTGTTGTGTGCCTTTTGTTCTGTATGACATGCGTAATCCTTGTTTCCACCGAGCGAGGTGGCGCAGTGGTTAGCACACTGGACTCGCATTCGGGAGGACGACGGTTCAATCCCGTCTCCAGCCATCCTGATTTAGGTTTTCCGTGATTTCCCTAAATCGTTTCAGGCAAATGCCGGGATGGTTCCTTTGAAAGGGCACGGCAGATTTCCTTCCCCATCCTTCCCTAACCCGAGCTTGCGCTCCGCCTCTAATGACCTCGTTGTCGACGGGACGTTAAACACCACTAACCTAACCTAACCTTGTTTCTTCAGTGTATTTCTGTGCGTATAGTAATGTGTAGCGTTTTTTTTGTTTTGTTTGTCACGTCATAACTGCTTCTGATCTGTTTCTCTGTGTGTACTCTAATATAAACAGTATAGAATTTTTAGCTATTTGTGTGCTCTGCTTCTTTCACTTTCCTTTAACTGTTTTCTTGTTATGTTATTTTGTGGTATATTGGTGCAACATCGATAGTGTTTGGCTGTGAACTGTATTGTTTGTAATTTATTTTCATAATTTTCTCCGCTGGATGGGCTATTATTTTGTCTGTGTGTCATTTGTTGGAGAGTGCACAGTTTGTTGTTTTGTGGGTGATTCTGTGTGACATTTATAACCGTTCCTCTTGTTGCTCTTATTGAGTAAATATTAGCGTGAACTTATCGCTGTCTCTTCCCAAAATAATGATAATAATAATAGAACTGAGGAATGGCCGAAAATATAAAAATGGCACCATCATTTATATAAAATCAATAAATCCTCCCTTCCATCCTCAACTGAACATAGATGCATATCTTACAAAAGATTTGTGAGACATGTCGATCATATTCTGCATTCATAATAAAGCACCCACCTTGACCACAAGTATTTATCAATTTCTTTAACCCTTTCACCCGGTCACGAAATCTGACAACGGCTGGGAGAGCCCTGTGCTGACCACATGACCACACGCACCTCCATATCGGCATCCAGTGACGCATGTGGGCTGAGGATTACACGGTGGCCGGTCGGTACTGTTGGGTCATCAAGGCCTGTTCGGACAGAGACTTTTTTAGGGAATAGATGAAGCGTAAGTGAAAACCCAATTAACTTTGACGTGATACATTCTATTAACATCATTTTTTTCCTCCCAAAATGGCGTAATACCGAAATGCGTAATGATTAAGGAAATCATTAAATATTTGTTGTTAAGAGGAGTGCTTTATTACGAGTAAGGTGAACTATCAGTGTATTATGTCTGTAAATCATATGGATTCCAGTAATAAACAGAATTGTGACAGTAACTTACGATTAGTTAAACACCGTTCATTCGTCTATATCTGACGACGAGTTTAGTGCGTGGTGTCGTCAATCATATTCACAAACACTACTGTCACTAAGGACAATATTTTTTCCACATATGCCAGTACAGTTCAATTTAAATATATATTTTAGCTCATTGACTCATACAAATCTCTAATTTTAACTCGTATCATTTTCCATACGAAGCTTGCTGTCTCTTCGACGTCCTCTGCCCATGTTAAGGTAAAATATAACTTTCAGCATTAAAATTTTTGATACGTAGCATGTGCTGTAAATAGGTAACTTTTATGATTCTGCTGTTTGGAACCCGTCATTTTCCCTCCAAAGAAATTATTTTCAACATTTACTGAATGGAGGGTTCAGTTCAGTTGACTACCTTTGGACGCTGACAATGTGCTTTAATGACTATAATCTTTTTCAACCTCACTAAAGAAAATTAAAAAGAAATGAAGGAAGCTTGTACATAGTGCCAGATAAGAATAATTTTAAACGTAATCCTTCCCCGTTTGTTGACCTTCAGAAAATATCGTAAAATGCTTTTTGCGGCATCCGGAACCTCAGAAGACCGTGGAGACCAATTTTATTACAGTCAGTTTTCGGCGGTCTTGACTGCGAGGAAGACGAATGGAAGTTGACTGTCACTCTTTGAACGTGGGTTTCTGCCGCCCCATCACGAGACATGAAGATGTTTTCGACGTCTGTTCTCCTTTGTAGCGACTGTCGATGACGCGGTAGCTTGCGCCCCCTCCCATCTTCCCACGACAATAAAAAGGAAGAAACGAACAACTGAGGAAGACGCGTTGGAGCGCTTGCTATGCGTCCACTACCGAAGAAATTATCAGAATACTGCTACAAACGCTAATGTTATGCATTCAGTTTTTACTACGCTTCACCGTAGTTGATTCCGCTAAAGAGTAATACCATCGTCTAACCTCCATGATTAACAAGCTACATCACCAGACGTCGTTACGACTTATGTAATCAGTCAGAAGCTGCCATAAGTCGCTTATTATACCAGAAACATTCCCTCAATAAAGTAAATACCAGTGATAAACATATATTTTCAGTGGATGTCTTGGTATCCGTTACTTTTACAAAGACAAGTGAACTATGGTGATTAACTACCGTTCATTATTATGCCTAGCCCAGTAACTTGTAATGAATGTTGCAGTGCGGTTCAAAGTGTCAAATACGAGGGTTGGAACTTTCATAGTGAAAACTATTTATTTACTGCTTATACAAAATAGATACGTGTTCCGAAGTTTTACTGATCTTCAAAGTAACCACCAGCATTGTGTATAGCCTGTTGTCAGCGATGTGGAAGTCGTTGGATACTCTTAGCAGTATCAGATGTGTCGACGGTAGGAGCAGCACGGTCTATTGCCCGACGAATTTGTAGCAGTTCTGAAGCGAATGCCTTGAAGTGTTTCCTTCAGTTCAGTAATCGAGTTGAACTTACGAGGGCTTAAGTCAGAGGAGTGCAGTAGGTGGTATAGCACTTAGCAGCCCCATCAGTCAAACAAATCAGTAATAGCTTGCACAGTATTTGCTTGAGCATTGTCCTGCAAAATGATGGTCATGTCTAGCAAGAAAAGTCATAATTTCTCTCTCTATGCTGTTCACTTTTGGAGCACACCCTACAACCAGCTCAGAGATAGAAGTGATGACACTTTCTGCAGAACCTGACCATCATTTTGCAGGACAATACTCGAGCACGTCTACATCTACATCTGCATCTACATGGCTACTCTGCAATTCACACTTAAGTGCCTGGAAGAGGGTTCATCGAACCATTTTCCTACTACTTCTCTACCACTCCACTCTCGAACGGTGCGTGGGAAAAAGGAACACCTAAATCTCTCCCTTCGAGCTATGATTTCTCTTATTTTATTATGATGATCATTTCTCCCTACATAGGTGGGTGTCAACAAAATATTTTCGTATTCGGAAGAGGAAGGTGGTGATTGAAATTTCGTAAATAGATCTCGCCGCAAAGAAAACCGCCTTTGTTTCAGTGACTGCAACTTCAACTCGCGTATCATGTCAGTGACACTCTGCTGTTACTGATTTGTTTGACTGATAGAGCTGCTAAGTGCTGTACCACTGCTGCACTCCCCTGACTTAAGCTTTCTAAACTGAAGGAAACACTTTAAGGCATTCGCTTCAGAACTGCTACAAATTCGTCGGGCAATAGACCGTGCCGCTCCAACTGTCGACACGTCTGGCACTGCTCAGACTATCCAACGACTTCCACATCGCTGACAACGGGTTATACACAATGCTGGTGACTACTTTGAACGTCAGTAAAATTTTGAAACACGTATCTATTTTGTACGAGCTGTAAATATATAGTTGCCACTATTAAAGTTCCAACCATCGTACAAGACATTATTTCGCGGCATAGTAAGCACGTCTGTGTAAATAACAGTCGGTACATTCAGCAAATAATTCAGTCTGTCGACGAAAGAAACCATTTGAGTAGTGGCGTGCATGCAGGGGAAGCAGTTAAATCACTGCTTCATTTACATTAATTATAACAATACAACACGTAATTAAAATCACACGGTTATTAAAAACTTCTACGTAAAACCGTAACAAAAATAGTTCAAATGGCTCTGAGCACTATGGGAATTAACTTCTGAAGTCATCAGTCCCCTATAACTTAGAACTACTTAAACCTAACTAATCTAAGGACATCACACACATCCAAGCCCGAGGCAGGAGTCGAACCTGCGACCGTAGCAGTCGGCCGGTTCCAGACTGAAGCGCCTAAAACCGCTCAGCCACAACGGCCGGCAAAACCGTTACAGTTCTTCTAAACACATAGAAGTAATTCGTTCATTAGGCTACTTTACTGATATCGTATAATGAGCTGAGCAAAAGAGATGTCCACCGTGTAGCTGAGCAGCGAGAGAGTACAAGTAGCGCCTCCGTTGGTGACGGGCCGTGTGCGTGTTTCCTGCCACAACGGATGGTAGCTTCGAGCGGACGTATAACACAGAGACAGAGTAACTGAGTGTATTAGTAACAGTACGGTACTGTTTTGTGCAGTTTACGAGTTAGCTGAATGTGTATGAAAGTGTGTGAAAATGCCAGGTAGCTTCTACCAGTAATCGGTATGCTTGCGGCAGCATGAGTACATAGTAAGTTCCCGAACGCCGCACATAAAGTCGAGGTTTTCTGGTGTCCATACATCGAATTCTGTAGGTGATAAGAAGGTAGGTGCAAGTGTTTAGGAGAGCCCTTGGGCAACGGACCATTTTTATACCCAAAAGAAGGATCGCCTTAGCGTCACAGTTCTGCAGTACAAGGTCAAATAATGAATAGTACACACTTCCTCCCTGCATAGGCAAATTGAGCAAATCCCTACGTGCTTTTTGATGTGGTCCCCTGGGGCTTGATGAGATATATGGAGATGCCACTAGTCATTGGAGTTCATCGGAAAACCCCACAAACAGGGGTTCTTAACTATAGTTTCGCCGTCACCAGTGGAACAAATCCCAGCCGAATATTTCGAGACGGATATGAAGAGCAAATGGCTGAAACTTTTAAGACATATACCTAAGATCCAGGTGTCAGAGATCCTTGCAACGTTTCTTCACATCTTTATCCAACGTACAGAGATTGAAAACCAGAATACTTCTACACTTAAAATTCGATACTAGGCGAAATCTAAATAATAAGTAATCCTGGCAAATTGGTCAAATTTTAGCGGTATGTTCTTTAGGCACTTATCAAAAAGAGTCATCTCCCCGTTCTTAAAAATCATTACCCGTTATCTAGAAACCACCCAAAAACTTGATTTTTGCCTACCAAAAATCCAGCAGCAGATTTCGAATCGGCTATGAGCAGCAAATGTTCTTAAGATACCGAAGTGAAACACACTTCCAAATTTTCTTGATATTTTTATGCATTTCCAGGGCACATAGTCTCAAAGTTACCTTACTTGTACATGAAATACCCTACTTGTACATAAAATCCACCGTGAAGCGAAAACGTACTTTATACTGTGGCTTATCTCAGCGAAATACACTCTGGTGTGTCTCCATTATCATTTGGGAATTCCATGTTGTAGTACTGAAGCAAATGCAAAATTTCTTTGCGCATAAAATCTGGTCTGACATATATAATTAATTTTCTTTTATTTCAGTTTCACGTAAGTAAACTATCTAAATTTTGGTCAGTACATTTCTTTTAATATGAGTGACTTGTCCAGCCTCATCAGGAATAAGAAAGGAACCAGCGGGAAAATGCTGCTATCGGAGCTCTAAAGAGCCAAGATGCTCCTGTATATTTAAAAATAGTCTCAATTTTAACTGGTGTCCCAGCTGCATCATTCTACCTTCCACAACACCTTTACAAATTTCATTAGAAATTTTAGCATACTAACATTTTCGCACCTTGTTTATGCTGAGTGAGAGTGTTAAATAGACGGAAAATAATCAATAAAGGGATATACAAGACACTGTTTGTGTTACATACAGTACGAAGAGGACAATGACAGTGTAAGAGGAGGTGGGACTCAATGGCAGTTGACAGTAACAAGACATTGCTAGGAATGAAAGTGGAAATGAAGCCAGTGGTAATGAAAGACACGATATATGTAAATGTCAATGAGGAAGAAAGAGATAGTATGACAGTGAGAAGAGACAGCAGCAGTTGGAAGAAAGGAATCAAACATTAGCAGCAAGAGGGGGCAAGGGGTAGACAGTAACAGAAGAGACTGTACTTGTAGGACAGAACGAAGGGGACTGTGACTGTGGCACAAGAGACAATTACAGAGAGACACAAAGAGATAATGACCATGAGTTGGACTGAATAAGTGGGTGAGAAAAGACAACTGGGAGTTGGTGGGTGTGAGCGACTTACTTATGAGTTAAATGTATTGTAATAGAGTGTCATTTCGAAAAGAAAGAAATAATTAAAGGTAGACTCTCAACCGAACTACCGGTGTTGGTTCACAAGACTAGTAAATTCTCTAGACATTTTAAGTGTTTGTGTAGCTAAATGTGACCGGTTATCCTGTAGCGGTGGCATAAATATGGTGTTTCGCTAGTATTCTGTGTTGTTTGGAAATAATAGAAACACATGTTGAAACAAAACAGGGTACACACATTTGGAAAATTTAATGAAGTCGGTAAAATAGGACGGACGGTATGTTAACTATCTCTGTCCATCTGGAGAGACAGCTGCTTTTAGGGAAAACACAACAAAAATTTTCATGATTACCACCTTTAGTACGATATACCAGTACATTGTCAACAGGTAAGTCGAAAAACTGACATCTTTAAAAGACTTGTAGTACATTGCGTTTTCTGGGAAACAAGAGTTGCCCTTTTGAGGACACAGTGAAATGACAAATTCTGTTAAACATGGAAATTATGTGAAACTGCTGAAGTAGACGGCAGAGTGATCTAGTACAAGCTGCAGGTTCGTTTATTTTATCACCAATGAAGCAGGAAATTGTGGATGTTCATTTTGTAGTCGTCGTGGTTGATGAAACTTTAGATGTGGTAAGTAAAGGACAGTTTTTTATTGTACTGTGTTCTGTGTACAAAGGAAAGATAACGAAAAGAAGCTGTGGGCACCGTGGTGTAAGTAGGCATTTGGAGATCTTATCCGGCAATTTTACAAGAGTTCTGAGGTACAGAAAAATTTATTGCACAAACTTCTGATGGTGCAACGACTATGGCGGGCAGTCTGAATGGGGTTAAAGCGTTAATCAAAGTTATGCATTATGAAGCCATAATTTTTCACTGTTATGCCCATCAACTAAACCTTGTTTTGTCATGGAGCACCAGCCAAATACCAAAGTATACAACATTGTTTATATCGCTTAATGTACTTGCCGTTTTTTCCAAGATCTCCTAAACGTGTTGAAGTTTTGGACACATTTTTCCAACATCGTGTTCCTTACATCTGTCCAATACTATGAAAATTACTATTCAAGAATGGGAAGCACTGTGCAGTAATAGAACTAAACTTAGTGAAGTATTTAGCTCTATACTAGAATATCCACAAGAAATTCATTCAGATATTTTAGCAACAATCTCAAATTTGTTTTTCTTTTGAACGCATTCTACGAAATATTTATCTTCACCGATGTTTTACACAATATCCTTCAGAATCCATGAAGTCATATTTTTTACCGTAAACAGCAGATCCAAGAAACTCGCCGCTCTACATCACGACTGATGATAAGTTTTCCAAGAAAGAACATTCAGGCAGAATAACTTTCGAAGAGGATATATATCAGTAACAAATGGATCTATTGCGGAGTGTTTGATAACATTGATATCAGCACGGTTTTAAGATTTCAGGAGTATTCTAAAATGAAATTTTGACATTACTGTCAAATGAAAACTATGTACGACATTCTAACTAGTTCCCTGAAAGCAGCTTCCAAAGTCCCCTAGAGGCATAAGGAAATTCTTCACAGAAACTAGACTGAAAACTGAGCTAACCGTAGTGTACGGTACTGAATACTTTAGAAATAAGCCCACAAGTGAATATGGAAAACTGTTGAGCATTAATTCTACGTTAAGCACATGTTTTCAACAGTATACAATTGCTATATTTCTTCGGTAGAAAGGTGGTATTCAGTGCTGTAGAGAATCGAAAGCTACTCTTGAAATTCTAATGGAGTAGAGAGACTGTCTCATCTTCAAAATTGGCTGACAGAAAAAAATCGCAGCACCAAGAAGGAGCTGTGCGACATAAACGAAAGTTGGTAGGCTTCTTCTTACCATCTGAAAGATGATGTCTATTCAGATTTCGAGCCCGTCGCATAAGACTGGCACTAGTAGCGCGACTGTGACGAAGCAAATCAGGTTTGTTTTAAATACACTCTGCAACGATCTTGAGGGTTGGTTACCATTGAGACTGGACACGGTGAGCCAAAGTTAGTGAAGAATGGCTTTATCAACGAGGTCGTGTAACAGAGCTGTGAGGAGCTGGATGTTGCTTCTGTGATACTGCAGAAATGATTAGCAAGAATGTAGCCACCGAATATGACTGCTGGCAACTGTGGTCACGAGAATATATGGCTGTTAGAAGACTGGGCTCTGGACGGCCATGTGAGACTATAGAGAGGGAAGACATCGTGTTCAGCGTGTGACTCTGGTGCATCGTGGTGCGTCTGCAGCAGCAATTTGAGCAGCAGTCGCCACCACAGTGACGCAGCGAAATGTTTAACGTCAGTTCCCTCACGCCTGGTAGCATCCATTCCGATGACACCAAACCACTGCCATTTACGACTTCAGTAGCATCAAGTGAGAGCCCCTTGGAGATCACAGTGCATGTCTGTTACATTATCTGATCAGAGCTGGTTCTGCCACTGTAACGTAATGGCTTTGTGTTGGTTAGAAGGAGACTAGCTGGTGGCCTGATACAAGCCTGTCTGCTGCTAGATGCAGGGGACCGATACCTGGAATTATGGTCTCGGGTGCAATTTCGTATGAATAGCAGGAGCTCTATCGTCGCTATCTGATACGTCCAGACTGCTAATTTGTGCTTCGATTGTTGTGCTGCCATTAATGACAGCACCCTAGGAGTATTTTCAACAGGATACCACTTGCCCACATACTGCTGTTGTTACCCAACATGCTCTACGGTTTATCGACACGTTGTCTTGACCTGCTCGATCACGAGGTCTGTTTCCAATCGAACAGATGTGGGTTATCATGAGAGACAACACCAGCGACATCCACAAACAGTATTATCCGTCCATGTATTAACTGAGCGAGTGCAACAGGTGTGGAACTCCATCCCACAAACTGACATCCAACACCTGCACAACACGATGCATGCATGTCTGCATCCTTGCATTTAACATTCTGGTGGTTACACCTTTTATTAAGATACTAGCATTTCACATTTGTAATGGCTTATCTCATGCTTACATTAACTTGCGACTTTGCAATGATAATCACTGAAATATGTTACCTAGACTAACGCATTCCTACAATCTCATTATTCTAGATTAATAATTTGCGGTATTGTGATTTAAAAAGAAGCTCGTCTACTAGGAAAGCTCAGATGGAAAGAATTTTATGGGGAGATGGTTACCCCCTCCCCCCACTCCCCACCAGGACAGAACAATGGAATTTCAGTTCTGTTGATCTTCCAAACGTGATCTAGCGAAATGTCACGGTTGAGATTAAACAGACAACTAGTTATTTTATGTAAAAGATGTCCAGTTCAAAGAGTTAGTGCAGCATGGTGTGTTATTTCACATGTCAAACTCCAATGCTATGCATTTGTCTGTTTCGTTGTATGATGCACTTTCCGTTGCTGACGATCATTTCATAGGATTGATGTGAGCATAGCATAATTTCTGAACCATAATCGGATGTCAATAATGAGCGCTATACACCTCCAGAAAGCTATGTTGTGCACGATTCACAAAAGATTCTGTGTTTTTCTTTGGTGTAGAAGGAATCAATTTTATCATCTTAAAGTTTGGCATCATACTGAGTGGATAGAAAACTTGCAGGGTGCATGTAATCCACATGTTGGAAATATATGTCCTGCATTAGAGTATCAAGAGTATTACATTATACATAACTAACATTTTTGAAACCACTTGGCTTTAAAATTATAGCATGTTTACGGGTACAACTGTGTAGCCTTAGCTCTGCTTGTGTTCATATTCTACAATAATTCCTCCCTTGCCAATACCTTCTTGGTAATGATCCCAGACCCAAGAACATACTTTACAATTGATAGCATAGCTGATTTACATTAAATGCTTCAAACTCCATCCATCTGGAACTCCATCATGCATAAACCGCAAGTTTCTTCTTAACCATTTGTTATGTCACCACAACACTCTCGTATCTACTACACACCGATAAGGGGTGCCGACTTTCTCTACATGCGTGCATCTGGAGACATCTTGCACACTTCACAATAAATAGGCTGTAGTGGGTATGATAGCCTCCTACTTCTGGTCAGTTTCAAATTAAACCGATGACAGTGTTTCAGGGAGGTTGGTCAAAGACATTGTGGGAGATCTTTCAATCTCTGACTTTATCCTGTGAATTTATCTCTGACTTTATACTGTGAATGCGGAATGCAAAATACCCCCATCCACATAGGGAATGATGGGCAGTTGTAATCATAAATCACACGCAATGATCGAAGCCGTAGAAGTATGTAGATAACCTAACTGCATCGGTATAGAGAGCTATCTGGTATACTTTGGTGTATATGTCAGAGAATTGTCCATGAATGCATGTACTGCACAGTCGTCTATCTACATTCGCAATGTGGTACGTGGTATAAGCAAAGTAGTGGAGGGTGGTTTAGATGGAAGAGCCTTGGTGAGATCAACGTTTTCCATGGATGGCCAGCTGCAGTATTAGGAATCAATGCCCTTGATCTATTTGAAACAAAATGGTTCAACTGGCTCTGAGAACTATGGGACAACATCTGAGGTCATCAGTCCCCTAGAACTCAAAACTACTCAAAGGTTTATGTAGCCCAACGACATCACACACATCCATGCCCGAAGCAGAATTCGAACCCGTGACCGGAGCGGTCGCGCAGTTCCAGACTGAAGCGCATAGGACAGCTCAGCCACAGCGGCCAGTGCTGAAACAAAATGCCTAGATATCTGCTACCTCATCACTGTGGAATATGAGATTAAATGTAGATGTCATTACCTCGGGACAGCTGTTTGGTAACGTTCCACAACGCTGCAAACACTCCCAGTTTCCACATGGTGCAATGTCCTCAGCATTTTTGTCAGTAAGAAACACTGCCTCTGTCTTTTATTCCAGCAGACCTGTGTGTTGTCGGAGAAGCATAGTTTACACCATGTGATGTCCAGCTCTCTGTGAGAGCCAATAGATCGAGACATGTTAATGTCAGTTCAGCTTCTGTCAAGCAAAGTCATGGCGGATAAACATGATGCATGGCGGAGTGCAAAGCTGTCGTTGCACACTGCTGGGATGTGTTACAGCAGAAAAACAATGTATCAAATTGTTTATAAAAGAACAACACCGAAATCCTCTCTTGGTACTGATAGTCTGTGGGATATGATCCTCCTATAGTATGGGTGACAAAATTTTATACTGCTGTGTGCAAGCGACTTCGAACATTTGCAAGCAACTTCGACCACTGACCACCTGTTCCAATGGACCAATACTGTATATTTCAAGGATCAGGACATATGCTTGATGTCAGCATGCAGGTGGTATTTGTTTTCGATATATTGGAAGTGACAGATGCGATAATATCTTATTGAGTTCTCTACTGGGTGACTTTGGCAAAGTGTTTATAGTTTGCAGTTTTTCTCAGTTGGATGGTACAAAATAATGGGGAGGGCAGAATGTTTGTGTGACAGATATTTATGCAACCTGGGAGATGCAGATCTCCTTCACACTGCAGTACGTGTATGTAGTTTGGAAGCCCACCACAGCGCACCAGCAAAATCATTGGCCTCCTCCCAGTTTGCATATAAGGTGAAGTCTTCTTAATTTTTCTAATAAGAAACACCACTTAACTGCTTGTCCTGGTTTTACTTTTCTACTCCGTCATGGTGTAAGACAAAGCTTCGTTTGGCACTGCCTTACATGCTGTACACTGTAGATGGAGTTATGACAATAAGTCCCCATTTCCACTGAGTGATCAAAACACAGTCCTGCAGCATTAGCTGACCCTGTTAGTACGTGGGTGAGTTGGTAGATGTAGCGCTGTCGGACTTCCGCTCAGTTAAATTGGGCTGACCGGATGGAGAAATCTGCAGGGAGGATGGGGAGGAGACTATGGAACAGTTTCAAGATGCAGAGAGACTGTCTAAATCTACGCTGGAACTTTTCTGCTTGGGGTCCTTATCAGATAGGTTCTAAAAAAGTTACTCATTTCGAGATATGAGAGTGCCACAAATATGATTCGTCAGTGGCCGTAATGATTAAAAGATATCTGCATAGGATCAAATGCAAGTGTGTGGTTGAATGAAGAGACTCGACTCCCAATTGCAGACAGAATGTCTACCACAAATAGTAAACACTATAGATCCGAAAACCTAGTGTATTTGTCATAATATTTTGTACATTTCTTACAACTAGGGTGGCATTTTTAAGTGACTTATTACATGGCGACATAAAAGTTTTCTGGGTTTGGTACCGCGACATAATGTAAAAACTACTTTTCTACAGCAGCAAAAGGTTTTACATTATGACGCGGTACAAAACCAAGAAAACTTTTATGTCGACTGTCTCTGTCCGCGGAAGCCTACGCAATTAGAATTATTATATGTTTCACAATCTACTGTATGTGATCATTCTCAATCAACTATCATCCTACTTCGTCTACACTCTGTAAATGTACTGCGGGATCTCAGCTACGCTGGGTACACGGCATCGAGGTAAAATGTTTTAAAATACTGTTTGTTAGCGTGGGAAATATCTAGGAGTGGCGTGAGGGAATTGCAAATATCAGCCTAATACCACGATTCTTAGTCGAATGAGTTTCTAAATTTGGTGAGATTGGTGATTTTATTACGATTTTACATCACTGGCAATGTGCACCAACACTTTCTGTTAATACACACCCCACGAACACCATCTATATTCAATGTTGTGGTATTTGTGTGGAAGACCACTTCATTAGGAAGCAATATCATCCTCTAGGTATGAAGCAAGTATAGTTTTTAACGTGGGTATCGTTAGTGATATTGTGTGTAACTGTAGAACCAAAACTTCTTATGCAGGGTAACATAGATGTTACGATAATTTTTTCAATAGTTATTCGCTGTCAATGTGATTACATCTCTCTTCCTAACACTCGCTGGCACCACTCACAAGAAAAACAAATGGAACTTGCCTGCCCATCCTGGAATTTTCGTTCAACATCGTTTGGTGGCATTAGCACTGAGGTACTTAGTAGGAGAAGTGCGATAGGTTCGCAGTGGTTCACACACTTATAAATTATGTGTTGAACTCTAAAGTTACTAAGGTGAGTAATTCGACATGTGCAAAGAAAATGAGTGTCTGGTCATAAGAGAGGAATGGATTTCACATGGACAATTGGGATTTCTATTCACCGATAGCTGTAAGAGGTATGAAAGACTTTACATGGTAAATTGTGACCAAACATGAGAAGGATATAGGTATTGATAGTTCCAAAGCCACAGCCGTCAAGAGTAGGAATTTCCTATGATTCGCTCATTGTCGAATATCATCAGACTCTGGCTCCAATCGTAATGTTTAATTGTAATTACAGTGATAGTTATTTTGCCGGTTTCCAAGGATGACATCATTTTTTGTGCACGGCGCGTGGTGGAGGTAGCTGGTGGCCGGAACGAATTGACATTTCCAACTTAAGGCTGTCGTGAGTGGCTGGCAGAAAGAAAAGTTCCAGTTGGCCGGCTAGTCTGTTGTTACCTGCAGCTGCGGGGATGAGTCCTGGTGACGGCTTTCGTGGCACCCTCTGGTCGCGTGAACAATATGTGTTGGGCAGTCTGTGTGATCGCGTGTGTTGCGAGTATTCTCCAATTTTATGTGCATATTTGTGAAGGTTCTATGTGGCGAGTGTTGGCACTGGACGTATTGAAAACATCCGAATTTCAACCACTTCTGTCATCTTGGACACCCTCCAGGACTGAGCAGTCCGCTTTGGCAGGCCAAGTCTGACTGTAGGTCCGCGCGCGATCACTGAAATTCGAGTACGCGTCCCATGGTGGCAAAAGTGTTGTGGGACATCTGGTCTGGGGCGCCGCCTGTGGACATCGCGACATGAGCATATTAGATGTTTGAGTGTTTCAGCGATCTCTGAAATCTAGTCATATCAACTACTACCACTGATTAGAGCGTGTTTTAAATATTTTGTGTTATTGCTTCTGAGTACACCACAGTGGACTCTGTCTTACAGTGGTATTTGTTGTCGTGTCTATCCAATCACACAGTGGACCATCCCTCCTATTTCCAAATATGTAGGAGAGAACCAGTTTAGGAATTCTATAGTGCTGTGAGCCCCGAACCGCATCGCCATATTCCCGACTGACAGTGATCTGCGACATATAGCCATGATAACCGCTATTACGGACTGGCTTGTGGCTTAAGTGTGTTATGTTTAATGTTTCTCAATACATAGCAGTGGACTCTGTCTTGTAGTGGTTCTCGTTGTTGTCTCTATCCTATGACACAGTAGGTACTTCCTCCTTTGGAATGTAGTGGAGAGAACGAACTCAGGAATTCTATTGTGCTTTGAAAACAATAGTAGTCTCAAAATCCTGATTGATCGAGTTATTGTTTGCGGTAGTGGCATTGAGAGAAAGTATCTGTCGAGCCCCTCCTGCAAATTGTTTGAGGACATGGCATGCAACTGAGCTGATATCTAATATTTCTAGCTGCATCCAGTGTAATGGACTTCCTATCACATGGCCTAACGTTATCAGTATCCATCAATAAAAGGGAAGGGAAAAGAATCTGCTAGGGGAAAGACTATGGCCTGGAAACGGGGCAGTTGCCGGTTCGAATCCCGCCAAATATACCATCCTAGTACCCACCAACAGAATGTAAGGAAAATCTGGCTGCACACTAAGGGTATCAATTTAATTATTTAATCAGTCTATCTGATAGGGTGAGGGAATATTTGCAAGAAAGCCAAAGCTAGGGGTTTACCAGGTATCCACTTCTTCGTTTGGGGCAAAGGGGGGACCAGTTTGGCATGTGACGGATACTACCTGCTTCTTTTCGAATGTCTTTCTTCCATTCTCGACAGGTTTCCATAGCAGAGGAAGTGTAGGAAAAAGGGATGTACTGACTACCAACACCAGGAGTGCGTGTGTGGCGACTGCGCAGGGGACAGTAATGGAAGGCAGGAAAGTACGAGATTCATAAAAATGTGAGATAAGAGAAACCACTCACAAACAACTCACAAATGGTGAGACCAACCTCATGCCCCCGCTTCACTGTCGCATTCTCCCTCTCCCGCTCTCTCTTTCGTCTCTGGTCCCCACCCCAAACATATCATATTTCGCTGTCTCTCTCTCTCTCTCTCTCTCTCTAGACACATACTGTAGTGTAACGACGTAAGTTTTGTATAAATGATTTTCTTTTGACATATGACCATGTGCAGACTTCGTTACCAACGTAAGTTACAATACACTTCAAAATTATTTAAACTCTTTTTAAAGTTGGCTCTGAATGGTTCTTGAACGAAACTGTAATTAAAACATCATCCTTTGAGTCGTATGCGCAGAATTACGTCACTCAGTCCAATTGGTTTGCGCAAATTTTTTTCAATTTAGATGTCGTTTGTTTCTTCTAATAAATTATATTGATGCAAGTTATCTGCTTTAATAAATATTAAAGCCACATGGAATAAACTTTTAAGACTCAAACTCGCGATGAATGTTGTCAAAAATTAATAATCTTGTCAAATAAATCAGTAGTCCTTCTTCCTTAATATAATTCTTCATAAATGAATTCTCGGAACACGTATTTAAATTTTTGTAGTATACACTAGTTTATTATCTTCATATATACTACATATAGACGTGAACCTGAGCCTTGACAAGATAGGACTGAACATTTACAACATGATTAAACTTTCTATGACGTCATTGTTGTAGAAACATTACAAATTCTTATTTTTTCAGTTTTTAGAAGAACGACGCAACACCTCGGTTTCAGGATCTTCTGTTGCTCTTTGGCTGTCGACCTGCGACGCATAGTGGCCAGCAATTTTCTCTCTGGTCCTGGCAGTGAAGATGCTGTCTCCGTTTGTTGCGCCGCCGTCTCCGTACATGAAACACAAAAATAAATACAAAACTTTAGATAGTTCACAAACATTACAAATATTACAAAATACATAAACAATACACTTAATTAAACTTATATGCACCTGCAAACTGGGCTGACACTGGTGGATGTGTGACGCTTCAATTTCGCGTCCCACTACATACCCCACCCACAAGTTCAGTTTGTCAGGTTTTAACCGAAAATAAAACTTCTTCTATATACAATTTTTAACTGTTAATATTATAAATTTTTCTCAAATTTTCTGTAATCTAAAGTCCTTACCCTTAGATAGATTCAATCCTTTTATGACGATATTGTTGTGACTATTTGTCATTTACTTTTAATTATGCTATTATGGTAGTTCATAACTGAGTATATGGAGATTACTCCTTTCCATTTAATAGTTGCTAGTAAATAATAATTTAGTACGTTCTTTAACGTTGTTACATTAGGACAGAGCGTTCAAATTGTGATAGGTTAGTTTCAGTTTTATTCATTTACTAGAGTTATTCTTTCCAAAATATATATTACTAATAAGTTTCTCACAATAACTAATAGTACTGTTTACTTTACGTCGTTCTTTTCCATAATGCTTTATTTATGCGTGAGGTCAATAAGAAATCAAGCTAAGCTTTCTTTAGAATCTCGGCACGGCTTTCTTTACCTTGGGACACTTTGTTGGGTAATGGTAATTTATTTAGGAGAAACAAGCAAGTGAGCCCCGTTTGGTGTGTTCTATATTAACACTATTACAAATCTCTATTAAGAGCACTCTGCTATGTTCTCGTGAGCCATATAGCTCTGGATGCCCGTGGTCCCTAAAATTATTAACCATCCCCTTTCGTTCCTACTATCCGAGTAAATATTAAATATACAAAATTCCCTCTGACCTAATAACAAAAATTTCTTCCATATAAATCCCTTTTTAGTTATCTTTCCCTTTTTGAAGTAGCGGTAGATTATTGTAGAACACTTGTTTAAACTTCATGTCATTTCTTTAAAATAACACGTAAGTATCACGAAAAACTTCACATGAATAAACTATGAACGCTCGTCTGTATGTAACATATATTAAATATTAACTTATTTAGTAATGAAGGGTTTAATTTGATCGACACTTTATAATCCTTTAATTACACCTGATGAAGGTTCCACAAGAAGTAACGCTTTGGGATGCACAATCTTATGAACAACATATGGATCTTCAAAGGTAAAGAAGAATTTTCTACATTCCTTATTCATCTTCGAAATTTTTGGACGAGACCGTACTAATACAACGTCTCCTACCTGAAATGAGGGTTCTATAGCATGTTGATTTTAACTTTTAATTCTCCGTTCATCATTTTTAACAATCTGTTCGCGATTTTTGTCGCTTGGAATGCATTGTTTGATGTCATTTACTGGTGGCCAAGGTAGAGCAGTTAGTAAAGGCTCACCTATAATTCGTTTGACTAAAATTTCTATAGGTGATAATCCCATCGTTAGATGAGGCAATTCATTTAATATCTTTTCGAATTCAGGCATTAGTTTGCCCCACCGAGTATGTTTATATGCACAATAAGTTCTACATAATCGTCCTAATTCTTTCATGATTCTTTCTACTAAATTACTCTGAGAGTGATATTTCGACATTAAGATATGTTTAATTCCATATTGTTTTATCATATCTTGAAACTTTTGACTAATAAAGGCACTACCGTTGTCAGACATAAGTCGTTTAGGAATGCCCCAGTTAACAAAGTAATTTCGAGTAAGACAGCGTATAACGCTTGCTGTATTCGCTCGTTTCAAATTATATAGTTTCACATGTTTGGACCAACATTCCATTACAACAAACACATAAGTAAATCCTCCTGAACTACGAGGCATAGGACCGAAAAAATCTAATGATAGAAGATCTCATAGACCTCGATGAATTGCAGAATATAATGTATAACGCTTAGATTTGTTACTAACTTTAACTTTTTGACAGGTTTCACAAATCGTAATAATACTTCTCACAATACGGGCTTTTTGACAGGTTTCACAAATCGTAATAATACTTCTCACAATACGGGACACATTTTTGAAGTAATAATACTTCATTCGATGTTTAATATTTTTATGAATTCCAAAATGCCGGTAACCTTCATGAATATAAGTAATCAATTCGCACACAACAGTTTTCGGAATGCATATTTTCCATCTGTGGTGTTCCCTCTGAGCTTTCCAATACAACAAGTCGTTGAAATATAACCACACGCCCTGGGTGTTTATTGTTTCTTTCTCATCATTAAGGTTTTGTATAAGTTCCCTATATTGATCGTCATTTCTTTGATTGCATCTAATAGCAGTTACTATCCGTTAACCTTACGTTCGTTCTCCTGAGTTCAAAGAAAATAAACATGGTAATTTGTTCCTGGTTCTTCCGCAATGTTAATATTCTCCATTCCTACTGGAAGTCTCGACAAAGCATCCGAAACTACATTTTGAGATCCTTTTATGTACCCAATTTTGTACCGAAATTCTTGCAAGCATAATAGCCAACGTAGTAATCTACGGTGAAGTAACCGACAATTGTTCAAAAAGGGTAAAGCCTGATGATCAGTATACACAATTTTTGTCTTCCAATTAATAATCCTCTAAATCTTTGAAAACCCCATAGCACTGCGAGAGCTTCCTTCTCGGTTACAAAATAATTTCTTTCATGTTTATTTAAAGTTCTACTAGCGAATCCTGGCTGATATAATCCCTTTTCATTGGTCAGATCACCTTGGAATATTACGCAAGACACACCATAATCAGAGGCATCCATACACATACAAAAGTCCTGATTGAAATCTGGATGGTATAACATTTTAGCTTCTGTTAATGCTCCTTTTATCTTATTAAAAACTTCCTCTTCCTCTTTTCCCCAGAGCCATACTGATTTCTCTTTTGATAAATCGAGTGATTTAGGATTAACAATATTCTGCCCTGGAATAAATCTTCTCAGAAATCCTACCATTCGTAAGAATGATTTCAGTAGTTTCCGATTTCTAGGACTCGGGCATCGAGCAATAGCTTCAATACGTGTTGGGTCTGGCCCTATACCTTTACTGTTCACTATATGCCCCTAAAATCTCACTTCCTCCTTTCCGAAGTAAGACTTAGATAATTTTAAAGTAATTCCTCTTTCAATTAAACTGCCAAACAATTCCCGTAATATCGTTACGTGTACTTCCCACATTTTAGTGGCTACCAAAATATCATCTACATATAAAATAATCTTTTGTAATAATTGCTGACCCAAAGCAGAATCTAACGCCCTAATGAAAGTTGACACTGATATATTAAGTCCAAAAGGTAAAACTTGGAACTTATATGATCTGCCTTCAAAAAGAAAAGCCGTATATTGCCGTGAATCCGGTTGTAATATTACTTGATGGTAGCCAGCAGTTAAATCCATTCTACTCATATAACGAGAACCAGCAATCTTAAGAAGTACCTCCTCCATAGGAATAGGTCTGCCTCTTTCCATCTCTATAATTTTGTTTAATTCACGAGCATCCAGAACCAGTCGTACCCCGCCAGTAGCTTTCTTAACTACCCACAAAGGACTGTTAAAAGCACTACAAGATCGTTCGATAGTATTTTGTTCTAGCATCTTACTTATTTCTCTACTAGCCGTTTATTTGAATTGTACTGGAATAGGATAAGGTTTCTTAAAGAATGATTTTTGATCTTTAATATTAAGTTTACAAACGTAATCTCTGATTCTCCCCGGTTCATCTGAGAAGAGAGCTCTAAATTCTAACAATAAAGAATCCAACTCTTCCTTTTCTTGTTCGGATAGACAAGTCGTAGAATAACATTTTTCTTTCACTTCGGTTTCGATACTATTACTAGCCTCACATTGGTATACTTCATATTCAAGATCACTAGAATCATTAAAAAGGTACATGGTCTGTGTGTATTTAATCTGTAAGGATTCGTAGCAATTTTCAGATACTTGATTATTAGAAAACCTCACTTTAAAAGCACATGTCTCCTTATGGATGGTTAAGGAAGAGTCTTTAAAATCTAATATAGCTTTATATTTACACAACCAATCTATACCTAGAATTATGGCCACATTTAAGTTGGCTACGACAAGTACAGAGTGAGCAATTTATTGTTTAGAAATTTCAAAAGTTAAATAAACTTCCTCAGTAATATTTTGACTTCTTTTACCAGTAACTCCTATAATTTTCACCCCAGTCACAGGTACGTCTGGGAAATTCCAATATTTTCTTTTTAAGTTGAAATAATTCTTTAGATAAAATACTTACTTCGCTACCCGAATCGATTATAATATTTTCTTCTATATCTTTAATATAACCTATAATAACGGGTTTATAAGTTATATTCTCCCTTATCTGATTGTCTTCATGAAGTAAATCTTGTAGCCAATCACCTTCCTTTTGGCAGCTAAATGATAAATTCCAATTGGGTCTTGTATAAATTTGACTGACAGTTCCCTTTAGTCGACCCGTACTAAAGGACTTTGCTAGTTTTCCGAACATTCTATGATAACGTCACCTACAACTTGACCATCATTAATTACTTGAGGATGATTTCTCTCATATCGTTATCGTGTTATTTCCGCATTTTAGAGTTATTACCATGATTTTGTTGGCTCTCTTTATCTTTAGATTGACGTTTTATATAACAAAACCGGCTATGATTGTTGTTGTTAAATTTTCGTGGTTCTGAATTATTATTAAATCGAGAATTTTCATTTCTACCAAATCTAAATTTCTCGTCTTCCCTTTCTCTATTAAGTATATCTAACTCTTCTAAATATCCTAATAATTCACAAGGTTGTGACCAGCCCCTTTCTATCATTCTTTCCTTTACATAATACGGTAACGTACGAATTAGGACTCGTATCAGATGGTTTTCAATAATTGGTTCTTCAATTAATTTAGCACGGTTTAAATGCTATTCGAAATAATTCCTATAACCTCCCCACCGTTTAGAATAAGGGGGAGGGTCTAACAACTCCGAAGTTAAGTGTTGTTGTTTTCCTCTTGACCAATAATTTTGTTTAAACTGCTTAACAAAATCATCCCAGTCCCTAAATTCAGTTCTATGCAGTACTGCCCATTCAGCAGCTTCTGCTTGTAAATGTCCTATTACAAATTGAATCAGTTTTTCATTACTCCATTTAGGAGATAATGAAGTTTCAAAGGCTTTTATAAAGATTATAGGGTGAAGTTCGCCTCCTGGTTTGAATACAGGAAATCGACTTGCTACATTTGAATTTGTCGTTATATCATCCCAACATTCTGCGAGAGACATAGTTGGATTTGGTTTAGATTCCAGAAATCACGGCAAGCAAATCCGACGGAGTTGCGTCGGATTTGCTTGCCGTGATTTCTTTATTTATATTGTTGTCGTCCGAGCTAGCAAACACGATGCGACTGTTGTCTCTGGTTACGTTATTACTCATACTACTTGAAATGTTTTCATTATCATCTAATTCCGATAAACGTTTAGTAATTTTCTGTATTCGCATTTCTGTATTGGATACACGGTTAGCTAATATCGATTCTTCACCGTGTTCACTATGTGAACGCTCTTTACCTTCGTCAATATTATTATCTTTGGAAGTCTCAAGGTTACTGCATATTTCAGTAATTAAAAATTTAATGTTTTCTATTTCAGTATGATCTTTTTCTACCCGATGAGTTAATGTCTCTAATTCTACATTATCTATTGAAGAAATCTCTACGGGTTTGGTAGAAACCTCTTTAATAGAGTCTAATAATTCTCTACGAACAGTTTCTGTTTGCATAGAAAATTCATCGCGTAACTTATCGTTATTTTTCTCTATATCATTTACAACTAAGACATTGACATTATCTAGTCTCTTGGTTAAGTCAGTAATATCATTTCGCATGCGAACTTTTTCCTCACGCGATTCCTGGATATGTTCTTCTAACCTTTCACAATTATCAGCAATCTTATTACTAAGTCCTACTAGTTTTTCCTGCATTTCAACTTTGGAAACCTCTATTTTATCACTTAATTCTCGACTGGTTTCATTAAGATGTACCTGTAACGTGTCTGTAAATTTTGTTAGCTCACTTAATTCTCGGGTGGTTTCATTACGATGTTCCCCTAACCTGTCTGTAGATTTTGTTAACTCCCCTTTAAGCTCCTCTTTTAATCTAGCGGTAGATTCTTCGTTAGATTGTTTCAATTTAGCGATCGCCCTAAAAGGGGATCTCATGCTCCTATCGGACACAGATTGCTCTTCGTCTGACATTTCACTTCCCGACATCTTGTAAGATATTAACTAGTTACACACCCAGGCTTTTAATCAACAATCCTATTAAAAGCACCCTCCCTATGTAAAACACTCTACTTCCAACTTAAAACAGACTCACCGGACACTAATATTGCAGTTTGTAGTTCTCGGTGATCAGTGTGCTGCTATGGGCTGCAGAAGTAACAGCCGTCGATGCAGCCGCTGAGATGCTGCGACCCCGCTTCCGCAACCGGCAGGACGCTGAGTCGAACACCGATGACGTCACTGGCTGCACCCACGCCCGGCCGCACCGTAGACAGGCGAAGCCCCCAGCAACGCTTCTAATACCAGCCGGAGGACCGCCCCCCACATGACGTACTGGGTCTGTTAGTTTAGGGAGGAAAAGGTTGTCGGGGTTTGCAGCGTTCAGCTGCTGCCCAACAGATGCGCCTTCTCGTGGAATAGCTGCGTGACCGTACTGCTTGGCTGCGCTCCGTCAGATGCCCACACCCGCGAGGTCGCCGCTAGCTGGTGTAGGCTCCACGAACACTCGCGTTGACCCCCGAAGGACTCTTGATATTTTAGTTGTTTCGTACCTGTGTGCCTTAGTTGCACACAAGTCCTGTTTATAAGGTCGCCACGGTGTAGTGTAACTACGTAAGTTTTGTATAAATGATTTTCTTTAGACATATGACTATGTGCAGACTTCGTCACCAACGTCAGTTACAATACACTTCAAAATTATTTAAACTCTTTTTAAAGTTTGCTCTGAATGGTTCTTGAACGAAACTGTAATTAAAACATCATCATTTGAGTCGTATGAGCAGAATTACGTCACTCAGTTCAATTGGTTTGCGCAAACTTTTTTCAATTTAGATGTCGTTTGTTTCTTCTCATAAATTATATTAATGCAAGTTACCTGCTTTAATAAATATTAAAGCCACATGGAATAAACTTTTAAGACTCAAACTCGCGATGAATGTTGTCAAAAATTAATAATCTTGTAAAATAAATCATTAACCCTTCTTCCTTAATACAATTCTTCATAAATGAATTCTCGGAACACGTATTTAAACTTTTGTAGTATACACTAGTTTATTATTTTCGTATGTACTACATATAGACGTGAACCTGAGCCTTGACAAGATAGGACTGAACATTTACAACATGATTAAACAATCTATGACGTCATTGTTGTAGAAACATTACAAATTCTTATTTTTTCAGCTTTTAGAAGAACGACGCAACAACTCGGTTTCAGGATCTTCTGTTGCTCTTTGGCTGTCGACCTGCGACGTATAGTGGCCAGCAATTTTCTCTCTGGTCCCGTCAGTGAAGATGCTGTCTCCGTTTGTTGCGCCGCCCTCTCCGTACATGAAACGTAAAAATAAATACAAAACTTTAGATATTTCACAAACATTACAAATATTACAAAATACATAAACAAAACACTAAATTAAACTTATATGCACCTGCAAACTGGGCTGACACTGGTGGATGTGTGACGCTTCAATTTCGCGTCCCACTACAATACACACAAACACATATTACGAAGGTAAGCCTAAATTGCATTCATGGGGCTGGCAGCGCTCACACTCTACACAAAGATCAAACACACTGACATACAACATATATTGAGTGTGGAACAAGTGAATTTATGGTAGTATTTCTGTGAAGCGAAAGAAAAAAAAAGGGGGTCCGTGGAAGCCATAAAATCGCAAGTGGTGAAAGTGAATCCAAGCTTTTTTTCCGACCTCAAACTCGACTAACAATGAGGACTAAAACAGTGAATTTCAGAAATCCAAAGTTGAGGACCTGCAGTGTAGTGTTCAGAAAATTTATTAAGAAATGCCGTTTTTCATCTATAAATAACCAAATATATGAGTATATTTTTGTAACATTTTTCAGAATGATCGTTGAAGATGAAGTTGAAAGACTTATGGTAAAAAAACACTCGAAAATTCTAGTGAGCTTAAAGAATAAAAAATTATAATAATTGATCGGAAAAATGGGGTTGCGTCCGTGCTTGAATAGAAAGCAGAAATGAAGCTCTGCTGTACAGGCCAACGTGTTCGTGACTCGTGGCTTTTGTCTTGACAGACGGCTCCGCCAGTTATGACGTCAGATTCGCGGTGCGCCGACTGCGTGAGACGGCTAGCCGCTGCCTATCCCGTTAACTGCCTGCTCCTGCCTGCTCTCAGCAACGTCACGCGCTGAAGCGGCTGTCTGACGGCTGAATATCAGCCGGATACTCGCTCTGGTGTGCCGCCCGTGGCGCTTTGGACGTTCCCGACCGATGTTTGAGGCGCGCTGTCTAGTCTGCACTGGTACGTTGCCGGTGCAGAGAAACCGTGTTCGTGCGATTGTGGAGTGTGTGTGTGTAGCCATACAAAAAGCAAACTACTGCGCTGCAGCTCGATAAAACGTAACAGGCTCTTTAACAAGTGAACTCTGAGCTCTGTGCGCAAATATTTGTAAGAAAGTGTTTGTAAATGGCAAGCGCCACCTACTGCAGCTCGCTTGATTTCTTCATGCAAAAAATCTGTAGAGCTAACAGCCACCTTAGGTTTACAGTTAACAGTTGTTTAGTTTAGACCTTAAAATTCAGCACAGGAGTTTCAGGTTATTACCCCAAAGACATGAAAAGCGCTTTGTTACGGGAGCACTTTTCTATCTAAAGGTTTTACACAGGAAACAAAGAAATAAAATCTTTTTCGGCACAAATCGTTTAATCACTAGTCAAAGTGTTAATCATTTGTTCGTAGTAATAATGGGAATATTTTTCCACTCTAATGTTAAGGCTCCTCCCCCTAAAAGAAAAAAAAATCAAATGATTCAGTAGCTTTCTGAGGTGACAAAAATCGCTGTCGAGGAATGTTCTGTTAAATATAAGGCAAAAAACAAGTCTTTAGGACATAAGTCAGATGAATATGAGCTTTGAGACATTATATTTGTGGAATTCAAGTCAATCTTTGTTCGCAAAATTTCGAAAATTGTTTTGGTCAAATATTGTTTTGAATTTCACTAATTTTAAAAATTGAACTGGTGTGAACTCTAATATTATTATGTGACACCTCATCACACTAAACATAAATTTGACAGATACGAAGCCTTTCAGGATGGACTCCTTGGATAAAAAGTTCTTGGTTAACTCCTCGCGTTAAATTCGAATAAAATACCAAGTTTTCTATGTGACAGCATCCACCACTGTCTTCAGGGACTTAATTAGACGTTCTTCCTACTCAACTAAGCATTTCTATGAGAAGCTGTGTGACAGCTGCCATTGTCATGACGAGGAATGGTGCGACGGTTTTTCTAACGTATTTCATATATATGTGGCACATAAATTATTGTATATAATTCATAATTAACTGGTTTCCAATCCCTTAGGCCGGCGGGTGTGGCCGAGCGGTTCTAGGAGCTTCAGTTCGGAACCGTGCGACCGATACGGTCGCAGGTTCGAATCCTGCCTTGGGCATGGATGTGTGTGATGTCCTTCGGTTAGTTAGGTTTAAGTAGTTCTAAGTTCTAGGGGACTGATGACCTCAGATGTTAAGTCCCATAGTGCTCAGAGCGATTTGAACCAATCCCTTAGGGTTATGATAGTGAAATATCCGATGTAACCAAATAAAAATGTGACAATTTTCTTGTAAGTACGTCACTCACGTCGATTTCGGTTCACCTTGAAACAACCAAACATTTCATGTCTGCTTACTTTCCGGATTACATACATTTTTTTCCGAGTTTCGTCTTGTGTGGCGAATTTCCCTACAGATTTGACATTTACTCGGTGCACTTTCTGAGAATTTTCCTCGCTGCAACTGGTGCAGGTCTTTCCTGATTGAAAGCGTCTAGATCGCTTAATAAATTTCTTTATGTATTATGCCATCCCGGCTACTGACATCATGTGGTACCGTAAAAGTTACAACTGGGAATATAAGATTCAGTATCATTATTGAAAAGGTATACCATCCCGATTAGGGATATGTTTTTGATACTGACAACGAACCATGTTTGGCAAGTTCGAACGTTTTTGATATCACATGACGTCAGTAGCAGCAGCGGTGCAATAAATAAAGAAATTTATTAAGCAACCTAGATGGTTTCATTCATAAAATATACAAAATAATGACGGATTCATACAAAAAATTTACTTCCTTTATTGACACAGATGTGCTTCTGAGCTTCGGAAAAATAGCGTTGAATACTTTGAGAACAAAAATATTTCACAGTTAAACGTTCATGCAAAATCGAATGTATGAAGGATTCCTTTACCTCATGGTAACTCTTGCGATGTTTTTTATCCATGCCGCGCACAGCATGTACGTCTTTGGAACACGGAATCCTGACACTGAGGAAATTGTGTGATCAAATTTTAAATACTGTCTTCTGAACGAAAGCCTCTACGAGGAACTTCCACTTTCTCACTACACTGTTTCCTTACAGGTCCCTTGTAAGCGAATTATCGTGCAGCAACCAACATTATTTCAACAATATCAATTCCAAATTTTTAAAACAATAGCCGCTTTAAGCCTTTGGCGATGCCATTGTTAATGCATCTTCCGTTGAACATTATTTGAACAGTCTGTCTTTACCCGAGGGTGTGTGGCACACAGTAATGAGTTTTAGAAATTCTGGGTGGATGTGCGCACTGCGAACTGGATACACTGTTGTACCCTGACGCCTTGGCCACGGATGCGATGTGCTGCCATGTGTTGATGACACATCATGCCCTGCACAGGAAACTTCCTCTGTTGGATTTGCCTGCCAATTCCAGTCAACCGCAGATCATTGGGAGATATAACATTAGACAGGTAATGATTTGCCTCAGGCAAACACAAGGCTGGTAGGAAAAGGAGGAGAGTGTGCACTCGGTATCCTTACCGTCATCCGAGGTGTGGAGGAGGCTGTGGGACAGCTATTCGAAGGACTAGGGTTCGATGGGTTGGAAATAGTGGCTCATCTCAGCGTCACTGACGGTTGCTGCCTGACTGTTTTTAGGCAATTGGCTATACTGGTGAAGGCAATTAGAAAACAGCTGCCTTGGCTGATTCGAAGTTCGCAAATGTAGGCCGCGGTCAAAACACAACTATCGTACCATAAAACATAACTTTGGCAAAAAACGATTTGTAGGAGGACGATATGGAATATTCACGAAACAGTCTTGACAACATGTGGGCGGGCATTATCCTGCAACAGAATGACGTCCTGTCAACACTGCTGTGGAAGTTTCGGTGCTAAGCCCCTTTTCCTTTTGTCATCAGTCTTCTGATTGGTTTGGTGCGGCCCGTCACAAATTTGTCTCCTGTGCTAACCTCTTCATCTCAGAGTAGCACTTGCAACCTACGTCCTCAAATATATGCTGGATATATTCCAATCTCTCTCTACAGTTTTTGCCCTCTACAGTTCCCTCTAGTAAATTGGAACTCATTCCCTCATGTCTTAACAGATGTCCTGTCATTCTGTCCCTTCTCCTATTCAGTCTTTTCCACATATTTCTTTCCTCTCCGATTTTTGCGCAGAACATCCTCATACTTTATCTTATCAGTCCACCTAATTTTCTACATTCGTCTGTAGCACCATATCTTAAATGCTTCGATTTTCTTCTGTTCTGGTTTTCTTACAGTCCATGTTTCATTACCATACAGTGCTGTCTGTATTCCAGACGTAAAATCTCAGAATTTTCTTCCTCAAATTAATGCCGATATTTGGTATTAGTAGACTGACTACTCTTCGCCAGAAATGCCTCTTTATGCCACTGGTAGTCTGCTTTTGATTTCCCTTTGCTCCGTCCGTCGTTGGTTACTTCACTGCCTAAGTAGCAGTATTCATCTATTTCGTGACCATCAACCTTGAAGTTAAGTTTCTCGCTTCTCTCATTTCTACTACTTCTCATTACATTCGCCTTTCTTCGATTTACTCTCAACACATACTCTATACTCATTAGAGTGTTCATTCCGTTCAGCAGATCATTTAATTCTTCTTCATTTTCAATCACGAAAGCAATGTGATTAGCAAATCTTATCATTGATATCCTTTCACCTTGAATTTTAATTCCACTCCTTAACCTTTCTTTTATTTCCTTCACTGCTTCCTGGATGTACCTATTGAACAGTAAGAACGATAGGCTACATCCTTGTCTTACACCCTTTTTGATACGAGCACTTCGTCCTTGGTCGTCCACTCTTATTATTCCATCTTGGCTGTTGTACATATTATACGTGACCCGTCTCTCCTTATAGCTTAACCCTACTGTTTTCAGAATTTCGAACATCTTGCACCATATTACATTGTCGAACGCTTTTTCCAGATCAACAAATCCTATGAACGTGTCTCGATTTTTGTTTAGCCTTGCTTCCATTATTAACCGCAACGTCGGAATTGCTTGTCTCGTGCCTTTACCTTTCCTAAAGCCATACTGATCTTCATCGGGCGCATTCTCAATTTTCTTTTCCATTCTTCTGTACGTTATTCTTGTAAGCAACTTGGATGCGTGAGCTGTTAAGCTGATTGTGTGATAATTCCCGCACTTGTCAGCTCTTGCCGTCTTCGGGATTGTGTGGATGATGCTTTTCCGAAAGTCAGATGGTATGCCGCCAGATTCATATATTCTACATACCAACATGAATAATCGTTTTGTGGCCATTTCCCCAACGATTTTAGAAATTCTAATGAAATGTTATCTTTCTCTGCTGCCTTGTTTGATCTTAAGCCCTCCAAAGATCTTTAAAATTATGATCCTAATATTGGAACCCCTATCTCTTCTAAATCCACTCCTGTTACTTCTAACTCACGAGTCAAATCTTCCCCCTCATAGAGGCTTCCAATGTATTCTTTCCACCTATCTGCTCTCTTCTCTGCATTTAACAATGGAATTCCCGCTGCACTCTTAATGTTATCACCCTTGCTTTTGATGTCACCGAGGGTTGTTTTGACTTTCCTGTATGCAGATTCTGTCCTTCTGACAATCATTCCTTTTTCGATGTCTTCGCAAATTTCCTGCAGCCATTTCGTCTTTGGTCCCCTGCACTTCCTATTTATTTCATTCATCAGCGACTTGCATTTCTCTGTTCCTGAGTTTTCCGGAACATTTTTGTATTTCCTCCTTTCGTCGATCAATTGAAGTATTTCTTCCGTTACGAATGGTTTCTTCGCAGATACCTTCTTTGTCCCTATTTTTACCTTCCCAACTTCTGTGATAGCCCTTTTTAGAGACCTCCATTTCTCTTCAACTGTACTGCCTACTGAACCGCTCCTTATTGCTCTATGTATAGCCTTAGAGAACTTCAACCGGATCTCGTTATTCCTTAGTACTTCCGTATCCCACTTCTTTGCGTATTGATTCTTCCTGACTAATGTCCTAAACTTCAGATTGCTCTTCATCACTGCTATATTGTGATCTGAGCCTATATCTGCTCCTGGGTACTCCTTACAATCCAGTATCTGATTTCGGAATCTCTGTCTGACCGTGATGTAACATAACTGAAATCTTCCCATATCACCTGGCCTTTTCCAAGTATACCTCCTCCTCTTGTGATTCTCGACCAGAGTATTCGCTATTACTATCTGAAATTTGTTACTGAGCTCAATTAGTCTTTCTCTTCTCTCATACCCTGTCACAAGCCCTTACTCTCCTGTAATCTTTTCTTATACTCCTTCCCCTAGACTGCATTACTGGCCCCCATGACTATTAGATTTTGATCCTCCTTTACATACTGTATTACCCTTTCAGTATCCTCATAAACTTTCTCTATCACTTCATCTTCAGCTTGCGGTTGTCGTCATGTATACCTGAACTATCGTTGTCGGTGTTGATTCTGATAAGAACAACCCTGTCACTGAACTGTTCACACAAACACACTCTCTGCCCCACCTTTCCTATTCATAACGAATCTTACTCACGCTATAGCATTTTCTGCTGCTGTTGATATTACCCTATACTCATCTAACCAAAAACTCTTGTCTTCTTTCTGCTTCACTTCACTGACCCCTACTATACGTAGATGGTGCCTTTGCAGTTCCCTTTTCAGATTTTATAGTTTCCCTACCACGTTCAAGCTTCTGACTTTCCACGCCCCGACTAGCAGAACGTTATCCTTTCGTTGATTATCCAGTCTTTTTCTAATGGTAACCTACCCCTTGGTAGTTCCCTCCCGAAGATCCGAATGGCGAACTATTCCGGAATCTTCTGCCAATGGGGAAATCATGACGCTACTTAAGGCCACTTGTCCTGTGGATAGACGTTAAGTTTTAATTTTAATAATCAACAGCCTCAGTTGCACCGTTTACCTAGAATTTACCTAGGTTTCAGTCGGGATAACCCCACCTTCTTCTGAATAACGGTAACTACCGTTTGTCCATCGTGGACATCGTCAAGCTAAAACTACAAATCCATAAATTATCGTCAGACTGTAAAAACTTATGTGAAACTGCCTCGGCTCCACTTCGCGACCGCAATGCGGCGACCCCGAATGCTGTACTGCAGTTTCCCACACCTAGGACAAGGCAGTGCCTTGAACCAGTGTCCAATCCTCTGCCCTCTCTGACAAGGCCGTTGGCAGAATGAGGGTGACTTCTTATGCCGGAAGGCTTCAGCCGCCAGTGCTGATTGCTAATCAAAATTTAAGCAGCGGCGGGACTTTAACTGGGGACCGTAGACATTTTGATTATGAATCAAAGACGTTACCCCTTTTTTATCAGATTGACTTGGTATTTTCATGAATATCAGACAACGATAGTTAAATCATCGTTTAATACCAGCAGCACAAAAAAATCAACAAACTAGTTCAAGCACAAACAATTATTAAACTCTGAACGGGAAGACTTACCCTTTATCCCACCCTTCTTGTCTTCTTAACCAACACCCTGACAGTTAAACACAAGGAAGAGCATATTCGCAAAAAGCATTCGGTACCGTGGCAACCACTGCCAATTTCAATGTTCAGTTGTCACATAATGCTGAAAAGCTCGGGGATCTGGGTCATTCCCACATTCAACGACATAGTGAACATAGTAACCCAAGAGCCAGACAGTTGTGTTCGTTTTTGTCTGAGGAAAAGAGGATATGTCCTAATGTAGGAGGATGTTGTCTGGGAAAGCGGTTTCAGGCCCTCGATGAAGGAAAGCTAATGGACGGCGGACTCAGAGCCAATGATCCTGTCCGCAAGCAACAAGCCTTTGAAGTAAGGCGTCAGTTTGATGAAATTCCTCACACTGATCACGAAGGCGATACGAAAAAGACGAGCATCATTATCAGAAGGTGAATGACCTTATACCACGTTGAAGCCATCTTCAATATAGGACGACTAAGATGAGACCAGACCGTTTCCCAAGACGTTGAGGGGGAATCAAGTTCAACAGAAGAAAGGGGACATGATGCACCCCAACGGGGTGATAGCATGTTGGCATTAATATGCGTCATAGAAAGTATATCAGCACCTTGGACACCGATAATTAGAAAGTATTCACGAATGTGCCGCAATTTAGGATTAATCCGTCCAACATAAACAGGAGGGCTCAGACAGACCGGCCGGAGTCGGGAAAGTAAATGGAGCCTGCGTACAGGTTAAACCATTACGACGGGCAAATAAGATGGATGTCTTCATTTTGGTATCGCCAAGACCCAATCCTCCAAGCTTTCGAGGCCTGGCCACTACTTCATACCGAACACGAAAGATATGGCGGCGCCATAGAAATCGACCAGACAGCTGTTTCAGTCTGCGGGCCATCAACGCGGGAAGCGGGAAGACCTGCGCAACGTAATATACTTTACTGAAGACATAGGTTTGTACAACTCGTACCTTGTGAAGGAGGCTAAGGGAACGGCGTTCATGTTCAAGGATCGCCCCGTGAACACGACTCGTAACCGCACACCAATTTAATTTCGCCATTTTGATCGTATTGCGATCCACTAAGATCGCTAAGGTCTTACGGCGACTGACGACCGTCGCCCAAGGGATGAAGACATGATGGAAACCTCTCAACGGTAGGAACGTGCATTTACGATCATTAACGCGAGCATCAGCAAGTCGACAAAATGAATGCAAGATATCCTTAAGCCTTGGTATGCCCTCAGCATGTCGTACTAAAACCGTGACGTCATCGGCGTATGCACTGACCGAAAAAATTTCCCCCAGTATAGTCCTGGCACGTAATCGCCTGGCCAGGCGGCGAAGTAAGGGCTCTAAGAACAGACAAAAAGGGACATGGATAAGGGGCTACCCTGGGGTAAACGCCATCTGATCGATATCCCGGGGGGTAGTGTGACCGTTCACAAATCTCCGAAACACTGGTACCGAAAAAAAGGCGAGTTAAGACCTGTCGAGGATCATTACTAAAGCCGACAGCGGTGAGCACTCTAGTTGAAAAATCATGGCTGACACGATCAAACGCTTTTTGGAAATCAAGGAAAGGCAATGCCCCTGGGATATTAGCTGCATCCGCCACCGAAATTACATCGTGACATTCGAGAAGCCAGTATCGTGGATCCAGGCACACAGCTTTGGTGGGCGGCAATAATGGTATCGAGCAGCTTAGAGAGACAGATATTAATTGCTCGAGCGACAACTTTATAATCGGAGGAGAGTAATAGGACGGAGGGAATCAATCGCAGGTGGACCTGTGGATTTCGGGAGGAGGACCTGTTTTCCTTCCTGAAAAGGAGCATTAGGAATACCGTCTAATCGAGGCGACTTGCGGGGACTGACATCCTGTAACATCATATATATCATTCTTGTGAAAGGGATGCATTAAGGCGTCATTTAATTGAGGAGTGACGACGCGATGCTGCAAGTATGTAAAGCCGTCGAGAGAGTTTTCATCCGGGAAATGGGTATCGTACAGATCAGTAAAATAGGTGTAAATAAAGTCGGAAATGTCACGGTGAGAGGTGAACATGCGGCCGTCAGTGGTTGTGAGGAAGGCCAGGCACACACGCTTCCAGCGCGCCCGTAGAAAGACTAGATGTTAAAGTGACGTCAATTCGTCTTGTAAAAGGGAACGTGGTTGAGACCTCGTCTACAGTCCCTCCATTTGAATGCGTCTGAGCTGCAAGAATTTAGCTTTGATTCGCTGTATATCAGTAACCCGTATGGGAGAATGCTTAGCAGTATTGTACAGTTGACGTAAGACTGAGTAGTAAAATTCTTGCGTTCGTCGATCATCTGCCACCTTCGCAGCTCCAAAAGGCAAGAGAACCCTACGGATTTGTGGTTTAACGTGCAGTGTCCACCATGCCACAGTAGACGTGTTCCGGTCCATAGTACGAGAACAACTGACCCGTAAGTTCTCCAGGACGACACCAAGAGAGGTATCTTGCAAATATGCTATATTGAGCATCCCGGGAGGACGAAATAATTTTACCGGTTGCCGCTGGTAATTAAACGTGACGGCTACGGCGCAACGATCAGTAAAACAGGCTAGTATCATATCAACATTCAGAAGTTGCCCACACAAGGAATCGGAAAGGTAAAAGCGATCGAGGCGACTGCTAGAGGCGGGAGTAAGGTACGTATGTCGCACAAGTGTAGGATAGCGAGAAACCCACACGTCATGAAGGCCCAAGCAGCGCACCAGGTCGTCGAGTTCTTTACTGAAATTAAAATTAGAAGATTGATCCACCGGCCGTAGAACACAATTGAAGTCTCTAGCAAAGATAATATTCTTCGTTGATGTATTATGGATCGTGGGAGGACGCCTTGCATGAACTTCTTGATGGAATGATTTACCAACGGCCGTGTGTATTGTAGAAATTTATTTTATTTTATGAACTTCTATGTGCTACCAGTTTCGGTATTATATTGATGCCATATTCAGGCCCCATTCGTCATAGTCGTAAAACCGCTATCCACGGAAGGAGACATATAACTGGATCTGTGTCGCTAGCCACCAAGACCTGTTGCAAGACGAATTGATTCACGATAGACCTGTAAGCGGTGCTGAGCAGACCAGCGTTCCTATCGAATGTGACGTATTTGCTCATAAGGAAGCAAAACGGGCCTCAGAAAACCTCGGCGGACATTCGTATATATCACTTCTGCATTTGCCAAGAGAACCATACTAGTGGAACCATCACGGTGCGTAAAGGGTACCTGAGAACCGTGACCAGAAGGTATTCTATCAACCTGGAGCCCGCCAAGAAACTTAACAGGAAACACATATAATTCGCTGTTCAAAATATGCAGTATGCACCTGATCAGTAGTAACTTTAATTGTATCAACTAACCAGTCACGTATCTCCAAAGAACCGGGCTGGACGTGACACGTGGATTTGTAGAAGGTGGAGCTGGCAGTACCTGTACGAGGAGTTTTCGTGTGAACCGTGGTGGACATCACGGCGCGAGGCGACGCCGCGACAGGAAGGGCCGCCCGAACACCGGACACTAGCCGACAACCAGCGATGCGACGCGCACGGAGACCAACACGACACTAAACGGACACGAGGAAAACACGCTGCGCTACGGTAGAGGCGGAACTAATAGCACAACCTAGTCGCCCGACGCGCGAAGCAGGAATGAGAGACGTCCTCAATACAATTCTGATCTCTACCCATGAAATATTAACAATTTTGGAGCTCATCGTGTCCAACGATTTGCTTCATATGATACGTGCACGCTCTAGTATAATCATGGTTCCGTAAGAGCAGCTTCCAATGGATGAAAGTCCTGCCTCACAGTGGGATAAATGAATTAACAGTTATGGCAATTCGTTCTGAAATAATCAGCAATATACCTTTTTTTTCTACATCTGTCTCGTATTCATTTGATTCCCCCTTATCGATACTGAATTACAGATATTGACCAATTCAGTAATGCGTTTTTGACACTGAATAACGACTGAGCCAACTTGGCCATACGACTGTGTTCTTGTGAAGATCGGATGTGCATTTTGTATTCTAATTAAATTGTGTAGTCTAGTACTATAGGCCGGTTTTCAATCCAATTGGAGATATTCGTTGAAAACGTAGTCTGGTGCAAATAATTAAGCATATTAGAATTTGGTTCATAAGCTGTGAGACATGTCTGGCGTAGTTAAAAGCAGCTATTGTTAGCCCATGTATTAATCCTTAGACATTCTGGTTCCACGTAAGTGGTATTGAACATATAATATCTACAGCTGTATGAACTCATCTGAACATGAAGCTGCGTGGTGTAGCTGTGTGGTCTAAGGCGCCTTGTCACGGTCCGCGAGGCTCTCTCCGTCGGAGGTTCGATTCCTCTCTCGGACATGGGTGTGTGTGTGTGTGTTACCCTTAGCGTAAGTTAGTTTAAGTTAGATAAGTACTGCTTAAACTTAGGAGTCGGTGACCACACCAATTTGGTCCTATAAGATCTTACCACAAATTTCCAATTTGAACATGATGCTATCTGCCGACCTCTCTTCTTTTACATTGTTCTAGATTAATTATATTCTACGTTTATCGTCAAATCTTGATCTAAGAAATTATTGCTTAAGCCCATCTGTTGTCCTTTGGTACAGTATTTTCAACTGTAGCACTGTATACCCTTTTGTTAAACACTTTTTTTAAAATTTAAGTTAGAAACTGTTGCTTTATTCATATTACGTATTTTCGTAGAATACTTTCAATTTAGGAATGTATACTCCACTGTTAATAATCAGTCACTTACTTCAGTATGGACATATATGTTCAGTGATGCATTTATTTTTTGTTTCGTGTGCAGGATGATGTCGTAAATGTGGACGAAATACAATAAACGACACCTGGGAGGACAAGGAGCACAAAAGGCTCATTGGCGACTGAACGATACCGCGACTAAATGCGTCATTCTCTCTTAAGTATTCTCTATCTGTTCTGATAATCCTACTTGACAGTGGTCCCTGACTGATGAACCATGCCAGAATCCGTAGAGCGAGCGTAACGTAGGCGTCTTCTTAATAATGAATTACATTTTTCAAACAATATCAGCCTATTATCTGCTTTTCCTAGAATTTGTTTTATGAGGTCATTCTACTTTAGGCCGTTTCGAATGGTTACTCCTTGATATGTGACTCTATTTTCTGTTTCCATTGATTTGTCCCAATAGAGTAACCGAACATTAGTTGTTCTTTACGCATACTCTTGCGCAATATGCAACATTTACTTACGTTCAGGGTCAACTACCGACCGTTGACCCTCAGCAGATCTTCGTGCACCGTTGCCGTTTCTGGAGTTGCAATCTTCATATAGACAACATTATCGCCCGTGAATAGCCCTACAAAGTCTTCAGCGTTATCCACTGCGTCATTAAACTAAACTATAAACAGTAACGGGTTGGTTCAAATGGCTCTGAGCACTATGGGACTCAACTGCTGAGGTCATTAGTCCCCTAGAACTTAGAACTAGTTAAACCTAACTAACCTAAAGACATCACAAACATCCATGCCCGAGGCAGGATTCGAACCTGCGACCGTAGCGGTCTTGCGGTTCCAGACTGCAGCGCCTTTAACCGCACGGCCACTTCGGCCGGCTAAACAGTACCGGGCCCATTACAGTCCCTAGAAGTACTCCCGAAACAATGGCAACTTTTGATCCGTCAAGAAAAACATGTTGAGCTGTAACTGCAAGGAAGACCTGAATCCATCGACAAATCTGATTCGTTACAGAGGTGGTGAACAAACTCGAGTGGCAAACGCTACAACAAATACGTTGTGCGTGACGAGAAGGTACGCTGCTGACACACATAAAGCGTACATTCCATGAAGAATCGTACAACAAACTACCTCTTCCCTTTTGTCTCGTGAAATAACCATGATGAGAAATTTAGGGAAGTTCGCATTCGCATGGAGCTTTACCGACAGTCATTCTCCTCACAGCAAAGGGGAGATTAGATAGTGGAACCAAAAGTACCCTCCGCCGCACACGGTAAGAGGGCTTGCTTAGTGTACACGTAGATGTACACTATGTGATCAAAAGTATCCGGACACCTGGCTGAAAACGACTTACTAGTTCATGGCACCTTCCATCGGTAATGCTGGAATTCAGTATGGTGTTGCCGCATCCTTAGCCTTGATGAAAGCTTCCACTGTCGCAGGCATACGTTCATTCGGGTGCTGGAAGGTTTCTTGGGCAATGGCAACCCATTCTTCACGAAGTGCTGCACTGAGGAGAGGTATCGATGTCGGTCTGTGATGCCTGGCACAAAGTCGGCGTTTGAAAACATCGCAAAGATGTTCTATAGGATTCAAGTGAGGACTCTGTGCAGGCTAGTCCATTACAGGGGTGTTATTTTCGTGTAACTACTCCGCCTCAGGCAGTGCATTACGAACAGTTTCTCGATCGTGTTGTAAGATGCAATCGCCATCCTCGATTTGCTCTTCAATAGTGAGAAGCAAGACAATGCTTACAGCATCAATGTGCTGCGATAGTGCCACGCAAACCAACATGGGGTGCAAGGGCCCTCCATGAAAAACACGACCAAACCATAGCACCACTGCCTCCGAATTTTGCTGTTGGGGATAGACACGCTGGCAGATGACGTTCAGTTGATACTCCTCATACCCACACCCTGCCATCGGATCGCTACTTTGTGTACCGTTATTCGTCACTCCACACAATGTTTTTTCAATGTTGAATCACCCATTATTTACGCTCCTTACCACAAGCGAGGCGTTGTTTGGCATTTACCGGCGTGACGAGTCACTTATGAGCAACCGCTCGACCATGAAATGCAAGTTTTCTCACCTCCCGCCTGACTGTCATAGTACTTGCAGCGGATCCTGATGCAGTTTGGAATTCCTGTGTGACGGTCTGGATAGATGTCTGCCTATTACACATAACGATCCTCGTCAACTGTTGGCGGTGTCTGTCAGTCAACACACGAAGTCGGGCTGTACGCTTTTGTGCCGTACGTGTCCCTTCACGTTTCCGCTTCACTAACACATCGGATATAGTGGACCTAGCGGTGTTTAGAAGTATGGAAGTCTCGTGTACAGGCGTGTGACACAAGTGGCACCCAGTCACCAGACGATGTTCGAAGCCCGTGAGTTCCACGGAGCGCCCCATTCTGCTCTGTCACTATATCTAATGACTACTGAGGTTGCTAATACGGAGTACCTGGCAGTATGTGGCAGCACAAAGCACCTAATATGAAAAACGTATGTTTTTGGGGGTGTCCGGATACTTTTGATCACATTGTAGGTGCAGATGTAGAACGTAACGCATCATCTCTATAGCTCCATTTTTTTTTCATTGTTTGTAAAATCTTCAAAGACTACCAAGACTCAATTGAAGGGCTGTAAATCCAATTAGCTATCGTAATTTACACAGTTATAGAGTTGCCATTATTTATCAACAGATAAATGTATGTACAGAAATGATCTTATTGCTGTTTCTTTGAATGTGGCAGTGCTTAATGAACACTTAAACTACGTTCTTGCAGCACTTTCGCGGCATCTGTGGCGTCGTATTGATAGCGTCGCACCGAAAGGAACATTTGCCACTAACACAACCATGTCATACCTACTGTTACACACTTTCGTTTGAAGGTGCGTGAACTCAAAACTTTTCTACCACATATTAGGCCTACAGTAACTGATAGCAATAATTACTTGAATGGAATCCATTGTACTCAGTTTTTTCCTTTCTTTTTCAACCTTTATTCGGAGTGCATGACATTTGTTCATCGTTCAGAACTGGAATCCATTAAAACACGACTAAATACCTTGATGAGGTCACATGTAAACCCGTTAGATCCGATTTACGCTTAATTACTTTTTTTCAGAGCTCGCATGGGACAATGTCCGAGCTGGCTGCTATGTGCTATGAGTCCTGCTGAAATACAGAAATCTTTCATTTCTGTTACCGAATGTTGTTCTATGAGTCCTGGTGAACCACAAAACAGGTTTTCTTTCTTCTTCAATTTCATACAAAAAAGGATTAATACAATGCTTTTGTGAAATCGTATCAAGAGGAATGGCAGTTTATGAATTGTGGATGTGCTGCACATGAAAAATATACACATGCTTCATCTGCATCTTTATCAGAAACCTAGCTTATGAATGGCAAATATTTCCCATTTGTTATACTTTATATTCAAACTTAGTTCGCTATACGTTCCGTAGACTAACTGAGCGAATCTTTTAATGCAATAAAGTGTAATACGTCTATTTCTAAGATGTGTATACAACATTAGTGTTAACATTATTGAACGCCTTATTTTCGTCCTTGGAATAGAAGGAGCTGCCCAGGGGAAATAATTTGAGGTCTATTAGACATTTTGTTTTTTTGTGCAAATGACCAAAATGTTTGTCACTGCTTACTGAAATTCTTTCTGACCCACTGACATTTTTAAGAATAGGCAATAAACGTCATTTCTTCCGATAGTGTTGTAAGTATGGAGATGACTGTTCTTCTCAAACTCTTATAGAATATTTTAGACAAATATCAACAGCGAATGTATTTACTGTGACGGTGCAGTTAAAATGCCTCCGTAACAACTGCCGGTGAACACAACATATCATTGATACTGTTCGCCTTTGCGGAACCAATCCTTTCTCGGTAGTGAGTTGGCACAGAAAATTACTCCATACCACATTATTCAGTGGAATACTGCTGAAAGTGTTAGCAGGTTGGTATGTTTACTTCCAAGACTAGCCGTCACATAATGTGCAGAAGTAGATGGACTTAATTGATTCAAATTTTCAGCAATATTTTTCCTCCAATTCAACTTTTTATATGTACAAACAAAATGGTGGAGCATTACACCTTATTTACTCATTCCTTTTCACGTGTTACATCAGATGGAGGTATGGCTACATTTTTGTGCAGAACTGAGCAAACTGTGTTGTCTCAAAATTCTGGGATAGCCCATTTTCACGGCATCATTTAATAATTCTTAGAAAAACATCATAAAAAATTTCTTATGTGGCTTTCTATGTAATGGGAATTACTTTTATACTAGTATTGTCTCCAAATAGCACCAATTCTGGTTGATGAATGTTAAGCAGAACGTCGCTTAACATATATATGGATGAGAAGTGGACCAAAAATTGGTGCCTCAGGGATTTACATTGTTATTTTTTCCAAATCAGCAAAATTTTCTACCCACCCAGTATTGTTTGAATTGTTCAGTACAGTTTTTAGCTTTATGCGTGTTAAGGGTAGTTAAAATCAGTAATGTGAAAAGCCATGTGTTCCACAAAACTTGAGTTTCTCCGAAAGAGTAGTATGATCTGCACAAACAGCTTGGAAAGATCACAATAGATACCAATTGGCGATATTTTACTCAGTGTTTCCATTATTTTTAGGAGTTTAAAATGGTTAACGTAGGGAAAAATGAGTGAGTTTCCGATAATTGAATAACTGATAGACAATTAGAGAGAAGAGTGACTCAATGGTGATGACATTTGTCGTAAAATCACGAGAGAGTAAAAGCCATAAAACATTTTAGTTGGATCTGAAACTGTTGTACTGAATGTGCATTTTGTACACCAGAGTAGTAAATGACAGGTACGAAAGACAGTAATTACGCCAAAACTGTTCATGCATCGCAGGAACGAAAGTTAACTCCACCAATTATAGAACACAATCAATGTTATGAGATGCCTTAAAAATACACATTAATACAATTAAAAGCAGGATTAAAAAAGGATTAGATGTAAAAGCATGCTGGAGAAGATCTGTTTTTACATAGGGATAGCAGAGGAACAAGAGAAACATTTTTGGCCCGGCATGTACTATTGGCGAGAATAATGGATATGAATGGATGGACTTTTCTTACATTCGCTCAGTTAGAAAAATATTTTTGCAGTGTGAACAGGCAGCTATTTTTATAGCTATGAATAAAACAGAAGTGGACAGGAAGAATACTGTATCAGAGCTTTAGCACAAGAAAACATTAATAAGATATAGGGACAGGCCAAAATTCGGATAGGTGTTTAAGAAAGAAATGTCTCCCACTTCCGTATTTATTTAATGTGTTCATTGAGGAATCACCACAGGAAAAGGTAAATGGAATAATAGTCAGTTGTGGTGGGATACGTTGTATCAGATTTACTGATGTTATTGTAATAGCTGCAGTCTCCGAAAATGGAATGAATAAAATGCTGGAAGTCCTGTCAGACAATTGTAAGCAATGGAAATCAAAAAAGAACAAAAGCAAAACGAAAGTAATTGAACTATGGCAAAATATGTAAGAAATTTAAAGCGATTAAAAATTGATTACGACAGGACTGATCAGGTGAAACAATTATGTTACCATGATAGTTTAACAAAAACATAATAGACGCTTGAAGGAGGTGGACTGAATTGGCAAAACAGAAATTTATGATTGAGAAAAACATCTGTATGAATATAGTGCATGGGGGCTTAATTAAATATGATTGAAAATATTTTTAGTTTTTAGTAGCTGTATGTCCGATTACGCTGTTTCGTAAACGGTTGGCCCTGACTAGTATTATTACGCTATCTGACTGCAAAGAACAACAACAAAGAATGAAATGGAAATTTTCGTTAACACAGTTAATTAATTAAGTCCCCAGCAACTATAAAACCTACTAAACCAAAGCACAAGTATAACTGTTCTGTATGTGGAAGTATGACTCAACGCACATCTGGCACGGTTCTTCTTCAACAAGACAAGAATTTTTAAATACCAATTTTACTGACGTGATAAAAGAAAATTACAAATACTATAATTGCGTAAAGAAAGCAGAATTAAACTCTAATACAAGAACACACGCCAGATGCTTTGTTGACTGAACCTGTAATGACGCATTATTTAGGACACTGAAATAATGAGAAAAAAAGGAAACGGAGTTTACCTCATTTATATTGATGAAAATCACTCTAATCCTTACAATATATCTCTACACCGATTCTCTACTATCACATCTCAACCAGAACTCTCCAATATCACATCTCAGCAAGCACTGCCTACTAGCACATCTCAACAAACACTCTCTGCTACGAGATCTTAACAAGTACTGACTGCTACGAGATCTTAACAGGCACTGACTTCTACGAGTTCTTAACAGGCACTGACTTCTACGAGCTCTCGACAAGCACTGTGGAGGCGGCAGAATAATACTCTTTGGCGCAATCTCTGGCGCAGTGGCTCAGCGTAGCCACCTTTCATATGCCCCTCCTCCACAGGCCAGAATTTGATGGTATTTTTGCCAGCATTGGTGGTGAAAATACCACCAAATTCGTCCACAAAAATACAGACAAAAATAAAAGATAATATTAATACCTAAATATCACATAATTAGTTAAAATTTTGGCTTTGCACTGACCTTTCAATAACCTAATATATAAAATACAGTAGGCAATACAAATTCTTTTCATACATGTGGCTTTACATAATAGTTTGCACAATACACAAAAAATCAGTTTATACAAAAGTTCACATAAAATACTTTTAATTGTTAAAAAAAAAACAAATAGTTGATAATTCCAGCCCAGCAATGGTCAACAGGTGAAAACACCAACAAGTGACATGTGACATCATTTCAGCAGAAACAGTCCATCAGTTGCACCCAGCAATGTTGAGAGCAGGTGCAGACACCAACAAGTGACATCATTTCAGTAGAAACAGTCCATCAGTTGGACCCAGCAATGTTGAGCAGGTGCAGACAGCAACAAGTGACATCATTTCAGTAGAAGCAGTTCCATCTGTGGCACCCAGTAATGTTGAGCAGGTGCAGACACCAACAAGTGACATCATTTCAGTAGAAGCAGTCCATCAGTTGCACCCAGCAATGTTGAGCAGGTGCAGACACCAACAAGTGACATCATTTCAGTAGAAGCAGTCCATCAGTTGCACCCAGCAATGTTGAGAGCAGGTGCAGACACCAACAAGTGACATCATTTCAGTAGAAGCAGTCCATCATTTGCACCCAGCAATGTTGAGCAGGTGCAGACACCAACAAGTGACATCATTTCAGTAGAAGCAGTCCATCAATTCCACCCAGCAATGTTGAGTAGGTGCAGACAGCAACAAGTGACATTATTTCAGTAGAAGCAGTTCTAACAATGGCACCCAGCAATGTTGAGTAGGTGCAGACAGCAACAAGTGACTTCATTTCCATACAAGTAGTCCATCAGTTGCACCTAGCAATGATGAGCAGGTCCAGAGAGCAGTCCATGATATTCACTATCACTGATCACACAGTTCATCAGCAGAAATTAAACATTCCTAAGTGTCTCACATTATGTTGAAAAAGTGCAGGTAACAGTTCATAATATTTACCCTCACTAATCAGACAGTTCAGGCATGAACAATAGTTTGAATGCACATACAAATGCTTTTACACTAAACATACAAATCATAACAAACACACAAATGATGTCAGATAATTTTCATATTAACTATTACAAAAACTCAAATATCAGTAAACCTATAATATTTATGGGTGTCAGTGCAAGCCACAACAAACAAATAAAATAATATTTACGAGATAGGTGGGTAGGATTAGGAAAGGAAAACACACAAAACGCACTCATTCATCTTTCATCCACATTAAGTACTACTGTGTAATTGAATGGTGTTACCTGTGTAAATGTAATTCTGTCAAAATCTGATGTTCATCATGTGTATCAAGTAGTAGTGGCAGCAATGTATAACAGTCAATAATAGTTAGGTCAACGTCATAGTCATCATGTCAAGACCAATGTTTGCCAAGCCATATCAAATGTACTGTTGTTGAACAACTGTCAGTGAGCCAAGATATGCAAATACTTCCTCCCTTCAAAAAAAAAAAAATGTACTGCTTATTGATTTAACAAAGTGTGTAGACAATCTTCCTTCCACTTTAGTGTTCTAGTCTGCTATCTTCATCCTCCTTGTTCCATATAGACCAACAAAAAAAATATGCACCTCACTTACTTCACCTCTTATCCACCAAAACTCCAATAATCATCAGCATCACATAATCTCAATACCTCAATAATACCTCTTCAATACATCGATACATATAAACCTTATTACCAATATCATTTACCTTACCTCTTGTCCACAAAAACTCCAATAATCATCAACTTCATATAATCTCAATACCTCAATAATACCTCTTCAATACGTCGATACATATAAACCTTATTGCCAATATCATTTCACTTCCATAACAACTCTTTCCTCTAGTCAGTCTCCTCGAACAAGTACAGATAAAATCCTACTGCAAACTTCAGTTCATCATCCCATACAATCCGAAGACACATTGCCAACACACAACCTCTGTGTAATCCATCTGACCCAAATCTTCTACTCATTATGAATTATAAACAAAAGAAATGCATGCATGACCTCTAACAGACTTAGTTCGAATAACTCTCAGTAATTAAGTACGATTACGGAGTGTGAATGATCATAATATTTCACAGTGTGTACACCACTTGAAGAATTATGGCAAACAGAAGCAAACATGTGGAGTATTTCTTTGTGTCAAGTGTCACTTCCTATTTCAATTGCTTGCGAAAAATACAGTGTAATAATTGTTAATGGTCTAAACCTAGTTTCGGTATGTCATGTCGTTAGCTTCCTTCCTATTAGCATAAATTTATACAGCTTCCATAAAACCTCCAGCTCATGTGACTTCAAGAAAGTTCTTTGTACCAATGTCGTTCGTCGAATTATAGCAGTTCATTTTCTTATCTTAAAAATATAAGGCACTGAGCGTAAGCTAAACAAGCACTAGCGAGTAAATATACCAGTAGAGAACAGAATGTCAAGAAGTGGATGCAGCACAATTCCTACAACGAGGCTCTGCCAAGCGAACAATCTATAATTAATCCAATAGTGTGACCTAAACTCTATATTCGTACACTGTACATCAGCATTGCTATATACCAAATTAAAGAGTAGTTATGAAAACAACAGAAATGTATCAATATGCAATCCATACGCATAGCAGCAACAGGTCATTAGCATCATATCAGCATAAGCAAATAAGTGTTCATATGTAAACTTAATAAGTAAACATGAAGGCGCAAGCAGATAAATCACAAAGTATAACTTACATACATATCAGCACAACTAATCAGGTGACAATTATAATTTAAATAAATAAGCACAGCAGGCACATAATAAAAAAAATATGACATCAGTGAAAAAGCAGTGCAGCCAAGCGATGCATAATATATACAAATAACAATCCTGTTCATTAATAAAACATTGACATAAATCAGCAAATGTACGCAAGCACGCTGCTTCACACGTATATTCATAGAACATGAAATTAGCACAAAGTATGAATCACGTAATCGCGAGCAGCAAATTACGTCTAAAGTACGTACCTAAGTGGAAATATGTTACCTGAAAAATAAACTCAATTAATAGTTACCTTTTTAGTTTATTAGTTTCTTCTTCGAAATTACATTCTTTCTGAAATTTTCTCGATAGCAAGTCCTCTTAACATCGGAGACATACAGAATTTACCTGAAGTTCTTAAATATTTTATAGAACCGTATCCTGGAAAATACTGAATGTTAATAACATAATTCATCAAGTCACTATAGCTTTATACTGAATTTAATCGGAGAAATTAAACTGTGTATTTGTTTACGGCTGTCAGTGCATTCGCACTGAGCGCTCGATCAGCTGTAGGCGCGTGACGTAGGAGGCAATTGTTAGCGGTCAACGACTGCCTTGTGCGGCGCGCAGACTTGACTGTTGCTTTGAGTTTGTGCCGCCGCCAAAACACAGCGCGGTATCCTTGTACTCTCTGCGTGTTTACATGTAGCTGTTAGTTTCTCAAAAGTATGTCATTCCACAAAATTTTTTACGTTAGATATATGATGTATTCCTTTAGAGCGTCGTTATTTAAGAGTTTCTACTTCGACAGTGTTATCATGAATAATTTTACGAATTCTATATGGACCGTTATAAAGCAGAAAAAATTTGCGACACAAGCCTTTTCCTTTGTGCGACAAACGATGAGACTTAATTAACACTTTTTTGCCAACTGACAAGATTTTTGAACGACCAGGACGCTTAGCTGATTTCTCTCTTCTAGCAGCCGCAGATGCAATATTTTGCAGAGCCATGTTCACAACTTCAGAATGCCGCAGTTTCCGTGTAGGCGGAAAAGGAACGATTTCAGATATGCGATTTGTCGGTGGTTTGTTTTTTAATATCAGTAATGGCGGTAAAGAAGTTGAATCATTAGAAAGTTCATTCAGAATGTTTTGAAAAATATGAAGATACTGATCCCACGTTCTGTGATTCTGATGACAATAAAGTCGACACAATTTATTGATTTCCTTCATCCATCTCTCTGAAGCGTTAGATTGAGGGTGAAAAAGTGAAATGAAAATTGGTTTAATTTTACGACGCTGTAGAATACGAAGCCAAATTTTAGAGCGATACTGTGATCCATTATCTGATATAACCTTATCAACATGACCAACTTCTTTAAGAAAATGTTTGATGAAAGCGTTAGATACTGAACGAACTGTTGCTTTGCGTAAAGGTGTAAAACACACATATTTTGACGTCAACTCCACTGCTACGAAAATGTACGCAAAACCATTAGTAGAACGAACCACTGGACCGAACAAATCGACTGCAGCCATCTCCTTTTTCGCTGGAATGATAGGAAACAACGGTGCTCTGTGAGAAACTGTTGGCGGCTTAGCCTTTTGACATTATTTGCATTTGGCCAGAACAGATCGAATACGTTTTTCCATATTACTGAAGTAACAATTTTCTCGTAATTTATGAAAGCATTTTCTGGGACCAAAGTGTGCATAACTGAAATGCGTATACCAAATCAGCTTATTAACCCACTCATCAGGAATACAAACTAACCAAACAAAGTTGTCGACCGATTTTCGTTTAAAAAGAATGTCATTGTAGACTAAATAATGCTGTCTAATCGCTACGCTTTCCTTTCTCCTCCACTTCTCCTTAATGTCCTTCCAGATTGGATCCTTATTTTGCTCCTTAGCGATGTCCTGGAGCGAAGACGAAATAAAGTTCTCAAACGCAACACCTTGAATATACATCAAACAATAATTGTTTTCTATGCAGTCCTCTTCAGCACTTTGTTTCAAACCCATAGGTGCATGTGATAAAGCATCGGCAACAATATTTGAAGAACCCTGTATGTAAACAATACTAAAATCAAATTCCTGTAGGTACAACGTCCATCGTGACAATCTGCCATGAGATAATTTTGTTGACATAAGGAATTCCAGAGCTCGATGATCGGTGTAAACCTTAGTATGTCTGCCAAACAAAAATGTGCGAAATTTTGTGAAAGCCCAAACAACAGCCAAAGCTTCAAGTTCCGTAATCGAATAATTCTTTTCTGATTTAGAAAGAACACGACTTCCAAATGCAATAGTTTTCTGGACTACAACGCCGTCTTCTTCTATCTCTTGAAATAAATGTGCACCTAGGCCCTTGTATGATGAGTCCGTCGCCAAACAAAAATCTTTAGATAGATCCGGATGTGAAAGAAGTGGAGCAGCAACTAAAGCATCACGAAGCTGTTCAAATTCTGACTGAGCTTCCTCATCCCAACACCAATTAGATTTCTTTCCAGATAGTTCACATAAACGAGGTGTGGCCAAATCGTCCAATCTAACAAAGCGTCTAAGAAAATTACAGACACCAAGGAAGCTACGAACATCACGTTTCGTGGTAGGAACAGCATAGTTACGAATAGCGTCTAATTTTTCTGGATCAGGAAGAATACCTTCTGTAGAAATAATGTGACCGGGAAATTTCACCTGAGAACGACCAAATTCAGATTTTTCTAAGTTCACAGTAATGCCAACTCTTGCAAAAATACGTAACAATGAATCCAAAATTTTGTTGTGCTCACTCCAAGAATGTTTAGCAATAAGAATATCGTCAACATATGAAGTAATTTTGTCACGAAGATAAACAGGTAAAATTTCGTTTAAACTACGAATGAATGCTGCAGAAAATGTAGTAAGTCCAAACGGTAATTTCCGAAGTCACTTTTGGGTAAATTAGTCATATCAGGTTATTGTTTACTTACTCACTAGATAGATTGATAGTCGAAGAGTTGTTTTGACAGATGCAAAGAATAGTAAAAGAGTAGGCAGCGGTGCAGAAAACTAAAAGGGAAATAGCACCACTACAGCTCGGGGCCCTATGCTCGCTACGGCACATATTCACTTAGAGTAGTGAATCCACTGAGGACTTTAATAGCTGCACATAATTTCTAGTTTGTGGCTTAGTGGCAACTTTGGCGGAAGTGCGTACGCAAATTGACCTGACCATGAACATGGATGTATGTCGTTCTTAGAATTGCAAAAGATCTTAAATTTCTGAACAGTCAAAAAGTGTTTATAGTCAAAATTTTCGCCTCGTGGCGACAAAGACCTACCGCGTCTGTCCCAGTCCCAATGACGATTATTGTCAAGTTCGCGCGCCTGGCGCTCTCTTGTTGCATCACGTAAATGAAACAAATTATTTTCTTCAAACCCTTCTGCTAAACTAACACTTGTCAATTTATCTGAGATCTCCTCAACTCTTTCCGATGAGTCACTTAATTGTTCTTTCTGTTTATTTACGTCTTCTGTAAATGTCGCGACTCGGGTTTCAGTATTGTCCCATTTAGTAGTGAACTGTTCATACTGTTGCGTTAAGTTATTTATTCTGTCGTTTGGTACGGATTCCTCGATTCTCTCAAGTATTTCTTTCTTATCGTGTGCACATTGTAAATTTAACTCTGAAAATTTCTGTACAATCACGCGATCTTTTTCTTCCTGTTCCCTGCCCTGTTCCTCTTGTCTGATTTCTGTTGAAATTAAGCTATTATTGTGAGCCTTCAAAATCGGTTGTACTTCTTCTCTAATTTCTTTATTTGATTCGTCTTTCATGTATTTGAAACATGTCCCTGTTCGTGAGCCTAACTGTGTTTCCATTGTTCCCATACAAGTTTCTAATTCAGATCGTAACTGTGATCCCACTGCTTTCATTTCGGTTTTAATTGTTCCTATTTCTGTTTCAATTGTTCCTATTTTTGAGCATAACCGTGTTGTCATTGCTTTCATCTCAGTTCTAATTGTTCCTATCTCTGTTTTAATTGTTCCTAACTGTGAATCTAACAGCGTTTCCATTCGTGATCCCAAATTTAATATAGCACCCATCAACTGCTCCATAGTAACTGGTTCGAAACTCTTTTCACCCTTAACGTTTCCCGCGAAATCGTCTTCTTTCGTCATAGCTGTAAAGCTATCTTTGTTCGATACTATTACAGAATCTTCTGTCGTTAATCTCGTATTCTGTGAATTTTCTGATTGAGAAAAATTTTGAAATGGTTCCGGACTTTTTTCCCGACTTATTAAATTGTTTTCAACTCCATTATTCATCATACTGTTGTCCTGTGTTGGCGAGTTCGCCATGTCAACAATTTCATCATTCTCACTATTCATCATTTTCGCCTTTTTCATAGATCGCGTAATCATTTACAAATCATACAAAAAATTCGCCACTGTACGAAAATTACACACAATGACTCCTTATCTCCAACAATACCATTAACATGAAATGTTTCCCTCAAACACGATTAACAAACAATTGACATAATTGCACTAGATTGTCAAACGCGTAAACAAGACAACAAATCAAATTCTGAGAAAAAATACCATTAGAAGAATGACAATTACCAAATCTACACATGCAAAATAGACTACAACTACTAACTACAAATTACTACAACAATACTACCATCTACTATTTTTACAATCAGAAGAATCCAAGGGTCGATCCGAAGCAGCGGGCGCCACGTGCATGGGGGCTTAATTAAATATGATTGAAAATATTTTTAGTTTTTAGTAGCTGTATGTCCGATTACGCTGTTTCGTAAACGGTTGGCCCTGACTAGTATTATTACGCTATCTGACTGCAAAGAACAACAACAAAGAATGAAATGGAAATTCTCGTTAACACAGTTAATTAATTAAGTCCCCAGCAACTATAAAACCTACTAAACCAAAGCACAAGTATAACTGTTCTGTATGTGGAAGTACACTCCTGGAAATGGAAAAAAGAACACATTGACGCCGGTGTGTCAGACCCACCATACTTGCTCCGGACACTGCGAGAGGGCTGTACAAGCAATGATCACACGCACGGCACAGCGGACACACCAGGAACCGCGGTGTTGGCCGTCGAATGGCGCTAGCTGCGCAGCGTTTGTGCACCGCCGCCGTCAGTGTCAGCCAGTTTGCCGTGGCATACGGAGCTCCATCGCAGTCTTTAACACTGGTAGCATGCCGCGACAGCGTGGACGTGAACCGTATGTGCAGTTGACGGACTTCGAGCGAGGGCATATAGTGGGCATGCGGGAGGCCGGGTGGACGTACCGCCGAATTGCTCAACACGTGGGGCGTGAGGTCTCCACAGTACATCGATGTTGTCGCCAGTGGTCGGCAGAAGGTGGACGTGCCCGTCGACCTGGGACCGGACCGCAGCGACGCACGGATGCACGCCAAGACCGTAGGATCCTACGCAGTGCCGTAGGGGACCGCACCGCCACTTCCCAGCAAATTAGGGACACTGTTGCTCCTGGGGTATCGGCGAGGACCATTCGCAACCGTCTCCATGAAGCTGGGCTACGGTCCCGCACACCGTTAGGCCGTCTTCCGCTCACGCCCCAACATCGTGCAGCCCGCCTCCAGTGGTGTCGCGACAGGCGTGAATGGAGGGACGAATGGAGACGTGTCGTCTTCAGCGATGAGAGTCGCTTCTGCCTTGGTGCCAATGATGGTCGTATGCGTGTTTGGCGCCGTGCAGGTGAGCGCCACAATCAGGACTGCATACGACCGAGGCACACAGGGCCAACACCCGGCATCATGGTGTGGGGAGCGATCTCCTACACTGGCCGTACACCACTGGTGATCGTCGAGGGGACACTGAATAGTGCACGGTACATCCAAACCGTCATCGAACCCATCGTTCTACCATTCCTAGACCGGCAAGGGAACTTGCTGTTCCAACAGGACAATGCACGTCCGCATGTATCCCGTGCCACCCAACGTGCTCTAGAAGGTGTAAGTCAACTACCCTGGCCAGCAAGATCTCCGGATCTGTCCCCCATTGAGCATGTTTGGGACTAGATGAAGCGTCGTCTCACGCGGTCTGCACGTCCAGCACGAACGCTGGTCCAACTGAGGCGCCAGGTGGAAACGGCATGGCAAGCTGTTCCACAGGACTACATCCAGCGTCTCTACGATCGTCTCCATGGGAGAATAGCAGCCTGCATTGCTGAGAAAGGTGGATATACACTGTACTAGTGCAGACATTGTGCATGCTCTGTTGCCTGTGTCTATGTGCCTGTGGTTCTGTCAGTGTGATCATGTGATGTATCTGACCCCAGGAATGTGTCAATAAAGTTTCCCCTTCCTGGGACAATGAATTCACGGTGTTCTTATTTCAATTTCCAGGAGTGTATGACTCAACGCACATCTGGCACGGTTCTTCTGCAAGACAAGAATTTTTAAATACCAATTTTACTGACGTGATAAAAGAAAATTACAAATACTATAATTGCGTAAAGAAAGCAGAATTAAACTCTAATACAAGAACACACGCCAGATGCTTTGTTGACTGAACCTGTAATGACGCATTATTTAGGACACTGAAATAATGAGAAAAAAAGGAAACGGAGTTTACCTCATTTATATTGATGAAAATCACTCTAATCCTTACAATATATATTTCTACACCGATTCTCTACTATCACATCTCAATCAGAACTCTCCAATATCACATCTCAGCAAGCACTGCCTACTAGCACATCTCAACAAACACTCTCTGCTACGAGATCTTAACAAGTACTGACTGCTACGAGTTCTTAACAGGCACTGACTTCTACGAGCTCTCGACAAGCACCGTGGAGGCGGCAGAATAATACTCTTTGGCGCAATCTCTGGCACAGTGGCTCAGTGTAGCCACCTTTCAATAGATATCAGATAATCGTTTGCAAAGTCTTATGTATGGAGTACACTGCCATAAGGAAGTATAACTAGGATTTTGGGTAAATTGGAACAGAATCTGAGATATAGATACGGCAGAAAACGTCAATAAAGAGCTGGATGGAGGGAAAACTAACCTGAAAGTTTTGAGGGAAGTCAGTAAAGAGAGAAGATTATTAAAAGGAAGTGGAGGAGAGAAATATAAAATTTATGGAACATGTTATAACGTACATTTTCGATAGAGAAAGTACTAGGGAAAGAAGGCAGAGGACGACATAGGATGGCGTATTTGGAAGAACAGTATAACATGTGAACATTTGCGTGGAACTGAAACAAAGACCCAATTACAGAAGAGAGTTAGTACATCGACATTTGGACTGATCCCAAAAACATTAATTAGGAATAGTTTTACACTTCAACATCGATACGAAAGACGATGGTTAACAGAAACATCGGCAAAGACAGTACTGTTTATATCGCAAAGTTATTACATCATTCGAAGGAAATTTAGTTTCCGCTTCATAAATATCTCATAGTAATCATCGCTAGGGACTATTAATACCTCCTCTCAGAAGCACAAAGAACATCTAAGTTTTGAAGATTGCTATGTTTATGTAATTCTTGTCGTCGACCTCTTTCTCACATAACGCTACCTCTCAGACGACAATTGCATCCCACAATTCACCGTTCCGACCTGAGGCCGCTTCCTGTTGTATTTTAGTCACGGAGCGCGACGCTAAATGACTATCTGTGTGCCTCGGCGGTCGCTGTAATCTCTTCATCTCATTTCATTTAAGGTAAAATGGGTGGCATCGATCGCCTCGGGAACGGCGTTCAGGGTCTGCTGCTAGTTGTGGGAGAAAGGCCTTAGGCGATGCTATCGCGCCTCCCCCTTCAGACTCATAAATGGAACGTTGCACCCACCTGTGGCAATACCAACTAAAGTAACAGCCCTTTTTGTGTGTAAATATTGTGGTTATAGCTTGGTAATATGATATCCAGCTTCATGGATAGATGGTACACAATGGAAAGCCACAAATTTGTCTAACATTTTTTTGCGTCTTCATGCTTTGGAAAAAAAAGTATTTTGGATCAATATTAGATTCACAACAGTAAAGTAGATGACAACTGTGACAGATGAGAAGTATTTTATGAAAAAAAATTGACAAATGCGTGAAAGAAAAATGAGAAAGATAGTTAAAAACTGTTGTTGTTGTTGTTGTGGTCTTCAGTCCTGAGACTGGTTTGATGCAGCTCTCCATGCTACTCTATCCTGTGCAAGCTTCTTCATCTCCCAGTACCTACTGCAACCTACATCCTTCTGAATCTGCTTAGTGTATTCATCTCTTGGTCTCCCTCTACGATTTTTACCCTCCACGCTGCCCTCCAATGCTAAAAACTAAGAACTTAAAATCTTCGAAATAAATTAAAAACATTTGTGGTTTTGGTCATTCCTTCAAAGATTGTTTTACAAATAGTACGAGAACTTCATACTAACTTGATACTACAAAAACGTGCCACATTTCTGCATACAGTTGATCGAAACCAGTATATTTCTAATTACTAACATTTAATGTAAACTGTGTTTCGAATTACAAGGAACATTTCGAAACAGACGTAATAGCGAAATGGAGATACTAAAAACATGTGAGAGCGTCACATGTCCCCAAAGAATAACACTGTTGAGAATGATACGTAATCTGCGTAAATGTGAACTGCATCATCATTACCAGTACGTAGATAAAAACGTCAATACAATTGGATGATTAAACGTCTGCAGGAAAGTGGAAGAGAACACTCACATATCTGTAGCGAACATGAAAGTGGACCCTTCTTACCAATATAAACTTACAGCTTTGAAAACAAAATTTCTGTATTTCTGCGGTCGTTTCCCTGTAAAAATTTCAACAACAATATTTAAAAGTGGTGAGATCTACACATAGTTTGTCTGAAATGGCATTAATGATAATCCCCACTAAGAACGTAGAACGCTAAATTCCGTACCCCTGTATCTATACCTACGCTGTGGTTGTTTGTAGTTCAGGAGATGACTGACGAGTCCTTGACTTTAAAAAATAAATACGAAGACATTGATCAATATTTTGTAATGAGATTCACACAGCTGCGTCAATTCACCTCCTGGAAAAACATTTTTCTGGTTGACCTGATGGACTAAGAATATGTTTCTCTATGACACATTTACTGGAACACTTTACACGTTGCTTGCCGACCTTGCATTTTCGAAAGGAATGATGCTCTAGCAGGCAACCTCAACATGGCATAATCTTTGACTGATCCAGTTTTCAAATACTACTGAATGTAGATGCAAAGGAAAAGAAATTCTTTCCCATATAGTAAGTCAGGATGTTTAGTCTATAACCAGAGATCTGCCTGTGTTATGAGCAACAATATCGAGCCGTATGAAAGGGCGACAAAATTTTAATTTCGTCTCCGACTAGAAGTTTTTTTTTATGGTTCGTTGCGGATGTTCTCAGTTGAACAGAATTTCTAGATGTAAGAACAATGATGAACGAAAAGTTGTTATAAACAAGACAAATTACCGAAACGCTTTGATACTTAACCTGTGATTCGGCAAGTGAGAGCAGTGAGACAGAGCAACACATCAAAGCGATGATTAATAAAATTTTATGTCTGATTTCGCTTAGATACAACAAACCGAAATGATTAAAATTTAAAAAGTATATTTTTACATCATATTGGCGTTTGCTTTCTCTCACAGACGTTGGTCACACTGAGACACGATAGACATTGTTATACGCCGTACTGTGCATTTACCTCTCGCTATGTTGATGTAATGGTAAAACAGTATTTCTCAACTTTATTCAAACGTAGAATGAACTCTAATTGGAAATATGTAAAATGCTTTCCGCGGTATTGAATACTTGAGAGCTGAAATGAATTTTTGTTTATGATCTGTTCCTCAACAAATTTGGTGAATATGTATCGTTTTGGGCAGGTCATTTTCTTTCAAGAAAAGAACAACAAATATATATATAGTCAGTGCGTCTGTATACGTAATGAACGATAGTGTTACTAGTGCCGAATGGATGACAGATATTTCACAACAAAGGGAAGGCAATTTATAATGGAATGTGGAATATATTTTGCAAGTCAAAATGGCGGTTGAACAGTACGAAGGAGGATAACTACCCTTTTAGCATCAAAGTACTTTCAGAACTTGGAGAAAGGTTTTTATTTCTAGGGAACAAGACTGGACAAGCATACTGGAGAGCAGTAATATGATAAGGAATACGTGTGGTATCCAAGAGTATCATGGTCTACGACAAAATGCTGTTAAAATTTTGTGGACACGCAAGATACATAACGTAGAAGTAACAGAATTTTACAGCATGGTTCATACCTGTCGGAAACGGTGTGCTCTATATGTTGGTTACAATACTGAAGGATGGCCATTCCTGAGAGCTTCCTCCCTCTCATTTTTGTAACTGTTAGGATGTTTAATGAAATTGGTTCAGAGAGATTGCGTACTATATGGCTCACCATCTAGTTGCAATATACACTACTGGCCTTTAAAATTGCTTCACCAAAAAGAAATGCCGATGATAAACAAGTATTCATTGGTCAAATATATTATATTAGAACTGACATGTGTTTACATTTTTACGCAATTTGGGTGCATGGATCCTGAGAAATCAGTACCCAGAACAAGGACCTCTGGCCGAAATTACGGCCTTGATACGCCTGGGCATTGAGTCAAACAGAGCTTGGATGGCGTGTACAGGTACACCTGCCCATGCAGCTATAACACGATACCACAGATCGTCAAGAGTAGTGACTGCCGCATTGTGACGAGCCAGTTGCTAGGCCACCATTGACCAGAAGTTTTCAACTGGTGAGAGATCTGGAGTATGTGCTGGCCAGGGCAGTAGTCGAACATTTTCTGTATCCAGAAAGGCCCGTACAGAACCTAGAACATGCGGTCGTGCATTACCCTGCTGAAATGTAGGATTTCGCAGGGATCGAATGATGGGTAGAGCCACGGGTCGTAACACATCTTAAATGTAACGTCCACTGTTCAAAGTGCCGTCAGTGCGAACAAGAGGTGACCGAGACGTGTAACCAATGATACCCCATACCATCAAGCCGGGTGATACGCCAGTATGGCGATGACGAATACACGCTTCCAATGTGAGTTCACCGTGATGTCGCCAAACACGGATGCGACCATCATGATGCTGTAAACAGGACCTGGATTCATCCGAAAAAATGACGTTTTGCCATTCGTGCACCCAGCTTCGTCGTTGAGTACACCATTGCAGGTGCTCCTGTCTTTGATGCAGCGTCAATGGTAACCGCAGCCATGGTCTCCGAGCTGATAGTACATGCTTCTGTAAACGTCGTCGAACTGTTCGTGCAGGTGGTTGTTGTCTTGCAAACGTCCCTATCTGTTGAGTCAGCGATCGAGACGTGGCTGCAAGATCCGTTACAGTCATGCGGATAAGATGCCTGTCATCTCGACTGCTAGTGATACGAGGCTGTTGGGATCCAATACGACGTTTCGTATTACCCTCCTGAACCCACCGATTCCATATTCTGCTAACAGTCATTGGATCTCGACCAACGCGAGCAGCAATGTCGCGATACGATAAACCGCAGTCGCGATAAGCTACAATTAGACCTTTTTAAAATTCGTAAACCTGATGGTACGCATTTCTCCTCCTTTCACGAGGCATCAAAACAACGTTTCACCAGGCAGCGCTGGTCAACTGCTGTTTGTGTGTGAGAAATCGGTTTGAAGCTTTCCTTATGTCAGCACGTTGTAGGTGTCGCCACCGGCGCCAACCCTGTGTGAATGCTGTGAAAAGCTAATCATTTGCATATCACAGCTACTTCTTCTTGTCGGTTAAATTTCGCGTCTGTAGCATGTCACTTTCGTGGTGTAGCCATTTTAATGGCCAGTAGTGTATTAAATACTTTCTGCGCTATTAACTAAATAAGAGGTGACGGGTTTTCCCTTCTGATGACTAAGATTTTGTGATCTGTGGTGCGTTCAGGGGAAGAGACGCGCTGGTCGTAGTGCAGGACCGACTAAATGGGCTGTAGTTCTGCGAAGCCAGTAGCGGCTGGTTGCAGGTGGAATGGTACGCAGCGTGCAGGGGCTGGTGGCTGCTATTACTCACAGGGCGAGGTTTGTGCAAGGGCCGAGTCGACGAGGAGTCGCAAGTCACCAGCTGTGGCCCTCTGTTAACACAGTACGGTATATTGTTCCCATCGAATTTAACAGCCTTCAGGCCCTCTCTCTGGATGGAGCGGCACTCTACAAATTGTTCCCTGTTGAGAGAAAAATCCTTTTCAGCATATGCAGGTTGTTTTTGGGCCAAATGACCGAGAACCTTTTTCAGAGAACCGTTTCTGCTGTCATTGTAAAATGCTTCTCAGTCACAGATGGTCCCACACCACTGGCTGATCGACAATTTGTTGCAGGAGTATTGTTTGAGATGTTTTGGTTCACATGCTAAATGATTTCCTTGCACACTGAAAATAAGCTTTATGACTGGAAATAAGATAGTAACTTTACAAGATGTACCAAGGATGTTACTTATGGCGGCAAGTCTCTTCAGTGGGGAAGGTTCTTCTGCCGTCTCCTGGAAGGAGACGAAGCACAGACTTTCGATTACAAAATTTGCCTTAAGGAACTCCTGCCACGTGCAGTTAGCGGTTTCAGATTTTTCGAAATGCTTCACGGCAAGTGTTTTCTAGGAGATGAGGGGATGCAGAACTAGGGGGAGCTTTTTTCAGTTACGGCCTGGAATATAGACCACAGAGTTCACCTGGAAGCAGAGACTGAGCTCGAGTGCGAAGTTCGAGTCTGAGGGCAGGCGCCTGGGTCGCAGACTGGCAGATTTCTGCACCACTGAGCACGGGGTTCATTAATGATGGCAGCTGTTTATGGTGAGCATATTTGTAGCTTCAGCACATCGGTAAGTTCCTGTGTTACTTTACACCTTCAGCAGCGTGTTATTTCCACCTGCAGAACCAGTTGTTTACATAATGCACATAGAACAGCCGTACAATTTAGTGGTGCACCGTCACTGTCATATAAGATAGGGTCATTGAGATAGCATTGACCTCCATACTCACAGAGGGACACAGCACATAGAGAAATCCAAACCTTAAAGCCAACTTTGCCAGTCAACAACAACTACTATCGTACTTGTGATTTACTGGTGTTTTATTTGATATATGTTTCTTTTGAATTATGTTGGAACATCATACTCCATTCACGTTTATATTATAATAAATCGAGCTTTTCCATGAATAATCTTTCTCATTCAAATGGATTCCTTGACAGTCTTGTGGGGTACTTCATTTGTTTATTGTTTTATTACAACTTGACAATTTGTGTTTGACTCTTAGGGCTACATAGTATTAACGTGTATTCAGATAATTCACTGCACGTAGATTTTAGTAGTGCAGGATGGTTCTTTGTCAGTGGTCAATCAGGGCAGAAATTAATCACAGGTATTTACCACGTTACCTTACAACTGGGTCCTCCTGTAATACATTTAACAGACTTGTGAACCATATGTTTCATGGAATGTGCTGCAAAAGGGAGAAAACAAATTCCACTTCACAATATTTCAAGTAAGCAGTGTCGAAAAGACGTCACAAAACCGAATATCTAGTGCCTCAAAATGTGTTTTTTTTCCTATCTTGCACTGTTGATATGGATATCTATACTTATAAATCATCCATTTCATTATATTCAATTATATAGGATTTGCACATTGTTTACACAAAAAACTTAAATAATTTCGTCTGTATACAAATCATACAGATAATTAATACATAAACAGAAACAAATCATATAGACACAGTTACAAGTAATGCAGGTAACGAAATAGATTAGGCAAAGAAATTCTGAGCTTACATTGTGCCCAGTATATCCCAAAACACATGGCTACCTTTAACTTGTCTTATGAATGACCTGGAATTTATAAAATTCATGTTCTCATCAACATTGTAAAAGGTTGACTTATAAGCTATTATCTTCTTAATTCTTAAGCGAAGGATACTAAAAAGAATATTGGGATAGTATATTACACTACTATGTTACTGGGCTTCTTCTGTTCTGCGTCTAGTCTTGTAGTCATGTTCACCACTGTTCTAAGAAATGAAATGATGGGATTTCAAAAGTGTATACTTTCATAGATGTATACAGATGGAAGACTCATAACATGCAGTTCTTGGAAAATATCCGTACAGGACTTCCTAGGTGTATCCCTTTTATAATTCTTATTGCTCATTTTTTAATAGTAAAAGAGTGTTTTGCTAGACTTGAAATACTCCAAAATAAGACAACACACAGCAGTAGACTATGCATGAATGCATAATAGACACTCAGCACTGTTATTTCACTGCAGGAATTTTTGAGCATTCAAAATATGTAACAGAGTTTACAAGATACCTCGTGTGGGAGGGAGAAAGAGGTGTGAATTTTATTTAGATTCTATAAATGAAATGCAAGAAGTGCTCTTGAACATATACGTGGTTTATTCAGTGAAACTGCATTAAACTGCATATGCAACCATTAATGAAATTTTAACAAATTCGTTAAACATACACTCACAAATCATTCAAATAATGATAAAGAAAAATAAAAAAATTTGGGTCGCCAGATACGTAGAACTATATATATATATATATATTTAATTGACACCATTAGCTCTTAACAAGTGAATTATAAAAGGTGTCTGCCCTGGTATTTGCCTTTTAACATGAGCATTGTATGACTTCATTCAAATTTAACATATAAATAAATTACACGAGACGGGTTGACCTGTTGTAATAAATGAGGAAGGAATAAAAAGAAAAAAAACAGCTGAACATATGACTCTCTTAGCGGGCAAACGGTGAATACTGTGGCTTGCGTCTTTATGAGCATCTAACACATTGCAAGGAAATTGAAGAAAGCGAAAGAAGAATGCGAAGCTAGGAAAGGGGGCGTTTTCTGTGTTACCATGTTCATAGCGTGGTCGGTGTGGCGGTGGAATCGGCTCATTGCGTACGGCTGCAACAAGACTCTGCCTGCGACGTACTTGATAGCGTCTAACATGCCCTACGCTGAAAGTAGTGACCGAAACCTGCTACTGGAAGTTATCATTACTGGACGATGGTATGCGTCCACCTGCAATTGCAAACCTACGTGAAACTGTATTAAACTAAGCTCAAAACTGTTCTAACAGTACTACTGTCATCGTCATGTAGTAAATCAAACTGTGATCCTGAGCTCTTGGTAACGCACACAGTGAGTGGAGCTCGCCTGCTTGAATCCAACATACCTTGCTCTCTACGCTGTTTGCGACGAATGCAAAGTGCATTGTCTCATGGCAAGCGAGAAGAGAACCCTTGCGACACCACGGAAGCAGACAAGAGTGAACAACAGCCTCCTCAGAAGCAATATTCGGAATACCCCATACTAGTGCGCTCCTCGCACCTGGAGAGAGAGAGCCGCTCCCCTCCACCGTCTTGTCTCCGCCCTTCCGCAAAGTACGTAGCTCGTATTATTTTTCAAAGCTAACATTAGATTCTTGCCAATGAAGAGGTCCCTTTCAAAGTTTTCTCCCTCCTTGCCGTCGCATTCCGCGAGGAAAAGAGAGCCATACTCTATGTGAGACGGAGTATACACATAAAGCAAGACTTCTCCCTTTAAGTATTGCCGCTACGTTTCCAGGTGTTCTGCTAGCGGGAAACGGCCAAAATTCCCCGAGGCACTTGAGATTCTGGCACACCCAAGTTGTGCTGTTGCTATTCAACTTGCCACTGTGTCTGTGTTACCCAGAATCGGGAGAAAACTGTTTTTCGCTCTAAGTTTGTAGTTTCCGCTGCCTCGGGCAGAAATGCAAATGTTCACGGCTTCCCTTCACAGCGTGTTGATGTATGCCTGTCGCTAATCCTCTGGGGGGGGGGAAGAATCTTAGGCCCTTACGGACGCTTAATGACACAATAATTCACCTATATCACACTTCATGTATTGCAATAAACTAATGACTGATTTTAGAAGCAATTATCTCCTTTAATTATAAACATGGGAAGCTTTGCCGCTTTTCATCATACTCCCGTTTAAAGAATTTTTATAGGGAGTATGTCTTACTTCATGGGTAGTAAGTCATACGTACGAATAAAAATTTTAAACCATCTATCTCTTAGTGTGTAAGACGAATTTCTATCACAGAACTGCTTTTTTTTTTGCGGATTTGGAAAGGATTTACACCTAGCCAACATCAGAATAAGTAAATACCTTCTCAGCTCCCACTCAAATACAGCATTCATACCTTTACAATGACATCCCATCAAAATTTTATTATGTGCCTAAGTGCCACTATTGAATGTCTAACAGAAAAACATGTGAAATTTATTTAAAAATGGCAGAAATGCCTTCAAAAATGTGAGCATCTAAAGCTTACTTCCTATCGTCACCAAGACATAAGAAACTTCTATCCATATTTACGTTTGTATTAAAAACTGAGTTTCTTAGCCAATGTCTTAAGGAAAAAATATGATATGAAAAGCATGTCTATCATTGACTGACAAGAAAACTGTACCTTCTGCAAAAACATTAAAATTCAAATTGCGCTCTTCAGTAAAGCCTAAATTGAAACTGAAGCAAACATAATAGAAATGTCAGCAGAGTGCCTAATATTGTATTTAACAGATTACGAACATCCTTATTAGTATTTACATACGATGACATGAGCAACACTTGTCGTATGTCGTATGCTTACAGCATCCATACCAACTCTGCATTCTGTTTGCAGTTATTTATTAATTTTAATTTTTTTTTCAGTGTAGACAATTAATCACATATACTACACCAAAACAAATAACTTGAAACGCCCCCTTTGAAAAATTGTACAAGACTGTGCTTAAACTGACACACAATATTTTTTAGCGCAACGCAATCTGACTAACATTCCCTACAAAAGAATGGCCCTGACGAACATTAACCTATACGTTTCACAAATCACTTACCTCACAAAAATCTTGGTTACTCGAACTACTGCAATACATCGAGCGCCACTACTGCCAGCTAAATAAAAGATTCAAACTACGAAAGGCACTAACTACTGATAGGCATCGTTAGCAAATGAAATATTTAATAGAGAACAAACAATGTATTTACCTTAATAGTCATCAGAAGTCATAATATATATAGCAGTTCATGACATCCAGTCTTACAAATTTCAAAACTCCGTTATTTCTCTCCCCACATCCACCACTACTGACAGCTCACCTCCAACTGCGCAACGCTACGCGCTGTTAACAGCCAACAGCGCAACACTACAATAGCGAGTATTACAACAATGCCACCCAGCCACAAACTGCACACAGCACAGCCAGTGATTTTCATACAGAGCGGTACGTGGCGTTACCAATATAAAAACCTAGACAGCCCACTTACATAGCCCCCATGCTTCCCACAAAACATTTTACAAATTGTTTCAGGCAGTGGCTAATAAATATTTGTTAAAAAAATTATCTCAATTACAATAACAAAGAAATCATATGCACACACTTATTGATACAATGGTGGTCAAAAGCTAAAATTTTCTCACAGTCCATAAATACAGTCCTGATCATTCATCACAGTAAAATAGCAGTGTTTTTCTCAAAGTCTGAGCAGTAAAAGAAAATGTACACGGAAGTAGTGGATTTCCATGCAGTCTTGAAGAAGTAGTGTTGTCCTTCCAATGAAAGACAGTGCTGACTCTCGACATGCTGACAGGTAATGGGCCACAACAGAGCAAATCCACAGCAGAGTCATTCGACGTTTTGAAGAATATTGGTAGGTAGGTCATCACAGAGCAACCCACTGTACACCTGGTAGAGATTACGGTATTGGTGGGCCACCAGAGGTGCAGACCCACTGCAGTCCTTGTAGAAATAATGGTATTGGTGCGTCATCAAAGATGCAGACCCACTGTAGTCCTTGTAGAGATGGCCAGCAGCCATCTGTTGTCACTGTGCAGGTGCACAATCACCATTGAAGAGTCTTGCGGATAATATAGCAAGTCCATAACCACCACTTGTGCACTCAAAAAGTTTTTGGATCTGTCCTTAGAACCAGCAATGCTGTTATCCAGTCCCTTGCTGCATTATTAACACACGTGCAAACATTAACAGTCCTAACTTCTCATCTATTGTGCATATACTATGACCAACAGAAACAGTGTGCAGTGAAATGCAACTTAATTTGATGAACTGGTGTCTATACAATTATAAATTAACAACAAAAGGATACAATTAGAAAGGTACAAAATACATCATTAAAACATAATAATACAGATAACATTTGTAGTACAGGCTTTACAAAAGAATCAAAATAACATATACATCAGTGTTACAGGAATTATGACATGAGTACATACATAAAAGATCAGAATAACTTTCAAAACATCAACTTCACACATGAGCATTAAAACAGAACGGAATGAATAATGTCTAAACATCTTTACAAAGAAAATAACATATTATTATAAAAATCCTACAACATAACTCTTATTAGCTAAACACATTAAGACAGGAAAAAGACAAATACACAAGAGTACACAAACACATAGTGGGTTTACACAAGGAAAGGACAAGATTTGTTTTACTGCAGTATTTTGCAGACAAAACTTTCTTTACTTCTTGGAGATCTCCCTTCATTCTTCATTATATCCGAAAACTCCTATCCAAACATGCTTTCTGTATTTTCTTCACATCCTCTTTCAAAAATAGTTTTTCTCCACTGTACAGTACTTTTTTTTGCCAAACCATTTTCTTATAGCTTCTCAATGCATTTCTTCCAATTCATTATAGTTAGTTTCTTATATAGTCAACCCCCTCTTAAGCTAACTTAAATCTACTGAGCTCAGATATATATACCAAGGGATGAGGCAATGCAGCAGCACATAACAAATTAACACAAACAGCAATGACAAAAAAATTGAAATTGGCAAAGCAAGCAGCACTAAAATAAATTAGCAGAGCAATTGCAATATTACAACTGATATAAGGCAATGTGCAGCAAACAATAAAAATAAATCAGTAGTAAAACTGGCTTAACAGAGTAATACAAAGTCAAATTCAGTAACACTATGCCTGGTAAACAGCAGCAGCAAATGAAATAACTTATACCTAAACATGACAAAGCTCAAGCAGAAAAAATATTACACTAAAAATGGCCATGTCTAATACCTATGTTACATCTTAACACTAGAGTGATGCATCAGAAAAACTTACTCTGCAAGAAAGTTACCAAGTCATTAAAAAATTATTTATGCAATTCCTGTGAAGGGAAATGTCTATTTGTGCTCTCTTCTCTAGGAAAGTACATCATAAACGTATTCTTAATTGGATCTGTAGACAGAAAATAGTGATATTAGTACATCTATTAAATTTTATTATAACCAATGCTGCAGTGCAGCTAGAAACTAGATATTAAAGAAAATGAGCAAATATGTACAAAGGAAGCCATGAAACATCATTCATTAGCCATATAGCATTTCATAAGGTAGTAAAAAAATCTCTCAACTAGAAAGACAGTAGTCATAATCAGGTGTATAGACATAAAAATATTTCTCGTCATTTCATTAGGCATTTCAGTAAATATCATAAATTAAGAGCTCCACAGTGTTATCATATGTTTTGAAGTTTGAGCGTGTCGTATTTGCGATGCTTTCTACAAAGGAATGTCAATAGCGAGGATAATGGCCCTCTTTTTTTCTCCACCTGTGCCTCTGAAAGGCACACACTAATGGCTTTTTTCCAGGCGACTGTCACGCAGCTGGGTGCTTACAGTTACCTAGCTTCCTTACCAAAATATTTACGACACCAGTTTGCACTACGGTGACAGTCTCATATAAAAAATTTCAAAGGTCCATAATTTGCATTGAAAATGTGTAGAAACAAAATCCTATGAATATAAAAGTTTTCAAAAAGTTTTCGTCGGCATGTGATACATTCGCGAATTTACACACATTTCATAACTCTTAAAGTACGATTCTTGGTTTCCAACATCCTTTTCCACAAATCAGAGTCCCTAATGACTACTCATTATTCATATACGTATTCGTCGACACTTCTTCAATATTTCATCAAAATAAATACGTAGCATAATCAGATTCCTCATTTATGGTAGCATCATCTTATTGATCATAAACATACCTCAACAGCATAATACACATTGTCGTCGTAAAAATAACATCATAACACCTCAGTCAAATCTCAAAAACATCGTACCTTTCTGCAATAATATCAAAACCTAAAAAAAATTCTCTGCTCATTTCAATAGTGTCATCTACCTCAAACATACTTTAAAACCATGCTCCCTTACCAAATACATCATTCAAAGCTCTCATAGTATCACGGTGGTTCCAAAAAAATATGAACAGTTCACAAAGTACAGACAAAATACAATTTCATAAGTGTGAAGTTACCCAACTGTGTAATTGCGTAAACATATGTCACTGATGTAGTAAAAAAATGTTTATCTCTCAGTTAAATGATCAAATAGCTGTGTAATTTGTGTGTTAGAGAAATATGGTAACTATGTGTAAAGTTGAATAAGCAAATACCATATTAGCTAGGGCTCCTTGTGCTTGCCAAACACATGGTACACAAAGTAAGCATGTACCCCCCTGAGGATTAATGTAATTATACCCTCAGGTGTTACAGATTACAGCAATGGAATGAAATGTATCACGGAAAACTTTCCTTGTAATTCAGAAATATTTAAAATTAAATGTCTTAAGTACAAAATTAATCACTCAAATGCGTGTCCTGTAGCGCTAAACTGTGTTCTTCTTGTAAGATAATCTCTGTGGAACTGTTGTAGTTATCGTCCTCCGAAAGCTAAGTTCTGCAGAAGTCAATGTACTTACCTCATGATAAACAAAAGTGAAATGCTTTGCGTATAGATATCGTAGCTATTACATACCTTACCGTGATCAAGAAAGTACTATAATGTAACGTATTGTTGTGCTACGGAAAAGGCTGTCTCACTGTAGCTGTACCACAAAAGTTACTACTAAAACATGTTTTACTTTCCAAAAGAATTCAGAAAAACTGTGGAGATATAAAACAGATACACCGCAAAAGCAACAATGTAAATCGTATCACATATTAGAAGCGTTGTGATATAATCGTGTAGCTGTCAACGAAACCAAATGCTAAGTCATCGGTAATCTCACATAAAGTACTTCAAATAAAGAATGTCTTTTCAAGTAAACCAAAATGTTGCATTAAAATCTCATTAACAGTGTATGTTCTAAGTATGTAAGCCATATATTCGTTACGTAATCGTGCAACTAACAAGGAAGAATGTACAAATAACAACACTGTGTTGTCTGTTCACTATAACAATGCATTCGTAATTACTTGTCTAATTTCGCTAGGTTCTTGACTGGATATTGAACTCCAAACATTGTTGCATGTTAACAGATTCTAAGTCTGACAAAGCATACTAGTAGCGTAAAGTGAAAGTTATATGGCAAAGAAAAAGTTAAAAAGCAGATTATCTTTCAATAAACGGTTTTACATGTGAAATGTGGTGCAATCCTTTACTCTTCACAGTACTCAGAGTTTCAACTTGAATGTAATTATCATGCGGTATACGTCGGTACAGAATACTGGAATTTTTCTCAAGGTTAGCTATGTTATTTTTCTCTGAGCCAGCCGGCGCACGCGGCTGCCTGCGGTGCGAGTCATTGTCTGTTCCTTTGTTGGCGCGCGTCGTTATTGGGATTGGGAGACCTAACTTCTACAAATTCACCTTGTCGAGAGTGCCCTGCTCTGTTTGAATCTCGCCATTTCTGATGCAATTCAGGTCTGTCGTTACGATTATATCGTCTGTCGTCATGTCGGTAGATTCCATAATTTCTTTCTTGTTGGTCACATGGTGGAGAATGTCTCCCTGAATCGTAATTGCACTCTGAATTGTTGCGTCTGAAGTTATTCTGTCTCCCATGATAATAATTGTTTTGGTTCCCATATTGTCTGTTTCTGTGGTTACCTCTGTCATATTCATTACTACGGAAATGCGATCTTTCTCTGTAACCATTATTCTGCCAACGGTTGTCATATGGGTGGTGTCTGTTTTGGTCACGATTTACGTTGTAAGAATAGCCTTGTCGTGTCCAGCTATTATTTATTTCATCACGGAATTGTGACCTGTAATTGTTGTGTTCCTGTTTTCGCGTCCCGCGATTGTCAGTGTCGATTTACAATTCTTGTAAGAGTCCCTGAAAAGCTTCAATGTCATCTTTGCAACGTCCTGCCAAAATAATATGTCGTAAATGTTCAAGTAGTTTGATTAAGCCAATGTGGATGAGGTCTGAGGGGCTGTATGTGTTTGACAGGTACTGTTTCTTGTGCAACATGTCTTCAAAATATTTCACAAGAGTGGAAAATTCAGATTGTTCGAAATGTTTCATCATTATGATGCTATGTTTTACTCGGTGTTGTGAAGCTTGAGACCAATATGCTGACAGGAAGGCATGATAAAATTCTCCTTCACTGTGGCAATCGTGAATGACCGACCACATTCTTACAGCTGGTTCATTCTCTAAATAGCCACACATAAATTCTAATCTGTGCTCTAATGACCAGTTGGGAGGAAAACAATGAGAGAATTGATGAAGCCACGCTTGTGGATGAATGTCGTAGCTGGAATTCTTAAATGCTTTGAATTTACGTGTAATAATGAACAGCTTATAGTCAAAAATCATCTTGTCGGCGAGTAGCATATCGGTCGTTGTTACGTCGTGTCCGCGGTTCCATCTCAAAATTCGGTGCACCTTGCCAATTTCTTTCATAATTTCCGAAATGCTCTGTGTTATTATTTTGTGGCTTTTCAATATTTCTAAGTTCCTCTTCCCGTGTTGAAGCGCAAGTGTCCTCTGAAATATCTAATTTTTGTATTACTTGTGCCAACTGATCTCGTACTTCCCGGATTTCTCTTTTGTCCTGTGTATTGATTTGATTTTTATTTTGTTTCAATTTTATAATTTGTTCATACTCTTCAATGTCAGTGAAGGCTACAGGTCTTGTGTCATTCAGATCATCATCTACCTTTGCAGATAAGTTAGTGAACTGAACTGAAAGTTCGGCTACTTTATCCGATAGTGAACTGATTTCCTCCATGTGTCTTTCTGAACCAATTTTCAGAGTATCTACTGTGTCCTTTAAGTTTTCCTGAGTTTTGTAAGTTGTGTGACCGAATCAGTAGATGCAACTGAGTCAATTTTAGCTTGCAAGGTCTCATGATTTTCATGAACAATAGTTTGCAGTTCTTTTATGGCTGCTTCGTGATTCTGTAATGCATTTCCAATGCCGCGAAAAAATAGGTTGAAAATGCTCACAAATGTATGTTTTTACGTCATTACAGACTTTTTGACATTTCGATTCAATGTTATGTAACTCAGTAGTTAAATCATCACGTGTTTGTCCAAGCGTAGTGTCTAACTTCCGAAGATTTTGTTCCATTGTGTCTAACTTTTGAAGATTTTGTTCCATTGTGTCTAACTTTTGAAGCTTTTGCTGTGTTTGTCTCTGATTTTGTTCCATTGTGTCCAACTTTTGAAGCTTTTGTCCCATTTGTTGCATTAATTGTGATAACAATGCACTGGTGTCTGAAGCATGTTCCTCAGTGCTTTTCAGCAGTGAATTTGCACCGTCAACATTCATATTTTCACAAGCGGAAAATGTGTCTCGACTCATTTGAGAAAACGGCGAGAACCCAAAACCTGAGTCTACAGTATTTGCAATATCGTGTTTTGTCACTCCCGATTCCTGAGGCGAGCTACTGCGACCGATCGATCGATAATGCTTCCCTGTTCACTACCTGTTTCACTGTCTACACAATTATTTGACGCCCGCTCCATTTCCCTATGCACAGTTACCAAATTACTACTTTGAATGGCTGTTAATTCATTACACAGTGGTGTTGGTAAGCTACGCTCGTCGTCACTATTATTTCTCAGTTTACTTTGGAGCCTAGTGTTACGTTTTTCACACGCCATTATTGTCACAATATTTCACACGATAACACAGAAAAGTACAATTTGAAGAGAAAAATAAGAAAACACATTAACATAACATTAAAAATAGTATCTCGTTAATTGCAAGCGCAGCTGCGAAATACTTGGTGCAAATCTACATGCATGCCACAACTGTTTTACTGTACAAGAATGAAAAACTACAACTACAAAGGAAATTCTCTCTACAATTACGCACTAGCAATAAACAATGGCTGCACTAACTGCACAATCTACAAGAAAAAAATCAGAAGATTCCAGTGAGGTATCCTCGGCTAAGGGTGACATATGAAACGTCCCCTTTGAACAATTATAAAAGACTGTGCTTAAACTGACACACAATATTTTTTAGCGCAACGCAATCTGACTTTCAAAAATCCCTACAAAAGAATGGCCCTGACTAACATTAACCTATACGTTTCACAAATCACTTACTTCACAAAGATCTTGGTTTCTCGAACTACTGCAATACAGCAAGCGCCACTACTGCCAGCCAAATAAAAGATTCAAACTACGAAAGGCACTAACTACTGATAGGCATAGTTAGCAAATGAAAGATTTTAATAGAGAACAAACAATGTATTTACCTTAATAGTCATCAAAAGTCAAAATATATATAGCTGTTCATGACATCCAGTCTTACAAATTTCTAAACTCCGCTATTTCTCTCCCCACATCCACCACTGCTGGCGGCTCACCTCCAACTGCGCAACGCTACGCGCTGTTAACAGCCAACAGCCCAACACTACAATAGCGAGTATTACAACAATGCCACCCAGCCACAGACTGAACACAGCACAGCCAGTGATTTTCATACAGAGCGCTACGTGGCGTTACCAATATAAAAACCTAGACAGCCTACTTACAAACTCTGCACCTCACTTTTAACTAACACTAGAACATACAAAAACATCATATTTATGAAAGAAAACTCTTAACTAAACTCATAAAACATATGAAAAACATAGTAGGCATCAATTAAATATAAACACATAATCGTCATAAAAGGAACAATTTAATTAACACAGGAACACATAGAAAGAGAACACACAAACAAATTAATGCAAAACTTCAAGTTGGCAGTCCTATTTGTTGCCTGAAGTGTGGTTCTTTGGGTTCTTTGATTTCTCTGTGTGTAACTGTATTGCACATATGAAAAAAAAATGTATTCTCATATTTATTTCACTTTTAACGGTCACCTGGTGCTGCTGTTCCACTAATCAGGGATCACTGTTTAGAGGGAGAGGGCCATGAAGCAATTGCAGACTGCTAGGTAATGGTGCAGTTGGTTTTCTGCATCGATGGTACGCCACTCAACTCTCCTGTGGCTCGCTGAACGTTGAATTACTTTGCCTGGCCTCTTGATAGACAAGCCAAAAACATGGTGACGTTGTACTGCTATGATTGGCCTCTTGATAGACAAGTCAAGTCATTGGGACGTGCCCAGGGTGGCAAGCATACCAGCCTGTGCTGTCCGCTGCTGTACGACATCTAAGTGTCACCATCATGCGTGTTTTCCACGCTCTTCTTTTCTTCTTGTTGACGCCCATAGTATGGCGTGAATTGGCCGTTTTCTTGATGCGTGAGAGGACAATTTGGTAGGCGCCGATTGTTCCCATTTGCGCGGTATGGCGCGCGAAAGGTACATGGGATTTATCGGATGGTTCAAGATTTCCGATGGCAGATAGGAATACAGGTCGACAGACGGAATATTAGGTGAGGTTTTCGCTTTCCAATTCTCCTGTGATGTTGTTCTGTGCCTTCGCCAAGAATTCCTTGGACAGTGACGGGCGTCAGCTGTGTTTGTCTGTCTGGAGCGTTGAATTGGCTGCGCGTGGCTGGGCAATGTCCCCATCGGCGTCGCCAATTGTGCTATGCTGTCGCGGTAACCAGATTACAAGGTATTTACTTGCCACCGCTCGACCCTTCTGCCCAGGCTCTGCGAAGTCCTCCTCGTTTGTCAGTCTCGTCCTTTGTGACCAGTAACCTCCACTTTCTCTATGTTGTGTTCAACCTCCCAAAGTTCCTTGTCGTTTCTGCATACAGAACTTTAAAGTACATTTTAGAAAGAAATACGAATCTCCCCGACTTACATTCATTTATATGTTATTACAGTTAAGCCCTTGTTGCTGGTCACCTCCCGTGACCTTTCCATACATTACAATTTACTGTGGAACTTGTCAATCGTTTCATCGTTATTCTCATTTAAGGGGAGCCGGAGGTGGTCAAATCCAAAAAATTACGATATTTTTTTTGCTACCGAAAATTAATTGGAACATTCCTCTTTAATGTAAACTTTGAATTATTGTTCTACTCGCCCTAGAAGTGCAGTTATTACCATTTTCCCCCACGTTGCAGAGGAAATGGGCGGCCGCTGAATGCAACTAGCAACCTCTCGTGACTTCCTGGCGAACTGCTTGGGATTTTCTCGGCCTGTTACGCACACAGCGCCTTATGTTACGCATACAGCGAGTGTGCAAGGGTTGGCTACATTGTTTTCTGTGACAAATGAAGCGCTAAGACGGATTTGGTAGTGCCGTTAGATGGTTCCTGGCAAAAGAGAGGTCATAAATCCCTGAATGGGGTTGTAACTGCTACTTGTGGTGATAGTGCAAAAGTGATAGATGTTGCAATATTATCAAAACATTGTAGGTACAAAAATAAAATCAAAGGAGAGCACAGTGGAATCTGTGAGGCAAATTTTAGTGGATCAAGTGGAGCAATGGAAGTGGATGGAGTGAAACAAATTTTTGAACGTTCAGTTCCCAGATACAACGTTAGGTACAAATACTACCTTGGGGATGGTGACTCCAAAGGTTTCAAGACTATAGAGGAACTGAAACCATATGGAAATGAATTTGTAGTTGAAAAGTTGGAATGCATTGGGCATGTGCAAAATCGTATGGGTGCATGGCTTCGAAGGCTCAAACGAACTTTGGGTTCAAGTAAGCTCAGTGATGGAAAGACAATAGGAGGGAGAGGCAGGCTTACTGATGAGGTGATTGAACGTCTACAGAGATACTATGGGTGTGCTATAAGGCAAAATACTAGTAATGTTAGTGACATGCGAAAAGCAGTGTGGGCATTGTTCCTTCATACTGCCTCTTTCAATGAATATCCTCAACACAGTCTGTGCCCAAAAGATTCCTGGTGCAAATATAATGCAAAAAAGACTATGATCACAAACATGGTTTGCCAGCAGCTGAGATAAATACAATAAAACCAATTTTTCATGACTTAGCACAGCCAGAATTGTTACACAAATGTCTACACGGAAAGACACAGAATCCTAATGAGGGCGTAAACAATTTGATTTGGAAAGTGATTCCTAAAAGGGTGTTTGTTAGCATAAAAACACTGGCATTTATGATGCAATCACAACCAACAACCACGGGAACAGTGTGAAGTGTAAAGTTCTGAAGGCAAGAGGATTTACAGCTGGGGGAACACTGTACGAGCACTAAGAAATATTGACAGAGAAAGGATAAGAGGAGCAGAAAGAAGAGAAAGGCATATGAAGTATGATGGAACAACAGGCCAGAAAAGAAGACAGAAGAGGAAGCTTTTTGAGGATGAAGAAGAAGACCCTGATAATCCATCCTATAGTGCAGGAATGTATTGAGAAACTTTGATAGCCATTTCGCGTAAATTAGAATTTTTCGAATATAAGGAACATTTTCTCAAAATCCACTCAAGCTAGAGAGATGAAATTTTTATACAGCACTCCTAGTGGTCAAACTTACATTGTAACGCAGCCATTTGGCAATATGTTCAGTAGTTTCATTTCAGTTTAATTATAAAGCAACTATTTGTAAAAAAAATTGGGTCATTAATAAAAAAAATAATTGGAAGGAAACTAGAAAAGATACTCCAAAAGCCCTCAGTCATAACTGCAATACTAAACCACTCTATATGTAAAAAAATTCAAATTTTTCTCTTTGGTAGTTTATTCATAAATATTCCTCAAACTTGGTGATTTTAACATGGGCAGCATAGGCACCTCCGGCTCCCCTTAAAAGGACTGAGTTACTTTACTCAGTTCAGTTATAAAAGTTACATCCACTGTTATTACATTAATAAACAAAACAATATAAGACACGAAGAAGAGGAGAAAAAAAAAAAAACAGGAAAACATACAACCAGTCCCAACCTAATTACCTAGGGCTTTGTATTACAAAACTAAATATCTTTCTATGAAAATATACATTTACACTCTTCTTTTTTTTAACAATAATATTCCAGCTGGAATATCGTTTTACGTTATTTTCTATCTTACTTTTACGTTTGGGACAAGTGGGTGTGCTGACGAATGGAGGTTGTTGGTATTCTAATTACATGCCATGGCATTCTTCCATCTAGCGCTAACTACAATTTCCTTTCCCCCTGCATCTAACTACCTTCTACTTACTACTTTCTACGTAAACCTGGTAGTTCCGTTGCCCTTATTCCTTTTCTTCTGTGTTCTTCCCTGTAAATTGGTGGAAATACATGTAGGTTAGATGTCGCTTCCAGTCCACTGCAGACTGGTACGAAATTTTCGACTCTCCGTTTCTCGCTGAGATATGGGGCTGTTATTAAAAGACAATTACAACAATTGGCGCTATTGTTTGGCTGCAGTACTCGGGTCAGTCTGTTACTAGATGTTCTTCTTTGTCTCCCGTCTGTAACATTAGAATACATTCAATAGATAGTACCTCAGTGCGTCTTTTTACTTACATCCCTGTGTTTACACTCTGCAGTTTATGTTACCATTTTCTCTGCATTTAGGCTTTCTTTATCAGTCCTTCCTTGCGTATCTTTTGGTCCGATTTTGTCTTCCTTTGATCTTCTTTGTCGTTAAATATCCCTTCTTTCGTTCCCTATCCTAGACATAAAAAAAGCATATTTAATTATTAAAGCTAACTACTTTAAGCTAGCATCGATTTTCCATCGCGTAACTTGGGTGTTGTTACACATCCTAGAATTATTGTCTGCCACGTTGAAGGTTTGCCCTACAATCCATTTCTCCCCACACATTACGTGCTCCTGAAATCTATCTTTCGAGCCTCAAAATTCGCCCTTGGCGAACGTCACAGAGCCGTGACCAAAAATCTCCTCACATACGTCTCTCTGTCGGCGACCGAAAAAACTCACAAAACTTCGTCCTTCAACGCATGTCCGCGCGGACCACTCAAAAACGCGCCCCCTCAACGCCGCTAAAGCAAGGCTCGACTTCTTCCCGACTGAAAAACAAAACCAGAAAAACAAACGATATTTCATTTCGCGAACGCATCATCCTTTACTTGGCTCAGTAGGACACTTTCAATCACTCTACATACCATAACCTGACTCTGCACACGCTTAGGCAGTTAAATATCTTCCGTATCATTGCTCCTCCGTTTTCTTTGTCGGAACGTACTTTTCCGTTGCGGAACAATCTTTTACGAAACATGCCCTGTTACAAATTTATCATTGAACAATCTGCTGATCTCTTGTACCGAAGACAAGACACAAAATAAGACACTACGCAAAACATGATATACTTGATACACTAAATCCTAGTCATTTCAGAACTTATTACTAACGCAGCCGGCCAGAGTGGCCGTGCGGTTCTAGGCGCTACAGTCTGGAACCACGTGATCGCTACGGTCGTAGGTTCGAATCCTGCCTCGGGCATGGATGTGTGTGATGTCCTTAGGTTAGTTAGGTTTAATTAGTTCTAAGTTCTAGGTGACTGATGACCTCAGAAGTTAAGTCGCATAGTGCTCAGAGCCATTTGAACCATTTGAACTAACGCAACACAAGAAACACAAAGGCAAACAAATTACCATTTCTATCCAATAAAAGGTTTCATATGATGTAACCCTAATGATGGTTTACTCTTAATGTACTGTAACTGGTATGAGTTCGGGCGGGCCGCCCTTCTTACTCTGAACGGTTCATCACAAGCAGAGAAACATTTCTGGCAGAGCCCTTTTTGCTTGCATGACAGTCGTTGCGATTTCAATAGGACTTTCTGTCCAACCTCAAAGTGTCTGACCTTCGCCCCTCTGTCTGCGAACCTTTTGCGTTTTTCTGCCGCCGCTTTTATATTTTCCAGTGGCGTGCTTCATCACCCTTGCATCCTTCGAAGGCTGCCTCTGAAACAGCCAAGAGCTGACTTCCGCTATCTATGAATCCTTGCAAGGCTACTTTTCCAATCTCTATCCTTACTACCGGCTGTAGGTCATTTATGGTGTTTTGTTCGTTTTCTGTAAGCAAATCTTCAATCACGTCCACATAGTCCAGCATGTGCATGCACTTTGCACCGAGTTTCTGCGCGGTTGTTTTAGAATTCTGTTCCGCGCGAGCCACCCGTAACTGTGGAGACGACTCCGGTTCTCCGTCCTGTGGTCTCAGATTCGCCGGTCGTACCTCGACAATTTCGATTTCCTGTTGTCTCCGGTCATTGTTTCCCCCTTGGTAACGGCTGCCATTTCGACCATTATTACGATCGTCGTCGCCGTCTTACGACTGACGCCATTGCCTGCCGTTGTTCCGATACGATGGTCCGTTCCTACCATTGCCTCCATTGGCGTTGTACTTGCTATTACGCCTGTACGGCGGTTAGCGCGGACCCCCTCCGCTAGAATTATTATAATTGTTATTGTCACGCCCACGGTTCCTGCGCTGCTCTCTTCCCGTTTGCTCAGCCTGACTGTTCGCCTGTACTTGTTGCCTTCTGCGGTTTCTGCCTATCTCTCTCTCTAATGCAACCTCTGAGAAGGTTTTTAAACTCCTCAGTATCACTGCCGCATCGTCCTATCAGCTACTGTTGGTAATTCAATGGCAGTTTCACATACTAATAACGGATGAGCTCGGTATCACTACATGGTGCATCCAGGAAGACATTACTTTTACTTAGAACCACGAAGAACTTGACCGGGCTTGTGAATCCCGAGTTCTCAAAGTCTTTACAGAGAATAATCTCCTGCTTGATACGTTCTTGGGTCGCCTTTGACCAATAAGTGCCCAAGAAGATCTCCTTGAATTCCTCACAGGAGGTGCAATTATCTGCGACGTCTCGCGTTCGCTCGGCTACGCTACCCTTTAAAAATCCGCAAATAAAAGATAGCTTAAATTTGATAGCATTGGCACTTCAAATTGCTGTAAAAAGGCCCGGGGATGCAGAACGTTTCCACTATCTTTATAGTGGTGAAAATTCTGCACAGAGAGTAGGTGTTGGTAATCCATGTCGATGTTCATTTGCGCTCCCGAATTCGACTTCGCGCTGTCTACAGTGGTTTCCTTTCCTTGTGGCGTGTTGCACGTTTGGCTTTCAATAACCAGATTGGCCATTTCGCCAACAGTTCGCCTACTATCATCGTTGCTGTCTGCAAATTCTTGCCTGCTTGGCGGCGCACGCTGCAAACTGATGTCCCGCTCACTGCTCGAACGACTTGCCATCTCCTGTAGCTTCTCGCTAAGGCGTTTACTAATTAATTCCTACACGGTTTCCGTGGTTAAGCGCTCGCGCACTTCTGTCGTCACTTCCACAGCCGCCTCAGTCGTCAAATTTGCCTCCTTCTGCAGGCGCTGCAGCTTCGTTTCGATCGACCTTTTATTGCTCTCTTTGGAGCTTGACCTTTGCGTCTTTTTATTCTTTTCTCTAGGTTTTTCTCGATTTCTTTTATTTTTGTACGCTCTCTTTCATGCCCTTGACGGTCTTAGTTACCTCCACCTGCAATACCGGAAGTTGCTCTACGGATACCGCTAATTTAGAGATTTTTGCATTTTTCGTAGTCTGACCGGCGACCTACTCAATTTCCCCACGCAGTTTATTATACATGTTTTTCTGAGAGTCCTTGATCTCCTTAGTGGAATTGTTTAACCGACTTTCCAGATCCTTCTTAATGCTTTCTATGCTTTCATTCTGTTCCTTCATTTGACGTTCATTACCTTCCTGGATGTTCTTTATATCGCTTTTGATTTTCCTTCCCAGGCTTTCATTACTTTCCTTCATTTGACCTTCAATGCCTTCTCTCACATGCCTTATTTTGTTTTTGATTTGACTTGTTAGTTCATCTTTGATTTCCGGCATACATTTCAACAGCACTACAAATTTATCTGTTTTTTTCTGGCACTGCTCCAAGATTGTCTAATAGGACACCTATGTGGTGCTGTTGTGGCGACACTGCCCTATTTCTTTCGTCCTCGCTGTCTTCTTCCTCGTAATTCACAAAATTAACGACAGCCTCAACGTGTTGTGGGGCCGCCGTTTCAACGTCTTCATTCTGAAATTGCGGAGCGCCTATCTGGGCCGAGATGTCGACATTCGTGTTTTGTACGTTTTGATTTTTCATTTGTTCGAGCTCAGCCGTCGTTAGCGGCTCATGACCTATTAATATGATTTAATTTACGTCACCCGTTTCTGACATATCGAAAGAAGAATTTGTTACGTTATTAGCCAGAAGTTTAGCCTTGCCTCTAGTGAACATTGACTAATTTCTTCATGCATTTACCCCCAAAATACGAAACAAAACCTATCTCGAAAATATAAAAGTTGCCTGATTTGCACACAGTGAAACAACTTACTTACAACCTCAACGCTGGAAAACAACCTATTGTAGGACAGAACCTAGAACAGTCCAGACTGAAAGAGAAGATTTTAGAGTTATTACACAGCGCTAAGAGATTAACAGAGAGAGAGTAATTCACCGTTGTCGCTGAATTAATTTCTTTAGAATGAATGATAACTCACGTAAAAACAAACAATTTGTGGATAACAGAAATCCGACTACTTCACAATGGAACCACGTAATTTCGTATCCTCGCAGGGTCGTACATTTTCTTGCAAGATACCACGTATGGGAGGGAGAAAGAGGTGTGAATTCTATTTAGATTTTTATAAATGTAATGCAAGGAGTGCTGTTCAACATATAAGTGGTTTATTCAGTGAAACTACATTAAACTGCATATGCAATAATTATTGAAATATTATCAAATTCATTAAACATTAACTCACAAATTATTCAAATAATGATCAACAAAAAAAAAAAAAAAAATTCGGGTCGCCAGATACTGTAGAAAGTATAAAAAAAACTAACAACAAATAGAATTGAATTGACACCAAGAGCTCACAACAAGTGAATTATATAAGGTGCCTGCCCTGGTATTTGCCTTTTAACATGAGCGTTGTATGACATCATTCTCCTTTAACATATAAATAAATTACACGAGACGGGTTGACCTGGTGCAATAAATGAGGAAGGAATAAAAAGGAAAAAAAAAAACAGGTGAACATATGACTCTCTTAGTGGGCAAACGGTGAATACTGTGCCTTGCGTCTTTATGAGCACCTAACACATTGCAAAGAAATTGAAGAAAGCGAAAGAAGAATGCGCAGCTAGGACTGTGGGCGTTTTCTGTGTTACCATGTTCATAGTGTGCTCAGCGTGGCGGTGGAGTCGGCTGATTGCGTGCGGCTGCATCAAGACTCTGCCGGCGAGGTAGTTGATAGCGTCTTACATGTCCTACACTGAAAATAGTGACCGAAACCTGCTACTGGAAGTTATCGTTACTGGACGACGGTATGCGTCCATCTGCAAGTGCAAACCTACGTGAAACTGCATTAAACTAAGCTCAAAACTGTTCTAACAGTACTACTGTCATAGGACATGTAATAAATCAAAATGTGATCCTGAGTGAAGCTCTTGGTAACGCACACAGCGAGTGAAGCTAGCCTGCTTGAATTTAACATACTTTGCTCTCTACGCTGTTTGCGACGAATGCAAAGTGCATTGTCTCATGGCAAGCGATAAGAGAACCCTTGCGACACATCGGAAGCAGTCAAGAGTGAACTCCTGCCTCCTCAGAACCAATATTCGGAATGACCAATACTTGTGCGCTCCTTGCACCTGGAGAGAGAGAACTGCTCCCCTCCAGCGCCTTGTCTCCACCCTTCCGTAAAGTACGTAGCTCGTGCTATTTTTCAAAGCCAACGTTAGATTCTTGCCAATGAAGAAGTCCCTTTGAAAGTTTACTCCCTCGTTGCCGTCGCATTCCGCGAGGAAAAGAGATCCATACCCTGTGTGAGACAGAGTATAAAAATAAACCGAGACTCCTCCCTTTGAGTATTGCTGCTACGTTTCCGGGTGTTCTGCTCGCGGGAAACGGCCAAAATTCCCCGAGGCACTTGAGATTCTTGGCCAGCCAAGTCGTGCTGTTGCTATTCAACTCGCCGCTCTGTTCGTGTTACATACACTCGCGGCAAAGCTGTTTTTTCGCTCTAAGTTTATAGTCTCCGCTGCCTCCGGCACACGTGCGAATGTCCACAGCTTCCCTTGGCAGCGTGTTGGTGTATGCAGCGTCTTCGCCTGCCGCTAATCCTCTGGGGGCCTGCCCTCTGTGAAGCGTGCCGACATGGGCACGCGACCGCTGCTCGCCCGTGGGCGCACTACCTGTGTCCACCTGGTCGCCGGGCTTCCCAGCTAGGAACGAGTGAAAAGAATTCCCTTCATGCACAAAGTGTACCAAGTTTGCAAAGAGAAGAATCTTCGCCCTTTACCGGCGCTTTACGACACAATAATTCACCTATATCACACTTCATATTTTGCAATAACTAATGACTGATTTTAAAAGCAATTATCTCCCTTAATTTTAAACATGGAAAGCTTTGTCGCTTATAATTGCGTATTTTAAATTAATGGAGTTCATATGACAAGCACACGTAGTATTACATTCATATGTTTACTCATAGTAGGGATGCATGACAGCGAGAGCGAGGAGATTGTCGGCCACATGGATGACTCTGGCATTAAATGCAACATTACATCCGAAGTAATGGAAAGAAAAAGCAAGTAAATGGAGCTGTCGGGTACTGTGTTTGGCCGTAATAGTTATTGTTTTAATACTGAAAAAGATGTGAGTAGAAACGTCACAACAAATTCTCAGACTTGCGCAAAAAGCAAACGCAGAGAATCTCATGACTACGACCCTACAATGACGAGGCCCCTGCCCTTCTGCGCTCGGTGAACCACAGTTCCACTACGCATGATCACATAACTTCCTTTGCAGACTGTATCGTCGAAAACAATGAGAAAAGTGGGAGGCATTCATCTCTACTTCCTAAAAAAAAATACGAAAAGAACTTTTCGTTTTGGAAACGGAATCAGAAACGGAAGATCTAAAGTGTTGTGCCATTGCATCCCTAGCTGCCTGCCAGATCCAAACAATGGCAAACCGTTCCTCCTGTGCTTCAAATTAACAGATAAGCTTGTTGATCTGGTGATTCTTTAATTTTTTCTTAACGTTAAGCTTTCTTTTATTTATGATTTATCATTACGGCTACACGTGTTGTGAATACCGAAATGAAACATACTTTCTACCGCATTCTTGACCTGTTTATTGTAAATATTCTGAATCTACCAAACGTTTTGTTCTCCACGGTGAGCCTTGTAAGGAATGTTAGCTGGTTTGCAGCCAGATATTAGCTGACAGTTTTAAACTGCATCCTCGCTGCAGCACATTGCCAGCACATCTGGTTCTGATGCTTTTAGAACAACACTACCGATCCCACACGCATTTCACCTACAACCGGAGCTGCGCCCAAGCCAGCAGCGATCACTTTCGCAAGGCAGAAAGTTCCATGGGCGAGCCTGCAGCATGAACACACGCCTTTAATTTAATCTTTCAGGGATTTCATCACAGCCTCATGCATATCTGTGTGCATTAAAATTCGCCTTTTGTGTTCAATTTTTGTAATGACTGAAGTCTGCAGAGACTTTTACGAGTTTTAGATTTTGAATATCAAGTGCTGAGAGTGGCGCAGCTACTTTTCTTAAGTGAATATTACTTGTAGGAGCAGTACTGTTTGACTTAAATACACTTGCCTATTCTCACAATAAAATATCAAATAGTTAACAAAAAACCGTACTTTATAAAAGTCTAGCTTTTTTTATAAGTAGCGTTACGCAAATTTGTCTTCCCGGGCTACACGTTCGTTATCAGAAGTAAGGTAATTCACACAGTTTTCTCGGAAAGTTCTTGCATCAGAACTGGCGTTTCATGGAGTTCTTTGAAGACCGAGAACTCGCAAGATATTCCCAACATCTGTTCTCCATTTTCCTGATAGTACTCTTCTTTCTCCGGAATTTTCACAGGAAGGTAGTAGAGATGTGACGAACCTACACTTCTTCGAAGGAATTTGTGTAGAGAAACATAGCTATCGATATGTCCAGGATACAGGTGACTAAGCTACATTTCTTCGAAATAAGTTATGTGGGGAAACACATACGCGCGAAATAAGCTCTGTTGTATCAGTATTCACATTCCTTGGTTTTATAAAAGCTCTCCATTCAGATGTTAAACGCCATACGTGTTCGCTTCTATACACCGTGCTCTTGACTGTAACTGTACACACGCCATGGCGACCCTGCATTCAATTCACCTGACAAAATGGGTCGCGGAAAGGTATCACCTACGATGAATACATATCGTACTGAGTCAGTACGTCCTGGAAGAGACTCTTTCTCAGGGATACTTAACTATCCACTTTCAAAAGCGGTGGGTAGTGACGCCTGGAAAATTATCCCACCATCAGACGTTCGGCCTGGAAACGTACGTTTACGTACCGAAACAAGCAGTTTGCGTCGAAGAAAGGAAAAAAAAGTCTAAAATGTTACTTATAGCTGAAATAGCAGACTCCAGCGTTATGTGGGGACTACAGACCCACATGTTTGCCGTCCAAAGCCCCAAAGAGTGTGGAAAATTAAAAAAAAAATGGTTCAAATGGCTCTGAGCACCATGGGACTCAACTGCTGTGGTCATAAGTCCCCTAGAACTTAGAACTACTTAAACCTAACTAACCTAAGGACATCACACACATCCATGCCCGAGGCAGGATTCGAACCTGCGACCGTAGCGGTCGTGCGGTTCCAGACTGTAGCGCCTTTAACCGCTCGGCCACTCCGGCCGGCCGTGTGGAAAATTAGACTTCATTTCAAAATCTGACACGTCTTCCAACCGCTCATCTGCGTTTGGAAGCTGAAAGTTAAGAAGCAAAAAAGACAACCGTTCCTCCCTCCACACACACATACGCACACTCACACAGACACTCCCACACCCACACCCACACACACACACACACACACACACACACACAAACAAACACACACACACACACACAAACAAACAAACACGAGCGCGCGCGCATCCCACCACTACTGATGGAATTTTACTGATGAATATATAAATAGAAGTGTATAATCCTTTCAGCAGAAATAATAACATATTGGCGTTTTCTTACAGTAGACGTTAAGCATCAACTAAATTGTTCGTTTTTCAGAGAAACAAACGTGAAGTAGCCGTCAACTTACCTTACTGTATCTTTCTAGCGATTTCACCTGAGCCTTGCAAACGTCTGGTATTACGCTACAGATGGATGCAGTAGAGATCTTCAACTGGAACATTAAACTGGGATAATTGTCCCCAGTAGCAAGAAACCGAATGTTGTGGCTATTGGTATAGCCTCTCTATATTTCGTACAGTCCTTCGCAATGAATTGCCCAACAAAACGTAGTATTACCTCTAAACCACTCGATGACATAACACTGAAGTTTTTAAACGTGACATAACTTGTCACTTGTATTTATTCCACCCACACTCAAGCAAACATTGCGACGCAAAACGTATTCGTTAATCCAACATTTGCACTTATTTCTGCGGTTTCGTCGTTTTGTCAAAATTATTCCGGCTGCGGCGGTAGCTGCTGCTAGCAAAGCACACATCTTGTCACGCCAGTAGCGTGTGAAAGCAATCACGCATAAGCATGTGTCCAGAAAGAGGTTTGCACCAACAGCTGTCTGTTTCACGTATTTTAACTTACAGTCCATCTGGCTTTCAAGAACTCTGTAGAAATCGGATTTTTGTAACTTTTTAAGTTTATTGTACTTGACGTTCAAAAGCAAACATCAGTTTTCCAAAGCAGTTCGATGCAATTCTGAAAAATTCTGGAGAAAATAGACTTTGAAGTTTTCCGAAGACCTTCAGCTTTAATTCTTTAAAATGAACGTGGTACGCATGACAGACACCGTAGCTCATTCTCTAGCGTCGGATGGTGGTAAACTGGTAACCCGTGGATCGGTGGTTGGAATTTTACTGAGGTTTTCTTCCCATTTTATTGTTTTTCCCCATTCACGTCGAATACCTCCATCATTTTTTATAAAATTCATCAAATATGTGCTTAGTAACAAATATCGCTTCATTATTTTTATGAATAATGTCCTTCTTCTTTTTATATCACACAAAAAATTGTAATTTTAATTACCGTTATAAACTCTTAATTATTATGTAAAAGATGCTTTATAAATGTTGTCAGAAAAAAAACACAATTTTTTTTCACAATCTTTCATAAAATGTCGATAATTAACAATTTGTCTTTGCATTGAAATCTGAAATTTTGTATTTGAAATCTAATTAGAAACAAGAAGATGTTCATTTTTCATGAGAGTGACGATTATATCTGTGTTAATTAGCATATGTTTGATGACCTGTATACAAAATTATTAAGATATTCGAACTGAACGAAAAGAAAATCCTGTAAAAAGCTGTATACTTACTTACGATGCTGTGTATATCAAAGTTTCGCTTATTAACGACGTTCCAAAAGACTCTTCATTTTTTGTGCTGCTTTTGCCAGAAATTCGTTTTGATATCTTGAACCGTTTATGAAATATGTTGGATTTATGAATGATTTACTATAGTTGTGTCGTTCCTTGGATAGGCATAAGTAAGTGTTTTTTGGACAACATGGTTGTGGAGAGAAGCAGCGATTAGTATGATTAATCAATAATTCAAGAACAGTCTTAATCGCATTTATTATTATACCACCAATAGGTTTAAGCCAGACGTAGGGGTCATCCTCTGGGCGTTTATACTGTGAAATTATAGATATCCGTCAGACAGGTTCTATTGTACAACAGCTAAAATTCCGTAAATATGTTACCCATTGGTCGACTGCTGGTGGTGTCACTCCTGTCTACATAACGGCAGCAAACTATGCGAGTCTAACCCTTCGTATGGGCTTAAATAGCGTACTGAGATCACGTAATGATTTTTAAGCCTATAAATAACAGAATAATTACTGAGTAGTTTCCGTAATATCGTTTGAGAAAGATTTTCGAGCAGCCGATGTGCGCTCGCCTTCATTCTGCGAGAGTGGCCTGCCGAAGGGAGCAAAGAATCTAGACGTGAGTGTGGTCACTCGTGCACACAGACTTAACAGAGAGGCACGCGCCTACACGCTTGCCTCTGCTTGCCTGTTTGGCAAGCACAGGCGCACCGCGACTAGCTGTAATGGCGCGTTACGACGCTCATGCGGCTTCCTTCCTCAGCGCTGTGGGGACACGAAGATTAGTGCTTACGTCTACTGCAGAATGACAATTTTCCCAAAGATGAATTTTAGATGTTATAACAGTAGTAAAAAAACCATAATACAACGAAATATTTTCACACACAAACACATACACATATATAAAGATGTTTATTGTAACTATGTACTCCAAGTGAATGAGCGATCACTCGAAACCAATAGCAGAAAACAAAATACAAGAAAGTGCCTTGACGGATATTATAAGCATTGTTTGCATTTCATCGGGTGTTTGAAGCATTCTTCGTATCAGTGAAATAACAAATGCGAAGGCACGTAATTTGGACGATTCTGAGGTCCTCGCACATAGCCTAATTTATGTGATGCCCACAGCTTATACTGATCACCAAGTTTATTTCGGCAGTATGAGAGGTACACCATCTCTTCTAAATCTGTATTGTTCCTATTCTTTCTTAACAACAAACAAGCAACAAACGTAAACATAAAATTTAAAAAAAATATTTGGTATTGTGTGAATTAAGTTTTGTTCATAATATTAGGTTTGAGCACACTACAATCACAAAAATGACACTGTTTTATCTCAGCAGTTTTTCCATCGCCGACTCGTGTAGTCATTGGTTCTCTTCAATACTAAAATTAACGCATCAACAGTAACGTCGACATAAAATTTCGAATTTTTATGTTTTAGGCAGCGCTTTGGCTTACTACACCAATTTTCTCTTACTGAAATATATCGTTTATTTTGCTTATTTCTTAATAAGTAACTCCTAGTCTTCAAGAACATCATATACCTTGTTTTTAGTTCTGGTTTCGTTATGTTTCTGTGGTCCTACACTGAAGTGCCCAATAAACTAGTATGGCACATTCAAATAGAGAGATATGTAAAGAGGCAGAATACGGCGCTGCGGTCGGCATAACCTGTGGTGTCACCGCCAGACACCACACTTGCTAGGTGGTAGCCTTTAAATCGGCCGCGGTCCATTAGTATACGTCGGACCCGTGTGTCGCCACTGTCAGTGATAGCAGACCGAGCGCCACCACACGGCAGGTCTAGAGAGACTTACTAGCACTCGCCCCAGTTGCACAGCCGACGTTCATAGCAATGGTTCACTGACAAATACGCTCTCATTTGCCGAGACGATAGTTAGCATAGCCTTCAGCTACGTCATTTGTTACGACCTAGCAAGGCGCCATCACCAAGTTATATTGAGATGATAATACTGTATCAAAAAGAAGAATGTTCACCAATTGTGGATTAAAGTTAAGTATTCCAGAAGCTACGTACTTTTCTTTATAGCATTCATTACGTATCCTGTTTCAGACCTCACGCCAGCCTGCGTGAGTTTAAGCGCGTGCCTTTCGGCTTCCTCTCATTGTGTCTAGGCTGTCTTGTCTAGACACAACATAACCTATATAGGACAAGTGTGTGGTGTAGTTGTTAGATCGGTTACTGCTGCTGCAACGGTAAGATCTGAAGATCTGAATTTGAACGTGGTTTTACAGTCGACGCATGAGCGATGGGACAGAGCACCTCAGAGGTAGCGATGAAGTGGGGATTTTCCTGTACGACCATTTCACGAGTGTACTGAGAATATCAGGAATCCGATAAAACATCAAATCTCAGACATCGCTGCGGCCGGAAAGAGATCTTGCAAAGAACGGCACCAACGACGACTGCATAGAATCGTTCGAAGTGATAGAACTGTAACCCTTCGCAAATTGCTACAGATTTAAATGCTGCTGGGCCGTCAACAAGTGTCAGGGTGTGAACCATTCAACGAAACATCATCGATATGATCTTTCGGAACCGAAGGCCCACTCGTGTACCCTTGTCGAGTGCACGACACAATGCTATGCGCCTCGCCTGGGTCATTCAACTCCGACATTGGACTTTTGACGACTGGAAATATGTTCCTGGTCGGACGAGTCTCTTTTCTTATTGTATCGAGCGGATGGACATGTACGGGTATCGAGACAACCTCATGAATCCATGGACCCTGCATGTCATCATCGACTGTTTAAGCTGGTGGAGGCTCCGTAATTGTGTAATACGTCTAGATACCCTCTGACTGGTGATATGTACGTAAGCATGCTGCCAGATCACCTGCATCTATTCATGACCATTGTGCATTCCGGCAGACTTGGACAAATCCAGCGGCATAATGCGACACCCCTCACGTTCATAATTGTACAGAGGGCTCCAGGAACACTATTCTGTGTTTGAACACTTCCTCTGGCCACCAAACTCCCCAGACGTGAACATTACTGATTATCTCTGGGATGCCTTGCAACGAGCTGTTCAGAAGAGATCTCCACCTCTTCGTACTCTTGCGGGTTTATGGACAGCCCTGCAGGATAGCCAACCGGAGTTGCCGAGCGGTTCTAGGCGCTGCAGTCTGGAACCACGCGACCGCTAAGGTCGCAGGTTCGAATCCTGCCTCGGGAATGGATGTGTTTGATGTTCTTAGGCTAGTTAGGTTTATGTAGTTCTAAGTTCTAGGGGACTGATGACCTCAGAAGTTAAGTCCCATAGTGCTCAGAGCCATTTGAACCATTTTTGAACCCTGCAGGATTCGTGGTGTCATTTCCCTCCATTTCTGCTTCAGTCATCAGTCGAGTCCATGCCACGTCGTTTTGCAGCGCTTCTGCGTGTTGGCAATGGCCTGTACGGTACTAGGCAGGTACACCAGTTTCTTCACTCTTCAGTGTTTAAAATGATGGCCAGGTAAATTATCAGTCGACGATCTAGCGTTGCACAATAACATCTTTTCTGAAGAGTTTTGTTGCCTTCTTCACATTTTCTTTCTGTAAAACTTTGTTTCATTCTAACTAAACAGATATATTTATAGCAAGTCTCTCCTTTCCACTATTGACAGAAGCAAGTTTTTCTTTTTTTTTTTTTTTGGTTTCGTATATCTCGTGCACTTAACGCGAGTGAATTACGCGTCTAGTATATTCCATAAAAGAATGTTAACGCAAAGAGAACTATCGCTGGAAATTCCTGCGGTGCAGATCCTCGTATTCTTTTGATAATGTACTATTATGCGCAACAAAACCCGAACGACCTGAACTGCGTTCCGCCTATTTTGTATGCAACCCACATAACAGAACATGCTTAAAGGTCCTCTGATCTCTTTTCGGTAGAGCTGTTTGATCCTAAGAAATAGTTAGTACCGCAAGAAGGGAAGGAACATTACGGCTTAATGTCCCGTCGACTTCGAGAACATTAGAGACGAAGCCCAAGCTGGAAATGTTCGAAGAGTGGGGTAGGAAATCGGCCGCGCCCTTTAGTGGAAACATCACGGCATTTATCTGGGACCTTGTAGAAAGCTCACGAGAAACTTCAGTGTGGTAAAGTTCTGACAAGAGAGCGCTGAGTAATAACGCTCTGTATTGGTGTCAGTGTACATGAAAATTAAAACCACAATATTGCAGTATCAGGAAGCACGTTATTAGAGATGACACAGTCTTCAGCAGTTGTAAACGCAACGTAGTAGCAACAAACTATTTTTCAGGAAGGTGGCACATACTTGAAATTACTTGGTACAGATTTTTGTACTAGACCACGACCCAGGACTCCTGTCCAGCATCTATTCTCCACGTCAAATTTCGCTTGTATATAAACTTGAAAAGGCATGACATGAAGTTTGTGTTGGACAGGGATTCAACCCAGTACCTAATGTAACTGCTAAATAAACACAGTCGATTCATAGATATCGAATTTATTGACCAGTAGTCAGACGACTGAAACTAATATGACGAGACGAAAAAGTTTCGCCTTACCAGCATTCGAATCCAGCAGTTTTCGTCATTGTTTCTAGTCACGAATATAAATTAAAAATCGGTTTAATTCACCAACAGCGAGATTTGTGAATGTCTGAACAGAAAACAACGAACCGCAAACTTCTGTGCTGGATAGGGATCGAACCCCATCATTGTGCACATGATGGACTTTAACTATGGAATTCAGTGTCACCAGTAACAGGAAGTAAAATGTTTGGCACCTGACAGTATTGATCACAGCGCTCTAAGTCATTTTAAAAAATTATAATGACTCTTATGTATGTAGTTTAGTGTGAAGAGACATTCTAAAGCATGAAATGACGTGGCGAAAATAACTGTGAAGGACTTGGATTCAAACCCAGACATTCACCTTTCGTGGAGACCCAGACGGGTATGGAATCATGGAATAAAACGGAACGATGCTCGTCTCGGAGCTGTCACATCTAGCGAAACGGGAGATTTGTTTTGAATCAAATACCAGCATTAATGTTTTCAACATCTCAGGTTTCGGATAAAACAAGAAATATGTTCCCCTGCTACCTTATCGAAGATTGGTTCAGTAATAAAATGAGATTTGTGATGAAATACAGCTTGCTAGTGATAGAGTTTGTCTTTGCCGCGAGTACCGCCTGTGTGATGTCGTAGCCTTCATGTCCTGTCCTTCAGTCAGTAGAGAAGAGACGTCACGTTTAGTGTGGACGTGGAAGCACGAAGAAATCCTGTTGCTTAGTTGACGTTACCAGTGGTGAAGAAGGTCTCTTCAGGTTTTTTGAAATAGTCACCGAAAATGTGGGTTAAACTCCGACCTTAAGCCTTTGGAATTAGAATATTTCCAACAGACTACCAGACTACATATATGACTAGTTCCTCATGTTGTCGTAGGAAGGATGCTCTAGGCTGAGAATTCTATGTCCCTTGGGGTACATTATAATGCCGCCATTCATCAGCTGCCTCGGCTATCAATGTTTACTTTTTACCTGATTTTGTAGCCACGCAAATAAAATCACATAACGGCCATCAGCATGAATTGGTACCAATCTGGAATGCAGAAGTTTCTACAGGAACCATTGCTTTGATGTTAGGGTGTTGCGGTGCTGTGTATACAGTGTATAATGACTACACGTGCAAATATTTCTATTGGTGAATGACGACTATTTACGTATTAATAATTATGTGAGGCAATACTGACCTTACGACTTATCTTAGAAGAAAGATTAAGGAAAGGCAAACCTACGTTTCTAGCATTTGTAGACTTAGAGAAAGCTTTTGACAATGTTGACTGGAATACTCTCTTTCAAATTCTAAAGGTGGCAGGGGTAAAATACAGGGAGCTAAAGGCTATTTACAATTTGTACAGAAACCAGATGGCAGTTATAAGAGTCGAGGGGCATGAAAGGGAAGCAGTGGTTGGGAAGGGAGTAAGACCGGGTTGTAGCCTCTCCCCGATGTTATTCAATTTGTATATTGAGCAAGCAGTAAAGGAAACAAAAGAAAAATTCGGAGTAGGTATTAAAATCCATGGAGAAGAAATAAAAACTTTGAGGTTCGCCGATGACATTGTTATTCTGTCAGAGACAGCAAAGGACTTGGAAGTGCAGTTGAATGGAATGGACAGTGTCTTGAGAGGAGTATATGAGATGAACATCAACAAAAGCAAAACGAGGATAATGGAATGTAGTCTAATTAAGTCGGGTGATGCTGAGGGAATTAGATTAGGAAATAAGACACATAAAGTAGTAAAGGAGTTTCACTATTTGGGGAGCAAAATAACTGATGATGGTCGAAGTAGAGACGATATAAAATGTAGACTGGCAATGGCAAGGAAAGCGTTTCTGAAGAAGAGAAATTTGTTAACATCGAGTATAGATTTAAGTGTCAGCAAGTCTTTTCTGAAAGTATTTGTATGGAGTTTAGCCATGTATGGAAGTGAAACATGGACGATAAATAGTTTGGACAAGAAGAGAATAGAAACTTTCGAAATGTGGTGCTACAGAAGAATGCTGAAGATTAGATGGGTAGATGACATAACTAATGAGGAAGTATTGAATGGGATTGGGGAGAAGGGAAGTTTGTGACACAACTTGACCAGAAGAGGGGATCGGTTGATAGGACATGTTCTGAGGCATCAAGGGATCATCAATTTAGTATTGGAGGGCAGCGTGGAGGGTAAAAACCGTAGAGGGAGGCCAAGAGATGAATACACTAAGCAGATTCAGAAGGATGTAGGTTGCAGTAGGTACTGGGAGATGAAGAACTTTGCACAGGATAGAGTAGCATCGAGAGCTGCATCAAACCAGTCTCAGGACTGAAGACCACAACAACAAACAACCTATTACAAGTTGCATGTTGTTAGGTTGGTAGTACGGCCAAGTACATGTGGCAACACCAAGCCATAATGCTTATTTTCCCTCGGGTAGCCGGTGGGGATTTGAGGTATGGATGCGTAGACACGATATAAAGTAGTGGGTGTACTCTGACCGATGTAGTCCACTTAGTGGTGTAGTACGCGGGAAACATGAGTTTGTGAAGCTAATGGGAAGACCGTTCGATGCAGGGAGAAAACAACCCACACATTGCTGTGTGTACGTGTTAACGTACCACACAAAAATAATCTGCGCTTATATCCGTTTCACCCTCTATTAGCACTCAAACGGCAAATGTGGAAAATGTGTTGGTCTCAGGTTCTAAAACGGTTCATGTGATGACATACTGAATGTTACACATTTGAAGGTTGAGAGGATTGTAGATTAAGTGTTAGAAAACAGAGCGTGAAACGGAAAAAGTCTGTTATTTGTGACAGTTTGGTCTCTTTGGATTTAATAGAGACCTGGAAGTAGTGGAGGGAGTTGGAAATATTTGTACCGTTTACAGGGTAAGTGCATCGAAGGAATCACGTTAGAAAATAGTATCTCACTTTAGGTGAGATCGTTTCGACCGAATTATTTCCCAGACACAAGAAGACCAATGAGCACTGATGCAGAGCGTTTTTTACGGTTTGCCAGCATGGTCAACTTGATTATTGGCAAACATGATAAATTCCGACAATTTAACATACGTGAGACACTTTCTTTCTGTGAGCCATGTGCGAGATAATTGATAAGAAGGATGATTAGATTATTAGAGACGAAGCAAGAGATAGCACTCGGAAGAATGGGGACGGGAATCGACTGTGCTGTTTCGAAGGAAACATCGCAGCATTTGCCCTGATCTATTTAGTGAAAGATTGGAAAACTTAAATCAGGATGACCACATTGGGCTTTGAACCACCGTGCGTTAAGTAATAATAAGAAAATAATGGTTGGTCCTAGAAAAAACATATCTGAAGCAAATTCCGGTGTGAGTTCTTAAATGTTGCGCATCTGGTGGCACAAAGATGTTCTGTGTTACGAACTGCTGCGCAGGGGAGTGGCCATAGAAACTGGCATCTGTTGCCAGCAACTGAGATGTGTTGCAGCTGCAGTGTCAGGAAGTCAGCAGAGGGGACAGGCTCAAGTATTGTTACAGTGTGATTACGAATGTCCGCATTCAGTTGATATCTCTAAGGAATCTATTCGGGATCATAACAGGAAAGATGTGCCTCATTCATTTTTCTAATCTTGCGTCCTCAAACATTTACCTTTCTCGCTACTTATAGAACAATAAAATGTTCAAATGTGTGTGAAATCTTATGGGACTCAACTGCGAAGGTCATCAGTCCCTAAGATTACACACTACTTAACCTAAATTATCCTAAGGACAAACACACACACCCATGCCCGAGAGAGAACCCGAACTTCCGCCGGGACTGCAGCGCCTTCAGACCGCTCGGCTAATCCCGCGCGGCACTTGCAGAACAATCAATCTATGTGGTCAGATAAGTACTTTAAAGTTGGACTGACAACACTTTTACCTCTGAGCCAATTGCTTGCTACAGGCGTAAAATCAAATAACTACCTGCTTTAGGTAATTTTTGAGAATATAAGGTTGATGATTAATTTATCTCTTATGATTCTCTTTCATTTTCAAGAAACCAAAGAGGAATTATAGAAAAATTTGTACTGCTCTAATACAAGTGAATTACATATTACTATGATAACTTTACTACAAGACCCTATCTCAACAAACAAAATGTGTCCATAATACGAGCCTGTCCAAAACATCATGCATTACGCTCGTTGAACCTTAATACGGTCTTTGTCTGTGCGAAGTCCTGTGTCATACCCAAGAAGCATTACGGTACTACCATGAAAAGGTATAAACCTGACACTTGGAGTTGAGTCGGAAACAAACCCATCTAAATTAGTCAGAGCCACACATAACTCTATCAAACGTTACATTGACAACAAACCGAAAATTCTTTGGTTATGAACATAAAAATATTAGTTTTAATAATAGTGGAATGTCACAATTTCTTATATTTTCAGATTTATATTTAGTGTGTACTAAATAAAGAGCGTGACGAGAGATAGACTTAAGATGGAGATATTAAGATTGATTTACTGGTTTTAAATCTGGAAGGATGCAGCGCGGTAAGCATATAATAAAGCCTGTGCGTTTCCAGCAATATTAGAACCAAGAAGTAATACAACTTCTGTGTCACAAAACAGACACATTTCCTCCCAGCTAGCGAGCTATCACAGCACACTCTCACTGCCATAGTAATAAATAACATCGGTAATTCGCAACGTCAATTATGAGAGAGAATAGTTATATTTATTGGAAATAGCATGAAATTATTGGTAGCGAATTTAGCAGGATAATTCTAAACGACTCCAGGAAGTAAACCGACGCTTATATAGCTACCAAATCTATTTTACAACTTTACCGATTTCCCGTTACACTAATGACAGGAAGAACTGGTTTTCTCAGCAAATGGCTAGCAACTGGGAAACTCACGCTTCGAAGACACGGCGGCTTCAGCTGCGACTGTATCGACTGAGAGCCAATACTATACTGAAGTCTAGGCCATTGAGTTTTATTTTCATTTCAGTAAATATGATCTGGATCTGTAGTTACGAATAACATCCAGCTGAACCAACTGCAACCCAAACATCGGAAGCAAATAGCAAGTCGATCAGTTTGGCAGCCTGCTACATCAGTAGCTGCGGCAACTATCTTCCTTTTCCTGTCTGAAGTGTACTGCAAACCAAAAAGGCCTTTCACTGGACGTGAGCCGCTTGTTTAGCGTCACCAGACGCTTTTAATTCTAGCAATAAACAACATTCTTTTCAATTTACGCATTTAAAACAGATTTTTCTTTAGAATGGCTTTATTGTCACCATCCCTAATATTTAATATTACAATGAAAAGACAGTCAGTTTCCTTAACCACCCTTCCCAATCTTATTTTCTGCCTCATCGAGGATGGTATTTTCATCCTAATCTTCATACCTTTCATTTCTTTCCAAGCACTGCGCACTGACAGCAAGTATCTCAGGAAGGGTAGAAGGCCACAGTTCATCACTATTCGCCACTTTTGTTGGTAGGCCACTAGAATACATGGTGAATCACCTAAAATTTGCGGCGCAAATATTGCGGAAATGAAAAATGCTATTGATGTATGGTTTTCACACAATGGGTTGGTAGTCAGAGGCTTGTTTTATTAGCCAATCAATGGATTATAATACTACTTAGACACTGTAGTTTTTGTGTAAACATACGCTTTTCTAAGTGGAACAATGTCTAATGACATTAACAGGCGAAACGTACGGTAAATTAGAACGTCAGTGGTGTTTGTTGCAGAACAGTATTGCGAGTCGTTTACGAGACATTGTATTTTGAGAAGCTCCCAAGCCGACACTTCGACAATATATTTGGTAACTATAGAGCAACACAAGTGCATACACTAGTTATGTGGATTCTGATCAGTAACGAGACAACTGACCATCACAGGTTTTGTTCAAAACGACCACCGCCAGCGGCAGTACACTGTTAGAGTCCGGACGTGCTAGCATTTCAGCGGAGATGTCCGAGAAGGGTGCAATGATAGGTTGTTGCGTGTCATCGGATGTAGATGGTATGACCATTTAGACATCACCTTTCAGCTTCCTTGACAGAAAAATCGTCTACCGGCGTCATATCTGGGGAACGGGCCGGCCAATGTATAGGTCCTCTGTATGCAATTCCACAATTTGGAAACAATTCGTGAAGACTGAAACGTCCCCTTGGAAAAATTAGTGAATTACTGTGCTGGTAAATCCCTTACGTTATTTGATTTTCAAACAGCTGAGCAGAACTGAATGTACTCAGACATTTCGCTCTTTACCTATTCTGATCAACACTAAACTGACACACAATATTTTTAGCGCAACGCAATCTGACTTTCAAAAATCCCTACAAAAGAATGGCCCTGACTAACATTAACCTATACCTTTCACAAATTACTTACATCACAAAAATCTTCGTTACTTGAACTACTGCAATACAGCGAGCGCCACTACTGCCAGGTAAATAAAAGATTCAAACTACTAAAGGCACTAACTACTGATAGGCATAGTTAGCAAATGAAAGATTTTGATAGAGAACAAACAATGTATTTACCTTAATAGTGTTCAAAAGTCGTAATATATGTAGCAGTTCATGACATCCATTCTTACAAATGTACTGTTTCTGGTGGACACACGTCCAGATCATCCGCTCTCAAAAGTCCACCATCTCACTTCCCCACATCCACCACTGCTGGCGGCTCACCTCCAACTGCGCAACGCTACGCGCTGTTAACGGCCAACTGCCCAACACTACAGTAGCCAACAACAATGCAAACCAGCCACAGACTGCACGAAGCACAGCCAGTGATTTTCATACAGAGTGCTACGTGGCGGTGGCATTACCAATATAAGAACCTAAACAGCCTACTTACAAGACGTGCTGTAATAGTTCGTTCACCATGGGCTGGATAACCATCATGTTGGTACCACAGGCTCCTCCTAGTTTGCACTAGAACGTCTGTGGAAGATTCTCTGTTAGAAGGCTGCTATACTTATGCGCGTTCATTGTTTTGACCTTGGAAAACGGGTCTTTGAGATGAGGGTTCACTGTCCCAAAGTATACGTTTACACTTTATGGACGCTGACATTCCACCTGCAGAAGTCAACAGGGATTGTCAACAGACCAATAGTGCATGTTTCGTAATTTTTCATGACCATAATTTCGAAATGTAGCTTCATCACTAACTAAGATACATTATATATCTATCGTAACACCAATCTACGAGAGTTAACGTGATTCTCATAATCGCTTCCATATCGCTCTTGATGGAGGGAGATGTGATAGGGATGGAGCCAACGTCGGTGGAGAATTTGACTCCTGCCACTTCCCCGTGCGACTCTGCGGGAGCTAACGTGCGGATCAACTGCAACAGAGACAAGACCGTTAAATTTCCCCTCTCCTGTCATTGTTTCCTTCTGCCACTTTGCTTAGTCGTTGTACTATCACTTTCACTTAACTGGTTAAAGAAGTTGATAAATAATTACCGAGATGATTAACGTCTGTTGGGATAGCTTGCAGCAAACACCGTACAAGATCGAACTGCTTTCTTCTTACACTCTTCCTACACCATGAGCATCAAGAATTTTTCTGTATTGATAAATCCCACCCTACACTCACGACCTTTTACTTGGATTTTCCCGCACTAATTGACAAGTAAGTCACAGTGCACTCGAAAACACACAAGACAAGCAAATGTAACGACATCGAACCTAGCAACTACGCAGCTTGAATGCCACAGTCAAGAGTCGCCATGGAAACTTGTCATAATACGATATTTCACAAATGACTCGCTATAGAATCCTGCAACAAACAACTCTGAGGTTCTAATTCAGCCTACTTTTAGTTGTTAGTGTTAATAGGCATTCGTTTCATGTAAAAACTGTAAGTTTGTGCAAAATTACACTTTCTAGGTATTATTGCGATCTGTTGATTGGCTAACAATGCAAGCCCCTGACTGCCAATCCATTCTGTGAAAACTACACATCAATAGCATTTTCCGCTTCCGTCATGTTCGCGGTGTAAGGTTTAGGTGATTCGCCCTGTACATAGCACCACAACAGCTTAACTTGACAGCTATAGTTCCTGTAACAACTTCCGCATCATATTGCATTCCTAGTTCATAAAGACGCCAGTTGTGAGATTTTCGTGATCACTAGGTCAAGCAGAACGTACGCATTATGGTAGCCTTCTGTACTGGCTGGAGGAGAGTCAGTGTGGGTTAGGAAACTAGAGAGGCTGTAGTCGCGGCAGGGAGAAACTCTGTAACCAGTAAGCTGTCTTACATCGTAAATTCCATTTTATTACTGAACCAATCCTCATGTAAGCTCAGAGGACACTTATTTATTATTCTATATGAACGTGAGGTATTAAAATATTGGTGCTGGACTGCGATTCGAAGTCAGATTTCCACTTCATTGGGATTTGAACCCGTCGGGAATACAGTTGAGTCGCTTCGTTATTTTTCCAAGATTCCAATCTCTAAAACGTCTCCACGAAAGGTGCGTGTCTGTGTTCAATTCCTAATCAAGCGCAAGTATTTTAGTCGTCTCATCTGAAGCTCTAGCAGGTCTCTTCGTGCATTTTCAGGAATAATGACAGCTGTTTCGACACAGATATTTTATTCACGTCACGTCTCAGGTCCAAACGTGCCACACCTAGCTATGGTGAAATTACTGGGTTCCTCTCCCAGTCACCATAGAACTTTTCGTCGTGTCATTTCCTGTTCAGACATGCCACACATCTCACTATTCGTGGAACAAACCGGTATTTAATTTCTATTTGTCGCTACGAACAGAGGCGATATGTGACGGGTTCGAATCCCGAAAAGGAAATAACTTTTTAAACTCGTCATTTCACTTTTCATGCTGTCATCTCGCTACCGGTGAACTTGCGCTACATCTAACATTTTATTATTTGTTTTAACAGTTCTGTCTGGTACGGGGCCGAATCTCCGTTATATACAAACTGTGCGTCACGTCATGTTAAGTTAAAACATGTGAAAACTTTGTTACTTGTAATTGGAAACGTATTTAAGGTTTTATGAGGTTAGGTAACAAGAAGTATAGTTGATGGATAGGGGTAGCATATCTTGATCGAATAAAAATTTTCGCCATGTAATTTCGAACATAAACTTGGTTTTTGAAATTTCATTTATTGTAATGAAATTGCGTTTGTAAGCGTTAAAGACTGTGTGATCTCTAATAAAGTGTTTCCTCATACGTGAATTACTCGTGTCATGTTATCAGTGTGCGTCTGGGCTGATGACCGTACAGAGCATTATTCTCTATTGTTCTCTTGTGGTAACCATTTTGTATAGTGAAACGGCTGTACCGGGACGAGATTAGAGGACCTGCATGAAACTTACATTATGCGAGTTACTTACAAATCATTTGGAATGTAGTTCATGTCGTTAGGATACTTCTGAGTGCGACAGTACAAAACCTTGTTCTACCAGTGATCTATTATAGACGCTTCTTATATCACAACCCTGCTAAATGTGCAGTGCATAAACTTGATATGCTACAACTCCGATGCCTTGGTGTATGCCTTGGAGCAAAGCGATCGTCTCTGACAAGCACCTCATTAGCAGAGGCTGCTGAAACTCCGTAATACGTTTCCATTCAGTACTTGGTTTGCCACAAGAGTTAGCAGCGTAATAATAGATTAATCAACTTCCTACTCCGAATGAGAGATAATCTCCAGAGCATAATGTCTGCATTGGACATGCGAAACCTTTGCCATCTGCTAGTGGCAACATTAGTCTCACTGCGTAGCATCGACACTTCGATTCAAACAGATATCTGCACACCTCCGTCTGGCATTCCATCCCGTTATCAGTTGCAAAAAGTCGACATTCACTACAGCAGTCTTATAAGAAAAAGCTTTGGCACACTCACCTTAAATTTCAGTCGATACACCACCATTTATTCTTCCCACTTTGTTCGTGTGTATAATTAGACTAGGAAACGAGACACTTAAGGAGTAGATGATTTTTGTTATTTTGGCTGCAAAATAACGGACGATGACAGAAGTAGAAAAGATATAAAATGTGAACTGGGAATGGCAAGAAAATCGTCTGTGAAGAAGTTGAATTTGTTAACATCTAATACAGATTGAAGTGTTAGAAAGTCTTTTTCCGAAAGTTCTTGTATGGAGTGTAGCCGTGGATGGAGGTGAAACATAGACGATACACAGTTTAGCTAGAAAAGAACACAAGCTTCTCCGACGTGGTGCTACAGAAAGATGCTCAGGATTATATGCGTAGATCAAGTAACTAATGAGGAGGTACTGATAGAATTGGGGAGAAAAGAAATTTGTAGCACAATCTGACTAGAAGAAGGGATCGCTTTCTGAGACACTACCTATCACGGCTTTAGTATTCGAGGGAAGTGTGGGCAGTCAAAATTGTAGAGGGAGACCAAGAGGTAAAGGCAGTAAGCTTATTCAGAAGACTGTAAATTGCAGGAGTTATTCGGAGGTGAAGAGGCTTTCATAGGATAGAGTACCATGGAGAGCTGCATCTAAGTAGCCTTCGGATTGAAGACTACAATAAAAACACATTTCTAACTCTCGATATTAGAACACTTCACAAGTAGGATATGCATTTCATGTCTCCAAGCACAAGTGTTCCAAGCAATTACTACGCCACCATATTGGTCATTTTTTACCGTGGAACCTATATGGATTCGATTGGTGCTCAAATTCGGTCCCTATACTGCAGAAACTACCCGTATTATCGCACTCAGAAATGTATGTTCAAATACTAGAAATTATTCAATCATTATAGCTAAGTAAATGAGAAGGTACGAGAATCTGGTTTCTATGTGCTCCGGCCCATTTAGGATTGTTTTACAATGACAGGATTAACCTGCTGGGATAGAAGGCCAAAGATTGTGGCCCTGTAGTGAATTTCAGTCTAGCATCCTCCGATTTCAAGTTATGGATTCAGAAACTGAACGAGGAAGAACGGGTGTGGATTAGTACCTTTGAATCTGCCATAATGACTACGTGGCTAGCCAACGTATAATTCGAAAATTTCTGGCGGGCAGGAAGCTGATAACTGTCTATTCTATAGAAAAAAGTAAAGATTCCTTAGCTATAAGTATTCAACATGTGTGGAAATTGTATAATAATTTTAAATCATTAGTGAAACTATGTATGTTGTGATTCCTCTGTAAAGATAATTTTAAATTTGTTCCAAGTTTGAAGTGAGGCTCAGTAAACTCAAGCCAAATTAAAAACAAATAAATTAAAAGAATCAAATATATTTACCTTGCAACCTTCTTCATATGGGTTGTGTGGGTATATTTCATGGTGTATGGCACGGCGGAAGTCACTTCCGTGGTATCGTTTAGAAAATGCGACATCCCAGGCATCCACCCGGCGGCAGCTAGTATAAAAGGGTCACGAGACGTGAGGCGCCGGGTATTAGACGGGTTGGTCGCTGAAAGGGCAGCTTCGCAGTACACTCCACCATTCGCCTGCAGCAAGTCTGGCACGCGCTGAAAAGGCACTCTGGTACTTACACGTGCGTCTGCGTGGAACTCGCTTTAAATAGAATTCATTGAACTATTTCCAGTTTCTGACGTGGTGATACTTGTGAAATACGAATAACTGTAAGCTATGTAAAGAGCTGTCCATTCCTAGCAAGCACAGTGGAATTTGATTCTTGCCACCGGGAGATTTACTTAGTAATGCGCAAATTCTATCGACTGCACTATTATCTGGCCAAGTGAGATTAACTACTGAAAGAGATACCGTGAACAACTGAAATATTTCATTGGTGTTAGGACCATGAGGTTCATTACGTTTTTTCAGCACTGTGGTCATGAGACGTTTCGACTCTCTGGTTAATACATTTGAAACGTCCCCTTAGAAAAATTGTGCTTGACTGTGCTTAAACTGACACACAATATTTTCAGCACAACGCAATCGGATTTTCAAAAATCCCTACAAAAAAAGGCCCTGACTAAAATTAACCTATACCTTTCACAAATCACTTACCTCACAAAAATCTTCATTACTCGAACTACTGCAATACAGCGAGCGCCACTACTGCCAGCTAAATAAAAGATTCAAACTACTGAAGGCACTAACTACTGATAGGCATAGTTAGCAAGAGAAAGATTTTGATAGAGAACAAACAATGTATTTACCTTAATATTGTTCAAAAGTCATATTATATATATCAGTTCATGACATCCAGTCTTACAAATATACTATCTCTGATGGACACATGTCCAGATCATCCGCTCACAAAAATCCGCCATCTCACTTCACCACATCCACCACTGCTGACGGCTCATCCCCAACTGCGCAACGCTATACTCTGTTAACAGCCAACAGCCCAACACTACAATGGCGAATATTACAACAATGCCACCCAGCCACAGACTGCACACAGCACAGCCAGTGATTTTCATATAGAGCGCTACATGGCGTTACCAATATAAAAACCTAAACAGCCTACTTACATAGCCCCCCTGGTCCCCCAAAAAACATTTACAAATTGTTTTGGGCACTGGCCAATACATATTTCTTAAAATTTTTGCACAATTACAATAATAGACAAATCAAATGCACACACTTATTGATACAATGTTGGTCAAAAGATAAAATTTTCTCACAGTCCATAAAGACAGTCCTGATCGTTCATCACAGTAAAATAGCAGTGTTTATCTCAAAGTCTGAGCAGTAAAAGAAAATGCACACTGAAGTAGTGGATTTCCATGCAGTCTTGAAGAAGTAGCGGTGTCCTTACAACGGAAAGACAATGCTGACCCTCGACATGCAGACAGTTAATTGGCCACAACACAGCAAACCCACAGCAGAGTCAGTCGAAGTTTTGAAAAATACTGGTAGGTAGGTTATCACAGAGCAGACCCACTGTAGTCCTGGTACAGATTGTGGCATTGGTGGGCCACCAGAGTTGCAGACCCACTGCAGTCCTTGTAGAAATAATGGTATTGGTGGGCCATCAAAGATGCAGACCCACTGTAGTCTTTGTAGAGACGGCCAGCAGCCATCTGTTGCGACTGTGCAGGTGCACAATCACCATCGAAGTGTCTTGCAGAAAATATAGCAAGTCCATAAACCACCACTTGTGAACTCACAAAACTTTTTGGAATGTCCTTAGAACCAGCAATGCTGTTATCCAGTCCCTTGCTGAATTATCAACACACGTGCAAACACTAACAGTCCTAACTTCTCACATACTGTGCATATACTATGACCAACAGAAACGTGTGCAGTGAAATGATACATAATTTGAAGAACTGGTAACAATTACAATTTGATAACATAAAAATACAATAACAAAGGTACAAAATACATCATTAAAGAACATAACAATACAGATAACATTTGTAGTAACACAGTCTTTACAAAAGAATAGAAATAAACATATACATCAGTGTTACAAAAATAATTACATAAGTACATACATAAAGATCAGAATAACTTTTGAAACATCAGCTTCACATATGAGCAACAAAACAGAATAAATAATGTCTAAACATCTTCACAAAGTAAATAACATATTATTAGAAAAATTCTACAACATAACTCTTATTAGCCAAACACATAAAGACAGGAAAAACACAAATATACAAGAGTACACAAACACATAGGGGGATAACACAATGGAAAGGACAACGTTCTTTTACAGTATAACATTTGGTACTGCAGTCCAACCCAAAACTTTATTCCATAGATCTTTCGTCTTATTTTAACATTTGTTTTCACCAAAACATCCTATCCAAGCATGCTTTCTGTATTAATATGTTCACATATTTCTTACCTCATTATTTATTTTCCATTATCTTACATCATTTATTTCCAAGAAAATCCTACCTAAACTTGTTGTCTCTAAACCCTACTTTTTTGTTCATATCCTCTTTCAAAATACTTTTTTGGCCAAACCATATTGTTATACCTTCTCAATGCATTTCTTCCAATTCATCACAACTCGTTCTCTTATATAGCCTACCCCATTTTAAACTAACTTAAATCTACTGAGCTCAGATATATATACTAAGGGACGAGGCAATGCAGCAGCACAAAACAATTAACACAAACAGCAATGACAAAATATTCAAATTGGCAAAGCAAGCAGCAATATTACAACTAATATAAGGCAATGAGCAGCAAACAAGAAAAATAAATAAGTAGTAACACTGGCTTAACAGAGTAATACAAAGTGAAATTTAGTAGCACTATGCCTGGCAAACAGCAGCAGCAAATGCAATAACTTATATCTAAACATGACATAGCTCAAGCAGAAAAAATAGTACATTAAAGACAACAGTGCAGATAAGGGAAATGTATATTCACATCTCAATATCTATGTCATCAAAGTGGTGCACCATAACTTACTCTACAAAATAAATTACCAAGTACTTGAAAAGAAAATTATGTATGCAGTTCCTGTGAAGGGAAATGTGGTTTTGTGCTCCCTCGTTTTTTTTTGGAAGTAGATCATAAAATTTTATTTACTGGATCTGTAGGCATAAAATATCTAAATTAGTACATCTACTAAATTTTATTTTAACCAATGCTGCAGTGCAGCTAGAAACAAGATATTAAACGAAATGAGTAAATATATACAAAGCAATGTGCGAAACGTCATTCACTAGGCAAATGGGGTCTCCAAAGGCAGTAAATAATCTCTCAACTAGAAAGACAATAGATGTAAAAATGTTTCTCGTCATTTCATTAGGCAATTTAGTAAATATCATAAACTAAGAGCTCCACAGTGTAATCATATGTTTTCAAGTTGGAGCGTGTCGTATTTGCAATGCTTTCTACAAAGGAATGTCAATAGCGAGGGTAATGGCCTCCTTCTTTCTCCACCTAATGGCTTTCTTTTCTCAGACAACTATCTCTCAGCTGGGCGCCCAAAACGCATTACGTCACAGTCACTTACCGTTCTTACCGAAATATTTACGATAGCAGTTTCCGCTACAGTGGCAGTCCCATATAAAAAAATTTCACAGGCTGAGAATCTGCGTTACAAATATGTAGAAACAAAATCCTATAAATATAACAGTGTTAAAAAAATTTTTGCCAGCATTGTGATACATTCACACATTTAGACACATTTCATAATTCTTATAGTACGATTCTTGGTTTCCAACATCCTTTCTCACAAGTCAGAGTCCCTAACCACTACTCATTATTCCTTACCTTATTACACATATACATATTCATCGACACTTCTTCAATATTTCATCATAATAAATACATAGCATAATCAAATTTCTCATATAGCATCAGCTTATTGTTCATAAACATAACTCAACAGCATAATACATATAGTCATCGTAATAATAACATCATAGCACCTCAGTCAAATCTCAAAAACGTCGTAGCTTTCTGCAATAATTTAAAAAGCTAAAAAGATAAATTCTCTGCTCATTTCCATAGTGTCATCTACCTCAAACGTTCTTTAAAAATCATGATCCCATACCAAATACATCATTCAAAGCTCTCATAGCATCACAGTGGTTCCGAAAAAATATGAACAGTTCGTAAAGTACAGACAAAATACAATTTCATAAGTATGAAATTATCCAATTGTGTAATTGCGTAAACATGTGTCACTGATGTAGTAAAAAAAATGTTTGTCTCTCAGTGAAATGATCAGATAGCTGTGTAATTATGTGCTAGAGAAATATGGTACCGATGTGTAAAGTTGTATAAGCAAATACCATATTAGCTAGGGCTCCTTGTGCTTGCCAAACACATGGTACACAAAGTAAGCGGGTACCCTCCTGAGGATTAATGTAATTATACCCTCAGGTGTTACCGATTATTGCAATGGAATGAAATGTATCACGGAAAAACTTTGTATCATTGTACTTCAAATATCTTTAAAAATAAATGATTTAAATACAAAATTAATCACTGAAATACGTGTACTGTAGCGCTAAAATGTGCGTCTTGTTGTAAGATAATCTCTGTGGAAATGTCGTAGTTATCGTCCTCTGAAAGCTAAGTTCTGCAGAAGTCAATGTACTTACCTCATGATAAACAAAAGCGAAATGCTATGCGTATAGATATCGTAGTTATTACGTACAGCACCGTGATCAGGAAAGTACTATACTCTAACGTATTGTTGTGCTACAAAAAAGGCTGTCTTATTGTGGCTATACTACAAAGTTACTACTAAAACGCGTTTTACTTTCCAGAAGAATTCAGAAAAGGTGTGCAGATATAAAGCAGATACAGCACAAAAGCAACAATGTAAATTGTGTCACACATTAGTAGCGTCATGATATAATCGTGTAGCTGTCAAAGAAACCAAATGCTAAGTCATCTTTAATCCCACAGAAAGTACTTCAAATAAAGAATAGCTTTTCAAGTAAACCAAAATGTTGCATGAAAATCTCATTAGTGGTGCCGGTATATGTTCTAAGTATGTGAGCCTTATAGTCGTTACGTGATCGTGCAACTAACAAGCAAGAATGTACAAATAACAACACTGTGTCGTCTGCTCACTGTAACAATGCATTCGTAATTTATGTTCAAACGAATTCTCTTGGTTCTTGACTGGATATTTAACTTCAAACATTGTATCATGTTAACAGTTACTAAGTCTGTCAGACCATACTAGAAACGTGAAGTGAAATGTTATATGGCAAAGACAAAGTTAAAAAGCTGATTATTTTTCAATAAACGGTTTTATATATGAAATGTGGTGCAAGCCTTTACTCTTCCTACTATGCAGAGCTCCTGCTTCAACGGAATTATCATGTGGTATATGGTACATCGGTAAAGAATGCTCAAATTTTTCTCAAGGTTAGCGTCTATGATATTTTCCTCTGAGCCAGCCGGCGCACGTGGCTGCCTGCGGTGCGAGTCATTGTCTGCTATCTCTTTGGCGTGCGTCGTTATTGGGATTAGGAGACCTAACTTCTACAAATTCACCTTGTCGAGAGGGAACTGCCTTGTTCGAATCCCGCCAGTTCTGATGCAATTCAGATCCGTCATTACGATCATATCGTCTGTCGTCATGTCGATAGATTTCAGAAGACTGGAAAATTCGGATTGTTCGAAATGTCTCATCATCATGATGCCATGTTTTACTCGGTCTTGTGTAGCTTGAGACCAATATGCTGAGAGGAAGGCATGATAAAATTCACTGTGACAATCGTGAATGACCGATCGCATTCTTTCAGCTGGTTCATTCTCTAAGTAGCCACACATAAATTCTAATTTGTGTTCTAATGACCAGTTGAGAGGAAAACAATGAGAGAATTGATGGAGCCACGCTTGTGGGTGAATGTCGTTGCCAGAATTCTTAAATGTATTGAATTTACGTGTAGTAATGAACAGCTTATAGTCAAAATCACCGCATCGGCGAGTAGCATATCGGTTATTGTTACGTCGTGTGGGCGGTTCCATCTCAAAATTCGGTGCACCTTGCCAATTTCTTTCATAATTTCCGAAATGCCCTGTGTTATTATTTTGTGGCTTTTCCGTATTTCTAAGTCCCTCTTCCCGTGTTGGAGCGCCAGTGTCCTCTGAAATATGTAATTTTTGTATTAATTGTGCCAACTGATCTTGTACTTCTCGGATTTTTCTTTTGTATTGCGAATTAATTTGATTCTGATTTTGTTTGAATATCTTAATTTGTTCATACCCATCTGTGTCAGTGATGGCTACAGGTCTTGTGTCATTCAGATCATCATCTACCTTTGCAGATAAGTTAGTGAACTGATCCGAAAGTTCGGCTACTCTCTCCGATAGTATACTTATTTCCTCAGTGTGTTTTCTGAACCAAGTTTCAGAGTGTCCATTTGTGTTGAAATAGTATCTACTGTGTCCTTTAAGTTTTCCTGAGTTTTGCAAGTTGCATAACCGAATCGGTAGATGCAACTGAGTCAACTTTAGCTTGCAGGGTCTCATGATTTTCATAATTTTTGAAATGCCCTGTGTTATTATTTTGTGGCTTTTCCGTATTTTTAAGTCCCTCTTCCCATGTTGGAGCGCCAGTGTCCTCTGAAATATGTAATATGTTCTTTTATGGCTGCTTCGTGATTCTGTAATGTATTTTCATGCCGCGAAAAAATAGGGAGGAAATGCTCACAAATTTGTGTTTTTACGTGATTACAGACTTTCTGACATTTCGATTCGATTTTACGTAACTCAGTAGTTAAATCTTCACACGGTTGTTCAAGCGTATGATCCACTGAGTCTAACTTTTAAAGCTTTTGTTCCATTGCGTCTAACTGTTGCTGTGTTTGTCTCTGGTGTTGTTCCATTGTCTCTAACTTTTGAAAATTTTGTTCCATTGTGTCTAACTTTTGAAGACTTTGTTCCATTGTGTCTAACTTTTGTAGCCTTTGTCCCATTTCTTGTATTAACTGTAATAACAATGCACTGGTGTGTGAAATATGTTCCTCAATGCTTTTCGGCAGTGAAGTTGCACCGGCAAGATTCACATTTTGACAAGCAGAAAATGTGTCTTGACTTATTTGAGAAAACAGTGAGGACCCAAAACCTGTATCTGCAGTATTTGCAAGATTGTGACCTGTTATTCCCGATTCCTGAGGCGGGCTGTTGTCGACCGATCGATCGATAACGCTTCCCTGTTCACTAATTGTTTCACTGTCTACACCATTGTTTCCAGCCCGCTCCATTTCCCTATGCACAGTTACCAAATTACTATGTTGAACATTAGTTAATTCATTACACGGTGGCGCAAACATACCGCTTTCGTCTTCACTGTCATTTCTCAGTTTACTTTGGAGCCTAGTATTACGTTTTTCACACGCCTTTATTGTCACAATTTTTCACACAATAACACAGAAAAGCACAATTAAAATAAGAAAACACATTAACATAGCACTGAAAATAATATCTAGTTAATTGCAAGCGCAGCTGCGAAATACTTGGTGCAAATCTACATGCATGACACAACTGTATTACTGTACAACAATGAAAGACTGCAATTACAAAGGAGATTCTCTCTACAATTACGCGCTAGCAATAAACAAAAGCTACACTAATTACACAAACTACAAGAAAAAATCAGAAGATTCCAGTGAGGTATCTTCGGCTAAGGGTCGACATATGAAACGTCTCCTTAGAAAAATTATACATGCCTGTGCTTAAACTGACACACAATATTTTTAGCGCAACGCAATCTGACTTTCAAAAATCCCTACAAAAAAATGGCCCTGACTAAGATTAACCTATACCTTTCGCAAATCACTTACCTCACAAAAATCTTCGTTACTTGAACTACTGCAATACAGCGAGCGCCACTACTGCCAGCTAAATAAAAGATTCAAACTACTGAAGGCACTAACTACTGATAGGCATAGTTAGCAAGAGAAAGATTTTGATAGAGAACAAACAATGTATTTACCTTAATATTGTTCAAAAGTCATATTATATATATCAGTTCATGACATCCAGTCTTACAAATATACTATCTCTGATGGACACATGTCCAGATCATCCGCTCTCAAAAATCCGCCATCTCACTTCCCCACATCCACCACTGCTGACGGCTCACCCCCAACTGCGCAACGCTATGCGTTGTTAACAGCCAACAGCCCGACGCTACAATGGCGAATATTACAACAATGCCACCCAGCCACAGACTGCATGAAGCACAGCCAGCGATTTTCATATAGAGCGCTACATGGTGTTACCAATATAAAAACCTAAACAGCCTACTTACACATTCACTGTTTCCATCAAACTCGCACTTCAGGGATTAGGCATACTGTCTTACGAGGATAAATTGAGCACCCACTGCAAAGAATTTTTTTTCAAATCGCGTATTTTTCATTCAACAAACAAATTTTATCGTCAATTGCTAGGAATAATGATACCATTTATGTGCCCCTGAGACAAATTTCTGTATGATTTCATTATTCGTGAAAAATTATCTGGCACTTTTTATATTATGCACTAAAAACATATAGATAAAATGTTAAAACTATTTTCTTATCCGTTAAGTTCTTCAACCTCGAGTCTAGTATAATGGGAAAACATTTTTAACACTCATATCACAATTATCTGTTAATTTTCTGTTATATTTCACAACACGAATTGTTAGTAATCAGAAGGCTTATTTTTCAAACTACCGACTTTCGTTAGGAAGCATTTGGAACAAAAATATGGCGTCTACAGTGTCAGTATGATTAGTAAATGTATTCGTACATATATTTATCGCCTTTAACCGTGTCACCTGTACTCATAAGAAAAAAAAGTGCTATTTACCACAGATGCTAAACAAATCGGTACCGCATATACTAATTACATTCGTCTGTAATAATGTATTTAGTACTGTGGCACTTCTCTTAGTAGGGCAAAAAATTGTCTTTCTAGATTACTAGAGGTCACACTCTTAGTGTATAAACACGCATTTGTAACAGTTTATCAATGCTGTTGTAGCAAGGCATTTAATACGTTAATCTGCATGTCCTAAGATTGACACAACTAATAACCTTTATCCATTTACTTAATATGATACTCTGTATCGTCGAAATTTCACAATAGAGAGTATTATCTGGGTACAGTTAAAATTCTACACTCACTTAAGGAAAAATAATAATTCAACGGTCAAAATACAACGAAAATTACTATGACTGTTACTACATGCATTATTACCGCCATGAATGTCAGCATTAGTTCTGCAACTACTGCATCTGATGCTACTCTTATTACTACTTCTACTACTACGAGCGGCATACACATCAGTATGGTAGGCCAAGTACCTTCTACCGAGCGTATGCATTAATTTCAAGGTGACAAACGCAGGTATCTGCTTGATAATATGGCCTTTAGCTTAATGGAATTTATTCCTTCAAGGTACAGAATTTACTAACTGTAAAGCTGATCGCATTGTGTGAATTGTATGTCGCGTCCTCGTATCAATAAGTCAAAAACCATCTACATCGGCTAACCCCATGCAAGATTAACATAGGACTGGATATAAAAAATAGAATCCTTTAGTGCCTAATAGCATGTCAGTTTCACTGGGAAAACTACTTACATGAACTTTTTGCTTCTCGTCAATTAAATCAAGTGAAGATTACGCTCTTTTGATCTAGCACTTTGACACAGTTTAAGCTACAAGCTAGGTCAGCGATGTAATTTACTACCCATGCTCTACTTCATTTAACTCGCGTTTATGGAAATAAATTAGACTTTCTCTGCATTTCATACCTTTACTGTATGCAATTAACTTGTAATGTTAATGACTTGAATAGATAATGTGAAGCTATGCTTTTTTACTTAATTTATATTAATAATAATTTCCTTGCTCTTGCCTAGTATGTAATCGTAATGAAACTCTTTATGTTAACATCATAGCAGTTACGCCTATAGCCAAATATTCAGTATCTTTCATTTGATATGAATTTTTCGTGTTCTTATTTTCTTTAGACTTCACTCTTTCTTTTTTTCAAAACACAGGTCAAGAAGGCCGATTTGTTTGAAATTATAAGGCGGGATTTTTTATTTTCTTTTCGAATACTTTGACTTTATTATTTCACCTTTTATTTCGAAATCAGTACAGCCAATCAGCATAGGTGAACGAGTGCCGCCACAAGTCTAAAGTCCCTCCAACTGACAACAAATATAAATATAAAGTAACAGAAAACCTAGATACCAACGCCACTTTAATCCATACAATCAAACGTTTTGAACGAAGCTCATGGACTTTTAGTCTGTTGGTATAAGGTGCCGTACGATAATTACTAAGTTAAATTGTCACTCGACACGTTCACCTACATTTATTTTGCTCCCAAACATCTTTTGGTAATAAACTAACTCATGTGTCTGACATAAAATCAAGTACCTCTGTTCAAGTGAATCACGCATTACTAACAATAACTTTTGCCTCAGCGGTTGCTGACCACAATACCTCAAGAAAACGATTTTCTGTTCTGAACCGTCATATTGTTATAGCATATCGACCGTATTCAGTAAATTATGTGCCACTGAGTTGCAACAGAGTCAAACGCATGCAGCCAAGAGTGTTATGCACTACGAAGACAAACACAGCCAAGATGCGTTGCGAAGCAGAGCCAGCTGGATGCAATACAGCAACAGCCGACACAGCTGTACGCTAGTGGAAGGACAGAAGGCTTTGCTCACTTGCTGCCATGGAAGTGATTAGGGCATATGCCTTAAACGGAAACAAACATTGACTGAGCCTATAAGAACTCAGCCATTCATGTACTAAATCATTCTGGTCTCAGTAACGCAGCCTACACCCCAAGCCAGTGACATCCAGAGTGACATCCTAGAATGCAGTACAGGGTGTACTTTTCGACCCTGGGACAGGGCAGCCTGCTTTCACTCGCGAAATGGCCGCCGTCGGAGAAGGAACTGTCCGCTCGCTGGAAGGGGGTCACACCCATAGTCTGCAGCACTACTGCCCTGACATCGCAGTCGTAGTGGGCGACATTGCTGACTGCAGCATTTGAGTGACGCTATGCTTGACTCTGATCTTTGCACTGTCAGCAGTGCCGGATGTCTGTTGCTTTGCTTGAGATGTAACTTCACGCCTCCACCAAGCAGTTCCTGACGGACGATGGCCTACGACCAGAATCAAGAAGTTAACTGAACAAATCCACTGCCATCCTGAGTCTGATTTCACTTTACAAGGGTGACGATCCTAGAGTCGTCCAACAATGAGAACAACTGACAGTGAGAATAGCGTGATTAGTATCAATAACTTCTTGTATTACTTTATTACAACTCCAATTATCCTTTCGATAGTTCAGTAATTCCCTCGGAATATGCTCTTACCATTATTTGATTCTGTTTGGTTATCACTACCATCCTTTCGATAGTTCAGTAATTCCCTCGGAATATGCTCTTACCATTATTTGATTCTGTTTGGTTATCACTAACATCAGTCCAATTTGACATTTTAGTTTGCAGTTTGTCCTTCGCTTTATTTAAATAACCTAGTTGAACTAAAAATTTCAACAATGGTTAGGTTTGGGACCATCGTGCACCAACTAAGAATTCTCTCACTTTGTCTGACAAACTAGTTATCAATACATCTGCCAAATGTAATTTATTTTCAGTTTCAGCAAGCTACGAAGCCTGATTTAGGTGGTAGTCAACAAATATTCTGTCTCCAGCATTTCATTATTGTTTTGTGGTCCAAATTATTCAAATCTGCATCTCCTCTGTGTGTTATCTGACCAACGCGTCGCTTTAAAGGCACGAGAAAAATTATCAACATTGGCCATTCGGCTCAAATTTAATATTACCCATTGCAGTTATCTTCCTTAAAATGACGAACCATGAATACAATACTCCCTTGATTATCCCAGGAGAGCGGTAAAGCTCCTTGGAATGACTTCAGAAATATAACAGGCTGCGCTGCAACTCGAGGTTTAAACCATGGAATGTGACTACTGTTATTTGTTATGCCAAACTTCTTCTAACAAGTTTCATCGACTATTGCCAGGCAATCAAATGTGCTCATTATTTGCAGTATAGTTCAGTGACCTGTGGAACACTAACTTCTCGCCATTACTGTCTTTTTAATTACTAGTATTTCTGCTACATGGAGTTGACGTTACTTCATCTCTTTGATTACATTAATAATCGCATGCAACTTTAGACCCTCTTACTGAATACATAACTTCAGACAACGGTATAGTTACATTTTTACCTTCTCAAATACTCACTTATGTGTTCTGCATATTTTATAATCTACAGCTTTACTTAAATATGCGCCTCTTGCTTAATTTTCTCAGTATTCTTACTTACTTGATTTGCTACGTCTCGACTGTAGCTTGAGCATGTGTCAGTCTCGAAGAGCTCACACAGTATGTAGAGGGCACGATCAGAAGTCCTCCAAAGTTTTGGACTGACAGTAACCCTGGACAAACTTTCACACTACATCTAACAACAGTTTGGCAAATTTCTGCCCTAATAGTCACATCTTCTGTAACTATGGTATTTAACGTTTAATATTCATCCCCTCAGAATTTGACATTATTCAAACACTACTAAGACCACTACATCAACAAGCAATGTGTCTGGTAGTTTAACAAATCCTGGACTCATAGGGTCGATATTTCGTCTCCTTCCTGTACCCTTTTACTTTACTCATCAAGTACGAATCACAATGTATCGTATGTAACTACACTCCTGGAAATGGAAAAAAGAACACATTGACTCCGGTGTGTCAGACCCACCATACTTGCTCCGGACACTGCGAGAGGGCTGTACAAGCAATGATCACACGCACGGCACAGCGGACACACCAGGAACCGCGGTGTTGGCCGTCGAATGGCGCTAGCTGCGCAGCATTTGTGCACCGCCGCCGTCAGTGTCAGCCAGTTTGCCGTGGCATACGGAGCTCCATCGCAGTCTTTAACACTGGTAGCATGCCGCGACAGCGTGGACGTGAACCGTATGTGCAGTTGACGGACTTTGAGCGAGGGCGTATAGTGGGCATGCGGGAGGCCGGGTGGACGTACCGCCGAATTGCTCAACACGTGGGGCGTGAGGTCTCCACAGTACATCGATGTTGTCGCCAGTGGTCGGCGGAAGGTGCACGTGCCCGTCGACCTGGGACCGGACCGCAGCGACGCACGGATGCACGCCAAGACCGTAGGATCCTACGCAGTGCCGTAGGGGACCGCACCGCCACTTCCCAGCAAATTAGGGACACTGTTGCTCCTGGGGTATCGGCGAGGACCATTCGCAACCGTCTCCATGAAGCTGGGCTACGGTCCCGCACACCGTTAGGCCGTCTTCCGCTCACGCCCCAACATCGTGCAGCCCGCCTCCAGTGGTGTCGCGACAGGCGTGAATGGAGGGACGAATGGAGACGTGTCGTCTTCAACGATGAGAGTCGCTTCTGCCTTGGTGCCAATGATGGTCGTATGCGTGTTTGGCGCCGTGCAGGTGAGCGCCACAATCAGGACTGCATACGACCGAGGCACACAGGGCCAACACCCGGCATCATGGTGTGGGGAGCGATCTCCTACCGAGGCCGTACACCACTGGTGATCGTCGAGGGGACACTGAATAGTGCACGGTACATCCAAACCGTCATCGAACCCATCGTTCTACCATTCCTAGAGCGGCAAGGGAACTTGCTGTTCCAACAGGACAATGCACTTCCGCATGTATCCCGTGCCACCCAACGTGCTCTAGAAGGTGTAAGTCAACTACCCTGGCCAGCAAGATCTCCGGATCTGTCCCCCATTGAGCATGTTTGGGACAGAATGAAGCGTCGTCTCACGCGGTCTGCACGTCCAGCACGAACGCTGATCCAACTGAGGCGCCAGGTGGAAATGGCATGGCAAGCCGTTCCACAGGACTACATCCAGCATCTCTACGATCGTCTCCATGGGAGAATAGCAGCCTGCATTGCTGCGAAAGGTGGATATACACTGTACTAGTGCCGACATTGTGCATGCTCTGTTGCCTGTGTCTATGTGCCTGTGGTTCTGTCAGTGTGATCATGTGATGTATCTGACCCCAGGAATGTGTCAATAAAGTTTCCCCTTCCTGGGACAATGAATTCACGGTGTTCTTATTTCAATTTCCAGGAGTGTATGTGCAATTACATATCTGAACATGGGTTCTACAGGCACAACTGAGATGTTATACGTACAAGCACCCTTTGTAGTTAACGCATCTCCCTTTCTATGTTATCAAAAACATTCCCTAGCTGTTAAGGAATGCTCATACGTATTCGTGAATTCCAAAGCAAGAGATAATAGTATTCGCCAGTAATCACAAATGGGTAATGTATTACAAAAGGTGCAGATAAATGCAGTTATCTGCTTCATAATTTGGTCTCTAGTTTAATGGAATTAACATCATGGAGATTAAAATCTTCTTTAAACCTGGTCGCATAGCGCTAATGGTCAGGCGCTTCCTCGTATAAATAGATTGAAAATCATCTATACCGGTTAATCCCACTCAATACTACCATTGGAATGGATAGTGAAAATAAAACCTTTCTCTCTGTAATAGGACATGAAATTCAGTAGCAAAACGGCTTACGTAAACTTTTCTCTCCTCGTAAATTAAATCCAGCGAAAATTACGCTATTTTCTTCTGGCAGTTTGACACCGTATAAGAGATAGGTCTGCGATTTAATTTTCTGCCTATATCGACTTCCTTTTAATTTACTCATATGAAAAGAAATCTCACTTTCTCTGTTTTTATAGCTTTTCTGTATGCGAACATTTCGTAGGATTAATGATTTCAGTGAATTTTTTGAAGCTACGTTTCTTAGTTAGTTTCTTTTAATAGTAACTTTCTGGCCCTTTCCATTTAGATAACTGTAATAAGTAGGAAATTAATTTTTCATTTTTAAATTTGTTGTTGTAGTCTTCGGTCAAGAGACTGGTTTGATGCAGCTCTATCCTGTGCAAGCTTCTTCATCTCCCAGTACCTACTGCAACCTACATCCTTCTGAAACTGTGTAGTGTATTCATCTCTTGGTCTCCCTCTACGATTTTTACCCTCCGTTCTGCCCTCCAATACTAAATTGGTGATCCCTTGATGCCTCAGAATATGTCCTACCAACCGATCCCTTCTTCTAGTCAAGTTGTGCCACAAATTTCTCTTCTCTCCAATTCTGTTCAATACCCCCTCATTAGTTATGTGACCTACCCATCTAATCCTCAGCAGTCTTCTGTAGCACCACATTTCGAAAGCTTCTATTCTCTTCTTGTCTAAACTATTTATCGTCCATGTTTCACATCCATAAATGGCTACACTCCATACAAATACTTTCAGAAACGAATTCCTGACACTTAAATCTATACTCGATGTTTACAAATTTGTCTTCTTCAGAAACGCTTTCCTCTGCCATTGCCAGTCTACCTTTTATATCCTCTCCACTTCGACCATCATCAGTTATTTTGTTCCCCAAATAAAAAAACTCCGTTACTACTTTAAGTGTCTCATTTCCTAATCTAATTCCCTCAACATCACCTGACTTAGTTCGATTACATTGCATTATTATCGTTTTGCTTTTGTTGATATTCATCTTATATCCTCCTTTCAAGACACTGCGTACTAAATCATTTTTACATGATGAACATTTGGCTACATGATTTCACAGTTGTTTTTAGTAACTTCCATTGAAACACTCTCCGTATTTTCTACAAAGTTTGAGTTACATGAACACTGGACGGTACCTTGAGCATGTGTCAGTCTCCAAGAGCTGACACAGCACGTAGGGCTGCACGATCAGAAGTCCTCCAGTGCTTCGGACAGACAGTAACGCTGGAGAAACTTGCACCCTATGTCTAACAACAGTTTAGCTAATTTCTGCCCTAATTATCACAACTTCTGCCACTACGGTATTTAACGTATAATATTCATCCCCTCAAAATTTGGGATGAAAAGTATTGTAGTGGTTCAACATGAACATGTAATCACGAAATTTCGGGTCGTGCAGAATGGTAATATTTTTTACGTAAAGAGGTTATAACCGTTTCAAGTATTAGCGATAAATTGCTTTAATTGCTGTTAAAGGATAATTATTGTGTCTGAGGGAAATACGATCGTAAAGTACGTAACACAATAAACATTATAGTGTACGGTACACTTAAATTGAGACTTGTATAGGCTACTCCTGTATGAAAATTTAGAGCTGTTACTTTACAGACGGAATTTCGCTAAGAGGTGAAGTTCTAAGTTTCAAAGATATTGTTGTGTATTTAAGAGACGCATCATATTCAAGGTGTTTATGGCGGAAATATAACGTGGATTTCATTCTCTATCTGCTGCCACCGAAACGGCTACGAATCTTCTTGTGATTTGTGTCAGTAAACCTATGTAAATTAACGTGTCATGTTATGTGAAAGCTGACGAGAGGAACGTACTTTGATCCTTGTGAGTTCCAGTTCAAATACTATGCGTTCCGACCATGTGTTGTAGTCCGACCTGCGTGTCATTCCCTCAAAATGTCGTTCGGATAGGCTGTGAAGGGGTATGGTGTCAGTACAACCCTCTCTCCCATTCCCTGTGAGCTTTCCAGAACGTCAGAGCCGCTACTTATCACTCAAGTAGCTCCTGAGTTGGCAACACGAAGCCGTCTGCAGACCAGATACTCCAAGGATAGATCCCAAACCATACGTGATTTCCTTCACATGTCAGGCAGACACCCTAAGCGCCCCGTTGCGGAGGCGGACGAGTTCTAGTAAAGAGAAATATAATGAGATGTTAATTCATTATCAATACTATTTCGTAGTTATCAGAACGCAAACAAACGATGTTAAGCATTCAATAGCCTTCTGGGAAATTATAGTGCTATACCTTTTTTTTATCGTTGCCTACGTCGCCAAAACGTGACTGGAGAGAAATTCGATGCGGTAGCTTAGGCCATTAGCCAATTACGCGCTGGAAATAAGTGACAGCGCGGCTGTCTGTCAGCGATGATTAATCATCCTGGTGGGCGAGTTGCAGCGTTCGGAAGTCCAAAAAGTAAACTACAAGTTGCCAAGAACACTGCCGCATAGGTTAGTCACACAGTTTACAATATTGGCAACGATCATGCTGCTGATAACAACATTGTCATTATCGTTTCCTGTCTTTTCTTTCTACGATTTCTCCCGCATAGCAACATTCAACTGCGTTCCGCACCTTAACAGTTACACAATCGTTTGTACATTGCGTTCGGAAAATCTCCTAAAGCTATGTGAAACTAATAAGTTGTACATCAGCAGTTAAAAGCTATCTACTTCTGGAAAGTAAACTAACTACAAGCAATGGCTAGCATTAATCAAATAAAACTAATAACAGTACCAAGAATTTCTAGATTACGTTTAACGAATAATTTCAAACCTCTTATTTTCCCGACGGGAACAAAACGTTATACATACCTTTCTCAAACCTATTAATTTCGTTATTGTGAAGCGAAATATTCTATCTTAAAAATTTATACCACATAACATTTTTTCCTGTAACTTTCATTTTTCACAAAAATGAATTTTTTTTTTTTCAAGATGGAATACGTGTTGACCACTTTAGGCTTTTAAGTGCGCTATTGTGTCAAATTGGCTGATAGTTGCTCTAAGGATACATTGCCAATATACTAACTAGAGTAACCCCGAAAGTATGGTAGTAGCCGAATCGTTTGTAAAGGAAAATGTTGCATGGGACAACGGGGGCCAGAATACGACGTTGGTTTTTTGTTGCCAGGTGGGGCCGCGTCAGAGATATGAACGTCAACTTTGTTTTCTTAAATGGATTGCTAGAGTTTGGTACTTATTTTCTGATACTGGCTATCGATACGAATTCTATGATGTGTAACAGTAAGGTCGTTGAAAGTCAATGAAGGTCAAAAAGGCTGCATGAACGTCCATTTACAAAAGGTGTTCGAAATGACGACCACTGGTATCAACGCAGTGTTGCAATCGTCTTATCATGGACTGAGTGGTATTCTTTATCATTTCGGCACATACCGAAGCACATGCTCTGACAATTCTCCCTCATATATCGTGCAAATAGTAAATATTAGCCGAATAGGGCGTATCCATATAACGTGCCATTGACATGTAAACACCATCCGACGGTTTCGCAATACAACACTAATAGGAACCGTAAGACTAGTATCGTCGAATCAAGCGAATTTGTATGATCTATTCCTTCGAACAATAAGTCGATATTCTTCTCATTTATGGAGAATGCCAACGAAATTCAGTGAGAGCTAGAGACTAATACGCTGAAAGATATCCTCAACATCTTCATCCTACACGTCGTACATTTAAATATATGTATGATAAATTGAGAACAACTGGATGTTTAACGCATCAGAAACATATTCGGTAAAGGGAAGTTACTAACGAGGATGCGGAAATTGGCACTCTTGCCACTGTAGTTCGAGATGCTTGTGTTCGTTCGTGTCAAATGGCAAGGGAATCTGGCATGTGCCAGGGAAGAGTTGTTCGTGTTCTGCACCGCCGTTAATATCATCCTTACCATAACCGTCTCAACTAAGAACGAACTGATGCGGATTGTATGTGTCGCACTGAATTCTGCCGATGGGCTCAACTTTAGATTCAGTGGGAGGACACATTTATAAATTTGATTTTATGTACTGACGAGGCTACATTCGCGAACCATGGAAATGTTAATTTGCATAAGATACATTATTGGGCAACTGAAAATTCATGTTTTCTGCTACAATTTGAACACCAAAAACTGTGATCGGTGAATGTATGGTTTGGGATTCAGGATGACAGAATTATGGGCCCGTATTACATCTAAGGAAAACTTAATGGTAAGAAGTTCATCACATTCCTGCAAGAATCATTAGGTCTGTTACTGGAAGAAATACCTATAGGAACAAGATGAGAATCTGGTATAAACACGATGGGTGTCCGGCACAGTTTTCGCTGATGGCAAGAAATGATTTGCAGAGACAATTCCCAAATCGTTGGATTGGACGCGGAGGATATGTGCCGTGGCCGGCTGGTGCCCCAGACTTGACGCCTCTGGATTTTTCCTTCTCGGGATTCGTAAAAGACATTGTTCATGAAGAGGTTCGAACAACCTCTCAAGATATTGCAAGGGAGAAGGTGAGAGCATGTGCTTCGATAAGTGACGATGTGATAAGGAATACCACTCAATTCATGATTAGAAGATTGCAGCACTGCACTGATAACAGTGGTCATCACTTCTAACATCTTCTCTCAATGGGCGTTCATGCCACCTTTGTGACCTTCGTTGACCTTCATGGACCTTACTATTACACATCTTGGGATTCGTCTCTATAGCCGCTATCAGGAAAGAAGAACCAAATTATATTACCCCCTTAAAAAAAAAGTTGAGCTTTATAGCTGAAGCGACCCCACCTAGCAACAAAAAATCAACTTCATTATTGTGGCCCCCGTTGTCCCATACATTTTTGTACCACAAACTCTTCAGCTCCTATCATACTTTCGGAGTTATACTTGGTGGCAATAGATAGTGACTGAACCTGTAGTGTCTAATTCAGAGTAGACACGCCGATGAAATGAGATTATTACACGTTCTGATAGAGATACTTAAATATAGTTATTAGTTTTACTTCATGATACAGGTATTTATATAGGATTAGTAGTTGATTACTCTTAAAAGGAACAATAAGTAAAATCGTCTCTCTGCGGGTAGTTCGTGGGAATCCTATTGAATTGTGCATTGGTGCAGCTTCTTTCATTTAATACACAGCAAGCAGAATTAGTCTTTTTTGGAGAGAAAATGTTCATTACAGCCTAACCCAAATCCCACTGAAACTGTAAGTAAAATCTTGAAACAAGCACTCCAGAACATGGTCATTCTAAACACTGGGGTTAACCATAAATAGTTTTTGGATGTACGAACCGATAAAGATAATGCTGTCATTATCATAACTATTGCTTTGAACCCACCGTGTTCTATTAGGTATGGTCCTGTTGGAGTGGTATGTCCTCGCCTTGCCCGTCTGATCTATGGACTAAGCTACGCAGCCAGAGGGGAACCGACACCTTAATAGTAGCTCCAAATCACCCTCGAACACGGCACTCTTTATCTTAACAAGCATTACCACAAGTGGAAGAGGAGATAAAAGAAGAGGATAAAATCGTAGTGCCAGATGTCGTTCGAAGACTGTGACATTCCATTTGCTGTCTGGTGTTTAACCACTCAGTAACCTATGGAAGAGACGCAGTCTGCGGTTTTTGACTCAGTTCTGTTGCTTCAGTTTCATTCCACGAATCAGTAAGAAATAAATAAATAAATGTAATGGTGATTTTGCATAGTTTAAGTCGGAAATACCTCAAGTAAATGTTTTCAGGGATAACGCAGGTTGAAAGCAGAAGTTTTCCATGTTACTGAAACGTTCGGTTAAAATAATACGCTGCGCTCAACCATGGTCATAGCGTGATCAACATTCTTCATAAGGGAACTTCAGAAAATAAAGGGGGCGAATAAAGTTGCATTGCTTTGTCACGTAAAATGTCTGGTACGTTACAGTTTCAGAGCACTATCAGAAAGCTTTTTTTTTTTCTGGACAACATAAAAGTTTTTATTTAGCTACAATGATTTATATGTTAATTACGAAGTTGTGGTACACTGAGAATTTTAAACTGTGCCTGTACAGAGAAAATGTACGAAACAATCCCACACAGGTAAAGGCACGCGGCGACGTGGCACCCCTGTCTGCCTGGCGGCGTCTAGGACTACTACACAGGTTTTCTCTGTAAAGGCACAGTTTTAAAACTCTCAGTAAACGTAGGTGTGTGCCGCTGCGGGTATTGACGAACTGGTGAGGTGAGGGAGGGGGGGGGGGGGATAGGGAGCTTAGAGGTACCCTTTGCCATTGTATTCACATGTACGTCAATGTCGCACTTCTCCGTGATTACAGCACAGCATAGTACGTCGTGAAGCAGGAGGATTGAAAGAGCAAAATCAGCATTTGCTGCTTCAGATAACTTTCAGATTTCGTCAAATGATTTCCAACATTCCCTAGTGGTTCCAGACTGTATACAAGACCAAAGACTTCAGTCGCACTGCACTCCAAAGAAATGCGTTCACATTCTGTGAGGAGGTAGCCCCAGAGCGTCCTCAGAGAGGGGTTAAAACATCGGAGAGTATCATCAGCGCCAAAAGGTTGTCAAGAACGTACTCCTGCTGCTCATCGTTTCCGTCAGCAAAATGTGCTGGAATTAAATCCTCATAGGCAAGGGATGGTTTCATTGACCCCACTTATTCAACCCCTGAGGCCTTTTTGTGTCATTTCTGAGCGGTGGTGTTACGTAGTATTTTCCTCATCACGAAAAGGTGTGACGACCTTCTCGTGGTGTGACACGTCCACATTATCGCACTTATCACGTCACGTGAACTTCTGAGCTCTGGCATTTTTTCGCATGTGGTCGGCACCTTTCAGTTTGAAGCGTCAAGTCCAATGGTGACGATGCAGGACATTAGCCTTTTGCACCATTACAGAAGAAGGCTGTACTCTCCTTTGAGATAAATTTCAGTCTTCTGGATCGGAATGGGTGACAGTTTCTAAAAAGTGATCCTTTTATTCTGCACGCAGTGCAGTATCAAAGCAGTGGTGAGCGCCTTAAGACTTATTGTGAAACAATTCTAAATGAATTCTATGAAACCTATGTAGTTAGTCCGGAAACCCACTTCTCGTAAAAACGTATTTGATCCAATGGCAACAAGTAGACCAGACCTCTTTGATAATACGTACATTGAAACTATGACGCAGTTGTTGCAAGATTAATTACCAAAGTACACGGTGCAGCTTAGGTAATTAGGATTTACATCTTCAGTAAAACAAACAGAGATGCAATAGTGCAATACCAAGTTAGAAACTTGAAACATGCCACAAGTTCAAAATAATAATTGACGAAGCACTGGATCGATATGGACCTAGTGAGATAGCTAATAAGAGACGATAATGATACACAGTCATTGTATAGAAAGTTCTAATGAAGTAATATATTAAATGTATTCGCAATTGCTAATATGGACAGCCGTCAGCTGTAGAATGGAATGACCACAATGAAAGTTTGTGCCAGACCGGGAGTCCCACTTATCGCGATCAGTTGCCTTACCATTTGGCTATCCGTGCACGACTGACGGTCGGATTCCAACTTACACATGTCGTCAACCACGCGTCAACGACCTGCACTCGTACATCCATTACGTATATTCCCGTATAGGTGAGATATTGTAGCCCAACGACGCCTCATAAATGCGATATTGCAGTGCCTGTGTTATTCTGAATTACGACGCGAAGTTCCTTTAGACGTGTATGAATTTCCAAAGAATTATACGGGCACTGCAATACCGTATGTACGTAATAATAGGTTGAAAACTAAATATAAGGCTGTAGACAGACACATGCCAAACGAAATGCGTTTGGTTGTCACGAGAGCATTGCGTTATACCTTCAGTGACAGCAAGAGCAGCCATGCTTAGCCATGGAAACTCAACAGCCGACCGCTGACCGGTAATGAAGATTCGTGAAATAGTGTCCAGGAAAGGCTTGCCTCCGTGATGTAACGAGACTGGTCTGTAATGAGATTACTTCAGCGTCCAGGAAAGGACCTTCATGTATTCGGAGCATTCACCGAACCATTCAGACACATTTGGCTCTCTGATGGGTGGTGCATTCTCTTGGCGAGTCTACAGATTTGTACTTGTACTTCACAGAATGTTAACAGATGGAGCAACCGCTCATTCTCTTAGTCTGCCTCCCCTCTAGGACCGACCGGCCTGAACTATACCCCATATTTTACTGTGACTGTGCAAACTGATAATGGCTCGCAAAATATTTCATGGAATTTAAGACAGGCAGCTCAGCTTACATCATCCGCACTAGAGACAAATGATGTAGGTTGGGTTGCCTATCATAAAATGCATCAAATATTTTCTTGGTCAGTTTTACGTTCTAAGACAAAAAAAAAAAAGCGATGCGCCGCCAAGAAATTATCCGAGTTCCATGGATATCGATAGATGTGATGTAAGTGTACAGACGAGCAGAGAAGTACATTTTCAGAAAAAATGGATGATACAAGCGAGACAAAGAGCTTCAGAAATTCAGCAACTCAGCAATGTACTGGTCAACCTCTGGCCATTATGAAAGTAGCTATTCGGCGTGGCATTAATAGATAGAGTTGTTGGATGTTCTCATAACTGATTTCATGCCAAATTCTGTCCAATTGGAGCGTTAGATCGCTAAAATCTCTAGCTGGTTGGAGGGCTCTGCCCACAATGTTCTTGGCGTTCTCAATTGGAGAGACATTCTGCGACGTTACTGTCCAAGACAGAGTTTGGCAAGCTCGAAGACAAGCGCTAGAAGCTCTCATTGTTTGTGTGCGGGCATTATCTTGCTGAAGTGTGAGCCCAGGACTGTTTGTCATAAGGGCAACAAAACGGGGTGCGGAATATTGTCGATGAACCGATATGTTGTATGGGTGTCTCGGATAGCAACCAAGGGGTCGTAAGGCTGGCGACAGTCACGTCGGTACCCCACCGCTGTCCGGGGCGTCTCCAGATCGTCTTCCCTGGTCACCTGGGATCAGTTCGAAGCGGGACTCATCACTGAAGACTCATCACTCAAGACAATTCTCTCCAGCCAATGAGAATCCAGCTGGACAGAATTTGGCACAATATCCCTAGGGAGGGCATCGAACAATTCTGTCAATCAGTGCCAATTCGAATAGCTGCTTGCATGAAGGCCAAGAGGCGGACCGGCGCGTTGCTGTGTCGCTCAATTTGTGAAATTCTTTCTGTTGAATAAATCATCCAGATTTTCTGAAGTTTTAATCAATAGTTTGACTATACCTGTACATCAAATCTACCGATTTCCGCCGCATTCGGATAATTCGTTCGTTTGCGTGGCTTGTTTTTTTGTGTTAGAGTGCATTATCCTGCCCAGTTTTATTTTTTCCTGTCTAGAACAAACTCGTACTGTGTAACTGGCGTGTACCATGATCTACGAAGCACTTTCTGGATGTAATGTAGATGTTTTGGCATCAATAGAAAGTTATTTACATTCCTTTCAGACTGGGAAATTCTTTCGAGCAACTGAAGAACATATTAACAGAAAAAAAATCCGTTTCAGTTGCCAGTAATTTCTTAATAATTTCACGACCAGTTTTGAAAGTTCTTCACGAACCACGAGCTGTGAACAGAAGGAGGAGCTACTAACTTACATAAGCTGCAGGGTTGACATACCAAAATCCGTCAAGAGAGGTTTTTCTCATATAATTACGAAATAATAAATCTGTGGCAATCGAGGCAATGAAACATGATGGGTCACACCCACGAGTAACAAATGCGTTGGATTCGAACAAAAATGAACCCAATAAACATACCAGAATTAACACGATAAACGAACAGAAAAGAAAACAATAACAAATGAGTAACTGCATTCACGAATAGGATCGGCAATTGGGTGCCCTTCTCGACAGCCGACACGGAAATGACTAGTGCAGATTGCCAGAAAGTCAGCTGACCGCGGCGGCGAAAGCCGCTGACGTAGGACCCATGTCAGTCAGGGTGGAGGCTTTCTTAAGTTCGCTGCAAATCATTGATTATCCACTTTGTGTTTCCGCCGAATTAACGGGGGCACGATTTCGAGTCAAGTCATAGACGTTTTGCTGATCTCTAATTTAGATTAATATCTGTTGAGTTTCCATTTTTTGAGTGTTGTTTTTTATAATAAATATCTTCACGGTACCCAGTTGTTCTACTGTTTTCGGGATTAGATTCCGAGCACTGATCCTGATTAAATTACAGTATTATCACAACATCAGGTACTTATTCACATGTTTTTCCCGGTGCAGGTTATCAATGGCAGGGCCTATTTAATTGACTTTGGTGCGTGAGCACAACCTTGACATCTATGACACATATACACTCCACGATTAAAGGTATTCAAGGAGTATCCTTGTAGTGGAAGTAAAGTAAACTGTTCAGCACAATGAAACACTTCAAATGAACACACCGCTATTTGACAGTATAGTTGTTTATTTAATTACGACACAGGTTTCGGAGTTTTATGCCTTTTTCAAGTGATTGAGTTGATGTCATTAACATATATTGCAGGACATCAAGCTCAAAATTGGCCTTAAATTAAGAAAAATATTGGCTCTCCACGAAATACCAGATGTAAAATCACCATCTTGTAAAAAGGTCAGTAAATAGTAGCAGTTTGTTACTAAACGTGACATCTTCTACTACTGTTCACCGAATAACAGTTTTATACTGAATAGTAGCTTTACTAAATTCTAGCTTTTTTATAAATATGACGTGCTCCGCTACTATTTACTGATATTTTTACAAGCTGGTGATTTTTCATCTAGCATTACGTGGGAAGAAAATATTTTTTCTTAATTTAAGGCCAATTTTGAGCTTGATGTCCTGCAAAATATGTTAACGACATAAATTCAGTCATTTGGAAATGGCATAAAAGGCAGAAATCTGGGTCGCAATCAAATAAAAATCAATACTGTCAAATGGCGGTACGTATATTTAAAAATTATTTTCTGACTGTTGCTCAGTAACATAAAAAATTGTTTACAATAAAAGTTGGCCACTTTTTTGAAACCTTGTAACTTCCTCCCATCGTTACACTTCAGTTCAAAGTTTCGCTCGAATGTGGCTACAACTTTTTTCCATAATTGTGCAATAGCGTGGCACCCTGTGATATCACCCTTGGGTTCGCGACACTCCAACTGCAAGGTGTCGACGTGTGCAAATAAAAAACCAGAACACAAATGTTCATGTGAGCTTTAAGGTGGGTTAATGATGTCACACTGACGCAACATTTTACGACGCCACTGTGGAAGTGTCAGACCATGGTAATATCGTCGCAACCCACATGACGCACATCTCACCCGTTCTGTTCATGAATCTGCGGCCGACGCCAGAACTGCGACTCACAGCAAGAAAATCACGCCGTTGTCTTGCAGGCAGAAGAGTAAAAACTTTTGGACGCAACTTTCCTCACAATCGTTACGAAAAGGCTTCAGAAGGTGCCATAATAGCGTGAATAAAAAAGTGGCCTTTTCTGTTGCGGCGTTAATTTTCGTATCTTTCGAAGTCGATGACGACAGTTTGCAGTGCGATACGCAACAGGAAGACATTCCTGATAACCTTCACACTGCTGACAGCGCCCGGAGAATTCAACCTTTGCCTAAGATCATTGAAGTTCTTCAAGCCCTCTGAAAGTGATCTCAACCCTTTGGAGCGTATTACGAGTGAAATTTATGTTGGGGTATACAGGGTACTACCAACAGGCAGCACTAAAAAACATTTGGCAAAAGTTAAACGTGATCCGAAGCAAAATAATGTTTTATGAGTTTTCATCCATTCTTTTTCGCGCCTTTCTGTGCCGAATGCTCGTCGTTGTGTAACATTGACACACACGTGAATAGAATGGCAACGGATCCTTCTAAAAGATCCCAACTCGGCCCTATGTTGGGCGCTTTAAAAATGTATGTGTACAAAGACACCCATTAGCCCATTTGCCAGGTTCTGACGAGATACACAACTCTTTCGCCACATATGTGAATTTGAGTGCGGCCAGCAAGCGTTAGTACAGCGGTGTAGCGCTACAGGTTGCAGTTTTCGAGTTAGCCCCCCCCCCCTCCCCCAAACGATGAGAATATCTAGTATGGCTCTCCCTATCACCTCTGTACCGTAATTTGCTACAGTACGAATTATTTCACACAGTCAACAGTGTTTCGTCTTCACAGAGTAGCCTTATGACGCCCCACCGTCTTAGTCAAACACATACAAACTATAAATTGACGTTTGTGTAAATTTTACCTGACAGTTTTGTTAATTTTAACGGCATAAAATAAAGAATTGCAACCTTTTATTTGTCAGGTATTCTGAATACCAAACTACTTTGCTTGTAAGGTAAAGTTTGGATAGAATTGTTAACGTAAACAGTTTTAGGGTATGGCCTACATATGTCTTTTTTGTTTCATTACCATCACGGCCACGTTTCAATTAATAACGTTAACGAAATAGCCGATTACTCAGGTGACGTAATAGCCAATCAATATAGCCCAAACAAGGTTGAATATCGGCAAAAGTTCGTGTAGCCCGAAATTTCCGTCCAGGGAGTGCCGCGAACAACAAGATAGATATACTGAGTGGTGAGGGATGGTGTGAGGGTGGGGATGGGTGTGCAGATGCGTTTGAAAGTCACTTTTGTATGTTTTTCTTGATCAACTCGGAAACTGTGGCCCCTCTGTAAAAAGTGTAACTACACTAAATCTGCTACAAAAAGGTCCTCTTATTTTATTACGTAGGGCTCGTAGCTTGTACGCAGCGAACGAGACAACATGAAAATCTCACTCCTGGTTTTTAAAAAAAGCGGCAAGGAATACATTCATTCAGTTTTTACTACCCGCAACTATTATGGAAGCAATGTTTCTATTATGTAGGGTTGCTGAAAATGCCAATGTCCCTTGCAAATATCTGCACAGCCCGATGTAAAATCTTATTGAAATTTGCAAAAACTATGTATGTGTGTGAATACCGAAAACGATCTACGTTTGGAAATTTCTTAACATAGGTGTGATAGACGCCAAAATATGTATGAATCACAGTTTAATTAGTACGACTCAAATAATCGTTCATTTTGGCATCCACCCTGGAAGTAACAAGATAACATCCAGAACGTCGTGGTTCGTCTACAAATGGCCGGAGTAGAACGATCTGCTGGAGTCCAGAGTACGGAAGGGACACTTGAAATAGCATTCAGAGTACAGAGAATAAGCTAGTCAAGGAGAATGTGCACCTCAAATGTACTGAAGATATAGCTGATGTGGAAAACGTAAAGTGAACTATCATTTTCCGCTTTCTAGAAAAATAATTTTTAGTAACTAAGATACAAACAACTTCACAATGCTTTCAGCTATATTCATCAAATGTTCCTTGCCGTTGCCAACCTACATTCTATATCCCCTCTACTTCAACCACCATCACTTATTTTGCTCCCCAAATAGCAAAATTCATTTAGTACTTTAAGTGTCTCATTTCCTAATCTAATTCCCTCAGCATCACCTAATTTAATTCAGCCACATACCATTATCCTCGTTTTTCTTTTGTTGATGTTCATCATATATTCTCCTTTCAAGACACTGTCCATTCCATTCAACTGCTCTTCCAGGTCCTTTGTTGTCTCTGACAGAATTACAATTTTGAGCTATACAGGTTGGTACCAGATACAAGTGCAGATATTACCATTGGTGGCCCAGGACCGTGTACTGAATAACATTATATCAGTATGTATGTCATGTGCTGGCCAATAATTATAGTCGTATGTTTTTAGGTTACTTAGTACCTCTATATGTGGCTAGAGTGACCCATTAATGACTGTTTTCCCCTGAGGAGCAGGTGGGAGTTGAAGCGTGGATGCGAAGAATGGTAAGTCTATACTGAGAGGTGTAGTCTACATAGTGGTACAGTTGCGCCTATGAAGAAAACATCAGGTGGTAAATTAAGTGATTTGCTTATGAGATGACTGTTTGACGCGGAGAAAAACCAACCAATACTTTCAGGTCTGCACATATTATGGTAACAAACATAAAAATAATTCCACTTATACCTGTTACCCCTGTATATCCATAAAATTTCCAGACATCTTTTCCATGCAATGGATCTAAATCCTTCAATAATCGGAAATAATATTTTTTTACGTCTGCACTTGACATAAGGGGTTGCATCTTGTGTCCAAATATTTTCACAGTGTCAATCGTCATGGTTAACAGTGATTTTCAACTATGTAGTTTTCCTGTCAGAATGAATGCAACGAGACTGTGCTTTTGTGGCAAAATATTTCGTACTGTAATTATTTCAGGCGACAACTTTGCCTTCACATAGTTATTCTGGTTGAGTTATGTTGTTCGTTATGTCATTTCTGGTGTTGCCTACGATTTCAGGCAAGCAGCAGCAAGTTTGAACTGAACTGTTGTTGCTGTATCTCGTCATGGAGGATCCATGTGTCTTCTCAAAAGAGATTTGGAGTTCAGTTGCAACACTATTCTCATGAAGGTTCTTTAGGACCTGTCTCGCTTCAGTGTTACTCCTGATAACTTTTGTGAGGTTAGGAGGCAATGGTGGTGACGTGTTTATTGCAGTAAGAAATTCGATAAAATCTAGCGAGGTTATGAAGGACTCTCAAAGTGAATTAATCTGGGAGAAATTGGGTATCAAAGAACGGTAAAAAATGGTGATCCGTTGCTTTTATACACCACCTGAGTCAGGATCTGTAGTTGTAGAGCGCTTCAGACAGAACTTGCAGAATATCACCAGTAATTTTCCTGATCATGCCGTTGTAATAGCGGGTGACTTCAACTTGTCAGATATAGATTGGGAGTGTTATGCAATCAAAATTGGTGCCAGAGACAGGGAAACGTGTGGAACTGTTTGGGATGTCTTGTCCAAAAATTACCTTGGGCAGATAGATAACCAGCTCGAGAGGGTAAGGTGTTAGACCTCCTGACAACAAACAGACTTGAAGATATCGAATCAGTTAACGTAGAGGAAGGTATCGGGTATTGTAAGGCTGAGACAGCATTTATGACAAAGCGTCCTAAAAGGAATGTTACGAAAGGTAGGAAGATATATTCGTTCAGCAAGGGTGACAGGATACCAATTTCAGAATATCTCAGCAGTTAGCATCAAATATTCGATGATGATAACGAAGATGAGGAGAACAAATAGAAAAAATTCAAAGGCATCGTACAATATCTCCTAGACAAGAATGTTGCGAGTAAGGCCTTAAGTGATGGGAAGGATCCACCCTGGTTTAATAGCCGTGTTAGAAAATCGCTACGTAAACGAAGAGCACTTTGTCTCAGATTCAAGAGGAGTAAAACCCTAGTTTGACAAACAAAATCTGAACCCAAGCGAAAATGAGCGTGAGAAGAGCATTGAGAGAAGACTTTGTCAACAGAAATGATTAAAAACCCTAAGAGATTTTGGTCGTATGGAAGGTCATAAAGTTGGTCAAAGTCATCTATTCATTCTCTCAGCGACCACACCGGCACCGAAACGGAAGATAACAGAGAGAAGGCCGAAATACTGAATTCGGTCTTCCGAAGATGTTTCACCGCGGAAGATCGTAAGACTCTCCCTCCTTTCAATCATTGTACGAACATCGAAATGGCAGATATTGAGATAACCGATCGCGGAAATTAAAAGCAGCTACAATCGCTTAGTAGTGGAAAGGCTTCAGGACCAGATGAGATACCTATAAGATTCTATAAAGATTATGCGAAAGAACTCTCTCCCTTTACAGTAGTAATTATCGTAGACAGCTTGAGCAACGAAAAAAGCGTAGGTCATTCCCGTTTTTAAGGAATTCTGTAAGGCCGATCCACACAATTATAGACCTATAGCGTCGACGTAAATCTGTTGTAAAATTACGGAAAATGTTTCGTGCTCAAGAATCATGTCGCTTTTGGAAAATGACCACTCCTCTACAAAACTCAACATGGGCTCCGCAAACAGAGATCCTGCGAAACTCAGCTCGCTCTGTTTCTCCGTGAGATCCAAGCGCAGTGGATAACGACGCTCAGGTTGACGCCGTGTTCCTTCGTTTCCGTAAGGCATTTGACACCGTCCCACACTACTTTTTAGTGAAGAAATACGAGCTTACGGAGTATTGGCGCAGACTTGCGATTGGATTCAAGACTTTCGCTCTTAACGGAACTAAATCAAAAGATGTATAGGTTATATCCGAAGTACCGCAGGGAAGTGTGATAGGAGTGTTGCTGTTTACAATATATATAAATCATCTAGTAGAAAGCGTCGAATGCTCTTTAAGGCTATTCGCAGTTGATGCAGTTGTCTACAACAAAGTAGCAACGCCAGAGTATAGTAAGAATTGGCAGAATGACCTGCAGAGAATTGATGAATGGGTCAGACTATGGCAATTTTTAGCATGAACGTAAATAAATGTAACATATTGCGCATATATAAAAAAATAAATCCACTACTGTACAGGTGCACTATTGATGACAAGCAGATGGAGACAGCGTCCGCCGTAGAATATCTAGGCGTAACTAGCCAGAGTGACCTTAAGTGGAATGACCATACAAAACAGTGGGAAAAGTAGACACCAGACTCAGATTCATCTGAAGAGTCTTAAGGAAATGTAACTCATCCACGAAAGAAGTGGCTTATGAGGCGCTTGTTCGATCGATTGTTGAGTATTGTTGGTCTATCTGGGATCCCTATCAGGTAGGACTAATTGGGGAGATAGAGAAGATCCAACGAAGAGCGGCGCATTTCGTCACAGGATCGTTTAGCTGGCGAGAGGGCGTTACGAAGATGCTAAACTAACTCCACTGGCAGACGTTACAAGAGAGGCGTTGTGCATCTCGGATAAATTTTCTATTGAAATTTCGGGACAGCACATTTCAGGAGTTGTCGGACAACGTATTACTTCCCCCCAACCACACCTTGCGAAATGACCACGAGGACAAAATTAGAGAAGTTAGAGCCAATACAAAGGCTCAGTGACAATCATTCTTCCCACCCACCATTCGCGTGTGGAACAGGGCTGAAGGGATCAGGTAGTGTTACCGAAAGTACCCTCCATCACACCATTAGGTGGCTTTCGGAGTATGATGTAGATGTAAATGTAGAGCAGCTTACTTCTGTTCGCATATTTGTTCCAAGTATTTACTTTTACCCTATTTTGATGAGTTTCTCTAGTACAAAATTAAATTGAAGTGCCGATAAGCAAACGTCTTGTCCCTCACCTTTGTTTACATCAAAAGAGTTCTCCCATTAAATCTACGACCAAAATGTATTGAAATTTTTTTTACAAACACGTTAAGCAACTTCTCTCATCCATGTGTGAAAAATTTATGACCACCCAAGGCCGCGCGCAACGAGTAACGAGTTCATTAAAGTTCTCGATTACGTGTTCACCAACATCAGGTGGGGTGCCGTTATGAATTTTAATTTCGTCCTTCAATTGGTGTATTGTTTGTGGTACGTTCGCGTAAGCTTTTGACGTCATAAATCCACACGGAAGGAAGTCACAAGGCGCAAGATCGCATGATCTGGTAGGCCATTCCTGGTTTCCACACAAGGAGATCATTTTTTGAGAAAACTTTTCGATCAGAACGGGATGAGTGACACGTCGCACCATCTTGTTAATCCCCACTTCCACAGTGACTCGCGGGTTTTCGTTACCCCAAATTCAACAGTTCTACTTATTGACGAAGCCACTGAGGTGGAAATGCACCTCATCGGACAAAATTATTCTTTTCGTGAAGTTCTCGTCCTCCGCTTGTCGAGCCAAGACCCTCTGAGCAAATCAAAGTGTTTTTCCGTGATCTGCAGGCCTCAACTCTTGTGTAAGTTAAATCTTGTAAGAACGCATTTTCAGATTTTTTGAAAGGATTTCATGCAGTGAACTTGGTGATAAATCCAATTGTTCAGCTCATCGACAAACCGGTTTTCTCGGGCTTACGGTCACATTGTTACGCACGATAGCAGTGTATTCTTGTGTTCGAATATAACGCGGTCGTCCTATTTTCTTAACGGTTGAAGAACCCGTGGTCTCAAACTTCTGGATCAACTTCGGAACTCGTGATTCTGTTGGAGCAGCAATACTTCCGAGTGTCACATTCAAATCACGAACGGTTGTTGTGGAACTTTCACTGTTTCTGTAATAAGGTTTTATCACTTGGATGTGTTGCTGAGTTGTCATGTGCTTCATCTCGAAAATAAACATCTATCATGAATCCTTACGACACAGAGGCTATCTGCTACCAACGGGAAGGATTGTAGATAGCAAACACGGAGAAACCACGCCTGCCAACCGTCATATGACAAAATGGCACAAAATTCAAATTCGTCGTTACTTCTCGGCCACCTGTTGTATTGGAAATAAAGCTAGTCGCCGGATTTTACTGTCTGTGTTTTCAGGCTAATCCCAGAAAATACTCTAGGGATTTCGATAACGCTTTCAATAATGGACAGACTAGTTCACTAGCAAGATTTTTGTATATATCAGTATATATTAAAGCTATGTCATCCGGCAGTAGATGGTTCAAGTGGTTCAAATGGCTCTGAGCACTATGGGACTCAACTGCTGAGGTCATAAGTCCCCTAGAACTTAGAACTACTTAAACCTAACTAACCTAAGGACAACACACACATCCATGCCCGAGGCAGGATTCGAACCTGCGACCGTAGCGGTCGCGCGGTTCCAGACTGTAGCGCCAGAACCGCTCGGCCACCAACGGCCGGGCGGCCGTAGATGCTTTGTATTACCTGTGTGAACCGGGGGCTAGCGCAGTACATTAAACAGAGTCATTTTGTCATTCGAGAAACAAGATTCAGTTTCTGTTCTGCACAAAGTTGGTCCTGTAAACCATTGCCACCCCCACCCCCCTCCCCCGTCACCCCTTTCCAGAATTCCCTGTCCCTTTACAGCAACGAGGGTACGAGAGAATATTGTTTAGAAGACTGGTTGTAGTGAAATGCCTCAGCATTTGTTCGCGTTAGTCTTGTGACCTACTTTTTGAAGAGTGTGATAAAAATAATTTTCGAGTCTGTGGTTATAACTTCGCTTTCCCATACATTCATTATTATGACTCGAATTCTCACGCTCATGAGTTTCGCTCCCCAACAAACCAAGATTTACGGTAACTTCTTGAGATTACGGAAACTTGCGACACCACCTTACTTTCAACAGTGGTTGCGCCGATCTTCGTATATGAAGTATCCGATTCATATTTTTACATAACTAAGAAATACATTAGTATACTGCCAACGTTCTGTGTTGTTCAAAGGCGGTAGGTAGGTTACGTAATAATAATTCCACATGCTTCAGCATTGTGCTACGAAAATTTGTCCTTCTTAAATTTCACGATAAAGTACAAAAGCAATCTTATTTTCATTTCTTCTTTATGAAATTGGTATATATTCATTGAAAACAAATGCCACTTATCGGTGATTAATCTGCAATATTAACTTACGATAAAAGATCGACCTGTCATATTTTGGAACATTATCTAATTTATTTTCGTTACTCTATAAACACCTTTGTTTTCCATCACATTTTAAAAATGTTTTGCATTCATAAAAATATAATTTATTGGAATATGACTTTAATAATGAAAACTGAAATAATGCTCATGGCTATTTCGACTGACAAAAATATTTGCTATGTTTCTCGAAGGAGCTGTGTTATATGTACATAGGATGATATTTGTATTCTTATATTCACTCACTTGTAATCATTCGTTTCAGCTCGACATTTCAGGTCTCTCTTTGTAAGTTCTTAGGCGGAGGAGATACTGTACAATTAGTCTTCCCTGAACACAGTGAATACGAAAATGTTTCTGTTATGTTAAAATACTGATTGTGAAAGTGTTCGCCTCGATAGGTGAGTGGTCAGCTATGCAAAGCGGCCCGGGTTCGATTCCTGGCGGGGTAGGAGATTTTCTCCGCTAAGGCACTGTGTGTTGTGTTTTTTTCATCATCATCATATCGTTCCCATTGATGCGCAAGTCGCCGAAGTGGCGTCAACTCAAATGTCTTGTACCAGGCGACCGGTCTACCAGACGGGAAGCCCTAGCGTCACGGCATTTCGTCTCGTTTCAATTGTGAAAACTGAGATGAGTGGACTAAAATTAAAAAGAAATTAGTACCAGGAATACGGCATTAATCTTTAGTTTTATCAAAGAAAAGGACCTGGACCTAGTGCTTCATGAAGGTTTTTAAATGGAAGTCAACCTTGGACGCTGACACCTTATTCAAAGCTAACACTAACTATGTAATGTTCTTTCTTAGAACAGCACAACATGTATTGCAAAACTGGTGTGTATCACTGGACTGCGACAAAAACTTAAGTAACACATCTATGGGGCAAACTATACCTTTCATCACTTCCCATCTTGACTAAGTGAGCAAAATGGTTCGCTTTATGTGGCACGTGACAGCATCTACATCTACATCTACATATGTACTCCGCTAGCCACCAAGCGGTGTGTGGCGGAGGGCACAATTCGCTCCAAAGTCATACTTCCCCCCACTGTTCCACTCGCGGATCGCGCGAGGCAAAAACGACTGAACGCCTCTGTACGAGCTCTTATTTCCCTTATCTCTGATTACGCGATTTGAAAGTTGGTGGTAATAATATATGCTCTACATCTTCGGTGAAGATTGGATTTAGAGAGCGGCTCCTTCGGTTTAGCGCGTCGTCTATCTGCAAGTGTGTCCCACTTCCAACTTTCTATGAGATTTGTAACGCTCTCGCGATGGCTAAATGTACCAGTCACGAATCTTGCCGCTTTTCTTTGGATCTTCTCAATCTCTTGGATCAGACCCAACTGGTAAGGGTCCCATACAGACGAACAGTACTCTAAGACTGGACGAACTAACGTATTGTAAGCCATTTCCTTTGTTGAAGGAATGCATCGCTTCAGGATTCTACCAATAACCCGCAGTCCAGAGTACGCCTTACCCGTTACTTGTGTAATCTGATCATTTCATTTGAGATGATTTCGAATAGTCACACCCAGATACTTGACTGATGATACCACTTCCGAAGACTGATCATTTATTTTGTACTCTTACATTAATGGGGATTTTCGCCTTGTTATACGCAGTGGATTACACATACTAACATTGAGAGAAAACTGCCAGTCATTACACCACGCAGTTATTTTCTGCAACTCCCACTGATTTGTTGACAACTTTCGTGTGATACTCCTTTCCTGTAGACTACAGCATCATCGGCAAACAGGCGAAGGCTGCTGTCAATACCATCAACCAGATCGTTTCTGTAAATCGTAAAAAGCAGAGAACCTTTTACGCTGCCCTGGGGCACATCTGAAGTAACTCTTGTTTCTGTTGAAGTTACCCCGTTCCGGACGACATACTGCTCCTTGTCTGTTAGAAAACTTTCTATTCAACCGCATATGTCATTGGACAGACCGTAAGCGCGCACTTTTTGTAGCAAGCGACAGTGCGGAACTGAGTCTAACGCCTTTTGAAAGTCGAGAAATATGGCACCAACCTGGGAGCCCGTATCTAGAGCCTGATGTATATCATTCACAAAGAGGGCCACCTGTGTCTCTGATTCCTAAAACCGTACTGGTGTCTGCAGATGAGTTTGAGTATAGAAAGGTCATTATGTCTGGACATAAAATATGTTCCATGATTCTACAAAAAATCGATGTCATTGAAATTGGCCGGTAATTATGTGGGTCCGATTTTCTGCCCTTTTTATAGGTTGCTATGACCTGGGCCTCTTTCCTGTCCCGTGGAACTTCCCGTCGTTCCAATGATCTCTGATAGATGACGGATAAGGTACGTTTAATGCAGTTACGACCTGAGGATATGATGGGTAAGCCACTGAAGGCATATACGTAGTTCATTCCATTCCTTTGTCATTATACTGCAACCAGCTAATCCACTTCTCATCATAAGCATGAACTTTGTTGACCTTACATACGTGGCGCAGCCTTCTGTGCTGCACGAAAGAAAGTCCCGACGTTTGCGAATTCGGAAGCAGCTGATTCCCGTTAAACTTTCAGAGGCAGAATAAGAGACTGAAGTTACTCTTGTTACGTGAACGGAAGTGGAGCCAACTCTTTAAAGAGAGTTTCACAAAATGAAGCACAAGTCACTTTCGGCGACGCGTCTTCCGGGAGGCGCCATCCACCAAAGAGCGGAAGAGCGGAGTGCAGTACCTGCCTTTTCACGGCCGTTCGTCCGGAATAAGAGCCCGTTCCGCTCGACAGCGCGTGAAGTCGCGAGGAAAAGGCCACCAACTCCGACAGACAGCTGTTGCCCCCATCTACTCGTCCGGTATAGGACTCATACGGGAAACAGAGTTCGTGGCACCTAGAATTAGCGACCCAGCGAACGTAGTGATATTAGCAGGGGCAGGTCAACCGGGTGAGAACTGCGTTGTGAAAAAAAAAGAAAGAAAATGAAGACCTCATCATATAAAAGTTTTCTGACGCAGTGTCTTAGCTGTAAGCGGAGCGTCTCAGGTAACTTATAGAACATTGATTTTCATTTAACATGTTTCAGTGTTTTTCCGTTCATTGTTTCCGTTATCCATAACAGTTCGAAATTCATGTTCGTAAAGACAAAGCAAATAGTCCTCCAAGTAAATTACAAAATTCTTTCTAGTGTGCTATTAACCTACTGAAGAATCAAGTCGATATGCGAGCACTGGCCAGCGTTCCGGAAAGAGAGGTAGGGTATACAACAAATTTTCAAGCTCAACTCGGTGATCGTACCCAATACATTAAAAGACAGAAGTGTGGCCTTACTTTTGTTGCTTTAAGAGATGAATGTAGTTCTATTGGCAAGTTAGCTCTGACCCCCACACTACATGCTGAAGAGAATTTGGTAACGTTAATCAAATAATCCCTCCCAACCACTAAATATTTCTCGGCGAAATTTGAGAACCGTCAGAAATAAGAAAAGGATTGAGTTATTTGGAGTACAAATAAATACATTTATTTCACTTATGTAGTCACTCTTTATTTACAACACATGATGTGGCCACCTCTCTACACACTCCCTATAATCCATTTTAATTTCTTCCTTACATTATCGACTGTCCAGAACTCCGAACACAGCTGCTTGCTGCAGCTATTTGTAAAAAAATTCTAATCACCTACTGTGGTTTTTGCAGTCGGCTTGCTTTATGTTGTGAACAATATCGTATTTTACATACTTTTCAGCGATCACTGTGGTGGTAGCCAAGCACCAAATGTACTTCGACGTCATTTTAGAGTTCCCTAGCTGAACAGCGGAAATGGGCGCCCTGGGCTCGAAAGGCATCAAGGTGGCGTGACTGTAGAGATACACTATGTGATAATAAGTACCGGAACACCTGGTTGAAAATCACTTTCAAGTTCTTGGCGCCTTCCATCGGTGATGCTGGAATTTAATATGGTGTTGGCCCACCATTAGCCTTGATGACAGCTTCCACTATCACGGGCATACGTTCAATCAGCTGCTGGAAGTTTTCTTGGGGAATGGCAGCCCATTCTTCACGAAGCGCTGCACTGTGGAGAGGTATCAATGTCGGTCGGTGAGGCTTGGCATAATATCGACGTTCCAAAACATCCAAAGATGTTCTATAGGTTTCAGGTCAGGACTCTGTGTCGGCCACTCCATTACAGGGATTTTATTGTCGTGTAACCAATGGGCCACAGTCCGTGCATTGTGAACAGGTGCTCGATCGTGTTGAAAGATGAAATCGCCATTCCCGAATTGCTCTTCAACAGTGGGAAGCAAGAAGGTGCTTAAAAGATCAATGTAGGCCTGTGCTGTGATACTGCCACGCAAAACAATAAGAGTTGCTAGCCCCGTCCATGAGAAACACGACCACACCATGACACCACCGCCTCCGAATTTTGCTGTTGGTACTGCACATGCTGGCAGATGACGTTCACAGGGCATTCGCCATACCCATACCCTGCCATCGGATCGCCACATTGTGTATCGTGATTCGTCACTCCACACAACGATTTCCCACTGTTCAATCGTCCTATATTTACGCTCCTTACACCAAGTGAGGCGTCGTTTGGCGTTTACCGGCTTATGAACAGCCATTCGACCATGAAATCCAAGTTTTCTCACCTCACGCTTAACTGTCACAGTACTTACAGTGGATCCTGATGCAATTTGGAATTCCTGTTGATGATCTGGATTGATGTCTGCCTATTACACAAACGTCCATCATCAACTGTCGGCGGTCTCTGTCAGTCAACAGACGAGGTCGGCCCGTATGCTTTTGTGCTGTACGAATCCCTTCACTTTTACACTTCACTATCACATCGGGAAAAATGGACCTAGGAACGTTTAGAAGTGTGGAAATCTCGCGTACAGAGTATGACACCCAATCGCCTGACCACGTTCGAAGTCCGTGAGTTCCGCGGAGCGCCCCATTCTGCTCTCTCACAATGTCTAATGAGTACTGAGGTCGCTGACATGAAGTACCTGCCACTAGGCGGAAGTACAATGCACCTAATACGAAAAACGTTTACTTTTGATAATATAGAGTATCTATCAGATTGGTCGGTAGTCAAGCGTCCCCATTTCTGTTAACTGTAGACCCACGATTGCACAGTGGTCGAGCTTGTGCTCGGAAGAAGGTAAACTCCTGAAGTCTCGACATTCGTAGATAAAGTTCAGAATGCTGGGATGTTTACTTCGTCTTCCGCCATCTACTGCCGTAGGTCTTCCCTTGCAAGTACCAACGCTATTGTCCATGCTGTTTGAGACGAAATCTACTTAAATTGTGAAATTGTCAAATATCATCAAAGGCATGACGTTAAAATGTCAGATTCTCATGTAAATTAACTCAGTACCACTCCTACGAAGAAAGTTAAACGAGTAACGTCACATCAAAATAGCTGGAAACTGTCATACACGTGGATCAAAAATGTTATTGGTCTATGTCATAAGGTCCGACGTTCCAAATGTGCATATGTGAATTCTCTGTATCTCATGGCGATGAGTCAGATTATAAGCAGAAACCTAGAACTGAAACGTACAAAGGAAATACAAGATCACAAAATAAAACGAAAAACCTGGATTCGTATTTTTCTGACCTCTCAGTCAAAGGAAGATAAAGTAACAGCAGCAGAATAACTACTGTGACTCACAGTGTAAGACATACAGTCACGCCTGCATGGATTGCTCCAATGAACTGATACCTCATACTTTGGGACATTCCCTTTGAGCAGTGGGTGGCTCATGCTATACTGATTAAACCTTCGTTGCGATTCTGTGTTTAGTCTCCAGCGGTTATCGCGATTATGCTGTTATCCTCTCCTTCCGCGGGTGGCAGCAGCGGTGTGTATCAATATTCACACCTTGGACTTTGACCTGGCGCTTATAGTTTCCGGCTGGCCGGTGTGCGACCAGTCGGTCGATTGGCGTGGAGCAGCGAGGAATTCTCCGTGGGGCGCAATTAGGCCAGGGCAGCTGGCGGTCTCTACGCAGTGTCGGAGTGTGTGGGGCTGTTCCCATTGCTGCGAGGCCCGTGGCTCACTGACCCTGGACAAGAAAGTTGAGTTTCGATTTAATCTACCAGCAAGTTAAGACTGTTCACATTGTGTCGTTTGGAGTTCGTTGTCAGCTGTTGGGATATTCCCACGAGCAACAACGTCGTTTTCAAGTTGGAAAATTCTAGGCACCCTTCAGTGGAGTTTCACTGTATTTGGTTATCTGAACTGAAGTGCACCAGCGGAATCTTCTGCCTTGTGGCCGTTAACGTTCCTGTTACCTGCCCTGGCCGTTGACGTAAATTTCAGGCAGTGTAGTTTCCTCATCGTGTTATTGTTGTGCAGCACCGTGTGTAGATTGACAGCTCCATGATAATTGGTTGTGGTCGCCAATATCTTCTACGTTGTTCCGTTGAGCTTTCTGTTGTGGCCTGGTCGAGTGAAGTGAAGTTATCTTGTCGGTGGGTCCGTTGACTGTCGGTTGGTAGGGTTGCCGTCGGATAGTGAATGGTTGGCCCGACTGCCTCTCTCACCTAAGCGAGCGTTAGTGTTTGGATTCCAAAAAAATGGTTCAAATGGCTCTGAGCACTATGGGACTTAACTTCTGTGGTCATCAGTCTTCTAGAACTTAGATCTACTTAAACCTAACTAACCTACGGACATCACACACATCCATGCCCGAGGCAGGATTCGAACCTGCGACCGCAGCGCCGGCCGGCCTTTGGATTCCAGGCCGAACCTGGAACATCTGAGAGGCCTTGCGTGTATTGCCTTTTTTTGTTTTTACTTGTATGACTTCTAGCCAATTTTTTTGCTTTTTTAAATTAAGGTTATTTTGCCCTTAAGTACTAAGACTGTTTAGGCCTTCAGCCCAATTAAAAAAAAAACTGTTTCACGTAAGACCTTTGGCATCTTAAAGGTTTTAATGTTGTTGAATTTTAAATAATTGTTGGGCATTCAGCCGATTTTGAGTTTGTTGTTTTCCTCTTAAGACATTCAGCCTCACTAAATAACTGTTTTAAGATAAGACTTTGCCTTTTAAATTTCTGTTTTGGTTGAGTGGTACTAATTAAGAACTGTTTTAGGTAAGGCCTTAATTTTTTTTAAAAATTAATGTTGTTTAGTATCAAAAACAGCCTTCATCATAATTTATTCATTACGGTGACCGGTTTCGACCACTACTGTGGTCATCTTCAGACCAATGAGTAAGAACATCCTTCTGCTGGAGAATCACACTAGTAGTGATTCTCCTGCAGAAGGAGGTTCTCACTCATTGATCTGAAGATGACCACAGCAGTGGTCGAAACTGGTCACCATAATATATAAATTATGATGAAGGCTGTTTTTAATAGTAAATATTAGTAACACATTGATCACTGTCACTCCCACAATGTATTCAAAAGTAGTAAATGTTGTTTAGCCTTAAGTGTTGGGCTTTCAGCCGATTTTGGATTCAAATTGTTTGCTCTAAAAATCTGAGATTCTTTAGGCCTTCAGCCTAAATAAAGAACTGTTGTAAGGTAAGGCTTGCCTTTTAAATTTCTGATTATGCCTGGGTTTTAATTTATTGGCCTTCAGCCGTTTTTAAATTAAAGTGGCTTTCAGCCAGTAATTAAGTCCCAATGATCAAACCTGGGGCTCTTGTAATGTTTGATCAAATAATAAAGTTCTATGTTCGAGTGTAACTGACAGCCCTTTGTTTTGGCCCCTTTTCACAATTTAAACTACGTGTCCTGTCCTGCAGGTTAAGTAGGTAGCTAATAGTGGGAAAACGAAGGGTTAAATTTCGGTGCAACATATATTGGCTCCAAAATCTCTAAAAGATATTTTGAACGAACTTGTTTCTAAACACTATTTCTTTTCAGTAAAATAGGTGCCAGCAGTAAAGGTAATCGTATAGCATTTCCTTTCTATAAGGTACTTCACAGCTACAGTTTGTGTAGAATCCAGTTTACTGGACTTTTATGAAAATGCCAATGAAACTGCAAGTTCACTGCGTGATTGTTTCATTAGGGTAGTTAATGAAAGTGGTCTGTCTCCAGACAATATTTCTTCCTATATTGCAGATAACAGTTATGTCATTTACGGTGATACAGTTCTGGTTTTAGCTGCTTCTTGATCCATTTTACAGTATTTCAAATTGTTGAATGTATGTTGTCCATTACATCATGGGGCATGCATATCATTGGCTTGTTATAGACACAGAAAGTTTTGAAAGTACATGGTCAGTTTTCCTTGTTCGCGAAGCGCCGTGATGACCAGAAGAAAAATTTTGAGTTTGTAGATGTTGAATGGATGGAGATATTGAGACATGTTACATCTCGCTGGCCTTCAAGAGAACATGCAGTATGAAGATTAATCCACGACTGCCTTGCCATCAAAAGCTACTTGAAATCACTGGGAGAGTACTATTCCTAAGTTCTGAAGAAGTATTTTGATTCAAAGATGAACTTGTGGAGATATTGTTAGAAACCCATTTACTGTTCTTCGGCAATGTAGCTATGATTTTTGTTTAGTGCATCAAGATCATAGAGAGACACAGTATTTGTATGGCTGAAGCCTACGATGAAATTTACCTAGTGAAGAGGAAACTGGAACAAAGGAAAGATCTTCGGAACTGCAGTTAAAAATGCCATGGAAGTTCTGTCTTCTACAGAAAGAACGAAACTGGGTAGATGTTTTATATAGTTCTATCAAAAAGTTTTAAACTACCTTCAAAAATGGTACGCTTCTTTGGTTCAAACAGATGAACAGATTTTCCTTCCCTGGATGGTGCAGCGGAATTTCTCCAAATAACTGAAATAATTGATATAGAGGAACTGTATGGAGACTTTTGTGTTGCTGAGAACATTCCTGCAGTATTTTTTAGAGTACAGAAGATGCCTCAAACAAGTGGTTGTCGGTGCTTGCTAGTCATAAAGGAGAACAAGAATTAAATAGAAACCTTTGTGTCTTTTGTAATGAGCATTGCTGTGTCAAATGCATTTGTTGAACACATATTTCTCTTTATGTCTTACAAGTGGTCAGACTGTAGAAGCACGTGTTCAGTAGATCTGATTGAAAGTGAAGTACTAATCACTATAAAGATGAACATATCTTGTAGAGTGTTCCATTGCATGATAAAGTTAGGCAGTGCAATTTTGAAGCCAGCTGTGTCAAATGTGAAGTACAGATGGAGAAGAAAGGTAATAGGATTAAGGTTTTCTCTGTATGTTTTGTCATACCTAATGCATTTACCGTTAAGGTGGAGTAAGTTAGTTTCTTTTACAAATTTAAATAATCATTTCTATCTGTTAACATAACTAATTGTAGTGTGGTTGATACTGTGTGTAACGTTTGATTTCCCAGTAATTATGAACTGTCTCTTATTTTTGTGAAAAACTGTATATTTTTAGATAAATGTCCCTAATTTCTTACCTATAAATATGTGGAAACCCTGAAATTAATGCACCCTTTCTTTTATAGTGTGGACTTACGTGATGCCACTTTCATTGATTCGAGCCTGTATGATATATTAACATCAACCAGAAATGCAAACAAAATACTTTCTGCACTGCCTTGTAAATGTTTTCTTTGAGGGTGTGTTGAGAGTAAGCCCATTAAGTCTGGCTATTTGCCTGCTTTGTTAACACTCATTTTTCTGCTGTTATAAGCCTGGTCGGGGTAGTTTTACATCTAATTTCTAGGCCTAATTTCTAAAATGTCAACTACTAGAAGGCATTAAAATATACCATTGGGGTTCATACTTCAGAATTTTGAGCTCTAATTTGGCGAATATGTGTATACATGAAAATTAACTCATACTTTCTTTTACATTGCAGACATTTTTTGTAATACTCGACATTAAACAACGTTTCTCGCGTATTAACCTCAACAAGCAATGTAAACATTGCACATTGCCGAACTGCTGATTTATTTTATAGATATTTTAGAGTTATTTCAACATCTCAGGTGTATAAAATAATTAATTTGGAACTCTATTGAAGTCTATAACAATGCCACAATATGTGGGTGGCAGTATGAAATTGTGTTCTAAGACTTGAACTTCCACTCAACTAGCTATATAACACCAAAATTGTGACATCTCATTACCTGCTTTGAGTCTTACAGCGTTTTATATGTATTAACCTGGATAATCTGTGAAAATATTACACTTTTTGTGTTGCCAAAGTATTTTGCAGACATTTTAGAATGTTGATCTCCTTAGCTGTGGAAAAGTAATTAATTTACGATTGAGTTGTGGTTTTTACTGTAGTGCGATCGATTAGTAAGAGTCCAGAACTACTTACCCATCATACAATGAACTACCTAAGGATTACTTTTATTAATGAAGCTATTTTGGATACAAAGATTGATCTAACAACAATTTTTCAGTGCAACCCTCTACTGGCGACAGGAGGAACTGCGATGATTTGCTATTTTTTATATCTTCTATGTTTGTGGGGTGGTGCGTACCATAAAACCCGTGTCCAACAAATACGAATTTCTAAGTTGTTATTAAAATTTTGAAAGAAAATGTTTTTTTTTATTACCTATAGAGGAATACCCCCCCATGAAACATGGACCTTGCCATTGGTGGGGAGGCTTGCGTGCCTCAGAGATACAGATAGCCGTACCGTAGGTGCACCCACAACGGAGGGGTATCTGTTGAGAGGTCAGACAAACGTGTGGTTCCTGAAGAGGGGCAGCAGCCTTTTCAGTAGTTGCAAGGGCAACAGTCTGGATGATTGACTGATCTGGCCTTGTAACAATAACCAAAACGGCCTTGCTGTGCTGGTACTGTGAACAGCTGAAAGCAAGGGGAAACTGCAGCCGTATTTTTTCCCGAGGGCATGCAGCTTTACTGTATGATTACATGATGATGGCGTCCTCTTGGGTAAAATATTCCGGAGGTAAAATAGTCCCCCATTCGGATCTCCGGGCGGGGACTACTCAAGAGGATGTCGTTATCAGAAGAAAGAAAACTGGCGTTCTACGGATCGGAGCGTGGAATGTCAGATCCCTTAATCGGGCAGGTAGGTTAGAAAATTTAAAAAGGGAAATGGATAGGTTGAAGTTAGATATAGTGGGAATTAGTGAAGTTCGGTGGCAGGAGGAACAAGACTTCTGGTCAGGTGACTACAGGGTTATAAACACAAAATCAAATACGGGTAATGCAGGAGTAGGCTTAATAATGAATAGGAAAATAGGAATGCGGGTAAGCTACTACAAACAGCATAGTGAACGCATTATTGTGGCCAAGATAGATACGAAGCCCACACCTACTACAGTAGTACAAGTTTATATGCCAACTAGCTCTGCAGATGACGAAGAAATTGAAGAAATGTATGATGAAATAAAAGAAATTATTCAGATTGTGAAGGGAGACGAAAATTTAACAGTCATGGGTGACTGGAATTCGAGTGTAGGAAAAGGGAGAGAAGGAAACATAGTAGGTGAATATGGATTGGGGGACAGAAATGAAAGAGGAAGCCACCTGGTAGAATTTTGCACAGAGCACAACATAATCATAACTAACACTTGGTTTAAGAATCATGAAAGAAGGTTGTATACATGGAAGAACCCTGGAGATACTAAAAGGTATCAGATAGATTATATAATGGTAAGACAGAGATTTAGGAACCAGGTTTTAAATTGTAAGACATTTCCAGGGGCAGATATGGACTCTGACCACAATCTATTAGTTATGACCTGTAGATTAAAACTGAAGAAACTGCAAAAAGGTGGGAATTTAAGGAGATGGGACCTGGATAAACTGAAAGAACCAGAGATTGTAAAGAGATTCAGGGAGAGCATAAGGGAGCAATTGACAGGAATGGGGGAAATACAGTAGAAGAAGAATGGGTAGCTTTGAGGGATGAAGTAGTGAAGGCAGCAGAGGATCAAGTAGGTAAAAAGACGAGGGCTAGTAGAAATCCTTGGGTAACAGAAGAAATATTGAATTTAATTGATGAAAGGAGAAAATATAAAAATGCAGTAAGTGAAACAGGCAAAAAGGAATACAAACGTCTAAAAAATGAGATCGACAGGAAGTGCAAAATGGCTAAGCAAGGATGGCTAGAGGACAAATGTAAGGATGTAGAGGCCTATCTCACTAGGGGTAAGATAGATACCGCCTACAGGAAAATTAAAGAGACCTTTGGAGATAAGAGAACGACTTGTATGAATATCAAGAGCTCAGATGGAAACCCAGTTCTAGGCAAAGAAGGGAAAGCAGAAAGGTGGAAGGAGTATATAGAGGGTCTATACAAGGGCGATGTACTTGAGGACAATATTATGGAAATGGAAGAGGATGTTGATGAAGATGAAATGGGAGATACGATACTGCGTGAAGAGTTTGACAGAGCACTGAAAGACCTGAGTCGAAACAAGGCCCCCGGAGTAGACAATATTCCATTGGAACTACTGACGGCCATGGGAGAGCCAGTCCTGACAAAACTCTACCATCTGGTGAGCACGATGTATGAGACAGGCGAAATACCCTCAGACATCAAGAAGAATATAATAATTCCAATCCCAAAGAAAGCAGGTGTTGACAGATGTGAAAATTACCGAACTATCAGCTTAATAAGTCACAGCTGCAAAATACTAACACGAATTCTTTACAGACGAATGGACAAACTAGTAGAAGCCAACCTCGGGGAAGATCAGTTTGGATTCCGTAGAAACACTGTAACGCGTGAGGCAATACTGACCTTACGACTTATCTTAGAAGAAAGATTAAGGAAAGGCAAACCTACGTTTCTAGCATTTGTAGACTTAGAGAAAGCTTTTGACAATGTTGACTGGAATACTCTCTTTCAAATTCTAAAGGTGGCAGGGGTAAAATACAGGGAGCGAAAGGCTATTTACAATTTGTACAGAAACCAGATGGCAGTTATAAGAGTCGAGGGACATAAAAGGGAAGCAGTGGTTGGGAAGGGAGTGAGACAGGGTTGTAGCCTCTCCCCGATGTTGTTCAATCTGTATATTGAGCAAGCAGTAAAGGAAACAAAAGAAAAATTCGGAGTAGGTATTAAAATTCAGGGAGAAGAAATAAAAACTTTGAGGTTCGTCGATGACATTGTAATTCTGTCAGAGACAGCAAAGGACTTGGAAGAGCAGCTGAATGGAATGGACAGTGTCTTGAAAGGAGGATATAAGATGAACATCAACAAAAGCAAAACAAGGATAATGGAATGTAGTCTAATTAAGTCTGGTGATGCTGAGGGAATTAGGTTAGGAAATGAAGCACTTAAAGTAGTAAAGGAGTTTTGCTATTTGGGGAGCAAAATAACTGATGATGGTCGAAGTAGAGAGGATATAAAATGTAGCCTGGCAATGGCAAGGAAAGCGTTTCTGAAGAAGAGAAATTTGTTAACATCCAGTATTGATTTAAGTGTCAGGAAGTAATTTCTGAAAGTATTTGTATGGAGTGTAGCCATGTATGGATGTGAAACATGGTCGATAAATAGTTTGGACAAGAAGAGAATAGAAGCTTTCGAAATGTGGTGCTACAGAAGAATGCTGAAGATAACGTGGGTAGATCACGTAACTAATGAGGAGGTATTGAGTAGGATTGGGGAGAAGAGAAGTTTGTGGCACAACTTGACTAGAAGAAGGGATCGGTTGGTAGGACATGTTTTGAGGCATCAAGGGATCACAAATTTAGCATTGGAGGGCGGCGTGGAGGGTAAAAATCGTAGAGGGAGACCAAGAGATGAATACACTAAGCAGATTCAGAAGGATGTAGGTTGCAGTAGGTACTGGGAGATGAAAAAGCTTGCACAGGATAGAGTAGCATGGAGAGCTGCATCAAACCAGTCTCAGGACTGAAGACCACAACAACATAGAGGAATATCGATTTTTCAGTACATCCACACGCTGGTGACAGGATCACATAGGATGTGGAGGTGGATTTGTCTGTGTGTGCCTTTTCGGATCTTGTGAGATAGTATTTAAGGTGAAAAAGTAGTTTTCAACAAATAAGAATTACTATTTCGTTTTTATATTTTATTATAAAATGTTGGATTTTCGTTATTTATAGAGAAATATGCAATCTACTTGTTTCAACGCTTTATGGCGAATGGAGAATGACGTACAGCTTTACATCAAAGATACCAGTGTAAGGACTGGTCAACCAGTCCTTAATTGAAATTTTGGAAATGTAGTAATGCAAACGTAGTTTCAGACTGGTGGTACATGGTGACATGGGCATGTAGTGCATGAGGAACTGGGTACTTCATGCAATATTTGCGTAAGTAAAGGGCACTGAGGGAGCTGGTGCTGATGTTTGCAATATATGGCATGCATGCAGACAGCAGTCGAGTCTCACTCCCAAGAATGCATAGCAGGGGTGCGGAAACTTTGGGGTGAGGAGTGCTTCCTGCGAAATTTTCAGTAGTGGGGAGGAGGGTTTTCAAGGCCCTGCCAATCTTGACCTTGTCACGTGGCAAGATGTCATGATTCCTCGAACTACCTTGGAGATAAGGAAGTGCTGTTGCTGCTGTCATCGAAATGTGACATGTGCAATTGTCTCAGCTATAATACAACACCGCAGATATAAATAACTTACGCTGATGTTTGCAATTTTCTGCCCAGAACCAGATTCTTCGTTTCTGCTCACAAGGTTGTTGCATCAGGTAAGGCTATGAACCGGTTCCATGTAATTTCAGTGTGGACAAAAGAGTTATTTGATTTTGAAGACATTGATGTAACATTTCAGCAAATGTAGCCAATACAGAATTCCAGAGTATGAGTGCTCATCACGACCTATACTCCTCCATCTCAAATAGCTGTAATAAAAAAGTGTCAGTGTATCAAAAGACGAAAGACTATGGCTGACATATGCCATGTCGTAGGCCTACTTCCTCGGAGAGATGGTACATGTTTGCCGGCTATAAAGCAGAAAGACCATTTGATGATGTTGCCATTTCTTCCTTAAAGATACAGTGAGTTTTACAGTAAACTATGCGACACATAATATCAACGATAGAGTTGTTCAAGATTCCTAGATTTACAGAAAGTGTCTGAGATGGTGCTTCACTGCAGACAGTTCACAAAGGTCCGTGCACACGGATTTTGTCCACATGTATGTGAGGGGGGAAGACTTTTTAATAATCGAACCGAGTATGTTGTTCTCTACAGCGAGTGTTCATCAGAGACATAGGTATTGTCAGGAGTGCCCCAGGAAAGTGTGATAGGAATGATCTTATTATCTATATACATAAATAGTCTTGTGCACGGAGCTAACAGCAATTTATGCCTGTTCACTGATGACGCTGTGGTGTGAGGTAAGGTGTCGTCGTTGAGTGACTTGGAAGGGTATAAGGTGATTTAGACAGAGTTTCACCAGGTGTGCAGGTTTTGAAAGTTCAACACACTGCCAAGAAAGATCGCAGCCTCATCGGTGAAGAGGACGGTTCCAAAAATTCAATTAAGGACTGGTTGACCAGTCCTCACACTGATCTGCAGTTGTGGTTGGTATGATGAATGGCAGCTTACTCTAAATGCAGAAAAAAGTAAGTTGATGGAGGATGAGTAGCAAAGAGAATACTGTAACGTTAGAATACAGTATCAGCAGCGTGCTGCTTGTTGACACAGTCACATCGATTAACTGTGAAGGTTTAACGCTGCAAAGCGATTTGAAATGGTGCGATCACATCATGTTAGTAGTAGAGAAGGTGAATGTTCGATTTCGTTTTATTGGGAGTATTTTGGGAACGTGTAGCTCATCTATGAAAGAGATGACGATTAGAACGATGTAGTTCGAGTATTTGGATCCCTACCAGGTCGGGTTAAAGGAAGAAATCGAACCTATTCAGCAGGTTATGCTACTATATTTGTTACTGGTAAGTTTGATCAGTACACAAGTATTATGGAGACATTCCGAGAACTCAAATAGGAATCCCTGGAGGGAACGACGCTTCTATTTCGTAAATTTAGAGAATCTCCATTTGAAACTGCTTGCAGAATGATTGTACTGCCGCCTTCGTGCATATCGCATAGGGATCAAAAGACAAGCAGTGAGAAACTAGGGCTCTACCGGAGGCCTATAGACAGTTGTGTTTCTACCGCTCTGTTTGCGATTGGAACAGGAATGGAAATGAACAGTATGTGGTACATGGTACCCTCCACCATGCACCATACGGCTGCTTTCGGGGTAGTTACTGTGGTGTTACCACCAGACACCACACTTGCTAGGTGGTAGCCTTTAAATCGGCCGCGGTCCGTTCGTATACGTCGGACTCGCGTGTCGCCACTATCAGTGATTGCAGACCGAGCGCCGTCACACGGCAGGCCTAGTCTAGAGACTCCCTAGCACTCGCCCAGTTGTACAGCCGACTTTGCTAGCGATGGTTCACTGTCTACAGACGCCCTCAATTGCAGAGACAGTTCAGCATAGCCTTCGGCTACGTGATTTGCTACGACCTAGCAAGGCGCCATATTCAGTTACTATTGATATTGATATTGTGAATCATGTACCTTCAAGAGCGACGTTCATCATTAATGGATGAAAGTTAAGTATCAAACTAGCTATGTCCGCTTTCTGAATTCTCATTCCTTGTCATGTTCCAGACCTCACGTCAGAATAGTTCTTCTCTCCTCACGCCAGCCTGCGTGAGCTAAGACGAGTGCATTTCGGCCTCCTCTCGTAACACAGTGTTGGCGCTTCTGCCAACAGAACAGTTACATGTATAGATAACATCATGAATAATGTGAACAACTGAAATGCTTCCTATCCTTGTCACGTTTGATCTTCCTCTCAACAAATCTGGCAGTTTTGAAACAAAAATACTTCTGCTGTTCTTGTGCCTGCGTTGCTTCTGAAACCACTTACCAGTGAATGTGGAGGATACATCACTACCTCGCTTCTACTCTCCTTCCAGCCCTCGGCAGGACACAAGGCAGCTAACCCGCCATTGAGCGAAACACGTCATCACCACAGAACCGGCGACCATTCGTTCCATCCCACGGCACGCTTTTGCCCTGAGCGAGCACTCTCTAATTTCGGAGATGGCCACAGCAAACTCGTTTTTCATCCTGCGTTGTTTATAGTGCACTCTGACTCACAGTACTGTACTGTATATTCTGACTTCCAAATAGTATTAGTGTCCTAATGCCCCTGCACCGAGAAGCAGGCCGGTATTTGCAAGAGTGAATTCGTATTTTTCTTTCCATTGTATGAGCTTCCGGCTAACGTTTGCAGAGTAGCCAAAGTAAAGGAAAAGTAGGAATGGAGAGGTTATTGAACTGTGAGATTAAAACTATAATTCAAATACCAAAATCTCTGCACTGCAGTAACGGTACTGAATCACACTGCTAAGTAAGAGTGGAATCCGAATCTGTCTTTTCGTCGTCCTCCTAGAGCACATGAGTCGAACAAGAGCAATTAATTAATTTCTGTATCTTGTAAGAAGAAGTTCCAGCTGTAATATCGAAAATTATTCTCTTCCATTTTTCCATATTTTGCAACTAAACAGTCCTTCCTTCTGCAATTTCTGGTCCTATTTTGCCTTGAGCTTCATCAATACAAATATAAAGCTGCAGAAACATTAATCCACTCATACTTATCACTACCATTGTTGTATACGAATGTGTCATAGCATTCATCGATTGCCCAAACGACTTTGTCTTTTATTCGCTCGATATGATAGAGTGCGGTTTGCCCTAAAGATTACTGATTGACTTCATACCCAGCATTTCAAGGGATAAGAAGATGCTTTCCTTACACATCAGACACAAATTTCTCTATAGCATTACTTATTAATGACATCTTTATACGTTTACATTAAGTAAAAATTGTAGTTTTGCTATTATCTTTTCCGTATAATTTCCTGCAACTGTGTAAACAGGGAAAACTGTTTCATAGATATTCCACTGTAGTGTGATACCGAATATCATGAGTGGTTCTAAATCCTTTCCTTTCAAAATTTTGCCAGTTTCATTTTGGGGATATTTCTTAATTTCTCTGATTTTTTCTTTCTTTTCCACAATTTTCATTCAGATTTTAGGAAAGGAAACTGGTTTTGAAAACAACTTAACTTTAAGCGCATTCTCTCTCCTTCGTTTAATCAAAATAATTTCCGCAATTTTTTATCACTAAAAGCTACTACTGTACATGTTTTCTTTGGTGAAGGAAGGCATTGTATTTTTGTTCTCTAGTTTAATTATCACAATAATAATAATCATTAGCACAATAATAATCATTTCATAGAATCGTCAAACTTATTCCATATTTCTTATAATGTTTACACAGTTTCTAACGAAACGTCTGCGCCATCGAATTATTTTCAAGAAATTTACTAATAGATTACAATTTGTTGGTCTTTAGGAGAAGTAGTTGATTTCGATTGTGTACCACATTCTTCATACTCCAACTTTGCAAGGTTTCAAACATTACTGGATTACACATTACTGTGAAACTCTGTCACTTGCACAAGACATATCCTATTAGCAAACACATACGAAGAAAACACAAACAAAGTTAATTTCATTCCATCTCCATTGTTAACACTTGACAAAATCGCAAAGGAAGTTGTTAATTATTATGGGTATTAAATAAGTTGTGAATTCTAGTGAACATTAACTATGAACAATTATGACAGTCCAACTGTCACTGAACTCTGAAATTCACTTTAAAAATTACGATCCGGTATGCCATGTTATTTGTTTACCGACATGCCAACAACCAAAAATAAGCGGATGCCAAGTTGAACATGCATTGTGTGCTACGAGCTGCCTGGTGGGCTAAGAATTTGGCAATTTTCATTTTTTTCTTTTAATACCTGCAGTGTGTCTTACCAGAAAAAATTTGAGATTGCGTTTTCTTCGGTGTATTCTTCCTGTATAGATAAGTTCATGGGATGCTTTGACTTTTCGTATTGGACGAGTCACTTGTCAGGTCACTAACGAACAGATAATACTAAAACTTACCGTGTATGGTGTGGTGTGCCTGAGAAGTTTCTAAAAAAGTTCATTGCCGCTGACTCATCTGTGTCTCTTTTTCTGTTGGGAAGAAAGATTTTTTAAGTTTTTTAAAAGATTTTTAATTTGCGACCTCTGAGTAGTTTATGACACATTATTAAATTATTATGTACCCTGTCACCAGCGTGGATTGTGTGGTTATTGTGACTAGCTATGGCAGTTTTATTGGGGCATCGTATCTAAATGTATTTATGTGTTCCCTGAATACAGTTGAAAAGCTCTATGCGGTCTGACACACACAGTGCAACACACACTCATTACACTTTACTTTGTAGTTGGAAAATTTACCTTTAATAGACCGCACGCTGTGTTACAGCCCATTATTTAATTTATCGCTTGGAGGAAAATGCACCTCTTACATTATATAGTCTCAATACATAAGCAACCTTCTGAGAAACACCACCATAGTGCGGAATACATGTTGTTTTGGTGTCTGTCTGGTTGTTGTTCTTAATTTTTACCCAACTATTCCTTGCTCAAATTCCTTGGACGTCTTCTATACCTGTGCAGGTTGAGTGCCATTTGTGACTGCTATTTGTCTAATTCGGTGTGAAGCATTCCATTGTTCAGTAGCATTGCATGTGTGCTGGGGAACGTCAATCAACAACCTACAAATCTGTGTTTGTGTGAGGATGCCGTGCAGATGCGTCGATGTTTATATTAGTAGTAGCACGTTTTCTGTAGATGCTAACATTACAAGAAATTTCAGAGCTTTTTCTTGTGATGACGTTCGTTGTGTGACGTTCGTTGAATTCTGACATTCATGTTATTGCCTGAAGGGAATGTTCTTGTATATGCTGTCGAATGATTGAATAAGTGCACCCACCTTTCGCTTTTTCCGATTCTGTTATTAATTATATTAATAAAGCGTCTCCATACATCATCTGTAAAACATAATATCATGTAAATATGGTATGCTGATGTTCACTATATGTACAACTTCTTGATACAGGTTTCCTCTCAACACTGTCTTTAGCTCTTACTACAGCTCATACCTATCCTTACGACCCGACCATCACTTCTACCTCCAAACACCTTATAATTCTAGATTTGTGCATGATTAGATTATCTTTGCGTGTGCGCGCGCGCGCGCGCGCGCGTGTGTGTGTGTGTGTGTGTGTGTGTGTGTGTGTGTGTGTGTGTGTGTGTGTTGTCCTGCAAGCTGCTGCTTGCTCTGAATTATTTGATTTTCATGTGTACCTACGTTTATGTTAACACGTTAGAAATGCTTACCAATCAGTGATTACTTCCATTCTTATTTTAATTTTTTCCTACTTTAATTAAATTAGGTAGCAACCCAGTAAAATTTCTTGGCACACAGAACTTAGGTAGACGGCATAGTTCCACGTTGGCTAATTTTACCCTGTTTATATCTGTCAGTCACTTTACAGTTAACAATTGACCCACTAATAACAATTTAACTTAATTACTGTTTACGTAACGCCTAATAACGTCCCATTTCTTTCATTATTTCGACAGGAAAGCTTCATTCAATAATGCTAACGAAACAGACGACTAAGACGGTGTCATAGTAGGGCGAGAGGCTTTTGAAAATCTCGCGTGGTGCGAGTGCGCTATAGCTTATGTGGGTTTTTGTAGGCCACTTTGAGGGCGTTTACCGTCCTGATGGACCTCCAGTATCATAAGGCGAAACGGATTAAATTACCTGGATTGCTTTCAAGAGGAGTGAGCATCGTTGATGCCTCAGGAAGAACTACGGCTACAGATTCAAAAATATTTTTACCATATCTTCTGAGGACAGGTTCCCCGCAAAAAAAAAAAAAAAAAAAAAAAAAAAAAAAAAAAAAAAAAAAAAAAAAAAAGCTCCTGCGGTCCATGTGTTTGGAGCACGTAGTATGGACCAGAACAAGAAAAATATCAATAGTAATAATATGGTCCCTAAAACGCATACACTAAGAGTCATGAGCACTTGTTCAGTAGAAGATGGCTTTCACAGTAGCAAAGATGAATAACTGCTTACAGCTTTTATGGTATGCATTTTACAGCCCATGTTAACTATACATTTTCTTCTGGTTTGGTGAAAGGAATCCGTTTGCAAAGTTTGTGAATATATTTTTGAAGCACCCCGTATAAGGACAGATGCAGCAAGCACACAGCGGTCATTTACCATTGGACATAGCCCGTAGAGCTCTTGATGTGGCTGGAAGACCGAGAAGGTTTTGCTTAGTGGTATCACCGTATCATCATACATGCGAGGGGCCGCATTTCTCATATACTGCAATAAACTCACACTGAGAAGAAGGCTAATAAATTTCAAGCTGTCTGCAAAACAATTGAGAGAGCTTTGGGAAGAAAAACTTGAGAAGAAACACGGATTAAATTCTATAAAGTCATGGCTTTATTTACTCTTGTATATAGTCCAGAATGATGAACAATAAAAGAAAGGGAAAAATCATGTACACGTGTAGCAGATATGAAGTTCACGAGATATGTGAGAGGCTCAAGTAAAATAAATAAGGAAAGAAACAATAAGATCAGATTTAAAAAATTTTCAGCTGTTGACAAGACAGAAGAGAATACAAGAAAATGGAATGAATCATTTTGACGGAATGACAGAGAATAGGTAATGAATCATCGGCCGACTACGAACTAGGCAGACCTCGTAAGGAATGGATGGATGGACGTTAGAGAACGGACCAGATGATTTCAACACCTAATCCTTGGAAGGAGATGATGATTGTGATGATGATGATAATATACAAGTTACGTCTTTGCAGTCACTCTGGAACATGCTCTCCCAGTACATAATGTAGTGCATGTGCTCGATATTGACAGCATGTTCGTAATGCGTGGAAGAACAGAGTCATTCAATTTCATAAAGATCAGATGTAACTGTGTGAAATTACCGAGTTGAGAGGTCATTGTATTTCGCCCTCCTCTCCCTGCGGCGTGTTCTGCTAACTTGATCCTGAGGCGCACTTGGCATTCTGGCGGCGCGACAGCCTAGACGGCTCTGTCCCGGGGCGCCGCAGATGAACAAAGTTTCCGAAAGCCATCAGGTGATTCCCCGCCCTGGCCGCTCAGGGCTACCAACTCCGCCGGCGTCTTCTGAAACCAACGTCTAGCAGCATATCATGGCTTTGAGGGGGAGGGGATTCCTGCCAGGTAACATCGCGAAACAGCTTCCCGTCCCTTTAATGGCGCACTTGAGATCCTCACCGACGCGTTTCGGCTCTGTGCAGATCCAACAAACTTCTATACCAACACCGGATTACAAGACAATAGTTACGAAAACTTGTCCCTCGGACCGCTGACCACACACGCCTTCCACATTTCAACAGAAGGTGGAGCGATGCAGAAGGCAAGTCTGAGAAATACAACCACAGAAATCGATGGTGCTCTACATCCTATTTCCAATACAGGTGGTAGTAACACACGTCGGAAATATCATAGTAACTCACCGATAAAGCAAAACATTGACACACCTTTGGAACGACGTGTTACATTGAATCTGCGTAGCGCAGATTCAACAGGCCCTTGGTAGATTTCCGAAGATATGTGGCGTATGATGTTTACACGCACGTCATGCAGTTTCCTTACATTAAGCGCCGTGGGGATATGTTCTATCGCGATCAAATTAGGCAAATTTATTGACCAATATAACAACGTTAGTTAGTTCATTATCATACAGCTCAGATCATTGTAGTACGATTCTTCCCTTTGTGACATCGACAGTTTCCATGCTGGAAGATGTTATTCGTCGGCATATTTACTCTAAGGCAAAGAATGGACGCACCTCGAAAGCGTTATGAAAATTGGTCACAAATTCAGATTCATACGGGTGTCGACGGAAAACGCAGAACTGTAAACTTTGGAGGCCGATAGACGAAAGTGCCACCCGTAGCGCAATTCCATCGTACAGCTGGCAGGAACAGCAAACAAGGAACATGTCGAACGCACGGAAGAAAGACTTTGCAAATTTATTTCCGTGTTCTCAGCTGGACAGTACGTATACCTCGCAAGCAGGTTCGTGAACAGTATATGCAGATGTCGTCATTTGAAAGAGGACGCCGGCCGCGGTGGTCTCGCGTTTCTAGGCGCGCAGTCCGGAACCGTGCGACTGCTGCGGTCGCAGGTTCGAATCCTGCCTCGGGCATGGATGTGTGTGCTGTCCTTAGGTTAGTTAGGTTTAAGTAGTTCTAAGTTCTAGGGGACTGATGATCATAGATGTTAAGTCCCATAGTGCTCAGAGCCATTTGAAAGAGGACGTGTAGTTGGGCTCAATGAAGGCGGTTGGAGTAATTGGTAAATCACTAAGAATTTGAATAGGAGTGATGTCACCGTTCGATGATTTTGGTCGGAATAGGCCAACCACGAACGAACACAGACTTAAGATGGAGCAGTCGACCGAGAGAGAAAACGGAACGTAAGGACCAAGCAGTCGTCAGACAGGCAATTAGAGCTCCGGTTTCATCATTATCAACGATACGATGTAGGACTTGTACTTCAGTGACCGAGAGGTCCATTCATAGGCGTCTCGCCAAAAGGGGGCTGAGTTCACGGCTTCCCTTGGATCAACTACCATTGACCTACGTATACACACAAACTGTGGTTTAACGCATGTTCAGTCTGGAATTTCATTGACTGAAGTACAGTTGCCTTCAGTGTTGAGTCCCTATTCGAAATGAGACCCGATGACCAGCAGCGACGATTCTGGAGATGCCCCGAACTGCAGCGGGATAAAACTCAGGAAGTGGCCCGCCATAACACTCGACAAGCAGGAATAATGGTGTGGGGTGCCATTTTATTTCATTGCAGGACCATTTTGGTTATCATCCTTACAGCAAAGTATCCCAAGCCCAGTTTTGTTTCGCCTCACATCAAGCCATCGTGGGCTTATATTTCAGCAAGGTAACGCCAGCCCGCACATGACGAGATTTCTTGTCTTCCTGCTAGTCTGACGCACAATTTGGCCAGCAAGGTCGTTGCGTCTCTCCCCAACTGAGAACTCTGGAGCATTATGGGTAGAGCCCTCCACGGTAGAACCCTCCACCGAGCTCGCGATATTTTACTGAAGGGATGCAGGTGGTCCGAATTAATGTTCACATTGTCCTCAGCTATTATAGCGTTTTCGATTAGTACACCAGGTTTCATAGAATCCTTTGTGAGTGTCATTCAAAGCATAATACTGCCCTACAGGCTGCGTCCGTGGTTTGGTAGATGTTTCGAGAAGTCATTCACGTGGATAACGACGTATAAGGACACGACTATCGATCTGGTGTATTTATCCAGTCATGGGACAATTCTTGCACGGTCGAAATTCGTTCATACTGTGCCCACCGCAGTCGTAACTGACGATGTCGATGGGTCAAATTGAAAACACACAGTGGTCCTCTGTCCTCGCTCCCTATAAGCTTGCGACGGACCTGTGCCCCCCACCGCCTCCTCCGCGGTATCACCCCAGCTATGTTTTCTCATCTGCAGCTGAAGTTAATTGGAACCTGTCGGACACGACACAGCTCTCCCAGCTAACTGCTTAAGAAATGAACTAGCTTGCTCAATAGAATTGCAAAGAAAGAAGGGTAATACCAGCAATCACCACGCATCGTCGCAGATAATATAGCTGTTTCTTGTATATTTGGTTTACGGAAGAAATTCATGAATGTAATTGGTTTGTTAAAATGAGGATGAAAAACGAAGCTGCCTACAGCTTGACGTATTTCAAGGTCCCCATGCTCAAAAGTGTGTGCTCAACAGTGTGATACAGAACACTTGTACTTGACTAGCACTGTGCTCTGTCGTCACATCTGCCTCTCATCTCCGCCGAACCTGCTGCACGAAGCAGCAGTCTTCTGACCTCCGTGTTCTGTGATGACGTGGACGTCCAACAACTTCTCTCGTACTCATTGTTTCACCGTCCTTCAACTGGTTTCCATAGATATTCACGATAGTAGCAGCAGAACAGACGACCACCTTCGTTGTTCCAGAGAAGCTCGTTGCGATAGGCTAGGACATAACAAACTGTCCTTCGTTAAACCCTCTTATGTCAGTGGATTTCTCCATCTGCGGCCTTATCGTCGATAGAGTGATTTCCTATCAGTCTTGTCTTCTATGATATACTTTCCACACAACATCACGTGTTATCGAAACCACCCGCGACGTTTATCTCCTAGTGGGCAGTGGTCTTAACATAACGTTTCAGTTGGTGAGCTTGTTGCGCCGATAGTATCGGTTTATTGCTCTGAATGGGTCTCGTGACACATGTAGAGGACGAATCTGAACTGCACTGACAGAATTTCGGGGGTTACTCAGAGTGGTTTTCAAAGCATTTTGCTCATTTTGCTAAAAGGGACCTGTGGTCTTCGGAACCTCTTGCAGAGTAATTCCATTTCGTTTGATTTCCAACCCGCGTTTGTTTGTCGTTATTACAGTACGGTGCATCCGTGGTCTAAGGGTAGCGTCTTTGACTAGCAATCCTCAGTACCAGATTTGAGACCCGCCACCGCTTGAATTTCGATTAATAATCACCACTAGCGGCCGAGGACTTCCGGCATACAAAACCCACCCTCATTCTGCCAACGGCCTTGTCAAAGAGGGAGGAGGAGCGGACAAGGGTTCGAAGCACTCTCTTGTTCTTTGGGTGGGACACTACACCTAAAAGCAGAAGAATCAGCAATGATCATGAGAATGCGGAACGCAATGCATTAAAGACACATAACGTGTATCCACTGGACATGTGGTCTGTAATTGAAAAAGTGTCATGAGGAACTCTCCATTGGCGAAAGATTCCCTATTAATCCACCATTAGGATCTCCAGGGAGCGAGGGGGGGGGGGGGCGGAAGGATTGCCGATTGGGAGGATATCATTAGAGAAAATAAGATGCTAAGAAGAGGCTAATAAGAAACGGTTGCATGAAAAATGTGAAGAAATCGAAAAAGAAATGTTTGTTGGAAGAATTGACTCAGCATATAGTTAAAAAATCCTCGGTGAAATTAAAAGCAGGGGTGTTAACATTAAGAATGCATCGCGAATGCCACTGTTAAAGGCAGAGGAGAGAGCGATTAGGTGGCCGCTTTTACGATGAGGGACATTTGTCTGATGTGATGGAAGAAAAAACAAGAATCGATTTAGAAGACATAGGGAATCCAGTATTATAATTAGAATTTAAGAAAGCTTTAGGGGACGTAAGATCGAATATGGCAGAAGGGACAGATTACATTCCGTCACAACTTTTGAAATCATTATTGGAGATAGCAACAAAACCACAATCGACTTTGATGTGTACAATATATGATTCTCTCGACATACTATCTGTATTTAGGAAAGATATCATGCGCACATTCCCGAAGACTGCAAGAGCTAAAAAGTGCGAGAATTATATCACAAACAGTCATCAACTCATGCATCCAAGCTGCTTACAAGAAAAATGGGAAAGGAAATTTAGAATGGCGATCAGTTTGGCTATAGGAGAAGTAAAGGAACCAGAGAGGCAATTATGAGGTTTCGGTTGATAATGGAAGCAAGATTAAAGAAAAATCAAGACACGTTCATAGGATTTGTCGGCCTGGAAAAGGCGTCCGACAGTGTAAAGTGATGCAAGGTCGTCGAAATTCTGAGAAAAGTAGAGGTAAGCTATAAGAAGAGACGGGTAATATACACTATTTGCAAGAGCCGAAGGGTAGTAATAGGAGTGGACCAACAAGAACGAAGTGCTCGTATTAAAAAGTGTGTAGGACAGGGCTGCATTCGTTCGCCTGTACTGTTCAATCTGTACATCGAAGAAGCAATGGCCTCGGGCATGGATGTGTATGATGTCCTTAGGTTAGTTGGGTTTAAGTAGTTCTAAGTTCTAGGGGACCTCAAAAGTTGAGTCCCATAGTGCTCAGAGCCATTTGAACCATTTGAAGAAGCAATGATGGAAATAAAGGAAAGGTTCAGGAGTCGGACTAAACTTCAAGGTGGAAGGATATCAACGATATGATTCGCTGATGACATTGCTATCCTGAATGAAAGTGACGAAGAATTACATGATCTGCTGAATAGAATGAACAGCCTAATTAGACATTACTAAAGTAATGAGTAGTACAAGAAATGAGAACAGCGGGAAACTTAACACCAGGACTGATGGTCACGAAGTAGATGAAGCTAATGCCGTTTAATTAAAAAAAAATAGGGGCTCACGGAGTTTAGTAGCAGACATGAGATTGGATTCAAGACTTCCTTGCAGATAGAACTCAATACGTCGCTCTTAACGGAACAAAATCTACAGATGTAATATATATATATATATATATATATATATATATATATATATATATATATATATATATATATATATATAGAAATGATCTAGTAGGAAACGTCGGATGCTCTTTAAGGCTACTCGCAGTTGATGCAGTTGTCTATACCAAAGTAGCAACGCGAGAAGGCAGTAAGAATTTGTAGAACGACCTGCATTGAATTGATGATTGGTGCAGGCTCTGGCAGTTGGCCCTGAACATAAATAAATCTCATATACTGCGCATACATAGGAAAAGAGACCCACTACTGTACAGCTACACTATTGATGACAAACAGCTGGAGACACCGTCTGCCGTAAAATATGTAGTCGTAACTAGCCAGAATGACCTTAAGTGGAACGACCATATAAAACAGTGGGAAAAGTAGACACCAGACTCAGATTCATCGGAAGAGTCTTAAGGAAATATAACTCATCCACCAAAGAAGTGGCTTATAAGGCGCTTGTTCACCCAATTCTTGAGTATTGTTCGTCTGTCTGGGATTCCTATCATGTAGGAGATAGAGAAGACCTAACGAAGTGAGGCGCGTTTCGTCACGGAATCGTTTAGCTGGTGAGGGAACGTAAGGGAGATACTAAACAGATGGTACAAGACAGGCGTTGTGGATCACGGTGAGATTTTCTATGGAAATTTCAGGACAGCACTTTTCAGGACGAGTCGGACAATGAGCGAATACAGAGGCTTACTGATAATTAGTCTTCCCAAGCACTATTCGCGAGTGGAACAGGATTGCAGGGTTCAGGTAGTGGTCCGAAAGTACCCTCCACCACGCACCATTAGGCGGCTTGCGGAGTATGATGTAGATGCAGATGCAGATGCAGATGTCTTAACAGATATCTTTTCACCCTGTCCCTCCTTCTAGTCATAGTTTTCCAGATATTCCTTCCTCTACGATTCTGCACAGTACCTCATTATTCCTTATCTTATCAGTCCACCTACTTTACCATTCGCCCGTAGCACCACATCTCAAATGCTTCAATCCTCTTCTGTTCCGGTTTTCCCACAGTCCACGTTTCACTGCCATATAACACTGTGCCTCAACCGTACATTCTCAGAAATTTCTTCCTCAAATTAAGGTCTATGTTTGATACTAGTAGATTTCTCTTGGCAAGGAAAGACCTTATTGCCAGGGCTAATGTCCACGTTGCTCGATCGTCATTGGCTATGTTGCTGGCAATGTAGTAGATTCCATAACTTCATCCATCAGTCCTGATGTTAAGTTTCTCGCTGTTCTAATTTCTGCTGATTCTCTGCCACTTTCGTCTTTCTTCCATTTACTCTCAATCCATATCCTGTACTCATTAGAATGTTTAATCAACTCAGCAGTTCATCTAATTATTCCACAATTTCTCTCAGGATAGCAATGTCATCAGCGACCCGTGTCATTGATATCCTTTCACCTTCAATTTTTTATCCCAGTCCTGAAGGTTTCTTTTATTTCCATCATTGCTTCTTCAGTATAGACTGAACAGTAGGGGTGAAATACTGTATCCCTGTCTGACATCCTTTTTTCCCGAGCACTTTATTGATCTTCCGCTCTTATTATTCCCTTTTGCCTCTTGTAGATGTTGCATACTACACGTCCCGCCCTACAGCTTACCACTAGTTTCCTCAGAATTTCGAAAATCTTGCGCCATTTGACAATGTATATAGGTAATTAGGCTGCTATAGTAGTGTGTAAATATATTTAACTTATCGTAACTCTAGCGGACGAATCAAAATAGATCTTGATACAAAATAGGTATTCGCCCTCTTATTTGTTATAAACATATCCACAATTAGAAGCTATCATAAGATCACACAGCACAAGAACAGTACAGGGCAGCACTTACATTAAATTCAGTAGCAAGTCAGAACTGACCTGAATAACAAAACAAATTAGCTCAAGTATGACCAACACCCTACATTAATTACTCTTGGCTCAAGTAGGAATGGGCGGTAGCCGACAGTGCTAACGATATATCAGTAGTTTAAATCTATCGATGGCCTTATTGACTATCGATAGCGCATATAGCGGTTTCTTTTTGCGGCCGAAAATCAAAACATGCTCCAGTTACACTACACGGCAAATAGGTCGTGTGGAATTTCAAATGGTTTAAATGGATCTGAGCACGATGGGACTTAACATCTCAGGTCATCAACTACTTAAACCTAACTAACCTAAGGATATCACACACATCCATGCCCGAGGCAGGATTCGAACCTACGACGGTAGCAGTCGCGCGGTTCCGGACTGAAGCACCTAGAACCGCTCGGCCACAACGACCGGCAGTGTGGAATTTCATTTAGGTGAGTGGGAGGGGGGACTGGAACCGCCGGATCTGCTCCCCCTTCACCCCAACATGTGTATCTCCCGATAGATTGTGTGCGTCTACGAAATGGCCATTGTCGTGCCAAGAAATGCATTGCTAAATTAGGCGAGAAGTTTATTCTCAACAAGATGTATCGTAGATTAGCAAGGAGGCTACCACCTGTGTTGTGTGTCAAAAGGTACGTGCAGTAAATAGTATAGTGCAAGGAGATACGTACCATGTATAACCAAGTGAAAAATTGGGACCATGTGGACTCGAGTTCTTTGGTCCCCTCCTGGTATGTAAAGGTGGATGTACCCATGTTTTTTGTGGTGACTGTCTTAGCGAGTATATCAGACTATATCCAGTAAAGAAAGCTAACGGCAAAACGCTGCACACAATGTGGGAAAAGATTATTTTCTAAAGATTGGCAAGCCTATGAGTATCTTCGAGGTTAATGGTCGGCAATTTGTTTCTGAAAGATTTTAAGCATGTTTATAGATTGTCACAATTCGTCATATATGGATATCGGTTTATTTTCCGAAGGGAAATATGAGCGAGAGGGTTGCAAGGGAGTTAAGCAGATTTTATAGAACTTAATGTTCCAGGAAGCATTCATATTCGGCCGATCATATCAAAGACTTTCAACAAATCATCAACAACGTTAAACGTGATTCAGCTGGCTTTACTCCCTGTGGACAAATGTTGAACCAAGAACCCTATAACATACTTTCAAATATGGCCGATTTTCCAATCCTACCTCAGAGCTCTGTAGATGAAAAGAAAGCACAGGCAACAGCAAACATAAGCAAAAGAGGCTTGGACAGAAAAAAATGGCGTCACGCAATATCTTCCACCACTAATTTTAACATTGGTGAACTAGAGTTCGTCAAAAAAATCGAAGAAAATTTCACCGGAAACTACGAAATTTATGCATGCTTATCAAGTACCATTCAGGATGATAGGTAAAGCCTCATGCAAATTCATATTGAGTGGATTACCGAAAAAGTGACAGAGAACTAGGTCTACAAAACATCGTACATCTAAAACATTTCAAAACTGCTAGTAATCAGTAGGCAGTCTGCCATTCTTTCGCGGAAACACAGATAGGTGTACTGTGCCGCTCCAGCTAAGTGATACTTTATTTTCCTTTCAGGTTTCATTATCTTCTTCTGTTCTATCTCTTGTAATTCAGGAATTACGCCCTCCTGTTGTAGATATGCTATTAGTTCAAAATATGTTCCTAATAGGTAAGAATAAGTCCCAAAAGTGTCCATACCCAAATGCCGGCTTATAAATAAATATGAGAAATTGTCTGAAACAGTAAATTCTAAATATTGAAATAACAATGGGTAACCAATGATAGAGAAATAATGGCTAAAGTAAGCAAGTAATAAATGAGATCCACGAAAAGGATTAGTAATAACGAAGTACCGTACATATACTTTGCCTTAAGAGAAGTAACTGAAGTTGAAAATTCCTAAAATCTGAAAGAATAAACACTGCATAAATTAATAATTTCCATGTTGGGAATAAGATTGTCTACAGGTAATAGACCATAATAACAAGTTCCTGATAGGGACACACCACTGAGTTTTGATATATAAAGGAGATGTGTGAAAGTGGTGTGAGGATCACACCAAAAGTTTGTGTAAATAATGAAGAAAAATGCACGAAATAAATTTCGAAGTATGTAGGCAAGTGAAATATACAAATAAACGAGTATCGGGAGAAATAGGAGTAATGAAGTCAGTAGGCTGACATTTAAGATAAAATTATGGGATATTGGTGTGTTAATTCTCTCACGTCTCGTAAAAACGGTTGGTTAAGGTTGCTGGTGAGTTAACAGATAAATATAGACACATATAGACAACAATATAGATAAAAGAATGTGTTAAGAAATATAGATAGTAGAGATTGGTATGTTATAGTACAAAGAGCTTTTTAATTGTGTGTGTAACAAAGTAAAACAAGAGGTGTCAAACGAATAAGTTCTTTAGCATACTAACCCGTATGGTTATTGTGTCATGTGAAGAGAGAGCTTACAAAGGTTACGCAGTTTTCTAAGAAAAGCAACACCTAAGGTAATGAAGTAAATTGCAAACTAGCCCAAAACGTGCCTATTTTAAAAATTTGTGTTGATGTTCAAACCATATAGAAAGCTATGAAGTTAGTGGTTCAAGCTTAATAATGAGGTAACTGTGGTGTCACCGGCAGACACGACACTTGCTAGGTGGTAGCCTTTAAATCAGCCGCGGTCCGTTAGTGTACGTCGGACCCGCATGTCGCCACTATCAGTGATTTCAGACCAAGCGCCGCTACACGGCAGGTCTAGAGAGACTTACTAGCACTCGTCCCAGTTGTACAGCCGACTAGCGATGGTTCACTGCCTACATACGCTCTCAATTGCAGAGACGACAGTTTAGCATAGCCTTCAGGTGCGTCATTTTCTACGACCTAACAAGGCGCCATATTCAGTGACTATGAATGTATTCTGAACAGATAATATTGTGAATCATGTACCGTCAAGAGCGACGTTCATCATTAATGGATTAAAGTTAAGTATCAAACTAATTACGTCCGCTTTCTGAATCCTAATTCCTTGTCATGTTCCAGACCTCACGTCAGAATAGTCCTTCCCTCCTCACGCCAGCCTGCGCGAGCTAAAACGCGTTCATTTCGGCCTCCATTCATAACACGGTGTTGGCTGTTCTGCCAACACAGCAGTAACTAAATAAAGTCAGCTTTAATAACTTCATGATTTTATGAAGCGGTCTATTGCCCATCATCATTTTGAAAAACTTAATAATAGATATCCGATTAAAAAATTTTAAAAAGAAAATTGTATTCTGATAACTTCTCACTTAACTATTTAAATCATAGAAGTAAAATGGAGTATAGGATGTGTTTTCTCCTTCCTTAGATGTAAGTTGATAACGGAGGCTTAGGCTGTGTTATCTGTTTCTCAGGTGGATGGAGGCTTAATGAAAGGCAGCCTACAAGCTGTGTGGAGAAGGAAGTGACTCTTCTTGTTCCCCTTTTTGTAACAGGTGTCGAGAAGGACACCAAACATAGTGACTTCCCATCCTGTACCTTAAATGTTTTAGTGAAAGGGGTTTGCAAGGACACACACCACAGTGCCTACGAATGTGTCTAAATGAGGCAGTACTGAAAAGCAATAAAAGAGCGACATGTTTTGAGAGTTTCCTTTTCTGGTAAGGAGCGAAAATTTTAAACCACGAAATTAATTTTGTAATAATGGTGAATTTTAATTCTTGTTTTTTATTTTATTTTATGTACAAGATTTGTAAAAATCCGCTATATATAACGTTAATAAGCATACAGTGACAAAATTTGGAAAACTTGTTTAATTTTTAATTTCACTCTTAACTTATGGTGTAGTCCTTTCTATGCCAAGCACAGGCGCGTCATGAAGACCTAGCGCTGATTATAGTGAACTGGGATACGCCCCGGCACATTCGCTCGCCCTTGGACGCCTTACAACGGTACAGCGCTTGGTACCAGCGCCGGGCAACCTAAGCGCAGCGTCGATGCCCTTGTCAACGCTGATGTCACGCCGGTGTGAAGCTGATATTTCCGTTGGATTAGACGAGTAACAGCGGTGGGAGGGAGCTGGATTCACATCGTACGACCTCTCCCTCTGCAATCTCTATTCCTCTCCCTCCCGTCCCCGCCCCTCCCCACTCTCCGGTTACCCTGCCATGTGCTGACAGCGGCCTTTACCATGACGTACACAGATGTAATACGAAACAAGTCAAAAGATGCTGACGGATACTGACGCAGCGAATATGTCCAGACTGAACAGTGCCCTTCTACTGTTGCAGCCTATTGACAGGACCTTCTGCAAAAGTTAGTACCATAAAGATGAAGCGAATTTAATTTTCGTGTAATAAGTTGACTGAAATCTGTAAAGCAGTTTCTCGTAATAGTGGAACATACAGGGTGGTCAGGAAAGCAGTTTCTCTTAATAGTGGAACATACAGGATGGTCAGGAGCAATGTGACAAACTTGTAGGTGTGTGACAGGGTAGGTTGTTCTCAGAACTAATTGTTAAGAATAAAATCCGGTATGTTAGGTCGTTTCCGAGTTAAGAAGCATTGTAATTAGCCAATCAGTCCACTGCGAGCCCAAAACCAATCTGCCCACCAGAGAAATTAGTGCCAGTTATGCTTGTAGCGTAGATGAGAGCGCATGAGACTGCTCAGCCTGTGGATAGGGTTCGATCCTCATTACCACCATGTGTCCAATTTTTCTCGCGCTCTCTTGTTCGGTTTTAGGAACTGAAATGATCACGTTTGGCGACACCATCTTTTGGCAGGTGGCTTGAATTTCCTCGCAACAAACTCGTTGCTTAACTCCAACAATAATTAACTCGGAAACAGAGCAGGTTACCGAATTTCTTTGTTAATAATTATTTCTGAGCAGAACATGCCCTGTAACACCCTTACCGAGCGAGGTGGCGCAATGTTAACAGACTGGACTCGTATTCAAGAGGTCGACGGTTCAAATCCGCGTCCAGCCATCCTGATTTAGGTTTTTCGTGATTTCCGTATATCGCTTCAGGCAAATCCCTGGATGGTTCCTTTGAATGGGTGTGGCCGACTTCTTTTCACATCCTTTCCTAAACTGATGGGACCGATGACCTCGCTTTTCGGTCCTCTACCTCTTGCAATCTTTTCAGACTGTTTCTACCACCCAGTATAATTTTTGTAATAACTCCATGCACTCACAAAATATTTTGGTTTATAAAAATCTGTACACCATATACTCTCTTGATAGAGGAGAAACGTAGTAGAGGATCTATCCACGGTAGCTTACTAGATTATGCCCGCTCGTCGCCTGAAGATGGCAAGAAGGCAATCTCTCGAAACGCTGCAGTCACTCGGATAATAACTCGAAAACATTCCATCAGTGCAATAGTAGGATGCAGCCTGACTGCTCCTAAAAGAAGCACTAATACATTAGTGTGTTAAACAGGCGGCTAGGGAATCTGACACTATTCTTCGTGTCTAAGTTGCAGCCGGAAAGCTGCACCGCTGGCGCAGTCTGCTCCGCGTATTCTGCGCTCTGCCGCTCCCTGCGGTCTGCGGTTGCGACTGGGAATGCACTCCATTCGCGGGACCGGTGCACACATTGGTGCATAGTCTCCATTCTAGCATTCCGCACCACCGCAGACATTCTGTTCTCATCCTTTTTGTTGGCGAAGAACCGCACGGTTCTGCCGGAGAGCTTGCTAGCTTCCGGGCCACACCACAGACACAGCCATGGCGCTGCTGTCCTCGGAAGTACCGGAGGGTATATAACGGGCCGTGTGACAAAGATAACTTATGAGCTAGTATCTATGATATCTGCCTCGCTGTCGGACTGCAGCTGTCTGCACACAGTCATGAATTACTTGACTGACAATGCCGTATACAGTATCATTGCCATCACTGAAGTCAGCACTTTGGAATACAGATAAGGCGGCAAGCGCAAAGGACATGTAAGCAGATGATTGTTTACTGAAAAAAACAGTCGTAAGGAATGGGAATAAACTGATACATTTACGTTACCTTTAGAGTTTTGAGATATGGTCAATATATGCGTCGTGTATGGCTGTAATTTGTTGCTTTTGTACTGTATATAAGATAATAGCATTACATTTTGTCTCATCTAAAATACCGTCAGCGTTTAAATACTTTTGTATATTTCAAGGGGCTTAATAATCTAGTATTAACAGCCGACGCTTAATGATGTGTTTTTAACTTGAGTAACTTTGGCGTTTATTTGAATAGTATGCCCGTTATAAAGGCGTTCCTACAAGTAGATTGTGCTATTTGTCGTTGTAACAATTATCTCTATTCATTTGAGTTTTGTATCGAAAAATGCCGTCTCCTCTGAACGTGTATAAATGTAACTTACTGCTCTGCTTATAACTCGATGCTACAATTTACGAGTGAAACTGAACTAGTATGCAAATATTTGCTCAGCTGGAGAACTTCCTTACAAATCCTCGTGGAGCTCAAACGACATTTCGTTTCAGGAAGCCGTATTAATACTATACACGAACTTCCCGTCGCCACTACCTTACTTCACCAAATATCAGGCTTCAGTGAAACCTGCATCTTTGCCAGTCCAATAATACGTATATATCTGAGTGTCTACGCAGGTCTGGCGTATCACCTCTCGCTTGACAACAACATGGAGCCCATGAACCTGCATTACTAACGAGTCATCCATTAATTACGTGAGGGTTTTTCTTTAAAATTTAAACATTTCCTTCTCCAATGGATCAGACTTAGTGAGACGTCGTGGGACCTCCCTCCATATACTTTATTAATAAGGCGTATAAAACAGCATTTTCAACAAGTGATTAGTTAGAAGTATGTACTTGGATGCACAGACAGACAGACATAGACAGACAAAAAGGTATTAACCGTTTTCAAACTTCCATAAAATATTGACATTTTATTGGTATTTTATATACATTAAATGTCACTGAAAGTTCAGTTACTTTGCAGATGTAAGATAACACTGTTTTTACCTTCCTTTGAGCCAAACGCAGCTTTCCAATCTGTTGATTTGTATGATCACTACAAGAATTTTTGAAGGTGAACTTCAGCTTAGCTTCTTTCCACAACGAATTAACTTCTTGATCGCAAGTGTCTTAGGACATGTCGGCAAGCCGCTTAACATACGCATGTGTAAGTGTCGATACAACTTCACGTTGAACTCCGGGACATCGGCTTTATATACGTTGTAGAATATTACGACTGCTTCACTGACTGGCATACAGTGATTTAGAACGGCACGGCAGGGAACTCCTTGAATGAAATCTAACACTCGTGCGGCACTTGTTTCAAAGTGAACAATTCCCGGCTTGCGCACGTGTTTCGCTCATTTCAGTGCTGAGGGGTCGTAAAGATTGGTTGGGTGCTTTAATCGGTACAGCGTGATTTTTGGTGGGTGGAGGAGCTCGGTTACATTTCATTCAAGGAGTTCCCTGCCGTGCCGGTCTAAATCACTGTATGCTAGTCAGTGAAGCAGTCGTAATATTCTACAACGTATATAAAGCCGATGTCCCGGAGTTCAACGTGAAGTTGTATCGACGCTTACACATGCGTATGTTAAGCGGCTTGCCGACAAGTCCAAAGACACTTGCGATCATCGGTTCATATTTGAGCTAGGAAAAGGAGGTATAAAGGTTTTAGTTTATCTCGGAATAGCGGCTATTTGTGTAGCCATTGAACATCTGTCTTACTGTAGCTATGATACAGTATATTATGCAAGGTTTGAACGAAGAAGCGGAGATGGTGCTGAGGCTAATTGTGCGAAGCGATTAATTACCTTTTTTTAAAAAAAATTGATAGTGCTGAAACTCGGGTTCAGCTAATGCCACCATCCTTATGCGACCCGTGCAAATACACGAAAAAAACCCACGTTCTCGCGGGAGGTTCTCGAAGCGCGCCTTTTCTCTATTTCAACCTCGTGCGAATCGGTTTGGATTTGTAAAATTGTAGACAAATACAGGTATGGGTGTAATTAACGGTCGTCCTGTTGTTTTGTGAAAACTTTATCCGTTGCAACGATGTAAGCAAGATAGTTCGAAAGACACTAAACAAAGCTGTGCTTTATGAGTCGTCGCCCGAGTCAACAAAAATCTACATCGGTTGTCCAACTATGGTGGTATAACGTCAAAATCGTAGACTAAAATTTGAGAACGAAAGTGAAAAATGCTCCTATTACAGCACAAAACAGGGCACTATATCATGACAGATTTTGAGATGTAAAAGAAGAAAACTATTTATTCAGCTAACCTGACAGCTTCAAAGATATTTCAATCAAAACATCTTGACGTACTCGTGCATTTTACTTCCACAGCACCAAACGTGTCGGCGTACCTACACCTTGAAATTTATAGCCTAGGGTCTCTGATCCTGTGACCAAACTCCAGAATTCGCCAGACATAGTGAACATACGTCATATTATACGACACGGCATGTGTGTTTGGAGCTTACGGGTCCTCATCGACGATGATATCGGCGCGACCTGTCATCGTGCTACTTATCTTGACACTACCCATTGTATTACATGACATGGGTGCTAATACTAAGAAGTAAAAAGGAGCTCATATGTCAAGATGTTTGATTTAAATGCCATAGAAGCTTCCACTTAAGTCGAAAAGCTAGTTCCCTTCTTTCACGTCACTAAAACAACGCAGGACACATTCGCCTTTTTCTGTGCTATCATAAAAAGCGGTTTTCATTCTGGTTATTGTCTATACCCGGTATTAATAATATAAAATAAAATCTATTCTCTTATAATAATTTATGTTCTCAGCATTAAAAAGTTGACGTGAGATTTTCATTCTCCCTTAATCCCCTGCAAATGTAGCTAGGTTAGATTTTGCTGGACCTTTACTCCACCCATTATTAGCTCACGTAGTTCATGGAAGTCACCACTGTCAATTATTCCCAGTTGCGTGTTGCCTACCTAACGAAAAAGAAAATTCACTACCATTATCGGGAAAATTTAAAAATTTTAAATCCTGTCACAATCTCGCCATGAAAAAGTATAATCTCACGTTAAGAATTCAACACAATAAGTCAGGTATAATGTCAGAGACTGTGTATATATCTTCAAGTAGTGCTAATCAAGGAGCGCAATTTACCCAGACTACAGTCGTACAGTGTTTGGGAACGGGAGAACTTACCGAATTACATCAAACTTTATTCACAGTTGCAAACCTTTCGGAATTCCTTTCTCGCTGAGACTTCCTGTAAAATGATGAAAGAAAGACAAATTTACCGATTACTACATTTTTCACTACTCATTCGGTAAAGCTTCAGCATGAGGCATTACGTTTTAATTTATCTCCTCTTTACTATCAACTCCAGTCGCAATGCGTTTTACGCCCCTAGCCAAAGTTTATTATATTTTCGTTAATCATTTTTAAATGATGGCATTCACTAGTAATATGCTGCAGTCTGTTTCTGATATTACATAAGTGACTGCAGAAAACTGAGGCTTTTCCAAACGTATTTAAGTGTTACAAGGTACAATATGGCCATGTACCTAACAACAGATATTCCACTGGAACTTAAAACCGTCTACCTATTACATTATTACTCTGCCAAACAATAACAATCAGTACGAGAAACTAAATGAAGCAGAAGTATTATCGAAAACAATTTACAAATAAAATGCCTTTTGAACAACACTGTCCAATCACACTGATGTGACCTCCTGGAGAGCTGCAGGACTTGCAGGAAGGGAGTCAGTGATGTTCTGGAAGGTAGCGGCAGCCATGTGGGGCCGTGCCGACTCCAGAGCAGTGGCCAGCTGCTCTGTGTTTCTGGATTGAGGATCCATGACACGAAGAGTCCGATCGATGTCTTCCCATTGATTGTCGACTGAGTTTAAATCCGCAGAGTCTGGTGGCCAGGTGAGTACAGTAAACTCTGCCGGGTGCTCTAGGAGCAGCTCACATACATTGGGTGCGTTATCCTGCTGGTAAATGTCATTGTGCTGAAGAAAAACAAACTGCATGCATCTCTCACCAAGGACTGGTGTGTTGATCCATTGTACTTTCTAGAATGACGTTGCCCGGATGGTAACTATACCTTCTCTCACATAAAGCCTTCGGACAGTTGTTGCAGGGTATCTACTGTATTTCCAGACGTTTCATGCTATATGCGCCAACCGCCACCTGTCCACAGGAGCATAAAACGTGATTCATCTTAACAATCCACCTGTCACCACTCAGAAGACGTCCAATTCCGGTACTGCAGTCCACACAACAGCGTTCATCGTCGACGAAGATCATGGGTTCATGAGATAAGCGCCTGCTGCGACGGCCCATATGCAGCAACGTTTGCTGAGTAGTCGTTAAGGAGACACTGTTGGTATCTCCTTGTTTCATCCAGGCGCTCAGTTGCTCGACAACTGCACGTCTGTTCACCCGTTCACATCTCTGCAGCTGTCCTTCACCCCCATTATCTATTTCCAATGGAGCAACACAGTTCCATCGGTGCTGGTTATGGATAGTGCGCTTTTGCCATGCACGGTATACTACAACCACACCGTCACGCGAGCAGTTTACAAAAGTAGCCGTTTCGGAAATGCACCCACCCTTGCCCGAAAGCCAATATTCATACCCTTTTACACGTCAGATAAATCGCTCTGTTTCGCATTACGACAACGACTGCACCGTTCCTGCGTCCTCCCGACGCGCTTTATTTGCTAGTATCTGCTAGTGATGCCATGCATCGTCTGTGAGAGGTTATTTCACGTTGACGTCAGATATAGCTGGTAGCAACATTAATGTGACTGTGCCGTGTAGAAGCTACTGAAAAATAAAAACCACCATTTTCAGGGCAGGCGCAATTACTGAAACACTGAGGAAACACAATTCATTTGCAAGTACCACATTTCCCATGGTAACAGACTTTCTTCTGTTTCGAGGTACGTGATGCTACAGGACTGACGAATTGAGGCTTGATTGCTCACTTGTTATATAAATAGTTCCAAATATATATTGCACTTTTTTCACGATACAATACTGTACCTAGAAACTTAACATTGTATTCCTAATAGCCTTAGTATACTCTGAAGAGCCAAAGCAACTAGTACACCTGCCTATTACCTTGTAGGGCCCAGTGAGCACGCAGAAGTGTCGCAACGCGACATGGCATAGACTCGACTAATGTCTGAAGTAGTGCTGCAGGGAACTGATACTATAAATCCTAGAGGGATGTCCATAAATTCGTAATAGTACGACGGGGTGGAGGCCTCTTCCGAACAGCACTTCGCAAGGTATCCCAGATATGCTGAATAATGTTCATGTCTGGGGACTTTGGTAGTTGGTGCAAGAGTTTTAACTCAGAAGCGTTCAAAGTCTGCAGAAATTCGGGACGTGGGGCGGTGTCGCATTCTCCTGCTGGAATTGTCCAATTCTGTCGGTATGCACAATGGACATGAATGGATGAAGGTAATCAGATAAGATGCTTACGTACATGCCATATCACTCCAACTGCACGCGCCCCACACCGTTACAGACCCTCAACAGGCTTGGAACACTCCCCTGCTGACATGCGGGGATCATGGATTCATGAGGTTGTCTCCATACCTGTGCACGTCCATTCACTCGATGCAATCTTAAACGAGACTCGTCCGACCAGGCAAGTTGTTTCCAGTCATCTACAGTCAATTGTCGGTGTTAACGGTCCCAGGCTACGCGTAAGGCCTTGTGTCAAGCAGTCATCAAGGGTACACGAGTGGGCCTATGGCTCCTTAAAGCACTGTCGATGATCTTTCGTCGAATGGTTCGGACGCTAACACTTGTTGATGGCCCAGCATTGAAATCTGCAGTAATTTGCGGAAGGGTTCCTCTCCTGTCGCGTTGAACGATTCGCTTCAGTCATCGTTTCATCGTTGTTCCCGTTCCTGCAGGATCTTTTTCCGGCCACAGCGATGTTGGAGATTTGATGTTTTACTGGATTCCTGATGTTCACGGCACACTCGTGAAATGGTCGTACAGGAAGTTCCCACTTTGTAGCTACCTTGGAGATGCTGTGTCCCATCGCTCGTGCGCCGACTATAACACCACGTTCAAACTCACTATAATCTTAATAACCTGCCATTGTAGCAGCAGTAACCGATCTAACGACTGTGTCAGACACTTGTTGTCTTATACAGGCGTTGTCGAAACACAGCGCCGTAATCTGCCTGCTGACATATCTCTCTATTTGAATCAGCGTGCTTTTACCTGGAACTTTGGCTCTTCAGTGTATAATAAAGCACATAAATATTCATGACGCGCTATATTTACAAATGCTGCACAAAACACAACCTTACGTCGAACAACAACAAGAACCATAGGAAACGGCAGTAAGTGCTTATGGTGGTCTCTAACGCTCACTCATTCGTGTGATTAAAAGATCGGTCACTCGACTGAAGCATCGACAAATAATTATCATATGTTCCTAAATACACTGCTCTCTAGGTACATTCTCTCTCCTATGGACGTATACTGTAAGAGGTCCATGAATAAGTAGTTTATTGCTAGTGCACTCGAGCAGATGTAATTTCGATGGATTACTGATGCGCTGCCTGCGATATGTAAGCTGTAAGAGAATCTCAGACCAGAGAGCAGTGTCGGTTTGAGAGAGAAGTGTCGGCTGTAGTAGGAGCTGTGTCATTAGGAATAAGTAGCAGCGAGCTGTCGGGTGTATGGAGTTGGCTCGGCCGGTCGTGGCGAGCGATGGCGGGGCCCGAGCGATGTGGTATAAGGTAAAAACAGCCGCGCGCATATGTAGTTTGTTAAACTAAATTTGTACTATTATATAATTAACTTTTCGACAATCATTCATCTGAATTTAAAGAATTTGCTTATTTCTCCAATCCATAGTCATCCCGATTATCGTAAGGAAAAATCAGTTGTTTCTCCTTATACATGACAAATCCGGCGGCCAGCACTGATATATACGCGTTTTCCGGCGACTTCATTGAGGTAAGATTTGCAATTTATTCAGAATTAATTTTCAGGGCCATGACGCAGCACTCCTGACGACCAAAATTTACCAATTTAAATTCATAGTCAATTATTGAAAGGTTATAAGTGAGCCACAATTTTATTGAGAGATTAGTCACATTTTATTATTGGTAGGTTGCGTAATTTATCTGTTGGTAGGTTATACCAAATGTGAATGATATAAGTATTTTTATCTGTTGTGAGGTTACAATACCATTGAATACATCTGCAAAATAATATCACTCTACGACACATATTGTACAGAAGATGTGTGAAGATGCGTGAAAAACTATCTTTTCTGAAACTTTAGCGCATTTTACGCGAAATATCCTCCAGCTTGCGTTTGATAATGAAAGCACTTAGCGATATCCTGTGAACTCGAACCATAATTTGAAACATTTTGTTAAGTTATTCTCGCTGACAGCCACAGAAAGTAATGAAGGGAAAACACTTTATTATTTATTAAATATTCGGTGCCCATACGATAAAACTTCATCATTAATCATAAAATTTTAACTTATTATTTCATTACTCTTTGGGTGTATAATCCAAATTAATACACTCCTGGAAATTGAAATAAGAACACCGTGAATTCATTGTCCCAGGAAGGGGAAACTTTATTGACACATTCCTGGGGTCAGATACATCACATGATCACACTGACAGAACCACAGGCACATAGACACAGGCAACAGAGAATGCACAATGTCGGCACTAGTACAGTGTATATCCACCTTTCGCAGCAATGCAGGCTGCTATTCTCCCATGGAGACGATCCTAGAGATGCTGGATGTAGTCCTGTGGAACGGCTTGCCATGCCATGTCCACCTGGCGCCTCAGTTGGACCAGCGTTCGTGCTGGACGTGCAGACCGCGTGAGACGACGCTTCATTCAGTCCCAAACATGCTCAATGGGGGACAGATCCGGAGATCTTGCTGGCCAGGGTAGTTGACTTACACCTTCTAGAGCACGTTGGGTGGCACGGGATACATGCGGACGTACATTGTCCTGTTGGAACAGCAAGTTCCCTTGCCGGTCTAGGAATGGTAGAACGATGGGTTCGATGACGGTTTGGATGTACCGTGCACTGTTCAGTGTCCCCTCGACGATCACCAATGGTGTACGGCCAGTGTAGGAGATCGCTCCCCACACCATGATGCCGGGTGTTGGCCCTGTGTGCCTCGGTCGTATGCAGTCCTGATGGTGGCGCTCACCTGCACGGCGCCAAACACGCATACGACCATCATTGGCACCAAGGCAGAAGCGACTCTCATCGCTGAAGACGACACGTCTCCATTCGTCCCTCCATTCACGCCTGTCGCGACACCACTGGAGGCGGGCTGCACGATGTTGGGGCGTGAGCGGAAGACGGCCTAACGGTGTGCGGGACGGTAGCCCAGCTTCATGGAGACGGTTGCGAATGGTCCTCGCCGATATCCCAGGAGTAACAGTGTCCCAAATTTGCTGGGAAGTGGCGGTGCGGTCCCCTACGGCACTGCGTAGGATCCTACGGTCTTGGCGTGCATCCGTGCGTCGCTGCGGTCCGGTCCCAGGTCGACGGGCACGTGCACCTTCCGCCGACCACTGGCGACAACATCGATGTACTGTGGAGACCTCACGCCCCACGTGTTGAGCAATTCGGCGGTACGTCCACCCGGCCTCCCGCATGCCCACTATACGCCCTCGCTCAAAGTCCGTCAACTGCCCATACGGTTCACGTCCACGCTGTCGCGGCATGCTACCAGTGTTAAAGACTGCGATGGAGCTCCGTATGCCACGGCGAACTGGTTGACACTGACGGCGGCGGTGCACAAATGCTGCGCAGCTAGCGCCATTCGACGGCCAACACCGCGGTTCCTGGTGTGTCCGCTGTGCCGTGCGTGTGATCATTGCTTGTACAGCCCTCTCGCAGTGTCCGGAGCAAGTATGGTGGGTCTGACACACCGGTGTCAATGTGTTCTTTTTTCCATTTCCAGGAGTGTAGAACATACGTAACTATGGTTTTATGTCTTCAGTCACAAAGGCTTTACATGCTTAACTTCAAATATTTAACACGTTAACTCTTTTGTAAAAGCCTTTTATTATACCCATGAGTTCTAATATTCAAAGAATCGACGCAGGGTTTCTGGTTGCCACTAGATCGCAACAGAAAACGCTGTTCGTGCCTGCACCTGGATGAGCCTGTTACGTCGAATGTTCCAGGTTTTCCGAAGAGAACAAAAGTAACTGTTTGAAACCAGCGCAAAAAGCAATGACAGTTAAGCTGTATCCTACAAAAACATTGCTGAGCTGCGTGTGTTGCCAGACTGATCAGGAAAATCGATTCTCTTTTATTTCACTTACGCATTACCCGTGCATTCTGTTGTTGTGGGGAACGATAACCTGAGATGGAGTAGGTCTTTATAAATCGAGTACATTTATGTACGTGTAATCTGTCAGCTCAGATGTCGTACCGAATACAGTGGCCTCATGAACGTGGTTGTATTGATCTGGCAAGCCAATCCCAATTATTAAAATTAGGCGTGCCTTAAGCATATAATCATTACGTATAAACTAATATTAAAACTGCGGGAGAAGTTGATTCTCAACCTGAAGTGTAATACTTTTTTACGTACTTACATCTGAAGTGCTGAATTTCGTACCAGTGATTATTTTGGCAGCCATTACACACACTTACATATTAAGTCAAGAAATTCCTACCTTACGTTGCCACTTCGTAACAAAAAGACAGCCACTACAGATTCGGCAATGTGTTTCTCCCAACGGGACGTCACATATCGTGGCTTTTTTTTCCCATACCGTCTACGCTTACAACACGGATAAGTCCGTGTGTACACGACGACGGACAACAGACTTCGAGAATAATACCTCAAATTCTCAATTTCTTGCAGGATACACGCAGATCAAAACCACACGAAATGGCTCTGGAGCACTGAAAATTCAATTACTTTCTTAAGGAGAATTTACCAACTAACCCATAATAAATACAGATCGATGGAAACTTATTGCTTAAATGCAGAGTGGGGGCCAATGGATGCGACAAGGATCAGAGTACAGGCCAAAGTTGTAAGCTCAGAGAAAGTGTTCTCCTTTCTGGTGACATAGAGATCATAGTGCAATATGCTCTGCCTGCAAAAGAGAATATTTTGACACATGTCAGCAGTGATTGTCAGCTCCTAGAAGCTGCCGTTATAAACAGTGAATCAGTTATTTTGTAAAGCAAGAAAGTTGTTACTGTCGTGTGGCTACATCAAAACACTTAGGGTTATAGTCAGTGCTGAGATCTGTAACGTTAAACGTATCCTACAAACAGCTTAAAGTGTAAGACATTATTTTAAAGTCTTGTGTCGCCTTCAATGATTCAAATGCAAACGGGAGAGGAGGAATGTGTCTCCAAAACAATATATTTATGATTTATGCACCAAGTTTTAAACAGCAAATATACTGAGGAGCAAAAACAATGTGCCCAGTAGACTTATAGCGTATAGATCCACATTCAAAGCCGATGTAGAAGCGTTTTGTGTCATTGCTCGACAAGTATTTGGTAGATTGCTGGAGATATGTGGCAGGAGATGTCAAAGCACAGGTCACTCAGTCCTACATCTGTATTCCGCAAGCCGTTTTTATGTGTGGCGGAGGGTGCTTCTAGCAGCACTACCATATTCCCCCTTTCTCTCTACCGTGGTGCATGGGAAGAACGTCTGTCGATAAATTTACATACGAGCTCTAATTTCTCCGGTGGTCGTTAATTACTTGCCGGTGGTATATGGGCCAACGGTCTCTCTCCAGTGCTCACACCGGTTCCCGTTACATCACTGTCTGGGTAGGTTATTTCATGGATGGGTGACCATCCCGGGGTGCCGACCCCTGTTGGCAAGCTTGGTGTGCTCAGCTCTAGTGAGGCCGATGGTGGAGCCATTTGGGTGAGAGGTAGCTGCCGAAAACTGACAATGGCAGAGAGAGATGTGTGCTAATCACATTCCTATCCATATCCTCAGCCAGTGACGCCTATGGGAGGACGATGACGCGGCGGTCGGTCAGGCCTTGAGGGCCTGAACGGAAAGAGAGAAGTTGGTGGAATTTTGGCGAAGACCTGAAACACACCACCGTCCCAGACATGATCCACAGATTGCATATCACGCGAATACTTGGTGCAAGACGTCAACGTGCGTTCTCTGTCGCGATCCTGAAACCAAAGTACGATTCTGCGCTTGTGACACGAATAGTTACACTGCTGGCAATGAATATCGCTGACAGAGAAGATATGAAGCTGTGGGTGGCTCGCAATAATGTTGACGTAGTCCAGAGATATTATGGTACCTTCAGTTATTATTAAAGGTTCCATGGCAGCCCAGATGAATACCTCTCATACCACAATACTGTCCACCCCCAGCCTACGTCAGTATCGCAGTATATCGTACGTGCTATCATTTGCGTGGATGACGGCGCATGCTGACAAGACCATTGACCTGCTGTAGCAAGAAACAATATTGATGTAGACGATACGTTTCATTCGATCCACTGTCCGGTGTTGATGATCACGTGCCCACTGCCGTTCTAACAGGCCATTTGGATGGGTCAACATGGTAACTCACAGAGGCCGCCTGCTACAGAGTATATCGTAAAGAGGATGGACTTTATCAGTAAATGCTACTGAGCAACCTAGTAAACTATAAGTAGGCGTATGTGTTGCGTGCTAATACTTGTGATGATATGTTGGAGGAGCTATGTCTAACGAGGCAGACTGTATCCGGGTGCATCGTGGTAGGTGAGGAACTTACAGTAGGTGGAAATGGCAGCTGCCAAAGAGCATCGGCAGGCCATTAGTGATGAATGAACGACAAGAAAATGTATCCAACACTGTTCATTCACGCAATGTATTGTATTCTTGGTGGACTGACCTCTATCATTCATTTCGCTCCAGGCCAGTAGTAACTGGATTAATATTGAGCTCGACTGATTTGAAATACTTTAAGACAGTAAGGGCCCTACAAGGTGCGCTCTTGTATTGCTCAGCAGTAGCTGTTTACTTATCGTAGTCGGAAGTGACTGTGTTCTGAATTAGTGCTGTAACTTTAATTTATTGGTCAACATTTTCAGGAGGAATTGAGTAAACATAAAGTAATCACTAACAGTGCTAGACGTTTCTATCATGGCGTTGTTAATTAATCATAGAGATTTGCAAAGTTTGGGGATCGCTTTCGGGAACGGTCACCAAGAATTTCATACACTCAAATGATCATTTTGTCGGCGTCCGTATCTTAAATAACTATTATGCGTTAACAAGAGGATTTATTTGAGGCTTCTTCAGCTGGTTGTCGCACCTGGACTTGACTTAATAGTCTTTGCACGTCCAGATTCTAGACGGTATGAAGTTAGACGTAATCAAGATACCTTCCATTACGAATGTGGGTGCACTAAGCGACTGTGATGACTTTCAAATGATGGAGCACAGGATCAGTCGTCCTTTTCTTTCATATTTTAATAGGCAAATCTAGATTTCGGCCAACGCCTAGCCATTCTCTACGCACTATTTCATGGTATCAATGCATGTCCTAGTACGTCATCCCTTGTTGTTCGGGCTTATGTCACAATTCGTTCAAGACGAAATCGATAATACCATTCAGTCTATAATATCACTCAATAACTGACCTTCCGTTGCTCAGACCACCTCATCGCCAACCCAGACAGGATTATTTCGGCAACAGACTGAATATGGTGAGATGTTTTGGCGTTTACGCCACATCGCTGGGTACATTTTATTACGTTTTGCTGTCACGCTTTTAAGTACAGTACAGAAGGTAGAAAGATGGGTACACGTTAAGCCGTGCGACAGATGGTCTCTGAGCATGAGGACGTTGGGACGGAGTGTACTGACAACGAAGCCTGCGAGGCTTCGAACGAAAAAGCACACCGTCAGGTATCTGTACTTAATGTTTGAGTGTTGATATACGTATCTGACCACGCTACTGACGTTACTTGCACTGAGATATTATAACAATAATTTATACAGCTTTCAATTCACATTCAGAGAGTAATTACAAATTTCAGCTGCCATTGATATTGATTGATACGAAGAACGAATCACAATTGCACTCTCAGTGGGTAGGCGTCAAAATGTTAACACACGTCTATTATCAGTTTCCAAGGAGATAATACATGAATCGGTATATAAAATGTGATCACGCATAAAGACGGAACAGTTTTGGTACGGTAGGCGCTGTGAAGGAGTGGTAAGGTGCCGGGCAAACTTTAATTCAGACGTACTGTCAAATAAATTATCAACAAACAATCCTTAACAGTTACTATAGAACATATTGTCCTAATCCTTATAATATTTTCTTCCTTTAAAGTGTAGCCATTACAAACTTACTCTTAACTGATAATATTTACGCTCATGGAATATCGAGTGTAAAATATCGTTGATACAGTAGTGTCAAATTTGAGCACAAAGCCACTATAACATCAATTAAAAATTTTATCTCAAGCTCGGTCCGCCCCTGGTAGCCGAGTGGTAAGCGCGACGGAATGTCATACCTAAAATCCCGCATTCGATTCCCGGCTGGGTCGGAGATTTTCTCCGCTCTGGGACTGGATGTTGTGTTGTCTTTACCATCATCATTTCTTCCCCATCGACACGCAAGTCGCCGAAGTGGTGTCAGCTCGAAATACTTGTACCAGGCGAACGGTCTATCTGACGGGAGGCCCTAGCCACACGGCAATTCCATTTCCGTCTCAAGCTTGAAAACTACTTGTGATAAAAAATTTAAAATTCCCAGTGCTCATCAATTCAAACCTAAGACAATGTTCAGATAAATCCAACTCACCAAAAGCACTTGAAATACACAGTAAGAAATTGTAGCGGGACCCCCCATCATAAGTTTCGTACACACCAGTTTTTCTCGTGCTACAATTTAAACTTGGCTCGGTGTAGTTATCCAGTACTCGTGTATCAGTGCAACCAGGGCGTAGGGACAGTATAGTGACGGGTGTACAGACCGCCAACCGTTGCTTTCACCGCCGATCTGCTTCGGGCAACACCAGTCCTGTCGAACCGAAGCGCTCTTCCACGCAGAATGGGAGAACTCCTCCCCACATTACTTCTTTCGTGACATCCGCTCTCACCTACAACCTGGCCGCACTGCCACTCCAGGAGCGGTCAGGACGTCTTCCGGCACACACACGGCCTGCTCCCAGCACAGGGCACCGCTCGCCACCTTCCTCGTGCCGCAACTGACTCCAGACTCCTTCGCTACCCGTCAAATGCCACCTCGCGGACCACATTCGTCCCACACATCTCTCTATGACAAAGAGTTTTTACGCAACCAGCGATTCCATCAGAGGGGCACCAAATCGGAAAACACCAAAAACTTTTAGGAAGGTTTCGACGCACGGCAGAAACTGGTTAAAGTTAGCCTCGGAAGACGTACTTGTGGAATCTTCTGTTAATCTACAGTAAGTTGTCTAAGGTCGGTTTCCGTTGAGGCAAAATGTAATATCTCGTGTGAAGTGCGATTTCGTGTACTGCTAAACGTTTCCTTGGAAAATCTACATGTGCGATCTCGTGTGAATTCTGAGATAGTGTCGAGTATTTTATTGTGAAATTTGACGGCACTCCGGAAACTTTGCCGTAAGTAATAATTGTAGACTGGCTCTTGGAATCGTTTTCTTCGTTTTATAACTCTATCAATGAATGGGAAATCGTGCGCCATCCCAATATTTCGTAACTTCATTTTCTACTACCAATGAAAATTCTTTCATTTGAATCGTTAATCACTGTTTATTGCACTAACGTTAGCATCCGCGGCTAGCGGAGAAGAAACCGATCGACAACGAGTCCTCTTTAAAGTGGCCACCTGTTGTGGAAGGACATGTGAGTGCAGATATTACATTCAGAAATCCACCGTGTTTACTGCACCTAGCATATCTTTTTGGTGGGAAGTGTAACTTCAGAAATCCATAGTGAACCACATGAGGGTTACAATTTGCATTTGCCATGAAAGTGCTAATAAGAGAGGCGTTCAGTAACTAATGCAACATATTTTCTTTCCTGAAAGCAAGTACGCTTTAGTCAGGACTCGAATACGCCATGTTATTCCCCACACTTTTGGCTACAAATCCCTATTTTTCAACGTCATCTCTGTTCAACGGGACGGCCTTACGCCACCTTAGATAAAGCGCCTGAATGCCCCCCTGGTATCACTCCACTGGTCTATGTCGGAGACAATGTCTTCCTTTATCAATAACATCCCCATCATCCTCGCACTGCTTCCCGCAAAGGGCATCCTTCATTGAGTCAAACGGTTCAAAGGGCTCTGAGCACTATGGGACTTAACATCTTAGGTCATCAGTCCCTCAGAACTTACAACTACTTAAACCTAACTAACCTAAGGACATCACACACATCCATGCCCGAGGCAGGATTCGAACCTGCGACGGTAGTAGTCTCGCGGTTCCGGACTGCAGCGCCTAGAACCGCACGGCCACCACGGCCGGCATTGAGTCAAACAGATGGAAATCGGAAGATGCGAGATGAAAGATTGTAGGGCGGACAGGGAAGTACGGTCCAATGAAGTTTTGTATGCTCCTCTGGGGTGAGCAGATTTGTGTGAGGCCTTGAGTTGACATGGATCAGAAGAATTTCGTTTGCATTTTTGTGGCGACGAATTTCTTGAGGGTAGTACAACACAGTGTCAACAGCCTTGCCGCAATGGTAACACCGATTTCCGTCAGATCACCGAAGTTAAGCGCTGCCGGGCTGGGCTAGCACTTGGATGGGTGACCATCCGGTCTGCCGAGCGCTGTTGCCGAGCGGGGTGCACTCAGCCGTTGTGAGGCAGACTAAGGGGCTACTTGACTGAGAAGTAGCGGCTACGGTCTCGGAAACTGACATACGGCTGGAAGAGCGGTGTGCTGACCACATGCCCCTCAAAAAAAAAAAAAAAAAAAAAAAAGAATGGTTCAAATGGCTCTGAGAACTATGGAACTTAACATCTATGGTCATCAGTACCCTAGAACTTAGAACTACTTAAACCTAACTAACCTAAGGACATCACACAACACCCAGTCATCACGAGGCAGAGAAAATCCGTGACCCCGCCGGGAATCGAACCCGGGAACCCGGGCGCAGGAAGCGAGGACGTTACCGCACCACCACAAGCTGCGGACACACATGCCCCGCCATAGCCGCATCGAGTGACGCCTGTGGGCTGAGGATGACATGGCGGCCGGTCGGTAACTTTGGGCCTTCAAGGCCTGCTCGGGAGGAGTTTAGTTTTAGCTTTAGTACAACACAGTTCATAGTCACTGCACCATGAGGGAGGACATCAAACAGAAGATCCCCTTCAAAGTCACAGAACCCCTTTCGCATGAACTCATGGTCTGCGACCGCAGGTTTGAAATTTTTCGTCCGTTGAGAGGTGGTGTGGCGATTTTTTCTTTCCGATTCGTAGGGATGAATCCGAGTTTCATCGCCTATGACGATGTTTGACAAAAAGTTGTCACAATCAGCCTCGTAGCGCGAAAACAATTCTGCATAGACATTCACTCGTAGCACTTAATGGTTTTCTTTTAGGCGGCGGGGAATCCAGCAGGCACACGCCATTGAATACTCCAACTGGTGAACAAGTGTGTCAACACTACCAGTAGTGTCGTCTAGTTGACCAGCCTGGTGTTTGTACTTTGTGACCCGTAGACTTCTCGAACGGGTGTCCTTAAGTACCAACCCTGCAAGAGTCACAGCTGTATGCGGCCAGCCGGCACGCAAGACATCGTAAAGGTTTGCTCGACCATGTTGCGATGATGACAGACGCCACGCCTAACTACTGACGCTACTTTTGTTCACTGTCCGTAGACAAATGCTTCAAATGGCTCTGAGCACTATGGGACTTAACTGCTGAGGTCATCAGTCCCCTAGAACTACTTGAACCAACAACCTAAGGAAATCACACACATACATGCCCGAGGCAGGATTCGAAACTGCGACCGTAGCGGTCACGTGGTTCCAGACTGTAGCGCCTACAACCTCTCGGCCACCCCGGCCGGGCCCGCATCTCGCGGTCGTGCGGTAGCGTTCTCGCTTCCCACGCCCGGGTTCCCGGGTTCGATTCCCGGCGGGGTCAGGGATTTTCTCTGCCTCGTGATGGCTGGGTGTTGTGTGCTGTCCTTAGGTTAGTTAGGTTTAAGTAGTTCTAAGTTCTAGGGGACTTATGACCACAGCAGTTGAGTCCCATAGTGCTCAGAGCCATTTGAACCATTTGAACCCCGGCCGGCTGTCGGTAGACATTTTGCAAGCGCGTATGAGTATCTGCGATTCTCAGATTTTTTACCAAAAGAAACTGAATGTCAGCTCCCCAGTTGGGAACGCACATCCGTTACAGAAGTCATTTTGACGGCTACGCCGCCGCTTATCGGACCTTGATAAAATCCTAGGGACTGAGGCGGAAACATTCCATGATATCCCACAGCAACTTCCGAGCACTTTCAACTGAAAGTGCCCGAGAAGAAAAGGTGCTGCTTTACTTATTGAACGTTATTCGTAGTGTGAACGTGGAGTGCCTTAATTACTACACTTGACGTGTGGTATCGATAGCAACGATGCCACGGCATAATTTCAAAGGTTGGCACTACCACGAGACACCGACGATAGCGCCCTCTAGCCGGTGCTGTCGAGGTCTACGAGCTCCGCGACTGCTTCAGCCCATTTCATCAGGTGCAGCCAGCCAGAACACTTCGCTTCAGCATCACACCTACGTGCAAAGTGATGTAATCGTTTATCACCTTGTTTGTGCACCAGTAAACTACGGTCTTGCAGTACCGACTTGTAGTACCTCTTGCCGTTCCTACTCACGCGCCGCCTCCCAGGCGTCTCCTACCACCCATATATTCGTTACACTTGACGTCCCTGTGCATGGATGTATAATTAATGTGGTGGACAATACTTTAAGCAAGTACAGTCCCCCGTTGTTATCCGTCAGGCTCGTCGTCCCTCATTTAGAGAAAACTCTGTTACAACCAAATCCGCTCGGGGTAGCCGTGCGGTCTCAGGTGCCTTACCACCGTTCGCGAGGCTCCCGCCGTCGGAGGCTCTAGTTCTCCCTCTCCCCCATCGGGAATTGGTGTGCGTGTGTTGTCCTCAGCGTAAGTTGGATTATGTAGTGCGTAAGCCTAGGGAGCGATGACCTCAGCAATTTGGTCCTACAGGAACTTAGCCGGCCGGGGTGGCCGAGCGGTTCTATGGGCTACAGTCCAGAACCGCCCGACATCCTCGGCCATGGATGTGTGTGATGTCCTTAGGATAGTTAGGTTTAAGTAGTTCTAAGTTCTAGGCGACTGATGACCTCAGAAGTTAAGTCCCATAGTGCTCAGAGCCTACAGGAACTTACCACACATTTACAATACACAACTGCCTCATAGCCGAGTAGGTGACGGGTTCTGCGGCGACTTGGGTGAACCACAGCTGGTACTGCGGGTGCTCTCTTCTAATCTCGACGTTAGGTGCGTTCAACGCATCGCTGTGTGCGTCGGCAGCAGCGCTGGGTGAACGTGGGACGGTCGACGAGGCTTTCGCTACGTAGTCGGTGCTGTCTTAACAGCAGGGCAGGAGGCGCGGCTGTTGAATGCGCTGGGCCAATTTGAGCAATCTTGAACATTCGCTAGTTACAGCAGGACCATAAGTCACTCACCATGTGACGAGTTCAGCATCTATGGGGCGCGGATGCGAAATTCACTCTCATCATCTCTGACTCACGTCGCTGGCTTTAGCTAGGACCCTGTGTCGCCTTCATCGATCTGTGTCAGATTGTTAAACTCACTAGAGGACCGCTCCTACTGGTCCACATTTGTAGTATATGCAGGGCTTGGCCAGAAATGTGACAGAAGTGAGAGTTACACATAGCAAAACGTTAAGAAAAATAGCATATTTGCGCGGTTCTGGCGAAACACGATTCAGTAATGTTAGCGTAGTTTCCAGGCAACGCTTGGCGCGTGGAACAGAATACAGATCACGAATATTAGGGTCATATGTCGAGTCCTTCTGGAACACGCAACGTCTACATCTATATGGATGCTCTGCAAATGACACTTAACTGTCTGGCAGAGGGTTCATCGAAAGATCTTCACACTAATTCTGTATTATTCCAATCTCGAAGAGCGTGCGTAAAAAAACAGCTAAATGTGTCCGCGCGAGTTCTGATTTTCTTTGTTATTGTGATCATCGTTTCTCCCTATGTAGGTCGGCTTCAACAAAATATTTCCGCATTCGGAGGAGAAAGCTGGTGATTGAAATTACGTGAGAAGACTGCGCCAAAACGAAAAATGCCTTTGGTTTAATTATGTCCACCCCAAATCGTGTATCATGTCAGTGACACTCTCTCCCCTATTTCGCAATAATGCAAAACGTGCTGCCCTTCTTTGAACTTTCTCGATGTACTCCGTTAATCCTATCTGGTGAGGATCCCAGGCTGCACAGCATTACTCCAAACGAGGACGGACAAGTAGTCTCTTTAGTACACCTGTTACATTTTGTAAGTTTCCAAGTGTTCGGCTAATGAAACGCAGTCTTTAGTTCGCCTTCCCCACAACATTTTCTGTGTTCTTCCAATTTAAGATTCTAACTTCAAGGCATTCAGTTGAATTTACGGTCATTAGATTTGACTGATTTATCGTGTAACCGAAATTAAACGGATTCCTTTTACCAATCATGTGGATGACCTCACACTTTTCGCTATTTTGGGACAATTGCCAGTTTTCGCTCCATACAGATATCTTTTCTAAGTCATCTTGCAATTTGTTTTAATATTCTGACGACTTTACTAGCGATAAACGGCAGCATCATCTGCAAACAAAGAAGCCTGCTCAAATCGTCCCATAAATCGTTTATACAGGTAGGAACAGCACAGAGCGCATAACACTGCCTTGTCGAATGCCAGATATCACTTTTGTTTTACTCGATGGCTTTCCGTCAATTGCTGCGAACTGTGACCTATCTGACGGGAAACAAGGAATCCAGTCACATAATTGAGACGATATTCCATAAGCGCGCAATATCATTACACGCCACTTGTGTGGTACAGCGTCAAATACCCTTTGGGAATCTAGAAATACAGAATCAATTTGAAACCCCTTGTCAACAGCACGCATTTACTGTGAGTTCTGAGCTATTTGCGTTTCACAAGAACGATGCTTACTGTGACTCTTCGAGATAATTCATAATGTTCGAACACCATATAAGTTCAAAAATCTTGCTGTATATTGACCCTGATTTTTATTTTCAATTTTTACGTTATGCAACGGGCCCGGGTTCGACTCACGACCAGGTTGGAGATTATCTCCGCTGGTGGACTGGGTGTTGTGTTGTCGTCATCATCATTTCTTCCTCATCATCGCCACCCGAGTCGCCCAATGTGGCGTAGAAGACTTGCTTGGACTCGGCGGCCGTACTTCCCAGGATGGGGCCTGCCGGCCAACAATGCCACACGATGATTTCATTTTTCATATTAAATACCTTATATTTATTAACACTTTCTTAAAATGGATGGAATGGGAAAGCTAGGATAAATTTGGGACTACAAATATATTTCTCAAGATTGTAATTAAAGCGCCTGATCAGACAGGTAAGACAGAAAGTCCCGTTCATGGACTTCAATTGTAAAAATGGCTCTGAGCACTATGAAACTTAACTTCTAAGGTCATCAGTCCCCTAGAACTCAGAACTAGTTAAGCCGAACTAACCTAAGGACATCACATACATCCATGCCCGAGGCAGGATTCGAACCTGCGACCGTAGCGGTCGCGCGGTTCCAGACTGTAGCGCCTAGAACCGCTTGGCCACACCGGCCGGTCTTCAATTGTAATACGCTCTTTAATTCACAATAATAAAACAGCGTTTGGTGAGTATCTTCTAACATCAAAGCATGCTGTTGGAACTCTTGATACACATTTGTAAGTGCTTCGCAATGAACGTAAGGAGCGCTTGCGGACAATGCTGTAAGAAACTCAGATGTTTACACACTGTCTTCAATAGCCTGGTTACACATTAAATCACCTGAACGATTCTATAGACGTTGCACTTCTTAGAAATTTTGAAGGCCTCTTGCAATCGTCCACCTCGCCTCTGCCCATCTATGATCAACAGCCGCAATCGCAGACAAGAAACAATGTCTGCCCATCGGCTCACACGCCGTCCTAGAAGCAGTTCAGGGTGCGGACTGACTTCCGGGCACGCTGCAAAACTGCACGCCGTAGAGCGCCACCGAGCAGAAGCAGATGGAAGTAACCGTAACTGCCACACCCGCTTCACTCTACCTTCAGCTGCAGTGTATAGTTCTATTTCTATAATTTATGATTTTAAGTTTTTAATGATTCATACTTACAACGTTTTTTTTTCTATTTTTTAATATTTAATGACACTTTATGCAGGTATAGGTCCTGTACATAGTTCCTCTTCTGTAGCATTACAATCCTTATGACTTTCACAATTTAGCATCCGTTGTTCTAGGCCTACATTTTCAATATATCAACAAAAACTCTTATACAGTTTCAGTTTTTGTACTGCCAGTGTAAGACATTATGGTTTTGTACTTTCAACGATCCACCCTTTTAATGTATTAACTCATGAATTAAGTTTTACCTACTTCATTTCCACTTTTATAGTCTACTATCTTATACCAGGTTACATCTTTACTCATCCATTGGTCTATGCTTTATGTACTTCAACAGAAGATTTTTTACGAAATTTTTTATTTACGTAATAATTTCAATGTGGGTCCCTCTGCTGTTGAGCCCATAGCAAACCGGCCACATCACCCTCGTGTCCCCACTCTTGCTTTCTTCCCTCGCTCTCAAACCCTCTCGCTACATTTTGTAATTTTACTATTTTCTACCGTTTACATTCTACATTTCCATTGTTCTACATTATTAGTATTTCAACGAAAAACTTTATAAGATTATACCTTGTGTTATATTATCAAGTTCCTTCTTGTTAAATTAATAACATCCCCACCACCTGTTCCTTGCTTCCTTTCCCCTCCCCATACACTCTCACTCCATTTTCTCTCCTCCACTCCCCTCACATCTCTAACATATTCGTATTTAAAACATGGACTACAGCAGCAAAAGGCAGTACTCTGATACATGATTCTCAGTAGGGAAGTCGGGTTGCTGACGCAACTACTTTGGTAAATTCAGCATTTATGAACAATTCCTTTTTTCCACTTATTAAATTGTACGACAGTAAAGTTTCATATTTAGTTGTACATTGTTTTAGATCTGAAGACGATCGTCAGTGATGAAAACATATAATCTTATCAAATTTTTCAAATGACACCAAACAATAAATGAGAATTATCTCAAATAAAGCGAATGTTACAAAATTTTTAGATATTGGAGTTAATAGTTATTCATAGGGACTCGCAAATTTTACATATCACATGGAGGGACCAATATTTTAAATTTTACTCAGGGCCTATACCTCAGCTGACCATTGCGCATTAAATGGGCATTTATTTTAGGATCATATTGCTGGTGATAGCACCTGGACGGGACTTTACAGTCTTTGCACGACCAGGACTGGGAAGCTACCAAGTTTGACGAACTCTGTGACATCATTCAGTAACTCATCTCAGATAGGCATCTACAATGCATCTTGATGTGCTACAGACGCATGAACTTCTGGTACATAATGGTATATACATGCACTTACCCTTATGTTCGTGAAACGTATTAAATACAATATATTTACAAATTAACATACCTGAGAGTCATCTGAGACATCAGGAATGGATTCTAGATCCTTCTCGGAAATATCAGTATCACCGGAAGTATACTCGCCATCCTCTGTCATGTTCAATCTTGACCTAATCTCAGAAGAAGTACACAGGTTGTTTTTACTAGCTGCATTTTCTATGTCGCTTACATTATTTTTCCGCAGCAAACGGACACTGGCGCTTACCATTATGCTTCGGTCTGTCATCTGATGAGTCAATATAGAACTACTAATAAGTGCATTGCAGGGTGCACCTTACACGTGGCGTCAGGAGCCGTCTATCGCAAAATACACGGGGATGGCGCTTAGCATTGTGTTCCCCCCAACCGCTCATTTCTACATCTACAGCTACACCTACATGGATTCTCTGCAAATCACATTTAAGTGTCTGGCAGAGGGTTCGTCGAACCACCTTCACAATTCTCTATTATTCCAATCTCGCATAGCGCGCGGAACAAGTGAACACCTATATCTTTCTGTACGAGCTCTGATTTCCCTTATTTTGTCGTGGTGATCGTTCCTCCCTATGCAGGTCGGTGTCAACAAAATATTTTCGCATTCGGAGGAGAAATTTGGTGATTGCAATTTAGTGCCAAATCCAGCATCATTTCTGTGACACTCTCTCCTATATTTCTCGATAATACATAACGTACTGCCTTTCTTTGAACTTTTTCGATGTTCTCTGTCAGTAAAGAGGACGGACAAGTGTAGTGTAGGTGTATTCATCTCTCAAAGCTATCCATTCTTCTTCTACTGTAACTCTTTCTCCCGTTCTTGTTAATCGCTCATTAATGCTCTCTCTTCAACTTTCTATCACCTCTGATTCTTTCAGTTTATCCAGGTCCCATCTACTAAAATTCCTCGCTATTTGCAGTTTCTTCAGTTTTAGTCTACAGTTCATAACCAATAAACTGTGCTCAGAGCCCACATCGTCCTCTGGAAGTGTCTTATAATTTAAAACCTGCTTGCTAAGTCTCTATCTTACTATTATATAATGTATCTGAAATCTTGCGGTGTCAGCAGGCCTCTTCCACGTATGCAGCCTTCTTTCATGATTCTTAAAACAACCGTTAGCTATGATTACGCTATGCTCTGTGCAAAATTCTACCAGGCGGCTTCCTCTTTCATTCCTTACCCCTAGTCCATATTCACCTACTACTTTTCCTTCTCTTTCTGTTCCTACTATCGAATTGCAATCCCCCATGACTATTAAATTTTGGTCACCCTTAACTATCTGAATAGTTTCTTTTATCTCATCACACATGTCTTCAATTTCTTCATCATCGGCGGAACCAACTGGCATAAAAACTTTTACCACTGCGTTAGGCGCTGACTACTTGTCTGCCTTGGCTCTAATAATGCGTTCACTGTGCCGTTAGTAGTAGCTTACCCGCACTCCTATATTTTTATTCATTATTAAAGCTACTCCTGCAGTACCCTTATTTGATTTTTTATATAAAAGCCTGTATTCACCTGACCAGAAGTTCTGCTCCTCCTGCCACCGAACTTCACTAATTTCCACTACATGTAACTTTAACTCATATATTTCCTTTTTTAAATTTTCTAATCTACATTCCGGATTAAGGGATCTGACATTCCAAGCTCGGATCCGTGGAACGCCAGATTTGGTTCTGCTGAGAACGACGTCCTGAGTAGTCCCCTACCGGAAATCCCGAATGGGGGACTATTTTACCTCTGGAATATTTTGCCCAAGAGGATGCCATCATCATTTAACCTTAGAGTGAAGCTGCATGCCCTCGAGAAAAATTACGGCTGTAGTTTCCCCCTGCTTTCAGCATTATTTCAAAATTACTGTACTGGAATAACAGAATATCAATGTTGTTGTAGTTGTCCTGAGACTGGTTTGATGCAGCTCTCCATGCTACTCTATCCTGTGCAAGCTTCTCCATCTCCCAGTACCTACTGCAAACCACATCCTTCTGAATCTGCTTGGTGTATTCATGTCTTGGTCTCCCTCTTCGATTTTTACCCTCCACGCTGCCCTCCAACACTAAATTGGTTATCCCTTGATGCCTCAGAACATGTCCTACCAACCGATCCGTTCCTCTAGTCAAGTTGTGCCATAAACTTTTCTTATCCCCAATCCTATTCAACACCTCCTCATTAATTATGTGATCTAACCATCTAATTTTCAGCATTCTTCTGTAGCACCACATTTCGAAAGCTTCTATTCCTTCTTGTCTAAACTATTTATCGTCGATGTTTCGCTTCCATACGTGGCTACATTCCATACAAATACTTTCAGAAACGACTTCCTGACACTTAGATCTATACTCGATGTTAACAAATTCCTCTTCTTCAGAAACGCTTTCCTTCCCATTGCCAGTCTGCATTTTATATCCTCTCTACTTGGACCATCATCAGTTAATTTGCCCCACCAAATAGCAAATCTCCTTTACTAAATCTAACACCCTCAGCATTACCCGACTTAATTCAACTACATTCCACTATCCTTGTTTTGCTTCTGTTGATGTTCATCTTATATCCTCCTTTCGAGACCCTATCCATTCCGTTCAACTGCTCTTCCAAGTCCTTTGCTGTCTCTGACAGAATTACAATGTCATCGGCGAACCTCAAAGTTTTTATATCTTCTCCATGAATTTTAATTCCTACTCCGAATTTATCTTTTGTTTCCTTCACTGCTTGCTCAATATTCAGATTGAATAACATCGTGGAGAGGCTACAACCCTGTCTCACTCCCTTCCCGACTTCTGCTTCCCTTTCATGCCCCTCAACTCTTATAACTGCCATTTGGTTTCTATATAAATTGTAAATAGCCTTTCGCTCCCGGTATTTTACTGCTGCCACCTTTAGAATTTGAAAGAGAGTATTCCAATCAACATTGTCAAAAGCTATCTCTAAGTCTACAAATGCTGGAAATGTAGGTTTGCATTTCCTTAATCTAGCTTCTAAGTTAAGTCGTAGGGTGAGTATTGCCTCACGTGTTCCAATATTTCTACAGAATCCAAACTGACCTTCCACAAGGTCGGCTTCTACTAGTTTTTCCAATCGTCTGTAAAGAATTCGCGTTAGTATTTTGCAGCCGTGACTTATTAAACTGATAATTCCGCAATTTTCCCATCCGTCAACACCTGCTTTCCTTGGGATTGGAATTACTATATTCCTCTTGAAGTCTGAGGCTATTTCGCCTGTCTCATACATCTTGCTCACCAGATGGTAGAGTTTTGTCAGAACTGGCTCTCCCAAGGCCGTCAGTAGTTCTAATGGAGTGTTGTCTACACCCGGGGACTTGTTTCGACTCAGGTCTTTCAGTGCTCTGTCAAACTCTTCACGCAGTGTCATATCTCCCATTTCATCTTCATCTACATCCTCTTCCATTTCCATAATATTGTCCTCAAGTACATCGCCCTTGTATAGACCCTCTATACACCTTCCATCTTTCTGCTTTCCCTTCTTTGCTTGGAACTGTGATTCCATCTGAGCTCTTGATATTCATACAAGTGGTTCTCTTTTCTCCAAAGGTCTCTTTAATTTTCCTGTAGGCAGTATCCATCTTACCCCTAGTGAGATAAGCATCCACATCCTTACAATTTTCCTGTAGCCATCCCTGCTTAGCCATTTTGCACTTCCTGTCGATATCATTTTTGAGACGTTTGTATTCCTTTTTGCTTGCTTCATTTACTGCATTTTTATATTTTCTCCTTTCATCAATCAAATTCAATATTTCTTCTGTTACCCAAGAATTTCTACTAGCCCTCGTCTTTTTACCTACTTGATCTTCTGCTGCCTGCACTACTTCATCCCGCAAAGCTACCCATTCTTCTTCTACTGTATTTCTTTCCCCCATTCCTGCCATTTGTTCCCTTACGCTCTCCCTGAAACTCTGTACAGCCTCTGGTTTAGTCAGTTTATCCAGGTCTCATCTCCTTAAATTCCCACCTTTTTGCGGTTTCTTCAGTTTTAATCTACAGTTCACAACCAATAGATTGTGGTCAGAGTCCACATCTGCCCCTGGAAATGTCTTACAATTTAAAACTTGGTTCCTAAATCTCTGTCTTACCATTATATAATCTATCTGAAGTCTGTCAGTATCTCCAGGCTTCTTCCATGTACACAACCATCTTTTATGACTCTTGAACCAAGTGTTAGCTATGATTAAGATAGGCTCTGTGCAAAATTCTACCAGGCGGCTTCCTCTTTCATTTCTTACTCCCAATCCATTTTCACCAGCTACATTTCCTTTTCTCCCTTTTCCTACTACCGAATTCCAGTCACCCATGACTATTAAATTTTCGTCTCCCTTCACTATCTGAATAATTTCTTTTATTTCATCACACATTTCTCAATTTCTTCGTCATCTGCAGAGCTAGTTGGCATATAAACTTGTAGTACTGTAGTAGGCGTGGGCTTAGTGCCTATCTTGGCCACAATAATGCGTTCACTATGCCGTTTGTAGTAGCTTACCCGCATTCAAATTTTTTTATTCATTATTAAACCTACTCCTGCATTACCCCTATTTGACTTTGTATTTATAACCCTGTATTCGCCTGACCAAAAGTCTTGTTCCTCCTGCCACCGAACTTCACTAATTCCCACTATATATAACTTTAACCTATCCATTTCCCTTTTTAACTTTTCTAACCTACCTGCCGGATTAAGGGATCTGACATTCCACGCTCCGATCCGTAGATCGCCAGTTTTCTTTCTCCTGATAACGACGTCCTCCTGAGTAGTCCCCGCCCGGAGATCCGAATGGGGACTATTTTACCTCCGGAATATTATACCCAAGAGGACGCCATCATCATTAACCATACAGTAAAGCTGCATGCCTTCGGGAAAAATCTACGGCAGTAGTTACCCCTTGCTTTCAACCGTTCGCAGCACAGCAAGCCGTTTTGGTTAGTGTTACAACACCAAATCAGTCAATCATCCAGACTGTTGCCCCTGCAACTACTGAAAAGGCTGCTGCCCCTCTTCAGGAACCACGCGTTTGTCTGGCCCCTCAAGAGATACCCCTCCGTTGTGGTTGCACCTACGGTACGGCTATCTGTATCGCTGAGGCACGCAAGCCTCCCCACTAACGGCAAGATCCATGGCTCATGGGGGGGGGGGGGGGGGGGGGAAGAATATCAATATGAAATAGAAATTCAATTATCCACATTTACTTTACATAATGGGCAACCTCTCACATCGTCTTTGCTCAAAATTCTCCGTAATATTCAATTGCTTTGCAAAACATATAAAATACGTACATACCAGGCAACAGATTACTGTGGGAAAGGATCAAAACCTAGGCGAAAAGGTCAGTCCACAATAATTTACACTGACAGGAGCATACTTTTATGCAAAGGGTGCAGCAAGTTTGTATGACGTCTGTGTAGTGGATGATATTACTGTTATACTAAACTGTAACACTTAGCAGTCATCAAGTACCACATAAATATTGTCCTTCCTTCAGTAATAAATATGGTCCAGTAAAAGTCAAACAGAAATCTGATTATTCATTGTCAGTTCTGGTTCTTCAATACCCTTACTTAAATAGAGCAATTGAACATTTTATTTAATACCTCAAGAATATCTGTATTGCTTACCAGTTACGTTTCCCTTTACTGAATGCAACCTGAACCCTTACAGCAACATTCCATGTTTCCATGGTTTGCTAAATATATAACCAGAGTTGTGAATATGAAGCTAAAATTCGTTGTGGCAATCTTTTAATACCACCGTATCACAAAACATGTAAGCAGAATGCCGAGCAGCTACTTATCGAAGATGTCGTAGCCACCTACCTTCTGTGAGCTGAAAATAATTTACTGATGCTGCGAGTGGTTCGCCTGTGAATGTCTACGAGCAGAAGTGATTTTAATTAAGATACTGATCGAATTAAGCTTACTTAAAATATGCGCTGCGTTTAGAACACAGAAAGACCAATTCTGGAACTTACGTTTGACGAGCAAAAAAATGCAAAATGTGTTTGGTGAGTGAAATACCGACCTGCTAAACTCTATCGAGAATTAAATGTTGTGCATAAACAGAAAGGAATCTGCTCCACTGAATCATAATCATCGAAGCTACTTTCCTATAGCATTAAATGCCAGAACCAGATAAATATCGAATAGTCATCATGGGTCGCCTCACACTGAGAAATGGCAAAATGTTACCTTGTGATCCGGAACAGTTGAATAAGAGGGAGTTTATACGTCACTGAAGCACTTTTCCACATACCAGCCCATTACTACTTTCATACAATGCTCACTCTCTCTGTCTGTTCATGTATTCTGCAATCGTTTTCAGTAGCACGCCATTTTACAGTACAAGGAAGTGTACCTTTCTGTGCCAGTTTCATGAACAGAGTAAGAAGAACACACGCACTTTGTTTTTCTTTATACCATTGCAACGCCTTACCTAACGGCCGTGCGCGGTAGCTGTACGGTCAGGGACGCCTTGCCACCGTTCGTGCGGCTCCCCCCAACGTGTTTCGAGACCTCCCTCGGGCATGGGTGAGTGTGTTGTCCCTAGCGTAAATTAGTTTCAGCTAGAATAAGTGGTGTGTAAGCCTATCGACCGATGACCACAACAGTTTGGTCCCATAGGAACTTACCACAAATTTTCAAATTACCTGGCCTAACCGCAGTATGCTTTCCCTCCTGACAGTGCATGTCGATAATTTTCGAGCGACGTTTGGTGTTGTCTCCTGATCACGGGGTCCTGGGTTCTATTAATGGCCGGGTTCGCGAATTTTCTCTGCTCGTGGACTGAATGTTTGTGTTGTCCTCATCATTTCATCCTCATTATCATCCTGAACATCGTTCATGACAGTGGCAAGATTGTACTGTGTAAAAATTGGACTGTGTAAAAATTGGGACTTCGATGACCACGCACTCGAGCGCCCCACAACTCAAGCATCATATCATCGCCCCTGGATGCTTTGGCCTCTCACACCCCAAAGAATTCTCATAGGGAAATTACTGTGGCAGACGCAGTGAAAGTGGATTAGTGGATTCAGAGACAACACCAAACGTCGCTCTAAAATTATCGACATGCACTGACGTGAATAAATTGAAGTTGGGAACCTTGCAAGTACAAAGAACACTTTAAAGGTAAGGCTGCGTGACACTTTCGGCAAGTAAACAATAAGCAAAAGTTCAATACAGCCAGACTGCCAGAAGAGCCATCACACGCCGTGTCAAGATTCATCAAAATGGATGTTGCGAGTGGCATTTGACGGTTACTACAGATTTGCTGATGTGCTGAACAGCTAACATGGCAGATCTTCAGGACATTCTCGTAGTAAACGATAGGCAGAAATGTCTCCAGCAACGGAAGAAGGGAAACAAGATGTACGTGGTTACGGATGCTGATTAAAAAGCGACAACCATTAATTTAACACATTGGGTAATGCAAAAAATTTCACTTTGTCCTCTTTTGTGCTATACGTCGAACATCACATTTTGAGGTTGAGGCAAAGACCATGTCTCCACTAAACTACTCGTTTCCTGCCCTGAAGCTGATTGGTTTCAACCAAAATTCACACATAGTGAGGACTAAAACGTATGATACAGAATCCCTTCCTATGTTGAGCAGTAATGTCTCTTGGGTTTTCTTTTTATTCAGCGGAGATGGGACCAGGTTAAGCAATAATTTAAGTCCTTAACGATTACGAAAGACAAAAGTAGAAATCAGAGGGGGTAGGGAGTGTGCTTAACGCAACCACTTCGTGTTATACATCGTGATATAATTTCATGGTCCATTGTACAAGCACAGTCCATCGCAAAAACTAGCAACAATCTCTTTGAGCACAACAAAAACTCTTATATGGCGTGAATACCTGACTTTTAATGTGCAAGACATATTTATGAGAACAGTATAATATAGCTGATTTCACAGCGATTCCAAAGATAGAGTAAGTTTCTTCTGAAATAGTAAAATGGTTCAAATGGCTCTGAGCACTATGGGACATCTGAGGTCATCAGTCCCCTAGAACTTAGAACTACTTAAACCTAACTAACCTAAGGACATCACATACATCCATATCCGAGGGAGGATTCGAACCTGCGAACGTAGCAGTAGCGTGGTTCCAGACTGAAGCGCCTAGAACCGCTCGGCCACTTCGGCCGGCCTGAAATAGTATTTTAGTATTTCAGTAAGAAATACATTTAAGACATTTAAAAAGAAGTTTAATACGTTACTGCAAGTTTTCTTTCCATTAAGTGCGGAACGATAGCAACTAAAGACCGTAGTGTGATAATGGGTTTCATAGGAGGTTTCGAAAATCCGGTTGCAAGTGAACAAGGAAAGCTGTGGCCTAAGATTGACTGTTTCTAAAGTAGTATTTATGCAGAAGATGTTGAAGGACGAGAGATCATAATTTACAAATATAAATCCAATACAAACACATAATCTGAATTAATATTATTAGAACATAAATCAAAATGTTTAATCCTCTATATTACGGATTTCGCATGAAAATTCCTTTAGGATGCGTCACCTTACAGATAAACTCTCCGTGCTTTTAAATTTCGTAATAATTTAACACATTTCATTTTGATGAGATGGGAGGAAGGTTTCACGGTTTAATAGCAAACTCCAGTATGGTTACACATAGATTCTAATAGATTTCATAAGTAGTAGAAAAAATCCTTCTAATACTAAATAACAAAGTGTTAGCCATCAGGCAGCGTATTTCTTTTATTGTCTATATTTTTATGCATCGCTTTGTGACATCACATCCCTTAAACCAGGGAGAGACGAGGGAGGAGAGGGACATCTTTACACGCATGTTGTGGGTGTGAGTTGAAGTTGTGGCAGGTCAATTCGACGTACAACGTATTTGCCTTTTTCAAACATAACGCAGGTTGGAAACAGTGTACGAAGACGTGGGATGTGCGACTGCGATCAGTTGTTTAGGTAACAAGAGGGCTATTCGGAAAGTAAGGTCAGACGGTCGCGAAACTGAGACTAGAGTAAAAATCAAAAACGTTTTATTTGCATCAGTTAGCTACATCCTCTACCTACTCCTCTACACAATTGCCAGTTTTCGTAGCTTTGTAGAAAATATCCAATATCTGGTCTACGGTTCCCGCTACTTCGCTTGTTTACAGTTCTTTTCTGTGCCAGAATGTTGTCTTCATAGCCAGCGGTTCGCGTGAGCAGAGAAGAACATCAGAGGAAGCAAGTCCAGTTTGTCGGGTGGGTGACTAAACACTTCCTATCGAAAACGCTACAGGGCCGTCCTCGTTGTCCCTGCAGCTTCCGGCAGAGAATTGTCATGAAGAAGGAAATGCATGACAGGTACATTACGTGGGGTTGCATGAAATCAAGCGAAACCTCGCAGCGGATACCCAGATTTGGTGGGAGACACTATTGTTCTATACATTTTTACGTGCTCACTCGATGTTCAGAACTGAAAGGAACGACGTGACGCGGTCGACAGGCTTACTGGAGGCACTACCCTATACATCTTCGCGGAGCGTCGTCTGATTCTTACTGTCGCTTCCATTTTATGAGCTTTCGGAATAACCCACGTAAATACGGAACTACGAAGACATCTTTTATTTATCAGTGTTAACCTTGCATATAACTATACAACCTGACAGCAAAATTGAGCTTTGGGACTGAGGACCTAGAAACAACTGCAGCCACCATATTCATTACATTACTCAGATGAAACCTTCTAGTCGGATTTGTGGAGGACTGTTGTTGTACCAGACAGGAGCTCTGATTCGTAAATAGTATGGCTAGTTGAAAAGGAGAAGAGGGATTGAAAGCGTGATATATATATTTGCGTACAATAAAGTCCTTCCCTCTAAAATCTCTCTCCTTCATACCACCTCTGTGTTACTATAGATGACAGTACAAATAAGATCTGCAGTACACATGAGGTGCCTATTTGTCTCCACCACCCTGAGTAGAATGCATAATTTCTAATTAATGTTCACCATCTGCGGTCTTCTACCGTTGTTGTTCCCTGTGCAGAAAATAGCACGTTGGTCGTGAATCCGATATCCTGAGGCTGTAAGAAACTCCCAGCGAGGAACTGATATTATGTAAATAATTAAATTTTCAATTGTTTTGTTTATAGGGGATGCCATTCGCTTTTCAATTAGCAGAACAGCAGAAACTGCTCAACTCTATTCCACTTTAGGAATCACAAATGATCTCCAATCTTCATACTTTCATAAAAACAAAATAATGATCTGCGTATTTGTGTAATTACTATCAGATGGTTCTCAATTAGATGTCCACAAAACCAGAAATTGCTAGTAAAGTCTTAACAGACCGCTGCAGATAACGTGTCCGTCCTGCGAGACTGCCGAGGTAACTCTGATCATACAGCCGAACAACATTTTTCCGCGATCCAGTTTAGGCTCTATCCGAAGAACACAGAAGTGCTTCATCTGCCATTTCGTTAGCAGTTGTTTATTTTTCTGCTGGCTATTAATACTTGTGAAATAATTAATTCACAGCAAGCTACTGAGAGATGCTTTAGTACGAAATGGCAGTAAATACGCTCTTTAGTTTTTCTAATGTTAATAACGGAAGATTATCATTTTGGCGGGAAATTTCCGAACGCAGCAGCGGAGGAGGACCGCAATTTAGGTGGTCTTTCTCACGATACCCATGCCGAACAAACCATCTGTCATTGGTACCACACCACATTACGTCTTTTTCCCACTGTGGGCTCTTGAGCTGCTGTAAGAAGAGCGTCTTGTATCTGAATATGACGGCTGTAAGGCCAGAAATATTACACAATAGACTTCAACCACTGGTAATGCCACGAACTACAGAAAGCTCTAGCTTGAATTTCTAGGGCGCCGCGGTACTAACTACTTCCAGGACGTGCTCTGCTGCCGGGGCACTCTGCGCAGGGTCAGCTGTGCCAACGCTGGCAAATCCGGAATTTATACGGCCGGCGGGTTGGGTTCGTAGCGGAAGTCATTGCCGCTGCATAATACTCTGGCCGGGTCGGCGCGTGGTGTGCGCCGGGGGGCGACGCCTGCGACGAAGCGGCGGGTGAGCCGCACAGCCGTTCACAGGGAGATTTCAATTTGGAGCGAGGCACAGAGCTAACGGCTTAGCGTTCAGGAGTCGGGGCTCAGTGTGGTGAAAGCGGCGCCTCCCGCCAGTAATTGCAACTCGATCGTGTATCTCGCGGCGAGAGAGAACTGTCTGCCACCAGTAGCTCAGACACCTGCTGTAATATCGTGGCTGAGCACGTAGCTGCAGCGTGCTAAAAGGCACCGACATCTCTCCCTGCACTACAAAAGTATACATGGTGCGTTCAACAAGTACTGCAACATTTTTTTTCCCAGTCAATTTTGGTAACATTGTGGGATACTCTCTCCTCAGCCCCTATAGTTTTATGACGTTCGATAGTTGACGGTGCTATACGCAGACTTCAAAATGTCATCTCGAACAGAGGTGCATTCCAGGCAAAGACCTATCATTGAGTTTCTTTTCATGGAAAACCAGAGCATCACAGATATCCATAGGTGCTTGCAGAATGTCTACAGAGACCTAGAAGTGAAGAAAAGCAGGGTGAACAGTTGGGCGTGTCGTCTATCATCATCGCAACAAGGTCGCGCAATTCTGTCCGATGTCCCGCGTGCCGGCCGGCCTCACAGAACTGCGATTCCTCCAATGTTGGAACGTGCGGACAAATGGCTCAAATGGCTCTGAGCACTATGGGACTTATTTGCAGTGGTCATCAGTCCCCTGTAACCTAGAACTACTTAAACCTAACTAACCTAAGGACATCACACACACCCATGCCCGAGGCAGGATTCGAACCTGCGACCGTAGTGGTCTAGCGGTTCCTGACTGTGGCGCCTAGAACCGCTCGGCCACTCCGGCCGGCTGAACGTGCGGACACTCTTAGTGGAGATGATCGACGGAGCACAGTCATGCACCTCGCTCCACAAGTGGACGTCGATCTTGGTAGTGTTGACACGCTTGTGCACCAGCTGGATTACTCAAATGTGTGTTGCCACTGGGTTAGTCACCGCCTAAAAGATCGTAAAGAGCAACGAACAACTATAACTGGTAACTATATTTTATCGAACATCGTCACATGCGATAGACATGGGGTCATCACTTCAAACCGGAAACAAACCGGCTATCCATGGAGTGCTACCAAACCACATGTTCTCCAAATAAAAAGTTCAAACCTGCACCCTCACACGGTAATGTCATGGCGACAGTCTTATCTGAAGGGATTATTCTGTTTGTTGTGCCACCTTTAGGTTATTGAAGAAAAATGCAAACGACCTTCCCTTCTCCATGACAACGCAAGGCCTCACATGAATCTGCCCACTAGAGAGACGATCACAAATCTTCAGTGCACTGTTCTTCCCCATCCGGTATACAGCCAGGATTTCACACCTTTCTACTTCCATCTGTTTGGACCACTGAAGGTTGCACTCTGCAGGAAGCAGACATTAGCTCCAACGTCGTCCGGTCGAGTGGTACCACGTGGGCGCACAGACCCTTCCAGTAAGTTTGTGCAAGGCCGTCCCTTTGAACGGAGATAACCTTGAAAAATAGGATTTTGAAGCCAGAAGAGTGGTCTATAATATGCCGTATTGGAATCCTCAATAAATCTAACCTGCTTTCATTGAATTAAGAATTAAAAACAAAAAATTTGAAAAAAGTCTATTGTACTAACCTTTTGGACAACCCTCGCAGAAAGCGCTACACTCTTGGCCAAACACAATAGTTGTTCCAGTGCTTTCTAAAAGTTTAACTGTAGATAGCCTATAGAGATATTTTGCACCTTTATTCACTGGACCCCCTCCAGTGTCTGGATCTAGAATAGACCCGCAGCGATTCCTTGCCTGTTGTAAGAGGCAACTAACAGGAATCTTTATATTGTCACGTTTTTACCTCGATATTTTGACTGTTCTTTGGAGTACTGAAAGTGTTCGCTCTTTTCTCTTTTGTAAAGCTTTTTCCATCGCCTTTGTTTTGGATTTTTAAATTCTGGTCCCCTTTTTGGGCTTGACCTCCCTTTTCCATTTTTACGGAAGTGCAGGTAGTTTGATGAAGGACGCCTTACTGTGGTAGATTAACTCTCCACTACGCACTGTTATCTTTCGCACCTCCCAATCAAGTTGATCTATCTTTGCAACCAAAATGCAATGCACTAGCCAGTCCATTGCGGTGGGGTTGTCACGCGTGCTCTTGGTGGTAACCCCTGACAACATCTGAGCTGTAATATCCCTGTGTCAGCCAAGAAGTACCTACCACTTCTGGTTACCAAGACTCCAGATGGCAGCAACTGTGCCACGAGGTCTTTGCCCTGGCGGGGCGGAGCCTATTGAGAGAGTAAGTGGCACTGGAGTGGTTGATCTACAATGAAACGTATCAAACTTAATGGTAGCCATGCCAACACGACCGTCTCAGCAGTCAGGAAAAGTGATTTTAATGCAGAGGTTTACAGCCCTATGGCATTTCCGTTTTTGACCATGCTTCAAGATGCGAGCCAGGTAAGGAGAAATGGTATTGGACATTTTGCCAAGCTCTTGGTTTATTCCTGAACTGGTAGCAGATATTTCACTATAACGAAGTCACTGTTTCTCATCTAAAACAATAAATATCCATTTAGGACGGCTCCTGTACGAGAGAAATGGATCTTAACAGTAATCAAAACATCACACATCAGCCAGTTATGGACACTTCAGGCTTGTGCCAAGACAGGAGAGATAACAATCGCAATTTATGCTCAATAGAATTCAAGGCGTTAATTTCCATCGGGATCTACCGCTACAAACAAATGAAGAAATGTGTACTAATCTGGTACGGCTTGGAGTCCATTCTGGCACTTCCTTCTGGATCGAGAGGATCCTCCTCGCTGCAGCTGCGGTGTTCTACTGACGATAGCGCATGTTGTGGTGTTGAGTCCGCCCTGCCGGCCGCCGTACGGCACGCTCTCCACCCACCTACCATATTATGGTTGTGGAAGACGAGACAGCCACTTCCAAAGTGTTTCATTCCTGATGGAGAGCAGATTTATCTAAACTATAATGCTCCACTACTTTGAGTATTAGGGGTAGTTATCGGGGTACAGCCCCCCCCCCCCCCCCCAATTGCAGTGCGTACCCCCCCTGTGACCACAGGTTACTTACTTCCCACCTTACCTTATTGTGCCTTTGAACCTTCTTGTGGAAGATACTGCCTGGGTTATCTCTATTTCCTTTTACCCATCGTGTTACAACTACTGTCACGCCCTTTTTCAAACACTTTGACTTACTTAAATAGTTGGAGCAACCAAGCCCCATATTTTCGCTTTCTACCTTTTAATTTGTTTCCCTCACGAAATGGAGGGAGTGATGATCCTGTAGTTTAGTCCCTTTAAACACATAATCATCATCATCAATCATCAGCTTTATTCATGGGACTTAGTATACCTTCCTGGATAACCGCACAGATTTGGGGAGGTGCGAGGGCCCCGGATCACGTCCGACTAGGAGACTAATGAAGAAAGTCTGTGTGCCAGCCAGCCTGGATTTGGTTTTAAAACGATTTCCCACATCCGGTAAGACGATTATCGAGCTGGTAACCGCATCCCTCGTGAGAACACATTTCGCTAACATTTCGCGAATATTTCCTCCGAGTTGCAGGAGACGAAATGGAAGTAGGGGTAGCAACAGGTAGGGTGTCAGGTCACTCCATCAAATTAACATTGCGAAGTTGGAATTTATATATCAACAAGGTGCAGAAACGGTTTAAAGGCCATGAGAAATAAGAAGGAGATTGTACTTAACAATAAATATCATTATACAACTTTATTAATTGGGATGATACACATATGTACCAACTTATGTACTGATATTTTGCACGGACATTTTACTTGCCATCCTGCATAGCCCGAATCCAGTCACCGACTAATAAAAAAGGTTCAAACGGCTCTCAGCACTATGGAACGTAACATCTGAGGTCATCAGTCTCCTACAACTTAGAACTACTTAAACCTAAGTAACCTAAGGACATCACATACATCCATATCCGAGGCAGGATTCGAACCTGCGACCGTAACGGTCGCGCGGTTCCAGACTGAAGCGCCTAGAACCGCTCGGCCACACCGGCCGGACACTAAATAAAACATCCATTTTAGTTTCAGCCCTCGCTCACTCTTTTTTCATCTCATTACTTTCAAATATGAGAAGAAACATCTATCTGGAAGTAAATGTTTCAGTGCATCTTCATTTTTCATTACTATAAGAGAGCTTTGACTATCAAATACGGACAATCGAGGATTACCTTCGGTAATCAGAGGGACGATTGTTGTTGAAGTGATGGCGTCAGGCACGGATCAAAGCTGGTGGGGTGTCGGGTGCCCCCCCCCCCCCTTCAGTTCCCGAAACAATATTATTGTAGATTCCTTTATGGTCTTACATACAGCAGTTTCAAACTTGCGCTGTTAAATTTTAGGAGACTGAAGCAGCTGGAAAACTTAAGCGTCTCGAAAATGAAAACGAATTCTAGAATTTACCTTAGGATAGCTTAGATTTCCTGAATGAGTGTGTGGCAACTTGCAAGCGCCTGAGACCCGACCATTATCATGTCAGCCAGGTGATGCTATACACTCGTAACCAGACCACACCTGCATCCGAAAACAAATACAACACCATGGACGGGTTCACAGATAGAAATGGTGTATCAGAGGAAGTTTAAGAGACAGAAGGCCTCCGCCGAGGCCAAAAAAATGATAGAAATGCTACCTTCCCTAAGGCGGCCAGAAGAACTGATGTAATCCGCTCGCTTACACGCTTACCTCTCCACAGCCGCCCGCATCTCGTGGCCGTGCGGTAGCGTTCTCGCTTCCCACGCCCGGGTTCCCGGGTTCGATTCCCGGCGGGGTTGGGGATTTTCTCTGCCTCGTGATGGCTGGGTGTTGTGTGCTGTCCTTAGGTTAGTTAGGTTTAAGTAGTTCTAAGTTCTAGGGGACTGATGACCATAGATGTTAAGTCCCATAGTGCTCAGAGCCATTTTGTCTCCACAGCCTGTAGGCTCGTTTCCGCAGTCGTTGTGCTAAGTGAATTACTGCTAACAGCGAGTGCACGCTTCGCTTTTATATTGTGTACATTATGATCCGGTCGAGTTTGAGTGTTTGTTGCTATTATGGTTTCAAATCAATTTCATAACAAAATCATAACAAGGCACTTCTCAAAATTACGTACGAATGATGCGCAAAATCAAGATTTCTCTCAACGACAGTTGCTTGGATGTATGCTTAAACACCAAACACTGTTGTCAACAAATTATTAATTTTAACAGAGTACTGAACGATCACCTCTATACTCAAATGGTTAGCGTCGTTACCTTCAATGTGAAACAATGCGCGTTCGATTCTCAGGACCTTCTGAGATTTTTCAGGTAGGGGGACCCGTAACGGAATCGACATAATCTCTAGAGGTCAGATGGGAAGCGCTTGAATAAACAAGCAGCGGCAACATTAGGATTCCCCTGCTGCAAATAACGGCTAGAAGGACATCTCTCTCATCCGATAGATTGTAACAGAAGGAACATCGTTTAGGAATCACGTCATACGAAAATCCACCATGGTTGACAGCCATCAAGATGCCAAAAAATTTCATCGCCGTCTTTATCGACAGCCGAATAAGTCCAGGAAGGTCAGCTTGATGTCACCGACGAAGAGTCATGCTCCATTTCCGCCTCAGAGTATGCATAGGAGGAAGCTACTTTCAAATTGCCAATAGGCTTTGCCGTGCCCAAGGAACGACATCGGCAGTAATAGTCGTTCTGCATCGGGTTTTGGATGCATCAGATCCGGAATGCTAAAAAGACAGACCAAGCGACCCATGGTGAAATACCGAATCAGCACTGGGGATAATCCACGAATTAGCCAGAGCTCTTGTAGAGTATCGCTGACTGAACAACAATCCAGCCGGATGCAGAGAGGGTACTGTGGAAACGTACTCCTGCATTAATAATATCATGTAGGGCCCTGCGAGATCGCAGAAGTGGAGTACCGCAACACGACGTCGCATAGACTCGACCAATGTCTGAACAAGTAGAATTGGCACCATGAATTCTCCAGGGCTGTCCGTAGATTCGTAAGAGTACGAGGTGGTGCAGATTTCTTCTGAACAGTACGTTCCAAGGCGTCCAAGATGTGCTTAATAATGTTCATGTCTGGGGAGTTTGGTGGCCAGCGGAAGTGTTTAAACTCAGAAAAGAGTTCCTGGAGCAATTCTGGACGTGTGGGGTCCCGCTGAAATTGACCAAGTCCTTCGGAACGCACAATGGACATGAATGGATGCAGGTGATCAGATAGGATGCTTACGTACGTGTCACCTGTCAGAGCAGTATCTACACGTTTCAGGCATTCCATATCGATCCAACTGCACAAGCACAAGACCATTACACAGCTTCCACCAGCTTGAACAGTCCCCTGCGGATATGCAGCATCCATGGATTCATGAGGACGTCTCTACACCCATGCACGTCCATCCGTTCGATACAATTAGAAACGAGACTTATCCGACCAGAAAACACGTTTACGGTCATCAAAAGTCCACTGACGGTGTTGACGGGCTGAGGCGAGACGTAAATCTTTGTGTCATGCAGTCATCAAGGCTACACGGGTGCGCTTTCGGCTCCGAAAGCCTATATCAATGATTTGTCGTTGAATCATTGGCTCGCTGACACTTGTTGATGGCCCAGCACTGAAATCTGCAGCAGTATGCGGAAGGGTTGCACTTCTGTCACGTCGAACGATTCTTGTTAGTCGTCGTAGGACCCGTTGTTGCGGGGTCATTTTCTGGCCGCAGCGATATCAGAGTTTTTTGTTTTACTGGAGTCCTGATATTCACGGTATACTAGGTGAAATGGTCGTACGGGGAAATACCCACATCATCGCTATCTCGCAGATGTTGTGTCCCATTGCTCGATACCCGACTATGACACGACCTCCAGACTCATTCAAATCTTGATAACCTGCCGTTTGAGCAACAGTAATCTCTCTAACAACTGTCCCAGACACTTGTTGTCTCATATAGGCTTTGCCGACACCGTATTCTGTCTCTTTACATAGCTTTGTATTTGAGTACCCATGCGTCTACTAGTTTTTTTGGCGCCCTCTCTGTTGCGCTGGTATTACTATATGAATTTTTCAGTTGTTTTTACATTCTTTACCAGAAGAACTTGGAACGTGCCTTCTGCGACTCATTCAATGAAATTTGATATTTTGTCGGTTTTTCTCTTATTCGGATTCACAATGTCAACCAAATTTCGTAGACATATTACAGCCGTGGCAGCTCGAGTCGTATCTTTCACTCGTTTATTAGTCTGATACATTGGCATCTCGATAGGTTGTTTGATTGTGGTATAGTGTTTCTGGATTTATCGTTGCCGTGCCGACGCACAAAACAAGCCCTGTTCCCCCGCCGTGAGTTAGTAAGAGCCGAGTCCTGGAGCACGACGCTGCTTGGCGGCGGACAGCTCTTTCAAGCACAAGCCATGGATTCCGATAGAGCCAGTACGCGACTTGGAAGAATCGTCGCCGTTATTGCTTTTGGGAGTCGTCTCCGATGGTACTGGACTGCAGTACTTGGGCAACGGTCGGTGTTATTTATCTGTCTGCTGACTCGGTTACCGCCTTGCATGGCTTTATGAGATTTGTTGCAGTTTAGTTCGATGGAACAGTTACCATACGGTTGATTCAGAGTGCACTGCTGCATATTTAGCTTTCCTTATGTAATTTTGGGAATTATGAGATTTCAGCCGGCCGAAGTGGTCGTGCGGTTAAAGGCGCTGCAGTCTGGAACCGCAAGACCGCTACGGTCGCAGGTTCGAATCCTGCCTCAGGCATGGAAGTTTGTGATGTCCTTAGGTTAGCTAGGTTTAACTAGTTCTAAGTTCTAGGGAACTAATGACCTCAGCAGTTGAGTCCCATAGTGCTCAGAGCCATTTGAACCATTATGAGATTTCATAGACCAATTTGTGGTGTAAATTTCTTTTGGAAGATTAATTAGTACTAAGGGATAGTTTTAAAATTTGTGGCACCTCATTTATTATTTAATAGACATAAGTGTTTGTCTTAAACTGAAATTTTGTGGTCTTAGAGGCCATTGTTAATAAGTACTTGAATTATATTAGACTACTGCACAAACATAAGACTAAAATATATTTCTTGGTAGCTAAACGTATATGCTGAATACCATCATTTATAGTGGCTTATGCATATTTTAAGCCACTGATTCAATTACCGGCCTTACGTTTAAAGTATGTTATCTGCACATTGGCTTGTTGACTTCGCTGAAGCCAGCCGGAGTGGCCGAGCGGTTCTACGCGCTACAGTGTGCAACCGCGCGACTGCTACGGTCGCAGGTTCGAATCCTGCCTCGGGCATGGATGTGTGTGATGTCCATAGGTTAGTTAGGTTTAAGTAGTTCTAAGTTATAGGGCACTGATGACCTCGGAAGTTAAGTCCCATTGTGCTCAGAGCCATTTGAACCATCTGAACTTCGCTGAATCTGGTTCGAGTTCGCTTTGGTCTCTGAGATACGTTGGTTAGTGGTTCATGTTTATTTTTCATGTTTTAAACTCCTTCTTACCTTAAAATGTGTGAAGGCATCTCTAGATGCGTAGCTGACGGAATAATTTTTTGGTTTCTTTGGATTAGATTCTAAAGGAAAATTTTGGAGAGTAACGTTAGAAGAGGACTGAGATACACTGAAGCGCCAAAGAAACTGGTACAGCCATGCGTGTTCAAATACAGAGATATGTAAACAGGAAGAATGCGACGCTGCGGTCAGAACGTCTATATAAAGTAACAAGTGTCTAGCTCAGTTGTTAGAACGCCTAATACTGCTACAATGGCAGATTATCAAGATTCAGGTGAGTCTCAACGTGGTGTTATACTCGCCGCACGAGCAATGGGACACAGTATCTCCGAGGTAGCGATGAAGTGGGGTTTTCCCGTACGACCATATCACGAGTGTACTGTGAATATCAGGAATACGGTGAAACATTACATGTCCGACATCGCTGTGGCAGGACAAATATCCTACCAGAACGGGACCAACGACGACTGAAGCGGATGGTTGAACGTGGCAGAAGTGCAAACCTCCAGCGAATTGTTGCACATTTCATTGCTGGGCCATCGAGAGGTGTCAGCGAACGAACCAATCAACGCAACATCAAGGATATGGGCTTTCGTAGCCGAAGGCGCACTCGTGTGCCCTTGATGACTAGACGACACAATGCTTTACGCCTCGACTGGGCCAGTCAACACCAAAGTTGGACTGTTGATGACTGGAAACATGTTGCCTGCAGGGGCGAATCTCTTTTCAAACTGTGTCGAGCGGATGGAAGTGTACGGGTGTGGAGACAATCTCCTGAATCCATGGTCCCAGCATGTTAGCAGGGGACTACTCAAGCTGGTGGAGGATGTGTGATGGTCTGTGGGGTGTACAGTTTGATTGATATGGGACCCTTGATACGTCTAGATGCGACTGTGACAGGTGACACATACGTAAGCACCCTGTCTGATCGCCGGCATCCATTCACGTCCACTGTGTATTGCGATGGAGTTGGGAATTTCCAGTAGGACAATGCGACAGCCCACGCGTCTAGAATTGCTACAGAGTGGCTCCAGGAACACTCTCCTGAGCTTAAACACTTCCGCTGGTCATCAGACTCACCAGACATGAAGACCACTGAGTATATCTGATACGCCTTGGAACGTGCAGCCCTGCAGGATTCACTGTGTCAATTCATCCCAACGCTAATTCAGATATTAGTCGAGTCCATGCCACGTCGTCTTGCGGCCCTTCGGCGTGCTCGCGGGACCCTACACGATATTAGGCAGGTGTACCAGTCTCTCTGGCTCCTCAGTGTATCTCGGTTTAATTTATTTGTTCGTAAGCTTTGGTATTTGTAGTGTTGGCAGAAGAGCCAACACAGTGTTGCTAGAGGAGGCCGAAATGCACGCGTTTAATTACACGCTGACTGGCGTGAGGTCTGGAACAGTTAGGGGAATTAATAGTAGCAAAAAAAGTACGTAGTTGATATAATACTTAACTTTAATCCACAATTGTAGAACATCTCTCGGTACGGTACATGCTTCACAATATTAATTATCAAATGCTATGGCGCCTTGCTAGGTCGTAGCAAATGACGTAGCTGAAGGCTATGCTAACAATGCAAATGAGAGCGTATTTGTCAGTGATCCATCTCTGGCTATGTCGGCTGTACAACTGGGGCGAGTGCTAGTAAGTCTCTCTAGACCTGCCGTGTGGTGGCGCTCGGTCTGCAATCGCTGACAGTGGCGACACGCGGGTCCGACGTATACTAACGGACCGCGGCCGATTTAAAGGCTACCACCTAGCAAGTGTGGTGTCTGCTGGTGACACCACAGTATTCTTGTCGACAGCGCTACGTAATTATGTTCCTAAAGTTCGAGCCCCCGCGTGATTGTAGCGCATTTGCCGCGAGCGGGAGCCTATTGGTGTGACACCGATGTTTTAGCAGTATCGTCCAGTATCTGGGGCGGCGCTGCACTGTGGTGCGCCAGTTTGTTTATGTGCGTTAACGTGAGTTTTATCAGCCTTTCTGTTTCCCGGCAGGCGGGTGTGGCTGAGCGGTTCTAGGCGCTTCAGTCTGGAACCGCGCAACCGATACGGTCACAGGTTCGAATCCTGCCTCGGGCGTGGCTGTGTGTGATGTCCTTAGGTTAGTTTGGTTTAAGTAATTCTAAGTTCTAGGGGACTGATGACCTCAGATGTTAAGTCCCGTAGTGCTGAGAGCCATGTGAACCACTTAAGTTGTGAATTTCAAAGCGTAGTCAAACTGGCACATATTGTTATGGACATTGGTAAAGAATTATTTTTACTAAAAATAAATATGAGTTTGTAAATGAAAATCGATAATTGTAGTCCTGCTCTTCAAAGTCTTGTTTCCCTTCCCGTCCTTTGTTCAGGCTTATCTATACTAATGGTGCGATGAAAAATGTTTCGTTTGAAGGCAGCATATACACAACGTATCACGGCTCCAATTCGGTATACAAGCACCGACATCTTGACCAGAGAGTTGTATGTCCTTCGTATCTTGCCGACGTGCAGTAAATGCGGAAACGTGAAGTATAGCAATGTTATTACCAAATGTGTCCAAACATGACGAGCTTGCTGTTATTCTTGTCTTGGCTGCCGATGGACAAATACCGGTTGACTTCCGTTGGAAAATGAAGACTGGGTACGGGGAGCATGTCTGTCGAAATCCACCGTTGAGGAATGGTGTGTCAAGGGATGCTGCTCCTTCATGATAACGTGAAATTGTAGTAGCGCAGAAATCACGCAAACTCGAGTAAGAGGCACCCGAGCACCCGCGATGTAGTCCTGGTCTCTCCCCCTGCGGTTGTGACGCCTTCGGATCATTAAAAAGGACCTTGAAGGGTCGATCACTCCTCTCGACCGAGGATGTGCATCGAGAAATTACGGACACCTCCACGCAATGAGACACGCTGCTTTACGAAACGCGTTTCTTCGACCTGGTAAGACGGTGGCGTGATTGCATCACGCTAACGGCGATCTTACCTGACTGGCATACCGATTATGAGCTGTACGGCCTTGGAATGGGAATTTTTTGTCACCTCTAGTCTACCAGTGTCGTTTCGCCACTATGTTGGGCCCTATTCTTCAGTTGTTCTTCTGCTACGCGGACTTGCTGTTGATTGCTATCAAATGTTTTCTTCACTTCGGCTTGGAATTTTTCCCAGCTATTAAAATTGTATTTGTTCTTTTTCAATCATTTCTGGCACGACCCGTCCAGGTAAAGTTATAGGTTTGCCAAAATCATCATGTCACACTACCTGTTGTATGGTGCAAATGGTTCTGAGCACTATGGGACTCAACTTATGAGGTCATTAGTCCCCTAGAACTTAGAACTAGTTAAACCTAACTAACCTAAGGAGATCACACACATCCATGCCAGAGGCAGGATTCGAACCTGCGACCGTAGCGGTCTCGCGGTTCCAGACTGCAGCGCCTAGAACCGCACGGCCACTTCGGCCGGCCTACCTGTTGTATTTGGCGATTTTGTGGAGTCCTTTCAGGGCTTTCCGTCAAGTCCTGACCAGCGTTTCGAAAGTCTATGATGGATTTTTGATGTGCAAGAGACTTAGCAATGTTTTGGAATCCACCAGTATGAGTATACGGATCTTGGGCACTGTGTGCTGCTTCCGCTTAGGGTCCTGGCCCTGTAGGCGACTGCTTACGTGCCGCTCAATGCGTCCCGCCGTAATGTAAATGTTTTGATGTAACCGGCGTCACCTCCAAACACTGTCACGCCAAAGCCACAGTCGGGTCCAAATTCGAAGGAAGGTTTCTCAGTGAAGCACAACACTTAGCACTGAAAGCGCGTTGATTACTGTCACCGATGTACAGCCTTAACACAAGCACCTGGACAAAGAGTGCAGCTGTTTCTACAAACATCGGATATTCCAGAATATACTGACATTACAAACATAACATCTTTCAAGAAGGTTCTGGAATTAATAAGTACTAAATTCAGAATAATTCCTGGTGAAGAGGTTTGCATCATCGACGCGAAATACGCCAATTCTCGACGGAAAGAAGTACACGACACTGCATAGACAACAGCTCGCGGCAGTATCGGAAAGCACTCAGCTGAAGAAGTTGTGTATTATGTGTATTCTCTTCAATCTATTATGTTGTTCCACCTGTAATATTGTCTTACATCGACAGTAATGTTACAAATAACCACAACATTACTAAAATATAAATGTAGTGTTTAGTCCTTATGCCCCTTACAATTCCCCTGTAATGCGTGGAATGCGAGTCACACATGCTCGCATTCATTCCCTGTATTTATCATGCTATGACGATTCTGATTTCTCTAGCAATAAGTACACTCCTGGAAATTGAAATAAGAACACCGTGAAATCATTGTCCCAGGAAGGGGAAACTTTATTGACACATTCCTGGGGTCAGATACATCACATGATCACACTGACAGAACCACAGGCACATAGACACAGGCAACAGAGCATGCACAATGTCGGCACTAGTACAGTGTATATCCACCTTTCGCAGCAATGCACGCTGCTATTCTCCCATGGAGACGATCGTAGAGATGCTGGATGTAGTCCTGTGGAACGGCTTGCCATGCCATTTCCACCTGGCGCCTCAGTTGGACCAGCGTTCGTGCTGGACGTGCAGACCGCGTGAGACGACGCTTCATCCAGTCCCAAACATGCTCAATGGGGGACAGATCCGGAGATCTTGCTGGCCAGGGTAGTTGACTTACACCTTCTAGAGCACGTTGGGTGGCACGGGATACATGCGGACGTGCATTGTCCTGTTGGAACAGCAAGTTCCCTTGCCGGTCTAGGAATGGTAGAACGATGGGTTCGATGACGGTTTGGATGTACCGTGCACTATTCAGTGTCCCCTCGACGATCACCAGTGGTGTACGGCCAGTGTAGGAGATCGCTCCCCACACCATGATGCCGGGTGTTGGCCCTGTGTGCCTCGGTCGTATGCAGTCCTGATTGTGGCGCTCACCTGCACGGCGCCAAACACGCATACGACCATCATTGGCACCAAGGCAGAAGCGACTCTCATCGCTGAAGACGACACGTCTCCATTCGTCCCTCCATTCACGCCTATCGCGACACCACTGGAGGCGGGCTGCACGATGTTGGGGCGTGTGCGGAAGACGGCCTAACGGTGTGCGGGACCGTAGCCCAACTTCATGGAGACGGTTGCGAATGGTCCTCGCCTATACCCCAGGAGCAACAGTGTCCCTAATTTGCTGGGAAGTGGCGGTGCGGTCCCCTACGGCACTGCGTAGGATCCTACGGTCTTGGCGTGCATCCGTGCGTCGCTGCGGTCCGGTCCCAGGTCGAAGGGCACGTGCACCTTCCGCCGACCACTGGCGACAACATCGATGTACTGTGGAGACCTCACGCCCCACGTGTTGAGCAATTCGGCGGTACGTCCACCCGGCCTCCCGCATGCCCACTATACGCCCTCGCTCAAAGTCCGTCAACTGCACATACGGTTCACGTCCACGCTGTCGCGGCATGCTACCAGTGTTAAAGACTGCGATGGAGCTCCGTATGCCACGGCAAACTGGCTGACACTGACGGCGGCGGTGCACAAATGCTGCGCAGCTAGCGCCATTCGACGGCCAACACCGCGGTTCCTGGTGTGTCCGCTGTGCCGTGCGTGTGATCATTGCTTGTACAGCCCTCTCGCAGTGTCCGGAGCAAGTATGGTGGGTCTGACACACCGGTGTCAATGTGTTCTTTTTTCCATTTCCAGGAGTGTAGTTTACGCTGCGATGTCGACTGATATGAAAACCGTCATTATAAGTCGTATGTGTGAAACAGCCATAAATGTGGTTTGTTCCGATTGGTGGAGGACGTCAGTAGGCGTTTCATTCAAATGTGACAGCTGTTTCACACGTATTCAGAGTTAGTTTGTTTAGAGTATTAAGCGGGCGGCATAGGTTGGAATGTCTGAGTGTATGTATGGATGCATGTGTACTTTTATTCAACAACATTGGTACTATAAACTTGTGTAAACAATATTTAAAGTCATGTCAGTTTAATGCTTTGATTCTGCTTTTGGGTACATCGCATAATGTACAGGGCGCGTATATGAGTACAGTTTTTTTCGTAATTTCGAATTCGACAGTAAAGGTAATTCCATACTATTTAACTCAGAATTACAAATGTAATTAATCATTCTAGATTTACCACATCCAATTTTGTTGCAACCTGTTGACTGTTTTGTACCTATCATACACTCAAGTTCATTTGGTGTTTCGTAACTAGATTAGGTAGCCGCTCAATTTCATGGTCATTTCCAGTATTTAAATTCCACCGGACCACTGTGTCAGAACTTGTACATCCAAATGCTGATTACAACAATGTTATCCCGCAAGGTGTGTCTCGGGAAAGCTCACGAGGCCCCGAGCTAGGAATGGGAATAAAAAATATCGGTTGAAGCCGATACCGATATTTTATTTCTCAATAACCAGTATTTTTCAGTATTTGTTTGATCACGGATATAACAGATGTTTTTTGTTTCGTACTAAGGGCCGATAAAAAAGTGAAATGTCAGTTATCCGTAACAGCAGTGCTACAATTTCTGGTTTTTAAAGAAACCTTTTCTTTAAAAACGAGTAATTTTTCTTCATAAAATTTCCATTTTTTTAAATACTGCGTTATTATAGCAAATGGGAGAAGTAATCAGTGCTGCTTTAATAACAATGCCGACAAAAGTAAGGAAATACATTCAGCGTGCTGTACGTGCCCCATCTGGTCTATATGATAATTTCTCGTTGTTGTCGGACATCAGTTGTGTTGCAGAATGGCTCCATCCCTAGTATGGAAGTAATTCACGAAGAACGGTGTCACGAAATACATGCAGTGGGAAAGAGTTGCCCCATCTGGTCTACAAGGTAATTCCTCACTGTCAGTTGTATTACAGAATGGCGCCATACCTAGTCTGGAAGTGTAAGTACGGTATCAGTGTAGTAGAATTCTGCATTTACATTAAAAGATTAAGAACGGGAGCAGACACAACAAACCTGCGACGTCATATAAGGAGAAAACTCATATCTTCACAATTTGTTTATAGTTTACGATAAAAATGTAAAGTAGCGGATCTATTGCTGCCTCACATTATATGCGTTTATCTGCTTGCAGTCCTTGAAAACGGACAAATTAACACGAAAACCACACTTACCCAACATCATTTTCACCCTTTGTCATTGACAATTCGTAATACCCAAATAGTTGTATGATACTCTATTACAACATGACGTTTGAGCAGTCTCAAAAAATTTGAATCAATAGGAGATTAAGGTTGATTTTTTAAAGTATTGAGCCACTTATCACTTTTCTAGGAAAACAGCATGAGCTGTGTGTGGCTTCCGTTCGCACCATCTCTTATTTTACATCCTTTTTTTACCATACTGCCACCTCGTTATGTTAGTTTCAATTTCTGTTGTCATTGAGTTGCTGCTTTGCCTGCCCGTGAGCGGCAGCAGCAGCAAAGCTTTTTGATATAACCCTGCCGTATTACCTTTACTGACTGTCATTACTTCCCCGTTGACATCTGTCATGCAGCGAGTTGGAACGCGCCTGCAGTGCAATTGGGACCTGGCAGTCGTAGAGTTGGGAAGTGGCGGAAGTCGGTCGGGTTAGAGCAGTAGTGAGGCGGTGGGTAGCCATGTCTCTCTCGACCGTCGCCGGCATTCATGTCTTGAACTGAGGACGGTCTTGGTTGATCGTCGGTTGGTTGTCTTACCGGACGACGTGTATTTGCTCACCTATCGCTTATGGGTTGGCGGTGTCAGCCTCAACTCGTGGTTCGGCCATGTCATTGCTCGGTCGCTGTTTTTAGCATTGGTTGCGTTCTTCGTTCTAGTGTTCGTGAAAGTGTGTATAGCTTGTGATGTCGACTGCTCAGTTACTTTAGTGTTGTCTCCGTGCTGACGTGCGGCAGTCGGTCGGTTGGCGTGGAGCAGCGAGGAAATCTCCGCAGGGCGTAGTTTGGCCTTGCCCACTGGCGGTCTCTAGGCAGTGTCGGGAGCGTGTGGGGCTTTTCTCATTGCTACGAGGTCTGTGGCTCACCGACCGTGGACACCAAAGTTGAGTTGGGATTTAATTTACCAGCAAATCAAGACTGTTCAAATTGTGCGGTTTGGTTCTCATTGTTGGTTGTTGGGTCATTCAAGCGAGAAACAATGTGTGTGTTCGAGTTGGCAAAGGTTTAGCCACTGTCCAGTGGAGTCGAACTGTGTTTGGTTATATACAATTCAAGTGCATCAGCGGAGTTTTCTGCCTTGTGGCCATTAACGTTCCGGTTACCTGCCCTGGCCTTTGAAGTAAATTTAGTCAGTGTCCTTTCCTCTCCGCGTTGTCACTGTCCAGCATGGTGTGTAGTACGACAGCTTAATGTGTGCTTGCTTGTGGGCGTCCATGCCTTTTATGTTTACGTTGAACTACCGGTTGTGTGCTGGTCGAGTGGAGCGCAAGTTACCTTTTCGGTGGGTCCGTTCACTGTCTGTTTGTAGGGTTGTCGTCGGATCGAGAATGGTTGGGCCGACTACCTGTCTCACCTAAGTGAACGTTTGTATTTCAAGTGCTGGCCGCTCCCCGAAACTTGTGAGCGCCGTTAGCTGCACTGCCTTTTCATATTTTCTGTTGTGCGTATTTGTATGGCTCATATCCGATGGTTTCGAATTAAATTTGAATCGTTTTTAGTGGTGTTTTAAGTCATGGGCCTTCAGCCACTCTAAAGTTAAAGTTTCTTGCTTTTCAAGGATTGCTTGGGCCTTCAGCCTGATTAAAATATTGTTTAAAGATAAAGCCATGGGCCTTCTGCCTACTAAAAATTATTTTTGTTGTGTTTTGAGTCATGGGCCTTCAGCCGTGTTAAAATTAAATTTCCTTGCTTGGGTGTTACATTGTTTGGGGCCAACGCCTAATTTAAGATAAGGCTTTTTTTGTTTAAATTTATTTTACCTTCAGTTTTATGTCATGAGGTCTTCAGCCATTTAAACTAAGGATCTTTGTCTTTCGAGCATCAGATTCTTTGGGGCCTTCAGCCTAATTGAAGATAAGGCCTTCTGCTTGTGTTATTTTATTTAATTGTACCTTGAGTCTTAAATCATGGGCCTTGAGGCGTCTTTAAGTTAAGGTTGTTGCTTTAAAAGTGTTAGATTTTTGGGCTTTCAGCCTAATTAAAGAACTTACTGTTATATCCTAGCCAGTAATGCCACCCGAGCCCGCTGCCAAAAGGTTGGCAGCATCAAAGTACGGACGCCGTCCGCATAAGCAGCGCCAGCGATACAGGAAATCGCCGCAAGTCTGCGCGCGCCACCGCTGGCTTCTGGCTTCTTAAGCGCTGGAGTCGCGAGCGCTAGGACAGTTCTGTATTCGCCGCTCAGTTGTATACTCGCCACCGAATTGTGTACTTGCTAGTCAGTTGTGTGTTCATCGCAGCAGAGTTGTTGTTTGTCGTCAGCCGACGCTGACCTAGCCGCTCCGACTCGAACTAGACAGATTTCTGTAGACACGGAGTTCCCTACTGTGTTACTGTATCTTCGTTAATAAAGATAAGTACCGACTTTATTTAATCAGAGTGTTTGGGTTTTCATCTTTCTGTTCACTGTTCCAGCGGACCGGTCGGCCCGCTATTAAAAGTGTGGCGGTGACTTCGTAAGCCGTTTCTATAGCGAATTGCTTGTCGCTACGAACACCGCCACAAAACTTACTTAACGTGAGGCCTTCTGCCTTCTAAATATTCTTTTGGCGTCTGAATTTTGAGTTAATGGCTTTTAGGTTTTTTTTCTTTTTTTTAATTAACGTGGTTGTGCCTTTAAGGCATCAGATGCTTCCACACACTTTGTATCTTACCGTCTTATCAACGAGCACAGTCCCTCATATCTCACCCTGACATCAACACAACAATCCTCTCCGTCCATAACTTAGCCTCTTTCTCGAAGTCATTCACAGTAACAGGAACCAGGCTGTGGAATTACCACCCTCCTTGTGTCAGAGAACTGAATAGCATCTTCGGGCACAAAACGCAGTTAATGACGTATGTGCTAACAGAACGATATGTCTGCTTTTCATCTTGTCTGCATTCCTTACAGCAATACAGCCAAGTATCCACCCTTCGAGCTAACAGCTTTCTCATTTCCCATAGCATTTATCACTTCCAAATAAAAAGTTCTGTCTCTCATAACTAGCTATGTCAGCAAATACCACTTTGTACACCTATAAATAAATTTTTTATCCGCCACAGTCGCTAGTATCTCCATTATTTTAACCTTAAGCTTAGTAAATGCGGTGACTCCACTGGATTTGCAAGTCGGATAATTCTCAGACATTTATGATTAAGTATTATAAGTGTGGATAAATCGTTGGTTTTGTAGTTCACAGAGAGATATTTTATCAATGGCAACGGTTTCCAGGCACCTACTGAAATCTTTTGGCACTGCTCCCTGTGTCCCAAGGACCACTGGGGCAATTCTCGCTGGCTTGCGACAGAGTCGCGTTACTTCGACTTTGAATCCTCGTATATTTTCGTAGTTGTTCCGCGTCGATTCACCCATCACCTGAGATAGCAGGTGGTGACAGACATTTTCTTGTCCTTCACAATTTTGACGTCAGGTGTATTGTGATCAAGTATTCGATTTTTCTGAAGTCAGAGGTCCCACAATGATCTGGCATGCTCGTTTTCGACAACTTTTCGCGGCCTTTGGACTCACCACATCCTTGTCACCAGCAGGTGGTGGTTTTGGCATTCGTTCCATTGGATCGTTTTTCCTACACCATTGTGCCTCTACTTATAATCACTAACCTGTATGCGCCATCTCTTTACAACCGCTGAAGATATGATCGAAAGTTTCCTAGCTCAGCTTCTTTGCAGAGTCTGCTGATTTCTCGATTGTCGCTTTGATGATGTTTGCTTGGTGTCTAGCGTTTGTGCACTAAAAGTCCTTCTCTAATGGTCTTTTTTTCAAGCCAGACCTCACCTTCCGCTTACCAATTTTGCCTTCGATTCCCTCCAAAAACCTCCTCATGAAATGTTCTTACTGCGCGAACTGTAATTCTGGCACTGGAGTTATTATTTCATATTATTGTTATTCGCATTAGCATTAAATACATTTAAATTATTTTAAATTCTATGAATATCATTTTATTATTATTTGTTTTTCTAAAACACTAACAAAGAAACCCGGCGTTGCGCAAGTATTTATTTACAGATGTGCGTCCACGCCTGTACTATGCAGCTTCTGGCGTTGTGCTTAATGTTTGTGACGTCATTCTGGCGAACTGTGTCTCGTATAATGTATGATATAACACAACAGATACATGCAGTGATAAATATGGGATCTGTAAACGAAATTTATTGCGCATAGAGAAACTAGCAGAGAAGTAATAAATTTAAACTTAATGCATGATGTGTCAATTTTTCACGGATTTCACTGTTTATGATGTCATATCTCCTGATCTATGTTTCGTACAGTGATACGTTCTTGCAGTTACATTCTATATGTGCACACTGCCTGAAAAGTGTTTGCCAAATATAATTATTAGTAAAGGAGAAATAAATTAAAACACTGTGTGTCACGCAGTACTTTTACTACTTGAAGAGCGAAAAAGTAGTACGTGATAAACATTTTTCCTTTCATGATTTCGCAAGGGTTTGTAATTACGGGTAAAGTTTGATGCAAGTCGCCAGGTGCTCTCATTCCCAAATACCGGGAGAATAAAGATACTTACATCCATTTCTATAATACGTACGGATTGTTATTTCTTAAGCAACTACGATTGAGAACAATTGTGTGTGTTAAACACTGATCCGATGTAAGAGAGGTCATAAAGGCTGCAATATGACCCTAGTTAGCAAATGAATAGAGCGTACTTGCAGGCAGAAGGAAAAGGGACGTTTTACATTTAGTCGACGAAATTATGTACCGTGAAAGTAACGTTTATCAAAGAACGAACAACTTTTTATTGAAATACTAGTTGCACGAGGTGTAAACTATCACTTTACGAAACAAGGAAGGGGGTTTAGGGTTTCTTGTCGCCGCGACGACGACGTCAGCAGAGATAAATCACCAACTCGAATTGCGGAAGAACCAGGAACGAAATAGGTCGAGACCGTTCATAGGATGTATCCAGGTATTTGAGTTAAAGGAGGCTGGTTGAGGACGGGTAGCGTTAATAACGTGTGACCGAACCCCTCCCACGTGAACCTGGGACCATCTTCTACAGTGCCACATTACGTTTCGAGATATGCCGCTATCCTCTTCGTTGGTAGTAACGTTATCTTCCCCTTAACTTCATACTAGATGTGGTAGTCTTTCTTCCAATGGAGGTTCTGTTCGGCAAAGCCTTAATTGATAACCATATGCCATTTGAGAAATCATACAGATAATTCCCAGTGCTCTAGCTTGCCAGGAAAGGAGGTGAGCTAGACATGAATCGAGCCTGTGGGGAGGATTGACAGGTGGACACGACAGCCGGAGTGTCGTGTTCAAAGGGTTCCACATTCCGACGACTGTGCTGATTGCAAGTAGATGCGGTCATAGAGTCAAGATAAAAAATGTACTCGTCAAACTATGAAAACAGCCCTCCTCTTAAGACAGAACAAATCCGAGAAAAGAGAGATACAGTAAAACCCCGTCTATACGTTAATTAAGGGGGATGATAAAATAAATGTACAACTGAGATTAATGTTAAAATGAAACTTTTTATAATATAATTCTATTAAACTCAAGTGCTCGCGCAAGCAGGAGATGCGTACATTGTACAGTAACAGGTACAATAGTTCAAATAGACTTCAAGAAGAATATAATAATTCCAATCCCAAAGAAAGCAGGTGTTGACAGATGTGAAAATTACCGAACTATCAGCTTAATAAGTCACAGCTGCAAAATACTAACACGAATTCTTTACAGACGAATGGAAAAACTAGTAGAAGCCAACCTCGGGGAAGACCAGTTTGGATCCCGTAGAAACACTGGAACACGTGAGGCAATACTGACCTTACGACTTATCTTAGAAGAAAGATTAAGGAAAGGCAAACCTACGTTTCTAGCATTTGTAGACTTAGAGAAAGCTTTTGACAATGTTGACTGGAATACTCTCTTTCAAATTCTAAAGGTGGCAGGGGTAAAATACAGGGAGCGAAAGGCTATTTACAATTTGTACAGAAACCAGATGGCAGTTATAAGAGTCGAGGGACATGAAAGGGAAGCAGTGGTTGGGAAGGGAGTAAGACAGGGTTGTAGCCTCTCCCCGATGTTGTTCAATCTGTATATTGAGCAAGCAGTAAAGGAAACAAAAGAAAAATTCGGAGTAGGTATTAAAATTCATGGAGAAGAAATAAAAACTTTGAGGTTCGCCGATGACATTGTAATTCTGTCAGAGACAGCAAAGGACTTGGAAGAGCAGTTGAATGGAATGGACAGTGTCTTCAAAGGAGGATATAAGATGAACATCAACAAAAGTAAAACAAGGATAATGGAATGTAGTCTAATCAAGTCGGGTGATGCTGAGGGAATTAGATTAGGAAATGAGGCACTTAAAGTAGTAAAGGAGTTTTGCTATTTGGGGAGCAAAATAACTGATGATGGTCGAAGTAGAGAGGATATAAAATGTAGGCTGGCAATGGCAAGGAAAGCGTTTCTGAAGAAGAGAAATTTGTTAACATCGAGTATAGATTTAAGTGTCAGGAAGTCATTTCTGAAAGAATTCGTATGGAGTGTAGCCATGTATGGAAGTGAAACATGGACGATAAATAGTTTGGACAAGAAGAGAATAGAAGCTTTCGAAATGTGGTGCTACAGAAGAATGCTGAAGATTAGATGGGTAGATCACATAACTAATGAGGAAGTATTGAATAGGATTGGGGAGAAGAGAAGTTTGTGGCACAACTTGACCAGAAGAAGGGATCGGTTGGTAGGACATGTTCTGAGGCATCAAGGGATCACCAATTTAGTATTGGAGGGCAGTGTGGAGGGTAAAGATCGTAGAGGGAGACCAAGAGATGAATACACTAAGCGGATTCAGAAGGATGCAGGTTGCAGTAGGTACTGGGAGATGAAAAAGCTTGCACAGGATAGAGTAGCATGGAGAGCTGCATCAAATCAGTCTCAGGACTGAAGACCACAACAACAACAACAACAACAACACAGGTTTATGCCGAAGCTATAAGTACTAAAGATACTTAGAACTAAAGAATGAATCAATTGTGGTTTGTTCTTTGGAGGCAATACTCCATCGATAAATCAAGTTTTCATATGCCATCACTGTGCACATCTTGTCACCACTGGTAATTAAGGTAGAATATTGGCTTTTGAGACGCTTTGAGAATCTCACTTTAGATTCTTTGCACTTCCTCAATTATGTCTATTTTCACCTGCATGCAAAGACATCATCTTTTGTTTCTGGCGAACTCATCATTTTCGCATGCACGGAACTTAGAAAATACATTAAAACAATCAGTTCACCCCTTGCAAAAACTCTCCTAGTTTCAATCATCGTGCTGTCCACCTGTTTACACTACCGCCAGTACCGTACGTAATGTGTGGTTGTTCGGCCGCGGGCCGCATTGCCACTCCTTAGGGCCCCATTACACGAAGCCGTTGTTGAGCACTACTCACAAGGGAACCTCCCCATCGCACCTCCCTCAGATTTAGTTATAAATTGACACAGTGGGTAGGCCTTGAAAAACTGAAGACAGATCAACCGAGAAAACAGGAAGAAGTTGTGTGGAACTATGAAAAAATAAGCAAAATATACAAACTGAGTAGTCCGTGTGCAACATAGCCAAAATAGAGGACAGTGTTAGCTGATGAGCGCCGTGGTCTTGTGGTTAGAGTGAGCAACTGCGTGAGGAAAGGTTCTCCGTTCGAGTTCATCGTCAAGTGAAAATTTTACTTTCTTTATTCTCGCAAAGTTATGATCCGTCCATTCGTTCATTGACGTCTCTGTTCACTGTAATATGTTTAGTGTCTGTGTTTTGCCACCGCACCGCAAAACCGTGCGATTAGTAGACGAAAGGACGTACCTCTCCAATGGGCACCGAAAACATTTGCTCGCAAGGTCATAGGTCAACCGATTCCTCCACAGGACAACACGCCTGATATATTCTATACGACACTGGTGACGGAATGTGCGTCACCTGACAGGAATATGTTGTCGACCCGTGTAACTTGTACACTTGGCGAATGGGTAAAAAGATTCTTCTACCTTGCCTATTTAAGTTTTCTTGTGGATGTCATAATCACTCCCAAAAAAGTTTTGAAAACATAAGAGTTTGCCACATGAACTGTAACAAATGAATGCAACAGTTTCATAGTCGCACAGTTTTCCCTGTGCTCTGTCAAAACATACGTGTTTAACGTTTTCAAATTTTTCCGTGTGTAGATCGTCAAATCCCGCACGTGTCCAAGCAAATCTGAACATGTCCTGGAATTTTGGAGAGCGAAGTTGATTATGTTTGAGTGCCTTAACTTTGATAATAGTCTGAAAATAAAAAATTTTTCTCTCGAGGGAGGCTTGAACCAAAGACCTTTCGTTTCGCAGCTGCTCATGCTAACCACGGGACCACGGCGCTTCAGAGTTTACAGTTACTTTGATGCTGCTTATCTTGCACAAGGACTACTCAGTTTGTATATTTTGCTTATTTTTTTCATAGTTCCACACAACTTCTTCCTGTTTTCTCGATTGATCTGAGTTCAGTTTTTCAAGGCCTATCCACTGTGCCAACTTGTAATTAAATCTGAGGGGGGTGCGATGGGGAGGTTCCCTTGTCAGCAGCGCTCTTGCATTCACGCGGGCGGCGCATTATGCCGCCACTGAGAACAGGTGCAGCAACTTTGATGCCGCCGCGCTGCTGCCGCTGTTGCCGCTAAAGTCTCGTGCCGACTGTTCATAAGCAGCTACCCGCCTCTTGGCCGGTCAACAGCACCCCCGAGTGTCGTCGTGTGAAGTCTGCTACGGGGAGCAGTGTTCCGCCAGTTTGTACGATCTGAAATCGACAGCCACAAACTCAAGAACAACAGCGTCGCTGTGTGCATTGTAGCTAAGGATCGCAATAACAACTGCGACTTTGCATGAAGACAGCAGACCAACAGTCACTGGCCACACCACATACGAAAAAGTATTTCGAGACGATTTATTGGTGTGATATTCCTGGCTCTGGTTGCCAGTGTTTTATTTTCCTACAAGCTCGTCTTGATGCAGCTTGATACACGTGAAGTAGCATATGGTACAAAAGTGGAGTGAGGTACAAGCGACAGGTGGTACAGTATGTACCAGTCCCGTGGGAGATTGCACCGATTGAACTGAACGTTCGGGTGCCAGGCGCCAAAATACCTAACTTATTTATATACTTTTCATTTATTTAACTCAGTTTTTAGTATGATAATCTCTCATGGTTGCCCTACGAGTCTATCGCTTTGTTTATTAAATTTCACTAGTTCTGAGAAACGTAAGAGTAAGGATATTGCACCCTAAGTACTTTGGACGACTTCGGCCCGCTTTAGCGCGCCTGGGTGACAAAGTACTTCGGCTGCGCTGGTGAATCTTATTTGGCTGCTCTGGAAGATCTTGCCCTCTGTAGATACAGACACTAACCTGGTCAAGTGGCAGCCCGTAAAAAGCACCGTCACAGGTTCGAACAGACAGCGTTGCAGCCTCCGCTGAAGATGATCCCACGGCCGACGAGAGGTCTTCTGTGCTGGGGACACAGCTTTAGATGGTGACAGGTTGATGAAAAGAACGGTCCGAGAGTCGAATTCAATCTCTCCAGATCTCTCCATCTTCCAGAGCTGGTTTCCAAAAGGACACATAATTGATATTGGTCTTCATAATGTGTAACTGCGACAAAAGTGACTGAGCAAGAGTAAAAATAATACTGTAAAATTGCGAAAACGTATAAATGAAAGACATGGAAGAGGGGTAACTATGCATGCAAAATCGAAAAACTGCACATTATACAACGTGCAAGTAGAGCTGAGAAATGCGTAAATGCGGTTTCACTGTAATTCCGTTTCACGTCTGTTATCACTTCATTTCTGTGATAAATCAACAGCTCCGCTTCTCTGAATATTCTGCTCATCCCACCCATTAAAACACATATGAAATTTTTCAGCGGCATACAGTCTCCCTCGCTATCCGTATAAAACTGCCTTTTCATGGCCTGAACAACACAAAAAACGCTTATAACGCCTTCATATGTCCCACATTTCCCATTAAATTGAGTCGTTCCTCCATATTAAACTGCCATTCTTGAATAATATTGGCCGTCTCCAAACATCAAAGACTTTCTCCCCGCCTGTTTTTTCTAGCCTTGCCCTCCGAGCTCTTGAAATGACTCCCTGAAATCTTTCAATCCTACCTACCTACTGTACAAATCCCTCTCAAGACTTCCAAGATGAGCTCCACACTCAATATCTCCCAGCACAACTAAAGAAAAAAAAAAAATCGCAGGAGAAAGAAAGACCTGTGTGACATAAACGAAAATTGTTAGACGTGTTTCTACATCTGAAAGGTGATGTCTACTCAGATGTCGTGCTAGTCGCATAACAGTGGTAGTAGTAGAGCCACTATGAAGATACATATCTGGCTTGCTTCAAATACATGCTGTTAAAGACGTGAGCGCTAGTCACTTTTGAGACTGGGCATGGTGAGTTGATGTTAGTCAGCAATGCCTTTAGGACGACAAAGACGCTGTTATCAACGCCTCACTCTGTTTGAACAACGAACATGAGAAGCTGGATATTCCTGCTACGTTATTGCAGAAGCTCTTCGCCGGACTGTAGCCACCGTATATGATACCTGGTAGCTGTGGTCACGGGAATGTAAGAAGAAGACCGGGCTCAGAACAGCCACGTGGTACCACCAACCGGGAAGACCATCATGTTCCTTGTGTGACTATGGCTCATCGAACTACTTCTGCAGCAGCAATCTGAGAAGTAGTCGTCTCCACAGTGACATAACGAGCTGTTACAATTTGGTTACTTCCTGAACAGCTGCTACCGAGATGGCCTGACATTAGGAACTTCAGTGGTTTCAAGCGAGAGCTCAAGGGAGAGCAGGGTGGAAGTCAATTGTGTTTTCTGACGAAAGCGGGTTTGCCTCGATGCCAGTGATGGCCGTATTTTGGTTAGAAGGAGGGCAGTTGAGGGCCTGCAACCAACTTTTCTGCTTGCTAGACACGCTGTACCTACACCTGGAGCTGTGGTCTGGGCTGAGATTTCGTAAGACACCAGGAGCACTCTCGTGGTTATCCCACACACCCTGACTGCGAATTTGAACGTCAGTCTGGTGATCCAACCTGTTCTGCTGCCACTCCTGAACAGCATGCCAGGGGTTGTTTGTCAACAGGTTATGGTCTCCCACATACCACTCTTGTAATCTAACATGCTCTACAGAGTGTCGACATGTTGATCTGGCATGCTGAATCACCAGATCCGTCACCAGTCGTGCACTTATGGGACATTACCGGATGACAATTCCAGCGTCATTCCCAAGTACCATTAACAGTCGCTGCCTTGACTGACCAGATGTAACAGGCACGGAATTCTATACCAGAAACTGACATCCGGCACCTACACAAGAAAATTTATGGACGTTTGCGTGCTGACATTCATCATCCAGGTTATTGCACGCGTTATTAATGTACCAGCATTTCACATCTGCAGGGGCTTATCTCCCTTGTACAGGAACCTGTGATCTTGCAGTGTTAATCACTTAGTGTGTAACCTAGACAAATGTATTCCCGAAATTTCATTACTCTACATGAATTATTTTTTTATGTCACTATTTTTTTCATTCGCTATAGAACTGTACCTACTGAAACCCATGCTTCGCCTGTTAGATCACCCATTATTTTTTTCAAAATACTGTATCCAACCGATCCCGATCCATAACGTGTGGTTACAAGGAGACGCGCCACGATTTTTTTGTAGCTCAATGACCTAGAGGAAGCCTTTCAGCTGGACGCAACTTCGGCGACATACACGACCTTAGGGGACTTTTCCAAGATGGCCGCCGACTGAGATCACAGGTAGTTTCTTCGTCCAGTAAAAGAACTTATTTAAGAGGAAATAGTGTCAAATTTAAATTTGTTTCGTATACTTGCTGTAGTGTCCGTTCTTGTCACACAACTGTACATCAGCGTCCGAGCAGAGCTTGTTCTAAAAAAAAAAAAAAAAAACTGCGTGTTATCTAAAGTCCCAATAGTCGCGACATAAACCGAAATTTTGCGTGATATAAACACAAAAAATTGTATTCAAGTTTTCTTGATAGTGCAAAATACGTTGAGACAGCTACTAGTTTGATCAGTGGCTATTCTCACAATAAAAGTGTAATTAAACGTTTCTAAATCGTATTTAACTAACACATTTCCTATTGTTTACTAGTTAGACAGAATCGATCTAGGCCTAAATTTTCCGAGTTATAAATGTTTAAATCCCTTACCAAACACGCTTCATAATTTAAATTCTCCAAAAGCAAGGTAATTACTAATTCATTGTATCTCTAAATCAGTACAAAAGCAACAACAAACGCACTTAAGACCTTTGTGTTTTTTTTTTTTGTGTACATGCAGCCAATCTCGCGTCCTTGACGAATTTAAAACTTTCTTTAAATATAATTATTCTTTCGAAAGTGATCATGAGTGAGAAATGTGGAAGCTGTTATAGGGCAGTGAGTAGAAGGATTTGTTGCCAAACTTGTAGGAAATATTTTCAGCGCGGGGGATGCAGTAGGGAGAATGTTGGGAGAACAAAAAAGGCTCTCTCCTGGAACTGCAGAGTATGCAGTGGGAACATTTTGATTGCGGAATAGGAAAGGAAAATTTATGCCCTTCAGGCACTGTTGCATAAAGCAAGGAAGAAACTGATAAGGATCAAGGGAAATAGGGGGGAGGGGGGTGGATGGTAACTGTCAGCTGGTAGAAGGCTAGGAAGAAAGAGACCGCGATGTGACAGTTTTATTATCAACACCAAAAACAGGTATCTACCACTGCCAGAGGTAAGTGGAGAAGAGCCTCAGGTTGAACGAGGAGCAGGAAATGTGCAGCACACTTCAACCGAGGCCAAGAAGCCTAGGAATGTACAAAGTGTTAGGGAGAAGAAAGTCCTGTTGCTAGGTAGTAGCCATGTGCGAGATGTAGGCCTTCAGTTAAAGGAAACTTTAGGGTCAGCGTACCAGGCAACTAGTATCTCCAAGCCAAATCCAGGGCTAAGCCATGTGATAGAGGACCTAGGGTCTTGATGTGAGGACTTTACAACAGACGACCGTGTAGTAATAGTGGAGGGGGTAGGAAACAGTTTTAACAGGGACGAGACATGTGACATAGGTGGTGCCCTGGACAAGATAGCTTTCCTGCCTCATGACACCAGCCTACACTTAGTTCAGCTGTTCCGGCGTCATGATAGACCAAGACTTGATGGAGTTGTGTCGCGGATCAGTGTGGGGTTAGGGATGACTCGGAATGCAGCCAATTGTGCCCATGTTTCTCTGGTGCCCTCGGGGCTATCAATAGATGGTGTTTCACTAGGCATGGCCTACACCTAAACAGGACTGGGAAGGGAAGATTGGTACAGCTGATTCATGAAAGTATAGGGGATGGATCTCAGGCCACACGTGGTCAAATACCTGTTGTCATGGGTAGGGAAAGTAGGTCTTTTTTAGGATATAGCCAGTCAACAGGTTCCCCTGCCTAAAGAGCCTCTCCAGCAGTTTAATAACTCGAACAAACACTCAAGAGACAGATTTTAATACTCCAAGTATCACACATACCACATGTCACAAGGAAAAGCGTAACACTGGTCATTCCACAGATTTGACAAACCTGAATCAAAACATGCAATCAATAAAAAAAATACAACTTTTACTAGTTGAGCTCCAGCCTTTGAACTGCAGTGTAGTTTGTGTTACTGAGAACTTGTGTAGAGACACAGAAATCCAACATGTCGTATTATCATTGTATGAAAGGGCAAACTCTTACTGCAGAACTGCTTCAAGGGGTGGAGGATCACGCATTTATATCAGAAAAGGAACACAGTTCAAATCAAGTCATGACCTCAGTCCAGTAAGTGAAGACAAACACTTTGAAATATCGCTTTGAATTAACAGGACTTGACATCACTTTGAATTAACAGAGTTTGCCATCACCAAGAAGTTAATCATTTTGTGTGTATACAGGTCTTCAAGTGGTAGTGTGGAACCTTTTTCAATAAATCAACAGAAGTTCTAGATAAAGTGTCAAGTACAAAGTTGAAGGTAATTCTGTGTTGGGACATTAGCATCAACACTAATATCATAAATGAATCCAGCAGCACCCTCATAAATATCCTTGAAAGTTTTGGCATGTCCCTCTTGGTCAATAGAGCAACAAGGGTTACTACAATGGCTGCATCAGTAACTGACCATATGGCCACAAATATGGACAGGGAAAAATGTGATGTAGCTGTAAAAGATCTCGGACTAAGAGACCATCTCTCTCAAACAACAACAATAAAATCAGGCGTCGATCCATTCCCTAAATTACAAGCCTACAAAGGCAATCTATCAGAAATCAAAATAAAAGATTTTTCAAAATAACTAGCCAAATTAAGCTGGGATGAAGTGTATAAGGAAACCAATGTGAACATGAAATTCTCTAAATTCTCCACATTATTCAAATTGAACTTTGGAAAGGCATTTCCAAAGTATGCATGTCTGTATCAACATCTCACAAAAACAGATGGATAACAGCAAGTATTAAGAAGTCCTCCCAAACAAACACCTCAGTTCCATGAAAATGAGTCGCAATGAGCAAGAATTCTTAAATTTCTATCATAGATACAAAAAGATCTATAGGTAGACGCTGATTTCTGCAAAAAAGTTATTTAATGGCAAAATAATAAACACCCATCAAAGAAGTTTTCCTTCACCGCAGTTCACAGAACTCCTGAAGATGGACGTTCACTGCGGATCTTGTATCACACACACAGTCCCTTTGACAGCTCAGAGATGTCACTAAACCCTCCAAAAGATGAAAACATCCATGCTTGAGCAGCACCTATTAGACGGAGGGGCTCTGACAGCGGATCAGTTCCAGTCATTCGACCAGAAAGGAGGTACATGGTTCGTGATGTCTGTAGTTCAACCATGCATAGACGCTTCGATCGCGCCCGCATTGTTACTTTGTGCCAGGAAAGGCTCTCAACAAGAGAGGTGTTTAGGTGTCTCTCAGTGAACCAAAGCGATGTTGTTCGAACATGGAGGAGATACAGAATGACAGGAACTGTCGATGACATTCCTCGTTCAGCCCACCCAAGGGCTATCACTACAGTGGATGAGCTCTACGTAAGGATTATGGCTCTGAGAAACCCTGACACCAACGAAACCATATTGAATACTGCTTTTCGTGCAGCCAGGACATCCTGTTACGGCTCAACCTTTGCGCAATAGACTGCTTGATGCGCAACTTCACTCCCGACATCCATGGTGAGGTCCCTCTTTGCAACCACGACACCATGCAAGCGCGGTAAAGATGGGCCCAACAACATGCCGAATGGACCGCTCAGGATTGGCATCACGTCCTCTTCACCGATGAGTGTCGGATATGCCTTCAACCACACAATCGGAGGAGACGTGTTTGAAGGCAGCCCTGTGAGGCTGAACGCCTTAGACACACTGTCCAGCGAGTGCAGAAAGATGGAGGTTCCCTGTTGTTTTGGGAAGGAATTATGTAGGGCACACGTACGCCACTGTTGGTGATGGGAGGCTCCGTAACGGCTGTACGATACATGAATGCCATCCTCCTACCGCTAGTGCAATCATATCGGCAGCATATTGGCGAGGCATTCGCGTCATGGACGACCACTCTCGCCCCCATCGTGCACATCTTGGGGATCAATTCCTTCAGCATAACGACATCGCTCGACTCGAGTGGTCAGCATGTTCTCCAGACATGAATACTATCCAACATGCCTGGGATAGATTGAAAAGTGCTGTTTAAGGACGACGTGACCCCCCAACCATTCTGAGGGATCTACCCCGAATCTCCGTTGAGGAGTGGGACAGTCTGGACCAACAGTGCCTTGATGAACTTGTGGATAGTATGCCACGACTAATACAGGTATGCATCAATGCAAGAGGACGTGCTACTGGGTATTACAGGTACCGGTGTGTACAGCAATCTCGACCACCACTTCTGAAAGTCTTGCTGTATGGTGGTACAACATGCGATGTGTTGTTTTCATTAGCAATAAAAAGGACGTATATAATGTTTATGTTGACCTCTATTCTTATTTTCTGTACAGGTTCCGGAACGCTCGGAACCGAGGTGAATCAACGTTTTTTTTTTATGTGTGTATAATGCAGAGAATAAAATCAAAGCTGTCTGATATGTTATAAAAATGGAAACACGGAGAGGCAAACGCTGAATAACATACTGCCAAGGGACGGAAATAAGGTAATAAATGATCTAAACAATTAGCAAACTATGTAAACGGGCATTTTTCAAATACTGCAAGGAAGGTACAGCAAAAATTCTCCAAAACAAATATAACACCTGTAAATAATGTTGCACTAAATACACTGATGTTACTTCGAGCCACAGAGAATGAAGTCAATAATACTTTTCAAAAACTAAAAAATTAAAAGTCAGTAGTCTTTGATGAAGTACCAATGTGTGTACTGAAACAATGCATAGAGATTATACAAGGCCCCTTAAAAATATGATAAATGAAATCTTCACATCAAGGACATTTCTAGAGCAGTTAAAACAGGTCAAGAGTTGTACCTTTGCTTAAGAAAGGTAATTCAGATGACATAAGAAATTACCGGCCCATTTCCCAGCAGTCACCATTATAAATTCAACCTTTTAAGCAAATCACAGTTTGGTTTCCGAAGTGGCAAAAATAAGGAGTCAGCCATAGCAGAATTCACATAGAAGTAGAAACTGATGCTCTTGACAATGATAAGTGTGTCACAGGCATATTTTTGGATCTTTCTAAGACCTTTGATAGAGTCGACCACAAGATTCTATTAAATAAATTACAAGCATTAGGAATATAAGGGATAGCTAATGACATGTTTCGATCGTACATAGGAGATAGTGTACAAAAAGTAGAGATAACACGTACTTCAAATAGATCCAAACATTTAGTAAAACACTTATCAAACAAAAATGCATTAATATAGGGGTTCCGCAGCGTAGCATATTAGGACCAATACTATTCCTGCTATACATCAATGACTTTCCCGGTATTGTCACTCATGGTAAAAAATTTCTCTTCGCTGATGACAGCAATATTATAGTCACTTAGAAACTCCTTACAGAGAAAGCAAATGAAACTCTCAAGAAAGTTTACGATTTGTCAATAAGCAATAAAGTGACATTGAACATAAAGAAAACTAATGCCATGAATTTCAGATTGAAGAGGGAAAATTAAATGTAGATGGCGCCTCTATAGACTGTAACAAATGCAACATTTATAGGAATGAATATTGACTCTCAGTTGAAGTGGTATGTACACACAAAGGTACTTGCAAACAGAGTGTTATCAGCATGTTATGCCCTTATAAGCCCGTCATCAGTGTATAACATGCAGTCTCTTTTAGTTGTATACTTTAAGCTTATTGTCATATTTCTGGTTCTGATTGCAGAGTATTTTTGCAGACGGCTACATTTTGCAGAGTCGAGTACGGGACACGAAGTTGTGTTGTGTTGCGGGTAGCTCTGCGTCGGAGAGGCAATATTTTGGAAGTTAGTTCTAGGGGCTCAGTCCGGAACCGCGCGACTGCTACGGTCGCAGGTTTGAATCCTGCCTCGGGCATGGATGTGTGTGATGTCCTTAGGTTAGTTAGGTTTAAGTAGTTCTAAGTTCTAGGGGACTGATGACCACAGATGTTAAGTACCATAGTGCTCAGAGCCATTTGAACCATTTTTTTATGGAAGTTCCAGTGATGCTACAAGTGCTGTTATAATGAAGTGATGAAACATGGATTTGGATTCGGTGAAAAGGGGCGCTAAGAAGTTATTAAATATAAGCAGTGCCGCAGTAACGTGTTTAAGTATCCACTCGTTGCGTATCGTACCGTACAGCATCAATCTTCCGTGCGGTCCTCAATCTCCCAGAATAAACTAATGTGAATCAGTAATACTATTTACCACACGAAAGAGCATTCAAGTGCCAGTTTCCTGTTGCGAGCCTGAGAACGTGCGTTCGGTCATCGTGTTCCGCATCATCAACAATCAGCCGTGCTGCAACGGTTACGCGCACGCTCGTACAAGTGAGAAATAAGAATTTAACTTTTTGAACTGTGTTACATTATTACCAGCGTCAAGGAGGACTGGTACCAGATATCTGTGTATGCAAGACGAGCTTAAGAACTTTCGTTCGATCATTCGGCTTCCGCATCATTAACAATCACACGTGTCGTGTTGGTTACGCGCACGCTTGTCCAGGTGATAATGTGGACATATAATAATCAATATGTTAATTGGCATAGACACTTATGATTGCCGGCCGCGGTGGCCGAGCGGTTCTAGGCGCTCAGTCCGGAACCGCGCGACTGCTACGGTTGCAGGTTCGAATCCTGCCTCGGTCATGGATGTGTGTGATGTCCTTAGGTTAGTTAGGTTTAAGTAGTTCTAAGTTCGACGGGACTGATGACCACAGAAGTTAAGTCCCATAGTGCTCAGAGCCATTTGAGCCAACACTTATGACTTAGAGCGTAAACAGTGCAAACTGCGATGTTCTTATCGTTTAGGAATTTAGTTGTTCATCATAGATGTAGGGCAGTGTTATGTTTAATGTCGAGTACCACCCCTAAACCCCCTTGCATATTTAGATACATAATTTCAAGCAAGCCAGCAGCAGTGTGCAGAAGAACAATACGACAGCCGCGGGATTATCAGGTACGTAGTGTGGACATGGCGCACGGTCAACAAACGACAAACGGTTTGAAGGGACCCCCATCATTCATACTCCCAGGTGTGTTACAATACTATTCATATGTACACTCAGTTCTTAGCTATGACATTATTTTTTTGGGAACAAATGCGGAAAATATGAACACAGTTTTCAAACTCCAGAAAAAGATCAATAAGAATAATAACCAAAAATACTAGTCGAGTTCATTGTAAAGATCTGTTTAAAACACTGGTCCAGATGAATTTATTTACCAGTCAGTTGTGTACATAAAAATAACATTGGTAATTACTGCACGAACAGCTCTGTCCATCATGACCTTCGAATAAGAGCTAGACTCAACTTACATTTACCAAGAAAAAATAAACATAAAACACAAACCAGTATTTTTCACCAAGGAATAAAACTCTACGAAAAATTACCAAAAGAGATTAAAGAAATTGCAAAAATACACTTATTTAAAAAGGCAGCTAAAAAGTATCTGTTGTGCAGTACATTTAATAATTGAAGGATTGCTAAGATAAAATGGAGTATAGGTTTGATAAAAAAGTTATACAAATAGATAATGATAATGATTGTAAAACACTCAACATTCAACATAACTCCTTCACACTATGTTTTTTTCCTTCTTTTTCATTTTATAGAAAACCTAACCTCCAAGCTATGCGTAGCATAGTAATAACACCTTTTCCTCTTTCTGAGCTCAACATATCACTCATTACAGAGGGATTCTGACTCAGATTTCCAGAACAGCAAATGGGAAGTTGCAGTACAGAAAATGGCCCAGGGATCACCACTGTGTGTGCGTTTGAGTGTGTAGTGTCATGAAATAACGTGTGTATAGTGTGTGCAGTGACTGATAGTGAGATACGAGTAAACAGTGTGGCATTAAATTATCAAATAATTTGTAAAAAAGTATTTATACCACAAGTAAATCTAATGATTGTATCTAAGTAGAAGTCTGTAAACGTATGTGTATACGAATTAGCTTATTTTAAATTGGTCTAAATTTGTAAATACTTTGACATGTCCTATATCCTTCTGAAAAGAGACCTACGCATGAAAAAGGCCACTACTGCTACTACTATGTATGCATAACCTACCATAACTATTCATACTGGGAAGAGGACCGTCAGTTTAAGGTAGAAACCGAACCATGTGTCCATACTGGAGACTCTTATTGGGAGGCGAACGATAGATAAATGGAAGACAAAATTTTGCGTTGATTCAGAAGGATTCAGTCCCGTGACCTTTCAGTTTTTAGTCACGTGCTTGAATGTTGAACGATCAGGACCGGCCACTTCTCATTGACCTTCATCGATTAGCCCGCATCTCGTCGTCGTGCGGTAGCGTTCTCGCTTCCCACGGCCGGGTTCCCGGGTTCGATTCCCGGCGGGGTCAGGGATTTTCTCTGCTTCGTGATGGCTGGGTGTTGTGTGCTGTCCTTAGGTTAGTTAGGTTTAAGTAGTTCTAAGTTCTAGGAGACTGATGACCATAGATGTTAAGTCCCATAGTGCTCAGAGCCATTTGAACCATTTTTTTTCATCGATTATAATACCACAGCCTACTTCATCATCATTACGACAGGCGTTTCACCACCATCACCATCTAAGTGAATGCATACGCTTCTCAAATATATTTACCAATGGATAATGAGTGGCAGCCATACTGCTGCAGCCAGGGCCCTCTGGAGCTATGCAAATAACATAAATACAGCGAACATCTCCTAACGCTATAGATGTCCTACAACAAGTGGTTTTAAAACCTTCTGATGCTGAAACTGCTGAATTGATTCTGTATGACTGGCTTTCCACCGTAGTAATATTCCCACTGCAACACGGACCATGAGAATGTTTAAAAGCTACCTGAATTTAGTTGCTGTGAACTGCTGTGTCACGTTTTTTTTTTTTTTTTTTTTTGTTTAATATTGAGAAGAATCACCGATCAATACAATTGAGGAAAAGATCAAGAAAAGAGAAAGACGTATCCTGTAAACAACGCTGAATAATGATGATTTACTAAGGCAGCCAAGAAATATGATGCAAAAGTCTATTGAAAACGTCAGGTATGAAATGATGGGACGCTTGCCGATACACACAGAAGTTAGTGAAATATCAAAATATAGAGAAACTCAGGTTCGTTAGTGAAAAATTTGTGAAATATCAAGGTATAAAAAAATCGAGGCTTAGGTAATCTGTGAACCTTTGGTGTCGACCTTCGCAACCTACCAAACAACAAATTTATGAAATTTATTCCTTGTAGTATCGTTTTTTATTATTACAATGATTCCAGTATCTCACTAAATGCGTAAAAAATAGTAGGGAAATTTAAAGAAATAACATGCCATTTTTCTGATAGCCTCTTATTCATAGCCCTGAACCTGTAATTCTTACAAAAATACGAAGAGAATTACAGAAAATAATTCAGTAGTGTCTGATGGAATAGGTTTAGTGAAAAAAAAGAACAAGAAATATTTATGCATGACTTAGTGGAAACTACATTGCTTGTACCCAGTGATATTTCAGTGGTTGTGGTGGCTAATAGAAGTCTCTTCACAATGCGAGAAAGTATGGCCTCTGAAACAAATTGCAGTTGACTAAGGTTATGAAAGTAAATCTCTTTTTCTGACGATGGAGGGCTAGAAGAAAATGAATAGCAATGTGGCAATGTATGAGAGATTTCTTTATCGGGCGAGCAGATAAAGGGATCGTACTTGCAGTCCAGAATACCCTTGTTTAAACGTCTCCTGCCTTCTTGTTGGCAAAATGCCAACCGTTGCTCAAGTTATCACCAGGAACTGCTAGTTCTGTGGTTTGTGGTGTCGCCGTCGTAGTAGTTACTGTTAATAATTGGTAAAATTCAATTTATGTGTCGACTGAGAATACTATCGGTCGTAAAAGGATTTTATAGCAGTAGTTTGAAGACCAGAGAGGTACTTAGATCAGCCGTTGTGAAATTGGAGGCGCTACAGCCCACACGTCCTCAAAAATTACTACCGTCAGCATCGGTAAAACATGTCTGTCCGTTATTATGGTGAATTGTAGAGCTGTAGTTGTAATTCTAAGTAAGGGGAGAAGTGTTCGAAAAAACGTGTGACTCTCTGTTTCCTATCCAAGTGATATTTTGACACCCGGTAAGAAGAGATGGAACAATTGTGAAGCAGAAAAATCTAACACTAGCACCTTGTAAGTGAAAAATGCATAATGGAACAAGCGTAAGAGAAGAAGAACCGAAAGCTAATGTTATGGGATATGATACATCACATATGATAATATTATTATTTTTTGGTTTAGATGCACATTATTTTCAACATGTCCTGTCTTAGTCATGGGCGTGAGTGACACATAATGGTCGTGCTGCGCAACATTTAAGGGACAATAAAAAGAAAACGGTACACATGGAAAGCGTGCGGAAACTGTTCATTACTTCGAAAGTAATCACCGTAACTGTTGATAAACGTGTCCCATTCTGACACAAGACGGTCAATGTCTTGGTGGAGTAATGTTCGCTTTAACCTACGGAACTATGTTTGTACAGAGTCATGTACTTATTTATCGGAAGTAAATCGACGACCACAGTTTACTTTCTTGAGTGATCCACAGGCATGAAAGTAGCACGTTGAGAGGACGAGACTGTATGGACGATACGTAAGGGCTTCCCAGCGGAACTTCTCCACAGTATTCGAAAACATCTTGGCAAAATGTGCATTGCAGTGCAACATTTGTGACTGTGGAAATATAGATATCCTCGTGAATATACTTAACTGCAAGAAAACTACTAATACAAATGCGCCAAATGGACATTCCACGTAAGTTGCATTCCAACACAAACATGTAGCGCAATCATTTTGGATACAAATTAGTAATTTGTAAATTATTGTTTATCCTAGGGCAACTCTCAGGATATCAGTGTATAATCTATATTGATAAATGCATGAAAAAACCATCTGATGATGAACTGTAAAAATTCGAAGCCGGTAACGGTACTTTTTTAGTAAAGTAACCTAAAACGAATTGGTGGCTGGTTGCTGTTCACCATCAACAATTTATTCTATATAACAGCCACTGTCTCCATCCATGTCTATCTGTGACAAAATTACGTTAAGTGTCCTATCAGCCGATCGCAACTTTACATTTCTTTCTGTTACATTTAGTACCTGTTTATTAGTTTTCTCATCTAATCTTCTGGATTCTTCTAGAGCAGCACATTTTAAAAGCTTCTGTTCTCTTCCTGTCTGAACAGTTTTACTTTCTTACATACTGGGCTACACACCGGGCAAATACCTGCAGAACAAAGTATTACTGTTTCATACTATCTAATAACCTCTTCTGAGGACAGTGTCCATTCTGTTAAATTTGATTTCGCAAGTTTTTCCCCCCGAGTCTGATAGAACTGAAATGTTTTTATCTCAGCTTAAAGTGCATATTTATCCCCCCTCTAGTCTGCACGTGACAGAGTCAGTTCAATTGTGTGTGATGCAGTTGACGAAAAATCCGACTGACACTTTGAGAGCGACAAGTATCATAGTGCCGTAAGACAAGGCTGAAAGTATGTAAACACTTGATAAATTCAGTTATTTCACGTTCAATTCATACCTGCCACACAAAATAGACATGTACGGATTGTCAGTATCCTTCTGAATATCCATAACGTCTTCTTTCTGACCCTTGGATAATGCACATTTCGATTAAAATAGCTTTTTATTTTAATGCTCACTGGAGTGTATTTTTTATTAACCTGCCCCAATGCTTCACGACACTTCTGTCGTTTGCTGAACACTTTCCTCTCGACCATACAGATCTGTCATCTGTCATAGATCACACTCATTTCTTTCTTTTCAAGGAAAGATCTTGGTGGGATACAGGCTCATCCCCACAGAGCAAAATATGTACATTTAGTGATAGCATCAGCAGTACGCTGGCCAAAGCCTTGATGAGTAAGCTTTATTCATCGTTGAAAACATGAAACCTATTTCTTAAAATTTCGTAGAAAGATAAGAATGTTAGCTTCCATCTACCACTAATCTGCGTAACAGAAGTGTTGCATTTTTAACGTCCCCATAGTGTCATAAGTTGAGGGAGCGATAATAACAATAACAGTTGAGAAGTTTCATTCCTATAAATATAACATTTCAGTTCACTATATTCATCAATAAATTCTTTTTTCTCTGTACATGTTTCCGATGCAATCCTTGTCAACGTTTATGTTTTTTGTACTACTATCTTTCAACACACAACTGTTGTGCAAAAGTTTGAGAGAGTGTAGATCGAATGACGTTGTTTCGGAAATCGAGTGGCATTCGATTCATTGGAAAATAAGGATGAGCTGAATCTCTCAGATGGAATGATTGAGTGGAAAACGACTTTAACTATTCTACTTCCGTGTAATTGGAAATATTTTGAAATGTATTTGACCAAACATCGCATAATAATGCATTAGATTTTTATACACTCGTTTATACCATTTACTTTTCATCTACGTTTAAGTCACAGAATTACACGGTGATTAAGACTTTCAATTTCTCTCAAAAACACATTTTTTCATCTGTCATGTTGCGATTCATTCGTATTACCTCTTTTGTTTCCTCTGAGGCTATACTTAAACGGCTATGTAATGGATTTTGGTCCAAAAAATCGATTTTTCAAAAACATTATTTTCTTCATCTACACAGTTTAATCTACGTTGTGTGTCAATTTCATCGTAATAGAAGCTTTAAATCATGAAACTGTTTAGCTCTGCACTGGCGATCACTCCCACCTTTTCCGACATTTGGGAAACACCTTTCTTCAGTGGAATTTTCGTCAGTGTGAAGACTATTTTCTTCCGATATCTTTGGTTAACATCTATATCTCTGGCTGACATCTTTATCTTTGCTGAAAACTTTCGTGCATGAGGTTTATTTACGTCTTGACAATAGTAACCCGTATTTGTAGGTGGAAGGTTGAATTCGCAAAGTTTTACGTGGAAGTCAAGATTTATGCACAATGGGTGGTGGCAAAACTGAGTTTAGGAAACGGAGATTTCATGGAAATCGGTTTACCAACAAAAAAGAGGAAGCGGCTCAAAATGAAGAACATAAAGCTCTCCGTTTCAGCATCAAAACTTGGGGAGGAGAATTGTACAGGTGCGTGAATGATGTTGGTATGGATTCCACTGGATTCAGACTGATTGCTTTAGAGCTTCTCTGCCAGGCTATGAGGTTTTCATGTGTAAGCTGTAAAAAATAAGGAATGCATGACTGTTGCTGAAAAAATAAGAGTTGGACTAACTTGTGATTTTAAATTAATTTTTAATTCGTTTAGCTATGAATTTTTATTTTCTCAACCAAAAATAACTAACACTGCTACCTATGAAAGCAATTTTAGGCTTATATATGCTCTGAGATGCCTTTGACAGGGCAGGGTAGATGGTAATTTATTTTGTTGTTTTCTAAAAACGCCTCTACCTTGTGCAAGGTTTGAAAAAACAGATAAAGAAATGTCTGATGCTGTGTGCGATACTGCGAAAAGTTCTGTGATGAAAGCAGTAGAGGAATTGGTGGAAATAAACCGAAAAGAAATAGATCCTGGTGTAGATATTAATGACAGTTTATCTCCTACAAATGTTACTGACCTATGTTTGTCTGTAGTTGGGACCTGGATGAAAACGGGTCACACATCTCTGTACGGAGTTGCATCGGTTATATAGGGAAGGACTTCGGTAATTTAATTTGGATTAGATGCTTAAAAAGGAAATTGTGTGGACTTGAAGTACTCAAAACAGGTGTATATCATTCAGTTTTATGTTAGAATAACGAAAATAGTGGCATAATTGAAGTGCTGAAGAGAGCTGGTGCACGTCCTGGTGTATTTACAACAAAAGCATTTTGCACCACCGACGAGAGCAGGGTCAAGAGCTATCGAGCGTACAGGGTGCAGTTGTCTGCAAGCAGTTGCCCACGTCGACACCAATGATGCCTGTCGCTTGGGTTCTGAGGCGATCCTCAGTTCGTACAGGCGGCTGGTGGATTTGGTGAAGACCGCTGGCCTTGCATGAGGGTGCAAGCAGAGCTCTCTATTTGCAGCACCGTTCCCAGAGTGGATCGGGGTCGTTTGGTTTGGAGCCGAGTGGAGGGTCTCAACCAGAGGCTTCGCAACTGTGACGGTCTTAGCTGCAGATTTCTAGACTTGCGCTATTGGGTGGGGGATTATAGGACGCCCCTAGATAGGTCAGGGGTGCACTACGCAAAGGAAGCGGCTACTTGGGTAGCAGAGTACTTGTGGCGTTTACATGTTTTTTTTTAGGCTACGCAGTAATGCGAGGTGTCCGGATGAACACTCACCATTCGACGTGCAGGCAATGAAATAAGGACGCGTTCAGTGTAAAGACACTTCAGCTATCAAGATACAAGCAGTAAATTTTCACATTGTTCGGAATAAAGTTCCTGAATTTACTGCCCTCCATGAAGCGTGTGGCGCGCAAATTCTTCTCGGGACTGAGACCTGGCTAAACCCTGAGATAGGAAGTTCTGAAATGTTTAGTTAGGGTTTGAACGTGTATCGGAAAGACAGATTAGACAGCATAGGAGGTGGTGTCTTCATTGCAGGTGACAAAAATATTTTGTCTATTGAGGTAGAAGTAGAGTGTGATTGTCAAGTTACATGGACACGTTTAACAGGGCTAGGAGAAATAAAGTTAATTGTTGGGTGTTATTACCGGCCACCAGGTTCCACCGTCACAGTTCTAGAATCATTCAAAGGGAGTCTACTCTCTGTGTCGCAGAAGTACCCGGATCATGCTATATTAGTCGGAGGCGACTTCAACCTACCTACTGGGATGTCTATGGATTCATTACAGGTGGTACATACAAGCCGTTGTGTGAATTACTTTTGAAAACATAATCCGAAAACTGTCTTCAGCAGCTAAATCGACAGGCAACGTGCAATGGAAGTATTTTAGATCTGGTAGCCACGAACAGACCAGACCTCATCGACGGTGTCAATGTTGAGACAGGGATTAGTGATCATGATGTTGTCATTACGACTATGGTTACGAAAGTTAAAAAGTCGGTCAAGAAGGCTAGAGTAGTATTATTACTAGATAGAGCAGATAACCAGTTGTTAGCATCCCACTTAGTAAACGAATCGACTCCAGCTACGATGGACGATGGACGCGGAAGAATTATGGACAAATTTTAAACACATTGTAAATCTCGCATTGTAGAATTATGTGCCGAAAAAATGGGTTACGGACGGAAAAGGCCCACCGTGGTTTAACAGCGCAATTCAGAGAACGCTCAGAAAGCAAAGACAGTTGCACTCGCGGTACAAAATGGTCCAAATGGCTCTGAGCACTATGGGACTTAACTTCTTAGGTCATCAGTCCCCTAGAACTTAGAACTACTTAAACCTAACTAACCTAAGGGCATCACACACATCCATACCCGAGGCAGGATTCGAACCTGCGACCGTAGCGGTCGTGCGGTTCCAGATTGTAGCGCCTAGAACCGCTCGGCCACTCTGGCCGGCCACTCGCGGTACAAGAGAGATCGGGAGAATGAGGACAGGCAAAAGCTAGTAGAGATTCGTGCTGCTGTAAAAGGAGCGGTGTGCGAAGCATACAACCACTACCACCGTCATACCTTAGCAAAACATCTTGCTGAAAACCAATGGAAATTCTAGCCTTACGTAAAATCGGTAAGCGGGTCGAAGGCTTCCATTCAGTCACTCACTGATCAGTCTGGCCTGGCAACGGAAGACAGAAAAACGAAAGCTGAAATTTTAAATGTAGCATTTGAGAAATCATTCACGCAGGAGGATCGTACAAACATACCGCCGTTTGAGTCTCGTACAGATTCCCGTATGGAGGACATAGTGATAGACATCCCTGGGATTGTGAAGCAGCTCAATGGGTTAAAAATAAATAAATCACCAGATCCTGATGGGATTCCAATTCGGTTTTACAGAGAGTAATCTACTGCATTGGCTCCTTACTTAACTTGCATTTATCGCGAATCTCTTGCCCAATGTAAAGTCCCGAGCGACTGGAAAAAAGCGCAGGTGACGCCTGTATATAAGAAGGGTAGAAGGACGGATCCTCAAAATTACAGACCAATATCCTTAACATCGGTTTGTTTCAGGATTCTCGAACTTATTCTCAGTTCGAATACAATGAATTTCCTTGAGACAGAGAAGTTGCTGTCCATGCATCAGCACGGCTTTAGAAAGCATCGCTGCTGCGAAACGCAACTCGCCCTTTTTTCACATGATATCTTGCGAACCATGGATGAAGGGTATCACACGGATGCCATATTCGTTGACTTCCGGAAAGCGTTTGACTCGGTGCCCCACTGCAGACTCCTAACTAGGGTACGAGCATATGGGATTGGTTCCCAAATATGTGAGTGGCTCGAAGACTTCTTAAGTAATAGAAGCCAGAACGTTGTCCTCGATGGCGAGTGTTCATCGGAGGTGAGGGTATCATCTGGAGTGCCCCAGGGAAGCGTGGTAGGTCCGCTGTTGTTTTCTATCTACGTAAATGATCTTTTGGATAGGGTGGATAGCAATGTGCGACTGTCTGCTGATGACGCTGCGGTATAGTGGAAGGTGTCATCGTTGAGTGACTGTAGGAGGATACAAGATGACTTGGGCAGGATTTGTGATTGGTGTAAAAGAATAGCAGCTAACTCTAAATATAGATAAATTTAAATTAATGCAGATGAATAGGAAAAATAATCCCGTAATGCTTGAAAACTCCATTAGTAGTGTAGCGCCTGACACAGTCACGTCGGTTAAATATTTGGGCGCAACATCGCAGAGCGATATGAAGTGGGACAAACATGTAATGGCAGTTGTGGGGAAGGCGGATAGTCGTCTTCGGTTCATTGGCAGAATTTTGGGAAGATGTGGTTCATCTGTAAAGGAGACCGCTTATAAAACACTAATACGACCTATTCTTGAGTACTGCTCGAACGTTTGGTATCCCTATCAGGTCGGATTGGGGGAGGACATAGAAGCAATTCAGAGGCGAGCTGCTAGATTTGTAACTGGTAGGTTTGATCATCACGCAAGGGTTACGGAAATGCTTCAGGAACTCGGGTGGGAGTCTCTGGAGAAAGGAGGCGAGCTTTTCGTGAATCGCTACTGAGAAAATTTAGAGAACCAGCATTTTACGCTGACTGGAGTACAGTTTTACTGCCGCCAACTTACATTTCGCGGAAAGACCACAAAGATAAGAGAGATTAGGGCTCGTGCAGAGGCATACAGGCAGTCATTTTCCCCTTGTTCTGTTTGGGAGTGGAACAGGGAGAGAAGATGCTAGTTGTGGTACGAGGCACCCTCCGCCACGTACCGTATGGTGGATTGCGGAATATGTATGTAGATACAGATGTCAAGAAAGCTAATAAGTGTCTTACCTGCAGATACAGGCGAGGCACATTCGAAGAGGAGAGAAGAGAAACCTGGAGGATGAGGTTTACCAGTATGGAGAATTTTAAAACTGAGGGAAGCTTATTACATGTGGAAGTACGAGACGGAAATGTCTGAACCTTATTTTCTCTGTTTTACACTTTTTATGGTATTAGAAACCTTTCTCAAAAAGTATATGCGCTAATATTACGACATTTTCGGCAACTGTTCGCAACGTGTTGCTGTCTCCCAGGAAATAAAAAATAAGAGATCTTGCTATTACGTTCTGATTTTTAGATGATTGCATGTAGAAAAACAAAGTTAATTTTGGATGTGCAAAATTAAAAACTCTGTTAATTATACAATTTGTACCATAAATTAATAACTGCAGTTCAGTGGGTTTATAACCTTCTCAGGACACTACCATAAAATTATCAGATTAATTGCATGATTAGAATTTGAGTTATGGCTTTTTACAGAAAAGACAATAAAACCATTACAAATTCATATTTCTGACAATGTATTAATCCTTCATATTTTATTATATCTTCCTGTTAAAACACAGCTCTTTTGTTTTTCACATGCTACGTTTTAGATTTTTGCGGTAATAAATATGGCTGTAATGCTTTTTTAACTAAATGTTTACATTTTCCGTTACGTCCTCCCCCTTAAGGAAAAAGACGATTTCTACGGCCATAGTGTATTACAAGTTTTAGTACACTAAAATTCCATACAGTTTTTCGTACTGATCAATGATCATCGTACATTATGATATAATTCTGTTGAGCCTGCACCTCATTTCAAAATCAGAGACCGATTGCAAGCTTTGTACTTGGATCTAAACCATAGTTTCAGGTGAAAACTTCAGAAGTACAAGCTAATATCCTAAGAAATAACTCTGGGTTCTAATGTGACGTAAGACACTTTTGCCTAAAATATAGTTGTTTGAGTTTCTTCTTCTCTACCAATGTTATTAATTTTATTTATAGTTACTATAACGACACTCACTATATAATTCAAATATTCGCTTTGGTTTCCTTTTTAAAACTATGTTACCATTATAGACATCGACTTAAAACCTGCACCAACTCTTATTCTCAGTGACGTAACAGCTTTATGGGTACCACTGGACAGAGATACGCTCATCATCATCTTGATACGTTTTCACTAAGACCTTTCGATGCGATTGAGGTACTTCAGACGAAGCACCAGGTCAAAATTCCTAGTATGATAACAAGTCTTAATTACGACACGTAGTTTCCGTTATTATCAATTGAAAAACCGACAAAGGTAAGTCTATAACTCACGTAATACTTAGCCTAGAAGAAGTACAATATCAGTTTGGTAACCCTCTGATCAAACGGAATCGTTTGATATATGTCTCTATAGCGTTCTGTTGGATTTGTTCTTTGCTCTTTTTAAGTGATTTTTGGGTTTGTATGGTTTTAGCCCTTCCACCCCTTTTCCAGATCAGTCTAGTCATTATACACGTAAACAAGATTTGCATGTGAACAGAGATGGGCAGTCTGGGAGGGACTCTGAATATTATTTAGATAAGCTGAATAATTCGTAAAATCTTCTATCAGCATAGCTTAAAACTATATAAAATTTAATTTCATTCAGTAGGTACGTCTCAGCTGTGATGTATGGTTTGTTCGACGTCATGGGGAAGACGACACAAGCCACCAGAAAAAAAGTAACATCCTCATCTGAAGAGGGATGTGAAGGTGTGGGAAGATTTTTGGCACAGTATCGGCGGGTGTAGCTTGCAAATGCATTGACCACTGCAGAAGTGCGTATTTTGAAGACGGCTCTGCAATTTTTTTGTCTAGTGTGAAGGCGAGACACTGCGAAATAATTCAGCCCATCTTACTTGTTACGCTGTTTTAGATGTGAATGTCTGCACCGTCTTGTAACGTTAACTGAAACCTCATACCAAATTCTGAAGAAGTTTCACTATTATCATCATACTCTATTTTCAATCACGGAACCTGGTAAACGCAATGTCATAAAATGCAGATACCTTCGCAAGCGTAAAATCGGTGTTTTTATTAGATGCTGCCTGAACAAAGATCAGAAATATAATGAACACTTCCTTATAGGTTATATCTGTCCAGGACAAATGTGCTTGCCATATCTTGTAGCTGTCATTTAAAAATTACTATACATTGAGCTGTGGCGGCCGTGAATGTTACAAAACTACTACTCCAAGATGTGTCCTAGGAACTGTCTCATGAGGTCCATACCCCATTGCTGAAAAATATTACAAAAAATATCTGGTGCATGATCTGTAAAGTGATTAAGTGCCTTTCTTTCAAAACGAACTGCACTCGAAAATGGGGCTAGATACCGTAAGGCTACTTTGTCCCAACGGAAATGAACATAGCCACGTGGAGAGATTTGTGTGCAAAGGAAAATTAATTTTGCGTATGAAACATGAGAGAAGTGAATTTCGTAGTGCTCGAAAGAGTAGTGCACAACTGCTAGCCCCACATAGACAGTAAAAATCATAGGCACAAGTGAAGTACAAGTTCATGAGTCATGTGATTAGTTGATGAAATCAATAGTGACAGTTACAAAATATTTCTTATACTTTTTTGTGAGAGATAGATATTTCAAGACATTTATATTCACAGGTAGAATAACGAATTCCCATTGCAAACTGACAACTTATGAAGCTACTCCGAATGAACATTGCTTCAAAATACAACTGGAACACAAGAACCGCTAATAGAATAGTAATGAATTGCGCGACTGGAACCTACAGCACGCAGCCATTCCACCCAGTTATACAAACAGCATAATGAAACACCGAAACATCACCATCTTCCTGCAGAAAATCTGAAACACACCGAACACGGACGAGAAGCTAGTGTAAAAGCTTCCTCGTTGAGAGCACCTCGGTTTGATGGAAATTGTCTAACGCCTGTCAAAGTATCTGAACCGCCTGAGATAAGACAAAAGTTGATATCTACCGCTCGCAAGGCGAGTGATATCTCGCAGACGAGTGACATGTACTTGTGCGGAATGTGAGAAATCATAAAGTGGTCGGAGTCTACAGCACCAACTTGTTTCGAATGCAGGCCAAGGAAACAAATGTTCCCCCAAATATTTTCTTGTTATTTATAGAGTTAAAAACCACACTAAACAAAAAAACTAATCCACGTATCATCAACTATCGTGGAATATACGACAACGAATGAAGATATGATAGCCGTCAGGAGTTGTGGATCTGGTATTCTCCGGTACCGATGGGGGGCTCGTATTTCGCCACTTCTACATTCGTAGATCACATCATCAAGGGTGAACCAATTTCTGCACATAGGAAAGCCAACGACCTCATCCTAACTGGACGTAATTTACCGCCATGCGTAGAAACTAAGCAAAGATTGGGCCGTTTAAGCCGCAAGGAATTGCCAAAAGTTTCCGACAGCGTTGCTGCACAGTAGAATATGAGCAGGTGACGTTAAACCGAGTGCGAGTAGATTTATCAATAAGCAGCCATCAACTTAGTGATTCTCACGTTGAACACTGTCCAAATTCTGATACAGTTGCGTTCCTCCGTAGGCCAGAAAGGCGACTTTTCAGACAAGTGCTAAGGACGATGTACTGCCACGAAATGTCGGAATTTACAAAGTTCCATGATTGTGGTAAAAATCGTATAGAGAAAACCATGCGAACTCTACAAGAGCGATCCATCGAACACCTAGAGCAACCTCTCCTTCCACTGCCGAACAAATCTACTGAGTCCTTGCCGATCTATCATTTGTGACAACGTCTTTACAGTGATTACATTATTACATTTAAACACTACAGAGTAGCCCACCACCTGGGTTACTAAGGTGGGCCGTGTGCTACTTAAAACAAGTAACAAGCCAGGCAGTATTTGGTCTCTTAGCCGAAATGGCTCCTTGCAAGTTATGTCAGCTTGACAAGTCCGAATTCCGTTACCGTCCCTGCCACGTGGAGGCGGACCTTTTCTAATGTTTCTGCCCTGGCTGTTGCTCTGTGTGTTCGTACACTAATTATTACAATGTGTGACGTTTATCTGCAAGCTAATTGATAAAAATAATATAATTATTTAAATATAAAAAGTAGCAAATAAAATATAAAAAGAAATATACATAAAAGAAAACAAAGGAAAAAAGAAATTCTAAACTATAAGGTGTCTACAGAGAACCGGGTTCTCGCTGCTACATTTTTAGAGTACAATTTACACATATGCCCAAAATTTAAAGTGGGCTAAATTCATCTATGTAAGATTATTAGTGATATTAGGATTTTACATGAAACATGGTAGCATAATAAATATTAAGATAACTTGCATACACAATCTTAGATACAGGAAAAATTAGAGAAAGTATGAGATAACATACTAATTAACAATTTTTAGAAATAGGTGAATATCAAATTTAATATAATTAATAAAAGGAATATGATTATACTTAGAGTTAAGAAAAGAAATATCTGATTTCTCTCACATGCAACTCCTGAATGTGAAGGCTATGTATGTGCCTGTAGACTGACCATAAACTAGATTCCTCTATGTGACAATAAAAATTAGATTACAAAGACAGAATAACAATATTAATATATCATAAGAGCTAGAAAACTATATAGACAAATCAAAAGTAAGTTGCATGGAAGTTTAAATTATGATAAATTAAATATAAAATTACTTAAATTAATACATGTAAGTCCAGAATATGTAGTAAGACAAGCGACAAGGTTGCGAGCCAGGAAGGGGAATCTGCATGAGTGTCCAATAAGATCTCTGATGCTCTATAAGACAAAGCTGGGAACCTTCAGTGTCTACATCCATATAGTATTGATCAACACCTTCCGTCAGAATTAATCCATATCTGTACTATTGTCTGTGTCACTGTCAGAGCTTGTATCTTCCCAAGTTATGTGTTGAGGTTCTGTCTCTGTCTGTATTCTTGTTCTGGCAGTAGGATGTTGATTTTTGGAAATATCAAGCAGTGTCATTGACACTGAGTCAGCCAGACTATTTAAGGTGTTCCATTTATCTGGGTCCCGAAGGACCGCACTTACCTCATCATCTCTTATTGCAGGTCGTTCATGGTCGAGTAGATCACACCTTAGCACAACATGTTCGGGCGTTCCAGGAATGCCACATGTGCAAGTCTCTGTTTGCCTTACTCCCATACGGTGTAGGTGTGTTGGATAAGGTCCATGCCCAGTCAAGTAGTGAACCATGCCACGACTTGGCTCCACATGTTTTAGTTTTAACCTCTCAAATACATTTGGAAAAAAGGAAAAACACGCCGCCCTTTGTCTGATGTCTCCCATTCTCTTTGCCACGTGTCTAACTTCCATTTGTGTAGCTGTTGCTTGGTTTGTATGTTTTCTCCTGTTATTTGGAAAACCGTTTCGAGGTCACCATTTTTCAACCAATATGAGGCAGCTCTACAGCGAATAGTAAGGTCTATTGGGCATGTTCCTAGGACCAAATACAGGGCCTCGACAGGTGTTGTGCTAAACGCTCCCGACATCCTAAGTAAAACACTTCTTTGCCCTCTCCTGACTATTGTTTTATAAGTTACCAAACATAGACGATGTGCCCAGGCACTTGCTGCAAAACATGCGATAGACTCAAATAATGCCGTGTGATACATCCGCATCATCGTTAATGGTAATCTGAACTGCACTGAGTTTAATCTCGCAAGTTTATGCGTAATTTTAGCAGCTTTGTCAACAGTGCGCTGTATGTGTCCTTTGAAGTAGAGCCGTTCATCTAAATAGAGTCCTAAATATCTTGCTACCTGTTTCCTTTGTATATTAATGTTATTGAATTTTATACTAGGATTTCGTTGGAGTATTCCCTTGAGCAATAAATAAACTGTTTTATTTCCTGCTATTTTCAATTTGTTCTGATTGCACCAGTGATTGATCATCCGTAGTATTAAAGTACATTTATTTTCCAATTGCAGTCTAGATGGTGCAGAAACAACGACCAAAAGATCATCTGCATAGGCGACAACACCTTCTACAAGTGTGTCCCTATCCAAGATGTCCAATAGTGGCTCAATCGCTATATCCCAAAAGATGGGACCACAGATTGATCCCTGTGGACATCCCTTGGTTACTCTCTTGACCACCTTCTGTGTTCCTGCTTTCCATTCTACAATTCTTCCCCTACAGTAGTCCATAAAACTAGAATACAGGGCAGTAGGTAGTCGAATTTTCCGTAGTCTAGCAAATAGTGACGGCCACCAGAGATTATCAAAAGCTCCAGCGATATCAATGAGTATAGCGACCGCATATTTCTCCGTCGTATTCCCCACAATTTGTAGGGCGCGGTTTATGGCGTCATCTATCGATTTTTGTTCTCTAAATCCAAATTGGTGGGGAGTTAGACCATAAAGGCGCCTATGTGCCTGTAGTCTATCACACAGGAGCCTCTCCTGCACCTTAGCAAGTGTGTTCAGGAGACAGATAGGTCTATAGGATTTCGGGTCAGTTGGATCCCTATCTTCAGACTTTTTAATAATGACTGCATTAGCCACTTTCCAGAATGTAGGGATTCTTCCTTGTAGAAGGGCTTCGTTAAAAAGGTCAGTTAAATACGGGGTGATCAGTATACTGGCATTCTTCAATGTTTCTGTGTATATTCCATCGGGGCCTGGCGCCTTCCTAGTTTTGAGTTTATCTATTGCTAGGGCTACCTCTTCCTGCGAGAAAGGGAGTGTGACATCCTGATTTACATATGCAGATTCCATTCCGTCACGTAAGTCACGATGATGTCGCTCGTCCTCTATGTATGAGTCACCTGGTAGAAGCTTGTTTAGGAGATATTCTGCTGAGCATCTCCAGCCACTTGTCATGGTTCCGTCTGTTCGTTTTAACGTTGACATCACCATCGGGGTTTTAATGCGATCAGTCAGTAATTTAAATGGTTGTCCCCATATATCTTTCTGTAAATTCGTTTTAACAAAGTCAGTCCAATACTTATGTCTGGTTTTACAGAGTTCAGTTTTATACTTCCGGTACTGATCCAGTCTAAGCTGTCGTTCTTGGGCTGATGTAGCCCTCTGATAGTACTTTCTCTTACTCCGCGAATCCTTCCGTAGTCGAGTCAGTTCAACTGTCCAAGATCGTTGATGCCTCCGCTTAGCACTGGCCAGTGGGATGGCACTCTTTTGTGCCTTTTGCAGGACATCTGTCAAAACATGTGTTTTAAAGTCTATACTACGTTGGGTAGTGTATAATACTGATTCTTCTATTACATTTCTTAATTTGTTCCAGTCTGCCCTACCAAAAGCTAGATACTGTTGTTGTGTCTGAGTATTTTGAGTGTTTCTATAATTGTCTGTGTGGATAATAATAACATTGTGATCACTGTGTGTGGCCCCATCCGTGACTTCCCACATATTTATATGTGGTAAGGAAATATCATTTGCCAAGGAAATATCAATATTACTTTGGCCACCAGCATGACCACGAAAGGTTGGAGGTTGTCCTGCTCTGTTTAATGGGAATAAATTACATTCGTTTATTACATCCTCGAGCATGTGTCCTCTAACATCTGTCCTATCAGCATGCCATATGGTTGACCATGCATTTATGTCTGCTAATATAAGCAATCTTTTCCCTTGTGAAAACCGTAATACCAGTAGCATTATTTTGGGATTCATAGATTGAAAATCATGTCTGTTATATACAGGAGGAAGAAAATCTTCTGGCAGTTTTGTCTGCCAAATATTCTCTCTCACCCCTACCTGATAAAAAGTTAAGTGATTAAATGGTTTAATAAATGATGGAGTCTACACAAACTTTTTATAACATTCACCAACTTCTTGTGCTGATATAGTACTAAGACGTGAGGGCATATATCTAAGCATCCATTCTATTTCACAGCTAGCAGGAAAAAAGTTTTGATCTACACAAAACGTTTCTGCATTTGGATATTTACAGATAAAAATATTTTATATTATAAATGTTACTTACAGTGTTGTAACTGGTCTGTTTCGTAAAATTAAAAAAAAAAAAATATTGCTGTATTCATCAGTCTTCTTGCCTCTTCGTTTGATTTTCGTCTAGTTTGTGACTACTGTCATTCTGTTAATTGTAGGAAAAAGTGCATTCAGGCAGTCAGCAACAAGCACAACGTCTTGTGTGTGTGTGTGTGTGTGTGTGTGTGTGTGTATCTAAATTTCCGAGTGTGTGTGTATCTATAAAGAAGAGTGTATGAATGTGTATATATCCAGGATCTCTTCGGAAGCCCCAAGTTCCTGCATTGATTTCAACCAAAACTGACATGGGAGCAGCAGGCCTCACAAATATCAGCATTGTGGAGCTTGTAACCTCCTACTTCCAACAGAAGCAGTGATACAGGCTACACCTTATTTCCAGCCCCTCACATGTATACTGCACTGCATGACAAGCATATTGTGTGGAAACAGTTTCGGACTGTCAGGTCAACATGGTTTGCAGCATAAATGCCAGTTGGAAGATAAGGTTTCCGGGCACTAAGAGGTATACTGTGTTGGACTGGAATTCAGCTGCTTTGTCGACAATCGGCTTTGCACAGAGCTCTGTACATCAGTGAGCAATAAATCATTTCCTAGCCCTTGATGTGTAGCCATCCTGCATAGTTGTGGGAGTATTATTGGCCTGCTTTATTGAACTGTACTGCAAGGAGCTATTTCTTCCAAGTTGTGTAGGTGGGACAGGTTGGGATGGATAGGGTATGGAATAGACAAAGAGTGGGGAGGGGGGGGGGGAAGAAATGGGTTGAGAAAGAGTAGGAGATGGAGATAGGCTGAGAGGTGGCAGGGTGAGATGGAAAGATAGGCAGGAGAGGAGGTAATGGGCACAGAGAGGTGAGGAGAGGAGATGGACGAAAAAATGTGTGCAAAGCATGTGACAAGCACGTACGGAAGCAAATCTCAGGAGAAACACTAGTCCATTGAGCACCCAGGTGGGCAGAAGAGGAAAGGGACAGAAAGAGGGGAGGGAAGAGGAATTGAGCTGAGAGGTGGGAGGTGGGGTGGAGATGAAGCATGTGATATGTGTGTTCTTTGTGAGATATACGTAGGCAAATGAAGTCACTGGAAAAATGCTGGCATACATAAAGCTGAGCGTATGTGTCTATGTGTAAGTACTCCTCCAAGACCCCTGGACCAAAGGGGTCTTAATTTTACTCACAAACTTCCTATCCTGAGAGGGCCAACATAGAGATGTTTATTACGCTCCAGGTCTAACATTTGTGATGAAACATACATATGACGTCTCTTAAGCCCCTGCTGTATATGATATCATGATACTCTAATGTTGTTGCGAAGTATGATGCAATATTCCCTTGGACAGGCATCCATATATGAAGGCACAGGAACTGTGGTTACCACAACCATTACAATGTACATGAACTGTGTTCAGAGTTGCGAATGTGGACAACCATAATCTATACAATGGAATATCGACAGTGGAAATTTGTACTCGACTAGGTTTGAACCTAGATTTCTTGTTTATCGTGAGCAACCACAAAACCATTCCACATGTCTGAATCAAGTGATCAGGTGATTACAAACTCTACTAATTTATCAATTACGTATATTCCCATAAAGGGGAGGGGGGGGACATCTTAATTGGAAGTCGCTTGACCTATGTCAACAAATATAAATACTATACTGCAATGCCAATGTTTGAAATGTGGAGACTACAGCCATTCTGAAATGTATGAATTGTATAGCAATTGCAAACATGGACAACCCTTGGCTCTATAATGGGATGAAGACGATGGAATGGTTGACAACATATGGAAGTTTGGGTCTGGCCATGAATCATGTTCGTGTAGCCTAATGTGAAGTTGACCACTCACAATAAGCAGAAAATTGGAATTCAAATAATGGTCTGGTAGATATTTTCATTGTCATCATACCATTGTACAGCTGGTGGTTGTCTATGTTCACAACCACAAATACGTTTTCTGCATGGCATATCTGTTTTGTGAGAATAGTGTCGATCTGCTTTATTGATGTGCTCTGCAGGCAGCCTAAATGTCTCACACCTTATTGGCGATTTGCTATGGAACCCACCAACATACTGGTATCCAATCCCATCCATCTGCAGACAACAATGTATAATTTCCAAGGTAACGACAATCACTACATCAGAGGACGAGCACTATAAGCACAGCAGTGACACACCCAGAGTATTACTCATAGCGTGAGGTTGCATGATGTATGCCAGGCTCCTAGTGCAGGTATATACCACCATATTCAACCAATGTCAAACAATTTCCTATCTCCATTATACTTGTGTACAATGCAACATTCATAACATGTTTGGCAAAGATCTCATAGTGCACTGTGCCACAAGGCTGGATGACACTGGCCTATCCTGATACTGGACCTAAATACCCTTCATAACTCATCTACTGCAACACACAGAACATAAACAGGTGCTACAAGCCGAGACAAAGGCATACGCCAATAGGTCAAGGTATCCCTACGCCAAACGCGAAAATATGCTAGGTGTACAGGAAAGTCTTGAGGGCATGGAATGGCATTATGAACAGAAGCAATAAACTGCAGCAAGTGCAGAGTGTTTGACTTTGCCAACAAACACTCTATATGATTTCACCTGCCAGGATGGCATGCCTCCCAGTCATGAACACATGAGTTTCCACTACAGCATGCGACATGCATTGAAAACGTTAGACATCATTACGTAGACGCACATTCATACCTCTCCATGCTGGTCTCTCATTACATACCTTGTGAGACACTGTTGCATGTGTGAAATGTAGGCATTATGTTCACATTACACCACAAAATGGATTCCTGCCAAATGACCTGTCACGTGTTGTAGAACGGCCAGCTTAAGCCACAACACCCCAGTCCAGCACAAGCTAAGTTAAATCCATTGACAACAGGGGACATGCCACATTCGAGACATTTCTTACAGCACAGGCGAATATATAATATAATATAGTTCTGCAGATGACGTTATCAAAAGTAAACTCAGTACATCTAGTCCGTCTAAACTTTAATCTCAAGGTTTATCACATAACGTACAAATGTTCAAAGGCCTGTTGAAATAGAACAGTTAACCATGTCATGCCCAGGTAGTATCATTTCCAAATAAAAAAGCATCAGAATTATGGTCAGGCCTTGATGACTTTAAGAATTATGTGCGTTCAGAATAATGAATAAACTGAACACAGGTGAATTCAAATTTCTCCTTGTTCTTGATCTTTATTCTCTATAATGTGAAGTGTGGTGTGACTCACGCTGCTGCAGAGTCTCTTAATGCAGAATAGCCTGTTTTTCCATGTGGTTTGGTGAAGCCAAGATGGTTGTTTTTCTTTTTGGGCTCCATGGTATACCCTTTAGAATATTTGAGAAGTAGCGTTTAAGTCACTGGTTAGCAGTTCATGTGACACCTCCTTAATAATACATTCTACATCTAAATGTACATCCATAATCCGCAAGCCACCTGACGGTGTGTGGCGGAGGGTACTGTGAGTACTTCTATCGTTTCTCCCTTCTATTCCAGTCTCGTATTGTTCTGAGTACATTCAGATCAGTATTGTGATACAGTATGACATAAAAAATAAGCTTTCAGTAAAGAATAAATTGTGAGTGACTGCACACTTCGAACATGAGAACCGGAAACTAAAGACAATTAAATGCTCAAACTGCTCTCAACTTTCACCATAGTTTTTATTTCTTATCACCTGTAAACTAACGTACCAACAAAGGGAATTTTGTCTTTTGAGTCAAGAGTAATCATTAAGACAGCAGCTGGAAAGAAGACAGTCACAAACATGACAGAACTGAATTGTATGAAGTGAAGCTACTCGAGCCAAAAGTGCAAACTTAACACCATTTGCAAATTGTAATAGCCCTATACTCAGATAAAGTCTTGTAATTGTATTAAATTTTTAATTATACCCATATTTGTACCTTCAACTATTTGTTTTTGTAACGGTATTAACTTTTTACTATTTTTTTGTATCTCTAGCTCTAACAATTACTTAATATTAGTTACTGCTAACTTTTTCCATTTTCTCGATATATTCTCTTCCATTCTGTAATAGTTCTATTGCAATTATTAGTCCCTCCTTTAGTTCATTAATCACCCATCTCTTCGGTTTAAATTGTTTATAACTACAATCACTATCAGTATCACTTTAGAAAGTTTCAATCTAATTGTAGCTTCCTACGATAATCACTACCAGTATCACTTTAGTAAATTTCAATTTAATTCTATCTTCCTACGATAATCTATTAATTATTAAGCTTACTTCTTTCTGCTGGCAGCATCAGCCTCTTAAATCACTCCCCTTCCCCTTATTTCCACCCTAAGCTGTTTCAAATACGCTAATTACATTTCTCCTCTTACGACATAGGATACACAGTGACACACAGCCGTCACCATTTTGGTCATATTCTCCTTGCACCGAATACCACTAACCCATTTTCTATACTCCTGCAACCTCAGGAAATCTCTTGCAGTCGCCTTTCTTTCAGCACTCGCGGAGTCACAAACAGGGCGCGCAAAATCTCGGACACCCCTGTGTTATGTCACTTGGCGGAAGCACCGGCTAGTGCCCCTCGCGGCAGGTAGTGCCTAACAAAGGGACAAACCAGTCTGCCACCCTACTCCAGGCTGCTCAGCGGAACGCGTCAGAGCTTTTAGCAGCTCACTGCAACATCCAGTCTTTACCTGCACATTATGAAGAACTTAGCCACCTCTTCAACCAACTAAACTTCCACGTAATCCTCTTATCCGAAACGTGGTTGAAACCACACATATCCTCTGCATCTATTCATCTCCCATGGTACACATTTCTTAGGGCAGACAGATCAAAAAAGCGAGGTGGCGGGATCGGCGCGTATATACGAACAGATCTCAAAGCGAAAGTCATATGTACGTCAAACCCTGCTGAAGAAAAAGAAGCTGAATTCATGTTCATTGAAATAAATATACAAAGTCGGAAGTTCTTGACTGGCGTCGTGTACAAGCCGCCAAAAATAAGCTCAATGAGTTCCTTTCAGTCGGAATTACATTCACTTCAGTGTGAATACGAACACGTTATCGTAATGGGTGACTTGAACATAGACCTGCTAAGAGACACTCCCTCTGCAATAAACCTAAGAAGACTGTTTAGTTGCAACAGCGTGAATATTCTTCCATTACAACCTACACACCATACGTCGCACAGTCATACTCTTATAGACGTAATCGCAACAGAACAGACTGACAAAGTAAGAGATGTTGGTCAAACATCGGCCCCTGGCCTCTCAGCACATGATGTAATATTCATGGTCTACTCTGTGCAGCCCCCAAGGATCAAATCGCGTTACGTAACTTGTAGGAACATGAAACGTATTGACCTTGACGCTATAACAGCCGATTGCTCAGAAATCCCATGGCATCAAATAATCAGAGAACCTACAATCGACGGCAAATTTAGTGAACTTGGTGATAAACTCACCGCCCTCTATGACAAACATGCACCTGTGCGCACAATCCGTGTAAGAAAATCTCCTGCTCCATGTCTGACAGCTGAATTACGTCAAATGATGACTAATAGGAATGCTGCCACAGGCATTTCAAGGCAGATCCGAAACCTGAGCGTTTCGAAGAATATAGAATGCTGCGGAACAGAGTGAAACAATGCATTCGCAATGCTAAAATCAGGCACGCTCGCTTCCTTGTATGCAGCGATCTGACGCCCACGACTCTAAGGAAGAATCTACGTAGCTTGGGGGTCGGAAAGGCAAAATCGGAAACTACTTTTCATGTGTCAGCTAACGAATTAAATGAATTCTTTTCTGCACCTCTGAATACCCGCACGGCTGATAATTACCGTCCACAAGAATCCCCAAACAGGATAACTAACAACGATACCTTCCATCTAAAACATGTAACAACAAATACGGCAAGAAAAGCAACAATGATAATCTCTTCTGATGCAACAGGCAACGACAGTATCGGTATAAACATGATTAAGAATGTTGCCGATATCTTAGTACCGGTCTTAACTGACATATTTAATTTTTCCCTCGTGAACGGAGTATACCCCACTGCATGGAAAAGACGCATAATTCGACTCATCCCTAAGATCGAAAACCTGCAACTGCCTAGTGATTACCGACCAATTAGCATACTGCCTGCTGTTTCCAAAGCACTTATATATATTGTTCATGACCAAATCACTGAACACTTGCACGAATTCAGCCAATATGACAAATTTCAATCCGGATTCTGTAAACATCACAGCACAAACACTGCTCTAATTAAAGTAACTGATGGCCTGAAATATGCGATCGACAGTCGAAAGGCAACAATATTGACGCTACTGGACTTCAGCGAAGCTTTTGACACTGTTAACTTTGAGATATTCCTCAGAAAAATGCAACAGCTTAATTTCTCAGATAGTGCAATGAGATGGTTTGAAAGCTACTTAAAAGACAGACAGCAATGTGTTGTCTGCGTAAATGAAAAATCTTCCTGGAAACATGTTTCCTTGGGAGTACCACAAGGATCAGTCTTAGGACCACTTCTGTTTTCTTTATATGTCAACGAGATTTCGTCGGTTCTGTCCTCCCGTAAATATCATTTCTATGCCGACGACCTCCAGCTCTAACTAAGCGTCAGACCTGAAGATGTAAACACTGCAATCGCTCAGATGAATGATGATCTGTCTTCAGTAGTGACATGGGCGAAAAACCTGGGGCTTCAACTAAATGCAAAAAAGACGCAAGTAATCTTAATAGCCCATCAGAACTTAATAAGTTCAGACTTCCGCGAACGGCTACCTCCCATTCTGCACGACGGTACTCCAATACCATATCAGAAAACAGTTAAGAAGTTGGGTGTAACTTTGGATGAGCATCTCAACTGGGCGGAGAATACAGTCGCAGCGTGCCGAAAGACGTCTGCTTGTCTCTACGCTCTGAAATAGTTTCGGAACATATTTCCACAGGACTTGAAACGCCAGCTCGTGCAAGCACTCGTTCTACCGAACCTCCACTATTGTGATGTGATTCAACAAGGCATGAGTAGTGAAAACAAAAGACGGCGAGAACTAACCATGAACGCCTGTGTGTGTCACACCTGCAACATTCGCCGATATTATCATGTTAGTGCTTCATACTCCGAGCTAGGGTGGCTGCGGCCGGACAAATTGCGTGACTACCACACTCAATGTCTACTTCACCGACTTCTCGTCGCGCAAGCACCCCAGTACCTTGCTTCAGAGATTAAAAGCCTGTCATGCTATCATAATCGAAACACGAGGTCACTCTTATTTGGTATCCTAACTGTGCCCACTCACAAAACAAAAACTTTTGCAAACTCCTTCTCAGTTGCCGCTGTCCGCCTCTGGAAAAAACTGCCCCTTACCTTGCGCAAAATTCAATCTCCTGCTGCTTTTAAGAAGAAGTTGAAGCAATTCCTACTATCATCCTCATAACGTTCTCCACAAAATTAATGTACGAGGCCAATCCTCTCCTCTGTCAAATAGCAAAGCTAGCGTCTCCTATCTTGCTCCTGAGATGCCTTCCTCTTCATCTATCTCTATTAGCCACGCAATCTTCTTTTCCTTTACATTTCCTTAATTATGTTTCATCATGTCTCTCTATTCTTCTCCTCCCTTCACCATGAGTCTCCCTCATACTCCCTGCTGCCAGCACTCCTACCTAAAATCTGTCTCTTCAGTAATGTCTAATTATAACAGTACTTACGATGTAGGAATATAAACTCTATATGTATGTATTTTTCCAGGTGTGCCTTTCTAATTGTTTATTTCACTTTTTGTACTAGATGTAGTTTAACATGCCTACTAAAACATATGAATGTGAAATAAGTAGAATGCCTGGTTAGATGTAAGAGAGGGCCTGATGGCCCTAATCTTGCCAGGTTAAATAAATAAATAAATAAATTGAGATTAGCGAAGTTACAATATCAGAGATCTGAAGAAAGACCTTTTATGCAGTTTGCGAGTATATATTTCTTTCTAGTATGTTGTAGATAAGCTCTGATACAAACGTACTTTAACATTAATATTACTTTTGTGACAACTTCGTCTCACATTGCAGTAAATACAAGTTTACTATTTGCACAGTCATTTTACTTAATACAAGAATAAAACATATTATTATATAAAATCATACAGGCAACAAACAGCCACAAATTTAGATTCACTTCATCTTGAACTCTCTGCTATTTCTCTTTAACGTGGCCATTTCCTCTTCGTTTTTAATTTGACGCAACTCAGTCTTTCCCAGAGGCGTAAATGAGTTTTTCAATGTTCCCAGTACATACTACTATGCACAACTACAGACAGTTGCCTGTTGACTGAGCTTACCGTTAACAACTCTAGCAGCAAGGTCCTCGATTGCGTCGATGTCTTCCTGTAATCCTGTCTGATGGGAACTCCAAAGATTCGAGGAGTACACAGAAACGGGTCGCACTGGCGCTCTATTCTTTGTCTACTTTATAGAAGTGCACAGTTTACTAAAAGCCTTTCAATAAACCGGAATCGACCATTCCCTTTGCCTACTACCGCCTTTACGTGCCCGTTCATTTAATGTCGTTTTACAAGGATTTGTCTACTTGACTGTGACAAGCACCTCAGTAATAACGCTGTATTCTGACATTAAAACACTGTTTTCACTACTTGTCCGCATTAACATTTTCTACGTTTATAACATCCTGCCATTCATCGCACCAGCTTGAGATTCTCTGCAAGTGATCTCATATCCTCCTACAGTCAGCCAATGATGGCATGTTCCAGTACACTACAGCGTCATCGGCAAACAGCCGCAACTGCAGCTCATCCTATTAGCCAGATCGTTTATGAATGTAGAGAACATGAACGGTGCCATAACACTCCCTGGAGCAATCATAGTCATACTTCTGTCTCCGATGAACGTTGCTAAACTTGTTATTTCCGAACTTTTGTATCTGCAGTTCACGTTACCTTAAGGCGACATCTGCTGATGAGGATTTCATTTAAGTATATTGTAAGAAGATACAAATTCTGAAGTAATCAAGCCTCATGGCGTTTTGAAGCATCAGATACCGATGGAATCGACATTTTCATTTGGAGGTAAAAACCTTCAAGTAAACCTTTGTTCACTTAATGCATTATTTCATTCTTTACTGTTATATTTTACGTGAATAGTATAGTTTATGTTTTAACACGAAAATATTTATGTTATTTTCAGTGAGCTTCGTTACGTACATCAGCCGATTTAAATAAGATCCTTAACACAGATGTCTGTAATGTAGTTGTTTTTAATCATTGCTCTCAATCGCGCTGGACGGGAAGAACCGTTGTAGAAGATAGTCTCGTGCCACTTTTTGTAAGGAGTCGTGTTTTATATGGAGTTTGGCTGCAAGCCGGTGGATGTTAGTTTTGTGAACAAATTGACTGAGTAGTTTTAAAAAATACAAATATTTGCAAGTGTAAACAACTTGTTGTTGTTTCGTGGTTAGCATCCAGGCGTCATCTAAGATCCTGAAAGGCTTTTATTTCTTTTTGCAGAAACTATACGACAGCATAATACCCCTGAAAAGAAGACTACGGTGCTAGAAACTGAATCAGGTAAGCAATAACACTTTGAACTATAACAGCAGGCATGCCTTTTACTTTCAGTTACTGTAGCTGTAGTCGAGTACTTTCGGCGTTCCCCATCTTACAAAGGCCGCCTCCAGCTTATGAGAATTAGTAATTCAAGAACATTGAACGCATACCAAATGCCTAACGGAGTTCCCCTCCCAGATGCAGGAAACATATCCACTTGGAGACTCACGCCTAAGGGCGGAAACTCCAGCAGGGCGGCTTAAGGGCGCAGCGAGCTCCGGCAATGGGCTGTTAAACTTTGACGCCTGCATTAAGTTTGGACGCCCTCTAGGTGGAGCGAAATACAGCCTCGGCGCAGAGGCATAATTGTGAGAATACACCCTTTGGGAAGACGTTGGCGCGTCAACGTTAAAGCAAGTTTATCGACAAACATTTGGCGTCACACTATCTACTGAATGCTAGCCTATATTTGTTATGCAGTGATTTGACGGATTTTCATGGTTAGCACTAGAAACTGGAATACTTAGTTCATTCTCTCCTGTCGTTCACTTAACAAATGAATCACATCTGTATGAAACCAGTATGAGAAGTAGTTCATTTGAAGACAGTGTTGAGACTGGAATCAGCAGTCAAAAGGCTGTTATAACTACATCAGCCAGGAATGGCAGAGAATATATTTTTATTTAACAACTCTTGTTCTCTCCGACACGGATTTCTGGGTTTCGAGGTCCGAGGGTGTCTATCACTTTCTTATTCTGTCTCCAACGTTGGCGATAGTGGAGAGGATGGACATTGGTGCAGTCTAACCCTTAACGTCAGAACAACAATCAGTAGAAAGGAGGAAAACCTTGATTCAAAATTACGTGATCCTCCATATTGGAGGTTAAGGCGTTGGATCCGCTCCACATCACTCAGAAAACATCAATTTGCAGGAGAATCCAAGAGTAAATCTTGGAACCAGACCGGTCTTAATGGGAATTGACGCAGCAGACGAAACCGATATATGCATTTTGTTGCATGCAACGTTCAGGGAATTGCAACTAACAAAACAAAAGTACTCAAAGATATCCACCGTAGCAATGTTGACGTAATAGCACTAACAGATACGAAACAGAAAGGTGAAGGAGCAGAGGACATATTTATAGTGGAGTGACCAAAAAGTGTTGGGCAAAGAAGGGGATATGAGTTGCGGTACGTAAGAAGTGGAAACGCTACGTTATGAAATGGGACTGTGTAAACGAATGTCTCATACGTGTTAATATGAAGCTAAGAGTATATGACGCAGCGATCATTGCAGCATATGCATACACAAATAATGCTACTTCCGCTCATAACATTAATTTCATTAATGATTTGACAAACCTCCAACACGGCATTAGTAGTAGGAAGGACCCGTATCTTTTACGAGATTTTAATAGATGAGTGGTTAATAAGGATGCTAGCAGGGTTGTGGACAAATTTGTGGAGGATATTGTGAACGATAATGAACACAAGCTGCTAGAAATGTGTGTACAGTCAGTCTTAATGATATGGAACCACTTTTCCTACACAAAAAGATCGATAAGTATACCTGGACACAGCTTAAAAGAAGGATATCATCTATAATATACTGTGCTATAAGGAATGAAAGGAATCGTTCAAAAGTGGAAGATTGCAGAGTCTCAAGGGGAGCAGAATGTTTATCTGATAATTTCCTGCTTCGATGTGCACTTTGGTTCCCCTTGTAAATAAATCAGTAGCTGCCGAAACAATTGTAACGAGAATTGTGAGAAACTGGTCCAACCACAGAATAAGTTAAGTTTACTGCAACATCCTTCATATGGCTTCCTAGGCAAGCTGAGTAGGACTACGTCAGACTGATGAAGCAGTAGTGGAAGCAGCGTATAGGACAATTGCGAGAGTTATTCACGAAGCTGCGTTTGAAAGGCTCGGAGTAGTTAACAACATGTCTGGCAAATTTGAAAGTAGTTGATGGGATGGTGATATTGTCAGAAAGGGGAGGAGAGGAAGGAGGCCTGTAACAGGTGCTTATGAGCGAAACGGCTGATGATAGAAGCAAGTATGTAAGACTGAGAGGATAGGCAAAGAAAGCAATCATTAGAGCGAAAAATGCTATTTGGGACTTTAAATGTGAACTACATAGGGAGTTCAAAGAAGCATGGAAGGTGATAAAACAGCTAAGAACAAATGACAGAAGCAGTATAAAGTTACAGCTGATAAGCCTTGATGAATCGAAGACATACTATGAAGAACTGTTTGAAGAAATCAATCCGAATTTCAGGACATACGCTCCTTGACGAGAAAGATGCAGAAATCCAGCGTACAACAACAGAGGATGTACGAGAATAAGATACAGATAAGCAGTTCAAAAACTGCAAAGTACCAAATCTGGAGCTTTATATATGGAGTTGTCGAAGGCCGGACCAAACGTGTTATTTGAACACCTTACAAAGTCGTTTAACCGCTGCCTTATTGGACGGGAACTGAGTTTAAAGAAGGGTTAATGTCCAACACATTTAAAAATGAAAGCAAGGATGATGGCGCAAATTCTTGAGGCATCACAGTTCTGAGGTCTATTTCAGGATTGTACAGTAAGATGCTTAAAACTAGAAAAGAGAGAGAAATTGAGGAAGTAGAAGAAGAGAATGGCTTTCGTGCAGGAAGACGATAATACTTGCATCATTATACTGGTGACTGACAAGAGACTGACACATAACTTTGGGACACACATGGTTTTTAAAGACTTGAAGAAGGCCTATGGCAGTGTAAAACTTTCTAGAATGTCAGAAGCAATAATAATAATAATAATAAAAACAGAATATTCATAAATGTTATGTAGAAGCCCTTAGAAAGCTGTATTCAGAAAATAACTCCGCTAAAGTTTGGAAGTTGCGCGACATGGGTGCTGTTTAGAGCGTAACCTCTTGAAAATAGTTTCGAATGAAGCACTGAGAGCCTGGAAAAGGAAGTGCAAGAACATGGGAATTAGAATAGGTGATGACACCCTGTTCCCTAAAGTTCACCTACGATCGCTTCATCTTCGCCGAGGAAGAAGAGTATTTGTCTAACATTTTATGAAAGCGTAAAGCAGAATAGCAGCAATGGGCCACGAAAATTTACTTTACAAAGCCTGAGTACTTGGTTCTCGGAGGTACAGGAAAGGATAGTGTTGTCGGTGATAGATCTACAATAAAGTGTAGCCTTTCGTATAAATATTCAGGGACAATCACTTCTGTCTACAGTGGAAGCAACGAGGAAAAAAGCACTGAATATCGAAGGGTAGGATGGAAATTAGGCAGTTACACTTCATTATCTGGAATAAAATTTCGTCAAAAAAAATTGAAGAGGAAGAAATATGGAATGTTGTGACTTGGCAAGACAGCCAAGCCACTATGAGGTAGCCGAAAGGCACGCGTTTAAGCTCACGCAGGCTGGCGTGAGGTCTGGAACAGTTAAAGGAGTTGTCTAGTAAAAAAGGTACGTAGCTTCTGGAATTCTTAACTTTAATCCATAATTGGTGAACATCGGTCTGACGGTAGATGCATCACAAGATACATAGCAAATGATAGTGGCGCCTTGCTAGGTCGTAGCAAATGACGTAGCTGAAGGCTATGCTAACTATCGTCTCGGCAAATGAGAGCGTAATTTGTCAGTGAACCATCGCTAGCAAAGTCGGCTGTACAACTGGGCGAGTGCTAGGAAGTCTCTCTAGACCTGCCGTGTGGCGGCGCTCGGTCTGCAATCACTGATAGTGGCGACACGCGGGTCCGACGTATACTACTCGACCGCGGCCGATTTAAAGGCTACCACCTAGCAAGTGTGGTGTCTGGAGGTGACACCACATGGAATATAGTTGAGCACGTTGCTCTGTATGGTGTTGAACTGTGGGAAGTCTCCAGGGACAATGACAAGAAATTAAAGACACTGGAAAAGAAGTTTTGGAGACGAAGTTATGAACTAGCAAGAAGAGACAAAATTAGAAAGAAATTGTTACGAAAACAGATGGGAGTTGCATGAGATATTGTTGACACAACTTAAAAGAAACGGGTAACATGGCATGGACATCTTAGAAGAATATGAGAGGAAAGATGGCCCTCTAAACTGCGACACTGGATACCTTAACGAGACAGGAAAAGAGGACGTTCCGGCTACATTGGAACAGTGGAGTGAGGTGTGTGGCGCAGAACAGGGCCACTCTAGGAGAGGACTGACAGGGTAGAAAGAGATGGAAACTTGGATGAAAAGGCGCCGCAAGGTATTGTAACCACGCAGAAAGAGGAAGAAGACAAGAATCAGCTTGAAACGGCCTGAGCATCTACCAGGAAACATTATTGCTCTCGAGAGAATGTTGAAGGTCAAGCGTCCGGAGTGGCCGAGCGGTTCTAGGTGCTTCAGTCTGAAACCGTGTGACCGCTACGGTCGCTGGTTGGAATTCTGCCTCGGGCATGGATGTGTGTGTTGTCCTTAGGTTAGTTAGGTTTAAATAGTTCCAAGTTCTAGAGGACTGATGACCACAGCTGTTACGTCCCATAGTGCTCAGAGCCATTTGAACCTTTTTTTACCGTTCGTGTTCCTTGCAGTGCTTACAGAATATCCAATGAGTCGGTAGAATCCTGGCCAGGGATACCTGTATCTGTTACTGTCTTCATTACTCCCAGTTGATCAGATGTTGAAGAGTCGTGGAAATTTTTCAGTAGAGCCGGGCCTAGATGAGCTGCGATGAAGAAACCAATTCTGCCCCAAAGGATAACACACACATTAAAAATGATTTGTATCACCCCCGTTCCCAGAACTCCTGCAGATAGACATTGACCGTGGATGTTGTCCCTTTGGCTGTTCAGAGATGTCACTAAATCCGTCGTAATATGGAAACAATCATGCATCAGCAGCGCCTAACAGACGGAGGGGGTCTGACACCCGATCAGTTCCAGACATTTCACGAGGAAGGAAGTACACGGCTCGCCTGTAGTTCAACCATGCCTAGACGGTCAATACCGCGGTTCGATCGCGTCCGCATTGTTACTTTGTGCCAGGAAGGGAAGCGTCCAGGCATTACGGAGTGAACCAAAGAGATGTTGTTCGGACATGGATGAGACACAGAGAGACAGGAACTGTCCATGACATGTCTCGCTCAGGCCACCCAAGAGCTACTACTGCAGTGCTATGGATTATGGCTCTGAGGAACACTGACAGCGACGCCACCATGTTGTATAACGCTTTTCGTGCAGCCACAGGACGTCGTGTTACGACTCTGTGTGCAATAGGTTGCATGATGCGCAGCTTTATCCCCGACGTCCATCGTGAGATCCATCTTTGCAACCACGACACCATGCAGAGCGGCACAGATGGGCCCAACAAGATGCAGATGAGTGTCGCACATGCCTTCAACCAGAGAATCGTCGGAGATCTGTTTGGAGGCAACACAGTCAGGCTGAACGCCTTAGACACACTGTCTAGCGAGTGCAGCATGGTGGAGGTTCCCTGCTGTTTGGGGTGGCATTATGTGGGGCCGACGTACGACGCTGGTAGTCATGGAAGGCGCCATAACGGCTGTACAATACGTGAATGCTGTGGTGTCAGCGCCAGACACCACACTTGCTAGGTGGTAGCGTTTAAATCGGCCGCGGTCCGTTAGTATACGTCGGACCGGCGTGTCGCCACTGTCAGTGATGGCAGACCGAGCGCCGCCACATGGCAGGTCTAGAGACACGTCCTAGCACTCGCCCCAGTGGTACAGCCGACTTTGGTAGGAAAGTTCCACTGAGAATTACGCTCTCATTTGCCGAGACGATAGTTAGCATAGCCTTCAGCTAAGTCAATTGCTATGACTTAGCAAGGCGCCATTTATCCTTTGCTATGTATCTAATGAAGCATGTACAGTAACAAGACCAATTTTCACCAATTTTGGATTAAAGTTAATTATTCCAGAAGCTACGTACTATTCTTTATAGCATTCATTACGTATCCTGTTTCAGACCTCACGCCAGCCTGCGTGAGTTTAAGCGCGTGCCTTTCGGTTACCCGTCACTGTGGATTGGCTGTCTTGCCAGTCCACAACAAATGCCATCCTCCAACCGATAGTGCAATCATATCAGCAACGTATTTGCGATGCATTCGTCTTCATGGACGACAATTAGCGCCCCCATCGTGCACATCTTGTGAATGACTTCCTTCAGGAGGAGGAGGAGGATGATATTTGTGTTTAACGTACCGTCGACAACGATGTCATTTGAGACGGAGCCCAAGCTCCGGTTAGGGAAGGACGGGGAAGGAGATCGGCCGTGCCCTTTCATAGAAAGCATCCCAGTATTTCCCTGAAACGATTTAGGGAAGTCACGGAAAACCAAAATCAGGATGGCCGGAGACGGATTTGAACCGTCGTCCTCCTGAATACGTGTTGTAACCATTGCACCACCTCGCTCGGTCTTACTTCAGGATAACGACATCGCTCGAGTAGAGTGGACAGCATGATGTCAGGACATGAACCCTATCGAACATGTTTATGGACGACGTGACCCACCAACTACTCTGAGGGATGTACGGCGAATTGCCATTGAGGAGTGGGACAATCTGGACCAACAGTGCCTTGATGAACCAGTGTATGCCAGGCATGAATCAGTGCAAGAGAAAGTGCTACTAGGTATTACAGGTACCGGTGTGTACAGCAATCTGTACCACCACCTCTGAATGTCTCGCTGCATGGTGGTACAACGTGTAATGTGTGGTCTTCATGAGCAATAAAAGGGGCGGAAATGATGTTTATGTTGATCTCTCTTGCAGTTTTCTGTACAGGTTCCGGAAGTCTAGGAATGAAGGTGATGCAAAACGTTTTTTTGGTGTGTGTAGATTCCCTTATTCAGCGCTGTTTATTAACTGGAATTCTCCTTCGATCGGTTCCTCCTCTTTCAGTGCCGCTATGGTCGTCAACATTTCGGTCTTTCCCATGCTCAGCTGCAATTATATTTATTGCGGCAGTGACTGAGATTTTATCCATCTATGACAGACTACTCCTGAAGCCTCAGCTGCTATGCCTCCATTCATACTGTTCAGTAGGCATGCCTGAAGTTTAACAGTCAACAAAGCTAGCGCTGTTAAACCATCCAGGACGGCAAGCTCGTATCACACCGGATCCTTTATGCTAGTTAGGGAGCATAGAGGTGGTGGTTCACCAAAACCGCAAATGGCATGCGAAATTAATACAGGTGGAACTTCGTGATGGTCCAAACTACTGCAAGGTTCTGTATTTCCATTGTAGCGTAGTTGATCCCTGATTTGAAAGATACTTTGAAAGCATAAGCTATCAACTTTTTATGCAGCAAATTCCAGAATTTGTGAAAATTACACTTGTACCATATCTACAAAGCCAGTGTGAAGTTCTTCTTGGAAATCTTGCCATACAATGTCAGAACTGGAGAAGACGTTTTCGCCTGCTTAAGGAAAAGGAAGGCACTATGTTGCATCTCTTTCCAGGAAAATTTGGCGTCTCGCTGCTGCAGTTCTTGCATGGGATGTGCCTTGGTTCTCAAGGCCTTTATGAATCGCCAATAACAAATGCACAGTCTGAGGGAATCTTATGTATCAAAAATGTGCCAAGGAGTTATAGAATCTGTGATTTCGCTTATTTTCTCTGGACTAGGACAAATTCCATTGGTATTTACTACGTGCCCCAAAATTTCTCTTTCTTGGTCGGCAAAGCCTCACTTCGTTGGATTCCGCTGCAGACCTGCAATTTCATCGCACTTTAACACGGTTGTCAGCTAGCTTAGTCGTTCTTCAAAGTTTTCGTAAGAAAAAGATTATGTCATCTAGACAGCAAAGACATGTTGTCCACCGTAATTTCGTAGACGACTGCAGTGTTACACAATCGAAACAGCGTAAATATGAAGTGACAGAGGCCATCAGGTGTTTTGAAGGCAGTCTTCCTCCAGTCAGCCTCAAAAACTTCTATTTTCCAGTTGCTGATCTCAATTTCCGTATTTGAGAAATACTTTTCTCTCTTTTGGCTACGAATGGCTGTGAGTAGACGACTTCTTTCGTGATTTTGTTCAGGTGTCGGTTATCGATGCAGAGACGACGTATGCCAATGTTCATCTACAAAGAACCAAAGGAGAGGACTCTGTGAAGGTTAAGTGACATAATCTTGTAACATCTCTCCCAGATCATCCGTCGTTCAGCTGGCGCCACCCTGTATCACCGCTGGCTAATTGGTAGATGATCCCCATTGTTGATAAAGTGTTTTACAGTAGGCCACTTTGTCTGTCTTTTTCTCCACTCCAGATCCGAAAGTATCAGAGAACTGAAGGTGAACAGCTGTCACTCAGTGATGTTGTTCTTTGGTCAGGCTAGATACAGTTGTCAGATCCATTGTAGCTTCATACCCTGCATTGTCTGATGTAATGGAGCACGGATCTTCGTCCATGATACTAAACTGCCCTTCGTGGACTGGCCCGAGTGTTCCTATGCACATACCTTTAGTGATAAGTTGCAGCTGCTCGTGATAGTTACTAATCAAAAGTTCTCCTAGACCACCGACAATACTTGTAATCGGCTTTGGCATGCAGATATCTTTTTGAGCCCGAGTGGCTCATTGGAATAACAAAAGATTCAAAGTTTCACCGAGCATCTCGGTTGATGAGTAGAACTCATGTCACCGATGACTGCCGGATAACAACGTCTTCAACAGAAAAGAAGGGTCCAGAGCAGTCTTTGTTACGTACACTTGTTGTAGTAGCTTCGTCAGCGTGTAGCTCTGATCTTCCACAGACTATTACCGCTTGCGATGCCTGCATGGAGTACAATAACGTTGTGACTACATTCCGCTCTGTCTACAAACTCAAAGTGCTGCATTGTATGACAAATGTTCTTCGAATACGTGTTCTGTCAGCAGGATGTGTTTTTCATTTGCAATCTTCTGAACAGTGGCTTTCGCGTTATGGAACATAATTTTCTTTATCTGGTGGCAGTGAAGTGTAGAAAGAGAACCACTTCGTAGAATGACGTCAAATTTGAAAGGCGTTCAATTGACAAGGGGGGAAATATAAAGAATATTTGAGCAAGAGATGGAGTTGCCAAAATCTTAACGTAAATATGGTCAGCCAAAAATGACAGAAGATTCACTATACGGCGGTTGTGGTTGGAGTTGCACGTTACACCATCCATATTGTTCAGTGGGCATGGCGGAAGAAGTTTAGCAGTCAGCAAATGTGACTCTATTAGACCATCCAGGACGGCAGGCTCGTATCACATCGGATGGGAAAAATTACGTTTGTAACTGTTCAGTAGTCAAAAACAGCATAAAAAGCAAAATGACATCCGTTTCTAACTTTCAGGAGACTCGCGGAAGACTTGTTTAGTGTGCTGTGGCACTGTATTCTGTCATAAGTTGCAATCTAGTAACAAGAAATACCACAGCAGATCGGAGTGACTCAGAGGTCTTATTGAGAATGCGTTATGCTACTGTGCCTTCAGTTCACTCAGGTTCGTTTTTGAATTCTGAGCACAACAACTTTCGCATAATCGCACATCCAGTAATCACACGGATGAAAGTCATGTGAATTGAAAGATAAAGTTGTAGAGAAATGATGGCTAACAATTCTATCAATTAGCAAGTGTCTTTGCAGCAGCCACTCGGTTGGCTGCACAAAGTACAGAGGAACACCGTCTTGCATAAAAATGATCCCACCCACACATCGACGTTGTTGAAGGTTTGGAATGATGATGGTGCGCAGAAGACTCTTGTAGCGTTTAGCGGTGACGGTACAGGTAACTAGGGCCACAGAGCCATGTTCTCGAAAAAATACGGCCCTACAGCAAACACTGCCGTCAATCCGCACATCACAGAGACCTTTGCAGAATGAAGTCATTCCAGCTGATGTGCATGTACATTTTCCTTTCCCCAATTTCTTAATGTTCCATGGCCGTCTATTGTCCACTTCCATGAGACTACGAAATTCAAGAGCGAACATTTGCCTTTCGAGCAGGTCAGCAGGGTGCTACTCCTGAAGGTGGGTGTTTTTGTATGGATAGCAGTGCGGTTTCGTAGGCTCTTATCCACCGCGCTCTCAGGCAATACTCCTTGCACTGCATGTTTCCACACCACCACTGCGGTCCTGAGACCACAACTTCAACTGCTTTCCTCCTTCTGCCACACTGCACTTCTAAAGAACCTGTCTTTTCGAATTTCGTAGTCATTTCCCACGGACCCTTAGCAGACGTCAGGCCAATGCCTTTACTCATAACCATGAGTGTCCAGAATGTGTGCGGGGCTACTGGCGCAGAGTCACCGTTCTTGTGGAAGAGCTTTACCAGCAGAGTGCGATCCTTCGTGGAGGCAGTGATGTTGGGCGACTAGTGAGTAACAGCCTTGTGCCGGACTCCTGTTGGTGTGCATATTCCGAAGCTTACAGCGACATCTATTGGTCAAATTTTCGTTCCTCTTTCCAATGACGTTTCTCCCTGCGCCAATAAAACGCTTTTCGAATTTGACGTGATTCTGAACAGTGCTTCTTTTTCTGCAGTGTTTTCAAACAGCAACTTTGATTATGGACACCCTGTGTTCTGAAGTAGGCCAGCTAAACAGATCCCACTGATGCTAGATAACTAATCATAATACTAGCCTAATAGAACGTGCATCACATTCAACTTAGAATCAGAAGACCATCCTATTCGGCACAAAACATATCTTATATTCCTATTTGTAATTCAGTTAACCGACAACCAATATAAAAAGGCAGCTCCGATTGCGCTTTAAGAAAAATTGCAATATCATTTCCTTACTTACACTGAATATGGCAAACTGTGTATGCTCTTCGTTGTTTATTTCACCAGCATACTTTGACAGGCCCTGTCGCTGACGGCGCAAACCTCCGCTTTTAACGCGAGTATGGCGCTGAAAAAACAATTCTGAGGAAGCAAATGCAATCTTGCACGACCAGCACATATTCTGCCGTGGCGGCGGTATTCCAGATCGATTCTCGCTCGTTGGGCCTCCGAGTGCTGTTCCTTTCTCCGTTGCGGGGCGCCTCCTGGCGGCGGGTGGCGCTGTCTCTGCCCGGTGGCGTGTGCGTGGGCAGTCAAGTTCGGGCGCGAGCGGCGCGAGCATTGCCTTTTGCGTCAGATGGTGGGTCCCTCCACGCTGTTGCTGGCCGGTACTGGTGTTACTTGCTGCTCCCCGGTCGGTGGTTGAAGTCGTCGCCTGATTACCAGCTTTCCTGCCCTGTCTGGCTGCGCCTTGCTGAGGCCCGGGTGACGATACTCGTGCTGGATAATCTTTCTCGCGGCGACTTCCCTGGACCGCGCCTCGGCAGGGGCTCGTGACTGTGCTGCTCCCGGATACAGCTTACAGGGGAGTACTTTTCCGTCCTCGGAAGTTTGGTGCTGTTTGTGTGTTTCAGCGTGCTATGGCTAAGAAGATTATCTTCGTTGTTATGATTCTGTCGGAATCGGGGACAAACCCCAGTGTTCGTGTTGCAGAACTTTGTTTAATCTTTTCCCTCCTTACTCTTCTGCAGACTGCTTTTGGATTCTGTGGCCTTTAATTCCGCTTGTGCCAAGTTCCAGGGTTTTGGGGGATAATTGATTAAATTATGTTTTGGAATATATGGCTTTCTGTGTCTTTGTCTGGGATTTTTTCTAATCTGTGCCCGTACGATTTCCCGTTTCCTCGCCCGGGCGTCGTACGAAAGGTTTAAGGTGAGTGAATTTTGGTAGTTCCCGTCCATGGTTCGGTGGGTTCCGTGACGAATTGTTTCATTGCACCCTGCCTGTCCAATATCCCTGGCTTTAGGGTGGCAACTTTGCGCCAGTGCTCGAGTGTGTATGTGGGCGACGGTGATCGTTTCCTGACATGTTTACCGTTTCTTGCCGACTTCTCTGCATAGACTGCCGAATCTGTAATTTGGTCTATGCCATATTACAGTTGCTTCAAGTTGGTTCGCACACTCCCCTCCCCTTGGTAATGACATATGCGCACCTATGAGATTGAATAATGTTTTGAACTATTGTAAGCTGGCGGTTGTCGCCGTGTGTATTACATTTTAATTTGTATTTAAGTTTTCGTGTAATTGTATTTCGTTAACTGAGTTGTCGCCATATGTGTTACATTTTAACTTGTATTTGAGTTTTGGTGTAATTGTATTTTGTTAACTGAGTTAACTGAGTTCTGGGAGAGAGACTTGACTGCAGTTCACATGCATCTCATATTTCGCTGATATCTTGCCTACTGCTGCGATGTCAGAAACGTTAAAATCTAGTCTTGGACTCCTTGGGAATTTTTATGTTGATAACTGATGCAGCATTTTAGTGTAATGATTTATCTTTTACGTTTTGGGGAAATTTTATCTTGGCAAATTGTGCAACTTGTGTCTATGATCTATGGAAATGTTGGGGTGGATTGCACTGTCTCGTTAGGCCTATCACTGATTGTTTTACAAAAGGCATTAATGGATATCTGTTGAAAGTTTAAAAATAAAATTTAACTATCATAAATTTAATGTTACCTGTGAAGCCATATTTGTGGAGAGTTGTTATTTAAATTTCATTGTCTACTGTTCACTCCAATAAAGCCACCCTCTTAAAGAAAAAATTTTGGTGCTACCATTTGTTTCCCCCTTGTTTCCCTAACACAGCTCACATATGAGTAAAATCTGGAATCACGGTCCTTCACAGGACTATAAAATGTCTTTATAGGACACTTCTGATGAATTGACAGAGGTCGTGGGATAGCAATATGTTATTTATAAGTAGCAGGACACTGCAGGTTCCGGCAAGAAATGCCCACTCATTATCTGTTAGCATTTTATCAGTGGTGCCATATTACAGGTGGAACGATTGCACATGTCATATTTCGCCAAGGGTAGCATCAGCACTTCCATATCTCCTAGGTCATTCCAGGAATCACGACAGCCTATCAAATTCCAAGGACAAGGAGGACAGAGACCTCCCCATCCCCCACTCACTGCACTTCTGCAAATTTTCCTTGAAGTACCAACTTCCCCAACCGCTTCCTTCATTTCTGGGAGAGAGACTTGACTGCAGTTCACATGCATATCATATTTCGCTGATATCAGGACCTCTACCCCCACATCCTGCTCTCCTGCATATTTTACATGAAGGATCCGCCACTCCACCCCTACACAGGACGCGCATTCGGGAGGACGACAGTTCAATCCCGTCTCCAACCATCCTGATTTAGGTTTTCCGTGATTTCCCTAAATCGTTTCCGGCAAATGCCGGGATGGTTCCTTTGAAAGGGCACGGCCGATTTCCTTCCAAATCCTTCCCTAACCCAAGCTTGCGCTCCGTCTCTAATTACCTCGTTGTCGACGGGACGTTAAACACTAACCACCACCACTACCCCATCCCTCCACACTGCCACACACATCGTGCCTCAGGTCTGCAGCTATGATTACATCACCTTTTTCAGGAAATTTTTCTGAGGGTTGTGCATCAGTCTCTTTTTCTTTTTTTTTGTTTATCTTTATTTTCTCCCTCGACCCATGCAGGCAGGGAGTGGTGGGCTGGGACCCATAAGTAACCCATTTTTAAGCCCGGTGAACATAATACTCGTACTAACATAGATGCTAAAAACAAAAAGCAACTAGACACACATGCTATGAATTTAAAATAATTAGAAAGGTGACAGGAATGGGACAAATATGAATAATAAAACGTTTTCTTCATGAATTGCTTTAAAAACAGTGATAAAAATATGGACACACTGTATGTGTAACAGCACTTGATAAACACTTGAAAAAACATTGGAAAAATACTAAACACGACAGAAGATACACTGAACACTACAAATGGAGCGCCATGAACTTCCACTATAACTGGAAAAGGACCTGTCCTGGGACAGAGACAGGGGAGTGTCGATGATGAGGGCAGTGAACTATGAAGAGGTGGCGAAAGGATGGAACATGGCAGGAAAAGAGAAAAGGAGAAGTGTGGGAGGCGGACATGAGGAGGAGGGAGCCCTGGATAGGGTACTATGGATTTACTTGGAAGGACAGGTTTATCTTTGGGGTGAAGTTCGTGATCCAGCTGAAATTTACTTAGGAAACGATGTGGAGGGCGTGTACATGTGGGGTCGGTGGGATGTGTAGACAGAGACGTGGTGGCACACATGGATTTGAAAGGAGAAGGGACACAATAAGATAATTGGAGTGGAGTTTATGGATGGTGTAGGTTATTTGGAAGTGTTCAATGTGACCATGAAGAGATGTGAATCTTGTAAGTTGGTGAGGAATCCCTGTGGGGGTTGATAAGTGGATCCGAGAAGTGAAGCGGAGAGAAACATTTTCATAGCAAAGGATGGGGTGGATCAGGGATTTGAACATGTGAAGGACAGTCGAGAGATTTAGTCCCCACGTTAGGCCAGTTAGTAGATTTTATTGTGGGGTTCCTGTTGGATGGTTATTAGGTGAGGTTCCAATGTTAAACGTTGGTTTAAGGTTAGTCCGAGGTATTTTAGTGTGCTATGTAGATGGGACAGTGATAAATGGTGAGGCAGAAGACATGGAAGCGGAAGGTGCAGGTAGTGTGTCTTTTGATTACTACCTGGTTTTTGGAGTGGTTAATTTTGAAGAATCATTGGTTATGCAAGGAGGTAAACTGATTAACGTGGATTAGAAGGCTTCGTTGGGATTTCTGGATAGTAGGGTACAGGGTAAAGAAAGCGTTGTCATGAGTGTACTGAAGGAAGTTAATGGAAGGAAGTGGTGTAGGCATATTGGCGGTGCGTAGGAAGTAAAGGGGAAGCGAGAGAACAGAACCCTTGGAGCACTCTTACAATGGAATGGAGAGTTTGGGAATTGATGTTGTTAACAATGATATAGCATGGGCGATTCGAGTGGAAGAATGCAATAGAATTGACATTGTTGACTGAATGTGCAAAAGTCTGGAGTACACAGTCATATGCTTCCTCTAAGTCATGGGAGATAAAGATGGTTGATTTACGATTGTTGAGCTGTTAGGATAGGAGATGGGTGAGGTTCAGAAGTTGATCATCAGCAGAGGCAGTTGGACAGAAGCTATATTGGGTGATGGAAGCTGATGGTGCTGGTGCAGATGGCAATGGATGCATTGAGAGGGGATGGATTCATAAACCTTGCTAAATACTGAAGTGAGGCAGATGGAGTAATATGAGGAGGTATCAGTGGGGGTCTGTTTGGTTTTAGGAAAAGTGGGATTTTGGCGGATTTCCACAGGTTAGGATAGTAGGATGTGGTGAGGAGAGTGGTATACAGTTTTTGAAGGATTACAAAAAAGGAGAGAGAGCATTATTTGAAGTGGCAATAAGTAAAACGGTCAGGAGATGTGTTGAGTTTTCTGTGAAGTACTTGTTTTATATTGGATGCAAACTGATCAGCTTTGCTCAAAGCATCAGGCAATGGAAGGTTGTTGTGAAGGACTAAGTAATGACAGATGGGAGGGATGCCAGTAGGGTGGTGCTATGGTTTGCAGTACTTGGAAGAATTAACTGGAAGTGTAGCAGTGAGTCTGGTGCATGTCTTAGACCAGTTCCACCGTTTTTTGGCTTTGAGTACTTTTCTAATGTGTCACTTATTTTCCAATGTCACGTGAATATATCCCAGTACCGAGTCTGGAGGAAGCAGCAACATAATCGATGGGTTACATAGAGAAGAAGTACAGGTTGTGGTGGGAGAGTGGAGTGAGATGGTTATGGATATGGGGACTGATAAGGTCTGTTGCGGGAAGGCTGTGGCATGAGGGATATCATTCGTTTGCTGTGTGGTTAGAGGGTAGCTTCCAGTCAGGCTATCTTTAGATTCTTGGTTCAAATGTGTGTGAATTCCTAAGGGACCAAACTGTTGAGGTCATCGGTTCCTAGACTTACACACTTCTTAAACTAACTTTAAGGACAATACTCACACCCTTGCCTGGAGGAGGACTCGAACCTGCAGCGGGAGGGGTTAGAGTCCTGTTAGGCACTCCAGTTGGTACAGGAATAATTGTGGACAACTTTTCGTTGCTGATTGGTATGGGATGCATGACGATAGAGTACTGTGTAGCATATGGTGAGGACAGGTAGGTGGTCTCTTCCAGCTGGATCAAAGACTTCTGCACTGAGGCGTTCAAGGTGGTTGGAAGATGCTGGAGTGACATTAGGGTTGGTGTTATTTCAGAATGGGTGTGCTGTTGGGTGGAGACATTGTTAGCATGGAGGGATTTGGTAAACTCATGTGACCACTGGAGTCGTACAGGCGATCTGCTATTGGTTTTATAGTCAGTGGCAATAATATAGGTGGAAAAGTTATGGTCAGTATGGGTAAGGAAATCACAAGAGTGGATTGTTAGGTCAGGTGTAGGTGGTAGCATAGGTAACAGTGAGTCTTTTGAAGAAAAGGCTAAGGGTAAAGTGTTCGGTGGGATTTTTGAATAATGTTTGTGGCCGAGCAGGCATTTGCCTATGATGGAGAACTGCTAGTTCACCTCTGGCCAAGGAGAGATCGGCATTACTGCAGTGGAGGGTACAGGGAGAGGTATGGATGGTGTGGTGTGGTTGTAGGAACGTTTCATTTACATTAAGAATGAAGATATCAATGTTGTGTTGGGACAGGGTAAGCATAAAATGGGTCCTCTTGGTTGATAGGCAGCAGGTTTTGCTATACGGGACGTAGTAGTCCTGTTGCGCCATGGTGAGAGACTAGGAATCGGTTTGAAGGGGCTAGGAGCTGAGAGGTTTATTTCGATCTGAAGCTATGTATCATTTGCTGTGGAATACTGGACCGATTATAATGCATATTTCCCATTAAATAATTAACATTTGTTTACAAACATATATAAAAAAACAGAAATTGTTATTTTATGGAAATGAGTTTTTTTTCCATTAACACAATCAAACAAGCTCTGAAAACGGAGGTAAAGGTAAGTCCACATCCGCATCCTACTTGCTTCTGTCATCCAAGGATTTTCTATAAATAATTGATAACCAACATTTGCTTGGATAATATAAATAACGAATTAGACATTCGTATATTTTGAACAGGAGTTTTACCTTAAATAACATCCCACAAACCTATAAAACACGGAATAATAGCAAATCACAGTTTCTCCAGTCACTAGTAGGCGGCTGCACTGTAAACTCGAGACCATAGTTCGATCTTTATACCACACCAGTACACGGCTACAGTAGAAGATAAAAAACGCAGGTTATTTAAAGTTGATTATTTTCTGCCTCTAAGATAATTCAGATATTCTGAAAGTACAGCTGCAGTGCGAAGAAGTGCGATGTTTACGTTCCTAGAAGAGATTAACACATGAAAAGCAGTGATTGTAGTCATAATACGAGGGTAATCCCAAAAGTAATGTCTCCTACTTTTTATAAGTACATAGACCTGTTTATATCTACAATGGTTTGCATCAGTTTACGGCTTGAACATTTAGCTATTTTCCGACATAATCACCATTTCTGTCGACGCATTTTTGTAGACGCTGTGGCAGTTTTTGTATGCCCATGTCATACCAGCTCCCCGCCATGCTGTTTTGAATGTTATGAAGCTCTTATTTCACCTCGTCGTCGTAGTTGCATCGCTGGGACCGCAATTAACGCTGACAGGTACTGTGAGACTCTGAAAAAACTCAAACGGGCGATTCAGAATTGGAGAAGAGCAATGTTGAGCAAGGGTGTACACATTCTCCGTGACAACGCTCGCCCACACACCGCTCGGCAAACCGTTCCTCTCCTGCAACAGGTTCAGTGGAACATAATCACCCACCCACCCTATAGTCCTGACTTGGCGCCCAGTGACTATCACCTGTTCCCTAGGTTAAAAGAACATTTGGCCGGAAAGCGATTCAGCTCCGACGACGAGATGAAAGAAGAGGTTCATAATTTCTGAACAGCATGGCGGCGAGCTGGTATGACATGAACATACTAAAACTGCCACAGCGTCTACAAAAATGCATCGACAGAAATGGTGATTATGTCGAAAAATATCTAAATGTTGAAGCTGTAAACTGATGTAAACCATTGTAGAATTAAATAGGTCTATGTACTTATAAAAAAATAGGAGACCTTACTTTTGGGATTACCCTCGTACTACAGAAAAACGCATGCAGTGTAAACATATGCAACATTCGTCAAATTAATGCCCAGAATTCTAAACTACGTGCGCCAATGGTATATTTCAACATCTGACACTCATAGGAATTAGGCCTAAAAATCTGATGTAATACTAGCCTGGCCAGGGTGCAGAAAAATGAATATAATCACCCAAAACAAATATTCAAAACATACTTGTGAGGCACTGCAAAAAGTGCGATGTGTACATTATCAGTTGGGGTATATACAAGATGACAAGCTCAAAGTGCATAGATCAGCAGTTTTAAAAAGCTCTCAAGCTCCAATTTAGAGGTGTCATTCACTAAAAATATTAAACGAAGCTATTCATTACCATATATTGTTGTAATTACAAATGACACGGGTCTACTACATGGAATGTAAATAACTGCAGTTTGATATCACAAGGCTCTCTAAAAGCTTCGTATTTTTCCGATATTATTGCTCACTATATTCTAAAAAGTAAGTCAACAGCGCTGATCATGCATTTAAATTCACGTAGTTAGTATTTGTGAGCGGCATTTTCGGAAAACACGATTTTATGAAAAAAAAACCTGTGACCAAGGACGCCACAAGGGCATGCATAACACAATTGGCTTATCAGGGAAAGAAGGAAAGCATACGGTGTTTTTCATTACCATAAATATTACTTAAACAACAGAACAAGATGTAACTTACAGTCTGTAGACACACGACCAGAGACGGTAATATAGGAGACGTGACATTTTCAAAGACGATGTCAATGTCAATATATCTGAAAAGAATTACGTACCATAATAATCTTAAAAGCCAAAGAAACTGGTACACCTGCCTAATATCGTGTAGGGTCCCCGCGAGCACGCAGAAGTGCCGCAACATGGACTACACTAATGTGTGAAATAATTCTGGAGGGAATTAACACGACGAATCCTGCAGGGCTGTCCATAAATCCGTAAGATTTCGACGGGGTGGAGATCTCTTTTGAACAGCACGTTGAAAGGCATCCCAGATATGGTCAATAATGTTTATGTCTGGGAAGTTTGGTGGGCAGTGGAAGTGCTTAAACTCAGACCACTGTTTCAGGAGCCACTCTGTAGCAATTCTGGGCGTATCCGGTCTCACATTATCCTGCTGGAATTGTCCAAGTCCGTCAGAATGCACAATGTTCATGAATGTGGTGATCAGACAGGATCTAGACGTATCAGGGGCCCCATTTCAGTCCAACTGAACACACTCCACACCATTAAAGAGCCTCCACCAGCTTATACAGTCCCCTGCTGACATGCTGGGTCTATGGATTCATGACATTGTCTCCATGCACGTCCATCCGCTCCATACAATTTGAAACGCGACTCGTCCGACCACGCAACACGTTTCGAGTCATCAACAGTCCAATGTCGGTGTTGACTGGCCCAGGCTAGGCGTAAAGCTTTGTGACGTGCAGTCATCAATGGTACACGAGTGGGCCTTCGAATGCGAGGCCCATATCGATGATGTTTCGTTGAATGGTTCACACACTGACACTTGTTGATGGCTCAGCTTTGAAATCTGCAGCAATCTGCGCAAGGGTTGCAGTACTTCAGTCGTCGTTGGTCCCGTTCATGCAGGATCTATTTCCGGCCTCATCGATGTCGAAGATTTGATGTTTTACTGGATTCCTGATATTCACAGTACACTGTGAAATTGTCATACGGGAAAATCCCCACTTCATCGCTACCTTGGAGATGCTGTGTCCCATCTCTCGGGCGCCGACTGTAATACCGCGTTCAAACTCACTTAAATCTCGATAATGTCCCATTTTAGCAGCTGTAACCTGTAACACCATATCTCTAATACTCTACTGATTTAATTTTCTTTTGTTTTATTTAATATTACATCGTTGAGCTTCTGTAAATGTTGTTTGATTGAACATATAACACAAAAGTGTATATTCCTTTCTTTGTAAAAACTTTGATGTCATTGTTTGATTCTATGCAATGTAGTATATCTGTCATTTAAATTCTTTGTCCCAATTTGAGAGATACAAAACTTACTGTAAATATTTGGAATTTGTTTAAATAATTTTGTTTAGAACTACCTATATGTGCAAATGATGTGTTTTGTTTAAAATGATTCTTTCCTGTTATGTAAACTGCTGACCTTCAATTAGGGTTCTTAATTATCGTGTATGTAAAAGATAGTGTGGTTCTCCTCGGGAACGGATCTTAGTAGCGCGCGCAAGTTGTGGTTGGCTAGGTAGAAAAGGTGAAACAAGGGTCAATCGGGGACGAGCTACCAAACTGTGCACAGCCATTTAAAAGTTGTAGATTGTGCTGGTTCCGAGAGAGGCTTTTTCTGCCACTTTCCAATGCCTCGGGTGGGTGGATAAATAGCTGGAACGATTCTGGTATTGGTATACATCATCGCCACCAAGAAATGACAGAGTCCAGAAATTCTACCTGCCATTCCACCTACCAACATGCAATCGCCACCACATTGCGCAATCACTGTATTGGAGCACTATAATAATGTACAGTGAAGGATCAGCTCATTGGATGTTTTAGTGTGCACAAATATAAGGTAACTTATAACTGAATTTATGTACCTACCTTGATTTTTTCCGTATCATAACACCTCTGAGGTTCCTATCCGTTTGAACTAAAGTGATTACCGAGTGTCCCTACAAGTGTTTTGCTAATTAATGCCTCTTGAACATTGTAAAAAGAAAGTTAATGTAGCAAGAGAGTGAGTTAAGGTGAATGATGCTTACTGAAAATAACTTTCCTATTAAAACTGCTTATTAAAGTGTTGTTGCCAACTTTAAAATTAAAAGTTCTTAAGACTGAGGCTTATAAAGTTTTGCTTAGTAAATGATCACATTGCTGCTTTTTGTAAATCGCTGAAAGTAAGTCAGTATCTCGCTAATTTGTCAATATTGGGTCTCACTGTAGTAAAAGTCGTGAATTGCATTTATGGAAAGTTATTTACTCGTTTGCTGTTTGTCTCTCTTGTGTATTGGGCGTGCATATTAATAGTATAACAGGATGCATAGTTTGTCTATTGCGTGCTAGGTAACAAGTAACGGGAGGACCACTGTCTATGAAAACATTAATTTCTTTATTCAAAAGACAGTGAGAAGCAACCTGTTAGTGAATTCCATTTAACTTTCATTCTAAATAGAATAGTAGTTAGTTGAGAGATATTTAACCTGTGACCAGCTCATAATTTTGCAGTGAACCACATTTATAATTCTACGTCAGCTAGGAAAATAATTGAACGATAATACTGTACCTATGTCCAATCGATGATTCTGCAGTGAATATTAATAGTAACGTTATAAAGACCATTCAATTTGAATAAGCCCCGAAAGTAATATTGTGTTTCGTTACCTGTTATATTTTTGCAAATAGTTTGTACTGCTCTAGCTGTTAGTTCCAACCTTAACGTTAACACATGCAGGTGTCAGAGTTCGTGGCACTCGTGTGCGGTAAAGTGTAGGTTGTGTTTATTCTTTAAAGTTACTTATATCTACTTTCTTAAACAAGAACGTGAATCTTTCTCTTGCCTAATTAGGCTGGCGACCGTTTTCCTGATTATTTAAACTGTGTAGCTAGGGAAAATATAATTTGTTACTGTTTGAATAATTACGTAATTCTGACTTTCATTTCCGATAGGCCACCCCCGTTAGGTACAACACGGTCAACATAACAAAATTGCTCTCAAAGGGTAACACTGATTTGTTGCTTTATACCATAATTGCGTTAACTAGATAGTTTTATTTCACGACCTGCCTCCTACTTTAAGGTTATGGTATAGAAGTAGCAGAAAGAAGTGTTATAAACCGATCTAACAACAGCACTAGACATATGATGTCTTATATAGGCGTCGCCGACCGCATTCTTCCTGTATACATATCTCTGTATTTGAATACGCACGGCTATACCAGTTTCTTTGGTGCTTCAGTGTATAATGAGAGACGCCTTACATTTCATAGGCAGAAATTAAATCCTCCCGTATCTAAACTGTGTGTTTAACAGATTAAAGTACATGCCTATCTTAATATAAACGAAATCTAAATAAAAATTCGATTTCGTACGTCTTGGATGTACAAGGAGCCGTCATAATACGCCTAAAGCCTGAAGCAAGACTTTGTGTGACCATCCTCAATTGCTATAAAGTTAATAAAGTGCCACGGCATCTGTTAAAGTGATTCTGTTGTCCATAACATACAGATATGTAGACGCGGAAGCCGATGTGTTCCAAAAACGTTAGTGAATCACAATTGGAAATGATGTGAGATATGCCACTAGCCCCTAACGCTACCCCAGCTGAAATTCGCCCTTAACGTCACTGCGTCAACCCCAACATCCGTGTTAGGACTTACAAGAAGCAAGCATTAAGCAAAATAGTTCTAAATATTAAGAGTTATGGTACCCCGACGTTACATTGTGAAAGCATTACAGTATCGATTTGCAGAGGAAAGACATCGTCATCGTAATACACGGAAAATAATGTGATTACAGCGGCAAAAGCGGTGCGTAATTACCAATAATTGCCAAATTGAATTAATTACACTCCGTAACAGACTAGTTGAAAGGTCTTCTAGTACATAGGCGCACTGTCTTGCACAGGGATCAGACACACGATCCATCTCCAGCCAGATAATACCACGTTTTTCCACGTGCCTCGTCACTTTATAAATCCCGCATGGCATTTACCAATAACGTTGCCACCTCCTGGGTTTGTGATTTGACGTATAGGATATATAGGTTTTACTCTCCAATTGAGGTCATCAACGTTAAACAGTCTTATTGTGTCGTATAACCCGAGCTGTCTCTGTATATGAGAGGTGTTCCCTCCAACCAATCAATACTCTCTAATGTTCGGAAAATTTGTAGAACTACTGAAGTAGGCTAGTTCCTTTGATCTAAATTTATAGCATAGTTTCATAAGGTAGTATACGTACGCTGTGTATGAATAATGACGTCATAGCATATCAGGCAAAAAAAAGAAGAAAATGCTGGTGAATAATAACTAAAGGGAGAAGTTAATGTTAAATTCCGCGATTTTAGTGACAGAGTACCAGATAGCGACTGACAGATTGTACCGAAGACGGTACTGTGGAAACAACGCTTTCCATGTTTTAATATAGGACTTCTTTTCGAGTCAGAGTATCTTATTATAGCCGTAAGCGGATAAAATATATCTAACGGCCCGCCCACAGGAACATCACGAGGGCTTCCGACCCAATACTTGTGGACCTGGCGAAGTCACGACGTACAGCGCAGGCGACACATTACCGGACTGGGAGCTCGAATACAATGAGTGGAACCTGATACAAGTGGGTGATAGTAAATTGTTATTCGTCATCCAGTTTTCAGGTGCTGTAAACGATTTGACTGCAACAGGAAAATGGAGCTACAGCAGTATTAGTGACCAGCAACAAGTCGATACTGCTGACGTAGTGCTCTCAAACTATGTCATTCTAGGCGTACTCAGCGTATGTTATAAAAGTGAGAGTACAATGTGCGCGCTACTAAATCTCAGAAACGACTCCCTGTACGGTCAAGGGAGTTGTATGGAGTGGTAGCCGTCTGCCCCCCCAAACATGGAGGAAGTTCCCGTATTTACCTGATGGGCGTATCGTGGAAGATATAAGTGCTGGGAAGTTCCGCCCTCTAGAAATTTCTAGAACATTCCAGAACGTGCGAGAGTATTCGTGAACATTCCAAAACATCCGAGAGTACAGGATGTCATGGAATGTTCGGGAATAGTTTGGATTACTCGGGAAGATTCCAAAATGTTGCGAACATACAGGAACATATATAAATCGCAAATAAGGCGTGTGAAGTGTACTTAGTGCATTTGTTAATAAAAATTTAACCTGATTTATACTTTAGACAATGCATAAACGCAAAAGAGGAGATCTTGCCAGTTCTGAAGCTAAACGGCGAAAACACAACAGACAGCAAATAAACGAAACAGACGAAGGGCGGAAAGACGATTACGTTCCCAACGAACGAAAATGAGCACCGTGAGAAGCAGAGAATCCAAAGGACAACGAAATGAATGGATTGAAGAGTCAAGAATCGCTACAGTCATATAATAAAAGTCTGGGAAATCAAGTCGGCTAAGAAACGCGCAGACGAGGACAAGCAAACAGTGCATCCTAACAAAACTACGACCCACCGAAAGAATATAACAAACACAAACAGGTCGTAATCGGGAAAATGGATAACATCAGTCAATTTTGCAACACGAAAAAATTCACTAGAGAAACACGGGAGTTCTGTTCCATGAATGGAAAAATTCGATTACTGACTCCCTGAGAGAAGTCAGTTATCTCAGCTAGTACTTCATAACGTTCGCTTAAAGGCAAAAAAGTAGACAAATTTCTGATACCGTATTAATTACGTTAAATGAATGCTCGAACTGTAGTTGCTATAGGCTCCCAACATGCAGTACACAAGTAATACAGGTAGTACTGTGAGCACATGGATGGAACATCGCACCCTCCTCGTCCTGGAAACAAATTTTATACATAGATGACACTGCTTTGTTCGGAATACCTGCCTCAAATTTAATATTTGACGCATCGTTCACTGTTTTTAGCGCATTTCACGTTCGACAGATAGTACCCACAAAGCCCATGCCCCTTACATGAATCAGAAACATACCTTTGGAGAAACACATAGTGTGTGCTGTCCATGGATCATCCTTCTTATGCCAATGTTTCAGACCATCACCACAATGAAAACACTGTTTCACCACCAGTAGCAATGTAAAACCACCCTGTTCCACTTAGTACAACCAGTCACTGCTTAGCAGCAAATCTGTATTGATAATCTAGCCTTCTGTGTGCTATATTTTTCCACATTGATCGCGGCATAATTTCGGCTGAACTGTTTTGAGGTACTAGTTCTGCAAAGGAATTTGAGTGTACTTCCATTCCTCACACTTCTACTTCCTACACCTATATAAATACCTAGAGTTGCTAAATGACCATCATCAATGTGTAAATGCCGTCAACTGGAATCGCAATGCACACTGCTGTACCACATGCAGCTGCCGTGGAGTTGCAGAACCGGCAACTCGGCACAGCAATACCAAGCCTGCAGCGACCTGCAGATGCAAGTATGTCCACAAGGTTCTTCTCAGTATAAGCTAAGGTGAGAACCTCAGAACGGATGACTTGGCACTGTGCCTGTTGGGAACCAGGAACCAGGTACACAGAAGACCCCAGTGCACTAGAAACCCATAGCTCATACTCAGCACTTGCAGATCACCTAACAGCATAGAATCATCACCCGACCGACAGAGAAACTAACCTAGCCTAGCCTATACCAAAAGTTAACATCAGAAGGAAACTATCACATCGAGAAATCAGTATCACAGGAAAAGAAAGTACTAAACGAATACACATCATTGTGAAATAAAACGCTTTCTGCCACAATAGATTAATTATATTAATAACATCTACGCTAAACGTACACAGTTTCTAGAATTAAATTCCTGTCTCCACACAGTGAACACCATGCAATCTACATGTCTATCCACAACTCCCTCATTTTCCCTGTCTCTCTCTCTCTCTCCCTGCCGCCCTCCTCACTTACTCTCTCTTTCTCTCTCTCTCTGTCTCTCTCTCTCTCTGTCTCTCACACCACACACACACGAACTAAACATCACATACTTCAAGAACACTTCAAATGCGCGCTACATCCCAAACAAACATGCCACGAAACAAATGAACAATAAACAGCCATAAAAACACAGAGTGGCAGCGAAAACTCTCTCTGAACGTTAAACGTCAACAAGGAAAAAACAATCGTGCTATGTCGACCCAAAATAGTAAAATTACTGCAACACAAAAGAAAGAAAACAGCAAGTACGACGACAAACAACACGCTGTTTGGTGATCCTTGGTCGGAAATCAATAATAAACAGAAAAATTAAATAACTTCTTGCTGTTTGCAGATGATAAGCTGTAGACTGCGTAGTAGACCTAAAGATACTGGCATAAATCTCCAAAAGCTCTACGTGAGGTATGTGAACTAATGTATTCATCCACTTTAATTCCAAATGTCCTAAAAAACTAGAAACTTTAGACACATTGTAAATAAAGTATGCCTCAACCCAGTGACAAATGTCGCAACTCCGTACTGTATGCAAACTAATGTAAGAACATTTCAAAATAATAGCTAATTTTACAAATGTAATTTTTTGTGCCAAAAGTTTTTCTAAAGGTTAACATGTATCAATTTTTCAGAAGGAAAATAAACAAACAAACACACTGAAGAAAGCACAAAAAGTACTGAAACATGTCTGGGTGAAAACAAGACTACAAATGTGTCTTGCATGAGATGGAATTCCACTTCAATGTGCCATGCCTGCTGGAGATTTAAATGCAAGGAGGCAAATTCCCTTCCCAGACCCCGTGTGTACATTAATTTCCTTATTGGATAATTAGGATTTTACCATAAACAGAGAGACCCAAAAGGCGCTTTGATCGTAGTATTGAGAGTGGGCAAAATTATTTCCGTTGTTCTTCAAGAGGAGTAGATACAAAATTAATTATTAATGGATGTGAAATTTATACTACCAATGTCAGTAACATGGTTATTCATATTCTCCAGTAACGAGCACAACTCAAAGCGTTCTCTGGTTGGCCTCTTCTTGGTACCTAATAGCTGCCTAGAAAATTGGAGGAGGACATGTTAATACTTTCCACTACCATAGAATATTTCTCTTACACTCTAAATATCAAAGATGGCATTACTTCTGGTAACATGGTGTCCCACTTATTCATTCTACATTTCGTTGTTCTTGCATTCTAATTCGAAACATCTAGCTCAATCTTGCAATAACTTGCATGCATTTATTAGTTTCTCTCCAGGCTTTCATTAGGCGTCATGCATCCAGCGTCAAGTGTCATGCATCGTGCATCTGGAGTCATGCATCAGGTGTCATGTGTCATAAGTCAATCGTCAGTTGTCAGGAAACCAGCACTCCTATTCAAATCTATATTCCATTAATGGTGTACAGTAAGGCAATGCCTTATCCTGGCTTGCAGGAACAACTTGCTATTAGCAATGGTTCTGCAACATAAGCAAGGCATCCATGTCACTCCACGGAAATTTCAAATTAATGATCATGTGATCTGTAGTTTGTAAGATTTGAGATACAGATGCAGGCACCTCCCTGGAACATAATTTGTGTACCATGATGGCCAAGCAGTCTGTGATTTACTTGACAAATAACGAGGTGGGGCTGCTTTAGATAAAGTATGTAGTTTTCCAATACTTATCACTTATTTCCATGTTCCATACATAAATATACAAGTGTAAATATACTCTTATTACTTACATAACCATATGTGATTTCCTTTTCATTTATACCATCCAACGTGAATACAGAGTCTCAAGCCAACTAGGGTAGCTACTAATTCAACACTATGTGTCAAAACCACACACACACAGACACACACACAAACACACACGTACATACACACATATGGGTGCTGTTCCACACAGCGTGTTGGCATTAGTGTACTGTAAACACACATAGCACAGTTAAGCTATTTCACATGTTGGCTTGCAGCAGGAGTCCCCACTCCTTCCCTACAGAAGCAGCAGTCATGGCAGCATGTCTCAGAATCAGTGAACAATATTCCTATTTGTATGCAGGTGGATGTGCCCCAAACAATATCCCCAGATATACTTTGTGATGGATCTAGCTTCAGCAATATTTTCAGTCTAAATGCCAACAAATCCATCTTTCAGATAATACCTTGCGTAATACATGAGTTTATCCATGAAACATACTAACCAAGGAATATTTGTTTATATGGATCCACCCAGCTGTTATCCCAGTTTTTACACAGGTGGATCCACTCCGAACATAATCCTTGGTGAGGTGCGTACCACCGTGCCACCTTTCACAGGCAACACTGAATTAATCCCAGAATGCAACACCACGACCTCTAGGGGGAGTGTGGGGATTCTGCTAGAGCTGACTCGTGAAAAAGCATAACTGTGCTCTGTGTCCTTGTACCAGAATAACATCAACACACTGCCTGCATCAGCAGTATGTGAGTTTCATTGTGTGTGTGAGTGTGTGTTTGTGTGTGTGAGTGCTGTAGCGTTGATTTTGGCTTTCGGTGTTGTCATTTGGACGAATAAGTAGAAACCCTAACTGTACTGTACCATCTATACTAGGTGGTCCAAAAGAGTAAACCACACTTGATTATGCGAGCAATAAGAACATATTCATACATTTATATTTACATAAGAAACATGGAAAACTGGAAAAATATTGAGAAATCACAATCTGTATCTAAAGCAGTAACACCTCCTTACTCATACAAAAAAGGGCAGACTGCTTGGGAATCCAGGAATAAAAAATATGTTACAGATAGAGGCCTGCATCTACATCTCAAGCCTCACAAACTGTAGATCATGTGATCATTAACTTGAAATTCACGAGGTGGTTCTACCTCCTTGGAGTAACGTGTTGCCGCACCATTGCTTATAACATGTTGCACCCGCAAGCTGGGATGAGGTGTTACCTTTCTATCTACCATCAACAGAGTGTAGATCTTAATGAGAGTGCTTCTTCCCTAACACGTGACATGACACACGATGCTTGAAACATGATGCATGGTGCATGACACCTGAAACTTGAAGCGTGACGCTCAGTGTCCAATATCGGACAGCCTGGCGAAAAACTGACAAATGCATACACACAATAGCGGAGCTGAGCTAGGAGTTTAGAATTAGAATGCAACAACAAGGACGTTTAGAAGGAGTGAGTGCAAAACCATGTGATCAGAAGTAACGCCGCCGGCCGGAGGGCCCGGCGGTTCTAGGCACTACAGTCTGGAACTGCGCGACCGCTACGGTCGTAGGTTCGATACTTGCCTCGGGCATGGATGTGTGTGATGTCCTCAGGTTAGTTAGGTTTAAGTAGTTCTAAGTTCTAAGGGACTGATTACCTTAGAAGTTAAGTCCCATAATGCTCAGAGCCATTTAAAAGTAACGCCATTTTCATCTTCACAGTGTGAAAGGAAGCGTCCATTGTAGCGGAAAGCACTAACATGTCTTCCTCCAATGTTTTAGACATCCCTCAGGTATTAGGTAGCAAGAAGGGACCAACCAACAAACGCTTTGTTTGTGCTTGTTACTGGAGATCATGGATAACATTGTTTCTGATATTGATCGTATAAATTACACATCCACCAATAAATAATTCTGAGAACTTACGTTTATCTATTCAGTTCCTGTTTACCATATCCTCACTCACAAGCTTCAGGTACATATTTAACATACATTGTCTACTTCATCAACCCATACGCGTACACTATAATTTTCTATCACGCAAACATTTAGGGTTACACGCGTCTGGTTTGTGATACTTCCGGGGGGGGGGGGGGGGGGGTCCACTGGGGCCGAAACCCTGCATTCGTTGATTCGTTGTTGTGGGGTGGCGATGGCGATGGGATGGGTGGACTGCTTTGGCCTGTTGTGGGGTTGCTTCGGCGAAGCCTCTCCGTCGTTTCTGGGTTCCTGGTTTAATACGGACATACTTACATACAATGGTGATTAAACAGTGTTTTCATTGTGTTAATGGTTTGAAGTATTGGCATATAAAGGATGATCCACTGACACAATACACTCTGTCGTTCTCCGAATGTATGTCTCTGATTCGTGGAAGTGCACTGACGTTGAGGAAAAACGAACGAAAAATGTGATAAATACAACAAAACTCGATGTATTAAATATTAAACTTGATGCAGCTATTTTGAACAGAGCAGTGCCATCTCAACAGCGTATGTTTGAGGTTACTTAGGTTAAGGAGGGTGCCATGTTCCATCCATGTGTACGCACTAATACCTTTGCTATATGTGCACTCTACTTTTCCTTGTGTATCGCATGTTCGGGGTTTATAACATCTATGGTTAGATTCATTCTATATACATATATATATTTGCCCATCTAGGTAAATAATGTCCAAAAGAATAGACACTACGAATTCATGTAAAATGTATCTGTTGTAAAGCGCAATAAACGTCTGTTTTTGGACGCAAGTTCACATACGCAACCGCAGAAATCTACAGTACACAAATTAATATTAATCTTATATAAAAACTGAAGTTGTACGGGTGGAGGGAGAAAGAAAAGGGAAGGGATTACTAATGTCAACTGCATTGGGACATTACACAGAATCAGCGACGACGAGTGAAAATGTCTAACTCAGGACCTCCTGCTCACTAGGGAGGTGCGTTAAACACTGCGCCATCCGAGACAAAGTGTTATCGCAACTGCATGGACTGCTTCTGTACACCTCACGGTCGACCCACATTCCCACCATCTATTCGCAGTTCCTCTCAATTTCCTCCATTCTCACTACTCTGAGATTGCCAGGGGAAGGCGGAAGTGCATTTGCACTGAACTTGGTGGGTCAATGCCCATCTAGGAGAATCATGTCCGAAAGAACGGACACCACACATCGATATAATATGTATCTGTTGTAAATCAAATAAAATCTATTTTGGCATGCAGGTTCATGTATGCAATTCATAACTTACCCACAATCATAATAAAACAAAAAGTGCGACGACAAATGACAATTTACTATCACTAAGTTACTAAGTTCCACTCTTTGTACTCAAGCACGCAGTCTGGTGATGTGTCTCCCTCGTTTGTATGCTGGTTCTCAGTCAGTTCCGCTGGTATTAGGTCTGTAGTCCATATGCTTTTCGTCTACTAGTGGACAGGTAGACCATTAATTACTTACTATATTCTATCTTGGTATGGCTATAGTAAAATATTATGACTCCCAAGAACGTGCTATCTTAAACAGTGGAAGCAGTCTTTTCGTCACTATTAGGCCCTCTGTCACACAAATCGAGGAATTTATCATTAACTTATCCCGTTACGTTATTATTCTCGGGTTATACTATACGATAATACTGTTTAACATTGCTGACCTCCAATTGGATAGTAAAACTTACATTTCATATATTATGTCAAATCACAAGCTCAAGAGCGGGGAACGTTATTGATAACTGCCTTATGGATTTTATAAAGTGGTAAGACAAGTGCTGCCGATGGGGTTGTATGGCTGGACATCACTACATGATGGATGGGTGTTTGATCACAGTTCAAGACTGTATAGCTATGTAGTTGATGTCTTTTCAGCTGCTCTGTTACGGAATACGATTACGTCACTTCGGCAATTATTGGTAATTCCGCACCGCTTTTACCACTGTGATGACATTATTTTGGGTGTATTTCGACGACGATTTCTTCGTCTCAGCAAATCGATACTGTCATTCTATCATACTACAGTGTTGAGGTACCACAGCTCATAATCTTCAGAACCATTCTGCTTAAGGTTTGGTTATTGGAAGTCGTAACGTACGTACAGTGTAGCTGTGGGCTTGATACAAAGCGCACATTTCAGCTGTGGTAACATGATGGCTTAGTGGAATCTCTAACGCACTTTCCAATTGTGATTAACTAAGGTTTTTAGAGCACACCTACATTCACCTCTACATATCTCTAAGTTATAGAGAGCAGCACCACTTTGGTATGTGTTGTGGCATTTTTTAAAGTTTGTAGCAATAGAAGGCAGATACACAAAGTTGGCCTTAGGCTTTAGGAGTTTTACGACGGCTCTCTGCGTCTGCAAGGTGTACATAATCGAATTTTCGTGGCGATTGTGTTTATATTACGATAAAAATGTATTTCAATGTGTTCAACACAAAATTTAAATGCGGAAATATCTAAATCAAAGTATGAGGCATGTCTTAATACACTCCTGGAAATGGAAAAAAGAACACATTGACACCGGTGTGTCAGACCCACCATACTTGCTCCGGACACTGCGAGAGGGCTGTACAAGCAATGATCACACGCACGGCACAGCGGACACACCAGGAACCGCGGTGTTGGCCGTCGAATGGCGCTAGCTGCGCAGCATTTGTGCACCGCCGCCGTCAGTGTCAGCCAGTTTGCCGTGGCATACGGTGCTCCATCGCAGTCTTTAACACTGGTAGCATGCCGCGACAGCGTGGACGTGAACCGTATGTGCAGTTGACGGACTTTGAGCGAGGGCGTATAGTGGGCATGCGGGAGGCCGGGTGGACGTACCGCCGAATTGCTCAACACGTGGGGCGTGAGGTCTCCACAGTACATCGATGTTGTCGCCAGTGGTCGGCGGAAGGTGCACGTGCCCGTCGACCTGGGACCGGACAGCAGCGACGCACGGATGCACGCCAAGACCGTAGGATCCTACGCAGTGCCGTAGGGGACCGCACCGCCACTTCCCAGCAAATTAGGGACACTGTTGCTCCTGGGGTATCGGCGAGGACCATTCGCAACCGTCTCCATGAAGCTGGGCTACGGTCCCGCACACCGTTAGGCCGTCTTCCACTCACGCCCCAACATCGTGCAGCCCGCCTCCAGTGGTGTCGCAACAGGCGTGAATGGAGGGACGAATGGAGACGTGTCGTCGTCAGCGATGAGAGTCGCGTCTGCCTTGGTGCCAATGATGGTCGTATGCATGTTTGGCGCCGTGCAGGTGAGCGCCACAATCAGGACTGCATACGACCGAGGCACATAGGGCCAACACACGGCATCATGGTGTGGGGAGCGATCTCCTACACTGGTCGTACACCACTGGTGATCGTCGAGGGGACACTGAATAGTGCACGGTACATCCAAACCGTCATCGAACCCATCGTTCTACCATTCCTAGACCGGCAAGGGAACTTGCTGTTCCAACAGGACAGTGCACGTCCGCATGTATCCCGTGCCACCCAACGTGCTCTAGAAGGTGTAAGTCAACTACCCAGGCCAGCAAGATCTCCGGATCTGTCCCCCATTGAGCATATTTGGGACTGGATGAAGCGTCGTCTCACGCGGTCTGCACGTCCAGCACGAACGCTGGTCCAACTGAGGCGCCAGGTGGAAATGGCATGGCAAGCCGTTCCACAGGACTACATCCAGCATCTCTACGATCGTCTCCATGGGAGAATAGCAGCCTGCATTGCTGCGAAAGGTGGATATACACTGTACTAGTGCCGACATTTTGCATGCTCTGTTGCCTGTGTCTATGTGCCTGTGGTTCTGTCAGTGTGATCATGTGATGTATCTGACCCCAGGAATGTGTCAATAAAGTTTCCCCTTCCTGGGACAATGAATTCACGGTGTTCTTATTTCAATTTCCAGGAGTGTATATTAAGGTACGTAATTTTCTTTCAGATACGTCGACTTTGACGTCGTCTTTGGAAATGTCACATCTCGCACTGTTGCCGTCTTTCGTCGTGTGTTTACAAAATGTAGGCTACATGTTGTTCTGTTGTGTACGTAATATTTTCGGTAGTAGAAAATACCTTATTCTTTCCTTTCTTTCCTAAAGACAATTGTGTTATATATGAGTTTGTGGTGGTGTAGTTTATTAGAAATTTTATCTGTGCAAGCCATATTTTCCAGAAATTCAGCTGCTAACTACGCGTATTAATATATGCTTGAAAAGTGCTGCTGATCTTTTCTTTATTTTTTATTCCTTTCAGACGATGTTCAGCAATAATGTCAGACAAATAGAGGTTATAAAGAACTCAGAGAGCATTTTGGTGGCATGCTGCGCATATTTACATAGGTTTTAGTAGGCCTCGGTCATCAGTAATAACAGAAATAAGTGGCAATAAACCAATTCGTTTATATTTTGTCTAGTGAATGCACAATGCATTATTCCTGTCACCCCTAAACTGGAGCCTGAAAACTACACTTGGAAGTTTATCCTGAGCAGTTAAATTAAGTGTTTCTATTTGCCTGCTTACCTAACATCTATTTCTCTGCATTTACAATCGTGGTCAGAGTAGTTTTACAACATCGAGTTTTTAGGTCTAATCCTAAACTGTCAGCTACTGAAATATACCATTGTGACACATACAGCAAAAAAAAAAAAAAAAATGGTTCAAATGGCTCTGAGCATTATGGGACTCAATTGCTGTGGTCATCAGTCCCCTAGAACTTAGAACTACTTAAACCGAACTAACCTAAGAACACCACACACATCCATGCCCGAGGCAGGATTCGAACCAGCGACCGTAGCGGTCGCGCGGTTCAAGACTGTAGCGCCTAGAACCGCTCGGCCACTCCGACCGGCGACACATACAGCAATTTGACAAATATGTATACATGTAGAAATTAACTCACACATTTTTTTTTACATTTCAGACTATGCTGAAATATACACTTGGAAGTTTATCCTGAGCAGTTAAATTAAGTGTTTCTATTTGCCTGCTTACCTAACATCTATTTCTCTGCATTTACAATCGTGGTCAGAGTAGTTTTACAACATAGAGTTTTTAGGTCTAATCCTAAACTGTCAGCTACTGAAATATACCATTGTGACACATACAGCAAAAAAAAAAAAAAAAATGGTTCAAATGGCTCTGAGCATTATGGGACTCAACTGCTGTGGTCATCAGTCCCCTAGAACTTAGAACTACTTAAACCGAACTAACCTAAGAACATCACACACATCCATGCCCGAGGCAGGATTCGAACCTGCGACCGTAGCGGTCGCGCGGTTCAAGACTGTAGCGCCTAGAACCGCTCGGCCACTCCGACCGGCGACACATACAGCAATTTGACAAATATGTATACATGTAGAAATTAACTCACACATTTTTTTACATTTCAGACTATGCTTGAAATGTTGTGATATCAAACAGTGTTTTCCCGTCTATGAAGTTCAGATAGTTAGGTAAATATCATTCTGTTTGCAGTGCCTGAGAAGTATTACGTCTGAGTGTTCGTTGTGGGTTATATTTTGTCTGTCTGTTTGCTTTACTAGCTAACATTTTTCTGCAACTATAGGCCTGATCAGGGTAGGTTTATAACATCAAATTTCTAGGTCTAATACCTCCGAGAGTAAAATGCTGAAATGTAGTACTAGCGGAAAAGCTTCGTAATTCTGAGCACTGCATAAAGTAAGTGAATAGGTGGAAATAATTGATGCTGTCTTTTACATTACATATATTTTTACAATACATGATATCTGACAGCGTTTCTCATGTATGAACCTCTACTAACAATGTTAACATCGAATTTTTTCGCACTGTCGCTATATTTTGTGTACTTTTAGAGTATTTCTGACATCTTCGACGCTGAATCTAATTAATTTATGATCCGTTACGTTATTTAATCTGTACTGTGGCCGTCTATTTGTCTGGTACCAAGATCGAACTATGGTTGCAATCTTACAGTGCAGTCATATTCTAGTGACTGGCGGAACGATATTTGCTATTATTTCTCGTTTCCTGGATGTTATTTACGGTAAAACTTGTGTTCAGCCAATATGAATTTCTTATCTGTTATTTGCATTTTCCAAGCAAATGTTGGTTTTCAATTATTTATAGAGAAGTATCGATTTTTCGGGTTGTTATAGGACTAATTAGGATGTGAAAGTGGACTTGCCTTTATTTCCGTTGTCAGAGCCTGTTGGATATTGTTTATAGTAGAAGACTCATTGAGCACAAATAAGAATTCCTATTTTGTTATCTATACTTTATAAGTAAATGTTGGTTTTTAATTATTTATAGAGAAATATGTCTACTCATTCCAGTATTCCATGATGAATGCTACACAGCTTAAAACAGTGTTAAAAATGTGTGTACTGGTGCACAGTCCTCATACCAATTTTCTGGAATTCAGTAATGCAAACATAGCTGCCGACAGGAAGCGCTAAGTGAATGGGAACGTGGGGGACATGGCGCAGGGCGTGTTTGTGTAAAGTTTGCAGAAGTGCAAGGTGTGGGGGTTGAGGATGTAGACGTCAGCGAAATATGACCGGCATGTGAAAAGTATTTAACCTCTATTCCACAAGTGCAGGAAGCGGTCAGGATGGTACGTGCTTGATGCAAAATTTGCAGAAGTACAGGGGCTCTGGGGAGGCAGTCCCCTCTTTCCTGGACCTGCGCACTTGGCACGATCTTGTGACTCCTGGAGTCACGTTGTAAATAAGGTAGTAACGTTCCTGTCGTCAGAGAAATATTGTCACAGAAGAAGCTGAGTAGCACCGTGGTGTAGGGGTTATGATATTAAACTATTGTTTGGAGGGTCGTGCGTTCAAAATTCTCCTGGACTGTACAATATTAATTTCTATATTCGGTTCCAGTACATTATACAAGTATCCACGAATGTCAAGAATCATTGTACTGGAAGGTTCTGTAGCTGTATATATACTGTATGTGTTCTGGCCGGAGGCAGTTCGGTCCGCTCTCTTGTATGTGCAGGTGCTGAATAAACCTTCGTTAAGTAAAGTTAGTGTTCGTCATTCATCTAATTACACCTTCTTCTGCGTGACAATATGACATGCGCAGCTGTGTAATATGACACCACTGATAATGTACTGAGAGATAATGTGTCAGTGTTTTCTGCCTGAACCCGCAGTGCCTCTTCTGGGCTAATTACCATATCTGTTGGACCCTAGTCGACTCGAAATCCGTGGTCCGTTCAGATGAGTCCCCATTTCAGTTGGTAGGAGATGGTAGCAGGATTAGACTGTGCCGTAGAACCAAACGAATTCAAGGAGTCAAGTTGACAACAACACACTGTGCAAGCAGATGGTGGCTCCATAGTGGTGTGGGCTGTGTTTACTTGGAATGGACTGAGTCCTCCCGTCCAGCTGAACAGATCATTGACTGGAGCTGCTTACGTTCAGCTACCTAGAGACCGTCTTGCAGCCACTCATATATTTCATGTTCGCAAACACCGATGGAATTTTTGTTGTTGGCAATGCCCATGTCACCAGGCCACAGTTCCTAGCTGCTGGTCTGGAGAATATTCTGGGCAGTTCTAGCGAATGATTTGGCGGCCAACGTCGCCCAATATTAAATGGGGCATAATCTAGAGGTCAGCTAGTGCACAAACTCCTGCACCGCAACTCTTGCGCAATTGTAGACGGTTATAGAGATAGCATGGGTCACATTATTTCTGACGTAGACTTCCAACGACTTGTTCAGCGCATACCATGTCGAGTTGCTGCAACACGTGAGCTCCGACACGACGTTAGTTACTAACCAACGACATTTATCACCTTACTCTACAGCAATTAGTATAGAGAGGTAGAGAATTAACTACCCACTGCTTGGTATTAGCCTCATACCAGACATACGCAAAACAGCAATACCTTGCCTAAACGCTGGTATATCTAACGTCGGCCGCGCTCTGTGCTAGCATGCTGATTCAGACAACACCGATCTTGTTTCACGCGTGTTGATCTCTCACATAACCCACCACAAAAATCCGTCGTTAATTTGTAACGTCTACTGGTCAGGTACTTCCACAGAACTATAGTCCCAGTTGCTGCACACACAATAGTACTTCCTTTAAGTAAAATACATTTTCTCTAACCAATAGCGAAGCAAAGAAGCTTTTAGTAATAGAACAACTGAACTGAAACAATAACAGACCCACGTTACGACGCGAAACCAAACACCTCAGCATAAATGGTCACCACACAGCAACCGGTTACCTGCGTTTTGCGTCAGCGGCCTCGCCTCCGAAGGTAATGTCCCCAACTTTTAATTATGGAAACTGCAGGAGATACATAAATGACAATATCACAGCTAAATAGAGCAATATTTCAGCGAAACACTGTCGCTTTTCCACATAGTCACCACCATACGTCATCTACTTTTGCCAACGATGAATCAGAGCCTGTGTGCCACGGTTCTAAAATTCGAAACCAGCTGAGACTGAACCCTTCCTTAGACCTTTGACAACAGCATCCGAGTCTTGAAAACGTTCGCCACGTAGTCCATCTGTCAGAAGCCAACGCGAGGGAAGTCTGAAGGAGCTAAATCTGGACTGTTCGGTGTATGTGGTAAGCCAGTCCAGCCGACTTTTGCAATGAGTTCTGTGGTCGCAAAACTGGTGTGGGACCTGGCGTTATCGTGTTGCAGGTGAAAGTTGGTCTTCTTCTCTTGTCTTACCCTGGATATTCATGCTTTCAGCTTAGTCTGTATCGTCTTGGGCGGGCTGAATAGACAGTTTTTCCACGCTCCAGGACATCGAAAAGTACCACAACCGGGCTATCGCAGGTTGCACATCACTTTACCTGCAGACGACTGTGTCTTGAAGTTCTTCGTTGACGGAGAATTCGTATGTCGGCTTTCCGTGGACTGTCTTTTGGATTACGGCTCGTAGTGGTGACACCACGTCTCATCTGCAGTGACGGCTCAGCTTCATATTGGTCGAGCTGGTCCCGACAAATTGACATTCGATGAGTTTTTGTTCTTCTGTAAGCATCTAAGGGACCCATCTCGCACAGACTTTCGATAATCAATACGTTCTAACATTGTTTCCAAGGCATTACAGCTGATGTTCAGCTTTGCGCACAATTTTCTGATCGTCATCCGCCGTTCAGGTCTGAGGAGTTGATCAAGACGCTCTTGATTGCGAGAGGTGACAGCTGCGTCATGCACACCCTTTTCACCAACTTGAAAATGCCGTACCCACTACTTCATATTGCTCACATGTGTTGTATCGCCTCCATACACCTTTAGCAAGCGTCGACAGACTTCAGTCGGCGCAATTTATTCAGCAATGAGGAATTCAGTGACATATCGCTGTTTTTTGCAACACCCCTATGCTGGCACCAACTGCCTCAGAACCACAGAACCACCTGCAAATGAAAGAGGACGGTTGGTTGGTTGATTTGGCGGAACGGATAAAAAACACTGAGATCATCGGTCTCATCTCATTAGGGGAGGATAGGAACGAAAGTCGGCCTTTTCAAAGGAACCATCCCGGCATTTGCCTGGAGCGATTTAAGGTAATCTCGGAAAACCTAAATCAGGAGGGCCGGTCGTGGGTTTGAACCGTCGTCCTCCTGAATGCCAGTCCAGTGAGCTGACCACTGCGCCACCTCGGTGTTTGAAAGGGGAAGGCTCAAGCATTAGCACTACACCAACGACATCTGGCGCGGACGATCAACACCACCACAAGAGAATAGGAGGCATTACTTTCGAAACGACCCTTGTAGTTGCCGACCAGCGCCCCTAAGTGCGGCTGCCGCCAAGCAGAAGCGAGAATTCAAATCGTCTGAACGGCGGACACCCACCACACAAGAATCTTCCAGAAGTAGTATACACTAAAAAACAAATAATTATTGGTGAGCGAGTTTGAACCGGCGATCCGCAGCTAACAAGCCGGTCACAACAGCCACTACGCCACACTGCATGCACCCGAGCTCCCGCCAGTACTATTTTTATTACGAAATTTGTGCTTGTGATATGTCAGTAAAGAACGTGTCGTTGACGTGGCATTAAAACGCAGTCCTTCTTTCTTCATTCCGTTGACGCGAATCAATTATGACATGCCTCTAAATAATATGAGACGACGCAGCCAGAAGCCAGGTTGACAACTATGTACGTCGCAAACTATGAGACGTCTGCTCAGCTAAAACTGTGCTGCGGCCTCAGGTCAATTTTTATATCACAATGTGTTATCAGTTTACTAAATCACATCGATCTGTACATTGCAGTAGACGCGTGAACGCAAGCATAAAGATAGCTGCAGTCATATTAACACCTAGGTGTATGAAAGCGTGAAAGAATTAACCCTGCGGAAAGTCACACCGTAGATCATAATAAATTTTACTGCAATTTTTTGGAAATTTATGGACTTATAAACCCACACTCGGGCATAACAGTTCCTTACCATAGCAATCTATAGCTTGTTGGTACGACTGGAATTAAAATATTGCAGTGCTTGAGGCTAGATCTGACGAACTAAATAACTGAGAAATATTCAGAAGCTTCTTAAACGTGTTTAACTACATCTAAATCTCCAGCCACATGTATATTTATATCCACACCTACACCAACATCTACACCTGCTGGACTACCCTGCAATTCACACTAAGTGCTTGGCATAGGGTTCTTAGACACGCTTCCACCCTATTTCTTGACATCCCACTCTCCAACACCACGATGGTCGATTCTCCTTACGTACATGAGGTACGACAGAATATTTTCGCATTTGCAGGAGAAAGTTCGTGACATAAATTCCGTGAAAAGATTTCTTCACAACGGAAAAACCCTTTGTGTTAATGATTGCCACCCCAACTCGCTCATCATATGCGCGACGCTCTTTGCCCTATTTCGCTATAAAACACAACGCGCTGCCGTTCTTTCAACTTTTTCAACGTCTGCCGTCAATTCCATCTGCAAAGGATCTCATACCGCGCAGCAATACTACAGAAGAGGACGCACAAGTTTATCATAGGCTCTCTAATAGATTTGTAGTCTCTTCAAGGAGAGCTCTCTAATAGATTTGTAGTCTCTTCAAGGAGTTTTCCAGGAGAAAGTTAGTGACATAAATTCCGTGAAAAGATTTCTTCACAACGGAAAAACGCTTTGTGTTAATGATTGCCACCCCAACTCGCGCGACGCTCTTTGCCCTATTTCGCTATAAAACACAACGCGCTGCCGTTCTTTCAACTTTTTCAACGTCTGACGTCAATTCCATCAGCAAGGGATCTCATACCGCGCAGCAATACTACAGAAGAGGACGCACAAGTTTATCGTAGGCTCTCTAATAGATTTGTAGTCTCTTCAAGGAGTTTTACCAACAAAACGCAATATTTGGTTCACCTTCACCAAAGTATTTCCTATACGACAGTAGCTGTCTGATTTGTTCCTAATAAGGTACGTGACTGTTTGCTGGAAATTGGCTTAAACTATTAATTATGTAATTTTACGCCCCTCACATGCTATTTTTTACTCTTGAATTTCAGTTTCTTTTATAAAAACGAAAATGAAATTCAAATCTTTTGAAAGCCCACTAAAACGCTCCATTCGAGTCATATCATGCATGTGACGTCACTGGCTAGCTTGCTGCTTCTACTGTCGTAAAGCTAATTCACAGTGATGTCTTGTTTTGGAATTTACGTTTCGGGAAATGGGTTACAGATGGCGAAGAGTTCTCGGGCTTCCAGCCGGGTGGTGGTGTCTTCAAACTGCGACGCACACAGACCTGTACCTCCATGCAACCAGCTGCCACCATCCGGCGCAACACCAGTCAGTACTGACCACCTTGGTACATAGGGCGCACGTCATTTGTGACAAAGAAAGCCTCTCAGACGAATTACACCACCTAAGAGAGGTATTTCGAAAAAACGGGTACAGTGAAACACAGACTGGCAGGGCCTTCAAGTGGAGACAGGCTGACAAATTTCAGGAAGAGGAAGAGGAAGTTAACAAGAGACTCGCCTTTCTTCCATATTTGGGGCCCACATCAGCCAAAATCGGGAGGCTATTAAGAAAATCAAACATTAATACCGTCTTCCGACCACCGCCGAAGACGAAAGAGCTGCTGGGCTCAGTTAAAGACCCACTCAAACTAAACACACCTGGTATATACAGCATTGCCTGCGAATGTGGTGTGCAATACATTGGTCAAACGCAGCGCTGCATCTCTAAAAGGTGCGAGGAACACATCAGGCATGTTCGACTTGGACAGATAGAGAAATCTGCTATAGCTGAACATAGCATTAAAGAAAACCACACCTTTGATTTCGAAAACACCAGGGCGCTGTGCCGAGCCGGGAGCTATTGGTATAGCGTCATTAAAGAATCAATAGAAATACGGGTCCACGAGAATCTTGTGAACAGGGACGAAGGCTATCAACTGAGCGCGGCCTGGAATCCAGCATTAGCCGCAATACGCCAGGAACGCAACAAGAACCGTCCAGCTCACGAGACGGGAGCAGAATGCTCTGACGGAGACACGAACGGTGCACCCGCTTCCCCCTCCACCCCGCCCGCCGGCTCCACTGGACCCAGCCTCCCGCGGCCAGGTGGTGAGAGGCACACCGCAGGTATAAAGGGACCGGCATCCGCAAAGTCTCGGCACTTCGCCAGAAGATGATGAGTATGTCACTCGTCGAAACGTCGCAGTTTGAAGACACCGCCACCCGGCTGGAAGCCCGAGAACTCTTCGCCAGCTGTATACGCCGGGAAAGCATACATTCACAGGGTTACAGATGGTGTGCAGTACAATATTGTACAAGTAGATCAATAAAAGCTTCTGAAAAGTTGTTTTTCAATGTTCCATAGAATAAGATGATGCGTAAAATGGCGTTGCACTGTACCAGCAAATTGTCACCACGTCGGTGCACAAGTCCATTAATTTAATTAAAAAGGCATTCGTCTCCCACTGTTCCAACAAAGGAAAGCGTCACTGAACGAAATTAAGCTCGTTGGGAAAAATGTCGATTTACACAGCTACACTTCAGTTATTCGGTAGTTCAGTTGTTTAAGCTGTAGACTGTCTAATTGTATAAGATGTTGTCCATTTTATAAGATGTTGTTGCTTTTTCGAATCTAAACCGAAAGAAAATTTTAGCTTCTTGGTAAAACGACTCTACAGTCCTCTCATATGAAAACTAAATCACAATTACAAAACTTCACCACACCTATCAGAAACAGAATATAATTGTGTTTTCCTTGTTGTTTACATGCGCTAATATTTGGAATCGCTGTTCACAGACATCACGTTCAAAAGGTAATTTCTAGTTAATGTGCACACACCCTTTTCACTTTATTAGAAACAATGCCTTTAACCCCGTACAGTCCAGCTAAGATTCTTGTTTTTCACATATTTGCAGTTTCGCAATCTTACATGAAGATGAAGCAAGGCTGCTTCAGACACTAACGTTAGTTTAGACTGACAAACAAATGGTTCAAATGGCTCTGAGCACTATGGGACTTAACATCTATGGTCATCAGTCCCCTAGAACTTAGAACTACTTAAACCTAACTAACCTAAGGACAGCACACAACACCCAGCCATCACGAGGCAGAGAAAATCCCTGACCCCGCCGGGAATCGAACCCGGGAACCCGGGCGTGGGAAGCGAGAACGCTACCGCACGACCACGAGATGCGGGCGACTGACAAACGTCGCAGTCCTTACGTTCGTGTCATCGGCTTGTTTGTTGTACACGCTTTATATGTTGCCGTATCGTCATACACCTAGCTGTACTGTGGACGTATGGTGATATCTACACAACTAGCAATGCTTTCCAAAAAAAGTGAATTGATTGTTGGCAAAGAAAATGTTGTCATTCTCAGTTGTCCATTTCTCGAACTAATGTGCAGCTATATACAATACTTCCCAAAGTCGAAACAGCTGCTACAATCAGTTCTTCTAACGCTATTTTCGTTTCTCGTGTAAGACTTTTAAAAATACATGACCCTTCCAGTATTCGAAAATGTGACCCTTCAAATTTGCAGTCGAACGGGCCTGTATATGTGTAGGTGTGGGTATAAATGTAGATGTAGCTGTAAATTTAGATGTAGTTAACAGCACTTTATGAAGCTTCTGAGTATTTCTCAGTTATTTAGTTCGTCAGATCTAGCCTCAGGCACTGCAAAATTTTAATTCCAGTTGTACCAACAAACTATAGATTGCTATGGTAAGGAACTGTTATGACTGCTGAATAGAGTATCTCTGCTGAGTACCTTCTGTATAGAAAATAAACACTAAGTTTTGCCAAGAATAATTTCATTGTGCTTTGGATCGTAGCTCATAACTGATAGTCGACAATCTTGTTATAATATGCGGACCCATCTGAAAAAGTTCTACAATTCATTAGTTTTGAGCGAATTTTATGATGTTGCAGGGAACAGGGAAAAGAATGTCCGTCTTACAACGTACCGCCGCTCTAAATAGGTTGAGCATCAACTTTCGTAAATTCTCCACTATCAGCGTTTACAAAATTCCCTTCTATTGTTATTTAAAAGTTGTAAATGCGTTTCCCATGACGAAATAGCTAAACTATTTGCAGAAAAATTACGTTAAAACCTAGTAACTTCGGCTAGCACTCCTTTAACGCGCATGTAGCTTCGTCTTACTCCTAGTCTGCGACGTCACCAGAACAAAAGCCAGATCTTGATATTTAATGAATTTTAAACTTTAATTACATATAAACAACATTTTGTTATAATATTGACCGTAAATGTTATTTAAATCGTATAATCAATAAGAATAACGACAATCCGAGCCATATTTTTAACATAGGAAAATAGCCTATGTCGTTGAACTGACAACTTTGAATTTGTATGGTCTATTTTTCTGATACTCACGTGGAGGACTCCAAACTTATTAATCTTCGTCAAGGAGAACTGACCACGACTTCCGATGTACCAGCAGCTGGTCTTCTGCGGGTATACACAGACTAGTTAATTCAGGCAGTCCGGCAGAACCTCAGCAGCATTCCCTTTAAATGCAAATGAAAACTGGTTTGTAACATGTATCTGTAATTCGTCATGTGCCGTCGCATTACATAAATTTCAGCTGTACGAAATACATATATACATTTGTAATTCAGAGTGCAGATGTGGATTAGGGGAGATGCGACATTTAGTCTACATGCGAGCAGAGAGCGCCGTAACTCGTGGCTGCAAATGCTGTCGACCATCTGTTCATTACGTTGCGCCGTCCGGCGGTGCAACAGGCACCACACTATTACTGGTTACATATCATTTCCGACAAAAATTAGGCCTTCATCTCCGAGTGAACAAGAATATGACAAGTAGTATTCTAACAAAACCTTCGCAGTTTAAATGCAAGCCTACGTGACACAAGCATTATGACTGATGATTTGAAGATGAGTGGCCTACTCGAAGTAGAGATGTGTAAAATTACCTGTTCAAACATACAGTCAACGACTGGAGGGCAACAGATAATGAAGAAAATTATGTTAATCGCCCGAATGCTGAAACGAATATAAAGGAATTTAAACACGTCTAAATCGAAATTAGAAACCAAATAAACGTTGTTCGGACAATGTGAATTATTTGACAGAAAAGATGACATAGTCGCACGTGAGTTTACGACAGTAGTATAGCTTATACGTCACTAACTGGTCTCCGCGAATCTTCGAGATTCACATTCTCAGAGAACGACGTACAAGGTGACCGAAAAGTCCGTTAACATTTGAAAATTGAGTACTTCACCGAATAATGTAGGTAGACGCCCAAACATTGACACACATGAAGTGACATGGGGGTATATCGTAACCAAAAAAGGGCATAAAATGACCAACAGAAGGCGCTTCATATAATACAAAAGTAATAATTAGCGTAATAGCTTTTTAGCAAAAACGACGTTCTTTGCCAATGCTCAACATATCAGCCGTCATGCATTAATAGTACCTGTAGTCAAGTGAAAGTGCACAGCACTGTAAAGCATATCAGTAGGTATGGTGAGACACTGCTGTCGGATGTCATCTTTTAGCATCTCTAACGATGTCAGACAATCGGGGTGGACTTGCTACTTCAGGTAAATCCAAAACCAATAATCAGTCACAAGTCTTGGGGCCAGTGGTGCCGGGTGTGTGTGTGTGGGGGGGGGGGGGGGGGGGGGCTGCCATGGTGGATGTGGCGTCTCAGCAAGCGATCCTCACTAAACCGTCTACCTCTACATCGATACTCTGCATATCACACTTAAGTGCCTCGCAGAGGGTTCGTCGAACCACCTTCAGAATAATTCCGTATTCGTGCGCTCTCGAGCAGAGCGCAGAAAAAACGAACACCTGAATCTTTCCGTGCGCGCTCTGATTTCTCTTATTTTACTACGATGGTCCTTTTTCACTATGTATGTCAGCGCCAACAAAATATTTTCGCATTCGGAGGAGAAAGTTGGTGACTCAAATTTCGTGAGAAGATTCCCCCGCAAAAAAAAACCCTGCTTTAATTGTGTCCATCCGATACCCTGCATCGTGCCCGTGGCAGTCCTCCCCTATTTTTCGATAGTACAAAACGCGCTGCTCTTTGTTGAACTTTCTCCATGTACTCCGTTAATCCTATCTGGCAAGGATCCCAGACCGCGCAGCAGTAATCCAAAAAAGGACGGGAAAGCGTAGTATAGGCAATCTCTTTAGTAGATCTGTTACATTTTCTAAGTTTTCTGCCAATAAAACGCGGTCCTTGGATTGCCTTTCCCACAACATGTTCTACGTGTTCTTTCCAATTTAAATTGTTAGGAATTGTAATTCGCAGGTATTTAGTCAAATTTACGGTCTTTACATGACTGCTTTATCGTATATCGGAAGTCTAACGGATTCCTTTTAGCGCTCATATGGATGACTTCACATTATTCATTATTTAGAGTTAGTTGCGAAATTTTGCACCATTCAGATATCTTTTCTAAATCGTTTAGTAACTTCTTTTCGTCTTCTGATGTCTTTCCTAGTCGATAAACGACAGTGTCATCTGCAAACAACCTACGACAGCTGCTCAGATGTCTCCTAAATCGTTTAAATAGTTTATATATGAGGGAGACAACAACTGTTCGCGTCCGTAGCATACCATAAGCTACGTGTGTCTCCCAGTTGGGTCACTTCGAGGCAGCCGAACAATCATCGATCTTGATCGCTGATCTCCTGGCTAATTCTACATCGTATATCAAAGATATGAGTCAAACCATTACGACTGGCCATAGAAAAGTCTCCTCTCGGAGGCTACAGACGAGGCCCCTAGGACCTATCTTCAAGATTTCCCATATCAATATAGAAGGAGCAAGCTGGACTAAATGCCAAGTATTATATTGTGCCATACGATAAATAAATCGGTAAGGAACAGCAGAGTGCCTACACACTATCTTGGGATACGGCAGAAATCATTTCTGTTTTACTCGATGACCCTCCGTCAATTGCTATGAACCTCTCTGAGAGGAAATCACGAATACACATAACTGAGACGATATTCCATAACCATGCGGTTTTAGTACAAGCCGCTTCTGTGGTACAGTGTCAAAAGACTTTTAGAAATCTCGAAATACGGAATCAATTTGAAATCTCTTGTCAACAGCACTCAACACTCCGTGTATGTAAAGCGATAGTTGTGTTTCACAAGAACGCTCTTTTCTAAATCCGTGTTGACTGTGTGTGAATAGACCGTTATCTTGGAGGTAAATCACAATGCTTGAACACACTGTATGTTCCAAATCCCTGCTGGATATCGACGTTAATGATATGGGCTTGTAATTTAGTGGGTTACTCTTACTACGTTTCTCGAATATTGGTGTGACCTGTGAAACTTTCCAGTCTTTGGATGCGGATCTATCGTCCAGCGAGCGGTTGTATAAATAATTGATAACTATGGAGTTATTCCATCAGTATGCTCCGAAACGAACCGAATTTGTATACAGTGTGGAAGAGAAGACTTTTATTAAGTGATTTAAGTTGCTTCACTACTCCGTGGATTTCTACTTGATGTTACTTACTAATGTTGGCAGCTGTTCCTCATTCGATTTCTGGAACATTTACTTCGTCCCATTTGGTGAAGGAATTTCTAAAGGCTGTGTCTAGTAACTCTGTTTTGCAGCACTGTTGTCAATAGTACTGCCATTGTTATGGCGCAGGGAAGACATTGTCTGTGTCTGCGCTAGTATAGTTTACATTCGACAAGAATAACTTTTGATTTTCTGCCAGTTTTGGAGATAAAATTTGCTTATGGAAACTACTGTAAGCATCTCGCATTGACGTCAGCGCTAAATTACGAGCTTCTGTAAAAGATATCCAATCTTGAAGCTTTTGCGTTCGTTTAAATCTGGCATGCTTTTCTTGTTAATTTATTTGGTATAAATCTTTCAATGGCTGTAGCTACCATTTATTTGAATTTAGGCCACATTTGGACTACACTTACATTGTAATTAGGAAGTGGTGGAGATTGTCTCTCAAGAAGGCGTCAAGTGACTTTTTCTGATTTTTGAATAGGTGTATTTCGTCTCCCCATGAATCATGGACCTTGCCGTTGGTGGGGAGGCTTGCGTGCCTCGGTGATACACACAGCCGTACCGTAGGAGCAACCACAACGGAGGGGTAGCTGTTGAGAGGCCAGACAAACGTATGGTTCCTGAAGAGGGGCAGCTGCCTTTTCAGTAGTTGAAGGGGCAACAGTCTGGATGATTGACTGATCTAGCTTTTTATCATTAACCAAAATGGCCTATCTGTGCTGGTACTACGAACGGCTGAAAGGAATGGGAAACTACAGCCGTAATGTTTTCCGAGGGCATGCAGCTTTATTGTATGGTTAAATTATGAAGGCGTCCTCTTGGGTAAAATATTCCGGAAGTAAAATAGTCCCCCATTCGCATCGCCGGGCGGGGACTACTCAGGAGGACGTCGTTATCAGGAGAAAGTAAATTGGCGTTCTACGGATCGGATTGTGGAATGTCAGATCCCTTAACCGTGCAGGTAGGTTAGAAAATTTAAAAAGGGAAATGGATAGGTTAAAGCTAGTTATAGTGGGAATTAGTGAAGTTCGGTGGCAGGAGGAACAAGACTTCTGGTCAGATGAATACAGGTTTATAAATAAAATGAAATAGCGGTAATGCAGGAGTACGTTTAATAATGAATTAAAAAAATAGGAGCGCGGGTAAGCTACTACAAACAGCATGTGAAAACATTATGTGGCAAAGATAGACACGAAGCCCGCGCCCACCAAAATAGTACAAGTTTATATGCCAACTAGCTCCACAGATGACGAAGTGATTGATGAAATGTATGATGTGACAAAAAAATTATTCAGATAGGGAAAGATGACGAAAATTTAATAGTCATGGGTGACTGGAATTCGATAGTAGGTAAAGGAAGAGAAGGAACAGTAGTAGGTGAATACGGAATGGGGGTAAGGAATGAAAGAGGAAGCCGCTTGGTAGTACTTTGTACCGAGCATTACTTAATCATAGCTAACACTTGGTTCAAGAATCATGAAAGAAGGTTCTATATATGGAAGAGGCCTGGAGACACTAGAAGGTTTCAGACAGATTATATAGTGGTAAGACAGAGATTTAGGAAATAGGTTTAAAATTGTAAGGCATTACCACGGACAGGTGTGGCCTCCGACTGCAATGTATTGGTTATGAACTGTAGATTAAAACAGAAGAAACTGCAAGCATGTGGGAATTTAAGATGGGACATGGATAAACTTAGAGAATCAGTGGTGGTAGAGAGTTTCAGAGAGAGATTTAGGGAACGACTGACAAGAATGGAGGAAAGAAATACAGTAGAAGAAGAATGGACAGCTTTGAGGAATGAAATAGTGAAGGGAGCAGAGGATCAAGCAGGTAAAAAGACAAGGGCTAGTAGAAATCCTTAGGTAACAGAAGAAATATTCAATTTAATTTATGAAAGGAAAAAATAAGAAAGCGCAGTAAATGAAGCAGGCAAAAAGGAATAAAAACGTCTAAGGACTGAGATCGACAGGAAGCACAAAATGGCTAAGCTGAGATGGCAAGATGACAAATGTAAGGATGTAGAGGCACATATCACTAGATAGATACCGCCTATAGGAAAATTAAAGAGACATTTGGCGAAAAAAGAACAACTAGCATGAATATCAATAGCTCAGATGGAAGATCAGTTTGGATTCCGTAGAAATGTTGTAACACGTGAGGAAATACTGAACCTACGACTTACCTTAGGAAATAGATTAAGGAAAGGTAAACCTACGTTTATAGTATTTGTAGACATAGAGAAAGCTTTTGACAATGTGGACTGGAACACTCTGTTTCAAATTCTGAAGGTGGCAGGGGTCAAGTACAGGGAGTGAAAGGCTATTTACAATTTGTACCGAAAAAATGGTTCAAATGGCTCTGAGCACTATGGGACTTAACATCTATGGTCATCAGTCCCCTACAACTTGGAACTACTTAAACCTAACTAACCGGACTTTGTACGGAAAGTAGATGGCAGTTATAAGAGTGGTGGTGTATGAAAGGAAAGCAGAGGTTGGGATGGGAGTGAGACAGGGTAGTAGCATATCTCCGTGTCATACAATCTGTATATTCAGCAAGCAGTAAAGGAAATAATAGAAAAATTCGAAGTAGTAATTAAAATCCATGAAGAAGATATAAAACCTTTGAGGTTTGCCGATGACATTGTAATTCTGTCTGATACAGCAAAGTACCTGGAGGGGCAGTTGAACGGAATGGACAGTGTCTTGAAAGGAAGATATAAGATGAAAACAGGACCAAACGAAGGTAATGGAATGTAATCGAATGAAATCGGATGATGCAGAGAGTATTAGAATAGGAAATGACACACTTAAAGTAGCTGATGTGTTTTGCTATTTTGGGAGCAATATAACTGTTGATGGTCGAAGCAGAGGGGATATAAAATGTAGACTGGCAACGGCAAGGAAAGTGTTTCTAAAGAAGAGAAATTTGTTAACATTGAGTATAGACATAAGTGTCAGGATGTCGTTTCTTGAAGTATTTGTATGAAGTGTAGCCATGTATGCAAGTGAAACATGGACTATAAATAGCTTAGACAAGAAGAGAATAGAAGCTTCTGAAATGTGGTGCTACAGAGGGATGCTGAAGATTGGATAGGTAGATCACCTAGCTAATGAGTAGATACTGAATAGATTTGTGGAGAAGATAAATTTGTGGCAAAGCCTGACTAGAAGAAGTGATCGGTTGGTAGGACATGTTCTGAGGCATAAAAGTATCACCAATTTGGTATTGGAGGACAGCGTGGAGGGTAAAAATCGTACAGGGAGACCAATAGATGAACATACTACACAGATTCAAAAGGATGTAGGTTGCAGTAGGTACTGGGAGATGAAGAAGCATGCATGGGATGGAGTAGCATGTACAACTGAATCAAACCAGTCTCTGGACTGAGGACCACAACAACAACAAAAATATATTTTTCCTTTATTTTTGTAGGGTTTGAGGGTTACCGTATTCAGTCTCGCTACGACGACACTGTGTTCACTAATCCACTGTATCCGTTTTGATCCTCGTTATTAGCTCAGGAGTTTTTGTTACTAAGAGGACATGTGTGCGTTCACAACCCTTACTAATACCGTGGTCTCATTAACTAACTGCTCGAAATAACTTTCAGAGAATGTATTTAGCACAAATTCAGATGATTTTATATGCGTACCTCCGGATATAAACATTTATTTTTGCCAACATATCGATGGTAATTTAAAGTCAGCATCAATTATAACTATATGTGTCGGGTACGCGTTTGAAATTAAATTCAAAATATCTTTGAACATTTCAGCAATTGTATATCTGATTTGGCAGGTCGGTAAAAGGATCCAATTATTATTTTATTCCGGTTGCCGAGAATGACCTCCGTCCATACTAACTCAAAGCAATTTCAATTTCGCTGCAAGATAATCTACTTCTAACAGCAAGAAACACATCACCGCGAGCTGTGTTTAGCCTATCTATTCTGAACAGCGTTAGGTTCTTCGTAAAACTCCGGCTGAACATACCTTCGGCTTTAGCCAGCTTTCAGTGACTATAGTGCTTGGAGTTCTGGTACTTCCCCAACACAGCTACGACAGTTTACAGCAATTATACCGATGGTTCCTGTATCTACGATCTTCGTAAGTTCGACCTGCACCCTTTGGGGTTAAAGCCCTTTTTGTATTTCTCCGAGACCCTGTAACGTAATAAAACCTCCAATCCACGCCACATAGTCCCTGCTATCCGTGTAGCCGTTCATGCATGTAGCGGACTCCTGACCTATTCAGCAGAACCCAAAACCCAACCGCTGTTTGGCTCAAGTCGAGGAAACTACAGCGGTGGCAAAATCATCTGAGCCTTTGATTCAGACCCTCCACTCGACTCTGTACCAAAGGTCCGAAATCGGTCTTGTCAAGTTGGCTGCAAATGGTAAGCTCTGCTTTCATCTCACAAGCAAGACTGGCAGCCTTTACCACTTCTGATAGCTGCTCGAAACCGGAGAGAATCTCTTCCGATGCACCCTGCGTTCTTCACGGAATCCAGAAGGACCCATTCCATGTCTGTAGCGACTCCACGCGCTATGTGACGTGGAGTGTACATCAGCTTTCTTCCTTTCATTGGCAGCCATTTCCCTAAAGGGCCTCAAACCCCACCTAACATTGGAGCTCCCAACTACCAATTTTCCCACCCTTTATGATTGCCTGGGTCTTTCAGACTAAGAGGTTCCCCCTGATACTGAACAAGTGACTTCATCTGGTTGAGGGACAGTTCAGCTGCAGACAGCACTTATAATCTGTTAGTGAAACAAACCAGGGAAGCTTTACATATGGGCCCCAGGGAAGTCTTTCGCCATCTGACTCGCCCCAACGTGACCTCCCACTCGAACACAGGTGAGTAGTCAACCTCAGTACGAGCAGTAATTGGGCTGGTCACCGGTGCAGGCCGATCGGTGGATTTTGACGTGCTGGACGTCCGTCGGATCAGCACGGCCAGCACAGTACAGTGATGCCCATCTGCTGCAGCTTCAAGCTGTGTAACCGAAGCCATCACAGCCTGGAGCTGAGAGCAAAGTGTCACCAACTCAGCTCGCATCCACACACAGCGATCACAGCCCCTATCCATACTAAAGACTGTGGAAAACTACACAACACAGACAAACAAGGCCTACCAACACACGCTACTGAACTATGCTGTAGGCACTAAGGAAAATGCAAGATATATGTCTAAGAAAATATGTTAACATTAGCACGCATAGATTCAAGAACAAAGTTACCAAATCACACACGAGAGACTAACTAATTCTCTGATTAGGAGCTTGAATGAGCCACATAATCAGTTTACTTTCCGAGTCAGACGAAAACACGAGAACTGTGTCCATAAAATATTAAATTGAAACACAGATAATCAATAAACTAAATTTGCAAAGCACATGGATGAAACTATACAGTACCCTCCTGGCTAGGAACTCGTAAAATGTTACAAAATCGGTTCCTTAGCTGTGACTACTTATGTCTTGGCCGGCAGCTGCCTGACTGTGTGTGCAAGAGAGTTTCCACACATATAGTAATATGGGGTGGAGTGCTATGGCCCATAAAAATCATACCTTCCAGCAGGGGTTTATCAGCCACGATAGGGATGATGGGATTCTGCAAAATATCGGCGCAGCTCGCACCCGGCTTGCTGGCAGTTTGAAAACCTCGCCGAAGAAAAGAGGTCCGATCGCGACTGATGTGTCAAATTCACACACCACCATAACTTTCTCGTAATGCATTTGGGTACCAAGATAGTTACCAGACTTTTGGTAGTCAAAATTCTCTAGTTGCGGTGTTGACGTATCCTCATAATGTAAAATGAGCTTCGTCGGTCCACTTCACTTAGACAACCAATCCTCGTCTTCCCCCATTTTTTGAAGTGCCCACATCGCAGATGCTCTCCGCGTCAGAAAATCTGCGGCTAACACTTCTTGAAGACGTTAGACTTCGAACTGACAGCACTGAAGGGTTCACCTCAGTGTTCTCTAAACAGCAGTGCGTGGATTGCCGATGCGACGTTGCGATGTGCGACTTGAAGAGCGCTGACATCGCCATGCGGAGACGAACGCTCTACATTTCGTATTCCTTCCTGAACTGTCCAAGTAGCAGTAGCACTTGTGTCTGGTCTCCCACTGCGAGCCCGATCGACTAAATAACAAGCGACTTCGAACTTCGTGATCATTTTCTTCACAACGACACTTGTCGCAGGATTTTAATCCATTCTAATACCATTCTTGGAGCGACATGATCGTAAAGCTGCAATAGCGAATTCTGCATTTTGATTTTAAAATTTCACTAAGGATTCCCCTTCTGGTAAAATCAACATGCCTCCATTGTTGGCACACCTGACTTCCTCTCTCATTACAGCTCATTTTATTCACGATTCATATTCAACGTCTCTGCTGCTGTCCAACGCCACCTGTTGGACAATTTTTGCAACCATTTTAGTTTCCAGTAAATTTCCATCTCAATTCAGGCATCTGTATCAGGTTTTACCTCTCTACCTACGTTGTTCCGTGAGTCAGTGAATTTTTAAATGTCATAGAAGCTTTGGTTCACATTGTGCATACTTAATGACTATTTTTTATTATGTCTTATGCAGGAATAAAGCGTTACGGAGTCGAGAAAATACACTGCAACGTTAACGAAAATTGTAATAGCTGTAAGTAAAAAGTAGTAATATCTGATGACTTTGAACAATAATACTAATTTCTTATGTAATACGTACACAAAACCGCGCCTATTTTCAACTGCGGCTTTAGGGTAATAGTAACGTGTTACTAGATTAGTACTGTAAAGAAATTGAATTTTTCGGGACGCTGTAAGAATTTGCAACTTGCTACAGCGTTGACGCATTCCCGAAAAAAAATAACAGGAAAGACCTATCTGGTGCTCGGGATTATTTACTTATCGATGTATACCACTTACTTGGGCAGCGAAAACAACTTTTTGCACAAGGCGACACGGTTCGTCACAATATTATGTTCTGTAAGGTGTTACAGCTGCCATAATCTTTCGTATAAAGCCAGTAATCGACTTTAGTGATCAGTTGTGACACTCGAACACCAAATGTATTTAAAAGTTAGCCAAGTAATGCATCGCGTCAGATAACTGCCGTGTACACCGGTAATATAGGATATAGACAAGCCGAGAACGGCTGTGTGAAATGCTCTTAATTCTCTATCAGTTCATTGTCACCCAACAGAGATATGAAGAGTGAGTTTGTATTCAAATGCGCTTGTAAGTGTCTTTTGAAACCAATTTAGTTGAAAATCAAGTCTGAAAACAATTACGAGAAGATGTGTACAATGTTGTGATGTTATACACGAAGAGCGCCTGACAGAACGAAAATAGTTATAAAAAGGATGAACGTCACCAAGCAGCTGTCAGTGTGTCTATGTATTACTGGTTTCGTATAATAAATGAGCACTATCAGGTGGAACATAAATACGCATTGCGGAATTGATACACATTATGTTAGGAGGGAGAGACTGTTGTGGTGTCCGTAGAGTATCAGTAACAACAGAATGGCCCGGTCAGGACAGCTCATTGACTTTAAACATGCAGCAGTCATTGAATATTAGCCGAGTAATAAATCCATCAGAGATATTTCAGCCCTTCTAAAAGTGCCAAAATAGGCTGTCAGTGACGAAACTGTGAACCGGAAACACGAAGGGACAAAAACTGTTAAACCAAGAGCAGACACACCACGAGGAATTGTCGAGCATTGTGGAGGCTACTTGTCAAGAATACCATGCAATCACTCGTCCTACCAGCAGACCAGCTAGCACATCGACTGTGCGTAGGGAGTCAAAAGGAACTCGTAAATAGCACATTTCTGTAGTCACTGCTACGCGACGTATAAAATGCTGTGAAGAGTGATGCGTCTGGAAATAGGATGACTATACCAATTGATCTTGAATCACGCTTCATCCCGTGCCAATCAGATGGAAGGGTTTCGGTTTGGCGAATGTCTAGAGAACGTCCCCTGTCAAAGTGTCTGGAAATTTTTGGAAATTTGTGGTAAGGTCTTACGGGACCAAACTGCTGAGGTCATCGGTCCCTAAACTTACACACTACTTAATCTAACTTAAACTAACTTACGGTAAGTATGAGACACATACCCATGCCCGAGGTTGGCTTCGAACCTCCGACGGGGGGAGCCGCGAGGACCGTGACAAGGCGCCAAGACCGCGCGGCTACCAGGCGCGGCGTCAAAGCCTCTAGCGCCAGCAGTGAAGTACTGAGGATTTGGTGTTACGGTATGGGGATGGGAATTTTTTCCGTGATTGGGGTGTGGTCAACAGATTGCATTTAAGAAAGCGTCAAAAGCCTCGGGATTTGACACAAGTTACAGCATTGTGCATGGCTTTGCAGTGAAACAGTCCGGAGAAGGTAACTGCTTCAACAGCATCAGCCAGGCAATGGTCAGTGGACAATGACATACTGGAAATGGACTGGCGGGCCCAGAGTACAGACGTCAACCGAATGGTAAACAACGTCGTCTGCGCTCCAGACGCAGGCATCCACCTTCACGTAGCTTCTCTGGTTTCGGCTCTTGAGGAAGAATCGGCTGCCATTCTCCACAAACCTCATTAAAAATGCCCGCCCTCCCCCCGCAAAGACGCGAAGAGTGCAGATGCCTCACTGGGTGTCGGAATACCTATTAGTGGACATTATGTAGCTTATATTAAAATATAAAATTCTCACGTCAATGGAAAGTAAATAAATTATTGTAAATTAATTATTTGCTCCTAGCAATTCTGACTATACAGGACGACGGATACCTCTCTGTTGTATGTAGTTAAGGCCAAGTTCTTATTCTAGATGGTCGAAAATTCGGTGTTGCTTTCATTGCATTGTTTCAAAGATGTATGTGCCCAGAATGGTGCGACGGGAAGGTTTTTTAATCCGGGCATTTCTAATGTTTCTGCAGCACATTGTTCGAAGCAGTGTCACGCTCGCCATGCGACGCTCTGAACCGGAGACTTGATCAGATAGAAAACTTGTCGTGCCGTGACGAACGTTCACAAAATGATTTATATTTTAGCATGCATGGAAATACATTCGCCGAAAAAGCTGATGATTAAACGCGTGCAGGTTGGCGAGCGTAGTACATCCAGCACAGCCTGATCGACGTTTCTCGTCAATAAGAGGGAGGGTGCTCTCCGGGAACAATTCTAGTTATAGATAGGGTTGACATATGGATCTGGAATTGCAGACTGAACGTAAGTAACGAAAACGGATTTTTTTGCTAAAAATTTGGTCAAAATTGGTCAAAACATATATTGGTCGGCCATATTCCATTAGCCATTTGGAATTTTAGAAAAATATTGGTGTTATGCAAATTGCACTAATAACACATACAAAGATATTCCCTAAATTTAAATAACGTTTTTCTGGAGAAGCAATTTTGTAAAACTGCGTGCAGCATAAAAACGGTCCAACCTATTAGCTTCCAACATTTTTCTTGAGAGCTTATACCTCTAATTGTAACACACGATATTTGTTAATATCAACTATTTTTTGAAAAACAATAAAAAGTGAAGTAGACCCCCAAAAATCGAACTCAAAGACCGAGTTAGCACCATATCGTCAAAGTTAAGAGTATTTTATTATCATTAGGTGTAAGTTTCCGTAAATTTATTGTAGTATCGACTGATACTATCCATTTGTGATTTACGATAGCTCCTGAGGAGCTACCCTGCACGCAGTCTCCGTACATAAAGCTCGCAGCCATTTGATCAAACCGTAATCACGGGAGCGATTTTCCTTTTTTTTCTTTTTGTACTGAAAATCTAATATAAAGTTTAATGTACGGTCAATCGTAATCCCCAAACATGTCCTTTGTATGTCTTTTCATTCTCTCCAAAAACATTTCCAAACTCATTTGAGTGAGAACCTGGCCTTAACAGAGCTGCTTAGTTCTGTTAAGCCATGGGAATGGGCGGTGTACTTTCTCGAACGATAGGTTTATGAGGTTCACTTGGAGCGTAATATCTCTGACGCACAGTGGTTGCATCAAAGTGCTGAGAGAAAACGTTTCGCTCGAGTGGTCCTCCCTGCGTTGGTAATACGGTTTCAGAGTTCTCGCTTCACTGCACAGTGGAAAATTTATCGCCAACTCGGTAACGAAATTTACGTTCAGCTCACGAGAAATTCCTACGTGGAGGTACAACTTTTACCCTGAATCTGAACGCCTGATTTCATTTCGGGAGTATCTACGACAGGTGGAGGTATCGCAACGCATTAAAATGATCTCTGGTGAGAGTAAAATAAACCAACGAGGTGCATTACTTGTTAAATCCTAGCCGTGCATACTTCGGAACTGTTTCTTACCCGAAGACAACTCGCGTAGTCCACGTCTGCTGTACATACTACTCCTGTCGCACATTATTCAACGTAGTTTTTTAAACCTCAAATACATTACTGTCGAAGGCAACGAGTGGGAGGAAGAACAAACGATGCTCACGTGACACTATTTTGCACGTCCTCATATCTTTACACTTTCTGCGGTGATCAGGGTTTCTTTCCTTCATTTTTTCAGGATTACAGCGGAAACTGTGTTATCAGCTCTCGGATGAAAATATTTATGAGCAGCTGTAACAAACGAGCACTACTGTTGCAGTTCAGTGTCTATCAAACCTGGTACTACTGGAGAATTATACGTCATGGATAACGAAAGCGAGTTTTGTGAAACCCATGATACGTTACAGGCAGGAACGAAGGAAAAAACTTACAGTACTTGAAAACATAAGAGTATTAGATAACAGTCCGCAGCTCGTGGCCTCGCGGTAGCACGGGCTCCCGGGTTCGACTCCCGGCGTTATGCCTGGGTTTGTTGTGTCATCTTCATCAGCACCATTCATCCCCATTACGGTCGGAGGAAGGCAACGTCAAGCTACCGTCATTAGGACCCTGCCTAGTATGGCAGTGAGGGTCTCCCGCATCGTTCCCCTCCGCTCTGTCAAGAAGCATGCGACTTCGTTTCCATTAGGTAACAGCAAATGAGTTTGCTTCCAACTTTTTCTATCACCTCGTTTATTTAGAGTAACTATCAAAATTCCTAAACCAGTCAAAACGTTGAAAGGGAAGGTTGAAATAGATCAACTGTTTTCTGTCCTAACCATTGCTGATTCATAATAATAAAATAAGAACAAGACAAAAACTATTAATCTCGGCATGAGCAATCTCATGACTCATTACCAGTGGTATTTGTAAGAACTAAAGCCAACAATTCAAAAGTGAGCTATTGTAGTAGTTGAATATGGATTTCAGGGCACACTATAATTGCCATTTACTAAATAATTAATTTTAACTGGATAATTAAATCCATGCATCGTATTGAACGGAAAACATTGGAAAGATCCCCAGTTAAAAATCAGGCAGTGTACACATGTTTAAAAAAGGCAATAAGGCAGTATAATAACTCTGTGTCATGTATGAGACTACAACAATTTCTGATATATTAGCTTATGTCACACCACCTCAACCAACTCGTTGCCCAATAGTTTTCAGATACCCCATGAGAGGAGCTGAATTCGACATCTCTGCCAATGAAACGGAAGCCTAATTAGTTACACATCCAGACCCAAGCCTACGTAAAGAGTACCTCGTCAGAATTAATTGGAATGCAGTCTATCTCACCCCTATATTCTGTGAATCCGCTTACATTTGATCATCGCCTAACCAGTGTTACTATAGTATGCCCCACATGGCACCAACTTGAATATTCAAACAGTGCTTCTAAAGTGTACCGTTGTTACAAATGTTTAAAATACAACTATGATCTTTCCACATTCTGCCAATAATTTCCTAACTGCTCTCAGTGTAATGGGCCTTACTGCATCAAACATAATCGCAGTTTCCAGTCCCCTCCAGTATTCAACGCCTGGAGTCAGACGCATCTCACTTATTTCCGCAAATATCATTGCGAACCAGAACCTCTTAAACACGAGATAACAGTTCTCGCAAGTCAAGTCTATAATCATGTCAGTCATTCTCCACCATTCACGGAATAAGACGTAATCCTCTTTTTCACAGTATCTGTCCGAAATGTCTTCACCCCCAGCGTTCTCATATCTTCAACGTCATTTCTCTCGCTGTTTTCTCCGTTTTAGATATTGCAACCCGCCCTTCATATCCATCAAACAATGCTCACTTTTGATTTAAGTGAATAGAAGTCCCAGTATAATCTTACCACTCCTTTTCCTAGGCGCTCTGCCTGTATCGTCAACGTCAATCATTATCAGACCAGTTCTTTGTATTCAGGGGTGACGCTACGCCGCTGTCAGAGCAGTCAAAGTTTCGGTCTTTCTCCCCCCTCCCCTTCCTCCCCACTCACCCCTCTTGTAAATCAAAATTTCTGCGATCATTTCTTTCATGGTGTAGCAAATTTTATAATTTTCTAAGACAATTTTGTAGGAGTTGAGCATAACTAAAATATAACATTTAAGTCATGCAAAAATGATGAAAAATATTCCATGCAGTTAATTAAACGTGTTAGTGTAGTACCTAGTCCACCCCATCAGCTGAATGGTCAGCGCGTTGGAATGCCACGCACGGGGGCCCGGGTTTGATTCCCGGCTGGGGAGGGAGATTTTCTCCCCTCAGGGACTGAGTATTGTGCTGTCCTCATCATCATTTCATCCCCATTGTCGACGCGCAAGTCCCCCAATGTGGCATCACACTCAATAAGACTTGCACTTGGCTGCCGAATTTCCCGACTGGTAACTCCCGGCCACTGACGCCATACGCTAATTTCCATTTTTTTGTACTACCTAGATCACAAATAGTATAAATGTTGTAAAAAAATTCAAAGCAAATAGAAATTTATGTCACACGTTCACAGCTGCGATGTCGTCAGTCATAAGACCACACCGCCGCGTGAGAGATCGATCCGCCGGATGCGATTCTCTCGATAAACGGAACAAAAGAACGGCTGTGCTAGCCAAAGAGTACACAGCCTGTCGCAGTACTTATGCTCATTCCGAGGCGCCGCTACCCCACTTCATGTGCAGCCGAAGTGTAGCTGTGCCAGTCTACAGTTTGTAGCCGCGCTCAGTGGTCAGCCAGCGGCGATGTTAGTCAGCCATCGCCTGCAGCTCAGTCGTTGCTGCCATCAAGGCTTTGTAGTTTTTCGTTCCAAGTTAGTCTTCAGATTCACCGGATTCGACATTCAAGATTATGTGAGATTAATTCGTCACTGCAAGATTTGTGACTTGTAAATTATGTCATTCTAAAGACGCTCTCTAGTCGCATTTTATCTCGTGTTAAATTGTCAACAAACTGATCATGGACTACAACAAACTTAAGTAATAAATACTTTATTATTTTGTACTCCGGCTAATTAATTCTGTTTTTCTGTTGTAGCTTGGCTCAAATGGCTCTGAGCACTATGCGACTTAACTTCTGTGGTGTCACCGCCAGACACCACACTTGCTAGGTGGTAGCCTTTAAATCGGCCGCGGCCCGTTAGTATACGTCGGACCCGCGTGTCGCCACTGTCAGTGATTGCAGACCGAGCGCCACCACACAGCAGGTCTAGAGAGACGTCCAAGCACTCGCCCCAGTTGTACAGCCGACTTTGCTAGCGATGCTACACTGACAAACTACGCTCTCATTTGCCGAGACGATAGTTAGCATAGCCTTCAGCTACGTCATCTGCTACGACCTAGCAAGGCGCCATTACCAGTTTATATTGAGATTGTTATTAATGTATTAACAAGAGCGATGTTTTCCAATTATGGATTAAAGTTAAGTATTACATCAACTACGTACTTTATTTGCTACTATAAATTCCCTTAACTGTTCCAGACCTCACGCCAGTCTGCGTGAGCTTAACGCGTGCCTTTCGGCATCCTCGCATAGTGACTTGGCTGTCTTGCCAAGTCACAACAACTTCTTATAGAACGTAGAACTAATTAAACCTAACTAACCTAAGAACATCACACACATCCATGCCCGAGGCAGGATTGGAACCTGCGGCCGTAGCGGTCGCTCGGTTACAGACTGTAGCGCCTAGAACGGCACAGCCACTGTTGTAGCTACCAGGCAGCCTTGGCGTAGTAGAACCCACGTTTCCACGTCCTTGCTACCTCGCATTTGCTACCTCATGTTGATGGACTCGGTTACGGTGGAAGATCGAGAGTCATCAATACCAGCTTATGTACATGGACTTTAGTATGATTTGTAATGAAGAACACATATTTGCTTTGCGTAAGTAGAAGTACATTTTATTATAATTTTACACTACTGGCCATTAAAATTGCTACACTACGAAGATGACGTGCTACAGACGCGAAATTTAACCGACAAGAAGAAGATGTTGTGATATGCAATTGATTAGCTTTTCAGACCATTCACATAAGGTGGGCACCGGTGGCGACACCTACAACGTGCTGACACGAGGAAAGTTTCCAACCGATTTCTCATACACAAACAGCAGTCGACCGGCGTTACCTGGTGAAACGTTGTTGTGATGCCTCGTGTAAGGAGGAGAAATGCGTACCATCACACTTCTGACTTTGATAAGGCTCCGATTGTAGCCTATCGCGATTTCGGTTAATCGTATCGCGACATTGCTGCATTGCTGCTCGCGTTCGTCAAGATCCAATGACTGTTAGCGTAATATGGAATCGGTGGGTTCAGGAGGGTAATTCGGAACGCCGTGCTGGATCCCAACGGCCTCATATCAGTAGTAGTCGAGATGCATGGCTGTAACCGATCGTGCAGCCACGTCTCGATCCCTGAGTCAACACATGGGGACGTTTGCAAGACAACAACCATCTGCACGAACAGTTCGACGACGTTTGCAGCATCATGGACTACCAGCTCGGAGACCATTACTGCGGTTACCCTTGAATCTGCATCACAGACAGGAGCGCCTGCGATGGGGTACTCAACGACGGACCTGGGTCCACGAATGGCAAAACGTCATTTTTGTCGGATGAATCCAGGTTCTGTTTACAGCATCATGATGGTCGCATCCGTGTTTGGCGACATCGCGGTGAACGCACATTGGAAGCATGTATTCGTCACCGCCATAGTGGCGTATCACCCGACTTGATGGTATGGGGTGCCATTAGTTACACGTCTCGGTCACCTGTTGTTCACATTGACGGCACTTTGAACAGTGGATGTTACATTTCAGATGTGTTACGACCCGTGACTCTATCCTTCATTCGATCCCTGCGAAACGCTACATTTCAGCAAGATAATTCACGACCGCATGTTGCAGGTCCTTTACGGGCCTTTCTGGATACAGAAAATCAACTACTAATCACTCCTGTAATATTATTAATCTGGCAAAGGAAATTTATTACTGACCGCTTGTTTGTTTACAAGCAGATCCACATCTTACCAACTCACTTGTGACAAGCAGAAACACTGGATAGAGTGGCAGGTAAACTGTATATGTCCTCCTCCCCTTTGCTTGCTTCGTCCACTTCCAATCTCCATTCAGCCCTTGGTAGGCAAAAGTCCAACAAAATCGGGAACTGCCTGTCAACAGCATATATCTTTCAGCACCCACTGGCCCCCCTTTGATGTCCGACAACACCAGAGCGAAATAGCAGCATGATCCACAGTGTTGAACATGAGCGACTTGTATACGTGGTAGTTGTATGAAACAAGCAAACTGTTGCAAATAAAACATAAATTTAACTAAATTACTGCCTGCTGAGCTCTGTCGGTGTGGATACCACTGATAAGCCAAAACATAATGACCAGCGCCCACCGCGACGTTGAATGCCGCGTGGTGGCTTGGCGGGCACGTGACGCGGTAACAAAAGAATGTAAGCGGAGCAGACACGGACGGGGGATCACCCTAACGAAGATACGGGCTGCAAATAGGGAAATCCATTAAGATAAGTGACTTTGACACAGGGCTGATTATTAGTTCGCAGAGCTTGTGAACTAGTGTCTCGAAAAATGCGAAGCTGGTCGAATGCACACGTGCTACTGTCGTGAGCATCTACGGAAATAGGTAGGGCAATCAAACCTCCACGAGCCGCTAACTGGTTGCACATCCACGACTTTTCAAACAACGTCTGACTTGTCTGCTCTGTAAAGTAGGATTCATGGTGATCTGTGACATCTCTGCCGAAAGAGCACAAGCTGATGCACACACAAATGCTTCGGAGCACACCGTTCATCGTACACTGTTGAAAACCGTTCCTACGTGTTCACATGTCGGTGCAACGGCATCGTCAATTGTGACTGCAGTGGGCATAGGACCATCAGGACTAGGTCCTTGGCCGTCTCCATGAACGCCGTCATCGATATGATCAGCTGTTCGGAACGTGCAGCCCGTCATGGATGCAGGCTGGTGGGAGCATTGTTATGCAGTGGGAGACATTCTGCTTTGCTTGGGTGAGACCAGTGGTAGTAATCGAAGATACGCGGTCACCTGCGAATCACTGTGCATCCGTTCATGCTCGATGTCTTGCCCGACTGCGATGTCATCTTTCGGCACTATTAGAGTGAACTAACGTTGATGTCTCGGCGACCAGCTTCGCCAGATGTAGATCCTCTGGAACCCATCTCGGGCGCCATCACCACGTACGCGAGTCAGTGGCCTATTATTTATATTGTATTGCACTGAAAGGGAACGGTGGACCTAGAAACGAAGGAGCGGCTCTTTCCCCGCCGCAGCCGCAGTGGTCCACAACCTCACGACGACTACCGCAGTCCAATTCACCCTCCGCCGCCCCACACCGAACCCAGGGTTATTGTGCGGTTCGGCCCCCAGTGGACCCCCCCCCCCCCCTCCCCCGGGGAACGTCGCACACCAGACGAGTGTAACCCGTATGTTTGCGTGGTTGAGTAATGGTGGTGTACGCGTACGTGGATAACTTGATTGCTCTGCAATCGCCGTCATAGTGTAGCTGAGGCGGAGTAAGGGGAAGCAGCCCGCATTCGCCGTGGCAGATGGAAAACCGCCTAAAAACCATCCACAGACTGGCCGGTTCATCGGACCTCGACACAAATCTGCCGGGCGGATTCGTGCCGGGGAACGGGCGCTCCTTCCCGCCCCGAAAGCTGTGCGTTAGACCGCGCGGCCAACCTGGAGGGCGGCCCGTTATTTACCCAAATTACATGACCTGTACATAGAGAACTAATACCACGTACTTCCAAAAAACCTACCACCGAACTGTCGGTTATATGATACGCCGAATCTATGGTATATTTCGTTATAGAGACGGACAAACAAGTTATTAAGTAGGAGGTCATAATGTTTAGGATCTTCGGTCTAGAGCCTCAAGAAGAGGCTGTTTTTTACATTTCATTTATACCGGCAACAGCCTTGCCGCAGTGAATACACCGGTTCCCGTCAGATCACCGAAGTCAAGCGCAGTCGGGTGTGGTCGGCACTTGGATGGTTGACTATCCGGGCCGCCATGCGCTGTTGCCATTTTTCGTGGTGCACTCAGCCTCTTGATGCCAATCGATGAGCTACTAGACCGAATAGTAGCGTCTCCGGTCAAAGCCAACCATCATAACGACAGGGCGAGCTGTAAGGTGACCACACGTCCCTCCTATCCTCAGCTGAGGATGACACGGCGGTCAGATGGTCCCGATGGGCCACTTGTGGCCTGGAGACGGAGTGCTTTTCATTTCCACAAACAGTCGTTTTGGTCCGTAGTCCACGCTTAGTCGGCATAATATATTTTTATATCTTCATAAGTGCTCCATTGCGACATCGACTGTATTTAGAATGTTCCATCTGCCCTGTGCAACGTAACAGTTATTCAGCTGTTATATATCGTCAGTTTACGAAGTGGTTAAAGAAAATCATACGGAACACACATTGCGCAACAGATTTAATGAATCATTTTTTCGAAACCCCGTAATTCCCACCCAGTGCGACGGTTAAGTTTGCAATTTCGCTCAAAGCCGCCGACAATCTTATTCTGCAAAGGTGCAAACTACTGGCACCCAGTGACGTCACTGTCGAGCACGACAACTCCAGACAGCAAGGTGTCGGCACAGGTGAAAAAAAGGGTCGGTGCTTCGAAGCTCATGTGAGGTGCAGGGTAGCTTAGCGAAATTACGTTGGCACCAGATTTAAACAAAATTCTGGCCAACACTATCGTGGACGCGTCACCCGATGGAAATTTCGTCGCGCACCTTGTTACGTTTTACCCTTTCTTTTGACGCCTCCGCGATGGACGTTATAACCGCGACGCTCAGTGTGGAAATCACGCGGTTTCCGTAAGTGTCTGGCGTGCTGTGTGCCCACAAGAGACCGTTCAAAACCATTGGACGAAATTTCAACGTTACCAGGAGAAGCAAGCAGTGCTAATGTCTGTTCTGTCCTGTTATGCGTTCTCCTGTCGCGTGCTCATGGAGGGGTGCGAAACAGACACATGCGTGAACAAAACGACACAGGGTCCCAAGTTCGGCAGCTCATGCTTGTTGAGCACTTGAAAAATGTACCTAGTCGAACCCATAAGAGAAATCTGGCCTACCGCTAGTGTTGTGGATTGGCAAGAGAGCCAACCCACTATGAGAGGAAGCCGAAAGGCACGCGTTTTAGCTCACGCAGGCTGGCGTGAGGTCTGGAACAGGTCAAGGAAATGAGACTAACAAAAAACGTACGTATCTGCTGGAATAGTTAACTTTAATCCATAATTGATGAACATAGCTGTTCACGGTACATGTTTTACAGCATCAATAGTATCTGGTAATGGCGCCTTGCTAGGTCGTAGCAAATGACGTAGCTGAAGGCAATGCTAACTATCGTCTCGGCAAATGATAGCGTAATTTGTCAGTGAACCATCGTTAGCAAAGTCGGCTGTACAACTGAGGCGAGTGCTAGGAAGTCTCTCTAGACCTGCCGTGTGGCGGCGCTCGGTCTGCAATCATGTGAAGTGGCGACACGTGGGTCCGACGTATACTAACGGACCGCGGCCGATATATAGGCTACCACCTAGCAAGTGTGGTGTCTGGCGGTGACACCACAGCTAGTATGCATACCAGAGTGGAGCGGTATCATGCGATTGCCAACCTGAAAGCACCTAAGCCGGCCTAACTTGCCGAGCGGTTCTAGGCGCTTCAGTCTCGAACCGCTCGACCGCCACGGTCGCAGGTTCGAATCCTGCTCGGGCATGGATGTATGTGTCGTCCTTAGGTTAATTAGGTTTAAGCAGTTCTAAGTCCTAGAGGACTGATGACCGCAGATGTTAAGTCTCATAATGCCCAGAGCAATTTGAACGATTTGAAAGCATCTACAATTCTCTTCACGAATTTTTTTTTTACAATTAAAATTTTAATGCACTCAACAGACGTAGAGCAGTGACACTGAGCGTGTTGAAGAATTGGTGAATCTTAGAGGGACAATTTTCATTTTTAATTTACACATATGTGAATGTCGCAACCCTCCATGACTACGCCACAGGAGGGGGCGAAACAGGAGTCGTTATATCAATTAGTAAAACCAAGTCTGAATTGCATTATTAATAACAAAATTGGTAATTGTTAAGGCGTTGTTAATAACGAAATGTATAAACTACACTACTGACCATTAATATTGCTACACCACGAAGATGAGGTGCTACAGACGCGAAATTTAACCGACAGAAAGAAGATGCTGTGATATGCTAATGAGTAACTCTTCGGAGCATCCATATAAGGTTGGCGCAGCTGGCGACACCAACATAGTGCTGACATGAGGAAAGTTTCCAACCGATTTCTCATACACAAACAGTAGTTGACCGGTGTTGCCTGGTGAAACGTTGTTGTGATGCCTCGTCTAAGGAGGAGAAATGCGTACCATCACGTTTCCGACTTTAATAAAGCTCGGATTGTAGCCTATCGCGATTGCGGTTTATCGTATCGCGACATTGCTGCTCACGTTGGTCGAGATCCAATGACTTTTTGCAGAATATGGAATCGGTGGATTCAGGAGGGTAATATGGAACGCCGTGCTGGATCCTAAAGGCCTCGTATCATTAGCAGTCCAGATCACAGGCATCTTATCCGCATGGCTGTAACCGATCGTGCAGCCTTTTCAAGACAACAACCATCTGCACGAACAGTTCGACGACGTTTGCAGCAGCATGGACTATCAGTTCGGACACCATGGCTGCGGTTACCCTTGACGCTACATCACAGACAGTAGCGCCTGCGATGGTGTACTCGACGATGAACCTGGGTGCACGAATGGCAAAACATTTTTTCGGATGAGTGCAGGTTCTGTTTACAGCATCGTCATGGTCGCATCCGTGTTTGGCGACGGTGAACGCACATTGGAAGCCGGTATTCGTGATCGCCATACTGCCGTATCACCCGGCGTGATGGCAGGGGGTGCCATTCGTTACACGTCCCGGTCACTTCTTGTTCGCGGTGAACACACATTCGAAGCGTGTATTCGTCATCGCCATATTAGCGTAGCCTATCACCCGTCTTGATGGTATAGAGTGCTGTTGGTTACACGTCTCGGTCACCTCTTGTTCGCATTTACGGCACTTTGAACAGTGGACGTTACTTTTCAGATGTGTACGACCCGTGGCTCTACCCTTCATTCGATCCCTGCGAAACTCGACATTTCAGCAGGATAAGGCAAGACCGCATGTTGCAAGTCCTGTAGGGGCCTTTTTGGATACAGAAAATGTTCGACTGCTGCCCTGGCCAGCACATTCTCCAGATCTCTCACCAATTGAAAACGTCTGGTCAATGGTAGCCGAGCAACTGGCTCGTCACAATACGCCATTCACTACTCTTGGTGAACTGTGGTATCGTGTTGAAGCTGCATGGGCAGCTGTACCTGTACACGCCATCCAACCTCTGTTTGACTCAATGATCAGGCGTATCAATGCTGTTATTACGGCCAGAGGTGGTTGTTCTGGGTACTGATTTCTCAGGATCTATGCACCCAAATTGCGTGAAAATGTAATCACATATCTGTTCTAGTATAATATGTTTGTCCAATGAATACTCGTTTATCATCTGCACTTCCTCTTGGTATAGCTATTTTAATGGCCAGTAATGTATATCACATCATAGTCGTATTCCTCGAGTCTCAATCTCCTCTTCAGGAGTCTCGAACTAGAGTCCTTGACAATAAATATCCACGTTAGTGGCTGATGGTCTGTTACCATCGTAAATCTTTGGCCATATACGTACGGATGGAACTGCTCCACTGCATACGCTATAGCTGTCAATTCCTTTTCCGTTGTGCTAGAGTTCAGTTCTACATTATTCAGTGGTATGGATGCATACGCAATTGTCATGTCTTCGCCAACCTTTTTCCATTGCGATAATACTGCACGTAATGCTGTGTTGCTAGCATCAGCTATAATAAATGGTTTTGTGAAATCTAGATACTGAAGTAGCGCAGTATTTATCAGATTCTCCTTCAGCTCTTCGAATGCACTGTCCTGTCATTCACCCCATTGGTACTCCACTCCTTTCTTTAAAAGCACGTGGAGAGGTTTCGAAATTTTGCTAAAGTTTACAATAAACCTTCGGTAGTACCCTATCAACCATAAAAATCCTTTCAAACCTTTAGTTGTTCTTGGTCGTGGAAAGAAATTTACCTTCTCCACCCTTGCCATATCTGGTGAGATTCCCTTGTCCGTAATACAATGACCTAGGAAGATTACTTCCTTCCTCAGAAACTCACACTTATCAGGTTGCAGTTTCAAACTATGCTCTCGCAACCTGTCAAAAATTTCACGGAGCTTCTCATTATCTTCCTGTAGGTTTCATCCATATCACACTACGTTGTCTAGGTAGACAAAGCATTTTACACATTGAAAATCTGCCAAGACTGTATTCATCAGTGGCTGAAAGCATCCTGGGGCTCCAATCAGTCCCATCGGCATTCCCTTGTATTCTTAATGTTGATAATTCGAGCTGAACGCCGTTTTCTCTCTGTCCTTCTCATCCGTCAATTTTTGATGATATTTGCTTGCGAGGTCAACCGTTGAGAAGTACTTTCTTTACTTGCCCTAATTGGTCCAGAATATCGGAGATATTCGTTAGTGGAAATGCATCGCCTATAGCAATATCATTCAGCTGTCTGTAGTCCACAACGATTCTCCACTTTTGGTTCTCACTGGCGTCTTTCTTTCTCTGAATTAAAAGCAATGGTGCAATCCACGCACTCTTACTCTCGACAATTACGTCATCCTTCAGAATTTGCTCAATCTGCATCTGTAAAACTTCCTTTTGAGCTTCATGGATTCGATACCGCCTAGCATTTACAGCCTTCCCTGCGTGTTTTGGCGCTTTCGGAGTCTTGTGCTGCACTGCGGTTGTGTATGATAATTTGTCCCCTGCTAGGTGGAGCACGTCTCCATATTCAGTGCACGCTTCCACTAATGCGAGCCTTTCCTCAGCATTGAAATGCTGTAATCTCAGCAGTTTCCTTAAGATACTCGCATGACTTTCGGTTTTTCTCTTGACTTTCTTTCTGCTTTTTAACTCGCGTACTTTTACTAACAGTTCCAGTCTCTCTGTCCACAATCTGACATTCTGCATCTGAACTTTGTTTTCTGATACATTCAACGCGTTCACTACGCATTTACCCTTTTTAACTGTCTCTAGCGGTTCTGGTACCTGCACTCCTTGAGCAATTTCTTGTCTTGGGATAACCATTTACGTTTCACTCTGTCCTGGCGCTTTCCACTCTTAGCAACATCACTTTCTCCTTTCGAGCACCTATTTCCTCATCGGATTCGCGATCCGTTTCGAACTCGTAACCGTACGGTTCTTCTACTGTTAGGGATATGTCTCACCCCTGTATTCTTACAATTTTATCCGCATAGTCTAACTTGACGTTGTGCTCTGTTAGGAAGTTTCTACCTCTTAATGCATCATATGGAATGCTGGTCCTCTCCCATACACATGAAACTTCTGTCCAACTTTTCCTGCACTTAAGTGTATTTGTATTGTGCTTACAGTACTTGCAACTTCGCTCGTTGGACCTTTAAACCGAAGCCTTTCTGCTTCATTAATTCTACTTGCACTTTTCACTGGAATACTTGTTCTCTTGAAAAAACACAACTGTGCTTCTGTGACTATTAATAGCCTTAAATATATTTTTAACATTAAAACACCATTCTTCATTGCACAGTCAATTACCCTAACTGTCGGCTCACCTATCGCAACAAGGTTGGCCTTGCCGCCTCCTAGTTTCCCTGCACCACTTTGCCTGTTTCACTGGATACTGGCACCCTGCCTTTTTCTCCAGGCGTGCAGGGGCCCTTCATGACAATCCTTGGCCTATTGGCCCTGCCGCTTACACTTGAAGCAGGCCACGTTTTTCCCTGTCGTACACGGGACGTCACAGCTACCCGATAAATTACATTGTGAAGATCTCCACCCCCTAAACCTCCATGGCTTTCTCTATGTTTTTCCTTAAAATCCCTTACAGCTATCGGACGAATTTTCCTTAACCTTACCCGACATTCTGGGGCGGTAGGCCCGCCGTGTCGCAACCATAGCAAAAGTTGGTGAACTCTTTACGGATCATTGCCCGCACTCTACTGTCTGACTTATTCTTTCTGCATTTGCTTGCGATAGGACCTCTCAACCCGCATGTGAAACATTTTAAATCTTTAATCTCTTTAGCGCTTCTCACCGTTTCCCTTACACAGTTAAAGGTTACGCTCGGCGCCAGTGCCCGACCTTCCATGGGTACTATCGCGCATTCTTCTTGCAGTACTATCTCTACTGCTGCCGCCAATCCTATTTCATCACCTCGGCTTCGCACTGCTGTCTGAAGCCTGTCATTGCTTAGACCCAGAATGAACCAAGCTCTTCCTAATGAGTCAACCAATTCTATTGCACCTTTCACGTTTTCCCTACTCTTGACCCGACTTACAGCTTCTCTAAAACCTCTTTCCAATTCTTCGATTCTACTTGCCCATAACGAGATCAGTTCACCTTGTCCTCTCCTTGCCTGAAATATTCTGCATGTGTAATAGTCTATCGTACGTACGCTTGCGTAATTTTCTTCTACAAAAATGGTTCAAATGTCCCTGAGCACTATGGGACATAACTTCTGAGGTCATCAGTCCTCTAGAACTTAGAACTTCTTAAACCTAACTATCTTAAGGACATCACACACATCCATGCCGGAGGCAGGATTCGAACCTGCGACCGGTCGCGCGGTCCCAGACTGAAGCGCCTAGAACCGCTCGGCCACATCGGCCAGGCTTTCTTTTAGAACGCGCTTCACTTCTTGCCACGTACCCGTGCGTTCGAGCAGTCGCAATCTCGACCTGGCCTCACCGGCTATCTTTTCTTTCACAAAATTTGATAACGTTCCTTGTTCCTCCGGCTTTCCTAATTTCAATGTCGCATCCACGTTCTCAATAAACTCTCGGAGATTTCTTTTGATCCCTTCAAACTCTTTTGAAAAATACACAATGCTTCCTCTACTGGAGGACAATAGAGCTTCGTTAGTCAGCGGCTTCTTACTAAATTTAACAATGTTAACAGTTTAAAGTTACAATATTCTTAAAACAAAATTTATAGGTACCGCTTGTCTTGGTGCATCGTCTGGTGCTTGCGCACCCACGGTGTGTGTGCGCTGTCGCGACGCGTCGGCCGCTGTCCTCTGCTGCGCCGACCATGTCGCTCGCCTCGGCTGCTGCTGCTGCTGCTGCTGCTGCTGCGTCTGCCGCTACGGAGCCTGGACACTCAGTCTCGAACTCGCGGACCTGGCTGCTTAGACACCACTGTGCCTTGCTCCCCTACGCCGTGCTGTCGTAGTCCTACGTCGCCTTGCACCCGCTCGGACCTCTGCCACTGTACTGTCGGGGGGCGATTACCTACTTGCTTTGAAAGTTGCGAGTCTCCAGAATTCCCTGCAGGTTGCTACAAACGCTGAAACAATAGCTACTCGCTGCCTTCAGTGGATCCTACCTACCAGTTGCCAAAGAGCCTTTGTGGTACCCCACACCTTGCACCAAAAGTTTTATTTATGTCGCGTTCCAAACGTGGGTTTTGCCTGAGATTGAGCGACACGCTTCGTAACCACAACTTAGCTGGTTGGTCTTAGTGAGAGGGAGACTATGACACGACTAAGAATTTTCAAATTCTTGTGTGAAGGTAGCAAAAGGTAGGTAGATAGTAAAGCAACTCTCCAGAAACGTTTTAACAAATCTGGTGTTTATTGGAAAAGATCAACAATGTAACCCTATTGCTCAGGCTGAGACAGTTCCTATGAGCTGCCAAGCCGGATACATGACGGCGCAATACCACTGCCGTTCCGTCTACTCTTAGAATGCGACCTACACGAAATTTCAGAGTCGCACATCTTCTGCCAATCGACTCCTGCAAACTGCCTACCGCGTCCTTTCGCCTAGACTGCTTCTCCTCTGCTTCTACTCTTCTTCGACTAACTCCCTCGGAGCGTCTTGCTGCCAAGTTGTGTATCATTCTCCCCTTCGACCCCGTCGGCTAGTGCCATGACGTAATGTCGAGGGCTACTTGCCTCCTTATTGGCTGTCATTGTGCACTGGTCATCAGCGGTTCTTCAGAGGCTGGGTGGAGCGGATAGAGACGCCTCTCTTAATATGGTCACACACTGTGTCATGTAATGGATGTATTGGCTAGTCATGACGTAGTTCTGTCCCACCAGAAGGCCATCTCTCTTTCTCCCTCTTGTCACACGCTCTCTCTCTAAGCAGAAGTGCTGTTGCCTATTAATGTGAATTTCATTCCTTATCAAGGACCCCGTTGTTAAAAATACACAGAGTTCTCATTGTGCATTTATAGCTTCTAACTTTTAACTCGTCAACAACATGGCAGCCCTTCGCCCTCGTGTCGGCTAGCCAGCCCGCTTCCGCTTCTGTTGCTCCTCTTGCCACGCCTGAATACATTACTGTTGCTTCTTTATACACTACTGGCCATTAAAATTGCTACAGTAGGAAGAAATGCAGATGATAAATGAGTATTCATTGGACAAAAATATTATACTATAACTGACATGTGATTACATTTTCGCGCAATTTGGGTGCACAGATCCTAAGAAAACAGTACCCAGAACAACCACCTCTGGCAATAATAACGCCTTGTTACGCCTGGGCATTGAGTTAAACAGAGCTTGGATTGCGTGTACAGGTACAGCTGCCCATGCATCCTCAACACGATGTCACAGTTCATTAAAGAGTAGTGAATGACGTATTGTGACGAGCCAGTTGCTCGGCTACCATTGACCAGACATTTTCAATTGGTGAGAGATCTGGAGAATGTGCTGGCCAGGGCAGCAGTCGAACATTTTCTGTATCCAGAAAGACTCTACCGGACCTGCAACGTACGGTCGTGCATTATCCTGCTGAAATGTAGAGTTTCGCAGGGATCGAATGAAGGGTAGAGCCACGGGTCGTAACACATCTGAAATGTAACGTCCACTGTTCAAAGTGCCGTCAATGGGAACAAGAGGTGACCGAGACGTGTAACCAACAGCACCCCATACCATCAAGCCGCGTGATAGGCTACGCTAATATGGCGATCACGAATACACGCTTAGAATGTGTGTACACTGCGATGTCGCCAGACACCGATGCGACCATCATGATGCTGTAAACAGAACCAGGATTCATCCGAAAAAATGACGTTTTGCCATTCGTGCACCCAGGGTCGTCGTTGAGTACACCATCGCAGGCGCTCCTGTCTCTGGTGCAGGGTAACCGCAGCCATGGTCTCACAGCTGATAGTCCATGCTGCTGCAAACGTCATCGAACTGTTTTGCATCGAGACGTGGCTGCACGATCCGTTGCAGCCATGCGGATAAGATGCCTGTCGTCTCGACTGTTAGTGATACGAAGCCGTTGGGATACAGCACGGCGTTCCGTATTACCCTCCTGAACCCACCCATTCCATATTCTGCTATCAGTCATTGGATCTCGAGGAACGCGAGCAGCAATGTCGCGATACGATAAACCGCAATCGCGATAGGCTACAATCCGAGCTTTATTAAAGTCGGACGTGATGGTACCCATTTCTCCTCCTTAGACGAGGCATCACAACAACGTTTCACCAGACAACACCGGTCAACTGCTGTTTGTGTATGAGAAATCGGTGGAAGCTTTCCTCATGTCAGCACTTTGTAGTTGTCGCCACCGGCGCTAACCATGTGTGAATGCTCTGGAAAGCTAATCACTTGCATACCACAGCATCTTCTTCCTGTCGGTTAAATTTCCCGTCTGTAGCACGTCATCTTCGTGCAATTTTTATGACCAGTAGTGTATAAACAATGAAAATTAAACAGTAACACAGATGCCCTGAATATAATGCGGCCTGAGCAGAAGTACGAGATAGATGCGTAACATAATATGGAGACGAAGAAGATCTCTGTATCACAAGCGAGTGGGAAACGTAATAACGCAAATGTGCGGCAAGCGCAAGTGTCGGTTGGAACAGAACAGGAACAGAATACTGAAGAGGAAATCAGTCCTGAGGAGAAGGAGAACATAATAAAGGAGATGCATGACAACCCTTTATGAGGGCACCTGGGAATTCACAGGACATTAGAGCGAATCAAGGCATATAAGCATATAAGCGGTGGCAGGGCATGAAGTGTGATATTGAAAATTATGTTCGGAAGTGTCCGTCATGTCGGAAAAATAAACATACGCTAATGAAAACAAAAATGCGTTTAGAAATTACAGACACAGCAGAGACAGTATTTGATAAATGTTCTATGGGCATTGTAGGTCCTCTAAATGTATCCAGCTCAGGTAAGAGGTACACGGTAACCTTCTAGGACGATTTAAGTAAGTTTACGTTAGCAGTTCCAATTGAAAGGCAAGACGCCGAAACAGTAGCTGAAGCATTTGTGGTAGCGTTCTCGCTTCCCACGCCCGGGTTCCCGGGTTCGATTCCCGGCGGGTTCAGGGAATTTCTCTGCCTCGTGATGACTGGGTGTTGTGTGATTTCCTTAGGTTAGTTAGGTTTAAGTAGTTCTAAGTTATAGGGGACTGATGACCATAGATGTTAAGTCCCATAGTGCTCAGAGCCATTTGAACCATTTTTGAAGCATTTGTGGAACAAAGAATATTAAGGTTTCGAGTTCCATCAGTTCTCTTGACTGACGAACGGTCGATCTTCTTAATTGATGTGTTTAAAATAGTGTGTAAATTGTTAAGAACTTGACGGATACAGACTGCAGCTTACCACCCAGAATCTAACGGTAAGTTAGAAAGAAGTCACAGAACACTTGTTGAATACCTAAGACACTTTGTCGCAGGAGATCAGAGTTTGTGGGACAAGTGGGTACCTAACGTAATTTTCGTTTTTAACAGCACACCACGCAGCTGTAAAGGATCCTATCCAGTGGAATTATTGTACGGAAGGAAAGTAAATGTGCCAGGAGTACAACAACAAGAATGAACGCAGGTAAGTTACGCTTACGAATCGGTGTTAAAAGGCTAAAATCGAGAATGCAAGAAGCTCACAGAACAGCAAGAGAGTCAATAGTGACGCTAGTAAGGAACAGTACGATAGGAAACAGAATGTAAAAGAATTTAAGGTAGGAGATAAAGTGTTGTGTCACGATGAATCAGCAAGAAGTGGTAGATCTAGAAAACTAGACCCACAATGGTGAGGGCTATATAAAGTAGTAAAAGCGGACACACCAAACGTAGTCATGAAGATTAAAAGAAACAAAGAAACCAAGGTACATGCCAACAGACTGAAAGAGTGCTTTTAAATTTCAGATGTGGCACTTAAATGAAAAATTGTCCAACTCTTCATAGTGATAGCTACATACCACTGCATCAGAGTATGCAACGAATGATTTTCAGGTGACACAAAAATCAAATGGCTCCTAGCACTATGGGACAATATCTGTGTTCATCAGTCCCCTAGACTTAGAACTACTTAAACCTAAGTAACCTAAGGAATCTCACACATCCATGTCCGGTGCAAGATTCGAACCAGCGACCATAGCAGCAGTGCAGTTCCGGACTGAACCGCCTAGAACCGTTCGGCCACTGCTCAGGGACACAGTTTCGAGTTCTTCAGGATTATATTATGGTAATGTGGGACAAGTAGAAATACGAGAGCTGACTAAAAAATAATGCCTCAATCTTCGTAACTCTTCAACAGTTGGCAGCCTTGGTATGCGGCAGGTACTGGCTTGTTTCATAGCCTCTTCTCTACAGTTAAAATGTCGGGAAGCCTTAGCATTGAACGATTGTGTTGTTACAGTATGGAACCCTGCGCAGACGGTCGGTCAGTGCGATATAAGCAACGTGCAATCATTCTTGACTGCAGAAGGTGTCACCCCAAAAGAGATTCATCAGAGAATGAAAGCAGTCTATGGTGACTGTGTTGATGTGAGTTATGTGCGTCATTGTGCGAGTAAGTTTAAAGATGTTGAGGCGGGATTATCTGACCTTCGTGATTAACAAAGATTTGGACGTCCTGTGACAGCAACCACCGAGTTTCACAAGCAAAATGTTGGCAGATTGATTCAGGACGTTTGTCGCATCACTCACAGAGAAACTGCTAGCACGATTGGCATTTCACAAGAACGTGTGGGTCACATTATTGCTTTGCTTGACTATCGGAAGATCTGTATGTGATGGGTTCACCGGATGCTGACTCCTGAAATGAAAGCTCACATACTTGAAATTTCACTGGAACTCCTCTCGCGTTACGAGAATGGAGGCGACGCCTTTCTCCATTCAGTTGTGATAGGAGGTGAAATGCGAGTATACCATTAAGACAGAACTGTGAGAGTTTGGTTGCGGAAACAGAGTGTCGACTTCTTCCGTGACATATTCAGAAAACTTGTTCATCATTGGCAGAAATGTACCCTCTTGGCTGGTGATCATATGGAAAAGTGAATATCGAGAATTAAAGATCACATTCTAAAGATTATTTTTGTTTTTGATTTATTAAAATATTCCCATGAAAACCCAATCAATGATGGTGGAGGTATTACTTTTCATTCGCCCCTCGTATATAGCACCACTTGGAGAATTGTTACTTATGTAAATTTAGATGCTATAACAGAGAGGTTTTAAAGGCGGAAATATGTGGTAGAACAGTGGTACCGAAGTGCCTGGGCACATTACAACAACTAAACGTCAGTTTAATAGAATGCCGGTTACTAGATAAACAGGTGCCACATCACGTAGAAAAATATCGCAGGTCTCCAGCAACTAGTACAACAGCTGACGAAACATGAGATCAGAAGGAAGACAGCAGTCGTTTACTTCGTAGGACAGATGAGTAAAATACTGTTTGGGACATTAGATGACGCAGATGCAGCATGTTACAAAGGAAGAAGAGATGCCATGGAAAGAAATTCAGAAGGGCTACTAAGGTTGACAAAGGAACAAGTGGCAGTGGTTAAGGGCCACGTTTGCAGAAGTGAACAGGACTGTTTATACGTTAGAGTCAAATGAGCATGTTCTAAGGATGGGCATGCAAATATTAGAGCGTCTCATGAAAGAGTATGGGAAAGAAACAGACATGTAGCGTCCCATGCCACAATAACAGAACAGGTATTACAGTTATCTGCAGTGTTTGGGCAGATTGAGGAAGAATACTAGCAGATGATAAATGCTATCGTAAATGCACAAAAGGGAATACTGCAGCTCACTATTAACCCAATCTAAATTGTAAACTATTTAAGTTTAATACGTGACGAGCTCAAAGATGTAAAGTTTCCTGTTCCTCTAGCTGAATCTACAGCTTATTTACTACTAAGAATAATTGATTAAGATGTTTTCAATTCGGGGAGTTTATTAGGATATGTAATTAACATAACCTTGATGTTGGTGTTGTGGTCTTCAGTCCTGAGACCGGTTTGATGCAATTCTCCATGCTACTCTATCCTGTGCAAGCTTCTTCATCTCCCAGTACTTACTGCAACCTACATCCTTCTGAATCTGCTTAGTGTATTCATCTCTTGGTCTCCCTCTACGATTTTTACCCTCCATGCTGCCCTCCAATGCTAAATTTGTGATCCATTGATGCCTCAGAACATGTCCTACCAACCGATCCCTTCTTCTGATCAAGCTGTGCCACAAACTTCTCTTCTCCCCAATACTATTCAATACTTCATCATTAGTTTTGTCATCTACCCATCTAATCTTCAGCATTCTTCTCTAGCACCACATTTCGAAAGCTTCTACTCTCTTCTTGTCCAAACTATTTATCGTCCATGTTTCACTTCCATGTATGGCTACACTCCATAGAAACACTTTCAGAAACGACTTCCTGACACTGAAATCAATACTCGATGTTAACAAATTTCTCTTCTTCAATAATGCTTTCCTTGCCATTGCCAGTCTACAATTTACATCCTCTCTACTTCGACCATCATCAGTTATTTTGCTCCAAAATAGCAAAACTCCCTTACTACTTTAAGTCTCTCATTTCCTAATCTAATTTGCTCAGCTTCACCCGACTTAATTCGACTACATTCCATTATCCTCGTTTTGCTATTGTTGATGTTCATCTTAGATCCTCCTTTCAAGACACTGTCCATTCCGTTCAACTGCTCTTCCAAGTTCTTTGCTGTCTCTGACAGAATTACAATGTCATCGGCGAACCTCAAAGTGTTTATTTCTTCTCCATGGATTTTAATACCTACTCCAAATTTTTCTTTGGTTTCCTTCACTGTTTGCTCAATATACAGATTGAATAACATCGGGGATAGGCTACAACCCTGTCTCACTCCCTTCCCAACCACTGCTTCCCTCGACTCTTATAACTGCCATCTGCTTTCTGTACAAATTGTAAATAGCTTTTCGCTCCCTGTATTTTACCCCTGCCACATTTAGAATTTGAAAGAGAGTATTCCAGTCAACATTGTCAAAAGATTTCTCTAAGTCTACGAATGCTAGAAACGAAGGTTTGCCTTTCCTTAATCTTTCTACTAAGATAAGTCGGAAGGTCAGTATTGCTTCACGTGTTCCAACATTTCTACAGAATCCAAACTCATCTTCCCCGAGGTCGGCTTCTACCAGATTTTCCATTCGTCTGTAAAGGATTCGTGTTAGTATTTTGCAGCTGTGATTTATTAAACTGATAGTTCGGTAATTTTCACATCTGTCAACACCTGCTTTCTTCAGGATTGGAACTATTACATTCTTCTTGAAGTCTGAGGGAATTTTACCTGTCTCATACATCTTGCTCACCAGATGGTAGAGTTTTGTCAGGACTGGCTCTCCCAAGGCTGTCAGTAGTTCTAATGGAATGTTGTCTACTCCCGGGGCTTTGTTCCGACTCAGGTCTTTCATTGCGCTGTCAAACTCTTCACGCAGTATCATATCTGCCATTTCATCTTCATCTACATCCTCTTCCATATCCATAATATTGTCCTCAAGTACATCGCCCTTGTATAGACCCTCTATATACTCCTTCCACCTTTCTGCTTTCCCTTCTTTGCTTAGAACTGGGTTTCCATCTGAGCTCTTGATATTCATACAAGAGGTTCTCTTTTCTTTAACGGTCTCCTTAATTTTCCTGTAGGCAGTATCTGTCTTACCCCTAGTGACATAAGCCTCTACACCCTTACATTTGTCCCCTAGCCATCCCTGCTTAGCCGTTTTGCACTTCCTGTCGATCTCATTTTTGAGACGTTTGTATTCCTTTTTCCCTGCTTCATTTACTGCATTTTTATATTTTCTCCTTTCATCAATCAAATTCAATATTTCTTCTGTTACCCAAGGATTTATACTAGCCCTCGTCTTTTTACCTACTTTATCCTCTGCTGCCTTCACCACTTTATCCCTCAAAGCTACCCAATCTCCTTCAACTGTATTTCTTTCCCCCATTCCTGTCAATTGTTCCCTTTCGGTCTCCCTGAAACTCTGAACAACCTCTGGTTCTTTCAGTTTATCCAGGTCCCTTCTCCTTAAATTCCCACCTTTTTGCAGTTTCTTCAGTTTTAATCTACAGTTCATAAGCAATAGATTGTGGACAGAGTCCACATCTGCCCCTGGAAATGTCTTACAATTTAAAACCTGGTTCCTAAATCTCTGTCTTACCATTATATAATCTATCTGAAACCTGTCAGTATCTCCAGGCTTCTTCCATGTATACAATCTTCTTTTATGATTTTTGAACCAAGTGTTAGCTATTATTACGTTGTGATCTGTGCAAAATTCTACCAGGCGGCTTCCTCTTTGGTTTCTTACCCCCAATCCATATTCACCCACTACGTTTCCTTCTCTTCCTTTTCCTACTGACGATTTTCGGTGACCCATGACTATTAAATTTTCGTTTCCCTTCACTATCTGAATAATTTCTTTTATTTCATCATACATTTCTTCAATTTCTTCGTCATCTGCTGAGCTAGTAGGCATATAAACTTGTACTACTGTGGTAGGCGTGGGCTTCGTATCTATCTTGGCCACAATAATGCGTTCACTATGCTGTTTGTAGTAGCTTACCCTCATTCCTATTTTCCTATTCATTATTAAACCTACTCCTGCATTACACCTATTTGATTTTGTGTTTATAACCCTGTAGTCACCTGACCAAAAGTCTTGTTCCTCCTGCCACCGAACTTCACTAATTCCCACTATATCTAACTTTACCCTATCCATTTCCCTTTTTAAATTTTCTAACCTACCTGCCCGATTAAGGGATCTGACATTCCACGCTCCGATCCGTAGAACGCCAGTCTTCTTTCTCTTGATAACGACATCCTCTTGAGTAGTCCCCGCCCGGAGATCCGAATGGGGGACTATTTTACCTCCGGAATGTTTTTCCCAAGAGGACGCCATCATCATTTAACCATACAGTAAAGCTGCATGCCCTCAGGAAAAATTAGGACTGTAGTTTCCCCTTGCTTTCAGCCGTTCCCAGTACCAGCACAACAAGGCCGTTTTGGTTAGTGTTGCAAGGCCAGATCAGTCATTCATCCAGCATTCATCCTGCAACTACTGAAAAGGCTGCTGCCCCTCTTCACGTTTTTCAGGCCTCTCAAAACATACCCCTCCGTTGTGGTTGCACCTACGGTACGGCCATCTGTATCGCTGAGGCACGCAGTCTCCCCACCAACGGCAAGGTTGGTTCATGGGGCGATACCCTTGATAGATATCAATATTTTCAACCTATATGAAGTACTTTCACTACCGAAAGAGAGTTCGGTGATGAAAGACACGTACGTGTACATACAGCCTGCAAACGAATTCTTACTAATAGTTGAGTCCAAAAGGCAAACCGAGCGAGGTGGCGCAGTGGTTAGCACACTGGACTCGCATTCGGGAGGACGACGGTTCAATCCCGTCTCCGGCCATCCTGATTTTGGTTTTCCGTGCTTTCCCTAAATCGTTTCAGGCAAATGCCGAGATGGTTCCTTTGAAAGGGCACGGCCGATATCCTTCCCAATCCTTCTGTAACCCGAGCTTGCGCTCCGTCTCTAATGACCTAGTTGTCGACGGGACGTTAAACACTAACCACCACCACCACCACCACCAAAAGGCAATATGCGAAAAACTTTGCGGAGCAGCTAAACTGCAAAGAACTAAGTAAGAATAGGCCACTGTGCAGATAGTCATTTGCTTTGTTGTCAACATTTGATCACGAAGATTGTGAAAGCAAATAGTTGCAATCGGCGAGAGAGATATTCCGGAAGATGGTGTGCGAAGACTAGTCTCACTGAATCAGTGTTATGTGGTAGAGAAACCCCGATGGATCTAATAATGAAGGGCATTGGTAAGATTAGTTTTTATAGCAAATGTAAAGGGTATGGAACAAGAGTATTCATACAGACAGACAGAGTCAGCCACAGTAACATAACAAAGAAGGACATAATAACACAGATAAATTTAGAATTTGATTGTTGTGTTGTGAATGAAGAGAAGAGAAATAGTTCAATGTTCACTGTAGATTTAGTTTTAGAGCATACATTACCGCAGTTGGACGTTTTAAACGTCGTGGGAAAAACACTGGAAATGTCCAGAGAATGGCAGAGACACAGGAGGAAGGATTGGGATGTTCCTGGTGTCTTACACATTAGTCAGAAACTACGTATCTAGCTGTAGCACTAATTAACCTAATTATAGTAACATGCTGTGGTAAATAATGTAGATGCTGTAAAGGGTGTTTTAAAAGCGTATGGAAATATTTTGAAGACAATGATTGTTGAGGAAAAGTATGTATATGAAATACAATTACGAACCAGTACCCAGAAACCAGTTTAACTAGGAGACAACTTAAGAAAGACAACTGAACACGTAGTGATATATGAAAGGTGTGGAATAGACCAAGACGAGACAATTTCAGTTAGAAACATACGTTAAATGACAGAAATTTGTAAAAATATGTATGCCAAACAGTAATTGTAAACAAAAGTAAAAATCAATATTTTTACAACAAATAAAATAAAGGTATTCAAGAAAAACAAGTGCAGCTAATGAAATGAAAGACTTGAATGTATATGTGTCAAATGTAATTGTATGTTTAATGCAAATCTATCAATGTGTCATGTAATTGTCTTGTACCAAGTTTTAATGTAATTGTATTTTTCCAATGTTTCATCAACGATTTAAAGAAAGTGTGTTTTATCAATAGTTTAATGTAAACATGTTATGCCAAAGTGTTGATGTAACAAACAAATGAAAAACCTGTGTAAATCATCAAAAGTAAGTAAAAAGTCTCACAACTGACGCTACTCTGGAGAGTAACGCCAATTCTCCTGGCAGAAGAGGTGTTATATCCATGAGTAAAGCCTAGTCTGAATTGCATTATTAATAACAAAAAGGGGAATTGTTAAGGCGTTGTTAATAACAAAATGATAAACTATAAAGAAGCAACAGTAATTTATTTAGGCGTGGCGAGAGGAGTAACAGAAGCGGGCTGGCTAGCCGACGCCAGGCTGAAGGGCAGTCGTGTTGATAACGAGTTAAAAGCTAGAAGTCATAAAGGCACTAGGAGGGCTATGTGTATTTTTAACAACGGGGTCCTTGATAAGGAATTAAATTAGAGTTAATAGGCATACAGCACCTCTGGCTAGAGAGAGAGAGCGTGGGACAAGAGGGAGAAAGAGAGATGGTCTTCTGGTTGGGCAGAACTACGTCATGACTAGCCAATACATCCAATACATGACACAGTGTGTGACCATATTAAGAGAGGCGTCTCTATCCCCTCCACCCAGCCTCTGAAGATCCGCTGATGGCCAGTGCACAGTGATAGCCAATAAGGAGGCAAGTAGCCTTCAACATTAGGTCATAGCAGTAGCCGATAGGGTCGAAGGGGAGAATGATACACAACTTGGCAGCAAGACGCTTGGAGGGAGATAGTCAAAGAGTAGCAGTAGAGGAGAATTAGAAGCAGTCTAGGCGAGAAGACGCGGTAGGCAGTCCGCAGGATAGCCAGCAGCTGTGAAGCTCTGAATTTTCGTGTGGGTCGCATTCTAAGAGTAGACGGAACTGCAGTGGTATTGCGCCATCATGTATCAGGCTTGGAAGCTCATAGAAACCGTCTTAGCCAGAGCAGTAGGGTTTCATTTTGTATCTTTTCAAATAAACTTCAGATTTGTTAAAACGTTTCTGGAGAGTTGTCTAACTATCTGTCTACCTTTTGCTACCTTCAGACAAGAATTTGTAACTTCATAGTCAGGTCAAAGTCTCCCTCTCACTAAGGCCAACCAGCTAAGTTGTGGTTACGAAGCGCGTCGCTTAATCTCAGGCAAAACACACGCTTATGAAGCGACAGAGTGCTTAAAACCATAAGCTCGCTTTGCTTTTTTGGATCGCGTTCAAAGTGCGTTTACAACGGTCCCCTGTGGTTCCACACCATACACCAGAGCAAACATTGCGGTCAAACTGCAATACAAAGGGGTACAATGACAATTCATGGGGTTACTAGACCGCAGTGTCCTTGGAGATTGACTGAAGCGTCTGTTGGGTGACAGGAACGTCAAACTAGATCAAGAACGTCTCCATGTTCCTCAAAGGGACACGATGACATGAATGGGGTTACTATCAAACTATGTCCTTGGACTGAAGCGTTCATGGAGAGTTAGCAGGGTCACAATTGGTGAAAAACGTCACCCTGCTTCTAAAAGGGTATGGTGATACTGAATGAGGCTACTAGCCCACGATGTCTTTGGAGAAGGACTGAAGGATCCTTGGGGTGTCAGCAGGGTCAAAATTGGTCAAGAATGTTATCATGTTCCTGATCTCACTGTGAATGGTCGTGTTCGACGGCGTAATGTGTGGAAATCAATGCCTCAGGGGAAGAGTTGGTTCCATTGACTCCCTTTTCGCCCCTTTCTGAGAACTTTGCGTGTGATCGAAGGCAAGTCTGAAGTATTTCCCTCGTCCATACATGTGAAAACCACCTGATTTTGATGCTGGGAGTCGCAGTTCAAGCGTCCATCGTGGAGGCGTCAAAAGAAGGGTTGAAATGAGGGCAAGATGGGATGTGGCGACCTTCCATGTGCGTGAGACATGCACATTGAGTTGGACAGAACTGTGGTGAGATTTGGCGCCAATGTGTCACCGCACTCGAACTTCTGAGGTCTACACTTTTTGCACCGCTGCAGAGGAATGTTGTAGTCATCTGTAAGACGGATTTCAAACTTATACGTCGCAGAATGGAGTGCCGAAAAAGTGATCCATAAATTCTGTTGTGGTATGGTTCTAAAAATTTGTGATCGCAAGTTTTTAATAGCTATGAAAATGCTTCTAAGATTTATAACGAGCAACTTCCTAACGGAACTCTAGAGATCATAATATAACATACCTTGATTGACATTGCACGACTATGAAGATAATATGCAACAAACATCTAATTGTTGTGAAGCATAACACACCCTTCGATACGCCAATGACTATGATTTCAGCGCAACCACAGAAAGCAACTGGAAAAGTGCCATATACACTCAGTACATACGGAAACATTACATAGCGGCTTTCTCCTTCAGATATCGTGTCTGGGTAAGTGACTGTTTGTGAGAAGATCGCGTTGTATCTCGTGTATTGAAGAAGGCCGCGTATAAGCAGATATTAAATAACGAGTGCGGAAGCATCGTGGCTTACGGAGATTGCGGTTTATCGTTCCCCAACATTTCTGTACTCATTGTTGAGAATCTCGGGGCTGTCATGCGCATAGGGAATCTATGTGATCAAGAAGGCTGCACGGCATGCCATACTGAATCTCAAAAGCCTGTGCAGTTATCGCCCGAGAGGGCAGACATATTGCTCATCTAACCTTGCAGGATCGCAAAACCACTTCATGTGTCATCAGTCAGGAAAAGGAGTTGTTTGCACGCCTGCGCTAAGACAAGTGCCCGCACGGACAACGTTTGGGGCGCTGCAAACTTTCAAACAGTGACCTTTTTGCCGGCCTTCCTTTACGTAGCGACAGAAAGAGGTATTGCCCTGTTTTTAAAGAGTCACTATCATCGTGTCTTCAGTTGTATTAATAAATGACCGTATTTCGGAAAGCTTTACCTGTGTAGCTGTCTCTGTGACACGATAGTCATCTGTCGTTATTTAGAGAGCGAAGTCAGTCCGCTGGTCGCGCTTAAAGGAGGCGCACATGGCGGGTGGTGGGGCTGCCAGGAGAAGACGGGGGCAAGCGAGTGGTCAGTGGCGGATCGCTCGCTCCACGTGAACGCGTTAGTTTCAAGTGGCTGGCGGCTGCGTGACGTCACGACGGTTTACTCCGTTCCCGCGCACGACTTTAAGAGAATTCTTTATCCACTTTTGCGTTGATTACACGCAAACACAAATTAGTATGGCAAAGTACGACACGGCAAATGAAGGAGGCGTTGTGACGAATCAGCTAAGACGGTGATACGATTTATACGTATTTTACACCAAAAGAAATTAAATAAACATTTCTGCCATATGTGCATGTTACTGAATAATTTGTAACTTTTGGACCAGTACAGGTACAGAGTAGTGCGAGTGCTCATTTTAAACGTCCCGTCGAACGCAACTACTGATGTACTTCTATAATTTGCTGCGTTAATATTTCACTCTCAAAACACGAATTTTACAAATGTTCAATAAGCAGTAATTAAAACGGCGCGTTACTGTTTTGAAGCCACCAACACCCAGGGAGACCGGGGAAGAGAGAAGATTGCTGACATCATTCCAACGTGATAAGACGTCTGCGAATACTCTGATGGATACTGCTGTAGATGACAAAAATCTGAAGAGCTTCAGGATGCAACTGTATTCAGTTATAAATAAAAATTTGTAAATATTAAGGAACTTAACACACGCATTCTATTAGTCATTTGACATCAGCCTCCTAGACTGAAGCTTGGTTAAAAACTGTACTTGTCGGTCAGCAGTATCGAGAGTATTTTATTTATGCACTTTAACAGGCGTTAAGCGCATGTGTCTGGTGTCATAAAGGGTAGGAGATCGCCCTGGAGTTCGACGATGACAGTCAGCGAGCATCAGCATTTGACTCGTATATATATAGGGTGAGTCACCTAACGTTACCGCTGGATATATTTCGTAAACCACATCAAATACTGACGAATCGATTCCACAGACCGAATGTGAGGAGAGGGGCTAGTGTAATTGGTTAATACAAACCATAAAAAAAATGCACGGAAATATGTTTTTTAACACAAGCCTACGTTTTTTTGAATGGAATCCCGTTAGTTTTGTTAGCACATCTGAACATGTAAACAAACACGTAATCAGTGCCGTTTGTTGCATCGTAAAATGTTAATTACATCCGGAGATATTGTAACCTATTTTTGACGCTTGAAACCTCCGACGTTCAGTTGCGTGCTGTAACAAACACGGGCCACGGTCGGCGAGCAGCATCTGCAGGGACATGTTTACGATGACGACCGTGTTTACGAGTGTGGCTGTAGTGCACTGTTGTAGTTTGGTCTATCTGTCGCAGTGTCCGCATGTAGCGCTTGCTGCTATTGTTATTCTGCATTCGTCTCCTCACGCAGACCAACTGTAGTACACCGTGTTACCAGACGTCTGTGATAGTGTAGTTTTGTAGGAACTGTGACCATGGTGTATTCGAACTCTGAAAAGGCGGAGATGATACTCATCTATGGCGAGTGTCGACGAAATGCAGCTGAAGCCTGCAGTGTGTATGCAGAACGGTACCCGGACAGAGAGCATCCAACGTGCCGCACATTGCAAAACATCTACCGCCAACTGTTTGCAACAGGTATGGTCGTAGCACGCAAAAGGGTCCGTAACAGGCCCGTCACAGGAGAAGCAAGTGCAGTTGGTGTGTTAGCTGCTGTTGCCATGAACCCACACATGAGTACACGGGACATTGCGAGAGCCGGTGGACTGAGTCAAAGAAGTGTCATGCGCATACTGCATCTTCACCGCTTTCACCCGTTTCATGTGTCGCTGCATCAACAATTACATGGTGATGACTTTAATCATCGAGTGCAATTCTGTCAATGGGCATTAACAGAGAATGCGTTGCAGTTCTACGTGTTTACCGATGAAGCGGGTTTCACAAACCACGGGGCAGTGAATCTACGGAACATGCATTACTGGTCCGTGGACAATCCTCGCTGGCTCAGACAGGTAGAGCGACAGCGACCGTGGACTGTAAATGTATGGTGCGGAATCATTGGCGACCACCTCACTGGTCTTCACTTCATTTCAGGGGCCCAAACAGTTGCAACATACATCGGGGTTCTACAGAATGATCTGCCAACGGTGCTCGAAAATGTCCCACTGAAAACACGTCGACGTATGTGGTATCAGCATGATGGTGCAACTGCACATTCCGAAATTAACACTAGGCTGACCCTTGACAGGATGTTCGACGGGCGTTTCATAGGACGTGGAGGACGCATAAATTGGTCAGCCCGTTCTCCTGATCTTACACCTCTGGACTTCTTTCAGTGGGGTACGTTAAAGGAGAATGTGTACCGTGATGTGCCTACAACCCCAGAGCATATGAAGCAACGTATTGTGGCAGCCTCCGGCGACATTACACCAGATGTACTGCGGCGTGTACGACATTCATTACGCCAGAGATTGCAATTGTGTGCAGCAAATGGTGGCCACCACATTGAACATCTATTGGCCTGACATGTCGGGACACACTCTATTCCACTCCGTAATTGAAAACGGAAACCACGTGTGTACGTGTACCTCACCCGTCATGGTAATGTACATGTGCGTCAGTGAAAAAGACCAATAAAAAGATGTTAGCATGTGGACGTAATGTGGACGTAATGTGCTGTTCCAGTCTCTTCTGTACCTAAGATCCATCACCGTTCCCTTTGGATCCCTACGTAATTCGGTGCTCTCCGATACATACGATTGAACAGCGGAGGAGTGGTACTAAAGCGTCAACTTTAGGTTACAATATCTCCGGATGTAATTAACATTTTACAATGCAACAAACGGCACTGATTACGTATTTCTTTATATGTTCAGATGTGCTAACAAAACTAACGGGATTCCATTCAAAAAAACGTAGGCTTGTGTTAAAAAACATATTTCCGTGCATTTTTTTTATGGTTTGTATTAACCAATTACACTAGCCCCTCTCCTCACATTCGGTCTGTGGAATCGATTCGTCAGTATTTGATGTGGCTTACGAAATATATCCAGCGGTAATGTTAAGTGACTCACCCTATATATATATATATATATATATATATATATATATATATATGAGAGAGATAATATTATTTAAATTAATGAAACGAACAAACTGCGTGGACAGATTCGTGATTGGAAATGGAGGAAAAATTGTCCTAAAAACGTATGTCCAGAAATGCCTCATTGCCACGGTAGATGGCGCAGACCAACGAATGTTCGTCTGACCATGTGCCGTGTGTCCCTTGTGTGTTCCGATTGACGCAGTATACTTTAAGCAACAAAATGGTCCGATATTGAAATCGGGGACAAGCCGAGATGCTGCGGTCAGGCAGATGGAAACGGTCGAGAGGCAGCAGGGCTATATCAAAACAAGAAGTCTCATCATACAACATTTCAAGCCCTTTTTGGGCGTTTGTGTGATCATGACGCTTTTCAGACAAACATGAAGATTAGTATTCTTTAATCTCCTAAGAAAACATCCATTTTGGTGTATTTAGATTCTCGTAGCTTTGTTCGTTAAAACGTTACTAGGAAGGTCCTGTAGAAAGTAACGAACCTTTGTGACACTAGACACTTTTATCCAAGTTAATGAACGTAGGGATCGCCCACTCCCGGGCTGTTTTGCCGGAATAAAGGCCGAGGAACGTGACTGGCGTCGCTAGATGCAATATAAAATACAGTAATGAAATATTACTTCATTTGAAACTTCTTGGCAGATTAAAACTGTGTGCCGGACCGAGACTCGAACTCGGGACCTTTGCCTTTCGCGCGCAAGCGCTCTACCGACTTTTTTTTTCTTTTTTTTTGTTTTTTTTATTATTTTTTTTTAATTTTTTTTTATATATGAAACTTCCTGGCAGCTTAAAACTGTGTGCCGGACCGAGACTCGAACGCGGGACCTTTGCCTTTCGCGGGCAAGTGCTCTACCAACTTTTTTTTTTTTTTTTAGTGCTCTACCAACTTTTTTTTTCTTTAACCGCTTTTTTTTAAGAAAACAAATAAAAACCTCTTGGGTATGAAAATAAAAGATGACGTTCTTCATAAATAACACAATATCCTTTGAAAATGTAAAACATAAAAGGTAGCCATATTTCCGCAACGGCCTTCTTTTGAATTTGTATGTTTTTTTGGTAACATAAATGAGTGTACAGTCTCACCATCAGCAGCATTTCTTTTTTTTTTTATTTTTATTTTTATTTTTATTTATTTATTTATTTATTTATTATTTTTTTTTTTGGAGCACAAGAGAAAGAAAACAAATAGGCTGCAGATAGAGAGCTAGTTGTGAAAGGGATAAACATGTGTAAGGAGAAAAAAAAACTTAGAAGAGGAGGAGGAAAGAGAACTGAAATAAAATAGGAATACTTTCCGCGCCATGCTCCACTTTGGCGCGCCAGCAGAACAAAATGCATTCTATCATTGACCATTGAAGGGGAACGTGGGATCGTCCAGCCTTGGCTGGCACGGTTCGTTGAGATTCCAGCTTTGAGGCGGGTTGGTGAAAATGCTCTGTAAATAGTTCGCGAAAGTGGCCCGATAGTGTCGATGCCGGCGAAGGGTGTGGTGATACACCGACTGAGCTACCCAAGCACGACTCTCGCCCCGTCCTCACAGCTTTAATTCCGCCAGTACCTCGTCTCCTACCTTCCAAACTTTACAGAAGCTCTTCTGCGAACCAAGAAGAAGATAATACCAGATATTCGTTTCTTTTTTGGTTATACTGGATTACACAATACTATTCATAGTCTCAGGTTTATCAACAAAGACGTATATGGACTATTGTAATCTCCGTACTGAACCATTTGATTCGTGCAGACAACCTTGTAGGTAGAGCAAACAAGCAATGATGATTCATCTTGAATATTAATTATCGCTGAAGATGTATTTTGGCACTTTACTACTGTACCACTATTTCGAGGCGTTAGAGCCACATCTTCAAGTGACATCTGTATGACAATAAATCCAGAAGGAACAACAAGCCTGACACATAAATTGGTATGGTAAATTGTTTTAAGATCTTAAAAAATTTTAAAAGCTTTCACATGAAAACGTGAAAATATTATTACTCACAGGAATAAGACATCAAAGCAGGAAAGCTCTGAATCTTTTTTCCTAACGTTCGTTTCCTGTCAAATACAAAATGCCGCTAAAAGATGATATGTCATGGATTAAAAACTGCCGAATTCCAGTTTAGCGGAAACGAAAAACATCAGGTCTCACTATTATATTGATATTCTACAGATGGTTAAAAAGTTTCAGTACTTTCTATCCCATTAGTCCTTGTTTTCATTCAACATTCACGATATCGCAAATGACCACCAATCATTCGTTCGCGTCCACGCTTCATCAGCCCATGGACAAGGCTTCCGCAGGCAAGCTGTTTACTTTCCATCAGTATGACAGATCACGCGGCCGCCTCCCTTGTACGCAGTTCCATATAGATTGGAGAAGCGGTAAGTGCGTTTCTCAGGTTCTACTTTGTCTAGGTAGAGCGTCCCTCCACTGTGAGGCAACCACTTGTTGGTTTTTCATTCTGACCAAAATTCGGGTCTTAATTGTATACGTTTTCTTCTTACCAATACTATGACACAATTTTAATCTATGACATACCATCTTTTAGCAGTGTTTTGTATTTCACAGACAACGTATGTTGGGAGGAAGATTCCGTGCTTTTTTGCTCTAATGTTTTACTCATGTGAGCAATAACATTTTCATATTCTCATGTAAAAGTTTTTAATATTTTTTTAAAATGTCTATACAGTTTACCATACCAGTGCATGTGTCAGCGTTGTTATTCCTTCTGGATTTATTGTTACACAGATGCCATCTGAAGATGTGGCTTTAACGCTCCGAAACCGGTAGTGGTACAGTAATAAAGGACCAAAATACAGCTGAAGCGATTATTAATACCCAAGACACCTGATTCGTGTTTTAGAACGAAGTAAGTTCTGAATTTTGAGCTCAGCTCCAGCTACATCGAACTGAAGGAAGGCTGCGGCGGGCATACGCTTCAAGGGAACTTTGTGCTAACCTCTAGCTCTCAGACCCAATGGAATGGAATCATTCACGATACCCCACACATTCTGAGCACCAAAATGTTTGTGGTCTAACAGTGTTTGCGGATGGAAAGGACGTCCTACTCATCGACCTTATGCCCAAAGGAGGGGCCACAAACGCAGTGGCCCACCAAATGGTTCAAATGGCTCTGAGCACTACGGGACTTAGCATCTGCGGTCATCAGTCCCCTAGAACTTAGAACTACTTAAACCTAACTAACCTATGGACATCACACACATCCATGCCCGAGGCAGGATTCGAACCTGCGACCGTCGCAGTCGCGCGGTTCCGGACTGAGCGGCTAGAACCGCTAGACCACCGCGGCCGGCCAGTGGACTACCGCTAGGCTCTTTATTTACTACGCCACGCCGTGGTTCGAAGCGATAACATTCGTCAGGATTTTGGGGCATTTACGAAAGATTTGCTACGGTACTTCAGATTGGTAGCACTGCAGCTCAGACTTAACCCAGCGTGATTGCAACCTGTATCTCAAACTGAGGGATTTGTTTAGGTGAAAAATGCTATGAAAATTACAACCAAATGAAACAAGACGTTAGTGAGAGAATCGCTGACTTGGGGGTAATTGACAATCCGTGGGATCGACTTGTTGAAACCAGTTGTACGGTGATGTAGGCTAACGTCCCAGGTATCACACCCTGCAAACCATGGTGGGCCCACGTTTGAGAGTAATTGAAGAAAAAAAAAAAAAAGAAAGAAATATAAATTTTTCGTGATTCTCAATAGCGGTAGAAAGGTCACATTACATAGGGTTGTTGTGTCATGTAGTAAATGCAATAACAAGTAGTTGTTAAATGTAGTAAATACTTTTATTTGCTAATCCGTATCGAATCGATTGAGGATTATTTTTATTCTATCAACTAGATTAAATGTATTTTTTTTATTTCCGTTCCTTTCTCGCATTATTTTAATCGCCGTGTGAAGTCCTTAATTAATTTCATTTTATGTTTATATGATTCTGTTTCCAATCGGAATTTTCATGAAAGTGAAAATCATAATATTTATTGTATATATTCAATTATTTTGATATTCCGATCTATCAGTTAAAAAATAAGAAATTATTTATATTGACTGTGCAATGGTGTGAGAAATGTATTTTTCGTTGCCGTTGCAATTTTTTCATAGCAACCGTCATACAAAATTTAAAACATAACCTAAATTATTATTGCACCATGGGCAAAATAACACAGACGAAGATTTAAGTGAAAGAAGGGTCGATAAAGAGAACGAAATTCAAACAAAATGAGAAATAGATATTATGAACACAACAACCTGGACGAAAAAGCAGGATGATGAAACAAGAGATATTAAATCGAAATTAATATGTAAAATTAATTAAATTCACGTTCACGAAAATTTGGACTGGAAAAAGAATGATATATAGAGAAAAAACGAAACAATTGAAACACTCCCGGGCGCCGATTGTAACACCACGTTCTAACTCACTTAAATCTCTATAATCTGCCATTGTAGCAGCCGTAACCGATCTAACAACTGCGTCAGACACTTGTTTTATATAGGCGTTACCAACCGCTGTGCCGTATTTTGCCTGTTTGCGTATCTCTTTATTTGAAAACGCATGCCTATACCTATTTCTTTGCTGCCTCAGTGTATTAAATGTATCTGAACTGTCCTATGTTAAATAACCATTTTCTTTCGGAAATCGCCTGAACTACATTATCTGATCAAATGCATCCAGCCGCCTATTAGTTGACCCAAGTATGGACCTCGTGCCCGCTGAGCGTTTAGGACTGCTTGACCTTTCCTGGAATCACCTTCATCACTGAGGGCATGTGGAGGAATGGCAGGACATTCTTCCGCAAATGCCGATGCCAGATAGTATAATTATGTCAGATGCTGAGATCTGGAGTGAAGTCAACGTTCTAGGTAGTCCGGAAGGGGATCCACTGGATTCAGATCAGCACTGTGAGCAAGCCAGTCGATTCGAGGAATGTTACTGTCCACAGATCATTGTCTCACAGATGATGCTGCATGGCAAGAAGCAAAGACACACTGATACAGTGATCGTCTTCTAACCGTTGAGCTAATGTAAACAGTACACAATTCTCTAAAATGTGTTCAAACATTTCGGCATTTAGCGTTTTATTAATCGCAGACACTCTAACCACAAAGAACACTCCATTCCAGAAACGCCACCTCCTCCGTACTTCATGTCGGCACTGCCTATGATGGGAGGTAAGGTTCTCCATGCTTTCGCCAAACCCAAGTCATTCCTTTGGATGGCCACAGGCTGTGGCGTGGTTCATCGCTTTAAACCACTCGTCTCCAACCATCCGCTGTCCAGTGACGTCGTTCTTTACACCGCCTGGGGCGCCTCTTAGCATTGACTGCAAAAATGTGCGGCTTATGGCGAGCTGCTCGACTGTACATCATTCTTTTTATCTCCATTGCTTGCATGGTAGCACTCTGGATCCCACAAGTGATTTCTTCCGCTACTAACGTGATACAGTTTACAACAACTTTGCTAGTAACATGATATACAAGTTGTTTACAACCACATTCCAACCTAGGTTCGGCTGTTTCCACCCGTCAGTCCGCCACGTCTACCTGCTCGTTGTTTACCTGCTGCTGTTCCCTCGCGTTTCCACTCCTTAACGACGACATCAACATTCAACACGGAGAGCTTCAGTAGAGTTTACGTGTGCCTGATGGATGTCTTCCTCAGGTGCCACTCACATTCGGAGTCATTGTGCTCCCCTGACGGACATATTCTATTGTTATTGTTTCTATATCGGCCACATAATACTCTTCACTTGCTTTTATATTGGCGAGTCAGTCTCTCGCGGAATCTAGTGTTCAAAACCGCATTACATAGTGCTGTTTGGATTTTTTGATCAGATAGTGCATTTATAACGATCAGTGAAATGTAACAGTAATGAGAGAATAATTAGTTAAGCACCTGGAAATGGCACTTGAAAACTGAAAACACTTCTCCTTCTAAATAAAAACCATCTTTATGGCTTAAAGCGGGTATGACGTCAAAGGGCCCACAAATGCAGCCAACAGTTAGAGTGTGCGGTGTAGCTTGCTGTCCAGGTTTCGAGAGGGTGCGTTTCTGGATGAGGTATCGAATATATTGCTTCCCCCTACTTATGCCTCCAGAGGAGATCACGAGTGTAAAATGGGAGAGATTCGAGTGCGCACGGAGGCTTTCCGGCAATCGTTCTTCATGCGAACCATACGCGACTGGAACAGGAAAGGGAGGTAATGACAGTGGCACGTAAAGTGCCCTCCGCCACAGACCTTTGGGTGGCTCGCGGAGTACAAATGTAGATGTAGATACAGAAAAAATTATGAAATTCCATACGTAAAAGAAAATTATTTTGTTATGTTTTTGAACTTCCACTTCTCAGTCTTTCCTGGTCATGCTGACCAAGTTTTATGAATTTATTTGTAGAAGTATAGACATTGAAAATTAAAATGTCTTGTTGTTCCCCTCCCGCTCCAAGGGGGCCCGTTTGACGTTTACCCCCCCTCCCCCCCTAGGGATGATGACCTTCCTTTTTTATTTCAACTTAATTATCTTCGAGTCCTTGTCTCTAGACGAACACAAGATGAATATTACTCAAAATTGTAGCTGTCACGTACGTATAATTCATACAATCTTATTTTTACATATAAAGCAGGGAGTTTACAAAACTGCAGAACCTGTTACTCTAGGTCACTGTTCCTCTGCTATTGAATCGCAAGGAACAACACTTGCTAGAAAAAAACCGAAGAACTTCGAAGAAATAACGCACTATTAATCAGCAACATTTTACGTTCAATACACTCGAGTAGGAGACGCCATAACAAAGTTTCAGAACCGATTACACTTCAGATTTACTGAGTTCACATTACAGGAAATGAATCATTCATTTTAACAACTACTCCACTGAAAACTTTACAGTCTTCTAGTGAAGAATCGACTGTGCAACGGCGAATGATGTTTCAGTGTTATACTGTATAGAATTAAAAAGGTATTTAAAATTATTGGTAGACACAGGAGCACAGTTGTGTTTACTCGAGAGAACAAGTATGGTTCGCATTGGTACTTGTTTTGGGCCGCACGACGACTCCAGACAGCAAGGTGTCGACACACGCGAAAAAAAAAAGCGCCGGTGCTCCGAAGCTGCAGCGTATTGAGAACGATTTTCACACTGAGAACAGATGAAACTGAGCACTCAGAGCTGTTCAGATGAAACAGTTCCTGTATTCTTTGTGAATGATGCATTATTTCTGTCAAGTTTCCGCTTATCTTACTGAAGAATAAGCAGTATCAATGTCAAAAGCTGAGCGTGTCCCCAGAACGTACCGTAGAAGTTACCGCATCCAAATGTGTGCTGTCACGATACGAAAACCTCATATTTGGTCTTACAAATGAATTGTCGTAAATTAGACACATCCCGTTTCTAACCGATCGTCTTTCTCGGAACCCAGCAATGGATGCCAATTGTAGAATAAATAGAAAATGTTAAGAGAATTTCAGCTGCAATGCGAGCCACAAATAAAAACTAAACACGTATAACCTGGACTGAATTTTACAGATGTTAAAGATGTTTATTACATAACATATTCAAAATACGTTCGTATCTTAAAGTAAGAAGTTTGCGAACCCTGGTTTGAAACTAGTACTTTCCTATTGTTTGGAAAGCAGGTATTAGCCTCAGGAAAACACCCATTGAGGTGCAGAGAGAGGTGCTGTGTAGAATAAGGAATACGATCGCTATTTGTAACGATAGGAAAGTTTTTACAGCTCTTTCGCTGGAACACTAAATATATCCACAATTTGCATGTATTTTATGTACTCTGCACTGTAATTACTTTGTTTGGGATGGTGTGTTTACTCGTCTGAATTGGCGCGCTTACGAGTTACAAACATAATTACAGTGACAACACACTCAGTACGGTTTCATTAGACGCATGACGCATGCACAGCGGATAACTCCCGAAAACGTGATCGTGATCGGCCGCTCATGTACTTCGTTAAAATAATGCTCACGACTCTTTTCTCTGATTAACTGCAGCTCTAATACCAGGAAATTATGAAACGCTTGTAGCTTTCTTGAAAAACATGAAGTCATTATTCTACTACATAATTTGTAACAATACATAAAATGAGAAACATCCACTAAACTGGCTTGGAGTTGAAACTGCACTGAAGATCAAACGGAATGGCTAGCCTCTAATTAATAATGCAAACTCGGATATGATAAAAGCCTTAAATTGGCTATATAGACAGCTCTCAGTAATGTGGGAAGAAACAGAGTCCCAGACTCCTGAAAAAAATGGAATCGTCATTCATTTGTTTATGTAGTCAAAGGAAATAGTGAAACTACAAGGGTACCGGACTACTCTCACGCACCATAAAACCACTAGACATTATAACAGAAATGAAACTCAGACAGGTAGTGGAACTACTACTCGATGAAGAGCACCATTGACTCCAGAAGAATCGCCATACTAAGCATGTCATTTTAGTAGTAAAAGTGTTGATAGAAAAGTAGTGTGAACATGGAAAGAATATTATATGAGGCGCAGTCCACGTATGTCTTCGTTCATGTCGTCAAAGATATGAAAATCACACGGTGAATGATCCGGACTGTATCGAGGACGTTGCAGTTTTTCTTAACCAAATGGATAAAGCATAACCTTGGTCCGATTAGCAGAGCGGAGGCAAACATTGCCGTGCACCAGGATGATTCTGTCCGACAGCGTTTCACTTTATGGAGCGCGGCAGTTTCTGAAAAGCCTTTTCATAGAATTTTATGTTTTTTTTTTTTTTACCTATCGAGTGATACATGTTCAATTCTTGGTTTGCATTGATACTTGTTTTGGGCCGCATACGTCCCGTGGGCCATGTGTTGGATATGCTGACCTAGAACATCTCAAATATTTAGTTGGAAAAATACAGACGTTGTACCAAAATTTTTACGGCTGTGTCCGGATAGGCAGTTGGCGACTGAAATGGTTCGAGACAGAGTGAGGTCTCCAACAGAGAATGCCCTGTAGCTACATTTGTTCGTAGCAGTAGCGAACAATTACAAAATTTAACAAGTAAATGAATCCATTGTCCTAGTATTCGTCAACGATGTTCTGCTGTGGGATGAAACACAATCTCACATGCAGACAAATCTCAAAAACGCAAAGCTACATTAAAAACTTGTGGTCTGAAGATGAGCAGCACCTATACCTTAAAACATCTAAGGAACAAGCTTAAACTTAAACTAGAATCATTGTCGTACGACACCCAAAGACAACTCTGTTAACAAGGAGATTCTTAGCAGGACACAGAAAGTAGAGGTTTTACACTCACGCCCGAAACCTTCTACGCGTCCCCGCAACAACACAAAAAGCATATGCATATTTTTTGCCAATTCTCACTAGTGATTTAGAGACATGTCCACTATTGGAAAAAGGCTACTGTAGAATTGAAGCTATGGAAATGAGATTCATAAGCAGCATGAACCAAATTACCAGAAAACAGGATGAAAAATGTAGAGAACAGAAATATAGCCGGCATCGAAGTGTACCAAAGAAACTTAGACTGCAGACTTTCTGAGAGCGGACGAGGAATGAGCGCCTAGAAAACATTTTGAAGTAAAAAAAAAAATGTTCGAATGTGTGTGAAATCTTATGGGACTTAGCTGCTAAGGTCATCAGTCCCTAAGCTTACACACTACTTAACCTAAATTATCCTTAGGACAAACACACACACCCATGCCCGAGGGACGACTCGAACCTCCACCGGGACCAGCCGCACAGTCCATGTTTTGAAGTAAATATCCAAGGCAAAATACCATGCGGAAGACCTAGAACACGCTGGGTAGTTTCAATAAATCAGACGTGCAAGAGAGGGGATTTCAGCGGGGAGATGTCCCGGAAGAGAAGATACGTGGAGATAGTGGGTACTGCCGTACCACACTCGGCAAACGAACTGGGAAATGCCGATGATGACTTTGTATGTGTGTTATTGGTTAGGAACATTTGAGTTTCAGCCCCAGTAATGTTTTATCTAGAGTCTTACTAGGAAATGTATTTATGTCTAACTGTTTTTCGACACTTACATGCCGTACATTGCATTGCAGAGGGAAAAAGCAGAACCGCTGGTCATGTTTTGATTGTAGTGATTTCGCCTTGACCGGTTCAAGACTTGTTGTTTGCTTCTAGTTCTCACAAACAGAGCGATTCCGGTAAAAGAAGTCTTAGATTATACGCACAAAATTAAAGTTAAAATACTTCGCAGGTGCTAAGCTTTAAACATTTTGCAACATCAGACTCAGCTCTTAATAACAGCTGAACTGACGTTATACTTCCTTGTCAGTTATTGAGGAAAGACAATGATTTCCTGGGCTCTGGGTCTTACAGGATTTCAAACAAGTAATGTGAGATCCAGAGCAAAAGGAGTTTTAATAAGGGGGGCAGCTGAATCTCGTCTGCTACGGGGAAGAAATTTTCTCATTCGCCAACAAAGGTGTTTTGAACCGTCTTCACTGTATCTCGCCACAGCTGCTCTGCAGGAATAGGAGACTGAGAATTTGCGTTCCTAACGCATCTAGAGCACACCTTATTTTCGCGTCATACGGCAGTCACGTAAATCTTCATAAAAATAAAAATTTTATGATTCTCTCTTGCTCCGGAAGAGATGCCACACTGTAAAGAGGCAGAAAATACAGACATTTACGTCACATTATATGGGAATTTCTTCCTGTACGTCCACTGCAGTCATACAGTTTTTGCAATTTCATTCTTTTTATTGGCCTCTTTTATCTGTAATATATAATAACGTAACGTCGCAGCGGAAGATATTTCCTCTTACTGCCACCATTATTTCGGGTAGTTTGCCTTTCTGAGTATCTATAACGTGGCCCTGAATTCTCTCCACCTTTAAGACAGACTTATTTCAGTTTGTTTTTCTATTTTCCACACAGATTGCTCACAACGAAGTTTCATTATTTGCGTCCGTTATATCGAGGACAGCGGTATAGAAATGATGTAACAATGTTTAAAGTTGTTACAGGTTTTATAAACGTAAGTACAGAGTGACGGCCGCAATGTCTAAGTAAAAAAAATATGTTCACGAGTCAAGAACAACCTCATTATGTTCACGGGCACAACTAAATTCTCCAACACAAATGTGAATTACGTTTTGGATACTTATCATTGTATAAGTTAAACAATACAAAATCTGTTGCTGCCTTCTCGAGAAGTGGCTGAATTATGAAACTAGAATGCGTACATTGGCTGAAAAACAAACTTTTGTTGAAAGGTCCATGTTAAAATTTTCCTAGAAATCACGACATAAGTGAGTCCCTGAAACTGATTTCTTTCAATCTCTCCATTTATGTCATTCTTTCTGTCGATATTAACAGTTGGATGGCTCCTGTTTCATCTTACATTATGTAAAAGTTTTTCCCCACTGTCTTTTTTCGTTCACCAGGTAACATTGCACCAAAGGGTGAATCGAGCATTCATGTGGCCAGTTTACCAAAATATGATACCTGTGTCAGTGTTATCTTAACCCTCCGTTACTGGCGCTAAAATTCCTGGTACGGCCACTCGCACGGACGAAAAGTGTCATCCATGACACAAACCGTGTAGGCGGAAAATATTTTCGGCAATTGTTCTCATAAATTCCCAGTACCTCTCTGATAGCAGCCAAGTAGTCAGCTTCTCTGAGAACACATCTATCAAGGATACTATTAAACATCTGACATCTAAAGAGCAATTTGAATAGCCTTTTACTCATACACAAGCAACACGATGCAAATCTGTTGCCCTTCGACATAACCCACAACTTCGACAACATCTTTCTCGAACGACTCAGAGATTCGCATAGATTTTACAGACCAATGAAAGCTCTGATTCCTATAGTATGTTTCTTTAGCATCCAGTTCGCTAGGACACTTGCCACAAATTCGTTGGCGTAAATATTAGTGCATGTTACATTAATACATAATATATTTTCATCCAAGACGAACTTCAAAATATGTATTTCTACCTCTGTTATGCAGTAAGTGAAACAGGCAAAAAGGAATACAAACGTCTCAAAAATGAGATCGACAGGAAGTGCAAAATGGCTAAGCAGGGATGGCTAGAGGACAAATGTAAGGATGTAGAGGCCTATCTCACTAGGGGTAAGATAGATACTGCCTACAGGAAAACTAAAGAGACCTTTGGAGATAAGAGAACCACATGTATGAACATCAAGAGCTCAGATGGAAACCCAGTTCTAAGCAAAGATGGGAAAGCAGAAAGGTGGAAGGAGTATATAGAGGGTCTATACAAGGGCGATGCACTTGAGGACAATATTATGGAAATGGAAAAGGATGTAGATGAAGATGAAATGGGAGATATGATACTGCGTGAAGAGTTTGACAGAGCACTGAAAGACCTGAGTCGAAACAAGGCCCCCGGAGTAGACAATATTCCATTGGAACTACTGACGGCCGTGGGAGAGCCAGTCCTGACAAACTCTACCATCTGGTGAGCAAGATGTATGAAACAGGCGAAATACCCTCAGACTTCAAGAAGAATATAATAATTCCAATCCCAAAGAAAGCAGGTGTTGACAGATGTGAAAATTACCGAACTATCAGCTTAATAAGTCACAGCTGCAAAATACTAACACGAATTCTTTACAGACGAATGGAAAAACTGGTAGAGGCCAACCTCGGGGAAGATCAGTTTGGATTCCGTAGAAACACTGGAACACGTGAGGCAATACTGACCTTACGAATTATCTTAGAAGAAAGATTAAGGAAAGGCAAACCTACGTTTCTAGCATTTGTAGACTTAGAGAAAGCTTTTGACAATGTTAACTGGAATACTCTCTTTCAAATTCTAAAGGTGGCAGGGGTAAAATACAGGGAGCGAAAGGCTATTTACAATTTGTACAGAAACCAGATGGCAGTTATATAAGTCGAGGGACATGAAAGGGAAACAGTGGTTGGGAAGGGAGTAAGACAGGGTTGTAGCCTCTCCCCGATGCTATTCAATCTGTATATTGAGCAAGCAGTAAAGGAAACAAAAGAAAAATTCGGAGTAGGTATTAAAATTCATGGAGAAGAAATAAAAACTTTGAGGTTCGCTGATGACATTGTAATTCTGTCAGAGACAGCAAAGGACTTGGAAGAGCAGTTGAATGGAATGGACAGTGTCTTGAAAGGAGGATATAAGATGAACATCAACAAAAGCAAAACAAGGATAATGGAATGTAGTCTAATTAAGTCGGGTGATGCTGAGGGAATTAGGTTAGGAAATGAGGCACTTAAAGTAGTAAAGGAGTTTTGCTATTTGGGGAGCAAAATAACTGATGATGGTCGAAGTAGAGAGGATATAAAATGTAGGCTGGCAATGGCAAGGAAAGCGTTTCTGAAGAAGAGAAATTTGTTAACATCCAGTATTGATTTAAGTGTCAGGAAGTCATTTCTGAAAGTATTCGTATGGAGTGTAGCCATGTATGGAAGTGAAACATGGACGATAAATAGTTTGGACAAGAAGAGAATAGAAGCTTTCGAAATGTTGTGCTACAGATGAATGCTGAAGATTAGATGGGTAGATCACGTAACTAATGAGGAGGTATTGAATAGGATTGGGGAGGAGAGAAGTTTGTGGCACAACTTGACCAGAAGAAGGGATCGGTTGGTAGGACATGTTCTGAGGCATCAAGGGATCACCAATTTAGTATTGGAGGGCAGCGCGGAGGGTAAAAATAGTAGAGGGAGACCAAGAGATGAACACACTAAGCAGATTCAGAAGGATGTAGGTTGCAGTAGGTACTGGGAGATGAAAAAGCTTGCACAGGATAGAGTAGCATGGAGAGCTGCATCAAACCAGTCTCAGGACTGAAGACCACAACAACAACAACCTCTGTTATATGAGCATCATTTTTGGGTCCAGGCAAATGCATGAAATTATTACTGGATCATGTCCTAACATCGGTAGTCTATTTAGTTTGCCTCTATTTAGTTGGACCCATCTTCTCCTAAAAGAAATACGTCTACTTTAATTACCCCTTCCTGTAACTTGAATTCATCAATTTTTGAGACTTCTTGTTCAATTCCTGAATCACCACCGCTTCATGCAGAATCCTCTTTCTGTTAGACAGCAGTATCACTGTCGGGATCTTCAACAGTCATACATCAGGATCTCTGCTAAACCTTGTCCTAGATTTCTTTAATTTCGACATTTATTCCACAAGATTAAAGCAAAGATAATATGTACTTTTCTCAGTTAAGTATTGTAGGTTAAGCGAATTGACTGCAATTAGTTACCGCATGCCAAAAGTTATGCACAGGAGAGTTGAGTTGAACCTAGGGAAGCAGTATAGTAACATGGACCTCCTTTGCTTCAAACTGTAACAGCAGAGTTCGCGCAGATGACCACTATACTCCAGGCTACAATATTGTTTTACAAACATTAAAACATGCATAATTAAAATCCAATAATGTCTCAAGGCTACAGTTGAGGAGTTAACGGAGAGGTACTGAAAAGGACGTGAGCTTAATCGAGCGAGAAAATACCGTGAAGTGACGAGTATGATCCGAAAGAGCAAAGAACGGTTGACTCTAGATTACAAAACCCTCGTGAATTTTATGACTGCATCTGGTAGCAATTCGCTGTTCCCGCCAACCTGGCATTGTTAGCACAGGGTAGGAAACAGGACATTTTGTACTTATCTTCTGTGTGACATATCACTGAAGTTACTATTGTTGTAATTAATTACTTGCATAAACCTCAAATTATGACTTCTCTTGAATAAAATATGGAGTAATAGTATTATTCGATGGTTTAGCAACAGTGCAACATTCTCCACCCTTTACTGTTCTAGGTTCAAACTGTTATTGTTGTGTTCTTCTGTCCGAAGATTGGTTTGAAGTGGAACAGCTGTGCTAGTCTCTTCAACTGTGCATGACTGCTGCAAAGCACGTTTATTGGAGTTTGGTTACTGTAGCCAAGTCTTGGTCTTCCTCTTCAATATTTATCCCCCGCATTTCTTTCGTTTACCAAGGTGACGATTTCTTCAAGACTCGGTGTATGCCTATCAATGAGTACCTCCTTTTACGCAAGTTGTGCTAGAAATTTCCTTTTTCCCCAATTCGATGCAGTACCTCCTCATTCGATACTACCTCTACCAGCCTAATATTTAGCATACTTCTGTAGTACCACATTTAAAAAGCTTCTATCTTCTTGTCTGAACAAGTTATCGTCAACTTCACACTTCCATACAAAACTACAAACTAAATAAATATCTTCATAAAATACTTCATATCACTTACCTTTTTAGTTTTTAACAAGTTCCTATACTTCAGTAAAACTTTTTGTGCGACGGAGTGTTGGAGTTTTATATCACACTACTTCAGCTGATAATAGCTATTTTGCTGCCTAAATATCAAAACTGATGGACTACTTTTAATAAAGAGATAAAAACAATATGTGCCAATAGGGAGAGACTATAAACACTGTATAGTGAATGAGCCTATTATTGAGATTCTATGGTTATGAACATTAGGAACTCTCTCGTTACTTAGTTAGTCCTTAACTAATTCTCATTAATTTTGGGAAATGCTCATTTGTCTGTTACCTTAATACAGTGTTTATGAACATCCTCGTGAAGTTACGAAGCTAAAAAATGAATATGCAAAGATTGACACTGACATTAATCACAGACTTAGAATTATGGAAACACTGACCAAACTACAATGAATAGGTGATTATTTATAATAATTTCTGTTGATATTACTTATGATAGTCAAAGCAAACCGAGTAAATTCATGTTAATTTATTTTGACACTTCCACTAGAATTTAATTATCTTCTGAAAATTGATAGGATAATCAACATGAACAAAGTTTAGCAGTCCACAAACGACATAAGCTCAATAAAAATTCATTGTCATAATAATTCAGAGAAAGTATGTGAACATCTAAATCAAAGAATAATTCAGCGCTGAAAGCATTGCACCACTAGTCGTACGTGCGAACATTCTGACTCCTCTCAAAGCGTTGGTCTACACCATTAGCTCTGATGACTAACTAGTAACAAAGAATAAAAAATTTTTAACAGGTAATGTAATAAAGCAATGCAGATCTAAATTCATCTTAAAAGTCTGTGAAACTTATACTAACCATTAAAATAATATTTCCAATGAATTACAATGACGTGTCAGCGACCTAACACAAACTTCTGTAAATAGCATCTGAGTATTCCAGGAGGGCTTCATGTGGAGGTCAAGATTGGCAGTCCTGGTCTCCTTATATGTGAGAAATGTTCACATACTGTGGTTTTCGACGAGCTGTAACAAAGGACGAATGTGAACACTTGTAACCCCATCAGTTCAGAGATAAAGGATATAAAAGGAAATTTTAACGTGCACACTAGAAACTGGCAACTGCTTCGTTCATGGCGAATTGACTCTTCCTGATTGTCACAATCTCTTTGGCGTCAAAGAATCTCCACGAAACATAGAACAAACGAAACTGCACACAAATGAAATCCTCATAATTAAGTAAGAAATTCTATATACTTAATCACAAAGGTATGAAACAAACATTCGAATTTGATTTCATTCCAAAACTACCAGTGTTCGCTTCGTGACTTGCTTACGTGGGGAAACAAATTTGGTGATGAACAGACCATGTTTCTGCCTTACCTTGATGAGAATGACGCTCACTGAATGTACCTTAATAACATTTCCCGCTATTTATTATAAAGGTATCAGAGTTCATATTTCTTCGTCGTATGTCGTTTTTCTCACCTAAGGAATCCCTATCTCAAATAATATAAAATTTATTTGTATGGAAGGTACCTTTTATCATAAACTATTTGGAATAAAAACGTGTAAAAATGAGAATTGCAGACAGGACACTCTTAATCACTTTAACAGAATGGTTTCTATCAACACTCTTTAATTTTACGATAATAGTGATTTTTATAAAAAGCGAGATCAAAGCTAGATACTGTCTACTTTTTCCTACGTACTTAAAGCTCTAACTTCATTATGATTTACAATATAAAAGAACACCGGTGTAAAAATATGAAAAATACATTAGTGCATTCTGTAGCTTTGTATAAATTCTGACGAGCTGAGAGAAAGTAAGCTTTAGTCTTACAAAAGAGACAGCCACCGAGGTTGACAATGCATTCAAGCTCCAGAAGAACAGTTGTGTGCATCCACTTCTATTCCATCTTGCACTGTCCTGTTTGTATGTTTGTCTGTGTTGTCTTGCCCTTGTTTGAAGGTCTCTGATAGCTTCCTCTGATGCCATAACACTTTCTTTATCTAAATTTAACACTTGTTCCACTGTGAAACGACAAACAGTTTACTGCAACCTTTTCAGGACTTTACATCTACCGCTACCTCCTTAATTGAACGTTCCTGCTGCGTCAGAGGCACCTCAATGCTGTATACTAATTTACACAAACACGGATTCAGAAAATATCGTTGTTATGCAACACAGCTAGTTCCTTATTCCCATGAAGTAATTAGTGCTGTCGACAAGGGATCTCAGATCGAATCCGTAATTCCTAGATTTCCAGAAGGCTTTTGATACCGTTCCTCACAACCGATTACTAATCAAATTTAGTGCATATGGAGTATCGTCTCAGTTGTGTGACTGGATTCGTGATTTCCTCCAAGAGAGGTCACAGTTCATAGTGATAGATGGTAAATCATGGAGTAGAAAAAAGTGATATCTGGCGTTCCCCAAAGTAGTGTCATAGGCCCTCGGCTGTTCCTGACTTACATAAATGATCTAGGTGGGAATCTGAGCCGCCCCCTCAGATTTTTTGCAGATTATGCTGTAATTTACCGTCTAGTAAAATCATCAGACGATCAATCCCAATTACAAAATGATCTAGAAAGAATTTCTGTATGGTGTGAAAAGTGGCAATTCGCACTAAACAAAGAAAGGTGCGGGGTCATCCACATGGGTACTAAAAGAAATCCGATAAATTTTGGGTAAACGATAAGTCGCACTAATCTAAGGGCTGTCAATTCGACCAAATACTTAGGAATTACAATTACGAACAACTTAAATGGGAAAGACCACATAGATAATATTGTGGGGAACACGAAACGAAGACTGCGTTTTGTCAGCAGAACGCTTGGAAGATGCGACAAACCCACTAAAGAGATAGCCCACATTACACTTGTCCGTCCTCTGCTGGAATATTGCTGCGCGGTGTGGGATGCTTACCAGATACGATTGACGGAGAACATCTAAGAAGTGCAAAGAAGGGCAGCCCGTTTCGTGTTATCGCTCAATAGGGGTGAGAGAGTCACTGATATGATACACCAGTTGGGGTGTCAGTCACTGAAACAAAGGCGGTTTTCTTTGCGGCGAGATCTATTTACGAAATTTCGATCACCAACTTTCTCTTCCGAATGCGAAAATATTTTGTTGACACCCACCTACATAGGGAGAAATGATAATCATAATAAAATAAGAGAACTCGAACGGAAAGATGAAGGTGTTCCTTTTTCCCATGCTCCATTCGAGAGTGAAATGGTGGAGAAGTAGTACGAAAATGGCTCGATGAAACCTCGGCCAGCCGGCCGAAGTGGCCGTGCGGTTAAAGGCGCTGCAGTCTGGAACCGCAAGACCGCTACGGTCGCAGGTTCGAATCCTGCCTCGGGCATGGATGTTTGTGATGTCCTTAGGTTAGTTAGGTTTAACTAGTTCTAAGTTCTAGGGGACTAATGACCTCAGCAGTTGAGTCCCATAGTGCTCAGAGCCATTTGAACCATTTTGAAACCTCGGCCAGGCACTTAAGTGTGCATTGCAGAGTAACCGTGTAGATGTAGTAGGTGTAGATCACTTGGGAATCCTGCTTCAGATTACGCTGTTGATGGACTGGTGAAGATTCTGGGTGCGGAGATAAACACATTTCTACAATAGTCTTTCATCTGGAAAAACTCTGAAAGTTTCTATCAAGGGGTCCACTATGGCCAAAGGTATAGCTGGTTTGTGATTAAGTTTTTCACCATTCCACTGTGGTCTGTTGTGTTCGCACCTTGAAACACTTCTGGAGGGCACAGATCATGAATGGGTTCATTGTATGTTGAAGAAAGGTGAAATAAACCTCCGTATACAGCTTTTCTCATATCTTCTACGAGACTAATATTTTGCCTTATGTCCATCCCACAATTATTTTCAATTTTACTTTTCAGTCGTCGCCGCGTCTTACTGATTCTTTTTTGTACATGACCTGTGCAACCCAGTTTAGTGACAGTTTCATTTCCTACGTATGGATTCTCTTCCTAATTTGGTTTGAAAGCTTTTCAGTCACCATATCTCAAATAACCGATGAATCTTCCATTCTTCACCTCTTCTGATTCTTGGTAAATATTCACGCCCACACATTTTTTTAAATGGATGAATAAACAGGAAGTAAGGCAATAATATATATATGTCTTGTGTACTACTGGATAGGGGAAATTCCACAGATAAAAATCAATGAAAAAAAAGAAAAAAACAAAAAAAATACGAAACAAAAATTGAAAATTCCATGGTTTCAACTGGTGTTACAAGACAAAATATCTTATTCTTCTTCCATAGAAGTATCTAACAACGTGCATAATTCAGTAGGCTCTGATTTTGGACATTCAGAGCGAGGACACGTACCAGTAGCATAAATCTGCATTCAATACACTCTAAGGAATTCGGCCGCAAAGCCAATCTGATGTTACTGTAGTATGCGAAGAGATGATACCATAGGCCAGTGGTTACATTTTCTGAGGGATAATAACAAAGATATCAATTGTGTTTCTGTCAGGAAACTATACTATTTTTAAAAGATCGCTATTTCATAAGACTGAAATTCTGATACGCCAGTATGGCGATGACGAATACACGCTTTCACTGTGCGTTCACCGCGATGTCGCCAAACACGGATGCGACCATCATGATGCTGTAAACAGAACCTGGATTCATCCGAAAAATGACATTTTCCCATTCGTTCACACAGGTTCGTCGTTTAGTACACCATCGCAGGCGCTCTTGTCTCTGATGCAGCGTCAATGGTAACCGTAGCCATGGTCTCCGAGCTGATAGTCCATGCTGCTGCAAACGTCGTCGAACTCTTCGTGCAGATGGTTGTTGACTGGAAACGTCCCCATCTGTTGACTCAGAGATCGAGACTTGGCTGCACGATCCGTTCCAGCCATGCGGATAAGATGCCTGTCCACTCGACTGCCAGTGATACGACGCCGTGGGGATCCAGCATGGCGTTCCGTATTACCCTCCTGAACCCACCGATTCCACATTCTGCTAACAGTCATTGGATCTCGACCAACGCGAGCAGAAATGTTTTGATACGATAAACCGCAATCGCGGTAGGCTACAATCCGACATATATCAAAGTCGGAAACGTGATGGTACGCATTTCTCCTCCTTACACGAGGCATCACAACAACGTTTCGCCATACAACGCCGGTCAACTGCTGTTTGTGTATGAGAAATCGGTTGGTAACTTTCCTCTCGTCAGCATGTTGTAGGTGTCGCCACCGTCGCAAACTTTGTGTGAATGCTCTGGAAAGTTAATTATCTGCATATCACAGCATCTTCTTACTGTCGGTTACATTTCGCGTCTGTAGCACGTCATTTTCGTGGTGTAGAAATTTTAATGTCCAGTAGCGTATTTTTAAATAATTTCAAGTCGCATTTTAGGAAAAACAGCCACGACAACTTAAGTGGGAGAGGAGGAAAATCCTATCATAGATGCAAGGGCAGCTTGTTGTCGGGCTCTGAAGGCGTGGACGCCATTACCATTTACCCCCACCCCCACCCCCACCCCCTGCCTGACAGGCGACAGATTCTTGTCCTGCTGCTGAGGAGAAGACGGAAAAATGTTGGAGCTCGACTCTTCTTCATGTGGATCACGCGTCGCCAGATGTGGCAAAGAGGTCCGGCGCAATATTTAGTTTTGACAGCTGCAGGAAGTAGTATTGACAGTGCGGACGAAACATGTCGACTTCTCTTTCGGTTGCCTGCTAAACTCCTCTTCCTCTTTCTCCATTTCTGATTCACATAGAAATATTTTACTTTGTCCTTATCCTGCATTTTCTGTTTCTATAGCAGTTTCAGAAGGTAACAAATGTCCTCCACCCTTTGGTTTTCTAATAGTATGTTTATGATACAAATTATTACACCGATATTACATGGGGCTCATTCTCCAAGAGACCTACCTATATTTCTTGCAGAGTAAGCACATACATACAGAAATGCTGCCGTTTTACAGCTAATTCTAGTTTAAAAAATCTTGATGTCTGGAAATAATGATTATAGAGTAATTACTAAAAAAAGTATAATTTGTTCCAAAGCTAACCTGTTTAAACTTCACACTTGTATGATTATCACGCATTCATTCAATTTACCTTATGTCATGGTAAAAATTCTACTTGCCTTTGACATTTGTGAGAAGTGAAACCACTGTTATCTTTAGCGCAATTTATATTGGCCTTATAATACTTGACAACTTCCTAACCCCTTACCTGGAAAGTAATTTTTTGCCTGTCATTCCCACTGAAGGAGAAGTGTACCAAACGTCTTCCACAGCTACTTCTGAAATGCTAAAATTGTAGCAAACGGCCTTAAGAAATTGATTCACACTTCATTAGGCATACAACTCAGATATTTTACACTCATCCGCTACAGATCATAAGCTACAATAGGCAAAACTGCTATATATATTATACTTCCTTTATTTACTTAATACAACGCAATGAGCACAACACTCGTAAGACAGAGACTGACACAAAGTAAGAGAATCTCGTGAGAGACTATTATGCATGATCTTTTGAAGATTAAAGGTACTTCGACTAAACATTAGTCTCTGATGCTGTGGTGAACAGACACTTTCATATAGATAGTGAATAACTGCCACTCGTATTTATTTTTCTCAGTGTGCTCACTGGGTGACACACTTAAAAAGTCAATGCTCTTAGGATGAACAGAATATCCTTTTGGTTTCACCTGACTTAGCAAAAAAATAGTGTTGCGGTGTACGCAACGTGGACTGTGGGATATTGATGAATGTTGTCGGCCGTTTCACAATGTTGTGATTCAATAGTCTGAAAATCCGTGAGATTCTGAAGAGTTCTTTACCTTACGAGTTAAGGTTTTAATTGATTTCTGTTGTAATCGAAAAGCAAACACAGTTCCCATTTGCTAGGTATCCACTCATTCCTGATGAAAGCGATACTAAATATACGTCTGTACCCCTCCCCCTCCTTTTCCATCGATCATATACCGGAGGGCTACATCCGTCCAACCTCCAAATCAATCTCTGACAGCGCAGGAGAAAATGTCACAAGTAAATACATAACTTGTTTCCTTCGACGTCTTCCACATCGTATTCCCTGCCTATCTATCTGGCTTTTCACACAAATGTTTGAGCTAACCGATAAATTCTTGGTCATTTTACAGGCAGTTCTATTTGAAACGAACCTAACGCTAGTCAAACTTCAGTGATTACATGACAGGCAGCAAGAGAAGTGTGTCTTGATTTCAAATATACACAATAAGAGAAAAACAATAAATAACGTACTACCAAAGAATGATACAAATGGGACGGAAATAGGTAGAGGTTAAGTACATGTTCAGACAGAAAAATGGTCACAGTTGCAGAAAAATGGGCTGGAAGATAATAACCGTCTCAAACGGGGAACCCAAGCGAGATAACGCCGTGGTCGCCACACTGGATTTGCGTTCGGGAGCACGACGATCCAGAGCCGCGTCGGCCATCCGTGATTGCCCAAAATCGCTTAAGGCAAATGTCGGGATGGTTCCTCTGAAAGTGCAGTTCCAATTTCCCTCTCCGTCTTCCCCTAAACCGAACTTCTGCTTCAACTGTAATGACTTGGCTGCAGACGGGACGTTAAACGCGAATCTCCTCCTACTCGACATGGCGAGAGTTTCTGCTTCTTGTATTCGTACCTCGAAAACGCTGTTTTTTCGTGCAAGGTCACCTGATCTCTCCCCAGTCGAGAACGTTTGGAGCATTATGGGCAGGGCCCCCCAAGCAGCTCGAGCATTTGGCAATCTAATGCGACAATTGGGCAGAATATGGCGCGAGATCCCTCAGTAGGACATCTATCAACTGAAGTATTTCTTCTGCTACCCATGGCTTCTTCGCAGCTACCTTCTTTGTACCTACGTTTTCCTTCCCAACTTCTGTGATGGCGCTTTTTAGAGATGTCCATTCCTCTTCAACTGTACTGCCTACTGCGCTATTCCTTATTGCTGTATCTATAGCGTTAGAGAACTTCAAACGTATCTCGTCATTCCTTAGTACTTCCGTATCCCACTTCTTTGCGTATTGATTTTTCCTGACTAATGTCTTGAACTTCAGCCTACTCTTCATCACTACTATATTGTGATCTGAGTCTATATCTGCTCCTGGGTACGCCTTACAATCCAGTATCTGATTTCGGAATCTCTATCTGACCATGATGTAATCTAATTGAAATCTTCCCGTATCTCCCGGCTTTTTCCAAGTATACCTCCTCCTCTTGTGACTCTTGAACAGGGTATTCGCTATTACTAGCTGAAACTTGCTACAGAACTCAATTAGTCTTTCTCCTCTTTCATTCCTTGTCCCAAGCGCATATTCTCCTGTAACCTTTTCTTCTACTCCTTCCCCTAGAACTGCATTCCAGTCGCCCATGACTATTAGATTTTCGTCCCCCTTTACATACTGCATTACCCTTTCAATATCCTCATACACTTTCTCTATCTGTTCATCTTCAGCTTGCGACGTCGGCATGTATACCTGAACTATCGATGTCGGTCTTGGTGTGCTGTCAATTCTGACTAGAACAACCCGGTCAGTGAACTGTTCACAATAACACACCCTCTGCCCTACCTTCCTATTCATAACGAATCCTACACCTGTTATACCATTTTCTGCTGCTGTTGATATTACCCGATACTCATCTGACCAGAAATCCTTGTCTTCCTTCCACTTCACTTCACTGACCCCTACTATATCTATATTGAGCCTTTGCATTTCCGTTTTCAGATTTTCTAGTTTCCCTACCGCGTTCAAGCTTCTGACATTCGACGCCCCGACTCGTAGAACGTTATCCTTTCGTTAATTATTCAATGTTTTTCTCATGGTAACCTCCCCCTTGGCAGTCCCCTCCCGGAGATCCGAATCGGGGACTATTCCGGAATCTTTTGCCGATGGAGAGATCATCATGACACTTCAATTACAGGCCACATGTCCTGTAGATACACGTTACATGATGGAGGAAGTACAAACATGTTCCGGAAAAATCAGGAATACAGAAATACAAGTCGCTGAGGAATGAAATAAATAGTAAGTGCAGGGAAGCTAAGACGAAATGGCTGCAGGAAAAATGTGAAGACATCGAAAATGATACGATTGTTGGAAGAACAGACTCAGCATACAGGAAAGTCAAAACCTCCTTTGGTGACATTAAAAGCAACGGTGGTAACATTAAGTGTGCAACGGGAATTCCACTGTTAAATGCAGAGGAGAGAGCAGATAGGTGGAAAGAATACATTGAAAGCCTCTATGAGGGTGAAGATTTGTCTGATGTGATAGAAGAAGAAACAGGAGTCGATTTAGAAGAGATAGGGGATCCAGTATTATAATCGGAATTTAAATGAGCTTTGGAGGACTTACGGTCAAATAAGGCAGAAGGGATAGATAACATTCCATCAGAATTTCTAAAGTCATTGGGGGAAGTGGCAACAAAACGACTGTTCACGTTGGTGAGTAGAATATATGAGTCTGGCGATATACCATCTGACTATCGGAAAAGCATCATCCTCACAATTCCGATGACGGCAAGAGCTGACAAGTGCGAGAATTATCGCACAATCAGCTTAACAGATCATGCATCGAAGCTGCTTACAAGAATAATATACCGAAGAATGGAAAAGAAAATTGAGAATGCGCTAGGTGACGATCAGTTTGGCTTTAGGAAAAGTAAAGGGACGAGAGAAGCAATTCTGACGTTACGGCTAATAATGGAAGCAAGGCTAAAGAAAAATCAAGACACTTTCATAGGATTTGTCGACCTGGAAAAAGCGTTCGACAATATAAAATGGTGGAAGCTGTTCTAGATTCTGAAAAACGTAGGGGTAAGCTATAGGGAGAGACGGGTCATATACAATACGTTCAACAACCAAGAGGGAATAATAAGAGTGGACGATCAAGAACGAAGTGCTCGTATTAAGAAGGGTGTAATACAAGGCTGTAGCCTTTCGCCCCTACTCTTCAATCTGTACACCGAGGAAGCAATGATGGACATAAAAGAAAGGTTCAGGAGTGGAATTAAAATACAAGGTGAAAGGATATCAATGATACGATTCGCTGATGACATTGCTATCTAGAGTGAAAGTGAAGAAGAATTAAATGATCTGCTGAACGGAATGAACAGTCTAATGAGTACACAGTATGGTTTGAGAGTAAATCGGAGAAAGACGAAGGTAATGAGAAGTAGTAGAAATGAGAACAGCGAGAAACTTAACATGAGGATTGATGTCACGATGACAATGAAGTTAAGGAATTCTGCTACCTAGGCAATAAAATAACCAATGACCGACGGAGCAAAGAGGACATCAAAAGCAGACTCGCTATGGCAAAAAAGGCATTTCTGGCCAAGAGAAGTGTAATAATATCTAATACCGGCCTTAATTTGAGGAAGAAATTTCTGAGGATGTACGTCTGGAGTACAGCATTGCATGTTAGAGAAACATGGACTGTGGGAAAACCGGAACAGAAGAGAATCGAAGCATTTGAGATGTGGTGCTATAGACGAATGTTGAAAATTAGGTGTACTGAGTGTACTGATAAAGTAATGAATGTGGAGGTTCTACGTAGAATCGGAGAGGAAAGGAATATGTGGAAAACACTGATAAGGAGAAGGGTCAGGATGACAGGACATCTGCTAAGACATGAGGGAGTGACTTCCATGGTACTAGAGGGAGCTGTAGAGGGCAAAAACTGTAGAGAAAGACAGAGATTGGAATACGTCAAGCAAATAATTGAGGACGTAGGTTGCAGTTGCTACTCTGAGATGAAGAGGTTAGCACAGGAAAGGAATTCGTGGCGGGCCGCATCAAACCAGTCAGTTGACTGATGATCAAAAAAAAAAAAAAAAAAAAAAAAAAAAAAAAAGGACGTCTATCATCTCTGACAATCTGTCTCAAGCCGAATAACTGCTTGCATAAGTACCAAAGGTGGACCAAAGGTGGACAAAAGCGTTACTGATGTGCTCAATTTATGAAGCTCTTTCTCTTGGATGCAGCACACAGGTTTTCTGAAATTGTAACCATTTGTTTGTCTGTAAATGTACGTCTCACCTACCAGTTTCTGTCCCATTCAGATTTTTTCCTGGTGCGTCGTTTGTATTTGTCTTAATGTGTAAGCAAACAAATACTGGAATAAATTTTAGACTCATGTTAGGAAAAGTAGAGATGAAATGAGGTAAAAGGGATAAGAAAATAGTACTAGGACGTAACCACTTCCAGAGCTCATGAACTCAGTTGCTTTAAGGACAAATACGTAAAAGAAAGTTAAAAATGAATGATCTGTTACAAGAAAATTTGTCGGGGAATGTGAAGGCATGAGAGAGGTTGTTCAGAATTTATGCCTGATAATGCAAGCAAGACGTTTTTAAAAAAGTCATGAAATTTTTTCTCACTGGCACAAACATTCGACAGGATAAAATGGTCGCAGATGTTGTGAATCCTCATATAAATAAGTACGCGCTTTAAGGATAGAAGGGTAGCATACAATATGTATTGTAAACGAACTAACAGGTTGCAATAGGAAGGTAAGACAAGATAGAAATGCCTACATTAGAAAGAACATATGGCAAGAATGAAATTTTTTCCTGTATTGTTAATACGTTTTTTTATTTCATTTTGAAATGATAGGAATCACGTCATCTGTCCAGTTGGCTTTCGCTGAAACTACAAAATTTCTCCGAAAAATGTTTTCCGAATTTGAAAAACTGTTCCAAGACGCAACAGTGGCATGTGCCTAGAAAAGAACTTATGATCAAGTAGAAATGTATTGTATCGACTAAATCTACGTTAGTCTATTGCTACGTTGTTACACTATGACATACCTATAACCAGTATGTGAAATCAAATGAACAATAAGTATTATCAAAAACTAGACACTAGTTGAAAACATTTGAAAGAGAAGCTATCGACAAATAACACAAATTTCCGTTTCCCAGTTAGCAAAGATTGTTAAGACATAAAATATACACAGTTCATTGCAAGCATCACATATTCCATGGGAGAAGACCTTCCGTCTCAAGGTAGAAGATGGAGCACGGCTGACGAAGTACAGTTTACCCGTGCACAAGTTATGTTACAAATTTTTAAAATATGCAGAATTTTACTCAGCACAAAATTTGGTAACTGAAGAATTAACATTATCCTGCAAATAACTGTAATATATTACACAAGAGTTAAATATTTGTAACTCATAATATTTACAAACACTGCACAGAACACAATCTCAGGTGACGGTCACTGGATTGAAACACCGAGCTGGAAACGTCGTGAATTTCTAGGTCGCCCTCATCTAAGGGCTCTCCCATATTTTAAGTGCACGACACATCACTCTCAACACAACATGGTACGTGTAGTAATTTACACCTTTAGAAACTGCGACTGCTGAGCAGTTGGTAAAGATCCCTGACAGTTGAAACAGATAGAGGCAATTTCAGCAGAAATATTCTGCAAACTGTAGATTATTTCTTGTCCGATTTAATTTTAAATTCATGGAACATCTCTGTATGTAAATGTATGTGTATGTGTGAAAAGAAATTTTTGTATAAATAATTTAATACATTCAGAAAGACATTTTTAGTTGAAAAATAGTCATAATTTTAAAGCTGTCTTAAACAAAGGTAAAATAATTTTGAGACATATCCTCCGGGTAATTAATTGCGCATACAATATTTTTCACGATTTCATTGCATTTATGCGGAGGTGTAGGAAAATCATGTAGAACAGCTTGTATGCACTGATAGTGTGAGTAAAGATCAGACCTGCCTGATGAGGAAAAAACGACAAACAAGTACTGACGAAACGTCCCTTTGTAGGGCGCTGCCGGTACCAAGAGGGAACATCTACACGGGAACTTTCAGTACAATGGTCTGACTGAACGCATAAACAAATGAAGCGAAGTACTTCCACAGAGCTGGCAATTACTGCTCTATATATGAGGAAAATAATTTACAAACTCTTCTGTAAATCCAGAGTGTAGATGTCCAACAGGGGGAGGACATTTTAAATAGATAATGAATCCCAACAGGAAAAGCATAGGCATCCTCCTTTATGCAGCACTGTCTCCGTGGCACTTCACAGTGTTCAATTAAACAACACGGGAACATACTAAAATGAACCAAATTACGTACAAGAAACATTACTCAAATCAACTCATAACGCAGGTAATTTTATATGAATGTTATCCCACTGCATAGGTTATAGGGCTTGCTGCAGCTGTTTTACCAAGGTGATCGAGAGAGAGATACATTTCTCTTAATAATTGTACAGAACCCATCCATGAGTGACGAACCCTGACGACGTGTGGTGGCTTCAGTGACTTAATGATAACAGCAGCCCACAGTTGGGTTATCACGGGGAGACCAGAGGAACATGTGGTTTTTGAAGAGGAAAAGCAACCTTTTCGTAGTTACGAGGGTAAGTCTTGGTGACTAAATGGTATCCCCAGTGTTGCCTTGTTGTGCTGCTAGAGTGATCGTCTGAAAGGAAGGGGAAACTGCAGCAGTTATTTTTGTCGAAGACATGTTACTCATCTGTATGTGTAAATGATGATGACATCCTATTAGGTTCAATACTGACGAGGTAAAGTATTCATCCATTTGAATCTCTGGGTGGGTACTACTCAGGAGGATATCGTCATCAGGACACACTGGACTCGCATTAGCCAGCCGGAGTGGCCGAGCGGTTCTAGGCGCTACAGTCTGGAACCGCGCGACCGCTGCGGTCGCAGGTACGAATCCAGCCTCGGGCATGGATGTGTGTGATGTCCTTAGGTTAGTTAGGTTTAAGTAGTTCTAAGTTCTAGGGGACTTATGACCTCAGCAGTTGAGTCCCATAGTGCTCAGAGCCATTTGAACCATTTGGACTCGCATTCGGGAGGGCGACGGTTCAATCCTGTCGTAACTGCGACCAGAACGGTAGCAGGATAGCAATGACGGAAAGAGCGGCGGGACCCGCGGAGAGGCCGGCGAACAACAACACAACGGGAGAGGACGGACACGACCAATGAAGGACAAAACGAATACAACAAGACTGGACAACGGAGTCACAAGGAATTAAACACGTCCATTCGTACACAGAACAAGTAAGTAAGCTGCCTAGCGTATAGCGAGGTGTCAACTGACATAAGCGAGATTACACTCCCTTGAGCAACCAATGGTTGCACCAAGTGGTGAACCGGTCAAGATGGGATTGGAGAAGGTGTTGGGAGCGCTGCAGGGTGGGGAGAGGGCAAGGAAGGCGGTGTCATCGGCGTACTGGAAAGGTGGATAGGGGGTGAAGGCGGCGGCATGTCCGCCGTATACAAAAGGTACAGAAGAGGGGAGAGGACGGAACCTTCGGGCACACCAGCGGAGGGGAAAAAGGTGTAAGAATCCATGTTATGGATGGTGACGTAGGAAGGACGTTGGGAAAGAAAGGACCCGATCAGACTGACGTAGTTAAGAGGAAGGGCGAAGGTTTGGAGCTTGAAGAGGAGACCAGAACGCCACACATGCTCATAGGCGCGTTCGAGGTCGAGGGAGAGGAAGATAGCGGAGCGACGGGAATTGAGCTGTTCCAAGAGGACAACAGCCTTCTCATGCCTGCATTATCATATTTTTAATAAAATATCATTTTCTCGCTTCACATATGTCATCTATTCTCTCTCTCAGTCTTTCAGAAACATTCACACCACCAAAACAGATTGATAATTTTCCAGGATTCTCTTAACTACGTCAGAAATCTGTGGCAATGAAACTAAAGAAAATTCCAGAAAATTAGACTATGTGAACCTATCCTCTTGATTTCACTTTCACCTGATACTATAGACGTTACAGTCCCTACACGGTTTCACGATGCCAACGCGGTTATGATGTGTTTTAGTTAAAATTTTATATCTCCGGATGTACTGAAGTTATTGATTTGAAATTTTAACAGAATGGTTGTGTTATTCATAAAATTTGGTACACTAAGTATGAAAAATATCGGTTAGCATCTAATAATGGTACTTCAGAATGATACAGAGTATGTGTAACTCATTGCAGGCAGCGTTAAGCAAGTACAACGCTCGCCCGGCGCAGTAGTCAGCGTCAGCTGTGCGAGAGTGAGAACCAAAACACGCCCCCCTCCTGGCTCCACGCCAAGCTACTTTTTGAGTGCAAGGAGGAAACTCATAATAATTTGCTACGTTACAAGCAGTTGCCAGACGTGAAAAAAAACGAAGAAATGTGAAAAAATGTAAGTCTTTCAATAGCTTTACTTGTAAAACCAATGTTGACTGGTAAAGAAGCGCACAAAATGGAACAAAAACGTATGGAACAACAAATATGCAAAATGCAGCGAACTCCTTGTGATGCTCTCTCTCCGCCAGAAGACTGGATGGAGTGTGGATAATGCCATGTATGGTGGTAAGGGGACTGCTCAAACTGGGAAGGAGGAAGTATTTGTATATGATTTTCATCGATTAAAATGACTCATCTAGAACTATATTAATTGTTAACACACTAAAATTTCATTAAGTAATATTCAGTAACAAACAGACAGCAGTTTTTAATTTAAGAGTGCAGAGAAGACCGACGTTAGTTGGTATAGGCACTATTGACATACCCTGGAATTACACTGCTGCCATCGATCTCGAGGGAAGTAACGGTGCGACATCTACCGTAACTTCAGTCTGCTTCGAAGCGTCACGGGATAAGAACCCCTGCTTAATCTCTATTCTGAATAGTGAGTAAAGTTTTTCGTCGTAAATGTTATTATCCTGGTAAACCTGTAGATCGGATTGAGGAGTTACTGGTAACAGTTTCCGAAAGATTGTTTAACTGCTGTTGCATACAAGTATCATAATCTTTTGTTTCTGTTGTTTCGGATTGCGTGGTCTCCATTTCATTTTTGATATCACAACGGTGCTGGTTGCCATAGTCAGGTATGTGGCAGTTGCTACATCTAAGGCAACTCGCCCCACTCATAAGCCAACCAAGCACTCCATTACCTATCATTAAAAGAAGAAATATTTTCTGTGACAATGAATAAATACACATCACTCCAGAAGAAATTCGTCTTTTCCCCCAGTCAGACCACAGTATCAGTTCAACCACGGTAGAAAAAAAATCCCAGGAAACATCGATTCGAATTTTCTTCAACGGATTTTGATGACGGCATGCAAGATATTAACGATGCCTGTAATGACAGCAGCTTTGCTTTCCTTAATGACAGTTCAGAGGCTTTGGACCCTCTCCATAGCGAAGAGCGTCCACCCTCAGTCTCCTGCCTAGACGAAGATGAAGGTTCTCATTCGACACTCCCTACAAATGCTGGAGAACCTCAAAAACATTCCGAGAGGTCACATTGAACAAGGCTAGCAGTGAATTCCCCACAATCTCAAGGGCCTCCTGAACACCTTGAACTTCATGTAAATGACTTGTTTTGGTTAAATTCCATCCCTGGCAGTACCTTGGTAAGATGGTCAAAATCGGCTCCAAGGAGATTCTCGAGTCTACGAAGGTCAAAAGGCCAAAACTGGAGATGGCGAGATGAGAAAGATTCAGCTGGAAACGACCAAAGACAAATTCTACGAAAAATGAACCTATCTGCTCAAATTTATTATATGATATTTATTACGTGATATTATTTTGTGGTACGTGGGAAAGTTGTTCCTTCTCGCCAATATGTTTTAGTAGTTTAAATAACGTCAGGTTACTAATATTTTATGTTCACTTATTACGTGTTTAAACTCTGTTATTGCTTGTTGAATATGGAGAAATTGGTTCAAATGGCTCTGAGCACTATGGGACTCAACTGCTGAGGTCACTAGTCCCCTAGAACTTAGAACTACTTAAACCTAACCAACCTAAGGACATCACACACATCCATGCCCTGGGGCACGATTCGAACCTGCGACCGTAGCAGCAGCGCGGTTCCAGACTGAAACGCCGGGAACCGCTCGGTCACTGCGGCCGTCTGAAGTTCCCTTGTAGGTTTAGGAGGTCTCTCTGGTTACTCAATCTGATTATTTTCATGTCCTTTTCTATTGCAGCAGGGTGATGTTTTCTGGCCGTACGAGTTCAACAAACATTGAATGAGTAGACTCATATTGCCACGCTCTTTTGTGCTCCTTAGACGTTATTTCATAAGTTCGTCCTGTTTGACCTACGTATTTAGCACCACAGCTGTTACAATGAGGTTGCTAAACTGATTTTTGTACAGGACAATGTGATCTTTCTTTTTTAGACTGTCCGTATAGAGCTAATGCTTTGGTACATTATTTTTATTCCTTCTTTCTTGAGGACGTTGCCAGTTCTGGGTCATTTTGTTTCTGTATGTGAGTGTGTACCAGCTTCTATGTTGTGCTGTTGCTATACAATGGTGGTGGGGTTCGTGTGTGTGTTCGTGACAGGTGTTGCAAGTATTTGGATTTTTGTGCTATTTTGCTTTTTTCTATTTTTCTGGGTTTTCTTGCATAGTTTCGTTATTACCCATTCTTGGTATTTATTCGCATTCGGAATGACAACGTTTCAAACCTGTGTCTGGCTATCGTGATTAAGGCTTCCCGTGATTTCCCTAAATCGTTTCAGGCAAATGCCTGATCAGAAGATGCCGCTGCTGGCGGAATTGTGTGAATCACCAACTGGAACTCTTGGTGATTCATACTGTTCCCCACGGAGATAAAAAGGAAGGGCATTATTTGTTGAAAAAGAGCCCTTAAGTGGGCTCAAGCAATATGAGGATATTGTGAATATGAATAGCTCTCTTTTCTTGCTCAGACAAATGGAATTTTTAATATAATGAAAAGACGAATACTGATTCTTCTGCAAAAATGATACATTCACAAGTGATGTGGCAGGGATATTTGATAAGAAATGCAGTCCAAATGAGATACAAGTGTCAGATTGGGGTGTGCCCAAACAGTCGCGTTAATAACAGTTCACCCCTCTCTGGCGCAAGGCAGGAGTATATTCTCGCATGTAAAAAATATCGTAAAGTTTCCGATGGCATCCTGCGACAGATTTTCCCTAGCGCCTTAAGCCTTTTGTCGCAGTTCGCCAATAGTTCTTGCAGGCTCTAGAGATCGAGTAACTTCCCGCTTCACCGTGTCCAACACTTGTTTAGGTAGGCTACATATCAAATTATCTCGCTGGTTAGGGCAGTTGTTGCAAATCACGAAGCTTCCGTGGCATTGCAACAGCCGTATGCTGATGTGCATGTTCCTTCTGAAAAGCACGTCACAATCTGTTGAAGAAATGTCACCATCTCGTGGTTAACAGCCTGTGTAATGTAGTGTACACCGGCTACATTACCGTGCAGAAACGCCAAATGTGATCACGAGTTGTAACTGATCACATCCGCTCACCATGGGTGTCAAACCTGCGTTTCATGGAGAGCAGCATCGCCATAATTAATGATGTGGAGTATTAGTGACTCTTAAGAGATTCTTTTTAAGCTCGAGAAGAGATTTTTTTTTTATATTTTGTAGTGAATGAAGTGATGCTGTCACCTCCTTACAGACTGCAGTTGCGTGTAGAGTCCAGTCTAGGTGATGGTCCAGAATTATCCACAAATGCTTTCCAGAATAAGAAACGGTGATTTCTGTGCTGTTGAGGAGTGCAGCTGGAAGAATTTCTAGGAACTGAGCAGTAGAAAGTATTTTGTTAGCGACAAAGTCTGATTGCCTTAAGTTTGATGAATTAAGTTTCAAACCTACGTTCTGCACCCATTCGTATAAAATAATTAAGGCTGACCAAGCGCGGAGAGGGTCTCCGCAATGGAAGACGTATTGCTACGAGACGCAAAGTCCTATAGCCTTGAGGCTAGCTGCAGAACGGAATACAGGAGATAAATATTGAGTCAGCTTCTGCGAATCTAAAAACATTGTTTTATATAAATGAAGCAACGTTACTTCTGCCTATTTAGTTAGTTCCTGATTAAAACTTTTACTTTTAGCGTAAAAAATTAAAAACCTATTGAGTTTTGCGCTCTGTAATCTGTCTCTTTTGATGGTGCTTTCACATGTTATTGACTTATAGCGCAGCCTGATTAAGAACTGGGTCTCTTATCGTAATTGCTCATAGTTTTAATGCTGCTTCTAAAGTATGTAAGTATCGATAGTCTTTCAAAAGTTCATTGTGAAAAATGTTGGCCAGTTTACGCTTGCTTCATTGTAGACTATACATTCCTGTGTATGAATTATAGCTAACATACTGAAATCTTTCATAACACTCGATGAGAATTCATATCTCCTTCCAGTCCGGAGTACGTAAATGATACGTACTGACATTTTAACAAAGCGTAAAAAAAAGCTGACCTGATAATTATCCTTGCGACTAAATGACAATAGAAATTCAAGACACGAAAGAAAACATACATGTTCATTCCAGTACAACGAAATGTTCTAGAATACTGTAAATTTGGCCCATAAATCTGGTATTTTATACAAGGCAGAATATGACTTGCCATATGCATTTCCCTCTACGAGTACCATTTAGGTAATTAGATTGTTCTATACATATTGTTATTTTCGGTTGCCGAACCTGTAAATCGATCTCAAAGATAAAACAAATTAATCTTACACTGTTGACTCTCTCACAGAATCCAGAAACGCGTCATAGAGCAGTGCTTACTGAATGTGGTTGGTTTAATGTTCTGTTTTTAGTCATCTACCACTGTTGACAATAGCTTCATTTTAAAAGGCGATCATGTGGCTTACTTCATGCGATGCAAAAGTAGCGATCCTGTTATTTCCGAAAACGAATGTGGCAACAGTACCCTTTGACATACCTTGTTTCATTCTAATCGTCCACTCATTGCAGTTTTTGCGCATGTTTACAATAAAATAATTTTAAAATAAGCATGTTCATTATTACAGTAATGATAAGTATAATAGACAAGTATCCCGATATCCAATCGTCGGTCAGTCACGCTGCCAATACTTCATAAATCACGTCACTGAATATGACTCCTGCCTCATTGACGAGGCCTTTGTACATGTATTAACAGAGTGTGGTGAATGCCGTCAACAAAGAACAACTCCACATCACAACAGTTTAACAACAGGTGACTAATTTTCTCTTAGAGTAGTTCTTAGTACCATAACAATGCCCGATGTGAAATGTACTTGGCATTTCATTCGACTCGATAAAACGGAACTGAGTGTAATACATAAGTTCTAATAAATATTCACCAACCTGCAGTCTTCTACAGTTGTTGTCCCCTGCGCAGAAAATAGTACGTAACGTGTATCCGTTACCTTGAAGCTGTGATAAATTCTTAGCGAGGAACTGACCTTTTTTTTTTTTTTTTTTTTTTTGGAAAATCTTAAATTTCTTATTGGTTTGTTTATATGGCATGCCACTCGCTTTTTATCAGCAGAACAAGAACCTGCAGAATTAGTCACAAATAATTTCCACTCTTAAACGAAATAATAAGCCGGGTATTTCCATAATTATTATCACAATGTTGTCAACTACATGTTACGGGCTATAAAAAAAGTCACTCTCAACTACGTACCCTCAGAATCAGAGTTGAAATATTAAAAGTTTTGGCTGGTTTCGTTGTCTAGTGGCTGGGGTACGTAGTTGCCGCATTACATGCCAAATACTGCTGAGTGTACAGTATACAATATGAATATACACATGAATCAAATGGTCGAAGGTTCCTATCACTCGGCAACTGCGAATTTTGAATGTAACATAGAAATTTATAAATGAAAGATTACAATGAAATGAAATCGGCAGGTACTATTTTAACGACTTTAAATGATGAGTACGATAGCAGAAGTACCTTTAAGAATGCCATTTATTACTCTAAAACACTTATTCGTGTTGATGGTCCTGCAGTTAAATAAAATATAAGTTGAGTAACAGGGAAACAATAGTTTCCTAATTCACGTAATTAGTTACGAGCAACAACATAGCTCATGAGATATTCACTTGTGAATGCATACTATGACTTAACTGTAGAGCCACGGAAATCTCACAAGCGCTCAAGCCAGCACTACGAAATATTTCTATCTCCTGCGACCAAGCGCCAACTGCTCAACAGTTCAAACAAATTTCGGGCTTGCAGCCGGTCGTCGTTTAGTATTTCGCACGCCGTCGCAGACTGGCGAAAACGTCGTCCGTTCCGCAATATATAGCGTACTGTAACTATTCAGCGCATGCGTCGAAAACTTGATAGTTGAACCACACTGCCCGCCGGCAGCGCATTCGCTGGTGGAATGGCGGAACTCAGTCGCCCTCTGCGTTGCTGTTTGCCACGGCGGTCGACGCAATCTGTTGTCTTCGATTTGAGCAAATCGTGGAGATGATGGGATTCCATGCACTGTCCAGTTGGTAGCCGCTGTCACGGTTTAACAGATTTTCCGCCAGTCGTATTTCTACGGATTCTTTAATAATGGAGTCCCAGAAAGACGTTGCTGTGGACAAAGTCATTGTTTTCTCATACTCCATTGAATGTCCAGTAGAAATACAATGTTCAGCAATAGCGGACTTGCTTGGCTGCAAAAGGCGGGTGTAACGTTGATGTCCAGTGCAGCGTTCTTTCACGGTGCGTGTGGTTTGACCTATGTAAGCCATACCACATTGGCACAGTATCTTGTAAATTCCGGCCTTTCATAGTAACAGATTGTCCTTAACTGATCCCACAAGGTCCGCAATCTTCGATGGTGGCCGGAAAACCACTTTTACCTGAAATTTTCGGAGGATTCTTGCTATTTCAAACGACGCCATTGATCTCTGGTACGGCACATTTTAGTATCTTACTCCTATCCATTCGTTGTATAATTACGTTTTCACCATCAAGCCTTCTGTCGATAAATGCTTTATCTTTCGCTCTGTCATTTGTGCTGCAAGACCAGTCTTTATTCAACGATGCTTGAACAAATTCCTTATATGTTTTACATGTCTTACTGACCCCTGATCCCCATGCTTTTGCTCCTCCTTCTAACCTGCTGTTCACGTATTAGACTATCTGCTGTTCCGTCATTTTTCAGGAATGATGCCATCAAACTACCTATTGAAGACTACCACATGTATAGTTCCCTTATTATGGAAATGATGGAACTCATACGCATTGGAGTGATTGTCTATGTCACTTACATGATCGATACCTTTCTTTCACTATTGTTCGCTCCAAATTTCTAGTTTTTGTTCAAGCTCATTTTCTATTTGGTCTTGCAACTCAGGAAGTACTTCTTGTTCTATTTCTCTGTTTATCCTACATCACACTCGTGTCATCTTTACAAGTCGATTCTACATATGTGGTGTCACAACAAAGGATTTCATAGTCAACCATTCCATTTATTTCTAATTTACAAATTTCTAATTTTTACCCCTCCCCCCCCCCCCCCCCCCCGAACCATGGATCTTCCCATTGGTGGGAAGGTTTGCGTGTCTCAGCGGTACAGATAGCCGTACCGTAGGTGCAACCACAACGGAGGGGTATCTGTAGAGAGGCCAGACAAACGAGTGGTTCCGGAAGAGGGGCAGCAGAATTTTCAGTAGTTGCAGGTGCGACGGTCTCGATGATTGACTGATCTGGCCTTGTAACACTAACCAAAACGGCCTTTCTGTGCTGGTTCAAAATGTTCAAATTTGTGTGAGATCTTACGGGACTCAACTGCTAAGGTCATCAGTCCCTAATCTTACACACTACTTATCCTAAATTATCCTAACGACAAACACACAGACCCATGCCCGAGGGAGGACACTGTGCTGGTTCTGCGAACGGCTGAAATTAAGGGGACACTACAGCCATAATTCTTCCCGAGGGCATGCAGCTTTACTGTATGGTTAAATGATGATGGCGTCCTCTTGGGTAAAATATTCCGGAGGTAAAATAGTCCCACATTCGGATCTCCGGGCGGGGACTACTCAAGAGGACGTCGTTATCAGGAGAAAGAAAATTGGCGTTCTACGGATCGGAGCGTGGAATGTCAGATCCCTTAATCGGGCAGGTAGGTTAGAAAATTTAAAAAGGGAAATGGATAGGTTGAAGTTAGATACAGTGGGAATTATCGAAATTCGGTGGCAGGAGGAACAAGACTTGTGGTCTGGTGAGATTGTAAATACAAAATGAATTAACGTTAATGCAGGATTAGGTATAATAATGAACAAAAAAACAGGACTGCGCGTAAGCTACTACCAACAGCATAGTGAATGCATTATTGTGGCCAATATAGACACGGAACCCACTGTTTATATGCCAACTAGCTCCGCAGATGACGTAGAGACTGATGAAGTGTATGATGAGGTAAAAGCAATAATTCAGATAGTGAGAGGAGACGAAAATTTAACAGTCATGGGTGACTGGAATTCGATAGTAGGAAAAGGAAGAGAAGGAAACGTAGTAGGTGAATATGGAATGGGGGTAAGGAATGAAAGAGGAAGCCGCCTGGTAGAGTATAACTTAATCATAGCTAACACTTGGATCAAGAATAATAAAAGAAGTTTCTATACCTGGAAGAGGCCAGGAGAAATCTCGAAGGTTTCAGATAGATTATATGGTGGTAAGACAGAAATTTCGGAACCAGGTTTTAAATTGTAAGACATTTCCTTGGGCAGATGTGACTCTGAACTGTAGATTAAAACTGAAGAAACTGCTAACAGGTGGGAATTTAAGGAGATGGGATCTGGATAAACTGACAGAACCAGAAGTTGTAGAGATTCAGGGAGAACATTAGGGAACGATCGACAGGAATGGGGGAAAGAAATACAGTAGAAGAAGAATGAGTAGCTTTGAGGGATGAAATAGTGAAGGCAGCAGGGGTTCAAGTAGGTAAAAAGACGTGGAGTAACAGAAGATACATTGAATTTAATTGATGAAAGGAGAAAATATAAAAATTCAGTAAATTAAGAAGGCAAAAAGAAATACAAACGTCTCAAAAATGAAATCGACAGGAAGCGCAAAATGGCTGAGCAGGCATGGCTACAGGACAAATGTAAGGATGTGAAGGCATCTCTCACTAGGGGTAAGAGGGATACGGCCAACAGGAAAATAAAAAAGAGACTTTGGGGGAGGGGGAACCACTTATATGAATAGCAAGAGCTCAGATGGAAACCCAGTTCTAAGCAAAGAAGGGAAACAGAAAAGTGGAAGGAGTATAAAGACGGTCTGTACAAGGTTGATGTGCTTGAGGACAATATTATGGAAAAGTAAGTGGATGTAGATGAAGATTAAATGGGAGATATGATACTGCGTGAAGAGTTTGACAGAGCAGGTAAAGACCTAAGCCGGAACAAGGCCCCAGGGGTAGACAACATTCTATTAGAACTACTGATAGCAATGGTAAAGTCAGCCCTCACAAAACTACACCATCCGTTGAGTAAGATGTTTGAGACAGGTGAAATACCCTGAGACCTCAAGAAGAATATAATAACTCCAATCCCAAAGAAAGTAGGTTTTGACGGATGTGAAAATTACCGAACTATCAGTTTAAGAAGCCACGGCTGCAAAATACTAACACGAATTCTTTAGAGACGAATGGGAAAACTGGCACAAGCCAGCCTCGGGGAAGATCAGGTTGGATTCCGTAGAAATGTTGGAACACGTGAGACAATTATGACCCTACGACTTATCTTAGAAAATAGATTAAGGGAAGGCAAATTTACGTTTCTAGCATTTGTAGACTTAGAGAAAGCCTTAGACAATGTTGACTGGAATACTCTCTTTCAAATTCTGAAGGTGGGAGGGTTACAATACAGAGAGCGAAAGGCTATTTACAATTTGCACAGAAACCAGAATCTAGTTATATGAGTAGGTAGGCATGAAAGGGAAGTACTGGTTGGTAAAGGATGTGAGACAGGGTTGTAGCCTCTCTGCAATGTTATTCAATCTGTATGTTGTGCAAGCAGTAAAAGAAAGAAAAGAAAAATCCGGAGAAGGAATTAAAATCCATGGAAAAGAAATAAAAACTTTGAGGTTCGACGATGGCATTGTAATTCTGTCGGAGACAGCAAAGAACCTGGAAGAGTAGCTGAACAGACGGGACAGTGTCTTGAAAGGAGGAGATAAGATGATCATCAACAAAATCAAGATAATGGAATGTAGTCGAATTAAGTCGAGTGATGCTGAGGAAATTAGATTAGGAAATGAGACGATCAAAGTAGTAAATGAGTTTTGCTATTTGGGGAGCAAAATAACTGATTATGGTCGAAGTGGAGAGGATATAAAATGTAGACTACCAATGGCAAGAAAAAAGTTCCTGAAGAAGAGAAATTTGTTAACCTCGAGTATAGATTTAAGTGTCAGGAATTCGTTTCTGAAAGTATTTGTATGGAGTGTGACCATGTATGGAAGTGAAACGTGGACGATAAATAGTTTGGACAAGAAAAGAATAGCAGCTTTTGAAATGTGGTGCTAGAGAAGAATGCAGATTAGATGGGTAGATCACATAACTAATGAGGAGGTATTGAATAGAATTAGAGAGAAATTTGTGGCACACGTTGAACAGAAGAAGGAATCGGTTAGTAGGGCATGTTCTGAGGCATCAAGGAATCACCAATTTAGTATTGGAGGGTCATATTCCTTGACTTCCGGAAAGCGTTTGACTCGGTTCCCCAGTGCAGACTCCTAACTCAGGTACGAGCATATGGGATTGGTTCCCAAGTATGTGAGTGGCTCGAAGACTTCTTTAGTAATAGATCCCGGTACGTTGTCCACGATGGTGAGTGTTCATTGGAGGTGAGGGTATCATTTGGAGAGCCCCAGGGAGGTGTTGTAGATCCGCTGTTGTTTTCTATCTACATAAATGATCTTTCGGATAGGGTGGATAGCAGGGTGCGGCTGTTTGCGTATGATGCTGTGGTGTACGGGAAGGTATCGTCGTTGAGTGACAGTAGGAGGATACAAGATGACTTGGACAGGATTTGTGATTGGTGTAAATAATGGCAGCTAACTCTAAATATCGATTATTGTAAATAAATGCAGATGAATAGGAAAAAGAATCCTGTAATGTCTGAATACCCCATTAGTAGTGTAGTGCTTGACACAGTCACGTCGATTATATATTTGGGCGTAACATTGCAGAGCGATATGAACTAGGACAAGCATGTAATGGCAGCTATTGGGAATGCGGATAGTCGTCTTTCGTTCAATGGTAGAATTTTGGGAACATGTGGTTCATCTGTAAAGGAGACCGCTTATAAAACACTAATACGACCTATTCTTGAGTACTGCTCGAGCGTTTCGGATCCCTATCAGGTCGGATTGAGGGAGGACATAGAAGCAATTCAGAGGCGAGATGCTAGATTTGTTACTGGTAGGTTTGATCATCACGCGAGTGTTCCGGAAATGCTGCAGGAACTCGGGCGGGAGTCTCTAGAGGAAAGAAGGCGTTCTTTTTGTGAATCGCTACTGAGGAAATGTAGAGAACCAGCATTTGAGGCTGACTGCAGTACAATTCTACTGCCGCCAATTTACATTTCGCGGAAAGATCACAAAGATAAGAGAAGAGAGATTAGGGCTCGTACAGAGGCATATAGGCAGTCATTTTTCCCTCTTTCTGTTTGGGAGTGGAACAGGGAGGGAATATGATAGTTGTGGTACGAGGTTCCCTCCGCCACGCACTGTATGGTGGATTGCGGAGTGTGTATGTAGATGTAGATGTAGATGTAGAGGGCAGTGTGGAGGGTAAAAATCGTAGACGGAGACCAAGAGATGAATACACTAAGCAGACTCAGAAGGATGTTGGTTGCAGTAGGTACTGGGAGATGACGAAGCTTGCACAGGATAGAGTAGCATGGGGAGCTGCATCAAACCAGTCTCTGGACTAAAGACCACAACAACAACACTTTTTTACCTCATTCTTTTGTTTCATATTCTATTTTCTTACTACATCCTTCAGTTTTAGATTCTAGATTTGTAATCTTTTGTTCCAAAGCATCGAACTTGGCATTAATTTGAGATATTGCTACACTGACTACATTTAACTACTTATATATTTTGTTACTTAATTCTTTCTTATTTTGTTTTAATGTTTTACTTACTACTTTCTGTAGATGCAAAATTAATTTTAGCATAGCCTTTATATCCTGATCATCGTTCTGAGTTGGTAAAGTGTCAGCTTATGCTTTACCATGACTTAATGAATGTAACTCAACTATTGGCTCAGTAATAATGTCAATGTAATAGTCATTTCTTCTGGCATCGTCATTCCAATCAATCATTAGCTTTTGACTAACTACAAGTTTTGGGTTTATGTTCTCATTTTTTGCCACTAAATCAACATTTCCACTGCCCTCATTATTAGTTAACTCTATTATTCCAGTGAAATCATTCCTTCGTCGATACTTCAGAATTCTCAATGTGATTATTGGTTATTGAATTTACTATTTCGAATTCATCAACGAACTTTGAATTTACATTTTCACTTTTCTTACTTGTGCCTACACGTGACATTTCACTAGAACCATATCTGTCATCACTACCATTTACTTGTTCCTGACTCACCGGATCGTCACTACTACTGTGATATTTAAGTCCTCTCCTTCTGACAGCGTGTCTTACTTCCTTTTCCCCAGGCGTTTTACCAACAGTAATGTTCCAGTTACAAATCGTAGGCTGCTATACGCAAGCGCAACTTAGTTTTCTTCCTCGATGTACTGCCGCTGATTCCCCGTAGCTATGGGCTCCACAGCTGGCAGCATCTCCACTGTTTTGATGTGCTGAAGCTGTCTGACACTTCAAACACCGCCTATATTTGCTAGTTGGCGGCTTCGGCGGCGCGTGCCGCACCACGAGTAGTACTTCACGTGCGTAGGTCAGCGCGTGACCGGTAGCTGACAGGGGTCCGGCCGGATTGGCAATTCGATGTGGAGAATGGGTTTCGTGACTTCACTGTGATTAATGTAAGTTGTCCCTACATTGTTGTAAAATAAGGCAACTTTCCTCGTAGTTTTAAGGAAAGTGAGCTTGCCGGTTAAGAACTTGCAGTTTTCTCTTTTATGAACTATGACCATACAAATAGGCCATGGTGAAGAATACGTTTTATGAGATCCCCATTGAGACAGATGTAGGTAACAGTAAGGACAATATTAATCAGTTAATTAAGTAACTTCTACTTTGAAATAGACTAGATGAGCTTTGTTGGTGAAAGTACAGAGGAGGAGATTACCTATAGGGGAGTGATGCCAAAAACGAAAATACGAGTAATACAGAGGCCAACGAAATTTATTTTTGAAAAACTTTATTCACTTTGATAGCTGATCTTGATAGACTTTTATGAGCTGAATCCAAACTAGCCTTAGTTTTTTTGTATCACCCACAGTTTTCGAGCAATATGCTTTTTGCTATATAGTATAATAATACTTTGCTATTTGGTAAATGGGGAAATTAATGAAACGCTTTGTTATAACATAAACATGGTTTGTATTTACAGTAAGCTACTTAAAGCAATGGTAAGTGTTAACAGAGGTTTTACTTGTCAACTGGAATTGGTTTGCATTTTCTTTCTCTTTTTCCTTTGAAGCTTCTTGTGTAGCTTAGTCTACGATGAGTCGCTTGCTGAACTTCTCGGTGTAGTAACCAACAGTAGTCCCCCATCATGTTGGTTTTCCAGCTGTCTTGGTAGCGTTTCCCATCACTTTACGTCCTGGTGAAAACCCTCTCCTTGCTCCACACTGACATCTCCCATATTATCACGTAATTAATCAAGGTGACTGTTCAAAAAGTGAACTCTCAGACTGACTATGCTAAAGTTTTAAACTTCTTTAACTTTGTAGCTACAGTAGAAATTTATTCTGGGTCTGTTTCATGTCCTAAGAACTTTGTAACGACTTGCTTGAATGATACCCGTGCTTCTTTCTCATTTAAGGTCATCGTAGATGCAAAGTTAATATCAAACATCAATTTTCTAATGTCAGGTCCGACAAAGACGCCTTCTTTTAGTTTAACTTCAGAAAAGTGTGAAAACTTAAAACATGGTCCACCTTTAGGCAAAGCCTTTACAAACTCCTTCATTAGGCCTGACTTTATATTCAGAAGTGGTAGGAGTGCGTTTTTTGGATCTACAACGTTTTTGCATAGAATGTTTTTCTCATGTTTAGTTCCAAAGTATGAAAGATAAACTATTTTCACGAGGCCCGTATTGTTTCTTAGGTGTTTTTTCATCATAAATTCACCATAAATATAACAAACACTGTCAGAAGAGTTTTTACAACCACTATTAGACACTGCACTGAGCACATGTACTGGAAGCGGAAAGTAAAGGTTAGTTGACAGTAAACAAAACACCATCTCTTAACACAAAAATAGAATCGACCTTTTTTTGCCAGCAAATGTTTTTCAGCAGCGCTACCAACGTCGTCTACATTCATTACACCTCCTTTTAAAATTATTTTAACTACACAGAAGCTATTAAATTCTTGAAAAAGTCGCTTAATTTAATAAAATTAACTGTAAAATGTTAAGAAATGGTACGTGATACAGTTTTTTAAGAATCATATTAGGATTTCCCACCCTAAAAAGCGTAAGAATAACATATATTCGGCAAAAAAGTTCTTCCATCGTTGGCCTGTGATATTAATGAGTTAATTTTTAGTGGAAGTTACTAACTATTTCACTGACCTGAAATGAGAATGTAGAGAATGACGACAATGTATTGGCAAATAAGTTGTATTTGATTTAAGATAAGAATTTTCAATAAAAGTCTGGTATAATTTACTGTGTCATTTTAGGGCTCGCGATTAATGGCCTGTTGCTGTAAAGTAATTCAGTATGAGTGATATTAATAAGAATGGGGGTAAGGGAACGCCAATGAAGGGAAATATTGTTAATGTCGAGAGTAACATTCATAGATTTGCTAATAATAAATGTGGTACACTGGACGACGTTAGCAAATCTTAGGAAGTGCACGATGTTCAAGAGACTTGCAAACAAAATATGAATAATGGCTTAGGTAAAATAGTGGCAGTAGGCAATAAAAAGAATTGTGGATTAATACAAGATGAATACAAATTATGTTACATGAAATGTGACAGATTTCAAGGAATTTTCATAAAACAGAAAATAATTTGCCAAAAAAATTTATAGGAATCTGAAACTAACCGGGGAACAATGCAGTGACGAGTTAAAAGAAACTAGGGAATAAGCACACACTAAAATTTATGAACAAGCTGATGAGCTGACCAAATCTTGTGATGAATTAAGGAAGGAAATTAGAACTGAAATAGCTGGAATGAACTATCAATTGATGGACTAGAAAAATAAGTCGATATCTAAGAACTAGGATACTGAAATGGCGAATTAAATACGGAACAGGAAACGTTAGGTGAAGTTGTTTGTGATGAAAATAAAGTACAAGAAGATTTCGATGAAATGGGAAAGAGTGAGGGTACGGAGTATGAATTAATGTAGGACGTAGGTGTTGTAAATGAAAGTATGACAACAGTGTTGTTCAAAGGAGAGACAGGGGATAAATGTGGGAAAATGTGTTGGGAAAGGTAAATAGAGTAATGTTAATGAGAAAGTAATAGAAAATAAATTTAACCATAGTACAGAGGGAAGCAGTAACGGAATAATGACAGACCCAGGTAACATAGATGAGGAGTGTGTAAAGAAATATCTTGTGAGGATGATAATGCTATTTGTGGTGTCGTAAACCAGAACAATGACTTTAAAGTCTGCAATATAAAGTTTAAAAGTGTTTGATCGAAGAATGATGCTAGTGATATAGTTTATGATTAGATAGGTCAGGCAACAGGTTATGATGAAAATAAAGCGTTACTGAATTTGTTAAGAAGTCATCAGAAAATATTTTCTGAGATGTGTGTTGTTTGGAATGGCTGTTCTTACTGAGTTGAGGTGCCTTTCAAACGACAGCTTCTGGTCGTGTAATGGTGGCATGAGAAGCTTTTAGACTATAACAATATGTTATTCTTTAGACTGTTAGGAGTGCACTTATACATTTAGTGTTTATTGTGAGGTCATTTTAATGTTTTTCTAACATCGCGTGACACTGACCACGGATTGTGTATGTATTGTACGTATAAAATGAAAGAGATCTCTGTAATTTGAGTACAATCAGCTTGCCACGTGGCTAATGTGTCCAGTGCAACGAATTTCCAGCACCCAGCTATTGCGACAGGGAAGTCGGTGCAGTACTTGACAGAGTAATAGGTCAATGACGCATCAACCTCGGGTGCAGCACACCGCATGGACTGTTAAATCAGCTGAGCGCGTAATAGCACCACGGGGTAACGAATTGCCAGCCACTTGCTGTTACGGCAAGGTCGTTGCCTCAGCGCTTTACAGAACAGCAGGTGAATGACGCATCGCTGACGGGAGCGCAGTGGGTTGTAAGAGGTCACTTAATGTTTGGAAGCTGGAGACCTATTAGCTTATGAAATGATAATCATTATTTTATAATTAATACTTAAGTTGTGTTCAGACTATTATCCATTCATGTAAATCATAAATTGTAATTTTGGTTTTTCAGGAAGACTGTAATATTGTATGTCTCTAAGGTTTGTGTTATTTAATGTATGTTACATGTATCAAAACGTACGAGGGGAATACAGAGAGGGCGTCAGCAACACCAGAACGACACCAATAATCTACATATCATCATGTAATTCTGCATTTAGCTGCAGAAAACATGTAAATGATGATAATGTTATAAGTGTTAACAACATGAAGAAATTTATTATTACAAAATGTTATTAAAAGTATGTATACAACAACAAAATTTGTAAAAATAAAGTATTGGAAGCAGCAAGACTGTTTACGTGAATAATTATTCACCCACAGTAGGGACGAGCACCTTAGGAATTAAAGGAACCTCTAAGAACTAAAAATACAAAATAGTGGGGTAATTTGATGTAACAGTGCAGCTTAAGTTCTGTCAGATTTCTGAAAATTTTCTAATTTCTTCAAAAGCAGATAATCATAAAACATCCAAGTTTATGCGACATCATTGCCCGTGTTCATTATATTTTGTGGCTATGTATTAACATACGGTGCAGGAAGATTTTGTCACGGAAGGCTGGCCGAGTAGGTAAGATCAAAAGGCAGAGTGATCGAGCGATGCACCTGGTGGTCAAACAGTGTGAGAACGGCCGGACGAGCAAGAGCCGTCTGGTACTGAAGCAGAGACAGACAGAAGGGATTCACATTCAACGGTGGGCGCCAGGTAGCGAATCTTTTACTATTTATTCTTACTGTTTACGTGTTACTATATAGCTCCAAGTGTGCTGATGTCGTTACTTGCTCTGATAAATTGTTAATAATGATTTTAGTATCACTCAGTTCATCAGGAACTGCAAATTACAAATTTTAGTTACAATTAGTGCTTATCGATGCGCTCTGAGAGGGCAAGCGCCAAACTGCTAAGAAAGCTCACTACCTAGTCTACGATCGGTTTCCGAAAAGGTGATAGTCAGTCCGTGTATAAAATTTATCTCATGTAAAGACGGAACAGTTAGGTGAAAAATTACCTCTATGACATGTTTGTACGATGTTGTGCTAATCCGACAATTGGTTTTCGTGGTAGTGTGTGAAGTGCAACTCAACGTAAAGACGGAATAATTGTTGAATTTGTCTCGGAAAAGATATAAAATATATTTGTGCGATCTCATGTTGATTCTAAGATCATGTGAAGTTTTGCTGTAACTTTTGCAATGCTCTAGAACTAATGACTAATGACCGGGAATCCTGTTGTAAATGTTAACAGTAGGCTGACTCTAAAAATCGTTTTATTAATTTTGCGATTAGTGAGGTAAATTAAAATTAGCTGTCATCCTAATATTTTAAAATTTTATTATTATTAGCATTTAGGCCTAGTCACTTTCCACATCATTACGCAATGTTTATAGCACAAGCGTTAGAGCTTGCCACCGACGGAGAAGAAAAAAAGTGCGGCAACGTCAACAAGACAGGAGGTAATAAAGTCAGCTGGAATTCATTTACAAGAAGTACGGGCGGACACACTAGACGTTCATCTGCAAATCACGCGTAGCATCACTGTGCGTCCCCATGTACATATTGCGGCAGACATTCATTCCTCAGTCTACTGTGGTAGCGATACACGTGATGAAAGGTAATGCATGAAATCTAGTATTCTCTACACACTGTTAACCCTGTGGAACTCGTAATACGAAATCCCTAACGACTTTCTAAACACGTACGTGTTTGGCTTCAGCTATCGTTCCACGTTCAAAATATCTTCTGCTATGCTGCCATATTCACGTCGGAAACCTCTCAACGAGTACAAATGGAAGCTGTGCCAACGCACTGTTCTTTTATACCTCGTGTACACGACACTGCAGTCATCTGTATGTGTGCATATCGCTGGCCTATGACTTTTTTTCATCTCAACCCACCCTCAGATGAAAGTGCGCTTGCAGCGTCATGTATCCTACCAGCTGCCCTCCGTCGAGTATACGTGGAAAGCAACAGTCGCGGGGTGTGTCGTCGTGTTGCACCTGCCGATGCTGGCCGCTCGTCTTCGCCGCTACAGACCGCCATCCACCCACCCAGTCGCTGGGCAGCCGGCTGGACACAGCAGGTGCCTGAATGGCGCCTCATTACGCTAGAACAAACGCTCCCCGCGGCCAGCCGCTCCCGGTTCGGGCCCGGCGGCTGCTGAATATTTGAAGGACTTGCGACCGTGCAGTCTCCCCCCCCCCCCCCCATAGCCGGGGAGGAGGTGGGCGGAGTATCGACCGTAGAAGCAAAGCCGCGGTGTCCGTCCAGCCGCCGCCGCTGGTCACAGGCCGGTCAGCTGGGCCAGTGTCTCGCCTCCGCGGCTGTTCTTCCAGTCCCACTACAACATTCAGGAGCAGGTCAACCTTAGGGTAGGCTCGTCGATCGAATACGGCCGTCAGACCGAGGTCACCATAGAACTGCTAAACAACAATTGAACAGCAAGTACTAGCGTATGAACTGTTAAGCTTTCACAAACGGCCAATTATTTAACATCACTTACAAGGGGAAGCCGCCAATTGTGAAATTCAGATTCGATTCATACTGCGCATAATAAAAGCTCATGGCCAAAGGTGTAATGTGGCAAAGCACCAAGATGCACTTCTCAGCCGTTGTCGAAAAAATCGACAGTTAATAGAAACCGTTGCGGTGAAATACTCTGTACGATTAAGGATTTTCTGCAGCGTCGTGGCGCGGCGGTAAGCGCTCGGGTTCGTAATCCGAAAGGCGCCGGATCGAATCTCGCGCCATGCGACTTTTTTTTATTATTAGTTTTTGTAATTATATATATATATACTATTAATGAATTGCTTATGCATGTTGGTGAAGGCGGATCGCTTTCCAGTTGTACCGCCTCCAGTTTTCCCTTTTTTTTTTTAACAGGGTGTACCAAAGCTCTTCCGTCCGCACTGATTTTCTACGATGTTATAAGTTGCGCTAGGGACCGCATCTATCTTCTTTCGAAGGTAGCACGCAACTACGCTGTTATGCGACGGATCGTGTCGGCCCATTCAACATCTGTCCTTCAAGTGTAACGAGCATGTAACGGAGTTTATATTTCATACCTGCCACAGCAAATTTGTGTTCGTGGTGTCTCTATTCTAATTCGAACGTTTGACTTACGCTATACGTATTCGTTTCGGAATATCGTTTCTACGTCTTCCGTTAACCATACGTGGATAACATTATGAAGATAATTAATAACATTTGTGAAATACAACTTTGTTTGCGGAAAACATAATGATGTTCGAAGTCGCCAGTTTTTCCACGACAAACAACTTTCAACAACTTATTATATGCATAATTGTTGCATCTGATTGCCGGGAATTATATATATATTTGAATTACAAAAAACAAATACTAAATAAAAAAGGTTGCCTGGCGCGAGATCCGATCCGGCGACCTTCGGATTACGAACCCGAGCGCTTACCGCTGGGCCACGACGCTGCAGAAAATTATTAATCGTACAGAGTATTTCACCCCAACGGTTTCTTTTAACTGTAGATTTTTCTCGACAACGGCTGAGAAGTGCATCTTGGTGCTTTGCCACATTACACCTTTGGCCATGAGCTTTTATTATGCACATATGAATCGAATCTGAATTTCACAATTGGCGGCCTCGCCTTGTTAGCCTTCTGGATAAACACCAATGTACACTATGCAATCAAATGTATCCGGACACCGCCAAAAACATACGTTTTCCATAATAGGTAATTGTGCTGCCATCTACTGCCAGGCGATATCATTAGTCATTAGAAATCGGGAGAGAGCAGAATAGGGCGTTTCGCGGAACTCACGGACTTCGAACGTGGTCAGGTGATTGGGTGTCAACTGTGTCATACGACTGTACTCGAGGTTTCCACGCTCCTAAAAATTCCTAGGTCCACTGTTTCCGACGCGATAGTGAAGTGGAAACGTGAAGGGACACGTACGGCACAAAAGCGTACAGGCCGACCTCGTCTGTTGACTGACAGAGACCGCCGACAGTTGAAGAGTGTCGTAATGTGTAATAGGCAGCCATCTGTCCAGACCATCACACAGGAACTCCAAACTGCATCAGGATCCACTGCAACTACTATGACAGTTAGGCGGGGCATGAGAAAACTTGGATTTCACGGTCGAGCGGCTGCTCATGAGCCACACATCATGCATGTAAATGCCAAACGACGCCTCGCTTGGTGTAAGGAGCGTAAACATTGGACGGTTGAATAGTGGATAAACGTTGTGTGGAGTGAAGAATCTCGGTACGCAATGTGGTGATCCGATTGCCTGGTGTGGGTGTGGCGAATCCCCAGTGAACGTTATCTGCCAGCGTGTGTAGTGACAACAGTTATATTCGGGGACGTTGGTCGTGTTTTTCATGGAGGCGGCTTGCGCCCCTTGTTATTTTGCGTGGCACTGTGACAGGACAGGACTACATTGATGTCTGAAGCACCTTCTTGCTTCCAACTATTGAAGAGCTATTCGGGGATGACGATTGCATCTTTCAAAACGATCGAACATCTGTTCGTAATGTACGGCCAGTGGCGGAGTGGTTACACGACACTGACATCTCTGTAATGGACTGGCCTCCAGAGAGTCCTGACCTGAATCCTATAGAACACCTTTGGGATGTTTTGGAACGCCGACTTCATGCCAGGTCTCACCGACCGACATCGATACCTCTTCTCAGCGCAGCACTCCATGAAAAAGGGGTGCCATTCTCCAAGAAACCTTCCAGCGCCTCATTGAACCTATGACTGCGACAGTGGAAGCTGTTACAAGGCTAAGGGTGGGACAGCACCATATTGAATTCCAGCATTGCAGATGGAGAGCTCCACTGAACTTGTAAGTCATTTTCAGTTTGGTGTCCGGATACTTTTGATGACGCAGTACATTTTCTGGAAACATCACAGCGCGATGAATGCTCTTATAAATGTGACTGACGAAGTCGAACAAGCTGTGAACAAACAGGACACTACATTTTGTGTTTTTTGTATTTCAGTAAATCTTCCGACACTTTCAGCTCTGACTTTCTCTTTGCTAAATTCAAAAGTCAAAACTTTCCTTCATCTATTATACTGTGGTTCCGCTTACAACAAGTACCGTGTACAGCGTGTAATGACTATAATAAATCCACTGGTGGACCAAAGTATTCCCACATCACGATACATAATACGTACACTTAATGTTTAGACACCTTACAACATTTGTCAATGCAAGTGACGAAATTGAAACAATCTATTCCCCACGTAATTCCGTTTAACCACACTTAAACGTAAATAATGATTAATACTGTTCCGAAAAGAAAATTAAACTCTTAGTTGTACTGTGATAATGGATGGTCATAAGTATTCACACAGTCACTAATGTTGCACTGTTTGATTTGGCTCCATACATTTAATAGCGTGTATGCATTCCCTTGCTTGTAATAACAGTCTTCAGCCTGCCCTCCATTCATTGTACTAGCTTTCTTGTTACTTCAGGGTCCATCGTCCCTCATTCTTGAACTATCACTTCCTTCAGTTGTGTTTTACTGCAAGTATGATGTTTTCTGATACTTCTTTATAACCCCTCACACAAATGTTCAATAGGGTTCATGTCTGGGGACTGAGGTGGTGTTTGTAGAGTGTGGGGGCTATTATACAGAATCCACAAACGTACATTGCATGCTGTATGTTTTCTATCATAGTCCTTTTGGAAATGGTAATCAGTATTCAAACCTAGTGTTTCAGCACTGACTTTCAAATTTCTCTTTAAAATATTCATATGCACATACTGATTCATAGTTCCATCAATAAATACAAGTTTCCCCACACCTGTCGCAGCAATGCACCCGCAGACCATGATACCGCCACCACTATATTTCACAGTACAGACTGTATTAGCGTTTTGGTGGCCTCCACAAGAACGTATGTTCTAAATTCTCTTCTCTTTGTGGGAGGTCGCTCTTGATGCTGCAGCTGTGGATGTGGCTCAGTGATGAGACATCAGGGTCCTCTTGAGAAGAGTACTGTGCCTGCATTTCATGGTATAAATTATAGAAATGAAAGGCATTAGTTACATACTGCCTTACACACACATAAACCTTATTTACAGGTACCCTGAAATAGAGAAGGGTGTGACCAAATTGCAAATGATTTTAAGGAGAAGTGAAAATGTTATAACACTATAGGAACAATGGACAGAGAGCATACTCACACTAAATGCCCACAAACTAGCGAATCTAATTTTTTCAATTATGAATCCTTTAACAGAATAATTCTATTTGCCACTTAAAAATACGTATTTGCTACCTACAAATCCCTGTTTGTTGATGTAGGAACTAATGAGTGTGTTGGTGACGCTGGAGTGTTTTCCAAAAGCAAACTGCGGGGCTGTCTCGTTGACCGATCTATTCTGAACATTCCTGAAGGCAGAAAGCTTGGGAAGACAAACATTACAACTCCAGTCGTTGTACTGGCAGATTATGCTTTTCCTCTGAGTTACAACATCATGAACCTGTACGACTTAAAAGGAATCACTAAGGAAGGAAAGGTTTTCAATCACAGACGGTCACGAGGCAGAACATTAGAGGAAAACAGCTTTGGCCAGTCGTTTCAGGATTTTTCTTACTACCAATAATCTGCCTCCAGAAAAAGTTACTACAATTACACTGGCTGCCTGCATACAGCACAACTAGTTAAGTGAGGGAAGAAAACACACGCACACTCGTCAGGAAACAGTGGCTTCAGTAGTAGCAAACTGCACTTATCATGAGTCTCAAAGCACTGAGGCCCTACATCGAATGGAACCAGTTGCTGGCCAAATTGCTTCTGGACGTCCAGTACCTGGGAGAGCAGTTAGAGAATGCTTTAAAACATTGTACAATGGCGCTGTGAAAGTTCCCTGGCAAGACAATCGCATTTCGTAATGTAAAATGTAAGCAAATGTACATACCTCAAACATTTCTTCGAACGTGGGTGAGCTACATTCACTGCCACATTCTATTACCTCTACACTACTGACTCTTTCGTCTGCCTCATAAACGGCCTGTGTACTGGCTCCACTTTTACTCTTAAGCATCTGCATAATAGTAATAAAAATAATGCAAACTACTTGCATGCTATGTAAACATCTGCAGTGAACAGAATTATGTGAATCATTTGTATGTCATGTAAAAATTACTTGCATATATAAAATGAAACAAGTATGTCGATACGTACTTTTTCTTTCTCGTGGTAGTAGCTTGAGCGGAAACCATCAATTTTCTTTTTTTTAAAATAAAATGAAATAAGTATATCGATACGTACTTTTGCTTTCTCGTGGGAGTAGCTTGAGTGGAGGCCATTAATTTTCTTTTTTCTTTCTTCCGCCGTGCACCACCACCGTATCTCACGGCTAATGACCTCCGCAATTTTTTGTAGCTCTCCAATCTTCTTAATCTGTTTTTGTACTCAGGGTGGCTCACGTTATAAGGCGCCTCATCAGCTTCATACGTTTCTATTAATTTTGTAGTTCACGATACACGGGAAATAAACTTTGCAGCCACGTTTACAAACATACCTCTTGTGGCAGACCGCTGCAGCGATACTAGCGCTTCAAGTTGTAACATTTTGTATTGCAGTGAACAGAAAACAAGTGACTTTCATGATCAAACCTACAGCGAGGCCCTAGGTTAGAACATATTTATTTTATGACAGACGAGATTTGATAAAACTCCCTATTACACCATAAAATTTCTTTGACGTAAATATTTGACATATCAACTTTGACAAAGTACAGGGCGATCAGATTTTGTGGGCGGCACCGCCGGTAGTGCGCCCTTGCCGCCGCCGCATTCCGTCTTCTGCAATAGCCCAGCTCCACTCGCAGTATACACGCCCCCATCAGAGTAATAAGATGGCCATAACCATCCGTTCATAGTTCGTGAAATATTTTTTACATCCACGGCAGAAACGTAAATTCACTGATCAGCCAAAACATTGTGCCCACCTACTTTTGAGCATTTATTGCATTAGTGTGGTATTTACAGGTAATCACGCTGTAACAGCATGTGTTCTCAGAAATGTTAAATTCACAAAGGTACATGTATGACATTGGAATAACCGAAATAAAATGTTCAAACGTACCTACGTTCTGTATTTTAATTTAAAAAACCTACCTGTTACCAACTGTTCGTCTAAAATTGCGAGCCATATGTTTGTGACTATTACAGCGCCATCTATCACAAAGCGAAAAAAGTGGTCCAACTAAAACATTCATATTTCTTTACGTACTATACGAAAAAGTAATAAAAATGGGGGTTCATATTTTAAAAATGCAGTTGATATCCGTATGACCTATGGCAGCGCCATCTAGCGTACCAGCCATAGCGCCATCTGGTTTCACCCTTCAAGTTAGATAAGTTTCATTCTTTGTAGTTTTTTCGTTTGACGCTTATTTCGTGAGATGTTTGGCACTGTAACGATCAATGGACCACCCTGTATATCTTTGTACTGGATGTCAATGACGATTTATATTCGTGTTTGCACAGGATGTCACGTTATTAAGATAGAAAATACATTATTTGGTTTCCGTTAAAATCTTTCCTTGGCTAACCACTTGCCTATTAGTAGATAGTGGCTTTAGTAGTTAGAATCTTTTATTTAGCTGGCGGTATTGACACCCGCTGTATTGCAGTAGTTCGCGTAATGAAGATTTTTGTGAGGTAAGTGCTCAATGAAATGTATAAGTTATTATCAGGATTGCTTCTTATTCAGGCCATTCTTTTGTATTAATTAATTGAAGTCAGGTTGTAATCTTTTTGAGCAGTCAGATTGCGTTGCGCTAGAATATTGTGGGTCAGTGTTGACATGATAAGAAATAGTGAAGGGAAAGTAAGCTCAGTTCGTTCAGTTTTACTCAGCTGTTTGAGAATCAAATAGAAGTAGAAGTTTGACCTTCTCAGTCAGTCTCCAATTTAAGTACAGACACACTCATTTAACTGAAGAAGTTACACACTGTTTGTTCCGACACATTTCACTCTGCCTAGCAGTAAAGTCTGATGTTAGTTCCTCCAGAGTTTGCCGCCTGTCATGTTTTACCAGTCAACCCAGCCCACGACGTCCGTCATCTGCAATGACGGTTGGCCGCCCAAGGACGTTAGGACGTGGTTTCACCTTGGTTTCGCCACGTGTTAAAGATACCACAGCACTCCTTGATAACTTGACAAATTTGAAGTTTACGATATGCCCGTGCCCAACGTCCGGGCCATTACAATCTGCCCTCGATCAAACTTAGATAGATCGCCGGCCTTCCCCATTCTATCAAGAGCAGCACTCGGGCGTGCAACGGGCGAGTGTCTGACCAGCAATCATTCTTTGCCGGGTGACGCTGCTATCTCCTGGACTGGTTTATATCGATAGTAGGTCGGTGGTGATAATTTTCTGGCTGATCAGTGCAATGTCGCTGATTTTCAGTAGTCACACAGGAATCTTTACATTCACTGTACACAATTACATAATCCAAAACAAAATTGAGATACAAAGCTCTATTCAAATATGTAGTGGCTCTTTCTCATAGTTAAGTTAACCACTGTCTTTAAAAGTTCACGCTTGATTTCGACTCAGGTTTATTGTTCCAGAACAGTTCCTGTCTCATCGATTACACAGTCAGTTATGCCAAGGTAACGGTTGAAATGGCTCTGAGCACTATAGGACTTAACATCTATGGTCATCAGTCCCCTAGAACTTAGAACTACTTAAATCTAACTAACCTAAGGACATCACACAACACCCAGTCATCACGAGGCAGAGAAAATCCCTGACCCCGCCGGGAATCGAACCCGGGAACCCGGGCGATGGAAGCGAGAACGCTACCGCACGACCACGAGCTGCGGACTCCAAGGATACGTTTTCATAGCAGCCAGACGAATGAATGTTCGAACTGTTGTCTCCCACCAATGTGCACAAGAACGCACAGTGATACTACGTGTGATTTAGTTAAGAAAGTTTAGTGCGCATTCACCCTGCTTCTCATAACTGATTTCTAGCCAACTTGCTTAACTCGCGTCTCGTAGACGTCGCCCCATCTGGTTTCTTTTCCGTCGGACGCCAGCTCTAACGCTGGCGCTATATAAACAGTACATAATAATGTGACAGGTGGCTAGGTCAGAATGCTAAGGATAATAAGAACCGGAAACGTCAGGATGCCAACTAATTTCATCCCACTAATTGCGAAATTAATAAACGATTCCTCCAGACAGCCTGTCGTTAACACTCATAACGATATTCCGGGTCATCAATCATTAGTTCCGGAGCACCGAAAAAGTCACAGCAGTACTTCCACGATCTTAGAATCAATATGAGATCACACAAATACACTGAAGAGGCAAAGAAACTGATACCGTGTGGGGCCCCCGTGAGCATGGAGAAATGCCGAAACACGACGTGGCATGGACTCGACTAATGTATGAAGTAGTGCTGGAGAGAACTGACACCATGAACCCTGCAGAACTGTTCATAAATCCGTAATAGTACGAGGTGATGGAGATCTGTTCTGAACAGCACGTTGCAAGGCATCCCAGATATGCTCCCTCTCTTGCAGGACCTTTTTCCGGTCGCAGCGATGTCGGTGATTAGATGTTTTACCGGATTCATGATATTCACGGTATACTCGTGAAACGGTCGTACGAGGAATTCCACGTTTCATCGCTGCCTCGTAAATCCTGCGTCCCATCATTCGTGCGCCGACTATGACATCACGCATAAACTCGCTTAAATCTTGATAAGCTGCTATTGTAGCGGCAGTAACCGATCTAACAATTGCGCCAAACACTTGTCTTATATATGCGTTGCCGACAGCAGCGCCGTATTCTGCATGTTTACATATCTCTGTATTTGAATACGCATGCCTACACCAGTTTATTGGTCCCGGCGGAGGTTCGAGTCCTCCATCGGGCATGGGTGTGTGCGTTTGTCCTTAGAATAACTTAGGTTAAGTAGTGCGTAAGCTTAGAGACTGATGACCTTAGCAGTTAAGTCCCATAAGATTTCACACACATTTGAAGATTTGAACCAGTTTATTTGGCGCTTCAATGTATGTTTCCGAGACAAATTTAATAATTAGTTACACCTTTACGCGGAGCAGCATTTCACACACTACTCCACGTGTTGCCGCCTCGAAAACTAATCGTAGACTGCCTTGGATAAACAAAACGTCGCCTGACTATATCATCCGAGGCAATTTTCCAACTAACTGTTGCATCTTTACATGAGATAGACTTTACACACAGATTCATTTATTACCTTCAGGGAAACCGATTGTAGACTAGTAGTGAGCTATCTTAGCAGCTTGGGCCTGCCCTCTCAGAGCGCACTTGTGATAGGTCCATTCATTCCATCAATAAGCACTGACGGTAACTAAAATTTGTAATTATAATTTCCTGATGAATAGAATGATCGCGAAATTATTGTTAACAAGCCCTCAGTGCAAGTAATGTCATCAGTACGGTTGGTGCTGTATCTTAACATTGAAACAGTAAGCATAACTAATTAAGGATTTCCTACTTGGTCCCTCAGCGTGATGGGTGAATCTCCGTTACCTGTCTATGGTACAGTACGATAAGGCTCTTGATCACCCGGCCGCTCTCTCTCTCTCTCTCTCTCTCTCTCTCTCTCTCTCTCTCTCTGTGACCATCTTGCTCGTCGTTCGATCACAGATTTTGACCCTACGCAATGGCTACACTGCGTAACAAAATCTTCCTGTACCGTGTATTAAAACGTAGCAACAAAATACAATAAACATGGGCAGTAATGTGCCATAGACGTCACACACAGACAACTCATTGGCCGATTGGCTTTACATAACGACCGAGAACAGAGGAGTTGGCGTAGACTTGTCTGTACTAGCAGACAACCAACACTGCCTGAAATACAGGGTGATTCAAAAAGAATACCACAACTTTAGGAATCTAAAACTCTGCAACGACAAAAGGCAGAGCTAAGCACTATCTGTCGACGAATTAAGGGAGCTATAAAGTTTCATTTAGTTGTACATTTGTTCACTTGAGGCGCTGTTGACTAGGCGTCAGCGTCAGTTGATGCTAAGATGGCGACCGCTCAACATAAAGCTTTTTGTGTTATTGAGTACGGCAGAAGTGAATCGACGACAGTTGTTCAGCGTGCATTTCGAACGAATCCGCGGGAAACAACTCAGTATGAACGTGACTCGCCTAAGGTGAACGTTTTCTGTGCCATTTCAGCCAATAAAGTTTTTGGTCCCTTTTTCTTCGAAGGTGCTACTGTAACTGGACTACAGTATCTGGAGATGTTAGAGAATTGGCTGTTCCCTCAGCTCGAACAAGAAGCACAACAATTCATATTTCAGCAGGATGGAGCGCCACCACATTGGCACTTATCCGTCCGTAACTACGTACCTGAACGTCAACTACCCGAGGCAATGGATCGACCGCCAGTGGGCCCGTGGCAGAGCACTTCATCACTGGCCTCCAAGAAGCCCTGATCTTACCCCTTGCGATTTTTTCTTATGGGGGTATGTTAAGGATATGGTGTTTCGCCCACCTCTCCCAGCCACCATTGATGATTTGAAACGAGAAATAACAGCAGCTATTCAAACTGTTACGCCTGATATGCTACAGAGAGTGTGGAACGAGTTGGAGTATCGGGTTGATATTGCTCGAGTGTCTGGAGGGGGCCATATTGAACATCTCTGAAGTTTTTGAGTGAAAAAAACCTTTTTAAATACTCTTTGTAATGATGTATAACAGAAGGTTATATTATGTTTCTTTCATTAAATACACATTTTTAAAGTTGTGGTATTCTTTTTGAATCACCCTGTAGAGCAGAAATCAATGTAGGACGTGCGGTGAACGTGTCCGTTGAGACATTGTTGCAAAATGTTGCGTTAATGCATAATGGCAAAATTAAACGGACACGATTTGTTTACTAATAGCACGACATAGCCTGAAGCGCCCCTTCTAGTCTCGTGAGCCTACCGGCGTTACCCCAGACGACTGGAGAACTGTGTCCTGGTCGTATGAATCCCGATTTCACTTGATAACAGCAGAAGGTAGGTTTCGAATGTAAAGCAGACCCCACGAGGCCATGAACCCAAGTTGTCAACAAGGCACTGTGCAAGCTGGTAGCGGCCCACTCATGGCATGTGCTGTGTTGACACGGACCGCGTCCACTGGTCCAACTGAACCGAACATCGACTAGGTATGTTTATGTTTGACTACTTGGAGACCATTCGCAGGAATTCATGGACATCATTTCCCAATACAGCGATGCATGTCATCTAGTCAGAATTTGCTGTGACTGGTTTGAAGAATATTCTGGACACTTCAACGTTTTGAATCGAACATTTATAGGACATATTCTGCCGGCCGTTGTGGCCGAGCGGTTCTAGGTACTTCAGTATGGAACAGCGCGAGTGCTACGGTCGCTGGTTCGAATCCTACCTCTGGCATGGATGTGTGTGATGTCCTTAGGTTAGTTAGGTTTAAGCAGTTCTAGGGAACAGATGACCTCAGACGTTAAGTCCCATAGTGCTCAGAGCCATTTGAACCAGTTTGAAGTAGATACTCGAGTGGTGAGTTTGTGCAGTAAATGCTACACCGACAACACTTCCGCAAAATGGACGGCTACAGAGGTAGCATGGCTTAGTATTTCTGCAGGGGTCTTCCAACGACTTGTTGAGTCCATGCAATGTCGAGGTGCTGCGTTACGCCGTGCAAAGGTGGGTCCGACAATATAGTGTGAGGTATCCTATGATACTTGTCACCTCAGTTTAAAGGGAATCAAAGGCAGCAGCGATAATGCGTGTAGATATAAGATAATGCGAAACTGAAGGGGAAAAGTAGAGTAGCACAGGCAAAGAGGAAGTCTATAGCCAACAAGTCTGTTAGTATGAGACTGAAACCTGGTCGTCAAGGGAAGGCAGGATTCAGTTACGATTGTAGACGGGGTCGCAACCAGTTTTATTGGTTGCCTTTTACAGTTACACCAAAATTTATTTTAAACCAATAATTACAAACTCAACAATAAATAAAAAATACCACACTTTATTAATGAAGGAATGAACAACTGTGTAAACAATAGTGTTTTCAATGAGTTACAATTTATCCAATCACCATTAACTACAGACACAGCAGATAATGTTTTAAAAACAAGCCACTGTGATCTGGGCAGAAGGTCTTACACATCAGGGATGGCAATAAATTAACAACTGTTTAAAACTCGCTGCAAGTAACAAATTACAGGTATTCAAATATTAAAGTCAAGTCACCACCAACACAGCAGAAGGCATCAGACGCCAGGAATGGCAGTAAATAAGGTTTTAAAGGCTTACTGCGTAAATACAAATACCAAATTAGAATTTTAAGGCAAGTGACCACAATCACGGCTGAAGGCCTTACTCGCCACGAACGGCAATAACATAAAAAAATTTAGAATCTGCTGTAAAACATCATACACAATAGCAAAGGGTAATTAAAAAAATTGGCAACTGATCACCAAACGGGTGAAATAAGATGATGGTAAACTTTATTACACAACCCTTATCATCCACTGGACACTGCAGTGCGAGATTAATTCCAGAAGGCGAACAGAACTATTAACTAGACATATATAACCTTTAATGTAGGTGTTACAAGGTATTGTAATAAATAATACAATAATAAAACAAAGGACCAGTACATAGGTTCCTGAAAGGGTACTGAAGCAGATTAAACCCGCAGAAGGCGTGGACCGATGGAGCGTTACACTTAACTAATGGCCATCAGACCTCCTTTTAGAACACACATGTCTTACAAGAACCAAGGGGCCACAGACGGTGCTCCATGAATCGACCTCTGAGAAGCTCCGGCAACATACACTTTCGCGAGCGATGGGATAGGAAGCTGTGGTACACACCACTTCTAACAAACACCGAACAACGCGCTCCAGTACGCGGCCGCCAAATACATCACTGGCCGCACTTCTCTGGGCGGCCCGCAGCTTCCATCGCTGGCTGTCTTCACACGCACGCCCCCTTACGTTGCCGAGAAGTATATCGCTGGCCGCACTTCTCCGGGCGGCTCGCGGCTACCATCGCTGGCCGCCTTCGCGCGCGCGCGTTTGTCAGCACACAGCAATTGGCTACGCCAGGAAACATTGCGATTGGTTTTCCCTGGAAAACAGCGACCCCAGCCGACGGCTCCATTAACTAGCAAGCCTTTTATAAACCCGGACGCCGCCGCAAACGACAGTTCTCGTCGGGAAGTGCAGTACGCCGTGTTCCAGATGCTTGTGGATGACTCGCCGCACCACTAGAGGTTACCTGGCTGCTCGGCAGAAATCTTGCGACTTCACTCGGAGAGACTGAACTTCACTGCCCTTGGGAATAATTACGGGACGTGCACCCCACCATGCACATTTGGACGTTGGTATAACCAAACTTTAATTATGCATTAGTTCTGAGTGTGAGCCTGGGTAGACGCTTAGCTAACATAATTGTTAAAAAGTGGTTTGTGATTTAATAAACCAGACTGAAGAAGTTATTGTGTTATTCCTGGTTATAACAGAAGCCAAGAGTTGCTTTCACTTCAGAAGATGGTAACTCAGACTAGTGGCAATGTAACGAATGACTAATGATAATCCTGCTGAAGCTGCCTGACATCCGATAAACCAAAGGCAACGATGGAACAATATGCCAAAGCCTGAACCGGCGGTCTGCGCTACGTCCCTAGAATGCAGTGAATGACAATTGAATCTCAATGTAGACAAGTGTAATGTGCTGCGAATACACAGAAAGATAGATCCTATATCATTTAGCTACAAAATAGCAGGTCAGAAACTGGAAGCAGTTAATACCATAAATTATGTGGGAGTACGCATTAGCAGTGATTTAAAATGGAATGATCATATAATGTTGATCGTCGGTAAAGCAGATGCCAGACTGAGATTCATTGGAAGAATCCTAAGGAAATGCAATCCGAAAACAAAGGAAGTAGGTTACAGTACGCTTGTTCGCCCACTGCTTGAATACTGCTCAGCAGGGTGGGATCCGTATCAGATAGGGTTGATAGAAGATATAGAGAAGATCCAACGGAGAGCAGCGCGCTTCGTTACGGGATCATTTAGTAATCGCGAAAGCGTTACGGAGATGATAGACAAACTCCAGTGGAAGACTCTGCAGGAGAGACGCTCAGTAGCTCGGCACGGGCTTTTGTCAAAGTTTCGAGAACATACCTTCACCGAAGAGTCAAGCAGTATATTGCTCCCTCCTACGTATATCTCGCGAAGAGACCATGAGGATAAAATCAGAGAGATTAGAGCCCACACAGAGGCATACCGACAATCCTTCTTTCCACGAACAATACGAGAATGGAATAGAAGGGAGAACCGATAGAGGTACTCAAGGTACCCTCCGCCACACACCGTCTGGTGGCTTGCGGAGTATGGATGTAGATGTAGATGAATACTGTTCTTAAAGCGCCCGGAACGAGAAAGGAATCACTACCACCAGAGAAGAAGAATCATCAACCGGCCTACAATCACGAAAGCTGTCAAACTACACGCGTTACCGGACAGCAGCGGCAAGGCCAGTAAACGTACACTGTCGTTACACACACTAATGCCCAGGTCAGGTAATTGGGGCCTACCGTTGGTTGAACTTAACAAATTACCGTTGGTTGAACTTAACAAATAGGAACAAATTGAACGCAGTTAATATTAATAAGAAGTGGAGGAAAGCTAATCAGATCGGCCTTCCCCATGCACTCCTCTTGCTGCTCTTCGCATCATGGATACTACGGGCAGCAACACGAACTCAAGTCAGTGGAGAATCGTGAGATATCACAATGGTGAAGGTTTCTCTAATTGGATTGAAATGCACTCATCTTCAAACTTGCAGGATCCCGTTTATGACGACGTCGTGACCACTGCCCTTCCATCCGGTAGTCCATCCCACACCCGGGTTCCCGGGTTCGATTCCCGGCGGGGTCAGGGATTTTCTCTGCCTCGTGATGGCTGGGTGTTGTGTGCTGTCCTTAGGTTAGTTAGGTTTAAGTAGTTCTAAGTTCTAGGGGACTGATGGCCATAGATGTTAAGTCCCATAGTGCTCAGAGCCTCCGGTAGTCCATGCGTGCCGCCATCGATCCCGGCGTGTTCTGGCACTGCACGAACCTGGCTCCTCCTGAGTCCGCAACCGAACTGCCACACTCACACGGCCCGGCTGAGGATGACGCGGCGGTCGGTCGGTATCGCTGGGCCTTCAACGCCTGGTCGGATGTTGTTCTTTGTATATAAGATAACAAATGACGAGATTCTTTGCAGAAAGGACAAAAAAAGCAACACAAGTAAGGCACTGGCTACAAGGTGGGACAAGATCATAGAGCATATGTGAAGGAGACAGAAAATAACCTACATGGTGTTATATAGAGCTTTTGAGTGCAATGACTTCAGAGGAAGCCAGAGACTCTAATACATCCAACAAATAATTCAGGACGTATGTCGGAAGTGATGTGCTGAGATGAAGCGGTTGTCGCAAGAGAGCAGTTCTTGGCGGCCCGCTCCAAACTGGAAGAAAGTTACCTAAAACAATGATATTGCACGTTTTTGTGTAGGAAATTTTGAACGATGCAATACTGGCAGCGAATGGTTTTCACAACTTGTGCACAAATCAGACAGCAGTCATAAGTGTCGAATGACACGAAGCAGAAGCAATTGTTCAGATGGAAGTTAGCCTTTTTTATATTTTTTTGGGGGTCATCAGACTGTTTTGATGCTGCCCGCCACGAATTCCCCTCCTCTACCAACCTTTTCATCACAGTGTAGCTCTTGTAACCCACATTCTCTATTATTTGCTGCATGTATTCCCGTCTCTCTCTTCCTCTGCTGTTTTTACCCTCTGCATCTCTGTCAAGTACCACGGACGTTATTCCCGAATGTCTTAACACATGTGCTACCATCCTCTCCCTTTTTCTTGTCTCATTCTAATATAATCATTTCCTCGCTGATTCTGCGGAGAGCCTCCTTATTCCTCTACCTAATTTTCAACATTCTTCCGTAGCACCACATCTCAAATGCTTCGATTCTCTTCTGTTCCGGTTTCCCACAGTCTCACTACCATACAATTCTGTGCTCCAAATGTTCATTCTCAGATATTTCTTCCTCAGATTAAGGCCAACATTTCATACCAGTAGATTTCTCTTGGTCACTGCTAATGTCCTCTGTATGACGATCCATCATTAGATGTTTGGCTGCCTACATAGAAGAATTCCTTAACTTCGTCTTCTTTCGTCTTTCTTCTATTTAACTTCATTCCATATTCTATACCCATTATACTTTTATGTCTATTCAACACATCCCGAAATTCTTCTTTACTTTCACTGAGGATAGCAACGCCATCAGCGAACCTTAACACTGATATCCCTTCATCTTGTATTTCAGTCCAAGAATTCAACCTTTCTTTTATTTCCGTCGTTGCTTCTACGATGCATGTATCGAACAGTAGGGGCAAAAGACAACAGTCACCTCTCTACAACCTTTTTAATCCGAGCACTTGGTTTTGCACTCTTACTGTTCCCTCTTAGTTCTTGTACATACTGTATATTAACCTACACCTTGCAGTTATTTTTCTCAGAATTTGGAACATCTTGACCCACTGCACATGGTCGAACGCTCTTTTCCGGGTCGATAAATCCTATGACTGTCTCACGACTTTCTTTCTTTTTAGTCTTGTTTCCATTATCAAACGCAGCGTCGTATGTGTCTCTCTGGCGCCTTTACGTCTCCTAACGCTAAACTGACTGTCATCTAAAACATCCTCGGTTTTGAAACTTTCTCGCAGATTAAAACTGTTTGCCGGACCGAGAATCGAACTCGGGATCTTTGCCTTCCGCGGGCAAGTGCTCTACCATCTGAGCTATCCAAGCACGACTCACGCCCTACCTCCACAGCTTTACTTCTGCCAGTACCTCGTCTCCCAGATTCCAAACTTTGCAGAAGCTCTCCTGCGAACCTTGCAGAACCAGCACTCCTGAAAGAAAGGATATTGCGGAGACATGGCTTAGCCACAGCGTGGGTCCCGAGTTCGAGTCTGGGTCCAGGACACAATTTTAATCTGCCAGGAAGTTTCATATCAGTGCACACTCCGCTGCAGAGTGAAAAATCTCATTCTGGATCATCAGTTTTCTTTCCCGTTCTTCTGTACATTGTGCTCGTTAACAATTTCGATGCATGCACTGTTAAGCTCATTATGTGATATTTCTCTCACTTGTCAACCCTTGCAATCTTGGAAATTATATGGATGATGTGTTTCCGGAAGCATGATGTTAAATCGTCAGTCTCATATATTCCATACAACGTAAGTAGTTGTTGTGTTGCTATTTTCGGAATGCTTTTAAAATTACGATGGACTGTGATCTATCCCTTCTGCCTTACTTGACTTTAAGTCGTCTGAAGCTTTTTTAAATTATGATTTTAGTACTTGTCCTCCATCTATTACCTACAGGGTGTTTCAAAAATGACCAGTATATTTTAAACGGCAATAAAAACTAAACGAGCAGCGATAGAAATACACCGTTTGTTGCAATATGCTTGGGACAACAGTACATTTTCAGGCAGACAAACTTTCGAAATTACAGTCGTTACAATATTCAACAACAGATGGCGCTGCGGTCTGGGAAACTCTATAGTACGATATTTTCCACATATCTACCATGCGTAGCAATAATATGGCGTAGTCTCTGAATGAAATTACCCGAAACCTTTGACAACGTGTATGGTGGAATGGCTTCACATGCAGATGAGATATACTGCTTCAGCTGTTCAGTTGTTTCTGGATGCTGGCGGTACACCTGGTCTTTCAAGGGTCCCCACAGAAAGAAGTCACAGGGGTTCATGTCTGGCGAATAGGGAGGCCAATCCACGCCGCCTACTGTATGTTTCGGATAGCCCAAAGCAATCACACGATCATCGAAATATTCATTCAGGAAATTAAAGACGTCGGCCGTGCGATGTGGCCGGGCACCATCTTGCATAAACCACGAGGTGTTCGCAGTGTCGTCTAAGGCAGTTTGTACCGCCACAAATTCACGAAGAATGTCCAGATAGCGTGATGCAGTAATCGTTTCTGATCTGAAAAATGGGCCATGAATCCTTTGGAAGAAATGGCGGCCCAGACTAGTACTTTTTGAGGATGCAGGGACTATGGGACTGCAACATGGGGTTTTTCGGTTCCCCATATGCGCCAGTACTGTTTATTGACGAAGCCGTCCAGGTAATAATAAGCTTCGTCAGTAAACCAAATGCTGCCCACATGCATATCGCTGTCATCAATCCTGTGCACTATATCGTTAGCGAATGTCTGTCGTGCAGCAATGGTAGGGGCGCTGACGGGTTGCCACGTTTGAATTTTGTATGGATAGAGGTGTAAACTCTGGCGCATGAGACGATACGTGGACGTTGGCGTCATTTGGACAGCAGCTGCAACACGGCGAACGGAAACCTGAGGCCGCTGTTGGATCACCTGCTGCACTAGCTGCGCGTTGCCCTCTGTGGTTGCCGTACGCGGTCGCCCCACTTTTCCAGCACGTCCATCCATCACGTTCCAAGTCCGCTGAAATTTTTCAAACAGATCCTTTATTGTATCGCTTTTCGGTCCTTTGGTTACATTAAACCTCCGTTGAAAACTTCGTCTTGTTGCAACAACACTGTGTTCTAGGTGGTGGAATTCCAACACCAGAAAAATCCTCTTTTCTAAGGAATAAACCATGTTGTCTACAGCACACTTGCACGTTGTGAACAGCATACGCTTACAGCAGAAAGACGACGTACAGAATGGCGCACCCACACACTGCGTTGTCTTCTATATCTTTCACATCACCTGCAGCACCATCTGTTGTTGAAAATTGTAACTACTGTAATTTCGAAAGTTTGTCCGCCTGAAAATGTACTTGTTGTCCCAAGCATATTGCAACAAACGGTGTATTTCTATCGCTGCTCGTTTAGTTTTTATTGCCGTTTCAAATATACCGGTCATTTTTGAAACACCCTGTATATATTCCTGTTCCTTGTTCTGTCACGTCCTCCCCCTCATGGAGGCCTTCAATGTATTCTCTCCACCTATCCACTCTCCCCTCTGTATTTACTACAGGAATTTCCATTGCAGTCTTAATGATATATCATGGCTTTTAATTTCACCGAAGTTTGTTTCGACTTGTCTAGATGCTGAATCCGCCATTCCTACAGTAGTTTCTTTTCGGTTTCTTCACATTTTGTGTGCAGCCATTTCACTTAAGCTTCCCTGAATTCTTCCTAAGTGATTTGTATTTGTGTATTCCTGTATTTCCCTGAGCGTACCGAGAGAGGTGGCGCAGTGGTTAACACACTGGACTCGCATTCAGGAGGGCAACGGTTCAATCCTGCGTCCGGCCATCCTGATTTAGGTTTTCCGTGATTTCCCTAAATCGCTCCAGGCAAATTCCCGCATGGTTCCTTTGAAAGAGCACGGCCGACTTCCTTCCTCGTGCCCCCCTAATCCGATGAGACCTATGATCTCGCTGTTCGGTCTCTTCCCCCAAACAACCCAACCTCCTCCCCTCCAAACCCGAGCATTTTTAAACTTCCTTCTTTCATCAATCAACTGAAGTATTTATTCTGTTACCCATGGATTCTTCGCAGTTACCTTCCTTGTACCTATGTTTTTCTTTCCAACTTCCGTGATTGCCATTTTCTGAGATGCACATTCCTCTTCAACTGAACTGCCTACTGAGCTACTCATTATCGCAGAATGTATTCCGTATCTATTTCTGTATCCCACTTCTACGCATATTGTTTCTTACTGACGAGCCTCTTAAATTTCAGCTTACTCGTCATCATTACTAAATTGCGATCTCAGTCTGTATCTGCTGCTGGGCACGACTTACAATCCATCATCTGATTCCCTGACCATTATTTAATCTAACTGAAATCTTCCCACACCTCCCGCCCTTTTTCAAGTATACCTCCTCCTTTAGAATTGGCTATTACCAGTTGATAAGTATTGTGGAACATAATTACTCTTCCTTCGTTCTCATTCCTACTGTCATGCTCATGTTTTCTCGTAACCCTTTCTCTACAACAGCATTCCATTCCCCCATCAATATTAGATTTCATCTCCCTTTAAGTATCCTATTGGTGGACTTTTCACAATAAGTCACTCGCTGCCCTACCGTCCTATTGATGACGGGTCCTACTCCCCTTATACCATTTTCTGGTACTGTTGATGTTACCCTATACCCGTCTCACCAGAAAGCCTTGTCTTCTTTCCACTTCGCTTCACTGACCCCCATTGTATCAATATTAAGCCTTACCACTTCCCTTTTCAGACTTTCTAGCTCCCCTGCCACGGCAAACATCCGACATTCCACTCCCCGACTGCTAGAACATTATCCTTCCGTTAGTTATCCAGTTTTCTTCCCATGGTGACCTTCTCCTTGGCAGTCCCCTCCCGGAGACCCGAACGAGAGACTATTCCGTAATCTTTTGGTAATGAAGAGAGCGTCATTATACTTTTTTCAATAGCAGGCCACATGTCCTATGTGTAGACATTGTGTGTCTTTGATACAGTGGTGTCCAATGACTTCTGCGTATGTATGCCGTTCATCATTGCTGATTCTGCTGCCTTTTAGGGACAGTTTTCCTCCCCATGGACAGGAGAGTGTCCTGAACCTCTGTCCCCTTCTAAGTTCTCTTCGACAAGGCCGTTGGCAGAGCGAGGGTGCCTTCGTACGGCGGAAGTCTTCGGTTGCCATTGCTGACGGTTTTTATTCAAAATTTAAGCAGTGATGGTGATCGAACTCGGTATGGACTGGAGGTCTATTGATTTCTAGTCAAAGACGCTATCGCTACACGGCGGGTACAAATTATCTGTAGCGCATACCAGGTCTAATTCTGTCTGTATGTTGCGCAGGCTGTGAAGGAAAACAAGCAGAAATTTGTGAAGAGGATGCTATTAGACGGATACAAAATTAAAGCTTAAATATTTTCCGAAAGCATTTTAATTATATCAGAGGTGGCATGGGAGTTGGATGAGCAGTTGAATGGAACGATTAGCGCCTTGAAAACAGGTTGTGAGAGGAACATCATCAAAAGTGTAACAATTGTAATGAGATGCAGTAGAATTAAATCAGGTGATGCTGAGAAAATCAGCTCAGGAAATGAAACTGTTAAAGTCGTAGTTGTGCTTTGCTATTTCAGCTGCAAAATGCGCGGCAATGGCCAAAGTTGAAAGGGTCATGACAATTTATTGTAAGATTTGCATTTATGAAAAAGAGAATATGGTTAACATTGAATATAAATCTACGTATCAGGAAATCGTTTCAGAAGGTATTTGTCTGGAGTGTAGTCTTGTACAAAAGGGGAAAGTGGACGATAAACAGTTCGCATGAGAAGAGAATAGATGCTATCGAAACATGTTGCTACAGAAGATCCGACTGATGGATCGAATAACTGTTGAGGAGGTACTGTGTTGTAAACAGGAAGAAAGTCTATTGTAGAACGTGAGTACAACATGCTTAGGTTGACAGGAGACAAACTGATGCATGAAAGAATCGTCAGTTTGGTAATGAAGGGACGCGTGCGGGAAAATGTTGCGGACGGTGACCAAATCTCGAACACAGTAAGGAGGCTCAAGTGGATATCGGCTGCAGGGGACAGTGTGAGGTAATGGGCGAGTTGCACCGCTCTGGAAATACTCCGTGTCCGGTGGTGGGGTGGCCGCACAAACTCGTTAGCAACTGCGTGATGCCGCAGAATAGCTGGACCAAGTGGCGTCGCTGGGAATTGTTTGGTGACGCTGTGTCGATGGAAGAGACTTGTATGCCGATACTGCCGAAGATGGCAGATTTTGTGAAACCTTAATGACGTTCCACAGTTCGTATAGAAATTAATAGTAGCCAGATGAATTATGATACCTCAAAAATAAACATGAACCTTACCATTATCTGCACGACTATTCTGAAGGTGTAATCAGGTTTTCAATATCTTTATTAGTTTAGTGTCTGACTGTGAATTATACAAGTGACACCCTGCACTGTTTGCGTAAATCTAAATTGGTATAAATTACAGGCATATAACTTGAACAGTACATGAGTTAATGGAGGTCAATGTGTGCGTTTACTATCGATCGCTTCAGGCCATAAGTACTCCACAGTTACACGAAAGAACGGTAGCAGCATGCTTATAAATATATTTATTTGTCTATGTCTTTGTTTATATCCGGTATCATGATGAAATTGGTCAAATAATTACTGTGTTTTAGAATGCACACACACATTAGGCTACTGGCCTACTTTCGCTTGTTACTCCTTTGATATACACGGTGTTACAAAAAGGTACGGCCAAACTTTCAGGAAACATTCCTCACACACAAATAAAGAAAAGATGTTATGTGGACATGTGTCCGGAAACGCTTAATTTCCATGTTAGAGCTCATTTTAGTTTCGTCAGTATGTACTGTACTTCCTCGATTCATTGCCAGTTGGCCCAATTAAAGGACGATAATGTTGAAATCGGTGCTTGTGTTGACATGCGACTAGCATCAAGCACATCAGTACGTAGCATCAACAGGTTAGTGTTCCATCACGAACGTGGTTTTGCAGTCAGTGAAATGATTACAAATGCGAAGTTGATAGATGCCCATTTGATGTTGAATTAGCACGGGGCAAAAGCCGTGGCGCGGTACGTTTGTATCGAGACAGATTTCCAGAACGAAGGTGTCCCTACAGGAAGACGTTCGAAGCAATTGATCGGCGTCCATGCAGTGTCGAGGTGTTGCGTTGCGCCGTGCAAAGGTGGGTCCGACAATATAGTGTGAGGTATCCTATGATACTTGTCACCTCAGTTTAAAGAGAATCAAAGGCAGCAGCGATAATGCGTGTAGATATAAGATAATGCGAAACTGAAGGGGAAAAGTAGAGTAGCACGGGCACAGAGGAAGTCTACAGCCACCAAGTCTGTTAGTATGAGACTGAAACCTGGTAGCCAAAGGAAGGCAGGATTCAGTTACGATTGTAGAGGGGGCTGTAACCAGTTTTATTGGTTGCCTTTTACAGTTACACAAAATTTATTTTAAAACAATAATTACAAACTCAACAATAAATAGAAAATACCACACCTTATTAATGAATGAATGAGCAACTGTGTAAATGGTTCAAATGGCTCTGAGCACTATGGGACTTAACAGCTGTGGTCATCAGTCCCCTAGAACTTAGAACTACTTAAACCAAACTAACCTAAGAACATCTCACACATCCATGCCCGAGGCAGGATTCGAACCTGCGACGGTAGCCAACTGTGTTAATAATAGTGTTTTCAATGAGTTACAATTTAGCCAATCACCATTAACTACAGACACAGCAGATAATGTTTTAAAAACAAGCCACTGTGATCTGGGCAGAAGGTCTTACACATCAGGGATGGCAATAAATTAACAACTGTTTAAAACTCGCTGCAAGTAACAAATTACAGGTATTCAAATATTAAAGTCAAGTCACCACCAACACAGCAGAAGGCATCAGACGCCAGGAATGGCAGTAAATAAGGTTTTAAAGGCTTACTGCGTAAATACGAATACCAAATTAGAATTTTAAGGCAAGTGACCACAATCACGGTTGAAGATCTTACTCGCCACGAACGGCAATAACATAAAAAAATTTAGAATCTGCTGTAAAACATCATACACAATAGCAAAGGGTAATTAAAAAAATAGGCAACTGATCACCAAACCGGTGAGATAAGATGATGGTAAACTTTGTAACACGACCCTTATCATCCACTGAACACTGCACTGCGAGATTAATTCCAGACGGCGAACAGAACTATTAACTAGACATATATAACCTTTAATGTAGGTGTTACAAGGTATTGTAATAAATAATACAATAATAAAACAAAGGACCAGTACATAGGTTCCTGAAAGGGTACTGAAGCAGATTAAACCCGCAGAATGCGTGGACTGAAGGAGCGTTACACTTAACTAATGGCCATCAGACCTCCTTTTAGAACACACATGTCTTACAAGAACCAAGGGGCCACAGACGGTGCTCCATGAATCGACCTCTGAGAAGGTCCGGCAACATACACTTTCGCGAGCGATGGGATTGGAAGCCAAGAGTTGCTATTTCAGAAGATGGTAACTCAGACTAGTGGCAATCTAACGAATGACTAATGATAATCCTGCTGAAGCTACATGGCGTCCAATAAACCAAATGAAACGGTGGAACAATATGCCAAACCCTGAACCGGCGGTCTGCGCTACGCACCAGAATATCGTTCTTAAAGCGCCCGGAACGAGAAACGAATCACTACCACCCGAGAAAAAGAATCATTAACCGGCCTACAATCACGAAAGCTGTCAAACTACACGCCTTACCGGACAGCAGCGGCAAGGCCAGTAAACGTACACCGTCGTTACACACACTAACGCCCAGGACAGGTAATTGGGGCCTACCGTTGGTTGAACTTAACCAATTGCCGTTGGTTGAACTTAACAAATAGGAACAAATTGAACGCAGTTAATATTAATAAGAAGTGGAAGAAAGCTAATCAGATCGGCCTTCCCCAAGCACTCCTCTTGCTGCTCTTCGCATCATGGATACTACGGGCAGCAACACGAACTCAAGTCACTGGAGAATCGTGAGATATCACAATGGTGAAGGTTTCCCTACTTGGATTGAAATGCACTCATCTTAAAACTTGCAGGATCCGGTTTATGTCGACGTCGTGACCACAGCCCTTCCATCCGGTAGTCCATGCGTGCCGCCATCGGTCTCGGCGTATTCTGGCACTGCACGAACCTGGCTCCTCCTGAGTCCGCAACCGAACTGGCACACTCACACGGCCCGGAAAACCAACAACGTCGCCTAGAAGGTAGGGCCACAGTTACTACATATCGATAACCGCCGCTGCTGCCACTAGCGGACACGCAACGTTTGTGAAACCGAGTGGCGCCAGTCAACAGGAGAAGAAGACAAACAACCGCAACCATATCAACTAAAGGATACCGTCTGGCCTCCAACAGAGGGCGGAAACCTACAAACAGCACCAACGCGATCCGCAGCACGGCTCAGAGACAGTGGCCATAATTGAAGGAACAGATATCTGAAAACGTGCGTTTAGAGTACAGGACTGGGTGTTGGTGAATCGTGGGTTGTAAGAACTTCGGAAATGAAGAGAATAGAAACGTTTGAGATGTGTTGCTAGAGGAGGATGTGCGAAAACTCACCACATTCGTAAGATTATGGCGTATTGAGGTGTTACTTGATTGAGAATTAGCGGCAGCGTTCACGAAAGAAGGGTGTGCTGACCACATGCGCCTCCATATTCACATCAGGTGACGCCTTAGGGCTGAGGATGACGCGGCGGTGGGTCGGTAACGCTGGGCCTTCAACGCCTGGTCGGACGTTGTCTTTTGTATATAAGATAACAAATGACGAGATTCTCTGCAGAAAGGACAAAAAAAGCAACACAAGTAAGGCACTGGCAACAAGGTGGGACAAGATCATAGAGCATATGTGAAGGAGACAGAAAATAACCTACATGGTGTTATATAGACCTTTTGAGTGCAATGACTTCAGAGGAAGCCAGAGATTCTAATACATGCAACAAATAACTGAGGACGTATGTGGGAAATGATGTGCTGAGGTGAAGCGGTTGTCACAAGAGAGCAGTTTGTAACGTGCATGTGGAGCACACAATACTCATTAAAGCCTGTACTATGGTAAGTGACTGGGGTTTACCTTACGAGACAGGATTTTTGTATAGATATTGACCGCGTGTACCTGAATGGAGGCAAATCAGACCTACACCCACTCGGTAATAACAATGATACGTGAAGTAAGTCCGAAATACAACTACACATCAGGACGGACAAAATGCCACACAGCAGATGCTACCAATTTGTTAATAATACGGTCGCCAGTCTAATTAGGCATTAAGTGAGTTTCTTCCCTGTACAAGTTGATATACATTCATGCAAAACAACACGTAGCAACACTGTATAATATAGTAAATTTTAGAACCAGACAATCTATTGAACTGATAGTTTCACCTTCTGTACTGATATGGAAAAACCATGAATACATAACACAACACTATAATGTATACTACAAAACGTCGTACTGTCTATTGATCTGATTAAAATCGGGCATAGGTTACCCTAGAAATAGCACTTTCGAGTCACACATACAATGTCAATTTTGATAAAGATAAAACACTGATAACTTTTGACATATATATTGACTTTAACTTTTGCTAGTCAAACCAATTTAGAACACTTCAGAATTCAAATGAATTAAAAAAAGGGGGGGAAACTGAAACTGTTATGATCACTGTATAAAAAAAAATTGATTACTGAATTCATTATGCGCTCAAGATTTCCAGTATATGAGTTACTACTCTTTTTATCTTATTTCCAGCTTATTTAAATACCTTTTTATCTGTCTCTAAATAATTAAACTTCATTACTAAATCAATATTAAAGTTATCTTCCAACTTTGTCCGACCTTCGTTATTCATTTACTGGTTCATTAACAAAACAGTTCTTTAAACACCATTCCAACATAGTTAGGTCTGCAAGTAATTATTATTAACACAAAATTTAATTTTTCATCTCGGGACACTCGGATTGCAAAACATTTTGAAAGGACCCTGTCTAGGTTAGTTGTGAAGATATTTAAATGATAGGAAAGTTCTGGTAAAATTTAAGTTGTTATTGAACAGTATGGAACAAAAGTAACACTGGTCCATACGAATACAGTACTAAAAGTTTCAACCTGTTTGTATCGATGCGGCGGTTGTCAGGCGGCGAGATGGCGAGGCACTAAGCACGCATACAACCACAGCTATGGCTCTTGACGTATCGGCACTTTATTTCTTCATAGCGTCGCAATACTTTTCCATCTAGTGGCTATGGAATATTGCCATGCTGTTTGGGCGTTGGAACGGCATACCCGAGGCTCAATGAAACTACGTCTTCCAGGAGAGCCTCCTCGATCCAGAACGTGTTGCTCAGACCAATGCCGAACTCCAACTACTACTGCTGAGCCCGTTGTGCCGTGCAGCGCCCGTGGACATTTTCCCGCGCTCGCCTGTCATCCACCTTTTACTGCTCCCCTTCAGACAGGGTATGCACCCGAGGTTTTGCATTCTACATATCCTAACACATTGCCTACGTATGGACCAGACGCAAAGTTACAATTTCAAACATGTTACAACTGTTTCAACACTTGTTACCTTTCAATTCTATTACAATATTGCTTGACGTTAGACATAAACATTAATATTAACATTGAAATTTGTTTACAGTTTTCTTATCACAATGACATGAAACAAAACAAAGGAAATGAAATCAGAACATCAATTACACTAATTTATCGAAAGATCAGATGGAAAAAAAATACAATAGTACAGCGTCGTTGTTGTTACAAGTTCTTGGCGGCCCGCTCCAAACAGGAAGAAAGTTACCTAAAACAATGATATTGCACATTTTTGTGTAGGAAATTTTGAAGGATGCAATACTGGGAGCGAATGGTTTTCACAACTTGTGCACAAATCAGACAGCAGTCATAAGTGTGGAATGACACGAAGCAGAAGCAATAGTTCGGATGGAAGTTAGCCTTTTTTATATTTTTTGGGGGGTCATCAGACTGTTTTGATGCTGCCCGCCACGAAATCCTCTCCTCTACCAACCTTTTCATCTCAGTGTAGCTCTTGTAACCCGCATTCTGTATTATTTGCTGCATGTATTCCCGTCTCTCTCTTCCTCTGCTGTTTTTACCCTCTGCATCTCTGTCAAGTACCACGCACGTTATTCCCGAATGTCTTAACACATATGCTACCATCCTCTCCGTTCTTCTTGTCTCATTCTAATATAATCCTTTCCTCGCTGATTCTGCGGAGAGCCTCCTTATTCCTTACCTTATCACTCTACCTAATTTTCAACATTCTTCCGTAGCACCACATCTCAAATGCTTCGATTCTCTTCTGTTCCGGTTTCCCACCGTCTCACTACCATACAATGCTGTGCTCCAAATGTTCATTCTCAGAAATTTCTTCCTCAGATTAAGGCCAATATTTCATACCGGCAAATTTCTCTTGGTCAATGCTTTTGTCCTCTGTATGACGATCCATCATTAGATGTTTGGCTGCCTACATAGAAGAATTCCTTAACTTCGTCTTCTTTCGTCTTTCTTCTATTTAACTTCATTCCATATTCTATACCCAATATACTTTTATGTCTATTCAACATATCCCGAAATTCTTCTTTACTTTCACTGAGGATAGCAACGCCATCAGCGAACCTTATCACTGATATCCATTCATCTTGTATTTCAGTCCAAGAATTCAACCTTTCTTTTATTTCCGTCGTTGCTTCTACGATGCATATATCGAACAGTAGGGGCAAAAGACAACAGTCACCTCTCTACAACCTTTTTAATCCGAGCACTTGGTTTTGCACTCTTACTGTTACCTCTTAGTTCTTGCACATACTATATATTAACCGACGTTCCCTACACCTTGCAGTTATTTTTCTCATAATTTGGAACATCTTGACCCACTGCACATGGTCGAACGCTCTTTTCCGGGTCGATAAATCCTATGAATGTCTCACGACTTTCTTTCTTTTTAGTCTTGTTTCCATTATCAAACGCAGCGTCGTATGTGTCTCTCTGGCGCCTTTACGTCTCCTAACGCTAAACTGACTGTCATCTAAAACATCCTCGGTTTTGAAACTTTCTCGCAGATTAAAACTGTTTGCCGGACCGAGAATCGAACTCGAGACCTTTGCCTTCCGCGGGCAAGTGCTCTACCATCTGAGCCATCCAAGCACGACTCACGCCCTACCTCCACAGCTTTACTTCTGCCAGTACCTCGTCTCCTAGCTTCCAAAACTTTGCAGAAGCTCTCCTGCGAACCTTGCAGAACCAGCACTCCTGAAAGAAAGGATATTGCGGAGACATGGCTTAGTCACAGCCTGGGTCCCGAGTTCGAGTCTGGGTCCAGGACACAGTTTTAATCTGCCAGGAAGTTTCATATCAGTGCACACTCCGCTGCAGAGTGAAAAATCTCATTCTGGATCATCAGTTTTCTTTCCCGTTCTTCGGTATATTGTGCTCGTTAACAATTTCGATGCGTGCACTGTTAAGCTCATTATGTGATAGTTCTCTCACTTGTCAACTCTTGCAATCTTGGAAATTATATGGATGATGTGTTTCAGGAATCGTGATGTTATATCGTCAGTCTCATATATTCCATACAACGTACATAGTTGTTGTGTTGCCATTTTCGGAATGCTTTTAAAATTACGATGGAATGTGATCTATCCCTTCTGGTTTACTTGACTTTAAGTCGTCTGAAGCGTTTTTAAATTATGATTTTAGTACTTGTCCTCCATCTATTACATATATATTCCCGTTCCTTGTTCTGTCACGTCCTCCCCCTCATGGAGGCCTTTAATGTATTCTCTCCACCTATCCACTCTCCCCTCTGTATTTACTACAGGAATTTCCATTGCAGTCTTACTGTTATATCGTGGCTTTTAATTTCACCGAAGCCTGTTTCGACTTGTCTAGATGCTACATCCGTCCTTCCTACAGTACTTTCTTTTCGGTTTCTTCACATTTTGTATGCAGCCATTTTACCTAAGCTTCAATGAATTCTTCCTAAGTGATTTGTATTTGTGTATTCCTGTATTTCCCTGAGCGTACCGAGCGAGGTGGCGCAGTGGTAAACACACTGGACTCGCATTCGGGAGGCCAACGGTTCAATCCTGCGTCCGGCCATCCTGATTTAGGTTTTCCGTGATTTCCCTAAATCGCTCCAGGCAAATGCCCGCATGGTTCCATTGAAAGAGCACGGCCGACTTCCTTCCTCGTGCTCCCCTAATCCGATGAGACCTATGATCTCGCTGTTCGGTCTCTTCCCCCAAACAACCCAACCTCCTCCCCTCCAAACCCGAGCATCTTTACACTTCCTTCTTTCATCAATCAACTGAAGTATTTATTCTGTTAGCCATGGATTCTTCGCAGTTACCTTCCTTGTACCTATGTTTTTCTTTCCAACTTCCGTGATTGCCATTTTCTAAGATGCACATTCCTCTTCAACTGAACTGCCTACTGAGCTACTCATTATCGCAGAATGTATTCCGTATCTATTTCTGTATCCCACTTCTACGCATATTGTTTCTTACTGACTAGCCTCTTAAATTTCAGCTTACTCGTCATCATTACTAAATTGCGATCTCAGTCTATATCTGCTCCTGGGCACGACTTACAATCCATCATCTGATTCCCTGACCGTTATTTAATCTAACTGAAATCTTCCCACACCTCCCGCCCTTTTTCAAGTATACCTCCTCCTTTAGAATTGGCTATTACCAGTTGATAAGTATTGTGGAACATAATTACTCTTCCTTCGTTCTCATTCCTACTGTCATGCTCATGTTTTCTCGTAACCCTTTCTCTACAACAGCATTCCATTCCCCCATCAATATTAGATTTCATCTCCCTTTAAGTATCCTATTGGTGGACTTTTCACAATAAGTCACTCGCTGCCCTACCGTCCTATTGATGACGGGTCCTACTCCCCTTATACCATTTTCTGGTACTGTTGATGTTACCCTATACCCGTCTCACCAGAAAGCATTGTCGTCTTTCCACTTCGCTTCACTGACCCCCATTGTATCAATATTAAGCCTTACCATTTCCCTTTTCAGACTTTCTAGCTCCCCTGCCAAGGCAAACATCCGACATTCCACTCCCCGACTGCTAGAACATTATCCATCCGTTAGTTATCCAGTTTTCTTCCCATGGAGACCTTCTCCTTGGTAGTCCCCTCCCGGAGACCTGAATGAGAATTTATTCCGTAATCTTTTGGTAATGAAGAGAGCGTCATTATACTTTTTTCAATAGCAGGCCACATGTCCTATGTGTAGACACTGTGTGTCTTTGATACAGTGGTTTCCAATGACTTCTGCATATTTATGCTGTTCATCATTGCTGATTCTGCTACCTTTTAGGGGCAGTTTTCCTCCCCATGGACAGGAGAGTGTCCTGAACCTCTGTCCGCTCCTATGTTCTCTTCGACAAGGCCGTTGGCAGAACGAGGGTGCCTTCGTACGGGGGAAGAATTCGGTTGCCATTGCTGACGGTTTTTATTCAAAATTTAAGCAGTGATGGTGATCGAACTCGGTATGGACTGGAGGTCTATTGATTTCTAGTCAAAGACGCTATCGCTACACGGCGGGTACAAATTATCTGTAGCGCATACCAGGTATCGTTCTGTCTGTATGTTGCGCAGGCTGTGAAGGAAAACAAGCAGAAATTTGTGAAGACGATGCTATTAGACGGATACAAAATTAAAGCTTAAATATTTTCTGAAAGCATTTTAATTATATCAGAGGTGGCATAGGAGTTGGATAAGCAGTTGAATGGAACGATTAGCGCCTTGAAAACAGGTTGTGAGAGGAACATCATCAAAAGTGTAACAATTGTAATGAGATGCAGTAGAATTAAATCAGGTGATGCTGAGAAAATCAGCTCAGCAAATGAAACTGTTAAAGTCGTAGGTGGGCTTTGCTATTTCAGCTGCAAAATGCGCGGCAATGGCCAAAGTTGAAAGGGTCATGAAAATTTATTGTAAGATTTGCATTTATGAAAAATAGACTATGGTTAACATTGAATATAAATCTACGTATCAGGAAATCGTTTCTGAAGGTATTTGTCTGGAGCGTAGTCTTGTACAAAAGGGGAAAGTGGACGATAAACAGTTCGCATGAGAAGAGAATAGATGCTATCGAAACATGTTGCTACAGAAGATCCGATTTATAGATCGAATAACTGTTGAGGAGGTACTGTGTTGTAAACAGGAAGAAAGTCTATTGTAGAACGTGAGTACAACATGCTTTGGTTGACAGAAGACAAACTGATGCATGAAAGAATCGTCAGTTTGGTAATGAAGGGACGCGTGCGGGAAAATGTTGCGGACGGTGACCAAATCTCGAACACAGTAAGGAGGCTCAAGTGGATATCGGCTGCAGGGGACAGTGTGAGGTAATGGGCGAGTTGCAGCGCTCTGGATATACTCCATGTCCGGAGGTGGGGGTGGCCGCACAGGGTCGTTAGCAACTGCGTGATGCCGCAGAATAGCTGGACCAAGTGGGGTCGAACGTTAGCCGGGGTCCAGGCGTGGCGTGGCTGGGAATTCTTTCGTGACGCTGTGTCGATGGAAGAGACTTGTACGCCGATACTGCTGAAGATGGCAGGCTTTGTGAAACCGTAATGACGTTCCACAGTTCGTATAGAAATTAATAGTAGCCAGATGAATCATGGTACCTCAAAAAGAAACATGAACCTTACCATTATCTGCTCGACTTTTCTGATGGTGTAATCAGATTTTCAATATTTTTATTAGTTTAGTGTCTGACTGTGAATTATACAAGTGACACCCAGCAACGGATTTCCAAAATCTAAACGGTTAATCCGATTTTGTTTGTTACACATGTCTTTAGAATTCTGTTTGCGTAAATCTAAATAGGTATAAATTACAGGCGTATAACTTGAACAGTACATGAGTTATTGGAGGTCAATGTGTCCAATTACTATCGATCGCTTCAGGCCATAAGTACTCCACAGTTACACGAAAGAACGGTAGCAGCATGCTTATAAATATATTTATTTGTCTATGTCTTTGTTTATACCCGGTATCATGATGAAATTGATGAAATAATTACTGTGATTTAGAATGCACACACACATTAGGCTAACTGCCAACTTTCGCTTGTTACTCCTTTGATATACCCGGTGTTACAAAAAGGTACGGCCAAACTTTCAGGAAACATTCCTCACACACAAATAAAGGAAAGATGTTATGTGGACATGTGTCCGGAAACGTTTAATTTCCATGTTAGAGCTCATTTTAGTTTCGTCAGTATGTACTGTACTTCCTCGATTCACCGCCAGTTGACTTAGAAGACGAGGACACCTGCAATGGACGAGGCAACTCTTCGTGCAGTTGACGATAACCCTAATGTCAGCGTCAAAGAAGTTGCTGCTGTACAAGGTAACGTTGACCACGTCACTGTATGGAGAGTGCTACGGGAGAACCAGTTGTTTCCGTACCATGTACAGCGGGTGCAGTCACTATCTGCAGCAGATTGGCCTCACGGGTACACTCCTGCGAATAGTTCATTCAACAATATGTCAATCCTCATGCCGTGTGTTTCCATTCCATGATTAATGTGATTTGAAGAGAAGTAATAAAATGAGCTCTAACATGGAAAGTAAGCGTTTCCGGACACATGTCCACATAACATATTTTCTTCCTTTGTGCGTGAGGAATGTTTCCTGATAGTTTGGCCGTACCTTTTTGTAACACCCTGTATATTTATTTGATTTCTTTATGTATTTAATAATGTGTGCTAGAGCGTGTTTATTGTCCAGCCATAGGAATATTTATTAAATTTCAAGTTATTTAAATGTAAATCCGGCATTTCGAATGTGTTTCATTATGGTTGTGAATGTGCGTTGTTTTGGGGACATGGCTGGAGCGTTCTAGCCAATCACATCGCTCGTGAACGGGGAGACTGGATAGAAGAGGGAGAAGAGTACCGGTGTTCGAGAGAGGACACGGGAGAGTCCAGGACAGTATCACGTGAGGGACGCACGGTCACGGGAGAGACTTGGAGTGTGGAGCTGTTTGCGCGTGGTTGCGGCAGATAGAAGCACTTCGGAGTGCCGACTTGTGCACTTGTGAGATTTCCGTGGCTTCTACAGTGAAGACGTAGTGCGCGTTTAGAAATGAATATCTCGCGAGCTATGTTGTTGTTCATAACTAATTATTTGCAGTAGGAGACTATTGTTTCCCTGTTTCTGAACTTACATTTTATTTAATTGCTCGACCATCGACACTAGTAAGTTTTTTGCAGATATATACCACAAACTCAAAAGTACTTCTACTATCTTACTCATCATTTAAAATAGTTAGAAATAGTACTTTCAGATTTCATTTAATTGGAATATTTTATTTGTAAATTTCTACGTTACCTTCACAATTTCCGAGTGATAGGAACTTTCGACCATTCGATTGATGTGTGTATTCGCACTGTATGCTGTAGACTCAGCAGTATTTAGCTTGTAATGCGGGAACTACGTATGCCAGCCGCTATACAACGTAACCAGCCACAATTTTTAATATTTCAACTCTGAGTTTGTGGGTGCGTAGTTTAGGGCTACACCGCATTATTTCATTCTTATTTGAAAACCCCCAACAGACAGCGCGGAGAGTTGGTTAAAGCCAGTATTCTGACTAAAGCCTACGTATAAAAACAGTTACGGCGATTGGTGTCATGCTAATTTGGAAAAAAGCGCTTTCCGTTCAGTGTTTCCGAATTGTTTGTTACCCTAATGGTTCAGATTTCATGAAAATGGCTTTTTGGGCGTTGGCACTGTAAGGACCCCATGCGGAAACTGGAGTGATAAGAACAACACAGACACCCATGTCCGAGGGAGGACTCGAACTTCCGGCGGGATGGGCCGCGTAATCCGTGGCAGAGCGCCTAAAACCGCGCGGACACTCATCGGGGCAATCGTTATTAGGCATGGCAGTTATAGACAATAAACCGGTTTTCTGTTACACCGTTTATTTATATCCAAGTTAACCAGAATGTTAAAACGTTTCTAAATGACTGGTTCCTGAACTGATTTTCGGTTTTTATTGCTATTATTTCCAGAAATGAACGTAGAATTGAAAACCGGAAAATTATAATAATGATGAAGGAGTAAGAGGCTTCAATCGATATAATGTTGAATCTGTTGCATAAATTGGTGTCACAGTTTCCAGTAAAGATTGCGAAGATCAACAGAACGGGCGCGTAGGTGAGGGCAAAAGGTCATGAGCTGCATCGTCTCTTCTGGATGGTGTCAATTTTTCATCCTGAAATTAAGGGTTCAGCTATTTTCCTAAGTCAAAACCATTATAGGTGTATGAGCCAACATCTTTTATGTGTCGGGTGTTCTTCCGGATATCAACGCCGTTCTTGCACGATATTTCGATAACATAACTCGTTATCTCCATCTGGTGGTACCTGAGACTACCCCTTGAGTCTCTAGTCACTATACCTTTCGAGCATTCCTTGTTCGTCATGCGTGCAAGTTCAACATTAAACTGTTAATTCTTCTGAATATCTCGGAGTGGTGTGCAGTTTTACCTGACTTGCTGGACTGGCATCAGGTAATGTGGGGACGATGGTACTCTGATGCTACTGGTGAGAAAATCGTTAGGGCAGCAGGAATTATTTTCGCAGGAGGTCAGACCGAAGTGTTGTCGGCCTGTGGTGTGGCTGGTGGTCCTGTTACTTTATCTTAATCTAAATCATACTACGCAAGCCACGTAATGGTGTTTGGCGGAGGGTACTTTTTGTACCAGTCACTGAGCCCTCCAACCCTGTTCCACTCGCGAATAGCGTGTGGGAAGAATGCTTGTCGGTAATCTTCTGTATTGGCTCTGATGTATCTCCTCATAGTGAATACGCGAAATGTATATAGGGGAAAGTAATATGTCTTCTGACTCTTCCCGGAAAATGCCCTCGAAATTTTAATAGTAAATCCCTCCGTGATGCACAATGCCTCTCCTGCAACGTTGATCTTCTTCTTCTCCTTCTTCATCTTCTTCGATTGGCACTATATCACAGGATAGGACTTGGCTTCTTCGATAATTTTCCGCCATTCCTCTGTGGACTTTGCTTTAGACCTCAAATTACAGCAACCAGTTCAGGAAGAGTCTTCTCCAATCTCATCACCCCATTTCAACCTCGGTCGTCCTCTTGCTGTTCTTTCTCCAGGTTCATTGCAGCAGGCTTTCCTTGCAGGATCCGTCTCATCAAGTCGTATTACGTGTCTAGGCCACCTCATCCCACACAACTTTATGAACTTGACAACGTCATGCTACTTATAGCACTCACAGACCTCGTCATTCTTTCGCCTTCTGCAACTCCCATTTTCATACACAGGTCCTAAGATCTTCCTCAATATATTTCTTTCGAGTGATCTCAGTCTACTTTCACCCTGCTTTGTAATCGTCCATGTTTCTGAACCATACGTAACTGCTGAGCATATCAGAGTACTTACTGAGACGGCACTTAGTTTCTCTCTTGATAGAAGCTTGATTCTAAAATGACGCAGCATTTCAAAATAATATCGACTAGAAGCACTTTCCCGGGCCACAATTTCAGTTGAAGTGTAGCCATCTGCTTCTATCTTTGCACACAGATAAGTCAAACATTCCAGTCGCTCAAAAGTCAATCCATCAAAGGTTACTGTTGCTGTAAATGTTGTCTTGTACTGTTAAAGGTACACTTGATGTTCCATTCATTAATTTTCAGGCCCATCTTCTCTCCCCTCCGTTTTAGAGGTGAGAAGGCCCTCTGTAGATCTCTAAATGTTCTACTCATTAGGTCCATATCATCTCTATATTCCACTGTACGGACTTACAGTATACAGGGTGAGTCACCTAACATTACCGCAGGATATATTTCGTAAACCACATCAAATACTGACGAATCGATTCCACAGACCGAACGTGAGGAGAGGGGCTAGTGTAATTGGTTAATACAAACCATAAAAAAATGTACGGAAGTATGTTTTTTAACACAAACCTACGTTTTTTTTAATGGAACCACGTTAGTTTCGCTAGCACATCTGAACATATAAACAAATACGTAATCAGTGCCGTTTTTTGGATTGTAAAATGTTAATTACATCCGGAGATATTGTAACCTACAGTTTACGCTTTAGTATCACTCCTCCGCTGTTCGATCGTGTGTATCGGAGAGCACCGAATTACGTAGGGATCCAAAGGGAACGGTGATGGAATTTAGGTACAGAAGAGACTGGAACAGCACATTACGTCCACATGCTAACACCTTTTTATTGGTCTTTTTCACTGACGCACATGTACATTACCATGAGGGGTGAGGTACACGTACACACGTGGTTTCCGTTTTCAATTACGGAGTGGAATAGAGTGTGTCCCAACATGTCAGGCCAATAGATGTTCAATGTGGTGGCCATCATTTGCTGCACACTATTGCAATCTCTGGCGTAATGAATGTCGTACACGCCGCAGTACATCTGGTGTAATGTCGCCGCAGGCTGCCACAATACGTTGTTTCATATCCTCTCGGGTAGTAGGCACATAACGGTACACATTCTCCTTTAACGTACCCCACAGAAAGAAGTCCAGGGGTGTAAGATCAGGAGAACGGGCTGGCCAATTTATGGGTCCTCCACGTCCTATGAAACGCCCGTCAAACATCCTGTCAAGGGTCAGCCTAGTGTTAATTGCGAAATGTGCAGGTGCACCATCATACTGATACCACATACGTCGACGCGTTTCCAGCGGGACATTTTCGAGCAACGTAGGCACATCATTCTGTAGAAACGCGATGTATGTTGTGTTTGTTACAACACGCAACTGAACGTCGGAGGTTTCAAGCGTCAACTTCAGGTTACAATATCTCCGGATGTAATTAACATTTTACAATGCAACAAACGGCACTGATTACGTATTTGTTTATATGTTCAGATGTGCTAGCAAAACTAACGTGGTTCCATTTAAAAAAAACGTAGGTTTGTGTTAAAAAACATACTTCCGTGCATTTTTGTATGGTTTGCATTAAACAATTAAACTAGCCCCTCTCCTCACGTTCGGACTGTGGAATCGGTTCGTCAGTATTTGATGTGGTTTACGAACTATATCCAGCCGTAACGTTAGGTCACTCACCCTGTATAGTACGTCTTGTTTGGATACCTTACTCACGCACCACTTTTTCGGGCGCGAAATTGAAGAGTAGGCACCAAAGCCCATCCCCTTGTCTTAGCCCAGTTCGTGTGGGATACTGCAGTGTTAGCCTACACTACACTCGCAAAGTACACTAGGGGTGCCTTAGCTTAACGTGTATTAGAGGCACCAATTTCTCGGGCACGCGAAATTCCCGCATTGCCTCACAAAGTTTAGCCCGATTTATTGTATCATATGCAGATTTTAAATCAATGAAACGATGGTGCAAATTCGTTGGTCTTTCTCACTATTTTCAGGAGAGTAAATATCTGGTTCACAGTCGAATATGCTGGTCTGAACCCACACTGATAACGTCCAATAATGTTTTCTGCTATGGCAGAGACTACTGTGACGTCTGCCAATGGAGTTTTTCGAGTATGTCAGTGACGCTCTCGTGCCGACTAAACGATCCCGTAACGAAACGTGCCGCTCTTCTTTGGATCTTCTCTGTCTGTTCTATCACTCCTATCTCGTATGGATTCCAGATAGATGAACAATACTCAATAATCGGTCGAACAAGCGCTTTATAAACCACGTGGAAGAGTTACATTTCCTTATGATACTCCCTGTGTATCTGAGTCTGGTATTGCATTTCCCATTGTTTGTTTTATGTGGTCGTTCCACTTAAGGTCGCTCCAGATAGTTACTGCTAGATATTTTACAGCAGATACTGTTTCCAGCGGTTGTCATCAATAGTATAGCTGTGTATCAGAGGATTTCTGTTCCAATGTATGCGCAATAGGTTATTTACGCTCAGGGTCAACTGCCAGAGCCTGCACTATTCATCAATTCACTGGAGGTGCAAATTGTTGCCATCTTTTGGCGTTGCTAGTTTGTTATAGACAAACGTATTATCTGTGCACAGCCTTCGGGAACATCGGACAGTTCCTACTAGAGCATTTATATACGAGTATGTTGTAAATATTATCAGTCCTCTCACACTTCCTTGGGGTACTCCGGAAATTACGTTTACATATCTCGATTTTCTTTCGTTAAGAGCGATGTGTTGAGTTCTGTCTGCAAGGAAGACTTGAATCCAGTAGCAAATCTGCTTTGATACTCGGTAACCTCGTATTGTTTTTCATTAAATGGAAGTGTGGGACGTTATCAAATGCCTTCCTGTTGCTAGGAACACATTGTGAGCCGATTGCGAGAATGAAGCGACTTTTCGTAGGAAGACACGTGCACTCTGATAGATTCTGTTCTGTAAAAGCGAAATTCCAGCGCCTTCGTGCAGCAGACGAGTTGACTACTGCCTCAGGAGGAACAGAACGAGTTTCAGCGCTCGGTTCTGCACCCTCTGCAGCGCAGCGATGTGTAAGTCGGCGGCTTTCCACTACACCACGACCACGTCCTCCAGCTTTGTGTTAGGCAGAGCATAATGCAGTGGTGTGGCGGCAGCGACGATTGTGAATCAAGCAGCGAACGCAGGGCGCGGATACCCCCTACGAGATTTACCCCGATGTACTTGCAGTTTTTCGTCCATGGGATGGGACCCCATGTTGTTTTCGGGCCACAGGTGTGGCGGTAGTTTCCTTCGGGTGAAGACTACTGCCTGGCTTCTTGCGGCATTGAAATTCAACGTCAATTCTGTCGCCCATGCTCCCATTGCACAGCACAGAGCTACGCATCGTCTCTCTGTCTGGATGGTCGTTCTGCGGATGGACAGCACGGTATTATCGGAATAAAGAGACAATTCTATGCCCGCCACTTCTCGTTCGTTGGCGATGCACAGGGAGTACATATACCTTGACAATGTGGCATGTCATACATTGTCCAAACAACAAGGATAGTGGACATCAGATGTAAAGAACATCAGAAGCATGCCCGACTGAGACAGACAACTAAATTAGCCAATGGCGAGCACTGTCTGGAACTCAACCTTCCCATGAACTATGCTGAGATAAAGGTGACAGGATTAATGAACCATGAGATGGGGTACCAGCACAGCAGAAGCGGGGTCTCGCACAGGAATTCCTGAAAACGCAACATGGGGAGCAGAAGCACTCCCCAGAACCAAAACTGAGACCGTGCGAGATGGCTCGCGGTTATCATACTGGATTCGTATTCAGCGTCCGGCCGTCCTGATTTAGGTTTTCCGTGATTTCCCTGAATCACTTCTGACAAATGCCGGAATGGTTCCTTTAACAGGGAAAAGCTGACTTTCTTCCCCATCCTTCCCTAATCGGAGGGTGAAGGATGGGGAAGGAATGTTTGGTCCCCTCTGCCCAAGTCAACCAACCACTCGACCAACAAAAAACTGAAAGTGTGGACGTGAGAAAAGAATCAAAGAGAGAGCACAAGGCGCAGCGGACCGAAGACGGAACACCTGAGATCGCGTCCTGTAGTTGTAGACGGACCGCGGAGGGAGCACCCAGAACCGCAGCGGACCGAAAACGGAACGCCAGCCCGGCGACAGGGGCGCTGGACCGAACGTGGAACGTCTAAGAGACTGTCCAGCGGGCGCGGACCGCAGAGGGAACTCTTGGAACCGACCATGGAGAAAAGGACGTACGTGTAAATTATTGACCCATTCCACACGAGGGGTGGTGTCATAAAGCACCCGACGAAGAAAAGTTACTTTATCTAAATACTGTGCAAGAACAACTCTTATGTCCGGCAGAATACCCGACGCTTAAAAGATGTCGACAGATCTCCGGAAGCCTATTGAATTCTAGTAATCAAATTAACTTTCTCTTCCAAGGTACACTGAGAATTTTTTCTCCTTAAATGACGTTTGTTGTGCTTCTTCCTGTTTATAGTCTGTTAATTAAAGCAAAAGGGGCTGTTGTACTTCACTGTTACCGTACTTCGAAAAATACTTTCATATTAGGAATGATGTCAGTGTGTAAAACAGCTGATGTCAGGCGAAGGCTGCGTCAAACTACGGAATAGAGCAGGTCAGGTAACTGTTGTACATAAATGTGTGCCATACATTCTTGTTTCAGTAATGCTGCACACATTCTTATGTCATGTACTTGTTCCTGGTTTCTAGCTGTCAGCGATGCTATTAAAATAGCTGTGAACGCTTTTCTCATTTTCTGTAATAATTAAGTGTTTCAAAGCAATGGAAATTTTACGAATAAAGAGTACTCATTTTCATTTTAAAGACCAAAATTTTACCGATGTTGTTTTACACCGGTTTCTTCCTGGTTATCAGTAAAAAAAAAGAACTGTTACAACCGACACTAAAGAAATACCGAAAAACACCAGTTATTCAGAACTAAAATACCGGTACCGGTTTTCACCGGTTGGATTTTCCCATCTCTAATTTCTCAGGACTGTCGATGGCAATTTATCAGCGTTAGTATCTACATTTGTAATTTTTTCGAATAGTTGGTATTTCATGAAACTTGTAAGTAAACCTATCCTATGGATATATTTCGGTTCTGATGGACATCGAATATTTTACAGCATAGAGCACAATAAGACACACAAATTATTTTCTACATGCCCATGCAGCCATTAAGAGTGTGAAACATTCCCTTGACGAAAAAACTGAGTTTAATACTTGTGAAAGAATACTGCTGACACTCTAAAAGAAATAAAAATATCTTCTAATAAAAGTTCTAAGACTTTTAATCTACGTTACAGTGGTGCACTTAGCTTTGTCGGAAATCTCATTTATTTTCCAAATTCCCTCCAACCCACGGTACTTTGTTTTTCATTTCGACTTTTGGAAAATGGCGAAACGTATGGCATCATTAATATCTAATTCAAGTACATATGATGAAGTAGTATTACAAAGACGGATTTGTCAGAAATAAGCTCGTACAGCGATACAGAGATATTTCTAACTTATTTCCGACAAATGCACCTTTATAATACGATAAATAAATGTGGACAAGAAGAGAATAGAAGCTTTCGAAATGTGGTGCTGCAGAAGAATGCTGAAGATTAGATGGGTGCATCACATAACTAATGAGGAGGTGCTGAATAGAATTGGGGAGAAGAGGAGTTTGTGGCACAACTTTACTAGAAGAAGGGATCGGCTGGTAGGGCATGTTCTATGGCATCAAGGGATCACCAATTTAGTATTGGAGGGCAGCGTGGAGGGTAAAAATCGTAGAGGAAGACCAAGAGATGAATACACTAAGCAGATTCAGAAGGATGTAGGTTGCAATAGGTAATGGGAGATGAAGCTTGCACAGGATACAGTAGCATGGAAAGCTGCATCAAACCAGTCTCAGGACTGAAGACCACAAGAACAACAACATAATACTATTTCATCATGTGTGATTGAATTTGATATTAACAATGCTATACATTTGGCCATTAGTCAGACGCCTAAATTAAAAGCAAAATGCGAGGAAGGGAATCGAAAGCTATGAGTTGTTTGACAGACTTGAGCGAGCTGTTGTACCGTACATTAGAAACGATAGAATCTTTACTTGAAGATTTTCTTATATAAGTTAATGTTTCAACAGCATTCTTTCAGAAATATTACATTCAGTTTTTTTGAAGTGTACATCCCCCCTCCCCCCCCCCCCTTTGTTGGTCATATGGACACATACAAATAATTCGTGTAGCTTATTATGGTCTACGCTACAACATACACAAAGGCGAAGGAAATCGAAGTGTATCTCTTGCGCAGGTTTCCTTGAAAGATTCATTATCTTTCAGTCATCAGGCGCACAAAAATTTTGCTTTTCAGATAATTAACTTCGATGATTTGCAGAGCAGATGCATCCCCGTAGTTTTCAAATCGCTTGTATTCTATTTTAGTCTTCATAGCTGGGTTTTTTCAGTTGTGAATATAAAATCAGTGTAATTCCACTGACCCACATTTTGTGCCTTTCTGATCCGACTTTGGCAGCTACAGTAGACAGGGACACTGGTGCTTGCGCTGGACTGTCAGTATTCGTGGCACTCTGGAGATAATTAACAGCTGCGAAATCCACTCACGCCTACTGGGTAAGCACTGGGATCCTTTCCATCGGATTACGTTATCGCAATCCCCGTCCGAATGCAGCCACTGAGATTCCATAGGGCTGGCGTTGTGTGGAGCGATTAGTCGGCAGCCGGCGCTCTGTATGCGTGTGCGCCAGGCCTGGAACTGGATTGCTGAAACGAGTAGAGGAGTCTGGCAGACGGGTTTCTAGCCGACGTTCCCACGCCACGAGGGCGTCGACTTTCGGCTTCGTGGCGTGTCATCTCAGGTTAAGTGAAGAACAGAAGTAAATAATCAGATGAGTCTCGCGTTGACCTGACGGTTCTGCTGCTAAGAAATATCTATGATTACATCCTTACTCTCCACACTATTCTGAAGTGCATAGCAGGGGGTACTTCTCATCGTACTAGAGCTGTGGAAAGCGCAGGTAATGATTCCTTACAAGCCGCTGCGCAAGCTTTTAACTTGTTTCATTACGGGGCTGGTAGTCTAGAGGTAAAGTACCCGCCAGGATAGCCGAGAGCGCTAACGCGCTGCTTCCTGGACTCGGGTTGGAGCGCCGTCCCCGGATCGAATGCGCCCGGGGGATTAACGACGAGGGCCGGTGGTTTTTAGGCGGTTTTCGACATCCCGCTAGGTGAATACCGGGCTGGTCCCCAAGTTCCGCCTCAGTTACACGACTCGCCGACATCTGAACACGATCGCACTATTCCATGAATTACACTGACGCAGACAGCTGGGGTACACTAATTCCGTTCCAGAGGGTATGGGGTGGCGGCAGGAAGGGCATCCTAACAATGCCGACCCTGTTTCAGTGCGGGACATGGCACCAGTGAAAGTGAAAGAAAGTCTAGAGGTAAAGTGTGTGTCTGGGAAAAGGGATGTCGTGGAATCTAATCGCTGTCAAACCATGGCAACTTATCAATCCAGCATTAACATAGCTTTCACCCCTCTCCTCTCTGTGATATGGGTCATGATGATCATTGTGATATGTGGGGCGCTCGTCGGCGTGGTTATCAGCACGCGTACAGATCTCCAGACTGTTCACTGTCCAGTCTCGCCATGTCCTGAATGATGACGAGATAATGAGGAAACCACAAACAGCCAGTCCCTTGGCGGAGAAAATCCCCTGACTCAAATGCAGTATCGCTGACCACTCTAAATCACGAGCTGCGGACTGTTATTTACAGTTTCGTCAGGAATTCGCCGTTTAACTTTAGGTTAGCTTTCCCCATTTATTTAACTGGGGTAGGTTAGGGACATGCAAGTCGCTGTAGCGGCGACCACTTGTGGGACTGGCACTAGGCTGTTACATCACGCTGTGGCAGACTCAGTCCGTGGAGGCTAGGGCGGAAAAACTAAGTGAGGTCCCCGATCTGCTTAGAAAATGTTTAATAAAAAATAAATAACATGAATGTGATGACTAACAACGAAATCAACTATTTATAGTGCATGTACTCTACGTTCAAGTAATTCCAATATGTGGAATTAAAGATATAGGAGAGAAACTTGGGAAACGAATCAACATTGATCAGAGGAACCTTCAGGTAGAGTGTAAAGCATTAATAAAGAAGAGAGTAAGGAAATATCTGTTATGAAAGCCTGAACAGCAAATACCACTAACCTTAATACGAAATAGTAGTTACTACTGATATTATTACAATGTACGTTTTCGTGCCTCAGTTCACTGAAATTCTCAGTTACATGGTAGAAATCTATTTCATTTGAAATTTTCCTTCAATTGATAAAATCGACGGATGGGCTAGTTGTTCTTGTTGATCGTAGACCGAAGATAATCTTTTACTAATTTAAGTTTAGAGAAACTTCTCCTACATAATGCAACTCAAACACAAACCGTGTAGGTGTATTGGGTTATACGTGATGCACAGGGCACTGATTTAATGAAGTCCCACTTAGTTAAAAACTGAGGGTTTCCTTCAGCTGTTCATGTAGCGGCAAAGTCCACAATCTTATTGGATGCATGTATATACCTACTATTGCTTATATTTCTTGCTGCACCTGCTCCTTTCGTAAATTTGAACTACATGCTCCAGTGGTACTGCCAGAAGGTGATCGGAAGCATCAAGCATAAATTTTGTTTCAATAGATGGTTCAGATGGCTCTGAGCACTATGGGACTCAACTGCTGTGGTCATTAGGCCCCTAGAACTTAGAACTACTTAAACCTAACTAACCTAAGGACATCACATACATCCATGCCCGAGGCAGGATTCGAACCTGCGACCGTAGCTGTCGCACGGTTCCGGACTGCGCGCCTAGAACCGCGAGACCACCGCGGCCGGCCTTTGTTTCAATAGTCTACTACATTTTGATGATGTCTTTCATGGCCGTGTATCGTTCTGACAGTTCTTGTATAAATCTGTCTATCGATCCAAACTCTGATCGACGAACTTTTTCTTGAAACAATAATCTATCACCATTGGAACGTAACACCTAATTTAGTTTCGCTTCCGTTTTACTTCAAGATCATAATCTGGTTATCAGTCGGTGTCATGGGACCAGATAATTCGGTAATTAATTGTGCTGCACGGTACGTGCATATCTTAAACGATATTAACAATGCTTGGTTTCTGGATTTAATTGTTGGATGACAGCATTTTTGCTCAACATAATATTGCTTCCTGATAATATCCAGGAGACAAACTGAGGTATTGTGCCTCACCAGGGAGAAATAAGGAAAAGTAAACGTTAGCGGAGGCATCGGCGCTCCTGCAGGCAGGTACCGGAACGCCGCCGGTCGCACTTTTTTCTACATGCAACAGGGGGATCGCTGGACGGAGGGGAGCGAGCAGCCTTTGTGTCCGGCACAGCGTGAGGTCTGCATTAGCATGGCACATTCCGGCGGCGGCTATTCCGTTCTGTTGGACAGAATTTGTCATTCGGAGCCTGCGACGCCGGAAGAGTGCATCCAACGAAATTTTATAGTCTGAGCAGGGCGAACATTCCTGAAGTGAAACAGCGAAGCCAAGTCCCGTCCCCTTAACTGGGCGACTGGTCACGAGAAAACAACTCTGTTAAAAGAAAAATGAATGCATGTTGGGATGGTGTGAGGGGATTTGCAGCGTCCGCCGTCGGAATCGTCGTCTAAAAGAATTTTTGGGATACCGTCGGCTGTCACCAGCGACCCGCTGATAAAAATACGGACGGGACGGCGTGCGATTGCGTATGAATTGTGCCATTTTAGAAGCGATACTTCCTAATTCCATAAAAGAGGATTTTCTGAGGCTAGAACGTGTGCGATTGGCTCAGAGATGTGGAACAATGTATGCATTGTTGTTATAAGGCATTTTTCTGACTGCCTTACGTGGAGTAACGGCGAAACTTTACGGAGCGAGCGGAGAGTAAGAACACTTCGCCTGTGGGCGGCGGACAGTAAAGACACTACGCAGCAGGAGCCGGAGAGAGAGGACTTCTGAGGGCGTCGTAGAGAAAGGAGACTTGGGCCAGCAGAGCCGTCGAGTAGAAGCGCCAGCTACACGAGCCTACTTGGCAGGTTTCGGAGCAGCAAGCTGTCCGTTCGACATTGCTTCTGAGACAACACACTGGTCGCTGTATCAGCTATCTTATAGAGTAATTTCACAAGCAAGAGCCGTTGTAATTGTGTGTTTAGGCGGCTACCAACCAGTGAGGTTCAAGGATTTTCACTTTTGTATAAATTGGTTACATTCCATTATCCATTCATTTCATCAAGGCGAAAGTCGCTGAAATTCTTCCTCCACTTCTGCCACTTTGCCGACCTTAATAAATTATACTTGGTGTATCTTGGTATCGTTGTTTTTGCGATATCATACTACTGGGGGAAATAATTTTATTAATTTCATAATTCCCTCCCATGAACCATGGAACTTGCCGTTGGTGGGGAGGCTGCGTGCCTCAGCGATACAGATAGCCGTACCGTAGGTGCAACCACAACAGAGGGGTATCTGTTGAGAGGCCAGACAAATGTGTGGTTCCTGAAGAGCGGCAGCAGCCTTTTCAGTAGTTGCAGGGGCAACAGTCTGGATGATTGACTGATCTAGCCTTGTAACACTAACCGAAACGGCCTTGCTGTGATGGCACTGCCAACGGCTGAAAGCAAGGGGAAACTACAGCCGTAAGCATGCAGCTTTACTGTATGTACAGAAGAATGCTGAAGATTAGATGGGTAGATCACGTAACTAATGAGGAGGTATTGAATAGAAATTGGGAGAAGAAGAGTTTGTGGCACAACTTGACTAGGAGAAGGGATCGGTTGGTAGGACATGTTTTGAGGCATCATGGGGTGACCAATTTAGTATTGGAGGGCAGAGTGGAGGGCAAAAATCGCAGTGGGAGACCAAGAGATGAATACACTAAACAGATTCAGAAGGATGTAGGTTGCAGTAGGTACTGGTAGATGAAGAAGCTTGCACAGGATAGAGTAGTATGGAGAGCTGCATCAAAGCAGTCTCAGGGCTGAAGACCACAACGACAACAAAATTTCATAATGAGAGAGGGAAAGAGAGATGTGAAATACTCCAGTCAGTGAGCCTGGCCGTCTGACAATTTGCATTTAATACCGTTGATCGTGATCGCAGATTATAGGTCACCGTGTGGAGGGTGTTCGGGCACAGGAACTTACAGCAGGCATCCCCCCCCCCCCCCCCCCCCCCCGCCACCTTGCCTTATTTCAAACACTGCACTTCTGATAAACAGACGACCTTCCGCTGGGATTTAGAGCAATAGAATCTTCCGAAACGACCTCAGCATTATTTGTTGTCAGTTTTAGTTAGTGCTGAACCATTTCATGTGTACATTGCTTCAAAGCATTATGAACCGTGATTTATTTTCAAAGATTATTCTTAAGAATTTATTTTATTTGCTAGCGATTCATCAAAAGCATTAACACATTAAATACACTATGTAAGTATGGAAGTAGTTGCGAGGCAGTAACTAAAGAAATCATAATCAAATTCCTTTTAACAAATGGGAATTTTATTCAATTTAATAGTGCTTAAAAGCATTTTTTAAAAGAAACAGATTTAAAATTATAGTCAGAAAGCACCCTCTAATTATCAAGTTACAATTTATTCAGAGGTTCAAATGGCTCTGAGCACCATGGGACTCAACTGCCGTGGTCATCAGTCCCCTAGAACTTAGAACTACTTAAACCTAACTAACCTAAGGACACCACACACATCCATGCCCGAGGCAGGATTATTCAGAGGCAGAAAGAAATAAGTTTTGACTGTATGAGCTTTCGGGCAGAGAATCTTGCCGCTCCCTTTTGACACGGCCGTAGTTACGACCCGTTTACAACAGCCTATGAAAGACTACACTGGTACCAATCTACAACACACCAGATAACTTTAAACTAAGAGTTTTCACAAGTTACACAAGCACACAAACTATGCACCCCCCATAGGAGGGATGGAAATGGTACAAGACACCGAAGTTGCAACTTAATTTTAACTTCTAAGAAAAGTCTTGCGGTGAAAGGGTGGCAACTTTATATACAAAAATGATCATTTAAATAAAAGCCCATGAAATGCAATCTTACGTAAAATTCTGCGAGGCTGGTCAAATAATAGTTAAGATGCTCTACAATATACAGATACCACCTCTCAAGATCATAGTCAATAACATCAAAGGTTCCAAAGATCAAAACATATTTCAGGTATCAGGCCGTTACACTCCAAGCAATAAATTCGTTAACACACCATATCCGACAAACATGACAGAGGCAGCTACTAACGTACGGTAGATTGATAGGAAGATCAGCGAACAACCCGAACCGCAGGTTGCTCTAACCCGCCCCTACTCCACAAGGGAAAAACGGACCACCCAATTTGTAAACAACCACAATCACGCGTGTGGGAAAACGGAGAAGAATGGTGGGACGACCCCAAAGCAAAATGGCTGGTGATCTCAGCAAGAAAACAAGTAGAATTTAACAAGAGGAAATCAAACAACATATCACCAGTAACTTAATTTCTAATAAACTGCGATTTCTCGAGAAAACCTGGCGCAGCACCCGCAAATCGCTCTCCCGAACCGTCCGCTGCCAGCCGCTTCAATGGACGCAGGAAGGCGCGCCGATCTCCCGTCTCACGGCGTCGCAGCTCGCGCCGGCCAGACCGATGTCGTGGGTTGACTCCTGTTGCTCTCGTGTCGACCGCGAAGTCACTACCCCTCGCTATACGCCGCGGCCCACTGGACTCACGTGGCGACCTCAAATGATGCGCCGACGCTCAAGGCGCTCAAGTGATCTAGTGTCTAAGTGCGCGACCGACCAACCGATCGATCCAACAGCCAATGACCAATGCCTGAGCAAACTCGAGCAGACTGGCGGCCTAACGCGCAGACTCAGATGCAGGAACTAAGCCCCGACCGAGTGACAACTCGCTGAGTTCTCTTACTGGCGGAGCGGAAATACTCTCACTTTGCCAGCTTTAAAGGTTGACCCGAACGACAGACAGACACTAACTGCCTAACTAATGCGGACGAGAGGCAGACTAGCAAGCTGGGGACGAGGGACTGACCCAGACTGACCTACTGGCGAGCTCATAGTGCCCCTTAAATGCACGTGAACAGGCAACATTTCCCGTTTCTCGCTAGAGGGAGACATCAAAGCTCCAATTGCCACAGCGGCGCCACCGCCAGAAACGTAGGGCGACTGCTTCACACTACGCGTTGCGGCGCGCTCTTTAAAACAGGAATTTTTACCACGGCTCACTTTAGTTGATAAATGTTTGGATCTGTGGTTTCTGTGCGACTACTGATAGGTGCGTTCACTTCGTTGCTAACAGCGTTCATAATTCCGGATGCGCGTTACGGATATTGTATGTTGTGTTAGTGAAGTGTTGGGTGCTTTCAGTGAATTAGCAAGTCATTACCGTACAGTTTTCGGTATTCCATGTATTAGAAAGAATGTTAAGCAAGACACGGGCGCGTTTAGAACGAGAAAACGAGTGAGAATGGAGTCGTTCTCGAAATGGTTCAAGATTTGATCAGCAACTTTAATATCACCGACGATGAAATTTATGTCCGGCCGAAACGATCAAGCAGCTGGCGTGGCGTAAAGAATATGTCTGATTCATAGGGAGAAGAACCGGCAAGGGAGAGGGATGCGAGTATCGATGACAGAGCGGTAGCTTCGAAGCATGCCGATGCTGCAGTTCAGTCCAAAAAATGTACGACGAAGACAGTGATGTATCAGTTTTGCCACAGAAAAGTTCCCGTGCTGGGACAGTAGTTGTGGATAAAGATAGTAACAGAAAGATCGATACAGTTTCGGAATTGGTTTTACTTGAGGATAAATAGAGGAAGAGAGAGGAAGTAAGAAAACCTAAGCATGGAAAAGAAGGAAGACATTTGAAGGATCGATGAGAGAAAATATTATTAAGATGACGGGGGAGAAATATGATTTCATCCTACTCGAAATTTGTAGCGAATGAGAGAAGAAAGGAGCAAGTGTAGCTGGAATAAAATCAGCAGATCCTAGGAAGGAGCAGCTTGTAGCGAGTAGACAGTCTAAAGTAACCCGGAGTGTAGTGACACAACGAAATAGTTTTTAGCGACTCTCCATGAGCATTGATAGAAGATCGTACGTGAAACAGAAAAAGTTTCACGGAACTCGGAAATGATCGAGTAGTTGGAACAGGAATGAGGAGACCTGACACAATTAAAGGCAGAAAAGATAGCGCATTAGTGCTCATCACTTTGAGATTCTCAAAGATATCAGATCAACACAGAAAGTGTCAACAGCGTTGAAATTAAATACGGTGGACGTTAAAAGGTAGAGGAAAGTCGACAGAGACCTACAGAAGAAGTACGAACCAGACGATATTCGGATATGATGGAGCCCTTTCATATTTCAAATGCATCGGCTTATATGTCAGCTGATGTGAGTTCCATGCGGAACAGTACAGCACCCATAGTCACTAACAACACGGAGGTCGCTCCTGTGCATAGTTGCGCCCCGCTGAGGAGACATAATTCTCATATTTATGCTGGGAATGGGATGGCAGGAGTGACAGCATGTCGTAGAATGTGACTACTGATAGTAGAGAAGAAGTGCACGTCTCAAAACATCAAGAACGAATGAATGCGAACCAGGATTTGGGTTTTGACCGCAAACATTGTTGTTCCGCCCAAAATTACCAGACATACTGAGACACGTGGAGCTCATTACGTGCCATACCTTGGATAGCTCAATTTGACCGATCTCTGCCACCATCTTGGCCGGTAGAATACAAATTACAGTTTATCTGTGGCCACATGAAAGGTTCGGCAACCGAGATAACGTGCATGATCGAAACAAATTGTAGTACATACTAGGAATTTAGAAACGTAAGAATTTTTTGCATATTGCTGCCCCATCAGCAACTATGATAGACTAATATATTGAAAAATCCGCCTCAGTTGCGAAGATTTTCTGGTCTTTACCCATGTTTCGGCTTGAATAATATAGCCTTCTTCAGAAGTATGAAATTACTATAACATGCCAGAGTAAGGCACGGTCAACATTAAAAAATAAAACCTATAGCATCGTAGTACCATGTCGAATTGAAACTACTAAATTAAAGACCAGCCCCGGCATCACTTCACCACACGGTCGGTTGGCAGCGGCAACTATGTTGGCGCTGACCGTTCCACGTGGAATTGCACTGAGCACGTAGCAACTCGTGCGCGCGCACATACGGGGAGTCAAGGGAGTATATCATTGGCTGTCTGTATATCACGTGTTTGAGCTGATAACCGTAATTGTGTGCAAACTAGGTATTATGTAGATGAAGTCCCTATGTGTATAAAATATAGGCAAATTGTATTAAATGGTAGGAGATTAATTGGTTGGGTGAATAAACTTTAAGGATTTACGTCGATGTCCGTTAGACGGAAAATATTTTCTATAGGTAACATTGTAAGTAATGCGATACACGTGTAACGTTATTTTTATCATTAAAAGGGGAAATATCTAGAGCAGCTAAGTTCTACTTTACTTTGCTGCATAACTGTTAAATTCATCTATACTATTTATTGACTGTCATAGGTCACGCATATTAATTAAAGTGTGGCGGAGGATACAACAGCTCCGTCATCATGCTTATGTGCTATTGACCGACAGGTCAATTGTACTAACATATAATCTACAATGTACCTTTGACGGAAATAACCTTCCACAGAAAACATTGTAAGTAACGCGATGTACGTGTAACGTTATCGTCAACATTGAAAGGGGAAGTATTTAAAGCAGCTAAGTTTTACTTTACTGTGCTGCATAATTGTTAAATTCAACTATAATGGAATCCAAACTCTCGTGAAAGAGTAGTGGGCCAAACTTAAATTTAAAGGTAAGCGCGAGGCTTGATGTCAGAACATGGTATGCGGCGACGGAGAGTAAAATATGGTGGTCGGTGTAACAGGGATAAATTAAAGCAAACGTAACAAAGATTGGAAACCATCGATAAAGTTTTTATTTCTCAGAAGCAGCTAATCGTTTAAAAGGTTTTCTTTATCGGATAGCAAATTTTTAAAAATCTGCGTCTCCTCCAGAATATCTGGCCTTGTTCCTTTCACCTCACAGTGCAACAGCTCTGTATTAGTTGGAGGATTGTGTGCATGGGCCATTTGGACGAGGTGCTCGGCGAAAGTCGAACCCCGTGTGCCGTCACCACTCCTCGCTGGCAAATGCTCCTTATATCTGGCTGACAACGCTCTCCCTGTTTGGCCAACGAAAAAGCTAGGGCACTCACCGCATGTGATTTTATATACCCCGGAGAGAGACAGTTTGCCCTTAGCTATTTTTAAAAAGTGGATAAAATTTTTCTTAAGTTTGTTATTGGTAGAATATGTTGCCTTATAACCATGGCTCCTTACAATTCGCTCTATTCTGCGTGAAGCTTTATCTTTAAAAGGAATGGAGATTACGTTCGTATGGTTATTATCTGATGTGGTACCTAATGTAGATGAAGTCGTGCTTCTCTTGTTATTTATTCTCTTGTTATAGAGTTGTCTTACAATTCCTCGTTTATACCCATTATTTTCGTCAATAACTTCTAGTGTTAATAATTCGTTCTTCAATGCCTTAGCAGTAAGGGGAATAGCGAGCGCTCTATGTAAACTGAATGAAAGAAGGCCATTTTATGAGATTGCGGGTAAAGTAAAGTAAACCTTAGCTGCCTTAAATACTTCCCCTTTTAAAGATAACGATAACGCTACACGTGTATCCCATTACTTACACTGTCACCTATAGAAAATATTTCCCGACTAACGGACATCGTAGACTATTTTCTAGTATATTTGACCTACGTCGGTCAACAGTAGTTAAGTGTGACGACAGTGGCGTTGTACACCTAGTTACATCCTAATTAAATTATAGATAATTATTAAGGTTTTAAATAAGTGAGACAAGTAAGGTACTCTCTATTAGTCATGTTCGGTGTGGATACTTTACAAGGTGACCACACGTGCGTAAAGTCGCCGTCCGGTGTGGCCGTTCGGTTCTAGGCGCTTCAGTCTGGAACCGCGTGACCGCTACGGTCGCAGGTTCGAGTCCTGCCTCGGGCACGGATGTGTGTGATGTCCTAAGGTTAGTTAGGTTTAAGTAGTTCTAAGTTCTAGGGAACTGATGACCACAGATGTAAAGTCCATAGTGCTCAGAGCCATCTGAACCATTTTTTTGCATAAAGTCGTAAAAATCCTGAAGTCGTAGATCTTCCTGAAAACCAGCAACAGTCTTTATACCTACGTGCCTGTAGTCCAAACACTGAGCAACGTAGGTGCCGCTGCCAACCGACCGTGTGGTGAAGTGATGCCGAGGCTGGACTTTAATTTAGTAGTTTCAATTCGACATGGTACCACGATACTATAGGTTTTAATTTTTAATGTTTACCGTGTCTTACTATGGCACGTTATAGTAATTTTATGCTTTTGAAGAAGGCTGTATTATTCTAGCCGAAACCTGGGTAAAGACCAGAAAATTTTCGCATCTGATACGAATTTTTCAATATATTAATTTAGAAACGTTTTCCTCGCTAGTTTTTTGTCTAAAGAGACACAGGAAATGTTACAGCAAAAGGTAATGTTCTATAGAAACTTGGAGTCAATGTGTTTCAAGTGCCCTGTGAAATTATTTGAATCAGCCATTAAGAAAAATCGGTTTCTCGATGTACCCTGCAGCGCAAGAGAATTGGTACGTTTGTGTTACATGAAACTACCATTTTCAAACCAACATTTACTGGCCGGTGGATGTGGCGATAACAGTGAATCGTTTAAGAATATTTACAGAGAACTTGATTTCACGTAAGATACGCGAGAAAAGTTAAGAGGAAAATAAAGAAATAATAGGGAACAGCCAAACAAGAATAACGACAGAAGAAACATTTCTCTGAATGAGAAGTCGGGAGGTGACTGTTACGACAGGCAACTTCGAGACTGTCCACCAGCTGACAGGACATAGAACTGGAATTATTTTGCATGAAAGAACAACCAACGACATTTCGAAAGAAACTAGCGTGAACCAGATGTGAACTGGCAGCCAGTTTAGATTATTGAAGTACGACCTCCAAACCCAATGGAGAAACACCTCCACGCCAACTCGACATGTAATTGACTACTTGTCACTGCGGATGTGGCTCATAATTCATCCGCAACGGCGTTCTCATGGAGCCAAGCAAATATCTTAGACTACGGATACGAAGTGTGCCCCATGTGAATGGCTTTGAAGTTAAAAAATTCGGACTCAGAAGTCAATGGACGTTCACCATATTTGCACATAAAACCCTATATAGAATAAGTAGTATTAAGATTTGTAGTCGTTAAGTGCATGTAGTTGTAAGTATAATTTAACAGAGGTAATAAGGTTTGGCTGTCTAATTGCCGATCCCTTAGATACTAAGAGGAGTCATGTCACCTGATACAGCGTATGGTAATTCTGTTAACGTTGTCCTGCTATTCTAAAGTAGACAAACGAAATATACAAATGAGGTAACTACTGTAGTCGGTACGTTATTGTTGGGATTGAGATCACTGTACTGCTGTAAATTAAGTCTTCAAAAACAGCTTGTTCTAGTTCCGAAGAAGTGTGTTTGGATGAATTTAGAGTCTTGGTCATATATTTCGCCAGGGTAAGGGATATACTCTATTGGTGGTATTGGGACATGCCAGTTTGTATGTCTGCATGTTCTAAGTCTGATGGTGTTGATGGTGTACACGTCACAGGTGTGTCTGACACGTTGTTTTCAATTTATTCTGGGCCAGACTGCGTCAGTAGCCCGTATTGGTTGGATCAGTCATAGTACTGTCGTGTGCACTCTATAGAGTCTTCGATTGATGGCCCCGACGTCTTAGCACGACCGGTTGGCACTCTATTAGAGTCTTCCTTGGTGTAGCTCCTACGTCATAGTAAGTGCGTGTGGTGTGTTCTCGTTGGCGTAGCACCACGAAATCGGACGTTCCATTTGCGATTATGTTAGAATGTTCATGTACGTTACACGCAGAGTGCACGTCATAATCACATGACGATTAGAAACATCGAAGGAAGCAGTTGACGATGCCTGGGAAATAAAAATAGCCACATAATTTGTTGAGATGAAAATTTATTAACAGCAGGCAGAATATCGCCAGGAACTAAATTGAATGAGATCTTAAACCATGTTGTGAAGATCGTGTACAGTTATTTTGAAGTTTACCCTAAGTTTACATAAGGGAGACAATTAGTACAAACGCCCGAAATTGCCTGATGCAAGACCAACAGCTAGACAATGCGACTACCGGACAATGCACGGTTACGAACGATATGCATGGATGAGTAGTTATGCTATAACAGCAGCAGTAGTAAGATTAACACAATGTCTGAAAAGCGTCGAGCGGTAGGCCATTATTTTATTTTGTATCTCGTTTTTTTGTTTGTTGTATCAAAAATGTAATTTCTTCACAGATGTTTCCAACCCGTTTCACTGACAGGGAGAGCCAGACCATTCCTCCATAATATACCTTGTTGTGAGTGTGCTTTATTCAAAAAAATTTACTGACAGATATTTTCGTCCCAACCACGGACCTAATGAGTATCGTTTACGGATTCCTGTAGTTATCTTAATACGCTAATCCACTGTATGAGCGTGATTAAATACTAAAAGATTTTGTAAGTTGGTGATCATGATTGAAATGTAGAGATAGATCGTCAGTAGGGAGGTAGTACGTCTATGGAATACCGTCCGACAACTGGGGGAAGTAATTAAGACAAGTCACATGACTAATGAGCTCTAATGCGACAAATACACATGACATCGCATATGACTCCACTGACATCAACATAGGTGTATAATAATGTAAGAGAGAATATTACTAAGTTTACTTATGTAATTGTGTGATATATTATAGTTTCACAAGACACAAGATATTTTCCTGTGAGGCATTTTCTTGACGTTTCGTAACAATTCAGATTTAAGCAAGCAATCAAGCAAGAATAGAAACAAGAAATAGAGGCTAGGATCAAAGCTGCATCCAGAGCATTATACTCACACAAACAAATTACTATCATCTAAACTGTTTCAAGAGAAACGAAAGTAAGCATATATAAAACCATAATAAGACCAGCATTACTATGTGGGTCAGAAATATTGAGAATAGATAAACACACGGAGAGAAAGATAAAACTTTGGAAAATAAAATCCTGCGAAAGGTATTTGGATCGGTCTATGAGGGAGGCCAATGGCGAAGAAGAAAGAGCAGGGAGCTTAGGGATCTATACAATCAACCAGTTGTAGCTGCGGAAGCCGAGACGAGAATACGAAGACGGGCCGGCAACGTCTGTAGAAGAGAACAGGGATCCTTATTGAGAGAAGTCTCAGGGAATAAACCGGAAGGGCGAAGTCCTGTAGGCAGGCCGAAAATGAGAGAGACCAGGTTGCCAAGGATCTACAGGTACTTGGAGCAAGGAAAGGAGATGCCGAAGAAAGAATACTGTGGAAGAGGCTACTTGGCGAGGCCGAAAACCGATTGCCATTTGTGGAGCCCGGAGAATAAGAATAAGTATAAACATATTACTTCTGTAAAACAGTACTTTTGTATGAGACAGAAATCCTGAAGGAATATTGTGCGTCCAAGTTGTGAAATATCCCTTTTGCTGATATATCCATACGGGGCACTTGAGGAGTGCTACGAGACGCAAGCTGTCTGTGCGATAGGACGTTGGCCACGACCGGCGGCAACACACGGCGCGGTCAACTGGAAGTACTTGCTGAGGCAAGCTGATGGCGAGCCCTGTCGCGCCCCCGTTCTCAGCGTGCGGCAGCGGAGCAGCTGCCGCACAGGCAGTGCGTGTCCACCAAGCAGTTCACCTCACCTCGATGTAACAACACACTGTAGCAGAAAGGGAGAGAATAAATATGGGCTACATTTTATACCTTCTTAGTGTTCTTTTCCATACCTCAGATTAATATTTAGGTCCATTATCTGAGATAATACTATCTACAGTTCCCACTTGGCTTATGGAGGTTCTGCACAAGGCTCTATTCACAGTTGCACCGGTTGCCCTTTATAGTGGTGTCAACGTCACAAATTTTGATGTCAGCTCCAATACTACCAATGGCCCCTCGGTGTGTTGGGTAATCGTCCCATTAAATCCGTCACTGCCATTTGCCTTAGTTTGTCAGTAATAATTGGTTATAAAGGAGTCTGGGTCCCCACAGTCGTGGATTTCGCCTTTTGGCGATTTTTACAGATGGCTAGTACTTTTCTTATGTTTCTCCGTGTTTTTAAAATAACAGACACTCCTCGTTTTCATAAAACATTTCCGTGGACCGATATGTGCGTAACTTAGGTGGGTATACGATATCAGCTTATTTATTAACTCATTTGGTATGCACACCACCCATGATTAACATTTGCCCTATAGAACAGAATACCTTTTCTCAAGAGGTAGTGCTATCTTATGCGGGCCTACGTCAGATCCTTCCATTTTTTCTTTATTTTGACTAAACATGGGTCCTTGTCCTTCCCCATTTTGGATGTTCCGCATCGTTACAGTGACGAAGTTTTCAAATGCAGCCCCTCTGAAGTAGAACAACGAAAAGTGTTCTTGATCTAATGCTTCAGCCGTATCTTCTGTTATACCAATAGGTAAACGGGACAGGGCGTCAGCAATGACGTTTGTCGGACCTGGCACATAGACTGTTGAAAACTGGTATTCTTGAAGCACAGCTACCCATCTCGCTAGTCTTCCATGTGGAAGTTTGGCGGTTAGGAGAAATTCTAGGGCCCTATGGTTCATATAGATTTGTGTTTTTCTACCTAACAGAAAGTATCTAAACTTTTAAAATCCACATACTATTGCAAGAGCTTCATGTTCGGTAACAGAGTAATTCCTTTAACTTTTGGATAGTACCCTGCTACCAAAGGCGATTGTTGTGTCTACTAATTTGCCATCTTGTTCAAACACCCGAAACAACATAACTCCCAGACTAGTCTTCTCGCTGTCAGTGGCCGTACAAAAATACTGTGATAAACCAGGATGTAATAAAATAGGAGCACTGACGACTGCCGCCTTCAAATTATTGAATTCTCGTTCTGCACACTCATCTCACACCCAGGGTGATCCTTTTCCCGTCAATTAGCAGAGCCGTGGACTAGCTAATGTTTTCACATAGACAAACTTATTATAAAAATTTATCATCCCTAGAAACCCTCTGAGTTGTTTCCTGGTTGTAGGAGTGGCAAACTATGCAGTTGCTGCCATCCTCTCTGGGTCGGGACTAATCCCTTCTCCTGTTATCACGTGTCCCAGAAAGCTAACCCTACTGCTCTCAAAACAAGACGTGTCTAAATTTGCAGTCACCCCATACCTTTTCAAACTGCCTAACACCTTGTCTAAGAATCTGTTATATTTCTCTCAGATATTTTCTGCTATCAATATATCGTCTATAAAGGTTCAAATGTGTGTGAAATCTTATGGGACTGAACAGCTAAGGTCATCAGTCCTTAAACTTACACACTACTTAACCGAAATTATCCGAAGGACAAATACACACACCCATGCCCAAGGGAGGACTCGAACCTCCGCCGGGACCAGCCGCACAGTCCATGACTGCAGCGCCCAGACCGCTCGGCTAACCCCGCGTGGCATGTCGTCTACATAACACGTGATCTTCTCTTTTAACTCTTCACTCAATATTTTGCTAACACCCCTGATAAATGTAGCTAAGGTATATTCAATCTAAAAGGGAGCCTTGTGAATTTAAAACACCTTCGGAAGGCAATAAAAGCCGTGTATTTTCGGCAGTCAGGGTCGAGATCTGCCAAAAGCTCGATCGCAAATCAAGTGAGGAAAATGTGGTGTCACCGCCAGACACCACACTTGCTAGGTGGTAGCTTAAATCGGCCGCGGTCCATTTAGTACATGCCGGACCCGCGTGTCGCCACTGTGTGATCGCAGACCGAGCGCCACCACAAGGCAGGTCTCGAGATACGGACGAGCACTCGTCCCAGTTGTACGACGACATTGCTAGCGACTATACGGACGAAGCCTTTGCTCTTATTTGCCGAGAGACAGTTAGAATAGCCTTCTGCTAAGTCCATGGCTACGACCTAGCAAGGCGCCATTAGCCTTACATAGTTTGATAATTATCGTATAAATGTCTCAAGAAGAACGTTGTAAACCAACAAAGAATTAAAGTTAAGTATTCGAGGAGCTGCATACTTTTCTTACTAGCATTCAATAGTTATCCTGTTCCAGACTTCACGCCAGTCGGCGTGTGTATACGCGTGCCTTTCTTTCGGCTACCCGTCACTGTGGACTGGCTGCATTGTCAGTCCACATCAGAAAACACCGAAACCCCGAAAAATCTTTGAAGGAGCTCCTCAAGCACTTCAGGGCGATCTGTCTCTGGCGCAATAATTGTATTCATTTGGCATGAGTCTAACACCAGTCGAATTCCACCGTCCTTTTTGTCTACTACGCGTAGTGGACTATTATACTCAAATTTCACGGCCTCAATTAGACCTTCGTCCGCCATTCTTCGTAGTTCACCTAGGACACTTTCCCGATATGACCATGGGATGGCAAAAGGAGGTACCCGAAATGGTCTATGTTTCTTTACGTCAAATTTTTATTGATACCCCTTAATGCATCCGGTTTTAGGTAAGAAGATCTATGCGTTATTTTTGAGTGCAAGCTCCAACCATTCCCTGTCCACATTATCTATGTTTTCTAGATTCTCGAGTTTCGAATCACTCTTAATATTAATTTCATTAATCAGCTCACGTTCTGAGTTGGACTCTGCTCTATTCTCATTATTTTTTCTACACTCTTCCCTCTGAACTGCATATTGGTCTGTGAATTGTAGTTTTAAACAGCTCGCCGGAATGATAGCTTTCTGCACTGTAAGAAAATCTACACCGATTATTGTATCAGCTATTAGTTGCGGTGTTATGAACAGATTTGCAGACATCTGGTGTCCTTGGCATTCAAAATCTAGACGATTTTGCTGCGATATTTCCATACAATTTCCAACTAACTTACCTCGTACCTTTGTTTTTCATACTGAGAGCATCGGTGGATTAACTGAATCCTCGCATTTAGCGAACAACCTATCTGAAATAGCTGAGCGTTCGCTTCCACTATCTATTACAGCACTACCCATGATTCCTCCAATCTGTTCTTTTACTACCGGATTGATTTCCTGTTTGGGTAATGTTTCCTTTTCATCAAGTAATATCTCCCTCATATCCTCATATTCTATAATATTTATATCATTACTTTCGAGACGGTTACGGGCGCATTTTCTCAAGTGTCCGTCGTCTGGCCTAGTCATTGTTCACTTTCTATGTCATTTTGGCGTACTCTCCCAGTGTTAGGTGGTCTAATTTCAATTGATTTTTCCCGATTCCTGTTGTTATTGATTCCACCGCACCCTTGCTCAGACCGCTGACGAATTTCTCTATTGTCGCCCCATGATGCGCCATTATTTTGTTGGTTCCATCTGCGTTCATTTTGTTGCCTATATTCTCTGCCATTGTTCTTCCACCTTACGTTGTTCCCACTATGATACATTGTTTTGCCAGTTATGGCCTCTATTATTCCCTCGGCTGTTCTCCCTTCTTTCACGTTGCACGTCTCTCTGCCTATGTCTTTCTTGCGCCTGCTGCTCGTTGAAAGCGAACTCCAACTAAGGATACCCTTGTATCCTTCTGCATCACTTCCACATCGGCCGGTAGGAAATTGGCAACTTCATGTAACACAATCTTATGATCTCAGCCGGTGTGCATGGGTCGTTCAAATTCTGAAATTTCTTGGTCAAGTTTTCGAAATACTTCACCTGGCTACGGAAGCCTGAAATCTCCAAGTTTCTGCTCATCATTATTTCCTTTTTGATCCCGTCCTGTGTCTCCTTGGACAAGTATTTGTTTAAAAATGCTTCACGAAACTCTTCGTATGACGTGTTCGTTTTTGCAATGTTCCGTATGCATTTGGCCAATGTTCGGTCGATATATGGACGTATGAAGTCCAGTTTGTACATCAGAGCCAGTGAGGAGGTAATGATGAATCAAATTTTCCAATGAAAGTTTATGGGGGTAAAACATTACCCTCGCCTTAGTAATGCTGGAATTTTCGTACAGAGATAAAATGCTTAAAATAGAAAATTTCTTTAGAATTTCTTCACACTCCGCCTACCACACTCTCACTTGGCGCTAACGTTTCCGGTCTACCGTTACTTTGGGCATCCTCTCTTCTACTCCGTGTTACGTTTTCATCAGTGGAAAATGTCCCATGGTTCGCATTAATGGGTAACAATTATGCATATGAAATATCTCATTGCCGTTCTCCTTATTCGCAATTTTCAATCGAGTCGTGCCCTGTGCACACGCGGGGTCATATCTCTAGCGATATTTCTGTGCTATGCAGATACGCTTTCAGTTTGTAGTTGACTAGCAACTCTTACATTGGAGCACGTTCCACTATAATCTGGGCTCGGACACGACCGTGCTGAGTTTGAACTGGCTATTTTGGTTTCAGCGATTTCCAAATCGCATACTATTTCTTTTGTGAGATGTGATTTTTGACTAGGTTGCTTCCTGACGCCCTGAGATAATTGCTTGCTTTCGCTTTCTATGTTTTGTTTAAATTCGGGTAGCTCTGTGGACAATGCCTTATTCGGTGCAATTTATCTCATTTGCAGCTGCGAAATTTGTACTTGTTTCACGCGCCTCTGCAACTTCGTTAATACACCTCTTCCTGCCTTTGTTGTGTTTTCTGTCTTCTCTAATGTTTCAAGAGCAAACCATTTTGCACCCCTCGCTAGTAATCGCTCCAGGTTCGCGGTTCTTCTGACCTCCGCAATCTCTCGTTCTAGTTTTGTTCGGAGCGTCACCACCTCATTTTTCACATCCCACGTTTCATGTTTTATTGACTGAATTTTGACACTAATGTTTTGAATTTTACTTCCAATTTCAGAGCTTACTTCATCATTAACCTTTTTTATTTGCTCTCCCAATTCAGTGCTGACCCTTGGAATTTTATTTCCCACTTCTGAGCTGACCTTCTGAATTTAAGCTCTAAGGTTTTCAATTTTACTTCCCATTTCACATCCCTTTCCAATTAGGTATGCAAGGATGTCCAACACACCTATGTTATCTAAATTTTCTCTCTTATTGTGACTTTCTCTTCCTCTACTTTTAGGTGATCTTCTCCCCTTTTCCCTTTCCATTTCTTGGTATTCAAGAAAGTCATCACCATGCGCCCCTGATATACTGCCGCGTGAGGAAGTCACTGGCGGCGATCTATCACGATTGTTAGTTGTTCTGCGTTCACTTGAACTCCCTAGATTATAGTCCCATATCTTTACGATTGCCTCAGTGTGTGTCATCTTCGCTATCAGATTGCCCACCACAGGCTTGACTGTGTGTATAATCCTCAAAAAATTGGATTGGTGAGGAGAATACCGGTATTCTCCTCACCTGTGCCTTGTGCTACTAGCCAACTCTTTCTCATCCAATAGGCTTTCTTAACAACCCAATGCATCTGCCATTCCTGTATTGTAACAACTAGTGATCTGTTGTGCTACTAAGCACTCTTTCACCCTAGTTATCAAGGACTGAGCCCTGATAAGAGTTCTCTTAAAAGTACACACAATTTACACTATCCTTATTTATTATGCAACAGACATTTAACATAAAATATCTAAAACAAACACGCTGACCTAATGGCAATGTCGTGAACAAGCATTGTTAGTATAATACAAACAAAATACAACAAGAAATACAATAAAATACCAAAATATTGCTTTTAACATTATCCTGTGACTTTACCAGTGCAAACTATACACACAAGATTGTGATCTCTAATTTTTTTGAAAATTTCCAAGCTTTCAAACCACCTTATGGCTGCTATCAGAAGACTCTAAGTAGGATCCTGGCAGGGTCGCCATATCCAAAATGCAACTCTAGGCAGCTGTAAAAGGAATGTGCGCAATGGAAATATTGAACACGAAAATGAAGATCTGGGCCTGTTTGACTATCCCCTGAAGCAGATCTTAGGATCTGTTAATGGTGATTATCTCCTTCTTGCTCTTTAACATAGAAGTTACAACATAAACATAAATGAATGATTAAGGCAACTAGTAACTGCCAAATGATAATTGCTGTTTCCACTTATACATGTATTGTAGATTAAAACCTATTTTATACTACATATGTTTATATCTCAATGTCCAATGGACATAAAGTGATAATACGATTGATCCATTGCCCCAATCTGCCCCTTTCTATGGCCACACGATCTAATATAAATAATGTTCGAAGATTGACATCATCTATGAATCAAACAATAGAAGATACTACTTTCAAAGATCATCTACAGTGGTGTGCAACCTCTGTGGAATTATAATCTACGTGACCACAGCTCTTTAGCTTTATATCCCTAACAAGCCAAAGTATTTACCAATATCGCCATATGTACTGCATCCAGTGCGTTGGAGTGATGGTTCTTGTATACGTAAGTGACGATGAAATGACGTCAGCCACAAAATGAAACTCTTTCAATCACTAGGATGGAAGAAGGCGGTCTTCTGGCTATTATGATCTAGTACTGTCTTCTCCGCTATGTGTTCTACAGACAAGAAAAGCGAACTCCCAGCCACATGGACGGAGTTCAGATAACGTCTCAATGTGAGTATAGGCAGAAGAACTGCTCTCAATCACTGAACACTGCATACTCAACGACGACTCCCTACCCAGAGATGAAGACCAGAATGGTATAAGTTCGCAACAGTACAATGCCTAACCGTTGTAACTACAAAATGTCCTGAGAGCACAGACAGCAAGTCTGACTATCAACAAAAGCTGATATTGAGCGATCATCAAACCCGGGTGCTCGAAACGGAAGACCTCTTCTCTCCACCGCTGGTTTCCCAGCGAAGTTCGGCTCCCCTCCCTCGTAACTCACAAGGCGAATCATATTCCCGATATCACGGAATATTCTCTTTCTCTACAGATTCTTCGGAACACCGACCAACCATATTTTATTCTTCTGTCGTTCAGTGTGGAAAGTTTGCGAGGAAATTCATATACTTATACAATGGTACGCTTCTCAGAGTAAAAATCCTCGGAAACAACCGAGCCTGCGATTCCCGAAGAAACGCTTCTTCGTGCTCTTTACTGCGTTCAAGATTTTCAGAGTTTCGGAAGTATTATCCTGCTATCCTTCCAGCCCTGCTACAATACTGGCTGGCCGCCGCTGTATTGTGCTTCTGCGCTCAGGTGCTTAGACCGTCCATCTTGGCATTTCCTGTGTGAAGCAGAACCAACACTCCTTTGTGTGCTCTTCCACCCAGGGCTTATGCCTGCCATTTCATTTCCACTGGCGTACCAACCTCTCCTAGTATAGGCAATCATTCATTACGCCGTAAGTTTTACGTAATCTAACTGTTTTAATGAATCTGTTAATTCCCCTGTGTCCGGAAATATTTTTGAAATCGTATCCTTTTGCTAGCACAATATGGTGCTCATCTTAAATATTTTGATGGATTAGTTAGTCTGAGCAGTTACTGACACACCAACATATGCACATATATAAGCAACATAGTTTACACTGATATATGTTTCTGATGTTAGCAGACGTAGTTACATGATTTTTTTTGAATATTCTTGTTTCACTCGTTTTTTTCATTGCCACTGTACAAGAAAGCACATAAATATTTTGAAATATATGAGTCATGTGCAACAGTATTTTTCGTTAACGTTGTTCTTTAGATGTATATGTCAAAAACACATCATATTTACAAGTGTATGCGATTTGTTTCCCTTTAGACAATAAGCTTTACACACACATTATGCCACACAGTTGTACTTGATTACATGGTCTGTTGAGTATGAATGCTGGGTGAATGTGAGGAGTTTCAAATCATTGTGACTTATAAAGTTAGGGAGCTGAATGTCTTGATTTATTTGTTCTTTAGACAATACGTGAGTTCAGATACACAAACGAATTTGCTCAAATACAGAAGAAGATGTAATCTGTGCCCATTAGTCACGTGAATGCGAATACAAAATTGTTACATTAAAGCTAGTACTTGCTTTGTATTGGATCTGAGCTGTTTGCAGACTATAAGGTGCAACTGTTCTATGAACAGCAGCCACCATAATTGTTTTTTATATGCTCCCAGTATACCTGTGAAGATATCTGTATATATGAGTCTGTCTGCATTTCCCTGAAACAGCATGCTGGATTAAAGCGTTTTAGTTATATCAGCTTTTTCTTAAGGGTTGGCAATATTACTCCTTACCCTTCCATATGATCCTCTTGTTCAGGGGTGGGACAAATGTCATATTCAATTTATTACTTGTATATGTCACACTCCATGAACTATGAGAGACATACCCTGGTAATTAATTGTGCTGTATGATTAGGTGCATATACTAAACGTTATTGATAATAGTTGATTTCTAGGTATGGTTAGTGGATGAAGCATTTTTGTCTGAGCGTAATATCGCTTGCTGGGGATAGCGATGGGACGAACAGAGGTATTTTGCCTCACCAAGGAGAGGAAAGCATTTACAACCCCCAGTGGACGCAGCAGCGCTTCTGCAGGCGAGTATTGGAACGCCCTCGGTAGCATGTAGCATATTTTAAAAGCGACAGGGGACTCTCTTGATGGTGGGGCATGGGGGGAGGGGGGAGGTGCGAACACTCTTTATCTGTGCCACAGTATGACGCTTGAGTTAGCATGGCGCTCTTTGGGCGGCCAATACAATGCTAAGATCTTCTGTTTGGTTGAGCTGATTTCATCAAACAGAGCTCGGGACGCCGGAAGCGCGCAGCGATGGAAATTTTATGGAGAGCGGGAGAATGAGGACATCGCCCGTGGGCGTCGTAGAAAAATGGGAGGCGTCGAATAAAGACGGCGGCTACGGGAGCCTAATTGGGCAGGTTCCAGAGCAGCGAGGTGTCAGTTCGATATTGCTTCTGAGACAACACACCGCGCGTTGTCAGCTATCTCGAAGGTTGCGTCGGGCCCAGGTGAAGTCCTTGCACCCTAGGCAGAGTATTTTCACACAGGAGTTCGTTCCCGCAATAAAGCTGAGCCGTCACAACGGGACACGCTGTAGATATAAGTTTAGGGTGAGGGGGGGCACAAACCAGTGATGTTCAACCATTTTCTCTTTTTTATTAATTAGTTAGATTCCATTATCGATTCATTTCGTCAAGCGGAAAGCCACACTTTGCCACCCCTTATTAATATTGCTCAGTGTATGGTTGTCAAGTTTATCAACTTGTCTTTAATTGGGAATAAACATTTTGGTCGCCCTTAGTACTGTCTATAGCTCAACCATGATATCGTTGTTTTGGAGATGTGTTGTTGGGAGAAATAATTTTATTAATTTGGTAATTGGAAGGAGAGATATGAAGTATTCGAATCAGCGAGCTGGATATATTACAATTTACATTTAATTCCGTTTGGCACAGATTGTACGTCATTATGTTGGAGGGTGTTTTTCTGTGCGGACGTAAATTACGGGACAGAAATTTTTGTAGGTACGCCCCATATCTCATATTTACCACCATTAGGTAAATCACACGCCATTGTTTCATTTACCCTCCTTCTTCCTCGTCAGTCTTTGTTAATCGCTGTGTCATCAGATTTTTAGTGCTAAAAATAACAGCATTGTCCTTTATTGTAGTTCGTTCCGTTACAAGGGATTTTAATTAGGAGAGCCCTATATCCAAAGTTATTTTTGGAGACTGTATGTATTATTGGACTAAAGTTACTTCGTCCAATGTAAGCGTAGGCTTCCGCGGCCGTTGTCTTCTTCAATAAAATTCTTCAGGGTATCAGACCGCATCGTCATAATTTAAAATGCGCCAACGTTTCGGCCAGCGTTGCAGCTAGCCTTCATCAGGGCCTTACGTTAACTGCTAAATGAACACACTTGATTCCTTAAATAGCTGCACGAGAAAACCGTGTCGTTACTTGATTGGCTGTAAAGGGAGGAGGAGGAGGGGTGAAAGGTATGCTTTATTGGTGTTTCCTTTATTATCTGTCATTGGCTGAAATAGCTGTTTTCTATTGGTCTTTGTATTAATCCACCCCATTGGAGGAGACGGACGAATAGCGAACAGGTGATGGCTGTGACGTCACACTGTTTCCATGCTGTCCAGAAGCCGGCTGCGGCGTCCCATTGCTCTGTGCGCTCGCGACCACTGCGGCTCTCCGCGTGTCTGCATGGGCCGCCACGGCTCTGCCGCCGCTCCGTAGCCCTGCTATTGCAGGCAGCCAAGACCTCGGAAGCTTGTACCCGTCCTCTCTATTCATGTTGGCGGGTCTTTTGGCTATTTCTATCGCCTCTCTAATCTTTCTTTTGAAAGTGAGAGGCTGTTTCGCCAGGACGCGGGCTTCTTGAAAAAATATTGGTTTCCCGCACTTGTCTCGGTGTTCCGCCACTGCTGACTTAGTGTGTTGTTTCAGGCGGATATATCTTTCATGTTCCGAGAGCCTTGTGCTAATCGGACGTCCCGTCTCACCTATGTAGACTAATCCACACGCACAACCAATTTCATACACGCCAGCTGTGTGTAGTTTGTCAACTGCGTCCTTGGTAGAACCGAGCATGTCTGATATTTTGTTTCTGCTTCGGAAAATTGGTTTGATGTCGGCTTTTCGTAGAATTTTGCCAATACGTTCGGTGACCCCTTGTACATATGGTAACACAGCAATGCTCTGTGCCTCCTTCTCCTCTTCCCTATTAATCTTCTCCCTTGTAGACATGGTGCTGTCTATCATCTGCTTCCCATAGCCATTAGTTCCGAAGATGGACCTGAGGCGTTCAAGTTCTGTCTTCAGATGTTCTTCGTCGCTTATCCTGTACGCTCTCTTCGTTAGCGTGTGCAGGGCGGACTTCTTCTGCGTGGGGTGATGGTGGGAGGAGGCGTGAAGGTACCTGTCCGTATTGGTTGGTTTCCTGTACACTTTGTGGCCAAGTTTACCATCAGGTTTTCGATAAACTTCCACGTCGAGAAAAGGCAGCACCCCATTCTTCTCTGTTTCCATTGTAAACTGAATTTTCCTATGCTGTTGGTTAAGGTGCTTGTGGAAGTTCTGTAACTCCTCTTCCCCGTGGGGCCAGATGACGAAAGTATCATCGACATAGCGAAGCCAACAATTTGGGCGTAATGGTGCGGACTGGAGGGCTGTTTCCTCAAATGCCTCCATGAAAATTTCTGCTGCGATAGGCGATAGGGGTGAGCCCATAGCTACACCGTCAGTTTGTTCATAAAATTGACCTCTCCACTTGAAATAGGTGGTCGTCAGACAGTGGCGCACAAGCTCACATATATCAGGTGCCACGCGTTCTTCTAGGATGTTCACAGTATCTGACACTGGGACATTCGTGAATAGGGATTTGACGTCGAAACTAACCATCAGATCTTGGTCCGTAACACGCATTTCCTTTAGGAGAGACACGAAGTGAGTGGAATCCTTAACGTAGGACTCGGTTTGGTGCACTAGGTGTCGGAGCCTAGGTGCCAGTTCTTTCGCTAGGTAGTAGGTCGGCGAATTTATACTGTTTACTATGGGCCTTAAGGGGAAGTCGGTTTTGTGTACCTTCGGTACACCATATATCCTTGGTGCCTGTGTCACTTGCGGGATGAATCTTCTGGCCTTGTCGAAGTTGATTCTAGAGTGCTTGAGCAGTGCCTGCGTCGTTTTGATTACCTTGGCCGTCGGATCTCCCTGAAGTTTCTTGTAGATAGGTTCTGCGAGAATATCTTCCATTCGTTTGTTGTAATCAGTTGTGTCCAGGACTACAGTGGCGTTGCCCTTATCTGCCTGCACCACTACTAAGTGGGGGTTGTCCCTGAGTTCCTTGATGGCACGGTATTCCTCAGCGTTGATGTTTTGCTTCGGTGGCTTTGCTTTATTCAGAACTCTGACCGTTTCCTGCCGGATCTTCTCCGCCTCGGCCTGTGGCAGATGACGTACCGAAGCCTCTACGGATTCTATGATATCTTCTTTTGGAACTCGCTTAGGTGCGACTGCGAAATTCATCCCCTTGGCCAGAATTGCTGTGGTTGCTTCGCAGAAGCACTGCGTTTAAAAAGATGTAAACTGCTGAATGACCTTGCTTTTTTGAAGAGATGCAGAGACACGAGTGTTGTGCCGTATTCTTTGCGGTTGACGTCTCACATAAAAACGAACAAGGCGAGGAATATCTGTGTTAAAGCCAGTAAAGCATTGCTACGGGAAAGGATCCGCCACATCCGCATAAGTCTCGATGCTCACAACAGGAATTTGTGTGATCTGCACCTATTTCTGGCCGGAAAACTTCAGATGGAAGACTGGGATAAAGTCGACAGGTTAACCTTTCAGCAAGCATCAAGGACCAGCAATAGTATTACTAACCGACAGATGAGAAAGTACGACAAACTACAACAGAAAGCCACGGACGAAATATTGACGCTGGAGAGGCGACGGACAGTGGTCAACCTCTCCAGCCACACCTTGAGCGAAGCAACCACAGCAATTCTGGCCAAGGGGATGAATTTCGCAGTCGCACCTAAGCAAGTTCCAAAAGAAGATATCATAGAATCCGTAGAGGCTTCGGTACGTCATCTGCCACAGGCCGAGGCGGAGAAGATCCGGCAGGAAACGGTCAGAGTTCTGAATAAAGCAAAGCCACCGAAGCAAAACATCAACGCTGAGGAATACCGTGCCATCAAGGAACTCAGGGACAACCCCCACTTAGTAGTGGTGCAGGCAGATAAGGGCAACGCCACTGTAGTCCTGGACACAACTGATTACAACAAACGAATGGAAGATATTCTCGCAGAACCTATCTACAAGAAACTTCAGGGAGATCCGACGGCCAAGGTAATCAAAACGACGCAGGCACTGCTCAAGCACTCTAGAATCAACTTCGACAAGGCCAGAAGATTCATCCCGCAAGTGACACAGGCACCAAGGATATATGGTGTACCGAAGGTACACAAAACCGACTTCCCCTTAAGGCCCATAGTAAACAGTATAAATTCGCCGACCTACTACCTAGCGAAAGAACTGGCACCTAGGCTCCGACACCTAGTGCACCAAACCGAGTCCTACGTTAAGGATTCCACTCACTTCGTGTCTCTCCTAAAGGAAATGCGTGTTACGGACCAAGATCTGATGGTTAGTTTCGACGTCAAATCCCTATTCACGAATGTCCCAGTGTCAGATACTGTGAACATCCTAGAAGAACGCGTGGCACCTGATGTATGTGAGCTTGTGCGCCACTGTCTGACGACCACCTATTTCAAGTGGAGAGGTCAATTTTATGAACAAACTGACGGTGTAGCTATGGGCTCACCCCTATCGCCTATCGCAGCAGAAATTTTCATGGAGGCATTTGAGGAAACAGCCCTCCAGTCCGCACCATTACGCCCAAATTGTTGGCTTCGCTATGTCGATGATACTTTCGTCATCTGGCCCCACGGAGAAGAGGAGTTACAGAACTTCCACAAGCACCTTAACCAACAGCATAGGAAAATTCAGTTTACAATGGAAACAGAGAAGAATGGGGTGCTGCCTTTTCTCGACGTGGAAGTTTATCGAAAACCTGATGGTAAACTTGGCCACAAAGTGTACAGGAAACCAACCAATACGGACAGGTACCTTCACGCCTCCTCCCACCATCACCCCACGCAGAAGAAGTCCGCCCTGCACACGCTAACGAAGAGAGCGTACAGGATAAGCGACGAAGAACATCTGAAGACAGAACTTGAACGCCTCAGGTCCATCTTCGGAACTAATGGCTATGGGAAGCAGATGATAGACAGCACCATGTCTACAAGGGAGAAGATTAATAGGGAAGAGGAGAAGGAGGCACAGAGCATTGCTGTGTTACCATATGTACAAGGGGTCACCGAACGTATTGGCAAAATTCTACGAAAAGCCGACATCAAACCAATTTTCCGAAGCAGAAACAAAATATCAGACATGCTCGGTTCTACCAAGGACGCAGTTGACAAACTACACACAGCTGGCGTGTATGAAATTGGTTGTGCGTGTGGATTAGTCTACATAGGTGAGACGGGACGTCCGATTAGCACAAGGCTCTCGGAACATGAAAGATATATCCGCCTGAAACAACACACTAAGTCAGCAGTGGCGGAACACCGAGACAAGTGCGGGAAACCAATATTTTTTCAAGAAGCCCGCGTCCTGGCGAAACAGCCTCTCACTTTCAAAAGAAAGATTAGAGAGGCGATAGAAATAGCCAAAAGACCCGCCAACATGAATAGAGAGGACGGGTACAAGCTTCCGAGGTCTTGGCTGCCTGCAATAGCAGGGCTACGGAGCGGCGGCAGAGCCGTGGCGGCCCATGCAGACACGCGGAGAGCCGCAGTGATCGCGAGCGCACAGAGCAATGGGACGCCGCAGCCGGCTTCTGGACAGCATGGAAACAGTGTGACGTCACAGCCATCACCTGTTCGCTATTCGTCCGTCTCCTCCAATGGGGTGGATTAATACAAAGACCAATAGAAAACAGCTATTTCAGCCAATGACAGATAATAAAGGAAACACCAATAAAGCATACCTTTCACCCCTCCTCCTCCTCCCTTTACAGCCAATCAAGTAACGACACGGTTTTCTCGTGCAGCTATTTAAGGAATCAAGTGTGTTCATTTAGCAGTTAACGTAAGGCCCTGATGAAGGCTAGCTGCAACGCTGGCCGAAACGTTGGCGCATTTTAAATTATGACGATGCGGTCTGATACCCTGAAGAATTTTATTGATTACTTCGTCCAGTATCGTGTGCCGAAATTTGATGTAGGTGAAAAAGGCAATATCACATATAACTGGAAGGATTAAGTTCACTGCGATCTAGCATCAAGGTTTCCCTTAGGTGGATCATGACTTTAAATGAATTGTAATGATCATTCCGGCGAGTATTCAACAATCGTTTCAAACGTGTTCATACTTTTTTCTATAAGTAATTCCCATCTATGTGTCTAATGATGATGGTGAGGTCCCATATTCCGAGGAGCGTAGGGGACGATGCAGGAGACCCGCAGCGTCCTACTAGGCAAGGTCCTAGCGGAGGTGGTTTTCCATTGCCTTCCTCTAACCCTGATGGGGATGAACAACGATGGGAATGAATATTACTTCGCTATAGTTCCAGAATAGGTGACGCTAGAGGGTACACGTGAGAAAACATGAACACAAAGATCTAAGGGGTGACTAGCGCAAGGACGGAACAGAGCCTCTGGACTGACTTTCGAAATTTATCGTTGTACTTCTCCATGTACACCTGACTTTGACGGAGCATTTGCATTTCAATATTCAGCGCACGAATATATCTTGACATATCCTCTACAGTCTTTCCCGACCAACAAAAATGTAAAATGTTTTTGTATGGTAAGTTTTGGCGTGTAAGATTCAGATGACTCTAGTGTTGATATTTATGTTAACAGTTCGTTAAAAACTGTTGTTTACTGCTAGGTTCAAATGGCTCTGAGCACTATGGGACTTAACTTCTGTGGTCATCAGTCCCCTAGAACTTAGAACTACGTAAACCTAACTAACCTAAGGGCATCACACACATCCATGCCCGAAGCAGGATTCGAACCTGCGACCGTAGCGGTCACGCGGTTACTGCTAGGTGACTCTACTCCAGCTCCCCTAGTTGTATTTTCATGTTTATAAAATGAGCTATGTAATAATAGTAGCTGGGGTATCCTGCTTCGCTCAGGGAGTTGATACGAAATTGTATGGTGGTTGGAATAAAAGGATAAATTTTAAAGTATAGGAGGTAAAAAAATTTATTGAAAACGAATGCTAACTACTTACAATAGTCGTTGAAGTTTAAGAGACAAAAATTGTTTTTGAAAACATATTGTAACTATTTAAAATACTTGTTTATAAACAACATTTTTCATTTTGTTATCCGGGGTACATATGCACGAAATTTTCGAATTTTCTACTCGAGTGTACAGTTGACTGTGAGAGAAGCAGGAGACTGTGAGGTTGATGCCGCAGTATTTTGAAATATGACTTTCCGATTTGTTAATTGTAATTATGGTTGGAAATCGCAGTCTTTTACATTTTAATGGAAGTTCAGCAGAGATCTGGGTCTCGCGTCCGTCGGCCGTAGTTATTTAATTTATTATTTACTACAGAAATTGATTGGTAGTGGTGATTATTGCCGACTAACGTGTATGGTCTCAATAAAAATGATATTTCATTCAATTTTGATTTGCAATTTAGTGCTTTTGTGAAGTTCTCTTTTCTTTAACAATATTAATCTACATTTGAAAATATTTGTTACGTTAACGACGTAAGTCTCACTGCATATTAAAACAATGGAATAAACTTTTCATATTAATTTCCTCGGCTAGTCAGTTCACTTTAAAGCAAAAAATCTTTAGTTATTAATTACAATTGCGGCCAACATACGAGCGAGAGTATTTTTCTTACCTCCGTTAACCATTGCGTTGTAGTCGGAGTCCTGGCTCTGGCTCTCGGCTGTTCTACTGAGGATAAGAATCTTAAAGCTATGTATTTTCTGCAACGTCGGGCGGCTGTGGAGAAAAATGTATCTTATATTAAAAGCAAGCGAGTTTTTCGCTTCCGCTAATTTTTATAAGTTAATATCGCCACGTAATGGCGTCGTTGGCTGCATCGGCCGCTGCGATTGTTGCACTGTAAATTACTCGAAAGCAGATTCATTCAAGGATGGCGGACATGAAATCGGGATCACCTCTTACAAGTTAAAAGTGAACAATAATATTAAATTAATATATTATCTGCTTAATTAGTGCAAATATGCTTACATTTGCCAGCACTCGCAATATGTCCGTCTACACACAACCAAGACAAGTGAACAAGTCAAGACGACTAAAAAATTAACAAAAGAGCGCATCTTGTCGTCTGTTTAGATCACTTTGTCTTCCTGTTTCTTTGCCCTCGAAACTTACACAGAGAAATTATTCTAATACGCATACATGAGAAAAATGTATGTTCGCCTGAGCGGCTAGTGTCCACTTATTATTCAGTTTTCAAATGTCTCTTCTTTATAAATACTGTTTTTAAATCTTTTCTTACTATTTCACTGGGAGCGGTATAGTGCCCCCCGAAATGTTTATGTCATAAAAATGATCTTGTTAATTCCGTTTTTGATATAAATATTTCCTATTTCATGTCCACAGTGTTCACACACACACACAGATGTTTTCCTTTCAAATTCTACATATGTCACATCGTATATTTTAGTCATGTTTAGTGATGTTCAGTTATTTACGTAACAATGTGATATACAATTGGTTACGAATATAGCCATGTACTAAAGTAAAGGCTATAGAATACAATTAGTATGACAGTTATGTTATGATGTTTTACGTTTGTACAGTAATTTTGGCTGCTTCTTTTTGTGGTAGCAGCTTATGTACTGTTCGAAGGTATACAACTACGACTTAGTCTGTAATTCTTACAGTCCCAGGGGTGTTAACTGTTCGATCCCCACTTGGCGCGACCGTAGGGAAACCCTGGGAGTAAACCTTGGTCGAACGAGAGAATAACCGCTTTGCTTTCTTTCACTTAATTCTTTTTGGGGTGTCATTGGAGTATTTGGATGGGTATACGTTACGAGCAATTTTTCGTTGCACTATGCAAAGAAATGCGGTTATTATAACAATTAATATATCGTAGTTATTGACTGCGGTCTCGTTGATGATCTACGCCGCGACGTTTAGTTCGCGGCATCATCGATTGGTGTGTTCGGTGCTTGGCTTTATCGGCGGCTGCGGAGGGGTCAACGCCCGCTCGATGCCAGCGTGTCTCTCGCCGTCGTGGCACGTCAGAATCAGCTGATCGGCTGCACCGTTGGCAATGCGCTTCTGTCTCGGCCGGGCGTGGCGGAGTGGGATGACATCCGCACCCCTCGCACTTGTTGGCAAGAGTCAGCTCTACTAGGCATCTCCGATGTATTACATGAAACATACACGCAAACAACGTAATATTTCCCTCCCGCTGCAGATGATTACGCTAGTGGGAAAGATGCATTTATTTGTGCGGCAGTTGTTAAGTTTTCGTCAATTTCCGAGTGTCAAGCCATCATTGTCTTGCAGAATACATGACATGGATCTTCTCCCGTGAATGCAGTTTTGTTGCGACACTGTTTTCATTACACGTCAGTTTCTGTTTTGATAAAATTATTTATGTTTTCACCGCACTCGGAGGCACTGGTGAGTGTCCCAATACGAGCTTAGCACAAACATTCGCCGTTTCTGCGGTCACTGTTCCGTAACAGTCCCCGCATCGCATTCCAATCTCGCATTATTATACTCTTTGAAATTACAGTCTGTCCCAAAAATATGGACTGTGGATTCATTTCACGTTAACAGTTTACATTTATAAGCAAATTCACAGTTTTTCGTGCTTAATATTGGCCTTTGCCGTCTTCACCGCCGTTGTACATTCAATACCAGCACTTCACTGCCCGTAATCACAGATTCACCTTCACACTTTTTCACACTGTTTAAAGTACCTGTTTCGATTAGTTCTCAAACACTTATGTATTTAATTCAGTCCGAACTGGATATTGGCTCGTGCTGTATTTTACCAGTCTCTCTCAATAATTATATCGTTCCATTTTTTACTTACAGAGTCGTACTTGCCTTCAGACTTTTGACTATACAATTGTATTTCCGTCTCATCTGAGGTAAGTCCCCATGACCTGTCTGCCTATTCATTGCGTACTTGCCCTCCGGAGCCAGGCTCAACTTTACAGAACTTTGCCTCTCGCATTATTTTACACATTTTGTAACCTAGGCCTAGCGTGCAAGTTCCTAGCTTAGTGTTAGATTTGTGACTTGTTTACACCATAAATTCGTGCCAATCACTGCCTTAGGAGATGGCATTATACTTTAACAGTGCTTCGCGTTAATCGCGTTTACTGATATGCTTTGTACTTTGTCCACAACAAATGAAGTACCTTGGATGATGCACACCTTGCACTCATGTTTAATGGTAAATTATGATTGATCCTATTTCAGGATCGGTATAGACACATATACATGGAATAACATATATGTTATAGTATTGTATTTCTTAAGTTTCATTACTTCTACAGTTCCAAAATATTCATGACACACTAATGAAAAATTCTTTCATCATTACATGCTGTTGCATTTTTTAATAATATTTTTAAACCATTTTTTAAATGAAATTTGTAAAATATTCTTAAACCTACGTTAATTTTTCTTTCAAATTACTGTTTTCTTTGACCACGGGGTGGTGTAGTGTGCGTGACAGAAAGTATCGTGAGGTACCATGTAAGTAGGCTGTTTATGTTTTCTTATTGGCAATGTTACGTAGCGCTCTGTATGAAAATCACTGGCTGTGCTGTGTGCAGTCTGTGGCTAGTTTGCATTGTTGTCTGCCATTGTAGTGTTGGGCAGCGGCAGCTGGATGTAAACAGCGCGTAGCGTTGCGCAGTTGGAGTTGAGCCGCCAGCAGTGGTGGATGTGGGGATAGAAATGGCGGAGTTTTGAAATTTGTAAAAATGGATGTCATGAACTGCTGTATATATTATGACTTTTGATGACTATTAAGGTAAATACAGTGTTTGTTCTCTATTAAAATCTTTCATTTGCTAACTATGCCTATCAGTAGTTAGTGCCTTCCTTAGTTTGAATCTTTTATTTAGCTGGCAGTAGTGGCGCTCGCTGTATTGCAGTAGTTCGAGTAACGGAGATTTTTGTGAGGTAAGTGATTTGTGAAACGTATAGGTTAATATTAGACAGGGCCATTCTTTTGTAGGGATTATTGAAAGTCAGATTGCGTTGCGCTAAAATATATTGTGTGTCAGTTAAAGCACAGTCTTGTATAATTGTTGAAAGGGGACGTTTCATATGTCGACCCTTAGCCGAGGATACCTCACTGGAATCTGTTGATTTTTTTCTTGTAGTTTGTGTAATTAGTGTAGCTATTGTTTATTGCTAGCGCGTAATTGTAGAGAGAATCTCCTATGTAGTTGCAGTCTTTCATTGTTGTACAGTAAAACAGTTGTGACATGCATGTAGATTAGCACCAAGTATTTCGCAGCTGCGCTTGCAATTAAGTAGACATTGTTTCCATTGCTATGTTATTTTATTTTGCTCTTCAAATTGGGCTTTTCTGTGTTATCGTGTGAAATATTGTGGCAATTATGGCGTGTGAAAAACGTAATACTAGGCTCCAAAGTAAACTGAGAAATGACAGTGAAGACGAAAGCAGTGTGTTAGCGCCACCGAGTAATGAATTAACTAATGTTCTAAGTAGTAATTTGGTAATTGTGCATAGAGAAATGGAGCGGGCGGCAAATAATGGTGTAGACAGTGAAACAGGTAGTGAACAGGGAAGCATTATCGACCGATCGGTCGGCAATAGCTCGCCTCAGGAATCCGAAATGACAGCACACAATACTGCAAATACTGTAGACTTAGGTTTTTGGTCCTCACCGTTTTCTCAAATGAGTCAAGACACATTTTCTGCTTGTCAAAATGTGAATGTTGCCGGTGAAAATGTACTGCAAAAAAGCATAGAGAAACAGATTCCAGACACTAATACATTATTACTGCAATTAATGCAACAAATGGAACAAAATCAGAGACAAATGGGACAAAATCTTCAAAAGTTAGACACCACACTTGAGCAAACACGTGAAGATTTAACTACTGAGTTACATAACATTGAATCGAAATGTCAAAAAGTCTGTAATGACGTAAAAACACAAATTTGTGAGCATTTTCAACCTATTATTTCGCGGCATGAAAATGTATTACAGAATCACGAAGCAGCCATAAAAGAACTCCAAACCATTGTTCATGAAAATCATGAGACCTTGTGGGCTAAAATTAAGTCAGTTGCATCTACCGATTCGGTTACGCAACTTGCAAAAACTCAGGAAAACTTGAAGGACACAGTAGATTCGATTTCAGCACAAATGGACACTCTGAAACTTGGTTCAGAAAAACACACTGAGGAAATGTGTTCACTATCGGAGAAAGTAGCCGAACTTTCGGATCAGGTCACTATTTTATCTACAAAGGTAGATGATGATCTGAATGACACAAGACCGGTAGCCTTCACTGACACAGAAGAGTATGAACAAATTAGAAAATTCAAACAAAATCAAAATCAAATCAATACACAGTACAAAAGAGAAATCAGGGAAGTACAAGATCAGTTGACGCAGGTAATACAAGAATTACATATTTCAGAGGACACTCGCGCTCCAGTACAGGAAGAGGGACATAGAAATACGGAACAACAACAAAATAATAACACAGGACACGTCGGAAATTATGAAAGAAATTGGCAAGGCGCATTGGATTTTGAGATGGAACCGTCGACACGACGTAATAATGACCGATATGCTACTCGCCGACACAATGATTTTGACTATAAGCTGTTCATTACTACACGTAAATTCAAAACGTTTAAGAATTCTGCCAACGACATTCATCCACAAGCGTGGCTCCATCAATTCTCTCATTGTTTTCCTCCCAACTGCTCATTGGAGCACAGGTTAGAATCTATGTGTGGCTACTTGGAGAATGAACCAGCTGTAAGAATGCGATCGGTTATTCACGATTGTCACAGTGAAGGAGAATTTTATCATGCCTTCCTCTCAGCGTATTGGTCTCAAGCTACACAAGACCGAGTAAAACATAGCATCATGATGATGAAACACTTTGAACAATCTGAATTTTCCAGTCTTGTCAAATATTTTGAAGACATGTTGCATAAGAATCAGTATCTTTCAAACCCATACAGCCCCTCAGAACTCATCCGCATTTGCTTAATCAAATTGCCTGAGCATTTACGACATATTATTTTAGCAGGACGTTGCAAAGACGACATTGAAGCTTTTCAGGGACTGTTACAAGAATTAGAAATTGACACAGACAGTCGCGGGATGCGAAAACAGGAAAACAATCACTACAGGTCACATCCGTCACAATTCCGTGACGACAGAAACAATAACTGGAGACGACAAGTCTATTCTTACAACGCAAATCGTGACCAAAACAGACACCACCCATATGACAACCACTGGCAGAGTAATAATAGTTACAGAGAAAGATCACATTTCCGTAGTAATGACTATCACAGAGACAATCAGAGAAACAGACAATATGGGAACCAAAACAATTATTATCAAGGGAGGCAGAATAACTTCAGACGCAACAGTTCGGCGCACAGTTACGATTCAGGGAGAAATTCTCCACCACGTGATGGACAAGGAAGAAACTACGGAATCTACCGACATGACGACAGACGATATATTTGTAACAACAGACCTCAATTGCATCAGAACTGGCGGGATTCAAACAGGCCAGGGCCTTCTCGTCAGAGTAAATTTGTAGAAATTAGGTCTCCTAATCCCAATAACGGCGCGCGCAAACAAAGAGACAGACAATGACTCGCACAGCAGGCAGCCGTGTGCGCCCACTGGCTCCAAGAAAAATAACATAAGACGTTAGCCTTGAGAAAGTTTTAGCATTCTTTACCGATGTATGCGACATGATAATTGCTTTGAAGTTGAAACTCTGTGCACTAGGAAGAGTAAAGGATTACACCACATTTCACATGTAAAACCGTTTATAGAAAGATAATCTGCTTTTTAACTTTGTCTTTGCCATAAAACTTTTCACTTCACATTTCTAGTATGCTTTGTCAGACTTAAGAAACTGTTAACATGCAACAATGTTTGAAGTTAAATATCCAGTCAAGAACCAAGAGAACTTATTTAAACAGAAATTACGAATGCATTGTTATTGTGAACAGACGACACAGTGTTATTGTGTGTGTGCATTCTTGCTTGTTTGTTGCACGATTACGTAACGATTATAAAGCTCACATACTTAGAACATTTACCAGTACTGCTAATGAGACTTTAATGCAACATTTTGGTTTACTTGAAAATACATTCTGGATTTAAAGTACTTTCTGTGAGATACCAGATGACACAGTAGTTAGTTTATGTGACAGCTACACGATTTTTATCACGACGCTACTAATGAGTAACAATTTACAATGTTGCTTGTGCGGTGTATCTGTTTTATATCTGCACAGTTTTTCTGAATTCTTTTGGAAAGTAAAACATGTTTTAGTAGTAACTTTTGTGGTATAGCTACAATTAGACTGCCTTTTCCGTAGCACAACAATATGTTACAACACAGTATTTTCTTCATCACGACAATAAGCGTAATAACTAAGATATCTATACACAAAGCATTTCACTTTTGTTTATCATGAGGTAAGTACATTGGCTTCTGCAGAACTTAGCTTTCGGAGGACAATAACTACGACACTTCCACAGAGATTATCTTACAGCAAGACGCACATTTAGCGTTACAGTACACGTATTTGAGTGATTAATTTTATACTTAAAACATTTATTTTTAAAGATATTTGAAGTACAATGATACAAAGGTTTTCCGTAATAATTTCATTCCATTGTTGTAATCTGTAACACCTGAGGGTATAATTACATTAATCCTCAGGGGGGTACACGCTTACTTTGTGTACCATGTGTTTGGCAAGCACCAGGAGCCCTGGCTAATATGGTATTTGCTTATACAACTTAACACATCGGTACCATATTTCTCTAACACATAAATTACACAGCTATCTGATTATTTAACAGAGAAAGAAACATTTTTTTATTACATCAGTGACAAATGTTTACGTAATTACACAATTTGATAACTTCACACTTACGAAATTGTATTTTGTCTGTACTTTGTGAACTGTTCATACTTTTTCGGAACAATTGTGATACTATGAGAGCTTTGAATGACGTATTTGGTAAGGGAGCATGATTTTTAAAGTAAGTTTGAGGCAGATGACACTTTTGACATGAGCAGAGAATTTTTTTTTAGGTTTTGAAATTATTGGAGGAAGCCACGACGGTTTTGAGAGTTGACTGAGGTGTTATGATATTATTACGATGACTATGTGTATTATGCTGTTGCGGTATGTTTATGATCAGTAAGCTGATGCTATATGAGTTATTTGATTATGCTACGTATCTGTTATGATGAAATATTGAAGAAGTGTCGACGAATAAGGTAAGGAATAATGAGTAGTGGTTAGGGACGCTGACTTGTGAAAAAGGATGTTGGAAACCAAGAATCGTACTTTAAGAGTTATGAAATGTGTGTAAATGCGTGAATGTATCACAATGCCGCCGAAATTTTTTTGGACACTGTTATATTCATAAGATTTTGTATCTACACATTTGCAATGCAAATTCTCGACCTCTGAAATTTTTTATATGATACTGTCACTGTAGCGAAAACTGCTGTCGTAAATATTTCGGTAAGAAAGGTAAGTGACCGTGACGTAATTCGTTCCGAGCGGCCAGGTGTGCCAGCCTCCTTGAGAAAAAGCCATTAGGTGGTCGAAAAGAAAAGGGGAGGCCAATATCCTCGCTATCGACATTCCTTTGTAGAAAGCATCGTAAATACGACACCCTCAAACTTGAAAACATGATTACACTGTAGAGTTCTTAATTTATGATATTTACTGAAATAAAATGATGAGAAACATTTTATGTCTATTGTCTTGTTAGTTGAAAGATTTTTTACTGCATTATGAAATGCCATATGGCTAGTGAATGACGTTTGACGCCTTGCTTTGCCTATTTTTTTAATAGCTAGTTTCTAGCTGCACTGCAGCATTGGGTTAAAATAGAATTTTATAGATGTACTAATATAAATATTTTCTGTCTACAGATCCAGTAAATACTAATTTTGTAATACATTTCCCAAAAATGGGGGAGCACAAAGACATTTCCCTTCACAGGAATTGCATACGGAATTTTCTTTTCAACTACTTGGTAATTTTTTTTTGTAGAATAACTTCTTGTGGTACACCACTTTAATTACATAGACATTAAGATGTGAATATACATTTCCCTTGTTTGCATTGTTGTCTTTAGTGTAATGTTTTTTTCTGCTTGAGCTTTGTCACGTTTAGATATAATTTATTGCATTTGCTTCTACTGCTTGCCAGGCATAGTGCTATTAAATTTCACTTTGTATTACTCTGTTAATCTAGTTTTACTACTGATTTATTTTTCTTGTTGCTACACATTGGCTCATATCAGTTGTAATGTTGCATTGATGGTAATTTAGATTTACTGCAGCTTGCTTTGACAATTTCCATTTTTTTTCATTGCTGTTTGTATTAATTGTTTTATGTGCTGCTGCATTGCCTCGTCCCTTGGTATATATATCTGAGCTCAGTAGATTTAAGTTAGCTTAAGAGGGATAGACTACATAAGAAACTAACTATGATAAATTGGAAGAAATGCATTGAGAAGTCATACGAAAAAAGTACAGAAAGCAGGTATAGATAGGACTTTTTGGAAATAATTTGGAACGAAGGGAGATCTCCGAGAAATAAAGAAAGTTTTGTTTGCAAAATACTGCCGTAAAAGAAACCCTGTCCTTTCCTTGTGTTATCCCACTATGTGTTCGTGTTCCCTTGTGTATTTGTGTTTTTCCTGTCTTTGTGTGTTTAGCTGATGTTGTTATGTTGTAGAATTTTTCTAATACCATGTTATTTACTTTGTAAAGATGTTTAAACATTATTTGTTCTGTTTTGTTTTAATGCTCATGTGTAATGTTGATGTTTCAAAAGTTATTCTGATCTTTTATGTATGTACTCATGTCATAATTCCTGTAACAATGATGTATATGTTTATTTTTATTCTTTTGTAAAGCCTGTATTACTACAAATGATATCTGTATTGCTATGTTTTTAATGATGTTTTCTGTATCTTTGTAATTGTATTCTCATGTTATAAAATTGTAATTGTCACCAGTTCATCATATTATTAACTTGTAAGTTACATTTCACTGCATATGTTTCTGTTGGTCATACTATATGGACAATATGTGAGAAGTAGAGACTGTTAGTGTTTGCACGTGTGTTAATAATTCAGCAAGGGACTGGATAACAGCATTGCTGGTTCTAAGGACAATTCCAAAAACTTCGTGAGTGTACAAATGGTGGTTTATGGACTTGCTATCTTGTCTGCAAGACTTCTAAGGACAATTCCAAAAACTTTGCGCGTGCACAAGTGGTGGTTTATGGACTTGCTATCTTCTCTGCAAGACTCTTCGATGGTGATTGTGCACCTGCACAGTCGCAGCAGGCGGCTGCTGGCCATTTCTACAAGGACTACAGTGGGTCTACACCTTTGCTGACTCACCAATACCTATATTTCTACAAGGACTACAGTGAGTCTACACCTTTGCTGACTCACCAGTACCATTATTTCTACAAGGACTACAGTGGGTCTGCATCTTTGGTGGCCCACCAATATCGTAATCTCTACCAGGACTACAATGGGTATGCTCTGTGACGACCTACCTACCAATATTCTTCAAAACTTCGACTGCTGTGGGTTTGCTCTGTCTCCATGTCAAGAGTCAGCACTGTCTTTCCATTGGAAGGACAACACTACTTCTTCAAGACTGCATGGAAATCCACTACTTCTGTGTGCATTGTCTTTTACTGCTCAGACTTTGAGAAAAGAAACGGCAGTTTTACTGTGATAAATGATCAGGACTGTCTTTATGGACTGTGAAAAAAATTTTAGCTTTTGACCAACATTGTATCAATAAGTGTGTGCATTTGACGTCTTTGTTATTGCAATTATGAAAAATTTTATCAAATCATTATTGGCCACTGCCCAAAACAATTTGTAAAATTTTTTGTGGGGAGCATGGGGGCTATGTAAGTAGGCTGTTTATGTTTTCTTATTGGCAATGTTACGTAGCGCTCTGTATGAAAATCACTAGCTGTGCTGTGTGCAGTCTGTGGCTAGTTTGCATTGTTGTCTGCCATTGTAGTGCTGGGCAGCGGCAGCTGGATGTGAACAGCGCGTAGCGTTGCGCAGTTGGAGGTGAGCAGCCAGCAGTGGTGGATGTGGGGATAGAAATGGCGGAGTTTTGAAATTTGTAAAAATGGATGTCATGAACTGCTGTATATATTATGATTTATGATGACTATTAAGGTAAATACAGTGTTTGTTCTCTATTAAAATCTTTCATTTGCTAACTATGCCTATCAGTAGTTAGTGCCTTCCTTAGTTTGAATCTTTTATTTAGCTGGCAGTAGTGGCGCTCGCTGTATTGCAGTACGAGTAACGAAGATTTTTGTGAGGTAAGTGATTTGTGAAACGTATAGGTTAATATTAGACAGGGCCATTCTTTTGTAGGGATTATTGAAAGTCAGATTGCGTTGCGCTAAAAAATATTGTGTGTCAGTTAAAGCGCAGTCTTGTATAATTGTTGAAAGGGGACGTTTCAACCACTTCGATGTTATAGCTGTAGCCCTCGATAACACCGGGTTTTTCCGAAAACACATTCTCATAATCTGTAAGTAGCTGAGTTAATTCGCTTTGTTGTACTTCAGTCATATATTCTGACTCCATGACTTTCTTGGCTATCATTTTCCTTTTTTCCTCTATGTCTTCACTAATAAACTCTTTATAACATGGTTGTCTTGTACGGAAGTGAGAATATAAATTCATTACCTTTATGCCTTCGAATCTAGACTGAAAGCTCCGGCAATATTTACCGAGCACTTCCAGTGTCCTTAACAATGGCAAAATTACACGTCTACCCTCATTCATAAGCCTTACCTCCCCTCACGAGATGTGGATTTTAGCATCCCTCTGGCGCAAAAAGTCCATCCCCAGGATGCAAGCAACACCTAATCCCTTAACTACTAGCTTTTCATTGCTTCATTTACTACCTTAAACTCGACTTGCACCTGGTGCTTTATGATATGAGATTGTGCACCTATTGCACCTGTTACACGACAGCTCTTCACTGGCAATACTGATATTCTATTATTTTGACTCAAGTGCTTGTAAAGATTTGCTTGCACTCAAGACTCACCGGTATCAAATGGTTCTGAGCACTATGGGACAGCACGCATCTCGTGGTCGTCCGGTAGCGTTCTCGCTTCCCACGCCCGGGTTCCCGGGTTCGATTCCCGGCGGGGTCAGGGATTTTCTCTGCCTCGTGATGGCTGGGTGTTGTGTGCTGTCCTTAGGTTAGTTAGGTTTAAGTAGTTCCAAGTTCTAGGGGACTGATGACCATAGATGTTAAGTCCCATAGTGCTCAGAGCCAAAACACCAAACAGTATGGGACTTAACATCTCAGGTCATCAGTCCCCTAGAACTTAGAACTACTTAAACCTAACTAATCTAAGGACATCACACACATCCATGTCCGAGGCAGGACTCGAACCTGCGACCGTAGCGGTTGCGCGGTTCCAGGCTGAAGCGCCTAGAACCGCTCGGCCACCAGCGGCCCGCTCTCACCGGTATCGACTATTGTCTCTATCGGTGCTCCGTACATATCTGCTTGTAATATAGCCTACACAACACTTTTCTCGGTTCGGTTACATTTCTGCGGTACGTCTATAAGTTCCTTTTCTCTTTTTATTCCCTCATTGTATCTCATCATACAAAGTTTATGGCTCTCATCAGTGAATGTGCCCTCACTACACCATCTTGCAGCCAACAACGGAGAGCGTATTGCGGCTGTTTTTAGTTTAACGTATGAGCATTAGTGGGTTGACAGTTGTCTGTCACTTCCACTAACCTAACATTGTTGACCTGGTTGTAGTTGTTTCTACTGTTGGGTTGGCCGCCCTTCCTCCCCGATGGTGTGTTTTGATACTGTGCATGGCTCTGGTTTTGCGGTAGGCGGTTGTAACTTCCTGACATGTTCTGTGATGGACCTGGGTTGGCGTTCCATTGTGCCGCTGTGTTCTGTTGCCACTGTGGTGTCGGTTCATTATAACCACGCCACTGGTTTCGGTTGTTCCGCCATGGCGGATTACCATTACCATTATATCCGCTAGCCATGCGTCCATCATGACGTCTCTTCCGATTTTGACGATTATAACCGTTTCCGTTGTAATCATTGCAATTGTTTATGCCTCGATTCTGTTGCCAGTGCTCTTGTCTACTCCCATTACGATTTGGTACTGAGTTAATACCGTTACTGTTGCTGCCATTGTAATCGGCTCTTTGTTGATTACAGCTTGCATGGTTCCACTTGTTTTCGGCTTTCATGTCTTCGATCAATAAGTCAACAGAATCCAATATTGCCAGGAACTGTTCTGTATCAAATTCTGGCACACTGATGAAATATTTTTTAATTTCACTGAGCAGCTTCATTCTTATTAATCTGATTATGTCGCGATCGGATATGGGCTCGTCCCAGTACCTGGTTTTGTTTATATACTTTTCAAAATGATTGCGTAACTTTCCCACCTTAGGATTGTATATTTCTGGACTGTACAACTCCTTGCGTAGTTTTTCTAGGACGCTATCGGACCAGAATTTTTGCAAGGATGTACCTCAAATCTGTTGCATCGTTAGACATTTTTCGGACACGTCGGTGGGACACAGTCCCTTGAATAAGGGAGACCACGAACTTTATTCTTTGTCTTTCCGTCCATCTCCTGGGAAACACATTCCTGAATCTCTTAATGAATACTACAGGGTGGACATTTCGTTTTCCGCTATTGAAGGGTTGGAATGTCCTGTGTTTTATCACATTGTCCTCCTTTTTGCACATCTGATTGCTACCTTCTGTGGCATTCATTACTTCGTGATGTGCGCTGCACGGTATCGCATATTGTTGGTGCCCGTAATTCACATTAGGCTGCGGTTGCGCACTCGCGCCCTGCATGCTGTCTGCGTTATTATAGAAATCAAAAATGGTTCAAATGGCTCTGTGCACTATGCGACTTAACTTCTGAGGTCATCAGTCGCCTAGAACTTAGAACTAATTAAACCTAACTAACCTAAGGACATCACACACATCCATGCCCGACGCAGGATTCGAACCTGCGACCGTTGCGGTCACGCGGTTCCAGACTGAAGCGCCTATAACCGCACGGCTACACCGGCCGGCATATAGAAATCAGTACGCGGAGTCGGATTCATTATCTGTCCGCCACTGTTTACATTGTTTTCCAACACATACAGTCTCCGAGCGACCTCCTGTTGCCAATTCGGCAATTCCGCACTCACACGGGCTTTGATCTGTGTTAATTCGGCGTGTAGTGCGGCAGTGCTAGTGTCAATATTTACACTCGCGGCCGCAGTCGCTTGTTCTACAGTTTTTTTTTTTTTACATCACTTTCAGTCTTTGCAGATATCTCGCGATCCTTTACTTCTAGCCATTCATTAAATTCTTTTTCGACTTTTTGAGCTAGCACTTCCCAATTTCTATCAGTACTTTTCCGTACATCTATCTCATTATCCACGTGGTTAGTTAAAGTTTGGACATTGTCTTTTAGCTTGGCCTGCGATATCTGTAGTTTTTGCATCTCGCCGGCTAGACTTTGCACAAGATCAGATATTTCTCCACAAGCGTCTCGCGTCTCGTCAAGTTCGCTTTGGATACAGTTTACCTTCGTCTCTAGGCTTTGGTCTCGCTCTCTATCTTTCTGCTCACGCTCATGGAGCATTTGAGTTAATTTTTTCTCCTGCTCATGTAGCATCTGAGCCAGTTTTTCGTCCCTTTCTCTGTCTCTCTTTTTTTTCCCTCCGTTCTGACATTCTTTCTATCTCCCTTTCTTTCTGTTCTGTTTATTGCTCTTGTCCATAGAGCATCTAAGCAAATTTCTGATCTCTCTCCCTATCTCTTTCTTCTAACCTGCTCAGAAATTCTGCAAATGAGTCTGCAATCGGTGAGCATACTTGTGCCCCGCTTAATCTAGCACTCGAGTGGCCCCACTGCCCGGGCAGTGGTGTTGTTCCCATTCTGCTGCTGTGGAGCGTCATTCACTGTCCACATTTCCTCCTCCTCCCCCCCACCCCCCTCTCCGCTCCGGAAATTATATTATAAGAGGTGGTGATTTGGGATCCGTTTACGTTTTGCAAATGATCTTCACTTTCTATGTAAACAGAATTATGTTCGTCTGGTACGGTTGTCCTATCTTACCCATAATAGGTTATCTTTAAGTGCCGGCCGTGGTGGCCAAGCGGTTCTAGGCGCTTCAGCCTGGAACTGCGCGATTGATACGGTCGCCGGTTTGAATCCTGCCTCGGGCATGGATGTGTGTGGTGTCCTTAGGTTAGTTAGGTTTAAGTAGTTCTAAGTTCTAGGGAACTGATGACCTCAGATGTTAAGTCCCATAGTGCTCAGAGCCATTTGAACCATTTCACTTTAAGCCACTGACAAATCCTTAACACTGATACACACACGAATAATTATCCGCTCCAAAAATAAACATATAAACACACAAATACACACAATTTAATTTGCACTCTACTTACTATTTTTGGACCGAAGGTATCTCATGTGCACATGGGTTCGATATTCCGCACAGAGCAACACAGGATGCTTGCACACTTTGTTATTTCTCTTTCACGTAATCCTTTTTCTTGTCTACACTTTTTCTTGTCCAGATCTCCTCAGGGGTGTGGTTTTGTTCTTGTACATGTAAAAGAATTCATACAGGCATTAATATTTTACAACAATTAGGCTCATACATAATCACTTTCATTATAATACTTTCTTATTAATAATTGTCGCATTTTCTTTGATCGGTCCCCTAAGTTGCGGCGCCAATCTCGCGTCCGTCGGCCGTATTTATTTAATTTATTATTTACTACCGAAATTGATTGATAGTGGTGACTGTTGCCGACGTACGTGGTGGGCCTAAATCAAAATGATATTTCATTCAATTTTTATTTACAATTTCGTGCTTTTGTGAAGTTATTTTTTCTTTAACAATATTAACCTTCAGTGGAAATTATTTGTTACGTTAATGACGTAAGACTCACTGCATCTTAAAACATGAGTATATAAGATGAATAATGGAATAAACTTTTCATATTAATTTCCTCGGCTAGTCAGTTCTCTTTAAAGCAAAAAATCTTTGGTTATTATTTACAATTGCGGCCCACGCACGCGCGAGAGTATTTTTCTTACCCTCGTTAACCATTGCATTGCATTACTGTTCTACTGAGAATAAGAATCTTAAAACTACGTATTTTCTGCAGCGTCGGGCGGCTGTGGAGAAAAATGCATCTTATATTAATAGCGGGCGAATTTTTCACTTCCGCTAATTTTTATAAGTTAATATGGCCACGTAATTGTGTCGTTGGCTGTATCGACCGCTGCGAGTGTTGTACTGTAAATTACTCGAATGCAGATTAATTCAAGGAAGGCGGACATGAAATCGGGATAACCTCTTACAAGTTAAAAGTTAACAATAATATTAAATTAATATATTATCTGCTTAATGAGGACAAATATGCTTACATTTGCCAGCAGTCGCAATATGTCCGTCTACACACAACCAAGACAAGAGAACAAGTCAAGACGACTAAAAAATTAACAAAAGAGCGCATCTTGTCGTCTCTGTAGATCACTTTGTCTTCATGTTTCTTTGCCCTCGAAACTTACACAGAGAAATTATTGTAATACGCATACATGAGAAAAATGTATGTTTGCCTGAGCGGCTAGTGTCTACTTATTATTCAGTTTTTAAATGTCTCTTCTTTATAAACACTGTTTTTAAGTCTTTTCTTAGTATTTAACTGGGGACGGTATATGGGGATAAACAGTGTGTGTCCTTCGTACTTTTCAGTCAAAAGATCGGCTTCAGTGATGTTACACGACAGCTGTTTGACGATCATCCTTGTGCGTCCAGGTTAAGAAATCCGACAATGTTGTCGATCCAGTCAGTGATAACGTTCTAAATTTCGTTTTGATTGTCACTGAGGAGTGATTTGTTGTGAGTAATATACTGAAGCCGTTAGTTGATCATTTTTCCTTTCTAATTTCGAAGTTTAGCACAGTGATTGCATCTTTTCGTGGTGCTTGTATCCCAAGTTGTATTAAGGTTTGCTGTTTACTGCTAAGCATTTATCTTCTAGACAAATGAGTGTTTTGTTGAAGATGTCGTCCTTGAATTCCAAGGTTACTTCAGGATGAGCTTGAATGATTTGGTACAGTATGTCATCACTCATACTCTCTTTGAAGGAATCCCGTAGCTGTTTTGGATTCTGTTGGTTACATGTTGTTAGAATTATAACGAACAAGTCTCCCATTTCTTCAGCTGGGGCTGTGAATGAGACTCCTTGTAGTGTTAATCCCCAGTGGTTTTCGTTTCTCAGTAGTCCTAAGCGTTGCCATGCTTCTCTGTACGTGTGCACCAGGTAACCGTCAACAATCTTGAGATCTGTGAAACATGTTGGATCCTATATTTCGTGTAGTAGCATGCGAAGATGGAAACATTCGGCGTTTTTCGGATGTACGGTGTATACTCGGCCTAATGCGCCAGTTTTCATGATGCCTGGATGATCTTCTACTGCAAAATCTTGAGTTCGTCGTTGAAAGATTTTTCTTGTTGTGTTCCACGTATAATAGGTATGTACGTCGAGATATGGTAATGTTTCCGCGAATGGATCCGTTTGGCAAAGTTGGTAAAAAGCCGTTAATGTTGTGTTCTGGCGTGGTTCGCATGCAATTTTTCTAGCGGAGCTTTTTGAGAAGTAAACTCTCTGTACATTCTCCAAATGTACTACTAGATGTTGCACAGTTTGTTCGCGTTAGTACATCGGAAAATCGAGAAAATCGCCATGCTGCTCTCTCTCCCCCCCCCCCCCCCTCCCCCCACCATTTCACTAAGCCACCTAACTCACCGATCGCCAACACGCATCGAGTGCCATCTGGGTTTAAGTTTTACATGGTTTCATTACATCGGTTAGTGAATACCCAGAAGATTACAAGGTCGAATTCCTTCGACATCTGTTTCTGGGCTTTGTCTCTAAAGATCTTGCGCTCGATGGAGGTTCGTTCGCATTCTTCTTTCTTTCATTTTGAGATCTCTGATGTCTGTACTTGTGGTCTTGACTATTATGAGTTGCTTGAATTCACATATCTGTCACATTGAATAACGTTAAGAGAAAATGCGTCTACGACCTTTTCACCTTGCATCGAAACTTTCGTGCCACGGTTTGGATAGGTTAACGTCGCAAAAAAGTGTGTTGTCAATGACCAGTTCAGGTCCTAGGTACAAAATATAGTACTACGATTAAAATAATTGTGTTACTCTGTCGCCCTGACCTCTACGGCTACTTACTTCGTAACATTACAGTCTGGTATCGCACACTTGATATTAAACGGGTCTGCTTTTCGTCGCATTTCGTCAACACATTAGGGTGACGCCTGTAGATTAACTTCAAAGACACACACATATACACTGACGTCCAAAAGTAAAGCAACAAACGGTAATTTTGCAAGCCTGCGCTTATTTTTCCACAAAACAAAATACACAGTTATTTTAAAGTAGAAACAATGTGACGAATATAGAACATAAACAATTGGAACATACATGACGGTAGAAAAAGATGTTACTCGTTTTTTTCCAACTTAACGGATTTGTCCACACATTCCGACAAGTGGTTAATGTGCTCAATACGGTCTGTGACCACGTGTGGTAGCAATAGCGGCCTGACAACGATGGGGCATGCCGTGAATAGTGCCATGAATCTCATGTTGAGGCAATAACGTCCATTCCTCCTGCAGATCTGCTCATAAGTCTTCGAGAGAGGTTGGTGGACGACGACCTGATGCAGCCCGTCTCCCTAGTGCATCCCAGACATGTTCTCTGGGACTCAAGTCGGGAGAGCGAGCAGGCCACGCCATGCGTGCAATATCTTCTGGCCGCGGGGGATTAGCTGAGCGGTCTGGGGCGCTGCAGTCATGGACTGTGCGGCTGGTCCCGGCGGAGGTTCGAGTCCTCTATCGGGCATGGGTGTGTGTGTTTGTCCTTAGGATAATTTAGGTTAAGTAGTGTGTAAGTTTAGGGACTGGTGACCTTAGCACTTAAGTCCCATAAGATACCACACACATCTGGACAATATCTTCTGTTAACAAGAAAACATCAACCACACATTCTCTATGAGGTCGAGCATTAACGCCCATCAGTATGAAGTCTGGGCCTAAGGCACCTCGCAGCAATCTCACATCAGGTCCCAAGATCTCTTCACGATACCTGACAGCAGTTGAACCATGCCGATTTACCGGTAAAATTTCATTAGGAGGTGTTGGAGAGCTCCCTATAATTCCTACCTACACCATTAAGGATCCTCCTCGATATCAGTCTCTTTGCACGATGTTTGGATCGCACAATAATGTTCCACGTTCCCTTCAGATGCGAATCCGTCGAGAATCATCCTCTAGACCAAATGGGGACTCATCTGTGAAAAGAACACTAGCCCACTGTTCGTCCGTTCAGGTGACATGACGACGGCTCTACTCCAGACGTTCCCTTCTATGAAGACGCATCAGGTGCACGCATACAGCAGGTCCGACAATAAAGGCCACGCTGCCGAAGGCTTCCGTACGGCGTTTGCGTCGATACAACACGTCCAGTGGATACCGCCAGCTCAGATACAACCTGCGATGCAGTACTAAGGCGGTGCCGTTTTCCCTTATAGCCAAATAACAGTCCTCTCTCTCTAATGTCACACATGCTCGGTCCTGCTCTGGTCTACGGGATACAGTTTCGGTCTCTATACACTATCGCCACACCCGAGAAAAATCAGAATGATTCGCATTAAGCCATCGTGCCCCATGAGTTTGCCACTGTCCTGCTTCCATTCTTCGTATGGCCCAACACTACAGCGAGTCTAGTAGGTGCCTCCTTTGTGCCATACTGCACCGTCTCTGACTGTGTACATAGCGATTGTGGATGTGGCACTAACCATCAAGCACTACCCGCTTTGATAGGTAACCTGACGTCGTCGTTGGTGTTGTCCGTTGATCAGATGGCTTCTTCCGTAGAGAACACGATCGAACAGACATCTGTCGACAGTTTGTATGAATATATCGTGAATCGGACACAGGACGGGAAACGGTGGTTTGCTGCTTTAATTTTGGACACCAGTGTATATTGATACCGCATCATGTACTAACATATTTGTACAAACATCATCTGCAATGACAGCTCAATCAGTATAGTGATGGAGGGACTTGTAGGGGGGTAAAAATCGTAGAGGAAGACCAAGAGATGAATACACTAAGCATGTTCATATGGATGTAGGCTGCAGCAGTTGCTCGGAGATGAAGAAGATTTCAAACGATAGAGTAGTGAATCTGCATGAAACAATTCGTCAGGCTGAAGACTACTAAAACAATAGCTCCTTAGAGTAACATGTTGACCGACTGGCGACATGTCCCACGTGAGAATCTTTGAATACATTCAGCGAATCAGACACCTTACCACAAGAATTAGATTTCAAGCAGTTCAAATCCGCCACTTCCTATCTGCTCGGGCTTCATGTCGGTGAATCGGAGGTAATGTTTCCTTGGGCATTCTGCTGTCTACATTGCTGTTGCAGATGTTGCTGGTGAGATAATTGCGCGCTTTTGGCTTAGCAATAAGGTAATTAATTTGAACTGGACGATAATGAGGAAGGATAATTTAACAATAACAGATTTCAAGAGTGAATATGACTTCAGTGACTGTATATGCTAACTACTTGGTAACTTTTTGTCGTATTTTGCGTTTTCACCTTTAACCTGGTGCTGGGCCTACCTTGTGCTTTTCCGAGGGAGATCGGGAATCGGATCCACAATGATCTAAGAACAGGCTTGAGGGGTTTAGGATAAAGAACAGCACTTTGATATACTGCTGAGACACTAGCATTCATAGAGCCATGAGACTACAGCACATCGAGAGACGTTTTTAGAAAAAGTAGACCAGGAGATCGACAAGTCATTGGAGTTATTAGTGTGATCGACGTTCTTAGTGCGAAAGTTTGCTGAACAAGCAGTTATGCCATTGGCAGCCAGAGTGTTCTTGTACGATGATTAGTTGTCATGTCTTCTTCACAAGAATGAAAGTGCTGGCTGTTCGATTCTGGGAGACTGGAGGCTACTTAGATGTTGCTCTTGAACACATCTCTTCAGGTTCCAGTCTCCACTGGTGGAACTGATGAGAGGTACAATGTTCGAGTTAGCGGAAGCAGAGATCTGGTGTTCTACTTCAGAGACCTAAAGATGACGCCATCACTCTGCTCATCTTCCACTGATAATTTGTGGTGAGCAGTATTGGCACAGTTACATTGGGACAGTTCTTGATCAGAACTGAGTATGTGCATTGCAATTCATTTCCGTCACAAGCACTGGGAGATGTACATGTTTCTTTTCAGTCTAACTAGCAGTCACTGTAATCGATCAGTAGCAAAATCGTGAACCATTTCAGTACGTCAGTTCTATCATAGGTGCACATTTCAAACTTGCAAAATAACTTTGCCATCTTCGTCTGAAGCTCATGGCATAGTCATGTATTTTTAACTTTGTTTACTGTCAGATATTCAAATGCATATCCATGTTTGTGCTTTGTTTGAATAAATTAATATGTTCATTCGAATAGCGTTTTTGTTAACGCTTTAAGTAAGTTCATTTTTGATATTACGTGCTTCACCACTTTAGGATTCACAGCTAGGGCCTTAGTATTTGTTTGCGTTTACTAATCCGATTGTGCACAGTAATTTTGCTTAGATCTCAAGGTTATGTGTCTGTACTATAATTAACTTTTTGAGGCAGTTTTTGACGATCAACACAGGAGAGGTTTCGCAAAGCAATTGATTGAAATTACAGTCGGCTGCATTACCTTGGTACGAGCTTATCATTTCTAGTGTTGTAGTTCTGTACAGTAAATATTCTTATTTTTCTTTTCTATTCTGACTGAAAACTGAACTTGGATTCTGTATATGCGTTTGAGTTCTATGCCGAGATGAAGCATCTATGAGTTCTACATCTACATCTACATCTACATTGATACTCCGCAAGCCACCCAACGGTGTGTGGCGGAGGGCACTTTACATGCCACTGTCATTACCTCCCTTTCCTGTTCCAGTCGCGTATGGTTCGCGGGAAGAACGACTGTCTGAAAGCCTCCGTGCGCGCTCTAATCTCTCTAATTTTACATTCGTGATCTCCTCGGGAGGTAAAAGTAGGGGGAAGCAATATATTCGATACCTCATCCAGAAACGCACCCTCTCGAAACCTGGCGAGCAAGCTACACCGCGATGCTGAGCGCCTCTCTTGCAGAGTCTGCCACTTGAGTTTATTAAACATCTCCGTAACGCTATCACGGTTACCAAATAACCCTGTGACGAAACGCGCCGCTCTTCTTTGGATCTTCTCTATCTCCTCCGTCAGACTGATCTGGTACGGATCCCACACTGATGAGCAATACTCAAGTATGGGTCGAACGAGTGTTTTGTAAGCCACCTCCTTTGTTGATGGACTACATTTTCTAAGCACTCTCCCAATGAATCTCAACCTGGTACCCGCCTTACCAACAATTAATTTTATATGGTCATTCCACTTGAAATCGTTCCGCACGCATACTCCCAGATATTTTACAGAAGTAACTGCTACCAGTGTTTGTTCCGCTATCATATAATCATACAATAAAGGATCCTTCTTTCTATGTATTCGCAATACATTACATTTGTCTATGTTAAGGGTCAGTTGCCACTCCCTGCACCAAGTGCCTATCTGCTGCAGATCTTCCTGCATTTCGCTACAATTTTCTAATGCTGCAACTTCTCTGTATACTACAGCATCATCCGCGAAAAGCCGCATGGAACTTCCGACACTATCTACTAAGTCATTTATATATATTGTGAAAATCAATGGTCCCATAACACTCCCCTGTGGCACGCCAGAGGTTACTTTAACGTCTGTAGACGTCTCTCCATTGATAACAACATGCTGTGTTCTGTTTGCTAAAAACTCTTCAATCCAGCCACACAGCTGGTCTGATATTCCGTAGGCTCTTACTTTGTTTATCAGGCGACAGTGCGGAACTGTATCGAACGCCTTCCGAAAGTCAAGAAAAATAGCATCTACCTGGGAGCCTGTATCTAATATTTTCTGGGTCTCATGAACAAATAAGGCGAGTTGGGTCTCACACGATCGCTGTTTCCGGAATCCATGTTGATTCCTGCATAGTAGATTCTTGGTTTCCAGAAATGACATGATACGCGAGCAAAAAACATGTTCTAAAATTCTACAACAGATCGACGTAAGAGATATAGGTCTATAGTTTTGCGTATCTGCTCGACGACCCTTCTTGAAGACTGGGACTATCTGCGCTCTTTTCCAATCATTTGGAACGCTCCGTTCCTCTAGAGACTTGCGGTACACGGCTGTTAGAAGGGGGGCAAGTTCTTTCGCGTACTCTGTGTAGAATCGAATTGGTATCCCGTCAGGTCCAGTGGACTTTCCTCTATTGAGTGATTCCAGTTGCTTTTCTATTCCTTGGACACTTATTTCGATGTCAGCCATTTTTTCGTTTGCGCGAGGATTTAGAGAAGGAACTACAGTGCGGTCTTCCTCTGTGAAACAGCTTTGGAAAAAGGTGTTTAGTATTTCAGCTTTACGCGAGTCATCCACTGTTTCAATGCCATCATCATCCCGTAGTGTCTGGATATGCTGTTTCGAGCCACTTACTGATTTAACGTAAGACCAGAACTTCCTAGGATTTTCTGTCAAGTCGGTACATAGAATTTTATTTTCGAATTCAATGAACGCTTCACGCATAGCCCTCCTTACGCTAACTTTGACATCGTTTAGCTTCTGTTTGTCTGAGAGGTTTTGGCTGCGTTTAAACTTGGAGTGGAACTCTCTTTGCTTTTGCAGTAGTTTCCTAACTTTGTTGTTGTACCACGGTGGGTTTTTCCCGTCCCTCACAGTTTTACTCGGCACGTACCTGTCTAAAACGCATTTTACGATTGCCTTGAACTTTTTCCATAAACACTCAGCATTGTCAGTGTCTGAACAGAAATTTTCGTTTTGATCTGTTAGGTAGTCTGATATCTGCGTTCTATTACTCTTGCTAAACAGATAAACCTTCCTCCCTTTTTTTATATTCCTATTAACTTCCATATTCAGGGATGCTGCAACGGCCTTATGATCACTGATTCCCTGTTCTGTACATACAGAGTCGAAAAGTTCGGGTCTGTTTGTTATCAGTAGGTCCAAGATGTTATTTCCACGAGTCGGTTCTCTGTTTAATTGCTCGAAGTAATTTTCGGATAGTGCACTCAGTATAATGTCACTCGATGCTCTGTCCCTACCACCCGTCCTAAACATCTGAGTGTCCCAGTCTATATCTGGTAAATTGAAATCTCCACCTAAGACTATAACATGCTGAGAAAATTTATGTGAAATGTATTCCAAATTTTCTCTCAGTTGTTCTGCCACTAATGCTGCTGAGTCGGGAGGTCGGTAAAAGGAGCCAATTATTAACCTAGTTCGGTTGTTTAGTGTAACCTCCACCCATAATAATTCACAGGAACTATCCACTTCTACTTCACTACAGGATAAACTACTACTAACAGCGACGAACACTCCACCACCGGTTGTATGCAATCTATCCTTTCTAAACACCGTCTGTACCTTTGTAAAAATTTCGGCAGAATTTATCTCTGGCTTAAGCCAGCTTTCTGTACCTATAACGATTTCAGCTTTGGTGCTTTCTATCAGCGCTTGAAGTTCCGGTACTTTACCAACGCAGCTTCGACAGTTGACAATTACAATACCGATTGCTGCTTGGTCCCCGCATGTCCTGACTTTGCCCCGCACCCGTTGAGGCTGTTGCCCTTTCTGTACTTGCCCAAGGCCATCTAACCTAAAAAACCGCCCAGCCCACGCCACACAACCCCTGCTACCCGTGTAGCCGCTTGTTGCGTGTAGTGGACTCCTGATCTATCCAGCGGAATCCGAAACCCCACCACCCTATGGCGCAAGTCGAGGAATCTGCAGCCCACACGGTCGCAGAACCGTCTCAGCCTCTGATTCAGACCCTCAACTCGGCTCTGTACCAAAGGTCCGCAGTCAGTCCTGTCGACGATGCTGCAGATGGTGAGCTCTGCTTTCATCCCGCTAGCGAGACTGGCAGTCTTCACCAAATCAGATAGCCGCAGGAAACCAGAGAAGATTTCCTCCGATCCATAGCGACACACATCATTGGTGCCGACATGAGCGACCACCTGCAGATGGGTGCACCCTGTACCCTTCATGGCATCCGTAAGGACCCTTTCCACATTTGGAATGACTCCCCCCGGTATGCACACGGAATGCACATTGGTTTTCTTCCCCTCTCTTGCTGCCATTTCCCTAAGGGGCCCCATTACGCGCCTGACGTTGGAGCTCCCAACTACCAGTAAGCCCACCCTCTGCAACTGCCCGGATCTTGCAGACTGAGGGGCAACCTCTGGAACAGGACAAGCAGCCGTGTCAGGCCGAAGATCAGTATCAGCCTGAGACAGAGCCTGAAACCGGTTCGTCAGACAAACTGGAGAGGCTTTCCGTTCAGCCCTCCGGAATGTCTTTCGCCCCCTGCCACACCTTGAAACGACCTCCCACTCTACCACAGGTGAGGGATCAGCCTCAATGCGGGCAGTATCCCGGGCAACCACAGTCGTAGTCCGATCAGGGGATGCTTGGGACGAGCTGGCCGTCCCCGACAAACCCCCATCCGGACCCCCACAGTGATGCCCATTGGCAACAGCCTCAAGCTGTGTGACCGAAGCCAACACTGTCTGAAGCTGGGAGCGAAGGGATGCCAACTCAGCCTGCATCCGAACACAGCAGTTGCAGTCCCTATCCATGCTAAAAACTGTTTTGCAAAGAACGTCTGAACTAATTTACAGAGAGCGCAAACAAATCGACAAAATTTAAACGGTTGTTAAAATACAAGATTGCCTAGTAAATGCAGTAATGCTGCTACTTGCGCACTGCTGACACTGCTCGGCGGCGGAAGGAGACTAAGTGAAATTACACAATTCAGGTACTAAAACGCGATGCTACATTCTCAAATACTATAATACGCCCGAAATTTATGAATTAAACAATGCAAGTACCAAAAACACGCAAAGAAATTAAGAATTAAACTATGTAACAAATGAGTGAGCTAGGAGTATACGACTTGCTGCTCAGCTGCTTATCCAACGGCGGCAGGGAGCACACTGACTGTGACCAACCGACACTGGCCGTTCAAAACAAAAACAGTAGACAAACGACTACGCGAATTTACACTATTCAGGTACTAAAACGCGATGCTACAACTCTCAAATACTATAATACGCCCGAAATTTATGAATTAAACAATGCAAGTACCAAAAACACACACAGAAATTAAGAATTAAACTATGTAACAAACGAGTGAGCTAGGAGTATACGACTTGCTGCTCAGCTGCTTATCCAACGGCGGCAGCGAGCACACTGACTGTGACCAACCGACACTGGCCGTTCAAAACAAAAACAGTAGACAAACGACTACGCGAATTTACACTATTCAGGTACTAAAACGCGATGCTACAACTCTCAAATACTATAATACGCCCGAAATTTATGAATTAAACAATGCAAGTACCAAAAACACGCACAGAAATTAAGAATTAAACTATGTAACAAACGAGTGAGCTAGGAGTATACGACTTGCTGCTCAGCTGCTTATCCAACGGCGGCAGGGAGCACACTGACTGTGACCAACCGACACTGGCCGTTCAAAACAGAAACAGTAGACAAACGACTACGCGAATTTACACTATTCAGGTACTAAAACGCGATGCTACAACTCTCAAATACTATAATACGCCCGAAATTTATGAATTAAACAATGCAAGTACCAAAAACACGCACAGAAATTAAGAATTAAACTATGTAACAAACGAGTGAGCTAGGAGTATACGACTTGCTGCTCAGCTGCTTATCCAACGGCGGCAGGGAGCATCCTTGACCATACCCCCTCTCAATCATAAGCAAGTCACCTAGACTCTTAGAACTTATTGTTTTGACATATTTCTCGAAATATCCTACTTTTTGGGGCTGTTTTGGATTTCCGTTTGATTAACAGTGGACTATTTTGCCCGGGGGAAAGTTATTTATTTTTTCTAATAGCGCAAATTTCTAACACAGTTTGTCAGTATATAACTGCATTTCCAAGTCTATATTTTTATTTTACCCTCACCACGTGTTTAAGTGTCAACACATTATGCAGCATGCGATGCAGTGCTTCCTTTACCTCTTTCTGTGGCAGCATCCACCACTACTTTGCACACTTAGCAGCGCTCCCGACATTGTTCTAATATCAGTTTTTTTTTTCAGCAGCATCAGGTAAGACATCGAAGAGGAAAGTAATGGTAACTACAGCAGCGAAAAGTCGTCGCTCGTTGCAGATCACCTTCTATTAAATGCTGAATTCGCTATGTGTACTCAAGGATGTAGTTATTTGTGTGTTTCAGACACACTCCACTCATACAGGCTACACATTATACAAGCAGTTTTTTTTCTTTGTTTGGAAGTTTGTGGTAAGTTCCTATGGGACAAACTGCTGAGATCATCGGTCCTTAGGCTTACACACTACTGAATCTAACTTAAAGTAGCTCACGCCAAGGACAACACAGACAGCCCTGCCGGAGGGAGAACTCGAACCTCCGACGGGGAGAGCCGCACGAACCGTGGCAAGGCGCCTCAAACCCCGCGACTAAAACGCTTGGCATGCAAACAGTATCAAAACGTGTAGGCAAGTCGCAGTTAAAAGACATTTTAAAACACATCAAATATGGCACTCAGGTGATTCCAAATAGAGGCATCAGAAGGTCAGTTTAACTCTTTAGACAGAGTGATGCAGAACGTCAGGCAATCCAGCGTAGCGAGGGCAACTTCAGCACGGCAGCAGATGGGTCAAGTAACGAGTACCTTACCCCCAAAGGGCAGAACAGACGGCACCAGAAAAAGAACAGCAGTCCAAGACCCACACCAGCAACTATGCCTCCTTAATCCAGAGGAAACCGGCTGCGTCGACATTAGGCCGAAATATTTGCCGACCAACACAACTCTATCGACCACCGGCCGCTTAGACCAGTGGTTCCCAACAGGTAGTCCACGGACCTCCAGGGGTCCGCGAGCTATGCCAGAGGAGTCCGCAATATGCTATTAGAATAAAAAGTATATATTAAATATATTTCGTATAACAGATTTTTTTTTTTTTTTTTTGGCCGCTTCCTGCATGAGCACAGCTTTAGCGAACGCTAACTTCTGCGTCTATCATCTTCCTGGAGCCAACTAACACTAGCACACCCCAGCGCAAAACTAGAATTAGACAGAGGCAAATAGTTCTGCTGTATGCCCTTAGACTATACGCTTTTCTTATTTTTCACACATGTCTACTCAATGCAGTCTCAAGTGTAGTACACTTGAAAGATCAATACACTCAGTTTTAAATTTTTCCTGTAATTTTCAGTTCATATTCAATTTTTATTTTTTTAAGGAGTTTGTTAAACAGCCAGATTTGAAGACAAAGATTTTGAGCAATAATCAAAAATTTAACAATAACAATGACGGCTAAACTGAAAAAGTTTTAAGCTCAATATTTTTTCAATAATTAATATTTCAATGTTTTTTCGAAGTACCAAAAATAGAAAACGTATAAAAAGACTAGTAATTTGGCTTTTTTAGGTACTTGATACTGTGATATGACAAGGTACCAGAAATGCTCGATGAGGGGTTCCTCGAGAAAATTTTAATGGGAACCCCTGGCTTAGACAATTGTGCGCCATTAAGCTCCGTGACCTCCCATGATCCATGGACCTTGCCGTAGATGGGGAGGCTTGCGTGCCTCAACGATAGAGGTAGCCATACCGTAGGTGCAACCACAACGGAGGCTTATCTGATGAGAAGGTATCTGTTGGTTCCTGAAGAGGGTCAACAGCCTTTTCAGTAGTTGCAGGGGCAACAGTCTGGATGATTGACTGATCTGGCCCTGCAACACTAATCAAAACGGCCTTGCTGTTGTGGTACTGCGAACGGCTGAAAGCAAGGGGAAACTACAGCCATAATTTTTCCCGAGGGCATGTAGCTTTACTGTATGATTAAATGATGATGGCGCCCTCTTGGGTAAAAAATTCCGGAGGTAAAATAGGCCCCAATTCGGATCTCCGGGAATGGACTACTCAAGAGGACGTCATTATCAGGAGAATGAAAACGGGCATTCTACGGATCGGAGTGTGGAATGTCAGATCCCTTAATCGGGCAGGTAGGTTAGAAAATTTAAAAAAGGAAATGGATAGGTTAAAGTTAGATATAGTGGGAATTAGTAAAGTTCCGTGGCAGGAGGAACAAGACTTTTGTTCAGGTGAATACAGGGTTATAAATACAAAATCAAGTAGGGGCAATGCAGGAGTACGGTTAATAATGAATAAAAAAGAATAGGAGTGTGGGTAAGCTACTAAATACAGCATAGTGAACGCATTATTGTGGTCATGATAGACACGAAGCACACGCCTACTACAGTAGTTCATGTTTATATGCCAACTTGCGCTGCAGATGATGAAGAAATTGATGAAGCGTATGATGAGATAAAAGAAATTATTCAGGTAGTGAAGGGATACGAAAATTTAATAGCCATGGGTGATTGGAATTCGAGAGTAGGAAAAGGGAGAGAAGGAAACGTAGTAGGTGAATATGGATTGGGGGACAGAAATGAATAAGGAAGCTGCCTGGTAGAATTTTGAACAGAGAATACCTTAATCATAGCTAACACTTGGTTCAAGAATCGTGAAAGAAGGATGTATACATGGAAGAACCCTGGAGATACAAGAAGGTTTCGGATAGATTATATAATGGTAAGACAGAGATTTAGGAACCAGATTTTAAATTGTAAGACATTTCCAGATGCAGATGTGGACTCTGACCACAATTTATTGGTTATGAACTGTAGATTAATATTGAAGAAACTGCAAAAAGGTGGGAATTTAAGGAGATGGTACCTGGATAAACTGAAGGAACCAGAGGTTGTACATCTTCACCGAGAGAATTAGGGAACAATTGACGGGAATGAGGGAAAGAAATACAGTAGAAGAAGAATAGGTAGCTTTGAGGAATGAAATAGTGAATGCAGCAGAGGATCAAGTAGGTAAGAAGACGAGGACTAGTAGAAATCCTTGGGTAACAGAAGAGATACTGAATTTAATTGATGAAAGGAGAAAATACAAAAATGAAACAAGTGAAGCAGGCAAAAAGGAATACAAAGGTCTCAAAAATGAGATCGACAGGAAGTGTAAAATGACAAAGCAGGGATGGCTAGAGGACAAATGTAAGGATGTAGAGGCTTATCTCACGAGGGGTAAGATGGATACTGCCTACACGAAAATTAAAGAGACCTGTGGAGAAAAGAGAACCACTTGCATGAATATCAAGAGCTCAGATGGAAACCCAGTTCTAAGCAAAGCAGGGAAAGCAGAAAGGTGGAAGGAGTATATAGAGGGTCTATACAGGGGCGATGTTCTTGAGGACAATATTATGGAAATGAAAGAGGACTTAGATGAGGATGAAATGGGATACTGCGTGAGGAGTTTGACACAGAACTGAAAAACCTAAGTCGAAACAAGGCCCCGGGAGTAGACAACATTCCACATTCCATTAGAACTACTGACAGCCACGGGAGAGCCAGTCCTGCCAAAACTCTACCATCTGCTGAGCAAGATGTATGAGACAGGCGAAATTCCCTCCGACTTCAAGAAGAATATAATAATCCCAATCCCAAAAAAGTGGTTCAAATGGCTCTGAACACTATGCGACTTCTGAGGCCATCAGTCGCCTAGAACTTAGAACTAATTAAACCTAACTAACCTAAGGACATCACACACATCCATGCCCGAGGCAGGATTCGAACCTGCGACCGTAGTGGTCGCGCGGTTCCAGACTGTAGCGCCCAGAACCGCAACGCCACTCCGGCCAGCTTCCAATCCCAAAGAAAGCAGGTGTTGACAGATGTGAAAATTACCGAACTATCAGTTTAATAAGTCACAGTTGCAAAATACTGACGCGAATTCTTTACAGACGAATGGAAAAACTTGTAGAATCCGACCTCGGGTAAGATCAGTTTGGATTTCGTAGAAATGTTGGAACACGTGAGGCAATACTGACCCTAAGACTTATCTTAGAAGAAAGATTACGGAAAGGGAAACCTACGTTTCTAGCATTTGTAGACTTAGAGGAAGCTTTTGACAATGTTGACTGGAATACTCTCTTTCAAATTCTGAAGGTGGCAGGGGTAAAATACAGGGAGCAAAAGACTATTTATAATTTGTACAGAAGCCAGATGGCAGTTATAAGAGTCGAGGGGCATTGAAGGGAAGCAGTGGTTGGGAAGAGAGTGAGACAGGGTTGTAGCCTATCCCCAATGTTATTCAGTCTGTATATTGAGCAAGCATTGAAGGAAACAAAAGAAAAATTCGGAGTAGGCATTAAAATCCATGGAGAAGAAATAAAAACTTTGAGGTTCGCCGATGACCTTGTAATTCTGTCAGAGGCAGCAAAGGACTTGGAAGAGCAGTTGAATGGAATGGAGAGTGTCTTGAAAGGAGGATACGAGATTAACACCAACAAAAGCAAAACGAGGATAATGGAATGTAGTCGAATTAAGTCAGGTGATGCTGAGCGAAATGGATTAGGAAATGAGACACTTAAAGTAGTAAAGGAGTTTTGCTATTTGCGGAGCAAAATGATTGATGATGGTATAGGTAGAGAGGATATAAAATGTAGACTGGCAATGTCAAGGAAAGCGTTTCTCAAGAAGAGAAATTTGTTAACATCAAGTATAGATTTAAGTGACAGGAAGTCGTTTCTGAAAGTATTTGTATGGGGTGTAGCCATGTATGGAAGTGAAACATGAACGATAAATGGTTTAGACAAGAACTCAATAGAAGCTTTCGAAATGTGGTGCTACAGAAGAATGCTGAAGATTAGATGGGTAGATCACATTGCTAATGAAGAGGTATTGTGTAGAATTGGGGAGAAGAGGAGTCTGTGGCAGAACTTGACTAGAAGAAGGGATCGGTTGGTAGGACATGTTCTGAGGCATGAAGGGATCACCAATTTAGTACTGGAGGGCAGCGTGGAGGGTAAAAATCGTAGAGGGAGACCAAGAGGTGAATACACTAAGCAGGTTCAGAAGGATGTAGGCTGCAGTAGGTACTGGGAGATGAAGAAGCTTGCACAGAATAGCGTGGAGACCTGCAGCAAACCGGTCTCAGGACTGAAGACCACAACGACAACAACAAGCTCCGTGAACAGCCCACGGTACGTCACATGCGCCTCATTGTCTCTCTCCCTCTCGCTCACTACGGCTGACTGATTGCCCATGTAATCAATAAGCCGCTCAAAAATTGTTCAAATGGCTCTAAGCATTATGGGTCGTAACATCTGAGGTCATCACTCCCCTTGACTTACAACTACTGAAACCTAACTAACCTAAGAACATCACACACATCCATGCACGAGGCAGATTTCTAACCTGCGACCGTAGCAGAAGCGCCGTTCCGGACTGAAGCGACAGGAACGGCTCCACCACAGCGGCCGTCTAATAAGCCGCTCCAAGGATCTACAACCAAAGACTCAACTAACAGGCGACCGAAGCGCAACCATCCTACTAGACAGCGACGGATCGCGCCAGTAGGTAAAGATGTAAAAACGTAGAACGAGCCGACAGGGCTCATCCAGCACTATAAAATCTTTGCACCGAGCACCGTAGCGCTCCACTACGCGCAGTCGAGAAAATCGTCGTTGCCCACTTTTCTCCGCGCGTGGCCCGCTGCTAACATCGTAGGCCATCTTCGGGAGTGTGAGCTTCAACCCACAGCCGTTGCCCACCTACAACACACAGAGTCTGACCGCGAAAAATATACAGCGACTCCAGCCACCGGCTGCTTTAACTACGGACCCATTAAATTGTACTGTAGAACGTGGAAGTGCTACGCTGTGGTGGACTGCTCCGTCTCTTGGACTGGAGTACCTGCTGCTCGATGTTGATTTGGCAGCATACTGGACTTCGAATGTGGGTGCCATACCGGTACTCGGACTTCGACATTCACTAAGCTTAATATGTCAATGGACTTATGATTTCCACCAGAAGTCTACATTGCACTTCCTGCAATTTGGTATAACAAATATAATTTTAAATTATTTTTAAATGTGTTTACCTACCACTGTGTCGGATTTTTCTTCATGAGATGCTGGAGGAATGGGAAGCAGATTACTGGAGCATTACCACGCATTCAAGGTAACTGGTGCCAGTATCAAGACATCTTTGTTTCTGTTTTGTTCAAAAGCCGAGATTTATTGGCTATTGTGCAGATTGGCCCCCTTATCTAAGACTTCGGAGCTCTCCGTTTCAAATATTCGCTCGTTGCTAAGTATTCCAACTGACATATCCATGTTATCTCATTCCGGTTAGCCTTTTACCAATGCAAGAAACAGCCAAATCAGTCTCATTGAGAAAGGGCGAGGAATTGCAAGGTTTAGGGCGAAAACATCATTTTTTACACCTAAAAGTCCTATGCAGAAGAGAGGATCACGGATATGATAATTCGGGGTAATCAAGACAGGGATTTCCAACACGAGGCGTTTCAAACCCAAGAGCATTCATTAGATAAAGCTTTGGGTTCAGCAGAAAGCTTAGAAGTGTCAGCAGGCCAGAAACTGGAGTCGTCCGTCTACGCAGCAGCCTTTAATGTAAATACATCTCAGCCAACAGCCAACGGTAATGGCGATCTGGACGTTACAACTGTGCAGGCGTGACGCCGTACCATTAACCAACAACCTCCTCAATTATGCTCGACCTTATCAAACCGGTCTTGGGTAACTAAAATATTGCCATCGTGTCCGGATTGTTTTAAAAACCGTCAAATCGAAGACTCTCCTAACAGATGGGCCAACTGCCGAAAATGTTCTTCCGACAGCCGTTTGGCCGTTTAGCTTCTGTGTGTCACACGTCGTACTAGCCAACACAACCTCCTGCCGAACAGAAGGACGTTAATCTGGTGCCCGCTATCTACCATCAAGAGAACTTCAATAAGCCTTTCATAGAACTGCAGAGTGTAGAGAAACCAGTTCCATTACGAGTAGAAACCGGCGCAGCTGGCCGCGCTGGGGTAGCCGTGTGGTCTAGGGCGCCTTGTCACGGTTCGCGTGACTCCCATGGTCGGAGGTTTGAGTCCTCCCTCGGGCATGAGTGTGTGTATTGTCCTTAGCGTAAGTTAGTTAGATTAAGTAGCGTGTAAGCTTAGGGACCGATGACCTCAGCAGTTTGGTGCCATAAGACCTTACCACAAATTTCCAAAAATTTCCGGCGCAGCCGTGAGCATTCTGAATTATGCTAGCTATCTGAAACTTAGAGCTCAACCCTTGCAAGAAACGAAGAAACGTCTAACGGCGTACAATAAACAAAGCATTCCAGTACGATGTATCATACAGTCACCCACCACATTATGTACCTAGTCGTAAACAGCGATCCCACTGAGAACTTCTTTGAGCTTGACTCTTTTCAGGAATTTCGATTTTTGATGGACTATTCTGTGAATCTGGTATCCAGAGATGATCCATATTCGGACCTAGAGACACTTTGCGAGGATTATGAGTACCTGCTCACGTCCAAAGTCGGCACTGAAAAGGATTTTGAGGCGCTCATCGCACTGAAAAATAATGCACAGCCTCGGTATTTATGAGCCCTCGCCGTTCCGTTACCTCTTAGAGACCAAGTAAAGCAATAGTCCGCCTAATTGGAACTGGAGTTCTAGAACCTATTTCTTCCAGTCAATGGGCTACCCCATTAGTTATAGTACGAAAGACATCGGAGAAGATCAGCCCATGCTTGAGATCTTCTCCTACCCCTACGCGTAGCTGATGGTATCCCCGTGGTCGAGTAATCGAACCTACGTCACCATGTCGTTAAAGGTTATTCCAGGACCATTCCAGTGAACTCCATGGGAGAAATGTGCTAACTATTTAGCACTCTTCCGTGCTTCAGCGCACTCCACATCCTTGAAAGACATCGGTGATGCAATGATTACTGAGAATGTCTCCATGGTTGTGGCACCTTCTGTAAACGCTACGAATGCAACATCTTTATATAAGAACTGTCTACACTCATCACCACAGGAAACCTGAGAGTCTGCGATATTGTTCACAACTTCCGATACCACTGTGGAATGTTCTGGGAATGGTGAAACGCCTGTTCATTTACACAGCTCGCTGAGCAAAATGTTGAGCGGGCAGTAGTTAATCATATGGTCATGTAGAACTAGAGCATACGCTGCAGTGTGTACCGGGAAATCTGCGGAAGATTCAGATTCAATTCGCACAGCTGTAGATCCAGATTTAATTGATTCGTTCTGTTTTAAGCAGTCGTTTACGATGATTGGCGCCAGCTCCTTGAATTTCCGTGGAATGAGTAGACATCCATCCCCTTCATAGTACGAAGCACGGACCCTCGCATATACGTCATTAGCCAGACTGTATACATTATCACCCCACTGCAGGTGTAATTATCATACGGATAGCATTCAGAGATCAGGTAGACTCTGCCATTAAACTTGCAATTAGCATATTTTGTGAAATCACTTGCTATTTCTCCTCTTTTATTGGTCTGAAACGCAAGTGTGATGAACCTGTGCGTCTCTAGCTGAGAGGACATTTTCATAGACCGGGTTTGTGTACTTGGAGTAACACTGGGTACCCGAACCCCCCCCCCCCCCCCTCCATGAGGGGAAAGATAGAAATACACCGACATTCATAACTTCTAAAAACTTCAAACGCTGGTCATTCGATACTGTGATGTGTGGCATTTTCCATATTGTTTTATTGATGGTGATCTTCTCCTCTTAAGCTCCTTGAAGGTATGAATTGTTATCCGTTGTAGTCTGTAACAGAATAAGTTCCTGCTTAACATTCAGAACAATTCTCCGCATGTTGTGAAAGTATCCCATAAGCAATTTTGAAAGTATACATGCAGTAAATTTCTTGAACTCTTGCATTGTTCTATCAGGTGGCTCGTCAATGAACAGCTGAGCATTTTCCAAATCGCTCAAATTCGAGGGAAAAGCAGAGACACACATTTTAAGAATTGATTTTATGCCGGCATTGTGTGATGATTTTCTACATTTTCGAGGTTTCGACCCCGCTAAGTACATATCATACCTTATGAAATAGGAACGTTAAAACATTCCGTTTGAGATTCGATGACACTGTAGAGGTACCATCTCTTTTCCTAAATGATATATCAAGATAAATGAAACTCTTGCATGGGAGAGTCAAAGCGTCCTGCTATTGGATGATAATCCCAGCATCATCGTTCTTGTTGAATGTGGTTGATGCATAAGATTCATGCGAGAACTATTCCTGGCGATAATCTTCCGTCATTTTCCACCGGGATAGTCATATCGAATGACGTCATTGCAGGGTTTCAAATCTACTGATGTAAGAACCTCGTAGTTTGCACATGCTGTTCTGTTTGCACCTTGATGTTTTGTTATGAAGTGCGCACTCCACGTTGTGCAATTTGGTTTTATACTTTACGCCCACCCTGCCTTCGCTGACAATACGGGACTGCTGTGATCCCTGGCTGGTTGAAGCTCGCCGCCAACGCTTCCAGTCCGGCAAGTAGGGATTCTGCCTCAAAGAGCTCCACAAAACGCAGGTCCAGATAGCCAAAACCCTGAACTTTTACTGGGAGGCAAACAGCGGTATTAGAGGCCTCGGAATCAACATTTCTTTTTTTTTTTGTCATCAGTCTACTGACTGGTTTGATGCGGCCCGCCACCAATTCCTTTCCTGAGCTAACCTCTTCATCTCAGAGTAGCACTTGCAACCTACATCCTCAATTATTTGCTTGACGTTTTCCAATCTCAGTCTTCCTCTACAGTTTTTGCCCTATACAGCTCCCTCTAGTACCGTGGAAGTCATTCCCTCATGTCTTAGCAGATGTCCTATAATCCTGTCCCTTCTCCTTATCAGTGTTTTCCGCATGTTCCTTTCCTCTCCGATTCTGCGTAGAACCTCCTCATTCCTTACATCATCAATCCACCTAATTTTCAACATTCGTCTATAGCACCACATCTCAAATGCTTCGATTCTCTTCTGTTCCGGATTTCCCACAGTCCATGTTTCACTACCATACAATGCTGTACTCCAGACGTACATCCTCAGAAATTTCTTCCTCAAATTAAGGCCGGGATTTGATATTAGTACACTTCTCTTGGCCAGAAATGCCTTTTTTGCCATAGCGAGTCTGCTTTTGATGTCCTCCTTGCTCCGTCCGTCATTGGTTATTTTACTGCCTAGGTAGCAGAATTCCTTAACTTCATTGACTTCGTGGCCATCAATCCTGATGTTAAGTTTCTCGCTGTTCTCATTTCTACTACTTCTCATTACCTTCGTCTTTCTCCGATTTACTCTCAAACCGTAATGTGTACTCATTAGACTGTTCATTCCGTTCAGCAGATCATTTAATTCTTCTTCACTTTCACACAGGATAGCAATGTCATCAGCGAATCGTATCATTGATATCCTTTCACCTTGTATTTTAATTCCACTCCTGAACCTTTCTTTTATTTCCATCATTGCTTCCTCGATGTACAGATTGAAGAGTAGGGGCGAAAGGCTACTGCCTTTTCTTACACCCTTCTTAATACGAGCACTTCGCTCGTGATAGTCCACTCTTGGTTGTTGTACATATTGTATATGACCCGTTTCTCCCTATAGCTTACCCCTACTTTTTTCAGAATCTCGAACAGCTTGCAGCATTTTATATTGTCGAACGCTTTTTCCAGGTCGACAAATCCTATGAATGTGTCTTGATTTTTCTTTAGCCTTGCTTCCATCATTAGCCGTAACGTAAGAATTGCCTCTCTCGTCCCTTTACTTTTCCTAAAGCCAGACTGATCGTCACCTAGCGCATTCCCCATTTTCTTTTCCATTCTTCTGTATATTATTCCTGTAAGCAACTTCGATGCATGAGCTGTTAAGCTGATTGTGCGATAATTCTCGCACTTGTCAGCTCTTGCCGTCTTCGGAATTGTGTGGATAGTGCTTTTCCGAAAGTCAGATGGTATATCGCCAGACTCATATATTCTACACATCAACGTGAATAGCCGTTTTGTTGCCACTTCCCCCAATAATTTTAGAAATTCTGATGGAATGTTATCGATCTCTTCTGCCTTATTTGACCGTAAGTCCTCCAAAGCTCTTTTAAATTCCGATTCTAATACTGAATCCCCTATCTCTTCTAAATCGACTCCTGTTTCTTCTTCTATCATTTCAAACAAATCTTCACCTCATCGAGGCTTTCAATGTATTCTTTCCACCTATCTGCTCTCTCTTCTGCATTTAACAGTGGAATTCCCATTGCACTCTTAGTGTTACCACCTTTGCTTTTAACGTCACCAAAGGTTGTTTTGACTTTCCTGTATGCTGAGTCTGTCTTTCCGACAATCATATCTTTTTCGATGTCTTCACATTTTTCCTGCAGCCATTTCGTCTTAGCTTCCCTGCACTTCCTATTTATTTCATTCCTCAGCGACTTGTATTTCTGTATTCCTGATTTTCCTGGAACATGTTTGTATTTCCTCCTTTCATCAATCAACTGAAGTATTTGTTCTGTTACCCTTGGTTTCTTCGTTGCTACCTTCTTTGTACCTATGTTTTCCTTCCCAACTTCTGTGATGGCCCTTTTTAGTGATGTCCATTCCTCTTCAACTGTACTGCCTACTGCGCTATTCCTTATTGCTGTATCTATAGCGTTAGAGAACTTCAAATGTGTCTCGTCATTCCTTAGTACTTCCGTATCCCACTTCTTTGCGTATTGATTCCTCCTGACTAATGTCTTGAACTTCAGCCTACTCTTCTTCACTTCTATATTGTGATATGAGTCTATATCCACTCCTGGGTACGCCTTACAATCCAGTATCTGATTTCGGAATCTCTGTCTGACCATGATGTAATCTAATTGAAATCTTCCCGTATCTCCCGGCCTTTTCCAAGTATACCTCCTCCTCTTGTGATTCTTGAACAGGGTATTCGCCATTACTAGCTGAAACTTGTTACAGAACTCAATCAGTCTTTCTCCTCTTTCATTCCTTGTCCCAAGCCCATATTCTCCTGTAACCTTTTCTTCCACTCGTTCCCCTACAACTGCATTCCAGTCGCCCATGACTATTAGATTTTCGTCCCCCTTTACATACTGCATTACCCTTTCAATATCCTCATACACTTTCTCTATCTGGCATCTTCAGCTTGCGACGTCGGCATGTATACCTGAACTATCGTTGTCGGTGTTGGTCTGCTGTCGATTCTGATTAGAACAACCCGGTCACTGAACTGTTCACAGTAACACACCCTCTGCCCTACCTTCCTATTCATAACGAATCCTACACCTGTTATACTATTTTCTGCTTCTGTTGATATTACCCGATACTCATGTGACCAGAAATCCTTGTCTTCCTTCCACTTCACTGACCCCTACTATATCTACATTGTGCCTTTGCATTTCCCTTTTCAGATTTTCTAGTTTGCCTACCACGTTCAAGCTTCTGACATTCCACACCCCGACTCGTAGAACGTTATCCTTTCGTTGATTATTCAATCTTTTTCTCATGGTAACCTCCCCTTTGGCAGTACCCTCCCGGATATCCGAATGGGGGACTGTTCCGGAATCTTTTGCCAATGGAGAGATCATCATGACACTTCTTCAATTACAGGCCACATGTCCTGTGGATACACGTTACGTGTCCTTAATGCAGTGATTTCCATTGCCTTCTGCATCCTGTCGTTGATTATTGCTGATTCTTCCGCCTTTAGGGGCAATTTCCCACTCCTAGGACAAGAGAATGCCCTGAACCTCTATCTGCCCCTCCGCCCTCTTTGACAAGGCCGTTGGCAGAATGCTGGAAGTCTTCGGCCGCTAATGCTGATTATTTACCAAAATTTAGGCAGTGGCCGGGACCGAAGACATTTTGATTATTAATCAAAGACGCTACCCCTAGACCACGGGAATCCGTAACTTACATGAAAAAGTCTGTTGCTGAAATAAGAGCTTGTTATGATGCTACACTCTACATGGATTGTATTTGATTGGTCGAATCTGTAGAATTTATTAGGATCCTTCTTCAAAATCCGTTATTTTGTGAAACACAGTATCCGACCTACTGATCCTTTCTGATTAAAGTCAATCGTTGCATTCACAGCCGTTATTTCCCAATTAGTGTACTGATGTTTGCACGTACCGCGATTCCTTTACCAGTCAGTTTTAAAACTTCGTTTTAATCGTCAACATCGAATGCACCAGGTTCTCTTTCCAAAAATTCTCTTCCACCATTAATTTCCAGAGGAAGTTCATTGTTAGACTCTGTGATATTCGGAATGCTGTTGAAAACCTCCAGTTCAATCAGCGCAGTACTCCACTCCGCCATGCTTAAATCATTCGGTGGGAAATAATTCGCGCGCAACACTGACGATCGTTCTTTTAAAGTCAGAGTATGCGGCTTGCATCTGAAACCCGACTGATGGGTGGATGATATATATACAGGGTGAGTCATCTAACGTTACCGCTGGATATATTTCGTAAACCACATCAAAAACTGACGAATCGATTCCACAGACCGAATGTGAGAAGAGGGGCTAGTTTAATTGGTTAATACAAACGATAAAAAAATGCACGGAAGTATGTTTTTTAATCACAAACCTACGTTTTTTTAAATAGAACCCCATTAGTTTTGTTAGCACATTTGAACAGATAAACAAATACGTAATCAGTGCCGTTTGTTGCATTGTAAAAAATTACATCCGGAGATATTGTAATCTAAAGTTGACGCTTGAGTACCACTCCTCCGCTGTTCGATCGTGTGTATCGGAGAGCACCGAATTACGTAGGGATCCAAAGGGAACGGTGATGGACCTTAGGTACAGAGGAGACTGGAACAGCACATTACGTCCACATGCTAACAGCTTTTTATTGGTCTTTTTCACTGACGCACATGTATATTACCATGAGGGTTGAGGTACACGTACACACGTGGTTTCCGTTTTCAATTACGGAGTGGAATAGAGTGTGTCCCGACATGTCAGGCCAATAGATGTTCAATGTGGCCATCATTTGCTGCACACAACTGCAATCTTTGGCGTAATGAATGTCGTACACGCCGCAGTACATCTGGTGTAATATCGCCGCAGGCTGCCACAATACGTTGTTTCATATCCTCTGGGGTTGTAGGCACATCACGGTACACATTATCCTTTAACATACCCCACAGAAAGAAGTCCAGAGGTGTAAGAGCAGGAGAAAGGGCTAGCCAATTTATGCGTAATCCAAGTCCTATGAAACGCCCGTCGAACGTGTACCTCACCCCTCATGGTAATGTATATGTGCGTCAGTGAAAAAGACCAATAAAAAGGTGTTAACATGTGGACGTACTGTGCTGTTCCTGTTATATTGCTAGAGAAGGCCGAAATGCACGCTATAAGCTCACGCAGGATGGCGTGAGGCCTGAAACAGGATACGTCATGAATGCTATAAAGAAAAGTACGTAGCTTCTGGAATACTTAACTTTAATCCATCATTTGTATACATCGTTCTTGATGAGACATGCTCATACGATATCAATTCCTATGGCGCCTTGCTAGGTCGTAGCCATTGACTTAGCTGAAGGCTATTCTAACTATCTTCTCTGCAAATAAACGAGGCTTCGTCAGTGTTGCATCGCTAGCTAAGTCGTCCGTACAACTGGGGCGAGTGCTAGTAAGTCTCTCGAGACCTGCCGCGTGGTGGCGCTCGGTCTGCGATCACTGACAGTGGCGACACGCGGGTCCGACATGTACTAATGGACCGCGGCCGATTTAAAGCTACCACCTAGCAAGTGTGGTGTCTGGCGGTGACACCACAGTTCCAGTCTCTTCTGTACCTAAGGTCCATCACCGTTCCCTTTGGATCCCTACGTAATTCGGTGCTCTCCGATACACACGATCGAACAGCGGAGGAGTGGTACTCAAGCGTCAACTTTAGGTTACAATATCTTCGGATGTAATTAACATTTTACAATGCAACAAACGGCACTGATTACGTATTTGTTTATATGTTCAGACGTGCTAACAAAACTAACGGGGTTCTATTTAAAAAGACGTAGGTTTGTGTTAAAAAACATACTTCCGTGCATTTTTTTATCGTTTGTATTAACCAATTGCACTAGCCCCTCTCCTCACGTTCGGTCTGTGGAATCGATTCGTCAGTATTTGATGTAGTTTACGAAATATATCCAGCGGTAGTGTTAGGTGACTCACTCTGTATACATATACAGTGTTGTCCATTGGTATTGACCGGACTAAATATCTCGTCAAATAAGTATCAAAAGAAAAAACTACAAAGAACGAAACTTGTCTAGCTTGAAGGGGGAAACCAGATGGCGCTATGGTTGGCCCGCTAAGAGACCTGCGAGGGCAGGTATGAGAAAGGGGATGATGCTACCTGATGTCTTTGGTATCGCTATTGGAGGCTTCATGGGGTCCTTACGTTTCTGGGCACCTGCAGCTGCATATATCGTCGTCAGGATACAGATTTTTTAAACAACCCTTCTTCTTCTTGATCGTTGCCTTCCTCACTTAATTTTACCACGCATGGTTTTATCAGCTACGAATGGTGCAATGCATTGTCCTGTACCAATATTCTATCTCGCATGTATTACCTTGGGTTTAACAGCTAAAGTTCGATCTGGGCCATGATGTCCTGGGAGATACTTATGTTTTGCGTATGCAGTCTCATGTCCCAAACACTTCTCGTCAAGCTGATTAATCCTCGTATCTTGACGAGCCAAACGTTTTTGAAGCTTTGTACCAGGTGTAATACAACAGGAAGTTTGCTGAGAACACCACCGCCTACTAATAACGCGTCTTATATTATGCATGTTATGCTTCTATGCCGATGGTCCTCTGTCCACCTCATTGTAGCGTCAATCCACCTGTTTCGTGTTGCAGGACAACCAAGCCAATTTACTAGTGCTCTATTTCCTTGATGTCTTATGACACACTCCATAAGAGACACGTGTGGTTTTCAGCTCTTCTGCATTTCCTCGGTGTAAAGGCGTCCTGAAATTTCAAAGCCACTAGTAGTATGTAAGTTTTAGGATTTGTCCTCTGCACTTTGTAAACTATAAATATCTCACTCGACTAGCTTGGGAGATACGACTTTTCATATGCTCTCTTGTGTTTTCACATACATACCAAATTACCTCTATTAAATTTCTGTTTACGTGCATCCAGCGTCTCAATACGGTAGTACACTGAATCCATTAGACCCTTGTCACAAACATCGATTGGTCTCATTTCTATTGTGCTATGTTTGGTTCAGTTACAGTGTGCAATTACTTCTGGGAGGATATCTATCCATTTGTATCAGACATGAAGATTAAAACGTATCCATATTTGAGCTTTTACTGATTTCTTCAGACATTCAATGACACTTCTCTTCAGGTGGACGAATGTTGAGTAGTAATGTATACCATATTGCTGCATCACAGTCTTGAAACATATATTGTAAATCTCTCCACTGTGATCAGTTTGGAGGTTGTCTGGGCATCGATTTGTCACTGTTTACAAGAAACGCTCAAACACCTCAGCGACATTTCTCCTCTTTTTGTGTTAATATGTAATATATACACAAATACACACAGTGAAAAATCGTACATTGGATGCAATCCATCTGGAAAATCAACAGGTTTTTTTCTTCACCTTAACTGCTGATCACAATTTACGAAATAAGGGCCACTTGTATGCATGGAATTCAGCTTGAATTTCTCTAAAATTTGTTGCTTGTCCTTTATTTCTTTCGGAATTGTACTGAAACGTCGGTGTAAATCGTCAGCATACACACTATTCACACAGAGATAAGTCTGAAATGTCTTTATACACACTTTTAAGACAATGCAGATGTCTGATCAGTATTTCCAACACACTGTATAATGTCATCGCCAGACGAAACATGTTTGTAACAGTGGAGTGTCACAGGTAAATGATCATGTTCACTGATTTTACATTGAGTGCTGCGTCTTTCTACACTGCTATAATTGAGTTAGGGGACCTCAGTTGAAGTCTGGTTGGCTATGAGTTGATTAATACTCGGTGGTCATCTGCTGACTGATATAAGTATCAGCACTTTTCATTTCATCCCATTCAGTAAACTGCGCTTTAACATGTTTAGACACATTTTGAGTTTATGACAGAACAAACCAGTCATTGGCTTTTACAGCTGCTAGTACACCGGCATTTAAATCCTTTGAACCTGCAGATGTTACATTGTACGTTGAAGCAAAAAGTATTAGACCGCCAGGTGAAACTGCTAGCTTCTCATCTACAATATCTACACCTCGTTCGTATTTCTGTCACATTGGAATCTCCCGAGTTGACTCTTAAGTTGGCATCCATTACTGACCTGTAACATGTAGGGTAGGACCACCTGCACACTTCTGTGAGTCAGGGGCTGGCTGTGCGTGTTTGTTACAGAGATCATTGGGTGGTGTAGAGAACAGCACATCATTGTACTGCTCCAGCATGCCCACCAGGTGTGCAACAGGATCCAATGGCGCTGATGTTAATGCTTGTCCTGACATGTTGGAGGTCACTGCAGGTCCTGACAAGTAGGTGGTCATTACTGCGGGTGGTCTGCACACAGTGAACACCGAAGAAGAAGCAATGAGCACCTACAAACACTATATATATATTACCAGCAACAGCAGTCGAGATCGTGCATCACCCCACAGCAACAGAATAAGGAGAACAGTAATAGTAAGTGTGTGTGTGTGTGTGGATATATATCCACTAACACACACACTTACTTTTATGGTTCTTCCTATTCTTCTGCGGCGGTGTGCTGCATGATCTCGATTGCTGTTACTGATAGTGCTTCGTGATTCTTCTTCCTGTAGAGACTGCCTGAGACTATATCCTCTACATCACGATCATGTGACAAGATATAGCATTCCAGCATTCCTATTGGCTCCTGGGGGGATGTCATTGGGGTGGATGATAGTGCCCTCTGGTGGTGATATTATGTACTAGATCACTTGAGATCCAAACTCCTCCGTGTATTTCCGAAAAGTTCCAGCACAAATGTCTATCCATGTGAGTTCATAGCACAAGCAACTACCTGTGTGAGATCAGAAATGCATTCTATCCCCACCCCACTGCACTACAATTACCTATGTAAAAGTACTCACCCCACACTCATCCATTACGTCGTTCCTTTCCACTCATCGTGTAGGAGGCTATGGATAGAGCCCTCCGATGTTTGCTTGCACATAGTACACTTCTTGAACTTATCTCTGCTCATCACCAGAATTGTACACATGAATGCAATCACTGGAGTGGATGAGTGTCTTGCCTCTTGCACTTTGGAAGAGAGTGGAGTTTTATCGAGTGATCTACAGTTCCAGCACAGGAATTTATCACCATGATTTGCAGAGTATGACTTAACCCACTCTGCTGTCTCTTCATTATTTGATGAAGCATATTGCTTTCCAAGCATCATGCACGTGACTATGTACACAGTCCTCAGCTGCATGATTACAGCTAATACAACTGTTAAACCCCACCTTCTCTAGCACAGACATCTCATTCATTGAACACATTACACAGAGTATAGACATACATCGGTCCTGTCAGACAGCTCAGCACAGACTGAAGCTCCTTCACAAGTGGGGGAGAGGAGGTGGGACACAGTGGGTGAGAGGTGGTGGTGAGTTTGGGGAGGATCAGCAGCGCCTCCAGTTGGTGGTGTTGTGAAATAGGTCAGGCGGTCTCTAGATCTCGATGAGAACACACTGCCTACTTCTAGATCAATGACAAGTCGCTTAAATAAACAATATACCACTGTAAACAAACAGTATACCAAAATAGAGATTTATGTCTATCCTATCCAGCAGCCCAGCACAGAGTCCTTTCCCAACCAATTTCTGGATGGGAAGGGGAGGGGAGGGCCAATGATGCCCTCTAGTGTGGTGTTGTTAACTAGGTCAATTGAGCTCTAGACCTCAAGTCAAACACGCAAACACACACAATACCCCCACCAATAAATTTTAAGTTTCTGCAACTTTTTTTTAATTTCCCACAAAAATTTCAATTTTCCACCATTTCTAGAGGTAGGGCTGGAGGGGTGCAGTGCAGAGGGGACGGGAAGGGAGGACGAAGGGACCCAATTGCTGGCTGGGGAAAACCCATGAAATCATCAGGGGGTGCCTCTGAATGAATGCAACCACCACTAACAAAATGTTCTCACTTAACTGTACTACTTCTGCCACATACCGCGAAGACCCAAGCGAATGGAAAAAGGTGCAAGTGATTCCTGTATATAACAAGGATAAAAGAACAGGCACACAAAATTATGGGCCAATATCCTTAACATTGGTTTGCTACGGAATTCTTCAAAATATTCTGCATAGGAATATAAAGGATTTTAAGGGATTTTAAAGTGCAAATTATGGTCAGAAAATGGAGGAAAACATACACACGAAAAGGTGCTGATCAAATCACTTTATTTTCATTTAAACGAGATAGATTAACTTTCTATGTTCCATTCGTGGGGTTCCGTTATACTATTTACACACATCATTTCAATGTATCTGACGCTAAGCTGTTGGTGCTTTATACACGAAGAAACTTTTCTCGACGTCTACGTAAACCAATGGTGCATATCTTGTTGGCACCCCTAAAGGAAGTTCACTCAGAGTTGCAAAGGTTTCCACATCTGGATTGTTAAATTTATTTCGAATTTGTCTTTAGCAATCCAGTCAAGGATGTCCCGAAAACTCATCAGCTTCTTCCAGCATTTATCCTTCTCCATATCTTCTTATTCCAAACTCTCAATCACATCAGGCAAATACTTGCAGCCATAGATGGCAAAATAGTCCTAATCTAAGTCTTCGTTGTTGATTAATCGTTGGGCCTGCTGATGGTGGTGCGACTGTTGATTGGAAGACGCATATGAAGTGTTTGACTGTACCAAAGTTTTCGCACAAGAAAACCGAGCATCTTTCCTAAGTACTCGTTCTTGGAATGACAGGAAACAGTGGAAGGTGGACCCTGGCATTTCTGAATATGAAGCTTGACAACTGGGAGTCTCTTCTTCAGGACAGTAATGAAGTCATTTACCCTGTGGTAATTCCCCCTGATACTATCGCTAACACGATGTAGACCATGTGCAGTATATATCACTGGGTTGAAATTGGGGTACCATTCCTTCAATAACTGTTGGAGAGACAAAGTATGTTGCGTTTTTGATGAATCTCTACAAGCCTGGCTTTTTCGCACTGTGTGTCCCTGGCCCGTAGATTCATAGATGCATCGTTGAACGATTGCATTATCGTGCGTCCAGAGTTGGTACATTTTAAAATGCATAGGTTTTACCCATTCATCAGCTACAGGAAAACCGACACATCAAATTAACCTTTGCAGCGTATCAGTAGTTTCACCTACTACGAATCCCACTTCATATTTGAGAACTGATTCCTTTATTTTCTCTATAAGTTTTTTATAAATTGGCTTTATATAACTTTCTCTCATCGTTCTCTCTTTCAGTATTGGCCTACGTGTTTACTTCTAAAGAAATGATTTTAAATGTAGGATTATATACTTTGTGTAGTGGAATTTCTGACTGAGTTAATACCATGGCCAGATCCGCAATAAACTGGTTCGTTGAGTGCTGCTTTTCAGATCCTGAAGCGAAAGCGTGTATCAGAGTAGTTTGCTTGGGTTTTGACTTGTGAAGTTTCATGTTTTTTAGATGTTTGTTGTTCTGGACGTGCTGGTTTGTTCTACTTCCTCGATTCTTGTCAATGATTACAACATTTACATCGCAGACGACACATCGCAGAACGGTACCATCAGCGTCGATAAACTGAATCTTGAATCCTTCTGAAAGTGCACAAAACTTCTCCGTTTTAACCTTTAACCTTTGGCATGATGATGTTGTGAAAAATCCCATCTGATAAAATAATAACATGGTCAACAAGACAGAACACAGCCGATAGATAGGAACAGTTAAATTCATGCTAGCACTAACCGAATTATGATTCCAACTGTTGCAGCCTCATTGTTTGTATTTTATTTGACTTCACAGCTGTAGGTTGACCGTTGTTACTGAGAATGACTATTGTTGCCGAGGTTGTCCATGTTTGTTGCCGGTATGAATAATTACTGGTGCTTTCTAGATATTATGTATTAATATTTATTGACAATTGTTGACTTTTGATTAAAGAAAGTCCTAAAATCCTGTTCAAGGAGAGAAAAAATATTGTCTAATCCATCAAACAAGCAGATAACAATAGGGTGAAGGTTGCTTAAGCGTGGAATAGAAGGGAAAAGGTGCAATATGTAGAAATCTCACAAAAAGGTGCAAGAAACTGCAACAAACTGTGCTGATGGGTAAATAGTGTAGATACTCCAAAGACCAAATAAATAAATAAAAGAAGTGCTTTTTTTCCTTCAGTTCATGTTGCCAAATACATTTATTGACCAGTGTTTGTGAAAATAGCTATAATTTTGGAAGGTGTTGCACGTTGCAGTGTTTCTTTAATCATTACTTATGTACCTCTCGGTTACTCTCACATCTGACTTGAAGCTGATATGTAAATTTACAAAGTCATTAATCGTTGAAGCTTCTGAAACAGTTTTCAGAATCAAGTAGTTTATTTTCTGTAATCCTTGCAACCACTATATTTTTGCAGTTATGTCGTCATCCATTAATGGCTGCAGAAAAGGAGAAAGCAATCACACAATAAGTTTACGCATCCAAGTTGCTAACAATAATATTTTAATGAACAGTAGAGATAAAGTTTGAGATGTTTTGGATGACAATGATTTTCCTTTTACGACAGATAAAGACACTGGTCTGACATAGAGACGAACAAATCCAGATACGCCTATCTGCCGACCTAAAATAGCTTTTTACAATGTAAAAAGATGGTGTTTTAAATTATCGTTAAAGTAGGTATAAGCTGTAGGGGGGAGAGGTTAACTATCTAGTACAAGCACATCAAGAGGGAACAACAAGAGTGGAAGACCTAGAGAGATACTGTTCATGGAAGGAGCAATAATGGAAATAAAAGACAGAGTCTAGAGTGGTTGTAAAATTAGGAGTGAAAGGATATCGATGATAAAGCTTCACTGATAATATTGCTGTCCTCAGTGAACTTGAGGAAGAATTGCGGGACCCGTTGCACTGAATGGACAATCTAATTAGCAGAGAACATGGACTGAGAGTAAATCAAATAAAGGTCAAAATAAAAAGGAATAGTAGAAATGAGATTAACGATTAACATAACATCAAAGTGGCGGAAATCGATTAAACAGTAGACAGAGCTAAGCTCTTCTGCTACCATGGAAGCATGAAACAAATGATGAACGAAGCATGCAGATTAGTACAAGGCTAGAGGGTAGTTTTCGCTAAAACAAGAATCCCACTATCGGACTAAGGATTTCATATGCAAAGATATTAACATGAACGGTCATCTGGAGGTTAGAATAGTATGGAAGTGAATTAATGAAGGTAGAAGAACCGGGAAAGAAGACACTTTGTAAGAGGTCCATGATTAAGGAATTTGTTGCCAGCGCACTCGAGCAGATGTAATTTCGATGTATTGCTCACGCGCTGCATGCGATATGTAGGCTGTAAGAGAATCTCAGACCATAGAGCAGTGTTGTCAGCAGTAGGAACTGTGTAGTAGTAGCGAGAAGTCGTGTGTATCGAGTTGGCTGGGCCGGTCGTGGGAAGCGATGGCGGAGCCTGAGCGTTGTAGTAAAGGTAAAAGCAGCTTCGCGCATATGTAGTATTGTTATATCAAGTCCCTTATAAATGTTAAAAAATATCTTAATAATAATCTTGCTCATAAAAAAATTAACTTTTGATAATTGTTCATCTCAATTTAAAGAATTTACTAATTTCTCCAATCCATGGTCATCCCGATTATTGTAAAGAAAAATCAGTTGTTTCTTTTTATACATGAGAAATCTATCGGTCAGCGTTGCACTGCGCTATGCCAAAAAAAAATTTCTTACAGGAGCAGATATATATACGCGTTATCCGGCGACGTTATTGAGGTAAGAATTTTCAATTTATTCAGAATGATCCTTCAGGGCCATGACGCAGCACTGCTGACGTCCAAAATTAACCAGTTTAAATTCACAGCCAGTTATTGAAAGGTTATAAGTGAGCCACAATTTTTAATTGAAAGATTAGTCACATTGTATTATTGGTAGGTTACAGAATTCATTTATCTGTTAGTAGGCTACGCAGAATGCGAATGATATAAATAATTATATTTTTTCTGTAGGGAGGTTGTGGAATATTTTTGTTGAGAGGTTACACTTAATGTGAATACTATCCATATTATTTTTTGTTGAGAGGTTACAGTGGTCGACAACCGGCCAGGATCGTATTTTTGTGAATTTCTGAGAAGTATTCAGTTATATATCTGCTCTTATTTACTTAATGTTAAATGGAGATTGCATCTGCAGCAACGCATTTACTAACTTGTCACTCTTTCTTTCACAGATCATCGGCAATTTATTGCTCTTTGTTGTAATTGTATTTGTTCCATTTTTGCTTTGTTTTTGTTTGATATTGTGCTTAGCTATGGTTTGTGAAAATGTCGCGAAAAACTGCTAACAGTACATCGCGATGTGCAATGAGTGAAAAAGCCGACTCGAATAATTTGACCAATAATACTAGCAACACTCAGTGTAATAGTGATAATCCCCTAATTACAGATAATCAGTGCGTACCTACCACTAGTAATGATTTTAATTCTAATGATGAGCAAACAAATTCAGTTGTGTCCACTGTTAATTTAACGACAATTGATGACGCGGCACATTCCGTTACAATGAACGCTGCCCATTTTGAAACACCTGATTTGCAAAGTTTACACAGTGAACAGACAAATGTTTCTAACGAAGGTGAACAATATACACAAAACGCGTCAGATTTATTTGATTCCGATGTAGTGACCAACAGAGCACATCCGATTAGCAAACCTTTTCATGAATCAGACAATGACGAAATGGTTACACAAACCGTGACACATGCAGATACATCATCACACAATAACTAATTTGGGGTTGGATCAAGTTATGGCATTATTACTACAACTCAATGAAAAATACGACAATCAGAACAAACAACTTAATGAAAATCTCAAACAGTCGAATGAAAAACAAGGCAACCATTTCAAACAACTTAGTGAACAGATTACAGCCGTTGCAGTGCAATGTCATGATACTAAAGAACAATTACGTGAGGAAATTAAGGCTTGTGCTAGGAACAGTAGTGAAGAAATTAGATCTCTGGCACAAGAATTAAGTAATACACATGCAGCCACAATCAAATTACTTAGAGATAAAATTAGTGCAGTCGCTAAACAATGTTCTGAAAACACAACACAGTTACGCGACGAGTTTAAATTAATGTCATCAGAAATTTCACGCACACTGGATGCGAAAGTAGACACGAAATTTGAACAACAAAACAGCCAAATTGACGAACGTTTTAAACACCACCTACAAAACAGTGAAACGCGTTACCGTAAATTTATACAGGAACAGAACAAAGTAAAGAAACAAGTCATGGAAACAATTACTGCACAGAGACAGGAAGATAAGCGTAAATTGTTTACGAAAGCAAAAACATACGTAGACAACAACATTGCTGCAGTATCAGTCGAAATCATTACTATCAAACAGTTGAACACCGAATTGCATGATGAAATCTCTGATTTTAAAACAAAAACACACACACAGTAGACTTTCAGACAGTGACCACAGCAGACTTGAACAATTGGAATTAATACAGAATCCTGATGCCATTAAAACAGACGTTAAGAAATTGAACAAAACCACCCCTAAACTCCAAAAACAAATTAATGTTTGTGACACTAAAATTGACGATCAGGTAAAAGCACTGACTGAAAAATTTGAAGAATTGGCCAGTCGTATTGACGTTCTCGAAAATAACAATGGTACCAAATCAGACGATTCGTCACCAATTTCTTTCAATCAAACACCCGAATTCCAAAATTTACAGCAGACAGTCAGTGAGATAAGTTCGTCCAATAATACATTGCGTAGAAAGGTGTCGTCTTTACAGCAAGAGATGACAGAGAAATGTCTCAGCCTGTAACACGACACAGCATACGCCACTCTCCGAACATTTCTCACACTCACACAGCCAATATAATTTAGGTACGTGACTTAGATTCCGAACAGTCACAGACAAACAGATTAGCATACAATCCTGAACCTGTTCAGACATTCAGAGACGAGAATTTTGATTACAACCACTTTCTATCCGTTAGGAAATTTAAAGTACTTAAAAATGACAGAACACAGATTCACCATTTGGATTGGATACAATAATTTAGCTTTGCCTTTCCACCAACTTGGCCCGTAACACACAAACTTGAATTTATTTTCAGGTTTTTGGAAGGCGAACCGGCAACTCGTATGAGACCGATCGCGAGGCAATGTTATTCGGTAGAAGAATTTCAGAATGCTTTTCTGTCAGCGTATTTGTCGAAGACGACACAGCGCGGAATCAAGGATAAATTAATTAGCTTACCGAATTATGAGAACTCAAATTTTCCCACTGTCACGCAATTTTTTGAACACATGGTCCAACAAAACCAATACTTTAGTGAGCCATACAGTGAATCAGCACTTATCCAATTGTGTATTTCTAAATTACCACGATCGTTAAGAGTATCTCTTTTAACAGGACAGCAGAAAGAAAATATTTCGGCATTTAGAGATCTGTTACAGCTTTTGGAAGTTCAGCAATCAGACTATTCTTTCATTAACAAAAATTTTTCACATTATAACCAAGGCCGACAAGCATACGGAAATTACCTTCAGCCACGCTATTTGAATAGCAAAGGCGATAGACGCTCCAGGAATGACAACCACCAAAACTTTAATAACAGACCAAATTTTAATTATCAGTGTCCTCATAGTTATCAGCAACAGCAAAGATAGTTTGTCAACAATAGAGGCTTTTCCCCACAACAGTCGGTTAGCATACCTAACCAACAATGTAGTCTGCAAGGTCAACCTAGTCCTAATGTTTCGCGGCCTACACATATAGCGCCGGCTCCACCAAATACTAATGCACAGCAACAAGGAAATCACTACGTACAGAAGACACATCATTTCAATTCCTATCGCAACGCGCCGTATAGCAATGATTATCATGACAGACGTAAAAGTAATGAGCACAGTTTTCAGCGTAACAGTCGGTCTCACCAGCAGCAGAATCATCCGCAACAACAGATTATCATGAATGAACCAGACAGTAGATATCATCCCGAACCTAATACGTCAGGAAGAAATAACAGAACAGTACAAATAGTCGAAATGCCACAGCATCCTCCCGCAAATAACAGCACGTCAGATAGAATTTGACTAGATACAGTACAGATTGAACCTTCCAGCAACGTAAGCAATACTTTTGATACACAGACTCTTGTTCACAAAAATGTTATTACTTTTGACTACATCCGAGACACACTTTTGCATGAAAAACCAGTTATTCAAAAAACTATTTCCCACCCTGTCATTGATGTAAAGATTGGATCATACACATTTTCAGCAGTAATCGATTCTGGATCACCTATGTCAGTTATAAATGAGGAAACTTTCAACGAATGTAACAAAGAAAATATTTATCCTACGTTACCATTAGGCTAAACTAAAGTAAAAGGAGCAGTATCTGGTAAAGGAGTAGATGTAAAATTACAGACACACTTATCATTTTGTATTGCAGGTCATAAGTTCCACTCAAATTTTTGGATTGTTCCCTTATTGACAACAGACGTTATTTTAGGTACGAATTTTTTGGTACAACACAACGCAGTTATTGACTTTCAAAATTCCTATTTAGTGTTAAAGGATGAAAATGTAGAACTGGCATTAGAATTTCAGCACGCTTTATCTGCAGACGAACAGGCAATTAATCGAACAGAGGTCATTTCTCCATCGCGTAACATAGACTGGCATTCGACAATGTTCACCGATACGTACGTACACAATTATAATACACCAGACGAAGCTGACTATGACGTTATGCACATGATTTGTGATAAAGTAAAACAAAGCAGTGCAAATACAGACGTCGAACGTACTCAACTACGCAATATTCATTTACAGCAAGCTCCAGTTTTTGACAACATCCCTGGTACTATGTCCGGTTTCATGTGTGATTTTCAAGTTAAACAGCACGACACATTTAAAGCCAAACATTACCCTATTCCTTATATTCACAAAAACAAGTTAAGAAAGAATTACAAGCTATACTAGACCAAGGAATTATTGAACCGGCAGTTAGTCCGTATGTAAACCCGCTCCATATTGTGAAGAAAAAGGATGGTTCACTTCGCCTCATACTTGATTCGCGTCGTGTCAACGACATTATTATTAATGAAACAGATGGTCCACAGACACTAGAAGAACTTTTACAGAAGTTTCATAGTACTGCTATTTATTCTACATTCGATTTGAAATCGGGATTTTGGCAAATCCAGCTCCATCCGAACTGCAGAAAGTACACAGCTTTTCTCTGTTTTGGTGACTGTTATCAATTTTGCCGTTCGGTCTAACAATTTCTTCAGCTGCATTTATTCGCGGTTTGAATACTATACTTCCGACAGAACTTAAAGACCGAATCACAACGTATGTAGACGAAATTCTTATTGCAGAAGCTAACTGGTCTGAACATAATCTGATTCTGGAACAACTGTTGCAAACTTTTCGTGCACAAGGACTCACAGTTAATCTTAACAAATCGCACTTTGGCAAAACTTCCATAAAATTTCTTGGACATGTAATTTCAGCAGAAGGCATTGCGCCTGACCCGGAAAAACTTCAAGCTTTACGTGACATTACTGTTCCAAGGACAAAGAAACAATTACACAGCTTTCTGGGATTAATTAACTTTTTCCGTAAATTTATTCATTACTCTGCTTTAGACACCCCTAGATTATGCCAATTGACGGGTAAAAACGCTATTTGGTCCTGGGATAGCCAAGCACATTCTGAATTTGTTAATTTGAAACATGCCTTGTTGAATGCACCTCTTTTATCACACCAATATCTTACTAGAAATCTTTCCATTGCCACCGACAGTTCTAACACTGCTTTAGGCGTACACATTTTTCAGGAAATTGAAGAAGACGGTACTACAGTAATTAAAAGCATCGCCTATGCAAGTCGCATTCTGTCACCTGCTGAACGCAATTATTCTGTCACAGAACTTGAAACATTGTGTGTTGTATGGGCATTTACGAGATTTAGGCATTTTCTTTATGGAAGACATACGACCGTTTACACAGATCATAGAGCTATACAGTTTTTACTTTCCGCAAAATTTTCACACGACAGGTTAAGCAGATGCAAACTTTATTTACAGGAATTTAATTTTACAATTTGTGACATTCCCGGGACACAAAATATTGTAGCAGACGCACTATCCCGTTCTCTCAGCAACAATCAGCAAGACATCGCAACCAACTTCTGCCAAGAAAATTTTAGCGTCATGTATATTCAACAAGTTGCATTCGAAAATTTCATTTCGTCGTCATTACGAGATATAGCACAAGAGCAAAGACAACGCATGGAAAGAAATTAAACACCTTTGGCAAGATAGGAATAATGTTATCATTAGAAACCATTACACTGTACGCAATAACATTCTGTTTCGCCACTCTCACCCTGACAGCAACAATTGGTTATTATGCTTTCCTGACGAACTTGTTAACATATTAATCTGGTATACTCATTTAAGTTACACACATTATGGAGCCAGAAAATGTTTTCTTATACTGAGACAGAACTATTATTTTGCCAACATGGAGAAACGTATTCGACGAGTTTTAGCGTCATGTAAAATCTGCCAGAAAGCTAAATCAGACACGACTTCACATATTCCTCCATTACATCCCATTGTACCGGATAAATTGAGACACATGTCTCCTGTAGACATTTTTGGACCGATTCCCAGAACTAATAGAGGTTTTTGCTACAGCTTTGTCGCTGTTGAACTCACATCAAAATATGTTACCTTCACTCCGTTGCGCAAAGCTACTGCTAAATCTCTTTCGAATGCATTTGTAAAACATTTTCTGTTGCACTTAGGGCATGTATTGAAAGTAATTCCCGATAATGGACCACAGTTACGATCTGCGATATGGACACGTATCTTACGAACTAGAAACATTTCTCCGATCTATATATCCAAGTATCACGCTTCTTCGAACCCTTGTGAACGACTAATGTAAGAAATTGGTATACTATGTAGAATATACTGCCATAAAAACATATTGATGGGGATACACACATACTCTCGTTCCAGGATGTAATTAACTCCATAACAAATGAATCTACTATGCTATCTCCGACTGTTATATTGAAAAATGTTGAACCACCCAACAAAATTAAAGAATTAGTATCTTTTCCTACATCTCGTAGACTGCGCCACCATGAAACAATTGACATTGCACTCAACAACATCAAACGTGACGCAGAGTGCCGGAGGAGACAGCAAGAACAGGTTTGTACACGCCGTGACTTTGACATTGGACAGAAGATATTAGTACGCACACACTATTTATCCAACAGAGGGAAGAGTAGATGCAGTAAATTTGAGCTTCTATACACTGGTCCATATAGAATTCGCAGCATTCCTCACCCCAATGTAGTTCATGCCGAAACTTTGAGAACCAGATAAAGCAAGGGCAATCACCATATTTCCAATATTAAATCCTTTATTGAATGAACATAGTTCACGATTTATCACACTGTAATGCCATTTCCAGATAATTATATGACCACTTACTGACGATAATATTCTTTCCTGGCAAGTGCCCGGCAAGGTAAGGTTAGCAGGTCGCTTTTGTTCTCGTCTTATATCAGACAGTGCACATTTTCCATTTTTTGGTGTATGAATGATTGTTTTCCTGTCGAAAGCAGAATTTTTCTTTGTATGCACTATGAAATCTTTAAGATGTAACAAACACCAGCTGACATTGACGTTCTGCCTTATGATGTCTTAACATCTTGACTATTCTACATTTTTTGCTACTACATTATGATACTGTGTCTACATTTTTTGCACTTGAAAACTGTCTATGTTTTTGACATAATACGTTTTCTGTCATGCTATGCTGTATGCTTAGTTATATCACTAGAAACAAGTTTTTATTTACTGAGTATATGAATTAAATGCAAGATATTAATCCATATTCATCGTTTTCAGAAATCAGTAACGTGTAAAAGAAATAAATTAAACAAACCACAGTGGTTTTCTATGAAATGGAAATTTTACCACCAGAATGACAGAAAGAAAATGCTATACCTTGTCATGAAGAGTAAATGGATCATAATTAACAAGCATTAACAAGAATATACTATACACATCGTATAACTGCAGTGTAAACTAATTATTTTTCTTTCAGAATACGAGGCGATTGATGCAAGCTGTCAGACAGAACTACACCTGTTAATTTTAGTGATGAAATATGCTAGAAATAAGAAACTCTATACTATGAATAGTTGTATGAAGTAAATGGTAACATGAATAATGAATAATGAAGTGTCTATTTTTTTTTTTTTTTTGCAGATGATGATAAATGATGATGTATAGTTGTATGAAGAACATGGTAATATGAATAATGAAGTATTTCTTTGCAGATGATGATAATGATGAAGAATATGGTAATATGAATAATGAAGTTTTTCTTTGCAGATGATGATAAAGATGAGGTTTATATATTTTGTATTAGTTAGGAGACACTATGTAGTTATTTAAGTATTTGCTGCAGTTCCTTTTGACAGTATGTCTTATGTCGCATAATGTAATGACTGAATGTTTTGGGATAGACAGATAGAGTACATACATATTAAGTACACATTTCACTACCTGTTAATTCGAAGTTTACTACTTTTCAGCATAATATACATTTTTTCTTTCAGGTCAATAATCCATTTTCTATTTTTTCCAGGAGAATCTTTTCATGATATTAATATGCTATAAACACTTAGTTATGTAACCTGTTCAAATACTTGCATTTTTTTCCATTTGTGTGTATCATTCATGAATGTGATCACATATACTCTACTTGTTTCATAACCTTCCTACAGCTGACTCATGATGAATGACGTTATTAATCCTTATTTCCAGCAATAAGTCAAAAACAAATATTTTCATGCCTCAGCAATTAATTGTCGAGCCCAACGCAATGTATTGCTAGCAAAAAAAAAAAAATTAATACCGTTCCCAACTATTGCCGGTATACAACTAAATAATGCTACCAGTTGAAGACATATTTCTAGTCCTAAGTATAATGCAAATTTCTCAGATGTATTGAATCCATTATATCTATGTATTATTGGACTACAGACCTTGAGTAATAGTTACAGTGTGTTACATTTTAAATATGTCCTATGTCACTTGAATGATGAGTTCTGAGTAATACTGAATGGTGTTTTGTAATAATGCATAAATGCTATGCCAATGATTACTGTAATGAGATATATTATGAATGATGTTTTGTAACACTGCATAAATGCTATACCAATGATTACTGTAATATGATGATTTGTGCATAAATGCTATGCCAATAATTAACTCTTGTTTTGAATGATGACTTCTGAATAATGCATAAAAATGCTCTGTAACTGGCCATTGAGTGCCAATAATTACTGTAATGAGATGACTTATGATGCCAATGATTAATGTTATATGATGAGTTATGTATAAATGTTATGCCAATAATTTCTGTAAATAATATTTTGTTATACTCTATAAATGCTATGCCAATAATTACTGTAATTAGATGACTTATATATAAATGCTATGCCAATAATTACTGCAATGAGATGAGTTATGAATAGTGTTTTGTAACACTCAATACTTACTACATCTTTAGTAACTAGCCAATGAGTGCCAATAATTATTCAAATCGGTTGATACACTAATGTAATTCTGAATGATGACTAGCATAAGACTTAATGTTTTTCACATTCTGACCTAATTACCACCAATTACTGCTATATCCGTGTCTCCTGCCCATCCTCATGATCATGGAGCACTATATTTGGTTTTTGCACTAATTCTACGTTGATCTAAGAGTATGGATTCTACAAGAATGTGGTGTTGACATATCAAGCTGTTCACCACCTTCAACGATGGAGGTGTTATTATGATTCTACTGTTTGGTGTACCTAATGTACTACCAAGATGATAACATTGAATATTAATACAACTTTTCAGTGTCTTGGCTACACTGATAAATACTTCAGGGAAGAGAACTTCAGAGTGGCTCACTTGATATTGTGATTCTGTAGAAAGGTATGGACTTTCAGTGCAGCTACGTGCAACCGACTGTGCTACAACCATGATGCTGTCCTTCCCATTCCTTTCCTAGTTCTTGTAAAATGTTAGAGACCTATACAATGCGTATACACTTTATTTCATTTCCTGATGTATTCAGTTCTTATAAAAAAAAGAGATACTTAAAAACTTTTACAGTGCGTGTGCACTTTATTTCTTTTCGTAATGTATTCAGTTTTTGCAAAAATTTTAAAGACTTTTACAGTGCATGTGCACTTCATTTCATTTGTTAATATGATCAGTTGTCCTAAATATACTAAAGACTTTTACAGTACATGTGCACTTTATTTCATTTCTTAATGTATCCAGTTCCTGTAAAAATGCTAAACAGTTTTACAGTGCGTCGTGTGTATCGAGTTGGCTGGGCCGGTCGTGGGGAGCGATGGCGGAGTCTGAGCGATATAATATAAGGTAAAAGCAGTCTCGCGCATATGTAGTATTGTTATATCAGGTTCCTTGTGAATGTTTAAAAAATTCTCTTAATAATAATCTCTCTCATAAAAAAATTAACTTTTGATAATTATTCATCTCTATTTAAAGAATTTACTAATTTCTCCAATCCATGGTCATCCCAATTATTGTAAAGAAAAATCAGTTGTTTCTTTTTATACATGAGAAATCTATCGGCCAGCATTGCACTGCGCTGTGCCAAAAAAAAAAAAAAAAAAAAAAATCTTATAGGAGCAGATATGTATATGTGGCGACCTTATTGAGGTAAGAATTTTCAATTTATTCAGAATGATCTTTCAGGGCCATGACGCAGCACAGCTGACGTCCAAAATTAACCAGTTTAAATTCACAGTCAGTTATTGAAAGGTTATAAGTGAGCCACAATTTTTCATTGAGAGATTAGTCACATTGTATTATTGGTAGGTTACGGAATTCATTTATCTGTTAGTAGGCAACGCAGAATGTGAATGATATAAATAATTATATTTTTTCTGTACGGAGGTTATGGAATATTTTTGTTGAGAGGTTACAACTTGAAAGGTACAGAAGAATCCTAATAATTTAATGAACTGCTAGGAGGTCCTCAATTGGACGACACTACCTGGAAGAAAGGACACAATGATAGGACTCGTGTTAAGACATCACGAATAATTTTCATGGTACTAGAGGTAGTAGTTGGACAGTTCCACGTCCAGGAACGTAACTTGAAAAGCGTAGAAGAAACCAGGAAGATTGCTATCATAGGAGGCACATCATTTTGCGAAGGGCCACCAAAGTGTTGCGAGTGCGCCCAAGCTTTCACGAAATGTTTATGATGTCCAAGTTGATTGGTTTACGTACTTAGTTCATCATTAGTAACAGAGTAATGCAAGAGTCAGGAATCGATGGTTAACTGGAGCACTTCATAAGCCAAAATAAGTAACAAAATACTTAAAACTCGTCTTCGTTATTAATAACTACTTCAACCGTATTTAATACTTTGTTATTGGATCACTACGTGTTTCGTAGCACTAAAAGGCAAGTCTTCAGGTTAACATTTGTATAACAGTAAATCCACAAGGAATAACAACACTGGGATGTATCACAGAATAAAACAGCCGGATTCCAATATAGTGGATGAGGCCTAAATAAATCGTACCATAGTGATCCAATGGTAAGGAGAAAATAAATGAAAACAATTAAGACCTAACTTTGGGTCCGAATGAAAAACCAAGAAGTAGTTGTCACAGAAAAGAAGGATGTTATACTTGGACAAAATCGTTAACTAAACAGCTATTGGCGGTAAAGCAGAACCTCTTTGTGTGTCACCCAAAAGACTATCAATCATTCGGTCGAGCCCGCGCAACATCAGAGCATGCGCGAGGCGTCCACAGGCCAGCTGTCTACTTTCTTGCTGTCAGTGTGACAGAAAATGCGGTTGGGTCTCCTGTACGCGGTTTCATATAGATCGGAGAGGCAGTAAGTGTGTTTTTTAGGTTCTGCTTTTCCGCCAATAGCTATTTGTTTGACGATTTTGCCCACAAAAGGATCCCTCCGTTTTGTGGCCACCACTTCTAGGTTCTTCATTCTTTCCCAAAATAAGATTTTAATAGCTTTCATTTATTTTCTCGTTACCAGTGTATCACTACGGTATGATTTGTTTAGCACCCATCGACTATATTGGAATCCAGCTGTTTTATTCTATGACATACAGCCTTTTAGCGGTGTATCGTTCTGAAGGACAACGGATGTTGGGTAAAAAGGTTCCGAGCTTTTTCACACTAATATTTTAGTCTGTGAGCACCAACCATTTTGATTTTCTCCTGTAAAGGTTTTTAACATTAAAACAAATTTAAGATCTTGATAATTTACCACGACAGAGAATATCTCAGCCCAGAGAATGCGGGGAAGTTTGGCAACTTGCCGTGTCACCAGTAAAGTGCAGTTTGTGCGTGGCAAACAGTGCATTCCTCCTGGATTTATTGTTATACACATGTTCACCTGCCAGGAAACCGTTGGTGATCCATTATTAAAGGACTAAATACAGCTGATGCGGTTATTAACACCCAACATGACTACTCATAACTGTGGTTGCCCTACCAAAAAAGCTGTCTGCACATTAAACTCCTATCACTTTCAAACAAGAATATTACTTTTGTCATACGTCTCAACACTGCTAGTGGTGGCTGAATGCGTCACCTGTAGTGCAAATATTGCAGCATGTTTTGGGTTCAGCAGATTGTCCCTAAGATACTTACTTTATTTGCAACGAAAAGTTATGTAAGCATAAGTGAATGTGAATACTGCCAAATAATGTAATAATGTTTTACCACCTCATGTCTGAAACGCATACAATATTTCCGAAAAATCGAGTTGAGGAGGGCACATATTCAGTTGTTGTTGTTATGAATCGACAGTAAGACTGCCTCTAGTCAGCACCGTTGCGTCACATTCCGGTCTCGTTCCCATCTCGCCTGAAAATTACGCTGGTGTTGAGGAATGTTTGTGATGTTAGGAGCGCAGGAGGCAGTTAATCGCTTACGCCGCCTTTGTTCGCAAGTGGTTCGTAATCTTGCCGAGGGCGTCGTCTTCATGCACAATGCTGAGCAAGCAGCGTGGAAAATTTCCGTTTCTCATGAAACTGCGAGCGCGAATTTAGCAGTCCAGAGCCAGCGGGGAAGTTTGGAAACTTGCCGTGTCACCAGTAAAGTGCAATCTGTGCGTGGCAAACACTGCATATGAATATTAATAGACCGATGTCGGAAAGGCGAAAGAACGAAACCGTTAGGAATTAATTAACTTTTTATTTATTCTAGAGCTGACTACCTACGGTAGATAAGCGGAAGAGTTCTGGGCGGGAAGTGGAGGAAGGATTTTTGCTCCAAAATAAATATATTTATTGACGTGGTCTCCGTTCAGGTCCTCACATTGTGTCGTCGGTGTATCGATTAAAAGATTTCATCCCTGCAACAATATTCCAAAATATAAGTCAAATAGACTTGGATGGCTTCCGCAAGGTCTGCTCAGGACTCTAATTACTTTCCAGTCACGAATTTTTTTTAAATGTAAAAGAACAGGTCGTCGAAATCATGTGAGGGAATTGTTCAATATCGTGGAAAAACCACAATTCATCAGATCGCTAAGTGCTTCCGTTAGCAACGCAAAACTGTAGACAGCTACACTGTTATGAACAAAGATGGAAATCTTCTCTCGCGATGCTGGTCGCTTGTCTTGTGTGTTTTTATCCAGTTAATCAAGGATACTTTCGTAGCATTCGCCAGTTACTGTTCTGCCCTTTTCTGATTAACTGTCATAATAGTAGTCGTAACGTTTCTAGCGTATTTAACAGAATATGCTTTGTTTGGACTCCAGCCAACGACATAGAACAATTGCTATGATTGTTAGGTTGTCGGTTCGAAATGGAGGACACTCGTCTAACCCACAGTAACAAATTATCACTGAAAATTACTGTTCAGGCGCTTCTGAGAGATTTGTTTTTGTTTAATATTTCATCACTATCAAAATTTGGTCACTATCTTGAACATAGCTTCTTCATAGTTTAAGCTTACACTAAAATTAATTTTTCTGCTGCTGCTTCATTCAACTTTAATTGTCAGTCGTCGGCACTATTACATAATGCACTTTCTCTCGACGATTAAAGCCCTATTGGTCAACTGCCGAAGCTTTCAAATAAAATTCCAGTGATTGAGCGATTTCAAAGCGGAGAGCTCATAAAACACCAAGTACAGAAAACAGGTTATAACCTGAGACTGGAAACAGTGAGATGTAAGTGTATATTCAAAGGATACGCTAATGGAAAATAGAGCAGTCGTATTCGTCGTAGTAGACAAGAAACTCAAATGCAGAGAGATAGCAATTGAAGTTCCATAGTTGTGTGCTAATGACCCAATATAAAAAAGTGGGCGCAAAGTGAAATACGCAACTGTCTACTTCTGTACATTATCAGAATCGACCCCAGATGGAAACGAAATATGTGTATTTGAGTTTTATCTTAATACTTCAACGACGGCTGTGTCATTAATTTTTCAAAAACCGACGGGTATGGCTTACAGTTTTGTAAGTGGAGAGCCGTCAAGACATCCTAGCAGAAGACATCTCATTAGTACACTTGCTGAGGAAACTACTGAGAACAAATATTTTGGAAGACCAGTCATGAAGGACATTTATTAGAACTGATGACGACATATAGACCTAAGATCTCCTACCACGTTGAAACTGATATGAGTAGCAACGCTGACTGGTAGAGTATTCAGTGAAACTACAGCAAATAGGAAGCAGCGGAAAATCTGTGAACGTGACAGACAGTAGTGTTTTATATTAATGAAGAATTAGAAACATGAAGCTCTAGGTAGCAGTGTGGAGTGGAACTGTGCGTCAACGTTAGACGAGGTGATGGCGTGGGAGGGAGGGAGAGGGGTGGGCGGGGCACTTGGAGGGTATACAGTCTTTGTTAAAAAAAACTTCAGAATTAGCAGCGTCTACTCCATATGGCTAAAGAGAGGGAGATGTTAAATGAGACACGTCAGGCTGTCAAAATGATAATGCTGAAAACTGTTCAATGGACACCTTAGCACAATCTTAATGATAAACCTCTAGACAGAATGTGCAGCTTAATTAGGTCCATTTAACGGCAATACATCGTAGATCCCTGTAAGAAAAACTGTACCCAGGGGTTGGACGGAAACACAGTCACGCCCGGCTACAAGAACAGTAGCAGAAAGGAATCACAAAACTACTCGTACAATGTAGGATTTCACGGCCAGTGTTGTCTTCAGTTGAAACTTCCGGGCTGAGAGGCCGTGGTCGCTGTATAAAATTTCCACCTAACGTTTCGTCTCCATCTGCGGGAGACATCTTCTGAGGTCGTCTGAAGATGTCTCCCGCAGATGGGGACGAAACGTTAGGTGGAAATTTTATACATCGACCACGGCCTCTCAGCCCGGAAGTTTCAACTGGAGACACAAAACTGACATGCTTATGTAGTAGAATCCTCTAATAAATATGTGAATTTGGAACGCGTATATTTATCAAATTATAAGGCATAGAACTATGAAACCTGGTGCACATATTTATGAATCTCTGACGTTTAGATTGCAAATGTTCAGTATGTCCTCCACCAGCTACACGAAGAATATCATATCGATACTAGAAGTCCACCCATACTCGGATAAACATATCCTTCGTCGCTGATGCTGTGGCCTCTTCAGCTCTTCCAGTGTTGGTGCTCATACGTTGTCCTTACCGAAAACTGACAGGAAGAAGTCGCAGGTTGCAAAATCCAGTGACCTTGGAGGCCAGCTGAGGAGTTCAAAAGCCGCCGGCTGTTTGACGACGACTGCAGCGGCTCGCAGGTATTCATGCACTTGGCGAATCCAGTGAGGGGGTGCCCGGCCTTCAAAAATAAGTTGTTCTGCCTCGGAAAAAACTATTTTCTAACATAGTGAGGTACTGCTGAGCATGAAACGAGTTTCCATAAAAGATGAGTGGGCTGTGAACAGATGAGTGGGATGTCACACGAAACGCACTGAATTTAGGTAAATCTCTTATATATGTTCAGTGTGAGTATGAGTGTCCTTCAGGCCCCAAATTGGAACATTGAGTTTGTTTACTTTCCCATTAAGGTGGAAAGCCGCTACATTACTGAAGTTGTGAATAGTGTTCTCATTGATTCTTATACTCACGGTTCTTACATGCAATATATATTGGCCGCAGTAGAATCGTGTGGTAGTCACATTCAAATTCCGGTTCTCTAAATGTTCTCAATAGTATTCCTAGACAAGAACATCGCTTTCCATCCAGGGTTTACCATTTGAATTCTCGAAACATCTCCGTAGCACATACGTGTTGCCCCAATCTACCGGTAACAAACGTAGCAGACCGCCTCTGAACTGCTTCGATGTCGTCCTTCAATTCGAACTGCTACGGATGCCAAACACTCGAGTAGTACTCAAGAACAGGCAGCACCAGCGTCCTATATTCAGTCTCCTTTATGTGTGAACAAAATTTTCCAAAAACTTTTCGAATAAACCGAAGTCGTCCATTCGTCTTCCCTACCAAAGTTCTCACATGTTCGTTCCATTTCATAAGGCTTTGCAGCGTTACGCCCAGGTACTTAGACTTCACTGTATCAAGCAGAACACTACTAATACTGTATCGAAACGTTACAGGTTTGTTCTTCCTACGCATTCGCATGAACTTACACTCTTCCACATACAGAGCTAGCTGCCATTCATCACACAACTTGAAGTTTTGTCCAAGTCGTCTTGTGTCTTCCTACAATCATTCAACTTTGATACCACACCCTAGACCAGTCTGATCAACACTCGCCGTCGTGGGCACCGTACTGTTACTTAAGAAGTTTTCGAGCCACTCACATACCTGAGAAACTAGTCCATTTGCTCGTGCGTTCGTTAACAGCCTGTAATGAGGCGTGGTGTGAAATGCTTTCCGAAAATTTTGAAATATGGAATTAGCCTGCTGGCCTTCGCCCACAATTCGCAGTATATCATGTGAGGAAAGGGCAAATTGTGTTTCGCAAGGGAGATACATTCTAAAACCGTGCTGATTCATGGACGTAAGCTTCTCAGTCTCATGAAAGTTTATTATATTCGAACTGAGAATATGTTCAAAAATTCTGCAGCAAACCGAAATTAAGGATATTGGTTCGTAATTTTGCGGGTCCGTTCGTTTAGTCTTCTTACATACAGGAGTCACCTGTGCTTTCTTCCAGTCGCTTGAAACTTTGTGCTGGGTGAGAGATTCACTATAAATGCAAGCCATGTAAAGGACCAATGCCGTAGGGTAATCTTCGTAAAATCGAACTGGGATTCCATCCGAACGTGCTATCAGCATCCCTCGCTGTATTCGTGAGTGGAACACGAGAAGGAATGACTAATAGTGGTGCATGGTACCCTCCGCCATGCACCGTAGAGTGGCTTGCAGACTGTCTATTTAGATGTAGATGTAAATTTCGATGTCGATGTTCACGTCAATAGTATTCTGAAGCTCAAACAGTGGGAACTCCAGATTGTAATATAACAACATAACGAAATTTAGATTGCTACTTACGTGAAGATGACAAGTTAAGTTTCAGGGAGATGCAACGAAAAGACTCTTACACATTTACTTTTGGCCAAATCATTTGTCAGAAAAGGAAACTCACGCATTCATTCACACAAGCAAGCACACGTCAGGCACACATGACCGCCATCTCCGTTAGCTCAGAACGGTCGTATGTGCGTGGTATACGTTTACTAGTGTTAATGATATGTGTGTGTGTGTGTGTGTGTGTGTGTGTGTGTGTGTGTGTGTGTGTGTGTGTGTGTCTATATGTGTGTGTGTGTGTGTGTGTGTGTGTGTATGTGTGTGTGTGTCTGTGTGCGTGTGTATTTTTCGTTTTCTAACGAAGGCTTTGGCCAAAAGCTAATGTGTAAATATCTCTTCGTTGTGCCCGTCTGCAACTTAACGTGCCATCTTTACGGCAAGCAGCTGAAGCTCGTCACAAAATGCCACTCGTTTGCTTCTTTCGTCACGAAGTGCAGCCTGTAACACCTGTAACTTATACGGCACGGCTTCATAACCTACAGACGCACAAAAAAAATAAAAACAAAATAGAAAATAAAAAAAAACTTTCGTGGAACTACATTGGAAAGCGGTTTGAATTCGTCCTACATTTTCCTCGGAAGCACGAGACTGGCCAGGAGTCTTTCCTTTACACACACATCCCTTTTCTATAAACTGTCGATATCATCTGCAGATGTTCCATCCATTCGAGAATCGGTTTGGCACCTCAGCCTGAAACATCCTTCTACTGTAATCACGAGGCTGCACTTCGCAAACTAGAGGACACAAGATAATTTCTGCTGCAGAGTGGTCATTTTGCAACATATGGTGGTAACCAAGCAAACAGAAGACAACCGACATCTAGGGGCAGTGCAATAAACTAGAAAATGCATTCGTTGCCCCAATAATCGAGCCGTGGCACACCGACAATGTAATACATTGTAATATGTAAATTCTGTTTAATTCAGAGCTAAGGCATTATGTTTCGAACTATCGACCTACTCCAAGGCAACCAGCATCTGTTATATTTCTTGTGGTGGATAGCAGCTTGCTATAATTCTAGGGAAAATGTAAGTTAATGAAGATAACAAGTGTTAACAACCCTACAAAGTTCGAATACAGTAGTAATGGTGTGCTACCTGAGCCAATGTTGTTGATTAAGGTTTAGGTATAAAGCAAATTTTCATTATTATTATTATTTTTTTTTTTTGTCATCAGTCTACTGACTGGTTTGATGCGGCCCGCCACGAATTCCTTTCCTGTGCTAACCTCTTCATCACAGAGTAGCACTTGCAACCTACGTCCTCAATTATTTGCTTGACGTATTCCTCTACAGTTTTTGTCCTCTACAGCTCCCTCTAGTACCATGGAAGTCATTCCCTCATGTCTTAGCAGATGTCCTATCATTCTGTCCCTTCTCCTTATCAGTGTTTTCCACATATTCCTTTCCTCTCCGATTCTGCGTAGAACCTCCTCATTCCTTACCTTATCTGTCCACCTATTTTCAACATTCGTCTATAGCACCACATCTCAAATGCTACGATTCTCTTCTGTTCCGGTTTTCCCACAGTCCATGCTTCACTACCAAACAATGCTGTACTCCAGACGTACACCCTAGAAATTTCTTCCTCAAATTAAGGCCGGTATTTGATATTAGTAGACTTCTCTTGGCCAGAAATGCCTTTTAATGCCATAGCGAGTTTGCTTTTGATGTCCTTCTTGCTCCGTCCGTCATTGGTTACTTTACTGCCTAGGTAGCAGAATTCCTTAACTTCATTGACTTCGTGACCATCAATCCTGATGTTAAGTTTCTCGCTGTTCTCATTTCTACTACTTCTCATTACCTTCGTCTTTCTCCGATTTACTCTCAAACCATACTGTGTACTCATTAGACTGTTCAATCCGTTCAGCGGATCATTTAATTCTTCTTCACATTCACTCAGGATAGCAATGTCATCAGCGAATCGTATCACTGATATCCTTTCACCTTGTATTCTAATTCCACTCCTGAACCTCTCTTTTACTTCCAACATTGCATCCTCGACGTACAGATTGAAGAGAAAGGGCAAAAGGCTACAGCCTTGTCTTACACCCTTCTTAATACGAGCACTTCCTTCTTAATCGTCCACTCTTATTATTCCCTCTTGGTTGTTGTACATATTGTATATGAACCGTCTCTCCCTATAGCTTACCCCTACTTTTTTCAGAATCTAGAACAGCTTGCACCATTTTATATTGTCGAACGCTTTTTTCAGGTCGACAAATCCTATGAAAGTGTCTTCATATTTCTTTAGCCTTGCTTCCATTATTAGCCGTAACGTCAGAATTGCCTCCCTCGTCCCTTTACTTTTCCTAAAGCCAAACGGATCGTCACCTAGCGCATTCTCAATTTTCTTTTCCATTCTTCTGTATATTATTCTTGTAAGCAGCTTCGATACATGAGCTGTTAAGCTTATTGTGCGATAATCCTCGCACTTGTCAGTTCTTGCCGTCTTCGGAATTGTGTGGATGATGCTTTTCCGAAAGTCAGATGATATATCGCCAGACCCATATATTCTACTCACCAACGTGAATAGTCGTTTTGTTGCCACTTCCCCCAATGATTTTAGAAATTCTGATGGAATGTTATCTATCCCTTCTGCCTTATTTGACCGTAAATCCTCCAAAGCTCTCTTAAATTCCGATTCTAATACTGGATCCCCTATCGCTTCTAAATCGCCTCCTGTTTCTTCTTCTATCACATCAGACAAATCTTCACCCTCATAAAGGCTTTCAATGTATTCTTTCCACCTATCTGCTCTCTCCTCTGCATTTAACAGTGGAATTCCCGTTGCACTCTCAATGTTACCACCGTTGCTTTTAATGACACCAAAGGTTATATTGACTTTTCTGTATGCTGAGTCTGTCCTTCTGACAATCATATCTTTTCGATGTGTTCTCATTTTTCCTGCAGCCATTTCGTCTTAGCTTCCATGCACTTCCTATTTATTTTATTCCTCAGCGACTTGTATTTCTGTATTCCTGATTTCTCCGGAACATGTTTGTACTTCCTCCTTTCATCAATCAACTGAAGTATTTCTTCTGTTACCCATGGTTTCTTCGCAGCTACCTTCTTTGAACTTATGTTTTCCTTCCCAACTTCTGTGATGGCCCTTTTTAGAGATGTCCATTCCTCTTCAACTGTACTGCCTACTGCGCTATTCCTTATTGCTGTATCTGTAGCGTTAGAGAACTTCAAACGTATCTCGTAATTCCTTAGTACTTCCGTATCCCACTTCTTTGCGTATTGATTCTTCCTGACTAATGTCTTGAACTTCAGCCTACACTTCATCACTACTATATTGTGATCTGAGTCTACATCTGCTCCTGGGTACACCTTACAATCCAGTATCTGATTTCGGAATCTTTGTCTGACCATGATGTCATCTAATTGAAATCTTCCCGTATCTCCCGGCCTTTTCCAAGTATACCTCCTCCTCTTGTGATTCTTGAACGGGGTATTCGCTATTACTAGCAGAAACTTGTTACAGAACTCAATTAGTCTTTCTCCTCTTTCATTCCTTGTCCCAAGCCCATATTCTCCTGTAACCTTTTCTTCTACTCCTTCCCCTACAACTGCATTCCAGTCGCCCATAACTATTAGATTTTCGTCCCCCTTTACATACTGCATTACCCTTTCAATATCCTCATAGTCTTTCTCTATCTGTTCATCTTCAGCTTGCGACGTCGGCATGTAAACCTGAACTATCGTTGTCGGTGTTGGTCTGCTGTCGATTCTGATTAGAACAACCCGGTCACTGAACTGTTCACAGTAACACACCCTCTGCCCTACCTTCCTGTTCATAACGAATCCTACACCTGTTATACCATTTTCTGCTGCTGTTGATATTACCCGATACTCATCTGACCAGTAATCCTTGTGTTCCATCCACTTCACTTCACTGACCCCTACTATATCTAGGTTGAGCCTTTGCATTTCCCTTTTCAGATTTTCTAGTTTCCCTACCACGTTCAAGCTTCTGACATTCCACGCCCCGATTCGTAGAACGTTATCCTTTCGTTGATTATCCAATCATTTTCTCATGGTAACCTCCCCCTTGGCAGTCCCCTCCCGGAGATCCGAATGGAGGACTATTCCGGAATCTTTTGCCAATGGAGAGATCATCATGACACTTCTTCAATTACAGGCCACGTGTTCTGTGGATACACGTTACGTGTTTTTAATGCAGTGGTTTCCATTGCCTTCTGCATCCTCATGTCATTGATCATTGCTGATTCTTCCGCCTTTAGGGGCAATTTCCCACCCCTAGGACAAGAGAGTGCCCTGAACCTCTATCCGCTCCTCCGCCCAATTTGACAAGGCCGTTGGCAGACTGAGGCTGACTTCTTATGCCGGAAGACTTCGGCCGCCAATGGTGATTATTTATCAAAATTCAGGCCGCGGCGGGGATCGAACCCGGGACCGAAGACGTTTTGATTATCAATCAAAGACGCTACCTCTAGACCGACATGAATTGGAACGAGTACATAATGTTGTGTGTAGGGGAGACGAATGGTCAACTTGCAGTAAGATGTAGCTCATCCGTACGGAGATCGCGTTAGGAACACTAGTGCGACCCAATCTTGAGTACGGATCGCGTGTTTGAGATCCTCACCAGGCCGCCATAAAGAAAGAACTCGCTGAAGTTGAGAGGAGTGCTGCCGGATTTCTTACCGGCTGCTTCGATCAGGTGAGTATTCCTTGAGGGAAGAGAACTCTGTTTTCACGAAACGCTATTGAGACAGTTTGAACAATCGACATTTGCAACAGGCTGCAGATCGAAAAAAAAAATGGTTCAAATGGCTCTGAGCAGTACGGGACTTAACTTTAAGGTCATGAGTCCCCTAGAACTACTGAAACCTAATTAACATAATTACATCACACACACACTTGCCCGAGGCAAGATTCGAACCTGTGACCGTTGCCGTCGCGAGGTAGCAGACTGTAGTGCCTAGAACCGCTCGGCCACCCCGGCCGGCTTGGAGCTGCCGTTTGCACCCAGGTGACCCCATGTGAAAAGGTTTCCGACGTGATTGTGGCCACACGACGGGAATTGACACTTTGAACGCGGAATGGTGGTTGGAGCCCGACGCAGGGGACATTCCATTTCGGAAATCGTTAGGGGATTTAACATTCCGAGAGCAACAAAATGAAGAATGTGCCAGAAATACTAAATTTCAGGCATTACTTCTCACCTCGGACAATAACGACTGAGAGCAGCCGCGTATGCATATCTTTGCCAGCGCTAACAGATAATCAGCACAGCGTGAAATAACCTCAGAAATCAATGTGCGACGTCAACGGACATATCTATGAGGACAGTGCGCCGAAATTTCGGTTTAATGGGCTTTGGTAGCAGATGAGTTACGCGAGTGCATTTGCTAACAGCACGACATCGCCTGCAGCGCCTCTCATGGGCTGCACCCTAAACGACTGGAAAACCGTGGCCTGTTCAGGTGAGTCACGACTACCGGTGGTAAGAGCTGATGGTAGGGTTCGAATGTGGCATAGACCCCACGAAGCCACAGACGCAAGTTGTGAACAAGGTACTGTGGGAGCTGGCGGTGGTTCAGAAATGGTGTGAGCTGTGTTCACATGGAATGGAATGGATCCTCTTGCCAAACTGAACCGATCACTGACTAGAAATGGTTATGTTCGGCTTCTTGGAGACCGTTTGTAGCCATTAGTTTGACTTTATGTTCCCAAACAACGATGGAGTTCTTCTGGACGACAATGCGCCTCATCACCTGGCCACAATTGTTAGTGATTGGTTTGAAGAACATTCTGGACAATTACAGCGAATGATTTGGCCACACGGATCGCCCGACGTGATTCCCATTGAACATTTATGGGACATAACCGAGGCGTCAGTTTGTACACATAATCCAGCAACGACATCACTTTCGCAATAAACGGCTATTGAGGCAGTATGGGTCGATATTCCAGCGACTTGTTGAGTCCACGTCACGTCGAATTGCTGAATTACGCTTGGGGAGATTAGATCCGACGCTGTATCAGGAGGCATCCCAAGACTTTCAACACCTCATTGCACATATCGCCTGAAGACAACGAAGTTAAGATGAAAAAATCAGGGCTCATTTGGAAGCATATAAACTGGAGTTTCTCCCTTATGCCACTTGTGAGTGGAACAGGAAAAGGTAGGACCAGCTGTAGTAAAAAGGTACTGTTCGGTACGCACCATTTGGTGACTTCTGCAGTCTGCATGTAGGTGCACATGTAGGGCATCTCGAATGCAAAACACAATTTGCCCTTTATCTTGCATCCTGAAAGCAATGAATCAAAGCAATCAGTTGAATGCTTTATTGGTTGGCTTCCAAAAAGCATTTGACTCGAAACGTCAGAACTTTTATCATCGTAAAGTACGGTCATATGATGTAACAAACTTAATGTATTACTGAAGAAACAATTTCTTGGTAGGAATGCAGAGACAGAGGCAAAATTAACTTTCAACGGTCCCCTGAGACCTGTATCGATACCTTTGCTGTTCATGTTCAATAAAATCCTCGGCCTTTTTCACAAGATGAAGATAATGATGCACTATCTGGAAAACTCGGCACAAATAGCCATTCAGATCTTCATGAGATTTCAAAGTGGTTCAGCGACTGACAAACTGCGATAAGTGCTCTTTGGAAAAAGGAGAAAAATTGTGGCCATGAATGTAATGTCACTTAATCACTATAGAAATCAGTAAAATCAAACAAATATCTATTTTCGGAGATGCTAAATATAATGATCACATTCTGTAACCAGGTTTATTTTCTATGTGTACCAGTACATTTACCTGAGACAACATTTTTGTATCTTTGTGGAATTCTTGTTCATTTTTTTTTTTACTGACAAGTGTTCTCATTTTATATTTGTAGTCTCATTTCGGCTCAATCACACGTAAAGTGTAATTTTTCCATTTCTCTGTGTGTGGAGATATTTATCCATCTCTCATGTCTCAGTTTTACAGCAATATATTGCTTAACGTACGCAGTGCTTTAGTTGGATGGGAGCGGGTGGGAAGTGAGTTCCCCGAAATACTTATCTCAAACCATGACTATACAAATTTTATTGCAATTAACAATCACTAAATTTGTCGAGTGCAAGGAAACGCTCGTTTACCCACCACTAGACTCACAAAATTCAGTAGAAAGAGATTTGTGGCACAAATTTTAATTCCATTTTCGATGGAGGACTGAAACGTAATTAGTGCCTGCATTTGCGAAGTGATCAGTGAGCTGATTAAGGAATAAGTAATCTTAGTTTTACATCCTGTTCTTACATCGCCATCATGCGTTTGAGGTACTGAATGAAGAAAAGACCAACCGCATAAGCGACAGTTGAGACTACAAGTAAAATGCACAGTCTTGAGATCTTAAGCTGCACACGTGTTATTGGAAATCTATGTTCAGTAGGTGTGACTTAACGATGATGAAAGTGACGCAAATGTGGTACCTTGTGAAACTTCAGATTTTCCTGGTTTCTGGAACGAAGAACAGTGCAAATATTTCACTTCTGAAAATTCAAGGCTTTGGGAGAAAAGCAAACTTCCAGGATTTCGGGTTGACCGTCAAATAAGTGCACTTGGCCTGAGAACACAACAGGACGCAGGAATTTAATCTGAGAAATAGTGGGTGGAACGTAAGGTTAACAGCAATAGCGTCGAAAGTGATATTATAATCTAGTTTGAGAAAAAAAAATATACACAAGATTTTAGTTTCCCTTAGTGTGTGTTGTTGTTGTTGTTGTGGTCTTCAGTCATGAGACTGTTTGATGCAGCTCTCCATGCTACTCTATCCTGTGCAAGCTTCTTCATCTCCCAGTACCTACTGCAACCTACATCCTTCTGAATCTGCTTAGTGTATTCATCTCTTGGTCTCCCTCTACGATTTTTACCCTCCACGGTGCCCTCCAATGCTAAATTTGTGATCCCTTGATGCCTCAAAACATGTCCTACCAACCGATCCCTTCTTCTAGTCAAGTTGTGCCACAAACTTCTCTTCTCCCCAATCCTACTCAATACCTCCTCATTAGTTATGTGATCTACCCACGTTATCTTCAGCATTCTTCTGTAGCACCACATTTCGAAAGCTTCTATTCTCTTCTTGTCCAAACTATTTATCGTCCATGTTTCACTTCCATACATGGCTACACCCCATACAAATACTTTCAGAAACGACTTCCTGACACTTAAATCTATACTTGATGTTAACAAATTTCTCTTCTTGAGAAACACTTTCCTTGCCATTGCCAGTCTACATTTTATATCCTCTCTACTTCGACCATCATCGGTTATTTTACTCCCTAAACAGCAAAACTCCTTTACTACTTTAAGTGTGTCATTTCCTAATCTAATTCCCTCAGCATCACCCAACTTAATTTCACTACATTGCATTATCCTCGTTTTGCTTTTGTTGATGTTCATCTTATATCCGCCTTTCAAGACACTGTCCATTCCGTTCAACTCCTCTTCCAAGTCCTTTGCTGTCTCTGACAGAATTACAATGTCATCGGCGAACCTCAAAGTTTTTACTTCTTCTCCGTGAATTTTAATACCTACTCCGAATTTTTCTTTTGTTTCCTTTACTGCTTGCTCAATATACAGATTGAATAACATCGGGGAGAGGTTGCAACCCTGTCTCACTCCTTTCCCAACCACTGCTTCCCTTTCATGCCCCTCGACTCTTATAACTGCCATCTGGTTTCTGTACAAATTGTAAATAGCCTTTCGCTCCCTGTATTTTACCCCTGCCACCTTCAGAATTTGAAAGAGGGTATTCCAGTTAACATTGTCAAAAGCCAAAAGTATTGCCTCACGTGTTCCAACATTTCTACGGAATCCAAACTGATCTTCCCCGAGGTCCGCTTCTACCAGTTTTTCCATTCGTCTGTAAAGTATTCGCGTTAGTATTTTGCAGCTGTGACTTATTAAACTGATAGTTCGTTAGTGTGTGGTTGGCTCAAATGGCTCTGAGCACTATGGGACTCAACTGCTCTGGTCATAAGTCCCCTAGAACTTAGAACTACCTAAACCTAACTAACCTAAGAACATCACACACATCCATGCCCGAGGCAGGATTCGAACCTGCGACCGTGGCGGTCGTGCGGTTCCAGACTGCAGCGCCTTTAACCGCTCGGCCACTCCGGCCGGCGTTAGTGTGTGTATGAACCGTAAATTTACTTTCAGAATCGTTTCTTAAAGAATTTACTTTATTTAATAGCGATTCATCAAGAACATTAACACATTTAAACGCACTAGTTGAGCGTGGAAGTAGTTGCCAGGAAGTAAATGATGGAAAATGAAATTACTTTTAACAAATGTGAATTTCATTCCTAAAAGCTTTTTCAAAAACAGATTTAAAATTATAAGCTGAATAGCACCCTCGAAATATCAAGTTACAATTTTATTTAGAGGCAGAAAGAACAATGTTAACAGAATGAGCCATCGGGCTGAGAAGCTTGTCTGCCCCCTTTCAACACGGCCGTAGTCATGACCACTGACAACAACCTCTGAAGGAGTACACTGGTGCAAATCTGCAACACACCAGATTACTTTAAATAAAAAATTTTTATCAACTCACACAAACACGTAAACTATACGCTCCGTAAGATGGATGGAAATGGTACAACACTCAAATTACTACCCACCGGAAGTTCAATTTTTTTTAAGGACTTTTATGGTGGAAGGGTGGCATCCTTATAACCTAAAATGACTATTTAAATAAAACCCATAAAATGCAGACTCACATAAAATGTAAAACATTCTCTACATTACACATATACCACCTCGCTACATGATAGGCAAGATAAAAACATATTTCAAGAATTCGACCTTTAAGCAATAAATTTGTTAACACCGAATCCGACAAACATGACAATGACAGAGGCAGCTATTAACGTATGGCAGATTAACGGGGGGGGGGGGGGTTACTAAACGACCAGAACCGCAGATTGCTCTAAACCTCCCCAATTCCACAACGGAAAAACGGACCACCCAATTCACAAGTAACCACCTTTCCGCAGGTGGGCGAACGGAGAAGAATGGTGGGACGACCCCAAAACAAAGCGGCTGGTGACCTCACGAAGAAAACAAGTAGAATTTAATAAGTAAATGAAACAACATATCTCCAATCACCTACCTCCTAATAAACTGCGATTTCTGCCGAAGACCTGGCGCTGCACCCCCAACGCTCTCCCCTACCGTCCGCTGCCAGCCGCTTCAACGGGCGCAGGAAGGCGCGCCGATCTCCCGTCTCACGGCCAGCCGGATGTCGTGGTTTCGCTCCTGTTGCTCTCGTGTCAACCGCGAAGCGACTACCCCTTTCTATATGGCGCTGCCCACTGGACTCACGTGGGGACATCACATGCGCAGACGCTCAAGGCGGACAAGTCAACTCGTGTCTCAGCGCGCGACCGACCAACCGACCGATCCAACCGCCAATGACCGTTGCCGGAACAACTCGAGCAGACTGCCGGCGTAACGCGCAGACTCAGATGCAGGAACTCAGCCCCGACCGGGCAACCACCAGCTAAGTTCTGTTACTGGCGGAGTTGCAAGACTCTCATTTTCTGGCTTAAAAGTTTGATCCAAACGTCGGACATACTAGCACTCCGACGACAAACAGACACTGACTGCCGCACAAATGCAAACGAGACACAGGCCAGCAACTGGTGACACGAGACTGACCTAGCCTCACACCGACTGACCCACTGCCGAGCTCATAGCGCCCCTTTAATGCACGTGAACAGGCAACCTTTCCACTTTCCCACCAGAGGGAGACACCAAAGCTGCCATTACCACAGCGGCGCCACCAGCAGAAACGGAGGGCGACTGCTTCACACAACGCGCTGCGGCGAGCTCTTGAAAACAGCAATTTTTTACCAGGGCTCAGTTTGATTCAACACAGCGTCTAGAAAACACTGTAGACAAAATTAGTGCTAAATATTTAGGAAATGCGACTAGAATATGAAGACAACTATGTGAAAGGTGAGTTCCCTCAAATATTTGTTCCAGCTAAAGCACTAAATGCACATACACTCAACACAAGTAAATCCTTTGTTATGCCCATCCGGCTTGGATCTCCACCCCCCCTAACTTTTATAAATCCCTCTAAATCCTTGAACGTCATGCTCTCCGCCTCGCCTATCGCATCCGTCTACCCTCCCCCACGCGGATCCTGTACGATCTCATCCCCTTCCCCCACCTCCTCCTTTTCCTTGAAAGGATACGGATCCTGTACACCTCCCGTAAACTCGATCCTCCTCACACGCTCGTCTCCCCGATCCTCTCCCAACCCCGACCGCTGCCGCTCCTGTATTCGCTCGTCCCACCCGGTCTCCATCGCTCCACCCTCCTTACCCTCTCCCAAGGTGGCTTCCGCCAGCTTCCCCTCAATGATGATGTCCTCCACCCCTCCATCTACCCCTCCTCCCACCCTCCTCATGTGCCTGCTCCTCTGTGCACCCTCCCTCCCTTATCTCCCTTTTCCCTCTTTCCTCCCTTTCTTCCCCCTCCTCCCCCGGGCCTCCCCTCCTCTGTCCCTCTCTTCCTGCCCCCGTCTCCTCAGCCATTGACATTCTTTTTCTCCCCTCTCCCCCACCTCACCCCTGTTCCCCTCTTGGCAGGTCCCCGGACTCGCACACGCTATGTGGACATTTGCGCGCCTGAGATCACCACCATCAGTGTGTCGTGTGTGCCGTCGTGTTTAGTGTTCAGTGTTTCACTGTCACACTCCATCATTCACCAGTGCCATCATCTTCTTCAGTGTTTGTGCGTCGTATCAACAGTTTGCAGTGTGGATTATCGTCGTGTGTGAACGGCTCCGTGTTTGTCTTTATGTGTCTACTGTTTTATTGCCCACCGTTCTGTAACTTCTGTGTCTTCTCAGTGTTTCTTCTCTTTGTGTATCCTCTGGCTGAAGAGCGGCGTAGACTGCTGCTGACAGCCTGCCTGTTGTACAGGTTTAAAATAACAGTAAAGAAAAAAAAAACACAAGTAAACGAAGCAATTATCCGAATGGGACAGGACAAGCGTATGATTAAACCAGCCATAGTCCAGCGGACGGTACGTACCCGTGGTCTAGGTAGCCAGCACGGTAGCTCAGCGTGTTCGGTCAGAGGATAATGCACCCTCTGTAACAAAAAAACTGAGTCAACAGATCAACAACGAACTTAACTGGATGTCTTACGACGTCCGCCCCGAGCAGATGCAACGACCCAAAGCGAAAAAAAAGGGGTAGCGTCTTTGATTCATAATCAAAACGTCTTCGGTCCCGGGTTCGATCCCCACCACTGCCGAAATTTTGATAAATAACCAGCATTGGCGGTCGAAGACCTCCGGCATAAGAAGTCAGCCTCATTCTGCCAACGGCCTTGTCAAAGAGGGCGGAGGAGCGGATAGAGGCTCAGGGCACTCTCTTGTCCTAGGGGTGGGAAATTGCCTCTAAAGGCGGGAGAATCAGCAGTGATCAGCGACATGAGGATGCAGAAGGCAATGGAAACCACAGCATTAAAGACACGTAACGTGTATCCACATGACATGTGGCCTGTAATTGAAGAAATGTCATGATGATCTCTCCATTGACAAAAGATTCCGGAATAGTCCCACATTCGTATCTCCGGGAGGGGACTGCCAAGGTGGAGGTTACCATTAGAAAAAGATTGAATAATCAACGAGAGGATAACGTTCTACGAGTCGGGGCGTGGAATGTCAAAAGCTTGAACGTGGTAGGGAAACTAGAAAATCTGAAAAGGGAAATGCAAAGGCTCAATCTAGATGTAGTGGGGGTCAGTGAAGTGAAGTGGAAGGAAGACAAGGATTTCTGGTCAGATGAGTATAGGGTAATATCAACAGCAGCAGAAAATGGTATAACAGGTGTAGGATTCGTTATGAATAGGAAGGTAGGGCAGAGGGTGTGTTACTGTGAACAGTTCAGTGACTGGGGTGTTCTAATCAGAATCGACAGCAGACCAACACCGACAACGATAGTTCAGGTATACATGCCGACGTCGCAAGCTGAAGATGAACAGATAGAGAAAGTGTATGAGGATATTGAAAGGGTAATGCAGTATGTAAAGGGGGACGAAAATCTAATAGTCATGGGCGACTGGAATGCAGTTGTAGGGGAAGGACTAGAAGAAAAGGTTACAGGAGAATATCGGCTTGGGACAAGGAATGAAAGAGGAGAAAGACTAATTGAGTTCTGTAACAAGTTTCAGCTAGTGACAGCTAATACCCTGTTCTAGAATCACAAGAGGAGGAGGTATACTTGGGAAAGGCCGGGAGATACAGGAAGATTTCAATTAGATTACATCATGGTCAGACAGAGATTCCGAAATCAGATATTGGATTGTAAGACGTTCCCAGGAGCAGATGTAGACTCAGATCACAATACAGTAGTGATTAAGAGTAGGCTAAAGTTCAAGACATTAGTCAGGAAGAATCAATACGCAAAGACGTGGGATACGGAAGTACTAAGGAATGACGAGATACAGCAATAAGGAATAGCGCAGTAGGCAGTACAGTTGAAGAGGAATGGACATCTCTAAAAAGGGCCATCGCAGAAGTTGGGAAGGAAAACATAGGTACAAAGAAGGTGGCAGCGAAGAAACCATGGGTAACAGAAGAAATACTTCAGTTGATTGATGAAAGGGGGAAGCACAAACATGTTCCGGGAAAATCAGGAATACAGAAATACAAGTAGCTCTGGAATGAAATAAACAGGAAGTGCAGGGAAGCTAAGACGAAATGGCTGCAGGAAAAATGTGAAGACATCGAAAAAGATATGATTGTGGGAAGGACAGACTCAGCATACAGGAAAGTTAAAACAACCTTTGGTGACATTAAAAGCAACGGTGGTAACATTAAGAGTGCAACGGGAATTCCTCTGTTAAATGCAGAGGAGAGATCAGATAGGTGGAAAGAATACATTGAAAGCCTCTATGAGGGTGAAGATTTGTCTGATGTGATAGAAGAAGAAACAGGAGTCGATTTAGAAGAGATAGGGGATTCAGTATTGGAATCGGAATTTAAAAGAGCTTTGGAGGATTTACGGTCAAATAAGGCAGAGGGGATAGAAAACATTCAATCAGAACTTCTAAAATCATTGGGGGAAGTGGCTACAAAACGACTATTCACGTTGGTGAATAGGATATATGAGTCTGGCGATATACCATCTGACTTTCGGAAAAGCATCATCCATACAATTCCGAAGACGGCAGAAGCTGACAAGTGCGAGAATTATCGCACAATCAGCTTAACAGCTCATGCATCGAAGCTGCTTACAAGAATAGTATACAGAAGAATGGAAAAGAAAATTGAGAATGCGCTAGGTGACTATCAGTTTGGCTTTAGGAAAAGTAAAGGGACGAGAGAGGCCATTCTGACGTTACGACTAATAATGGAAGCAAGGCTAAAGAAAAATCAAGACACTTTCATAGGTTTTGTCGACCTGGAAAAAGCGTTCGACAATATAAAATGGTGCAAGCTGTTCGAGATTCTCAAAGAAGTAGGGGTTAGCTATGGGGAGAGACGGGTCATATACAATATGTACAACAACCAAGAGGGAATAATAAGAGTGGACGATCAAGAACGAAGTGCTCGTATTAAGAAGGGTATAAGACAAGGCTGTAGCCTTTCGCCCCTACTCTTCGATCTTTACATCGATGATGCAATGATGGAGATGAAAGAAAGGTTCAGGAGTGGAATTAAAATACAAGGTGAAAGGATATCAATGATACGATTCGCTGATGACATTGCTATCCTGAGTGAAAGTGAAGAAGAATTAAATGATCTGCTGAACGGAATGAACAGTCTAATGAGTACACAGTAAGGTTTGAGAGTAAATCGGAGAAAGACGAAGGTAATGAGAAGTAGTAGAAATGAGAACAGCGAGAAACTTAACATCAGGATTGATGGTCACGAAGTCAATGAAGTTAAGGAATTCTGCTACCTAGGCAGTAAAATAACCAATGACGGACGGAACAAGAAGGACATCAAAAGCAGACTCGCTATGGCAGAAAAGGCATTTCTGGCCAATAGAAGTCTACTAATATCAAATACCGACTTAATTTGAGGAAGAAATTTCTGAGGATGTACGTCTGGAGTACAGCATTGTATGTTAGTGAAACATGGACTGTGGGAAAACCGGAACAGAAGAGAATCAAAGCATTTGAGATGTGGTGCTACAGACGAATGTTGAAAATTAGGTGGACTGATAAGGTAAGGAATGAGGAGGTTCTACGCAGAATCGGAGAGGAAAGGAATATGTGTAAAACACTGATAAGGAGAAGGGACTGGATGATAGGACATCTGCTAAGACATGAGGGAATGACTTGCATGGTACTAGAGGGAGCTGTTGAGGGCAGCCGGCTGAAGTGGCCATGCGGTTAAAGGCGCTGCGATTGATACGGTCGCAGGTTCGAATCCTGCCTCGGGCATGGATGTTTGTGATGTCCTTAGGTTAGTTAGGTTTAACTAGTTCTAAGTTCTAGGGGACTAATGACCTCAGCAGTTGAGTCCCATAGTGCTCAGAGCCATTTGGACCAATTTTGTTGAGGGCAAAAACTGTAGAGGAAGACAGAGAATGGAATACGTCAAGCAAATAATTGAGGACGTAGGTTGCAAGTGCTACTCTGAGATGAAGAGGTTAGCACAGGAAAGGAATTCGTGGAGGAGCGCATCGAACCAGTCAGTAACCTGATGACCAAAAAAAAAAAAAAAACGTCCAGTGGGGAAGATGTGTCTGGCGACGGCGCACACGACAGTGGGATACCAACCTGGCTCTCCCTCGCCATACTGCCCGATCATCTACATCTACATCTACATTTATACTCCGCAAGCCACCCGACGGTGTGTGGCGGAGGGCACTTTACGTGCCACTGTCATTACCTCCCTTTCCTGTTCCAGTCGCGTATGGTTCGCGGGAAGAACGACTGTCTGAAAGCCTCCGTGCGCGCTCTAATCTCTCTAATTTTACATTCGTGATCTCCTCGGGAGGTATAAGTAGGGGGAAGCAATATATTCGATACCTCATCCAGAAACGCACCCTCTCGAAACCTGGCGAGCAAGCTACACCGCGATGCAGAGCGCCTCTCTTGCAGAGTCTGCCACTTGACTTTGTTAAACATCTCCGTAACGCTATCACGGTTACCAAATAACCCTGTGACTAAACGCGCTGCTCTTCTTTGGATCTTCTCTATCTCCTCCGTCAACCCGATCTGGTATGGATCCCACACTGATGAGCAATACTCAAGTATAGGTCGAACGAGTGTTTTGTAAGCCACCTCCTTTGTTGATGGACTACATTTTCTAGGGACTCTCCCAATGAATCTCAACCTGGTACCCGCCTTATTAACAATTAATTTTATATGATCATTCCACTTCAAATCGTTCCGCACGCATACTCCCAGATATTTTACAGAAGTAACTGCTACCAGTGTTTGTTCCGCTATCATATAATCATACAATAAGGGATCCTTCTTTCTATGTATTCGCAATACGTTACATTTGTCTATGTTAAGGGTCAGTTGCCACTCCCTGCACCAAGTGCCTATCCGCTGCAGATCTTCCTGCATTTCGCTACAATTTTCTAATGCTGCAACTTCTCTGTATACTACAGCATCATCCGCGAAAAGCCGCATGGGACTTCCGACACTATCTACTAGGTCATTTATATATATAGTGAAAAGCAATGGTCCCATAACACTCCCCTGTGGCACGCCAGAGGTTACTTTAACGTCTGTAGACGTCTCTCCATTGATAACAACATGCTGTGTTCTGTTTGCTAAAAACTCTTCAATCCAACCACACAGCTGGTCTGATATTCCGTAGGCTCTAACTTTGTTTATCAGGCGACAGTGCGGAACTGTATCGAACGCCTTCCGGAAGTGAAGAAAAAGAGCATCTACCTGGGAGCCTGTATCTAATATTTTCTGGGTCTCATGAACAAATAAAGCGAGTTGGGTCTCACACGATCGCTGTTTCCGGAATCCATGTTGATTCCTACATAGTAGATCCTTGGTTTCCAAAAACGACATGATACTCGAGCAAAAAACATGTTCTAAAATTCTACAACAGGAGTGATGGTATAGGGTGCCATTTGTTTTCGTAGCAGGATCCATTTGGTTGTCATTTGCGGCATCCTTAAACAGCACAGAGGTACGCGAAGACCTCCTGCGCCCCGTTTTGTTGCCCTTCATGGTATGCCACGCTGGGTTTACATTTCACCAAGGTAATGCCCGCCCGCACACCACGAGAGTTCCTGCTGCTTGCCTTCGTGCTCGCCAAATCTTACCTTGGCCAGTAAGGTCTCCTGATCTCGTTCCAATTGAGAGCGTTTGGAGCATTGTGGGCAGGGTCCTCCCACCAGGTCGGGGTTTTGACGATCTAATGCGCCAATTGAACAAAATTTGGCGCGTTACCCTGCAGGAAGACATCCAACAACTCTGTCAAGCAATGCGAAGCCAAAGAACTGCTTGCACAATGGCCAGAGATGGACCGAGTCATTATTGACTTGTTCAATATGTGAAGCTGTTTCTCTTGAATACGTTATCAAGTTCTTTTTTTTTTTTAAATTGAAATCATTTGTTTGTCTGTACATGTACCTCGCGTCTGTCAATTTGGCCAATTCAGATAATTCCTTCGTGGAGCGCCGTTTTTTTTTTTTTTTTTGTCTTGTTTTGTCTTGGTATGTAGTTTTACAAATTACGATCAGTATTCTAATTTATACATTTATTGTGACGTAGCTTTAAGAGTATATTACTATTTACTTCTGGCATCAACAAAACCTGGTGGGGCACGCACCAGTGCGATTCAGTAGTTGTGCTGGAGAATGTGGGACACACACTGTCCTGCCGGACGCATTTCTGAGAGGCCATTCGCTGTGCGCAAAAGGCCGCACGGGTCTGCCGTGTTTATAGTGTACCATTGCATAACGTGTATGGCTCCCTGTATATTAGTTTCACGCGTTCTTTAAAGTAATCAGGAACTGTGAAGATAGACGTTTGTTGGAAGTGGGACAAAACCGCGAAAGTAAACGTAGTCTTTGTTCCGTACTTGGCGACTTCATTGCTTACCAGCGACCGTCAGATCAGGACCTCGCCATAAATTAGACTATGAGCTCGCTCGCTGTGCAGTCCACGCGTTAGTAGGAGGATGAGAACTTTATCGACCGAGAGGAGAAAAAGGAGAATAGATTAGGGTAACTCAGGGAGACACTTCCTGGCAGATTAAAACTTCGCAGGCAAGTGCTCCACCAACCGAGATACGACCCACGACCCGTTCTCACAGCTTTACTTCTGCCAGTCTCCCGAGTTCGAGTCTCGGTCTCACAAACTTCCAGGAAGTTTCATATCAGCGCACACTCCGCTGCAGAGTCAAAATCTCATTCTGAGGACTCAGGGAGAGTGGGACCACTTTTTTTCTTTATGGTGAAATTCATCGGTTTCTATTTATTTTTTAACTTCTGGCAGCATTTTCCTATAGATTGTCATATAAACGTACATACAGTACATTACTGAGGCCATCCCACTCAAAGTGCAAGTCACACAACGAAATAAAAATATACATCAACGGTCCATCTCACCTGTAGGTGTATGGGTGAGATGGACCAGTGTAGTGAGAGAGATGGACCACGTAAATAAATGCTACACATGAAGAAAACAGTGAATGGAAATCACATATTTTTATTGGAATATGTATACAGTATACATACATATGTATACAGTAAGACATTTCCGACCAAAACAATTTTGTCAGTTTTTTTGTAAATAATAAGCGAACACTGGATTATCATTGATTTGTAGATTTCTTGCAAACTTTAGGATATTTTTCTCCTACCACAGCTATTACACTACCGAATAGTAGCGGCTTCGGTCAAGAATACCATAACGACCGGGAGTGCGGTGTGCTGACCCCACTCTAGTCCTATCCGCATCCTCCTCTCAGGATGGTCCCGGTAGGCCATTCGTGGTCTGAAGACGGAGTGCTTTACGGTACAGCTATTACACTTACTAGCAAATGATGAACAATATTCATGTGACCATCGTGAACAGGAAATACACTGAATCCAATCGTCTTTTTTGTTGGTTTCGTAATACATTTCACCACACCCCACACATTCATCTTCATCCCATTCGTCAAAACTATTTTCAGTATCTTCTACAAAGTCTTCAGTGTGGCAGCTTTCTGCATTTGATGAACATGATGGACTGTTTGCAGAATTTTTCTTTTGTCGTTTCTTGGCTCTCTTTGCCTCCTCCCTAGTGTTCTGCTTTGTTGGTAGTTTTTGTTCAATTTTTTTCTGTTGCCTTTCTTTTCTCATCCCTCTTTCCCTTCACACTTTTAAAATTTTTAGCAGAGTTTAGCACTTTGGAGACAGTTGTTGTGTTCCTCTTGAAATTCGGTGTTTTGTCAATAGAAGAAACGGGTGATATTATTCCCAAAAGCTTTGTCGGTGTTTGCTTAGACATCGGAGTGGTTAGTTTTGATGTGGTAATTGTGGAAGTCTCGGACTTTGTAGGAGTGGTGCTTGAGCTTGTATCGGCGGAGGAACTCAGCTCTTTTGACGTGCTTGGGTCGCTAGGTTTGTTGATGAGCTGTGAACTGGCTGGTTGAACTGGTTGGTTTGAGTGCTAGACTCAGCTCCTATATTTGTTGCCACTGACTCAACTTCCGACAAAAAAGCATAGTCGGAGATTGCAGACACACTCAGCGGAATTATTCCGCATGCCTTGAAGCCACTTCTACCATTTTCGACGGTGGCTGATTTAGCCCACGCTGAATTTATTAGTTTTCCAAACTGTAGACGGTTTACTTTCCTCCCTGTATAATTTATCAAGAAATTGTTACAAGCTTTGTAAAAATAGTTTTTCAGTGATTTGAAAAATATTCGTTCCAACGGTTGCAACCAGTGGGATGTATACAGAGGTAGACTCATTAAAATAATCCCTTGTTCCTCTGCAAACTCTAAAGTTTCCAAACAGCTTGTGTGAGACGTGTGTCCACCAAATATTAACTGTACTTTTCCTGCTAGTTTCTTGGGGGTGAAATGGTTTTTAAGCCAATCCTGGAAAGCAGAACTGTTTACATATGCAGATTTTTCAGACATTAGAACAATTGCACCGGGTGACATTCCATCCATAAATAACTTGTTTTAGGTTTTTCCCCTTAATTATGGAAAAGGGTGGAAGAAATGTTCCTTCGCCATTGACACAACACAGAACACAGATTGTCTCTCCTTTCTCGCCAGCTGTGACTGACGCCACGTTTCTTGAACCTTTAAATGCTAAAACACTGCCGGGTTTGTTGTTCAGCTGCAGCCCAGTTTCATCCATATTGCACACGCGCCCTGGTTTGCCCAACCATTTGTTTTCGCGCATGACAGTTGCAAGAAGCTTGAAATACACTTTCACAGTATCTTTATTCATCCCTTTGGCTCGAGCAGCTGACACACCTTTCGCTCTTCTTACAACTATATTGGAATAACGCCCAAGAAAGGAATGAAGCCAGTCGTAATCAGCCTTTTTTATTTCTTATTGAAAGTATGTTGTATATTTAGCCTTCCAGCTAATTCAAATGCCATTCTCCTTACCGAATCTCTGAATTGTGCGAAACCTCGCTCTTGCAGTTTCTTAATTTGAGCGACGACTTTTCGTTCATTCTCAATACCCAGTAAAGGCTGAGGTCCCGTACTACCTTTAGAATAATTTTTTTACTGCAGTCTTCTTTTCAATGTACTTTTAGGTATACCAAAAGCTTTAGCTGCAGTATTGACACCCACGATACTATCCCGCACAGCATGTATGGCCTCCATCAATCCATCTTCGGTCCATTTGCCTCACTGTCAAGATCCAGTCCTTTTGTAATTAGTTGGCATTTTTCTGAAAGAGAAAAATACCCACTATGCAAAAACATGTTATTCGATCAATTTTCAAAATATTAATGTAATTTCCATGGTCACTTAAGATATATTTAATTGGGGTCCATCTCTCCCTAATTAAAATGCATGGTCCATCACTCAAAAATAGAACTGGTCCGTCTATCCCGATTTTCTGTGAGAGAAGGACCACCCCGATTTCATCTGCAGTTTAAGAGCTCGGTGGCCATTTTAGTTACGTTACATGCCAACACATTGGTCTTGCTTTAAGTAACAAAACTGCAAGAATACTGTGCAAAGTGTGCCATAATACTAAAAGAAGGTAACTGCATGATAAAACTTTTCAACTTACCAAAACAGAAAATGTGACTTATCTCCTGAACTAAGACGATAATGACAACAACACTTTTTCACGACGTTCGTTCAACAAAGTGCTTACTCACAAGTGAACGGTGCTGCTCTCTAGTGGCGCATTTACGAGATGCATCACTGGTACGTCTCACCCAGTGGTCCAACTCACCCCGAGTTACCCTTGAACAATAGTATGCTGCGACAGGGCAGTGGGTTCTGTAGCGGAGAGCAGTTCAAATGGTTCAAATGGCTCTGAGCACTATGGGACTTAACAGCTGTGGTCATCAGTCCCCTAGAACTTAGAACTACTTAAACCTAACTAACCTAAGGACATCACACACATCCATGCCCGAGGCAGGATTCGAGCCTGCGACCGTAGCAGTCGCGCGGTTCCGGACTGCGCGCCTAGAACCGCGAGACCACAGCGGCCGGCGCGGAGAGCAGTCTTGGTCGAGACCCGAAAGAACTCCTGGTGTGAGCCACTGTAGGTTAACTCAGTCGATTTGCCAATACAGGGCAGAACATTCAGATGTATGTTCAACTAATTCTTCCATTTCTTTCTCATAGTACGGTAAACACGATTGGAATCTGTAAAAGATGCATACATCAGAGCCATCCGCCGGCCGTGGTGGCCGAGCGGTTCTATGGGCTACAGTCTAGAACCGCACTACTGCTACGGTCGCAGGATCGAATCCTGCCTCGGGCATGGATATGTGTGATGTCTTTAGGTTAGTTAGGTTTAAATCGTTCTAAGTTCTAGGGGACTGATGACCTCAGAAGTTAAGTCCCATAGTGCTCAGAGCCATTTTTGACAGCCATCCGACAACTACCAGTTAACTACAGATGTCTGCTTTCTAAGCTGATACCCCGACTGACACAGAAAATTTTAGTGATTGCAGGAGTTGAAAACTTGCAGCGATCCAGGGAAGTGTTATGTCTCTATTCCTGTTTCACGCAAAAATGTTATGCAAAAGGTAATTAATTTCGGTCTATGGTGACTATCTCCGAGATCTTTGACACACTACTTAACGTCCTTATTCCATCCAACTAAAATCGACAATGTTTCTACTTTTTTTAATTTTGTTTTCACATTGTGACATGGTTGGAGACCGTGGCTGTTATTTGAAAACAAATGTTGATGTTGTTGAGACAGCAACCAGCCACAAATTTATTTTAAGTTCCTTTATTCAAAAGGTACCGTTATCGGTTTCGAATCATTAAAATTCATCGTAAGACGGCTTTCACATTTTCATTAGAACATGTGGTGCGTTTTTGATTCATTAGTTGTCCTAAAATATAAATAATACATAATTATAAGCACGCCACACAGACGGTTGCGTTACAGATTTGCATTGGGATGTGACTTACGTCAAATGTGCTGTCTCAACACCATCAACATTTGTTTTCTACTTTGTATTCATCTACAAAGAGTAATGTAGATGAGGCTAGTGATAAACGGAATTTGTTCACACACCGAGTATACAACTAATGCAACTGTGTTGAATAGTATCTACTAAGCGATTTTACCGTTCTCCATATCCTGGCAACTCATAAATGTTGCTGATATACTAAGCTTTTAAAGTGTAGAAAACCTATTTGGCAACTGACTCCGTTCTCGGAGAAAGTATGTGCTGCAGCGTTTCATAAATCCTCTTTCTTCTGTTCATTATTCGCGCTGGAATACATGTGTGCAGAGTTTACTGCATTGGAAGGGCGACACGTATCTGAAAAATTAGCAACAACTTGGGTCAGTTTCTCATTATATCCTTGAGACATTGTCGAAATAATACAAAAATACTGATCATCAAACTTCATTCAAGATTTTAATTTTATTTTAATTGAATTAACTGTGGGTTCTTCGTGAAACAAGGCAGAAAACAGTGTTTGTTTGCTTAATTGCATTCACGGTTGTTGTAGGGATATTTTGTACTGCTTTTATGCTTGATTTTCGTGTACTTAATTCATAATCGCGTTCCGCAAATTACATTGACGTTATGTGTACATTAAACACGATTTCTGCCTGCAGATCCTCTCCACGCTGGATGATAGGTATACACCGTATTACTTACACAATGACAAGATTTATTAATGTCTACACTTCTTTTTTTATTGAAAACAAAAGCATTCTGCCATAGTTCAGTCATGATTATGTATGATACTCCCTCTGTACTTCTTGTTCGATAGTTAACCCCTCGACTTCGTTCCACATTTTTATTTGATGTGACGAACAAGCTACACATGCTCAATGGACGTCTTTTACTTAAGGTTTATGTCCCACTTCTGACTTCTATTTCATCTATAATCAATATACTGTACATTAATTACAGTTATGTGTGTCATCCTATTAGTGACCAATGTAACATAAATTTCTAGGAGTTGTAAAGGAGTGTGAGTACATAATATTTTCAACAGAAACCCAGGTCCGGTGTCGCACAGTTTACATAAAAAAAGCAAACTGTACCTACAGAACGTAATGTTTAAATGTTAATATAAACAAATGTGCTTCAATGATAGATGAATGATTCGTTATGTTTCGCCGCACGTAGTGGCCGCCGTGTTTGAGGCGACATGTCACGAATTGCGCGGCCCCTCCCACCAGAAGTTCGAGTCGTCCCTCGGGCATGGGTATCTGTGTTGTTCTTAGCATAAGTCAGTTTAAGTAGTGTGTAAGTCTAGGGACCGATGACCTCAGCAGTTTGGTCCCTCAGGAATTCACACACGTTTATGTTTCGTTTAGAATTGTTTCGTAGTAATTGTAAGGCGCCATGCTTAATTCAGTCTCTCAAGCAGTAGTGGATGAGTTAAATATCTGAATTAAAACCGTCGTAGAACGGAAACGGTGCGTTTGCTGACATGGGTTTCTTTACAAAATAATATGTACTCGCTACCCTGTGTTAAGTCCTAGAAGCTTATAACAGGTATTTTTCAACATCTGGTATATGTATACCAAAATACGTAATGCGTTTTACTTCTGCTTTATATTTTCATAGTTTAATTGGTTTGCATCTTTCCAGTTTCGTTTTTGACACACAACCCATATTACTTCAACCATGGAGACCTCAGGTTTATGAGCTACACAACCTTTGAGTTTCTTACACTCACCAACATCGCACGGCGGAGCGTCAATCAATATCGGTGTACTGCATTACTTTGTTACCAATTTCCTATTCACTAAAGCTTACATATGATTGTACTGATACAATGTTTAGTGTACGTATGCTTTTATCGCTTTGCATTCTGTAACTAAAATGTACGCAAGCCATGAGAGACTTCTCAATAAAATTAAATGTATTGGCTTGCTAACCATATTCCAAGAGTTACTTCCATACACTAATATAACTGTCGAACACTTCTTCTTTGAATATTAATATCAAAATTATGGCACATTATCGAACACCTTGCTGTTAACGATTACATACCGTGCACTATAAGAGGAAATAGTATGGGTTTCTCTCTGTATTCTCCGATGATTTCGTAATTGTTCATAGTTAAAGTAAGTTGTAATTATACTTCGCTAAGCTTCCACACTTAATTTACGTGTTGTAATGCTTTCAAGCCAACTCGTTTAAGGCTATAAAGGATGAGCCAGACAATAGGAGATTTTACTTTATTATATGAGCCTCCAACCAGTAACTTCATTTTTCCATTGCGGCCAAGCCACGGCCGGCAGCGTTAGCTGCCTGTAAATTCTTTCGTCCCACGGTCTACTAACAGGAAGTCAGCACCGAGAAAGGGCACCTTGTTCACGCGCCTCTCTCGTGTGCTGACGAGGTAACGCCGTCCCAGGCGTCGCTTAGCAGGCAACGCTCTGGAAAGTTCCATGCCGCCCGCACGGTTTGCTCGGTCCTGACCAATCAGGGTGGAGGAAGCCGCGTGGTGCGTCGAACATACCCGGCCGCCCGTCGCCGGGCTCGCTCTCTTGTATTCTTGCTCACCCGCGAGTCGGATGCGCGCCCTGTAGCATCGAACATCTCCCGCTTCTCCCGGTGCTGCGGCACTGTGGACTTAGTTTTGGCAGACCACAACTTTCGGTAGCTTCGCGAACAATGTTCGTCAAATTGTAAGCTCTGGCTCACCCTCACCTCCCTAGGCCTATGTAGCCCCTTTTCATCATGCTTTAGCCAATAAATGGCCTTTCTCTAAAAATTACTCTATTATTCCATAACGCCCACCGCCTGCCCATACCCGCCATCCTGTACAATTGGTGTCAGAAGTGTGGATCCGTTCCCGTAGTGACTTTGTCGCTACACTAAATTTCTCCCGGCAAGACGCCGTACACTTCGCGCATGGAATGCGCCAACCGGCCGCCACGTTTGCTTCACGTGGGCCGTGGCTGCTGCACTAAACACGCACAGGGCGCGCGCTGCAGCGAGGCAGCCCACGCTAGTCAGCCACGTGAGCCGCACGCCGCCGCGCTGCCCGCTGCCTGAGTTCGAGGCGCCTGCGCTGCGCTGCGCGACCTGCCGGGGCGCCGTCATCCGCCGTCGCCGCGCCGCCCACCGTCGCCCGCCGCTGTCAACGACGCGCCAGGGGCTGCCGCCATCGCCGACCGGCCGAGCCAGCGCCGTCCGCCGCCAACACATTTGCCGCCGCCCACGGGTCCGGACGCTGTCGCCGCCGCCCGCCGATCACCGCTCGCCGCCACTGCACCATGCCGTCGCCGCCACCAATGCGTCGCACCATCGCCATCACCATGTAAGTCGCCGCGATGCTTACAACTATAGCTTCGACGATCTTCCGCCGCTGGATTGAGAATCTTTGTGGCCGTCCTTTTTTTGTAACAATCATTACTTTTTTCTGGTCACTAGCGTCCCATAAAATTGTAAACATGCCGATGGGAACACGAGCGACGGAACGGGATACCCCCGTAGAGGCACCCGCCTCGCAAGACCCGCTCGAGGCCATAAATTCGCAAATGCGCCAGTTATTCGCACAAAATCAGGAGCTACTTGAGCAAAACCGCGTCTTGAAACAGACGCTGGAAGCTAGTGCGCGAACTTCCATACCTGTGGCTAGCTCCACCCCTGTAACTAATGCTCAAACAGAGGCAACTAACACTAATTCTGTCTCTAATACAAACGCCACAATTTCTGCTAACATGGCGACTGTAAGCAATTTTCCTGCGGCTGATTTCATTCCCACGTTTTCTGGGAAGTCCCACGAAAATGTGGCTATGTTTTTACAAAATATTCGTGATGTGGGTCGCACGTGTGCCTGGCCGGACGATCTATTGGTCAATGTAGCCAGACTCAAGTTGACAGGGGAAGCCCGAATGTTCATAGAAACGGTGGACGAATTGCGTGACACGCACGAATTTGAAGTATTGGCCCGAGGATTGACTACGCGTTATTCCGATACCAGAGGTACCGCATATTACAGAGATCAATTATCAACCCTTAGGCAGAAGCCTAATGAGGATTTTGATGCCTTTGCAGATCGCATACGAGCAGTGTCTTGTCGTACCTACAAGCTAGGTGAAAATGCCAGTGAAAACAGAATATTGCGCTCAGAAGCCGAAGCGCGTGCAATTGATGCATTTGTTCGCGGTATTGACCCCCGCATCGGAGGAGAAGTCAAAGCTGCCTCCCCCACTTCTCTGTTTGAAGCTGTTCGTTTGGCAATGTTACGCGAAGAGGTATTGCGTTTTTGCGCTGCCGCCCCGCGCCCAACGAACCCAGTACCGGTCCCAGCAAAAGAAGTATTTTGTCAGCGTTGTGGGAAGCCCAACCATACGGCAATGCGCTGTCGCGCGCCGTATTGCACTATTTGCCAGACAGTAGGTCATGCTAATAATGTTTGCTCCACAAAGTCACCATTTTCAAATCAGATGCGCGGCCACCGCCGCAACGCGGGGTCGAATCAGGGAAACGCTTGGGGGGCAGGTTCCGCCACCCACCCGCGCCCCCGACAAAAATAATACACCCGGTTAGGACCGAAAAATGTAAAGAGGTGGAACACGTTAGTCTATTTGGCGTACTCGGGAACAAATCAGTTAGAATTTTAGTTGATACTGGTGCTCAAGTTAGTGTATTGTTTGTGGAGAAAAATGATCGAAGGGTGTTACAGCCACCCCGGTACCATATCAGTGGCCTTGGAGAGGAAGTAATTGTCCCTGCAGGTTCGTGTGTAGTGAACCTGCAAATCGACGAGGGTAAATACAGTCAGATGATGGAGGTAGTAAGGCTAAAGAAGGGTGAATTTGACATCATACTAGGGAATGACTTCCTGCACCGTTATCAGGGGATAGTGGATTATCGAACGCGAACTGTGCAGTTCGGCGAAGCAATTCACCGATTTGGCAGTGCGCACCCCCGTCAGACGCGAGGGAGCTGCGAAAGGCGCCGTTCACAGTCTCCCATAAAACCGCAGATGTGGGCGATAAAAACCACTGACCCTGTGAGGATAAAAGGCGGAAGTGGAAAGATTCTCTGGATAGATGTCAAACATCAAGAGCAGCCTAAGACAGACATTCTGGTTGACCCGCTCACCCAGAATGATGTTTTAGATCGTCAGTCAGTACATATAAAGAGAAGTATCTGCCGACCGGAGAGGAGACAGAAGGGTTTTGCGATACCAGTAAGTATAGATAATTTTGGTGTAGAAGATGTTGTGATACCGAAGGGTACTATTGTTGCCAGTGGTCAGGAAATTTTTGAGGAAATAAGAGGAGCTGAGAAGCAGCGAAATAAAGATAAGAAAGGAAGGAAAGGAAAGAAATGTTCAGTTAGAGAAGTGCGATATGTCGCGTCGACGATAAGGAGTCAGTTAGCAGAGAAGTTAGGTCATTTAAACAGTGAGGAGAAAAGGATGTTGCAGCCGGTATTAGAGGAGTTTTCGTGGTTGTTTGAAGAGAGGCAGTTTCTACCGGCTACGGATTTGGTTCAGCACGAAATTCCGACCGGAGAAGCTCGGCCAATTGCACAAAAACCTTACCGTATACCATATCATTTGCAGTCTGTAGTTGAAGATACGATTCAGCAGCAATTAGCTGCAGGAATCATACAACCCTCCTCGAGTGCGTGGGCGTCCCCCGTGGTCGTTGTGCCAAAGAAATCAGTAAATGGGGAGAAAGCCTATCGCCTATGTGTCGATATGCGGGCAGTAAATCGGGTAACGACACCAGATACATATCCGTTGCCGCGCATTGATGAAACATTGGACCGACTGGGCAACTGTAAGTATTTTACCACCCTTGATTTGCGTTCTGGGTACCATCAGATCCCTGTTGCACCCCAGGACCGCCATAAAACTGCTTTTGTTGTACCTACAGGATTGTATGAATTTGTAAGGATGCCATTTGGATTGAGAAACGCCCCTGCCACTTTTCAAAGATTTGCAGACTTGCTGCTGCGTGGGTTGAAACCGACAACCTGCTTGGTGTATTTAGATGACATTATTATTTTTTCTAAAACGATAAAAGAACATGCAGAAAGACTGAGGGATGTTTTGCAAAGGTTAAAAGGAGCTCATTTGAGTGTAAAATTAGAAAAGTGTGCTTTCGCCCAGTCACAAGTACAATATTTAGGTCATATAATAAGTGGAGAAGGTGTCAAACCGGACCCCCGTTTGACCACCGCAGTAAAGGAATTCCCAACACCGACAAATGTCAAAGAACTACAGTCATTTTTAGGCCTTGCAAACTACTACAGACGTTTCGTGAATAATTATGCCACCCTTGCTAAGCCCCTGACTAATTTATTGAAAAAAGGAGTTAGTTTTATTTGGACCAAAGAATGTGATAAAGCTATGCAACAAATTCAACATGTTTTAACTAGAGCCCCTGTACTAGCGTACCCGGATTTTGAAAAACCATTCATACTGTCAGTGGACGTCTCAGATTATGCTGTAGGAGCCATCCTGTCACAAGAGATAGATGGCGAAGAACGACCAATTGGTTATGCGTCTCGACAGCTTAATAAAGCAGAGTCAAATTACAGCACAACTGAGAAGGAACTACTAGCACTCATGTTTGGTGTAACTTATTTCCGATGTTATTTGTATGGGAGAAAATTCACTGTCATCACTGATCACGCCGCGTTACAGTGGATGTTGAGCTTAAAAGACCCTAGTAGTAGGCTAACTCGTTGGGCTTTGAAATTGAGCGAATTTGAGTATGAGGTGAAACACAAACCGGGCAAGTTACATCAGAACGCCGACGCATTAAGCCGAAAGGTCAGAGTGATCGTAGCTAATGACGTTTCTATTGAAGAATTAAGGGAGGCACAGCAAAGAGACGTCGAATGTCAGAAATATGTGGCTTTGCCTGAATTTTCCGTTGAAGATGGAATTTTATATCGAAAGACCCACTTGGGTAAACAGACAGTAATCCCGAAAGAATTACGTTCCAAGATTATCGCACAGTGTCACGATAGCCTGCAGGCATGTCATAACGGCCTTCGAGCCACAAACTGCCGAATAGCCGCCCGTTATTTCTGGGCAGGAAGACGGAAAGACTTGCAAAAGTATATACAAAATTGTCTACCTTGTGTTAAGAGGTCCTTACCATCTCGAACGAAAGTGCCTTTACAGCAGGTACCAGAAGCCACTTATCCCTGGGCAGTAGTAGCAGCAGATATTGTCGGTCCTTTCCCTGTGAGCCCCCAAAATAATCGGTATATTCTGTCCCTTATAGATCATTTCTCTAGGTTCTTGATACTCATTCCTATACCAGATATGTCCGCTGAAACAGTAGCGCGTGCTTTTGTCACCCATTTGGTGCTACCATACGGAAGCCCTGAAGCTGTACTCACAGACCAAGGTACGAATTTCATGTCTGCAGTGTTTACCGAAGTTTGTCGGTTATTGCGAATTAAAAAGTGGCGAACGACACCGTTCCACCCAAAAGCAAACGGTCGCCTGGAACGAGTCCACCGCACCGTTATGCGCATGCTGTCTTACTATGTTAATAAACATCACTCTGACTGGGATAAGTATGTTCAATACGTTACGTCAGCTTATAACAGCCGTGTCCATGAAGCTACAGGGTACTCACCTTATGAAGCAGTATATGGCCGCCCTATGAATTCGCCTTTTGAAATTGACAAACTGCCCCCTGGAATTAAATCCAAAGATGTGAAAGGTCTAGCTCGACGTCTAAAATCCATTTGGAAAAAAGTAAGAGGGAACAATGCCCGAGCCACCGCCCAACAGCTAAAGAGAAGTAATCAAAAAGCAAAAATGCCTGAGTACAAGGTAGGAGACCTAGTTATGTTGAGCAATCCAGTAGTAAAAAAGGGAAGAACCAAAAAGTTTACACCTACTTATGAAGGACCGTACCGTATCATCCGGCTTACTTCACCGGTAAATGCGGAAATTCAGTTAGCGGAACGCACAGTGATCGTTCATTTGGACAGATTGAAACTGTATAAAGGACCCGAGCCACCCCCACCTAACAGTGAAACCGGGCCTATTACGCCAGTAGTTCCACCCAAAAAAGCAAGAAAGAAGGTAATACAACCGCCTAGACAGCAACGTAGATATGCTCTAAGGTCAAACCCCTATGATTTGCGTTCCTGAAAGTAGGTCTGGAATGGTATGTAAACAGTTGGCAAAGTCCTGCATGCAGCAAGAGAATTAATTGACGGAAAACACCGTAGTTACTATACATTTAATTAAATTGTGCATGTTAGTTATAAGTAGACATAAGAATTGGCAACTGTTGGTAACTGGTAATAGAATTTATGACGTCACATGTTAATGGAAGTGACTGAAGTTATGTGATCATTTTGTCTTGTCATTTAACGTCTCCAGTCATGTTATCGTAGCAGTCGAGAATTAAAACCACAAACATTCTTTAATCATGGAATTAAGGGGAAAGTTGTCCTTGTCAAAAGAACACGTAGAGAAAGAATCAGTTAATCTTGTATATTTCAAGGGGATTCACATTTCACTTGTTAATTTAGTGAATAGTGCACGAACACAGGTATTAAAGCTTTACCATAAAAACATGATACTAATACGCCTTCGTAACTGCCAGTAGATCAGTGACTACATGCAGCCGTCTACCTGTACTTTGAAAGACGCCCTATTACATGTATGTTTTGCTAAATGATCACACAACGATAATAACAAGAATAAATACGTCCAAGTTAAACAACAAATCGGCTACTCTAAAGTAAAAGGAGTCTTCCTGAAGTGCTATTTTATTGTTTTCATGATGCGATGTTGAACAGACAACGAGGTAAGTTTTTTGGTACCATGTATTTCTGTATATTAAATGCCACGGAAGGAGTGCGTAAATACCTCCACTGTGGTCTACAGCTGTTCACATGCGCCGAGTCCCGCCCCTCGCTGTCAGCTGGCGACGCGGCCCCCTTCCCTCCCCGCCCACCGGCCTGCCGAGAGCGGCCGTTGCAGTTCCCCCTTCCCCACCCACCGTCTCTGTCCATGGTGCGTGCAGCATCTGCACCTCTCCCCTCGCCCCTCCTCACCAGCCAACCATCGCCCTGCACGCCACGTGCGTCAGCCACGCTACATCTTTGTACATTCGTACGTTGCAGTTTAAACAGCAAACCTAAAGTGATAGTTATAAAAATAAAATCACCAGCTTAATATTGCCCTACAGATTTTATTAGTCTTATCTAAAGACGGGAATCTATGTGTATTGTCTATTTGAATTTTCAGTATGGAACAAAAATCGTAAGAGAGAACTTTTTCCTGGTACGCATTGTGGAAACTATCAGGATTAGAAAACATTGGAATTTCAGATCGATCTCCGGCTATGTTGTATTACCACCACGGTTAATAAACGGATCTATATGGTGTCAAGGAAGCCGGCACTTGCCGCTATATCCATCCTGTAAACGACCGCTGAGTGGGGAACGCGTTAGCCAAGGAGTTGGGTTTGGAATGCCATTGCAAAATATAGTTTATATAGAAGCCTAACACCTGCCATTTACCTAAATTTTGAAGAACAGAGTGTTTAAGTAAAATAGTTGTAAGCCGATAGTTTTGTGACCTCTAGCGATTGAAGTTATTAGAGTCCTTTAGAAAAGAACATCCTCCACGCATAACTGTCGTGAACAACATAAGATAACTCTGGAAGGAAATTTTGTGACTGTACCGAGAGATAAACTCCATGCGTACCAAGAGGACGGACCCAGCATGAACGCCAGTTACGCTGCCGAGCCAGTGAAACCGGACGCAGCCGTACTGTCAGCTGTGCTGTCAGCAACTTACAATCTCACGAGCGCGACGCGTGTCGCACCTTAGCACCTCAAGCTGCACTGAATCTCAACACAGAAATTCTTAACCATGATATAACGAACCCTATGAATAACTTTATACACATTTTCAATAGTCAGGAACTTACTTTGCTCCCTACACACTTTTTATATGACAAATGAACAATAATTTTATTAAAAACCAAAGCACCGACAGGTAAGTCATATCGACATCTTCGAGATGCAACCAGCTTCGTCGAGCCGCCAATATTGATTATATGGAAGCACGTAAGTGAGGGAATTAACAAAAGGAACAACAATCATATCCCTGAACGATTGACTGGGTGACTGATAATCACAAATATTTGCAAAAACAAATCAACACAAGAAACGGTTTATCACACGTTTAATAATTATTGGTCTGTTCATTGAAGGAGACATAAAATCATTTTTCATCAGAATCTTGCTAAAGGAAGTATTAACGTGACATTACACTATTCCACAGCATTACACACAACATTGCCATTACTTAATGACAGTTTTCTTGTGGGTAGAAGTACCAAAGATTGGTTGGAATGAAAACACAAACGAGAGCATAAAGGAATACAAAGGAATGCTTACATTCATTTTGCTACCAAATGTAACTGGAGGATAAGGAAGTTTTGTTTGAAGGAAATAATATTCTAAACTTTTGCTTTTGTTACGGTTTTGCCACCGCTTATATCACTATGACAAGTTGCCAATTACTTATGTCAAATTGCTTGTGTCTAATTGATTACGTCCAATTACTTATGTCTAATTACTTGTGTCCAATTACTTAAGTCCATGTATTATCTTATTGTTGTTCATTTTGACTGTTTTATTACTAACTATTTAGAGAATTTTGCTAAAGTTTTGCCAGCACCAGTAATTTAGTATTTGTATCAACCTAGTGTTTCCATATGTCGCTGTGTTACTATACTGATGAGGATAATAATTTTGTAGGATTTCAAGCATGCTAGAGTAAGTTCCCGAGTACTGCCAATTATCTGGTTAATAATAATGATGTCTTAGGTGATAGATTGTTTTGGAAGAGTAGTTTAGGATGTAACCATGCTTTATTTTGATTTGTATTTGAATGTTTATCTGGAGGGACATACCACATGCTCCACCCGCAAGGGCACGTACCTTACGTGACGCGGTTGGCTCCCGCGCGAACCCTTAGCTGTCTGTGTCGTTTCTTCACTTTTCGGTTTCGCGACATAGTCCATCCTACCCACTTTCATCTGACAACTTTCAACCGAACAACGCCTTTTGCAGTCTATTGCCCGGGCGTATCCTAACACAAAACTATTCAGCCCAGACTTTGATCTTCCATCTCGAAGAAGAGTTCACAGAACAGTGTTCCGTGCTCTCTGACGACAGCTGATCAGGCAACATCAGACGCTAACTGCGTCTAGCCCGCAGCTAAACGCCAGTAAGCGGAAATCTCTGTTCAAAACCTTGAGCCTTCTTTGTTTCCCCATTGTATTTTCCGAAGGAATACCGACTATTGAAGTAGTAGCATTTAACTGTATGACGTGTCCCAGGACACTGCGATACAAGCAAGGATAGACGGAGTTTTAAGCAACCAGCTGGGCCCGAGGAGGCCAGCACTACAGAGTTATAGAGACGGCGAGTTTAGTCGCAAGATAGTGAGAGGATAAAGACGGCGAATTTGGTCGCAAAGTAAAGTTAGTCGCAAGATGTTGAGAGGATAAAGACGGCGAGTTTGGTCGCACAGTAAAGTTTTTTTTTTTTTTTAAGTGAGAGAAGCCGTGTTTTAGGAAGAAGTAAGTAGCAGCTATCTTGGAATCGCAGAATTGTCGTATACACAGTTAAGTAGGCGATAACGTCGTGTCAACGATGTGCCATGCACTATAAATTCATAAAGGAAAAGTCCTCCAGAAATTACGCTCAGTTCAGTCTTCTCTAATTCAACTCCTTACACTTTCTATTCCCACTATGGAAATCTCTAGATTCTTGTCGAGTTTTGTTTTTCTCCTCTTGTTAGCAACAGCGTTGACATCCTACGACACAATCTATGTCCCACCTGCACCAAACTGGTGTCACTTTTCTTCGTCACTCTCACTTAACGGCGTGCAGCAAATATATTGAGTGACGAGAAAATTCTTCTCAAAATGTGAATGTTATTACACGTAGAGGGTCAGCCCAAAGAGGCACTCAACCTTCTTTGTTTACCGATATGGAATATGCAGTAAATGTAATATGATATATGTGTACTTCACTTTTACATTTTCATGTTATAAACCAATTTACTATGGCATAAAGTAATTTTAAAAAGTAGCCGCTGTAACAACGCATCTAACATGATGTCACGAGTAATCCCACTTCTATTTTGTTGGTCATCGATGAATAAACCCTGTCGATTACGCATATCTATTCCCCTTTATTCAGTAACGCTATACTCCTTTTTGTGACATTTGTATTCATCACCTCTCACTTCGAAGCAGATAAATACGCTCATCGGGCGCAGGAGCCCAAGAACATGTGGATAGAGTGTGAAGTACAGACGGCGCAGTGAACAGCGTCGGTAGGCTTCATCTCTCTCTCTCTCTCTTGCTTTTAAACCTGACGCTTGCTTCCTGCGCCGCGCACGTGTTCGCTGCGTGCGGCGTTTGACAGTCGTAGGCGGCTCAGCTTCGCTCCTCAACTGCCGCGTGCAGATCTGACGACGCGCTGGCCTTGGAAGTTATCTGCCGCGCGCCTTTCTGACGCAGCGCGAGATTCGGCCTGACAGTCAGCTGCCGCTATGGCGTAGCGTCCGCGCACATCTTTAGCAAACAGTTCCTGTTGGAACACCATTAATAACCTTTCATGCCTCTACGGCTTACTCACTTAGTATTCGCGCCACTTATGTTTTTTATACCTGGGAGCTTTTTCGTGATTCCCTGCCTTATCTAATAAATCAAATGATCACCTATCGTCAATTCATGACATTCTAAAACATTGAAAAAGGACAAATTTCTTACGATCGCCTGTTGGCACATTTAAATGAATGGCAAACAGTCGCAAATTAAACCAAACAAAAAAGAGAAAACAAGAACCTATCAGGCATGTGCCCTCCCTTAGTTTTAAGAGTGCAATTCTAATATTGGAGAAACTAGTTTAGTGTAGTGAAGTGTTTCCTTGGTAATAACTCCCTTTTCAACTGTGTTTCGAAACGTGTGAATCTCCCCTCATACTCCCCCTGCGCTGAGTTCCAGTGCACGGACCTGGCCACGTCCACGCCCCCTTCCCGCCGGCAGCCTGCGCGCTGCCCGCTGAGGACAACACACCACACCGCCTCGCGCCAGGCGCCCCCGCCGTGACTCATCAGTGGTGATGTGTTTAAATTTTCAACTTATTCTAACAAAAGCAAAAAAAAGACATTTTTACCTCAACTTAGCAACAAGAACACTTAGCATGTTTACCTAATTCGCACTGTTATGTTGTGTTCTAATTTTATTTTGATATTTTATGATGTTCTGATGTTTTACAATGTTTTGATGTTTTATGATGATTATTGTATACACACAATATTGTTGACATGTGTAAGTTCCTTTGCGACCCCTAGGAGGTCTTCAGAGTCTCTATATCCTCCCGTAGGTTAAGACCCCTGCCGTCTTCCGTGAGGGCCATTCTTAATCAAGTAATGTTTACTTCGTTTTGCAAGCTAAATTTGTTTACATTTAAATGCTAATTACATTGAGCGAATTCACATACGTTCTCCGCTCCCACGGAAGGGGGAGGAATGTAAAGGATGAGCCAGACAATAGGAGATTTTACTTTATTATATGAGCCTCCAACCAGTAACTTCATTTTTCCATTGCGGCCAAGCCACGGCCGGCAGCGTTAGCTGCCTGTAAATTCTTTCGTCCCACGGTCTACTAACAGGAAGTCAGCACCGAGAAAGGGCACCTTGTTCACGCGCCTCTCTCGTGTGCTGACGAGGTAACGCCGTCCCAGGCGTCGCTTAGCAGGCAACGCTCTGGAAAGTTCCATGCCGCCCGCACGGTTTGCTCGGTCCTGACCAATCAGGGTGGAGGAAGCCGCGTGGTGCGTCGAATATACCCGGCCGCTCGTCGCCGGGCCCGCTCTCTTGTATTCTTGCTCACCCGCGAGTCGGATGCGCGCCCTGTAGCATTGAACATCTCCCGCTTCTCCCGGTGCTGCGGCACTGTGGACTTAGTTTTGGCAGACCACAACTTTCGGTAGCTTCGCGAACAATGTTCGTCAAATTGTAAGCTCTGGCTCACCCTCACCTCCCTAGGCCTATGTAGCCCCTTTTCATCATGCTTTAGCCAATAAATGGCCTTTCTCTAAAAATTACTCTATTATTCCATAACGCCCACCGCCTGCCCATACCCGCCATCCTGTACAAGGCACTCAGCAAATATTAAGTACAGAATATATTTACTCTTTCGTTTCGTATGATTAATTATACACATTGTCGTTATATTAATAATTCGTTAGTCCTCCTAAGAGACAAATTAGTCATTAGCCCATTCTGGAAGAACTTGTTTTTCTGTATGCTTGTATGCATAGCGTCGATTAGTCTTCTTCTTGCCTCAGCAGGAAGACTTCCTTGTCTACCGAGACTAGCGACACACGAAACTTACGTTCACATGTGGAGGTTACATAGTATTAGTTGCTAGTGTGGAACAGGCATTTCGTCCTACAGAGGCTATAGCAATCCCTGTTTCTGACGATACTATAGAATAACATTGCATGGCAAGCATGATCTCAGCCCTCGTGCGGTAGCGTTCTCGCTTCCCACGCCCGGGTTCCCGGGTTCGATTCCCGGCGGGGTCAGGGATTTTCTCTGCCTCGTGATGGCTGGGTGTTGTGTGCTGTCCTTAGGTTAGTTAGGTTTAAGTAGTTCTAAGTTCTAGGGGACTTATGACCACAGCAGTTGAGTCCCATAGTGCTCAGAGCCATTTGAACCATTTTGATCTCAGCCTCCACTTATGTAAACTGCCTCATTCTGTCAGCGTGCATTACATATGACAACCTTTTATTCTGGATAAGAGATGAAGTCCTATATATAATTCCTTGTTATATATTGTTGCACCGTTATGTTACTGTCAGGATTTGATCATATTTCTAGAGTAATTAACATCATTGTTCCATTAGACTGTGGAACAAACGATCCTGCTCACACAAAACATGACGATGTGTCCCGCTGTTTAGCAACCATCTTATGTCAACAGTTCACGGAACTCTACTTCTTGATGCAATTTTCTATATTACAGATTTGAAAATTGTTTGTAGATACGTCGGAACTACTAATGAATCAAATTGTATTTGCGGTGTAGACTATTAAGGGTTGTTGTGGATCCACAGCATTTTATGCTGTCTCTGCACTAAGAGTGTATTTTCAATATCCTTGACATAGTGCGTGGTATGAAATATAGCAATTATTAGTCCATCATTATGAGACTACATAAACAAGTATCCCATTAATGGCCTCAATATTTCCGGCTGGCTGCACTATGTGGCCGATAGCGTTTTTACACAGCATTTACCTCTCTCGGCATTACCGCAACGTCAATTAAATTGAGGTGATTCTACTTCGAGAAACTCCTAAACAGACACCAGTTTGTGAAAAATATAGTGGACAGTGTTCAATTAATTTCTAATACGTAGCATCATGTGCTGTTGTTCGACTGATGAGCCTCGAATTTTGATTCGACATGGCGTATGTGTCTGATACCCTAGGGGTGTTGTTTCTGTTCATCCTAAATTCACCAACTGCAAGTTTTCTGGCCAGATTTCGGTGGAATGTTTTTGTGTCTTTGTTTTGTCATGTTCTTTCAACTCTGTGATCAAGCCAAAATTTCTGTGTAGGGTGTTTCACGGTTGCTATTACAGGTTTAAAGGGAGCTAATGTCTGGAAATATACCGTTTGGATATAAATTATGGAACAATATTTGACCACGCAAACTGTCAGTCCCTGTTGTAACTGTGAGATGACGTAGAATTTTCGTTCAACTACATCAATGGCTTCTAGAAAATGGTACGTTCGGAACTAGGAGGCTGGACTGTGGTGCTACACGGACGTGACGCACTCTCCACACTGGAGAGGTCATCCTTCATCGCGTAAAACCCAATGAGAAAAACTCGAAACAGCGCCCGTTCCATGAGCTCCTACAGAGCACGTGGCTAAGAGAGGTCATGACCACTGTAAGTGAACAGACGTTCAAACTCATTTCGCACTATAATGGTACATATCTAGACATGGGTTACTTATCAAAACTTAATCTACCAGCTCACTTCTACAAAGCTTAGAAGCACTATGAATTGTGAAACACCATGTCTGGGGAGCACACGGGCCAGTTCTCATGACGACTGAAAGATGAACCGAAAATGAAACTCATCAAAACGATACATTTCCGGACATAGCTTTCTTATCAAGACTTAATCTACTACCTCACTTCTACAAAGCTTAGAAACGCTTTGAATTACGTAACACACTGTCTGAAGAGTCACATGGGTCAGAGCTCATGTCCACTATATGTGAATCGATCGTCACAAATATTTCACCCAAAAACGGTGCCTTTACAGATATTGGTTCTTGATCAAAATTTAATCTACCAGCTCCTTTTACAAAGCTTAGAAGCCCTTCGAAATACGGATCATCCTATCTGAAGAACACACGGGTGGCAGCTCATTATAATGAAAGGTGAATATATCTTCAAAGTTGTTTCACATCAGAACGGTACATTTCCAGGCATGGGTTCCATATTACAGCTTAAGCTGCTAACTCCCTACACAATACAGTAGACACTCATAATCTCACCTTGGTAATGATTATAAATATTTCACTTGTGATAATGTGACTGAAGCTAAATTTAATTGCTCTAATTTTTGTACTTCTCGCACAATGTCTCCGCCTCCAAGGCCGGGTAATGTGCGCAACAGACCGTCGAGCCGGGTACACAGTTTCGATTCCTGGTATGGCCAGAGATTTTCTTGGTGGGAGGACTGGACCGGGATTGTTTCAGCCGCGTGATGGCAAGTGAGGGGCTACTTGATTGAGAGGCAGCGGCTCTAAGGTTTGACTGTAGGTAACGAGGAAGGCGGTGCGCTGGCAGCAAAGCACCTCTATACTGCATACGATGATGAACGTCGGAGGGTGACTCTCGGTCTGTGACGGTGGCATGGTTTTATGGTGTTCAGTTCGTGACAGTTTTTTCTTTAACAGCACGTTATACAAGTGAACTTGCACTTGCATGTGTGTGTGTGCGTTGTGTGTGTGTGTGTGTGTGTGTGATATGGATTAGCCAGCAGATACACACACACACACACACACACACACACACACACACACACAGAGCGAAAGAGAGACAGACAGACATGCAAGCACACTCTCTCTCTCCCTCTCCCTCTCTCTCTCTCTCTCTCTCTCTCTCTCTCTCTCTCTCTCTCTCCCCCTGTCTCTCTGTCTCTCTCTCTCTCTCTCTCTCTCTCCTTCACACACGCACACACACACACACACACACACACACACACACACACACACACACAAATCACACAACACATACATGCGCACATACATAGGAACGTGAGAGCACCAGTACCTACCTCCAACTTGCGATGTGTTACATTCTGCCATTAACTAGTACAATGGCAATGATCGTGCGACATCAAGCTTCTTACTTGACGTTTTCACCATTCATCTTCCTCCATCTTCATTATTTTCCCACTCCAGCTCTTCCACCTCACCACACGTAATGAGTGAATATGTGAAAACACACTTACAGTGGTTCCAAGATATTGCTGTTCAAGATGAAAACCACATGCAAGGGATGGTCCAACAGTCTTCTTGGTACAAAATTGTTAAGGCTTTCGTGGCCACTTGTTGAGAAACTGCCTGTTGGCTTCTGTCTCGGGTTCATCGACCGATGATTTTCCTGACTTCACGCCACCACGTGTGCCAGTAATGCGACAGCTTCTCCCTCCATTGCTGGTGCTGGACTTAGTGCTCCCCTGCTTGTGACGAATTAACTGCTGTTTCCCGCGCCGCTTTACGCGCAAAGAGAACACAGTCCAGGTAAACAATGTACATCCAGTTTATTAGTAAGTACATAAACAAAAACTACTTGCAAGTGTAAGTTAATGACAACAAGTGTTTGCAGTTGTTCGCGGTGATCGCTGAATATACACTAATTCATAAATTGGCAGATGGCCCCGATATTGGAAAAGGTCAGTGTCAGAGTTAACCCTGTAGCAGAAAGCTACAAAATTCTTTACCAGACTCCGGTATCGAGGTCACTTCCTGTCGATGTCTGAGGCAGTCACTGGCAGCCTAACAGTGCCGGTGACTGGCGGCGGAACAGCGGCGTTGGTTCCAACGTTTTCGTCTGCGAGAGCTCTGGTAGACGTACAACTACTGTGTTCTGCGCTTCGGGCCGAGGATTCGAAGGAATAGACCGTCCTGGGGAGTACAATGCGGAAAATAATAAAAGTATTGCACAATACGTTACAGCTCACGTCTAGCCCAAACGCATTTGTGTAAAACTGAAAGAAGCCATAAAGCCATGCATATGACAGCCTAATGTGTCAGCTTGAAGATTCTCTCTCCCCTATATATATATATATATATATATATATATATTCAAGAGAAAGTGATTCACAAACAAAGCAAATTAGCAACACGTTGAACCAGCTCTGGCCCTAGCGCGAGCAGTTATTTGGCTTGGCATTGATGTATAGAGGTGTTGGATGTCTTCCTGAGGCATAGCGTGCCAAATATTGTGCTACTGGCAGTCTAGAAGGACAAACTCCCTTGCTAGTGGGAGTGCCCTACCCATAATGCGTCAAGATATATACTCAGTTGGGGAGAGATCAGGCAACCCTCATGACCAAGGCAGGGTTTGACAAGCACGAACCCAAGCAGAAGAAACTCTGGCCGTGTGCGTACGAGCATTATCTTGCTGAAATGTAGGCCCAACACCATCACTCGTCGTTGTTGGGCGGTATGGCGGGGCGATACTGAAGAGTGTCTCCAGGCACGTCTTCACCGATCATCGGGCTCATTTCGAAGGGAGACACATCACCGGTGACTATTCTACTCCAGTCAGTGAGATTCCAGGCGGAAGACGTGTCTCGAGTCACCACGGACAGCGGTGAGTTATCAACTTGATGGTTGCCCGCCGTAGAGCCAAACGACAGCAGTATACGGAGGGAGACAGCGCAGTGGCTTTCACAGTGGACTCGCATTCGGGAGGACGACGGTCCAATCCGGCGTCCGGCCCAACCCGATTTAGAATTTTCGTGATTTCCCTAAATCGCTTTTGGCAAATGCCTGGATGGTTCCTCTGAAAGGGCACGGCCTACTTCCTTCCCCAATCCAATGAGACCGATGATCTCGCTGTTTGGTTTTTTTCTCCCAAATCAACTGCAGTATCTGCCGCAACCCCGTCGGCCACACTTTGCAACACGCACACCGTCAGTTGCACCGCCACGTTTCTTACAGCTGCCACCGGGGCAGGAAGACGCTAGCACGAACGATTACGCCGCTGCCAATGAGCTGCAAGCATCCCCGCTTCGGGGCACCAGCGGCGGATGTACTTATGTTCGAACATTCATGGACTGATCCCATTTTGTGTATTTGGCCAATGAATAACATTTACAGACTTTCATAGTTACCAGTGCTCGACACTTTTTAAATAGACATTGTATTGAAGAGTGACAGATTTAAAAATCTTTTGTACCTGTATACATGTCTACATTCTAATCTACTGTTAGCAACTGACGCTGCAGCTACAATAACGAACTTATGTATTATTTTTACTATTTCGTATTATATGTTGAATAATGAATCCTCTGTTCATCAACAGCATCTGTTGCATGCTCCTGTACCCACTAAATAATCACAAGGCGTGTTAGGAAATTATAACGACAACCAAGAGTAATGGTCTGGGAAGACCACAGCGGGACCACTTTGGTTGTCATTTGCGGCACCTTTACAGCACAGCAGTACGTCTACATTGTTTTAAGGCCCTGTCTTGTTTCCGTTCACGGCAAGCCGTCATGGCTTCTATTTCAGGAAGATAATGATCGGCTGCACTCAGCACGAGTTTCTACAGATTGTCTTCGTGCTTTCCAAACACTACCCCGCCAGCAATTGAGAACGCCTGGAGTATTATTGACACGGCCCTACAATCACTGGGAACTTGGCGCAATATCACTAAGTAAGACATCAAAAAATTGCATCAATCAGTGAATATATATATGTACATTTCTTCTACCTGTTTCCGTCTCATTTAGATAATGCCTTCATGGTAGATCGTCTTTTTTGTCCTAGTGTGTATTGTAAACGTGAAAATTTGTTTGTGTGTTACTATGTTTGTTTCTGCTTCACGATAAAACTGCTGAACTGATTTGGACGAAATTTGGAATGGAGATAGCTTATACCCTGAATTAACACACTGAGTAACTTACATGTACATATTTATTAAAAGGGTGGTGTTTAACGTTTTAATTTATTACATATTTCCTATTATCTCTATTCGAGTCACATTTCGCTCACGGTATCTACATATGCCGTAGAATGTACCTAGAAAAAAATCAACTGCCGATACGACACCGTAAAAACTAAGACGTGAAAAAACTGCCCCATCGTGCATTCCTTAGATCGTTACTACCAATTCCATTCGTAACTTATTTCGGATACAGTAGCCACGTATACCACAGGATGCACCCATAAAACTGTATAATTGTACGACTCATAGTTGAAGAGGTACGACATCATAAAGACTGAGCTACATGAACGTGGAATTGTAGCTGGCCATACAGGTGAAATATGTGTAAAAGTAAGTGTGATATATGCGGGAAATATATTCGACAACTGCGTACATTGGCAATGCTACAGGTAAAAAACCCATCCTATACCCCTGGACAATTTCAACCAAATTTGGTATGCATACTACTGTAGGAATGATCTGGAAAGAAATATTCTGTAAAGCTCCTATTGGGGTGAGGATGATAACCTACAGAGAGGAGGGGGATCAGCACCGTGTCAGAGAGAGAGGGAAATGGACAGATAGGCGAAAAGGAGACGGATAGAGGAGGGAAATAGGAGGAAGTGAACAGAGAGAGGAGGGAGAGGGGATTGAACAGTGACTGGACAGGAGGAGGTGGAGAGGGAGAGGGGCGATGGGGTGTTGGGCAAAGATAGAGGGAGGAGTTCAACATATAGAGGGAAATGAGGAGATGTACAGACAGTCGGAGTGAAGTAGAAGATGATCAGAGAAACGAGGTAGAAGGAGAAGGAGTAACAGAAGAATAGAATAAATTACTAACCAGGCACTTTCTAGCAGTAACTGTATAACCGCTGGTAACACCACGGCACGCAGCTAGATATGTAATACACTGACAGAAAAAATTCGAAACACTAAGAAAGAGATGTGCGACAGGAACGGAAGATGGTAGACATGTTTGTGCATCTGAAAGATGATGTCCATCCAACTTTCGCGCCAGTCGCGTAATAGTGGCGCTAATACCGCCACGATGAGGATACACGTCAGGTGTTTTTTAAATACACACTGTAACGGTCGTGAGTTCGTTACTCTAGAGATTGGACGTGGTAAGCTCCTGTCGGAGAATAATGAATTAAGGCGACAAAGATGCCAGTATCAGTACCTCACTGAGTTTGGACGAGGTCGTGTAACGGGGCTACGAGTAGCTCGACGTTCCTTCAGCGATGTTGCAGAAAGACTTGACACCAATGTAGCCACTATATGGGACTGCTGGCTGTGGTGGTCACGGGTATGTACGGTCGCTAGAAGACCAGGCTCCGGACCGCCACGTGGCACTACCTAGAGGGAAGAGTATTGTGTTCAGCGCATGCCTCTGGCGCATCCAACTGCATCTTCAGCAGCAATTGAGCAGCAGTTGGCACCACAGTGACACAACGAACTGTTACAAAACGGTCACTTCAAGGACAGCTCCCAGCCAGACGCGCTGCAGTGTGCATTCCACTGGCCCCAGACCGCCGCCATTTGCAACTTCAATGATGTCAAGCGATAACTCATTGGAGGTCAGGTTCGAGGTTTGTTCTGTTTTTTAATGAACGCTGGTTCTGCCTTTTTGCCAATGGTGGCCAAGTGTTGGTTAAAAAGAGGTCAGTTGAGGGCCTGCAGCCATCCTGTCTGCGTGCTAGACACACTGGACATGCACCTGGAACTATTGTCTGGTTATCCCTTGACTGCAATTTTGTACGTCAGTCTGGTGATTCGACCTATTGTGCTGCAATTCATGACCAGCATTCCAGGGGATGTTTTCCAACAGAAAAACTGGTCCACACACTGCTGTTTTAATCCTTCATACCTTACAGAGTGTCGACATGTTGTCTTGGCCTGCTCGATCACCAGATCTGTCTCCAGTTGAGCACATATGTGACGTCTTCGGCCGGTCGGTGTGGCCGATTGGTTCTAGGCGCTTCAGTCTGGAACCGCGAGACCGCTACGGTCGCAGATTGGAATCCTGCCTTGAGCATGGATGTGTGTGATGTCCTTAGGTTACGTTTAAGTAGTTCTAAGTTCTAGGGGACTGATGACCCCAGATGTTGTCCAATAGTGCTCAGAGCCATTTGAACCATTTGACGTCTTCGGACGACAAACCGAACGTCATCCACAACCTGTATTGACCAACCAAGTGGAACAGGCATGTATCTCCATCTCACAAACGGACATCCGGCAACCTTTAAAGTACAATCCATATACGTATGGGTGCTTGCATCCACCATACTGTCGGTTACCCATTATTAATCATTTGCAGTGGCGTGCCTTGTGCTTACATTAACCTGTCTTCTTGCAATAGTAATCACTTAAATATGTCACCCACAGAAATGTATTAACCATATTTCATTACTCTAAATTAATTAGTTTGTGGTGTTGCTTTGTCCATCATAGTATGTGTTGAATGTATATTGCTGTAGAGAAAGGAAATTCGAGAGAAAGCGAGAAGCTGCAGTGTCTGGCGGAACCTAAGGTGCTTGCGTAACCATGTTGTGAGCAAGCAGCTGGAGCGGGCCGTTATTCTGTATCACGGAGGCTGAATTCGATAATCTTTACAGTGTTTATAGTGGCCTCATGTGTCAGTTGGTCCAATACGCTTTTATACGGTAGTAAATGCATTGCTGCACAGCGGCGAACAAGGATAGTTCCGTAAGTACATGTAGCTCTGTGGTCGGACTGTGAAGACATCGTTTAGGGAAGTTCAGCCTGTACGTTCACTAACTGATTCAGTCGCCATAAATTGGAAACGTATTGTTTTCCCGTGGTTCTGTAGGTCGGTTTATTTGAGGAAGCTCATTATAAAGGCTGCGAGATAAAGTTTGACCTTGTGCAGCTTTTGAGAGATGCTAGGACGTACTTATTCGATTTAAATCCAAAAGAAATTTAGGCGGGAAGTGGTATTATCGCAAGCCGCGTGTAGTGATGTTGAAAGTTTTAGCAATAGTCGGTTTGGTTTCCGTTTCTGTTCAAGATGGAAGCTAGTGTCCAGTTCTGAACTTTCTTGTGGGGAGAGCAGTTTCACGTTATTTGGTGATTGTGGTGCATGGTATCCGGATCTTTGTGGGGATTTTGATAGGCATACTCTAGGTAAATTGTCCTGAAACTTGTTGGCTTTTTGATACCACGTTGTTACGCCATTAGCAAACAAGATGTAGACGCGTTAGGTGGGTGATATTGAACCAAAAGGAACCACTAACTCACGTGACGAATAATGTTAGTAGGCACTTACAGAATAACTATGGTGAGTTTTCCTGTCAAAGAAATAACTATGGAAGTGTATGTAGTAGAGTAGACGCTAACACCTGAAGAGGGGCAGCTTTGATTAATTCTGTTTCATTTAAGGCTCCAAGCGACGGTGGCAAATTATTGTTTCGTTTTTATTTACAGCCGTTGAATAATAGCAGGTGTCTGCATGTGGCTAAGCTTTCAAATAAATCACACTTGGTGTGGACCATTAAAAAAAAGAAAAAAATAGTGTCCCGACTTGTTTTTCATTCCTTCAAGTGAAGAGGTACTTCAGGATCATCGCTTAAAAAACTGAAATAAAGTAGACAAAAATAACAGAGAAAAAAATTAAAAAATTAAAATATTAAATATTCACCCAGTACATTAGTATTCACTATTTATCTCACTTTTAGCGATAGTCTTTAAAGATAAGTAGCAAAAACTTAACGATCAAAGAGAATCACACATCGAAAAAAAAATAACAGTAATTTTCAGTTATCACTGATATAATTCTAAAAAGTTTATTTCCTAAAATTTAAGAAAGAATGAAACTAAGTGTTCATATAAAGAAAAAGAGGTCACAAAAAAGTGTTTTGAGATGTGTATTGATTCATTTTTACGGAACTTATTACATTTTTAAGTAACGCTACTGGAGGGTTTAGTATGTAGAGGTGTGGGGTAAGCTGTGATGGGTGTGGGGTTAGTGGTCATAGGTACACCAACTAACCGCATACCTAATTATGACAAATTGCCCCATGCCGATATCGAAAAAGAAATGGATACCACACAGTTCAAAAAAGCTGAAACAAAATATTATGATGCATTCGTGCAACAAATGTTAACTACTCTTCAGATTTATTGATAACTTTCATCACTAGGTTCTCAATTCGATCTACAGTTTAGCACGAGAAAAAAGACACAAAATACTATGAATCTCACGAGTCAGAAAAACTACTAAACGAAGGTATTTTCTTCGTGACGGTTGGAAATGCATTGAAGTTGCGAAAGGTTCTCCCTTTAGAAACTCTCTCCACTAACATGATAGCAGCACTATAATTCCACGGTGGCAGAAAACAGAAATTATGTGCCACTTGGCCCCTTACACAAACTAACTCATGTTTCCCCGAGTCCCGGTCAGGACACAAAGCAATGCAGTTCTCTTAGTTACGAAGCGAAGCAGTCCGAACCATGGTCGATCTCTTCAGCTGGAGAGGGACGGTGGCGAGAAGTTCGCCCTCTCTGCAGGCTGCAGGCGGCACTTGCAGCGGAGATGCCATCTGCAGTCGCTGAAGTAGCAGCTCGTCCTGTCTCGTCTGAAAGCTGGTAAGTTCTGGCAGCAAAGCGATGCGAGAGGTTAGTGATGAGACAGGCGTAAGTGCGTTTTCAGTTAAGATATGGGTGATGCTTTTTAAATCACACTCTGGCAGTCGTTGGCTTAACCGTGGCCGGCCGCGGTGGTCTAGCGGTCCTAGGCGCGCAGTCCGGAACCGCGCGACTGCTACGGTCACAGGTTCGAATCCTGCCCCGGGCATGGATGTGCGTGATGTCCTTAGGTTAGTTAGGTTTAAGTAGTTCTAAGTTCTAAGGGACTGATGACCACAGTAGTTAAGTCCCATAGTGCTCAGAGCCATTTAACCGTGACTCAGTTATTTGGGTCTCCTGCATGTACTTCCGAACCTCATTTGAACGGCGCAATCGTGATGTGCGAAAGCGAAAGCGTGTACTTCATGCAATTGAGTGACCCAAGGAGTTCATTACCAGACTATTTTCTTCCCTTTGCCGCGCACTTGTCGCTCAGTTCCTTGCATCTGTCTTACTATAGGGATACGATGTTACAATTTTTGCTCATTTCCAGTGTGTGAGTTAGCTGTTACGTTTGTAGGCCATGTGCTATTCCTGCTATGGAATATTCTGTCATAAAGATTGTCTAAGTTGCCGCTCTTTTCTTTTCTATTTACAGATGAACCCCTTGATCCCTGTTATCACTGTTAACTTCAGCAAGAACCACATCTTCGATATACCTGTCAGGTCCACCCCTGCTCCCTCCGTGTCTTTTGAGCGCTGTTTATTAAATATATCTGAGTTATGTGAGGCTGGTGTGATATCGGACGGGTTTATTCGATTCAGAGCGAAGGCTCTGTTTACGTTAAGCCGTAGCCGAGTAGCATCTTGCAAAGGGTAGCACCTCGAGTCGCACGGCTAAATCCGAGTGCAAATTAATTTTAATATTGGAAGATATATCTGTTCTACCACCCATCACGATCATGAATCTGCTAAACCCTGCACTTCTGGGTAAAAGCTACCGAATTTACAGAAGTACAAAACACAGAAGAAACAATACTGCCTGACAGGCAACTCTAAGCAACAGGTTCACTCGAGTCATAAATGAGGCAGTACTAATCGTTTGCTTGAAACAATACTCGTCTCTACATGCAAAAATTACAGAATCATACAATACCTTACCACTAGTGTCTGGACGCCTACTGGTGCACATCAATATGGGGCGAGTCCATCATTCGCCTTCATGAGGTTCTGCTTGGGTATTTCAACGACGTGTCTAAATATATGTGGCACAACTGCAGCCATTCCTCCTGAAAAGCCGAATCCTATGAGACAGTGATGTTTCACGTTGAGGTCTGAAATCGGCGTTCTAACTCATTCCGAAGGTGTTCCTTTGGATTGAGGTTGAGACTTTGTATAGGCTAGTCCTTTTCAGAATTGTTATTGTCCCATAGCGCTCAGAGACATGGTTCAAATGTCTCTGAGCACTATGGGACTTAACTGCTGAGGTCATCAGCCCCCTAGGACATAGAACCAGTTAAACCTAACTAACCTAAAGACATCACACACATCCATTCCCGAGGCAGGATTCGAACCTGCGACCGTAGCGGTCGCGCGGTTCCAGACTGTAGCGCCTAGAACCGCTTGGTCACTCCGCCCGGTTGGGTTTGTCACTCAGATGACAACCAATTGAAGTCCACATTCGAAGTAACTGATCTCGGCGTTCGACTGTTGCCGCTTTCTTACTGACTACGCAATACCCCCTCCCTTCCGTGCCTCCTTCTATCCTACCGGATCTGTCTCTAGTGACAACCAGTTGTCAGTTTCCCTTTACGTTCGGTTGTCAGGATACGTTTGATTAAATAGTGTATCTCCCAAAAAAGTCCCAGTGTTGTTATAAGTAGTTCCGTTATTTGTCGTCGAAATGCAAGTGTATACAAGAAGTAATTAAAACACAGAGGAAAAGAATACCTCGCGGCAGAGCTCGGGCAGATGCAGCTACAAAGACTTTCGATATTAGAACCGCGCAGTAACAGTACATGAAAAGTGGTGTAACAAGTTTATATGTTACCGTTGTTAACAAATTTCATTATAGTATAATAAGAGTCAATGGAAGAGTAAGTGACGTTAGAAGTACACTGAAGCTCCTAAGAAACTGGTATAGGCGTGCGTATTCAAGTACACACATATGTAAAAAGGCAGAATACATCACTGCAGTCGACAACGCCTGTCTAACGCATTGTTAGATCCGTTACTGCTGCTGCAATGGCAGGTTATCAGGATTTAAGTGAGTTTGAACGTGTTGTTGCAGTCGGTGCACAGCATCTCCGATGTAGCGGTGAAGTGGGGATTTTCCCGAACGAGAATTTCACGAGTGTACCGAAAATACCAGGAATCCGGTAAAACATCAAATGTCCGCCATCACTGCTGGCGGAAAAAGAATATGCAGAACGGGACAGACGACGAATGGAAATAATCGTTCAACATGACAGATGAGCAGTCGTACTGCAAATTGCCACAGATTTCAGTGCTGGGCCATCAATAAGTCAGCGTGAGAACCTTTGAGCGAAACATCATCGATATGGGATTTCGGAACCTAAGTGTGGTGTAACAGACGACAAGTGGTCTGTTGCATGTTCCTTCTATCGCCCCTGGCCTTGCACAAATTCTAATTAAATGATAAAATTGAGTTGCGGGTTAGGATTCGTTAGTTACGTGCATAAATACTGCGGAAGTATTTGGTTTTTATATGTGCAGATAATTCAAACACCGAGCCTCTAACCGGCGAGGACTTTCGTTGACGCGGCAGGTAGCGGGCCGCCATGTAGCAAACACAGTGAGGCTGTTGACGTCGCTCCATGGAGGTCCAGAGTCCCAGCGGCCGGATATTCCGAGGCGGCTGTTGGACTTCGGAGGAAAATAACGAAGAATGTATGATGGGGAACTTTGTGTATAACAGCGAAAGTAGGAAGAAGCAATTATAACGGCCGGTAACGTAGTAGGCTGTACCTCAAGAGTCGACTATACATTGGTATCAGAAATAAATCGCTGTAACTATTGTAAAAAAGGAGTTCAGAATAAGAGTTATTACGAGAAGCAGTCAGACAGCGTCAGTTACTGGTGAATGATCGCCATAGGCGACATTTTCTTCACCAGCTGCGCCGTCCTTCCTTTCACTCGGCGAATTTAGTCAACATTAAGACAGAGCCGAACTACGCAAATAATAAAACTCATCAGTGGGGCGGGGACAGCGCAATAAGGCCCACTCGTGCACCGTTGATGACTGCACGACACAAGGCTTTATGCCTCGCCTGCCCCCGTCAGCACCGACATTGGACTGTTGATGACTGTAAGCATGTTGCCTGGTCGATCGAATCACCTTCAAACTTGTATCGAGGGGGGTGGACGTATTGGGGTATAGAGATGACCTCATGAGTCGATGGACTCTGCAGGTCAGTAGGGGACTATTCAAACTGGTGGAGGCTCTGTAATAGCGTGAGACGTGTGCAGTTGGAGTGATGTGGGATCCCTGATACGTCTAGATACGACTCTGACTGGTGACGTGTGCGTAAGCATCCTGTCTGGTCACCTGCATCCATTCATGTCGATTGTGCATTCCGACGAACTTGGGCAATTCCAGCAGGACAGTGCGACACCCCACACGACCAGAACCGCTACAGAGTGGCTCCAGGAACACTCCTCTGAGTTTAAACACTTCCACTGGTCACCAGACTCCACAGAAATGAACATTATTGAGCCCATCTGGGATGCCTTGTAACGTGTTGTTCAAAAGAGATCTCCATCCCCTTGTACTCTTACTGATTTATGAACAGCCCTGCAGGATTCATGGTGTTAATTTCCTCCAGCACTATTTCAGACATCAGTCGAGTCCATGTCACTTCGTGTTGCGTCACTTCCGCGTACTCGCTGGTGCCCTACACAATATTAGGCAGTTGTACCAGTTTCTTTGACTCTTCAGTGTGTATAACACTTTCGCAACCACATTTCGTGAAACAGTTGTATAAAATCAGAAGAATATAAATGTGAAGCGTAAAAAGTCAGTATTTCATGACAGAGAAGTGTAATGCAGAACAGAAAGAGAGAAAACGAGATACTGTAAGTAATGTAAGATGATGAGGAACTGTAAGTAAACAGCAACACAAACTATACGGAAACAACCAGTACTGCAATGCAGCCTTCTCGTCTGTACTGGGCAGCTAAACTGTTGTACGAGCATAGCGCGGCGTGGCTTGTGTTGAACCAAGACAGTTGGCTAGGCAAGCTAGTAGGATGGCCTGAGACATCGTTCACCAGACGAGATGGAATCGAAGATATGACATCATTTTGTGCGTTTTAGACGGTTCCTGGGAAGATATATAATCAGATTTGTGTTGTGGATTTCAGTGGTATTATCTAATAGAATACCATGTCGCTTGTGTGTCTAGCATGCGCTAGCATGGATAGAAGTTTCCATTTCTCGTAAATATTTCATCGTTCCTCGTGCACGTTCTGGATATGGTGTTGGTCAAACATGTCACGTTAACTGTGTGTCAGTAACGCATGTGAAGGTTTAACTGAACAGAATCAGTCACCACAGCAGAAATAGGTTCCCCTGTCCGGCGCAGATAGAAGATTTAGCGGAAACGGAGGACACATAAAGCACATATGAACACACTTGGGCGGACGACACAGCATAGAAGGGTTCCGTCACCGCCGCTCTTCAGTACCTGGCTGATTTTTGCAATGTCACGCCAAGTGTGTGCGGAAGGGAGAGATGATCAACTTTCAATTACTTTTGTCATTGCAGGTATCGTCTCAGATTAATTATTTGATTTACGTTCTGTTACCTTATTCATGGCATTAATAATTAGACTCTTTCCTCGAGTGGAGCTTCCTCTAGGCCGACGCGTTCTTCAGCCAATCAGTCAGGCATCACGTTAGCTTGCTGACTCGTCTTACAAATGCTTTGCATTGCAATGTTCAGTTTATTGCTATGTGTGTAGTGACTCTGTAACTGCGTGCCAAGATGGTCATTGGCGTTTTCTTCCAAGTTCTCTTGTGTGAATCAGAATGCGGTTATTTTGGTCATTTTTCGGCCTAGTGGTTCGTACATTATTATGAATTTGTTACGCTGAGATATGTGATACGTTCATGGGCATTCTGGAGAGTAGTTAGTCTTTCTAATTTTGAGATTTCGTGACAGTGCTGTGGATAACGGCTCCTTAATCCATGCAGTTTCATATTCCATAAGAATTTACAATTGTAAAATTCAGTCTCGACGTGTTTTTATTTGAGTAACGGCAGGAAATTACGTTTGTGCAGGGCATGTGAGTATAATAAGGGGAATCGCCTGGACATTAGTTATATGGAATTACCTGTACGTTTAAGTCGTATAATTTATTCTGTTATTCAGGCTATTTCTGAGTATATATAAATGAAATGGTTCAACTGTGAGATTTCCCTTGTTTCTGAATGCTTCGGTCTTGTTACACAGAACAGTGAGTAACAGATATAAGAGTAAATCTTTCTATTGGTGACTGAGTACTATGTAATAAATATCATTACATCAGTATTTATATTTGCAGACTAAAACTTGAAGTCATTACATGTTTTTTGTTTTCAGAATGGTTAGCATCTTCAAGTCCGAGTGGCAAAAGCTAGCCATTAATGCTAATTCCCCCATGGGCAGCAGGTCAGGTATTGAATTATGAATGCGTGGACGCAAAACCGTTAGCCTATACCGACAGACGTAATCCACTTCGTGGTGTTGACGACTATACAGAACACATTATGTTGTAAAGTTTGTGACGAGTTTGTGGGAAGACTGTTCAATGCAAAGAATAAACAACGAACGCAGTGAAGTATGTATGTATTAAGGCACCACGTATAAAAAGACCTGCAGTTTTATACCTGCAGAGTATAACCTGTAGTCTCACTCTCGGACTCCGAAGACTTCCATCATAAGAAGTCACCCTCATTCTGCCAACGGCCTTGTCAAAGATGGCGGAGGAGCGAACAGATGTTCAGGGCACTCCCTTTACCTATGGAGGGAAACTGCACCTAAAGGTGGAAGGATCAGTAATGATCAACGGCAAGAGGTTACAGAAGGCAATGGAAACCACTGCATTAAAGACACGTAACATCTATCCAGAGGACATGTGTTCTGCAATTGAGAAAGTGTCATTCTCTCCATTGGAAAAATATTCCACAATAGTCCCAAATTAGGATCTCTGCGAGGAGACTGCAAAGGGGGAGGTGACCATGATAAAAAGAATTGAACAATCAACGAGAGTATAACGATCTACAAGCTGGGGCATGGAATCTCAGAAGCTCGAGTAGAAAATCTCAAAACGGAAATGCAAGGGTTCAATCTAGATATAGCAGGGGTCAGTGAAGTGAAATGAAAAGAAGACCAGGATTTCGAGTCATGTTATAGGGTAATATCAACAGCAGCAGAAAATGGTATAACAGGAGTCGGATTCGTTATGAATAGGAAGGTAGGGCAGGGAGTGTGTTACTGTCAAAATTAGGTAAAAAAAATGAGTGTTAAACCTTGTGGGACTTAACTGCTAAGGTCATCAGCCCCTAAGCCTACACACTACTTAACCTAAATTATCCTAAGGACAAACACACACACCCATGCTCGAGGGAGGACTCGAACCTCCACCGGGACCAGCCGCACGGTTCATGACTGCAGCGCCTTAGACCGCTCGGATACAAAATTGGGTGGTAAAGTTGTTCTCACCAGAATCGACAGCAAGACAACACCGACAACTATAGTTCAGGTATACACACCGACGTCGAAGGCTGAAGATGAAGAGAGAGAGAAATTACATGAAGATGATGAAAGAATGTCTTAGTACGTAAAGGGAGATGAGAATCTGTTATCATGGGGTACCCCAACGCTGTTGTAGAGGACGGAGTAGAAGAAAAGGTTACACGAGCATATGGGCCTGGGACAATGAATGAGAGAGGAGAAAGACTAATTGATTTCTGCAGTTAGTAATAGCGAATACTCAGTTCATGAATCACAAGAATAGGAGGTATACTTGGAAAAGACCGGCTGATACGGGAAGGTATCAGATTACATCATGGTCAAACAGGGATTCCGAAATCAGATACTAGATCGTAAGGCGTACCCAGGAGCAGATATAGACTCAGATAACAATATACACTCCTGGAAATTGAAATAAGAACACCGTGAATTCATTGTTGCAGGAAGGGGAAACTTTATTGACACATTCCTGGGGTCAGATACATAACATGATCACACTGACAGAGCCACAGGCACATAGACACAGGCAACAGAGCATGCACAATGTCGGCACTAGTACAGTGTATATCCACCTTTCGCAGCAATGCAGGCTGCTATTCTCCCATGGAGACGATCGTAGAGATGCTGGATGTAGTCCTGTGGAACGGCTTGCCATGCCATTTCCACCTGGCGCCTCAGTTGGACCAGCGTTCGTGCTGGACGTGCAGACCGCGTGAGACGACGCTTCATCCAGTCCCAAACATGCTCAATGGGGGACAGATCTGGAGATCTTGCTGGCCAGGGTAGTTGACTTACACTTTCTAGAGCACGTTGGGTGGCACGGGATACATGCGGACGTGCATTGTCCTGTTGGAACAGCAAGTTCCCTTGCCGGTCTAGGAATGGTAGAACGATGGGTTCGATGACGGTTTGGATGTACCGTGCACTATTCAGTGTCCCCTCGACGATCACCAGTGGTGTACGGCCAGTGTAGGAGATCGCTCCCCACACCATGATGCCGGGTGTTGGCCCTGTGTGCCTCGGTCGTATGCAGTCCTGATTGTGGCGCTCACCTGCACGGCGCCAAACACGCATACGACCATCATTGGCACCAAGGCAGAAGCGACTCTCATCGCTGAAGACGACACATCTCCATTCGTCCCTCCATTCACGCCTGTAGCGACACCACTGGAGGCGGGCTGCACGATGTTGGGGCGTGAGTGGAAGACGGCCTAACGGTGTGCGGGACCGTAGCCCAGCTTCATGGAGACGGTTGCGAATGGTCCTCACCGATACCCCAGGAGCAACAGTGTCCCTAATTTGCTGGGAAGTGGCGGTGCGGTCCCCTACGGCACTGCGTAGGATCCTACGGTCTTGGCGTGCATCCGTGTGTCGCTGCGGTCCGGTCCCAGGTCGACGGGCACGTGCACCTTCCGCCGACCACTGGCGACAACATCGATGTACTGTGGAGACCTCACGCCCCACGTGTTGAGCAATTCGGCGGTACGTCCACCCGGCCTCCCGCATGCCCACTATACGCCCTCGCTCAAAGTCCGTCAACTGCACATACGGTTCACGTCCACGCTGTCGCAGCATGCTACCAGTGTTAAAGACTGCGATGAAGCTCCGTATGCCACGGCAAACTGGCTGACACTGACGGCGGCGGTGCACAAATGCTGCGCAGCTAGCGCCATTCGACGGCCAACACCGCGGTTCCTGGTGTGTCCGCTGTGCCGTGCGTGTGATCATTGCTTGTACAGCCCTCTCGCAGTGTCCGGAGCAAGTATGGTGGGTCTAACACACCGGTGTCAATGTGTTCTTTTTTCCATTTCCAGGAGTGTAGTAGTGATGAAGTTTAAGACATTAGCCAGGAGAAATCAAAAAAGTGGGATACGGAAGTACTAATGAACAACGAGATCCGCTTGAAGTTCTCTAAGTCTATAGCTACAGCAATAAAGAATAGCTCAGAAGGCAGTACAGTTGAAGGGGAATGGACATCTCTAGATACCGCCATCACCAATGTCGGGAAGAAACCTAGATATAAAGAAGGTAACTGTGAAGAAACCATGGGTAACTGAAGAATTACTTCAGTTGATCGATGAAAAGAGGAAGTACAAAATGTTCCTGGAAACTCATGAATACAGAAATGCAAGTGGCTGAGGAATGAAATAAATAGGAAGTGCAGGGAAGCTAAGAAGAGATGGCCACAGGAAAAATGTGAAGAAATGATTGTCGGAAGGTCAGACTCAGCATACAGGAAAGTCAAGACAAGCTTCCGTGACATTTAAAGTAAGGGTGATAACATTAGTAGTGCAACAGGAACTCCACTGTTAAATGCAGAGGAGAGCGGATATGTGGAAATAATCCATTAAAAGCCTCTATGAGCAGGAAGATTTGTCTGGTGTGGTAGAAGAAGAAACAGGAGTCGATCTAGAAGAGATAGAGAATAGAGTATTAGAATCAGAATTTAAGGAGCTGTGGAGGACTTTAGATCAAATAAGGCAGAAGGCACAGATAACATTCCATCAGAGTTTCTAATATCATTGAGGTTAGTGGCAACAAAATGAGTATTCACGCTGGTGTGTTGAATGTATGAGTCTGGCGACACACCATCTGGTTTTCGGAGAAACGTCTTCCACACAGTTCCGAAGACTCCAAGAGCTGACAAGTGCGAAAACTATCGCACAATCAGCTTAACGGTTCATGCATCCAAGATGCTGTCAACTATAATACACAGATAATAGAAAAGAAAGCTGAGGATGTGTTCGATGACTATCAGGTTGGGTTTCGAAAAGATAAAGGCGCCAGGGACGCAATTCTGACGTTGCGGCTGGTAATTTATATAGATGATATGCCCTCTCGTATTGCGAGTAACTCTAAAATATTTCTGTTTGCTGATGACACTAGCTTGGTAGTAAAGGATGTTGTGTGCAACATTCGCTCGGATTCAAATAGTGCATTTCATGACGTAAATTCATGATTTGTAGAAGATGAACTAAAGCTAATACAGTTTTTACAGTTTGTAAAACAAAATTCAACAATACCTAACGTTTTAAAGTCACGAAATGGGCATATGATTAGTGAAACTGAATAGTTCAAAGTTCTAGGTGTTAAGATAGATAGTAAACTTCCGTGGAAAGCCCACGTTCAGGATCTTGTTCAAAGAGTTAATGGTGCCATCTTTACTATTCTGAGTGATCGGCCGGTGTGGCCGAGCGGTTTTAGGCGCTTCAGTCTGGAACCACGCGACCGCAACGGCCGCAGGTTCGAATCCTGCCTCGGGCATGGATGTGTGTGATGTCCTTAGGTTAGTTAGGTTTAAGTAGTTCTAAGTTCTAGGGGACTGATGACCTTAACTGTTAAGTCCCATGGTGCTCAGAGCCATTTTTGATCTGAGTGATCGTTCGACAGGAAAATTAGTCTACTTAGCTGATTTTAATTCGCTTATGTCGTATGGTATTATATTTTGGCGTAACTCTTCTAAAAAGGTATGTTTGAGTCAGAAACTGGCGGTTCGGGCAATAAGTGGTATAAGTTCACGAACCTCTTGTCGACCCCTCTTCACGAGTCTGGGTATTTTGACATTGGCCTCTCAATTTATTTATTCCTTGGTGTCATTTCTTGTTAACAATATTAGCTTATTCCCAAGGATAAGCAGCTTTCACTCACTTAATACTAGGCAGAAATCAAACCTGCATTAGGATCAGATTTCATTGTGCAGAAAGGTGTGCAGTATACTGCTGCATCCATTTTCAATAAGCTACCTCTAGAATTCTAAATTCTTAGCAGTAATCCACGCACTTTCTAATCCAAACTGAAGAGATTCCTCATGGGTCACTCCTATTCCGTCGAGGAGTTGCTTCAAAAATTAAGCTGATTCTTGTTGTATTGTTGACAGCTTTTACTTAACCTTATGACGTTACTTTTTTCGGATTCGTAAATATATTATTTTTATCTGTTATTACTTTTACGTTTAATTGCTCCTCAATTTGGTCCTACGGAACTAGACGTGGAAATAAAAAAAAAAAAAAAAATAAAATAACTGAAGAAGTGTCAGTACACGTTGATAGGCTTTTTCGACCTGGAAAAAGTGTTCGACAATGTAAAATGTTGCAGGGGTAAGCTGTAGGGAGAGACGGGTAATATACAATACGTGCAGGAGCCAGGAGGGAATAATAAGAGTGGTCGACCAAGAACAAAATTTTCAGTTTAAAAAGGGTGTAAGACAGGGATGTGATCTTTCGCCACTTCTGTTCAATCTGTGCATCGAAGAAGCAGTGATAGAAAAAAAGAAAGGTTCGGAAGCGGTATTAAGATTCAAGGTGAAAGAATATCAGTAATACGATTCGCTGATGACATTGCTGTCCTGAGTGAAAGTGAAGAAGTATTACATGATCTGCTGAACGGAATGGGTACAACATATGGACTGAGAGTAAATCGAAGAAAGACGGAAGTAACGAGAAGTAGCAGAAATGAGAACAGCGAGAAACTTAACATCAGGATTGATGGTCACGAAGTAGAAGTAGTTAAGCAATTCAGATAACTAGGCAGTAAAGTAGCCAATGACGGACAGAGCAAGGAGGACAACAAAATCAGACTAGTATTGGCAAAAAGGGCATTTCTGGCCAAGAGAAATCTACTATTATCCAACATAGGCCTTAATTTGAGGAAGAAAATACTGAGAATGTACGTCTGGAATACAGCACTGTATGATAGTGAAACATGTGGGAAAACCGGAACAGAAGAGAATCGAAGCATTTGAGATGTGGTGCTACAGACGAATGTTGAAAATTAGGTGGTCTGATGAGGTGGGGAATGAGGAGGCATTGTAGAGAATCGGAGAGAAAAGAATATGTGGAAAACATTGATAAGTAGAAACTTTGGATATTTGAGGTAAAGTCTTATGGGACCAAACTGCTGTGGTCATCGGTCCCTACGCCTACACACTACTAAATCTTACTTAAACTCACTTACGCTATGGACAACACACACACCCATGCCCGAGGGAGGACTCGAACCTCCGATGGGAGGAGCCGCATGGACCGTGACAAGACGGCTTGAGCACGTGGCTTCCCCGCGCGGGGGTAAGTAGAAGGGGCGGGATGATAGGACATCTTTTAACGCATCAGGGAATGACATCCTTGGTACTAGAGGGAGCTGTAGAGGGCAAAAATTGCAGAGGAAGACATAGACTGGAATACACCCAGAAAAGAATTGAGGGCGTAGGTTGCAAGTGCTACTCTGAGATGAAAAGGTTGACGCAGGAGAGGAGAGGAGTAGGTGGCGAGCAGCATCAAAACTGTCAGAAGACTGATGCTCCCCCACCCCTTCTCCAAACACATCTATGTAATAAGAGCATTTTCCTTTTTTTGGATATTATTAAACAATGATGAAGATTTATCTCGCGCTTGTTCATCACAAACACTCTACTTTTGCGGCTTATATCTTTCTTGTTAAAAAGGGACATCCCGCGTAAAGACTGATCTCCCTGAGATCAGGGTTGAGTAGATCAATGTTTAATCTAGCAAGATGGTGCCACAGTACAGAACACAATGTTGAGATGTCCAGGCAATCCAGCACATGTTTCAGTTTCCAGACCCCTGTATTGCAGAAGACCACCATCAAGCGACAGAAAATGGACTGGAAGTGGCCAAATTCTGGCCAAAGACTATAGACATGTTAATTGTGCACCTATGTACATTTCTGAAAGGAGGAGAAAAAGAATACAATGGTTCACTAAATTATGGACGTAGACGTACCGATCATCGCGTGAAATTTCCATCACATGCTAGTATTTTGCCATCGTTCTTCTGGCAGTTATTCAATTATGTTCAAAGTGATGCTGCAGCAACAAAAATGGGTTGGAAAGGATCTTAACAAGCCTGAAAAGAACTTACAGTAAGTGTCAAAAATTATGTACAACTCGCCAAACTGCACGTTCGGTAAACTGTTTCTAGTACCATATTTACTCTTCTGAGATGCAAATCATTATCAAGCCGTTTCCGCGAAATTGCGAGCTATGAGAAAATTATCCAGAAAACATGAAACCAAACGATTTTGTGTTAACCTTATGTTATGCTTACTTATTTCTTGTCTATATGTGCCAAAGTATACAAATGTTCCGAGGTATGTAAGTATCAGAACTTTACTGATCTATATATGACTCGTTTTATATAAGCATCAAACCTGCTGTAGCAGGAAGAAGAAGGGAATCAGCGGGAAAATGTTCCTGTCGGAGCACAAAAGACGAATATTTTCCTCTTTTAAAAATTATGTCAAGAAAGTAGTGAACCAATTGCCTCGGTCCTCATTCCGTCTTTCTTCCCAAAAATTTTATCACTGGAATATTTTCGAGATTTTTTGTTCTGAAACACAGTAGCAGAGGGACGATGACGGTGGAGGAGAGAGGAGCCAGGGCAGGTGGGAGATAAGGAGAGGAGGTAGTGACTGTGGGAGAGAATAAATGGTACTGAAAGAGAGGGAGAGATGGATGAAGACAATAGCAGTGCTAGCCACGGTAGGTGGACATATTGATGGTCATTGAGTGGCAGTGGCAATAAAAGAGAAAGTGAGATTGATGGAGACAGAAGCAGTGGGAGGAACAGAAAGGACACTGTTGAATTGAAAAAGAGAGATGACTGGAGACCATACATAGGTTTGGAAGATCTGGAACCACCCACACTGGTAGGTAAATGTATAGGGAAGGACGCATTTTGGACCGAAATTTTAAACATATGTGTATGGTGGTAAAAATAAGTTAGACGCCCCAGAATTTTTGAGGAGCGGACGTATGGCGGAAACATTGGCAGTGGGAAAGAAAGACAAAAGGAGACAGTGTAAGTGAGAGAGCAGGCAGCGGCAGTTGTATATACTGTGTATTCAGGAGTGAGTGTAAATGAGAGAAAGGAGACCGTGACAGTGTGAGACAAAGGCAGAAAGAGCCAATGTAACTAAGATGGAGACATTGTCAACGGAAGAGAAAGAAAGAAGTGTCAAAAGTGGCAGCAAAGGAGATGAGCTACATCATGTCTGCCAATCTTCAAATCGGAGGCCCGTTGACGGGGTGGTGGGGGGGTGGGGAGGAAAGGGGGGGGGGGGGAGGTCTCCGCTTCTGTAAATTTTCCCCAATCTCCCAATACCCAAGTCTTACAAAAAGTGCCTAATGCGCTCCCTATCCCCTTCCCATGTGTTAGAGATTCCTGATCTTAAGGAATATGCAGGCGGAACTACAAAGGCAGACTGGATAAAAGGGTTTACAATGTTCTGTGTTAAAACAACTGAATATGTGTGCATCCCAAAATTTTTGGTGAAGAGGGTGGATTTAGGATTTAGGCAGAGGGTTTCCCTCTCTTGCGTCAAGGTCTGTTAAAGACAAAATAACATATCCCTTTTTTCGTTCTCTGACAGGAGCAGTTTTCCGCTTGTGATTTTGTGTTTTCTTGTATTTAGAAGGCCTTACTGATTAATCCTTTGCATTCTAGTCAAATAATTAATATTATTCAGAGTCAGTAATCAACTACAGAGAAATTCAATATAAATTATCAGTCAGATCTGCTTAAATATTTATTATCAGTCAGATGTGCTTCCACGGTACTTTCTGTCAGATGTAATTGAATATTCCATATTAGTCAGAGAAAGCTTTCAACTTAGAATACAATGCTCTACTTATATAACTTCCAATTTCGAGCATATCTTTAAGTGTTATTAGGCTTTTGTACATCCCACTACAGTGCATTTCTTTATATTGTTTTTACTGTACGATTAGACTCTAATTCCCCTTGAAAAGATTTTAATGGATTTCGTTTGTCACTTTTCTCCTCAAACCGGCTAAAAGAGTTCCGTTTTTTGCCATTGACTATGGCAATATGAAGAGTTATAATATAATCATCATATATGTTGTTTATTGTTGTGGTCTTCAGTCCTGAGACTGGTTTGATGCTGCTCTCCATGCTACTCTATGCTATCCAAGTTTCTTCATCTCCCAGTACTTACTGCAACTTACATCCTTCTGAATCTGCTTAGTGTATTAATCTCTTGGTCTCCCTCTACGATTTTTACCCTCCACGCTGCCATCCAATGCTAAATTTGTGATCCCCTGATGCCTCAGAACATGTCCTACCAACCGGTCCCTTCTTCTTGTCAAGTTGTGCCACAAACTCCTCTTCTCCCCAATTCTATTCAATACCTCCACATCAGTTATGTGATCTACCCTTCTAATCTTCAGCATTCTTCTGTAGCACTACATTTCGAAAGCTACTATTCTCTTCTTGTCCAAACAATTTATCGTCTATGTTTCACTTCCATACACGGCTACACTCCATACAAATACTTTCAGAAACGACTTCCTGACACTTAAATCTATACTCGAATTTAAGAAATTTCTCTGCTTCAGAAACACTTTCCTTCCCATTGCTAGTCTACATTTTGTATCCTCTCTACATCGACCATCATCAGCTATTTTGCTCCCCAAATAGCAAAACTCCTTTACTACTTTAAGTGTCTCATTCCTAATGTAATTCCCTCAGCATCACCCGACTTAATTCGACAACATTCCATTATCCTCGTTTTGCTTTTGTTGATGTTCATCTTATATCCTCCTTTCAAGACACTGTCCATTCCGTTCAACTGCTCTCCCAAGTCCTTTGCTGTCTCTGACGGAATTAAACTGTCATCGGCGAACCCCAAAGTTTCTGTTTCTTCTCCATGGATTTTAGTACCTACACCAAATTTTTCTTTTGTTTCCTTTACTGCTTCCTCAATATACAGATTGAATAACATAGGGGAGAGGTTACAACCCTGTCTCACTCCCTCCCCAACCACTGCTTCCCTTTCGTGCCCCTCGCCTCTTATAACTGCCATCTGGTTTCTGTACAAATTGTAAATAGACTTTCGCTCCCTGTATTTTACCCTGCCACCTTTAGAATTTAAAAGAGTGTATTCCAGGCGACATTGTCAAAAGCTTTCTCTAAGCCTACAAATGCTAGAAACGTAGGTTTGCCTTTCCTTAATCTTTCTTCTAAGATAAGTTGTAAGGTCAGTATTGCCTCACGTGTTCCAACATTTCTACAGAATCCAAACTGATCTTCCCCGAGGTCGGCTTCTACCAGTTTTTCAATTCGTCTGTAAAGAATTCGTGATAGTATTTTGCAGCTGTGACTTATTAAACTGATAGTTCAGTAATTTTCACATCTGTCAACACCTGCTTTCTTTGGGATTGGAATTATTATATTCTTCTTGAAGCCTGAGGGTATTTCACCTGTCTCATACATCTTGCTCACCAGATGGTAGAGTTTTGACAGGAGTCGCTCTCACAAGGCCGTCAGTAGTTCTAATGGAATGTTGTCTACTCCTGGGGCCTTGTTTCGACTCAGGTCCCTCAGTGCTCTGTCAAATTCTTCACACTGTAATGTATCTCTCATTTCATCTTCATCTACATCCTCTTCTATTTCTATAATATTGTCCTCAAGTACATCGCCCTCGTATAGACCCTCTATATACTACTTCCACCTTTCTGCTTTCCCTTCTTTGATTAGAACTGGGTTTCCATCAAAGCTCTTGATATTCATACAAGTGGCTCTCTTTTCTCCAAAGGTCTCTTTAATTTTCCTGTAGGCAGTATCTATCTTGCCCCTAGTGAGATAAGCCTCTACATCCTTACATTTGTCCTCTAGCCATCCCTGCTTAGCCATTTTGTACTTTCTGTCGATCTCATTTTTGAGACGTTTGTATTCCTTTTTGCCTGTTTCATTTACTACATTTTTATATTTTCTCCTTTCATCAATTAAATTCAATATTTCTCCTGTTACCCAAGAATTTTTACTAGCCTTCGTCTTTTTACCCACTTGATCCTCTGCTACCTTCACTACTTCATCCCTCAGTGCTACCCATTCCTGCTCTGCAGAATTTTTTCCCCCATTCCTGTCAATTGTTTCCTTATGATCTCCATGAAACCCTGTACAACCTCTGGTTTAGTCAGTTTATTCAGGTCCCATCTCCTTAAATTCCCACCTTTTTGCAGTTTCTTCAGTTTTAATATACAGTTCATAACCAACAGATTGTGGTCAGAGTCCACATTTGCCCCTGGAAATGTCTTACAATTTAAAACCTGATTCTTAAATCTGTCTTATCATTATATAATCTATCTGATACCTACTAGTATCTCCAGGATTCTTCCAGGTATACAACCTTCTTTCATAATTCTTGAGCAAAATTCTTGAGCAAAATTCTACCAGGCGGCTTCCTCTTTCATTTCTTACCCCCAATCCATATTCACCTATTATGTTTCCTTCTCTCCCTTTTCCTACTCGCGAATTCCACTCACCCACGACTATTAAATTTTCGTCTCTGTTCACTACCTGAATAATTTCTTTTATTTCATGATACATTTCATCAATTCTTCATCATGTGCAGAGCAAGTTGGCATATAAACTTGTACTACTGTAGTAGGCATGAGCTTCGTGTCTATCTTAGGCACAATAATGCGTTCACTATGCTGTTTGTAGTAGCTTATCCGCACTACTATTTCTTTTTATTCATTATTAAACCTACTCCTGCATTACCTCTATGTCATTTTGTATTTATAACCCCGTATTCACCTGACCAAAAGTCTTGTTCCTCCTGCCACCGAACTTCACTAACTCCCACTATATCTAACTTTAACCTATCCATTTCCGTTTTTAAATTTTCTAACCTACCTGCCCGATTAAGGGATCTGAAATTCCACGCTCCGATCCGTAGAGCGCCAGTTTTCTTTCTACTGATAACAACGTCCTCCTGAGTAGTCCCCGCCCGGAGATCCGAATGGGGGACTATTTTACCTCCGGAATATTTTACCAAAGAGGACGCCATCCATCACTTAACCATACAGTGAAGCTGCATGCCCTCGGGAAAAATTACGGCTGTAGTTTCCCCTTGCTTTCAGCCGTTCGCAGTACCAGCTCAGCAAGGCCGTTGTGGTTAGTTTTACAAGGGCAGATCAGTCAATCATCCAGACTGTTGCCCCTGCAACTACTGAAAAGGCTGCTGCCCCTCTTCAGGAACCACACGTTTGTCTGGCCTCTCAACAGATACCCCTCCGTTGTGGTTGCACCTACGGTACGGCCATCTGAATGGCTGAGGCACGCAAGTCTCCCCACCAACGGCAAGGGCCATGGTTCATGGGGGGGGGGGGGGGGGGGAGGGGTTTGATCAAATATGTGTAACAAATACACGACTCTCTATAAATTACATAACGGGTTTCGTTTGGTTTTTCATAGGCAAATGAAGAGTGAGAAATGGGTAAATGTGGTAAGTAATTGAAAAGAGTGTTGTCTAGTTTTTCAGAAGAAGAGTATATTTTGTTTGAAGTAAACAAGGTAATTAAAAAAATTAATGATTTGATGAACAAATTTTGTCTAAAATTTCACTGCCAAAGCGAGAGATGAAAACAAACGAACATGGTACAGTTGACTAGCGGGAGGTTCAGCTTTGAAAAAAAAAAAATTTGATTGAAAATAATCCCGGTCATAATAAAGAATTAATTAGCTATTTGAGCCAAAACTATCAAAGCCAAACTAACAATAATAATGAGAAATGGAGGAATTATGTATTAAACTGACCACCGTAACGCCTAGTTTTCCATACAGACATTTAAGTTGCTGAAGGAAGTCTTTTATTTAAGAGAAGCTTAATTAGTGATTTGAGGGGAAGTTTAAAAAATACAATTACGTAATTTCGAACACTATTCATGTTTGCTTCAAATATTTATATAATATATTTTATGTCATACCTTTAGACATATGGTTTGATCAAAGCACTTCACCTCGTATTTTTTCAAAATCAGTCACACGTACAAAATTAAAATTTTACGGTGAACGATTTTTTTCTGGTCGGGACACATGGAGCATATGAGGTCATCACAAAGTTTTAACAGTAAAAATCTCCCATAATACGTGTTAGTTATAAGCCCAACAAAAAATGTGCTATAGGCACGACAGTTTATTTGAATAATGTGCAATATATGGTCTGACTCCGTAGCTCAGTGGTCAGTGCTTGTGACTGCTGCGTAGACACTGTTTCGATCCCAGCGATGCCAGGTATTTTTCATTGTCGAGAGTGCTGTAGCACCATGTTTTCACTCTCGTGATGAACATTGCGCAGTGACTTCGACGTCTAGGAAGATGGCAGTTGTCAGGAAAACTTTGTGCTGACCCCAAGTGCTTTTCTACCGCATGCGAATGACGTCGTTGTCAGAGAATGACACGGCTTTTCGTTACGAGTATTACTATATTTTGACTTACTTGCAGTATACATTCCTTGCTTATCTTCAGTAATTAATGTTAGTGATAAAAATTCTCTCAAGCTTCCAGCTGTGGCAAGTGGAATGAGCAGCAGTGACGTTACAGGTGGTAGCTTCGCTATACAGGGCATTCAGAAATCCTCGTTACAGATTTCTAGGACTTGTAGAGGGAAGTGATTACATAGTATTTCCAATAGGAGCCCATGCCCCAAATTTTACTGTTTCCGTTCTACTACGGTTTCAAGTAAGACGCGTAACGCGTCCACGTGTGCTGAGGGAAAGAGAAAAGTCACAGAGTTGCTTGTCCTGGCATGTAACAGGGTAGACACGATCACGCAAATATACTTATGTTCAGGAAAATCAGAACGCTTTGAACGACTAGAGATAGAACGTTGGTATTCACAGCACATTTACCCTGATATATTCTGCAGAAATGATTACCGTTTCAGTAACCTGTTGCCTAGCAGGCACAGTAACCTCCATGGGCCCAGTATAACTTGTTCCATGATTGAAGGCATCGATGCGCACTCGGCGCCGATGGCGTCCTGTGGTATAGCCGTCCATACTGCATTCACCTGTGGTGGTTGCATTGGGTCACACCGCTGCACCCGTGGTTTCACCACATCCTACACATTTTCGTTTGGAGACAAGAATGGCGATGTGGCGAGCCAGGGGAAGAGACTGAAATCCTGTGACACTATTAGGGTACGTCTGGATCCAGCAACGTGTGGTCGTGCATTGTCTTGCTCAAAAATAGCGTCTGGGATCCTGTGCAGGACTGGTGTGGTACGGCTCACAGAATGTCACTCACGTGGGTCACATTGATCACATTGCCATGGATTCGCTTACACTGTGATTTGTGGTTGTACCAAATTGCATCCTAAAACATAAGGCCTTGAGCTGGGGCTATGTGTCGTACGCGATTGCGGTGACTGTGACGGTGGGCCCCCTTTCTGCAGCGAATGAAAATGCGGCCATCAATTCCAATCAAAACAGGAGTTGGATTCGTCCGAAAATACTGTCCGATGCCATTCCTGTCCGCAATGACGTCGTTACACAAGCCATTGTCGTCTAGAATGTTTCTACGCATTTTTCAAAGGTAGGCGGAGAAGTGGACGACGAGCACGTTACTCTTGTCGTAATAAAAGGCTAAGGACTGTCACGTTTAATAATGTATGATGTGTTACTCTGTTCCACTGTTGCGACAGAGTTGATCAGGACGCAGATTTGTCCTGCAATTCCATTCGGATGAGATATCGATCTTCTAGGGGATGGTGTGGTTGGTGCGGCTCGGCCCACTTCGTGTTGTTCTACGGCCTTCCGTGAACCATTATGCACGCACGTGTTCTACTGCCAAAACACTTTCCCCACACACGCAGCAATTTTGCGGATGGAACCGTCACATTCTCTCATCTCAATAACGCGCCTACTTTCAAACCGACTGACTGGACGGTACGGTTCGCACATACCTCTGCGAGGCATCCCGCACGCCTGCTCAAGTCACACTGATCCATTACCTTCGCCTTATAGCGACCATGAGACCCGCAGGCACATTTTGTCGGCAGATGGTACTACGCCGCTATATCGATGTTTAACTTAAACCCGCTGGCCAACGTGCTTCAAATGCCAATCATTTCTGGACAACATATTAATGTACATGTCCTGTGAATGTGAACGTCCTATCTCAAGTTGTTTAAGGAGTTCTGTTTTTTTTCTGAACATGAGTGTAAAACGCCTGTAACAAAGTTGTCTTCGCCGCATCAAGCCGCTGTTATAATGTATCATTACTGTTCTCTACGTACAGTGTGCTGGGTTCTTATTTGTTTTGGAATGATGTAAACATGTCATGTCTAAGTGTTGATACAAATAAATGTTGTTAAGTGATAAAGGGACGTTTCGTTATGTTTACTTTCGATTTTTGTTACCCAATAACTGTACTGCGTCACGCCTCATTTAATTCCTCAGGCGTAAGTAAGCATAAGTGTACAGTTAAACATCTGAGTTTAAACAGTTGTAGAACGGAAATGATAAGTTCTTGGACATGGGTTCCTACTCAAAATATTACATACTGACGCCCCTCTACAAGTTCCAGGAGTTTGTAACGAGAATTTCCGAACAACATGTTTACAGACGACAGCAACAGCCATAAGACGGTCACCCCTTTACAGTGTCCCAGGAGCTCTCGGCCACAAGTTCTTGGGTATTAAATTACTTGCTGCGGCTGGAAGCTCAAGAGAATTTTATCAGTATATATCATTATGGAACAATGCAATCGTGTACAAGTATTGTTAGTAATTGAAGTAACGTCACAAGCGTGATCCAGATTTCCTCACTGAAGAAATGTTTACGTCTCTGAAAACAATCAGACTGTTCACGCCTGCAACACCCACTGAAGTTTCGATTCTCTTCCTAAGCAAAATATTTTTGTTTGTGATATGCTTTAATATACAACATGTTACCATTTCCAACATACATCGTTGTAGTAATGGTGGAAAGCTGGCATAAAGGAAACTGGAGATAAGAAAGGACACATTTATTTGAGCATCAAAAATATACACACCTCTGTAACACAAAGAGCTAATTAGTTTTCGCTGTAGTACAATCTGATATATTTCTAGTTCAATTCTTTACAGACAAAATGCTGACTCCAATAATATTTTAGAAAGTCTCTACAGTTCTACAACATTCAGTTATCACACTACAAGTTACGTAAGCGATCAGGTACTAGACACAGAAACACCAAAAGCATTTGAGATTCACCTCCCGACTGCCTGTCCTTAAATTTATGTTCACTTTGCACATTCACCTACGCACACACGAATACAGAACCATTTTCACATTAACAGTTTTCTTAAAACGCCACGTCCGTTTGGGCTAGACGCTTTCCGACATTTCATTCCTTACGTCAGTTACGAGGTGTGATTACCGTACAAGATTAAGCACGCTCATAGAAAATTATTTAGATGTTTCACTGTCGCATATGCTGCCACAACTGTAGGCAGTCTCATGTTATCTCAGTTCATTAGCGTGCACAATATTCACTTTATTCATATGCGTCACATGATGATTTCATTAGACATTCCGCCATGTACCAGCCCTGTAGTGCACCATAATTTTCATTACAACTAATTATGTGGTCGTAAGTCTAAAATCATTTGTGTTATAGTAATACCATAGTAGTGGACACTTTGAAGACCTTACAGCGGAAAAACCGAAGGTACATAAACGTTCGTATTCATACTTGATGATCAACACCAGAAACAATATCTTCCTTCATTCTCCTGCGCGAAGGTACATGTTGAGCTATTCATAGTTCTAAAATTGTGTTACGGTTCACCTTTAAACATGAATCATTTTAAATTCCAAAACATCATCTGGGATCTGGTAGAACTTTACCTAACGGAATATTGCGCATGATACACCTGTATATCTGATGAAAATCAAATCAAAATGGCTATTCAAATGTTATAATTTGACTTTCATGTCACATAAAAATAATTAATGGTATGAAAGACTTTTGTCACGTAACTTCCCAGATCGACATACCCTAGATGGCGAGGTAGTATGTCTCGCAACAGGTAGCATACCAACCCATCTACATTTGCATATCACGAGTCTTTTAAACGTATCATTCTTAAAAATGTGCAGCAGGGAATACAGAACTCTAGCTAATTATTTCCGCAGTATTTTTACTAATAGTTTCAAGGACCAACGGTACAAAATATTTAAGTACGGTTAGTGGAAGAAATAAGATACGTCAAACGTAGTGTTGCATGGAAGACATGAAGAGCTGTAAAAGATGCATACGGAAATGAAAATGTTCTTTTTTAGGACTCTGAAGAACATATTCGTACTACAACTGCCGAAAGTAAGATTCAGTTAACAGAAAGGTAGATAATAGCTAAACGAAAAGGTTTATTTAGTTATAGAATACCATGGATTTGCGACATTACTGTGTCCGTTTAACATGTCGACTACATCCACTGCTCTGCAAATGATATCCTGCGCGGTTCTCTGAAGTCCGTTGCCACCAAATACATCTAACAGTATTACAGCGGTACATAGTCCCCATAACCTCTAATGTAGCGGACGATATTTTTGAGGCATATTTCATTTAAAGGACGAGTGACTGGAAACAAGGGGACAAAAAGAAGAACCTGGTACTAGCATAGCATAGGCCTTTAGATCTACTTGGGGGAGGGGAGATATTGCGTAGTTTGTAGCACTCGCTTATGCCAGTCTGAGGCGCAGATTTTTTTGCAACCTGCTGACCTACCAAGCTATAGTTAATTTACAACCCACTTCAACAAGAAGTGTTTTATTTTTAAATTTTGAGCTCATCTGCTCTCTTCTTCAGCAGATGAAAAGACAAATGTGTTGCGACGCTTAAATATCTCTGAAGTGTCTGATTTCGTTTCTGAATTATTACTGGTGGCACTTAAATATGGTATGCGGACGAGTTTTTCAGTGATCAGCGAGATCACTCTGTTGATAACATTTTAGACTCCCCTCTAGTCACACAACAAGGTGTAAAACTGGAACTTGTTTTCCAATTTGAAAATGTAGGCTGAATGGCGTTACTGATACTGAAAATGGGAGGGAATGAAACCGATTGGAAGTGAACCTGCCTCTTACACTACTTATAACTTTCACTTTAACGAGATTCGCCTCTTAGCGTCTTAGCAAGGACGATGATATTCGTGTTGCTGGAGGTAACGATTCACCATCAGCAGCAATAAAAAGTGTGTACTGTCACTAACCACTTTGTAAATTTTTCGCTGTTCTGCAAGTTACTTATTTTTGTAAATGAGGTTATGTACAGTACAACAACGCAGCTCGATTTCCATTAACTTTTTTTCTCGAATGTTTAGTTAACGGGTCCCTCTTAAGAATGTGAGCAGTATGTTACAAAGTCTTTCATGATATCAAATTATTTGTGGAAGTTAAGCTGGTGAGCGACTGGCTCTTCTAGTCACCATTAGTCTCCGAATATTCCCTCGAACCGTCCATTATAAATATCAAGACAGTCAAATTTACTGGTAAAGCTGCCTAGAGGAATCAATCACTAACTAAGATTTTTTTTCTTTTAGAGTAAAAAATGCATAGTGGAACTGTAATCGATAACAATATTCAGTTTTACATACATGTAATACTGCAGTGTCAAGTTTACCCCCGTCGTTCAGCAAATGCTTCGTGTAGTCACACTCCGTCAGATAGTGGACCTTGCTATTTTACGACAAAAGCTTCCTAACACTTCTTGGGGACGTCCGACCTTGCTACAGCAATACACTAGCCCACACAAGTCCACACGTGAAAGGAAATTTTCACTGCGGTGGAGCCTTTTGCGAGGTGGCTGAGGAACGCCGGTAGTCTTAGACGAACGTCTGCGGGGATTGTTTCTCAACACAGTCACACTATGTCGTCTCGTGCGCTGCTGGTAGTCAGCTGCTAGGGGCAGCACAGTGGCGGGTGACGTCACAGGTGGCTGGCGGCGACGGCGGCTGCGGGGTCGCCCGCGGTGACGCGCAGCACGGCGCCGGCCGAGTATCGCGGCCGTTCCGACGGCGGGGGTCATCCGGCGCCGCCGCCGCATCCGACGCCGACGCCGACGCCAGGGGCTGTGGCCGGCGCCTCACACCTTGTCCTCCCCCGCCACCGGCCCGTAGGTCGATCTCACAAGCTGCCAACAGCCAGACACCGGGCACAGTACATAACCGCAACCAAGAGCGAGCTCGGCACTAAGCTACGGCACTATTTTCTAGCAAGGGATACCTTTGACCTCGAATGCTCCGAACTGCACGAAGCCGTGCATAGACTTACAATCGATCACAACAGTAGACTGTCTCATTTCCACGCAGAACTGTGCAGGTGTCTGTTAGCGCCATCAGACTGTGGTGTGTTGTAGCTGCATTAACAAGTGCTCGGTTTGTGTGAACAGTTTAGCCGCAGTACGAATGTGCTTCTTGGAGTGGTCGAGTCCAGGCAACAGTGTAAACTGTGTACTGTGATGTCTTCGAGAAAATTAATCCTACGAATGTGGTCCAAATACGAGGGACAAAGTTGCGATGTGATTAATGTGGAAGTAAAATCGGGGTCGAGGATGAAGTTGGCGGAAATATAACATAATAATTCAGAAATGGGGGACTATAGAGAAGTCTACTGCTATAAGAAAAGCCTTATTTTGAGGCAGGAATTTCTGATTGATTGATTGATTTTGGGGAGGGGAAGAAATTTCTGAGAACGCGCATTTGCAACATGTTTCAGTGAAACATGGACTATGGGAAAACCGGAACAGAAGATAATCGAATTGAGATGTGGCCCTACAGACGAATGTTGAAAATTAGGTGGACTATAGGGCATGAAATAAGAAGGTTCTGTTGAGGATCAGAGAGGAAAGATTTATGTGGAAAACACTGACAAGGAGAAGGTATAGTATGATAGGGCATCTGTTAATACATCAGAGTATGACTTCCATGGTACTAGAGGCAGCTGTAGAGAGCAAAAACTGTAGAGGAAAACAGAGTTTGGAATACATTCAGTAAATAATTGAGGGCGTAAGTTGCAAGTGCCACTCCGAGATGACAGGTTGGCACAGTAGAGGAATTCGTTGCGGGCTGCATCAAAACAGTGAGAAGACTGATGACTCAAAAAAAAAAAAAAGCTCAGTCACAGAAATGACATTGGGCTGGATAAATATAGTGATTTTGAAAGACAGGGAGAACCAGAAACTGAAGGTGGCTGTTCACGCAGTCATCTCCAGAGCAACAGGAACAGTCCAGGCAAAGTGAGTACAAATTGTCTCCACCCAAGCAGTCGAGGCCCAGTGTATTTCAAGATATTGATATCAGCGTACAAGAGAACAATTATGAGAACCTTTGCAACCGTAGCTTCAGTTCTTATAGCAAACTAATGAGGTGCTATGTGCGTTATTAAGAATAAATCAGATTGCAGATGAATTCTGAATTATGTATCTAGAAAAAGGCGAAGAGGAGCTAGTTTAGAAGGAAACAGACTGTCACAATTACAAACTATAAAAGACCATATAATATTGCAGTCTGATGGAGCAACGTCGTATCGATCTACAGTTTGTAACACCATCGACCATTATAGAGTCGAGAGTCTTTGCACTAATGAAGCAAAGAATGAGATATGTGCACTATGCAGTGTATAGGAGTGTCTGCAGAAGACAATATTCTTTGACTGCGTGAAGTTTAATGTTTGCATGTAATTAACAAATTATCTCAGTAACAATAAGTTTCTTTTATTTAACTATGTATAATTATTTGTAAAGTGAAGTCAACGCCAGCTCAGGGCTGAAGTTAAATATAGGTGAAAACCAGTAGGGATTTACCGAAGTTCTGGAAGGTCGGAAAAGGTGGAGATTTTTTGCTGCTGCCGGAATCAGGTAGGAGAGGGCATAAGTGGAGTGGGTCAGACAGGCGTGAGACACTGTGGAGGCAGGTGACGAAAGCTGATGTGCGCTGTACTCCGCAGTATTGTTGGAAAAAAGCTGAAGTTTAACTGCTTAATAGATGTGAGTGAAGGGGAAGTGCTATAATACAAGTTTGCAACGCTTTAGAGGAGATATAAAGTATTTCCTGTATGTGAAACGATCTAAGGTGTCCATTACTTAAACACGCAGATCCCCAGCAAAGCTAAACTCATATTTGCGATGGTATAAGTCTTATAATTCGACGCCACGAAGACAAGAAAAAATCTCCACCGATGCAAAATGGTACGTGCCTTCAAAGCACCTAAATCTCCAGCAACTGTGCTCAGAACGACACTACTGAAATTAACCGTCCATAGTTCCGTATACGAGCTGTGCTGACAAGTTTTTGCGTATTTTGTTCAGTAATGATTTAATTTTTTTTTGCGCAAAACTACTCATGTAACCTAAAGTGTTCCAAGTAGAGTTACTTACCTATACTGAAGAGAATGAAACCGAGAATCCATTGGTGTGTAATATTATTGTGCAACTCAGTGTTTCCTTGCAAAGTAAATTCAAATTATCACTCAAGTGCAACAATTAAAGTAAATCTGGAGAATTGTAGATTGCCTCGAAAGTAAGTAAAGTAAATAACAATTCTACTAGGGTGTGAATTTGGTTATTGGGACCTTTTGTCCAAGAAATCACGTCAAGCAAATATGTCAATAATCTGGGAAAAACCAACCAAGTACAAAACTTTTTACAATCATTTCGATACTAACAAAAGTATCGTAAAAATTTTTCTTGTGTGTAATACCTGTTTTCAGAGGCAGTGTTGCTGATCTTACCTTCAGAAACGTAAGTAGGCATTTTTGTAATTCCGGTGTTGTTTTCATGGACCAAAACTTTCTAAGTGTGTGCGTGTGACCAATTCTGAAAACAGTCATTATTCTATCTACCTGCATCAGCCTGTTCCTTCAGTGAAAGAAATGATTAAAAGAGAAAACGTTTTAATAAGAACCAAAATATAGTAAAGACCAAATTTGATGAATTTGTTGAATAACTTCAATCGAGTAGTCATTTTGGCTGGCAACCGTGTTATTATCACTCGCGAGAAGTAGTTTGATGGAATAGAAAAGCTGCAACGAAGACTATACGATAGATTTGACCGAGCTTTATCCAATAAGCGGCATCTGAGTTCACTTGCGGTTGTAAAGGAGGTAGTTGTGTTTAAGTGCTTCATTTTACCGAAGCTAGAATAACATCTGAAGTACTAAACGTAATTGCAAGAATAGAAACCGTGGATGTTATAAGCGGCCTTTATAAGGTGACAGAACAGCACTTACATCGCCATACTACCGTTATAAATTCACTATTGGCATCTGTATAACTTGGCACCAAAAGTGTCTAAAATGGCTGGCGTCGATAATTTCAAAGCTTCGATTTCTTTTATCGACAATCTTAAGGCTGAATATGGCATTTCATCCAGGCACATTTCTCAAAGTTAAGGACATAGAAGACATTAATAGTATACGCCACACGGCGCAACCGTTTGCGTAGTTAATGAACATGTTTATGAGAGAGCAGGATGTGGAGGAAGGAAATGTTTGGAACAGTGACCAGAGTCAGTTCCAGTATGAAATTTCATCAACAACACTGTCTCACACAGGAGAGAAAGCTTCAGCTAGTGTTTTGCAGTCTCTACATAGCTCTATCCACAGCTACAGAGCTGACGTGGCTTTATCAGTGACAGGGAAAGTATCAAACAAGCCGTACATCAGTTTTCAAGAGGCGCAAGGCACTTTCGGCCAAAATATTTTAAAGAAAATTGAAGCAACCTGCCCAGGAAACATTGATGTGAGGAAAGCAAAAGTGTAAAAGTGACTAAACAACACATGAAACATTCCTTAAGTTTAGTCCTTGGCGAACATGTAACAACTGAGCGGAGCCTGTTGCTGTGTGAATCCTGCTCGTATAATACAATCGTACGCTTTTAGTTGCAAGTTTTCCAGACGAAGATGTGATGCTGAAGATATCACCGAAAACAACAAAATATTTCCCACCTCCGATGTTTATCACTTTCGGCGTATTAGCCCCACATTAGAAGGACTGCTGCTTTTATAAGATTACAGTGTGGCAAACCACGAAGATACATGATCTCTATTGCATCATCAAATTTCGTTGTGTGATTTATAATCAATTTTCCTCACTCAGGTTTATTCCTAAATTGAAATATGCTTGGTGAAAAGCAGGCTATGACATGATATACCGACACATTGATTTAAAATGTAATTAGTGTGGGTTTTGGTATTGGAATGCATGAATGCGAAAGTGATTTTGAATGTAAAAACGCAACTTTAGTGAACTGTGTACATTGTTCTCTTCCACCCTGTTTCGACCACTTCGTCGAAATTCAGCAACTGTATTACGAGGACAAATAAAAGCACTATCAGGTGTGCAGGATATGTTTGTTTTGCACTGTTGTAATTAATTTAAGCATAGGGCTTTTGGCAATGTTCATTGAAAATGTAATGATACACTGACGTCACTGAATTACGTATAATTTCCAGAGTTCGATATTGATACCTTGTTACACTACTGGCCATTAAAACTGGAACTCCAAGAAGTAATGCAGATGACTAATGGGTATTCATTGGACAAATATATTATACTAGAACTGACATGTGATTACATTTTCACGTAATTTGGGTGCGTAGATCCTGAGAAATCAGTACCCAGAACAACCACCTCTGGCCGTAATAACGGCCTTGATACGCCTGGGCATTGAGTCAAGCAGAGCTTGAATGGCGTGTACAGATACAGCTGCCCATGCAGCTTCAACACGATACCACAGTTCTCCAAGAGTAGTGACTGGCGTATTGTGACGAGCCAGTTGCTCGGCCACCATTGACTAGACGTTTTCAGTTGATGAGAGATCTGGTGAATGTGCTGGCATGGGCAGCAGTCCAACATTTTCCGTATCCAGAAAGCCCCATACAGGACCTGCAACATGCGGTCGTGCATTGTCCTACTGAAATGTAGAGTTTCGCAGGGATCGAATGATGGGCAGAGCCAAGGGTCGTAACACATCTGAAATGTAACGTCCACTGTTCAAAGTACCGTCAATGCGGACAAGAGGTGACCGAGACGTGTAACCAATGGTACCCCATATCATCACGCCGGGTGATACGCTAGTATGGCGTTGACAGATACACGCTTCCAATGTGCGTTCACCGCGATGTCGCCAAACACGGATGCGACCATCGTGATGCTGTAAACAGAACCTGGACTCACCAGAAAAAATGATGTTTTGCCATTCGTGCACCCAGGTTCGTCGTTGAGTACACCATCGCAGGAGCACCTGTCTGTAATGCAGGCTCAAGGGTAACCGCATCCATGGTGTCCGAGCTGATACTCCAAGCTGCTGCAAACGTCGTCGAACTGTTCGTGGAGATGGTTGTTGTCTTGCAAATGTCCCCACCTGTTGAATCAGGGATCGAGACGTGGCTGCACGATCCATTACAGCCATGCGGATAAGATGCCCGTCATCTCGACTGCTAGTGATACGAGGCCGTTGACATCCAGTACGGCGTTCCGTATTATCCTCCTGTACCCACCGATTCCATCCGTTCGTGGAGATGGTTGTTGTCTTGCAAATGTCCCCACCTGTTGAATCAGGGATCGAGACGTGGCTGCACGATCCATTACAGCCATGCGGATAAGATGCCCGTCATCTCGACTGCTAGTGATACGAGGCCGTTGAGATCCAGTACGGCGTTCCGTATTACCCTCCTGTACCCACCGATTCCATATTCAGCTAACAGTCATTGGATCACGACTGACGTAAGCAGCAATGTTGCGACGTGATAAACAGCAACCGCGATAGGCTACAATCTGACTTGTATCAAAGTCGGAAACGTGATGGTACGTATTTCTCCTCCTTACACGAGGCATCACAACAACGTTTCACCAGCCAATGCCGGTCAATTGCTGTTTGTGTATGAGAAATCGGTTGGAAACTTTCTTCATGTCAGCACGTTGTTGGTGTCGCCACCGGCGCTAGGCATGTGTGAATGCTCTGTACATGTAATCATTTGCATATCACAATATCTTCTTCCTGTCGGTTAAATTTCGTGGTGTAGCAATTTTAATGGCCAGTAGTGTACTTTGTCTCCCTCTAGTAAAATGTCACTTGTGACAGATCGCAACGTATTGCACGGAAATAACACAGACAACTGTTTTAGTTTTTTGATTTTTTTTAAAGAAAAAAAAGATCGAGGTTTATTCAAAGCATGGTTTCGTGCGGTATCGATAGCTCGAGGTCAAAGGTCCCTTGTAAGTTACGCTACTATTCTCTAAGCACAGTGTCTAAATAGACTGAGTTAAGGTAATGGTGGTCGCTTCTTAAGATTTGACAAATGACAATTACTTATTTTTTCACACATCGTGTTACGCAAAAATACGAAGAGTAAACAGTACTCCAGCAGCGGCTGACTAGTGTTTCCCCGCACTGCCTGCTACCGCCACGCAGCAGCGCTAGTCAGTTACTGTTGTAATGTCGTTCATTCTTTGGGTTGTACTGCCCTTGTCAATAGGTGTAAATAAACTGATAATCGCAGTAGGCTGATCTGGGGACCGCCCTAACGAATGGGCATATAAGATTCGTTCTAAAATGCCTATTGTTTGCAACAGGAAACAAACGTTTTCCCTTGCGATTGGGCGTCGTATGGGAGAAGTGATGAGCAGTATTTTATCTTGACTCACTCCAACTGCACACTGTACAAAGTTGATTGCAGATATTTATCGAAACATCAGATGGCGTCACTTAGGAGGAACACCTGTGTGCATGTAGGCACTTCAAAAATTAATTACACTTGTCGTCAACGCTAAGACCATCGCACAACTAGAGTGGCGCATCATAATGTTAAAGGTTTCCTACAGACAATGTTCTGATGAGGTACGGCTAACAGAGGCGCAGCATTGTGTGACAGAAATGACAACTGGAAACTCCAAAGTTGAAGTACACGGAACAGCACGATTCTTGTGTGAAAAATGTTCCAATTGCTTTTAGATCCACGGGTAAATTCTGGCTCTGTGTGGACTAAGTGCAATGTCCCGTCCAGCAGTGTGAAATGGCGCCAACAATTTGACCATTCCCACACAGGCTTGGGTAATGCTAATCGGGAGAGAAAGTAATCGACCTCCTCCGCAGTATACAATGTCCAGAGCACCGAGGAATTGATCCGCAGCAATCATAGAGTGAATATCGCAGATATTGCTCACAAGGGAACCTCCCCATCGCACCCCCCTCAAATTTAGTTATAAGTTGGCACAGTGGATAGGCCTTGAAAATCTGAACACAGATCAATCGAGAAAACAGGAAGAAGTTGTGTGGAACTACGAAAAAAGAAGCAAAATATACAAACTGAGTAGTCCATGGGCAAGATATGCAACATCAAGGGTGATTTGAGCTCAGGAACCCCGTGGTCCCGTGGTTAGCTTGAGCAGGTGCGGAACGAGAGGTCCTTAGGTCCTCGGTTCAAGTCTTTCCTCGAGTGGAAAGTTTAATTTTTTATTTTAAGTTTATGTGACAAACTCTTATGTTTTCATCACTATTTTGGGAGTGATTATCACATCCACAAGAAAACCGAAATCGGGTAAGGTAGAAGAATCTTTGTACGCATTTGCCAGGTGTGCAAGTTAGGTGGGTCGACAACATATTCCTGTCATGTGACGCACATGCCGTCACCAGTGCCGTATAGAATATATCAGACATGTTTTCCTGTGGAGGAATCAGTTGACCTATGACCTTGCGATCAAATGTTTTCGGTTTGCATTGGAGAGGCACGTCCTTTCGTCTACTAATCGAACGGTTTGCCGGTGCGGTCGCAAAACACAGATACTAAACTTATTACAGTGAACAGAGACGTCAATGAACGAACGGACAGATCATAACTTTGCGAAAATTAAGAAATCAAACTTTTCACTGGAGGGAAGACTTGAACCAAGGACCGCTCGTTCCGCAGCTGCTCGCGCTAACTACGGGACCACAGCACGTCTGAGCTTACGCTTTCCTTGATGTTGCCTATGTTGCGCATGGACTACTCAGTTTGTATATTTTGCTTATTTTTTTTCATAGTTCCACACAACTTCTTCCTGTTTTCTCGATTGATCTGTGTTCAGTTTTTCAAGGCCTATCCATTGTCTAAACTTGTATCTAAATCTGGGGGGGGGGGGGGGGGTGCAATGGGGAGGTTCCCTTGTCAGTAGATGAGCATGCCACAGGCAGTGCTGCGTCCAGCGTCCGAGACAGACTGCACTGTCGCCGGCTAACAGGATGCAGTGTGAGCAACACGAGGTGCAGGACTGAACTTCGCTCCGTGGAAGATAATGATTTCCTAAACCGCATCGCTACGGGCTGTGAGACGGGGGACATTTCACACCGTCAACAAAGGGAGTGCCTGTAGGATGGAGACACACCTTCTGACCTCTGCGAAAAAAATACAATGTTCCGTCAACAGCAGATTAGGTCAGGGCCAACGCTTTCTTTGATTATGAAGAAGTTATGTATTCAAAGTTTATGACAAACGACATAAACATTAATGTTGATTCGTACTGCGCAATGTGTGTAAGTGTGTGTGTGTGCGCGCGCGCGCTTGTGTGTGTGTGTGTGTGTGTGTGTTTGTGTGTGTGTGTGTGTGTGTGTAGAACTGCTGTTTGGAAAAAGAAACACTGTTTTGTTCGTGATATTGTTACGTAATATTTCCGATAAATAATTTACGTAATATTAAACATATTTATCATAAAAGTAAGACCAGATGTTCCTACTTAATGCAGCCTAATGTTTATATTCATTTTAAAGAAACATGTTCCAGCCATTTATTCATACTAGACATTATCACTGCCCTATAAAACAAAGAAAATGTTTACTTACACAATTTTTTAGCGGATGCGTAGTGTTCCTAAATGAAGATTAAAATTTTATGATTATGTACAATGACAGCATTCTGATTATTCATTTACATTCATTTTCTTAGTCTCTTTGTATGTCCATTGGTTCTCGAAGATTTTCATATTAGGAAAAAGGTGCAAGCATCTAAAGTTCTATTTAGATCCTATCATGATTTCTTTGTTGTTGCATGTTAAGTGTTTTTGTTTCCTTGGTTTCCTCGTGTTTGCATGTGCCAGTACGAGATTACATTATCACTCTTCCCGCCAAAACTAGCCTGGCACACTACTTGCTTTGTACGTACGTTTACCAGAAAGGGTGGCCACACTTCTGCGTATGTGTTGCATGAGTATGAGTGTAGCGCATGCAGAAGGATCTTAACCCCTCTAGCAAAGCGTCTTCCTAACATATGTAGCCATGCCGTGTGTCCTAATTTGAAAATAAGCTAAGAGACCATTAACGCGTAGGTACTGGGGGCCCTCACCACTGTTTTTCACTATAAATTGGGGAGCGTCATTTAATAAATACTGTATTTGAACAAGTAGTTCCAGTCCGTTGTTCACGCTCCTACTTACTCTCGCTTTAGATACGTATTACTCCTGACAGTTCATTCGAATGAAGATTTACCACCATCAAGTAAGCATAGTTGAGTTAATAACTAATTACATTATTGTACTATATGGATGGTACTCATTTTAGACGGAGGTGTTGTCGCTCGCGTTACGTTATCTTCTTTGGTTTCTTATCACCCTACGGCATCATTCGTTCTGATAGTTACTTTAATTCATTTTCAATGTAGTTACCTGATTTAGTAACTTTTTCGGCTGGCCCTTGTTGATTTCTAACAATCATTGAATCAGAGAAGATAGCGTGATAGCAGTTTCCGTAATATTAACAGACGCCCTTACAGTGTTCAAAATGGTTCAAATGGCTCTGAGCACTATGGGACTCAACTTCTGAGGTCATTAGTCCCCTAGAACTTAGAACTAGTTAAACCTAACTAACCTACAGACATCACAAACATCCAAGCCCGAGGCAGGATTCGAACCTGCGACCGTAGCGGTCTTGCGGTTCCAGACTGCAGCGCCTTTAACCGCACGGCCACTTCGGCCGGCCCTTACAGTGTTACGTCTGGTACTACGAAACAATTCTACCTACTACTCTCGCATGTTTCCCTGTAACATTAAAAACAAAGAGGCCCCCTCTTATTATCTGCCACGCGGGATTATCCGAGCGGTCTAAGGCGCTGCAGTCATGGACTGTGCGGCTGGTCCCGGCGGAGATTCGAGTCCTCCCTCGGGCATGGGTGTGTGTGTATGTCCTTAGGATAATTTAGGTTAAGTAGTGTGTAAGCTTAGGGACGGATGACCTTAGCAGCTAAGTGCCATAAGATTTCACATACATTTGAACTTTTTTTTTTTCTTATTATCTCCAGTTAGTAGTATGTATGTGGAAGTGGTCGTTCTCAAACTGTGCAAGGACAGGGGTCAAAATTTAGTGCTAACCTCAACAAATTGATTCGCCCATTGCAATTCTCAGTATTTCTACAAAACCCTGTATTATTTTACTTGCGTAAACCTTTTCAGCTGAAGATGAAGATGGGAACAAACTTGAAACACAGTGAAAAAAGGTAAGAATTTTACAGTTGTCTGTATTATTTCTCCTTTATTTATATGTTGTATGAATAAACGGGAATTGCAGACAGGTATCATTTAATGTGAACGGAAAGACATATTCTGATGATGTTAGAAACTGATACTTCTATATCACTGATAATCATCATAATTTTTTTTCGTATTAGTGCACTGCAACGCACACAACATAGCCAGATATGCTTAAACCTGTCATTCTACAAAGTACTGCCATTCGCAAATGTACAAAATTATATTTACTAGAAGGGAGGTGGATCTCAGATTAGAAGTAGAGTAAATGGCCTATCCTCAGAAAAACCACAAAATTTGAAAATGAAGTATATCGAAACACAAAGTGAAGAGTGGATAATAGTGTAAATTATGTGCAATAATTGCAAACATTATTGACAAACCAGCCACTGCTCCATATTTTAAGAAGCATATATCTCTCGTTGTTTCTTCTGCGAAATGTCAACAGCAAACTACCACAGTAAACTAGCGGTGTCAGCGATGCAACTATGTGGATTGTGTAATATTAACCCTCGTGCACAGCAACATGCGGAAAAATGCGGATCAGAAAGTAAGAAATTGTTCATTGTATACGTACCATTTTTGTTGGCGTATAGTCCCACGTAATCGAGTAGTCTGTTGCAACGATGTCAGAGTCAAGATCCCATAATTAACCGGACAATGACGTTTTTGGCGGAAAATCAACAACAGATTTTATACTTTGTCAATTACATATAGCGTACTTTTATTGCAGATTTACAAAACGCAGTTTCCGATCTACGCTGACAGGTTATACATTTATACCAATGTAAGTCTTTAATGGTTCAGCCCCTTAGGGATTTGACATAAGCCACAGAAACAACGCGACTGCTTTCTCTGAATCAAGTAAAACGATGCAACTTTTTTTGTCTTAAGACAATGGAGTAATGATTTATGTCCTGCGATTATAGAGTCATTTTCCAATGTATGTAGATTCGGAGACATATTTTTACGAACAGATTTGGTAAATTGCGTTATTTATCTCAATTTTCATGTCTAGACATCACGTACAGTCCATATATTTCATTTCTCTCCTCTAGCGTGATGGATGCATTATGTCACCTACCACCAACAAGTCCTATCTTCTGTTTAGGGTTTCCCGTAACATTCTGTGTTTTCAAGTTTTTTTAACTACTCACATAATAAATATTTTGGATTTTGACCGTCTCCTGTACCATGCACAATTAGTAGAATAGTTACAGTTTTCCTTTATCCTTACTTTTCCTCTGTCTCTGACGTAGAAACGTGTGATTCAATGAAGGAACGTACAATTTCATCAAATTTTTCCTTATTTCTTTGTTGTTGTTGAAGGAATTATATAGCGAACGGGTCAAATTGTTTTTCATTTTCTTTCTTATTTAGTCCATCTTTGGAATATTGATTTCAAGCCGGCAGAGTTGTATAAGCTTTCCTACACTGTTTGATCTATGCATGATATTCATTATATTATTATTTTTGTTTCTGGTTCCCTTCAAAACTCTTGACCCAACCTGATATCCGCGAATATTAAAAAGCCGGGACTGGGGGGTGCGCGTTATTGTTTCTCAGAGACTTGTCCAAAGTAGCTTGCAAACTTTTTCAACCACTTCTTTTTTGTTAGATACCGTCTGTGGATTCATAATACTGGTATAGAAGCGTTTTTCACTTGAGACAACTAAAGAGCTCGAAAACAATTAATCGTACGAAAACATTAGTGAAAGAGACATCTGTCTGTGCTACAACTGGCCATCACCTATCCACCTCTTCTACTTGATCAGGGTGAACTTAGTATTATCAGTTGGGAACCCCCATGTTTATTGGATATTCTGATTTTAAGCAAAAAAAAAATACGTACGGTTTATTGAAACCATTGTTTTCGCTTCGTGATAGATGGCGCTGTAATCGACAAACTTCAAGTATGCTTGTTTTTGTAATTAAGAACCGACACATTTGATTCTAAATTCCATTTACGGTGAAGATGTACGCCTTTTTGTTCTAACTGTTGATACCTATGTCCAAAATTTACTTTCGCGTAGCAGATTTGAGTGTACATTACATTATGTTTAGCAATTTCAGTGTCTGGTTAGAAACTACATTTAGCGTGATCGGGGAACAACGATGTGTGTGTAATAGTTATCTATGGCCTCGGGATGCTTGATATGGGTGAGTCTCTTTGCCTCCTACCATTGGCGTGGTTGATTTAGCTGAGTATCCACGGCGGGTGGGCTTATCACCATCACTCCATGGACATTTCACCTTATTGCGATGGTTGTGGTTGGATGGAAACACATACCGAGGTCAGTCATCCTAATCAACGGGTTCGAGGATGGCTACTAAAATCAAGTATTACGTTATTTTGGATACTCACCACAGTCAACGCCGTAGGAAACAGAAAACTACGTTACCACACACGTAGATTATGTGCCAGAAATTTTCTTCTAGCCACATTATTTGTACTGTACCGTCACATTTACAACAGTGAAGTCAATATCAACCGTTATAACATTCAAATTTAGAATCGAATGCGTCGGTTCTTAATTGTAGAAACAGGCACAGCTGCTATTTTCCGATTATAGCGACATCTATCATGAATGGTATGCCGGCCGCGGTGGCCGAGCGGATCTAGGCGCTTTAGTCAGGAACCGCGCAACTGTTACGGTCGCAGGTTCGAATCCTGCCTCGGGCATGGATGTGTGTGATGTACTTAGGTTAGTTAGGTTTAAGTAGTTCTAAGTTCTAGGGGACTGATGAGCTCAGATGATAAGTCCCATAGTGATTAGAGCCATTAGAACCATTAATGATATTCAGCGGTTTGAGTAAAATAAAATGTTCAAAAGTGTGTGAATCCCTAAGGGACCAAACGGCTGAGGTCACTGGCCCCTAGACTTGTTGTTGTTGTTGTTGTGGTCTTCAGTCCTGAGACTGGTTTGATGCAGCTATCCATGCTACCATATCCTGTCCAAGTTTCTTCATCTCCCAGTAACTACTGCAACCTACATCTTTCTGAATCTGCTTAGTGTATTCTTCTCTTGGTCTCCCTCTACGATTTTTACCCTCCACGCTGTCCTACAATACTAAATTGGTGATCCCTTGATGCCTCAGAACATGTCCTACCAACCGATCCCTTCTTCTAGTCAAGTTGTGCCACAAATTTCTCTTCTCCCCAATCCTATTCAATACCTCCTCATTAGTTATGTGATCCACCCATCTAATCTTCAGCATTCTTCTGTAGCACCACATTTCAAAAGTTTCTATTCCCTTCTTGTCCAAACTATTTATCGTCCATGTTTCACTTCCATACATGGCTACACTCCATACAAATACTTTCAGAAACGACTTCCTGAAACTTAAATCTATACTCGATGTTAACAAATCTCTCTTATTCAGAAACGCATTCCTTCCCATTGCCAGTCTACATGTTATATCCTCTCTACTTTGACCATTATCAGTTATTTTGCTCCCCAAATAGCAAAACTCCTTTACTACTTTAAGTGTCTCATTTCTCAATCTAATTCCCTCAGCATCACCCGACTTAATTCGACTACATTCCATTATCCTCGTTTTGGTTTTGTTGATGTTCATCTTATATTCTCCTTTCAGGACACTATCCATTTCGTTCAACTGCTCTTCCAAGTCCTTTGCTGTCTCTGACAGAATTACAATGGCATCGGCGAACCTCAAAGTTTTTATTTCTTCTCCATGGATTTTAATACCTACTCCGAATTTTTCTTTTGTTTCCTTCACTGCTTGCTCAATATACAGATTGAATAACATCGCGGAGAGGCTACAAACCTATCTCACTCCCTTCCCAATCACTGCTTCCCTTTCGTGTCCCTCGACTCTTATAACTGCCATCTGGTTCCTGTACAAATTGTAAATAGCCATTCGCTCCCTGTATTTTACCCCTGCCACCTTCTGAATTTGAAAGAGCGTATTCCAGTCAACATTGTCAAAAGCTTTCTCTAAGTATACAAATGCTAGAAACGTAGGTTTGCCTTTCCTTAATCTAGCTGCTAAGATAAGTCGTAGGGTCAGTATTGCCTCACGTGTTCCAATATTTCTACGGAATCCTAACTGATCTTCCCCGAGGTCGGCTTCTACTAGTTTTTCCATTCGTCTGTAAAGAATTCGCGTTAGTATTTTGCAGCCGTGACGTATTAAACTGATAGTTCGGTTATTCTCACAACTGTCAACACCTGCTTTCTTTGGGATTGGAATTTTTATATTCTTCTTGAAGTCTGTGGGTATTTCGCCTGTCTCATATATCTTGTTCACCAGATGGTAGAGTTTAGTCAGGACTGGCTTTCCCAAGGCTGTCAGTAGTTCTAATGGAATGTTTCGACTCAGGTCTTCCAGTGCTCTTTCAAACTCTTCACGCAGTATCATATCTCCCATTTTATCTTCATCTACATCCTCATGCATTTCCATAATATTCTCTTCAAGTACATCGCCCTTGTATAGACCCTTTATATACTCCTCCCACCTTACTGCTTTCCCTTCTTTGCTTAGAACTGGGTTTCCATCTGAGCTCTTGATATTCATACAAGTGGTTCTCTTTTCTCCAAAGGTCTCTTTAATTTTCCTGTAGGCAGTATCTACCTTACCCCTGGTGAGACAAGCCTCTACATCCTTACATTTGTCCTCTAGCCATCCATGCTTAGCCATTTTGCACTTCCTGTCGATCTCACTTTTGAGACGTTTGTATTCCTTTTTGCCTGCTTCATTTACTGCATTTTTCTATTTTCTCCTTTCATCAATTAAGTTCAATATTTCTTCTGTTACCCAAGGATTTATGGCAGTCCTCGTCTTTTTACCTACTTTATTCTCTGCTGCATTCACTACTTCATCCCTCAGAGCTCCCCATTCTTCTTCTACTGTATTTCTTTCCCCCAGTTCCTGTCATTTGTTCCCTTATGCTCTCCTTGAAACTCTGTACAACCTCTGGTTCTTTCAGTTTATCCAGGTCCCATCTTCTCAATTTCCGATCTTTTTGCAGTTTCTTCAGTTTTAATCTACAGTTCATAACCAATAGATTGTGGTCAGAGTCCACATCTGCCCGTGGAAATGTCTTACAATTTAAAACCTGGTTCCTATATGTCATATATCTCAAACCTGTCAGTATCTCCAGGCTTCTTCCATGTATACAACCTTCTTTTATGATTCTTGAACCAAGTGTTAGCTATGATTAAGTTGTGCTCCGTGCAAAATTCTACCAGGCGGCTTCCTCTTGCATTTCTTCCCCCCAATCCATATTCACCTACTACGTTTCCTTCTATCCCTTTTCCTACTACCGAATTCCAGTCACCCATGACTATATAATTTTCGTCTCCCTTCACTATCTGAATAATTTCCTTTATTTCATCATACATTTCTTCAATTTCTTCGTCTTCTGCAGAGCTAGATTGCATATAAACTTGTAGTACTGTGGTAGGCGTGGGCTTCGTGTCTATCTTGGCCACAATAATGCGTTCACTATGCTGTTTATAGTAGCTTACCCGTATTCCTATTTTTTTATTCATTATTAAACCTACTCCTGCATTACCCCTATTTGATTTTGTATTTATAACCCTGTATTCGCCTGACCAAAAGTCTTGTACCTCCTGCCACCGACCTTCACTAATACCCACTATATCTAACTTTAACCTATCCATATCCCTTTTTAAATTTTCTAACCTAACTGCCCGATTAAGGGATCTGACATTCCACGCTCCGATCCGTAGAACGCCAGTTTTCTTTCTCCTGATAACGACGTCCTCCTGAGTAGTTCCCGCCCGGAGATCCGAATGGGGGACTATTTTACCTCCGGAATATTTTACCCAAGAGAACGCCATCATCATTTATCCATACACCAAAGCTGCATGCCCTCGGGAAAAATTACGGCCGTAGTTTCTCCTTGCTTTCAGCCGTTCGCAGTACCAGCACAGCAACGCCGTTTCGGTCAATGTTGCAAGGCCAGGTCAGTCAATCATGCAGACTGTTGCCCCTGCAACTACTGAAAATGCTGCTGCCCCTCTTCAGGAACCACACGTTTGTCTGACCTGTCAACAGATACCCCTCCGTTGTGGTTGCACCTACGGTACGGCTATCTCTATTGCTGAGTCACGCAAGCCTCCCCACCAACGGCAAGGTCTATGGTTCATAGGGGAACCCCCTAGACTTATACCCCACTTAAACTAACTTATGCTAGCAATAACACTCGCCCATGCCCGAGGGAGGACTCGAACATCTGGCGGGAGGAGCCTCACAATCCGTGACGTGGTGGCTCTAACCACTCGGTCACTCCCCGGGGCTTTCAGTAAACCGTGTCTATTTTTTGAGGTAGAATCCGAATAAGCACTAAAAACTTGAAAATACAAAGCTGACCACGCCAATGATCCGGGTTGGTTCGGACATGGCCAGTTGTAGCACAGATATCCTCTTTATTAATACCAGTTTTTCAATTAGGACGTTTCATTCGTACTTCGCGTAGGTTAAAATGGCTCTGAGCACTATGGGACTTAACACCTATGGTCATCAGTCCCCTAGAACGTAGAACTACTTAAACCTAACTAACCTAAGGACATCACACAACACCCAGTCATCACAAGGCAGAGAAAATCCCTGACCCCGCCGGGAATCGAACCCGGGAACCCGGGCGTGGGAAGCGAGAACGCTACCGCACGACCACGAGCTACAGACTCGTCATTTTCAAATGTAATCACAAACATGGAAAATTGCAATAATAATTGCGACCGCACTTCTTTCAAATGTAACGAAAAATACACCAAAACCAGTAAACTGAAGCAAAGGTAGCAGAAACTGGTCACAAGATCTCATGACAATTTCTGGTTGAGCAATCGTTTCATTGGAACTAGGCATCCCATTGGAGATAAATCTCATAAAGGAGTGAATAGTCATGGATTATTCACTTGAGAATACAAGTAATAATTAGTAAAAGTGACATAATTAACTGAAAACCATTTCAATGGGAGTACCATTCGATAGTTCAACTGATAAAAGAATCTCGTGTCCATTTAGTAGTGTACTACCACAAACAAATCTTTTCCTTGCAGTGGTCATTACTTTGCTGCTTCATTATACAGACAGTAAGTGTCATCGAGAGCCACTCGTTGCAAAAGCGGTCAATAATTCTGCAGTGTCGATTATGGTGAGATACTGTTACATTGCTTACTGAAGTGTACTACTGCCTTCTGTTTTATTTGCGAAACAGAATACCAGTATCAAGTAAAGTCAGTCCCACTTGTTAACTTTATTTATGAACAGTGTTTGTACTTGGTACAGCTTTACCTAATTAGGTTATCGACCGTTCTCTTTTACGTAATTGCTGTTTACTTATAACTGATAGAATCTTGGTCCACATACAATTTTTTCTGTTATTCCTTTCAATAGCAATCTTTTTAGTTAGGAAAACAATCGGGCACCTTTCCAACACTCACAATCATGCTCAAATTAAAATCCTGCGACAGGAGTAACAATATCAGTCTATTGCTAATTTTGTAGTGTCCGCTACGGCTATAAGCTGCTCCAATCTATTCTTGACTGAGCGAGGTGGCGCAGTGGTTAACACCCAGGACTCGCATTCGGGAGGACGACGGTTCAATCCTGTGTCCCGCCATTCTGATTTAGGTTTTCCATCATTTCCCTAAATCGCTTCAGGCAAATGCCGGGATGGTTCCTTTGACAGGGCACGACCGACTTGTTTCCCCAACCTTCCCTAATCCGATGAGACGGAGGACCTCGCTGTCTGGGCTCTTCCCCCCAAATCAACCCTCTATTTTTGTTATCAGGTTCCTTCGTCTCTCTCTGTATGGAAGAATTGTTCCTACCTGATGCCAATACCACTCCCAACAGTTCTGCTTAGGTCGTTGATTTCTTTTACTTCAAATCAAACTGCATTATCACAAGGCATTTCATAGTTCCAGCATCACACAAACTGTAATGACAACATGTTATATAAAAATAACTGTAGGGCTACAGAAGGTGTCACATAGGCGTAGAAATATGTTTAGGGAAGTACGCAAAAGAAATTTATTCTGTTTTGCAGAAGGAGGAGTTTAAAAACAAAAATTTAATTCAGAAACACGGGAGAAACGTCTAAAGGAGCATGTAACCCGTTGCTTAGAGTGCGGTGCTAATTTTTGGGATGATGCATAAGTCGCAAGGAGCTAAATCTGGTGAGTAAGGCGGGTTTGAACAGTCAGGAACACTTTCTCCGGCAAAATACTCGCCAATCAAAACTGAAGTGTGTCATAGCACGTTATCGTGATGAAGGAGGAAGCCATTGTCCCATTTTTTTGGTTTCTTTCTTCGTACATCGTTTCGGAAAAGTTTCAGTTCTCACTCGTACAATTCGGTGTTACGATTGTTCCCCTTGATATATATATATATATATATATATATATATATATATATATATATATATATATATATATATATATATGTGTGTGTGTGTGTATGACTTATGTTCGATTTTGACTGATGTGCCTTGTTTGGACCAGGAGATGCACTGGTTATCCACTGAGAATGCATTTTAGTTTCATACCTATAGAACCAAGATTCATCTCCAGTTACAATTTTCGACACGAAGTCTGCATCTGAATGAAGACGATCCTTCAGCTCTTTGTGAACTAAAATACGATTTTCCTTCCGTACATGACTCAAAATTCGGGGACAAAATTTTCCATTCGCTCATCTCCTTTTCAAATTATCGGTTGAAATGCTTTTTACGGACACTATGTGGTTCTTCGGTAACCTCTCTAATCGTTATTCGGCAGTTAGTAGAAACAATGGTTGGTTTTGTATCTCCCCGCTGTTTCATTGGTATGCTCAAGATGTCAGTATATGTAATTATTATTAATTATGTAGTGTATATGTTGTTTTTCAGTTCCTAATATGTCTTTTTATGTCACAGAAAATGAATACATAATATTTTCTTGAATGAGATTGACTTCAAGTGTTATTTTTAAGGTGTATGTAGACTTTAGTGTCCGATTGCGTATGTACGCTAACTGACAAAACAGAACGTGTTCCACCATCACGGTGTCTGTCTCAGCATCTACATCTACATATATACACTCCGTTAGCCACCAAGCGGTTTGTGGCGGAGGGCACTATTCGTGCCAAAGTCATATTCCCCCCCCCCCCCTTTCCACTCGGGGACCGCGCGAGGAAAAAACGACTGTCTGAACGCCTCAGTACGGGTTTTCATCTTTGAATGGTGATCATTGCGCAGTATTAAAATTGGTGATAATAATATGTGCTCTACATCCTCGGCGAAGATCGGATTTCGGAATTTAGTGTGCAGCCCCTTCCGTATAGTGCGTCAGCTATCTGCAAGTGTGTCCCACTTCAAACTTTCTATGAGATTTGTAACGCCTTCGCAATGGCTAAATGTACCAGTCACGAATCTTGCCGCTCTTCTTAGGACCTTCTCAATCTCTTGAATGAAATCCAACTGGTAAGGTTCACATACAGATGACCAGTACTCTAAGACTGGACGAACTAAGGTATTGTAAGCAATTTCCTGTGTTGAAGGACTGCATCGCTTCTGCATTCTACCAATAAAGCACAATCTAGAGTTCGCCTTACCCGTTACTTGTCTAATCTGATCTTTCCATTTGAGATCAGTTCGAATAGTCACAGATACTTGACGGATATTATCGGCTTCCAAAGACTGGGTATTTATTCTGTACTCGTATATTAATGGGGATTTGCGCTTTATTATACGCAGTAGGTTACACTTACTAATGTTGAGAGATAACTGCCAGTCATTACACCAAGCATTTATTTTCTCCAAATCCTCATTAATTTGTTTACAACTTTCGTGTGATACTACATTCCTGTAGGCTACAGCATCGTCGGCAAACAGTCCATTGCCGCTGTCAATACCATCAATCAGATCGTTTATGTAAATCACAAAAAGCAGAGGACCTATTACGCTGCCCTGGGGCACAGCGGACGTTACGCTTGTTTCTGCTGAAGTCTCCCCATTCAGGATGACATACTGCTCTATGTCTGTTAGAAAACATTCTATCCAACCGCATATGTCATCGTATAGACCGTAAGCGAGCACTTTTTGGAGCAAGCGACAATGCGGAACTGAGTCGAACGCCATTGGAAATTCGAGGAATATGGCATCAACCTGGGAGCCGATATCTAGCGCCTGCACAAAGAGAGCCAGCTGTGTCTCGCATGATCGCTATTTCCTAAAACCTTGTTGGTTTCGGCAGATGCTCTCCTCAGAGCCTAGAAAGGTCATTATGTCTGAACACAAAATATGTTCCATGATTCTACAGCAAATCGATGTCAATGAAATTGGCTGGTAATTATGTACATCCGATATTCTCCCCTTTTTATAGGTTGCTGTGACCTGGGCCTTCTTCCAGTCCCGTGGAACTTTTCGCTGTTCCAATGACCTCTGACGATGAAAGATAAAAATGGTGCTATGTTTGGAGCATAGTCAACATAAAATCTTACGGGGATAACGCCTGGGAAGGTGCCTCCCTGGCGTCTAAGGATCTTAACTGTTTTACAGTCCCAAATACGCTATGTCAGCATTTGTTCGACAATCGAAATGGGGAATGGTGCTGCAGTCCTCTCCGTAAACGAGTCTTTGAAGGCTAGGTTTAGAATTTCGGCCTTCTGTTTATCACCACCCGTACGGTCAGGAGGAGAAGGTATTGAATTATTTGTAGCGTTCATATATTTTACGTGTGACCAAAAATTTTGGCGTTATTTTTAGAATCTGCAGATGACATATTGCTTTCAAATTCGTTAAAAGAATCTCTCATTCACCTTTTGACAGCTACTTTCATTTCGCATAATTTCTGTTTGTTAGCGAGGCAGTGACATCGTTTGAAACGACTGTGCAAAATTCTCTGCTTTCTCAGCAACTTCCTAATATGTTGTTGAACAAAGGTCGATCCTTTCCCTCCCCTATACATCTGATAGGCTCTTTCTTATCTAGCATATGGAGGACAATACCTTTAAATTCCGACCAAAGATGTTGAATATCTTTGTGTCCCGCTCTGAATGCTTCGAGCTGACTATGAAGATATTCCTTAATGACACTTTTATTTGCTTTCCCAAACAAGAAAACTCTACGCTATTTATTTATTTATTTATTTTTGCAACTTACACTGACATAGAAGCCACAACGACATTATGGTCTGCTAATAAGATCAGGTCTGTTTGTCGCCAAGACATCTAATATGTTTCCATCTCTAGTTGGTTTTCGAACCAATTGCTCAAGGTTGTATGACGAGACCGCTCCTAGAATGACTTCACACGAGTCTTTACTTCTGCCCACGGTGATAAATGAGTAATTTTCCCAGTCAAAGGGCGCCAGATTAAAGTGTCCACCAATAATTAATGGATAATTTGGTTATTTGTTTCCTGTATACTCAAGACTTTCCCTGAAACGTTCTGCGACGTTTGTTGCGGATGCTGGAGGTCTATAAAAACATCCTAATACAATGGTCGCTCCTTGTCTGATTGACAGCCTTATCCAGACTATTTCGCAGTCCGACCCAGTATCGATCTCAAGTGCGTTTAAACAGCTTCTAACTGCTATGAACACACCACCTTCCATAGATTTATCCAAACTTTTTGAGAAAGTAATATATTCAAGAGTAGCTTCACACATCTGTAAAAATGGAGTACTAACAAAATGTCAGTTTGGTTTCCATAAAGGTTGTTCAACAGAAAATGCCATATATGCTTCCACCAATCAAATTGTGAATGATCTAAATAACCGAACACCACCCATTGGGATTTTTTGTGATCTCTCAAAAGCTTTTGATTGTGTAAATCATGAAATTCTGCTAGACAAGATTGTGGCATGAGTGGGACAGTGCACAAATGGTTTAATTCACACCTAACTGGAAGAGTGCAGAAAGTTGAAATAAGCAGTTCTCATAATATGGAAAGGTCAGCACATTCCTCAAACTGGGGAACTATCAAGAATGGGGTTCCACAAGGGTCGGTCTTGGGTCCTTTGTTGTTCTTAATGTATATTAATGACTTGCCATTCTATATTCATAAAGAGACAAAGTTAGTTCTCTTTGCTTATGATACAAGTATAGTAATCACACCTCACAAACAAGAATTAACTGATGAAATTGTCAATAATGTCTCTCAGAAAATTTCTAAGTGGTTCCTTGTAAACGGACTCTCACTGAATATTGATAAGACACAATACATACAGTTCTGTACAGTAAATGGTATGACGCCATTAACAAATATAGACCATAATCAGAAGCATATAGCTAAGGTAGAATATTCGAAATATTTAGGTGTGTCCATTGATGAGAGATTAAATTGGAAGAAACACATTGATGACCTGCTGAAACGTTTGAGTTCAGCTACTTATGCAGTAAGGGTCATTCCAAATTTTGGTGATAAACATCTTAGTAAATTAGCTTACTACGCCTATTTTCACTCATTGCTTGCATATGGCATCATATTTTGGGGTAATTCATGACTGAGGAATAAAGTATCAATTGCACAAAAGGGTGTAATCAGAATAATAGCTGGAGTCCACCCAAGATCATCCTGCAGACATTTATTTAAGGATCTACAGATATTCACAGTAGCTTCTCAGTATATATATATTCTTTTATGAAATTTGTTATTAACAACCAAACCCAATTCAAAAGTAATAGCAGTGTGCATAACTACAATACTAGGAGAAAGGATGATCTTCACTATTCAAGATTAAATCTAACTTTGGCACAGAAAGGGGTGAATTATAATGCCATTAAAGTCTTTGGTCACTTACCAAATAGTATCAAAAGTCTGACAGATAACCAACAAGTATTTAAGAAGAAATTAAAAGAATTTCTGAATGACAACTCCTTCTACTCCGTAGAGGAATTTTTAGATATAAATTAACGAAAAAAGAAAAAAAGACCAAACAAAAATATTATTAAAAAAAATAAAAAAAACAAAAAATAAAAAAGTTGTTATATTAACTTAATTATGTTGTTAAATTAACTTAATTATGTCATGTATTGGAAAATTTGGCTCGTTCCACATCATTACGAAATATCGTATTCCTGATCCATTGAATTAGTATTAATCTAATCTGATCTAATCTAATGTAATCATCAGTCCTATCCTTTCTAAACATTGTCCAATCCGAGCTCAAAATGTCACTGCTATTTATGTCCGGTATCAAACAGATTTCGGTACCTAATACAATATTGGCATTACTACTGTACAAACGGGTCAAGTTATCGGAAAAATTATATTAAATGGCTGCAGATCAGCAGTTGCTATAAAATTAAAAATGTAAAGAATTCGCCGTATTTTTTGGTCATGTCTGGTGGTTCGGCATTCAGCCCGACCCACAAGGAGTGAGTTCATGAGAAAGCTCGCCCCACGCTTCTCTGCAGGCTCCGTTCATTGCTGCGTTGCTTGCCTGCAGGGAGCTTCGCATGTTTTCGGGTGACGGCCCCGGCGCAATTTTCTTTGTGAGATACGTGCGCTGGCCGATCAGGACCCCCTGCCGTGGTCTTCTGACGTCATAACCTGCACTCCGGAGCCCCGCCACCAGCGTGGATGCGGTAAGGAGGTGGTCGGAGCGAACTCAAACCCACAGTGCGTAGATCGCTCCACAGTCGCCTGTCGAAAGCACTGTGCTGTATACAGGGAACAGTCAATCTCATTTGCTGAAAAAACTTTCTATTACTATAAGAAAAATCTTGACTTGAAATGTCTTACCGATAGGTCATGCACTCTGTAAGGCAAACATACGGCGAAACTTGCAACTTCAGATGAGCTTTACTGTGGTAGAGCAGAGCATTCCTTTTACTTCTAGGTCGGCGCACAGCTCAAGTGCAACAGGAGATGTCAGTACAATTTACAATCGATTCCGAAACAAATACACTGTCGCAAAAAAAATGGCAACACCAAGATGGAGCTGTGGAAGTAAACGAAAGTTGCTTGGCGTATTTCTATATCTGAAAGATAACGCCTGTTCACATCTAGCGCCAGTAGCATAAGGACGGCGCTTGTTGCACCACTATGAGGATGCAAATGAGGGTTGGTATAAATACACACTATAACGGTAATGAGCATTAGTCACTTTTCAGATTGGACGTGGTGCGTTGATGTTAGTCAAGCCGACATCGACGCCATTATCAAAGCCTAATTCAGTTTGAACGATGTCGTGTAATAGGGTTACGGTGTTCCAGAAAGATTTGGCACGAATGTAGCCGCTGTGCGTGATTGCTGGCAGCGGTGGTCACGAGAGAGTACGGTCGCAAGAAGAGCGGGTTCCGGATGGCCACGTGGCACTACCGAGAGCGAAGAGCGCCGTGTTTGGCGTATAGGTTTGGCGCTACGTGACTGCATCTGCAGCAGCAATCTCAGCATCATTTGGCATCACGGTGACACAACGAACTGTTACAAATCGTTTACCTGTGGGTCAGCTGCGAGCTAGACGTACTGTGGGGCGCATTCTACTAACCCCAAACCACCACCATTACCGACTTCAGTGATGTCGAGTGGGAGCAGCTTGGAGGTCTCCTGTGTTTTCTGTTGAAATCTCTTTCAGCGATGGTCGTGTGTTGGTCAGAAGGACGAATGTTGGGCGTCTGCAACCAAAGTGTCTGCACGCTAGACACAGTGGGCTACTCTTGGAGTTATTTTCTGGGATGGGATTTCGTATGACAGCGGAAGCACTGTCGCGCTTATCCCATGCACCCTGCTTGCCAATTTATGCGTCAGTCTGCTGATTCGACCTGTTGTGCTGCCACTCATGAACACCATTTCGAGAGATATTTCCTACAGGATAACGTTCAGCTACATACCGCTATTCTAACCTAGCACGCTCTACATAGTGTCGACATGTTGCCTTGGCCTGCACCAGTACCCGACTTTTCTCCAGTCGAGCCCATATGGTACATCATCGGAAGACAACTCCAACGTCATCCACAATAACTGTTTCTGTGTTGACCGACCAAGTGAGATTGGCATCGGACTCCATCCCACAAACTGATATCCGTCACCTCCGCAACACAACTTGTGCACGTTCACATTCAAGCATTCAACATTCTGGCAGTTACACCCATTGTAAATGTACCAGCATTTCACATTGCCAGAAGCTTGTAACGTTATTACATTAATCTGTTATCTTGCAATGCCAGTCGTTTTAATATGTTACCCATATAATTGGATGTCTGAAATTTCGTTGCTCTACATGAACTATTTTCTGCTGCTGCGATTTTTTTTCCACCTGTGTAATTGATTACGGGCTATGAGGGAATGCAGGATAGCATCGAACAACGGGCCCTGTCGGGCAAGAACTGTTTTTAAACTGTAGCCGTAGCAGAACAACGTACCGCACCGCTGCTGCGTCAACTATTTACGAACAACACCATTTAAGCGATTTCGAATCAGAAGTGTTTCGAAGCTCTAACATGTAATCTGTTTCTAGTGAGATTTTTCGGTGCAGCAACCTAATTTCTAAGTCTTGTATGTTGTTTGCAACAAAATAACATTATATTTTTGTTATTTATTGAGATACAACTGATAGTAATCTCTGTATTATGGGCTGGGACACTCTCTTGCCGAAATACACTCGTGCTCACAAAAAACAGAACACCATGAACGACTATAGATAGGACGTTTATATTCACAGGACTTGTAGATCAGTATGTTCTGCAGAAATGATTAGCATTTCAGTGAGCGCGGTTCAGCATGCGTAGTGGTGCCTAATCGCCAGCAACATGTGGCTGTGCGTTGTCTTGGGGTGTTGTACAGGAAGTGTATGCTTACGGATAGCTGGATGTAATTCACATAGGTCACGCTAGTCACAGTGCCCTGGACACGAACCAACTGTGATTTGTGGTTGTACCAAATACCGCCCCACACCATAAGGCCTTGAGTTGGCGCTGTATGTCTTGTGCGAATGCAGTCACTGCGATGCCGCTCGCTTCGCCTGCAATGAAACAAAATGCGGCCCCATACGAACAAACTGAACCTGAGTTCTTACGAAAACACTACCTAATGCCATTACCGTACACAGTGAGGTCGCTTCACACACCTTTGCCGTCTAGCATGTTCCTGCACATTCGTCGAAGGTAGGCGGAGAAGCGTACGACGCGCACGTAACCCACGGCGTAATAAACGGCGAGGGACTGTCACCTCTGATAGTGTATGATGTGTTGCTGTATTCCACTGTTGCGCAAGAGGCGAGGAGGGCGCAGGTCTGTTCTGCAATGCCATTCAGATGAGGTGTTGCTCCTCTGATGGGTGTTGCGACCTCACCCATCTCGTCATGTATTCAGGTCTTCCTTGAACCATTCTGCACATACCTGTTGCACTACCAAAACACTTCGTCCCACACGAGAAGCAATTTCCCCGGACAGATGAATCGCATTCTGTCATGCTAATAACGTGCCATCTTTCAAACTCACTGATTTTAAGGTACGGTTCGGGCATACGTCTGCGAGGCATCTTGCAGTGCTCAAATCACACTAATTCCCTACCTTCGGTTCATAGCGACAAGGGGAGCCGCAGCACATTTTACCGATAGGTGGTGGTGTGCCGCGATATCTCTGCTGACCTTGAAACCGCGGGCTGACATGGTTCAAATGGAAGTCATTTCTGCAGAAAATACTAATAGACATATCTTGTGAATATAAACGTCCTATCTCTAGTCTTTGAAGGTTTTTAGTCATTTTCTTAACATGAGTGTAATAACAGTGGAAATGGTGAACTACCAAAGCGGTTTGTACACTTTGCGTCTTCTCTCAGATAGAGCGATTCATTTTCTAGTGAAGAAATAAATTACTATAAAACGTTGATTTTTGTGTATTTTACTTTAACAAGCAAATATGGAGAAGTTAAGACATTAATGAGATAAAAATAACTTGAAGCAAGCCAAATAAATATTCAGATTTCAGATATTCACTGAAGTCGCTGAGAAATATTCCCCCGTAAGAGTGCACTAGGTGATAGTTTTAAACCTTTACGGGAAAACAAAGAGATGACAAGGATACCTGTTCTAAAAAACAACAAAATTTTGACGATGAAGAAGCCGGCCGGAGTGGCCGAGCGGTTAAAGGCGCTACAGTCTGGAAGCGCACGACCGCTACGGTCGCAGGTTCGAATCCTGCCTCGGGCGTGGATGTGTGTGACGTCCTTAGGTCAGTTAGGTTTAAGTAGTTCTAAGTTCTAGGGGACTGATGACCACAGATGTTAAGTCCCATAGTGCTCAGAGCCATTTGAACCATTTTTTTTTTTTAACGATGAAGAACGGGGAACAATATTGTTCGAAACCTTCGAAGAAGATTGGATTCGATGCCACATTTTTGAGGGTTGCGCCCTTGATAACTATGCCCATATAGAGCTGAATAGTTCATACTGGACGTGCGATAAGTGTTTCGCTAAACGTTAAACGGTAATTCCGAGTTCAGCTACTTCTGTTCCAAACTTTAACTGAATAACTGTATTATGTGATTTTGCTTGCTTGGGTAAACTCTCTCTGTACGTGGAAAGTGGGTACTATGGTGCATTGTTAAGTGCTTACTTAATTTTTAATGTGAGGAAAATGACTGTTTACACGTGACAATTTCATGTCCGATTCAGACCTTCAAAACTTTAAATAAAATTCGAAGGGTGGAAAAATATTAAAAACTCTACTAACGTACGTTCTTATGACATTAAGTTTTATAATTATTTTAAGCTATGTATCATACAAATATTCTGTGTCAAGAATATTCCAATGAAACCACCAGAAAAAAATAATTTAGTGTCCAGCACCAACTTCGCTTTCCCCAGTGTTAGAAGGATATTATTAAGTGCAACGGTAAACTACGTGAAGCTAGAAGCTGTGATGGAAGATTAATGTTTGCAAGCATTAGAGTGAGACCTGAAAGCTGATACACTGAATATTCATACGAAATACGTAAATTTGTTTTAACGATCAGCTGAAATATGGTGCAACTCTCAGAAATGATGTTTTGGTTTGTCTCTCGTTATCTACGACACTACTGCTTGATTACAAGTGTGCAGTTCGTGCAATATCTACTAAACGACCTGCGCGCCAGAGCACTACAGAAGAAGCGTTCTCCTCTGACCAAGGCAAGTACAAGTGTCAGTATCAGGCCATAGCACTAAGACATGCAAATGGAATGTGTTAGTAGTGAAGTGGATCTAACCTAACCTGACGTACCGAAACCGTTGTGGCCGTGCACGAGTTGGCGCGCGGTCGGAACATGAGGTGCTGCCATCTGCGCTTCACCTGCGCCAGCACCTGCGAACGAAAGAGAGCTCGGTTGGTGGCTCCTGCTGTCTCACTACAACAACACACAGCGAACCACACTCTGTCAAACATTAAAGCAACTGAGGAGGACAGTTCAGTGGTCGATGAGAAGGTGCGTTTTGGGAAGCGCAGAGTGAAGCAAACAAAACAGGGCCAGAATATACTTCATGGACATCAAGGTAGGTTACCCAATCACATCACGTACCCGACGAGTGCACGAGGCAAGCCGGTTACCTATCTGAAGGCACATGAAATTATTCTGTACCAGTTTTATTGTTAGAATTATATTAATACCTTCAGCTGCTAACGGGCGTTAATATATATCAAGGGGGACCGGTGAAACTGAGTGCCCCGACCGGCCCACGAACCCGGGATCTAGTGCTTACATGGCAGACGCTCTATCCATCCCAGCCACCGAGGGCACAGAGGAATAGCGCGACTGCTGTGACTATCTTGAGCACGCATCCCGCGAGACCCACATTCTCACCTTATATGTCCACACACTACATTCGTAATGTCCCACCCCTACACATTCATTACTAGTGGAAGACGTTCTTGCCAAGCACTTACGAGTTCGGAGAATATGTGTGCATCCGCACAGAAGAAGAAGGTCATGGTCGGTGCTGGCAGAACTGTATACTTATACGAACAGACACCATATCCATATAAGTATATAGTTCTGGCAGCACCGACCATGGCCTTCTCCTTCTGAGCGAAGAGACAGAAAAGCAGACCAGTGACTCACAGAAAGGAGAGGAGTGGGAGAGGTCATTATGACAGAAAAATGAGTTAAGTGTGTATGAAAAATGTAGCACAGTGCGCAACAGAATTAAAGGAAATTTTTTTCGAAATCCCATAATTGCCTTCCATGGCGACGCATGTATTTGTAATTCGGCTCAAAAATGTGAAAAACGTTCGTCTGTAATGGGTGCAAAAGCATGGCGCCCTGCGACAGCACCCTCTGGTTTTACGACGTTTCTAGCACAAAGGTGTCGATAGATGTGAAATAAGACCACAGCTCGGAAGTTTATGTGACGTGTAAAGTGGGATAATGATGTCACATTGACACCAAATTTCATCACAGTTCTGGAAAATGCTACCGTGGACGTACCACACTATGGGAAGGTCGTCACAGTCCCTCTTACCCACATTTCACACCTTCTCTGCAGTGGAGAACAGAATGTGACGGTCAGCGTTGAAATTGTGTGGTTTTTTTACGAGCGGACAACGGAAACGTTTCACAGCATCGTCGCTCAGAACAGACTCCGGCAAGCCTCGGGAGGTGGCATAAAAGGCGTCAATGAAACTGCATCTTTCTTTGGGACGTAGATTCCCGCATACAAGTACGTCACGGTCGAAATGGACTGTCTGCGGTGCGATGAGGAGTAGGGAGAGGCTCCAGACTATCTTTGCTACTGCTAAGAACTCACTGGCGCTTCAACCTTGTCTAAGGTCATCGTGGTCTAGCAACCCCACTGAATATTTTACACCTTTCAAGTACAGTGCAACCGCAATTTTTGGGCTGTTGTACAGGGACGCCGTTTAAAATCACTCAACAGAATCTGAACGTGATCCGAGGCAGGATAGAGTGCTTATTCTTTTCCAATGCCCCTGTTCCAAGCCCTCCTGTGGCGTGATGGTGGACGACTGCGACATTGACACATGCGTGAATAAAACTCTAATGACCCGTAGATGGGCAGTAGCCTTGACGACACCTACTCTCATTTAGTGACAATTTTTAAAATGTACCTTCATAGAAGAAACCAACGAATTAGACCTAGGTGCCTGCGAGTGGCAATTGCCATCAGGGGTGCGTTATTTGGTTTCCTGTCTGCAGTCTCGTAGTACTACGTCACAGGTTTTATCTGAAAATTCACGTTTTAAATTTTCATAAGAAATGTGGGGATATGCCACTGTAGGTTTTGTTGAACTGGGGATCTTAGAGGGACATATCACCATTTTATTCATGTATGTGCCAATGTCGCACCCCTGCATGATCACCCCAGCAGCACTGGAAAGGAATAAGCATCCCTTTCGCCTTAGAACCACGTTAGATTTCCTCGAATCGTTTTGAACAGTCCCTGATGATTCTACCCTGTACGCCAGAGCAAAAATTTGCGGTCCCACTGCCCTCCAAAAGGGTCAAATCACGTTCAGTCGGGTGGCTAGCCCACTGTGTCCTTAGAGAAGCGCAGAAGCGTCGAGAAGACGTGAGCAGTATCAGAGACTGTCAAGAGCGTACTCCTGTAGCTCTTCACACTGCAAAATGACGTCTTCGCCTGTGATAAATGTGTGAATCAAGGCCCCAGCGAAAGAGACCGTTCTACCGAGGCTTTTTATGCTACCCTCTGAGGCCTTTCCGTGACTATTCTTAGCAGCGGTTTCGTCGGCCACTCGTAAGAAATCCACATTGTAACGCCGGAAATGCATATCCTCCTATTTCCATCTATTGTACTATAATTTTTTTCCTTTATTTGTTACCTGAAGGTAAGACATTTCTGTGTCTTTATATGTTGTAATTGTTTTACTATTTACGCATTTATGTCGATGTATAATTGGTTTGTTTTGTAAATATTATTTGTATTTTTACGATGGGTCTGGCCTAGGGAAAACTATGCTATCGAACGACTACATCGATAGGTCGTTTGGAGAACCAAAGTGTTTACGATCTTTGGTAGTGTTAACTCTGCCGCATAGAGCGCGGGCAGGGGGAGTTTGGCTGGAGTAGTGCGGTTGAGCAGGTGTGTTGTGTGACGCTCCCGCGAGTTGCCGCGCTTTCGGGGTTTGGCATCATGTAATAGCGCTCGACATGCTGTGATAGTTTCTGACTCGGTGTCACAGACGGGAAGCCTTATCTGGCGCACATCAAGAGCCCGTTTCGCCTGGTGACAGTGTCGAGAAGAAGGTGCGCCAACATCCAGCTTCTGCAACAGCGACGGCCGACAATGAGTGAATGTCGCCACCTCCTCGACCGACGGCTTCAAACCTTCAATCAACCAACAAGGAGGACTGGAAGCACGTTAGGTTTTAGAACTGTATGGCAGACCACAGCTTTTCAAAATTGTTCCGTTTTCATGACTAAATTACAGCGACGTAGCATGAACCTTTGTTGCTCATTGTCCCAATTGTATTACCAAGCAGGGTCCCTTCCTTTTCCGAAATGAACCCGAGTGTCGTTGAAAAACAAGTAATATCATTCCATTTCACTGCTTTAATTTCAAAGTTCAGTTAAGGTATTCATAGCTGGCTACAATACTTAGATTACACAAGCACAAATTAAGAGTGAGAGTTTTGTTAGCATATTTTAGCTTACCTGTGACTGCAACTCACCTTGGTACGTACTAAATGTTACTATTGTTAATTGTCCAGAATCATTTAATTCAAGTTCAAAGTTAAATCTTTTATTTCTAAATTGCGTAGATTCAAGTAGCTTTTGAAATGATTGTTGAGGTAGCCCAAGACTAACCTTATTTTATTGAATTTCGTAGTGCTTCAGAAACAAAGTGAATTTCGTAGTGCTTCAGAAACAAAGTTCTCTATTAAATTCAGTCACTAAATTAACTTTCAATTTTCCGGTTTTATTAATTCTTTTGCTAAATTAAGTCAGAGGGTAGCGAAATTTATTACTTCTGACAAACATTCAGTTTTCACACAACACGTGTCAACCTTCAGTTGCCACGTTTTTAGTGCTAAATATATGTGCATTAATCTTTCATTTTCAGTTATTATAGTAGTTGTCCATGGGACCGGCGACCGTAATTTTCCTCAAATCTCAAATATCTAATTAATGCCAATTAATTGTCAACGTAACGACCGCACATTTGCTTCTTTATTAACTTTACCCCTTTTCAAAATTAATTTCCACCAATTTCATTTTCATTTTTCCTTTCATTTAGATGTAACCCTTTCCTCCCTCTTTACCGACAAATTAACTTCGGTGACGATTGCTTTTCCTAAATTTCGATTAGGTGCACGCAGTTTAATTTTTCACTGTCATTAAGGTCGATAAGTGAGGGGAAGGTTACAACATGATTTCAATCCTGGGCGTCGCGGTTCTGAACTCCAAGGCAAAGGCATCAAAAGAAGGGGTCAAAGTAAGGGGTGAAATTTTAGTGAGAGGGGCTATCACGACCTTCCCATCGTGTAACACGTGCGCTATGGCTTTGGGCAGAAGTATGGTGTACTTTGGTGACAAAGTGACACCAATAATGCACCTTACACATCACATGAACTTAGTCGAACCAGAGGGTGACGTCACAGGGCTACACGCTTTTTCACCATTACAGAGGAAGGTCGTAGCCACCTTTGAGACAAATTTTAAACTTATGCGTCGCAATGGGAAACACATACGGCGTTTCCAGAAAATAATCATTTGATTCTGTTGCCAAATGTAGTTGGTAGGTGTGCGAAGAAGTCTGTGACACAGCTGAAAGAGAAGAAAAGATTGACACGACGACTTGATGGAAGCTTGGTAGATGGTATTAAGCTGCTTTTAGACGGGACATAAAAAAACCCAATTTGCCGTCAATAGATCCCAGTAATGTTTACCGGCAATATCTGACGTCACATGATTACCGTCACATGAATTGCACAACTGCTAGTCTCTCTCGCTTGGCAATGTTCCCGTCAGCACACTTCCGGAACACAATGGGACACACTAAGATAGCGTAATAGACGAAAGTGACCTAGAGGAAGTGTGTGTGGCTCATTTATATTTACAATCTCCAAGGACATATTTAGCAAAGATGAAAACATCAGGCTTTGTGGTTGTATGTTTTTTCTAGCAAGAAACTGCTTCAGACACTTTTGGTCGATAACTGGTGCTGATAACATATCTTTTTTGGAATGCTGAAAGGCGATACGGAATATCTCGTTCGAGAGCAAGTTATCCAAGGATTGGTAAGTCGAACATCAGTGTGGTCGTCTGTACAGCAGCTATAGCGACATTGGTGACACTGGAGCCCTCTCTTAACTTTTTTGCTGCTTATGATTTATACAGATGTTTGACGTTCCTCTTTAGAGTATATTTTCCATCGATATGCCCCTTAGTAGCAGGCTTCGGTGCAAGTGCTCAATGGACTTCATTAAAATACTTTTCTGATGCGGTAATTAATTGCATATTTTAATATACTATTGTTATTGCCGTTGCAACAACGTAACTAATGTCATAAATGAGATACTTACGACCCGATTTATGGAAGATCAAAAGTAGACATTTGAAATAACTGTAATTACATAATTATTAAAATAAAATTAAATTTAAATAAACCAAGTTTTTAAATTGGAGTAAAAAGTATAAAATAATTTCTCCAAGCCAATACAGATTCCTAACACCATACAGATAGTCCTAAAAATTTGCGATTGTGTAGTTGTCATATGTACAAAAATACTAATAACATTAATGACGAAAAATGTGTGGTACATGCAAACAAATAATATTAAGGAGGTGACCTATCAATACGTCTCTAATATCTTTCATAAACCCTACGTTTTTCATTTCAAATCTGACAACTATTTTCATAGGTATTAAAAATTCACGGATTTTTCGAGAGTATCTGTATCGAGTTACAAATCTGTGTGGGGCTAGGACAAATTATTTTATACTTTTCACTCCAATATAAAAACGTAGTATGTGTAAAGGTTATGTTTTTGTATAGCAACTATTTACATTTTATTCTGGTATGTGTCAAATTGTTCATTGCCTTTAATGTAGTACAGAGGGTTTTCGTGATGTGGTGGCTCTCCTGTCTGTGTTCGCTTGCAAATAAGCTTCCTTTTCAGGGGGTCTGCCTTGAGCAAAACACGATTTCTTACTTTCCTTGTAGTCCCCAAAAATGTTTCGATGAAGTTTCAGCATTATCAGTGTGCTATAAAACAGAAAAATGCCTTGTACTGTTGGAACACATATCAATTGGAGTTTCTAAAGATAGTATTTTCATATTTGATAAACGGGCAATATATAGACTCTGTGTGTGTGTGTGTGTGTGTGTGTGTGTGTGTTGGTACCCCATCGGGCGCCCTCTAGTACCTTCCGCTGCGGAAGTCGAACACGCGGCAAAACAAATGGACGTGGTCAGCCCATAGAGGGCTCCGCCTCAGCGGCGGCTATTCCGCGCAGCGGCTCTCGCGCAGCAGGGCGCCACCGCTAAGCCACGTGCAGAGCCAGACAGCGGCCAATAGCCGCTCTCTCTGGTTTCGTATATAGGGACCCGCTCTGCCCTAGTCCATTCCCCTCCGCCGGTGTGCCCCAGGCTCCGTCCTCTCATCCCCTTCTGCACCTTCTGTACACGGCGGACATGCCGCCGCCGTCACCCCCCATCCACCTTCTCCAGATTGCCCTTGCCCCCACCCTGCAGCGCTCCCAACACCTTCTCCAATCCCATCTTGACCGGTTCACCGCTTGGTGCAACCAGTGGTTGCTCAAGGTCAATCCCTCCAAAACCCAGGCGATCATCGTAGGCAAAACAACCCCTTCCTTCCGCCTCCTTGATTTCTATCTCACCATCTATGGCCGTCCTATCGCCCTCACTCCCACCCTTAAGTACACTGGCGTCACCCTCGACCGTTGCCTCTCCTGGACTCCCCACCTCTGGACAATCCAAGCCAAGCCATGCTCCCGACTCAGTCTCCTCAAGCTCCTCTCCGGCTGTACTTGGGGTCTGGACCCCTCCACACCTATAAATCCCTCATCCGCCCTATCCTTTGTTACGCCCATCCGGCTTGGATCTCCGCCCCCCCGCCCTACCTTTTATAAATCCCTCCAAATCCTTGAACGCCATGCCCTCCGCCTCGCCTATCGCATCCGTCTCCCCTCCCCCATTCGGATCCTGTATGATCTCATCCCCTTCCCCTACCTCCTCCTTTTCCTTGAAAGGATATGGATCCTGTACACCTCACGCAAACTCCATCCTCCTCACCTGCTCGTCTCCCCGATCCTCTCCCAACCCCGCCCGCTGCCGCACCTGTGTTCCCACGTCCCACCTGGTCTCCATCTCTCCACCCTCCTTACCCTCTCCCAAGGTGGCTTCCGCCAGCTCCCCCTGCCTGATGATGTCCTCCTCCCCTCCATTTACCCCTCCTATCAGCTTTGATCCTCACTCCCCTACTTCCTGTGTCCTTTCCTTTAGGCACCCTCCCTCCCTTCTCTTCCCTTCCTTTATTTTTCCTTTTCCCCCATCCCCTTCCTCCTCCCCTCTTCCCCCGGGCATCCCCTCCGCCTTCCTCCTTCCCCTATCTCCCCTGCCCGTGGCATCTCTGCTCTCCCCTCTCCATCTCCCACCCCCCCCTCCCCGTCTTACCCTCTTGGCAGGTCCCCGGACTCGCACACGCTCAGTGGACATTCGCGCGCCGGAGATCATCGCCATCTGCGTCTCTTGTGAGTGACGTCGTTTTGTGTTTTTTAGTGTCCGCCGTCACGCTTCTACGTTCACTTGTGCCGTCGGATTCGGTGCCCCGTTTCAACGTGTTTTCAGTGTCGTTATCGTCGAGCGTGAACGGCTCCGTGTTTTTTGTATATCTGTGACCACTCTTTTTTGCACGTCACTCTGTTCATTCTGATTCTCCATTCTGTGTTCTGTTATTGTCAACACTATGGCTGAAGAGCGGCGTAGCATGCCGCTGACAGCCTAGTACAGTGAGTCTGGTACTCGCTCTGCCGGCCGCGGTGGTCTCGCGGTTCTAGGCGCGCAGTCCGGAACCGCGCGACTGCTATGGTCGCAGGTTCGAATCCTGCCTCGGGCATGGATGTGTGTGATGTCCGTAGGTTAGTTAGGTTTAAGTAGTTCTAAGTTCTAGGGGACTGATGACCACAGATGTCAAGTCCCATAGTGCTCAGAGCCATTTGGTACTCGCTCTGGATTTTGTTTCTATCTCGGCGGTACTGCGTTCTGGTCGTTGCTTGTTGTTGACATTTGCCTGGCTCTGGTTCCGAGTGGATTTACGTTTGGTGGTGTGGCGTCCACAAGCCTCCGTTGTTTATCTCTTACTTTTTGTGTCGCTCATAGTCGGTCGTGGTCGGTTGTTGTCGTGTGTCTGTCGTCCGACTCGTCCTGTGTTTACCCAGTGGTGCGTGCTCCACCGCCGGCGGCTTTCCCGTCTGGCGGCTCCGATCTGCGGCCCAAGGCGTTCCCGCTGTTGGTTGTGGCTACTACAGGCTCGCCTCTCGGGATGGCGCATAGGGGAAAGCATCCTAGATATAGGTGGTACTGGGGAAATGAAATACCCAGGATGGACCAAAAATCAACAAAGAAATATAAACCCAATGGTGTCCGTTCAACAACTGCCGGTCAATGGGCAGCGTCTGTTCCTCTAGTTGACGCGGCTGCACTAAAACCTTCTGGAACTTAAAAATCGAGTCGATTACCTGTGACCTCAACTGAGATCACCACAGAAACCGAAATTCAATTTGAACGCATGACTGAAAAGACGACTACAGCGTCACTACCCCAGGCACCAGACAATAGAGGGGATTCACCTGGTCATCGGATTCTGGGGGATCAGGGACCCAATGCTGAGAAGAATCGGAGCTTCTCAATGACTTCTCAAACTCTCAAAACGTAAGAACTTCATTGGCACAATTAATGTGAACACCCTCAGTAAAACAGGCAAATTCATGCAACTCACTAATGCAGTGGGAAAATTTGACCTCAAAATAACTGCGCTGCAAGAGACAAGATTCATGTATGAAGGACACTTAAACACAGAAAATTACAGGATCTACAAGAGCCAACCTGCCATAAAAGTAAGAGGCAAACTACCAATTTTCGGAACTTCGGTACTCGACTCAGTTATTGAATTCACGTCTCCCAATGAAAGAGTCTCACTGCTTTCAGTAAAATCAGCTGATAAAGCCTACACTCTTACCAATGTGCACGCCAACACAAATCGTCACAATAAAATCGACCTTGAAACAGCTGACAATTTCTGGGCAACGCTAGAAGAATCAACAAATAAAATACCAAGCCACAGTGTGAACATCTTATTAGGCAATTTTAACGCACAGTTAGGCAAGGAAAAAGAAATTCAGTGATGCCACTGGCCCCTATACCAAACACAAACGTACAAACAAGAATGGTGAAAAATTAACCGACTTATCCAGAAACTTCGGACTTAAGATCATGAGTACCCAATTTCAAAAACCTGCACAGAAATTAACCACATGGAGATCAACCAGCCCTAGACAGAGTGGATACCAAATTGACGATGTCGCAATTTCCAAGGAAAACATGAAAGAAATTCTAAACGTCAGAAACCGCAAAGGTGTCTTCGAATCAGATCATCATCTTCTCGAAATAAAAACAAAATTCCAACCGAACAGAATGCTAAAAAGGCCACCCAGAAGTACCAAACCAGATCTGGAATATCGGAAACTCAAAAAAGAAAAAAAATCATCATGCAAATCAATCAGGAAAAGTCAGCAGACTGGAAGAAACTAACAGAGAAAGTGCAAGAAGCCATCAAATTAGGACAACCCTCTTGCACCAGGTAACATCTCTGGTGGAACGCAACTTGCGATCAGGCAGTTGACAACCGAATAACTGGGTGCAAAAAATTTAGCAGTCACAAAACAAGAAATCTTTCTTAAAAACCAAAAACAGACCTCAAAAACAATTAGAAAAGAAAAACGGCGATATAAGAACAACAGACTCCCAGAGATCCAGCAAGATTTCATCAAAAATAATACAAGAAATTTCTATAAGACATTCAGAAAAACCTTACAGGAATACCAAGCGCCTAGCTTGTGCCTTAAAAAGCCCGATGGTTCTTTGGAAACTAATTATAAAAATAACTGCAAAATCTTAGCCCAGTATTTCAGTTCCCTCCTCACCCCAAGGGAAACTTTTCTTCTCTTCTCCAGCATTCACACACCCAGACTCACGTGCCCCGGATCTCGAGGAAATTATGGAGATAGTCAAACATTAAAAAAATAACAAAGCACCAGGGGAAGATGGGATCGTTTTTGAATTCTGGAAAGTAAACGATCTTATACTTATGCAGAAACTACATCATATATCAGACATATGGATGACGGAGCAAAGAAACGGGGGACAAGACAGACATTAACAATTACAGAGGTATTTCCCTTACAAAATCCTTTCCAAAGCACTTTTAAACAGGATACAATCCCAAGGAGATCCACTAATTGGTGAATACCAGACCGGATTCAGAAAAGGACGATCATGTGCGGAACAGATCTGATGCTTAAAGACGATATTACAAATGAGGAAATGCAGAAACACAGTAATTAAATTCATCGACTTCAGGAAAGCATACGATTCAGTGGACCGTGAAACCACGTTTAAAATCATGGAATAATTTGGGATCGACCAAAAGACACGAAAAATCGCAGAACAGAAACTTACAGGAACAACGACCAAAGTGAAATTCTTGAGCAAAATATGAGTACCCTTCGCAATCAGAACTGGAGTTCGACTGGGAGACGGACTATCCCCAATGTTTTTCAATATTGTTGCAGAATAGATCATCAGGGAATGGGAATGTGATCTAAAGGACATTTAAATTGGTATCAAAAACGAAAACCGAATTAAAGTCAAGTGCCTTGCTTTCGCTGACGACATTGCAATTATCACCAATAACAGATCAGAAGCGATTCACGCAGTGGAAAAACTACATGAAATTTCACTTATTTTATGAAAAAATCAAATGTATGGAAAGATAGCCAGGAAATAAATCTCCTTTAATCACATGGTAAAATAGCACAAATCTGCTATTTTAAATACAATGGGGAAACTACACAGTCCTCAGGATTAAACCGAATCGCCAATTAACAAAGAAACACCAAGCTCCAGAAGGCCTACAAGCTAGCACAGACGCATTACAACATGAAGTGCATTTCGACAGACGTAATATTAAGGTACGAGGTGCATTCAAGTTCTAAGGCCTCTGATTTATTTTTCTAATTAACTACTAATCCGAAATCGATGAAGCTGGCGTTACTTCTCGACGTAATCGCCCTGCAGACGTACACATTTTTCACAACGCTGACGCCATGATTGCATGGCAGCGGCGAAGGCTTCTTTAGGAGTCTGTTTTGACCACTGGAAAATCGCTGAGGCAATAGCAGCACGGCTGGTGAATGTGCGGCCACGGAGGGTGTCTTTCATTGTTGGAAAAAGCCAAAAGTCACGAGGAGCCAGGTCAGGTGAGTAGGGAGCATGAGGAATCACTTCAAAGTTGTTATCACGAAGAAACTGTTGCGTAACGTTAGCTCGATGTGCGGGTGCGTTGTCCTGGTGAAACAGCACACGCGCAGCCCTTCCCGGACGTTTTTGTTGCAGTGCAGGAAGGAATTTGTTCTTCAAAACATTTTCGTAGGATGCACCTGTTACCGTAGTGCCCTTTGCAACGAAATGGGTAAGGATTACGCCCTCGCTGTCCCAGAACATGGACACGATAATTTTTTCGGCACTGGCTGTTACCCGAAATTTTTTTGGTGGCGGTGAATCTGTGTACTTCCATTGAGCTGACTGGCGCTTTGTTTCTGGATTGAAAAATTGTATCCACATCTCATCCATTGTCACAACGGACGAAAAGACAGTCCCATTCATGCTGTCGTTGCGTGTCAACATTACTTGGCAACATGCCACACGGGCAGCCATGTGGTCGTCCGTCAGCATTCGTGGCACCCATCTGGATGACACTTTTCGTATTTTCAGGTCGTCTTGCAGGATTGTGTGCACAGAACCCACAGAAATGCCAACTCTGGAGGCGATCTGTTCAACAGTCATTCGGCGATCCCCCTAAACAATTCTCTCCACTTTCTCGATCATGTCGTCAGACCGGCTTGTTCGAGCCCGAGGTTGTTTCGGTTCGTTGTCACACGATGTTCTGCCTTCATTAAACTGTCGCACCCACGAACGCACTTTCGACACATCCATAACTCCATCACCACATGTCTCCTTCAGCTGTCGATGAATTTCAATTGGTTTCACACCACGCAAATTCGGAAAACGAATGATTGCACGCTGTTCAAGTAAGGAAAACGTCGCCATTTTAAGTATTTAAAACAGTTCTCATTCTCACCACTGGTTGTAAAATTCCATCTGCCGTACGGTGCTACCATCTCTGGGACGTATTGACAATGAACGTGGCCTCATTTTAAAACAATGCGCATGTTTCTATCTCTTTCCAGTCTGGAGAAAAAAATCGGAGGCCTTAGAACTTGAATGCACCTCGTACTATAGAACAGTGATTCTTCCAGAAGTAATCTACGCAGCTGAAACAGTGGTGATTGATGGTCATTCAAAAATTAGGGAAGAAGAGACCACAAAACGAGCTCTATATAAAGACCAACACAGTAACAGACGGACTCAGAATACGCCAAGCCAAATTTTATACACATGTCTATAGGATGGAAGACACCAGAACGGCAAGGAAAATTTTCAATATTATAACAAAGAATGGCTGAAATAAGTCCAGAGGGATTTGCGGCAGATCAATATAAAAAATCTTGAAGGCCGCACTGAGTGCCGGAATAAAGTCATAAGTGTGAAGTTTGAGGAAAGAACATCGCACCAGCCTGGTAAAAAATGAACAGAGAAACGGAAAAAGTAGCATTCTGAGACGATGAAGAGTTTTTGGGAAGCAAAGAAAAAAGACGTTCTCCTAAAGGGGAACAATCGTTTACCATACGCTGTGAACTTCCTGGGTATTATGTAATTTAACGCAATGTTTTTTTCGGTTTCGCGGTTTGTCATCTGTAACCATATAGAAATTAATCCAGAACAGTCATTTAATTCGAAAATTTACGACCTGGCATGTTACGGTAATGTGTATCATTAACTAATACTACAACGAGTGAGGTAGTGCAGTGGTTACCACACTGAATTCGCATTCTGGAGGACAACGGTTCGAAGATGTTTCCAGTCATCCTGATAACGTTTTTCGTGATTTCCCTTAATTGCTTCAGGAAAATGCTAGAAGGAGACCATTGGTTGGTTATAAGTTGGCTCTTTGAAGTCAGAGAACGGAGTTCCATTGCAGAGAACTGTGTATTCATTTATTACCTGTTTTGCTTCCATTATGATTTTTTGTATTTGATAGTTTTGTTCAATTATTAATTTTTATGGGAGTTGTTGGTACATTAGACATTTTTCAAGTAGGCGTAGAAGTCCGTTGGGATGTGTTTCATGGACATAAGTTGTTCAGAAAATGTAAAATGGCAGCTGTTACATTTTATGAATCTTCTGCTTTCTGTGTGTGTTATATTAAAGTTCCTGCGTGTATGCTCTATACAAACTGATTCACAGTCTTGGCACGTCACTTTGTATGTTTAATCCTTCTTTTTTTAATATGTTGCCTATTCTATGAGCTGATTTGTTGTTTCAAGTGAGAGTCTAACATGTACTTGTTGTTATGCGTGTTTTTTGTTCATGTGTGCTTGTGTGTGTGTTTTTCTTAGATGTGTTTACGTTCTGTGTGTCAGTGTTTGTAAGTTGGTAATAGGTTGTTTCTTTGTGTGCTGAGTGTCCCTTTTATTTTTCTTTTAATTTTGTGATCCAATTTGTCCTTAGTGTTTGTATCACGTCCATCCTTTATAGATGTTTATTTGATTGTCTGCAATTAATTTTTGTAGTTCCCTTCACTAACAGTGTTTTGTTCAGTCAGTGGAGCACATACTAGAAACTGGCTAGTTTGTACACAGTTGGATGATTAGTGTATGACTGTGTTGGTGGCGATGACTTTCCTGAACATGGAGAATTGTTATGTCTACGTAACATGGGACAGTATACTGGTATTGCTGTGTAGATGATGTCATCTGTGTCCTAGATGAAGTACCCAGTCGCATCCAACCACAATAACATAAACTCACTGCACCCAAACAAATTCATTGTAGAAACAGAAAATGACCAACTGTTAAATTTTCTTGACCTCACAACCATCAACAATTCTCCATTTTCAGGAAAATCACCACCAGCAGCATAGCTGTATACGAACACTCTAATGATTTGATTGGGCACAAACTAGCCAGTTTTTAGTATATGCTCCAATGGCTGAACAAAGCTCCAGTCAGTGAGGAGAACTACAAAAATGAATAAAATGAAACAACAGAGGACAGTTTAGTTGGCCAGTTCGTGTTGGAGATGTCACACTGTCAAAATGTTACAGAATAACTGGTAAAGTATATGAAGACGTCTTGGACCAATGGTACAAATTTTGTTTATGAAACTACTTTAGCACATTAAAATGGAGAATCGTGTATTAATCTTGCCATGAATGAATATGGTACAAACATAATAGACAAACTGAATCACAAAATTAAAACAAAAATAAAAGGGACACCCAGCATACAAAGAAACATCATGTCACCAACTTACAAACACAGACATACACAGCATACATTCAAACCTTCAAGCGATCATGTTGGCAGCGGGTGAGGCTCACTTTATAATCAACTGGCAACATGCTTCCACTTCACAGGAATAACGTTAAGTATTTACGACTTGACGATTTGTTACGCGCAGAGGTAATTTTGTTTAGGGGTCAGTGCGTAGACCCATGATTCAAATTCACAGAAGGACGTTAGGTAAATGAATGTTAACTCGATATCTGTACATATTATAAATCCCTTTACCGCTTTTCTATTGTCTGCTTGTAAAGACTAATCTCAACAACTACTGTAAGGATTTTGATACGATTTTCTCCAATAAACAGACTGATACACGAGTGTCAAAATCATGCGTGCGTCCCATATTTAATTGGCTTTGGGAGTGACATGTCATGGCAATGGTGGAAGCTACGAGCTTGTCATGTAGAGAGTAGGCGATATCTGGCGGGAAAATCAGTAAACAGCCACCACAATTACAGAGAGCAGCGGAAGTTGTCTCTGCCGGTTCGTTTCATGCAACCCCACAACAGTGGACAGTTTAGTTGGCCAGTTCGTGTTGGAGATGTCACACTGTCAAAATGTTACAGAATAACTGGTAAAGTATATGAAGACCTCTTGGACCAATGGTACAAATTTTGTTTATGAAACTACACTCCTGGAAATGGAAAAAAGAACACATTGACACCGGTGTGTCAGACCCACCATACTTGCTCCGGACACTGCGAGAGGGCTGTACAAGCAATGATCACACGCACGGCACAGCAGACACACCAGGAACCGCGGTGTTGGCCGTCGAATGGCGCTAGCTGCGCAGCATTTGTGCTCCGCCGCCGTCAGTGTCAGCCAGTTTGCCGTGGCATACGCAGCTCCATCGCAGTCTTTAACACTGGTAGCATGCCGCGACAGCGTGGACGTGAACCGTATGTGCAGTTGACGGACTTTGAGCGAGGGCGTATAGTGGGCATGCGGGAGGCCGGGTGGACGTACCGCCGAATTGCTCAACACGTGGGGCGTGAGGTCTCCACAGTACATCGATGTTGTCGCCAGTGGTCGGCGGAAGGTGCACGTGCCCGTCGACCTGGGACCGGACCGCAGCGACGCACGGATGCACGCCAAGACCGTAGGATCCTACGCAGTGCCGTAGGGGACCGCACCGCCACTTCCCAGCAAATTAGGGACACTGTTGCTCCTGGGGTATCGGCGAGGACCATTCGCAACCGTCTCCATGAAGCTGGGCTACGGTCCCGCACACCGTTAGGCCGTCTTCCGCTCACGCCCCAACATCGTGCAGCCCGCCTCCAGTGGTATCGCGACAGGCGTGAATGGAGGGACGAATGAAGACGTGTCGTCTTCAGCGATGAGAGTCGCTTCTGTCTTGGTGCCAATGATGGTCGTATGCGTGTTTGGCGCCGTGCAGGTGAGCGCCACAATCAGGACTGCATACGACCGAGGCACACAGGGCCAACACCCGGCATCATGGTGTGGGGAGCGATCTCCTACACTGGCCGTACACCACTGGTGATCGTCGAGGGGGCACTGAATAGTGCACGGTACATCCAAACCGTCATCGAACCCATCGTTCTACCATTCCTAGACCGGCAAGGGAACTTGCTGTTCCAACAGGACAATGCACGTCCGCATGTATCCCGTGCCACCCAACGTGCTCTAGAAGGTGTAAGTCAACTACCCTGGCCAGCAAGATCTCCGGATCTGTCCCCCATTGAGCATGTTTGGGACTGGATGAAGCGTCGTCTCACGCGGTCTGCACGTCCAGCACGAACGCTGGTCCAACTGAGGCGCCAGGTGGAAATGGCATGGCAAGCCGTTCCACAGGACTACATCCAGCATCTCTACGATCGTCTCCATGGGAGAATAGCAGCCTGCATTGCTGCGAAAGGTGGATATACACTGTACTAGTGCCGACATTGTGCATGCTCTGTTGCCTGTGTCTATGTGCCTGTGGTTCTGTCAGTGTGATCATGTGATGTATCTGACCCCAGGAATGTGTCAATAAAGTTTCCCCTTCCTGGGACAATGAATTCACGGTGTTCTTATTTCAATTTCCAGGAGTGTACTTTAGCACATTAAAATGGAGAATCGTGTATTAATCTTGCCATTAGATTGTGTACCGGAAAGTTGTTACTTCCACTCTTCCAGTTTTGATGTCTCCAGTTAATTCTGTTGTTTATGATGGTGAAACACACTTTAAAAAGCAATGTTTCTGCATCATTTACGAAACTTTAAGTACTGTAATCCGAATACACTTACAGAGACATCGAAGACGCGTATGAGTACACCGTTTATTACATAATGAAAGACTGGAGACACTTGGATAGGTATGGCAATTGTAAGGAAGGTTAACTACCGTTAACGGAATAAACCTTTAGAGACATCCAAAACATGTGAGCCTACACCGCTAATTACATAAAGACACACTCGGATAAGTATGGCAGGAGCGTGGTATCACTTGGTCTTAAAATATTTTGTAGCTCATGACCAATCCCCGCTTATATTTTCTACAGTATCATTCTGTCTGCTAAGAATAGTGTAACACTCTGAGAGGGAATTTACATCGGTTACGTAACCGTCGCCTGCCTGGAAACCATTCCTCATATAATGTGCGGCCCGGACGGCTTTTTCTTTGTCTGTGTGTGAAAGTTAATCTCAGGAACAACATAGGGCTTTTGATTGTCTTTCACTAGTGGACAGGCTGATTCACAAACAAGATATGTCTTCACGATTTACTATTACCTGGCCGCAGGTACTTACTGTTAGTCCCACCCATGCGGAGCCGAGTTGGGCGGCTAATTCTAATATGACTTAAAAACTTTAAGCAGGGCATGCCAGGATAGTCTCGACAGTCACTACTTAATCGACAAATATCGTCTTTATTCAGCTAGTTTTGACTAAATATTTGTAAACTATGTACACGAATTTCCTCCTGAATTAGTCTATGCTTTAGAAAAAACGGTATCAAAATCCCTACACTAGTTTCTGTGGTTACCCTTTATTTACAGATATAAAAACGCATTGTGAGGCTCGTACAGATGTATACATAAATGTTGGAAACTCCAGGCACTTTTTATCACCAATTTTTACGCTACAAATTACCCATGCTATTGAACAACGTTACTCTAGCAGAATATGGTAGTATTTAATACAAATGGTTGGCGAACCATGGTTGGATTGGACGAATCATGGCTTCCAAGGTTACGTGACCTTTCTGACTGTGACATGTTCTGAAGCTATTTTGTGGCATCAGTGACGAAGACGGGAATTTCATCTTTGACGAGAAAAAACCAGCAGACTGCTGGCGGCGTTACTCGTAAGCAGCTCCCAAAGAAGTGTGCCCACACTCACTGTCCAGTGCAGTGACTGGCATCCGTTCAAGGATCCATCATGGCGAACACCAAAAGTGAAGGTCTAGAAGCCCTATGAGTGATGAAACATGGGAAGGCGACAGGGATGGATGTTGTTCCAGCAGAACTGTGGGGACTAGTTTCCTCAGAAGGAACAGGAACACTGCAGAAAAGAGGATACCAACCAGGTGGATATTGAGCACCATAGTCCAGATTTGGAAACTGGAGGGAGCCGAGATCAATGTGCCTAATGTCATCCTGTACGTTCATCTGTCACATACAGTGAAGACCTTAGAGCGCATGACAGTGAGCAGAGTACGGAATGTTATCAATATTATCTCTAATCAGTGTGGTTTTGTGAGAAGGTGTGGGACTACAATACTGTCCGTTCAACTATCATCATTATTGAGAAACACTGTGAGAAGCCTAAGCATCCTCACTTCGCTTTCCTGTATGTGACCTCTGAAAGCATGTAGTACCTCAAGAATCAGCTGAATGAGTCCTGGTGTTATACATCAATTCCAAAAATCTCTCGATATCACGTAGCTTTTCTGGTTTAGTAGGCGTCCATCAGGGATCTTCTTCTACGCTTCTCTTCATTATAATAATGGGACGGTCACAAGAGACCCTCAGAAGTTAGCACCTAGGACATTGGTGTGTCCTGATGAAATTCTACTGGCCGCTTCATCAAGAAAATAACGACCTTCAACGACAAGTCCAAGCATGGAAGAACCACCTTGAACCGTTCGGAGTACGCTTCATTGTAAAGAAGGCTGCCAACAATTGAAAAATGTATAGTCACAATCATGATTGACGGTACACACCTGACAAAGACCAAAGGTGGCGTCTACCTTTGAAAAGACGATAGTGCAGAGTGGTTCCTATCGTTCAGAAGGTATGGGAAACCTATCTGCGAAGACATTGGCTTCACAAGAATATTGCCGCAAATGACTTGTGTGGTTTGTGATAAGGAGATTCCAGAACGACTCATTGATTAAATACCGCTCTGAAATTCGTCCAGTTACCTTGTACGGCACAGAATGTTGGCCCAAAACGAAAGAAGCAAAGCAGCGACTTGCCACAAAGGAAAATAGTATGCTTAGGACTACATGTTGCCAGCCTCTTACTGATCAAGTGACCAATGATGCAATGAGCAGGCGGTATTTAGTGGCACATACCATTTAAAAAGACGATACTACAGTGTGGTTCCTATCGTTCAGAAGATGAGGGAAACCTGTCTGCGATGACACGGGCATAGACAGGGTTCAGATCGAAAAAGGAAAAGCGCAAGAGGCAGGATTTCGATAAAAGTCGATTGTAAATGATCTGTTGCGGGATCAAGCACTAGATCGCGCCACGTCGAGAGACAGAGGTCCGCATCTCGTGGTCGTGCGGTAGCGTTCTCGCTTCCTACGCCCGGATTCCCGGGTTCGATTCCCGGCGGGGTCAGGGATTTTCTCTGCCTCGTGATGACTGGGTGTTGTGTGATGTCCTTAGGTTAGTTAGGTTTAAGTAGTTCTAAGTTCCAGGGGACTGATGACCATAGATGTTAAGTCCCATAGTGCTCAGAGCCATTTGAACCATTTGAACAGACAGAGCCAAAGGGGTAGACCGTGCTACTGTGCAGGACAGAAGTTGATGAAGAAGAAGGAGAGGTGTGTTCTACACACATAGACAAGATGCAAACGTTACAGGAGAGTGTGTTCGAAGGAGGTGACCAAATACGTGTGCAGACATGTGTGCTGACAAGAGTTTGTTATTCTATGTGAAGGAGGGCTCAAGGATGTGCAAGGTAGTTTTCATTGACCCGAAAGGATCACACCTCAAATGATTTTGGGCACATCTTTACAGTACTCAAGTTTTAAGGAGTATCGTGCATTAGCTGTAAGTTGTGAAACAGTTTGGGCAGAATAAAAGGAGATATAAAATTCATATTTACAAGAGTAAGAAAAGCCTTCCCAAAAAAGGAATTTTTTTAAAATCTGATACAAATTTGAATGTTCTTTTTGGAAAAGTATTTGTCTTGTGTGTAACCTTATATGGAGGCCAAATGGAATCATCATTTTGGTGATGGAATGGAGAGCGGAGGGTAATAAGAGAAAAGAAAACCAAGGGTTGAATAAAATAAGCAGATTCAAACTGGTGTAGGTTACGGTGTTTCTCACAAATTAGAATGCTTGCAAGGGATAGACTAGCACAGAAAACTGCATCAAACCAGTCTCTGACTATAGACTACAATAACTAAATGGCTGTCTACTGATCACAACAACGAAATTACTTTTTACTGACTGTTGCCGTGAAACATTAAATTAGCGAGTAATTTGTTGCAGTATTGGCCATCCCACCAAGTGCGAATCCATAGATGACAACCTGCCTCTTCAGCACCGCCTTTAACTCTGGTTTTGTGATTTCCTCCGAATCAAGATACTCAACGTATACCCTTGGCAAGGGACACGTGTGAATATCAGTGTACTCTCTTGTTCGAAAGGAAGGAAGGAAGGAAAATTTGGTTTAACATTATACGCGGAGCAAAATATCTGATTCTGTCAAGGATGGGGAAGGAAATCGACCATGCCCTTTCAAAGGATTCATCCCGGCATTTGCCTGGAGCGATTTAGGGAAACCATGGAAAACCTCGACTTGGATGGCCGGACGCGGTTTTAAACCGTCGTCCCCCCGATTACAAATCCAGTATGCTAATCTGTGTGGCATCTCACTCGTTCACTACACTTCGCAGCTGACCCATGCTTGAGCAATACCCGATTTGGTTGCTACCCAATGCGCTAGAGCCCAGCTCACACAGAGCAAAGTCCAACAGATGTTTGCTAGGTGGCACAGTTGTCTCTGATCTAGCAAGGAGTGGGGATTGCTGGCTCACATGCCGAATCTCTCTCACAGTTGAATGTTCTCGGCATCAGGTCAAAGGTTCGATGTATTGCTTTCATATACAAAACAGCCAATTTTAAGATATTCGTTTCTTTTTTTTTTTTTTTTTTTTTTTTTTTTTTTTGTTTAACTAATCGCCGTTTTTGTGTATCACAATCCAATCTAGAATCACGCAAATAGAAAAAGTCGCGTATTGCGTGATAGCAAGAACACCACTGGTGACTGAAACAAATTTACTTAGACAAAAGTATGTACTATATTAAGATTGCTTGCGTGTTATCATGGAATACACCATATTTTCTGTTCCGATAATACAGGAATGGGTTCTGATGCCAAAAATCAGCCATTAATTAAACAAAAAGTACAGAATTTCGATACATTGGCTATTTTGTACCTTAAAATGGATAACACAAGTTGCTATCGTGCTGGAAATCCATCGAGGAAATCATTCTTAGACTGCGTCAATCGCAGTGCGGGCAGGTTGGCAACTCTGCAGTCTCTCTCAAACGATTCTAAGGAAACTGGTTAGTAGAAGAAGTTGATTTTCTCTTATCTCTTAATCTCATTTGTCAGCTTCATTACGAAACGCCTATCGTTTAATTAATGGTCATATTCATCGAGATATTTCGAAATTAAGTAACTCACTGCATGAAATTCGAATAGTTTACAGTGACAAATAGGTGCCGCTAAGAGTTTGTCCTTGGTACATCTTGAGACAAAACATTGATGGATACAAAACCAAGCTGACTGTATTAAATTATTCTTTAAACTTCTGCGGAAATCTACGTCTGTCTCCATTCTTCAGAAGCTGGCTTCATCGTATAGCACTCATTTCCGCTCTTGAGTGTAAACGATTAAGTGAGAGTGAATTATTTGTAGCATCCCTCGTATCTCATAAATTGTTTGAGAGAACGGAACGAAATTTTGACGAGTGATAGCTTCTTGCACCTGAACTCCCTTATCTACCATGGTACGTAAGTAGCTACACATTTTTCAAAGGTGTGATGTTATTTTGTAAGGGTCATACGTAGCTTTTGAAACGAGAACTGCATGGATTTTGCTAAAACGTAAGTAGAGCTATAACACAGTTATTTTTATACCTAGAATGTGCTTTCCACAAACAACTGACCTGTCTTCCCTTCAGCTGCTGGTTTAATAACAGAGTGTATGAGGATTCCGTTGCAGTTTCAACTGCGTTCCACTGCACTGATGAATGTTAAGGGACAGCTTCTAATAACGTGCTGGACGTCCTCTATCCCGGCATGGGGCAATAGCTCGACCTGACAGCGACTCACGAAGTAGTTGGAACTCCCCTGCAGAAATATTGAGTCACGCTGCCTCTGCAGCCCTGCATAATTGCGAAAGTGTTGCCGGATATTGTGCACGAACTGATCTCCACATTACGTCCAGTAAATGTTCGATGGGATTCATTGCGGGCGATCTGAGTAGCCAAATCATTTGCTCGAACTATCCAGAACATTCTTCTAACCAATCGTGAACAAAAGACTATTTTCATAAGTTAAAAATATAGTTCGGATTGTTTATAACATTCAAATCACATGTACGATCAATATTCTCACAAAAAATCTCTTTTTTTATGTAATTAAAGCTTACAGAACCATTAAATGTCAAGATTTGGTCATGTGATCGAAAACGCTCTGTTATTGGCTGAAGCTCTGGCGACGTCACATTCTAGGAGTAAGACGAAGCTATACGTATGTTATAGGAGTGTTAGCCGAAGTTAACAGCTTTTTACGCACTATTTCTGCGAATAATTTAGCTATTCAATGTCGTAAAACGCATGTACATCTTTTAACTAAGAATAGAAAGGAACTTTGTGACTGCTGATGGCGGAAACCTAACGAAAATTGATGCGTTTATGCTCCACTTATTTAGAGCGGCGATATGTGCAAGGACGGACATTATTTTTCCTGCTGCCTGCCACATCATTTAACATGCTCAAAACTAATGAACTGTGGAACTTTAGCAGATGTGTCTCTGTCTTGAATATGAAGACCACAAGTTCCAATCCTGGGGGAGAAATATGAAAATAGAATTACCAAGCTTTCGTTGTTGCAATTATGAAGGATGAAAATAGCGTTAGCAGGAGATCGTTGTAAAGTGATTTCGACAGCGGGATGTGTTGTTTATAGCTTCACATTAATATTAGTCTGAGAAAAGGACAACTGAGAATAAATGCTTACAAACAATAACCCTTCTCGAAAATGATTGCTAGTAGTGATGCTGTAACAATACTCCCATTGTCCAACGAGGTGTAGGACGATGAGGTTTTGTATGAGGAGGGGTATAAAGCATATACAACAAGAAAGTTCACGTTTGGCGATGTAAACTAACATCAGTGTCGCAAGCGGACTGAACATCTTATGTAAGATGATGAAACTTCAAAAACTTAAATAACAAGGACCCTAGCTGGACAATAAGAATAAAAAAACATTGTTTCTAATAAACGTATGGTAACTTTAACTAGAGAATATCTTTTTGAATGTGACGTGTGTGAACAGCTATTGCAAATGTAAACAAATGTAAACGCAGAGAAAAACACATTAATACTCTGTTTCCAATCGCTATGGTGAAGTTATGTAAATGCGATTTGGTTTTCATATGAAACGATTGTACATTTGTTTTATAAATGAACGCTATCATCTTTTAATATACGACAATTCACCACTTCACAACTCTGCCAACCGAGCTAGCAATGGTGCGTAAAGATGAGAGTACAACGACAATTTTTCCTCAAGAGTTTAATTCTGTCGACTGACGCTGTCCTTTGTAAGAGTGGGAAAGTGTTTCTCGGAGGTAAATTAATGTTTTCTTCAAAGTACAAGATATTTTTAATTAAGTAGTGTCATTTTTTGGTGCAGTGCCAAGCTATTTTTACGTACCCTCTCATTCTATGAAACACCCACAAAAAAATTCCAAGAGTTTTCATGGACGTATTCGTACAGTGTGGTACTACACACCATTTGTAATCCATTTTCCGAAATGTAAATTCCAAAATATGACAACACTTCAATTATCTTTCTGACAGTGGGAGCAGCCAGTTAGCCAGTGACGTCACAGGCATCACGTGACTTGAACGGAGCGTTCCGGCGGGCTAGATCCATTAAGACTTAATTTAGTGAACTCCCTTGCATCTATCAATTTTGCGTTACTCAACATCTTCGTGAAGTATTGTATAAGTATTGTATAAATTGCGGTATCAACGTGTCCATCGCACATTGCATCAGTCCCTCATGTATCAACCGCTGTCGTAACAGATGTTGCTGAAACCTAGTGAAAAGCTTTCTTAAAGCAAACAAATCCGAGAGAGGCGGCTGATTCATAACCATTGCTCCATTCAGAACTTTTGACCACCCAAGTGTCCACCGAGCGAGGTGGCGCAGTGGTTAGCACATTGGACTCGCATTCGGGAGGACGACGGTTCAATCCCGTCTCCGGCCATCCTGATTTAGGTTTTCCATGATTTCCCTAAATCACTTCAGGCAAATGCCGGGATGGTTCCTTTGAAAGGGCACGGCCGATTTCCTTCCCCATCCTTCCCTTACCCGATCTTGCGCTCCGTCTCTAATGACCTCGTTGTCGACGGGACGTTAAACACTAATCTCCTCCTCCTCCCAAGTGTCCAATTGTGTTTGTTTCAGATGCACAATAAATTCATAGAATAGCACATGTGTTGCATTCGCTGGTAGAACAATGTCATGATCTCGGACGGTTTTCTGTACGTAGCCCAGCAAGTCTAGCAATTTTCTCGGAATTTTTCATTGAAATATTTTCGTATAATTTTCAAGTAACGCCACGGTAACCATTTCAAACTCAGACCATTGCTTCAGCAGAGGCTGTACGTCCCCGTGAAACGTGAATCGCTGTCAAACATCACTGTGTACACTGGAAGTGTACAGCTGGTAGGGATCGTGGGAGAGATGTCAGCCCCCTCTAATACTGGTGTCCAGCTAGCTTGGACGAATTTCTCTGCCAATCACTTTGTGGACTAAGTTACGCCACAGCTAGCTTACGTTTCTATACCAACAACCCTACGGACGCCATGACTGTCTGGTATAATACAAAGCTACCTGAGTGCACTCAAATGTACAGTGCATCAGAAATAAATTTCCTTTCGGTTGATAAAAGTTCATATGTAATGATTTAACGCACCCTCAAGAAGGCGAGAGCTTGACTATCCTGACGAGGCACACTTCGCCACCTGAGCATAACTACGAATTTCAGATACTTTGTTAGCTTCCTTAATCTAGGCCTACAGGTCTTGGTTTGTGGCGGCGCCACAGAACTCAAGCACTAGTTGAGCCAAGTTACTATGTCACTTTAGGAGATACACCACGCACTCCTTGATTAACATTGGGCAACGGTACTGATTTAAAACGATTCACACATTGTGGGAGACATGCATTATTTCCATACACACTTGCATTCGTTCTCCAGGTCGGTAAGCAGTAATACTGCCTGACCGAATCAGGGAAAACATTCACCAATCATTTGAAGATTACGTCCCTCCGGAACTGAAAATTCTACCAAGAGCTACAAGCTATGGAAAGTCATCACGAAATCTATTTCAAGGAAGGTCTGGCTGATTCGACAAGTGCACGAAATCTGACGTTAGCCACGTAAGTTCCCCGCGTGACGACCTGCTCACAAATGGCACCACGGAGCCAGCTGGCTGTCGCAGGGACCCAGTACGGGGCTGCAGCCCACGACATCTTTTCTTTTATTGGCTGTGGCAGAAGACCAGCCTAGCGCTTTACAGCCTTACTTCACTGCCGCCTCGGCCCCTTCATGTGTCTCTGCACCTGTGAAGACCTCTCCCGTTCCCACTGCTAACATGGCGCAAGAATTCTACGTAAGCATTCAAAGATGAGAACGCAGACCACAATCTTCACAACCTTTCTTAGATTACTAACATTATCGTATATGCGCGTTGTAGTGCTACAAAATGAGTGAACTCAATGGTTCCTAACGTTTAACATCACCAGACTTTTAATTTAAAATCTCCTTAAACGTTTATGGTATGCTGCTGGATGCCCAGAGTCATCTTCAGTGTTTTAGGATTAACTCCGAGTGAGATAGACGTTAGAATATGAAACAGTTTTTTGATACATCTGTCTATGCAGTTACATTGGGTATATCAACAAGTACGTAATATTGCAGCACACTTAATACTTATATATTGTGAAAGTGTTAAGAGAGGATTATAAGACGTTTTCACCTCTCTACACCAACTTCAGTTATTACAGTAAATTCTTACCCCCGATTTAAAAACAAGTAGTCGACCTTTATTGCCGTCAATGATGAAGGTGGGCTTACAGCAAACTTCAGACATACAATAGACAAATAAATGTCAAAGAAGTCGGGTCACGAGTTTCGAATGATATCATGACCAGAATTTTTTTTTATTAGGAATGCGATTTGATTAGTGAAGTTGAATCACAACGAATAACTTGCTAAAAACTTCGGCAGAACTGATGATTTCTCAGTTCTTGCAGAAGGTTATGAGTGGAAAGCCATAGATCAAAGTAATGGTTAAAGGAGAATTCAGGAGTGCGTTGCATACGCAGAATCTATTTTCTTTAGTGTCATGACGGTAAATCTCCGTAAATCAAATAAGGTTTCTGATGACACATTCCAAAAAAAAAAATAATAATTGCACAGAAGACTAATTTAAAAGAATTGAAAAATATTTCAGTTTTTTGAATGGCAACGCAATTAAATTTAATATTTACCTGTTATCCTTAACAATTTTTATTCACAGATGACGAATTAATGTTTTTATTTGTATAATTGAATAATGTACTGGATAATATTTATTAGTCACGAATAGTGAATAGTATTTCATATCTGTATTCGTTGTCCGCCAATCGCATAAATTTCGCCCAGACATGGTGCTAAGCGAAGAGTATCGCGCGTCTGCTTGCACACACTGTGAATTCGAAACCCGTGCGGAAGTGACTGCAGGAGCATATATACCCTGCGGCTCACGCCACTGTGCCAGCTGCGGGGCTTTCCCTCAAGCGGCTGTCATTAGCTTCGGTAATCTTCGTAAACTTCCATCAACGTTAGCGAATCGTACTAGCGCTCTCGCTCGCACACAACAGGCGCGTGCGGGACACGTGCATAGGTCATGGGATTGTAGGGCTCTATTGGGCAAAACGAAATCGGATACGATATTAGTATGTGTCCCATGACTTTCGTCAGTGCCGTATAATACCATCCGCCCCCCGTAGCTGAGTGGTCAGCGCGACAGACTGTCAATCCTAAGGTCCTGGGTTCAATTCCCGACTTCGTCGGAGATTTTCTCGTCTCAGGGACAGGGTGTTGTGTTGTCCTAATCATCATTATTTCATCCCCATCGACGCGCAAGTCGCCGAAGTGGCGTCAAATCGAAAGACTCGCACCCGGCGAACGGTCTACCCGACGGGAGGCCCTAGCCACACGACATTTACATTTAGTATAATACCGTTGAAATTGCAACGGAATCCTAACAGACTGTATTATGAAACGAGCAACTGAGAGCAACACAGATTTATGAAAAGCTCTTCTTGATACAAAAATTAGTTGTGTTACATCCCTACTTTTGTTTTCGAGAAACCTACGCAGTTCTCGTTTCACAATCTACCGATGACCCTTACAAAACTACATTGCTCTACTGAAAAATGTGTAGTTACCTTTGTATCCCAGTAGATAAGGAATTCTCAGGGTTGGGGACCTATCAATTACCAAAATCTCTCAAACCATTTAGGAGACACGACGGAAGGTATGAGTATTTCATTCTCACTTTATCGCTTACACTAAATAGCGAAACTGATTGCACTACGTACCACACAAGCCAGTTCTCAAGAATAGAGATTGATATAGATGCCCTCCAGAGTTTAAAGACAGATTCAGTACACTCAGCTAGATTTTGTAGCACGAATTACCGTGTACCAAAAGCAAACTCAAAGCGACCCCTATTTGTCATACCAAGCAATCCGAATTTCATGCTGTGAGCTATTTAATTTCGAAAAAAAGAAACAGAATACCTACGACCATTAACTAAATGCCAAGCAGTTCATAATGATGCTGACAAGTAGGGCTAAGATATACAAGAGAATCAGTTTCTTTCACCAGTTTCCTTAGAATTGTTTGAGAAAGACAGCAGATTAGCTAGTCTGCGAACACCGTCTGATAAGCTTTCCAACTGTTGCACAGAGTGTTACACTGTGACAGAGGCTCTGCACGCGAGTCAGTCGCCTCCATTCCCTGCTGGCTGACAGACAGCCGTGCCACGTAGAAAGCTTACGTTGACCCTTACTCCGTGCAAAATGGGCTCCTGATGAGCATTTCGTCGCAAACAGACAGTGCGTATCGCAAGCGTGGGTCAGTTCCGAGGTAGATTGAACACTGATATTTATACATGTGCCTGTGCAAAGAGTGTACTTTGATTCTGATGAAACCACGAAGCCAGCGTCAAAGTCTATACTCGTGACATAAATTGTCATCAACGAATTCCCATTTTGTAACTATGAGAGGATGGCCAATATTGCAGCACATTATTCGCTAGTTCAACATTTCACAGCAACAGCTAGTAGAAAGCCATGTTGTTATTGTGGTCTTAGTCTGATGTCTAGTTGATATAGCTCTCTTACGCTGGACTGCCCAGTGCAAGCCTCTTAATTTTTTCACAGCTGCCGTAATCTACATCCATTTGACCCTGATATTCAATATTTGATATCCTCTTCAGTTATTATGCGACTCTACATCCATCACGAAACTGATGATTCGTTAAGCCTCCACATGTGCCCTATAAACCAGTCCTGTCTTTGAGTCACTTTGTGCAGTAAATTTCGTTTCTGCTAAAATCGATCCCATACCTATTTACCAGTTATCTGGTCTTTACATCTAAACTTCAGCACTCTTCTATACAGGATGAGTCACTAACTTATGCTATCTAGAATAACTCTGAGAGTATTATAAGAGCTGAAACGTTTGTGGGACGAAAGTTGCATGGGAGAACGGGGGCCATAATGTACGTTGGTTTTTTTGTTGATAGAGGGGGTCGCGTCAGAGATATGAAGGTTAACTTTTTTTTTTAAATGGGGTGCTATGCTTTGGTACTTATTTTCTGATATCGGTTATCAAGACGAATCCAACAATGTGTAATCTTTGAAGGTCAATGAAGGTCAAAAAGGTGGCATGAACGTCCATTTGCAGTAGGTGTTCGAAGTGATGACCGTTATCATCAATGCGGTGCTGCAATCTTCTTATCATGGATTGAGTGGCATTCGTTATCACTTCAGCACTTACCTAAGCACATGCTCTGACAATTGGTTCAAAAATGGTTCAAATGGCTCTGAGCACTATGGGACTCAACTGCTGAGGTCATTAGTCCCCTAGAACTTAGAACTAGTTAAACCTAACTAACCTAAGGACATCACAAACATCCATGCCCGAGGCAGGATTCGAACTTGCGACCGTAGCGGTCTTGCGGTTCCAGAGTGCAGCGCCTTTAACCGCACGGCCACTTCGGCCGGCGCTCTGACAATTCTCTCTCGTATATGGTACAAATAGTAAATATCTGCCGAATATGGCGTATCCATCAAACGTGCCATTGACATGTAAACAACATTAGACGGTTTCACAATACAACACTGATAGGAACGGTAAGACTAGTATCGTTGAATCACGCGAATGTAAATCATGTATTCCATCGAAGAACACGTTGAAATGCTTCTCATTTATGGAGAATTACAACGAAATTCAGTGAGAGCTAGAGATAAACTGAAAGATATCCTCAACGCACTCACCCTACACGTCGTACATTTAAATATGTGTATGATAAATTAGGAACAACTGGATCTTTAACGCATCGGAAGCATATCCGGCAAAGGGAAGTTACGAACGAGAAAACGGAAAATGGTATTCTTGCCACTCTGGTTCGAGATCCTTGTTATTTCGCGTCAAATCGCAAAGGAATCTGGAATGAACCAGAGTAGTGTTATTCGTGATCTGCATCGCCATAAATATCATCCTTACCATATGAGTTTCTACTAAGAATTAACTGTTACGGACTGTATGCGTCGCATCGAATTCTACTGATGGGCTCAACTTCAGATTCAGAAGGATGACACATTTATTAATTTGATTTTATTTACTGACGAGGCTACATTCACGAACCAAGGTAATGGTAATTTGTATAACATGCATTATTGGGAAACTGAAAATCCATGTTGGCACACCAGAAACCTTGGTCGGTGAATGTATGGTGTGGGATCCTGAAGGAAAGAATTATACGTCCCTATTTAATAGAAGCAAATCTTAATGGTAGGAGATACACAACATTTCTGGAAGAAACATTAGGTCTGTTGTTGGATGAAATACCTTTAGAAACAAGGAACGGAATGTGGTATCAACACGATGGGTGTCCGGCACATTTTTCGCTGATGGCTAGAAGAGTTGCGCAGACAATTCCCAAATTGCTGGATTGGACGCGGAAGAGATGTGTTGTGGACGGCACATTCGACAGACTTGACGCCTTTGGATGTTTCTTGTGGGGATTCGTGAAAGAAATTGTTTATGAAGACGTTCCAACTACACCTGAAGATATGCGAGAGAGAACTGTCCGAGCATGTGCTTCGATAAGTGTCGATGTGATAAGGAATACCACTCAATCCATGATAAGAAGACTGCAGCACTGCATTGATACTAACGGTCATCATTTCGAACACCTTCTATAAATGGTCGTTCATGCCACCTTTTTGACCTTCGTTCACTTTCAAAGACCTTACTGTTACACATCATTGCATTCGTCTCGATAGATCAGAAAATAAGTACCAAACTATAGCAGCCCAGTAAAAATAAAAAAATAAAAAAAATAATAAAAAAAAGGTTGACCTTCATATCTCTGACGCGACCCCACCTAGCAACAAACAACCGATGACATATTATGACCCCCGTTGTCCCATGCAAATCTGTCCCACAAACTTTTCAGCTCCTATTCGGATTATTCTTGGTGGCAATGGTTAGTTACTCACCCTGTATACTAAGGTGACAAATTCATGCCATACTTCCTAATATAGTGCCCGACCTCCTTTTAGCCCTGCCAGTGTAGCAAATCGATGTGGCACGGACTCAACAAGTCGGAAACACCCTGGAGAAATATAGAGCCGAACTACCTCTATAGCCTTCCATAATTCAGAAAGTATTACCGGTGCAGTATTTTGTAAACGAACTGGTCTCGGTCATATTTGTTCGATGGGATTCATGTCAGGCCATCTGGGTGGCCAAATCATTCGCTCGAATTATCCAATATGTTTTTCTTACCAATCACGAACAGTCGTGGCCTGGTCACATTCTGCAGTGACATCCACAAAAGTTCAATCGTTGTTTGCGAACATGAATTCCATGAATAGGTGAAACTGGTCCCTAAGTAGTTCACTTGGCGCAGAGGGCGCAGTCTATTCGATGTTAACACAGCCCACACCATTATGCAGGCATCCCAGCGTGTAGAGTGTCTTGTTTACAACTTGGGTCCATGGCTTCGTGGGTCTGCACCACATTCGAATACTACCGACTAAACACCGGACTCATCTGACGAGACGGAAATTTTCCAGTCGCCTAGGGTCCAGTCAACATGGTCCCGATCCCAGGAGAGATGAGGCAGGCGATGTCGTGCTGTTACGAAAGGCGTCTTCTGTCATGGGCCATTAACCGAAAATTTCACCACACTGTCCTAACGAATACGTCCGGCTTAAGTCTCACATTGATTCTGCACTGTTGCTTATCATTTAGCACTGACATAGCACTGACAACTCCACGCGAACGCCGCCTCTCTCGGCCGTTCAAAATGGTTCAAATGGCTCGAAGCACTATGGGACTTAACCTAAGGTCATCAGCCCATAGAACTGCTTAAACCTAACAAACCTAAGGACATCGGACTGAAGCTCCTAGAACCGCTCGGCCACAGTGGCCGGCTCTCCCGGCCGTCAAGTGAAGGCTGTCGACCACTGCGTTGTCCATGATGAGACGTAATGCCTGGAATTTGGTATTGGCGGCATACGTTGGACCCTGTTTATTGAATTCCCCAACGAAATGGAATATCCCATGCGTGTAGCTCCATCTACTATTCTGTGTTAAAAGCCCGTTGATTCCTGTTTTACGGCCATAATCACGTCGGAAACGTTTTGACATGAATCATCTGAGTACAAATTAGAGCCCCGCCAATGCTCTGCCCTGTTGTATACTAAGTACGCGATACTACCAGCGATTATGTGCATATCGCAATCAAATGACTTGTTACCTAACTGTATCATAAAATTTCAGCATCTTCTACGTTCTTTCCATCTGTACTGTTTGTCGCGCAAGGTTCAACTCGATTTAATGTTGCACTCAAATATTTTCCCGAAAACACTTGCCAACAAATTTATATTGGATGTTAAAAATTCTCTCCTTATGAAACGGCTTTTCTCGCTCTTGGAAATCTAAATTTTACATTTTCTTTACTTCTACCCAAATTCATCCTCAACTTAAAGTTCCTCGGATCTTAGTCTAATTCCTTCAGCAACTCCTGATTTAATTCACTTATTTTCTGCCACTTCTCTTTTACGTTTATTGATATCTATATTATAATTTCTGTTAAATACACCAGTAGGTTCAACAGATCGACCAAGTTAGTTTCAAGTACAGGATGACATTTATTGAACTATATGAGATAAAATCGTCATAACTTCTGAACGGTTTGCGTTACGACGTGCACACTGCACGGTTGGCCGCGGGGCATGATGGTAATTAATATGCGCGTGTTGGTTTGGTTTAGCGACGAAGTCCATTTTCATTCGGATGGGTTCGCCAACATGCAATACTGGCGCATTTGAGGGACTGAGGATCCGCATTTCGCTATCGAAATCTCTTTACGCTCAACTGGTGACCGTGTGGTGAGCAGTGTCCATCACGGAATAATCAGTGCGATATTCCTTAATGGCACCGTGACTACCGAACGGCACTTGAAGGCTCTGCAAGATGATTTCATCCGCATTATCCAAAGTGACCCTGTTTTCGACCCCGTCGAAGCAGGAGAGCGTTTAATGTCTTGGAGGAGCACTTTGGTAACTGCATTCACACTATGAGGTACCCAGAAGCACTTGGCATAGGACACGATTGGCCGCCATATTCTCCGGGTCTGAACACATGCTATGGGGGCTATATTAAACGTAATACAGCAAGAATCCCAAAACCATTGCTAAGCTGAAAACAGCCGTTCAGGAGGTCATCGACAGCACCGATGTCCTGACACTTCAGCGGGTCATGCAGGAATTCGCTATTCGTCTGCACCACATCAGCACCAATAATGGCAGGCATATCGAACATGACGTAACTGAAATCCAAATATCTGTATTGATGTTTACATGTTGAATAAAACTTGTGCACGCCGTAGTTTGTAACTAATTTACGTTTTTCCGAATAGTACAATAATTGTCACCCTGAAGTTTGTTAATACATTATCGTGTTTTGCATCGTATGTCTGATTTTCTGTCCTCACTATTTTTGAGACATCACACTGTCGTGTGAATTCTGGTCCCTACCATCGGTGCCCTGTAGTTGAAATGATGCAGACGGTGATCATATGTTCCAAAGCGTTACTTATGCTTTTTTGGAGCCAACAGGTAGTATTGCCTACGACGCAAGTATTGCACTGGTACCAGTACATGCGACATGGGCTTCGTACACCATTAATGCTCTAGCACGTTCCTCTGACAGCGGTAGCGGCATATTGATTTTAGCTGCACAACATGGAGAGTTTTTAATGATAACAACTATTCTTGAAACACTGTCATAGCTGCACTGGCAGTCATGCTGTTGCATTGTCGTTCGTGCACGCGATCGCTGTGTCGTCACGTGCTCTTGTGTGTGTGTGTGTGTGTGTGTGTGTGTGTGTGTGTGTGTGTGTGGGGGGGGGGGGGTGGGTGGGTGTGTCGGTGTGCGTGTGGGAGCGCGCACACACATGTCTCTCTAGCGGCGAAGTGGGGACCGCAGCGTTCTCAAAGGAAACGGTTCGTTTCGACTGCACTTACTGTTTCGTTATTTGTTAGCTCTCTGGAGAAAGGCTGCACCATATTAGTCACGTACGCTTGCGTGCCTGAGCTAAAACGCGTGTATTTCGGCCTCCACTCGTAACACGGTGTTGGCTCTTCAGCTAATATAAAAATTAACATCTGCATTTAACATCGAGAATACATTAGGTAAGTGAATCTTAATGGCATATTCAGGAGATAACATTGAGCAGCTGATGTAACTTCTCCGCCTATACGCATCACTGTAAAGTACACCATACTTGCAGTACACAGGCACAATTCTGTACCTATATTGTACGCATTATAATTTTTTACATTTTGACTCTTAAAGGATTGAAAACAGTTTTTCTTACGAATAAGATGCACGCATTACTTATGGAATTTATCACCCCATTTCATATATTTTAAAGGGAACGCGTTTTCTCTTCGCTGCTCTAGCAGAGCCTACAGTCGATGAAAAGATTGGTCCACTCTGACTGTTAATTTATTAATTTATTTATTCTTTTTCAGTTCGATTTTGCTGAATCTGCACTTCACTTTACTTTATTAAAGGTCTGTAAGATCGTGTTCTATGCGTTTTATGTGTTTCCGCTTGGGTTTTGGGTACTGCCAACCCTACAAATCCAGAGGCCTTACCAGACGGCCCACGCAAGCCGTCGTGTTTAGTTTTAAGTTCCCCGCGTATGTTAGTGGAAGAAGGATTGCCTCGTCTGTGCTGTCCAAAGGGAAAGTGTATGTACAAGCTAACCTCCACCGAGCTGTGCCGCTATCTGCTTGCATTTTCCACCTGTTTCCGCTCTGACGAGGTAGGGCGACCATCTCTTTGTAGTTCCACTCTAGTCTTACAGTCAAACAAATAGCAACTGCAATGTACTCTAGCGAAAACTACATCGCTACGATCCTGATCTATGAGGAGACGCACCGCAAAGCAGCTGAGGCCCGAAAACTGTACTCACAACGGTTTGCAACGCGACGTCTACATTCCGTTCATGATTTTAGACGTACAGACGCACGTTTAAGAACTGTGGGAGCTTTACATGTACAACGTATTGTGGGAAAGCTAATCGGCGACGCATTCGAAGTTGCCCTGATTATTCTGAAGCACATACCACACGGTGTAAACACAGCTTAAATGAAAATAATGCGTACGTACAATGTAGTATAAGCGAAAGTGTTATCGTGTTATTGCGTTTATATTGCATTATTATTGATAACTATAATAATGATAATAATAATAATAGTATCGTCATTATAATTAATATTCCGAAAGTCAGTAAATCTCGTCCAGTAATACCTATTTCTCATCGCAATCAGGACAAAGAAGAATTGCAGTTGGATCTGGGAATAACGAGGCCCTCGGTACAATAGATTGTTGAGGAACGACAGTGGCATCCTTTTCAGCTGCATCTACACAAACAGCTATGTAGGTCAATAATCGGGTACCGTGCTGCAGACGTCTCGTGAATGAAGTAGACGTTTTCCGCGCTTCGTAAGGCACATTTTACGAGGAGACGAATGCTGTTTCGCCACTGTCAATAGACACAATCTATATTACTTGGCTCCTGAGGACCCTCAGTGGTTACGACCACATCACATGCAAGCGCACTGTGGTGTTAATGTATGGTGAGGCACTCTAGGAGATCACATCACTGGACCGCTTTATTTGGGTATCATACTAACCGGTTGCCTGTATTTGCAGTTTCTACAGAACGAGCTGAATCTTGGTCATCTCCTAGAACATATACCTCTTCTATTAGCTGTGAGGGCGACTTTCAGCACGATGGCAGGACACCCCTTGATTGTTGAGGGTTTAGGGAATATCTCGACAATGTGTACCCCGAATAGTGGATAGATCGTGATGATTTTATTCAATGGCCAGTGAGATCGCCTGATTTAGCGCCCTTGGATTTTTTCTTATTGGGATATATCAAAGCCAGGATTTACGAACCGGAACCGCAAAATCCAGATTTGTTAAAAGAACGAATACGTCATGTTGCGCTTCAATATCTGCAGAAAGGTTAAGAGGTGTCCATGCTACTACCAAGAGGCGCTCAGCGCAATGCTCCCAACAAAGCGGACTTGCATTTGAACATTTGTATTATGAATAATGCAATTATAGATAACTGTCGGTCTATAACATAGGTTTAAAGGAACATCATTCACGATATTCATTATATTTATTGCAATCATTGATACGGTAGCATTTATGTAATAGTGTCAATTGCGAAGGACGAAATGGTGCGTTATGTATTTTTAACAAACTAGCTGCCATAGGTTGATGTGCCTTGGCCCTTGTGCGTGTTGTTTTGGCCAGGGACAATCATTCTTTCATACCGACACCTTTCTCGAGCCCAGAAATCGAATCACGCACCACACCTACGACTAGCTAATTGTTTAGCGACGAGCTATACGACCAGTTACAGGTGTCAAGTGTTCATTTTCAGCCGCTGGTAGGTTTTCCAAGAAGTTGTGGCAGAGATCGGATTTGTCGAGTGGGAGAGTAGGAAACGTTGTAGAAAAAACGGTTGAGGGATGATGGTTGGGTGGAATGTCTCATGGAGAGGGATGGGGTATTGAATAAAGTGCAGGACCCAAAAATCAAAAGGGGAAAGATGAGTGACAGATGCGGTCTGCGTAAAGGGGGATATGGCGTGGCAATGTGATATGGGGGTCGGTAAGGTAATGAATAACGCGAACTGCAGAAAAATGGAGCAAAAATCCTTAAAAAGCTGGAATAATAAGAATGAAAGTCAGCTTGTTTCGACAGGAACTCAGCGAGCAACGAAGGAATACTTGTTTACTTCAACCTGGAGTGATGAAACCAACGAACAAATGTATCTTGGGTAACACCTGTTTTCTTGGGCAGTAGAGAGTGATTTGTTTTCGTGCGTAACATTCCGTCTGCTTCTGCGAGAGGTATTCTCAGAGGCAGTAACCGAGGAATGTTCTGAGGAATGTCTTAGACCACGGCCTAATGAACGTAAATTCAGTGTTGCCATTGATAGAAATACCACCATCCATGGCGGCATAGTAAGACCAATTAATAATAGTTGTACAGCAGCTACTGCGAAGATAGCCATCCAAACAGATAAATTATAAATATGAATTACAATGTGAGTCACCAGTGCTCCTGACACACCAGTGAATAGTACGTTCATCGGTCACATGATAAGCAAAGCAGTTTTTATTTCAAGGTTCACTTAATTTAACGAACAGATCCGAGAGAAATATTAAACATACTAACTACAGACGCTACGTAATATATAACTTACTGTTCATTACTGTATTACGTCTGTACTCAATAATTTTTTTAATATGTACATCATATGTTACGGAGGTAAAGTATCACCAGTGGGTTATAACTTTGTGTCACTGAACTAGTTTGAGACTGCTGACGATATCTGTAGCTTCTAAAATCTCTTATGTTACGTCATTGTCAAGCAGTGTGTAGAATAGAAGCACTATTGGTAAACAGAAAAAAATCTGATTCTTAACCAAACACTTCACCATAACTTCATTTTAGCGCGGATATTAAACGTTTATAGTGCTGTAACACTTTACATGTGATAAGCGTAGCATGCAAGTATTGCGTCGGTAGCCTGAGGAACAGTTTAAAAAAGAAGGAAGGAACCAATTTCCCAAACGAAGACACCAAAACACAAACGCACACACATACATACAGACAGAATTGAGAGGTTTTCTGTAGTTCATATAATTTATCATGATCTTTTTCAACATTGGTTCGAGAGCTAATATTGGAAAAATAAGACGAATCTTATCTTTGCAAATCAGTCGCGGATGTATACCCAAAATGTTTTGTTAATGCCTTTTGACAGAAATATTCATATTATACTGTCACACGTCTTGATTACAGTTGGTAACTATAACTACATTTCCCTTTGAATTTAAATATATTTTATTTATTGACCATTTAACTGCAGTTACATACATAAAATTAATGAGAAAAATGTTAACAAACAAAGACAATGGACACAGTTAGCAAGAAATAAGTCACAGGCAAAGGGTCAAGGAAATGGGTCATAAAAACAAAAAATAGCAGATACCACTCAACACAAAGCATTCAGCTTGGATAGAACTTAATGTAAAACATAAAGACCTGTTAATAAACATAAACAGATAATAAAAGTAAACAAATATGTATCAAACACTAGCACAGAGTTAAAATAGGGGAAAACATACATTTAGGAAATCAAGACACAAACATAAAATTTATGTACTTATTTTGGACAGGAAGAGTGCACATCGGAAAAATTCAATAAAAAACATAATCTCGTTCACACCTTTGCAGTCATGGACACGACCAGGAAAGTGTCCTCTTACATTCTGATGTCACCATTGTGAACTTGATTTGTAAATTATGTCACATCCAGTTAATTAACTGTTCTTTAGTACGTATTCCCGTAAAATAACTTGCGTTACACCTTAAATAATTGTCAAGAGTTTACTGTGTGATTTTTAGACGGTACTAGTAAAGACTTTGTCCTTTGAAGTAACGGTAAATTGCGCATGGATAGCATAAGCGGTATGAGGACTGTTCGTAAAATGACAGGTTCAGGATTCATCTTTCTCTCCGACGAAGTGTTGAAATATGATTTAAGCAACGAGATGGTACAATGAAGAGATATTTCCCACAGTCAGTCGCGTCCGTATTATGAGCTTAAAATGTTTCATTAACGGGTGAGCGACTGTAGTTAAGGTATTTAATTGCCCTTATGAGGAAGATGTCTAATCAGACTACGATCCCATAGATTCCTTGCCAATACAGATTGCAGACTATGACATCATTGTAAACTTGATTTTTATCACTAAATAATGCATAATATTTAAGATATGATAGTAGATGCAAAATAAGCTTTGATAAATACAAAGGTAGAGTTAACCGCTTTTTCAAGAAAAAGTAAACCCAGTTTTTAACAAAATACCATTGGTATCTGAAGTACGCTATTACAAATGTAATATAGCATGGTAAGCAGAGAGCTGAGGATAGAACAATAATATACGGTCTCCTGGTACTTTGTTACTACACTACATCCACATACCACTAAATACTGAATATTTTTCACACGCAGATTGGAACAGCTGCCTTTCTAGGCCCTTCTGTTAGTGTCGTACTTCTTTCGCCAGCAGATTAAGGATGAGGTACGTTCCTACAATGCCTTCATAATCTGAAAACAGGCTACCAGACACTTAAAAATAGACTCTTACGTTATCCATGATGCCTTTGTCTTCCATCTGAATTGTACCGAACAATTTATCCCATATACTGAAACGATTAACTCGTCAGAAGTGATCGTCATTGTGGTGGAAACATGTAACCGTCACTGCTTCAAGAATACAGCACGTCAAAACAATTATTTCTAATTTAATGCTGCGGTGTGAAACAGATATCGTGTTGGTAAAGATGAAAATAGGGGAAAAAAACCTAAGATGTAAATCTGGAAAGCAGAGCTCCCATCACCCCTGCAGGCTGTCGCAAGAGCTACAGTGGTGAGGGGCGACATGCAGGGCTACTGTTGCGTGAGTGCGTAGCTACTGGCTACTCCTACTGGCTAGCAGCTAGCCACTAGCTACTAGCTACTGCGTGAGGCGGCCGCAGGTGGTTTAGCGTGCGTCGCGGGTCTGCCGACTCTACAGGCGCAGCTCTGTCAGCGGCGCCAGCCACGGCGGGCGGACGCCCGTCCTCGAACCCAGGACTGCTGCCATTACCTCGCCGTTGCAGAAGCAGAACAGCGTTGCCACGCACAGGCCCTGAAACACGTCAGTTGGTCCAACTTTCAGTGTACACAATCAGAGAAATGTAGAATTATGCCAAATAAAAACCACATTTAACTATACATTACTATAAATAACGCGCCTCCCAAATCGTTAAAGTAAAAACTGTACAGACACTCTTGGTTCTCATACTGAGTATTTAGATATGAGGAGGACATGATCGCATCGAAATAAGAATACATGAACTGTATTCGCAATTAAGAATATGGACATCCAGCAGTTGTAGAATGAAATGACGACAATGAGAATCTGGGCCGGAAGGGACTCGAGCCCGGATTTCCCGCTTATCGCGAGCGGTCGCATTACCATTTGCCTATTCGAGCACGACTCACGGCCACACTCAAACTCCTAATTGTGGTCAACCATCTGCCTACAACCTGTACCCGTACATCCATTGTGTATATTCCCGTACAGGTGAGACATTTTACTTGGACGTCGCTCGCCCGGAGTCGGCGGATAAATACCATATTGCAGTGCCTGTGCTATTCTCAGTTACGATACAAAGTTCTTTTGGACATGGATGCATGGAAGTTTTGGCCTGGCCGTGAGTCGTGCTCAGAGAGCCTAATGGTAAGACGACCGTCCAGCAGAACTCCAGCACCTCGAGACAACATTTCGGAAAGATGGGTACAACAGAAGCAAATAAGACATGCACTCAGACAGACTGCGCCAAGAGAACAAAAAGAAGAAACAGAAGAATACAAGTCATTGGCGTGTATTCCGTTTGTCTCGAGGTGCTGTAGTCCTGCTGGAAGGCTCTCCTGAAATATTACCTAGGCCTTCGAAAACCAGGCGTTTATCAAATTCCCTGTCAGTGCGGAAAATCATACATTGGGGAAACAGTCCGCACTGTAGAAGAGAGGTGCCGCGAACACAAGCGCCATACCGAATTACGCCAGGCCACTAAATCAGCTGTGGCTGACCATTGTATAAAGACTGGCCATACTATGGACTACGAAAAAACAAAAATACTCTGTCAGTCCTCCTACTTCTGGGACTGCGTTACTAAAGAGGCCATCGAAATCCGACTGCAGGACGATCTAATTAATAAAGACAGCAGCCCTCAACTTGGTCAGGCTTGGAACCCTGCACTCAGCCTGGAGAGAAAGATGCGGTCCCAGAGATCGAGGACCGCCCCCGAGGGCGGCAGCATGGAGACTGCAGACCCCAGTTCAGACCCAGGCGCCGCTTCCCCCACCACCTCCTGTACCCGACGCGCCGGCCGCACTGAACACACCAGGAGAGGAACGGTGGAGGGGGTAACGCCTAGTATATATAGGGCGCCCAGAGGAACAGCAGAGCATTCGTCAGGAACCACCTGAAGATGGCAGAGTGTACGTCTGCCGAAATATTGTGGAGACATTAAGACGCTACCCGGTCGGATACCCGAGAAATGTTCAAGTTGGAAATAAGCCGGGAAAACTTCAGATCGGGACTGTTTCTGTCAGACATTCTGCAGTCTGATTTAAATTAGCTGACACCTAACAAGGCCCGGCACTGCGGCAAGTACTGCCTGCATTCGGCCAGACCCAGCCTTCCCTCTACGTAGCAACAGAAAATGCCTTTAATGTCCTTATCTCCTCAAAAAAACCAATTACAAATTCTGAAATTAACACACAAAATACCAAAATCTTGGTCTGAATTGTAATTAGGACCAGAGCTGCGTTAGTTCATTTGAAACATTTTCATATCAGGGATTTGCACCAAACGTATCATGCCACACTCAAAAAAATTATTGAACTCGGTGAACTACACATGTTTTTTATTACCAAAACAACTTCGACTGTGCGGCTGGTCCCGGCGGAGGTTCGAGTCCTCCCTCGGGCATGGTTGTGTGTGTTCGTCCTTAGGATAATTTAGGTTAAATAGTGTGTAAGCTTAGGGACTGATGACCTTTAGCAGTTAAGACCCATAAGGTTTCACCCACACTTGAACATTTTTAAACCTTTCGAAATTTGCGTATCGTATATCATTTCTATCATTTGATACAAGTAAGCTTCTCCACATAACTTTTCTTAATTTTGTAAAACTTAACTCGTAATAAGTAAGAAGTTCTAAAGAACCATGGCAACGCTCTGAAATTCACGTATAGTGTGTAACTATAATGTCTCGCTTACGTCCCTCTTTCGTCCACTACATAACAGATCGTAAGGCACGTTAAAATAACCTTGAAATCAAAGCCGCAATGGCTCACTTGTAGCTGGCAGGCTGCATGCTTTGCGCCGCCGAAGTGGCAACACAGTGGGAGTCGAAAGTAAGAGGCGGGAGCAGTACAGTCCTCTCCCTGTCAGATGCGAAATACAGGGTGGGCAGCTAATACTAGCTCAGAAAATACACTGCTAGAAAAAAGTTAGTCCATCCTTTAAAGGTTTCCAGATAACTCAAGATTCTTTGTTGCAACAGTGGATACGGCGTACATGAAATGATTACATTTACAGACAAATAGCACACGCGATTCTGAGGCCCAGATATTTACCCATACTGAAACACCCCTAGTAGTATGTTGTATAACCGCCACAGACGCCAATCCAAGCGCTGACTCTGGCATCCAGTTGATCGTACAGATGGCAAATACCGTACTGGGTACGTTATGCCACGCCTGCTCAGTCTATTCGCGTAGTTCTGTAAGAGTTATTGGCTGACGAGTCGCGCGAGTCTCTTCTTGTCCCATCATTCCCACGCGTGTTCGACTGGAGACAAGTACGGAGATCGGGCTGACCAGGGAAGTTACTGCACGCCTTTCAGAGCACACTGGGTTTCATGGGCAGTGTGTGGGCGAGCATTATGCTGTTGGAACGACTTACCACCTTCCTACTGCAAGAACGGCAATATATATATATATATATATATATATATATATATATATATATATATATATATATATATATATATATAACGGATCTAACACCATTCTGCAATTATCAGAGGGCTTGTCAGCGTTACCTCCGGAAACATCAAAGTTGAAGGAGTGTTGTAGCTTATCACACCACAGACCATAAGACCCGGGGTGGGGCCAGTGTGTCATGGACGAATCCACTCTACGAGACAGTGCTTACCGGCTTTACAGCATACGTGGAATCGACGATTAACTGGGTGCAGCCAGCATCTGCTTTCATCACTGAAGTCTACAGAGCACCATTCCATTTTCCAAGTGATCCTCTGACGGCGCCGGTCGAGCCATGCACAGTCGATGCTTTCGCGTCAGTGGAAGACTGGCTAGAGGTGTGTGTGCCTGTAGTACCATTGTTAATAACTGGTTCGCTGCAGTTCGTGTTGACATGTCTGGGCTCAAAAGCAAAATGGTTCAAATGGTTCTAAGCACTATGGGTCTCAACATCTGAGGTCATCAGTCCCCTAGACTTAGAACTACCTAAACCTAACTAAGGATATCACACACATCCATGCCTCAGGCAGGATTCGAACCTGCGACTGCAGCAGCAGCGTGGTTCCGGACTGAAACCCCTAGAATCGCTCGGCCACAACGGCCGGCTGGCCCACAAGCCATCTTATCTGTGCTGTTGTAGAAGTACGATCTCCCTGCTGCCCATACGATACGACGATCCTGGAGGGCGTCTGTGATGCGGGGAATGTCCAGACTCTCCTCTACGGTTGTGAGAATGTTCTTGTGATCACCGATACCAACATCGTTACACAACTGACGCAGAGCTTGCAAATTGTGTGGCAGTTCTACGAAAGGACCATTCCGCCACTCGGCAGGCCACAGTCTCACCCCTTTACACTCGCTCATTTGCCTGTAGGAAGCACGAGTGCACCTGCTTGGTATGGTTGCCTGATAGCTTCACACGTTTGCACCACAAAGAGCCTTCTGGGTTTCAGCATCCCTTATTGAAGGGTAAACAAAGACGACGCTCTGGTAGCTATGCCACTACGCTACCTGTTGGCGGCCGATGGTGAAACTACTGTCAGTGCACGTATTACCCCCAGGTGGAATATGCCGTCATCGGATCAAAATCGATGTCGCGTTTCCAACACGGGCAGCCCAGCTTACTTGAGATTTTCCATGATGCCTGCCTTGAACTGCAGGAAATATTTTTCTGGCAAGTGTCATTTTCTTCACCTGTCGGCAATAGTAGGTCTAGACTCTAGAGCAACAACGTAAGAAGCAGCAATGGTATCACTGTAAGACTGTCTGCTATGTTCCATGGGTACAGGACTACACGAAGAGAGGGGAGAAGTGACTAACCTGGAAGGAGGCGGTGACGGCGGAGATGAGCTCGTAGGCCATCTCCCAGGGGTGGTCCTTCTCGGGCCGGAACGGCGTCAGCAGGTAGTGCAGACCCAGCAGGGGTACCAACAGCAGCGCAGCACGCAGCGCCTGCGCACGTACAGACACTCATTAATCTACAGTCTCGATTCAAGCAACTCAACAACCACACATTAGTCCATCATTCTTCATGCATACCAGTTTCTTTCTGCCAGTGCGAGCTAGAGCACGCCATCTCTTTAAGATAGCCCTTGTTATAAATCAAAATCGCAATGATCAAATTAAATATTGCATATAGCTTTATTGTCAATACTGGACATAACAGGAAAAACTGGTTTCGGTCTGCCAGATACAGTCACAAGAAAACGAAAATGAAATAGATTAATATATTTGTACTTGATAAACACAAACAAAAAGAAGAAAAAAAACTTTACAAAAGATTTCACTGCAGTTTCTTATCATTGTCGACTTGAAAACACTTTGTTTATGAAACAATTGGCCCTCGTCGCCCTGGGGAAACTTCTGAGTGCTGTTAGGAACACTCCTCACCAAACTGTCCACATAAGCTTTTGGGATATTGCTCGTTCCCACTTTGTGGTCTTTGGTGGGATAGGACGATAACAGTCGCTCGTTTTAGAATTGATTATGCATTTTCTGTCCCTCTGAGATCTGGAGAGTATGGGGCCATTCCAAGTAGTTGTTTGCATGCTCCACTGCGAAGCTGTTCACAAGATTGTGACGATGGGGCTGTGCATTGTCCTCCGTCACCACACGGAGCAACAATGCGTGGAAGGATGTTGTGCGGATCATCTTCCCATGCATTGGCACAAGTCGTATACTGCGGCCATATATGAGTCCACCCCGAACCATGACTGAACTGCCATTGTGAGGGTAGCGGTCTACGACATAGTTGGGTTGTGCACGTTGTCCTCCTTGGCTGCACACACGAGTATCATTATTTTCAGGGGGAGACTGATACGGGTCCCATCAGGAAAGAGCGTTATGTCCCACTGCTGGCCTGCCCACATTGTCATGCCCATGCGACACAAGCCTCTCTCCGAACCCAATTTAAAGGGTGAGCCTTGAGATGTCTTCTGGCGCGTAAACTCTGTCCATGGATCATTTGTGTTGACACCTGAATTTCTGTAGTAGTTTGGAACTGCCTCTGTAGAAGTGTCGCATTGTGTTGAGGGTGTCTGCATACTGTTAGCCAGAACATTGGTCCTGCGCACCTATCGTTTTTCTCCTGTGGCCACTACTGCGACAATCATCGGCTGATGCTGTCGCAAGAAGCTCGTCCCAGATTCTAGAGACATTAACTTACAGCGATAATCACCGCGACAGCCAGCTGGTGTGGCCAAGCGGTTCTAGGCGCTACGATCGCAGGTTCGAATCCTGCATCGGGCATGGATGTGTGTGATGTCCTTAGGTTAGTTAGGTTTAAGTAGTTCTAATTTCTAGGGGACTGATGACCTCAGATGTAGAGTCGCATAGTGCTCAGAAACATTTGAACGATTTTTTCACGGTGACATTCACGTCTCATATTCGTTGTCCTATTGGAGTGACTATACCCAACCTCTGATCGTACGTTAGTTTTGGGAAACCATCCCCAAGCAACAGACCTCTCGTGATGATACACAGCACAAGAACAGTAGCGTGTAGAGACGACAAGCTTGCTATAGACTGCACATACTCCTACTTCACAGTAGAAACATGGATTTTTTTCCACCGGGATTGTATTACAAAGAAACAAATATATTGATATCATAATACATAACAACGTTCAGGTTTAAAGTTTCGGCAATATTCGACACTTATTTTCGCCACTGTGTGATTTCGTTGTTTACATAGGTAGCACTATGCTCGAGATAAAACGAAGTTCCTAATCTAATGAAACTGAGTACTATTGTTTTATGTTTAGGGCACTACGTTGTTTATTACATTTCATTCATTTTCTTTGCTACTTCTTGTTACTAACATTTATCTTTTTCAGAAGTTGCCACATTTCATTTTCTTATTAAACTGTCTGTGAATCTGTGTTAATTTAGTTTCACTGTTTGATTAGCGTGTTCTCCGAGCTGAACTGAGAAAGGTGGTTTGGGGGTGAATCGTCTGCAAAAATGAGGATGAGAAACCGCCTAAAACTACACTTAAACTGGAAGATAGATAATCGTCTGTGCGTATTCGATCCGGGTCCAGATCACCTCGTTGCCCACTCCATGTGAAGAACAGTGTTATGTTTTTTATCAGGCCCATTATAAAGTTGTATTGATTTTCTATCAATACCTGGAGGTCTGGCTGTGGGGCAGAGGTGATTCTACTTGGGAGAAAGGGGAAGGAAAACATCAGCTGTGGCACACGCCTCAGAAGTAAAGATAGCTTGCAGTAACCTTGAATTCAACTACGCGTTTGGGACCACGTATAATTTAATTCTGAGCCTATGCCATCCATTGTACGAGATAAAAAATTAAATCATGTGAGGGCGAGGATAAAAGTTTCCGAACTTTTCCATTTGTTTCTTAGTAATTGGTCAGTGATTTCAGGCTATCAGCTAGGACTGTACATGTAATGACAAATTCTTCTACAGTATATGTTCTGTATTGTGGAGAAGGTACCCGATACAGACTATTTGGTAATAGTTACTTTCGTTACCGAACGACATTACTTATGTATATGTTGTGCACAAATACGTTATTGCTAACCTAACAAGTTGTAGATATAATCGTGCTCGTGATTGCGTCATTTGATTGAGTCCTTTAACGCGAACATATTTCTGGCGTCTACATAATGATGAACAGTCACCGTGTCTATAGTAGCATTAATGGCACCAGCTGAAGTTGTTGTATCAAGATAATTTCAAACTGAGTCGCCATGTCATCGCCTTACAAAAGGCTACTGCAGGCAAACGTGGAAAATTTGCCGTGCGGTGGCCGGTCTCTGCAGTGGGACGTTCGGCGACGCACTACACTGTATGACCACAATTATACAAATACCTCTCACTGGACACTAATATCGGATGTGAACACCCTTAGTCCTTAAGACGGCTTGAAATCTGCTCCGTAGGCTTTCAGTGTGGTATGTTGGATGCTGGAGGTTTGGAGTAACTCATCACAAAGGCGTACCACTGGGTTCAGGACCGGAATGTGGGCAGGCCAGTCCATTTCAGGAATCCTGCTATCCACAAACCACTACCTCACAGATGCTGCTAGACGACAGGTTGTATTGTCATGTTGATACAAATGATAAACATCTCCGAACTGTTTCTCCTCTGTACGTAGTATAAAATGCCGTAAAATGTGTTCATATCTTTCCACGTTTACCGTTTTCTCAAGCGCCATAAGTGTACCGCATCATACTGACAAACTCTCCTGTTTGCGCTACATATGATGCCAAGTGACGTCCTTCAGACGTTTTCCAATCTCAAACGCACCACTCGGATTCTCACACGGTACACTATGAGTCATCACTCAAATAAAGAAATCCACTCATTTTCAGTCATCTGCTGTCCAGTGCTGTCGCTCTTCACAACACCTCAAGCGTCGCTTAGTACTGGCTGCAGGAGTCTTACTAGGAGATGCTCGACCCCTGTACCTATTATTTACAACTCATTATCCACAGCCATTGTGCTAGTTGGATTGCTGGCAGCACTTTGGAACTCACGAATATTTCCTTCCATTGTTTAAAAGTCACTTTTTTCACATTTACACACCGGTATGCGCGCCAGTCCATGTATGCCTCACTACAACAACTTCCACAGCTTTAGACGTGTTGGAAGCTCACTGGTGGATTTATTACTCACGTGACATCCAATCATTAGCCCATGTTCAAAGTAACTGAGCTCTCCTGGCCAGTCCATGTTGCTGTTCCTGCTTTTCTACTGGTAGCACAGCGCTGCCAGCTTCCTTATACACTGGCGGGTCTGGCTCTCGTAAAATCTAGTAGTCAGTTCCGCATCACATGGCGAGGCCGGATACTTTCGATCATTTAGTGTGTACAGTTGCCAGGCGGTCGTAGCTTGTCTCGCCACTTGCGCTGGACCGGTTAGCGTTGTGGGACATCGAAAAACCGGCGTTTCGCCTTGCAGCAGAGACCATACTGCATGACAATAAGTAATTGGAGAATTACGAGTATAGCCGCTTTGGCAGTATCGAAAACAAATTCCATAAAGGGAAAGGAATCATAGCGAGAGACGTAAGAATACGAAACTTATCCATTTGTCACGAACGTACGGGAAATGCGACATACGTGTAATTATTCCCAGTCCGCTGAGGGTAGCGAATCGAAGGAATCTGAAAACTAACGGCTTAGCCCGGGGTAGGTACGAGCTGCGTGCATAGAAGAAAAAGTACTATAAGCGCACTGTATCAACCATCTATCGTCTAATATTTCCCACAAATATTTAAATTACATTCAGTTAATTGGCAGGTTAATGTGCTGTTGTTTGTTTCACATAAAATGAGAGCTGGGGGAAAGACGGCCTAGGGAAGCGTTGGGCATTAGCTTCATTCAGCAGTATTTCACACCAGCATCCTGTGCCATTTTTCCGTTCAGAAATAATCTCTATAATGTCTGGATGGGTGAGTAATTGGGAATTTATTTGCAACTAGAGATTCAGGATAGCTTCTCTTATTTCTTCTTTGTAGAGCCTCTGTAATTTTGAATGTAATATTATTTTCTGGTACTCAGCTTGTGGCCTGATGTGGCCGTAGGCAACGAGCTTCCCGCACTTCTTAAAAGCTATTCTCTGTGAGAGGTCAAGTTACAGTACACGCAGGAAAATGTGAAACACCACGCTAAGCTTTCTATTCGTAATTGGTCCGGTTGCCATCCGTGATATTAAGACTCAAAATTTGCGGTGGTTTCATAGCACCCAATATACTGGGTGAGCGTACGGAGCGTTCAGGGCATTTTTGTGATAGAGCGAATACCACAGCCTCCCTGTAAAGACGGCTTCCTAAAAAATTTGAAGAACACAGGGAAGCAGTGATCATGAGATAAGTAAAACGTGCTTTTACGATCTCTGTAGTATAAACTCAATTTGGATAGGATCAGATCAGTTATTTCATAATGTGATGTTGGCGTATACTGAGTACCTCGATTCAACCTCCAAGGCTACTAACTGACATCTGCATCTGTATGACTACTCGGCAACTCACAGTCAAGCGCCAGGTAGAGGGTTCACCAAACTACCTTCAAGCTGTTCTTTAGCGCCATATTTCCGAACAGCGCGCTAGAAAACAAAAAAACACTTAACCCTTCCGTGCGAGGACTGATTTGTCTTACTTTATCATCATGTTCATTTCTCCCTGTATGGGAAGGCGCCAATACAATGTTTTCACGCTCTGAGGACAAAGCAGATGATTGAAATGTCATAAGAAGATCCTTCCGCAACGGAAACGTCTTTTTTTAGTGACTGCCATCCGAATTCCCGTACATATCCGTGACACTCTCTCCCTTATTTCGCGATAGTACAAACCTAACTGCCCTTATTTGATTTTTTTCGATGTCCTCGGTAAACCCTGTTTGATGCAGGTCGCACACTGCTCAGTAATACTCCAGAAGAGGATCGACAAGCGTGGTGTAAGCAGTCTCTTTAGAAGTCCTTTTCCTTTTTTTAAGTGTTCTGTCAATAACTCGCTTTCTCTTGTTTGCTTTCTCTGTAATATTATCTACGTGATTGCAAAAATTTAAGTTAATCGTAACTGTGGTACCTAATTATTTAGTTTAGTGTGATTTATCGTGTAACGGATAATTACCGGATTCCTTTTACTACTCATTATTTGGAGTCTATCTTCACTTTTCGCACCGTACAGATATCTTGACTGAATCACACTACTCTTGCTTTTTATCATCTGACGACTTCATAAGACGGTAGACCACAGTATAACACGCAAAAAAACTAGCAGGGTTGCTCAGATTTTGTCCTAAATCATGTGTGTAGATCAGCCCCTATAAAACTTCTTTACGGAACGCCCAACATTACTTTTCATTTTACTCGACGACTTTCCGTCATTTATTACGAACCGTGATTTCTCCGACAGCTTATTCAGTCGTTCAACTGAGACGATGCCCCGTAGGCACCCAATTTGATTAGAAGTCGCCTGTGAGGAACGGTGTCAAAAGCCACCTATTCGGATACACTATATGTTCCAAAATGCTAATGCACATACATGTCACGTATGGGTGTGAAACTCAGCCGATCATTCCGATTTCCTTTCTTTGGTACTGGTGTAATTTGCTCTACCTTCCAGTCTTCAGGTACGGACCTTTCGACGAGTGAGCTGTTGTATATGATTGGTAGGTATGGATGTGTTAGCATACTCTGAGAGGAACCTGAGTGGTATACAGTCTGGAGCAAAAGACTTGCCTTTACTAAATGGTTATTGAAGCTGCTTCATTACGCTGAGGATATCTACTTTTAAGTTACTCGTGTTGGCAGTAGTTCTTAATTCGAATTCTGGAATCTTCTTTGGTGAACGAATTCCGGGAAACAGTGTTTAGTAACTGTGATTTAGTGGCACTGTAATCAGTAACCTCCTCACTTACTGCATCTTGTCTCTAGTGTACTATATATACGACCAGAATCTCCTTCCGTTTTCTGCCAGATTTCGAGACAGAGTTTCGTTGTGTAAATTACTAACAGCATTCGCGCTGAATTTCAAGCTTCTGTAAAACTTTTTCATTCTTGGCGATTATAGGTTCTTTTAAGTTTGGCGTAGTGAGGGGTACCAGTACTCTTTCTTAGCAGTTTATTTTGTACATATCTCCCAACTGCCGGCCACAGTATTTCTTTGAATCTTACATAGATCGAAAGGAGAGGAGACTGGCTCTTAGAAAGGCGTCAAGTGAGTTTTTATTTGCTTCATTAAATAGATGTATTTTGTGTATATTTTTGATGAGTTTGGATGTTACAGTATTCAGTTTCGCTACAACAATCTTGTTGTCACTAAACCCTGTTTGACCAAGGTTATTTGCTGCTAAAAGGTCAAGCATATTTTCCCAACCGTTTACTCTTGGAGTGGGCACCTGAACTAACTGTTTAGAGATGACCATAATGAATACCAGGATCGGTATCTAAATTTGCGTGTGTGATGACTTTTATGAATTTTCTCTATTTCGTGGAATGACTTTGAAGTGCCATCTCGATAATGATGTTGTCATGTCGCTGTTTTCCATACGAGTCTCTGAGCGTTATGAATGCTGACAACCCAGGGAAAACATTAGTAGTCTGAGAAAAAGTGACGATAATAGGAAGCTCCACGACGATGGTGTACTTATCCTTAGTTGTGCTCCTCCCTCCTGAGGGTTTTCTTGTTTAGTTGTTGTAAATGTGAGGATGTTGCGATCTTATTACGATGAGAGGTACATCCATGCGATAATCATTTACCAATGGCGGTATTTGTTGAAAGTTAACCCCGCACCGCTTAAGAAGCCATATGGATAATTTAACCTTGTTTTGATATTTGGTAATTTATTTTAGAAAATGGAGCATGAAAGATAATAAACGTTGGCTCTCACGAAAAGAAATTCTATTTCCATTCTTCCCTCCACCCACACCCACACATTTTCGCACTCACGCTGTAAGATCACTGAAAACGTCAATAACCGATTGAATAGAGAGGTTTGATGCAATCCATTCCCTTTTCCCGTCGTGTGATTTCATAATTTCCATAGCTTTCGCGCTTTCTAATACAATGTAACTAGTGAAACTGGAAATGCTTCGCAATTGCTGAGTATGAATGGGAATTGGATATACGTTCTATTCTCCTTCTTCCCCTCAGCCCCCTCTCTCTGTCTATCCCCTCCTTCACCTCTGTTTACCGGTCTGCTGCTGCTCCTCCCCTCTGTCCATCATCTCCCCTCCCCTCTCTGCCCATCTGCTCCTCCCTTGTGTTTCTGCTCATATCCTTCTTCCCCATCACCCTTTTCATTTCCTTCCAATTCTCTTTCCATCTTCTCTACCGTGCCTCTCTGATTTTGAGTCTTGTTAACTATTACTTAAGATTGAGATTCCCTAATAATATTCCAACCATAAGCCGACAAGCTAAGAATAAAGCTTTCCGCAATTGTGGGAAAAGTGACTGTGACGAAGAATGTAAAGGCTTTTTTTTTATTTATTTAAGAGGTGGAGCCCCTTCACGCCTGCACCGGCATGATGGCCTTCTCAAAAGGTCTTCTGCAATCTCTGGATAACCGTTAGGTTTCACTAAAGTGAGGTGTCGCAGGAAGTGGGTACTGCGATGTTTGCGTACGCCTGGTTAAGGTTAACCATTAATACGCACTCATCTGGAGATAAATTCGATCGAAAGTTGAACGAAGAGTAGCGGTTTGAAGGACACAGGGGGAAAAAAGTTCCATGGCAAGCGCCAAGGGGGAAAAAAAAACTGTGGTAGTTAGGTCGGGTAGTAAGAGCAGTAGCGGATGTCTTGCTGACTGCGACAGGTCATGCAAGGATTAGTAGCGGGTATCATGCAAGCGGATACCGTGTCATGCCATATGTTCGTCATAGGAGATCAGTCCGTGACGGTGCTCCAGCAAGGTGTGCTGAAGTTTAGGCTGTGAGAGCACCCTGTCGCGTTGCGTCACTGGTGATTTGGCGCGAGGGAAGGCCCAGATCGCCCATCGGTGTCGAAGCCAAAACACTCGGAGGTGTGCTGTCGTGTAGCGGCACCTCACTCGTTGGCTGCGCTGGCAGAGTGAGGGCTACGGCTGTCTCCCACGTGTAGCGTACGACGGGACCCAAACCACTGAGCGTCCTGACCGCTGTGGTGGCCCACTCGCCGAAGTGGAGACGCTCGAAACCAATGAGCTTCAGCTTTGTTGCGGCCGCACGCGTTTTGTTCTTCTGTGTGTCCGCTGCGCTGGATTCTTTCCGCCGGCTGCTCCAGAAGGAAAGCAGTGGCAGGTGTCTTCTCTCCACCTGTGACGACCGCCAGGTGCGAGAGCAATTGCCGCAGTTGGCTGCATACCTTCTCCGTCTCTGCAGACAGGGTGTCCTTAAAAGCTGCCCTATCTGCGTCCATGGGGGCTTTGAAGGCCGGCGTCACCTCCTCCGCCGCGGCCACCAGCTTAGCGCGCAGGTGCCTTCTGTACTACCTCAGGCGTCCGGTCCCCCCAGCCCCTCTCACTGGCGCGTTATACCGGCCGTCTGCCGGTAGTGATGCCTGTCTTCTTCCCTGTTGGTCGCGTCTTTGTTCGGCTTTGCCTTCGGCGCCGTCGTCGTTTCTTCTCAATTTGCCCCTGGTCTCCAGCGCAGCTGTCGCTGGCAAAGGCCGGACAGCCACGCCAGCTGGCCACGTGTGGCCCGCCGCAGCGAGCACATGTTGGCGCCTCATCTCATTGCCTGTCACAGGCGCGGGTGTTGTGCGCGCCGGCGCGCTTGACGCAACGCGCCGAGTTGCGGCAGTATTTTTCCACATGCCCTTGAGCTTGGTACTTTAAGCACTGGGCCTTAGCGTCCATGCCTAGGGGAAGAGCTTCGACGGTCACAGGAGTTCCATCCCGAAGATGTCGCTGCCATCCGTCGCAGTTTCCACTGGGACGATGTACAGAGGGGGCCTCTTCTTGTTCGTCCAATTTTGCAGCTTAGTAGTTGCACTCCTCAATCTTGCACGTGAAAGCCCCTCTTGGACCGTCTTCTCATCACAGATCCAAGGCAGTCACCTGATCAGGAGCCGGCCTGCGTGGCCGAGCGGTTCTAGACGCTTCAGTCTGGCACCGTGCGACCGCTACGGTCGCAGGTTCGAATCCTGCCTCGGGCATGGATGTGTGTGATGTCATTAGTTTAGTTAGGTTTAAGTAGTTCTAAGTTCTAGGGGACTGATGACCTCAGATGTTAAATCCCATAGTGCTCAGAGCCAGCCACCTGATCAGGGCCTTGGAGTGCTTCTCGCGCTGTTTCGCCGCGGTCGTCTTCTCCACAGTAGGTGGATCAACAATGTGAGCGGCCAGTGCGCTCTTCAGTGTGCAGTGGTCGGCTACGCTCGCTGCCTGCAACTGGACGATGGCGTCCGAGTCAACGGGCTCAACGCCTACTTCTTCCCTGCAGCAGTTGGCTATGACATCATACATCTCTGCCACGACGCACTACTGCACTGAATGTACAGAGGAGGGACAGGTGCATGATGTTGGTCGCGCTTCTGTTCCGCGTTCCTAGTGGGTTGCGGCGTCTACGGTTGCTTCTCTGTCTCTGCCTTCTTCTTCTTCTGCCCGTTTCTGCCCATTCTGTGGTGTGCGAACTCGGCAGTTTTGCTGTGTCGTAATAACGACGCACGACAATTTGTTTAGCGTCACGCTACAGTCGGAGCACGGCTTCGCAGCTCCTCTGCTAGCCGAGCACTGGCAGCGCGCTGCATCAGCGATGCGCACAAGTCCGCTGCTCGAGCACCCACACCGGTGGCGAAAACAAAAGCGTACATTGCTGTGTACATGATTTTTGATAAAATATTTTGTTAAAAAATTCTTTTTCAAAAGGTTCTTTCTTGCTTTCATTTTAACTGAAACATTTATATTTTCGCTAAAATAAATATTTAGCTTGTGCCTGCCTAAACGTCTGTAATAGCATCGATTAAAAATTGGAACAAAATCGGTCAAGCACTTTTCGAGATTTTTGGAAACAACGTTAAATAACAACTTGTCTGTACACAGTAATATACATGACACATGGGCTATATTTATGAGTGTTGTCAAATTACGTTGCACAGCAGCAGTAAATACACTGGCAGAAAGAAACTCGCAGTATCCCCTTAAAAAAAAAAGAGAGAGAGATAAAAATTATGTACAAAAGAGAAATTACGGGAACACATCTGTCTGGCTAACATATTTAAGGGATTGACCATGTAAGATCAGACGAAAATGGAAGTGCGAAATTATCCACTGAAAATGTGAAATGTTGGTACACTAACAATCGGTGTAACCGCCAGAATGTTGAACCCAAGCATGCAAACATTCCTGTATTATATCTTCTGGTAAACCTGGTCCATGAAACTCTTCAGCTCCTAACGTTTCGTCCGGCAAGACTCACCGGAGGAGAAACACCCCTCTGAAGATGTCCAGCGCAGCTCTGGACGAAACGTTAGGAGTTGAAGAGTTTCATGGACCACGACCTTACATCCCGGAAGGTTTACCAGAAGATATGTCATCCGATCGTGAAAGCCTTCATACTATGATTCCTGTATTGTGTCGTACAGGTTCCGGATGTCATTTTGTGGGATGAAGTTCCGTGCCTATTGCACTAGGTCGCCCAATACATAGATTGTTAATGATGTTTGTGAATGACGCTAGAGTTATTGTCTGATGATGCCTCATATGTACTCGATTGGAGAAAGATCCGGTTACGGAGCAGGCCAAGGCAACATGTGTACATTCTGTTGAGCATGTTGGGTTACAAGAGCGGTACGAGTGCGAGCGTTATACTGTTGGAAAACCATTGAAACGCTCTTCATGAAAGGCAGCACAACAGGTGAAACCACCAGGCTGACGTACAAATCTGCAGTCACGAGACGTGGGGTAACCATGAGAATGCTCCCGCTGTCACATGGAATGACACTCCAGGCTATAGCTCCAGGTGTGTCTACCACGAAGACAGGTTGGTTGCAGGGGCAAAACCGGGCTCCTAACCAACACTTGGCCGTCACTGCAAGGAGACAGGAGCAGATCTCATCAGAAAACACAACAGACATCCACCCTGCCCTCCAATGGCGGTGATTTGGAGTCAGTGGAATGTACGCTAAAGGGCATCTGGCTCGGAGCAGTTCTTGGAGTAACCGAACTGTCACAGTTCATTGTGTCACTGCGGAGCTGTCTGCTGCTCAGATTGTTGCTGGAGATGCAGTGCGTGGTGCGCCAGTGTCATACTCCGGAGAGTACGGTCTCCCCCCCCCCCACCCAGTGGTGCCATGTGGCCGTACGGAGCACGGTCTTGTTGCGATTGTTGCGACCGTACACTCCCGAGAGCACGGCTTCCAGCAGTCATGTACAGTGGCTACATTCCTGCCAAGTTCAAATGTTCAAATGTGAGTGAAATCTTATGGGACTTAACTGGCAAGGTCATCAGTCCCTAAGCTTACACACTACTTAACCTAAATTATCCTAAGGACAAACACACACACCCATGCCCTAGGGAGGACTAGATCTCCGCTGGGACCAGCCGCACAGTCCATGACTGCACCGCCCTTGACTGCTGGCTAATCCCGCGCGGCTCCTGCCAAGTCTTTCTGCAGTATCGCAGCAGGAACATCCAGCTTCTCGTAGCCCTGTCATATCACCTCGCTCAAACTCAGTGAGGTGTTGATAATGGCGCCTTTGTCGCCGTAAACGCCTTCTTGACTATCACTATCTAAAATCTCAAGCGTAACTAATTTTTCACAGATTTTATTTAAAGAAAACTAGATTTCCATTCTCATAGCGGCACTGCTATCGTCACTCTTAAGTGTCTGGCGCAACATTTGAAAATGCGTCACCTTTCAGGTGTAGAAACACGCCTGCGAACTTTAATTTATGTCACACAACTCCCGACAGTGTACAGAAGAAAAGGAGGAAGCATCCCCATCCCAGTAAAGAACAGCAATCTGTCATAATGAGTAATGGAAAGTTTCACAGAGCACTCGAACAGTGCTTTGTTTCTCGTGCAATATGAAGCAGCCTGTGCTCAGCGGCGTGGTGTCCTCACCTGCAGCAGCGTGCTGGAGGGGCGGCTGGAGCCGACGCGCGGCCCGGCGCGCAGCTTGGTGAGCAGCACGCGCACGATGTTGCACAGGAAGAGCAGGTTCAGCGCCATCGTGATGCACACGGGCGCCACCAGCACCGCCAGGTACTTGCTATCGTTGATCCAGCACCTGCAGCCGCGGAGAACACAGCACGCACCGCGTCAAACGGCTCACAATACCACTAGAAAACACTTTGGGGAAGCATCTGTCACTTACCTCATACCTTCATAAGATGTACACCGATCAGTCGGAACATTATGACCAACCGACCTACTACCGACATGAATCCGTCCAGGCAGCAGCAGCGTCACCAAGCGTGGAACAACTGCTACTCAGCATAACACACGGTGCTGGGTGTATCAGTGAGCACGCTGTCCGAGGGTGGAATGGGGAACGCGCACGATTTATCTGTTTGACCGAGGACAGATTATGAAGGCCCGGAGGCTCGGTACGGGCATTTCGAAAACTGCACGAGTTCTCGTGTCTTCGAGGAATTCTGTGGTAAGTGTCTTCAACACGGGGCGAGACCAAGGTGAAACCACGTACAGACGTTGTGGGGTTGGGGGGCCACCCCTCATTTCACTTGTCGAATGTCGTACAATGAGCCTCCACATCCGACGAGCCATGCATGTCCCAATGTTAACACCGCGAAATCGGCCACTACCACAGAAATGGGCACGTCACCAACGGCACTGGCCGTTGGCGCGGCGGCAGAGCGTTGCATGGTCTCACGACTCCCGATACCTCCTTCGTCGTGCTGTCTTTCAGGGGTTTGGCTCCTTGATACAGGTACAGCAGTACAGAGCCAAGCTAGCAGCGGTTCCATTATGCTCTGGAGAAAGTTCACGTGGGAATCCATGGGTCCTGCGAAGTTCGTGCAACGCACCCCACGACGGCCGAGGCTTATTGAACATTAGTTGCAGACCAAGTGCATGTTCCCCAACAGCAGCGGCATTTCTCAACAAGATAATGCGCCATGTTACAAGGCCAGGAGTGTCATAGAGTGAGTCTAGGAAGACAGTGGCGAGTTCCAACAATTGATGTGCTGCCTCTCCCCCCCCCCCCCCTCCTCATTCGCCAGATCTGAATCCAATCGAACACATTTAAGAATTCACGTGAATTCAGTGACTTGTACGTGCGGATGTGGTGCCAACCTCCCCCTCTGACCTACCAAGGCCTCATCGCTTCGCCGCTGTTAGCCGTGCCAAAGCTGGACATGCCTGCTAGTAGCTAGGTGGTCATACTGTTCTGGCTGATCAGTGTAGATTCACAGTTTAGTACAAGGGTCCTTTCAAAATGATGATTAAATCTGATCCTCTGCCCACAGAAGCCATTTAACCATGTAACGTGTCTAAGCTAGAAGTCGCTTCAGGTCACTGCATATGGCGTAGAGCAGGTGGCTGCTGTTTGGGAGCTATTGTTTACAGAGTCCCCCTCAGAGGCTGTACATCCCAGAATCTGTATGATCTGCTGTGTCTAAATTGGAATGCTAGGGTTGTGTCCAATGGAACAAAGTAGAAAAACAGTGTGACTGTCTCTGGACATACCCATAGAGTAGCAATGTATCTGGAGTCAGCATTCAGATGAGCATAATTGATTTTATGTTGTCACCATACAGGTACAGTGACACCGTTGTCACGTGATCTCGGGAAAGCGTAGGTTCGTCCGTAATGCATATCATAAGTTCTTAAATTCATTATGCCACTAGTACAGTTAGATACCCTTCGTACGCTCCCTGAATTTTGTGTAGGCGTTTTGTAGGTACTCTAACAATTTTCATTTCATATCCGGAATTAACTGGGCTATTAACTATCAAGAGCAAAAATCTTGGACATCACCTCAAGTCAGTGTCTATTTGCACTGACTGTCACATCACATCAGTTCGCTTAGCCCACTACCAAGCAGCGAATGTGACGTTATATGTCACCATCCGTGATACAAAAATATATAACATCGGAATAGAGCAACTGAAAACGACGAAGCTTATTAATGACCAAGGCATAATCTTGATCAATTGTATTTGGCAAAGTGCCGAGGAGTGGAAGGATATTTCAGAACATCGGCATTTGTTTCTAGGCAAAATATTTACAAACAAACACGACAAACAATACCTATAATAAAATAAATGGAGCCTTTTTACATTACCTATTACCATTTTTTTCCATAACCAACAATGTCGTGAGAACTTCGTTAAAGCTCATTTTCCACTGAAAATATTATGTAATGGAAATAGCTAAATCAGCTTATGTTCTTATTTATGTACATTGCGTGCTTGAGCTCTGTTCCAGTACTGAAAAATCTAAATAATTTTTCGCCTTCATACATCTGAACTCACCAGCCTAAAATCATTCAGGGATGGCTAGAGGCCATACATGAGCATATACGGGCATATATTACTAGGGGTAACATGTGTAACGCCGGAAATGCATATCCTCCTATTTCCATCTATTGTACTATAGATTTTTCCTTATTTTGTTACCTGAAGATATGACATTTCTGTGTCTTTATATATTGTAATTGTTTTACTATTTGTGTATATGTATATTTATGCATTTATGTCGATGTATAATTGGTTTGTTTTGTAAATATTATTTGTATTTTTATGCTGGGTCTTGCCTATGGAAAACTATGCTATCGAACCATTACATCAATAGGTCGTGTGGAGAACCAAAGTGTTTAGGATCTTTGGTAGTGTTAATTCTGCCGCGTGGAGCGTGGGCTGAGCAGAGGGAGTCTGGCTGGGTTGGGGCAGTGGAACAGGTGTGTTGTGTGACGCTCCCGCGAGTTGCCGCGCTTTCGGGGTTTGCCAGCATGTAATTGCGCTCGACTTGCGATGATCGTTTCTGACATGGTGTCGCGGAGAGGAAGCATTAGCTGGCACACATCAAGGGCCCGTTTCGTCTGGTGACCGTGTCGAGAAGAAGGCGCGCCGACGTCCAGCTTCTGCAACAGCGACGGCCGACAATGAGTGACTGTCGCCACCTCCTCGATCGACGGCTTCAAACCTTCAATCAACCAACAAGGAAGACTGGAAGCACGTAAAGTTTTAGAACTGTATGGCAGACCTCTGCTTTTCAAACTTTTCAAACTGTTGCATCACAAAATTACAGCAACTTAGCATGAACGTTTGTTACTCACTGTCCCAACTGCATTGCCAAGCAGGGTCCCTTCCTTTTCCGAAATGAACCCGAGTGTCGTTGAAATTCAGACGCCAGCATAATTCGATTTCACTGCTTTAATTTCAAAGTTCAGTTAAGGTATTCATAGCTGGCTACAATATTTAGATTACACAACCACAAATTAAGAGTGCCAGTTTTCTTACGGTATTTTAGCTTACCTGTGACTGCAGCTCAGCCTGGTACGTACAAAATTTTACTATTGTTAATTGTTCAGAATCATTTAATTCAAGTTCAAAGTTAAATCTCTTATTTCATTAGCATTTTTCCTTTCATTTATATGTAACCCTTTCCTCCCTCTTTACCGATAAATTAACTTCAGTGACGATTGCTTTTCCCAAATTTCCATTAGGTACACGCGGTTTAATTTTTCGCTGTCATTAAGGTCGAAAAGTGAAGGGGGAGGTTACACATGGATACTTCCTAAAAGCTAATTAAAGAGACCTTTGCAGAAAAGAGAACCACCTGTATGAATATAGAGAACGCAGATGGAAAACCTGTCCTAAGTAAAGAAAGGAAAGCAGAAAGGTGGAACAAGTATACCGAGGGTCTATAAAAGGGCGAGGTACGTGAGGGCAATATTATGGAAATGGAAGAGGATGTACGTGAAATGAAATGGGAGATACGACACAGCGTGAAGAGTTTGAAAGAACACTGAAAGACCTAGGTAGAAACAAGGCCCCGGGGGTAGACAACATATCGCTAGAACCGCTGATAGCCTTCGGAGAGTCAGCACTGACAAAACTCTATCATCTGGTGAGTAAGATGTCTGAGGCAGGCGAAATACCCTCAGAGTTCAAGAAGAATGTAATAATTCCAATTTAAAAGAAAACAAATGCTGACAGGTGTGGAAATTACCCTACTATCGGTTTAATAAATCACGGCTGCAAAATAATGACAGGAATTCTTTACAGACGATTGGAAGAACTGGTAGAAGCCGACCTCGGAGAAGATCAGTTTGGATTCCATAGAAATGTTGGAACTCGTGAGGCAATACTAACTCTACGAGTTACCATAGAAGATAGGCTAAGGGAAGGCAAACCTGAGTTCCTAGCATTTGTAGACTTGGAGAAAGGTTTTCACAATGTTGACTGGAATTTTCTCTTTCAAATTCGGAAGGTGGCAGGGGGCAAATACAGGGAGCGAAAGGCCCTTTGCAGTCTACACAAAAACCAGAAGGCAGTTATAAAGGCATGAAAGGAAAGCAGTGGTTGGGCGACGAACCACCATCGCATTTCGAATGTCGGCCGAATCCAAGATCAGATCATCAGGGCAGCGCTGGTTGTCCAGAATCTGCCTACTGGAAGGACAACACTGAGGTCCATCACCACTGCTGGTTCGTGACAGATCTACCGACAGTTGGGGCTTGTGCCTGATATTTGATTTTGATGATGTAACATAAACGAAGCATAACATACCCCGACTTATAATAGGGTATAAATTTAAATACAGATAAAAAAGTCCTTTTCGGTAGCAGAGTAGATTAACGGAGCATCGAAGCAGTAATAAAAGGTAGACATTATGCTCTGCTACACAAACGTGTCCCATGAACTAACTGCTCCAAAGACAGACTGTGGACATCATTCAGTCCATCAGTACGCCCCCTCTGTTTTGATCCACGATGACAACAAACTGCGAGATAATCTCTCACCGAAGTACGATAAATGTAAAATATTCGCCATAACCGGAATTACAGCTACGCCTACATCACGTTCTCATGTTAACCTAACATTGTCTTCCAGATACGCTACAGATCCGTCCGTCACTATATCTTACGTTATACATAACACAGAAACAAAATAGCTGTAGCTAATATTCTATCCCAATTCTATTAGCGTACTTGGGACGCTTTATGCCATACCATCATTTCATCTTCGGCCAAAGCTGAAGCCTGTTAATGCCTGGTATGTTCAATCGAGATGGAAGCTCTGCGTTAACAGCGACATTAAATAATACCCACAGACATACTGAGCATCTCCATACGTTACATCTATGACCAAGAGCAATGTGCAAGTTTGGCACTGTAGAAAAGATGAACCATTTGTTCTTCCATTTCAATGTCAAATGACAAAGAAGTGTTGACGTGTTAAAAGTGTTGATGAATTGTGGACATCAAATATGTACAAGAATCGAAGATTCACTTGGCGCTAGTATGGGGATAACTTATATAAAACAGTGTGAAAATTAAACAGGAAAGAATAATGCATCTGTACGTTACAATTAGTTACTGGCACATTAATCATTCCAGATGTTGTTTGTAATGAAACATGCTGCCTCTCGAAAGCATTACTGAACTTTAACCTGGAGTCAAAAAGAATTATACGAAGAATTAATGGCAGAGTTCATTTGACGATTTAACTAATACGACAGTCGCCATTAAGTTTTTACAAACTCACTATAAGAAAAAAAACTCGTTTTACTGATAGAAGCCGTTTTAGTTTATCTACGAAATGAAATAATCGTATGGCATTACTGTCTGGAAGGTACCACCTGGAGTTCCTCGGCAACGTAGTGCAAGTACTTCTTTTCGAGTTCCGCTTCTTAGAGACGAATTTGAGATGAAAAGATTGAGACAACACGAACGCACCAACAAGCAGTCCCAAAACGAACAAAATCTAGCTGGTAATCGAACTTAGCACCATACGATATAGAAACAATGACAGTGAACCTACGAGCTACGGAATTTTTTTCTATAAAATTCATTTGACGTAAGGGAGCAAAATGAGGAAACAATGAGAAGTCGTTAGACAATAAATCAGGAAAGTATATGGAAAATCACTGAAACTTTCAGAGAATTCTAGGAGAACAATAAACTGTGCGAGAGAACCCGTGTCCGAAATCGTCATCCACCTAGCAAACAGAGCATCGCTTTCACAGGAGAGAACGCCTGCTACGCATCAACTAGCTCCATCTTCTCAACTGGGGATCGTCGCAGTCCCTCACTCATCACTGAAAGACAACTAACAACGCGAGACGTCGCGCCATTAGCCCGCCAGCGTACAAAGTCACGTTGGCTGCCGGGTTCTAACCTCGATTCCCCCAAGACTCCCTCTACGACCCTTCGAAGTTTGTCGCAAAATTTCTGGGATCACCCTGTATAAAGTTTAGGAGTCCGATAATGCTGTACCTAATTACATTATTCTACCGGCAAATCAGTTCAGCCAGTGCACAAAAAATGAAACAAATTTGACTGAACTATGAAATCAAGTCCCTTTATACCAAAAAGCAAGCCCTTAATCGGGAGCTATGTGAAGGACACATTAATCTTACGAAAGTTTTGAGTATAACTAACGTTTTCCACAAATTGTTATCAAGGTTGAAAGAGTTGCATACGTAATAAACGAAGAAGTGAATAATAAAATCCACAGAAGGAACTTTGCATTTTTAAAAGTCCAACGAACACCTAAAATGGTAGAAATTAGATCCACTTTAAAAATACACGTCACTGCTATCCATGACTGATAAACATTTATGATGCTGAGCAATTGTTTCCCTTGTGAAGTTTAGAAACTTGGAGTGATTCGGGAAAGTGTAATTGGAGCTTAGGAAAAAGCGGGTTCAGAACAGACGGAAAGTGAATGTAAATTCATGTTCCCAAGAAAACTCTCTTTCACATTCTAAAGGTGGCAGGGGTAAAATACAGGGAGCGAAATGCTATTAACAATTTCTACAGAAACCAGGTGGCAGTTATAAGAGTCGATGGACATGAAAGGGAAGCTGTGGTTGGGAAGGGAGTGAGACAGGGTTGTAGCCCATGCCCGATGTTATTCAATCTGTATATTGAGCAAGCAGTAAAGGAAAGAAAAGAAAAATTTGGTGTAGGTATTAAAACCCATGGAGAAGAAATAAAAACTTTGAGGTTTGCCGATGACATTGTAATTCTGTCAGAGCCAGAAAAAAACTTGGAAGAGCAGTTGAACGGAATGGACAGTGTCTTGAAAGGAAAACGAGGATAATGGAATGTAGTCGAATGAAGTCGGGTGATGCTGAGGGAATTAGATTAGGAAATGAGACACTTAAAACAGTAAAGGAGTTTTGCTATTTGGGGAGCAAAATAACTGATGATGGTCGAAGTAGAGAGGATATAAAATGTAGACTGGCTATGGCAAGGAAAGCGTTTCTGAAGAAGAGAAATTTGTTAACATCGAGTATAGAGATAAGTGTCAGGAAGTCGTTTCTTAAAGTATTTGTATGGAGTGTAGCCGTGAATGGAAGTGAAACATGGACGATAAATAGTTTGGACAAGAAGAGAATAGAAGCTTTCGAAATGTAGTGCTACAGAAGAATGCTGAAGATTAGATGGGTAGATCACATAACTAATGAGGAGATATTGAATAGAATTGTGGAGAAGAGGAGTTTGTGGCACAATTTGACTAGAAGAAGGGACTGGTTGGTAGGACATGTTCTGAGGCATCAGGGGATCACAAACTTAGCATTGGAGGGCAGTGTGGAGGGTAAAAATCGTAGAGGAAGACCAAGAGATGAATACACTAAGCAGATTCAGAAGGATGTAGGTTGCAATAAGTACTGGGAGATGAAGAAGCTTGCACATGATAGAGTAGCATGTAGAGCTGCATCAAACCAGTCTCAGGACTGAAGACCACAACAACAACAAGAAAACCCAGCACCTTGAACGGCTAGAATTAGGGCCTTGATGTTCACAGGAGATCTACATTAGTATGTCCTGCAGAAACGATGAGCATTTGAACCATGTCGGCCCACGGGTTCAAGATCAACATCGATTTCGGGCCTACCGGGAAAATGCGTCTACGGCTTTCGTTGTTGCTATTAACGGAAGGAGATTTGTGCGTAAACCGTAACGTCAGAACTGTGAGTTTGAAAGAGGTCGCATTATTGGTATGAGAGAATGTGGTGCATCCATCGGGGAAACTAATGCTCGTGTGGGACTTAGTGTTTCGGCAGCCTAATGGGTGTGTCCACAATGGTTTACGGAAGCACGTAGAACACGATGGTACGGGTCACGTCGCACCACCGAGACCACCTCCGAGAAGTTCGACACCTTATCCGAATCGCATTGCAGGACAGATCTGCGTACTCCTCGCCTCTGGTGCAACACTGGAACAATGTACCATATCATTCAGTATCAGAGGTGACAGTCGGTCACCGTTTATAACGGCACGTGTCATGTGCTCGTCGTCCACATCTCCCTCTACCTTTGACAAATGTGCTGAAACGTGGTAGACACCAATGGTGTGTGGAACTGCGTCACTGTGACAGGAATGGTATCAGATAGTGTTTTTGGACGAATACTTGTTCCGTTTGTTTGAAAACGCTTTCGGTTCGTCCCAAACAGGGGGAGCGGCATCACAGTGACTGTATTCGCACAAGGCGTACAGCGCAAACTCAAGGCCTTATGATGTGGGACGCTACTGTGTAGATCCACAAATGACAGTTTCTGCGTGTCCACAGCACTTTGACCAGTGCGACCTACGTGAATTACATCCCATGACCCGTAGCCACACCCTCTCTGAACAACACCCCAGAAGCCATTTTTCTTCAAGACAAGACACGACCACGTGTTGCTGCAGGAACATGTGACTTCTCGGGGCATACGATGTCAGACTTTTGCCCTGGCCCTTAAGTCACCAGAAGTGTGGCCAATCAGAAATGTATGGCATATGGTGAAACGACAAGTTCAGCCCCGTGACGCAATCCCAACCACCACAGATGAACTTTGGAACAAGGTGAACGCAGCATGGATGGCTAGACCACAGAACGCCATTCGCGTTTAATACGCTTTGATGCCATTACTCACGGAATAAGTTATCAGAGGCCATGGACTACTGACACTACTTGCCATTAAAACTTCTACACCAAGAAGATATGCAGATGATAAACGGGTATTCATTGGACAAATATATTATACTAGAACTGACATGTGATTACATTTTCACGCAATTTGGGTGCACAGATCCTGAGAAATCAGTACCCAAAACAACCACCTTGATACGCCTGGGCGTTCAGTCAAACAGGGCTTGGATGGCGTGTACAGGTACAGCTGCCCATGCAGCTTCAACACGATACCACAGTTCATGAAGAGGAGTGACTGGCGTATTGTGACGAGGCAGTTGCTCGGCCACCATTGACCAGAAGTTTTCAATTGCTGAGAGATTTGGAGAACGTGTTGGTCAGGGCAGCAGTCGAACATTTTCTGTACCCAGAAAGGCCCTGCAGGACCTGCAACATGCGGTCGTGCATTATCCTGCTGAAATGTAGCGTCTCGCAGGGATCGAATGAAGGGTAGAGTCACGGGCCGTAACGCTTCTGAAATGTAACGTCCACTGTTCAAAGTGCCGTAAGTGCGAACAAGAGGTGACCGAGACGTGTAACCAATGGCACACCATACCATAATGCCGGGTGATACGCCACCATGGCGATGACTAATACACGCTTCCAATGTGCGTTCACAGCGATGTCGCCAAACACGGATGCGACCATCATGATGCTGTAAACAGAACCTGGATTCATTCTAAAAAATGACGTTTTGCCATTCGTGCACCCAGGTTCGTCGTTGACTACACCATCGCAGTGGCTCCTGTCTGTGATGCAGCGTCTAGGGTAACCGCAGCCATGGTATCCGAGCTGATAGTCCATGCTGCTGCAAGCGTCGTCGAACTGTCCGTGCAGGTGGTTGTTGTCTTGCAAACGTCCCCATCTGTTGACTCAGGGATCGAGACGTGGCTGCACGATCCGTTACAGCCATGGGGATAAAATGCCTGTCATCTCGACTGCTAGTGATAACGTGGCCGTTGTGATCCAGCACGGCGTTCCGTATTACCCTCCTGAACCCAGCGATTCCATATTCTGCTAACAGTCACTGGATCTCGACCAAGGCGAGCAACAGTGTCGCGATACGATAAACCGCAATCGCGATAGGCTACAATCCGACCTTTATCAAAGTCGGAAACGTGATGGTACGCGTTTCTCCTCCTTACTCGAGACATCACAATAACGTTTCACCAGGCAACGCCGGTCAACTGCGGTTTGCGTATGAGAAATCGGTTGGAAACTTTCCTCATGTCAGCACGTTGTAGGTGTCGCAACCGGCGCCAACCTTGTGTGAATGCTCTGTAAAGCTAATCATTTGCATATCACAGCATCTTCTTCCTGTCGGTTAAATTTCGCATCTGTAGCACGTCACCTTCGTGGTGTAGCAATTTTAATGGCCAGTAGTGTATTGTGGACATTGTACTACACAGGGTGCTAAGGGTATGAATGAAGATGTAGCAGTAACTGTTACTTTAATATGTACCCACTTCAGTGCGTTAGTTTTTTTCTAGCGGCTGGCGCGAGTACTCACTGGCCACTCTCGGCGGGGTCGGCGTCGGTGGCGCGCAGCACGCTGTAGGCGAGCGCGGGGGCGGCGGGCAGCCCCCAGCCGAGGCCGGCGAGCACGCGCACCAGCCGCGCCTCGGACACGAAGGCGGCGACGAGCAGCGTGTGCAGGTAGAGGCCCTCGCACAGCATCCACGTGTAGCTGGCCAGCAGGCCGTAGCTGAGCGCGGCCGCCAGCAGCCGGCAGCCCGCGCCGTTGGCGAACACGACGGCGGGCCGCGGAACCACCGCGCCGTACCACGACAACCACAGCGCGTTGTTGGCCGCGAAGCTCGCGAACAGGTGCGTGTGCAGCGTGTTGCGCGCGCACCGCAGCGACCTGCGCGAGCCGGCCGAGGTTAGCCTCCCCGCCGCAAGGCGGTCTCCAATGTGACACGCTCGTTTTCTGCGATAATCGTAGAAGCTGAAGAAATGATTTAAGATCTATCCCATGGCCGGAACTTGAACGCAGGTATCTTTGTTTACTACACAGGTACGCTACTCATTACATCAGCACAGTATTGTAGCTGCATGGACTACCTCGGTCCAGTGTCCTTGCTAACACAAACTTCACTTCTTCAACTTATTTTCCCTTTCTTTGACCGTCAGCTACTGCTGAAGCACACCGGTATTAGAGTAGCACACTACCACCGTAGCAATCTATTGGTGTAGCACCCTAGCCTAGTAAGCAAGGAAACCCAGGTTTGAAGTCCCAGCCATGACACAAATTTCAACTAATTTCTTCAGCTTCTATCGTTATCGTAGATCAAGATAAGACTCAGAATGTCACAAGGAAAATTCAGTGATATCAGACCTATAAATCAGCTACGCCTCAGTTACAGACAGGATTTCCCCATTATGTCCTACACAAGCGTATTTTCATTTTATTTACTTACATGTCACGTTCGGTAGGATCAAATTGAGGAGCAAATATTTAAGGTCATGGAGCGTGTCAGTACAGGATAATAACAGATAAAAGTAAAATGTCCATGAACCTGAAAAATTAAAGCCTGAAGTTGGAGTAAATGCAGTCAACAATACAACAAGAATCAGCTTAATTTTTCAAGGAAATTCTCGACAGAATAGAAGGAGTGACCCATGAGGAAACTCTCCAGTTTAGATTTGAAAGCGCGTGGATTACTGCTAAGATTTTTTTAATTCTATCGGTAGCTTATTGAAAATGGATGCAGCAGTATACTGTACACTTTTCTACATAAGAGTTAACAAAGTCGGATCAAACTGCAGCTTTGATTTCTGTCGAGTATTAACTGAGTGGAAGCTGCTTAATCTTGGGAATAATCTAAATTTTTAACAAGAAATGACAGTAAGGAATTTATATATTGAGAGCTCAGCGTCAAAATACCAAGACTCGTGAACAGGGGTCGAAAAGAAGTTTGTGGACTTACACACTTATTGCCCGAACCACCCGGTTCAGAGTAAAAAATATCATGTTAGAAGATCTGTCCCAGAATATAATACCATAAGACATAAGCGAATGAAAATAAGCAATGTAGACTAATTTTCATGTTGAACTATCGCTCACTTCCGATACCGTTCGAATAGTGAATATCGCAGCATTAAGTCTTTGAACAAGATCCTGAACGTGAGCTTTCAAAGACAGTTTATCATCTAAACACCTAGAAATTTGAACAGTTAAGTTTCACTAATCATATGCCCATTCTGTGAAATTAAAATGTCAGGTTTTGTTGAATTGTGTGTTAGAAACTACAAAAACTAAGTCTTACTGTGATTTACCGTTAGTTTATTATCCACAAGCCATGAACTCAGGTCATGAACGGCACTATTTGAAATCGAGCCAACGTTGCACACAACATCCTTTACTACCAAACAGGAATATTTTAGAGTTACTCATAATAATAGAGCCCATGCCATTTATATAAATAAGAAACAGGAGTTACCCCAACACTGATCCCTGGGGCACCCCCCCCCCCTCGGCCCCACTTGAATGTACCACACTCAGACAACACATCACGACCATTCTCAACAATGTGAATAATGACCTTTTGTTTTCTGATCCTAAAGTATGAGGTGAACCAATCGTGAGGTACACCCTGTAAACCGGAATATTCCGTTTTCTGAAGCAACATTTTGTGATCAACACGATCAAACACCTCACCTAAATTAAAAACTGTGCCTAGCGTTCGAAATCTTTTGTTTAGCCCATACAGTACCTCACAAAGAAACGAGAATATAGCATTTTCAGGTGTTAAGGGACTTCTAAAGCCGAACTATGCATTTAGTAGCAAATCGTGTGATATAAAACGATCAATTACCCTTGCTAGGCACTCCATCATAACCATGAGAGTCCTTGGCCTTCAGTGATTTAATTATTGACTCAATCTCTCCCTTGTCTGTATCACAGAGGAGTATTTCAGACATCAATCTCGGAAAGCCATTTGCCCAGAGAGTTATATGATTCTCTGTAGAAGCTAAATTTTTTTTTAATTCACCAGCAAAGCTCAGAAAATGATTGTTAAATTGTACGAACTGACTTTACATCGTCGACCTTGTCCTGACCTTACACTTCCTTCGCAACTGGATATATAGTTTTAATTTTATGAGAATAGTTCTAACATTTTGATATAATTTCCGCTTTGTCCTACATCATATCTTTATCCCACTAGTCAGCAACACGGGCTGTCTATTACTGCTAGTACCCGCTTAGAGCGTTCTAATGGAAAGCAACTGTCAAGAGCGTGAGAAATGTGTTAGGGAAAGCATTATATTTATCATCTATGTTATCGGCATTAAATTTATCATCTATGTTATCGGCATTATAAACATCCTGACACTCTTATTCCTTGGCAAGTTTGAAAAACTCTCTACTGCTGTTGGATTAACTTTCCTACATAGCTTATAATAACGTGTGACATTTGTTTGAATACAAAAGCCTTTTAGTGTTAAAATTTGTGCATCATGGTCTGAAAGGCCATTCACGCGTTTACTAACAGAATGCCCATCTAGTAATGAAGAATGAATAAAAATATTGTCTATGGCTGTACGACTGTTCCCCTGCAACCTAGTTGAAAAAAAATCACAGTCTGCATCAGACCATATGAATTTAGGAGAGCTACTAACATCCTTTTTCTTACACCATCATACACAAAATTTTTATTGAAGTCACCACATATAACTAATTTCTGGTGCTTCCTATAAAGTGAATGAAGAGCCCTCTCTAGCTTGAGCAGAAATGCTCTGAAGTCGAAGTTAGTGGACCTATAAACAACAACAATTAGTAGTTTCATTAAATTCAGCTGCCCCTGTTCCAAAGCCAGAGAGCCTTGCCAATAGTGACGATCAAAGGAGGGGAAAATAAGACGAAGATGTGAAACAAGTTTTAATCCATTTCTTCAGCTTTTATAATTATCACAGATAAAGATGAGACTCAAAATGTCTCAAGGAAAATTCAATTATATCTGATATACCGTTTTTGTTTGCACAGAAAACACCGCGTGCACTAATGTGTGTTGTGTATTTCAACCAAATGAAACTGATTTATATGGGGAAAAACATCTTTTTAGTCAAGTGTCGTATACGACACGGCCTTGTGACTTCTCCTAACATTCCACCTTGAGACAGGAATAGGTCTGGGTGGAAGGAAAGTTGCCAATTTCGGCTGTGATCTGTGGCAGCATCTAGTGACTGATTCGTATGAATTAGTCAGAAAGGTTTGCAAATTGTGGTGCCTTCATCTGTTAATGGACTTACTATGCGCCTTTGTTTCTCCCATGGTGGTGATGGACTGATCTTCATTGTAGCTTTAGGACAAGGTTATGTTGCAATTTGACAGTTTCTTCATTCACTCGCAGCTATACAAGTAAGAATTCTTTCCCAGTGCTTTGTGTTTTCATGGGTTGAGGTTAGGATGGCATATAAAAACACAACTTATATCTATTTCTATATCCATATTCATTATAAAAATGGATGTATGTATATGTGTGTGCATATGTGTACGCTCCACATCTTCTAAACCACATGAACGATTTCAACTAAACTTGTTACACATATCCCTTAATCTGAGGCAACAATAGCTACAACCTACCTGTTAAAAAGTGTGTGTGGAATCTTATGGGACTTAACTGCTAAGGTCATCAGTCCCTAAGCTTACACACAACCTAAATTATCCTAAGGACAAACACACACACCCATGCCCGAGGGAGAACCTACCTGTCATACATCAGGAGACATGACCTCATAAACAATGAGATGCGTGAGAGATTGCCGCATCGTGCATGAAATTTATTACTTCTTTGCCACTAACTCTATTTGCAACATATTTCTCAGACAGTACCCACATATGCCGCTGAGTGTACCTACACAAATACATCATTGTACTAGACTTAGTCGCCAGACATAGTTTAACATATGTGACATCATTAACGTTGATCTCGTGAAAAAATGCCGCATCATGAGTGAAGTTTTAATACAATCATTCTTCACTACTAAGACAGTCCCACAGTCGTGTCAGATTTCGGCAGCGCTATTGACATCCTTCAAATGCGAAGCGACAAAGGCTGTACGTGGAAACCATAGCCATCTATAGAGCTATGGAGAGGTGTTGGCAGAGATACGTTAACAATATCTCATTGTGGACAAGCGGATCAGCTTTATTTATACATTTGCACATTATGTATATTTCTATGTACGATTGATTCATAACGTCGAAGGTGTTTCTTCAATACATGGAAATAATTTTTTTCCGATATTACAGAGCTCGTTTTTTGTTTTGTTTTCGTTTCTGATAGAAAAGTGGCAAAATCAATACACAGGAAATGCCGCGTTTTTCAGCCAGTTAGACCCTGTACCACGTCGTTTATACTTCTGTTTTGTTGCACTGCGTTTTCCTTCCTGAAAGCTTGCTCACGATAGCGTACACGTACACAATTTTGTCAATGTTTTCGATATCTTGGGCAATCACTTATCATTTGTCGCTGTCAACTCCTATCCAGTATTTCGCCTGTTTTTCTTAAACTTTAATTGTCACTGAATGCCAATTTTATGATTTGTGTAAGTAGACCTACTTCTTACCTACATTTCCAAACCTTACATATGACAGTAACAAAAGCCGTCAGCTGGGGTTGCATTTCATATTTGTGTTTCCTTTATTTTATAAATTGTGATTAGTTATATAATTGATAGAAACTGGTTTTTGTCTACCGTCAAGGTTCTTAAGAACAATTATAGCCTCAAAATGAGTGATAATCATATATATAACATATCTTAAATTAAAAAAAAACAATAGTGGAAAGCCACCCTGTCCAAGAGATAACTTTACACGGACATATACTTTGCAAGATATTCGGCAGTATTGGCTCGTATTTGGTAACTTTACATATCTCTGCAAATTTTAAATGGAAATAAAACAGACATCTGAATTGCCCTAACACTTTTCACAGCTTTTTTGAGTTGTCGGAACACATTACAAGAATAAATGCAACATGGTGAGTAATTAAAATTTTACGTTTTTATGAAGTAAACTGAAAACGATATTTCTGCTGTGTTCGGAGTAAAAGCTTCTCCCTCCCCACTTTTATATCACTTCCAGAGTGGCGTGGGGCACCATGAAACCTTACTCCATTTCAGCGAATATTGACTATTAACGTAAATGACTATAGATGTTCTTTCAACATCAGAAACCCTCTTCGTAATACCCTAGGTTCATCAAGTAATCCAGGATGTCCTGATAATTGAGTTCAGAGATATTCTTAGCAACAGTCCATACAAACATGTATGTTGAGACACCTGTCATCTTCACAGACTTAAAGTGTCTCTCATATCAAGATATCACTTTGTCTATTTGTCCAATAACGTTCTTAGTATTTTCTTTTCTTTTCTGCTTTTGTCTGCATGCACCAGCCTTTGCAAAGTAACCCCGACCCAAACGTGAGTCTTATACATTGGGTTACGTTTGGCCTGCTAGTAACATGCCTCCACAACAAAAAAGACTTTCGCCTACACTTCCCACTTCTCGTGGCCTTATTGAAACACATTTCACACAAAGAATAGCAACTACTAGAGCATAACTGTGACATAGCAATACAAGTTTCTAGGCAATGAAAAACAGATAGAGATCGTGACGTACCGTCGAATGAAGTAAGAACAACACAATCACGACTTTTCAAACAATAAAGTTAGCTATCACTTATCTAATCGGCGATTTAACTCAGAATCTCCTAAAACCAGCCAAATGCAGCGCTCAATAGAACTTAGTGGGAAGAGTGTAAAGTGACCTAAGCTGTGGAAAGTAACTCCGGTTGATGGTACTGTCTGTTAATAGCCTGTGGTTCTATTATTAAGTCTTGCGGCAGAATTCACCTGTGCTCTGTCCGTAGACTGTGTCTGTCATGTGGCAAAAAATAACTGAGACCGATGCCTAAAGCCCGTTTTACATGAGCGACATTATGTTCAAAGTCAATTATTCGTTGTCTGTGCGCATCATGTGCTTGGGTGTAAATCAGCCGCCAACCACGTTGTGAATGAGGCAATGACGTCAGCGGTCAACTGACTTTGCCGAGTGTGGGGATTTGAGAGCTCAAATACGTTACATAGTGCGCATGCGCAGACACAGGGGACTGTTAACTTCGAAAGTAAACCTATTCTCACTCAACTCTCTCGTATTATAGAAAAGGATTAGGTGCTTTTGTGTCTTCTCAGTCTCTGTTCTTTTATTTGCTTTGGTTTCATGACTCATTGCACAGGTTGCAAGAGAATGTGCCATTTTTTCCTACAACTCTTCTCCCGCAAGAGAGAGAAGATATCAGAAAACATAAAGGTATTTACGTTTCACAATACCCGAACATAAATCTGTTTGACGAGATAAATCTGCTACACGAGATGTTCGCAAATCTTTATTTTTCCAAAGAGAAAATTCTACTTGTTTAGAAGTGTTTCGCAGACACGCTTCTTGCTACATTAGTTGCCCCGACTGCGCAAAATTTTCGGTCCTACCTTTGACGAGAACGTCCACTATAGGCTTTGCATTGGTCGTTTAGAAATTCGGCAACTGTTGCTTTTTCCTTCATTTAGTTACTATATGAAGATGATTTCCTAAATTCGCTGGTCCCTCATAATCTCACATTCAGCAATCGGGTGCAAAACTGCTACTTACTTGGCATCCGTCCATGCTCGAAGGATGATGGTGTGCGGTACTTGGTTCAGAGTCTGCAACGTCTGCTGTGGCTGAAGACTCGCACTCGAGAGCGGCAGTCCCTTCTGCACTTAGGGAACGTGAAAATTTAGGGACTTTGACCAGAAACTGCCCTCCCTTTCCGTTTTGTCCTCTTCCTGATTTGTTCTTATGTGCGTTCGTCCTCTGCAAGGCTGACCTCATTTCGCGGTCATCAGCAGTACTTTCCTAGCGGCTTGGATTAGTACTGGCCTTGGTCAAGTCTCTCTTGCAGACATCCTCAAAGCGAAGGTGTGGTCTTCCCACTGGCCTCACACCCTCTTGAAGTTCTCCCCTTACGGCAGTTTCTCCAGTATTCACTCAGGCTCCATGCACCTTATATGTTCCAGCAATCTTAATCTTAGACGCAGGTGGCTCAGTTGTGCGTGAATGCTAGTTGTGTGTGCGAGCTGTAAGACTTTGGTGTTGGGTACTCTATCTCTCCAAAAGATATGAATGACCTCTGCTACCGAGCGCTACTGGTTTCGAATCCGCACCAGATGGCATGGAACTCGGTGACCACTAGAGGTCTCTGCAACAGTCGCTCCGTAAGCCGTGGCTGCCCGCGCTCCTGGCCCCGAGTCCTACGACAGGGCGCCACTGAGGAGCACGTGGTCCCAGCGGCCAATAGCGGCATACCCTGTCATTTATTTAGGCGGCTGCCTCTCGCTCAGCAAAGCAGTCCGGTACTCGCCTTGAGTCAGTTGATATCTCGCTTACAGACATCGTGTTTACGTTGCGTGTGCTTACTTCCCGTTTACGAGTGGACGTTGTTTTGTTTTCGTGAGGTTATCTCTTGTGGCCCCATTGCTTAGTACTTTGTTGTTGATCTGGGTGTCTTGCTCAGTTGTCTGTCGTCTTGCTTGTCCTTCCATTCCCGTTCGTCCGTCTTATTTGTTTGCGGGCCGCTCCCGTTCGGTCCCGCCATGGTTTCGTTAGCGACAACCTCGCGACCGTTCCTGTCGCGGTTACGACATGACCCTCGGGAGACAGTGAAGGTGTAAGCTGTTCGGTCGATATTCGTGCTTAGGAACAGTTTTCCACATCTCACAGCTATAGAGAAGGGTGTGATAACATAAGGGTTGTTTATTTGTAATTTACTTTTTTTTGTGAGAATATCATTGTTCCATACTGTGTTTTTCAATCTAGCCACGATGAATGACGCTTTTGTAATTGTTTTAGTAATCTCATTGTTCACAGGCAAGTTGCTACATATCGTAGATCCCAAATAGATACAGTCATCAGCTACCTGGAAAGAACTGCTCTGAATGTTGAAGGATGGATGGTTTGTGGTGCCCTGTGCCATGATCATAGTCTGTTGGAGGGCGATGGTATGACCAAATTTTTCACAATGCTGTCATAATTTGTTAATTAAATTCTGTAGTTCATGTTATGTGTTTGTTGCTAGAGCTCCATCGTGTGAGTATAACTACTGACGAATAAGAACTGTATTTACTTTGGTCTTGACCTTGAGGCGGGTAGTGTTGAAAAGATTTCCATCAGACCTTGAATGTAAACACGTCCCCTCTTTACAGTCTTCAAAAGCAAATTACAGCAGAGGAGAAAAGAAGATCCCAAATACAGTAGGTGGGAACACGTAGCCGTGTGTTATACCGCTACTTACATGGAATGCTTCCAATGTTTTCCCGTTGAAGCAGACCTTCGCTTGCATTTTCTCACGGAAAGAGATTAATGTTTTTGCAGAAGCTTAGGTGGGCATCCAGTCTTCTGCAAAAGCCTGAAGTGTCCATTTCTGCTTACTAGACGGCAGCAGTGGCCGAGCGGTTCTAAGCGCTTCAGTCTGGAACCGCGCGACCCCTGCGGTCGCAGGTCCGAATCCTGCCTCGGGAATGGATGTGGTTAGTTAAGTTTAAGTAGTTCTAAGTTCTAGGGGACTGATGTCCTCAGATGATAAGTCCCATAGTGTTCAGAGCCATTTGAACCATTTTTTCTGCTTACTAAATCAAACGCCTTAACAACGTCAATAAAAGCTCACGACACTTCTCCAGCAGCTGTCGTAGAGAGAAGATCATATCCATGGCTGATCGGCCATGTTTCAAGCTACACTGAGATTCTGGGTTGATTCTGGAAGCTAGGATTTCTAATCGCAATTGAGATGAGTTTTGCATAAACGATCCGGCTACGCTTAGCATTGAAATTCCTCTATAACTGTTGCAGTCACTCTGTCCCCTTTCTACTCTTCGAATGCCCCATCATGAGTGGGACGTAACCTTCTTCCCATCTGGTTGCACTAAGTGAGTATAAGTGATTAAGAAGGAAAGACTTACACCTAATAACCTCTACAGGTGTCTCCACCTGGAGCCTTTGAAATGGTCTACTGCTCTACTGAATTATTCTACAGTAGACAATTCTCCTAGTTCTTCCATAACTGGCATTTGTTTGATGACGCCAAGTGCATCCCCACTAACTTTATTCTCAGCTGCATACAATTCGAGGTAGTGTTCTACCAAGCGATCCACTTGCTTGCCTTCGTCAATTACGACTTCACCTGTCTTGAACTTGAGAGGAACTGTTCTCCTAACAGTTGGACAAATTTATTTCTTAATACCACAATCCATTGCCTTTGTGTTCGCAGAATCGGCCGCTTTCTGTATACTTGCGACTAAATTCAGCTAGTAGTTATTCCACATCTCCTGGCTGTTTGCTGTGCCCTATTCTCTGCAGCTAATAATTCATCCCGATGTAATGTTCCCAGAATGAGATATTTCACTCTGCAGCAGAGTTTACGCTGATATATAACTTCCTGGCAGATTAAAACTGTGTGCTGGACCGAGACTCGAACTCGGGACCTTTGCCTTTCGCGGAAGACCATGTCTCTGCAATATCCTTTCTCCCAGGAATGCTAGTTCTGCAAGGTTCGCAGGAGAGGTTCTGCAAAGTTTGGAAGGTAGGAGACGAGATACTGGCAGAAGTAAAGCTTTGAGGACGGGGCGTGAGTCGTGCTCGGGGAGCTCAGTTGGTAGATCACTTGCCCGCGAAAGGCAAAGGTCCCGAGTTTGAGTCTCGGTCCGGCACAGAGTTTTAACCTGCCAGGAAGTTTCCGATGTAATGTTACTTAAAATCCGTCTTGATTGCAAAAACGTTAATTCGTATGACCGGTTTCGGTTCATCTAGAACCATCTTCAGATCTGCAATTTTGATTACAGGAGTAACCCGTCCACACATAACAACATTGACAGGTTGTCTTCCATTTAGGTTTCTTTTGCATGCAAGCAAAGCTTTCAGTTTAGCCTCAATCACTGGCTCCATCTATTCCCAGTTTTGCTCGTACCAGTTCTTGTTCCTGTTTTCTGTTATTCCATTGTTCAATAATACCAAGTTCACTGGATTCTGGCGCTCGAGTATTACGGCAATCAGGCAGAACTCATAGGCGGTAACTGCCACTTCCGTTGTTGTGACGACGTCACCGGACGTCGCTGAAATACCCTCTTCAGGATGCTAAATACCTGAGTGGTAAATAAAAGATACGTGAGTCGGCCAGTCATCACGGTCTCCTATTCGACGGAAGGCCTGATATCACTGAGCTTGCAGGAGCTGAAGGGAGGACAAGACGTACGCCTTCCAGCCGCCTTTGAGGTCCCAATTTTCTTTCAGGGTTTTCTCCCTTAGCCTTCATTCCACCAGAGACTAACCACAGGACAGGAGTGTGTAAAGCCGTTAGAGGTTAGAGGAGAAAAGGTAATGGAAACTGAGGAGAGAGTATGGAACACGATATGTAGGCAATAAGATGGGTTGCTGTAAGGCACACTTTCTCTGCGCCGGCTGGAGTGGCCGAGCGGTTCTAGGCGCTTCAGTCTGGCCGCAGGTTCAAATCCTGCCTCGGGCATGGGTGTGTGTGATGTCCTTAGGTTAGTTAGGTTTAAGTAGTTCTAAGTTCTAGGGGACTGAAGACCTCAGATGTTAAGTCCCATAGTGCTCAGAGCCATTTGTACCACTTGAACATTGTCTGCTTCCTGTTGATACCTGCCCAGCTAGATTAGACATGTCAGTATGCGCGTTACCGCCGGTATAGTTCTCAGCTTCTTCGGAGAACACAATGTCTTCCGCCCGCACGAAAAGTTCTACAATAAGGATGCGCCTACACAGTACACAGATTTTGCAACACGAAACTCTTGCCCTGACATGTAAAGGGAAACTAGCAACCACGGTTGCGGTAGACTGAGTTAGTCGATTCATATACGAAACTCGTTCATGCAAAAGGCTCCTAAACTCTCTGAATGTGCATATTGACTACCATACCCTTATTTTCTTAACTGTCTGCTCAGTCATTACGGTCCTTCGCACTTATCTTCAATTGTAATGCTACTGTCTCAACAGCTAAGCAGAAATACTCGTTCACAACACAATGAATCCTCTCTATGCCGCAACACAACGTATAAATCACATCAAAATCGTCCTCTGTATCCGCATCCTGGCTTTGGAAGGATATTCCTCAAAACCTCAAACATTACACTTCCTTATAACATAAAAATACGTTTATTGGTCCACCTTCTACCACACTGGTTATATAATTGGCTGCAACTCCCTAGTTGACACCATCCGCTCCTCACCTTTATCTCCGTTTGTCTATAAAGTCCTTTGTTCAGTCTGCTTTCCATCAACGGGTTTTTTCATTGTCATTACAACCTTTGCCTCTGTCATTGGCGCTTCCGATTCTGACGATATCCAACGTGTCTCCAAAAGAACTAAAGTATTTAAAATTATTGATATTCTGAATATCCGTTATTGCTGTTTTACCATACATATTATATACTGTTATTGCTTTCGATTGAAATCACAATTCTCTCAGTATCTCAGATCAACACGAGCCACAAGCGTGAATGAAAATACATAGTGTTAGATAACCACTTTTTGGTTATGATTTAGAATTTGGTCCATTATAAGAGAGAAACAGAAGGCTGTAATATGACGACATTAAGTAAAGCATTTAATAAACAAACTGGGCTACGGTACAGGAACATCTATGTGCAGTTAATGAGGTATTCGTCCTAGACATGTACGTGAGTCTGACGCAAAAAGAAGGATATTGTTTCCATTACTGATGAACAACAAGGATTCTAACTGTATATCTTTCTCTTTTAGTTTAGTTACGTAACGAATTGAGTAATCGGTGTTCTGATTGTTTTGGTACGGCCCCCACGAATTCCTCTACTGTGTCAAACTTTTCATCTCAGAGTATAGCAATTGTAACAATACTTCCTCAATTATACTCTGGACGTATTCCAATCTCTGTCTTCCTCTTCAGTTTGTACAATCTACAGCTCCCTCTAGTACCATGTAAGTTATTCCCTCATTTTTTAACGGATTTCCTTTCATCCTGTCCCTTCTTCTTGTCAGTGTATTCCATAGATTACTTTCCTCGACGATGCTGCGGAGAGCATCTCAATCCCTTGACTAAGCAGTCCACCCAATATTCATAATTCTTCTGGAGCACCACATCTCAGATGCTGCGATTCTGTTCTGTTCCTCCTGTTCAAGTTTCCCCACAGTCCATGTTTCGCTACCATACAATGCTGTGCTCCGAACGAAGTTCCTTCCTCTCATTACGGCCTATGTTTGATCTTAATACACTTATCTTCGCCAGGAATGCCCTTTTGCCAGTGCTAGTCTATTTTTTATGTACTCCTAGCTCTGTTCATGTTGGGTTATTTTACAGCCTAGGTAGCAGAATCCCTGTATTCCGTCTACTTCGTGATCCCAATTCTGGTGTTAACTTTCTTGCTGGTCTCACATATGCTAATTTTCATAACTTTCGATTTTCTTCGACTTACTCTACATTCATATTCTATACTCATTAGACTATTCATGCCATTTGACTGATCCTGTAACATGCCTTCAGTTTCACTGAGGATAGCAACGCCATCAGCATATCCTATCACTGGCATCCTTTCCTAAATTTTAATCCCACAATTGAACGTTTCCTTTATTTCCATTATTATTTACGAAAGGCTACATCCCTCTCTTACACCCTTCTTAATCAGAGCACTTCGTTCTTGGTTTTGTAGTCTTATTCTTCCCTGTTGATTTTTGTACATGCGACAATTCCTATGAAAGTTTCCTGATTTTTCTTCAGTCTTGCTTCCATTAGTGTAGGAATGCTGTCAGAGGCCTCCCATAAATGCAGAGAAATCTGGACCTCACACGGCGTGGGGTCAGCGTGACTGAATCGCCAGACAGGGCTCACCCCACGGAACATGATACTTGGAGGAATGTGAAAAAGACAGTGTGTGTCAATCAGCGAGCAGTTGCGGTCCTTGTGGATGTGTCGGTCATTACAACATGGCCCAGGTATGTTTACATGGGTAAATCTTGTCGACACGAAAGAAGATGAACTGTGACGAGTGAAGCTCAGGGGTAGGGAACTTCTTCCAGCAACGTTCCAAGCGCATGGGGAGCATTCGGAACGAACAGGCTCTGCAGCTCGATGCAGACGGAGTGATCGACCACGTTCTACTACAGCAGCAGATGATGGCTACACAGGGCGAGATGCAGGGAGACTTCCTAGCCAAACAGCAGGTGCGATTGCAACCACATCTAACAGGGCCGCAAGGCTGGCAGTCTCATGCTCGACCTTGGCACGACGAGTGCACGGGGGTAATCTGCCCGACGACCATTACGCTGTGCTTCACTGGCACTTGCAAGTCGGGGGCATCGTTTTCGATGCTGCCAGGAGGGCTGCACCAACGAGAAATGGGGTTGCATGGCCTTCACGGAAGATCGTAGTTTCAGTCTGAGTAGTGGCTCTGGAAGCACACTCATATGACAGGAGGTGGGAGCTCGTAATGCACCCAGGAACACTGCCGAACATGTTCCTTTTGGTGGTACCGGTGTTGTGGTGTGGAAAAGCATATTGTTGCATGGGCGCTCTGACCTTCAAATCTTTGAACATGGTACACTAGCTGATCAGCGCTATTGTGACATGTGCGCCTCTTTATAAATGCTACCGTCCCTGACTAAATTTTTTTTTGGCTGACAACACATTACTGCAATAAACAGATCGGATGGAGGAGCTCTGGGAACGACAGGATAGCGAAAGGACTCGCCTGTCCTTTGTCCCAGACATAAATCCGTGGCGAATGTGTGGAATGCGTATTTCGGCACTCCCACATGCACCAGCGACCATCCAGCTGCCGCCAAGCGAGCTGGAGGAGGACTGAAACGTCCTGCCGAAAGAACTCCCTGACAACCTCGTCGCCAGCGTGGAAGCACGTTGCAGGCGCCACACACACACTATTACGAACCAGTTCTCGCATTTTGTAATGCTCAGGTGACCACAATAAATCACCGTGACTTCAGTATAATTTCCGTCTTTGAATAAAAGGGTCGTTTCTGTTCGTCTCATTCCGTACTTCCTTCAGTTATCTGATGCACTATACTGCTGCAGTTCTTTCTATGTGTCGCCCAAGTTTCATCAACCTATGTCACTTGACAGTGGCACATCAGATTGAACTTACTTACGGCCATAAGTTTTGTACACCAGCGAATAATGCATTGCCAGAACTACACTGTCGAGTGGGATTAATATGACCGACTGTTTGAAGCTTGAATAGCCACCTTTTGCAGCACAGACTGCTGCGAATCGTGCTGAAAGAGAGACAGTGAGATTCTCGAAGGTAGCGGCAGGGCCGTGGAGTCCTGCCGACTCCAGTGTTGTGGCCAGCTGTGGCAGGTCTCTCGGCTTAGGGCCTATGGAACGAACAGCATAATCGAGTTGGTCCCACAGATTCTCGACTGATTTTGAAGGCTGTGAATTTGGTTACCAAGGGAGGACGGTAAACTCGTCATGGTGTTCTTCGAACCAGGCGCGGACACTGCGACCTGTGTGACGCGTTGCGTTGGGCTGGTTACTAAGAGAGTGGATCCTTCATTAGGGCATTCTGTCTAACGTAAGCCAACACATACGGACCTTTACCTGCAAGCGTCGAGTTGTCGACATCCTGCACAAACTACCGGCGTCTTTAGAACGTTGGTGCACCGCGCTCATGCTGTTTCTGATGGAGACAGCCTTACAAAGGAGCTGGAACATTTAGAGTCGATGTTCAGAGGTAATGGTTACTCTCCACATCAGATTAGAACAGCGCTAAGAAGGAAGAAACGTTACCACCTACAAAATCAAGAAGGAGCTATTCATGTCCAGGGCGTTCCTTCCATACGTAGAAAACCTTTCATCTAAAATAGGCAGGAAACATCAAGTTAAAGTGATCTCCGGCCACCGGTGAAGATTAGCACCCTTCTCGGTTCAGTAAAGGAAGATATGTTTCTGCGGAAGGCCGGGATCTATAAAATTCCTTGCCAGTGTGGCAAAGCTTACACCGGTCAGACGACACGCACAGTACATGAAAGGTGCGTTGAACACGAACGCCACACTCGCGTTTCGCAGCCCAGTAAGTCAGCCGTAGCTGAGCACCGTATTACCACAGTACACGCTATTGATTTTTCTGCCACGAAAATCTTGGCCCCAGCGAAAACTTTCTGGGATTCAGTAATTAAAGAATCTGTGGAGATACGCCTAGCGCAAAATCTTATAAATCGTGATGGCGGTTTTCAACTGAACAAGGCTTGGGACCCGGTGATCTCTCTAATTTCCTCTGAGAGAAGACAGTTTATTCATAATGACACGTCTGGCGACATCTGACGTCTGTTTTTAGCGACGCGGGCGCGCATTGCGACAGAGGGCGGACATGTAGTTTTCACCTTTACGCATGCGACTGCGCACCACAGATAGAACAGTAGCTCCGGAGGGCGCGGATTTCGATAGAGGACGCTCCTGTGTCGGAGGCCAATGCGCATGCGTCTTCGCACCAATTTTTTGCCATAAAGTTGACTCCGGGAACTTGCAGTCTCCAGTGACGGACACTCACCTGAAGATTACTGGACGATTTCCAGCCGAAATATCGTGGCAAGAAGTCAACATGAGTGGGCTGCAATCCCGAAATCTCATCGAACATTCAATACACCGGCAAAACTTCAAGAATCACGAAAAACAAATTGTTTGGAGGGGTGAGGATGACCCCAAGGATCATACACTGTCCCTTCTGAAATGACAAGATGACGCAGAGAATGTCACGAAAACATACCTCAGACCATAAAGCTCCCTTCTACAGCCTCTACCATTTCAATGATTTTTGCAGGGTGTTACCTTTCAGACGTTTCACGCTCGATTGATCATAAAATATGATTCGTCTGAAAAGGTGATCTTTCGTCTCTCAACGGATGTGCAGTTGCGGTGTTGGCGTGCCACTTCCATCCTTCATGGCCAATGAACATCAGTCAGCACGTGTGCATGAACCAGGCATCTGCGTCAGATCGGATGGAGGAGCTCAGCTAGATAGCTCAGCAATGGCACCTCTATACGTCTGTACACATCTCGGCAGCCGTCGTTCTGCCTGTCGTCTATGACCCTTGGAGCACTACAGTTGCCTCAGCACCAGTTCTGGAGAGCGTCATTTTGCCGTGCAAGGTATACTTCAACCAAGACGGCACTCGAACGGCTTACAAACTTAGCCGTTTTGGGAATTCTTCTACCCTTGACCCGAAAACCGATACTCATGCCGATCTCCATGTCTGATAAAACATTGTGTTTCTGACAATGGCTGCATTGTTTTCCAAGGTCCCCCCTACATGCTTTGTATATTTTCCAATGCAGTTGCAGCCTCCTGCAGTCTGTGAGTGGTTATTGCACACGTCGAACATAGGCTGTGACCACACCAATGTGACTAGATGGTGTATATGACTAGTGTTCACAAGGAGGCTGAATGCCGCCTGATGGCGTTGTGTATGTGTGAGGCGATAAGGAAAGTGCCTAAGCGAAGATGAATTGGAAGTCATTCCATCGACAACACGGGCCACACATGGGGAAGTGTACAGATTTAAGCGACTTTGAGAAAGAGCAGACTGCTGTGGCCCGGCACCTGGGAACGAGCATCTCCGAAAAGAAGAAGTTGGTGGACTGAATGATCGAGTTCAACTGTCATGGTTAACTTGCTGCGTAAAGATCATCTATGGTGCAAGGAACGAGCAGGTTTCTGCAGTCCAGGATATTTTGTGTGTCCTGTAGGTTGCCACACTCACGTAATTCTCCCTCAGTGTAGTCCACCTCCTGAGGTTCGCCTTTCATCTTGACACTCCTGTCGGTTTAGAGCCTTCCATGTCGCATACGGCAGATGAAAACCCGCGGCACGTTCCTCTTTGATGTTCTTCCTATTCCATTCAGTTAAAGGATTTTGCCACAGCTCTGTTCGACGAGATTCAGGTGCTGACGGAATTGCTGACGTTGTGTGTATGAAGCTCCTTCTTGACGCCAGCCTAGGTATTTGTGCTTCATGTCCCAGCAGGGGATGCCTGGGGTCGGTTTCCTGGTTCTTCTTCTCAATTTCTACGACTATTCTTCAGCGGAGGCGCTATACCCTTAATTTGATAAATTATTGGGACAGAGTTGCTCGCAGGCAGCCAGTCACAATAAGCACAGTTCATTCAGTGCCGTGTCCGCCCGCTTAGCACGTGTAGAGTGGCGTTAGACTGGTGCTACCTATTCTGCTGCTGAGACATATACTGCCAGGACGGATGTACGGAGCTGTCATCGCCGTGTGGTGCCAGGACGTTTACATATGATGTTGCTCCGAGCAGATACTTTCAGATTTGTTTCTTGGGGATGATCTTTGAGTGTGAGATTATGATCCAACGTTACTCGCAGGTATTTTGGAGTCTTGTAGAGGCGTAGTAGTTTGTCTCTCCCGGCCACACTTAGCTTCATCCTGGCTTCCCGGTTTCTCAGGTGAAAAGGGAGAGATCTGCGTCTTTCTGCGATTTGGATTCAGGTGGTTATCATAATAATAGTAGCAGAGATCTCCGAGGGCTGCTGTCAGCATTGTTTCCACTTTCTCGAAGGTTCTACCTTGAGCTGTGCTATCTGCGTAAATAAACGCTCTTGTTCCAGGTTGGCTGGTTGGTTATTAGTGTGCATTTTGTACAGCGGGGGTTAGGGTACGTTAATTTGGTGGATCACTTCTACTACGCTTCCTTTAGACGGGTGAGACCTGCCCGTGCTGTATGGAGTACAGCACTGCGGGGGTGACGCACTGCCAGAACAGAGTATATTTTCTGTGTTTTCCGCACGGTTGTGCTACGATACAGATGACAGGCACATGACAGACTGCAACTGAAACAGCACGGCGAGTGGAGACATTTGATCACACAGTATCCGCACACCTGACTAAAAGTGACTTACAAGTTCCTGGCGCTCTCCATCAGTAATCCTGGAACTGAGTACGGTGTTGGCTCACCCTTAGCCTTGAAGACAGCTTCCACTCTCGCAGGCTTAAGTTCAGTTCGGTGCTGGAAGGTTTCTTGGGGAATGGCAGCCATTTCTTCACGAAGTGCTGCACTGACGAGAGGTATCGATGTCGGTCGGTGAGGCCTGGCACGAAGTGGGCGTTCCAAAACACCCCAAAGGTGTACTATTGGATTCAGGTCAGGACTCTGTGCAGGCCAGTTCATTACCGGGATGTAATTGACTTGTAACCTCTCCGCCACAGGCCGTGCATTATCAACAGGTGCTCGATCGTGTTGAAAGAAGCAATCGCCATCCCCAAATTGCTCTTCAACAGCAAGAAGCAAGAAGGTGCTTAAAACATCAATGCAAGTTTCTGCTGTGATAGTGCCACGCAAAACAACAAGCGGTGCAACCCCCCACCACCGAAAGCACAGTCACACCATAACACCACCGCCTTCGAATTTCACTTTGGGCATTTGAGCACTACACACGCTGGGCATTCGCCAAACCCACACCCTGCCATCAGATCGCCACATTGTGTACCGCGATTCGTCACTCCACACAACGTTTTTCCACTGTTCAATCGTCCAATGTTTACGCTCCTTACACGATGCGAGGCGTCGTTTGGCATTCACCGGGGTTGTGTGTGGCTATGAGCAGCTGCTCCATCGTGAAATTCAAGTTTTCTCACCTCCCGCCTAACTGTCATAGTACTTGCAGTGGATCCTGATGCAGTTTAGAATTCCTTTGTGATAGTCTGGATAGGTCTGCTGGTACACATTACGCCCCTCTTCAACTGTCGGCTGTCTCTGTCAGTCAACAGACGAGGTCGGCCTGCACGCTTTTGTGCTGTACGTATCCACTTCACTATCACATCTGAAGCAGTGGACCTAGGGATGTTTAGGAGTGTGGAAATCTCGCGCGCAGACGTATGACACAAGTGACACCCAATCATCTGACCATGTTCGAAATCTGTGAGTTCCGCAGAGCACCCCATTCTGCTCTCTCACGATGTCTAACGACTACTGAGGTCGCTGGTATGGAGCACCTGGCAGTAGGTGGCAGCACAATGCAGCTAATGTGAAAAACGTATGTTGTTGGGGTGTACGGATACTTTTGATCACATGGTGTGCTCTGGAGCTGAAGTATGCTAGAAGCTAGAGGACAAATGTAAGGATGTAGAGGCAAATATCACTAGGGGTAAGATAGATGTTGCCTACAGTAAAATTAAAGAGACCTTTGGAGAAAAGAGAACCACTAGTATGAGTATCAGTAACTCAGATGGAAAACCAGTTCTAAGCAAAGAAGGGAAAGCAGAAAGGTGGAAGGAGTATATAGAGGGTCTATACAAGGGCGATGTACTTGAGGACAATATTATGGAAATGGAAAAGGACGTAGATGAAGATATAAAACTGCGTGAAGAGTTTGGCAGAGCACTCAAAGACATGAGTGGGAACATGACCCCAGGACTAGACAACATTCCATTAGAACTAGTGAAAGCCTTTGGAGATCCAGCCCTGAAAAGACTCTACCATCTTGTGAGCAAGATCTAAGAGACAAGCTAAATACTCTCAGACTTCAAGAAGAATATAATAATTCCAATTCCAAAGAAAGCAGGTGTTGCTAGGTGTGAAAATTACCGAACTATCAGTTTAATAAGTCACGGCTGCAAAATACGAACACGAATTCTTTACAGACGAATGGAAAATCTGGTATAAGCCGACCTCGGGGAAGATCAGTTTGGATTCCGTAGCCATGTTGGAACATGTGAGGCAATATTGACTCTACGACTTATCTTAGAAGATAGATTAAGAAAAGGCAAACATTCGTTTCTGGCATTTGTAGACTTAGAGAAAGCTTTTGACAATGTTGACTGAATACTCACTTTCAAATTGTGAACGTGGCGTGGTCACATACAGGGAGCGAAAGGATTTCCAATTGGTACAGAAACCAGATTATGGTTATAAGGGTCATGGAGCTCCAGTGCGGCTGTAATTATCGCATGGTAGTAAAACTTGGCAGAGATGTTAATTCGTTAATGCGGAATCAATTAATGCTTGAAGACAGTTCCATCAGCGGGTGCAAATCTAGCACCGTACAGCACCTCGTTGACGTCTTCATCGCCTACATAGAAAAAATCGTGTAAGCGGCCGTTAATAATAAAATAAACATTGTGCCTTTCTCACTTGTTTGATCTTTTCTGCTCACCTCCCGTTCCCAGTCTATTACATATGGAAACATTGCTGTGCGTATTTCCTGCGTTCACAGCACCAGGTTTGTAACTCGAGATGAAAATGGGAACTTTTTTTATCAGCGTGCCAAATTTTTTGCCCAAGGCGATGGCATCTTCCAGCATAATAACTTCCTTGTCACCATGACTGAATCGTGCTACAGTGGTTTGAGGACCGTGATAGTTAAGACAAGTCGATTTGTTGGTTACCAAAGTGGGCAACCCTGAACATGACGGAACACATTTCGCATGCTATCGGATGGCAGCTTCACGTCATACTAACAGTCCGTAAGTTGCTGGGATTGCGTGTGACCTGCGCGCATCATACGGTGCCACATACCTACTGAAACTTAGCAAGAACTTTTTGAGTCGCAGGATAAATGTTGACTGTCCAGCAGAGTGTGTTGCCAAAGGTTGCAGGTTTGAGTCCCGTTCTGGTACACAGTTTTACTCTGCCAGGAAGCTTCACATTTTGATTCCATACCACGTAGATTCGTTGTTGTATTGGTTTAAAAGGTGGACCAAGACGCTGTTAAGGTTCTGGGCTCATCAGAGTAAAGAAGTGAATACTGTGAGATGGTTTTATCTAAACAGTGGGAAAGCTTTGGCAGTTGCAACTGTTTCTGCGCGATGTTGATCTGGGAGTATAGCACGTCGAACGTTACTCCCCTTTTCGTCGCTCACAGTGGTCTCAATCGAAGGGGAATCGATTCGGAGAGACAACCCTTCGGCGGTGGGTGAGTCAGCACGGGCAAACAGAGATGATTAAAGGCCCGGAAAGTACGCGTGTCCGGCGCACGGTACACAACTCCGGTGCCGGGGTCCCTCTAGGGAGGATGCGCCAGTTCAGCTGTTACAAGGGGCACGGGTACACCGTGAGAGCAAATGTAGGAAGAGAAAGGGAAATAACGTGTCAAACATCCTAAATTTTGTCTATGGGGCGCATTTAATTGTTTTACGAGAAAAAAAACTCATCTCAATGAAAGAGACATTGAGAATAGTGTATTATGATGCTGGTGAGGAACCAAGTGGCAATAAAATGGAAATCTTGCAATGTGAACAAACTTATGCTAGTTGCTCAAAGTTTTTCAAATACGAAAGAAATTTTAGAAGAGAAATAAAGCTTCATATATAGTAACCCAGTTAGCATATTACTCAATTAATAAGTTAGTTAGTTACCAGTAGACTCCCTCCTCCCCCCTTCCCCGATTGCTCATCCTTAAAAGAATTGGAATCTCATGTAATAAACAACTTAACTAGTTTTGTTTTAAGAAAAGCTGGTTTTCCACGCATCTCAATTTTCAAAACGTCAAATGTTCGGAACTATGCGTCGCACATTGAATAACCTTTAGGTACGTCCAGTAGCACACGTGAAAACCGTCTGTAAAAGATGCTGTGAACAGAGTTAGTAGTAAAGAAGTAATCGGTAAAAAAGCTGTCTATAGCGAAGAACGCATAAATAGTTTCTTATCTTTGACAACCAGTGTCAACAGACTTTGTTGTCATCTTCTGATCTACAAAAAAATACAGAACGATAAGATCCAACGGAGAGCAGCGCGCTTCGTTACAGCATCATTTAGTAATCGCGGAAGCGTTACGGAGATGACAAACTCCAGTGGAAGACTCTACAAGAGAGACGCTCAGTAGTTCGGTACGGGCTTTTGTTGAAGTTTCGAGAACATACCTCCACCGAGGAGTCAAGCAGTGTATTGTTCCCTCCTAGGTATATCTCGCGGGGAGACCATGAGGATAAAATCAGAGAGATTGGCGCCCACACAGGGGCATATCGACAATCTTTCTTTCCACGAACAATACGAGCCTGGAATAGAAGGGAGAACTGATAGAGCTACTCAAAGTACCCTCCGCCACACACCGTCAGATGGCTTGTGGAGTAGACTAAAATGCCCACTTGACATGATGTACCAACCTACAATGAAAACGTTTTCTAAGAAAAGTTTTTGAAAACAAGAAGATGACAGCAAAGTCTGGCGGAACCGATTGCCTAAAACAAGGAAGTATTTGTGCGATATTGGCTGTAGAAAGTTTTTTAGGAAGGAAAACAGGTCGCACCTTCTCGTTTCTCAATATGATATAATTCAACTAAAGAAGTAATGAATTCAAAGGTCCTGCCTGAAGTTGAAGTCTCCCATCGTAAACAGTGTATTGAACGATAAACTTTCTTTCTCTGATCATTTCTGGAGAACTGTAGAATTCGGGCACATGGAGTCACCTGAGCGTCTCGTTCAGGTAACAGGCGATTCTGAACACCTACTCGGATTCGCGTACAGCTGGCAGGACTTGTACCGGCATTTTTTATAAGCGTTCTCAATTTTCCAGTGGGCTATCAGTCGGTGGTTCTTTTGCACGTTTATACGCTGCAAACCAGTGTGAAGCACGCGGCAGAGGTCACTTCCAATTTCATCACTTAGTGCTTCTTCCCGTTCCATTTGCGTATGAAACGGAGGATGAATCGATACTTTGAAACGGTCCTGTTGGTGGGTATTGGCTGTCTGTTCTGCTGACCGAACGCCACTTCTAGTGGTTGGTTACTCTCACTACTTGTTCCTTCGTAAATCTTTCACGTCTACAGGCACTAATGCAAATTAGTTATCATCAACTTTCCGTGCCTCAAGTATGTAAAAACGTGTTTTTGCTAATATGTAGTGCAACGAATAACACAGGGAAGGAAGTAAAGAACCAGAACGCGATACAGAGACAACTCCGCAACCAGAGTGAAGAAAATCGAATAATCTTCCGACACGTTTTCTGAAGGGGCGTCCTACAAGTAAGAGCATAATGAAATTCCAAAATAACTTTCAGCTTTTAATGTTTAGTAATTTTTGCCGGATACAATATTGCCTCTGAGTATGGCGCGCTAACATAGTCTCTGGACAGTGACAGTAGTTGATATGGTCTGGAAAATTTAGTATAGACTAAAATCTAGAACAATACGTAAACAGGTGGAACGAGCGAAGGACTCAGTTGTTAATGCTCTGATCTGTTCTGTCAAAGTGATCAACAGATTTCAGCACGAAAACGTGGGAATTGTTTACAAACGCTTAGGAATACAAAAATATTTAGTTGAAAGATGTGATTGATTTTAAAGATGCTTTTGATGTGTTGACAATGGCGTAAGTTCCCTGCGAACACCTGCCGTTTTACACTGTTTCTATAGGTGACCGTCGTTGTGCATTACTTTGTTGTAGATGACTTGGAATATCTAAAGTACTAGGCACAGCGTTGTTATACACTCAGTGTCAGTAAGTTGTTATACACTCAATGTCAGTAAGTCCGTGTGTAAGTGTGTAACAGAAACAACCACAGACCTAAAATTGAGCCATGACTTATAACGGTACTTAATATTGCCTTTATTGAAGATGCTGTTTCATTGTGTACATGTCGTGACTTCTTTGATTTGAAACACTGTATTTTTATTTTACTGTTAGAATTAAAACCAGTTATCAGCAAGACCTGAGACAGACTAATATTGCAGTTCCTTCAGCGGTATACTGTGAATGGCACATGTATACGGCTGCTATACGTTCCAATACTGTGGGCTGAAAAATGACATGTTCTGTCTGCAACCCAAAATTCAGATTAAGTGTACTTTTTCTGACCGTTGTATTGTTGTTCAGGATAACAAATTTTTTTGGAAGAAGAGAAGCAGCTGTAATAATATCAAGGACTCAGATTGCTAAGCAGAGAAGGGGAGACTAAAAAGTGGAAGGTCTATATACAAAGGCTATACATTAGGAGCAAACGTGAACAGTATGATGGGAAGGAAAGAGCAATTAAATGAAGATGAGATGGTAAATGTGATACTACGAGAAAAGTTTGACAGCACACTGAAGGACCTAAGTTGAAATAACTCTTCTGGAGTAGACGACATTATCACAGAATCTTTTAGAACTTTGAAAGAGCCAGCCGTTACAAAACTATTCCAACAGGTATACAAGATGTACGTGGCAGGCAAAATACCGTGATACTTGAAGAATAATGTAATGAACCCAACTTCAGCCAGGTGTGAATATTAACGCACACCACTTAGTAAGTCATGGTGGAAAATTACCGTCACGAATTATTTATAGAAGACCATGCACTGCAGGCTTTCAGAACTGGTGTTTTACTTTCTTGGGGTTTCATCTCCCGCAATCGTCGACGAAAGGGCAGGAAACAATTTTATACGCAGACCACAGCCATTAGATCCAGATGTTTTTGTTAGTGTATTTAGAGAAAAAATTGAAGTATGTTGGAAAGCATCAATGGGGAGGATCGGATTGGATTCTGAACAAATGCAGGCACACGCGAGGCAATCGAGTTTTATTTCCGAAACCGTGTGACGCCGTGTATCTGCGCGAAAACACGTCGATACGGAATCTCGCCTCATTGATTTGCAAGCCAGGATATGAAGACATTCTCCGGTAATGGGCACGAAGCGTTGGTCATGTCCAAAAAAATCACTCGATTACAGCATAACTTTTTAGTACGTGTGAAGGAGGACACTGTGCGTGAAAAAATAAAAGCCTTTCCGATTGTGTGGCTGATCGTAGTCCTAGGAATCTCCCAGGCAACAATTCAATACGACGATTTCCTTCTTTTTAAGTGAATTTTTTGTGTCATCTAACCACTTTAAACGGGGACCTCGTCACATGGTGGAGCTTGAAATGTGGCTGTAGCATTCACCTTTAATATGTGACAGACAAATTAAAGCGGATGTGGAAAATATTGGAAACACAACAAAATAGGCAACCCATTTTACATCATCCGCCCCTGGGTCATATTATGGTGCATGGAATATTTTCTGGGCCCGCTATATTTTGTCTGCCATGTACACGGCACTATGAAACGGCATTTCTGTCACGCAAAGATGCTCTCCTTAACAAAAAAGCAAGATATTTGTGTGTGGAACACACCAGTGGCAAGACGAGTGACTTTCGCCGTTTGCTTCAGTGGACATAGGAAGGAGGTTCTTGCAGGTGCGGTCTCTCTGTTCCTGACAATGCTAGGAAGTGGTTCCCGTTATGCCGCTTGCGGCTTTCTGCCATCGGTCAACACGTGTCAAAGGTGGAAACGAGCTTAAACTCTTTTGTGCATATAGCGATCAGCAGTACGTTCTGTACACGAAGGTAGCAGCATAAAAGCGTTGCAATTTGCTGTCATAGCTGTCTCATTACTTCAGAAGTATCGAATTTGCAACCGACGCTTCTTTGCGAACACATGCGCCCAAGTTGACAAGTTAGTACAAGCCGAATTTGGGGCAGCGCCATATTAATGGACATCTACATAGATACACCGATCTAGATGTAGTAGGGGTCAGTCAAGCGAAATGGAAGGAAGACAAGGATTTCTGGTCAGATGAGTGTATGGTAATAACCACAGTAGCATAAAACGATATAACGGGAAAAGATTCGTTGTGAATAGGAAGGTAAGGCAGAGAGTGTGTTAGAGGTGAATAGTTCAGTGATAGGCTTGTTCTTATCAGAATCGACTGCAAACCAACACCGACAGCGATAGTTCAGGTATACATGAAGAGATAGAGAAAGTATATGACGATATTGAAATGGTAATACAGTACGTACAGGGAAATGAAAATCTAATAGTCATGGGGGATCGTAATGCAGTTGAAGGGGAAGGAGTTGAAGAAAAGGTTACAGGAGAATATGGTCTTTGAACAAGAGAGAGATGGAAGACTAATAAATTTCAGTAATAAATTTGAGGCAGTAATAGCGAATACTCTGTTCTAGAATCACAAGAGGAGGAGGTATATTTGGAGAAGACCAAGTGATACAGAAAGATATCAGTTAGAGTACATCATTGCCAGACAGAGATTCCGAATCAGACACCGAATTGCAAGGCGTACTCAGGAGTAGATATAGACTCAGATCACAATTTAGTAGCGCTGAAGAGTAGGCTGAAGTTGGTCATTAGTCAGGAAGAATCAATACGCAAAGAAGTGAGATACGTAAGTACCGAAGAATGGTGATGTACTCTTGAAGTTCTCTAAGGCTATAGATACAGCAATAAGAAATAGCTCAGTAGGCAGTACAGTTGGAGCCGAATGAACATCTCTAAAAGTGGTCATCACATAGGTACAAAGAGCGTAACAGCGAAGAAACCCTGGCTCACAGAAGAAATACTTCAGTTGATCGATGAAAGGAGGAAGTACGAAAATGTTCCGGGAAACTCAGAAATACAGAAATTCAAGTCGCTGACGAATCAAATAAATAGTTAGTGCAGGGAAGCTAAGACGAAAGGTATCCATGAAAAATGTGAAGAAATCAAAAAAGAAATGATTGTCGGAAGGACAGACTCAGCAAAGAGAAAAGTCAAAACAACCTTCGGTGCCATTAAAAGCAAGCATGGTAACATTAAGAGTACAAGGGGAATTCCTTTGTTAAATGTAGACGATAGATCGGATAGGTGGAAATCATACACTGAAAGCCGATGTGCGGGGGAACATTTGTCTAGTGTGATAGATGAAGGAACACGAGTCAATTTATATGGATAGGTGATCCAGTATTAGAATTTAAAAGAGCTTTGGTGGACTTAAGGTCAAATAAGGTATCAGCGCTAGATAACATTCCACCAGAATTTCAAAAATCATTGGGGAAATGGCAACAAAACGACTATTCATGTTCGTGTGTAGAAGATATGAGTCTGGGGACATACCATCTGACTTTCAGAAACATATCATCCACACAATTCCGAAGACTGCAACACCTGACAAGTGCGAGAATTATAGCACAATCAGCTTATCAGCCCATGCATCCAAATTGCTGACTAGAATAATGGAAAAGAAAATTGAGGATGTGCTAGATGGCAATAAGTTTGACTTAAAAAAAGTAAAGCCACGAGAGAGGCAATTCTGACGTTGCAGTTGATAATGGAATCAATACTAAAGGACAATCATGCTACGTTCATAGGATTTGTCGACCTGGAAAAAGACTTCAACAATATAAAATGGTTCAAGGCCATCTAAATTCTGTGGAAAAAAGTGGTAAGCTACAGGGAGAGACGAGTAATGTACAATATGTACAAGAGCCTAAGGGTGGACGACCAAGAACGAAATACTCGGGTTAAAAAGTGTGTAACACGTTTCCCGCCCCTACTGTTCAATCAGCAAATCGAAGAAGCAATGATGGAAATAAGATTCAGGAGAGGAATTAAAATTCAAATTGAAACTATGTCAATGATACGATTAGCTAGTGACATTTCTATCCTGAGTGAAAGTGAAGAAGAATTACAGGATCTATTGAACAGAATGAACAGTATAATGAGTACAGAATATGGACAGAGAGTAAATCGAAAAAAGACGAAAGTAATGACATCTAGCAGAAATAAGAACAGTGAGAACATCAGGATTGATGATTACGAAGCACGTGAAGTTAAGGAATTCTGCTACCTAAGCAATAAAATAAACAGTGACGGACGGAGCAGAGAGGACATCAAAAGCAGAATAGCAATGGCAAAAAGGGCATTTCTGGCCAATAGAAATTTACTAGTATAAAACATAGGCCATAATTTGAGGAAGAAATTTCTGAGAAAGTATGTCTGGAGAATGGCATTCTATGGCAGTGAAACATGGACTGTGGTAAAACCGGAACAGAAGAGAATCGAAGCTTTTGAGATGCGGTGTTACAACCGAATGTTGTAAATTCGGTGGACTGATAACGTAACGAATGAGGAGGCTCTGCGCAGAATCGGAGAGGAAAGGAATATGTGGAAAACACTGGTAAGGAGGACTGATAGGAAGATAGGGCATCTGTTAAGACGTGAGGGAATGACTTCAATGGTACCAGAGGGAGCTGTAGAGGGCAAAAGCCGTAGAGGAAGACACTGATTGGAATACATCCGGCAAATAATTGGCGACATTGGTTACAAGTGCCACTCTGAGATGGAGGTTAGCACAGAGGAATTATTGGTTCAAATGGCCCTGAGCACTATGGGACTTAATATCTATGGTCATCAGTCCCCTTGAACTTAGAACTACTTAAACCTAACTAACCTAAGGACAGCACACAACACCCAGTCATCACGAGGCAGAGAAAATCCCTGACCCCGAGAGGAATTATTGGCGAGCCGCGTCAAACCAGTCAGAAGGCTGATGCACCTCCACCATCCCCCTCCCCCCCCCCCTCCAAAAAAAATTAACCATCGATACTCCACAAGCCACCGTACGGTCCATGGCGGCTGTTACCACGTACGACCACTAGTCATCACCTTTCTCCTCCTGTCGCAGACAGAACAAGAGACAAACCACCGTCCATAAGTCTCCGTATGTGCCCTAATGTCTCGTATCGTATCTTTGTGGACCTTACGCGAAATGTACGTTGGCCGGAGTAGAATCGATCTGCAGTCGTCCACAAATGTCGATTTCCTAAATTTTCGCCACAGTGCCTCGAGCGTCTTGGCCCCAGTGATTCGCAACTGAGTTCACGAAGCATTTCATTAATACTTACGTGCAGATAAATCTTACCGTTAACAAATCTAGCGGCACGCCTCAAGAATGAGTCGCATTACCGTACCGAATGCCGTCTCGTTTGTAAATGTGGTACACTTCCCCCTTACACCCAATAAAAGAAAATCGAGATTTCCCTTCGCAATTATCAATATGACGTCCTCATTCCGTTACATCTAACTGTCCAACGTTACGCCTACATATTTAATCAATGTGACTGTGTCTAGCAGCACGTTGCTAATGCTGTTTCCGAAAGCTTCTAGATTGTTTTTCCTATTCAGCTGCATTAACTTTCATTTTCCTCCACTTACTATGAGCTGCCACATCACATGAAGCAGAAATCCTGGCTGGGTCATCTTCCATGCTCCTACAGTCACTCAAGAACGTCAGCTTCCCGTACCCCACAGCGTCATTAGCAAACAGCCATAAACTGCTGCTCAGCCCGTCCGTCAGATCGCTTGTGTACTGTCGATACCCTTACCTCTGATGTATACTCGCCGTCGATGACAACGCAATGGGTGCTATTACTTAAAGAGATTTCGACTCACTCACTTAACAGGGAACGTATACTTGGACTTTTGTCAATTGTCTGCAGTAGGGCACTGTGTCAGATGCTTCCCGGAAACCTAGGAATGTGGCATCTAGCTGCTTACCTTCTATCCACATTTTTTAGGATTTCATGCGAGAAAAGGCCAAGCTGAGTTTCGGACGAGCGACGCTTCCTGAAACAGGGCTGATTCGTCGATAGAGGCTTCTCAATCTCAATGAAATTTGCTATATTTGAACTCAGAATGTGTTGAAGATTTCTGCAGCAGACCTATGTTAGGGATATTTCATTTTTCATTCCATATCACTTACTGCATATTTGAAGGACTGCTGACCGATATTTTAACAAGCAGGTCGTACCTTATACGAAAAAATTTGTTTTGGGCAATAAAACAAGGACAATAACAAAAAGTTACCAAAGAAAATTAAATTAGCAGTAGGAAACAGTGCTAAATTAATGTTAAGGATATTGTTCTATAATTTGATGGGTCCGCTCTTTTATGCTTCTTGTACACATGAGTCACTTGCGTTTCTTTGCCAGTCGCTTGCGCCTTTCCGCTAGGCGAGAGGTCCAAAGGCGCAGAGTACTCTCTATAAAGGCAAATGAGGATTCCATCTGTACCTGGCGATTTATTTATTTTCAGTTCTTTCAGTTCCTTCTGTACGCCAGATATGTCTATGCCCGCAGAGGGTTTCCGTAAGAGCATGCAAAAATGTAACAGAGAATGCTCCCCTGAACAATTTGAGGTAGGGAACCAGGGGTTAGAGAAGCCAGCTTAAGGACATATGGAAGGAAACTTGTCTACCTCTTTGCTTAGTATTACGTTTTCCACCTTATTTACAACTAACATGTGTACAAGTTTGAACGTACAGCGCTGCTTATTTACATGTACAATGTTTATTCCTAGCAAGAAAACAAGCAAGACGAGCCTGATTGCCACGAATTCATGATGCAGGTTTCCCTCGCTTTGTTTCTCAGTAAGGTGGCTCTGTTGTATCGTATTTACACTGTCTCATGACACAACGTGCTATTCATCAGCGACAGACCCATTCATTACCGATTGCTGTTCAGAGACGTGCAATACAATAAGATGAAGCAGTACGTTTACGGTATTTCCTGGTCGCTTGATTGGCAGGGGACGTCCTATTCCATGGCCTGCGAGGTCACCTTGCCTGAATCCCCTTGATTATTTCCTACTGGGGACTCTAAAGTCTCTTGTGTATGACACGCCAGTGGATAAGTATATAGAGTTAGTTGTCAGAATTGTAGCTGCCTGTGATGCGATTCGAAACACCCCGGAGATATATGTCAGGGTGCGTCAGAAACTTGTTCGCTGATGTCATGCTTGCGTTGAGGTTTGATGACCGCCAGTTTCAGCACATTTTGTAAGATACACTACAAATGGTGCGTTCATTGTGTCAATGATGGTTTTCTCAGGTAACCAACGCAAATGAAGAGGTACACAGTAATGTGCTTTTATTCCTGTTATCTCCTTAAACTGGCTTCTCCGACCCCGGGTTTCCTAGCTCAAATTATTCAATGGAGCATCCTCTTAACCCTATTAAATTTTTGCACGCTCTTACGAAATATCCTGTTTACCCTCGCACTGGACTCGCATTCGGGAGGACGACGGTTCAGTCCCGCGTCCGGCCATCTTGATTTAGGTTCTCCGTGATTTCCCTAAATCGCTCCAGGCAAATGCTGGGATGGTTCCTTTGAAAGGGCACGGCCGACTTCCTTCTCCATCCTTCCCTAATCCGATCAGACCGATGACCTCGCTGTTTGGTCTCTTCCCTCAACCAGCCCAACCTGTTTACCCTCCACGCAGGAGTCTGTGCGACAGCAAAGGACAATACGTTTGTACGATCCCCCCCGGATGAATGATTTCTTAAACGAGAAATTTAAAACTTCAGGTTTTCCTTTGATGTATTCTACCCTCACCCTAGACTGTTCGACGAGTGACTGGATAGAAGCCTTCGACCTACTCTTTACACCTGACTAGAATTTTCTCTGGGTCAGAGCAAGATCTTCCCCTAAGGTATGACGGTGGCAGTTGTTAAAAGTATGCTTCCTTCACTGATCTTCTTACGTTCGCATTAATTCCTATTAACTTTTGCCTGTAAACATTTACGCGTTCTTTTTCGAACCGAGGGTGCAACTGTCTCTGTCCCTCAGCAATTTTCGAATCTGATAATTAAACTGGAGGCCGAATGCACCACCTTCGTTTAAAAGTTAATGACAGTGAAGTCGGCATTCAACGCAAAATTCTGGGGACTGACCTCGATCAAAGTTAAACAAGCGAGCTGACCACGGTTAGTTCTGACCATGGCCCACGCCCGGTTTTCTCGGAATTACTGGGATTTTATAAGCTTGTGGAATTAATATGGCGACGCTTTTCGATGTTATGAGACAGTGTCAAGGCATTGTGTACCATACCCAATACTTAAGTTGAACCCAGCAGGTTATTAATTTATGAATGAATTTGTGTCTCCACATGTGACCACAGTACCTCTTTTTCTGTAACCGTGGGATCACATGACGATCTTATTTTTGTACTTTTTATATTTGTGGTACGGTGAAGTTCAAAACTCGATGCAACTCTCAAAAAAAATTCTCGAGGAAGTTGATTTAAAAGTTTTCTGACTATCTACATCAAGCAAAAATTAGGTAGACATTTTCGATAAGCACTATAGCTTTGTTGAATAGTGACTGCTCGATTTGTGGAGGACGGGGGGGGGGGGGGGATCTGTATTGAAGTTAAGATGGATTCAAATTTTTAAACCGAAGGGTGTGTTCTACGAGCATTGCATAAAGCGTAAAACACAAATAGATAGAAAAAACTTAATTTGTAATTTTTAAATTACGCAGTCGTTTAACAATCTCTTATAAAATATCAGTAACTACTAATTTTTGTTTGCAGTGAAGACTGGGTTATTAAAAGCATGCAGCTAGAAATAAGAAGACGTTAGGAACTGAACAAAAAAAAGTCTGAAATGAGACGGCTTACGTTTCTTCTTTTATACTGCAGCTTTCATTTCTTTCATTTTCAAGAACTAGTTCGTTGACACTGAACAATTCGAGAAGTATATCCATCTAGTACGTAAACGAATGGACTGGTAGCGATGGACAGACATAGTTCTCCTTGTTGACGAAAGTGAGAACATATGACAATAACGTCAATCACCAGCGACGTCTAGAAAGCTTATGCACAAAGGGTTGCTGCGCGCAAATTCATATCTCTGTTTATATCTTTGCGTGACCAGGGTGCCTTCCAATGCAATACAAGAAGTGTACCGCACTCAAGTACGCAGTTAACTGCCGACGGTTTGTTCGCCGAGGATTAACGTTGGTGCACCGCAGACATTTTAAACTCGGTCTACTTTTAAGCATGTTCGTGGAACCAAGATCGTCTTGCATTTTGACTGAAGCCGTTGCACTTGCTTTAGTCCACCTATCTGGCACGTATGTCTTCGGGATTAACAGTTAGATTAAACACTGCCACCAGTTCCTCTGCGTCTGTCGTACTGGAATGAAATGACTTCCAGTCATTGTCTAAGCAGGATGCTAACTACCAATTTTCTGATTTTTATAGCACAAATACCCTCCTATTCTTCTTCGTGGACTTACAGTCGCCGCTATGGTATTATGATCACTAGTCTATCTCCCTATACTGGCACAGTCGATCAGGTGAGGACTGTGCTTAGCTACGTGGTCTAAAATATTTCTGTTGCTTGTGGGCTGTCGAACTAGCTGCTCAAGGCGTTTTCGGGAAACGTGTTCAGAATTAGTTTACAAGACTGTCTCTCCGAACCACCAGCAGCGAGTCCATAGACGTCCTACTCTATACTAGGTAAATTAGTTGCCTTCTAATAATAATGCATAACTGGGTATTTCCTGGAATTATTCTATTACTGATATGGTGCAATCATATGGCCATTATAACATACGATAGCTAGCTTCAGTTCACCTAGACCTGCTACTCTTAGATAACTTCACACTGAGCCTCAATTTCGACCTCATAAGCACAACATTTTTGTCGTCAGTTATAAACACTTCCTTTCCTTTGGCGTCTAATCTTTCGTTTAGATAATACTTCCCATGTCTCGATAAATATTTCGGAGCTTGCTACTTCGGGTTTCAGACAGCTCTCACTTCCAAGAATAATTTCAGTCCTACAACTTTCCTGGAGAGCAGGAATTACAGGAATTTTGTTACGAATACTTCTATAGTCTACTGAACAAATCTTGACTATCGAGCGTTCATCAGGTTTCCTCAAACTACTAAATAGCCCTAAAACACCCCATCTGTACACAAGTACTCTATTAGCCGAGTAGCGGCATCCTTCGAGTAATGCACCAATGGCCTATCAAGGGGAGTCCTACAGTTCTTCACCCCGTAACTTGGGTCCAGATCAAAGAATCCAGATCAATTCTAGGAGCGGTGCAGCAAATCATGAGCTCCCATTGCAGCCTGCATCCGATGTGCGCAGCAGTATTCTGCACTTCATCCAGCCTCCCACATGAACTGAAGACCGACTCAGAGCCCAAGCGACAGACGTCACTTGTGTTGACGAGAGCCACAACTTGCAGATGGCTACAGTCTGCATGCTAGATAACCACAGGCAGGGGGCTGACCTGGGGACTGTTGAGCGCCTCTAGTCCTCTGTTACTGTAAGCTACGGACGTGCTTTAGTGACCACTGTGAAGCGTGGAAGTGGAACTTTGTGAGTCACAGGGAACGGTGCTCTTCGCTTAGCCGCCCAGATCACGAAGATGGTAAGACCTCTGTACAAAAACACAGTCTCATGGTATGCCGCATGCCAATGAGATTCATGGCCGATGAAGAGGAATAGAGGAATAGTCGCTAGCGGGCAACCTCTGGGAAGCCTCCGGCACCTTAGCTGTATAAGGCTTACACAGGCCAGTGGGGCTCTATGTGGGTGGACTTTCTTCCCTAGCTGCTCATGGGAACACCAAGAAGCCTAAATATCATGTTTCTACTTCCAGCAGTCCAGGTGGGCTGTTGATCAATATTAGTACCAAAATGATAAAAGACCTCAAGTGGCTTCCATGTCATCTCCGTCAACTACACTAACCGAAGTAACAGTCCACATCCTGTGATATATAATGTTTTCGTTGTAATGAAATGTGTGGGTGGTTCTTTAGAAAAGCTCTCGAGGAACTTTCAGGCCAACTCAGATCTATCAAGAGTCCTTAGTATGGTACTCTCCTACTGGAGACTATGAAGGCTCCCCAAGTATAGAAGATGTTGAATGGCAAGCTGCTTGGAAAATATCCCCTGTTATCTGCGTAGTGGTTTAAAGAGTATTAAAGATGTGGTCACATGCACGGACATTATTTACATGGATAAAAAGAACTGCAACAGGAATGGGGAAGTTCAAGGGTGACTGACGTGCACAACGTTATGAAAAGGGTTGATGGTGAGCGCCAAAAATCAGCATCATTTATTCCGACATTCAGTCTGCTGAAGTTGCTGGGGTATATTTCAGAAGGATTTCTACACCTTAAATGAGACCTTATGTCCCTAATTCAATGCACTCCTTCAAGTGACAACGCTTTGATCGTAACGCTATGGGTTGTAACGGTTGAGCTACATGTAGACGAAGTGGCAGAGTGGCACACAAACAAGTTTTCAATGCACTACCCCACCGAGATGTGCTAATTGCTCCTGGGCCCATCCAGTTTGGAGCAGGAACTGTTCCATCTTTGCTGAAGGAAAGAAGATTCAGGAAACCCAATGTCGCCCAATGTGTCTCAATGTGTCTCGTACTCTGACAAGAAGAAGTAATTTACGGCCACTCAGTGAAGTCTTTTGACTTGGCATAGAAGCAGCCGTCCAGAGGGTTAGTGTTTGTACCCAGACAATGATAGTTGAACAGGGCACCTGCAAATGTGGCTGGCAGCCTATACCACTGGTCCCAAAGCCGAGTCCTCCTATTGCTGAAACATTGAAAGTTGAAGAAAATAGTGTCAGCGTATATACCAAATCCTCACTCCAGACATCAGAAGAGATCCAGAAGAGTGTTTCTGTTACATCAGCCTTTCCACAGTCCTCAAAATCCAATCTGGGGGCGAAGGCCATATTGCCAAATTTGAAAAATATGTGCTGAAGCCATCGGACCATACGGCCACCTTGCTTTGTTGCTGACTGATGGGTCTGACGATGATCCTACCATTTCCGGTATGCACGTCGACGTCTGTGTGAGGAGAACCAGCACGTCCCTCAAGTGATCCCACATCCGTTTTGGTCTCGTCACCAAGGCGGAACAAAAAACGGAGTAAAACCTCACCTTTAAAAGGGCTTCCATACTGCAGACGAATATTAATGTGTTCAGGACACATGTGGAGGAACTGAAAGTGCTAGCACAGCAACGTACCCTGCGCTTATTTTTGCAGGAAACCCAATTTAAAGCACCTGATGCCCCTGCTCTAAGGGCTACTCACTAGGGAGAGTGCCTAGGGAGGGGTGACTTTGTTTGTGTATAATGTTCACCACTCCTCTGCTTTTCCCCTACCTAGTGACCTACAAGCGGTTGCTGCAGAAATTTCTGTATGTCAGACGATCACCGTTTGCTCGCTCTATTTACCTACGCATGATGCGATTCATTGAGGCTCTAACAGGGCTTAAACAACAACTCCTCCAACCGTTTTTCCTACTGGGGACTTCAGTGCCCATTACATATTAGGGTTCGAGGTTTACTTGTCGGATTTTGGTGAGGCTCACGGTGTCTCGATAGCTGTACATCCTCAATACAGGCACTCACGCTCATTCGTGTGTCGCTACTGAGTCAATCTCAGCCATTAACCAGTCTTTCTGTTCTCCACCCCATGCAGATTCTGTTGAGTGGGAAGTCACTGGCGAACTTCATTCCTGTTACCACTTCGCACTTCATATTCACATAATGGATGGAGCTCTGCCTGAAAGAACACAGCAATGACAGGTGACCAGCAGAGCTGACTGGATGACGTTCATCCAGCTGGCCTTGTTTGAATGCCACAACAACATCCAGGAGTGGCTGGACAACATCACAGAACTAATCCACCAAGCAGCTGATTTCACTATCCAATGTCCTCTGGTCATTCTAGGAGGCCTCTTGTGCTTCGGTGGACTGACGTGTGCTGTTTAGTTGTTCAGGTCAGGCGTACAGCTCTAAGACAATTGAAGAGCTGCCCAACGGCGGAAACCTCGAAGACTTTCGAATATCGAAGGCAAAGGTTCGACATATCAACAAGGAGAGCAATAAAAGCTATTGGCAAGTGTTTCTGGAGTCTATAAACGACTTTACTTCTTCTACTACAGTATGGGAAGCCTACAGGAGGATTTCGGGTAATGGTAGGTACCTATAGCCGCGTTGTTGAATCAGGGGTGTCTCCAAACAACAGCTGGAGACATTGCACAGACAATAGCAGAACATTTTGCGCTGAGTTTTGCCACTGCCAGCCAGGAAAGAGGTGAGTCCTAAACAGTCCTTTCCCATGTGCGAACTGTATGCGTCACTGTCTGCATCTTGTGATACTACGCCTGGTCACCATCAAATCCGACAGAGTATGCTGCGGAACTTGCTACCAGTGCCTAAGGAAATCCTCTTACAAAGATTTAGTTCGATGTGGCAGACATGCAACTTTCCCAACTCGTGGAGGGAGGAAATTTTGATCATCTCAAACTGGGAAAGGAGCGAACGTGTCTCAGTAGTCTGCAGAGCGTCGCCTTAACGAGCTGTGCACGAAAGACCTTCGAACGAATGGTTAACCATCGTCTGGTCTGGATGCTGGAGAGCAGACAGCTCCTAATTCGCTCTCAGTGTGGATTCAGGAGATTTCCATTCACTTTCGACAACTTCATCTTGCTAGAGATTGCTGTTCAGCAGGACTTCCTACATAAACGGCATTGTGTAGGGATATTTTTGACGTAAGTAAGGCTTACGATAATACTTGAGGACATCTCATTCCTCAGCAATGGGGTTTCCGTGGCCATCTCAAATCTTTGTTTGATCCTTTTTATCAAAGCGCTTTTTTCGGTAACAAGTTGGCGATGTGCTGTCACATAGTTTTGAGCAGGAAAATGTTGTTCCTCGGGGCTGCGTTTCAAGTGGTACCCTCTTTGCCATAGCCATAAAGGGTAAGATGTCTACAGTAAGGAGTCCTGTACAGTGCTCCTTATTTGTGGGCGATATTGAAGTTTTTTGTACTTCTTCCAGTATTGCAACGGCAACTCATTTGTTACATTGAAGATACTGTTGGAATGTGTTGCAAAGACTGGTTTTATGTTTTCTGTGAACAAGTGTGTGTGTGTGTTTATTTTAATCGTTCCCGTCGTATTTTTAATTTACCTCAGCTGCATTTGTGTAACAATATTCCCCCTTTTAAAGACTGTGTGTGGTTTTGGGGCCTCATTTCTTATTCCAGGCTGTCGTGGTTACCACATATGAAGGACCAAGGCAAGGCCCCGGAGGGCGTCGAACATTCTGAAGTCTGCAGCAGTTTTATAGGGTTTTCATTCGATCGCGCATGGGCTATGGATGCCGAGTGTATGGGTCAGCGAGACCTTCGTACTTGAAAATTATTGATGCTGTAGACCATGAGGGGGTCAGGTTCTCCACAGGCGCTTACACGGCCATCCCCATACACCATGTCCGTGCTGAGGCTGGTGAAACGCCACTGATCATCCGGCTACAGCATCTCATGGTGTGTCAGGCGTGTCGGCTCCTCACTTCTCCCTCCTCCCCAGCAGGCCATAGCGTTGCTCATGCAGCTCTGGAGAACCTCTCTACGAATCGAATCATGCACGGGCAACCAGGACGTTTGGGGTCCATGCAAAATGTGTGCTGGAGTCAATTGGTAAGGAGTTTGTACAGGTTCAGATCCGGGATTTAACCTACCGTCACTCTGGTTGCTGCGGAGGCCCAGATTTAGTGCAGCCCGGCTTCTGTATTTAATGCGATACTTCCAGATATTTTAAATGAACTCCAATACTATGCAGCTGTCTTCACAGACAGGTCTAAACATGGTGACTATATCGGTTGCTCTGTTGTTTTCCAATCGGTTGCCTCCAGAGTTCACTACATTTGATGCCGAACTATCCTCGATCTTGAGGGCGCTGGAGCAGACGAGACGTGCCGTGTCTGCTTAATTTCTCGTCTGTTCCAAATTGATTAGTGCCCTCCAGTCTCCGTAGCGTTTGTAACCAGCTGATAAATTTGTTCAGAATATAGAGGACGCCCTCCTCCGGCCACAATGGCTGAGGAAGGTGGTGTCCGCTTGCTGGGTGCCAGGCCACATGGGTACTGTGGGAAGAGCAAATGTAGCGGCCAAGGAGGTGTATTACGACGCTCAGTTAGTTCGGTGTTGAGATGCAGAATCTTGCGTTGATTGGAGGATGAGTATCTGCAAGTGACACACGATAAGCTCCGTCTAGTAAAGCCCCCAACGAGGCCGCGGCGTACATCCTTTAACACATGTGAAAGAGACGGGGTTCACCTTACTCGTCTTCATATCGGCCACAGCCCTATGACGCATGGCTTCTTGTTCCGGCGAGAGGACACACTAGTGTGTGGTGCTTGTGACGGACTGACCACTGTGCATAACATTTTATAAGACTGTGTTTTATTCTCCCACCAGCGGACAGAGGCAGATTTGCTGACAGATTTGCCCTGTACTTTACGTAAAGTTTCAAAACGTTGTGATTTGTCCAACTTTTCCGAAAACTTGTGGGAGATATTTTTAATGTGTTTATAGGGTGACTGGTTCAACCACAGTTTTTTTTTTTACTCAGTGGTCAGCTTTATGTATCTATGCTTTATAGATCTAGAAAAGGCATATGACCGGGTTCCTAGGAGGAAGTTATTGTCTGTTCTTCAAGATTATGGAATAGGAGGCAAACTTTTGCAAGCAATTAAAGGTCTTTACATGGATAGTCAGGCAGCAGTTAGAGTTGACGGTAAATTGAGTTCATGGTTCAGAGTAGTTCCAGGGGCAAGACAAGGCTGCAACCTGTCTCCACTGTTGTTCATATTATTTATGGATCATATGTTCAAAACAGTAGACTGGCTGGGTGAGATTAAGATATGTGAACACAAAATAAGCAGTCTTGCATATGCGGATGACTTAGTTGTGATGGCAGATTCGATTGAAAGTATGCAAAGTAATATTTCAGAGCTAGATCAGAAATGTAAGGACTATGGTATGAAGATTAGCATCTCCAAAACGAAAGTAATGTCAGTGGGAAAGAAATATAAACGTATTGAGTGCCAAATAGGAGGAACAAAGTTAGAACAGATGGACAGTTTCAAGTACTTAGGATGCATATTCTCACAGGATGGCAACATAGCGAAAGAACTGGAAGCGAGGTGTAGCAAAGCTAATGCAGTGAGCGCTCAGCTACGATCTACTCTCTTCTGCAAGAAGGAAGTCAGTACCAAGACTAAGTTATCTGTGCACCGTTCAATCTTTCGACCAACTTTGTTGTATGGGAGCGAAAGCTGGGTGTATTCAGGTTACCTTATCAACAAGGTTGAGGTTACGGATATGAAAGTAGCTAGGATGATTGCAGGTATTAGTAGATGGGAACAATGGCAGGAGGGTGTCCACAATGAGGAAAAACTGGGAATGAACTCTATAGATGTAGCAGTCAGGGCGAACAGGCTTAGATGGTGGGGTCATGTTACACGCATGGGAGAAGCAAGGTTACCCAAGAGACTCATGGGTTCAGCAGTAGAGGGTAGGAGGAGTCGGGGCAGACCAAGGAGAAGGTACCTGGATTCGGTTAAGAATGATATTGAAGTAATAGGTTTAACATCAGAAGAGGCACCAATGTTAGCACTGAATAGGGGATCATGGAGGAACTGTATAAGGGGGGGCTATGCTCCAGACTGAACGCTGAAAGGCATAATCAGTCTTAAATGATGATGATGATGATGATGAGTGGATAGCCAGTTACATTTTGCTGTTCCTTCGCTTTAGCTCTTCTGTGGTTTTACTTCCGTTTTAATCCCAGTCATAACAACTTTCACCCTTCCTCTGTTGTCTTAAGGCGTGTGCTACAGAGTGATTGTGTGGGTGAAAGCGAGTGAGGGGGGAATGATTACATGATATCATTCTATACGGTTCCCCCTCACTGTGTGGTAACAATTTTCATATCTTCATCCACACTCGTTTCTTTTAATGGTATGGTGCTGGTAACGTAGCTGTTGAGCGACAGTAAGCTCCAAACACACACACATGCACGACTTATCAAATGTACATTGGCTTCCTTTCCAGCTCTGTATGCTTTTCCCATAACGGGCTCCAAAATTCGCCGAAATATCGTGGACTTTCGACGATCGGATTCGGCTGGACACCCGAGAAGCTTGGATACAGCACATTCGCCGGGAAAGCCTCAGATCACATATTTGTAACATGTTATAATTGGCGAACTTACTACTTGGAATCACGCTGCAGCTTCATTTTGTGCTCTTTCCCCAAGTTCCCTTTATTGGTAATTCTCCTTCACATCTTCGCTGTGCTATTGGTTTTGTTCGTACACCTGTATTCTTCTGGCCTTTGTTTTCTGCTTCGAAAGAGGTCCCGTTTTAACGTGAGGATCCGGGATGTTCGACCCCTAAAGTCTTTCTGAATTTCTTTAATTCATGTCGCGGTGGCCTTCCTGTTCCAGAATTAATCAAATAGTTGTTTTGATAGTCTCTTTTTGTCCATTCAGTTCCGATGTATAAGAAATATTAGCCTCCTTTTCCTCATTCTTTTGATATTATGATTTGTATGCTTTTTGCTTGAAACCATGTGGTCGTGCCTAATAAATATCACTACTAAAGCGTGCACTTGAGAATCTCGATGTAGTTGGATACCTTAACTACATTGTTATTGTTTCCTTGACTAGAGTACACTTCCACGCAGTGCTTGGTTTATGCCACTGAAATACGATTCTCATACTTCTTACCCACGGTAGCAAAACTGGCTTAACCCCCTTCATTGCAAAGCACATGAATTTTATAACAGGGAAGATGATACGTAGCGCAAGTATTTTTATATAAATTTCTGGATTAAGAGATGCAGTATTCTTTAAGAATTTCAGGCCTACAGAAAATCTATTCAATCACAAAAGAACTTTCATATATTAAAAGCTGTGTACACTGAAGTTACACATTTATTTTCACAATTATAGTTTAATACATCAGATATTTTGAAACAATAAAATTACGAGCACCTTCAAGCAATCATTGAGCACAATGTAGATGTTTGTCAGATAACACTTACCGATGCATTTCACATGAAGGCAGTTAAGGGTTTACTGACATCTGGTGCATCGCGATCAGAATAACAGGGCCGGCCGCGGTGGCCGTGCGGTTCTAGGCGCTGCAGTCCGGAACCGCGGGACTGCTACGGTCGCAGGTTCGAATCCTGCCTCGGGCATGGATGTATGTGATGTCCTTAGGTTAGTTAGGTTTAAGTAGTTCTAAGTTCTAGGGGACTGATGACCTAAGATGTTAAGTCCCATAGTGCTCAGAGCCATCAGAATAACAAAGCTGGTGACAGTTAACCACGCAAGGTGGCGACGCCATTGCCTGTTCGTCACTATATGGCCAACCAACATGGGTGAGGCAATTACAGTTATGCAGTTGCGTAACAAGTAATGATCACAAGTTTCCCGTTAAGGTGCATTATTAGGTTCGCCTTAGTCTTTCCACCGTTCTGGTGAATTTCGCTTCTAGTTTCAGAGATTCCACTAAATAATAAAAAAATAAGCACAGAAAAACAATGCTCACTACGAATATTAATCACAACAGTTACGTTCGCCCGCCGGTAGCTATGGTGACCAAAACGATAAGAGAACCATAGAGAAACGACACCACGATGATAGTGAAGCAAACTGAGCAACACTTCGTCATGTTTTATGTCGTCATCACAATGGGGCGTGACGTAGGATGATAGCAGACAATGTGCCTGGTAACTATTGAACAACATCCAGCGGTTATTGTTCACCAATTACAGCTAGATTATAGCGGACGAACATTTGATGTATTTCGTTTGCCAACGGTGCAGTAAATACACATATAACTACTGCAGTCACAGGCTGTGATTTGTGTAATATTTACAACGAGAAGACACGGTCTGGAAAATTTTGCTTAACAGGAAAAGTTTATAGAGCGTTGATCTGTATGGTGCCGAAACACAGGCGTTGTTGCGGAAAGAGGAGTAATTGTTAGAGGATTTTGAATAGCTCTCAAGAAGAACGGGAGGTGTGAACTGAAGAGACAAAATAAGGAATCAAGTTGTTGTACAAAAAGTAAACAAGAAAAATCAAGTACCGGTAACATTTCAAAGAAAGGAAAGGAATTTGCTTGGACACTGGATGACAAGGGACAGCATGATAAACGATGCACTAGAACGAACAGACACTGGAAAGAAGCCTAAACAGAGGCAGAATAAAATAGCGGTTAATTGACGAAACCAAATAAATGTGTCACACGTAGCTAGGAAAAGGAAAGTAGATAAGCGGTAGGACTGGAGAATAATGAACTTGTGGTGAATCTGCCTAGTGGGAACAACACGTCATGGTCGTCAGTCTTTGTGAGTCTTAACACAAAATATTCTGCACAAACGATATAAACAAAACAGAAAAAATACCGAAATTTGTAAGAGATTTAACAACCTGAACTGTCGGAGAATTACTTAAAGAAACGCCTTAGAGAATGTTTTGACTTACATAAATTGTATACACCATTTCTGTTTTCAATAAACTTTGTGTTACATAGGACAGAAACGGAAACCCCGCCTCACAGATCAAGTACAATACGATCCACAATACGACTATGCAACTAAGTTGTCCCATGAAACTAAGTCTGTAAATTAATAATAAAGACACTACGTAGTTAAACGGTCACTCTGCTGATTTAGTTTACGATTTGCTGTTATATAGATCCAAGTTGTACAACATGACTATTCACGTAAATGACTGATACCGAGATTCAATTTTATAGAGCAGTTTAGCCTTTGCATATTTTAGTCTGCTTGCAAAGACGCTATCATCAAGATTCGCAGTTATAATTTGAAGTTAGTATCTGTCATCTTCACAGGAAAGTATCTACCTTACTGCCTCTAATCCGTATTTTCTAATGTGAAAGAATTTAAAATTTAATAGCAAGTCGCAAAAAGTCTGACTGTTGAATTACGGAACAACGAAAAAAAAGAAAAAAATTACTTGCAAGATTCATATAGAAAAGGAGTAAATCATCACACCAACAGCGACGTTTTTAGTAACTTGAGAAACTTATTATCTTATGCTCTTTAAGCTTTCAAAATGTTACAGATTACTCTACGAGAATTTATTCTTCCTGTTACAAATAAATTCTGGGAATATCATACAGCTGACAGCTTGGACGAAAGAAGCTTTATGACACGAGTAACCAAATACATCAACGTACACAAAATACTGCACTGTTGGAGAATATATACAAAAATATATACACGAATCTTAAATCTTTTGTGCAGAAATGTGTGTGCGTTTACACTCTGAGTACACAGTACGCATTATTCCGAAAACTAATTCACCAGTTGTACACGAACTCCCTAAGTTTCATGACAACTGCAGAATTGCCATTTAAATATGCGTGGCCATCCTCCGCAGCACGTACAGAAATATTTCTTTTGTAAATAAAAACTCCTTGTCTTGCTGCGCTATGTTTTGAAAGGGATCATCCCATTGATGATGCCTTAAAGTTAAGAGAGGCGAAACACGTCTGGGAAAATAAAAGAAAGTGCATCAAGGGAAGGCGTTTTTATTTACAAAACCAATATGCTGGCTAACAGTACGACATGAGACACCAGGTAGCACTGAGCCCCCCTCTCTCCTCTGTAGTTCATAGCTGCTTACCGAGATTTATGGAAGCATAAAGACACAACAATGGTAGACACAGCAGCAGGTGCGGAAGACTCGGGTATGTTGGCGGTACGGTAGCAAGCTGCCAGTCGCTGTGTTATTCTGTTTCGGCGTTTTATGGCGGCTGAGCAGGTGGGCAGAGTGCAGTCGGCGGTACTCACTTGAAGTAGGAGAGGACGGCGAGCGCGATGACCAGCGCGACCAGCGACACGGAGTAGCCGGCCACGTACACCAGGTTCACCTGCGTCCGCCACTGAAACACGAAGCTGGCGTCACACGCCGCAGTAACAGCCAGCAGCGGCGGCCAAATGGCGCCAGTAAAAAGGCGGAGGCGCGGCGGCCGCCCACGCCGTGTCATGGCGGCTCCAGCGGCCGCAGGACGGGCTTAACGGCGCCTTGTGCGCCGTTACGTCATGCTATGTGAAGCCAGATACCTGGGGAACACTGCAGAGACCACTAAAGCCACAAGCTAGCACTGCCGCTTCATGTCGAGGTGTCAGCTTCCCACATCCGTAACTGGCTACGTTCATGCTCTAAATAACTACTTGGCGCGGACTTTTCGCTTCGCTTGCTGCCAGCCAAAAGAAAAAACCAAAATAATTTTTTTATAGCTATATACGCTCCTGGAAATGGAAAACAGAACACATTGACACCGGTGTGTCAGACCAACCATACTTGCTCTGGACACTGCGAGAGGGCTGTACAAGCAATGATCACACGCACGGCACAGTGGACACACCAGGAACCGCGGTGTTGGCCGTCGAATGGCGATAGCTGCGCAGCATTTGTGCACCGCCGCCGTCGGTGTCAGCCAGTTTGCCGTGGCATACGGAGCTCCATTGCAGTCTTTAACACTGGTAGCATGCCGCGACAGCGTGGACGTGAACCGTATGTGCAGTTGACGGACTTTGAGCGAGGGCGTATAGTGGGCATGCGGGAGGCCGGGTGGACGTACCGCCGAATTGCTCAACACGTGGGGCGTGAGGTCTCCACAGTACATCGATGTTATCGCCAGTGGTCGGCGGAAGGTGCACGTGCCCGTCGACCTGGGACCGGACCGCAGCGACGCACGGATGCACGCCAAGACCGTAGGATCCTACGCAGTGCCGTAGGGGACCGCACCGCCACTTCCCAGCAAATTAGGGACACTGTTGCTCCTGGGGTATCGGCGAGGACCATTCGCAACCGTCTCCATGAAGCTGGGCTACGGTCCCGCACACCGTTAGGCCGTCTTCCGCTCACGCCCCAACATCGTGCAGCCCGCCTCCAGTGGTGTCGCGACAGGCGTGAATGGAGGGACGAATGGAGACGTGTCGTCTTCAGCGACGAGAGTCGCTTCTGCCTTTGTGCCAATGATGGTCGTATGCGTGTTTGGCGCCGTGCAGGTGAGCGCCACAATCAGGACTGCATACGACCGAGGCACACAGGGCCAACACCCGGCATCATGGTGTGGGGAGCGATCTCCTACACTGGCCGTACACCACTGGTGATCGTCGAGGGGACACTGAATAGTGCACGGTACATCCAAACCGTCATCGAACCCATCGTTCTACCATTCCTAGACCGGCAAGGGAACTTGCTGTTCCAACAGGACAATGCACGTCCGCATGTATCCCGTGACACCCAACGTGCTCTAGAAGGTGTAAGTCAACTACCCTGGCCAGCAAGATTTCCGGATCTGTCCCCCATTGAGCATGTTTGGGACTGGATGAAGCGTCGTCTCACGCGGTCTGCACGTCCAGCACGAACGCTGGTCCAACTGAGGCGCCAGGTGGAAATGGCATGGCAAGCCGTTCCACAGGACTACATCCAGCATCTCTACGATCGTCTCCATGGGAGAATAGCAGCCTGCATTGCTGTGGAAGGTGGATATACACTGTACTAGTGCCGACATTGTGCATGCTCTGTTGCCTGTGTCTATGTGCCTGTGGTTCTGTCAGTGTGATCATGTGATGTATCTGACCCCAGGAATGTGTCAATAAAGTTTCCCCTTCCTGGGACAAAGAATTCACGGTGTTCTTATTTCAATTTCCAGGAGTGTACTTTCAAACTGTTTACAAAACAATCTTTCCTATTCAAAATACATTCCCTTACAACTAATACATTTGCTTCCACTGTTCGAAAGCCGCGGTGGCCTAGCGATTGTAAGCGCTACAGTCTGAAACCGCACGACCGCTACGGTCGCAGGTTCGAATCCTGCCTCGGGCATCGATGTGTCTGATGTCCTTAAGTTAGTTAGGTTTCAGGGGCGCAGGATGCCAAACGGGCGGACTTGGAGCAGGAGAGGTATCACAGGATATTTTAATTTCCAGTGTCTATACTTTTGCAAATAAATTCATAAAACTATGTCAGCATGACCACGAGGGATTCATGATTCACACTCACTGCAGTGGAAGTTCGAAGACATAACGATCTAATTTTTTTTACGTGTGAAATTTCATCAATTTTTCACTTACTAATTGCTGCATTTGTTGCTATATGTACACTTTTCTTCATAAGTTAGAGAGATTCTTCGATGAATTTTGCACAGCATACATACCATACTTAGAGGTGTATGAAACTCTAGAATATATTTAATTTATGAAATAACGAATGAGCTGTTGTATTTTAAAGTTCATGTTATGAAAAAACACAAATTTTGTAGTTAATTACCTCAATTTTTACCACAGTTTTTAATAGATTTGGAAAATTCTAGAGTTCCATACACCTTTTAGTATGGTTTGTATGCTGTGCAAAATTCATCAAAGAATCTCTCTTACTTATGGAGAAAAGGTTACCTATAGCAACAAATGCTGCCATTATTAAGTGAAATATGATGAAATTTCACATGAAAGATAAATTATTTCGTTATGTTTTACAACTTCCACTGCTAAGAGTGTGAATTCTGAACCCTTCCTGGTCATGCTGACAAAGTTTTATAAATTTATTTGTAAAACTACAGACAGTGGAAATTGAAATGTCCAGTGGTGCCTCTCCTGCTCCAACTCGGCCCGTTTGACGTCCTACCCTCCTTAAGTAGTTTTAAGTTCTAGGGTACTGATGACCTCAGAAGTTAAGTCCTATAGTGCTCAGAACCATTTTAACTATCTGTAGTCACCTTTACAAACGGCTGACAGCTCCTCTCTCGTTTGTTTCTTGATTTCTTCTACGTTGTCTAATCTGTGTTCATTCATGCTTCTTTTCATGCGTGGAAATAATAAAATGTCACACGGGGCCAGGTCAGGCGAGTAAGATGCGTGGGGCAGCGGAACAATGCCATTTTTGCCAAAAACTGTCTAACAGAGATGGCTGTGTGTGGAGGTGCGTTCTTCTGGTCATATAAAATTGATTGTTGGTAAGGCGGGTGCCAGGTTGAGATTCATTGGGATAGTCCTTAGAAAATGTAGTCCATCAACAAAGGAGGTGGCTTACAAAACACTCGTTCGACCTATACTTGAGTATTGCTCATCAGTGTGGGATCCGTACCACGTCGGGTTTAAAGAGAAGATATAGAAGATCCAAGGAAGAGCGGCGCCTTTCGTCACAGGGTTATATAGTAAGCGTGATAGCGTTACGGAGATGTTTAGCAAACTCAAGTGGCAGACTCTGCAAGAGAGGCGCTCTGCATCGCGGTGTAGCTTGCTCGCCAGGTTTCGAGAGGGTGCGTTTCTGGATGAGGTATCGAATATATTGCTACCCCCTACTTATACCTCCCGAGGGGATCACGACTGTAAAATCAGAGATATTCGAGCGCGCACGACCGCTTTCCGGCAGTCGTTCTTCCCGCGAACCATACGTGACTGTAACAGGAAAGAGAGGTAATGACAGTGGCACGCAAAGTGCCCTCCACCACACACCGTTGGGTGGCTTGCGGAGTATAAATGTAGATGTAAATGTAGAACCAGTCTCTTGTCTGCTTCAAATCCGGTCTTTTTCGACGAACACTGTTGCACAATCTTTTTTAAAACTTTAAAATGAAAGGTTTGATTGATGGACTGTCCTGGGGTAACAAACACTCAATGAACCACGCCCTTGACATAAAAAAAGCAAATCAGCATTGTTTTGAAGTTCGATTTGATTTGACGACATTTTTTTGGGTGGGGTGATGATACCGTCTTCCGTTGCCTTGACGTTGATTTGTTTCTGGGTCAGCAGCAATTTTTTCGAACTGCGACATGTTTCAGCTCGAAGTTCCTTTTGATTGTCTGTTAGAACCCGAGGAATAAACTGTGCAGCAACCCTTTTCATTTCCAAATCTTCCGTAAAAATTCGCTGAACCGAACTCCAAAATAACCCACTAATCTCTGACAGTTGATCAATTGTCTGTCAACACAAACTCTATAATTTTTCCAATATTTTCATTGATTCGGGAAGAGCGATGTTTGTCATCAATCTACATGTCGCCATTTTTAAATCGAACAAGCCATTTGTACACTTGAGTTTTTCCCAAAGCGTCACCTAGGTAAGCTGTTTTGAACATTTAAACAGTTTCGGCAGCATTTTCACCAAGCAGATAATAAAATTTCATAGCTGCACGTTGTTCTCTTAAACTTGACATCATAAAAGAATCAAAATGAGAACAGCGCTATCAAAACAATCACTGCAGATGAACAGAACAAGCTTGGTGGACAACACAAAAGGCATTGAACTGGAAATTAGTTGCGCTTTACTCGTCTAGCGGCAGAAATGCGAACTAAACAAGCTCCTTTTTTTTTGTGCAAAAATCTTACGCAGGTATCACGTCTCTGTGCGTTTCAATACAGTGTACTGAGTGAACGTGTTTGAAAAGAAATGTAGAAATACAAGTATTCCATTCGCAGAATAGTATTCACGTATGGATCAAACATGTGTACAGTATAGCACGCGCAGTAAGGAGATTATTTCAACACGAAATTCCTGATGTACAAGTTCCTAATCGGATTACCATTCATCGATAGGTAAATAAATTTCGTGAAATGGGGAGTGCCCTTCACAGAAACCGTATACGGCCACATATAGTCCTCTGAATAACGTTGGACATGCTCTCGAAAGCTTTTGCTATGGCTCTGTTTAAACAGTTACGGAGTACCTGAAGTTAGTGCAGTATAAACAACTGCAGCGGAAAAACGTAAACCGGGCTACCCAGCACGAAGGTTTGTTTTTGTGACTGGATTTTGACTAGGACTTATGACAGAGAAATTCACCCCGACTTTAGTTTCTTTAGGAGTGAATCATGGTTCCAGCTAAGTGAGTACGTTAATTTACAAAATAACTGTTATTGGAGTTCTGTAAACGTAAACCAATGCATTAGCTATGATCAAAAAATTGAAGTGTAGTGTACTTGAAGCGGTGAGAGAAAAAAAAGCCCAATTTTTTCTAATGGACAATTAACAGTGAGAGATTGTGGAATATATTTTGTAACCTTTATTTCTCCAATTAACTGACGGAGAACATGGTTTCACCAACTATCAGTAGTGAGGGCTCATACAGCTAACTTCTCATTACAAGAAATTTATGGCGTGTTTCAAAACAGAGTTATCACTAATAATATACATCCTCATTAAAATAGAATGCATACAAATAAGATCCACACGCTTTAGCTGAACTTTAAACTAACATTCGTCTGGAAAATTTCCTAAGCAGGTGACAGCAGTGCTTGAACAAAGAAGAGAGGAAATTCCAACACCTCCATGCTTAATATAAGAGAGTAATTTACATCTCCATTGAAGTGTCCCCCCCATGAACCATGGACCTCGCCGTTGGTGGGGACGCTTGCGTGCCTCAGCGATACAGATAGCCGTACCGTAGGTGCAACCACAACGGAGGGATATCTGTTGAGAGGCCAGACAAACGTGTGGTTCCTGAAGAAGGACAGCAGCCTTTTCAGTAGTTGCAGGGGTAACAGTCTGGATGATTGACTGATCTGGCCCTGTAACACTAACCAAGACGGCCTTGCTTTTTTGGTACTGCGAACGGGTGAAAACAAGGGGAAACTACAGCCGTAATTTTTCCCGAGGGCGTGCAGCTTTACTGTATGATTAAATGATGATGGTGTCCTCTTGGGTATAATATTCCGGAGGTAAAATAGCCCCCATCCGGATCTCCGGGCGGCGACTACCCAAGAGGATATCGTTATCAGGAGAAAGAAAACTGGCATTCTACGGATCGGAGCGTAGAATGTCAGATCCCTTAATTGGGCAGGTAGGTTAGAAAATTTAAAAAGGGAAATGAATAGGTTAAAGTTAGATATAGTGGGAATTAGTGAAGTTCGGTGGCAGGAGAAACAAGACTTTTGGTCAGGTGAATACAGGGTTATAAATACAAAATCAAATAGGGGTAATGCAGGAGTAGGTTTTTAATGAACAAAAAATAGGAATTCGGGTAAGCTACTACAAACAGCATAGTGAACGCATTATTGTGGCCAACATAGGTACAAAGCCCACGTCTACCACAATATTACAAGTTTACATGCCAACTAGCTCCGCAGATGACGAAGAGATTGATGAAATGTATGTTGAGATAAAAGAAATTATTCAGACAATGATAGGAGACGAAAATTTAATAGTCATGGATGACTGGAACTCGACACTACGAAAAGGAAGAGAGGGAAACGTAGTAGCTGAATATGGAGTAGGGGTAAGGAATGAAAGAGGAAGCCGCCTGGTAGAATTTTGCACAGAGCATAACTTAATCACAGCTAACTCTTGGTTCAAGAATCATGAAAGAAAGTTGTATACATGGCAGAAGCCATATAATGGTAGGACAGACATTCAGGAACCAGGTTTTAAATTGTAAGACAGTTCCAGGGGCTAATGTGGACTGTAACCACAATCTATTGGTTGTGAACTGTAGATTAAAACTGAAGAAACTGCAAAAAGGTGGTAAATTGAGAAGATGGGACCTGGATAAACTGAAAGAACCAGAGGTTGTAGAGAGCTACCGGGATTGCATTAGGGAACGATTAACAAGAATGTGGGAAAGAAATACAGTAGAAGAAGAATGGGTAGCTTTGAGGAATGAAATAGTGAAGGCAGCAGAGGAGCAAGTATGTAAAAAGACGAGGGCTTGTAGAAATCCTTGGGTAACAGAAGAGATACTGAAAATTGATGAAAGGAGAAAATACAAAAATGCAGTAAAAGAAGCAGGCAAAAAGGAATAAATACGTCTCAAAAATGAGATCGACAGGAAGTGCGAAATGGCTAAGCTGGGATGGCTACAGGACAAATGTAATTATGTAGAGGCTTATCTCACGAGGGGTAAGATAGATACTGCCTACAGGAACATTAAAGATACCTTTCGAGAAAAGAGAACCACTTGCATGAATATCAAGAGCTTAGATGGAAACCCAGTTCTAAGCAAAGAAGGGAAAGCAGAGAGGTGGAAGGAGTATAAAGAGGGTCTATACGGGGGCGAAGTTCCTGAAGACAACATTATGGAAATGAAAGAGGAGGTAGATGAAGATGAAGTGGGAGATATGATAATGCGTGAAGAGTTTGACAGAGCACTGAAAGACCTATGTCGAAACAAGCCCCCGGGAGTAGAAAACATTCCATTAGAACTACTGACAGCCTTGGGAGAGCCAGTCCTGACAAAACTCTACCATCTGGTGAGCAAGATGTATGAGACAGGTGAAATTCCCTCAGACTTCAAGAAGAATATAATAATTCCAATCCCAAAGAAAGCAGGTGTTGACAGATGTGAAAATTACCGAACTAACAGTTTAATAAATCACAGCTGCAAAATACTAACACGAATTCTCTACAGACGAATGGAAAAACTGGTAGAAGCCGATCTCGCGAAGATCAGTTTGGATTCCGTAGAAATGTTGGAACACGTGAGGCAATACTGACCCTACGACTTATCTTAGAAAAACGATTAAGGAAAGGCAAACCTACGTTTCTAGCATTTGTAGCCTTAGAGAAAGCTTTTGACAATGTTGACTGGAATACTCTCTTTCAAAATCTGAAGGTGGCAGGGGTAAAATACAGGGAGCGAAAGGATATTTACAATTTGTACAGAAAGCAGATGGCAGTTATAAGAGTCGAGCGACATGAAAAGGAAGCAGTGGTTGGGAAGGGAGTGAGACAGGGTTGTCGCCTCTCCCCGATGCTATTCAATCTACACTCCTGGAAATTGAAATAAGAACACCGTGAATTCATTGTCCCAGGAAGGGGAAACTTTATTGACACATTCCTGGGGTCAGGTACATCACATGATCACACTGACAGAACCACAGGCACATAGACACAGGCAACAGAGCATGCACAATGTCGGCACTAGTACAGTGTATATCCACCTTTCGCAGCAATGCAGGCTGCTATTCTCCCATGGAGACGATCGTAGAGATGCTGGATGTAGTCCTGTGGAACGGCTTGCCATGCCATTTCCACCTGGTGCCTCAGTTGGACCAGCGTTCGTGCTGGACGTGCAGACCGCGTGAGACGACGCTTCATCCAGTCCCAAACATGCTCAATGGGGGACAGATCCGGAGATCTTGCTGGCCAGGGTAGTTGACTTACACCTTCTAGAGCACGTTGGGTGGCACGGGATACATGCGGACGTGCACTGTCCTGTTGGAACAGCAAGTTCCCTTGCCGGTCTAGGAATGGTAGAACGATGGGTTCGATGACGGTTTGGATGTACCGTGCACTATTCAGTGTCCCCTCGACGATCACCAGTGGTGTACGGCCAGTGTAGGAGATTGCTCCCCACACCATGATGCCGGGTGTTGGCCCTGTGTGCCTCGGTCGTATGCAGTCCTGATTGTGGCGCTCACCTGCACGGTGCCAAACACGCATACGACCATCATTGGCACCAAGGCAGAAGCGACTCTCATCGCTGAAGACGACACGTCTCCATTCGTCCCTCCATTCACGCCTGTCGCGACACCACTGGAGGCGGGCTGCACGATGTTGGGGCGTGAGCGGAAGACTGCCTAACGGTGTGCGGGACCGTAGCCCAGCTTCATGGAGACGGTTGCGAATGGTCCTCGCTGATACCCCAGGAGCAACAGTGTCCCTAATTTGCTGGGAAGTGGCGGTGCGGTCCCCTACGGCACTGCGTAGGATCCTACGGTCTTGGCGTGCATCCGTGCGTCGCTGCGGTCCGGTCCCAGGTCGACGGGCACGTGCACCTTCCGCCGACCACTGGCGACAACATCGATGTACTGTGAAGACCTCACGCCCCACGTGTTGAGCAATTCGGCGGTATGTCCACCCGGCCTCCCGCATGCCCACTATACGCCCTCGCTCAAAGTCCGTCAACTGCACATACGGTTCACGTCCACGCTGTCGCGGCATGCTACCAGTGTTAAAGACTGCGATGGAGCTCCGTATGCCACGGCAAACTGGCTGACACTGACGGCGGCGGTGCACAAATGCTGCGCAGCTAGCGCCATTCGACGGCCAACACCGCGGTTCCTGGTGTGTCCGCTGTGCCGTGCGTGTGATCATTGCTTGTACAGCCCTCTCGCAGTGTCCGGAGCAAGTATGGTGGGTCTGACACACCGGTGTCAATGTGTTCTTTTTTCCAATTCCAGGAGTGTATATATTTAGCAAGCAGTACAGGAAACGAAAGAAAAATTCGAAGTAAGTATTAAAATCCATGGAGAAAAAATAAAAGCTTTGCGGTTCTCCGATGACATTGTAATTCTGTCAGAGACAGCAAAGGACTTGGAAGAGCAGTTGAAAGGAATGGACAGTGTCTTCAAAGGAGGGTATAAGATGAACATCAACAAAACCAAAACGTGGGTAATGGAATGTAGTCGAATTAAGTTGGGTGATGCTGCGGGTATTAGATTAGGGAATGAGACACTTAAAGTAGTAAAGGAGTTTTGCTATTTGGGGAGCAAAATAACTGATGATGGTCGAAGTAGAGAGGATATAAAATGTAGACTGGCAATAACAAGGAAAGCGTTTCTGAAGAAGAGAAATTTGTTAACATCGAGTTTTGATTTAAGGGTCAGGAAGTCGTTTCTGAAAGTATTTGTATGGAGTGTAGCCATGTATGGAAGTGAAACATGGACAAAAAATAGTTTAGACAAGAAGAGAATAGAAGCTTTCTAAATGTGGTGCTACAGAAGAATGCTGAAGATTAGATGGGTAGATCAAATAACTGATGAGGAGGTACTGAATAGAATTGTGGAGAAGAGGAGTTTGTGGCACAACTTGACTAGAAGAAGGGATCGGTTGGTAGGACATGTCCTGAGGCATGAAGGGATCATCAGTTTAGTACTGGAGGGCAGCGTGGAGGGTAAAAATCGTAGAGGGAGGGCAAGAGATGAATACACTAAGCAGATTCAGAAGGATGTAGGCTGCAGTACGTACTGGGAGATGAAGAAACTTGCACAGGATAGAGCAGCATGAAGAGCTGCAGCAAACCAGTCTAAGGACTGAAGACCACAACAACAACAAAAAAATGGTTCAAATGGCTCTGAGCACTATGGGACTTAACATCTGTGGTCATCAGTCCCCTAGAACTTAGAATTACTTAAACCTAACAAACCAAAGGACATTACAACAACAACATATAAGTGTTTTTGTTATGTATGTTAGAAATAACTTACACGGCAAAGTGTACTATGTCGTCCAGTCACATTAATGTGTCTACCAGTCGGAAGCCTGATTAACTATCTTTGTCAGTGTGGACATGCAGGAAGAGAGTCAATGAAGTTCATGAATGCACCGGAAAGGATGTGGAGCTGGGTCGACTCCAGTGCCAAAGACAGCTGTCCTAGGTTTCTCGGATGAGGACCATTGGCACGAATGGCTCACTCGAGGTAGTTCCACATATTCCTGACCGCGTTTAAACGCAGGGATTTTGATGGCCAGGAGGGTATAGTCAACTCACCCTAGTGCCCTACGAACAATGCACGTGCACTGTGAACTCTACTGTATTGTCACGATGCCATTTTGCTGAGAAAAAAACTATGTGTATTGGTGCACTTGGTCTGCGGGGATAGATGCATACTTGTGTTGATCCATTGTGCCTTAATATTAACGAGATCACGCACGTACGAAAACATTCCCCCGGCCAAAACGCTCTCTGCTTTGGCGTCGCCCCTTACGATTGTTGCAGGGCCATACACGCCAACTGGCTTCTGTGCGATGGAGCATAAAACATTATTCGTCTGAAAAGGTCATCTGTCACCTCACAGTGGACGTCCAGTTCCGGTATCAGCGGGCAAATTCGAGCCTTCATCGCCGATGAAAAGCAGTCAGCAAGGGTGCATCAAAGTAATGGGGTAATGGAGGTATGACCCCACTCTGCGTTTTGCCAAATTTATTCACAATAGCGACTGTCCCTCCCATTCTATCCCTGGAGTATAGTTGTGACAACATTGCATGATATCACCTCACCCGCTCTTCGCCATCATCTGTTTCCCTTACCCTCCTCCACTTACCTTCCCTTGCCCCTCTTTCCTCCTCCCTACTACCACTTCCCCACCTGTCCCTAGCTTGTGAACTGAGAGGCGAAAATCTCAAACTCTGCTGAGCTGCCGGAGAGGAAGCAGACAAGTAGCTGTCTTAGAAACTGTGCTTATCTGTTTACATGTATATTACGCTGCTGGAAGAATTTTCTAAATATTTGTCGATAAACCGAACTGACAATTACTCTTCAGCATTGCTACTTGAAATTCAAATAAACACAACTGCTTAAAACTTTTCGGATGATAGGAAAACACTGTTGTGAAAAAACGGATCCTAAGGCACAAAACGGGCAGTAAATTCGAGCAATATCATCCTTATTTATTTAAACATTAATATAATTAATTAAATTGTTAGGAAATGTGTTCAACTGATGAAATGTTTGTGTTGGACAGGCAGAGTTTAATAAATATATTACCTGTAAGCATACAGCTGAGGTCTGCGACCGTAATTTAATACTTAATGGTTGGGAAGATGAGAAAACGGACGAGCGTATGGAAATACTTTTCACCACATAATAGTGATGCACCAGGATGGACAGAGGATGCATTTCGCAACTCATAGAGACTACTACCTGTTCTACAGCTGTTTGCATGTCTTAAAATGGCCAGACATTCCCCAGTGCAGGAGACAGCACTGTTCTACGAGGGCTATTTGGAAAGTAAGTTCCGGTCGGTCGCGAAACATAAGCCACTGAGAAAACTTGATGAACTTCAGCAGATGTGTTGCGTAGTGTCCCTAATAAGTCTGTCAACCACGGCACGTCACTCTTGTCAATTCTGAGCACACAGTGTGCACATAATGATGCATTGGATGTAGTGTTTCCCGCCAAGTATGAGGGTGAGGTGAGAGATTTCGCCTGCTGTCATGTAGCCCACATAATGCACCCGTCATTCATTTCGTTTTCCATGACAGTTCTAGACCGCACTCTACAGGAGCAAAGGAGCTGATCCGAAAGCGTTTTCGATGAGAAGTTTTTTGATCACCCACAACACAGCCCATTGATTGGCTCATCCTCAGTTTCATCTCAGCTCACATGAACCGCAGGCAATGAAGACAAAGTTTTGCCACAGGAAACGAGCTGTGACTGAGCGAAGAGAATTGGCCGGAAGCACAGGGGCATTTTCTGCGACGAGGGTATTGGGAAGCTGGTGTAACTCTACGACAAATGCCTAAGTCGGAGCGGCGACTATGTAGAGAAGTAGCTGTAAGTTGTAGCTAATTACAGCAAATAAAAAAAAATGGTTCAAATGGCTCTGAGCACTATGGGACTTAACATCTATGGTCATCAGTCCCCTAGAACTTAGAAGTACTTACACCTAAGTAACCTAAGGACATCACACAATACCCAGTCATCACGAGGCAGAGAAAATTCCTGACCCCGCCGGGAATCGCACCCGGGAACCCGGGCGCGGGAAGCGAGAACGCTACTGCACGACCACGAGCTGCGGACTTACTGCAAATAAATCACTTTAGATTTTCACAGGGATTTTGATCTCGCTAGCGATCGGAACTAACTTTCCCAATAACCTCCATATTTCACTACCCCAGACTGAATGAACCAGAGCTGCACGTATTTGTATGGGGCTGGATTGGGGACTCATGAAACGTATTTTGTTCCCCTTTCTGATCGTATGTTGTGTATACGTTCACCTTGGTGTGTGCCCTAGTCGACAATACCATTCTGTATTGGTGGGGAACTGTCCTGCAACCTCCACCAGAAGAGTGGCTTCCTATCGATCTATATCTAGTGTATATCATCTGAGGACCTTGTTCACAGGTACAGGGTAAGAAGGGACTGGATATCAAACTATCACTGAAGTGTATAAAGGCCAATACACACTGCTAAATCTCAAGAAAAATGCTACACTTCTTCAATTATACACCGAAATTGTGGAAAAAAACACTACTCGTAAATAACAGACCATAACGCAACATACTAACTGGGAAATGAGGAAAATCATTGTAATAACACAATTACCGCCAAAATCGACTACAAAAGAATTCGCCAGGGCAGAGTGGCGGCAGCTGCACGTAAGTTCACCTCGATAGGTGTGGCGTGGACTGGGCGGTTTTTTAGGTTAGAAGGCCTCGGGAAGGTACGGGGTGGGCTGTAATCTCAAAGGGTGCATGGCAAATACAGGACCTGCTTGGATCAAGGAATAGTCGGAATTGTAGTTGTAAATTGTTGTAGTTGTGCTGAGAAACTCACTGAGCTTCAAGCGCTAATAGAAAGCACAGAAGCTGAAATCGTTATAGATACAGAAAGCTGACTAAAGCCTGAAATAAGTTCTGCAGAAATTTTTACGAAGTCTTAGACAGTGTTCAGGAAAGATGGATTAGGCAGAACTGGTGGTGGAGTGTTTGTGTCTCAGTAGCGGTTTATCTTGTAGTGAAGTCGAAGTAGATACTCCTTGCGAATTGGTATGGCTGCAGGTTATCCTTAACAGCCGAACTAAGTTAATAATTGGCTCCTTCTACCGACCCCCAGACTCCGATGATATAGTTGCTGAACAGTTCAGAGAAAATTTGAGTCTCGCAACAAATAAACAGCCCGCATCTCGTGGTCGAGCGGTAGCGTTCTCGCTTCCCACGCCCGGGTTCCCGGGTTCGATTCCCGGCGAGGTCAGGGATTTTCTCTGCCTCGTGATGGCTGGGTGTTGTGTGATGTCCCCAGGTTAGTTAGGTTTAAGTAGTTCTAAGTTCTAGGGGACTGATGACCTTAGCTGGTAAGTCCCATAGTGCTCAGAGCCATTTTATATTAAAATAATAAATAAATAAATACCCCACTCATACTGTTATAGTTGGTGGGAACTTCAACCTTCCCTCAATATGTTGGCAAAAATACTTGTTCAAAACCGGTGGTAGGGAGAAAATATCTTCCGAGATTGTCCTCAATGCTTTCCCCCAAAATTATTTCGAGCGGTTAGTCCACGAACCCACGCGAATTGTAAATGGTTGCGGAAACACACTTGACCTCTTAGCCACAATCAATCCAGAGCTAATAGAGAGCATCATGACTGATACAGGGATTAGTGACCACAAGGTCGTTGTAGCTAGGCTCATTACCGTTTCTTCCAAATCCACCAGAAACAAACGCAAAATAATTTTGTTTAAAAAAGCGGATAAAGTGTTACTAGAAGCCTTCCTAAGAGACAATCTCCATTCCTTCCGAACTGACTATGCAAATGTAGACGAAATGTGGCTCAAATTCAAAGATATAGTAGCAACAGCCATTGAGAGATTCATACCCCATAAATTGGTAAGAGATGGAACTGATCCCCCATGGTACACAAAAAAGGTCCGAACGCTGTTGCAGAGGCAACGGAATAAGCATGCGAAGTTCAGAAGAACGCGAAATCCCGAAGATTGGCTAAAATTTACAGACGCGCGAAATTTGGCACGGACTTCAATGCCAGATGCCTTTAATAGGTTCCACAACGAAACATTGTCTCGAAATTTGGTAGAAAATCCGAAGAAATTCTGGTCGTATGTAAAGTACACAAGCGGCAAGACGCAGTCAATACCTTCGCTGCGCAGTGCCTATGGTACTGTTACCGACGACTGTGCCGCTAAAGCGGAGTTATTGAACGCAGTTTTTCGAAATTCCTTCGCCAGGGAAGACGAATGGAATATTCCAGAATTTGAAACACGAACAGCTGCTAGCATGAGTTTCTTAGAAGTACATACCTTAGGGGTTGCAAAGCAACTCAAATCGCTTGATACGGGCAAGTCTTCAGGTCCAGATTGTATACCGATTAGGTTCCTTTCAGATTACGCTGATACAATAGCTCTCTACTTAACAATCATATACAACCGCTCGCTCACCGATAGATCTGTACCTACAGATTGGAAAATTGCGCAGGTCGCACCAGTGTTTAAGAAGGGTAGTAGGAGTAATCCATCGAACTACAGACCTATATCATTGACGTCGGTTTGCAGTAGGGTTTGGAGGATATACTGTATTCAAACATTATGAATTACCGCGAAGGGAACGATCTATTGATACGTAATCAGCATGGTTTCAGAACACATCGTTCTTGTGCAACGCAGCTAGCTCTCTATTTGCACGAAGTAATGGCCGCTATCGACAGGGGATCTCAAGTTGATTCCGTATTTCTAGATTTCCGGAAAGCTTTTGACACCGTTCCTCACAAGCGACTTCTAATCAAGCTGCGGGCCTATGGGGTATCGTCTCAGTTGTGCGACTGGATTCGTGATTTCCTGTCAGGAAGGTCGCAGTTCGTAGTAATAGACGGCAAATCATCGAGTAAAACTGAAGTGATATCAGGTGTTCCTCAGGGAAGCGGCCTGGGACATCTGCTGTTCCTGATCTACATAAATGACCTGGGTGACAATCTGAGCAGTTCTCTTAGGTTGTTCGCAGATGATGCTGTAATTTACCGTCTAGTAAGGTCATCCGAAGACCAGTATCAGTTGCAAAGCGATTTAGAAAAGATAGCTGTATGGTGTGGCAGGTGGCAGTTGACGTTAAATAACGAAAAGTGTGAGGTGATCCACGTGAGTTCCAAAAGAAATCCGCTGGAATTTGATTACTCGATAAATAGTACAATTCTCAAGGCTGTCAATTCAACTAAGTACCTGGGCGTTAAAATTACGAACAACTTCAGTTGGAAGGACCACATAGATAATATCGTGGGGAAGGCGAGCCAAAGGTTGCGTTTCATTGGCAGGACACTTAGAAGATGCAACAAGTCCACTAAAGAGAGAGCTTACACTACACTCGTTCGTCCTATGTTAGAATATTGCTGCGCGGTGTGGGATCCTTACCATGTGGGATTGACGGAGGACATCGAAAGGGTGCAAAAAAAGGGCAGCTCGTTTTGTCTTATCACGTAATAGGGGAGAGAGTGTGGCAGATATGATACGCGATTTGGGATGGAAGTCATTAAAGCAAAGGCGTTTTTCGTCGCGGCGAGATCTATTTCCGAAATCACAGTCACCAACTTTCTCTTCCGAATGCGAAAATATTTTGTTGAGCCCAACCTACATAGATAGAAATGATCATCAAAATAAAATTAGAGAAATCAGAGCTCGAACAGAAGGGTTTAGGTGTTCGATTTTCCCGCGCGCTGTTCGGGATTGGAATGGTTGGAGATAGTATGATTGTGGTACGATGAACCCTCTGCCAAGCACTTAAATGGGAATTTCAGAGTAGTCATGTAGATGTAGATATAGATGTATATTGATATACTGCTTTGAAAAAACTGACAGGAGTGCTACATTGCTCTATACCCTATCCCACAAGAATCTGATGAAGGGGTTCACTCAAAAAACCTCCGTCAATGAGCGTAGATCGCCCGCCAAGACTGCACAGGACCTGCGGAGTTACTGGTTCTCTAATCGAAGCGGTCTGACGACTTCGTCTACTTCCAATGCCCCAGAGCGCTCGCGGATAGTTAGCTCACAGCTATAGCGTTCGAAAACCATATCCACAAGGAAAAGTTCTAAAACTACGAATTTTATTGCTGAACGGCCAGACAACCTCGAAGCACACAGATCACGGTGCCACAACTGACGGAAAAATCATCGGGAAGGTCTTCTGAAACAACCATAACTCTATATTATTAGGAGAAACCATCATGAAGCACCCGCCCACGCATTCAAACATTCGGTGCACTATAGACAGAGCTAACACCTTATGACCTCGATGAAACATCACTGCAACTAAGCCTACAGCCAGAACAGTGGAGACAGCTTCAAGTATTCTCATGTGTCACAGGATCAACTAAGTAAGTTCGCAATTCGACCAGCAGAGGGTGCAGGGAGAAGCAACCTCACATCTTGGTCCCTCCCTCCCTCCTTCCACCCCTCTCCTAACCATAGCGCTGGTTCCTCTGGTCTGGTTGCTTGTAAATTGTTGCTGGTAACAACAAAGAGGTGGTGATTTAGTTTTGATGTGAAGGGACTTTTGCCAACGATACAGCATTTCTGGTCCACGGAAACTGCTCATGGATGGAACAAAGATACCTGAAGAAATCTGCTCATGCGTACCCTCCAGAGCAAGATTTCTTTGTTCCAGGGCATCAGGTTGCAGAACTCCAACGTGTACGCGGGTGCTCGAAAACATTCTCCAGAATTGCTCTCACGTGCCACGCGAAACTACAAAACACATGAATCTTCTATAATGACTCGACAATACTCCCCTCTCCTCACGCCTAATCAAATAGGTGAGAAGACGTGGCTGCACTGGCTGGGCGCGTGGCGCATGTCGGGCGTTGTCGGGGTGGGCCATCTTGAGCGGAAATGGGCGGGCCGTAGCCCTTGTGCCGCGGGGAGAATCAGCATGCAGCGACCGCCAGGCTGCTGCGTCCAGCATCTGTGTCACATGAGGAGCATGTGGGCATATCACAACCACCTGTGCATGCGCGACGTTACCGTAAGTTAGCTGTCAAGTGCTACGAAACAACCCTCCTCAGTTCTTGCAACACTCCAAGCGCTCTGAAATATACATCGGTATTTAGAGCAAATATCAACAAATGGAGGAAATACGGTCTTATCCGAATACTACTACACGTCCTTCCATCGCTTATGAGAGCGCACAATAGCGAACGAAAAAACGGTTGCAAAACATGTGTTATTTAGAAACGTTCAATAGAGCAAAAGGTTGGAAATGGGACCAAAACTTTAACATTCTCGAAGGAAACGGGGATTTCGTTACCAAGTCAAATACCGTAGTATTCGTATGCACGACACTCCTGTGGGTATTTAGTATAAATATAGATACTGACACTAACCCAATAAAAATGTGGACACTCCTGGGCATTACGTCGTTTACAAAGACGCATTAAAATTATCGACAATGTCTTGTGTCACTGCTTGCTCCGTCTATGTTATTTCATTACACTGGCTGTGTGAAGGGGGGAATGCCATGAACTTTACGCTCCGTAACGAATATTTATACTAACTATTCTATAGTTCCCCATGTGCTTTATAAACTGCTGGTGTCAATACAGCGATAAAATAAGCAGGGGAACAGTATCGCGCCCGTGAGACAAAGCACTTCAGACTGCTGTGAACCAATCAAGTTTTAGCATTTTATGTTATTAGCAAATTCCAACTTTTGTACTACACCTCTCAGCTGATCTTACACCATGCGACGTCGAGATTTCTGAGCACAGATCCGGGGAGGGGGGGGGGGGGAGGGGGAGGGGGTGAATCATGTTATCAATAAGAAACGTTGCCTTCTGCACTCTTTGAACGCGCAGACCATGTCTTAAGCTAGAAAATATCTTAAATTACTAGTGTGCTAGCAACACGTAAGCCATCTGTAAGCAGAAAGCTATGACCTAAACGCACGACATCATCAAGATTAATTTAACCGCGCAGTGATAGTGCAGCGGTGATTGTCTGTAACACCATGAAAATTCTGCGGCTTGTTTCCCTCTCTGTCTACAGTAACTAGTCCTGGTCCTTACTTACCACAGCGATGAGGAGAATATCGCTTTCCACACCAATGGATGATTTAATGATGACAAGCGATCAGTCTGTTCTAGGATCCACTTGTGGTGTGGATAGTATCAGTCTTTTTGGACACATTGTCTATGACAGAAAAAGTTGCACTTGGTCACCAAACTGTTATAATCGGTTAAATGACGTCTCCTCGAAAACGGAACGTGCGATTAAATTCGGAAACGATCCAAACTCATCGAGTTTCCGTCTTTTATATTTAGTCAATATGAAAGACTGACTCTGTCTCGTGATGGGAGAGCAGTTGACCTTGTCAGGGGTAGCTTTCGGTGTTAATGTGCGTTTATGAACCAGTGTCAAAATAGAGAATGTATGGTGGTGTAAAACACTGCATCAGAACACTTACGGAACAACAAAAAACGACAACCCTCTTTTCGTCTTCTTCCAGTAGCGGTCCGCGGAAGCTACCTGCTCCTTATGTACCAATCCGTGCTTATTTAGTGGTAGCTGCCACCGAACGTAAAAATGACTGTGTGTGAAAGACGGTGATCTGTATTGATATTTCATGTGTCTCAAATACGTGTAATAGCTGCGTGCACGGGAATTTGTCTACGGATGCTGACTTTGAATGATCCCAAACGGAAAAAAAGGGCTGGAACCATGACTGCATTTGTATTAACGCTATGGTTCTGCGTTTTTAATATTTGAACGTTCATGGCATGATAAAAACCACGTTGCATCAGTGCATATTTCGCGGAATATCACACACACACACACACACCATCAGCATCATCATCATCATGAGCTGCGTACTGATTTCCGCCACGAACCTTTCTCTGAGTATTAATAAACTCCATGACAGAGACATGTTCATAACGGGTCAGACAACATCACATTTACCACTAATCTCACGTGTACTGATCGGTTCTCGTCATTGCAAAGGGAACTAGCCAGTACTGCATGTACGGGGTAGAAAAGCAAGGGCGCACAGCATCGGAGATCTTAACGAGCAGAGATTTATACACATCTGAAAGGCGGTAGGTATAGTACTAAACCAGGAACATGTTTCTGGCAGAATAGCGTGGTGCCTAAGGTTATCGATACCCATACAAGACAAAAGATTTAAAAAATAGATACAGTAGCGATGTAATTCTTTTTCTTTAGGGCTGTTGTTCTCAACGTATTGCCTCCAGACACAGGTGAACTAACATATCCACAAGATTCCTTCAGCAATCAAGCACTTTTGACAGAATGGAAACGGCATTGACGTATAATTTAATTGAAATTACTTGACAGTAATCTGTGTAGAATATGGAGTCAGATTCTTTTTCTTTTTCTTTTCTTTTCTCTATTTTTTTTTATAGGAAAAAGAATGAGCACATCAATTTAATGTTAACAGATCGATTCAAAACTTAGTAAGCAGTTAGATGGCTCTCCCTATTTCTGTGATACAGGATACCCGGTATTCTGTCTCTCAAGATTCTTAGGACGTATCATCAACGTTACCCATAAATCAGATCAATAGAGACCACACAGTAGCGGTCGCATCTAGAAACATATGATGATGCCATTGTAAAGAGCTCGATGCAGAAATGCTTTTCTCGTTTTGACGTTACTGACTAGCAGGGTTTGATGAATATTGCTTAACCCATGAACCTCTAAGTCAAGGAACTCCAGAACTAACACATTTAGTGACATGTGATCATTCCACACGACGATCGATAGCATCGCGAACGTGTTTCGAAAACCTAGGTTCACTAACAAAGCTTGACTACTTTAGACGCTCAAAGAAAATACTACAGCTGGAGACCGAAAAGAAGCTGTTAAACTGTAGTCTTTATCTGTTAAAGCGTTCGGTACTCCGGCACAGCCGGAAAAGGTCACCATCAAAGGAGCTCGCCGATGTGCTCGTACCCTGAACCAAGTACACCGCCTGACCTGGGAAGGTGCTTCCAGGACTGACGGAGGAGGTGTGAACCTGTCGTTCCCAGGCCGTTCCCCCCAGCGGTTGCCGGCGGCGGTCCAGGCGCGCCGGCCGAGGTGGCCGAGCGGTTCTAAGCGCTACAGTCTGGAACCGCGCGACCGCTACGGTCGCAGGTTCGAATCCTGCCTCGGGCATGGATGTGTGTGATGTCCTTAGGTTAGCTAGGTTTAAGTAGTTCTAAGTTCTAGGGGACTGATGACCTCAGAAGTGAAGTCCCATAGTGCTCAGAGCCATTTGAACCATTTGGTCCAGGCGCTTAAAACGTTAAACTCAAATACAGACCATCAGGCAGCCGCCTTATGAAACACACACACACACACACACACACGGCATCGGATTACTCGGTCACAGCAAAATGCCCTCGCAGTTTCGTGACATCCAAACCCGAGTAGTAGAAAGCTGAACGCGGCCGGAGCTGTCGGAGGGCTCTAGGCATGCATCGGTTACGAAGCGTTTGCTCCCTATCCATCCCTACCAAACAAAATAAGGTTCATGCAGCAGGCTGTATTTTATTCTATGCTGTGAGAACTGCTGCTATTTTAACGTTGCTATTATTCTGATATGTATAGTACGCCAGTAGATAATAAATGTATGTTCTGGGACACTAGGACAATTTTAGAAAAATAACAAATTTCGTTCGTTAACACTCACGATATTTGTTATTTTCATAAAACTGCCCTAATCCCCCAGAACATAAATTTGATATCTACTGTCACTTTTACCTGATAATAATATAATATAATATAATATAACATAATAATAGTTACAATAAAAATTACTTTCCATACATTTCCCATAGGTGAATGTAATATAATTCAACATAAGAAATTAAATATATTAGAGAATTAACTATTATTCTTTAATACAATTTAAAAAAAACACCTTTTTCACAAAAGTAAAGAATACGACATTTTTTGGGACTAAGAAAAAGGTTGTAAAATGCTTTTTTAAAAATTGTTTTGATTAAATCCCTAATTTATAGACTATGAAATGATTTTTATGTACTTATTCTTTAATATAATTTTAAGAAACACGTTTTTCACAAAAGTCAAAAATAGGACAATTTTTGGGACTAGGAAAAGTTATAAGAAAATACTTTTTAAAAAATTGTTTTGAAAATAATAGTTAATTCTCTAATATATTTAGTTTCTTATATTATATATATGTCATTTTTACATTCGACGGCTACCTGCCACTAAATATGCTCGTATTGGCTCATGGGAACAAGTCGTTCCCATGCCCCTGTACTGGAATAAGATCGATAGTGGGTTCTTGTGTGTCACAGTTCCGTAAGTGTTTTGATGCAGTGATTTGCACCGCCATACATTGTCCCTTTAGCCACTGGTGTATAAAACCACATTAACACTGAAAGCTACTCGTCACAAGGTCAACTGCTTTCACATCACAAGACAGTTCCTCATGCTGACTAAATATAGAAGACGGGAACTTGATCAGTTTAGATCGATTCCGAAGCAGATGAGCTCCGAATTTACTTGCACGTTCCATTTTCTACTGGACGTCATTTGATCGATTACAATAGTTTGATGACTCAGTGCAACTTCTGCTGTCATAGTTCAGATGTTCCCAAGAAGACTGATGCTAACCACACCAGAAGAGGATACCGTAACAGACTGATCACCTGTCTCCCACTACGGTCATGTCACTGTGATGAAATCTAGCTTCCCCGAGAAAAATTGATGTTCTCCACTTTACTGTGGTGAATGATTCAGAACCAGCACCAGCTGGCGTGGAGTGACAGGGGAGCACGCTCCAGAATGTTCGTTGTGCTATTTTCTTTCCGCAGTTAGATTCTTCCGGATGGTGTCGATGGCATTCTTTTCACGAACCGCTGAGTTGTTGCCCGCACACTGGAAAGTGAAGAAAAATTTCTAGCGTAAGAAACAGTGCATCTTAACAGGATGCGGAGGACAGCGTTCCTTATTGACATGACGCCCTACCCAGCGCTGTGCGCAGAAAGCACGATGTCGCATGGTGTAAGATCAACTGTGAGGGGTAGCAGGAAACACGGTGTTGGCTGATAAAAAAAATGCAGAAACTTGATGAATTTACAGCAGTGTGAAGCACATCGTCTCACAGGGCGCGGTACTGTTCCCCTGCTTATGTTAATGGTGTATTGAAACCTGCAGCTTCGAATGCACATGGAGGACTTGTGTATGTGTGTGTGTGTTTATGCTAAATACCCACTGAAATTCCTCGTATATGAATACTGTTATGTCCTAGCCAGTAATGCCATCCGAGCCCGCTGCCAAAAGGTTGGCAGCATCAAAGTCCGGACGCCGTCCGCATAAGCAGTGCCAGCGATACAGGGAATCGCCGCAAGTCTGCGCGCGCCACCGCTGGCTTCTGGCTTCTTAAGCGCTGGAGTCGCGAGCGCTAGGACAGTTCTGTATTCGCCGCTCAGTTGTATACTCGCCACCGAATTGTGTACTTGCTAGTCAGTTGTGTGTTCATCGCAGCAGAGTTGTTGTTTGTCGTCAGCCGACGCTGACCTAGCCGCTCCGACTCGAACTAGACAGATTTCTGTAGACACCGAGTTCACTACTGTGTTTGTGTATCTTCGTAAATAAAAGATAAGTACCGACTTATTTAATCAGAGTGTTTGGGGTTTCATCTTTCTGTTTACTGTTCCAGCGGACCGGTCGGCCCGCTATTAAAAGTGTGGCGGTGACTTCGTAAGCCATTTCTACAGCCAAGTGTTTGTCGCTACAAACACCACCACAAAACTGGCGACGAGGTCTTCCGAACTCGTGTGCAGGGCTGGTTCAACTTGTTCTTGTTATACTAATTATAGCGATAAAATTTTGGGGGCTGGTTTAATTTGTGTTCACTATGTCTGCCGAATTACAGCAGTTGATCTTGTTACAGAGTCAGCAAATACAAAGTCTGGTGGAAGCAATCGCCAAACAAGCGGCTAATCCTCCAACACAAAAGGAACAAGCACAGGCAGCACCACAGTTCCGTGCATTTGATTCATCCAGAGAAGAATGGAGCGAATATTTCGCGCAGTTGCAGGCGCACATGTCAGTCTACAAAATCACAGGTACTGAGCGGCAGCTTTATTTCATTTCCACTGCAGGCGTGGAAGTCTATCGACTACTTTGTAAGTTGTTCCCGGAATCCCAGCCAGAAGCTTTAGACTATGACGTTGTTGTTAACAAGCTTGCTGAGTATTTCGAGTCGCGAGTTCATGTGGCAGCAGCCCGATTCAAGTTCTTCAGGTTAAAGAAACTGCCACATCAATCTAATAAACAGTGGTTAACAGATTTACGGGGCCTCACCCGTCAGTGCCGATTTAATTGTGTGTGTGGAGCTTCCTACAGTGATGTCATGCTACGAGACGCTATTACTCAAAACACTGCAGATTCTCGTATTCGTGCTGCTATCTTAAAGTTGCCTGACCCGTCATTAGAGACTGTGATGAACATCATTGAAGCCCAAGATACTTTTGACTATGCTGAGTGTGAGTTAGATCAGCCATGTATTTCTCACATTGCCTGTGCTAAGCAAGTTAGGTCACGCCCGCGGCCCCACCGGCAGAGTCAGACTGTAAACACTAGCCGGCCGCGTCATGTTCAACACATTCGTCAGCCGCGTGTGCAAAATGATAAAGTTAAGTCTTGCCCTAAGTGTGTTCTTGCTCATCTTCGTGAACGTTGCCCGTTGAGAAACGCGGTTTGTCACTTTTGTCAAAGGAAAGGACACGTCCAGACTGTTTGTTTGCGTAAACGCAAGAACAATTCTAGTGCTGCCCAGCCCATGGATATTCATGTTCTTCAAAGCCAGCCCGCCCAGAAGGTCGCGTTTCAAGACTCTTCCACGGTTCGTGTGGGTAATAAACTTGTTCGCAATAAGCCACCCACCCAGCCCTCTGCTATGCGACCCAAGTGTAATTCAAACGCTGTAAAACGTAATGTACAGACTGCAAGTGAAGCGGGAGTTGTTGTTCCACCCGCCCAACCCACGAGTTGTCGTAAGCAGCGAACACGCGCTAAACGCGCTGATTTTGTGTCTTCCGCCTCCACTGCACCGATCCAGAGACAGTGTAATAAACTATTTGTGAAGCTACGCATCCAGGATAAGACCTTCAATTTTCAATTAGACACTGGTGCGTCTGTGACTCTCATAAATAGTGCTACGTATGCGGCTATCGGCCGCCCTAAACTTTCGGCGGCAAAACATTCTTTGGCTACTTATAGTGGAGAACAGATTCCTGTGTTAGGTGTATGTAGCGTGCCAGCCACATTCCGTGGCAATACAAAAACAGTTTCATTAACAGTGCTCCGCGCTACAGACAGTGTAAACATTTTCGGATTAGACTGTTTTGACTTGTTTGGCCTGTCTATCCAAGACAATGTGTTGCAAATTAATTCTGTTGTTGTCCCTCAAGACAGCATAACCGAGTTGTGTAAACGATACAGTGACATATTTAAAGACGAACTAGGTTGTGCTGCGAACTTTGCCGCTCATATTACGTTAAAAGATAATGCTCAGCCTCGATTTTGTCGTGCTCGTCCAGTGCCTCACGCCCTCCGGGCACCTGTAGAAGATGAACTTCGTCGTTGGCAAAACAACGGTGTTATTCAACCCGTTTCAGCGAGCTAGTGGGCTTCTCCCTTAGTTCTTATAAAGAAACCGTCTGGCAAGTTACGTTTGTGTGCTGATTTTAAGTCGACAGTTAATCCTCAGACTGTCATTGATTCTTTTCCTTTGCCTAGACCGGACGAGCTGATGGATAAGTTTGGGGAAGCTCGTTTTTTTTCCAAAATTGATCTCCGTGAAGCATATTTGCAATTGCCCCTCGACGAGCAATCACAACAGTATTTTGTCACAAACACGTCGTTGGGGTTGTTCCGTTTTCTGCGTTTGCCTTTTGGTTGTGCGTCAGCTCCAGCTGTTTTTCAGCGTTTTTTGTCACAACTTCTGGCTAAGGTGCCATCGTGTTGCGACTATTTAGACGATATTGTTGTGTCCGGTCGGACGCCTGCTGAACATTTCCGTAATTTGGAGTGTTTGTTTAAAGTGTTGTCTCAGGCAGGCCTACGTTGCAACATCGATAAATGTTCATTTTTCCTTACGGAGATGGAGTATCTGGGACATGTTATTAACGCTCAAGGCATTCATCCCTCCCAGTCGCATTTAGCAGCTATTCGTGATTTGCCCGCCCCTCGCAATCTGAATGAATTGCAAGCAGTTCTTGGCAAATTGACGTATTATATTAGGTTTATACCTAATGCATCACAGATTGCTGCACCGTTGCATCGTCTCCGCCGTAAGAATGTTCCGTTTGTGTGGTCAGCTGATTGCCAATCAGCCTTTCAGCGGCTTAAAGAGGCTTTATTGAATGATCGTTGTCTGGTCCATTACGACCCTAACAAGCCTCTGGTGTTAGCTTGTGATGCCTCTTCTTTCGGCCTCGGTGCTGTGTTGTCTCACCGAGTCGGTAACACCGAACGTCCTATTGCGTTCGCATCTGAATTGCTAAACAAAGCTCAGTGTAATTATAGCCAATTGGACAAGGAAGCGTTGGCTATTGTGTTCGGTGTCACAAAATTCCATCACTACCTCTATGGTAGACCATTCTATTTAGTAACAGATCACAAGCCCCTGACGTCACTGTTTCATCCGTCTAAACCAGTTCCTCAGCGGACAGCTCAAAGACTACAACGTTGGGCTCTTTTGTTATCACAATACCAGTATGAGATACTGTATCGCCCTACAGCTCAGCATGCAAACGCTGACGCGCTTTCTAGATTTCCGATTGCTGCGGATGATGTCTTCGATTCCTCTGAAGACTCGTGCCATCAGATTGACGCCGATGAGCATCAATCCCTCCGGGATTTTCCGATTGATTATCGTCAGGTGGCACGTGAGACAGCTACGGATCCTCATCTGAGTTTACTATTACGTTTTGTTCAACGTGGTTGGCCGTCCAAGGCAAAGGACATATCGGATCCTGTGGTTCGTCGCTGTTATCCGCAACGTCATCTGTTGTCTGTTTCGCACGGAGTTTTGCTGTTACGCACCGAGAATGACCAGCTTCGTGTAGTGGTTCCCCAAGTGCTCCAATCCAAGGTCCTCGACTTGTTGCATCAAGGTCATTGGGGAGTGGTCCGCACCAAGCAGCTTGCCCGCCGTCATTGTACATGGATCGGCATTGATAAGCAGATTACGCAGATGTCTACAGATTGTTCGACGTGTGCCGAACACCAAGCTGCTCCGCCTCTACGCTATTTTGAGTGGGCACGCCCTGCCGGTCCCTGGCAGCGAGTACATATTGATTTCGCTGGTCCATATTGGAATTCTCGTTGGCTCATCGTGATAGATGCATTTAGTAATTTTCCGTTTGTTGTGCCCATGCAGTCTACAACGTCTGCACAAACTATACAGGCGTTGACTTCAATTTTTTGTATTGAGGGTCTTCCAGAAGTTTTAGTGTCTGACAATGGTCCACAATTTACCTCTGCTGAATTTGAAAGTTTTTGTTCTGCCAATGGCATTCGCCATGTTCTTACTCCGCCGTTCCACCCTCAATCGAATGGTGCAGCGGAACGTTTTGTACGCACATTCAAGGATCATATGGACCGCCTTCGTGCTACGCACTCTCGTCAGCAGGCCCTCATCACGTTCCTGTCGTCGTACCGGACCACGCCACGCGACGGCCCTTCGCCTGCGGAGCTTCTCCACGGCCGTCGTCATCGCACCCTACTACGGTTGTTGCACCCCCCGGATCGATCCGCCGCTTCTGAGCATCGCACGCGTTTTCAGCGCAACGACGCCGTTTTTTTCAGAGTTTATCACGGTCGCCGTCGTTGGGAACGTGGTACCGTGATAAGTGTCCAGGGTCGCGGTTTTTATACTGTTCAAGGTGCTACTGGGGTGCACAGGAGGCATTAGAACCAGTTGCGCCGCGCTGGCCGCCCGGATTCTGCCGCTCGTTCTTTGTCCACAGATTTGGTCCGCGGCGGGTTCCAGCCGCGCCTTCCGACTTCGCTGCCGCCCCCAGGGCAGCAGCAGCAGCAGCAGCCGTCGCCGCTACCACGCCGACAGCCGGTCCCGTTGATGCCTCCCGCGCAGCTTCATTCGGGAGCGCCCCAGGTGGTCGGTCCGGCGCCTGCGGTCCCTCTTCAGTCGCCACCGCCTTCGGAGCTGATGGACGTCGAGCCCTCAGCCGGGCCGCCGCCTCTCTTCGTGGGTCCCGACGCCCCGTCGCGTCCAGTACCAGAAGCTGCGCCCGTGGTCACAGGCGTGCACCCTGACCTCGGTTTTCAGTCGGTGTTTCCCGGGGCCCCGCGCAGCCAATGCTGGGGTGCGGACCGGGGACTGCCACCGACAACAGTCTCCGCCCCGGTCTCTTCTGCTACGCCTGCGGCCAGACCCCTCCCCCGCCGTCGACGCTCGCCACGTCATTATTCAACGACGGTGCGGCGATTTGGGGGGGAGGAGTGTTATGTCCTAGCCAGTAATGCCACCCGAGCCCGCTGCCAAAAGGTTGGCAGCATCAAAGTCCGGACGCCGTCCGCATAAGCAGCGCCAGCGATACAGGGAATCGCCGCAAGTCTGCGCGCGCCACCGCTGGCTTCTGGCTTCTTAAGCGCTGGAGTCGCGAGCGCTAGGACAGTTCTGTATTCGCCGCTCAGTTGTATACTCGCCACCGAATTGTGTACTTGCTAGTCAGTTGTGTGTTCATCGCAGCAGAGTTGTTGTTTGTCGTCAGCCGACGCTGACCTAGCCGCTCCGACTCGAACTAGACAGATTTCTGTAGACACCGAGTTCACTACTGTGTTTGTGTATCTTCGTAAATAAAAGATAAGTACCGACTTATTTAATCAGAGTGTTTGGGGTTTCATCTTTCTGTTTACTGTTCCAGCGGACCGGTCGGCCCGCTATTAAAAGTGTGGCGGTGACTTCGTAAGCCATTTCTACAGCCAAGTGTTTGTCGCTACGAACACCGCCACAAAAAATACTACGCTATTTGACGAGACTTGGTAACAAAATCCCCGTTTCCCTCGAGAATGTTAAAATTTTGGTGGAATTCCCAACCCTGTACCCCATTTCAAGTTACGAAATGCCACATGTTTTCCAACCACATTTTCATTCGCTATAGTTCGCTCTTCTAAGCAATGAAGGGACGTGTTGTAATATTCCGAAAAGACCACATTTTCACCATGTGTTGATATTTGCATTAAATATGGATGTATATTTCAGACCGTTCGGAGTGATACAGGAATTGAGGAGACGTGTTTCATGACAATTGGTAGCTAATTTTCAGTAACGTTAAAAGTTTGGCGCTATGTACACATTGTTGTGATCCTTCCGTGCCCTCCTCATGGGACACAGGTGCTGGATGCAGCTGCCGGGCAGATACGCCTTATCACTGGCAAACCTCAACCCACATCAATGCAAAACCTCTGCCTCTTTGTTACCACCAGCGGCAAGTTAAAAGAAGCAAGCAGACCACAGAAACGAACGTGAGGGTTAGGGGAGGGGACGGAGGGAGGAGGATGGAAGCTTGCCTCTCCCAGTGCCCTCTACCTCTCTAATTGTGAACTTATTTAATTGATCCTCTGACAGTGCAGCCACCTCCACTGTTCTGGGTGTTGTTTTTATTACATTTCTTCGTTTCGATCTTTCCATGATTTGATTGATTTCAGATATTAGCACTGGGTATAAGGCTCAGAATGTTTAGTTTGAAGGGGGGGGGGGGGCGGTGGATTGGATGGAGGGGGTCTGCTGTTTGATGACAATTTGGAGAGTGTGTGACTATTTCTCAGGACAATTTAGGGTGATGGTAGGTAATAAGATCTGTAATTTTAGACATTTTCGTATTGCATGTGGTTTTCGAAGACCGTATTGTGAATTAACTATTGGCGAGCATTCTCGGACAGTGGAATAGAATGAAATCGACAGAGAGTATCGTTCAGAGAACTAGGGCTGCAGAATGCATAGTGGAATAGGTAGGCAGTGTCATCGAATGTTTTTATCAAGAGAATTGTGTTAGGAAGTGGAGGGTTTTGATAGTTGGTATAGGGAACGCCTAACTGCGAGCCTGGGCGCCGTACGTGCCTAGGCAGTTAGCCAGCCGCAGGCATCACTCACCAGGCAGTTGAGGGGTCTCTCTTCGGCCGCCACGTGGGACGCAGGCGTTGTTTCTCACGCGTTTGCTGGGCAACCTTCGCACACAATTTGAAAGCACGTTTAGGGAGGGTGTTTGAGTAATTCCGCCGTCAAGTTCTTGTGGACTAGAGTATGCAGCGACGCACCGTTCCTGATTTTTTTATTTTTTTATTTTTAGAAAGCGGTATTGTGAATATCTCTCACGCGATATTAAATCCAACGAATGAGAGTCAATGGCGGGTATAGCTATCAGCAGTGAGATTCGTAAAACAGTAGCTCTGACCTGTCGGACACGCCAGCTAAAGGGATGCCACTGTGCACAAAAATTGCTCTGGGAAACGTTAACAAGAAATAATTCTTTTTTAATTCATAATACTAAATCTGACGAAATGCGGTACGCAAAGGAGACCACATTTCAGCTGAAAAGTTTCCAGCCGGCATAGGTACAAGGGAACAGATGTATCAGCAGTGAGGAGCATCAAACAGCGCAGATACATCCACAACGTTTGAAAGCACAATACTGTTAACCTTTCAGTTATTCATGCATGACGAACAGTCAGATATTTCGCTATTCTTCCAGCAGGGAGAGTCTTTCAGAAAAATTGTTCCAGAGAGGCCTTCTGAGAAGTATATTTATCATCTTGCAGAAAGATTCCTGTTCTTGATTCTTTCTCCGACTGTGAGTGATTTCTGAAAACTAAAAGCAGTATATCAATGTCAGCAGATGGATCTCATTGTTTACCATCAGAAACAGGTTTGAACGCCTGGATAAGAAGTATCCATATCTATTGGGGGTGGCTAGGGGGGGGGGGGGAAGAGAGAGGAGGAGGTCGTGGTAGGGGTAGAGATAAAACTGGCTCTAAGCTGCTTAATCTGAATCCACATATGAAGGTGAACACAGGTGCAGCTTATGCCACTCTCTCCTGGCGAGCTCTTTGGTTCAAAAATGGCTCTGAGCACTATGGGACTTAACTGCTGAGGTCATCAGTCCCCCAGAACTTTGAACACCTAAACCTAACTAACCTAAGAACACCATACACATCCATGCCCGAGGCAGGATTCGAAGCTGCGACTGTAGCAGTTCTTTGGTGATCGGTTTTTTCGAATGTTGTGTTATTACGGTAATTTTTCTCAATTCACTGTACATGTGGTGTATTATGATCTGTTGTTTATGAGTGGTAGCTTTCTGCACAATTTCGATGTGTACTTAAAGCAATGAATCATTCTCCGTCAGTAGTGATGGTATGTATTGGCCTTCTTACACTTCAGTGGCAGTTTGCTGTCCTGTTCTTCTTAACATGTATGTACAAGTGTGTGCACAACTTCCTCAGCAGCTGTTTCTCTTGCAAATCACTACGAGGCTACTCTTCCTACACTTCAGTGATAGTTTGCTGACCTATCCCTTCGTAGCACATATCTGTGCACAAGCTCCTTGTAGACTGGTAGGAGGCACTTCCTTCAGCAGCGGTTGCAGGACCGGTTCCCGCCTATTTCGAGTGCTATTGTGGATTAGAATACACAGAAAGGTTAACACACACGCGTGCGCGCGTGATCGTATAGGGCACAAAACACATTTCAAGTGTTCTCAGTCGAGCCCCTTTCAACAAGGCGAGCACCTCTGGTACATTCAGTCTGGGGTAGTGGACTAGGACAAAGCTGTCTTCTGCACTGTGGACTCAATGTCCGTTTCAAGAAACCCAAACAGCTCTAGCTCAATGAGTAGTGAAATGCATCCTTGGTCCATCCTCTTGCATTATCATTATATCCTAAAATGTATTCCCTGTAATCTCGTCCATCATCTCACCTTTCCAACCACCAACTATGAAGCTATGGACACAGTCCAGAGTTATAGGTGTACAAGTGACATATTTATTAAACTCCGCTCTATCCAAAAATAAAATCTCAACATTTGAATACATTTCCCATCAGTTTCATTAATTAAATTAATCATTTTTTAAAAAAATGAAATTTGTAGTTTGAGTTTACCACTCATTTCATATCATCATATTCGTTTTTTCATGAGAGGGTTTTCCTGTCGTCCCACATGTCTGAAGCAGTTGTCTTTCTTTGAATTTCAAGCAGCGAGACTTTAGCATAATCCTCAGTTTTGTTTCTCGGCCAAAAATTTGAATTTTTTTCCAACACGATAATACACATATAAATAAATGAACACAGTTCCCAAGACAGTACCTTACATCCTTCCTCCAGCAGCTCAGCACTGACCGAGTCTTTTTCCCACGAGTTCACAATTGAGGGAGGAGATGGTGAAGTGGGGAGGGTAGGTGGAAGTGGTGGATTTCAAATGGTTCAAATGGCTCTGAGCACTATGGGACTTAACATCTATGGTCATCAGTCCCCTAGAACTTAGAACTACTTAAACCTAACTAACCTGAGGACAGCACACAACACCCAGCCATCACGAGGCAGAGAAAATCCCTGACCCCGCCGGGAATCGAACCCGGGAACCCGGGCGTGGGAAGCGAGAACGCTACCGCACGACCACGAGATGCGGGCGCAAGTGGTGGAGCAGAGGGTAATTTGGGAATGGGACAGAAGTGGGTTGTTGCCATATCTACCCCCAAGGGAGTATAGGTTGGGAATTGCCACGATGCCGGCTGGGGTGGCCGAACGGTTCTAGGAGCTACAGTCTGGAACTGCGCGACCGCTATGGTCGCAGGTTCGAATCCTGCCTCGGGCATGGATGTGTGTGATGTCCTTACGTTAGTTAGGTTTAAGTAGTTATAAGTTCTAGGGCACTGATAACCTCGGAAGTTAAGTCCCATAGTGCTCAGAGCCATTTGAACCATTTGAACCAATTACCACGATGCTGAAGAAATCTGGCAACAATGGAGAGTTGTATCATACCCCCCCCCCCTTTACCTACTACTCATTAACTATGGTGGTCCATACGCAGAAACATCTGCTGAATGGTGGTTGCAGAGACACTCTTGGTAACCACTTGGTTCACCTGGGCACTCGGTTGCTCAGCAGTTTTATGTCTGTTCGCCCTCACATATCTCTGCAGTTGTCGCTCAGCCCTGTCATCTATGGGCCATGGTGCACTACAGGTGCCTCTGTGACGGTTTCAGGTAGCGCCATATTGCCACGCCTCGTATACTTTAACGATGGTTAATGCAAACAGTTTACAGACTTAGCTGTTTCAGAAATGCTTCCAACCTTGCCCCAAATCCCAGTGGAAATGACCTTTTGCACATCATATAAATTGCTTCCTCTCTGTATTATGACATCGACTGCACCGTTTTCTGTGTGCCAACGGTACGCTTCATATACCCTCCACTACTAGTGCTTGCCCCTGTCGTCTATTAGTGGTTTGAGCAATGCTGCGGCTCGCGTTGGTGCTGTTTGTGGGTTTCTGCTCTGTTGGAGGCCAGACAGCATCGTTTAGTTGGCATGGTTGCAGTTGTTTTGTCTTCTTTTCGTGTTGACTGTCGCCATTCGGTTTCGCTGTTTCGTGGCTGTTATTGGTATGTAGTAACTGTTGCCCAATCTTTGGGGCGACATGGTTGTTTTTGCCGTGTCGAGTTCGATAGGGAACACAGGAGAAGCCAGGTCCACACTGGGCAAGAACACACTGGGACCACTGGTGCCATGCATCGAGTGCTGGATGGAAGCGCAGTGGTCTCGAGGGGGCACGACGTCATCGTAAACCGGATCCAGCAAGCTTTAAGAAAAATGGCTCTGAGCACTATGGGACTCAACTTCTGAGGTCATTAGTCCCCTAGACGTAGAACTAGTTAAACCTAACTAACCTAAGGACATCACACACATCCATGCCCGAGGCAGGATTCGAACCTGCTACCGTAGCGGTCTCGCGGTTCCAGACTGCAGCGCCTAGAACAGCTCAGCCACAACGGCCGCCCGTTTGTGGCGCCTTACCTTAATATTTCAATACCTGTACATTGTAAATTTCAGCGAGTTCTTAAACAATTCTTAATTTATTGCCATTCTTGGCGAGTAAGGCCTTCAGCTGTGATTGTGGTCACTTGCCTTAAAATTATAAATTGGTATTTGTATTTAAGCAGTACGCCTTTAAAACCTAATTTACTGCCATTCCTGGCCTCTGATGGCGTCTGCTGTGTTTGTGGCGACTTAACTTTAATATTTCAATACCTGTAATTTGTAAGTTGCAGCGAGTTTTAAACAATTCTTAATTTATTGCCATTCCTGGCGTCTAAGGCCTTCTGCCCAGATCACATTGGCTTGCTTTTAAAACATTATGTTTTGTATCTGTATTTAATGGTGATCTGCTAAATTGTAATGCACTGGAAACACTATTATTTACACAGTTGTTTATTGCTTCATTAATAACTTGCAGTACTTTTTATTTATTGTTTGGAATTATTGGTTTAGAATAAATTGTATGTAACTGTAAAAGGCAACCAATAGTAACTGACTACGGCCCCACCTACAATCGCAACAGAATCCTGTCTTCCCTTGACTACCAGGTCAAATGGTTATTGCACGTTGATGCCGAAAATATACGGTGGTGACATTACTAATGTGACTGGGCCGTGAATATTTTCTGTGGACCTCCTGTCACTTCATTTCAGGTACAGCAACTGGGCTCCCTGGCTGACTGAACGCCGTGAAAGCAGTTGCATTAACGGTTCATCATCCTTTCATTCAGTTACCTTTTCCCAGGTCATCCACACCATTGATTGTAAATACGTAGTGTGAGTTGTATTCTATGTAACATAATTCATATTTAATTATAGCATGCTGAGCATTCGAGTACGATTTTATACAATATTAAAACAACATTTACTCTGATATTAGAAGATTGGTTTTAAGGTTTCAAAGTGAATATATAACTCTACATTTCGACATTCTTTTTTGGTATAAATTAAAAAGAAGAAACATTATCAGCATACTTTCTAATTTAGTTTAGCGTCTGTCTCCAATTTTTATCTTGAGATAAGATATTGCATATCATGGAAACAGTATATCTACAGTCAGTTTTAAGACCGGTAATGTATTCCTTTACAGAATTAATTTAAGGGGAATCATTTTAAAGGTATGTGACCTGGATAAATGAAAATTGTAGAGAGTTTTAGAGAGAGCATTAGGGAACAATTGACAAAAACAGGGGAAAGAAATACTGAAGAAGAAGAATGGGTGGCTTTGAGATATGAAATAGTGAAGGCAGCGGCGGATCAAGTAGGAGTAGTGTAACAACAGCGGCGCCAGTTCATTTTGTTAGTGCAGGTAGAATACATCAGGAGCAGGTATGCACTTAGGGGAAAACCCATTGTTCTCCTTTGATTTACAGGTTCTTAACCTGTTGTTCTCCTTTGATTGACAGATACTTAACCTGTTGTTCTACCTTGATTGACAGGTACTTAACCTAATGTTCTGTTAAAACGATATTTCCTTTTGATTGACAGATACTTAACCTATTGCTCCCCCGTCCCCTAACACCACCTTCCCCCATCAGGAATCCTCTCCCCTCACTGCTACAAGTACACTTTCAGGTCTGAGTTATTGGTCTGAGTTACTAATTAAATTGATCAATGAATTAACCTCCCCCCTGGTAAACACCCTCCCCTTCCAGCAGCAGCAGCAGCAGCAAAATGACTCAGTTGATGAGTCATTTGGAGTGAAGTTGAATGCAGTGTATGGAATATTGTTTAAACAATTTAGACAGTGACTCTAATGTTGTATATTTTAGGAGTGTATGGAATTATATTTATTTATTTAGTTAAAGAATTAGTGTGGAAATCGATTTTGGTGTGTGGAATTTTGATGAAAGAATTTAGACAATGTGTAGAATATTGTTTATTTAAACAATTTAGGGAATTCAATGCAGTGTATGGAATACAGCTTATTTAAAGAATTTTTCAGGAAATCGATCACAACCCCGCTACACGATGCCCACCCCGCTCACCCCCTCCTCTACCGGGAAATTGGCCGCTCTGAGCTCTGAGGTGGAGAGGAGGGGTCTCATGAACGGAAATTCGAGGGTGTATTGTTTATTTATAAAAAAATTCAGTTTGTGAGGGTTGTATTCCTCTTGCTCATCATTCTCTGCCGTTTGGAAACGTGTAAGTCTTCTGCCAAGTAATTACGTGGGGGAAACATGTTGCATTAAGTAATGTTCAGCACTGTACTCTGGATGTCTTAACCTAATGTTCGGCAATTTGACAGGACTCAACCTATAGTTATGTTAAGTGGATTTCCATGTCACCCCCATTTCCTTACACTATTGTACTGCCTTTGATACCAAATTAAGTAATTAGTTAAGTGCTCTCACCTTTTTCTGGTACACTTTTCTAATTTCACATGCTTTTGAATGCCATTTCTGGCGCATTCTTCTTTGTCACCCACCCCCTTAAACTATTGTACTGTGTTTTACATAAAAATTATCCAAATTTACCTAGTAGTATGTACTTAATATGCTGTACTGCTCCGTGTCGCCCATTCACATACACCCTCGCCTTAACTACCATACGGCAAACTCAAAGTTGATATAAAAAAATTTTTGCAAATTAAGTACATCGATTTTCTTCACATGTATGAGGTTGTTTTCTTTTTAATTCACAGCATCCTATTTCTCGATAGGTTGGATGAAATATAGTTTAAACAAAAGATCGCTAGTAAAAAACATGTCCCTCCACTCAACGCACAACAACTTACCCGCGACGTGAGGATGTGGTCGTCTGCTGCCAAATCATGCATAGGTGTCAGTTTGGATCACACAAGTGTGAGGCAGCTGCATCCCTTTTCATACTTGACACCAGGAAATTCCTATCAAGATACGTGTTCACGTATGGGCTGTTGCAGGCGTGATGACGCATAGCTGTGGTGCATGTCCAGTGCCGAGAGAGAGTTTGTAATGCTTCCCAGAATAGCACAGGAAGCATTCTTCCTAGCAAACCTAACGGGACAGTCTGACCATCACTGAATATACCTCTCAAACTGCTGCTGATGCCGGTGTGTGAGCACTGTCCACCCTTTTTTCTCTGCAGAGGCGACTTTCAGCGTCAAGAAACCCTTTTGTACATGTCGCTATGTTGCACTAGCAGCTAAAACCGTAGGAAGTTGTTTACAGGTCATCAAATACATGCAAAAGTCGCAAGAACATTGCAAACCAAGAACATATTTACCAGTGTAAATACAATTAAATATTACGATCACTGCTGCAGTCTGACACCAATTGGTATACAATTAATGTCTCCTCTTGACAGCTGTCGTTCTGGAACGAATCTCAGATGCTATAGCACACATAACTGTCCACGAGAAAATCTCTCTCATATCCTCGCAGTTTGCTGAATATACATGTCCCTCATTATAGGACACACACTCATTCTCTGTCCATTCAACACCATAAGCCACAGAAACATTACACTGCTGTATATACACATCCCACACAAGCAGTGCAGTTATCTTTTATATCTGTACAGCACCCAATAAAACTACGGTATGCCTACGCTCACCACAACTATATGTTTCGATTTTCCTCAGTCCTAGGACATTGTCTGACAAAGTCTTCGAATCAACGCTTCTCGAACATGTTGCATCCTAAGAAGATTCTCTCAAGCAAGTGTTATGAAGGACAGGCATCAGGCACTACGTCATAATTAATACCGCATCTGCGGACATAATGCTTGTACAGATCACTATATTCCACTGACAATTAAACCGTGTAAAGCGCCGTGCAGATCGTCAAGTACGGAAAGACTCTTACTTAATTGCACCACTTTGCCACTGTGCCCTATAACTTGGAAGTGTGAAACCGATCTCCTACACAGCAATACATCACCGCGTACCGTGTAGATGCTGTGAACCAACAATTCGTATCATGCGCCTCACAAAATCTCCCCTTTTACATCATTCGTGTTGTTATCGGCCGCCAGACACCTGTACATATATTGCGAAGACAGACAGCATAAGCACATGTTCAGTAGATGTACTTCTCACTGCGCTATATATTTCCCTCGAGGTTCGGCGGTCATCCGCTCCCGACGTGTTTCCCCTTGGCACAAACTCATTACTGTTACTGGTCTGGACCTGGTTGCTCACATGTGATATACACGCATCTACAGACTCTGAGATTACAAGAACACGTATAATTTTGCATGAATTTCCAGAGCATCATAACATTTTCGTGGTACTTCCTGATATCAAGCACGTAGCAATATCACTTGCATAGCAACTTAGTTCCAAAGATATGGACTGGAAACTATTTCTCGAGAAACCCGAAACTTTAGCGAGGTGCAGCATACTGAAACCACTGAGTAACTAGAAACTTTTCCCATCAGCGAAGGCCTTTACATGAAAACGAGGAAAAAGTAGATGAAAGTGATATTTTCACTCGTGAATACTGATGTCGGTAATATAACAGATTCCAAATCATCCCTATAATTTACAAAGTCAACTAAGGTGTTTCTCATGTCTAAAGAACCACCAAAAGTGTCTTCAACCTGTCTGTCAGGTGCACACACCACAATCGATGTTCCCTGAACCAAATAAAGGCGCGAATTGCCAATAAGCAGTCAACCAGATAATTTACATGCGATGGAACAATGGTCCAGCGCAAACACACGTCCATATTGAATATTCTCAAATTTCCATGTTATCACGAAATCTAACCAACACAGACTGAGTATTAGTCCGTTATTCGTCTGTCTAGAGGACGACACAGTTAAGTCAGCAACAATCCTGCATCCCAGCAGGCGTCTCCATCTGGACAGCTCCTACCATTAGCCACCAACGTGGGTCGTTCCCGCCACAGGCCACCGGTGCTGCGCGGCATGCACCCCCAGTCAGAGAATCATTCTAGGAAACTGGTCTCGTATATATTTTATCACACTACTTACAATTAAATATTACGATCACGACAGTGAGCGAAGTATCGTAAATATACCCTTCTCGCCGCCGTGGCTCTGGAAATAGAAATATCTGTACCATTTTTATGACTTGGCACACTTTTATCTTTTCTGTCAAAGTAATCCACGCAAATCCACACCTGCCTTACTATAGACATAGGCAATTCCTTTGCACATGTCGGAACACACACACACACACACGCACACACACACACACACACATACACACACACACACATACACACACACACACACACACACTTTATATATCTGATGCTCAAGCCGAACTTATCACACATCCACCCCCCCCCCCCCCCCCGCCCACCGTACTGAGTATAATTCTTGGCCAATCACTGATTGCTGGCAATATGAAATAATACTGACCGAAAATCAGCGATGGGTGGACAGGTCTCATAAGTTTTTCTTGCGAGTGGTACCACTGTGTCTTAGGAAGAGAGGTGTAATTATATCACTAACAGCCAGATTTAAAAAAAAATCCAATCGCAACAACTACTGTATGTTACCATCACATGAGGTCTTAGTTCTACAGGTGCGCACAATTATTTATTTTAAAAGCTAAACTGGCTTTATAAATCTGCGTGTGGCATTAACTCTGAATGAAGTGTTTTTTCTTCCAGACATATACCATGACACTGAATATAGACGGTGTTCGCTGCAGTGTATTGTATCAAATCAACAGTGTAGTTACATGTCGCGGACGGTGCAACCTCGTAATAAAATTACCGAATCTTGAGAGTGATTCAGCTAAGGAGCGTGGTATAAAACCGATATTTGCAACCCCCCTCACACTGCTACTGCTAGATATTTCTCCACTATTTGTAACGCATTCTGTCTCTATGTAGTGTCAGAGGTTCGGTGATATATCGATTGGGTTATCGGCGATGGTTGATTCAGAACGATTAGAAACAGTAGTAGATGGTGTGCATCGTGATGTTTATCATTACAGTACATCGATGGTGTCTTTTCCATACAATCCGTCCACTGGTACACTGTTGATTACCACATTATGACTGACTGACATCCCTAGTTTGGGTTGGAGAAAGAGTTTTATTGGAGAAGCAACAACTGTGGATGGTTAGCACTGAAACATTGATCGCCTACATGACTGCAATATGAGGAATCACTCGCAACAGAACGCAGAGCCATCAGCTATTCCGTCACTGTGACAGATGAGTTTAAATGTAGAGGTTGTCAATCACCTTCGGACAGCAGTTTGAAAACTCTCCACAACGCCGCGAAACTCTTCCAGTTTCCGTATGTTGTAACTGCCTTTTATTTAAAATAATCCAGTGTGTGTGGTGTGTTATGGTAACAGCAGTAACAATATGACTTATACCATGCCACGTCTAGTTTTCTGTGAGAACCAATGGATCAGAACGTGTTAATGTCAGTTTAGAACCTGACACAGATCTCGAAGTCCTAGCCGAAGAAACAAAATGTATGGCAGTGTTACAGTAGAAAAAGAAACAATGTTTCAAACAATGACACAGGGTCACAGGGAGGGTGTCTTCGACTTATAGTATAGATTGTTGGAGATAGTCATCCTCCTAGAATACACGTGATGCACCTATACACTGGTACATGGAATGGATCAATAGCTGTATATTTAACAGGATCGTCAAATGTGCTCGATGGCAGCATACAAACGGTATTTATTTTTTATGTATGCAGGAGAGAGATGCGGTAAAAATCTTATCAAGTTTTCTACTGGATGAAGTTAGTGGAGCTTTTATAGTTAGTAATTTTTCTCTGATGGGTGGTACAGAATAACGAAGGTAGCATTTGGAGGTGATAGACGATAATGGGCCCTAAGGGACGCAGATCTCTGGTACATGGATGTAGTTTTGGGACGCACCACAGTGCAGTAGCAAATCCTCGTCCTTCTCCCAGTTCCTGTTTCCATCGAATGGTCAAAACACAGTTCTGCCACAGTAACTCATCTTAGCCTACAATGGTTACAAAAGGTGGTACACATAGCTTTCTCCGACTTCTTCTCAGTTCTCACTTACATTGGAACGATTACATACGCAAAGCTGCAGGGATGGTAGTGTAGAGTCAGAGGGGCAGTAGCAAGATGTATATGGTCTACCTAAAACCAGGTTGGAACTCTACTGTAGAAGATTGGTTCAAGAAAGGTGACTCGTTTCGAGATATGAGAGGGTCTCAAATGAAGGGCTTATTTCAATAGTGGTACATGTCCATTTTTATTCACTCTAAAATACAGAGTCCTAAAGTAAAATGAGAACAGAAAAATCTGCAGTTGTCATACCAGAAATATTCAAGCATATGGCTTCTTGCTAGAGATGAACCTTTCTTTCTGTGTGTATAGACCATTAATGTCAGAAGCATTACAGACAGAAAAGTGGAGGTAACGTACCACTACTGAAATAAGCCCTTCAAATATGATTCACTAGTGGCTGTAATCATTAAAGAACTTCTCCATTGGATCCAAAGCAGGTATGTGGTTGAATGGAAAGACTTGATTACAAATCCCAGACAGCATTTCTAGCGAAAGCATAGCACTAGACATTAGGAAAGCTAGGGTAGATTTCTTACAACCTTAATCGGCACACCATCTACTACTGTTTGTGATCCTTCTCAATCAACCATTCCCTATAATGTTTCTTATAATCCGTGAAAGTTGCTGGATTTGGATGGGTTCTCCTGTCACTGAAACAGCAGATCTGAAGATGATTCTGAATGAACCGAAACCGGTCATATGAATAAAAAATTTTGTAATCAGGACGGATTATAAGAAACATTATACAATCACTGATTGATGCTATCCCATCAGACATTGTGTCTGTTTTTGCAAAATTCCCTATAATCCAATCGATATATCACCAAACCTCTGACATGGCATCGAGAGAGAGTGCATTACAAATACTGCAGAAATATCTAGCGGCGGCAGAATGAGGGGATGAAAATACCGGTTTCATACACCGCTCCTTAGCCGAATCAGTTTCAAAATTCGGTAATTTTATTGCGAGGTTGCACCGTCGGCGACATGTAACCGCAATGTTGGTCTGATACAATACACTCAGGCGATCACCGTCTATATTCAGTGTCATAGTATTTGTATGAAAAAAGAAAAACCCTTCATTCAGAGTTAATGCCACACGTAGATTTGTAAAGCCAGTATAGCTTTTAAAGTGGATAATTGTATGCTCCTGAAGATCCAAGACCGCTTGTGATGGTAACATACAGTAGTTGTTGCGATCTGTTTTCTTTTTAACATCTGGCGGTTAGTAATACGATTGCGGCTCTCTTCCTAAGACACAGTGGTACCACTCGCAAGAAAAACTTATGAGACGTGTTCACCCATCACTGATTTTTGGTCGGTATGATTTCGTATCGGCAGCAATCAGTTGTCGGCCAAGTATTATTAGGGAAGGGGTGGGGGGAGATGTGTGATAAATTCGCCTTGAGCATCAGGCTTATAAAGTATGTGTTTGTTCCGACATGTGCAGAGAAATGCCTATGTCTGTCGTAAGGCATGTGTGGATTTGACGTGGAATACTTTGACAGAAAAGGGAAGAGTGTGGCAAGTCATAAGAATGGTACAGATATTTCTATTCCCAGAGCCACAGCCGCCAGCAGGGTGAAGGGTGTATTTCCGATACTTCGCTCACTGACGAATGTCGTCGAATTGAGACCATCATCATAATATTTAATCGAAATACAGCGATAAAATATATATGTAACCGGTTTCCCAGAATCATTATCTGATCGATAATGCATGCTGCGCAGCGCCGGTGGCCTCTGGTGGGAATGATTCACGTTTCTGGCTTACGGTAGTAGGTATCTGGGTGCAGAGACCTTTTGGGATGCAGGAATGTTGCTAACTTAACCGTGTCGTCCTCTAGATGGCCGAATAGCGACCTAATACTTTGTATGTGTTGGGTTGTTTTCATGATCGCATGGAAATTTGAGAATATTCAATATGGACGCGAGTTTGCGCTGGACAAATGGCTCAAATTGCTCTAAGCACTATGGGACTCAACATCTGAGGTCGTCAGTCCCCAAGACTTAGAACTAATTAAACCTACCTAACCATGCCCAAGGCAGGTTTCGAACCTGCGACCGTAGCAGCAGCGCAGTTCTGGACTGAAGTGCCTAGAATCCCTCAGCTACAGCGGCCGGCACTATTATTCCCTCCCATGTACCTTGTCTTGTTGACTGCTTATTCGCAATTCGCGCCTTTATTTGGTTGAGAGAACATCGACTGTAGTGTGTGCATCTAGCAGGTGAAAGATAGGTGGGAGACACGTTTTATGGTTCTTTAAACATAAGAAACACCTTAACTCACTTTTTAAATTATAGGGATGGTTTGGAATCTGTTGCATCACCGACATCGGTATTCTTGAGTGAAAATATCAGTTTCCTCAATGTTTTTCGCGTTTTCGCATAAAGGTCTTCGCAGATGAGATACGATTCTAGTGACTTAGTGATTTACAGTATGCTCCACCTGACTAATGTTACAGGTTTCTACAGAAATGATTTCCAGTCTAAATCTTTGGAATTATATTGCATGACCGATACTGCTATGCAAGTGATGCTACTATGTGCTTGAAATCGAGAAGTACCGCGGAAATGGTATGATATTCTGGGAAAACCATGCGAAATTATATGATCTTGTAATCTCAGAGGCTGGAGATGTTTGTAGAAAACATACATGCAAGCAAGCTGGTCTGAACCAGACACAGTAATGCGTTTTTGCCGAGGGCAAACGAGACCCTCTTTGCACATGAGTTCTGAGAGTGACTTCAGTCCACTGAGGGCGCTATGGTCACACATCGAGAGTTGATGACCGCCGGCCCTCGTGGGAAATATCTTGTACAGTGAGAAGTATATCTACAGTAAGTGTGCTTACACTGTCTGTCTTCGCGGTATATGTACAGGTGTCTGGGGGCAGATAGCTATACGAATGATGCAAAAGGGGGATTTTGTAAGGCGCACGATACGAATTATATGTATACAGCATCTACACAGTATGCGGTGATACATTGCTGCATTGGAGATAGGTTTCACGCTTTAATATTCAAGTTCCAGGCCACAGAGGCACAGTGGTGCAATTAAGTAAGTGTCTTTCCATATTTGACGATCTGCAGGCCACTTTGCAGGGTTTAATTATTGGTGCAATATGATGATTTGTACAAGCATTACATCTGCAGGTGTGGTATTAATTATCACATAGTGCCAGATACCTGTCCATAACACTTGCTTGAGAGGATCTCCGCAGGATGCAGCACGTTCCAGAAGCCCTGATTCGAAGACTTCATCAGATAGTTTCCTAGGACTGAGGAGAGACATATAGCTGGTGTGAGTATAGCATACCATAATTTTTTCTGGTACTGTAGAGATATAAGAGATAACTGCACTGTTTGTGTAAGATGTGTATATATTGAAGTATAATGATGCTGTGGCTTATATTGTTTCATGACCAGAGAAAATGAGTGTGTGTACTATCATGCAGGACATACATATTCAGCACATCGATAACTGTGAGGGTACGAGAATAATTTTTATGTGGAAAATTATGTGTGCTATAGAATCTGAGTCATCAAGAGGAGACACTATCTGTATATCGATCGGTGTCAGACTGCAGCAGCAATTGTAATATTTTATTGTAGTTACACTGGTAAATATGTTCCTCGTTCTCAATATTCTTGAGAGTCTTGTATGAATTTGGTGACTTGTAGCCAACTTTTGCAGTGTTTAACTACTAGTGCGATATTGTGGTGTTTACAAAATAGTTTCTGGCCCCTGAAATCTCCTCTGCAGAAAAAAGGGAGGCGGTGCTCCCACACTGGGAACAACAGCAGTTTTACAGGCGAATTCAGTGATGGACAAGCTGTCCCTTTAGGACTGCTGGGAGAATGCGTCCTGTGCTATTCTAGGAAGCATTGAAAAATCTCTCTTGGCAGTGAACCTCTAACTTGGCATCGCAGCTATGCATCATTCCACCAGAGATGGTGTCTAGGTGAACACAATTTCGAAAGAAATTTCTCAGGTGTCAAGTACGAAAGGGATGAGGCTGCCTCATGCTTGTGTGGCCAAAACTGACAACTACATGTGGTTTGACAGCTGACGGGCGCATCATCACTTCGTGGAGACGACGTTGGGCATCAAGTGGTGGGATGTGTTTTTTAATAGCGATCTTTCATTTAAACTATATTCCATCGGTTTCACCAACCAATAGGATGCTATCCTATACATCTGAAGAATATCGATTTAATTCATTTGCATGAATCTCTTATATCAACGTGGAGTTTGTGGTACAGTAGTTAAGGGGAGAGTGTGTGTGAGTGGGCGACATGCAGCAGAACAGTTCTAGAGTTCTCTGTATATAGCTTGGATAGGTCGGCAGCATTTCACGAGGAAAAAAAAAGCAATAATATTCAGGGCAATTTAAACCTTGTATACAAACTTATTTGCGAATTTGCGGAAAAAAATGGTGATCACATTTCCGAATAGCTCCCAAAACATTCTTCAGACTTTTCGTGCAGATAATTGTTTGTGAGTTAACTGCAATAATGGTTGGTTGGTTGATGCGGGAGAGGGGTCCGTAGAGCGAGGTCATCAGTCCCGTCGGATTAGGGAAGAATGGGGAAGGAAGTCGCCCATGTCCTTTCAAGCGAACCATCCCGGCAATTACCTGAAGCGATAAGGGGAAATCACTGCAATAATGAAGGAGCCGTTTATTCCGTGTGACACAGTCGCATGGTACGAAAATAACTATCCAGCAGAAACGTGCAAATATATGCATGCAATTAGATACGAACTTGTTAATAATACTATTAAGGTAGTAGGAAACAAATTTACAAAAGTGAAGACACGAGCAGGCATTTCGTAGCCAACAATTTCGGATAATATATTGGTAGTATCTTAGTTTTACGCCGATATACGCCGTTATACCTGTCAAAAAATATCATAACTCGGTCTTCTTAAGGGCTACCTATGTTATTTTACTCTGACAACTAGTCAGCACCGCTATCATATATCAATCGGGACACTCAAACAATATGTGACAAACATCTTGTTGCCCGATTCACCGTTTACAGTCACCTGTCAAGATAAGAATGATACCGCCTTCAGACTGAAAGTACACTGCATTACAGGCCACGTGTGCACCAGTGCAATCTACACACGAGTTCGTGAGACAACAGTCGGGGCGCGCACCTTTTTTCTATCATGTGTAGGTCATGAGCCTAGTTGTCCCACTGTGAACGTGTCCGTTTTGAAACATAGGCAGCTGGCAAGTGTTTCCAGTGTGTACAGGGTCCGAAATTTAGCACAGAGAGCTTGCCCCTTGGGCACAATAGCTGCTATAACTAGCTTGGGTATCACGGCTTACTGAGCTGCCGAATGGTTGCTTGCGATTCTATCAGCAATCGGTGACCGGATGTTTCCAGCGGGTATGAGATGTAGAGAATGAGGTAGACACGGCAACGGTGGAACGCTCTCTGTAGGGAGGCAGTGCAGGGCGGCAACGACTACGTGCAGTCTAGCTTTATTTTGTTGAAAGTTAGTCACTGAGACATTACAAGAGCGGCACAGCCACGGGCCTTAACATGTGAGAAATGTGACAAGTGTCCAAATTACCAGTTCTGCCACATAAAATTGATCAAGTTGTCCAGATTTTAGGGCACCTCTCATTTGCAGATAAGAGAGCATTTTACTTTATTTTCAATTTTGATGTTTCATATACGTGAAGTGAATGTACGAGCGCTGCAGTACATACGGAGTAAGGAGCGATCGGTAAGTTCCATACTGGTTAACACAGGCGGCTGACCATCTGACGCTTTCAGAGCCAGTGGGACGAGGTGCCGAGGCTGAAATCGCTCGCGACGTGAGAAAAGAGATGCATAGGAAAAGTACATTTATTCTGGCGCGAATCAAGTAGTTGTTACAAATACACATTTGCTAACAAAAGTTGCCTTTTGACACTCAGATATTAGGAGGAGTCTGCGGGTCAAAATACTATCTTCCAGCAATTTTGCTATACCAGGAAACGTTTATATTTATAAATGAATAACTTTGGCATAACCGAAGAAGTACGATCTAATAAGAACTTTACCGATTCTACGCTCAGGTTACATACTGTGCGCCATAGTCGGTAGTCGTCGACAGGATTCCTTTCGATTTAGTCATTTGGCAGACCATGGACTTGTACCATTATTAGGTAGCTTATAATCAATCTGGTCAAGTTCATAATATGGTGTTTCTTAAATAAACGCACCATAATGACATCCTGTGTAAAAGTCATTTGCACCAAAAACTTTTTTCCACTTCATTACATATAACGATACAGTACTACTACTCTTTTATAATCCGATGGCGTCGCTACGGCTTTACAAAGGGACATAAAACCAGAAAAGCATCTTCACATAATAGGAAGAAAGAATTCGTACGCTGTGGCTCGCAAAGTCAGTTCGAGGACGGACTGGCTTAGTCATCACAAAACTCCGGTGGGAAAGCGTGGCCAGTTACATACCACCATCTACGGACTCACCAGTTCAAAAATGGCTCTGAGCACTATGGGACTTAACATCTGAGGGCATCAGTCCCCTAGACTTAGAACTACTGAAACCTAACTAACCTAAGGACATCACACACATCCATGCCCGAGGCAGGATTCGAACCTGCGACCGTAGCAGCAGGTCGGTTCCGGACTAAAGCACCTAGAACCGCTCGGCCACAACGGCCGGCGGACTCACCAGTTAAGGAGAAACATTTCTGAAGGTTTAATACGAGTGGAGGAGGGGTGGGGCGGAGGGTTTCTTGCAAGGTAGTGGCAGTTTATGCCATCTCTACAGGTCGCGATTACATATGACGATGGGAAATGCACTCTGGCAACATTCGTTGTCTTTGAAGCCTCCACACATGGATACGTCCGTGGAGGTACAGTACAAGGAACTGGGACTCGTCTCAAAAGATGATGTGGTGCCACTGCTCCGTCCACTGTTATCTCTGGGAGAACAGCTGTCGGAACGTCTCTGTTATGCCGCGTCAAGGGAAGAGCTAGCCGTGTTCTTCGTCCTAATAGTCCCTGGCGCTCCAGATGTAGTCACACTGTCCACGTGGATACGATTCTCGGTACAGTCCCGTTTACAGTTTCGAGGCTGTACAATAACACGCGGCCAAGCGTTCAGTATGTTCGTCCTCTCATATGCTAGCCGCGTGGGAGAAATGAGACCGCTTGGTGTTATGAGCCTGATATAACCCGTCGATTCCGTATTCGTATGACACTGGTGGAATCCTGACCAATGGGAGCAGAACCATCGCGGACCATTGTAGTTAACATTTTTCTTGTTACACCAAGCGTAAAACGATATCCTCGCGACCAACGTATATTCAAATGCGAACTAGAAGCGTTCTGTGTAATCTCTCTTTACACAGGGTATGTAGATGGTGTTATCGAAGCCTATCTTATGCGGCTTCAGTGGAATGCTGAGGACTTCGATGTGCACTTTATGACAAACTGACATTTGTTGCAGACGCCGTCTTTGGGTGTTGCAGTTTTAGTGGCTGCTATTGCCCATAGCGACAGACACAACCGGCGCTACTGCGCGACCGATAGTGACACCAAATACTGCAGCGTAGGCTCTGCTGGGTGGCTGGCAGGCAGGCAGGCAGACTGGCTGCGGGCGGCACTCACGTTGAGGTCGTCCAGGTTGACGCAGGTGGTGTAGTTGGACCAGCCGGCGCCCGTCTCAGGGTGTCGGAACCACGTGCCGTTGCTCTCGCAGTGCCGGTGCGCCGTCCCTGCGAAACCACGTGACCCGTTACTCAGTTACTTTGATGCTCCTTGCATCATTTGAGTGGTTGATAGTAATGATACGGAACGAATTATTTCAGAATTACGTTATACGTTTTTATACAAGTATACCTAGATGCTGCCCAAATATTTTTTTTTTTAATATGGATGTGAATTAGTAATTCATGCTCACCACCTTCTACGTATACGCTACATACTATGCAGGGTGTTTCCGCAAGAGCGTGCAAGAATTCAACAGGACGCAGAGGATGTTGCACCGAACAATTTGATGTAGGCAACCTGGGATCGGAGAAGCCAGATTAAGGAAATAATAAGAATAAAATCACATTACTCTGTACTTTTTCGCTTATATAAGCTACAGTTAACTGCAAATACTATCACTGACTAAATGAACGTAGCATTTGTACTGTGTCTTACAAAATTGTTGAAGCTGACAGCCGTCGATCTCAATGCAACCACGACATCAGCGAGCAGCATTCTGATGTGTCCTGACAAATATCCCTGGCGTGTTTCGAATCTCTTCACAGGCAGCATCTAATTACATCTCCGTATCCACTGGGATATCATACGGAAGTGACTTTAGATATCCCCATCGGAAATAATCAAGGGGAGCCAGATCAGGTGAGCTCGCAGCCATCGAATAGGACCTCCCCTTCCAATCCAAAGACTAGTAAATACAGCGTTGAGGAAGTGAATTGAGGTGGTGAGGCGGTGTACGGTCATGTTGTTGACTCATAGTGCGTTCTGTCATGGGACAATGTAAATACGCTGTAACAGAGCCACCTAACGGACGAGTAAAGTAAACAAAATTTACATCCTGAATTCCTATTAATTAGGCTCGCCTACCTTGTTCCCTTGCAGGAAATAAAGTATGTACATGTAAATAAACTGGACATTACGTGTAAACCTGTACGCATGGTAGTTTCCAACAAGTTGCAAAACAGTAATGCTAGACAAAACGTTAGACAAGATTACTTCCATATCTCAGTAACTGTGTTTCTCCGACCCCAGGTCCCCTACCTCAAATTGTTCAGAGAAGCATTCTCAATGTCTTGTTACACTTTTGCACCGTCTCATGGAAACACCAAGTATAAATTAAAGTTCACCACGGCGTTTCTCTGTTCAGAAGTTACAGCTAATTTCAATAACTACTGTAGGGATTTTGATGCGTCTTTCAGTAAAAAATAGATTTATTGACGAGGAACGTTTGTGTGTATAATTTAACGTAGCCGGCATTGCTTCGTAATTGCTAAATATGTATGGGAACTGAACGTACGTCCTAATCTCCTCCTCTCTCTGTCTCTCTCCGTCCATCTCCTTCTTCTCACTCTTTGTGACCAATTCCTCCTCCCGCCCCCACCCCCTCTCTCTCTGTCCACCTCCTTCCTCCCATACCTCTCTGCCCATCTCCTCCCGACTCCCTCCCTCTCCCACCTTGACAATTGTTTATTGTTACAGCAAACGATACTTTGATTCGGAATTGAAGTCGTTTAAAAGGAAGAGTGAAATTGGTTGTGAGCGTTGGTATATGGGGTATCGAAGAAATCTCTCCAGCTGCTGGATCCGTGAAGATAGTAGCTTCAATGACAACTTTTTGCATAGTTTTAGTCTTCAAACTCCAGCTATCGGAGCGACACGAAATTATTATTAACACAATCTATGTATCTATACACAATGGCGGCTCGTGAGTATACAGTATGTTCACAATTTTTGGATTCAGATAAATTTGGGAGTATGAAATTAATATAATGCTGTATAACACTTATGGTTATCAACAAATTTACGTGTCTACAACCCCTGCCATTAATAACAACAATAATAATAACAATAATAATAATTATTATTATTTTGATGCATAACTTACCTGGCAAAAAAAAAGAATTTATTTCGTGTAATTTTGTTCATTTGTGCACAATTAAGTACAGTTTAAGGCAATAACGAAGTAATGTGTAAGATTTAAAATTCTGCAATTCGCATTTTTGTGTGCGAGGAAGCTTTAATGCTTTCCCATTTTTTTGGACATGTGTAAAGATTTCTAACAGATTTATTAATTCGCGAATTTACTTCCGAGCAGAAAATCAAATATTCTTACGCTGCACTTCCACAACAAGTTGCGTCGACTGTACTCTTTCTTGTTAAATGTTCGATTGCTGTCACGTTTACTTGATTCCGTCATTCTCCCCATCAAAGGATCTGTTCTCGGAGACCCCAATTCCTTTGCGGCTAACTTTTCCTGGTAAATTACTTTTCTGTTTTCACTCTGCAGCAGAGTGAGAGATTAAAGTCGCGTGACGGACCAAGACTCGAACCCAGGGCCTTTGCCTTTCACATGCAAATGCCCAACCCACTGAGCTACAGCAACACGGCTCACGACCCATCCTCACGTGGTTAATTTTCTGTTAGCATTTAAAGTAGGTTCAACATAGTTCTTGTTTAACTGCACACGAAAGCCTATTGCCGCACCGTAAATAAGCAGCTCCAAACGCAAAGTGCTGTTTGTTCAAATGTGTGTGAAATCTTATGGGACTTAACTGCTAAGGTCATCAGTCCCTAAGCTTACACACTACTTAACCTAAACTATCCTAAGGACAAACACACACACCTATGCCCGAGGGAGGACTTGAATCTTCCCCGGGACCAGCCGCACTGTCCATGACTGCAGCGCCTGAGACCGTTCGGGTAATCCCGCGCAGAGTGCTGTTTGTGGAAACGATTAAACTCAAATAGTAATGTGCAGCATTATGGTTACTTGAATAGCATTTAGATGAGGTACCGAGGTCCATACGCGCCTAATGCACACTGCCATCTATCCCACATTTAAGTGAATATCAGAGAAACCTGTGATATCGCTTTTCCTGAATTTTCTCCTATACAGTGTGGGCATACAGGACAGATAAACCTGACTACCCCATACCATAAGATCAACAGATTTCAGAAGCCTCAATAAATGCTACACTCTCACAATCGACAATGATGTGCTTTAGACCCTTATGATTCTCAGCGCCTCAAATGGATTACTGTAGGACATAACTCATAACTTAATATATTATAAATCATTCACAAACACACAAAATATGTTTATTTCCAGTACAGCTTTAAAATATACTGCCGTCCCATCTAAGTTCACTAAGTATGTAGTGAGTGAATTGTTGTTGTTGTTGTGGTCTTCAGTCCTGAGACTGGTTTGATGCAGCTCTCCAGGCTACTCTATCCTGTGCAAGCCTCTTCATCTCCCAGTACCTACTGCAACCTACATCCTTCTGAATCTGCTTAGTGTATTCATCTCTTGGTCTCCCTCTACGATTTTTACCCTCCACGCTGCCCTCCAATACTAAACTGGTGATCCCTTGATGCCTCAGAACATGTCCTACCAACCGATCCCTTCTTCTGGTCAAGTTGTGCCACAAACTTCTCTTCTTCCCAATCCTATTCAATACTTCCTCATTAGTTATGTGATCTACCTATCTAATATTCAGCATTCTTCTATAGCACCACATTTCAAAACCTTCTATTCTCTTCTTGTCGAAACAATTTATCGTCCATGTTTCACTTCCATACATGGCTACACTCCATACAAATACTTTCAGAAATGACTTCCTGACACTTAAATCTATACTCGATGTTAAAAAATTTCTTCTTCAGAAACACTTTCCTTGCCATTGTCAGTCTACATTTTATATCCTCTCAACTCCGACCATCATCAGTTATTTTGCTCCCCAAATAGCAAAACTCCTTTACTACTTTAAGTGTCTCATTTCCAAATCTAATTCCCTCAGCATCACCCGACTTAATTCGACTACATTCCATTATCCTCGTTTTGCTTTTGTTGATGTTCATCTTATATCCTCCTTTCAAGACACTGTCCATTCCATTCAACTGCTCTTCCAAGTCCTTTGCTGTCTCTGACAGAATTACTATGTCATCGGCTAACCTCAAAGTTTTTATTTCTTCTCCATGGATTTTAATACCTACTCCGAATTTTTCTTTTGTTTCCTTTACTGCTTGCTCAATATACAGATTGAATAACATCGGGGAGAGGCTACAACCCTGTCTTACTCCCTTCCCAACCACTGCTTCCCTTTCATGTCCCTCGACTCTTATAACTGCCATCTGGTTTCTGTACAAATTGTAAATAGCCTTTCGCTGCCTGTATTTTACCCTTGGAACCTTTAGAATTTGAAAGAGAGTATTCCAGTCAACATTGTCAAAAGCTTTCTCTAAGTCTGCGAATCTGATATGTGTGCTATCATCTAGCATGATTGAAGCTGAGCAAACCGGGGTAAAAGTCTTCCGCAGTGTACTACCACCTGGCGGCACTGACGTCAGCTTCTAGTTGAGTGGCAAAGGCTACCTGTGCACATCGTGAACTGTGCTAGTTGTTAGCAAATCTGTATGTATTTGGCCAGTAAGGCAATTACGTCACGCGAGTTGAGCATGCGCATAAGCTCCTTAAAAAGTGCACAACTGAAGTTGTGCTCACGACGCTGATTCCAAGTTTCAACGAGTCTAGAGGAGCAGTAGAGCAGTAGATTTAAGTTCTGATCCATTACATTGCAGTATCTATTTTACATTTAACAGCATTCAAAGAAAAATAATCCATAAAACCGCAAGGTGTCGAAAGTCTTCATGTGCACTTGTACTCTTACACAGCAGCTGCCGTTGTCTACACATGAACCTAAAACGCTTATGGAAACCATGGAATGAGGAATTACAGTTTAAAGTATAATACAAACCAAGTACAATCTCTGAAATCTCCACATTGTAGACAGGTGAATGTAGGGTTAAGAGACAGACAGAAAGAATAGTGTTCAAACCGATCCAGTGAACTTTCATTTTCTAGGCATGCATTTTACCGCTAGGCCCGTAGCTCTGATAAAGTACAGATAATTACGTTTGTTAAATGACCGATTTGCATGTTATATGTATTGGAAGCCCTAAGAAGAGATAGGAGTGACAGGTTATGCGGCCTAAATATCCTTGGCAGGGAGGAAAAGAAGAAAAAGAAAAAGAAGGCACAGGGTCATAGACAAGTAAATTTTGTGATAAACTCCGCTACACAATGATGATGTGATGGTGGTACGATAGAAAAAAATAATTTTTTTTCTTCCCTTTTCCTTTTATTTTCATACGAAAGTTAATTTTATTAGTGGAGGTTTTGTGTTTCTTTGTATATGCGTTCTTTAAATGCCATAAATGGAAGTGTTATTTTAGTGTTTTATATTTTGTGTGCACGAAGTATTTCGTTATGCACAGCATTGTAAGGTCACTTACACTTTTAAAACAGTGTAATGCATGTAATATCCAGCGAGAGAGACGGACTTTGAGATGTATAGACGCTTCGAGTGGTAGCTATGAAAGTATGTTAACAAAAGAGTCGACAGAGAAGTACAGAGACTGGTTGATAATTGTTGTACGTGGGCGAAAGAATTGCGTGTTTACACCACACCAGCAGCTTTAGACAGTGTTTTCGATGTACAACGCTGGCTCTTTTCGATGCATATCACGGGCTGTGAAGTTTATATATATATATATATACTTCGTGTCATGGGCTATGATCTCACAAGGTAACTACAAAATAGCGATGTGTGGAGAGCTGAAACAATGCGTTTGCTGAGTAGACTGTTTCCGGTGTGTATCGCAGACTTTGAACTTAAAAGGCGACGGCGCGTACTCATGATCGATTTCGTGCAGATTCATAGTATACGGAGGACTTGGTCGGAAATGAAAGTGTCGGAAGTGAGTGCTCCAGGTGGCCGAGTGTTTACGGAAAATAGCACGTCTGGTGCGGCATGAGTGAGGCTTGAGCCATTGGTATCATCCTGGTTTCCAGACAGACACTGTCGCCGCAGGAAAAAGCACATGATGGTAACCTGAGAGTCGTTGTGTCGAGTCCTCCTGTGGAATGCATTTTTCGTTCTCTCTCTCAATTTCTTCATGACTTTCAGTGCAAATAAACCGAAATAATCCTCAGTACATTGTGTTCATTAATATTTTCCCAAAAGGAATGAAAAGAAAAGAGAAAGGAAAACTTCAGACTGCAGATAACTTCCCAAGAGAGCGTTGTACTTACAGCGTCCGCGAGGATTCCGCAAGTTACTTTCCAAGGGGGGATGAAGCACGTATGTCGAGGGACCTCACTGATACTGTTTTTAATGTCACGTACAATAAAACATTTTCATTCCTATCATCCCTTTCCAGATTGGCAGTACCAACCGATATACAAATGAACGCTGGACTGCTGGCGGGCAAAAGGTAATTCTCATGAAAAGCAAGAATATGAACAAAGTAGCCTATTCGTATACAGACTACTACGTCATAAACCTTTCATAAAGTTTGTTACCAAAGGTCCTACGTTTGCCAACAAGAGAGCACTGGCTCTTTTGGACCGATTCAAAACTGGTGGGCGTGCAGGAGGGAAATGTAGGAATGACGTCATTACTTCATAAAAATCTGAAAAACTTACATCAGCCTAAGACAAAAGAATTTTGATTGATGTGACGGTGCCGGACGTGCAGTACAACAAATCTCTTCTGCCGATTGACTCGTGTCCAGCACAAGTGCACGGTTATATGGCGAGATTTCTTCCAGATGAAGGATTGCCATTATGCAGTATTAAAGAGGTATCTCCGAAATTCACTACGTTAGTGCTGCTCTGCAAATTTTTTATGGTCAGGCGAACAATTTGATGCGTTACGAGTGGTTTGCTACCACACTGTGCGAATAGAGCTAACTATTTACGAACGGAAACCAGGTTTTTTTTCTAAAGACACTGTACACTACCACTAAATTGTAAAAATTTGGCGTTTGTAACGTGTCCGACACGCCGAAATACTACTGCTTCTCATATTGTTATAATGAATATTCCGCAGTACGTGCAAATCATGAGCTGTTTAGAGATAAACGTATTTATTTTTATATGTAAATTTGCCCCGTACATCTTACAATGCCATGCTCGATTTTATTTTGGAACTCGAATTTTCGTTCGTTTTCCGTTTTCATGCGTAGTGTGACAATAATAATAAATACAATAGCTACACTGAGCATTAATCTGGCTTATTTACAGTGTAAGTAAAGCAAAAACTGAAAATAAAGGAAAAGTTCGTGAATCGGGACACGACACCGGGACCTTCGGATTACCATTCTTCACTCTCTCCGCTGTGACATACTATAGCAAGGTGAATGGCTCGCACTTCACCCGGCCCGCCCTATGAGTGCTTTTTTCTCTAAGCGCTTGGCCATTTAGAGCTCGAAACTCTTGTCAGCTTGATTTCTGGGCAAAACTACTACATTAGACGAAACCGGTACGTCGGGTAGGCGCTACCCCTTTGTTAGTGGACGTACAGATCAGGGGTGCACTATGCGCGACAAACGGACCACATGTGGCCAGCTATTGATCTGATGACAGCTCGCTCCTCAACGTTCGTTCTTGTATTCTCTTTTTTTCTTACAGAAAGGAGATAACGATTCATTAAAACTACATTGTTGTAACTGTAAAGTAAAATGAATATTTGTGAAACAATTATGAACTAATTACGTAGATATCTTTTGCGGCTCTTACGTAGTCACAGTGACGGGCTTACATCTCTCGCATTGACAAAAGGGCCTTTTGTTATAAACCATTGAATATAATAATGTCAAAGGTACAAAATGTGCTTCTTGCCATAAACTAACATGCACAAAATAAAAATCTAAGATCTATGATAGTGGAGTTACGTCTCTACCAAATGAACTGCTTTCGATCCATAGCGCGGACTGTGAAATATAATTGTATCGAGGTGCTTCTCGTCATGAACATATACCTAAGAAAGAAGTATTAAAGTTACAAAACGCTGATGAGAAATGTTTAATAAGCACAGTAATTTTACTGAACGTTACGTTTTTTTTCTGGCTGAAGCATTTCTGGTGTGCACTACCGACTACAGATACTTCGAGACAGTAAAATACGCTCTTTCTGCCGCACCTAGATGCAAGTGGCTACTATCAAGACGACGATTACAGCGACAGTTCTTAGTAAAAATTACGCTGATGTGGTTTGTGGGCCACCAACGTGCGACGTCGCCATTTTCCCACGGCTAAGTGTTTCCTCATCGCTGGTAGTGATTGTTAACAAACTCTGGCGTCGTAAATTTGCTTAAGAAGGACTCCTGTAATAAAGGAATAGTATATACTACTTGCTATAGTCGACATCTGTCTAGAGCTGCCATACGTCTTGGATTCCCTGGATCTGTCCTAGTTTTAAGGGAATATGAGCCTTCATATGCGGGTTTTTATACAACTCTCGGGGGTAAACCCTGACCTTTTTTTGGTATGTGGAGAAATTCGATAGACTGAAGATACATAAGAAATCTTATTCAAAGACTATTCAGTGACATTATCCTATTTGGGCATCGATATGAATCGACGGTAACAGGTGAAAACTTGGGTCAGACATTATATAATGCGATGAACAAAAATCCGTTCTTTTAGTGCGAATGCACACCATCGGCGATCTCTTGAGGGAATCTGAAAAGGTGATTCAGGGGCTCATGAGTATGTGACGCCACGCTAATAGTGTGTAAGAGGTTGAAAGTTTTGGTCTGGTGGGAAGCACGCTCGGATGGCCAAGGCTTTTAAGGCGACCGCTAGACTTAAGCGGAAGATCGGGGATCAACTTCTGGTCAGGCTCAAATATTCATGTCCTCCAATACATCTTTTCCAATTGGGCTTGTAGTTTTGGGGGTGGGGGGTATACTGTGATCTGGCAGTCTCATGACGTGTTTTCTCAAATCTTCACAATATATTTGAATTTTTTCATTCATGTTGGAAATTTCTAATTCTGTTCTTATATCTCCATTCTGATACTGCGTGAAGAGTTAGACAGAGCACTGGAAGACCTAAATCGAAACAAGGCCCCAGGAGTAGACAATATTCCGTCAGAACTACCGGTAGCCTTGGGAGAGCCAGCCAAGACAAAACTCTTTCATCTGGCGAGCAAGATGTATGAGACAGGCGAAATACCCTCAGACTTCTAGAAGAATATAGCAATTCCAATTCCAAAGAAAGCAGGCTCTGACGAGCGTGAAAATTATCAAACTATCAGTTTAATAAGCCGGGGTAGAATAATACTAACTCGAATTCTTTACAGACGTATGGTGAAACTGGTAGAAGCTGACCTCGGGGAAGATCAGTTTAGATTCCAAAGAAATGTAGGAACAGGCGAGGCAATACAGACCTGCGACTTACCTTAGAAGATAGATTATGGAAAGGCAAAGTTACGTACACAGCATTTTTAGACAGCTTTTGACAATTTTGACTGGCATACTGTCTTCCAAATTCTGAAAATGGCAGAGGTAAAATACAGGGAGCGAAAGGCTATTTACAGTTCTTGTAGAAACCAGATGGTATTTATAAGAGTCGGGGCACGAAACGGAAGCAGTGGTCGAGAAAGAAGTGAGACAGGGTTGTAGACTATCTCCGATGTTATTCAATCTGTATACGGAGCAAGAAGTAAAGGAAACAAAAAAAATTGGAGTAGGATGTAAAATCCATGGAGAAGAAATAAAAACTTTGAGGTTTGCGGATGACATTGTCATTCTCCCAGAGGCAGCACCGGACTTTGAAGAACAGTTGAATGGAATGGACAGTGTCTTGAAAGGAGGATCTAAGATAAACATCAACAAAAACAAAACGAGGATAACGGAATATCGTCGAATTTAATCAGGTGATGCTGAGGAAATCAGCTCAGGAAATGAGACACTTAAAGTAATAGGTTAGTTTTGCTATTTGGGAAGGAAAACAACTGATGATGGTCGAAGTAGAGACGAGACAAAATGTAGACTGGCAAATGGCAAGGAAAGAATTTCTGAAGAACAGAAATTTTTTAACAATGAGTATAGATTTGACGCTCAGGGAGTAATTTCTGAAAGTATTTGTATGGAGTGTAGCCATGTATGGAAGTGAAACATAGACGGGAAACAGTGTAGACAAGAAGAGAATAGAAGCTTTTGAAGTGTGTGTGGTGGTACAGAAGAATGCTGAAGATTATGTGGGTAACTTAGGTAAGTAATCAGGAGGTACTGAATAGAATTGGGGAGAAGAGGAATCTGTGGCAAAACTCGACTAGAGGAAATCGGTTGGTAGGACCCGTTCTGAGGCATCAAGGAATCACCAATTTAGTATTGCAGAGAAGCGTGGAGGGTAAAAATTATAGACTGAAGCCAATACAGGGACGCAGTAAGCAGGTTTAGATAGATGTAGGTTGCAGTAGTTACTCGGAGATGAAGAAGCTTGCACAGAGTAGAGTAGCCTGGAAAGCTGCATCAAACAAGTGTTTAGACTGAACAGCACAACAACAGCGTCTTCATTTCTAATCACGTCTTTCCTTTACAGACTTACGTCTTCCTTTGCAACCTCGTCTCTGCTATCTGAATTTTCCTTTCTTGTTTTCTTGTGGTAAACCAGATTTCCCCACCATACGGTAATACAGGAACCACCATCACTTCAGAATATTTTATGATGGTCTCTTTTTGTACTCCATGGTCCTCGTTGTGATAATGCTACCATGGACAGTTTGGAATTTGTGTATTTTATTTTCAATATTCGAGTCAACATGAAATCTTATAGCACAGCCTAAATAAGAGATTTTAGAGATCTGTTCTTAAACGGAATTATCCAAAACAATTTTTGATCTGACCGAATATTTTTCTCGGAAGAACATTATTTTCGTTTATGACTAGAAATTTTAGAGTTGAATTTCTAGCTTATTTCGGTCAGCTGGTATTCTGATCTTTAGAGGTCGTCTTCCATCTTTTGAATGATAACGATATCATATGCCAACAAAAGTACATTCACATATTCCACATTCGTTATCTTAAGTTTTTTATTTACTTTAAATTTCCATTTACGAAGAATAAATCAATGTAAATATTAAAAAGAATAACTGACGGTCCACACCCTTGTCTAACAACTAAGTTAATAATCATTTCTCGTAATCAATTGCTACCTATGTTTCTTGCAATTCGTATTTTTGTGTAAGGACTTTTCACTACCTCTAAAATTTATATTAAAATACCAACGACAAACACGCTTCGACGCTCTCCTATACACCTCTTGACAGACAAGACTCAGAAGCGCCGACAATTGACACCCGCACGCAACGTGCCGCCGCCCTGCCCTTCAGGCTGTTGTGTACAGGACAACCAACTGTGAGAGTGTACGTCTCCCTCCACACATACTAGATGCAGACACAACGGCACACCGTCTTACGTAAATTTGTGTCATTTATATTCGATAAGATTTCTTAACTCGCTGTCATTCTATTTCTGTCTATTTCTTTTAATTGTACGCGTATTAATAATGACGCCCCTACGACGAAAAAGCAGCCAAAGTTGCAAATTTCACGTTTATTATTCATTCGATGACTAGTTTCGTGCCGGGACCCGATTTCAAATCTTCATAACATAGTCAAAAACGGTATTTCCGAAAATTCCAAAACCATGTGAAAAACGTGCTAACGAACAGTTACAGCGCATACAGACAGCTGTATGCGCTGTAATTGTTCGTTTGCACATTTTTGACACGGTTTTTTCATTTTCGGAAATGCACTCTGTTATGATATTTGAAATTGGGTCCCTGCCCGAAACTAGTCATCGAATGAATAAAAGAAGGTGAAATTTGCAATTTTGGCGGATTTTCCGTTGTACTGTAGGTGATTATTAAATGCGAACAATTGAAAGAAACAGGCAAGAGACACAAATGAAATCACCGCGAGTTAAAAAATCTTAACGTATATAAATGATGCAAACTTACGAAATCTGTATGGGCTGTAACTGTTCGTTTCGACATTTTTAACACGTTTTTTGCATTTTCACCGAGTGAATGAAAAAAGTGAAATTTGCAACTTTCGATGGTTTTTCGTTTTATAATTAGCAGAAGCTGTTGACCTAAAATTATTCCAGCACGATGGAAGTTTGTAAAAACTGGGCGGTTAATCGTCCTAAAACCACAGGCTATTCTTCTTCCCAGCTTCGAAACGAAGAAAACTGAAATCCATACTGAATAGCGATTTGCAAAACAAATATCCAATGTTAAAAAGATGAAGTAATTTATTCATCAACGATTTCGATTGCATAGGAGGGCTAATCTGATGTAAACAACCAGTTTAACAGAAAAAAGCATAAATATAATTCGAAACAGCAGGCTAGTGGTTCGAACATCACTAAATTATTTGAAAAGGCTAGTCCTGAGTCAGACGAAATCTGCCTCGTCCAATGGAAGGTACTTCGGCTTATCCCACAATTTTTTGCCACATACCGTAAACCATGTAATGTCTTCAGCGTCAGACGAGGCAAAAAGTAGCCCGTAACTGCACGAAATCTGCAGTTGTTGTGAAGAGTGTGATAAGTACTTTATTTATTGTCAAAATTATAAGTGATCTAAATGACCTGAAATTCATAAGCAATGATAGTAGTTACGAAAGTACTACATTATTCCCCATCATCATTCAGTATTTCCGTAAAAAGAATGGCATCACGCCGAAACTCTATCTTTTCGAACACACTGAAAATGAGGCCTCTGATACAATCACTGACTGTGAGATTATTCAGAAGCAACTGCGGAAGCATGGTCGTCTGTCAAAGGGTGTGGGCTTATCCCGTCAAATGCAACATTAACTTCAGCGGAGAGAGTTGAGCTGGGAGAGGTAAAGTCTTCTACAAGCTGAAGAGGGAACTTAATCCTATTATCACATACGTACACCATGGGTGTGACCTACTTCTTATCGACACAGTGTCCGTGAAATAGGAAATATTCATTTTTTTCTCATTATATACAGTTCAATCTCTACACAAAAAGGGCGATAAGACCGATCCCAACTTTCGAGGCATTTCACTCCTACCAGTCGCTTACAAAGTGCTCTCACGTGCTATTCTCACCAGATTAGAACGACAGAACATATGATTGGCGAATATCAGGCACGCTTCCGCCCACATCGATTCTGCGCAGAACAGAACAGAACCTGAAAATGATACTGCAACGCCGTCAGTCTAACCGCACAATAGTCATCTTCGTAGATTTCAAGAAAGCATACGACTCGATTCATCCCACCAGTCTCTTCAATAAACTTCGTGAATATGGTGTAGGTAACAAAACTACTTCACTAATTGAGCAGACATTAACAGACATAACCTCAAAAGTAAAATTCAAGGAAGCAGTTTCTGAATCTCTTCAAATTGAGACAGGAGTGAGACAACGTGATGGATTGTCCCCAGTCCTCTAGAAACAGGTACTGCACAAGATTATCAATACGTGGGAGAAAGAAATACTTGGAATAAATATGGGAACAACGGATAAACGAGTCCACATAAAATGCCTTGCTTTTACTGATGACCCAGCAGCAATTAGGCGGACTCCCGAGGAAGCCAAACATGCCATCGAGTAACGTAATGAGGGAGCCATCAAAATCGGACGCCAAATTTCTTACGACAAAACACAATTCATGGACCCAAAAGCTCAAATCTGAAACCACCTGCAACAAAATATGGTGACATCAAACAAGTTAAGTACTTCACGTACTTGGGTGAAATGACCAGCAACACGCAACGAAAATGTATCTCACAAAACACGAGCAGAAAAATAATGTAAAGCTTATACAATGACCTAGAACACATACAACAAAAAATCGCTATCCACTCAAACAAACATCATCACTATCATACAGTCACTCTTCCAGCAGCGCTCTACGCAATTGAAACATCATCATTAACCATCAACATCAAGAAAACTGACAAAATGGAAAGGCAAATATTCAGGAAAATATATGGATCCAAGATTCAAGATGGTACCTGGATGCAAAAGCACTGAAGAATTGTACTCAAGGACTGAACGTTTCACGTCAGCTGCACGGGAAAGACGATTGAAATTCTACGGACATTAAGCAAGAATGGACGCCTCTAGAATGACCAAGAAATATTCCTTATCATCAAAGGAACTAGCCAAACAAGCCTGGGTACCAGAAACCCAAAACGATCTCACGTAACTCAGTATTGACCCACTAGAAACCACACGGACTTCGTACAGACAGAAAATCAACCCTCGTAAGTTCATAACCAAAAACCCGACAGAAGGGAATCTGAAATTGAGAAACGCATGGACACAAGAAAGAAGACAGTTCAATTGTAAAAGAATGAGGAAGTTTTGGGAAGAAAAGACGAACAAGGAAGCTAAGAAGACAAGTTCTAAGTAATAGTTCCGCGTGCTCCTTAGAGCACGAATAAATAAATATATACAGTTTGCACAGAAAGACAGAAAGACAGATCAATCGTGAAAGAATGAGGAAGTGAAGAAAAGACGAACAAGGAAGTTAAGAAGAGCAGTGCTAAGTAATAGTTCCGCATGCTCCATAGAGCACGAATAAATAAATATATACAGTTTGCACAGAATCCCCAGGATATTCTGCACAACAGCCGAAACAGAATACAAACAGCTATTATTTCACTCAAAAACACGATGGCTTAGCCTCATTCCCACTACTGAACGACTTTTAAGATTGTATTTACCTGTGAAGCATTTTTCTGAAAGCGTACATGGACCACCCGTCATATCCAGAAAGTTAATCGAAGACCCTTCTCAGAAACACATTTGTTTCTCATTCACTGAGTCATATAAATTTTCCACAATACAATAGAAAATTTGGGGAAATATAGTAACTGTTACAGAAAATCGAAATATATTGTCAACACAGTAAAAACTTCGGAAGATAGAATACATCAAAATTATGTGCTTATAAAGGGCAAAGTATTTTGAAGAAACAAAATCAAGAGAACAGAACCGAGTTTATCAATAACTGTATGGACCTATACTATGACGTGAAGTTCTAGGAAGAAAATTGGGGAAAACCATTGAACGACCCTGACAAATTCCACTGGATGATGATATTACTTAATATCACTGGTAGTACTTCATCGATTGTTATTGAAGAAACAGTTGTTTTCCTGAAGCAGGTTAATGTCGAGATCGACGACAATTAATTGACTGACTAGTGGCTGAATTCAAAATCTTTCAACTGAGACCTTAGTAATTAAGATAAGCTTCTAAGCCCAAGCCTCTTGTGGCTAAAAAAGTTTTAAAACGACGAACGCCCATTTATACGGTCAATAAATTGTGCAGCACTTATTTTACATACCAGCTCACAATGTGATCGTAGACAGGATATTGTCATTGGCCTCGCAACCATTTACGAACGAAAGAAAGTCACTAAGTGTATAAACAATTTCTTCTAATAACAAAAGTAAGTACACCACTGGTCATTAAAATTGCTACACTACGAAGATGACGTCTTACAGAAACGAAATTTAACCGACAGGAAGAAGATGCTGTGATATGCTAATGATTAGCTTTTCAGGTCATTCACTCAAGGTCGGCGCCGGTGGCGACACCTATAACGTGCTGACATGAGGAAAGTTTCCAACCGATTATCTCATGCACAAACAGCACTTGACCAGCGTTGTATGGTGAAATGTTGTTGTGATGCCTGGTGTGAGGAGGAGAAATGCGTACCATCACGTTTCCGACTTCGATAAAGGTCGGATTGTAGTCTATGGCGATTGCGGTTTATTGTATCGCAACATCGCTGCTCGCGTTGGTCGAGATCCAATCACTGTTAGCAGAATATGGAATCGGTGGGTTCAGAAGGGTAATACTGAACGCCGTGCTGGATCCCAACGGCCTTGTACCACTAGCAGTCGAGATGACAGGCATCTTATCCGCCTGGATGTAGCGGATCTTGCAGCCACGTCTTGATCCCTGAGTCAACAGATGGGGACGTTTGCAAGACAACAACCACCTGCACGAACAGTTCGACGACGTTTGCAGCAGCATGGACGATCTGCTCGGAGGCCATGACTGCGGTTACCCTTGACGCTGCATCACAGAGAGGAGCGCCTGCGACGATGAACCTGGTTGCACGAATGGCAAAACGTAATTTTTTCGGATGAATCCAGATTCTGTTTACAGCATCATGATGGGCGCATCCGTGTTTGGAGACATCGCGGTGAAACACATTGAAAGCGTGTAATCGTCATCGCCATACTGGCGTATCACCCGGCGTGATGGTATGGGTTGCCATTGGTTACACGTCTAGGTCACCTCTTGTTCGCATTGACGATACTTTGAACAGTGGACGTTACATTTCAGAAGTGTTACGACCCGTGACTCTTCCCTTCATTCGATCTCTGCGAAACCCTACATTTCAGCAGGATAATGCACGACCGTATGTTGCAGGTCCTGTACGGGCCTTTCTGGATACAGAAAATGCTCTACTGCTGCCCTGGCCAGCACATTCTCCAGATCTCTCACCAATTGAAAACATCTGGTCAACGGTGGCCGAGCAACTGGCTCGTCACAATACGCCGCTCACTACTCTTGATGAACTGTGGTATCGTGTTGAAGCTGCATGGGCAACTATACCTGTACACGTCATCTAAGCTCTGTTTGACTTAATGCCCAGGCGTATCAAGGCCGTTATTATGGCCAGAGGTGGTTGTTCTGGGTACTGATTTCTCAGGACCTATGCACCCAAACTGCGTGAAAATGTAAACGCATGTCAGGTCTAGTATAATATATTTGTCCAATGAATACCTGTTTATCATCTGCATTTCTTCTTGGTGTAGCAATTTTAATGGCCAGTAGTGTATAATTTCTAGGATGTGACGTGTTGAGAATATTACAGGTGTCTGTAGCAAACGATTATTTTATAAAATATTGGCAAGACTGAAAAATACAACTCTGAATTAAAAAAGTAAACTTAATTTCAGAATTCGTAATTGTAGTTTTGTTAACACTAGTTATTAGCCAATTTTCTTTGCTAGATAACTTGTAAATTTTGTCAATCCAGTCTTCTTATAACAAATTATTGAGCTATAGTTCACAGAGATTAACTGTTTAGTAAATAATTAGTTATGTATACATTTTCAGGAGAATTAAAAATGTTTAAAATTTCGACAATTAGCTGCCAGAAGGCACCATAAATGTTGCGTTCGTTTGTTTTCGGCACAAATCGACAATGTTTCGGTAGACTGTTTTCTGTTTATGCCTGCTGCTAACCTGAACTATCAGACAGTTATTACAGTAGCTTGTCTCAGAAACTTAAACGAAACATAAGAATCGATTTTAAATGCTTACATCTACATCTACATCTACATCTACATCCATACTCCGCAAGCCACCTGATGGTGTGTGGCGGAGGGTACATTGAGTACCTATATCGGTTCTCCCTTCTATTCCAGTATCGTATTGTTCGTGGAAAGAATGATGTTTTTAGTATCATTTGTCTCCTACTGATTGAATTGTATTACAACTTACTTAACCCTAGAGAACTAAACCCTCGTAAAGTTTAGTGTGTTGTTTTTTCGTAGTTTATGATCGGTAGGATTCGCCGCGCACGCTGGCGTTTTCAGCACTGAAAGACAGACGAGGGAACATCCCCTCTCTCACATCGCCGATCCCCGAGGGATGCTATCGCCATCCATTTATCCTCGACAGACTGTATGGGTCCGTGAAAATAATCCGATTTGACCCGAAACTCCAGACACGTGGAGGCCTTCGTCTAGAGTTGCCAATTTAAGTGATAGTGGATCTATACCAACCTCATGTAACTAAAACCCAGACACTTTAAATCTTCCTTTCAATTTCAATAGCTTGAACTGAAATAACTTTATTTAATTAAATGGTTTCTCATAGAAAAATATTACATATTTGCGAATATTTCCTCTTTTGACATTGCTTTAATTCCTGTTGCTTTTGTGTGCGTTGTACAGTGCACTTATCTGGATTGATATAGAATTTGTCATAATGTTTATATGTGAAACAGCAATCAACCAACAAGTAAGGCTTTGCAAGGTTTATTTGGACCAAGCCATGACCGGTTTCAGATTGCTTACGAATCCATCTTCAGATGGTTGTTACAGCTTTCGTTGTTTTCCTCTTGCGACATCGTTTTGTATTTGTTGTCGGTTTGTATAGCACGTGAGTGTTCAGCGCATTCCACGTTCTGATAACATTAAAACCTTTTCCTAGATGCTTTGGTAGAAGTCATAAGAGGTAAATCTCTCGTGAACTACACTACTGGCCATTACAATTGCTACACCACGAAGATGTCGTCCTACAGACGCGAAATTTAACCGAGATAAATAAGATGGTGTGATATGCAAATGATTAGCTTTTCAGGGCATTCACACAAGTTTGGCGCCGGTGGCGACACCTACAACGTGCTGACATGAGGAAAATTTCCAACCGATTTCTCATACACAAACAGCAGTTGACCGGCGTTGTCTGGTAAAACGTTGTTGTGATGCCTCGTGTAAGGAGGAGAAATGCGTACCATCACGTTTCCAAGTTTGATAAAGGTCGGATTGTGGCCTATCGCGATTGCGGTTTATCGTATCGCGACATTGCTGCTCGCGTTGGTCGTCATCCAATGACTGCTAGAAGAATATGGAATCGATCGCTTCATGGGGGTAATACGGAACGCCGTGCTGGATCCCAACGGCCTCGTATCACTAGCAGTCGAGATGACAGGCATCTTATCCGCATGGCTGTAACGGATCGTGCAGCCACGTCTCGATCCCTGACTCAACAGATGGGGACGTTTGCAGGACAATAACCATCTGCACGTACAATTCGACGACGTTTCCAGCTGCGTGGACTATCAGCTCGGAGACCCTTGACGCTGCGTCACAGACAGGAGCGCCTGCGATGGTGTACTCAACGACGAACCTGGGTGCACGAATGGCAAAACGTCATTTTTTTCGGATGAATCCAGGTTATGTTTACTGTATCACGATGGTCGCATCGTTCGTATTGACGGCACTTTGAACAGTGTACGTTACATTTCAGACGTGTTACGACCCGTGGCTCTACCCTTCATTCGATCCCAGCGAAACCCTGCATTTCAGCAGGATAATGCACGACTGCATGCTGCAAGTCCTGTACGGCCCTTCTGGATACTGAAAATGTTCGACTGCTGCCCTGCCCAGCACATTCTCCAGATCTCTCACCAATTGAAAACGTCTGGTCAATGGTGGCCGGGCAACTGGCTCGTCACAATACGCCAGTGACTACTCTTGATGAACTGTGGTATCGTGTTGAAGCTGCATGGGCAGCTATACCTGTACACGTCATCCAAGCTCTTTTTTACTCAATGCCCAGGCCTTTCAAGGCCGTTACTATGGCTATAGGTGGTTGTTTTGGGTACTGATTTGTCTGGATCTATGCACCCAAATTGCGTGAAAATGTAATCACATGTCAGTTCTAGTATAATATATTCGTCCAATGAATAGCCGTTTATCATCTGCATTTCTTCCTGGTGTAGCAATTTTAATGGCCAGTAGTGTATATCATTCAGCGAACAAAACACTTTCTGTTTATCCTAGTGCAACAAACCGACAACAATTAACGAATGAACTCACACTTTTCGTTATTTTGCGTCAACTGCCAATTTTCGCACCATTCAGATATATTTTCTAAATCGTTTTGCAATTTGTTTTGATCTTCTGATGACTTTATTAGTCGATAAACGACAGCGTCATCTGCAAGCAACCTAAGATGGCTGCTCAGATTGCCTTCCAAATCGTTTATATAGATAAGGAACAGCAAATGGCCTATAACACTACATTGGGGAACGGCAGAAATCACTTCTTTTTTACTATATGACTTTCCGTCAGTTAGTACGAACTGTGACCTCTCTGACAGTAAGTCACAAATCAGTCACATAACTGAGACGATATTGCATAAGCAAGCAAATTATAAGTCGCTTGTGCGGTACAGCGTCAAAAGCCTAAACAATATCGTATTACATCAATGATTCTGAAAATGTAAATTTTCGAAGGAATAGCAGACTTTTTCATTTGTGTGTTCTTCATCTTTGACTAGACATAAACGTATTTTTGCAGTGCCTACGAATTTTAGCTTTGTACGTTAATCCAAACTGCATGTCGAATTATGTGCTGCTTTGCAATGTGCTACTAGGATAGTGGGCTGACAAAGGTCATGGTATAGCGACCTGCACATCTACAAATGGCGGTAGGAGCGCATACACAAGGTATGATATTGCAGTGTATTCTGGGAGCTATCATTTGTACACAGGTGATTTATGAGAATAGTTTTCCGACGTGATAATATCTGCAAGACGGAAATTAACAAACTGGACGCGTAATGGCAGTTGGAACTAGACGCATGGCACATTCGCTTTTGGAAGACAGAAAATTCAGTATTCCGAGAACCACAGCATCAAGAGCGTGCCGACAATAACAGATATCAGGCTTTACCTCTAACCAAGCAGAACTCTGCGGCCGTTGGCGTTCACTTAACGATCGAGAGCAGCTCAGTTTGCGGAGAATTGTCAGTGCTAACAGACAGGCAACACTGCACGAAATAACCAGAGAAAACAGTCTGGGACGTACGACGGTCGTATCCGCTACGATAGTAAAGCGAAATCTGGTGTTAATGGGCTATGACTGCAGACGACCGACGCGAGTGCCTTTGCTAGCACTAGGGCATCGCCTGCAACGTCTTTTCTTGGCTCGCGACCCTTGATGACTGGAACACAGTGTCCTGGTCAGATGAGTCCCGATTTTACTTGGTAAGAGATGGTATTAGGGTTACAGTGTGGCAAGGACGCCACGAAGCCATGGACTCAAGGTGTCAACAAGCCATTGTACAAACTGTTGGTGGCCTTATAGTGGTGTGGTCTGTGTTTAGCTGGAACTGAACCGATCATTGACTATATTTCGATACGTGGAGACAATTTGCAACCGTACATGGGCTTCATGTTCCCAAACAACGATGGAATTTTTATGGATGACAATCTGCCATGTCACCGGGCCACAATAGTTCACAGTTGGTTGAAGAACATTCTGGGCAGTTCGAGCTAATGATTTGGTCACCCAGATCGTCCGACACGAATCCCATCGAATATTTATGGCATATAATCCAAAGGTCACCCAGATCGCCCGACACGAATCCCATCGAACATTTATGGGATATAATCTAAAGGTCAGTACATGCACAAAACTGTGCACTGGCAACAGTTTCGCAATTACGGAGAGCTACAGAGGCTGGTTTTCTGGGGCTCCGAATGATCTGTTCAGGCCACGTCACGTCGAGCTGCTGCACTACTCCGGGACAAAGGAGGTCCTACACGAAGTTAGGAGGTCACGCCAGTCTGGTGTCTGACATCAAGACAGTTGGCTATAAACAAGCAAGAAAGTTGACTGGAATTGCGTTGGCGAACCAATTACATTCCGTGGAAACTTGACTGAAGCATATTGAATGGTGTGGTGAAGAACTTCACAGAAGCGTTTTGGATGGCATTCGTTGATACATCAGAATTCGTCGTACTGTTGTATTCTGCAGCCATTGTGGAACTTTGTTTACTGCTGCAGCGGGTATCAATAATCGTTTTTAGCCAGCATGAGTGTAATATTCCGTCAATTATAGCAACAGTCAAAATTTAATTTTTTGTTATTTCAAGATAATGGCTCTGAGCACTATGGGACGTAACATCTGACGTCATCAGTCAACTAGAACTTGGAACTACTTAAACCTAACCAACCTAAGAACGTCAAACACATCCATACCCGAGGCAGGATTCGAACCTGCGGCAGTAGCAGTTGCGCGATTCCGGACTGAAGCGCCTAGAACCGCTCGGCCACCGCGGCCGGCTCATGATTATGTGCTATATTTTATTTCATAATAAACGTATCAGGTTTTTTCGCCTTTTGACATGTTTTGAAATCATATTCTGCTTCAGTTCTAAAGCTAAATTATTTTTATATAATCAGTCATTTCTGGTAGAAGTACTATTAGTGATGTTCTTATTTCGTTAGAATGTATGACTCTTTGTGTCGACTGTTTTCTGTTTGCGACTGTTGCCGATCTCAGCTACCAAACAGGACTGAAATGTTGGTTAATCATTACACATTACGATGTGTACATTTTTGTTTTGCCTGGCAATAACTAAACAGACTTTATTGAAAATATTCTTCCAGACCTATACCAAGTCGTGCTATTGTTAATACAAATAATAATGTGTCCATAAACAATATGATTCTGGAAATACTCGATAGATACTTTGGGAAGGACGCGGTTCAATGACTCCACGTGTTCCCAATCCCAGCATGTGGACGGGATGTTAAACACCTATCTCCTTCTCCTCGTCCTCCAACGTCAGTACGTTTGAGTTTTTGTCTCTAGATACAACAGAAAGAAATGCACGTTTCAAATGCAAAAGATTGGAAGAACACTAAACCGTTCAAAACAATTCAATTTAAATATGAAGAAAGTAGTATATTATGCATATTTACATTCACTAATGAACAGGACCGTTTTGCAGGAAACGTAATGCAGTTAAATTTTGTAACTGGACTTTTTTAGACTAGACACTAGAGGCCAACGTTTCCGAGCTATTAAAACTAGGGAAAGACGTACAAAAATAATCTTTTAATGCGGCCGCACTCCCACATTCAACCCCCATTTATCAGGGTTTCCAGTATGTTGCTCATGGCACTACCTCTTACCGCTGCACAAATATTTGCGAGTGCACGAATTACTTCCAAATTCGGCCATTTGTGGTCTTAAATGACTCTCCTCATTGAGCCACCGATCTAATCGTGCACTTAAAAATTTTAAAATTGACGTTTGTGTAAATTTTGCCTAACAATTTTGTGAATTTGAACAGCGTAAAATAATCAGTTACATCCTTGTATTCGTCACGCCTTCTGACAACAAAACTACGGTGCTTGTTAGCCTTCAATTTGGATCGAATTGTCAACGTAATTACTTTTAACGTAATGTTTAATAGCTTGTTTCCCATTCATTAACTTTACAGGCACGTTTAAATTAGTAATGTTAACGAAGTAGCGGGTTTCGCTGGTATCGTAAAGCACAATCAATATAGAGGAAAATAGGTCAAATATCCGGAAAAGTTCGTGTAGTCACAAATTCATATGCAGTGGTAGGAGCGAGTGCCACGAACAACATATTAGAAATCCTGACTGGTGAGAGGTGAGTGTGGGATGCAGGTGCATTTGGAGGTCAATTTTGTACGTTTTTCTTGAATAACCCTAAAACCGTGGCCTCCAGAGAAAACGTATCCCAGTACAAACTTTATTAAATTTCCCGCAAACAGGTCCTGCTCATTTCTTTAAGTTAGGACTAGAGAGCGCGTAGAGAGCGAGAGAAAATGAATACCTCGAGCATGCTTTCCGAAGGCCAGGTATATTATTGCGATTTGCATAAAACGATAGCTATAGGAGCAGCTGACTCAACCTGTATATTCCACACTTTGTCATTTCTCTACTGTTTTCCCTAGTTCCCGATCGTTCCCCAAACAAGACAACTACTACTGGTCACTGGAGGAGGTAGCTTGTCACTGGTCTTCAGGAGGCTGAGGAAATTCTCTTCTAGCGCTTCTCAATGGTTAAAATGTGGTTCCTCGAGCAGTCCGTCCACAAACAACTGCAACGTCAAAAGAGGACACCCCTCTTCGCAGAAATTTAGCTGGTGTACACTCACATTACAAACCACTATGACCATCTGGTTAACGACGCGCTGGTCCACTTCTGGAACACAAAACAGCAGCCACTCTGCGTGAGATGACATATGCGTGGTAGGTTTCCGTACGTATTTGGTGCCAGATGCCTATGTACAGGTCATGCAGTGCACGTATATTGGGAGCCAATGATTTGCACGTGTGCAGATGGCCCCCGATAGCTTCCCTGCTGTTTTCCCTTGGGTCCAATTCGGACGAATTTGGTGTCCAGGATATCTACATCACTACCATGCTCTTCAGATCACTGTAACGAAATTATGATATTGAGACACGGACCGTTAACCTACTGGAAGGTGCCATCGTCTTTGGGAGACATCTTGGTGCAGGTGAGCATCACTAATGTTTATCTTGTCCACAGTAGTTGTGGTGTCTTCGATTACCACCACAGATCCCATGGAATGCCATGTGAATGTTGCCAATAGCTTAAAACTGTCCCGTCAACCTGCCCCTGTTAGCATTTTGCATGACATCTTGATGCTGGTCATCTGCAATAATGATTACATAGTCCATGCTGCTGTGCTGCCTTCGATTGCTACCACAGATTCCACAAGCATAAAACAGAAACTTCCTGGCAGATTAAAACTGTGTGCAGGACCGAGACTCGAAATTAAAGCTGTGAGAACGGGTAATGAGTCGTGCCTGGGTAGCTCAAATGGTAGAGCACTTGCCCACGAAAGGCACAGGTCCCGAGCTCGAGTCTCGGTCCTGCACACAGTTTTGATCTCTCCGCTGCAGAGTGAAAATCTCATTCTGGAAGCATAAAAGTGTCCCACCACCACCGAGCGAGTTGGTGCAGTGGTTAGCTCACTGGACTCGCAATCGGGAGGACGACGGTTGAAACCCGAGGCTGGCAATCCTGATTTAGGTTTTCCGTAAATTCCCTAAATCGCTTCAGGCAAATGCTGGGATGTTTCCTTTGAAACAGCATGGCGGAATTAGTTCCCCATCCCTACCTAATCCGATGGAATCAGTGACTTGCTGTTTGGTATGCTCCCCCAAATCAACCACCCAGTCCCACCACTGTGAGCCCATGGGGCGACACATGTTTCGAGCAGCAGTTCTCTCATGATAACGGCGTTTCTGGACAAGTCCATCGACATGATGTAGGAAGAAACGTCATCCAACAGACCACATGACACATTTCCATCGATCCACGGCCCAAACGTGATGATCCTGTACACACTGCAGTCATAACTGTCGATGACGTTAGGTGAACGTGGGCCAACTTAAGGGTCGTCTGCCCCTGAGCACCATGAGCTGAACGTTGTGCTGTGAAACACTTGTGCCCACACCAGCATTATACTCTGTAGCCAAAGTGCCGTCTGTTCCACTTTATTGGGCAGGCAAGCCTCCTACTTCCTCTTTCCTCGATGAGGCGCTGACGATCAGTGCATTGTCGTGTACCCGTGGTTTTGTGGTTTTACCGTCCTTCATCCGCTTTTCAAATACGCTTACGAGAATACCATGCCGACAGCCATTCATTTTCGCTACCTACGAGATGTTCGTTCCCAGGCGTCGGATAGTGAAACTTCTCTTAATAAAACTGTTTTTTTTTTTTTGTTTTTGTTTTTTTTTAGCTAAATCTGGATTGGTTTCCCATTTTTAACTTCACGTGTTTGTGTTGTAATCTTACAGTACAAGTGGTGTAGTTGCGGAAACGTTGCCTGCTAAATGAGTCGCCAAAACTCGACTTGTAATTTAATTAACTTCAACCAAATAAATTAGAAAGCCCAACCTTAAAGTAAATACACTAGTGTCCAAAACCAAAGCAACCAACGACTATTTCCCCGTCTTGTCTCTAATTCACCATGTAATTACACAAACTGTCGATATATGTCCGTACGATCGTCTACTGCACGGAAAATGGCATTTTGGTCAACAGAGAACCACATTAACGATGACGTCACGCACCTATCACACGGGGTAGCGTTTGCCAGATAGTTCCACATCCACAATTCCTGTGTATACAGTCACGGATTGTGCAGAATGGGGCAAGGAAGACGGCTACCAGACTTTGTACGGCGGGGGGCCATAAGAAGAATGGAAACAGGGCAGTCGCAAACTGATGATGCTCGATGGTTTCGTGTGAATCGTTCTGTTGTTTCTCGGATATTGCAACAATCTTTACAGACCGAAACAGTACCCCAAAGATCAGGGTAGGGCCGACCACGTGTGATATCAGAAAGAGAGTAACGTTATTTGGATGTAAGGGCATAATAGTTCCGCCTTAGCACTGCACGGCAACTGGCACCTGACGTCGCGTCATCTACTGGGCCCGTTGTATTGAGACAAACGTTTTCCAGAAGGCTTCTGCAGAGTGGCCTTTACTGCCGGAGACATGCTGTATGTGTACCTCTGAGGCCTTTTCACAGAACGGAACGTCTAGAATGGAGTCATCAATATGCCACGTGGGCAGTCGAACATTGCGCCAACGTTCTTTTCGCAGATGAGTCCTGATTTGGTCTGGAGAGCTATCCTCGACGCATTCGCGCCTGGAGGGAACATGGTACACGATTTCGGGACCCAAACATTGTGGAAAGAGAGTGGTACCGGGGAGGATCCTGTGGGCAGGGATTATGTCCACTGCAGGAGCACCTCTTCATGACATTGTATGGGTGAATCGGCAAGGTTTAACTGCTGTCTGGTATCGCGACGAGATCTACGGACCTCCAGTGCGGTTGTTGCGAGGTGGTTCGGACCCTGACTTCGTATTAATGGACGATAATGATCGACAGGGTAGAGCACGGGTGGTTGATGTTTTCTTGGAAATGGAAGATACTACACGCATAGCTTTGCCTTCTCGCTGTCCCGTTTTGATATCCATAGAGCATGTCTGGGATCCACTGGGGAGACGGCTTGCGTAACGTCACCATCCACCACCCATTCTCCGAGACTTGCAAGCAGCTCTCCAGGAAAAATTGGCGTTATTGTCTCGACATGAAATTGGTGACATTATTCACAGGATGCCCCGTCGTTGACAGGCCTGTAGTGCTGCCAGAAGTTGTCACACCCCACACTGAGCACATTAAAGAGTTATCGGAATGTGTGTGAAAATCCGATAAGTTGGAAACTGTTATGCATATTGCAGTTGTTTACGTTATGTATCATATGTTTATGCCGTTTTGTGACTCCAGTGTAAGCTTTCCTGCGTAATTCTTTGTTGTGCGGTACAGAGAGCATATTACATGACTTGTAATGCCAAGATACAAAGTTAAGAGTGATAAAGAAATTACTACCTAAATTTGCCAAACTAGTTATGAAATAATAAATAACCAAAATGTTACTATAAAAATTCTCTGTGAATCTATATACGCAGTCTGACTAAAACAACCTCCATGTACTAAATGATAAACACGCATCACAGTGCACTGTGAGAATAACACTCACTGCATACCAAATGAAATCAGAAATGATTAATATCTAAACTGAACTGATAGCGAATTTTGAAACCCAAAGGTAACTGAGAAACAGCTAATCGTAATCTGACTGTAATGTAAAATTGCCCCTAACAAATTTCCTATGGATTACTTGTGGCAGCGTAAACTCGGTACTGGACGATATGATCAACATAAAATATGCATCACAGCAGCTAGAAAGCTAGAAGGAAAGGAAACCTTGCGCAGTGCTATGCAAGGACGCACATTTATTTTAAGTAAATGATGCTTCACGTTTTGAGCAGCTGTGTTCCGTTCTCTACAGTGCGGCGACATACGTTACCAGAAAATGTGAGAATTCTTTCGTGATGAGACGGTTATGGAATCTGAATTTGCCAATCGACTGGAAGTAATTTAGCCTTTAAAAAACTGTACCACGAAAACTGGTAGTCATTCCTCAAAACTTACTATGATCTTTACAGAAATGATCCGATATAACAAAAATTTCTCTGCCGTGAAATTAACTACTGAAAATGGTAAAGTTGTGGTAAAACTAACTTCTGAGTTCAAGCTATGTAAACTATAAATTTTACTTATTCTCGTCTGAAAAATGAATTAACTAACCCAAACCAATAAAGAAAAATTCGTTTAAAATTTCCCTTTATTCAAACACATCATTACTAGCCACAAACAAGCAGTGGACAAAAACTTTACCTCATATATTCAGTCATCAAATTTATCGTTACGAAATCATTTCGCGAATTTCATCATTCACTGTACCTTAATTTCTGTGTTTGGCAAGCTACTTCAATGCGCACACTAGCATAAGCAGCACCCGATTCCATCACTGTCTTCTCCTAGAATGCTGCTGCAGCGACAACGCTACTGACAGCCAAAGGTCACAGTAACTGAGCTCCGAATCTCTGTTGCGTAACATGTCGGACATCGAAAATGTCTGTTTGAAAATTGCGCAGCTTAAAATCATGAAATATGACACATCCAGTGAAAATATGAAGCTAACATCACTTTCCTTGAGTAACCTAAAATAAACTACCTACAACCGTAACAAACTTGCTCATATTCTCTTGTACAGTAGGTAAAGGCAGAGGCTGTAGCGCAAGCCCGTCAGCAGACTATCCGCCTGACGGGAGATACAGTACAGCCTTTCTATTCGTAGCGGCTTTAGGAGGGGGAAGGGTGGCGAGACCTTCTTCTCGACTGCCATTTGCCCTCGGCAAAAACCCCGGCGCTACTTCTGAAAGCAGGCTGATTAGACCACCGGCCACACTGGACCCTGAAATAATCCCCGTCATTATCTGGCACTGAACCCGGGACCTTCAGTTCCGGGGTCTAGAGGTCTACTAGCGAGACCAGTATGGCTCTCAGTCACTTAAGTCAATGTATTTGCCCGCTTGCAGCCCATATCGTCGATGGAATTTTTTCCTATTCGTCTTTGCTCCCCGTATATAGGATGGTTCCGTTACGATGTAACGAACTTCCGGATTGATGGAAAAGGGTGAATGTATCAATTTGAGGTTAAGGACGCTGGTCCTGAAACGACCAAGGTGAAAGTCATAATCGAAAGATACCTCTGACAATGGAATACATGTGCCGCTAGTGTTGTTGCCGAAAACTGTAGGATAGGCAACCAACTTTCACAAGTGGTAGCGTGGACCAACGCAAGTGAAAAGTGTGTGATAAACGTGGGCTTTAAATGCATACCTTAACACCTATGAATATTTGTTCATTTTCACTACTGTGATGTCTCTTATACTGAAGAAATACCCATAGCTCTTACGGTATGCATTTTAATCCCATTTTTAATAACTTTTTTTCTCGCCTTGGTGCGTACTATCTCTCCTGAAAGTTGCCTACTCTACAGTCTTAGCAAAAATAGTATCGGTACATGTATTCCACAGCCAGAGGCAGCAGAACGATTTTCGCTTATGACTTTCGACTCTGTCGCAAGGATTCCTTGCGTAAGACTGATACATTTATCCTCCACCACCACCCCTGAAAGTTGGTAACATCATCACGAAATCACCCTGTGTACACTGGCGTGCAAAAATTTAAAAAAGGAAATAACTTTAGCATGATTTGTGACTGTCAAGTAACATAGGACGATGATATTTGGACCACACATAGAAAGAATTGCTACAGTAGAGTACAGAAGCTATCTGAAACAGGTACAAAATGAGACGAAAAGAAGTGACACTTCTGTTCAGACATAATAATTACACAGAGCTCGTCGCGATTTATAATGGTTCCCTAGGCGTCCCAAAATGTGGAACATGGTCCTTAACAGGGCGAGTGATCACAACTGACTGCAGTGCGTGCTCTGCAGCGTGTCCCCAAGCAGGCCACGAGGTCGGTAAGGAGTTTTTGTGGTAGTGCGTTCCACTGCTCCCTCCACAAACGCGTTTGAACGGCTGTGGGATGGTCGTTGGTGCATGTGTCAGTTTTTCAGTACCTCTCTGCAACACATCCCCTAAGAAACTTCCTACGAGATTAAAACAGTTTGCCGGACCGAGACTCGAACTCAGGACCTTTACCTTTCGCGGGTAAGTGCTCTACATCTACAGCTACGTCTACATGGTTACTCTGATATTCACACTTAAGTGCCTGGCACAGGGTTCGACGAATTTCATACTACTTCTAGAACATTCCACTCTCGAATGGCGCGTGGGAAAAGGGAACATCTAAATTTTTCCGTTCGAGCTCTGATTTCTCTTATTTTATTATGATGATGATATCTCCCTACGTAGGTGGCTGTCATCATAATATTTTCACATTCGGAAGAGAAAGCTGGTGACTGAATTCTCGTGAACAAATCTCACCGCAAAGAAAACCGCCATTGTTTCAGTGACTGCCACCACATTTCGGGTATCGTATCAGTGACACTCTTACCCCTATTGCGTGATAACATGAAACGAGCTGCCCTTCTTTCCACCTTTTCGATGTCCTCCGTCAATCCTACCTGGTAAGGATCCCATAACGCGCAGCAATATTCCAGCAGAGGACGGACAAGTGTAATGTAGGCTGGGTTTCTCGCGTCTTCTAAGTGTTCTGCCAACAAAGCCCAGTCTTAGTTTCGCCATCCCCACAATATTATTTATGTGGCCTTTCCAATTTACGTTGCTCGTAATCGTAATTCCTAGGTATTTAGTCGAAGTGACAGCCATTAGATTTGTGCGATTTATCGTATACCCAAAATTTATCGGATTCTTTTAGTACCCATGTGGATGACATCGCACTTTTCTTTGTTTACTGCTAATTGGCACTTTTCGCACGACACAGAAATTCTCTCTAGATCATTTTGTAATTGGAATTTATCGTCTGATGATTTTACTAGACCGTAAATTAAAGCTTCATCTGCAAACAATCTAAGGGAGCCGCTCAGATTATCATCTAGATCATTTATATAAATCAGGAACAGCAGAGAGCCTATGACACTACCGTGCGGAACGGCACATATCACTTCTGTTCTACTCTATGATTCACCGTCTATCACTAAGAACTGTGACCTCTCAGAGATGAAATCACGAATCCAGTCACACAACTGAGACGATACTCCTTATGAACGCAATTTGATTAATAGTCAATTGTGAGGAACGGTATGGAAAGCCTTCTGGAAATCTAGGAATATGGAATCGATCTGAGATCCCTTGTCGACAGCACTCATTATTTCATCGGAATAAAGAGCTATCTGTGTTGCACAAGAACGATATTTTATGGATCCATGTTGGTTGTGTATCAATAAGTCATTTTCTTAAAGGTGATTCATAATGTTTGAGTACAGTATATGTTCCAAAATCCTATTGCAAATTGAGGTGAGTGATATGGGTCTGTAATTCAATGGGTTACTCCTATTTCCTTTCTTGAATATTGGTGTGACCTGTGCTAATTTCCAGTCCTTACGAACAGACCTATCGTCAAGTGAGCGTTTGTATATGATTGCTAAGAAAGGCGCTATTGTGTCTGCATATTCTGAAAGCTACCATCTGAGCTACCCAATCACGATTTACGACCCATCCTCACAGCTTTAATTCCGCCAGTATCCCGTCTCCTACCTTCCAAACTTCACAGAAGCTCTCCTGAATACCTTGAAGAACTGGCATTCCTGGAAGAAAGGATATTGCGGAGACAAGGCTTAGGTTTTTACAGCCTGGGGGAAAGTGAAAATTTCCTTCTGGAAACATTCCACAATAGCTTGACGAGTTACAAGTGAGGGCAAATAGTCACCAGTTGAAGGTCATCTTCATTCACTGTAATCATAGAGTTTAGTAATCTGCATACAAAATTACATTTAGTCTATGTCACGGTTTACAAAAACGCCACTTATGTTCAACATTTTCCATTTGCTGATAACTTCATCTATTTATGTATTGAAGAATGTTGGAGAAGTAGAGTACCATTTTGGTATTCCTTTCGTTGTGTTCATTGACTTTCTTGTCACATTTCCGATATCTCTTAATAATATAGAATTTATGAGGTGAGGTGGATAACCTGGTTCAGCCATCATATTAGACAGCATTTGTCTATTTACATTATCGAAAGCTTTCTGAGAATCCACAAAACCAAGATGGGCTTCTCTACCGAGCTCTCGTCTCTTTTCTATAACTTGTTGCAGTGTAAAACGATTATGAATAGTTAATCGTCCTTTTCTAAAACGTGATTGTTCTTCAGGTATTAACTTCTCTATGAAGTTTTTAAGTCTTGCATTCACGATTTCAGCATATAACAGGTGCTGAATCGTCATTGTTGCACGTGCTCGCGTTTCCGTACGTCTCCCCAACACATCCCACAAGTGCTCGATGAGATACAAGTCGGGGCAACAAGTAGGTCAGTCCGTTTCCAAATACCCTCTCGTTCCATGAGCTACTCCGCCAGCACTCTTCGATGCGCTCGTGCATTGTCATCCATAAAAATGAAGTCACCGCCGAATCTACCAACGAAAAGAAGACTTCGGGATGGAGTACAATATCACGATTCCGTTGATCGTTTGGCGCACAGCATTGAAAGTTCTGAAGCTCGCAACGCCCTTTTAACATATTATGCCTCTCGCTACCGTAACAATGGACCATCATCAACTATCGTGTTCAACAATGCTGGACGTATCCACATGTGACAAGAGACGCACGTAATGCACTCCGGAACATTGTCGAAAGTAATCGTTTCGTTCGTCCACATGTTAAGGTATGGGAAGGCATAAAGTTGCATGGGCGTACTAATCTCCGTATCTTCGAACACGGTACAGTCACAGTTCGACATTATAATGACATTTTAGTCCTTCCACGTGTGCATCTCTTCAGGGGTTCATTCCACTTTGACTTCATTCTCATGGTTGACAATACGCAGCTGCATGGTCGTCGCTCTCCCCTAACATCGAAGACGTGTGGAATGCGTTGGGACACGTGTTCCACCACGTTCACATACAACAACAACCACTCGAGTCCTGTAAAACGTGCAGGTGGAGCAATGGAGCGCCCTACCACAGGAAAACCCTAGCAAACTTTTAGCCACCGTAGGAGCACTTCGCAGAGCGCGGATAACCGTCCGCGGTGATCACACAATCTGTTAACCCTTTGGCTACCGACAGAACATCTGTGTCCTACTATAGGTTGTCAGAGAACTAACTGTGATATATTGCATGTTATTGCTATGTATGAATGTGTCACTGGTAAAGGGAAGCCTATTAAAAGTTAGCAGAATTCTTATAATTACAGACTGCAACTGTATCTTGTACTGTCCTTAAGTTTCACTGATAACCCTCGTCTGCATATTCTCAGATCGCATTAGTTCGCACCTGCAGACAGCAAACCCTATTAACAGATTGACAAAGAGGACTACCTTCTCGCCTTCCCGGACACAACGCGTCAACGACTTGCAACCACGAATTGACGAATGCCACGTCAGAATCCAAGCCCGTTTTGAACACCTGTAGTGTGAGTTACAATCCTGTGGAGGTACTGTGTCCGCTGATGTGTGTCTGTTTTCAGTATGTCATGTAGTTTTTGTACAGTCGTCTTCCGTAACTCATAAGGCACTTACGAATAATTCTGTACGTAAATTTTTTTTATTCCATAGTTGTAGGCTGTTACAGCAACCAGTTCAAAAGTGTTTCAGAACAAAAACAGTCTCGGTTACGAAATAATTTAATGTCAAAGACGCGTTTCACTCTTTTGGGGCATCATCAGACTATCTACAAAAAGAGGAAACGAATCAATTACATACAAAAGGAAGAAAACGGCATGGTCCTATCTCGCATGGCTACGCAGACAACGCGAACTCTACGTAATAAAAACTTAAGTAAGAGTATTTGGGTACGTGACTCATCAGTCACAAAGCCACATACAATGTAAAATAGACAGATAGGTAACCGCATAAACAATCCATCCATTATGAAACGTCTAAACCATGAAGTGGATCTAGTGAAAGGAGAGAAATAGCCACAATAACACCGAGAAAGTACAAATATTTCCACTGGTATGTTACCTTGAGCACACCAGGCAGCTCTGCCGTGGCAGTACAGGATTCGGCCACGCTTACAAAACTGCGGTAAGAGCCAAACACGGCACTGTGCCTGTACTTCTTCTTTCGTTATGAAAAAATTCTGTATGTCCTACCACCCACGTCCAACCCGCTTGGAAAACGAAACATTGGTAATTACTCTTTTCATATTGAGTTACTTGTGACGAAGATATTAACTGTAATAACCGTACATTAATGTTTTTCAAATAAAATTGATAGTCAGAAGGTTAGGTGCCACGTCCTGCCACTTGTGCCCGGGGGACGATCACGGATCGCCATGTCTTCAGTGCAATTATGGTCTTTGAATGGAAATGTCATTTCTCTACATCTATACTCCGCGAGCCACCTTACGGTGTGTGGCGGAGGGTACTTATTGTACCACTATCTGATCCCCCCTTCCCTGTTCCATTCACGAATTGTGCGTGGGAAGAACGACTGCTTGTAAGTCTCCGTATTTGCTCTAATTTCTCGGATCTTTTCGTTGTGATCATTACGCGAGATATATGTGGGCGGTAGTAATATGTTGCCCATCTCTTCCCGGAATGTGCTCTCTCGTAATTTCGATAATAAACCTCTCCGTATTGCGTAACGCCTTTCTTGAAGTGTCCGCCACTGGAGCTTGTTCAGCATCTCCGTAACGCTCTCGCGCTGACTAAATGTCCCCATGACGAATCGCGCTGCTTTTCGCAGGATCATGTCTATCTCTTCTATTAATCCAACCTGGTAAGGGTCCCATACTGATGAGCAATACTCAAGAATCGGACGAACAAGCGTTTTGTAAGCTACTTCTTTCGTCGATGAGTCACATTTTCTTAGAATTCTTCCTATGAATCTCAACCTGGCGCCTGCTTTTCCCACTATTTGTTTTATGTGATCATTCCACTTCAGATCGCTCCGGATAGTAACTCCTAAGTATTTTACGGTCGTTACCGCTTCCAATGATTTACCACCTATGGCATAATCGTACTGGAATGGATTTCTGCCCCTATGTATGCGCATTATATTACATTTATCTACGTTTAGGGAAAGCTGCCAGCTGCCGCACCATGCATTAATCCTCTGCAGGTCCTCCTGGAGTACGTACGAGTCTTCTGATGTTGCTACTTTCTTGTAGACAACCGTGTCATCTGCAAATAGCCTCACGGAGCTACCGATGTTGTCAACTAAGTCATTTATGTATATTGTAAACAATAAAGGTCCTATCACGCTTCCCTGCGGTACTCCCGAAATTACCTCTACATCTGCAGATTTTGAACCGTTAAGAATGACATGTTGTGTTCTTTCTTCTAGGAAATCCTGAATCCAATCACAAACCTGGTCCGATATTCCGTAAGCTCGTATTTTTTTCACTAAACGTAAATGCGGAACCGTATCAAATGCCTTCCTGAAGTCCAGGAATACTGCATCAATCTGCTCGCCAGTGTCTACGGCACTGTGAATTTCTTGGGCAAATAGGGCGAGCTGAGTTTCACATGATCTCTGTTTGCGGAATCCATGTTGGTTATGATGAAGGAGATTTGTATTATCTAAGAACGTCTCTTCGGATATTTCTTTCTGTACCACACTGCAAAAAGTTATTTCTGTTTGTGATCCAAGTATCATAGAATTACATTACTTGCCAGTGAGATATCTGGCGAAAGTTACTTTGGTCCTCAAGTTTTGCATGCCACTGTACTTTCCTTACCTCCGCACGCGCCCACACCGGCACCATGAAGCGTACAATCTTGCGATGGTCAGTGGTCATAATTTCTTGGCTTATTACTGCATCTCATTGCCCTCGTACGTCGTGTGGCGTCACCATACGCTTCGGTTGCCACGCGAAACATGCAAATGTAGCTTTCACTTTACAGCACCCGAGATTTGAAGATATAAGGGGGAGGGGGGGGGGTGGTTGGTTGTGTGAGGGTGGCAGGTATCTGCGGAGCTGCGCATGCGCGGCGGTGTTGGCGGGGCAGCACTTTGTAGCGCCGCGCCGCCGCCAATTATCTTTTACAGCCGCTCGTAAAGCGCATCTATTTCCGTGGCCGCCACGCCACGGCCGGAGCGCTGATGTGCGCCACATCTCAGCGACAGCCTTCGGATGCCACGCGCCGTGCGGCGCCGCCAGTAACTTAACTACCGAGCACAATCTGGCGCCAGTCACCGCCTTTGACGCCATCACCAAAATCTCTCGGTCTCAACAGGATTAGGGGCCGATAAGGGTCCAGAGGCAGCAGTGTCGCCTCGCATCTCGCTCCAGGATGCCGCCATCGCTTTCAAGTAAGAACAGACGAGGACAACTCCGCTGAAGTGATACGACAACGCTGTCAGAAATGAACACCTCTCAGCTAGAATGACTGAACACGAAACTCTGAGGCTAAAGTCCCCATCTTGGCCGTCACAATTATTAGTTAGGATGGGAAAGCAGAAAATGTCACACGGGAAGCTCGAGTTGTTTTGAATCCTCTCTCTCAAAGCTACTTAGCGCACAAAAACTGTATTAGAAACTCCCTAAAAACAGTACCTGGGATGTACATACGCAGTCCGCAGTGAAGAATGAATACAATTTTCATTCATGCCTCAGCCCGTTTGATATTCCCTCTAAACTAAAACAGCATTGAGGAGGCTCTCAAACTGTATCGGAACGACTCATTGACATCGAATGAAATGGAGGATCATTCCTAAAGCACAGGCGTGAACTGCACTTGAAGCTGGGGAGTCCATACAGTCGTGCAAAGCCACTGTACCAGATCGGCATAGTGTATCTGCTAGTGAGCCCCAGGTGTGAATCCCGGGCTTGATGCAAATTTTCATTTGTCCCTTCTGTCTGTATGTATACACCATAGGTGTTTGTGAGTTGAAAGGTCTCGGGAACCATATAGTTTAATTTAATTAAAGCACATATGCCTGGTTTGCAGACAGGATCCTTCATTTCATTCGATGCTGAGGTGCCATTCCAATACATTGGAGATACTTTTCAATACATTTTGTGTTAATGGGACTACCAAATGGGCTTAGGCATGACGCCGGCCCGGGTGGCAGAGCGGTTCTAGGTGCTACAAATGTGTGTGAAATCCTATGGTCATCACTCCCTAAGCTGACACACTACTTAACTTAAATTATCCTAGGGACAAACACACACCCATGCCCGAGGGAGGACTCGAACCTCTGACGGAATCAGCCGCACAATCCATGACGGCAGCGCCCTAGACCGCTCGGCTAATCCCGCGCGGTTAGGCATACATTCTGGAACCGCGCGACTGCTACGGTCGCAGGTTCGAATCCTGCCTCGGGCATGGATGTGTGTGATGTCCTTCGGTTAGTTAGGTTTAAGTATTTCTAACTTCTAGGGGACTGAAGACCTCAGAAGTTAAGTCCCATAGTGCTCAGAGCCAGTTGAGCCATTTTTTGAGGCATGACTGGGGCTTCGGATTGAGGAGGGAGGCGCGCCAGGGCAATCTGTCTAGTCGTGCAAAAAAAAAAAAAAAACTGAGCGAGGGTGGCGAAGTCGTTAGCGGAACTGCATCGTGACCGCGAGACCTGTGTTTGAATCCCAGCCTTAGCACAAATTTTCATTTATCGTTTCAGGCTGCCTATATCTATATAGGTGTTTCAGGCATGAAAAGATCCCTGATTCTCACTCGGAGTTCTGGAGTGGTGTACATGGAACGGAAATGGCACCAACAGTTCATGTAACCCTACAGTGCTTACATTATGACCGACACGAACTGCGAGACTGAATGGCGCCTTGTAGTGTTGCAGGCACGTGACAGGATAAAGGAAGAACACACAAGCGGGGCAGAGATGATACGTAGCTGCAGAATTTCACTGACATGAAAAAGTTTTACAAAAGACAAATTGTTGCGATTCGGGGCATGGAAAACAGTAATGCTGGTCAGCTGGTTCGAGTGCTACTGACGTCAGCATCTATGGAAGTGGCCGAAGGATGGTGAAACCGCGATTAGGTGTAAAGGCGTTGAACATCCATGCCCCATCAGAGAATGCAGACTTTGCAGACTTTACAGACCTGTAAAGCACAACAGGCAGTGATCTGCGTCAGATGTGATGTTAGAGTACAATCCTCCGTGCAGACAGGCGCAAGTGTTTTGGAGCATATGGTGGGAGCAGATTTTGCTATGAGGGACTTCCATGGGAGATGTGGTTGTAACTGAATGTGCCATAACAGCAGTTAATTATGTGAACTTTATTATGGACTACGTTCATGCTTGACGTCTTCAATTATGGCGATGGTACCTTCCAGAATCATCCTATAGTGGTTGGAGGAGCATTTTAGTGAACTCACATTGAAGTCTTCCCAAACAATTTCGTTCGATCTGAATCATATCAAACACATCTGGAAAACCTTTGCGTGCCATCTCTGTCGCCTCAAAGTAGCAGTCCGAAGTTTATGGGATCTGCGTGACCTGCATATAACCAGCTGCTGGCACATATCTCTGGAAACTCAACAGTCGAATCAATACTACACAGTCTCCCTGCTGCGTTGCGTTCAGTGCTGTAGCTATAATATTTTCCTCATCAAAGTAAGTTGCAGCAGAGAAATGGTGTGTACGTGCCAGTTAGCTTTGCTTAACCGGTGCAGTGAGATATAGTGTCTTGGAGACATTGCAAAAAGTATTATCTTGTTAGGACTTGCCAATGAACGTACAGATGTATCGAGTGCACTTACTGCGAAATGAGCCACTTAATTTGCAGTATGTGGCAGATGTAGACTAGGCCAGAGATGTATTCTGTGATTTTTGGGGACGTTTTTATACTATGTGCAATTTGGCAGTTTATGTTCAAACTGTCATGCTACCTATTTTATAATGTAATGTGCACATCTCAATTGTCAGTACGATCGATTGTTTAATGCTGCATGAAAACAGCAACGATTGCACAGCTAATTACTTTTTCTTCTCCTTTCTTCTTGTGTTGGTGAGGGGGATCTGTTATTTTCTGCAGCCTTGGCAGATTTCTTTGGCCGATGGCGACAGGAAAATTAACTTACAAGAAAACAGAATGCCATAAATTTGTTCAGCGCTGAAAGCAGCCTACAAGCATGTGAAAGACAGAGAAGTTATATCATCCCATCTCCTCTTAGCAGGTGTGTAGAGGGAGTGCCTGTGTGGCATAAAACCTGCATTCTGCGAGAGGCTAGAAGGAATCCCTTTGGCGAGATAAGATCTGAAATCCAGGAGAAGCCCTGAGAACTTGAGACTGTGGGATCGACCACTGTCACAGCCACACGATGAACTAAGTTCATTTAAATCTGACCCACAGCGATTGCGACTGTCTCACAATAATTATTTCGGCAGAAGGCGAATTTTCTTAGACATGTCTACGTCCTAGCCTTTTGGTTGGCTGGAGCTGGGAATCATGTAATAGGAGAGATTTCCTACTTTCCTCCCTGCACAAAACCATTATTCGTTATCCATGACAAAATCAGTGAGAGTAGGAATTTCTCAAACTTGTTTTTATAATCATATTGGTTGTAGCTCACAAGATCTGATGCACTTGGCTGGCGAGACTCTTACGTTGGGACAACCGGCTATGTATCGGAAAGTAGTATCACTACACAGTTTCCTTAGGGGTGCTGTCGTGTGTGCTCTTCACATTAGGCAGACACAAAGATAGGAGCAGAATACATCTGCAGATATCACTGCCATTGTCTTCCACATACACACACACACTCACATACCCGTCTTTAGGAGTGGTAAACGTAAGCTGGTAGTTCAGTCAGTCTTGGGGGATACGATGATGATGGTTTGAGGGGCGCTGAACTGCGCGCTTATCAGCGCCCGTACAAATTTCCAACCTTTGTTCAGTCCAATTTCGCCACTTTCATGAATGAAGATGAAACGATGAGGACAACACAAGCATCTAGTCATCTCGAGGCTGGTGAAAATCCCTGACCCTACCGGCAATCGAACCCGGGCCCCGTGCTCGAGAAGCGAGAATGCGACCGTGAGACCACGAGCTGCGGACTGGGGGATTCGCGGGGAGGTAATTTCCACCAGAGCTAAATTGCACAGTTTTAACTTTTCAGTTCCTACCATCATGAGTTTGGTGAATCTAAAACTGTTCATACTTGCCTTTCTGGGGCTCTTTCTGTGAATTATTAACCATATTTCAGTCATTGGCCGTGTCTGCGATATAGTTAAGTGTTATGCTCTTATGTGTCCCAAGCGTATAGATCATAATTTTATTACAATTCTTTTTCACTTATTAATTACTTTTATGTTTGATTCAGTGGGTATTACGATCATAAATCAAATCGTTATAGTGACAGCTGGTTTTCTTTTGTAATTAGATCACCCTCTTCATTAACAAATCCATGCTAGGTGTGGCACCCATACTTCAATGATTTTCCATGACGTGCATTAGCTGTGGGGTGCAGGGGGTGTGGGGTGGGAGGTGGAAGGGTGGGAGACTTTGTGCCCACCAAAAAAATTGGATAATTGAACAAATTCGTTGTTGTTGACTTACAATAACAGCAATCCTTTTAAAGACATAATGATGGCTAAGTGAGGTCAAGAACGTGAAAATATCTTTTAGGCCACCTTTAGGAATATCAATACATTTTCAGTAACGTATACTGCGAATGGCGGTGGGGAGTATCTCATGCCCATGATAAAAAACTATAAAAACGTAAATTTCGTAAACTGTTGATCACTTTTACTCGCAACATATATTTCAAAGAAATATTGATGTGCAAGTAATCTCCTGAACTTGAAAATATAGAATATGTCATTCATTGGGGAAGTGATGTCTACTCCTAAGAATTAAATATTTGGGTTGGACGTAACTGAAAAATTTGAAACATTTATGAAAACTTTTTTTTTTCAAAATTTTAAAATATAAGGTAACTGACTGGATTGTTTTCAAAAGATGGGCATCAAGTACCCCATCCCCTCCCCTTGCTAGTGCGAGGGTTAATTGAGTCACCTCTCGTAATTTTCATGCAATAAGACGTTATCTTTACACCACATTGTTTCTCTTAAATTTGTATTACCTTATGGGGAGCTGCAGGTCACTAGGTATTTGTAGCATCCTAGGTGTATACTAGACAGCCCAACTGACACTTCGCTTGTGACACGGCACTCCCCTTTAGGCTACAGCCAAAATTAATGGAGAGGTTTGATTAAATATTCTCGCGACCAATTGTTGCTCTTTTGATCTACATCTTATGCTGTAACTTTTGTGGCGGTGTTCGTAGCGACAAACAATTCGCTGTAGAAACGGCTTACGAAGTCACTGCCACACTTTTAATACCGGGCCGACCGGTCCGCTGGAACAGTGAACAGAAAGATGAAAACCCAAACACTCTGATCAAATAAAAGTCGGTACTTATCTTTATTAACGAAGATACAGCAACACAGTAGTGAACTCCGTGTCTACAGAAATCTGTCTAGTTCGAGTCGGAGCGGATAGGTCAGCGTCGGCTGACTGCAAACAACAACTCTGCTGCGATGAACACACAACTGACTAGCAAGTACACAATTCGGTGGCGAGTATACAACTGAGCGGCGAATCCAGAACTGTGCTAGCGCTCGCGACTCCAGCGCTTAAGAAGCCAGAAGCAAGCGGTGGCGCGCGCAGACTTGCGGCGATTTCCTGTCTCGCTGGCGCTGCTTATGCGGACGGCGTCCGGACTTTTATGCTGCCAACCTTTTGGCAGCGGGCTCGGGTGGCATTACTGGCTAGGACATAACAGTAACCATCCAGTTACGTACTTTTTTTCATTCGACAGTAAAATATCAAATGTAAGGTCGGATAATGAATATGAGACTGTTGCTGAGTGATGGGAAAAGGGCAACTGGTGGAAACAATCCTTTTAAAAATCATGTTATTAATAATTCCGAAAACATTTGTTTCACGTAAATAGCGAAGAAAATTCTACCTGACACCTGGTTTCAGGGGAATGCAGTACCTGGGAAACTGATATGAATCCTGTGGAGGCGAGGGGCAGTGGTCTGAGAGACACAGCACCCACGACCCACCTCGGAACAGGAAAATAATGAGATTGTATTAGCCGGCCGTTGCACTATATTCATTGTGGACTGGCCAATTTATGATATTGCGCTAGCGCGACGAGGTGCATGACTATGCTTCACTGAGAGAAAATGTTATAGGTTTAGTTAAGTGAAAAGCAATTTAATGTAGAGAATGAAAGCATTGGAAAGTGTGGCTACTTATTTCGAGTAGTATTGCATAGTCCCCAGCTTTTAAATCACTGTGTTAAGTCAAAAATTTATTCTTCGATTTGACATTTTCTGTTCAGTTATTTGTTAGCGGTGTTCGTAGCGGCGGAACATATTTTAACGCAGCCAGACGCTAAATCTAGGCACCAGTTGTGATGTCAATACTGTGTAAGGCGTGTATATTTCTATTGACTATTGTCAAACCACATTTTTTAAGGATGTTTGTATTTTATTAACAGGATTAAATAGGAATAATTAATATTTGTCATATCGGAAATAACTGTGGTAGCAGGGAACGTCTGCACCTAAGTATTGTTGGCAAGAGAGACCGCAAATTCATATAATTTTAAAAAGGGCGGGAGAGACCGCGTACGGATACATTTTAAGAAAAGAGCGGGGAAGACCGCGCATTGATACATTTTGTAATGGTAGCAGGGATTGTCTGCACCAGAAAGCATTGTTGGCAGGAGAGACAGCACTTTAGCGTTCCTAGAAAGTCAGTAGTAAGCGAGAAGTGAAGCGAGTCGGTAGCAGGTCTGAAGCGAGAGGTTGAGAGGAGCAGTGTGCCTGCCAGCCACCAGCTATAATTTACAAGAGATTACAAACGGATGTACAGAGACATCAGCTAACTATTATCATAAGAGGAACTAATATTATTGAATTATTTTCTTTGCGAAACTCAAGACTACTGAAGGTATGTTTGTGCAATTCTAATTGTAAGATTATTGTAAAAAGTAAGTCCCATTTGAACGTTTGTAAAATCATTTCATTACCAGCAGTAAATATTTTAAGAAACGCTTTCAGAATATAATTAATTTTTGCCAGCAATGTTGCATTACTGACTGTAATCCACCCCAAAAACCATCAACGTAAAACTTTGCAATAATTTTATTGTTGTCAAGAAAAAGTGTAACTATGAATTACGTAACTTCAGTCAAATTAATTGAAGCCACTTATTATGACAGCCCACCAGCAGCTAATTGAGTATAGTAAACCAGAGTAAGTATATTCATGTCGCAGTGCGATGCAGCAGTCAGATGGCGATCCAGTAACAGTTTTGGGTTATTGCAGATAACGGCTGAGGGCCACGACGACGACACATTCTATGTTTCGTCGAAAGAATCAGAAAATCACTTTTAATAAGCAGCAATTAAATTTGTATGCGAAGATTGAGAAAGAGAATAAATTTCAAAGAGAAGATTTCATTTATTATTATTATTATTATTATTAGTCGTAAAGCTCCCAACATGGAAGACGCTAAGTAAAGATGGTTCACTTCTGGGGCTTCTTATTCTTCTTGTTTGCCCACCAGGTCTTCATTCTTTGCGAGAATTCAGCTTTTCTTTCTTCGCTCCATTTTGTTCCAGTTCTCGGCGCTTTTGTCTCTGGTTTGACCTCCCATTTGTCAACTTTAAGTTTGAAATTGTTTCTTTTGTTCATGTCTTCAGTAGTAATGTTGGCTAATTCCAGATCTTTCTTTACGTTTTTGATCCATTCTCCTCCATTAACAAGGAATGCTACGTATCTTACTATTTTTTTTGTAAGTCTGTGATCGGGAAGTCTCATTATGTGGCCATAGAATTTTAGACGCCTCTTCCTCATGTCTATCTCGATGTTAGAATATTCTTCAATTTTAGAATTTTTCTGTAATCTATACCCCTCTTTGGTCCATCTTGGTCCCAGAATTTTCCTAATGATTTTCCTTTCCTCTTTCTTCAGGTTTTCCATATCTGTTTTCCTTTTAAGTGTCAAGGTTTCGCTGGCATATAGCATTATTGGTTTAATTACCGACTTATAATGTTTAATTTTTGTATTTATAGATAGACATTTTTTATTGTAAATGTTTTGGACCAGCCCTAGACCCCTACGAGCTTTTAATATTCTTTCTTGTTGTGAGTATTTTTCAGAAATTATCTCTCCTAAATATTTAAAGTATGGTACCCTCTTAATTTCTCCATATTTGGTTTGTAACTTAGAAATTTCTAGATTTGTTGTTGTAAACACCGTTTTCTCAAAAGATATTTGTAGGCCAACTTTTCCTGCACACTCTTTTAAGGTTTCTATCTGTTTGACTGCCATTTCACTAGAATCTGCCATTATTGCAAGATCGTCTGCGTAGGCTAAGTAGGGGATTTGTAGGTCATCTTTTTTGGTTCCCAGTCATATTGGTTTCCAGTACTTTTCTTTTTTGAGTTCTTTTTCCCATTCCAAATTATTATTAAGCAAGAGATAGAAATCCTAAGGAAAAGTTTCATAGGTTATTGTAGAAGGGAAGGCTGCATAACAAAAGAGATATAGAGGAGACGGTTGTTGCGTAACAAAAGAGATATAGAGGAGACAGGAAGGTTTCAACCGGCAACATATTTTTTCCAAGGGATTTCTTTATTTAGGCTCCTTCTTGAGGTGGTTGACCTGAGAAAAATTATGAAACGAACATAAGTTTATGCGGAACGGTAGTGCTCAGGACTGGAGGCAAATCTTAACATTCTTTTTATAAATTCAAGCTTCGTTTCAAAGCCTGCGAATCTGTGGCTATTCCATGGACACTCCCGACTTTCAGTGCGACAGCAGCTTTGTTCACAGAGCTGCACAAGTTCGTTGCTGATTTCAGGAACACTCAAGCACTCTATCGCATCTGTTTTGGCCGGCTAATCCACCTGATCACAGTCCCACAGAAAATGTCTGGGACTGGAATGAGATTTTCACACTGCAGCGGAGTGAGCGCTGATATGAAACTTCCTGGCAGATTAAAACTGCGTGCCGGACCGAGACTCGAACTCGGGACCTTTGCCTTTCGCGGGCAAGTGCTCTACCAACTGAGCTACCCAAGCACGACTCACGCCCCCTCCTCACAGCTTTACTTCCGCCAGTACTTCGTCTCCTACCTTCCAAATTTTACAGAAGCTCTCCTGCGAACCTTGCAGAATTAGCACTCGTGAAAGAAAGGATATTGAGGAGACATGGATCAGCCACAGCCTGGTGGATGTTTCCAGAATGAGAGGAGGATGAAACGTAGCAGTCAGTATAACAGGAGTTTATTAGTTTTATAAGATGTAATTATCAATGAGTGGCTTCAGTTGTGTACGGCACACCTGAAGGCGTTTGAGTAATCTCTTGCTCGGAGAATGAAGGCCGTTTTGAAGACAGCGACAGATATTGCACGGTTGTTAGCGCCATGTCTCCTTTGGGTAAGTAATTTTCCGCCCGTAGTGTTTATTATGACTGACTACAAGTAATTAGAAACCACGTATGGTCCAGATAGTGTCGACACACTTTGGTGTATCAACAACAGTTTATTTGTAAGGTAAACATATTGTGGTGGGGCCGATGTGTATAGTTGAAAATGAGGAGCACAATTCGTACGCAGCGTTCGCGGTGTAGAAGCTTTTATTGTTCAGAGATGACAGGTTCCGACATTCTCATGCTGCTGTCATCTGATCAGGTGACGACGTCATAAGACTGTTGAACCGGGTCACCTCGGAACAACAAAACTGTCTACACTGTGACTGCGGCATACGAAGTGTGTTCTTCACTTCCAGTTTAATAGTAGTTGCTACAAATTCTTTTAAAAGATGCCCCTTTCAGTCTGTAACAAAGAGGTTTTCACGTGCACGAAGGAATTAAAACAAACCGACAAGAAGCAGTCCTGTACAGAGGTGAAATCAGCTCCCACACGCGACTACTTGGTGTGTCACTCATGTATGCACTTCCTCTATGCGTCCGGTCCCGACCATGTACTCAGCGGTGCCCCCACACGGTCTGGGATTAATGCCGGAGGCGTGACCACACACACGCTGCTAGTGGCAGGCATCAGTTCTCGACATGCCCGTTACAGCCGCCTCGCCGTGTATCGCGTTAGTGTCTATGTCAGGCTGCTGACAGCGACTGCTTTAGACTAAAAACAGTTACTTTACATTTTGTATCGTATCCGAATCGTAGATTGATGGTTTAACTTGAAATAAGTGTACCACAGATTCAGTTTTCATGACCAGTCACATCCATTAAATATCTGGGAATATACGGCCAGTAAGACTAATGCTAGGAGAGCCTATCACGGACATCGAGATTTTCTATATAGTTAACCTTGTTTCTGTGGGATTATGACCGTGAGCATATTGGACCTGTAAGGCCGTCTAAGAACAGTTCTTGACTAAACGTGGTAATATTGTCTTACAACTACGGGAACAAATGTGAACTTTAAATCTCAAACACAGAAATAATTACGACAACTCCAAGGTTGAAACAGATATTGCTAATGATGTAATCTATAATACTCGTATAACAGAAATCATAGTTATCAAAATTCTCAATAAGTTCCAGACCGATTTACTTTTAAGTTTTAGATGATAACTTACTAAAATTTCGGGCGCACGAAGGCTAGACATTTTGTACACATACACTGAAGAGCCATAGAAACTGGTACACCTGTCTAATACGTGCAGGGCCCCCGCGATCTTGCAGAAGTGCACATCACGACGTGGCATGGACTCGACTAACGTCTCCAGTAGTGTTGCGTGGAATTAACACCATGAATCCTGCAGGGCCGTCCATAAATCCGTGAAAGTACGAGAGGGTGGAGATCTTTCCGGGTCAACACGTTGCAAGCCATCCCAGATATGCTACATAACGTTAATGTCTAGGGAGTTTGGTGTCAAGCGCAAGAATGTTCCTGCACCTACCGATTAGCAATTATGGACGGGTGCGGAATCGGACTGTCCTGATGGAATTGCCCAAGTCCGTCGCAATGCACAATTGGCATGAATGGATGCAGGCGATCAGACGGGATCCTTACGTACGTGTCACCTGCCAGAGTCGTATCTAGACGTATCAAGCGTCCCATATCACTCCAACTGCACACTCCCCACACCATTACAGAGCCTCCACCAGCTTGAACAGTCCCCTGCTTACGTGCAGGGTCCATGGATTCATGAGGTTGTATCCATACCCGTACACGTACATCAGAATCAACAGTCCAATGTCGACGTTGAGGGCCCAGGCGAGTCTTAAAGTATTGCGTGTTGCAGTCAGCAAGGGTACGCGAGTTGCCCTTCGGCTCTGAAAGTCCATATCGATTATGTTTCGTTGAATGGTTCGCATGCTGACACTTGATGACCCAGCATTGCAATCTGCAGCAATTTCCGGAAGGGTTTCACTTCTGTCATGTTCGACGATTGTCTTCGGTCTTCGTTGGTCCGGTTCTTGCAGGATCTCTCTCCGGCCGCAGCGTTGTCGGAGATTTGTTGTTTTACGGTACCCTCGTGAAATGGTCCTACGGGAAAATCCCCACCTCATCGCTACCTCGGAGATGCTGTGTCCCATCGCTCGTACGCCGACTAAAACACCACTTTGAAACTCACTCAGACTTTGATAACCTACTATTGCAGCAGCAGTAACCGATCTAACAACTACGCTAGACACTTGTTGCTTTATGTAGGCGCTGCCGACCGCATCGCCATAGTCTGTCTGTTTACATATCTCTGTATTTGAATATGCATTCTATACCAGTTTCTCTGATGCTTCAGTGTGTATTGTATATAAATGTATTTGTGATGTATGGAGAGGAACCGCTGTTAGCAAAAGTTTCTAAAAGTTCTTTACCTCCTTTTTTTTAAATTTTTACGCGATACTCTAGTAAAATTAGGACGGCCATAAATCGTATATTTTTAAAGGCGAACGTTGTTGGGGAAAACCTCAGAAAGATCTTAATCGATTAACTTCATATTTTGCGTTGCAGCGGTACCCTAATAAACATTCAGACAGACACAGACTACATATATTTTAAAAAACACTGTACAGGTATGCTGTTAAGAGTGACTGGGAAAAAACTACGATGTGCTGTGCTGTGAAGGTGTGTGGCACACTCTCCTTTCTCCTATTTAATTTTAACTGCGATATCAGGCCATTAAAAATTTGACAAATTGTTTCTCTTACACATATATTCTTTCTCCTCGTACATAATTTTAACTGAAATTTCCATGAACGATAATGCGTTGTTTCATTTTACTCCTAGTAGTCGGCTTGAAAAGAAAACAGTATTTACGCTTTATCGGCTTACGGTTAGAATACTACTCCAGAATCTGAATCGTCCGAAACTTTGTGATCGTACCCCTTTGCAGATTAAAACTATGCAAAATACTGTCTTCGAAGCTGTAATATACACAAAGAGTCAGCAGCTGGAGAGGTATCTGGCACACCCCGTATACTAATGATCCTAGCCGACTTAGCCATTCATTTTAAGCGATTGCAGTTTCCAATTAAGGTTTCGTTTGCAGTAACAATAAACATGGCTCAATGTCAGAGAGGGGGGGGGGGGGGCGGAAACAAGGTGGACAGAGAGGGAGAAGGAAAAGAACACAGTAGGGGGGGGGGGGGGAGGCGGAGGAGGTGATGGACAAACAGAGGGGGCAGGGGACGATGATTAGGACGTACATCGAATTGCCATACATAACTAGTAATTGCGAAGCACTGCCGGGTTCGCTAGTAGTATACACAACGGAATCGCATAATAACAATATGGCATAATAACAAGCACTTATTCATGCAGACCATGTTACAAATGAGGCATTAAACAACATTAGTAATAATATAAATGCTACCTTGCAACTAACATAACTCTAGTATTTGACTGCAAACACTTTTGATGTATTATGACAGATTTTTGTGAGTGTTAAAAATAGGAACTGTGTCGAACTTAACTTTGCATATCAAATAGTGACTACAATGGTTTTATGATGACAGGTTGTAGAAAAAATGATTAAGAAAAAGGGAACTCCGTTAAACCGAATTACCGTCAAAAAGAATGCGCAGAAGGCACACTGAGAAGCTGCACTTTACAAAACATTCTTGAAAGTAGCTGCGTAACTGCATTTCCGCAGTGGACGTCGTGAATTTAGTGGCACATTGCCATTTTGTCACTTTCTCCCTCAGTCTCTCCACGGCAGTTTTATGTTAAATATTTCTCACTAATAGGTATCTTCTGATTATGTATCATCAGACATCCATAACATATCTATTGAGCCTTGTGCTTTCCTCCAAATACCATCAAGTACAGCCGTATTACACGCATACCGCCCAGTACACGGTCAGCCGCAGATTACTGCTTTTCTATTCTTTTAAAACAGATAACTTCATTGGCTTAGCCAGCACAGTTCTTTAACATCTTAGCAAAATGTTTACATATATTGTTCATTTTATTATGCACACATTACTTTTTGTATATTGTTGGAGTTTTCAAGAAAATGTATCAGGGAAGTAATAAAAAAGAAAGTTAAAATTTTGTACAGACAAAAATATAAAAACATTTACACAACTATTTCCGCACTGCATTAACATATGTTGCTTTTATGTCTTGAATTTTTGTGTCTTACATGAATGTTAATATCTTGAATTTACTGTTTCATTACAAAAAGCAGGTGCCAGGATAACATTTACTGCAAGGATCCTTGGAAACGAGGTAGTTTAAGGAAATCTCAGTATTCGACCCTTGCCAGGCTGGACTGATAGAGGAAACACAGAAGGTTCAAAGAAAAGGAAGTGCGTTAGGTAACAGGTTCGTCTAGTTAACGTGAAAGTTTAAAGGTGATGGTCATCTAATTCCAGTAACAAATTATACAGGAACAGCTTTGTTTATCGCCGAATGGTTGACTGTTAAGTTCCAAGAACATGCTTTCCTAGGCTACCGAACAAATACATCAGCCCCGCCTACATAAATGTCACTAAAGGGTCAACGAAAGTATATTTGGAGATGTAACTGAAGACGCACGTAGACTTAACGACGATCGTTCTCCTCTCGCACAGTTCATGAAAGAAACAGCAAATGGGTAGGGGGGAAAATGACAGTGGTATGCAATGTACGCGTTGCGTTCAATAAGTAACGCAACAAGTTTTTCTGAAAGCAGATTGGTTTTATTCAGCCTTCCATACACCATATTACTCCCCACTCTTTTGGCAACAAAACACTACTTTTCGCATGATCATCATTCAATGCGACAGCCTTACGCCACCTTACGGAGAGGGTCTGTGTTCCCACACGGTACCACTCTACTGGTCGACGTCTGAGCCAGTGTCTTACTGCGTCAGTAACCTCCCCACCATCAGCCACATAAAGCGCAGGCAATTCCTCATAGGGGGTCCTTCGTTATCTTTATTCTCTTGTGTTAAGCTCTGTGATACCCAGCAGGCACACACCTTTCATTACACCAACTGGCGGACGAGTGTGGAATCACTACCAACAGAGAAGTCCAGTTTTGCAGCGGAATGTTCGATTGTGATCCGTCGATCACCTCGAATGAGAGTGTCCTCGCATTTCAACATTTCAGGAGTCACACCTGTGTGCGACCGGCCGCCACGATGGAGGTCGGACAGGTTTCCGCGACTTTGTTGCTATGATGACAGACGCCTCGTCCAACGACTCACTGTGGTGTGCGTACTGTAAGACCTTCGGTACACACACCAACAGATTATTTGACTTGTCGCTCTAACGAAGTAGGCGAGTGTCAGCAATATGTCTCGTGGTCTTATCGTGGCGTGTTTATCTTCTGCCGTTAGGTCAGACGATAGAAATGCCACTTGCACGCTTAGAGTAGGAGATTGACGGTGACCAACTTTAAACAGAAGTTGATTAATTTTCACACAAATTTATTAAAATAATAACCAGCATAAACATTACTGAACTTAGTTCTGGATGCTATTTACAATTGACAATCTGAAATTCCGTTGGTCTTGGTACGTTAATCTTATTCTCACATATCTGTGATACTTGACAAAGTGTCTATACATTTATCTTCATGGCTATGTACAGGAATATGATAATCTTATTAGGCGCAGACTGAAACTTGACTATAGACTGGTGCACACTAATGCAGACTGGTACAGACTAATGCAGACAAATGCAGACTGGTACAGACTGACTAATCGGAGGTGTGTACACTCGTTATAATACCTTGGGCGTTCAGGTATCACTGCGCGAGTGCGATCCGCGAGGAGAAAAGGTTCTATATTAGCAGCACTCTCATTGGCTGCGTTACATATTAATACGCGGATCGACGGAAGCAGAATTTGGTCCGTCTCTAAGACAGCGCCATCTCGTAGTGCAGAAACAGACGAATGCTGCGCCTGCGCTGTTGTGCTTAGCGGGGTGCGCTCTAGTGGGAAATTTGTGTACGCGCTGACTACGCGGAACTGTGTTCACAACACTCACCATGCTTTTGTTCACTGCCAGATCTCCGTAGACATTTTGCAAACATCTATCCATATCTATGATGCTCTGGTTTTCCACCAAAACGAACTCAACGACAGGTATCTGCATGTAACGCACTTCTGCTACAGACGCCATTTTGAAAGCTACTTACAGCGCCGCCACCTCCTGGAGCTCATTGAGACTGTAGGGGCTGAAGCGGAAACATCCCGCAATTTCACACAGCAAGCTCCGCATTTTTTCAACCCACATTGTATGAGGAAAAAATGTGTTGATAACTTATTGAACGGCATTTGTACCCTCTGCCACACACCGTAATGTGCTTGTGGATTGCAGATACTGATGTGGCTGTTGATGGTCGGTAAACAATATTTATTTAAGATGGCAAACAAAGGCGTATTGACTTAGTATAGTACAGCATCTGAAAGAATTTCAGCAAATTATTGGGTTGCTATACCATGTCGCTGAAATAATGCGAAAAGTGGATTTAAAAGAAATTACGACATATGATAATGGAGCTATGGCCCACATGGCGCGGCAAAATTCAATTTTCTCCTGTCTCTCCCTGTTCCCCCATCCCCTCCTTCAAAAGCCCTCGCAGTGTGGTTAAAGGAAACCTTTTAATATGGTAAATACATGGTGGCTTGGTCCGGATCACGCAGACCTGGCCAGGTAACCAGATGTGGCCCCACCCACGTTCTGAGCGGTCGATTCGCCGCTAAGCTAATTACTAATTTGTATTCAATGCTACTTTGTTGCTACATTAACGCAAAATTAATGTCCCACTAAATTTTGTAATTCTATCGCTGGATTAAGTAGTCAGCTCAACCTCAAATCCAGCTGGCAGCGACAAAGCAACGCTCGCATCACAGCGCCGGTCTCTGCAGCAAGCAACAGGTAGGAAGTGCAGCCTTGTGGACGTAGGTCAGTACGAAAGACAGTAAGTCAGCGAGGCGCACGAGGAAGTCGACAGCTGTGATCAAATGGTCGTAGCCTACCATACATTATGAAAATGAAGTGTAGTAGTAGCTTTGGTCAGTAAATTTCGTAAACGCATTACTGGTATATTGGGTTTTTCGCATACCTATCCGACGTCAGTTAACTTCGATAGCTATGTCTGCATAAGTGATCAGTAACTTACTACAGTCTCCTAGAAACCTGAAGCAGTGAACTGTTAAGAAACTGAGTGACTATACAGAATGGGCCATATAACCGACGGAACATCTACATATTAATCCTCTCGTCTCTCACTTAAAACTAAACGGTATTTATAGCAAAATTAAAATTGTCAGTATTTAATTCAGGTTTAAATGATAATTGATTGAAACCCTCAGCTGCCGTCAGGTGTTGTTGATATACCTCGATGGGGACAGCTGAAAATGTGTGCCCCAAACGGGACTCGAACCCGGGTTAGTAATGGGAGACAAAGGAATGTTGTGGTACAAATAAAGAAAAATCAGATTTATCATAAAGCGCTAGAAACAACAATTTTCTCAAAAAGGGTAAAAAAACCATGTCAGATACCTCTTCAGTACTTCGTCGATTTTGTATAAATCATGTTTCTGTTATTCATTAACAACTATAGCACTTATCAGTAACAACAGGAAACTCTTGTCTTTCATCATAAAGAAGAACATTCTGTTGAGTATAAGAAACAACAATTACAATACTAATCACATTTATGTTTGTGCATGTAAACTATACTTGCACCAAACGTAATTCCATTGCTCACATTAAAGCGCTGAAGCTACGGGATCAACTAATTTTTAGTAGTTACAAAATGCAGTTTTAGTTTTGTAAAAATACAAAATACACAATGGACTAACAGTGTTTAGTGTCAGTCTATTATGTATGTGCAGTTCTATTCGTAGCAATGTGCAAAACAGATAAACAAACAAAAATCAAAGAGAAGACTTCGTCTCCTAGCTTCCTACTCACACATTCATTTTCTTCCCAACCAATGCTACAGCCCGCAGCTCGTGGTCTCGCTGTAGCGTTCTCGGTTTCCGAGCACGGGGTCCCGGGTTCGATTCCTGGCAGGGTCAGGGATTTTCACCTGCCTCGAAATGACTGGGTGTTGTAGTGTCGTCTTCATCATCATCATTGATCCCCATTACGGTCGGAGGAATGCAATGGCAAACCACCTCCCCACCTCCGCTATGACCATGCCTAGTGTAGCGGTGCGGGTCTTCCGCATCGTCCCTTACGCTCTGCCAAGGAGTATGGGACTTTATCGTCATCATCACCAATGTAACATACCAATATTACCGGTAGCCCTATCTTTTACTACGTTATTCTTGTAACGATTGAACAATAGTTTACGTAGTACGCAACTGTTATTGCTAAGACAGCGACTCTGATTCGCACCACACCAATACGATTTAGGATGCTGCGTTCCAGACTTCTCAGTAAAATTTCAATTCTGTAGTGATATTCGACTCAGAAATTTAGAACAGTCAGTGTGAAAAATTATGTTTGAGAAAACAAGAGTGTTTAATGTCAAATTTCCGCTTTCTTTTTCATTAGCTTTCTCGTTTAAACCTTTTTCTACACAGAAGCGAACACAAGAGAGCAGGCAACAACGAACGAGCATACTCTCTGATGTAAACAGAACACGCGTATCAGTACACGGTGTTCGGTTCGCAGTCGGTTGTGTTCTGGCACAAGATGAAGAACGCAAGAGAAAAGAAGGCGGTGAGACGACGTCAGCCAATGGTGCGCTGATTAGGACTACTCCACGACAGGAGCGGCCTCTAACCGAAGAGAATGTAAGCGCCGCTCCTGCCAGCCTCGGCCGCCCAGTAGTCGGACAGTGTTAACACAGTTGTACAGCGGCACTCGCAGAACAGTTATTAGTAATCCATATCCATTTCTTCTTTGGACGGTTTCTACAGCGAAGAACATTTCTGTTTACATGTCGCCCAGCGCTTGCGGCACTTGTTGTAAATTCAGAGTTGAGTAACGTCAATATCCTTATTTGTAATAAAAACTATTAATGTGATTTGCTCGGATTGTTGTATAGCATTCAGAGAACGCAGCACCCTTTAGGCAGCCTATACGTGACGAGTGGGCAGAACCCCACAGGTCGTGTTTGCTCGTGTTCCCCACAATGTCAGCCTTCTAGCGAATTATCAAAAGAAGCTGGCGTCCTCTGCACTTGGGCGCTAGTAGTACGGAAAATTTCATACGCTGTCTTGTCTACTGTTGGTGTAGTTTTTATTTATTTAAATATTTTTGGCTCTGGGCAACAAAGACCATACAGTGAATAGTTGTTACAAAAGCGTCGTATTAACACAACTGCACTTTCCACAGCAGAACAATAAAATAAATTCTCAACGTCGAATAAAATCAAAAAGAAGCGAACACTGTACAACAAGTAGTTACAACAGGTCCAAATTAACAGTTGCGTAATTGTGAGAACATAAAAACAGTAACAGTGTGAATACAAATATAAGTTCACTACATAAATTAAAAAACACAAAATTATGACCCAGTGTTCAAATCGGGGTGGGAGCATAGCAGAGATCCACAGCAACTTATAACTGAATATTGGTGTTGTGTACATAGTTCCGCGTAGTCAGCACGTACACAAATTTCCCATTAGAGCGCGCCCCACTACGCACAACAGTGCATGCGCTGCGCTCGTCCATCTCCGCACTACCAGATGGCGCTGCCTTAGAGATGGACCAAATTCTGCTTCCGCCGATCCGCGTATTAATATGTGACGCAGCCAATGAGATTGCTGCTAACGTAGAACCTTTTCTCCTCGCGGATCACACTCGCGCAGTGATATCTGAACGTGCAAGGTATTATAACGAGTGTGCAGACCTCCGATCAGTCAGTCTGCATTTGTCTGCACCAGTCTGTACCAGTCTGCATTAGTCTGTACCAGTCTGTAGGTGTTCTACATTTGTCTGTACCAGTCCATAGTCAAGTTTCAGTCTGCGCCTAATAAGATTACCATATTCCTGTATATAGCCATGAAGATAAATGAATAGACACTTTGTCAAGTATCAGAGATATGTGAGAATGAGATTAACGTACCAAGACCAAAGGAACAAGTTCTGTTTAAAGTTGGTCACCGTCAATCTGCTACTCTAAGCGTGCAAGTGACATTTCTATCGTCTGACCTAACGGCAGAAGATAAACACGCCACGATAAGACCACGATACATATTGCTGACACTCGCCTACTTCGTTAGAGCGCCAAGTCAAATAATCTGTTGGTGTGTGTACCGAAGGTCTTACAGTACGCACACCACAGTTGGATAACGGCGTCATTTACAAAAGTAACTTCTCAATGCAAACGAAAAACACAAAGAGACGTCCCCGATCTCGAACCGGGCTGGTTTCGTGGGAGGACAAGATCAACACAATTTGTAGGTCAAAGCTGGACACTGCCGTCTTATAAACTGTTCTTGAGCAAATCAATCCCACCTGAGCGACCGAGTACTCGCCAATATAACGTTGTTCGAAACCACCACTGTCGTTGGCCACGTTGGCCACAAGCCATTATTTTCAACCGGTATAGGGGGACCGGATAACATCAGTGTTCCAGCCGCATGAGTATGAGAGACCTCACATCACGACTACTAATTTTCACCGATGTGAGCCCCGACCGAGATCAGACGCTCGGTTATATGGGCGCCGGGTGGCCGCACTTATACTGCACTTTCGTAATGCTTAGCGAGTCGGTCAAGAGTTTCGTTATGCAGAATGCCTTGATGCCCTTTAATCCAAAGCAAGCGGTAGTCAGCGCCAAATGCCCTCACGTCTGATATGGCCTCCAAAATACACCTATTAGTTCGTTTATGAAACGACGGCTGTTGTAGTTTCTGCAACACGCTTTGGGAGTCCGCGAAAATCTGCGTCTCATAATGATTGTTTACGTTGATGAAATAAGCTTCATGAGTGATGAACTGGTCCGAAGAGAAGGCAGCGTTGCTCATAGACATCACACGTGCATCCGGAATCCAGAAGGAAGGTGGAAAATTACCGAAGCGCACAAAGGTCCAGCAGAGGACGTGTGAAAGATAGCAAATACACCAGATGTTTGCATCAAAATGGAATGAATAAAGACAAGCTTTGTATTTCTCTTTATTAAAAAGGGAAAGCACAATAAATTTCCTTGGAACCAAACAAATGTAAAAATGTATCTACATTCTGATTAAAATAAAAAAAAAATGTAGGAAAGACCTGATCATTCTGATTGATCACATTCATGCTATCTGTAATTACGTGCCTGATGAATCACTGTAACGTCAGAAATTTTTGATGACAAACAGAAATGCTCTACCTGAGATCACGAAACCTGCCCTCGAACAAAATCCATAGCAGATCATATCAAGCAGCCTATACGGGCGATTCTTTCTGTTGGACGTTCTCGGGCTGCTACAGTCAAGAAGGTTGCAGGGCGTTCTCAGGACGAGGGGAGAGACAGCAACAATCGGTATTTAGTTGTAAATTGTCGTAGCTGTGTTGGGAAACAAGCAGAGCTGCAAGTTCTAACAGAAAGCACTGGAACTCAAATCGTTATAGCTGCGGAAAGCTGGACAAAGCCGGAGATAAGTTCAGCCGATATTTTTGCAAAGGGCCTAGCCGCATTCAGAAAGGAAAAATTAAATAAAGCTCGTAGTGGAGTGTTTATTGCTGTCAGAAGTCTTTTAAATTGTAGTGAAAATGAAGTAGAAAATTCCCGTGAGTTAGTATGAGTACGTGTTATACTTGACAATTGGAATAAATTAATAACTGGTTACTTTTACCGACACCCATAGCGGCAGATGAAACAGCTGCTTAGCAGTTCAACGAAAACTTGAGTCTTATTTCAAATAGATACCCCATTTATACTTTATAGCTGGTGGTGACTTCAATTTTAAACTCGATATAATGGTAAAAATACATGTTCAAAGTCTGTGGTAAGCATAAAACGTCGTCCGATATCCTCTTGCACGCTTTCTCGGAAAACTGTTTTGAACATTGAGTTCAGGGGCCCACTTAAAGTGTAAATGGCTGCAAAAGCATACTTGACCTCTTAGAAACAAGTAATCCAGAGAAAATAGGGAGTATTATGCCGCAGTCAGTACAAAATTAAAAGCCACCAGGGCGGTAGTTCGTCACTATGCTACAACCGCTCATAAGATGTTACACTGAAGCTTTAAATTATTAAGAGCGGTCCGCAGCTAGTGGTCGTGCAGTAGCGTTCTCGCTTCCCACGCCCGGGTTCCCGGGTTCGATTCCCGGCGGGGTCAGGGATTTTCTCTGCCTCGTGATGACTGGGTGTTGTGTGATGTCCTTAGGTTAGTTAGGTTTAAGTAGTTCTAAGTTCTATGGGACTGCTGGCCATAGATGTTAAGTCCCATAGTGCACAGAGCCATTTGAACCATTTCGTTAAAAGCGTCCTCCTACGCAGTATACTGTCACATTAATTTACATAATATTTCGATTCTATTGAATACGGTTTAGTGTTTGAATATTCATTGTTGTTACCTTGAGTTACCTGCTTGCCTCATTCCAGTGTATTGTGCACTAGAAACAGTATCACTATCCCGGAAGACATAATATACACGCATTTACTGATATCTGTTTACTGAGTATGTTTTCATGTATAAAATTCTTTAATTTTTGCGAGTCACACTTCTCGAATTCTATACACGATTACCGCTCAATGTTGACATCAGCGATTTGCATGTTTTTGGAGGATGCACGGGGCTGTTTATATTAAAAGTCATACTATGAAATACCCACAAGCTTTAGCGTCCGGTACTGGCTCAACTGAATACTTCTCATTGGTGTGACGTTGAAACCGTGTGGAATATCTGAATTTGACAGTTCTTTGGTGACACTTGGGGGTGCTTAAATTTTGGTTTTTGTAATGTCTAGTGCTGAGTCCCTGACGTAGCAGTTTTACGTGAGGAATATTTTGGATAGTGATTGTGTAAGATACCGTAGACACTGGATCTGCACCACCTTCTTCTCGAAACTGCCAATCTCTGTACGCAATTACCACGTAACCATTATGCCATCATATTTGTACTCCTCTTTCCTTTGCGTTTTGCATTGCCTTCTGTTCTCTTTTCTGATTTCGAAATGAGTGAAGAGACTACTCCTGATCCTTCGTGTGGTCCGTGTACGACTTTTAGGACAGCAAAAGGGTCACTGTGTCCCTGCGTGTAAGTTCTGCTCTCTCAGAAACGCAGAAAACGTTTGTAGAATGCCATTACTGTGAGAAGTAGACTACATTTCCTGAGATTCTTCCACTGAATTACAAACATGCATCCGCTCTCTCCCTCTATTGGCTTTATGTGGCCGTTGCACTTCAAATCTCTCAATAGGGATTCTCCGTAGGCGTTCGCAAGGTCAGAGTGGGATATAGGGGGTTAGAGGATGTTGCCGGAATTTTGGGAGAGGAACACTTGCCCCCTTCCCACCCCCACTCCCCGCAACCACGGAATGTGCAGTATGGAGTTTTTATTCATTACATAATTGCTATAGGCTTCTGGAAGTGATTTCAGTGATTCCGCTAAACCTCTCGTTTGTCCAGTCATACAGAGTGGCCGGGAAGACAAGAGTTCCAGGGTGCAAAGAAACACAGCAGAAGAAAGGAAATACAGAACTAACCTTACTATTGCAGATTTTGAAAGTGACCAGCATTCATCTCTTGGCACTCCTGGGCCATGGTCAGAAAGTTGCCGAAGGCGGATAGAAGGTGGACTGCTGGAATTGATGCAGTCTCATCCGAAATATTTTGCTACATTTTTTGAAGACTTTGAGGTTTGTTGCGATACACCTTAGAGTTGAGGGCTGCCCACACAGATAAGAGTTGAGGGCTGCCCACACAGAGTAATCGCACACTGACGTATCAGGTGACCTGGGTGGCAAGTTAGGACTGCGACCAGACTGACCTCTGATAACAATCTGTCAGGCATGAACATTGTGTAAATGTGCTCCAAGATTCTGCCGGCTGTATGGGGAGTTGTTCCACATTGTGGGAAGTAACTGTGGGTGTTTTCCTCCTCCGCTGCCACAAATTAACATCCAATGTTATCCACTCGTCAGCGCCACTTTTATTTGCCCCACACTGTAGTATTACGTGGCTGATAACAATGAGACAATACAATGGCTTTAGCAGTTGCTGTATAACATATATCTGACTGAGTCATTCATATGAAAAATGGAAAGTCTAGAGTCGTGACCCCTCCCCACCCACTTACCCTCTTGGATAAATCGCGGACTCCTGCGGCTTTATCCCAGATAGTTAATGGATGAGATTGCTTCCACCGATTGTTCTGCAGTCGTGTAATTATACAACAAGTGGTATATCTGTTTCTTAATGTGGGATACGTTACGTCTGCTCATGTTGTGGGTCAACTGCCAGCTTCTGCACCAAGCGTCTATACTCTACAGGTCTTCTTGCGTTTCGCTACGATCTTCTAGCGCAGCGACATCTGTGTGTATTACAGTATCATCCGCCAAAACCCTCACGAGCTTCCGACATTATCCAGTAGATCATTTATATATAACTGTGAAAACTAATTGTCGTATAACCCTCCGGTGGGGCCGGCCGCGGTGGCCGAGCGGTTCTAGGCGCTTCAGTCGGGAACCGCGCGACTGCTACGGTCGCAGGTTCGAATCCTGCCTTGGGCATGGATGTGTGTGATGTCCTTAGTTTAGCTAGGTTTAAGTAGTTCTAAGTTCTAGGGGACTTATGACCTCAGATGTTAAGTCCCATGGTGCTCAGAGCCATTTGAACCATTTTTTTTCCCCCGTGCGGTAAGTCATAAGTCATTTTTACACCTGAAGATCGCTCTCGGTTTTGTATGATATGCTGTGTTAATGTTTGCTAGGAATTCTTCAGTCCAGTCACACAGTTGGTACTATATCCTGTACACTAGTATTTTGCTCATTAGGCTACAGTACGGAACTGTGTCGAAAGCCATCTAGATATCAATGAACCCGGCTTGAATCTGGGAGGTGGTGTCTACTGCGTTATGGGTCTCGTGGACAAAGGTTGTGAGTCGGGTTAACACGTTCATTGTTTGCGGAATCCATGTTGATTCCTATAGAGCAAACCTTCATTCTCCAGAAATGTCGTAATATGCTAACATATAACGTGTCCAAAACTTTCATATTGACTTCAGCGATATAGAGCTTAGATTTGTGTGTCTGTTTGACGACATACAATTAATCTAATATACGAAGTAAGATAAAAGCAGAAGAAAAACAGAAGTGGGAGGACAAACGTACGCAAATCAATCTGATTCCAAGACGGTAGCGATATCGAAGATAAGCCTGTTTAGTGCTGCTAAACGCTGGAACACTATTTACTGCTACAAATCTAATTTCGCTTATTTCGTCTGAAAAATGCATTTTCTTCGGCGAAAACTGTGTTTGGACTGACGAACAACGCACGACGTTCCCGCCGCCGCCTACCACAACATTCCGGCGAGGACACTAAAGCCAGGCCCTTCTGCTCGTCAGGGAAAGGATTTTATGACGTGGCCTAATGGGGACCAGCATAAATTCTTTATAGCACTTCTCAATTAGAGCTAATGATACGACTCCCATCTCGCATTCGTTGTCTCACTCCTTAGCGAGCATTAAATTCTACTATTCTAGGAGATTCATTTCGCCAAGATACTGCATCACTGCTAATACCGTAATATGTAACAAATTGTTTTCATCGCTAGCGTTAATACCTTTTCTATTACGAAATGACTGTTATAAAAATTCAGATGTAGCCCAGTCCTCTGTGGAATACCGAGTAGCGCCTGCTTCCATCTTTCGTTCCCTGTTTAGATGGTTTCTACCATTCTGCCAAAGCCAAAGTAGTCACTAACGAAGAAAATGTAGTAGTAAGATACCGAGCGAGGAAGATTTAGCGTAATTCTCCTTTACTATAACTGTTAGCTTGCATGGACGAATATCAAATCACAGACTGTGTTCGAAGCAGCTCTCCAATACGATCCACTGCTAGCGACGCACCAGGCAGCTTTCGTGTTCGTGACCGATTTATTTTTCGAGATATAAGCTAACTAATGAAGTAGAAGCCAATACTGAAGTCTCTGTTCTTTCCTTGTGTGCTGAAATATTTTTCAAGAACGTTGTGCCAATCACAGCTGTTAACGCTGGGATGGACGTGAATAAACTATTTATCCAATAGAATATAGTGCTTCACAAATGGGCACCAACTGGGTGTCGGCCTGTACACAGTTTCTACTGTTTCTTGTTTTATTAGGGAATTAGTTATTTTTAATCAGCTTTTTCATTGGCAGTGATGAATACAGCAACGATGCAAAGTTGCAGTCTTGTTTATCTAATAAATATGGACTGCGGTACAGACACAGGCTGACTTGACCCAATGTGTGAATACACGGCCTTGCGATAATATGACTGAGTAACATCTTCTGCAGCTTGCAGCCACCGTGAAGTGGTTACGTGCTGCACCCACGAGCTTTCGACTGAGTGCTCCTATGCCATTTTCAAGTGGCAACTGATTGCTGTGCGGGTGGATAAGTTGATCTTAAGGTAGTAGGAACTCCACAATTATGAGCTTCTGACTGATGACAGTGCTAAGGATTATTAGATAAAGTAGTCTTGTCAAGTAAAGACATAGTTGAAGACCGTCTTTATTTGACGTAAATTGTTGATGATGTACAGTAATCAGCCACAAATTGGTTGTAGGTTACATTATTGAAAAACTGCCGTTTCCTTTTCGAATTTATACAACTCATCATCAGACATTTTTAATGCTTTCAGCAATGATGCATTTGTTTACAGGTAACTTGAGGCGAAATGTACAGAAGGATACTCCACGGCAACTCACCAGTGAACTAATGCATCGTCGGCGAAAGCATGATGGCCGTCTGATGATGAGTTGCATAAATTTGAAAGTGCCAACGGTACTTTTTGAGTAAAGAACCCTAACACCAATTTGATGCTGGTTGCTGCACACTACCAACAATTTATTGTATAATTATGGAATACTATCTTCTTACCTACAGTTTCGCTCCTGTATGCATGTATCACATATATTTCACATACATGCATGTAACATACTTCATACATAGCATATTTAATTTATTTCACACTTATTTGTAAACGTATTTCATCTGTATTAAGATGATGTTTTCCTAAATTCTTATATATCACTCGTTCTTATCCATATCTCTAGCCCTTGGCTAGGTAGATCTATTTCACTCGCGTAGTACTTCTTTCCAGATAATGACTCACGTACACTTTTTGTAACAGAACCCGACCAGAAGCCGGCCTCTGCAGAGCCCATGTCCGCACTGACCGCGACGTGGGACAAATAACATAGTCACGCTGATAATACTCTGCCCGCGACGTGGGACAAATAACATAGTCACGCTGATAATACTCTGATTCCGCCTATCTGCGCAATCTGGCAACACTGTAGGCTGAGTAAACTTACCGACGAAGTCTTGTCTTCTGCTCGAACCGTTCTGAGACGTCTACGTCCGTGGTACAGCGGTTTACCGCGTGTCGTTCTCATGCAACGTTTGGCAGAGGAGACTGCTTATTGCCTAAATTTGTACAGAGCGTTTCGTCTGAATATTAAAGTCATTGGTGTAATGGTAGCACGGCTACTACGAATTTCACTTTCTGACACACTGGTCATAACAGTTTCGCCAAATAACATTTTTGCAATATTTTGGCATACTGTCTGCTGTGAACATGAGATGGCCAGCCATTTCAGTGGACAAAAAGGAAGAGTGGTTACAAATGAAAAAGAAAAAGGTATTTAGAAAAGAGCTGACAATAAACTGACGATCAGATTTTCAGAAGTTCTACTTGTCCTACTGAAATGGGAATTAAATATCTTTTGTTTCTGTGTGACATTTCATTAAATGCTGTGATAAGGGAAAGCATCATCAACTATAGTTATATACGACTTGTAATCTCCTCCTCCTCCCTGATTCCAGTTATTATCCACAATAAGCAAGGCCTTTTATGAAAAATTGGAGAGAAGCGAAGATTACAACAATGTTTGTAGTTTATGTAGCTTTTCGTGTGGAGATGGCTCGAGTTCTTCTTGTCTAGGGGTCTATTTCTTAAAGCTCAAATTCTCACATTTCTGGTCCTCTTGGTTGAAATAATGTAAATAAATTTTGGGATTGTTGTTGCAGGGTTCCTGTTGTTACATTAATATATTTTGTTACATTTTAGTATATCATACAGTCTTTTGAATTTTCACATCACAAAGCCGAAATTACATTGTTCGCCAAAAATACAAAAATACGTCCCATCACATCAGAGGCATGCTTACTAGTCTCTCACACTGCGGTAATAACAGTATTCCAAATGGTTTACAATTTTTCTTGATAAATGAATTTCTATTAAGTTCAATTATTATTCATAAATGAATCAAGAATTAAACATAATAAACAGTATTAAATTGCGTAAATAAAACTATAAATTTTCAATGTGCCAATTATTTGTTATTTCAAATGTTTCTAAAAGAATTTAACTATATATTCAGAACTAGTATTTATCGATTATAACATTCAAAACAAAGTAATTCCTTTCCCTAAATTTTTGCTTGAAATATGACATACTCTGTATAAAATTACATGAAAGTTTTCAGAAAAGCAGCTGGGATAATACTGACCTGTCCAAAATTGGAAAAATAGTGCTTGCATCGACAACTACTGTCGAGGAAAAGTAATGCTAGAGGAGTATGTCCCATTACAGGCTGTACAGTGAGTTCCTGATAATATCTCTGGTGGAGGTATGTTCGTTAAATTTCCAGCACTACTAAAAATTTCACTGACTGGACTGTTCTGGAACACTTCTCGATCTCTAATCCTCCCATTAAAACCTACATCCATACATATAAATTTATGTTGAGCATCAATAAGTAGCAGTAATACAATGCTGCTACCTCTTTTGTAGTTGTAGTACCGTAATAGTATCCCATACATCCTGTTGGTCGAAATTCCCCGCGATTTACATCTAAGACATCCACACAATTTGTAATGTTCCAGGTGTCTTGGAACTGTTTTGATATATGTTTGCATTAACTTTCTGTTTATGGTATCTGAAACACAGAAAATCTGATTTGAATGTGTCAACGAGACTTACTTACACACTTCAGATGAAAAATAAATATGATGATAAACTTTGGATCACTGTGTATTCGATACATTTTCCTCAAACAAGTGAAAATGATGAATTATAAAATTCACTGATTTTGTGTGAAAATTCTTCAGATAGCGGAGGGCTCAATTCTTAACATAAACTTTTACAATGTAGGGCTATACTTCAAATATAATTGTCAAACTATTTACTTACTGCATCATGTGCACACATTGTCATCAGGCGGCATGTAATTTCTGGTGAACAGTGATGAAACGGGGGAAAGAAGTGCTACAGAAAAATAATGGGTAGTTTTGAGAAACGAAATAGTGAAGGCAGCATAGAAACAAAGAGTTAAAAAGTCAAGGCCTAGTCGTAATCATTGGATATGAAGGAGATATCGAATGTAAACCCTAAAAGGCAAATAATAATGCAATAAATGAACCAGGTGAAATGGATAATATCCATATAAAATATGAGATTAAGAAGGAGTGGAAAATGACTAAGCAGGAATGGTTAGAATACATGTGCAAGGTGGCAGAAGCAGGCAAAAAATAAATGTCACCTGTAGGAAAACAAGACTGACCTTTGGAGGATAGAGATGAAACCGTATGAATATCAAGAGGTTGCAAGCCAGTACTAATTGTAAGCAAAGATTGGAAAACTGATAAGTGGGAGGAATATCTAGAGGGAAATGAATATGAATACAGTGTTATAGAAAAGGAATAGGAAGTAGATTGAGGTGAAATGGATGATATATCACAAGAAGAATTTGACAGAACAGTAAAACTAAGTTGCACATGTGCACAGAGCAAGTTCCACCTCTCATATCCCCACACCCATCAACGGACTTCTGCGATTTTATCTATAGTCATGTCAATATCTGATACAAGTACATTGCTTTTTCCTTACATTTTGTTTTATAGACTCATTCAACTTTAGATTGCTTGAGATCGTTACTCCAAAACACATATCACTCACAGATTACAGGTGTTGAGGAAGAGTGGTATAACATTCAGAACCCAAATCAAGAGTATCTGTCGAATCACAGTCCTCTAATCTAACGTAAGTAAGAAACTGACGTGAGGAGAGAAGACTTAGTGCATCTCTGCGACTTTCCTCAACATATTCTTACGTAGAGAACTAGAGGTACTAGCATTTTATCAAACGAATGGATGCTTACCAGTTTACACCATAAAAAATGCATATAGTACGGGGCATATTGTAAATACTGCTAGGTAATATGAAAAGTATGTAGCATCTATAATACTTGTATCGTGTGTGTCAACAATCTCCTCCTGATTGATAGGTATGTATTTAAAACCTTAGAGAGGTAGAGAATAGTGTATAACCTCTTCTCGATTTTGATTGTCAAGAAGGGGTACTTCTATACAAGACAGCTTTCGTCTCTCAGTAGACATTACGAGAGTAATGCTACATATACGCTTTATACTTGAAATTTTAACAGGGAATTCTGCGCAAGACGTTACTTCGATTTTTTGAAAAAAGTCCCAATAACTCTTTTTGAGCGTACGACAATAAACTTTTTTCTACTTCTTTGTTTTCATCAGGACTTTTCTTTGGGCTGAGACTTCTTTCATTCCTTCTCTTCTTATGACCACAATTTTTTTTAGTTCTTAATTTTATTCTGTTGTGAAAGCCTGCCTGTTCTGTGGCTTTCTTAAGACGTGTTCTCTCTTACTGCATCCAAGTCAACTCCTACATTCTCGATAAGTTTTCCTATTTCTCTGATGCTGGATATGTAATCGTTTGATAAGTCTAAGTTTTGTTTAGTTATTCTGTCATTATTCATCCTACGTGTATGTTTATACAATTTGAATCTTTTTTTTCACATTACATCTGCTATTTTTCTTTCAAATTTAAGACATATTTCTGTATTCTTACTCTTCATTGCTGCTTTTGAGTTGTAGCACTTTTCTTAGTGTTCTACTTTCAATTTTTTCTCGTTTTTCAACCTCTCCTCTCACAGTTAGTTTAAGAGTTCCCGCTGCGTGAAGTAGTTGTGGCCTTACGAATATTTTATAGAATTTCAGTTTTGTCTTCCTGGACGACAGCTTTTTATTGTAACTAATTCCTGTTATTTGAAAGACCCTCTCAATTTTACGTAGTCTAGTCTCTGTTGGTGTCTTTTCTTTCATGTTGATTAGTATCCACACTTAGATATTTATAACAGTCTACTTTAGGTGTTGTGCTGACAGTCGAAAACAAGAGGAAGTCTCTGAATAAATTTGAAGCAACAGTTAATGACTTGGATCGGACTTTTGCTTATCATCTTGGTATAAAAGAAGGCGTGAAAATTATGGAAGCAGTGAACAAGTTAGTTAGTACGAATTACCTATAGTGGTACCGGAAGTGAAAAGTGTATGAAAGTGCACAGCTGCACTTTTGACAGTTTGTTCTGTTTTTTCTTGTGACACCATAATTTGATTTATTACTGCATGACATCGATGTATGAGTCTTTTTTTCGTAGCGCTTTTGTAGTTTGGTGGTATCCTTGATATTGCAGTTGTGTATGCCACAAGACCAGACATAGATGCAGTTCATTTGAGGTGAACAGTGTATAGTATCTTACTGTTTATTGGTATTTTGGAGAAGGCCGTTCTGCATCCATTTTTAGTTTTGTTAAAATAAGCTTTCACCTCACGCTGTCGGTTTGAAGCTGTCCCTTAGATCGACGTCAGGTAGTGCATCTGCAATGAGGACTGGCGGAACAGGCGGTGGATGGCAGTGAGGACGTTGTGACCGTGAAGTTCTTCATATTTGTAGTGCAGTTGAGATTGATCAAACTGGCTGACGATGTCTGGAACCTCGTGATCGTTCAGTCACTTTTGGGGATGGTACCGAGTCATCCTGCTTAATTCTCGTGTTATTCTCTTTTCATACTGATGAGGTAATCTGAATAGCCGTCCCGTTTATATGATATCGAGATATTAAATTTAATTTCTCGACCCTAAGAAGTTAATTCTTAATTCCACGCTTAAATTTCAATTGCTTTGGTATTTCATGTTGTGAACTGTCAGCATTAACTACCAGCAGAGTAATGGCTGAGACCTAAACAAAACAACGTCAATTTTACTCAGTGGCGAAATGCTAATTTCGTGCTAAAAGGCAAGGGAAGTTCTGGATCAGATCCCGTTGGACTAGCGATGTGTAACGGTTCAGTTTTTTCTTTTTATTCTGCAAATAGCCAGGATGGAATAAGTTACCAATCCTAAGAATACGTTTCGATTGCGCCAGCTGAAGGACCAGCCTATTTTTATTTTTAATCATCAACCTTCTCCTGTAATGCAATAAATTTCTTTCATTATTAGATTGTTATTATTATTATTATTATTATTATTATTATTCATTCACTCGAAAAAGATTTCCAATCGCTAGATGGTACTGATACACAGGATAAGAAAATCTGGAAAGAATGGAATATTTGGATATTTCGCCATACAGATTACGCCCATTTACTTTAGCGTCTCGTTTCAAAGCAATAGGAAAAATTCAATAAGAAAGGATGACAACGGGAGATATATCATTGGCTCAGCTCCTGGTTATTGTGTTACAACGGTAAGTGGAAGAGTATGTCTGATAAGTTTGTTCTGCTGCTGTTCGAATGATTTGTGCCAGTAGATAAATTAGGCATTCTTCTTGCTTTTATCTACTTGGCGACGTAAACTAATATGGAAATTCTAGGTAATAAAGTGTATGTTCCACTTGTGACTTTCCATTTCGAGAACAATGCGTAAGCGTTCTCGCAATATCGGTCAAATACTTCGTCGGATCAGTAATAGTAGAGTCCTTTAGAAATACCAAGCAAAAATGACAAAAAAATCGCTGGAAATGTTGGAAGGAACCATCAGTGAATGGATTTGGATTCTTTTCATCACGGGGACGAAACAAGAGGGGAATGTTACAAAAGAAATGAGCAAGGCAATTAGTATTTTTATACACAGATGAAAAAATCCTCAACAACAACGTGTAATTAATGTATAGTAACGAAATTCCGCGAAAACGTTTCTCTAGGTAACATTTTAAATCACTGACATTGCAAGATCACAGGTGAATGTAAGCGCGATACAATCCATTGCAAATATAAAATACAGGTACAATAATAATCGGCGTAACCGCCAGAATGTTGAATGAAAGCATGAAAGCATGTGAGCATTTTGCCGTACAGGTGTGCGATGTCAGTCTGTGGCGTGGAGTTCCATGGCGGTTGCACTAGGTCGGTCAACACAGGGACGGTTAATGCTGTTTGTGGATAATGCTGGAGTCGTCGTACGACTGCAAACAGATCTGGTGGTCGAACAGGCCAAGACAACATGTCGACACTCTGTAAAGCATATTGGGTTACAACAGCTGTATGTGCGCGAGCGTTATCTTGTCAGTAAACAATCGCTGTAATGCTGTTCGTGAATGGCAGCACAACAGGTCGGATTACGACAGAGACGTACAAATTTGCAGTGAGGGTGCGTGTGATAACCTCGAGAATGCTCCTGCTGTCATACGAAACCGCACCCCGGACCACAAATCCAGTGCGTCTTGTACGCAGACGGGTTCACTGCAGGCGCTCAACCTAACAAACACACTGTGATCACTTCACTGAGGCAGAACCAACTTTCATCAGAAAACACCACTGAAGTCTCACTTAGCGGTGGTTTGGAAGCAGTGGAATGTACTCCGCAGAACCTCTGGCTCGGAGTTATCCGTGAAGTAACCGATCTTCAATAGTTCGTTTTGTGTGTGTGTGTGTGCGTGTGTGTGTATAGCCACTACGGATAACTAGTCAGTTTTATTCGTTGGCGTCGCGGAGCTGTCGAGACTATTTATGAACATTCGCTGGGAGCAACCCAGAACATACGGATTTGCCTGCAAAATTTGACCAGACTGTCATCCTGTTTAAGTCTTTGTGTTTCATGTGATTTGCTGGGGGACATGGAGTATTTTTTCCAATTGTTTCAACTAATTTCGTTGTCGTATAGAATTTAACATCCTGAGTCCTCTCTAAAACATATGTTGCAGGGAGCAAGGCACGAATTACATTTGCTGGTATCCTGTCATCTGTGTTTTTTTGTGAATATGGCTTACCCTGCCTTTAGTAAGTCCGACCGACTGACTGGTAATTTAGGGTATGTGTGAGACTTTTTATTGTAAGGGCTGAACATTTCGCTTCGCTGGTTGAGTCCTGACAGCCCGAAACAATATACTTTCCAAATAAATCAGCCTACATACTTACTGATTTTGCGATACGTTTTCTATCGGTGGGCATCAGCTTTTCAGGCACACTGATTATAAGTTCGTATAACGTATCTTGTGAAGTGCGCCGCTACAGACCCAAGGTATCGGTTCAGTTTTTTCATATACTGTAATAAACGCAGAAGAAACTGAAGGAGAAAAAAATTACTTACTGTGACGTTAGTATTTTCAGTGCAGTCAACACTTTCTTGAGCGTTGTTCGTACACTTTTCATCTTCGCTACAATTTTGGCATGAGACTAAAACCTAACGTCCTTCAGCGAATCAACTATTTCGTCGAGTGAATATCTTCTGGCGTGACTGTGTTGATGTGCGGGTCATTTTGTGCCATAAAAACATGTTGCGTGTCTATATGCCCCCATAAGAATGTCTACAGCTTCCTTACAACCACCCTATGAAACTGACGATGGCCAGTGTCGGTAACTAAACGAGATCTGATTGTTATTAGTTCAGGTTTCCACTTCACAGTCACGTCACACACAGCGGACTGAGGCATCTTTGGAAGGATTGGAAGTCCCTGATCGATCTGTTACTCAGGTGGCATCCAATAAGTAGACCACATTCGAAGTCACTTCAGGCTCATGATGGAGCCATTCTGCTGTCCCAGCTTCTCTGCTCATAACAGAATACTTTCCGCCTCCATTTACACTGGTGTGGCTTTTAGTGGTCAGTTCTGCATTACACTGGAGTGTCCGAATACTTCTGAGGAGACAGTATTTCTGTAATACTTTATTTGTGTCGTATTGTAAGTTCCCCATCTATCCATTATTTCTAACACTTGCTTTCAACTCAGTTAAAGAAATACGTTGTGTTTAATTACTCCAGTCAGCTGCGGAAGATAATAGCTAGGTCACTGTCATGACAGGAAGCTATCAGGCAGATTTCCAGTTTAGCAGAACCTGATGCCACAGCGGAGATCCAAACGACATCGGATAATAACGGCTCATATCATCTACCAACTCGCTGTTGCCCAAGGTAGAACAAGCTGGAGGTTGCACTTTCCCCTCAATCGATGTACGGAGGAGATGCTACTGACTCTTTGGCGCGGTAACAGAACAGTGTCCGCACTATCTTGGAGAGGGGTAAACTAGGCGCCAATTTCGAAGCGTTCAAGTGCGTGTCTGTCACTTTGACGTACATATCAGGGCCTAACAGTACCCGAGTCACGTTACATGCCGACCCCTTCCATGGACAATACTGACATGAGCGGTTTCCCTGGGTCTCACTCCCCCCCCCCCCCCCCATTCTCTCTCTCTCTCTCTCTCTCTCTCTGTCGTGCACACCAGCTGCTCCCAATCTAACTGCTCGTGACAGTACTACGTATGTCTCGTCTCCAAAATGGGAGTAATAAAAACAAGTGAAAGCGCTTTAAGATAAGAAAATTAAGGAATGAAGCATTGTGGCTTGACGTCACGTCGACCATGACGTCATTGGAGAAGGATCTCGCATTGTGGAAAGAGAAGGAAGGAAATCTGGCGTTTCCGTGTCAAAGGGCCGACAGTTGTGGCCGAGCGGTTCTAGGCATCTCAGTCTGGAACCGAGCGCCGGCTACGGTCACAGGTACGAATCCTGCCTCGGGCATGGATGTATGTGATGTCCGTAGGTTAGTTAGGTTTAAGTAGTTCTAAGTTCTAGGCGACTGATGACCCCAGATGTTAAGTCCCTTAGTGCTCATTGCCATTTGAACCATTTTGAACCCTGTCAAAGGAAGCATTCCCCAATTCAGTTTAAGCTATTTACCGAAGCAAGAGAAGGTCTAACCAGGATTGCCGGACAAGTATTTCAACCGTTATCCTCCTGAAGTTTGCCCTCTGTCTTACTATTGCAACATCTAATTTAGTGCAAATTTAAGTCTATCGCCTTGAAACAGGCACTCCTACGCTTTATCCCTAATAGTGAAAAGATGATTCAGGATGAATCACCTAACAATCCTAACAGTTTCACAGCAACTATTTCGGTCATGGAAGCCAATATAGATACACGCTTTTCACAGATGGGAACTGTAGGCAAGTGCCCGTATTTGCAGCCAACACATAGATTCTGATACGATGACGAAAGCGCAGTCTTTTGTTAGACTTACACATTTTTAAATGGGACAATGCCTATTGACAGTAAAATCCTAAAACCAGCGTAAATAAGAATCCCAATTGTGTTTGTTACACGAAGACAGTGCTAATAGTTTACGAGATGTCGTATTGTTACCATTGCAAACATCGAAAGCTGTTTGTTCCATCCTGTTGCTTAGATGCCGAGAGACGATGTTATGTTTGTTTAGATTGTGTGTTGTGTACGCTCCGAGTGCATTGCGAGGATCCTGTCAGTTGTACGATAGTGAACGCAGCAGGACGTGCTTGGAAGATGGTATTTCCCTTTGCAGGAAAAGCGGTCATTCTCATGTTTTATGGTTAATGTAGGAAGTATGCCGTTCGTTCGTGTACCGTGTATGCCAATACGTATCACAATAGAGCTCAAACCCTTTAACCTATTCAAACAATTACAGACGATGTGAAACGGCGTATTACAGCTACCTGTGCTGTCATTTCCGCTGAAGTGGTGGAACGTGTGCAGAAATCGTTGCATGGCATGCTGGATGCTTGTATGGACGCTGATGTTGGTCATTTTGAGCACAGGCGTTGAGGCACATTGGTTCTTTCGTGTCAGATACCACAGCGGTACTGCATTCACCATTGTTGTTCTTTACTTTGTCCTCGGCAATGTCCCACCCAACAACGCGGCAGCTCCGAAGACTTACTAACGTCTGTGTAAGGTTCAATATACGCACCCACGTGAAATTCACTTTTGTGTGTGCCACAACAAGGAGCAAACAACTGTCGGTGTTTGCAGTGTTCAAACTACGATACCTCGTAAACTACTGGCACTGGACTCGTCCAAACGAACACCACTGACGTTCTGGTGTGATCTACATTAATTGTGGTACTAGCAGTAGTCATTGTTCGACTGAAATATTAGCGCCTTTTCTAAATAAGAACACGTCTGTAAATCATAATACCCTGTGAATGGGCTGTATAGGTCGGCCCCTGCCTACCACGCCAATTTATGAAATGCACTTACCAATGGCGCCTTCCGTTATCGACATGTTTGCGGTGCAAGTTTAGGACGATGGGACAGGTAGGACGTGCGTATACTTACGGTTAGGTTCGAATCCGGTGATGAAGTCGGGACACGGCGCGTGGGCGGTGACGCCCGCGGGTGTGTCGAACCAGCAGGACCAGCCGTCAAACAGGCCGGGACAGAAGAGCCCTGGAACACGGACACGTGCGTGCTAGCGTCAGCTGAAAGGCGCTACTCAAGGGAAAGCGCGTGGGCGCACTGGGAATTAATCTGAGACACTGTATTTTCTGTTTACATTTGCAAATTTAGCAGTCTCTTCCAGCTGGACTACGGGAATATTCACCAATGAACCAAAACATTATAACCACCTGTTTAATAGTGTGTTTCTCCATTTTTTCGACACATTACAATAGAGATTCTGCTTGGCACGGATTCTACAGGTCCTTGACAGGATTCCAGAAGTATGTGGCAACACATGTCTACGCACAAGTCAAGCAATTCCCGCAAATTATGGGATGGTGGTTTACGGCCTCTATCGCTGTTTCCCTCCCTCTCTCCACCACCACACCCTCCATCTCCTTCATCAGGGCAATTTCCAGCACCTCCCCCTCCCGGATGTTAAACTTCGCCGTGACATATACCCTTCCTTCCAATTGTAACCTGGCCTTGTTCTACCCTCCCCCCTCCCCAGGGCCCCCTTTTTCCTCTCCCGTCCTTCTCCCAGAGCAGATTTTTCTCCTTTCCTCCCTAAGTCCCTGCACGCCCTCCTAGACTGCTTCCCTCCCACATCCTTCCCTCCCCAGCCCTCTTCAGTGCGCCCCCCACCGGTCTCCCCCCACCTCCTACTCTCCCCCATCTCTTTCCCTCCCTCCCTTCTTCCCTCCTCCCCCTCTCCTCCCGTCCTTCTTCCCTTCTCCCTCGTCTGTATCACCCATTTACAGTTGCCCCCCATTTTGTCTGTTCTCCTCCATGATGTTCCCCCTTTTCATATCTCTGTACGTCATATTCTCTCCTTTATGTTATTTCAGATGTCTTCTATTGTATGATTAATATGTTGCTGCCAGGCTGCAACAGATGTGGCATTGAAATACAACAAAGAAAAAAAATAGGTCTAAGTGACATGGAGTTGATTACAGTCGTTTCAGAACAACTGGATAGTGAAAAGAACATGCGATCCAAAATCTATGGTTTTCAATTATTTATGCATAGAAACAAACGCAGCTGTAGTAGGATGACTCAACTTCCAGCTTTCTGCTTTCAATCCCAGGTGTGGACACGACTTTTAGCGCGGCATGGTGAAGAAGTCTGCTATGAAGAGTTCAATCCACGACAAAGAACTCCGGCATTGAGTCTCAGCAACGCATCACAGTGTGTACTAAGCTTCACAAGAGGAGTACTATAACACGAGGTAAACATGCAGATCATGCGGGTTTCTCTTTAGTTTGTTTAACCTCTGCCAGCTTCCGATACAGGAGTCACTCACACATACAAACCCCATGATTCGCATACAGTATTAATGTTCATTGTACACATATCACTTACATCACGATGTGCTCCCATCATCGCCATTAGATGTCACTCTAAACGCCAATATTCTATATGGAACACATGACGTTCATGTCTCCAAATAATTTTCCTGGTGTGCCTTGGTTACATCGCATAAGTTACATGTAAGTGATGATATTCACTTACATAACGTGGTTCTATGAGTTTTACTAATGTGTCCCTCCCCACGAAAACAAGTACGCTACGCCAGTCAAATCACATGGCCGCAGATGACTTCTGCTGCCTTCGCGAAACGAGGCCGCGTCACTATTACACTGCGCAAGAGAATTAAAGAATCACAATTTAGGAACCCCGTAATTCCCTCCTTTGCGACGCATATGTCTGAAATTTGGCTCAAAGGTTCCTTTGTAACGGTGCAAGAATGTGACGCCTTGCGACATCACCCTCAGGTCCGACAACACTTTAAACACCACAGTGTCGAATCATGTGAAAAAAAAGCCACAGCTCAGAAGTTGGTGTGACGTGAAAGGAGGGTAAATGAAGCCACACTGGCAACAAATTTCACCGAAATTTGGCTCAACGCCACCGTGGTCATGTCACACGACCGGAAGGTCGTCACACCCCTTCTTACCCACATTTCACCCCTCCTTTCGACGCCTCTGCGATGGAGGTCATAACTGCGCTGAATTACGCGGTTTTCTTACGAGTCGCCGACGAAATTGTTCCAGACACATTGGCTCACAGGATCCGCAACGAATGGAAGTAGAGGGTGTCATAAAGAACATCGATAAAAAATCTTTCCTTTCCCTGGGGCATTAATTCCCAGACGTTTCTCCGTCGAAAATGTCAGAATCACACGCTCTTTGGACGTTCTGACACTCTGTGGTGTTACAACTCTTCTCTAAGGACGTTGTAGGGCTGCATCCCCACCGTACGCGATCGCACCCGTTTAGAGGGCACCGCAATGCAATTTTTGCTCTTGTGTATCGGCTGAAACAACTAGTGACCGTTATAAACCATTGGCGTGACATTGAGGCATGTGTGAACAAAACGCAAAGTGTTCCTCTAAGAAGCTTCAGTTCGGCAAAACCCTCAGTGGCACCCAACCACCTTTACTGAGGATTTTAAAAATGTACCTGTACAGGTAGAAACAGTGGCAAGAGTGTCAGGCGCCTGCAGGCAGGCTACACCGCTGCTCTTGCACCGTTACACTGCTGTTCTTGCTCCTGACAGCAGGTCATTTCGAATCAGAGAGGTCGAAGCTTTTGCCAGTCAACAAGCACCCAGTACTTTGGTATGCAGTTTGTGTGTACAGGTTTGGGACCACCGTCTATGCTCGACGTCAACGTGCAATGAACACTCACTGGTGGCAGGTGCCTGCACTATCAGTGGAGAGTATATAAAGTGTGCTGCGAGGGGGGGAAGGAGGGGGGAGATGCATACAACAGTCGCTGTAGTAACGCGGAAACGGAGCAATTTTTGTGTCCAAGGATGGACGTATTTGTGCAAGGCTCAGTTGGAAAGCAGTTGTCATGGTTAAAGTATACAGTGTATGGCAACGTGGTGCTACCCAAAACGTGTGCAGATGCAACCGTGGTGCACCCAGGGTTCTAGATGACACAGTGAACTACGGCTGCGGAGATGTGTGTGGGTGAGTAGATATACAACTGTTGAGCAACTGACCGTGCAGACGAACCAAGGGGCTATCAACAGTGACTCCTCAGCGACCGTTCAGCGGACGTTACTGCGTTTGAGCCTCCGCAGCAGGTGCCTGTCGATGATGTCGTAAATTATCTGTAGACGTAGAACGACTACATAAATCCGTGTCGCTAAGCTCAATACGGGAAAGTCGACTGAACATCCACTGAATGGCTACAGGTGGCCTTTTCATATGAATCACGTTTTATGTTCCGTTGTACAGATGGCCGTTGGCGTCTATCGTGTGAAACGTTGGAAAGTAAAGCGTCCAGACAGGAGGAGGGAGCGCTGTGTTCTGGGGATCTCATCATTTTGGAAGGTGCAATGTATCAACACAAGTATTCATCTATCCTTGGGGACCTACATGGTTTTTTTCCCTTGGGATGTATGGTTTCTACCAGCAAAATAATGCAATGTGTACACAGCTCGCAGCATATATGCATGATTTGAAGAGCACCAGCATGAGATACTGTACTCCCCCGGCCACAAAGCTCACCGGGCTTAAACACAATCGAGAATCTGCGTGACCATGTCGATTGGGCTGTTAACACAGTAGATCCTCAACGAGAAACCGATCGCAACTAGCTCCACGTCCCTGTAGGTACCTTCCAGAGCATCACTGACTCTTTTCCTGCATGTCTCGCAGTGGTCCGCTCGGTACAAACTGATTACCGAGGCTTTTCACAGATGGTCACCTTAACATGATTGGACGATGTATGTTCTGTCATACAGAAGATTAACTTCAATATTCTGTCTATTATTCCATCTCTGTTCCTGGCTCATCATATGATATGTTTTTACAGGTGTTCATCTCTTGAAAACTGCCCTGGCAGGTAACTCTGAAGTCTCAGAAAATGTTCGCTTTTGCTGCAGTTATATCTAGGAAGGTTGTGACGTTTGGATATTGTAGCAAAATTCTGACAATGGAAACCTGAAAGAGGAACCGGCAGTTGACAGTAAAAATAAGAAATGTAATTTATTCAGCGTAAGTTTGTGAAAGCACTCATTATTGTTTGATTACATCGTTGATGACTACTGGAAACAATAATAGCAGTTAAATATGTAGAAGTGTGCGTCTGAAGAATTTGAATTAGGAAGAGCTTATAAATCTAGTCGTAAAACTCGCGGGACCGATGACCGTAGCAGTCTGGTCCCTTTAATCCCACAAACCAACCAACCGTAAAACTCGCAGATATCATACTGATGCTCAATGACGTATTCCTAAAATGTGTGGCAGTGACAAAGGAGGTAGTACTAAGTTCGACCAACATCTGACTATTCCTTCTCAACCTATAGAGGAAAGAAATTAGGAGAGGTCCGGAGAAGTATACACGTTTCATTGGAGGTTTCTCATGGCAAGAGGGATTGAGTTATGGAGTATGTTCACCCAAGTCCATTGGCATTGGGGATACGAGATGTGGTGTGGACCATGTATAGGTCTGCTATTAAAAATTCAAAACCGTATATCCGAAGACAATTCTATTAACATACTAGTTCATCAACACTCATCACCCAGAACATTATGAACATCTACGCAGTAGCCACTATGTCCAACTACCACGTGGGTAACAGCGGCAAAATATCGTAGAATGGAGGTAGTGAGTCCTTGGTAGGTCCCTGGCACCCTGGCACCACATCTGCACACACAAGTCACCTAATTCCCGTAAATTACGGGTAGTGGGAGGGGGCGGTGGGGAGGGGCGTGAGCTCTGGCCCCACAGTAACACACCCCAGATGTGTTCGATAGGGTTCAGATCTGGTGGATTAGGCGGCCAGCACATCACTTATAGCCCGCCACTGAGTTCCCCAAACCCCATCACATTCTTAACCTTGTAAATGAAGCGTTATTTCCTTGAAAAAAGCATTGTCGTCGGGAGACTTAACAGCTATGAATGGGTGTACTTCATCAACCATTGCACGATTCTCCTTGAGCGTCATGGTGCCTTGCACTTGCTCCACTGACCCCATGGATGCCCATGTTCCCCCCAAGCATAAGGCGCCGTCAGCTTGTCTCTGTCCTGCATTACAGTTATCAAAGAGCTGTGTCCCTGGAAGACGCCCTTCCATCGGCAAGATGAAGAAGGTGTCGGGATTCGTCCGAAATGCAACGCCCTACCATTATGCCAACTTCACGTGCCCCATTTCAGTCGTAGTCGCCGATATCGTGATGAACATTGGCACATGCATGGATCGTCGGTTGCGGAGGGTCAGCGTTACGAGCGTACGTTGCGCTGAGTGTTGAGACACACTTGTTGTCTGCCCAGCATTAAAATCTGATGTTAGTTCCGTCACAGTTTGACGCCTGTCCTGTCTTACCAGTCTTCCCAGCCTACGTTGTCCAACATCTCCCATCCCCACTGCGTCTGGACGTGGTTTCACCTTGGATTCGCCACAGGCTGAAGACACTCACAGCAGCACTGCTCTAACACCCGAAAAGTCGTGCAGTTTCCGAAATGCTCGTGAAGAGGCTCTGGGCCATCACACACTGTCGTTGGTCAAACTCAGGCAGATCGCGCGCCTTCCCCCTCCTACACGCGGACAATACGCTCTCGCTCACTGACACTGCACATGCACCGCGCGTGCGTCTGACTAGCAGTCATTCTTCACCGGGTGAAACTGCTGTCACCTGTACGGATTTATATCGATATTAGATCGGTCATCATAATGTTGTGGCTGATCAATATGCAACTCCCAAAGTGACGATTAATTCAGAGAAATTCGAATTCGATCTGGTGTTGTTTCATACAAGTATTAGCAAAGCAGTAATCCCCCACTAAATGCATTAAACAGTTTAACTCCCATATACGAAATAGTTTTAAATTGATGATTACTTCACTAATGAGTTAACGTGTTGAATATATGACGTGAAGTTTGTAAGCCTTTGTGGTTGAAGACAGTGAAGTTTTTCACGCATCTCAATGCTAATGACAACTTGCCTCCCAAACTATGTGTCATACAATGACATAATTTTGCTAGTGTATACACTGGTACATGTGTGTACTGTCTGCAAATAGCGTTATTACTGAATGAGTAATAAATCAAAACATCATTCCTAATGCTGCACCATTACTGCACAAACATCGAAAATGTAGTAGCGACAAATGTTTTCGTTTTCATTATTTTGTGTAGGGTACCAGCGAGAAAACGTTTCAAAAAGGTTTTATATTATGTGTAAGGTTCATTGGAAGCTATTAAGTGCTCTCACTCTCAAATTGCGGGTTAATACAGTCGGGTAATTAGCGTGCAATGAGTTACCTACACTGTCTAAAGATGCGTACATAATATCTAACTTAAGACTTCGCTTATTGTGTTAAACCTTTAACGTAAACTCGCTTCCCACGCCCGGGTGATTTCTGCAGCCGTTCAGTACTACGGACATTACATATTTTTAAGGCGACTAGGATAAGTGTAGCGTTAACTCTGCACTACGGGTATTCAGTGTCATTACACGACATCAATCAACGACTGGCAGCTATTTTAGCGTTAGCATGACAGAGCTTCGTCAGCATCGAAAGTGGTGCTGAAATCTGAAAGGCACAGCCATCGAACTATGTCGTCATTTGAACGCGGATTGCACAAAACCGGAGTGTGGTTTCCTTAAGCTGGAATGTCATTTCCGTATAGTTAAATATCACTTAATACTCCGTGGCACGTGTCGGTCCGACACATAAAGTGGGCTGTTACATAACAGTGGTGTTACAGAGCGTGGCTTCTGGATCACTGAAGAGGAAGGTTGTCACGTCATACCAACATCACACAGGAGTAAAGCAGCTCATTTTTCTCATACAATTCGGGCGGTTCGCTATATCTACAGCAAAACATAAGGCCACTCTCAAAAAATGGCTCTGAGTACTATGGGACTTAACTACTAAGGTCATCAATCCCCTAGAACTTAGAACTACTTAAACCTAATTAACCTAAGTACATCACACACATCCATGCCCGAGGCAGGATTCGAACCTGCGACTGTAGCGCCTAGAACCGCTCGGCCACCTCGGCCGGCAGGCCACTCTCGACAGATGTGTCAGACATTGAGGGTGTTTCAATTAAAGTGTTTTTCTCTGCAAGATAAAGAACATAAATGGAAACGTTATTTATTCAGATAATAATAATAATGGCGTGTGACGAGGGCCTCCCATCGGGTAGACCGCTCGCCTGGTGGAAGTCTTTCGATTTGACGCCACCTCGGCGACTTGCGCGCCGATGGGGATGAAATGATGATGATTAGGACAACACAACGCCCAGTCCCTGAGCGGAGAAAATCTCCGACCCAGCCGGGAATCGAACCCAGGCCCTTAGAATTGACAGTTTGTCGCGCTGACCACTCAGCTACCGGTGTCGAACTATTCAGATACGTAAATGTAAAAGGCTATTTTCTCTCCGGATAAAGAATGTATTTTATTTATTTTACTGTGAGTTACAGAACGACTTACAATTTTTCAAATACAACATTATGTATTTTATGAAATATAGCTGGTACAGTTCTATTTAACTACGATTTCTATCAATTTCAATTAGATATTCACAAACGTTAAAAGTTTCAGAGATGGTCTACCTGAGCGCCCGGCATTGCCCGGGTATGTGGTTAATCTAATCTTTGGTTAGGCCATCTTGTCCTTGCCCTCTCTCTGCCTATATCAACTTTCCTATCTGTCCTTCGCCGCGTCTCTGTCCGTCTCATCCGTCGCCCCATCTCTGTCTGTCTCCTCCTAGCCTCTCTCTTTATCTCCTCCTCGACCCCTCCCTCTGTTCATATCCCCCGCTTTCCTTTCTCTGTCCATTTACTCCTCTTCCCTCTCTCTGTCCATTCCTTCTCTTTTCTTTCACTGTCCATTTTTTCCTCCACCTGTCTCTGTTCATCACCTTTTCTCCTCCCCTCTCCCATTCTTTCTCTTTCTCTCCCCTGTCCAAATTTTCCTCTTCCTTCTCTCTGTGTAACTTCTCCACTACCCCCCTCCGCGTCCATTTCCGCCTCGCTCTGTGTCTGTCCATGACCTCCTCCACTGTGTCCATCTCATATTTCTCTCTCTCTGTCTGTCCATCTTCTCCTCCTCCATTCTCTCTCCACTTTATCATGCTCACTCGAATACCACCCTGGTGTTTCTCATCCCCACAGTATTTCTTTCCAGATTAAGTAATATCTAACCAAATATGTTTGAAGTCGTTCCAGCTGTTCAGGATTAGCTCCTTAACCGTGGCTGTGAACGCGTACACACTCGTCAAATATACTTAACGTATATCACCCGTATTTGTACACGTATTTCACCTGTATCACTAGCCAATTATGCCCTCCAGGTTCATTTTTACGCTGCTTACAGCTTATGACGTCATATGTCCTGATCTTTTTGCTACACAATGATATGTGGCTACTGTCTGAGGAATTTATCTGAATCGAGTTAATAGCAAAGAAGCACTAATTTAAAATGCCTTGCATGATGCACCACTTTTTCACCCACCTCAGAATTTGTGAGGTCATATCTCCTGAACTATTTGTTGTAAAATGATAATTTTGTTGGTATATTCAGTGGTACGTGTGAATACTGTCTGCAAAATATGTCACGAATACAGTTAGTTGTAGAGAAGTAAAAATTAAAACGTCATGCTTCATACGGCAGTTTTTACTGCATGAATAACGGAAATGTAGTAAGTGCTTAACTTTTTTCCTTTCATGATTTTGTGTCGGTTCTCAGCGAGAAAAAGTTTCGTAAAGGCCTGAAATTTTGTTGTAAAGCTTGTTGCAGGCCACCAAGTGGTCTCGTTCTCCAATACTTTATCGCTAAAATATGGCTATTCGCGCGTCGTCTGTTACATTGCTTTTGAACCCCCAACACTTTAGTAGATAAGAGTTTCTTACACCCACAATGATGATTTGCAGACATTAAGTGATGTGTCTACCAAATTTGGATGAAATGGGTCCAGTGGTTTAGCACGAGATGTGGAAAACATATACCTATCTATATGTATACACATCGACTCTTATAATATTGAAGGGTACTGTGTGGTATTAAACGAATGCTCATTTTGCTAAATGCGATGAGATTTATCAACACAGCCTGGACGCTTTCTTAATGGAATAATACAGTGTGTACCATGAGGAATGGTAAATATAAAGAGATATGGCAGGAACAATAATCCGAATCAGAAATGTTTAGTAAACATGTGCTCTAAAATGGACACCTTAGGAGAACTATGAGCACTTCTTCATCTACGATACTGTAAAACTTATCTCTTCAGCTGCATGCTCTTTGCATTCTGTATTTTTGGAAGAGGTAGTGCAGACCAAAACAAGAAAAAGTTTTCTTGTAAACTTGGGCTCTTAAATTCTTACCTTGGGAGCTATGAGCACTTGTTCAGTGGAAGAGAAGTGACCACACTAGCGAACATCACCAAGTGATGATAGATATTAAGGTATTCCTTTGAATAATTGTGCCTGAATATCGATCATTCCTTCCGGAATCCCCTTTAGAAGTTACTCCATTTTCATTACCCGTATCACAAGCTAGTAATTTTAATATTTCAATTTGTATTTTCAAGTCACGAAAAAATAGTATAGTAACTGATTACTTCACTGCGTTACTGATCCTTCTCGTTTTTTTTCTGACGATGTCATGTTTGCAACTCATGGCAGCGGCGCCACGATAGCTCCTTTATACTTTCATTTGTGTACGAAATAACGTGGCCTACCTGCTGAATTGAATATGCCGTATAATGAGACAAGTTTCTCGCTCTTAGGTTTGGTTCTCACTTCACAAAGCGCGGCACTGCTCATTAGCGCCTTTCACCATCCCTTTTTGCTTTACGATCTCAATAAATGAGATCCTTTCACTTTCACCTAGCAGAGAAAATGACAGAATCTCCTTCCTTTTCCAACAGAGTTCGATAACCATCCGGTAAATTAGAGAACCCTTTCGTAACATTTCGTTCAGTGAGAGTTTCAGAATTCACTTGGTCCATGTTGTAACACTTAACGCTACGTGTCAGCCACATGGAAAACTGTTGAGTGTTATCAGGATTATAATTGCCCAAAATACAAAAAACGGTTCAAATGGCTCTGAGCACTATGGGACTTAACATCAGTGGTCATCAGTCCCCTAGAACTTAGAACTACTCGAACCTAACTAACCTAAGGACGTCACAAACATCCATGCCCGAGGCAGGATTCGAACCTGCGATCGTATCGGTCACGCGGTTCCAGACTGAAGCGCCTAGAACCGCACGGCCACACCGGCCGGCCCTAAAATACATTGCAGACTGATCTAACAGTGTAGTGAGTGAGATATTCGAGTGAGTATCTGTAGTAGTCCGCTCCAGCACAAAAACGTAGGGATACATCTGCTACGTACCATGGGAATAAAGTGAAAAAAACATAGCAAATGCTACAACATTGTCATATGATTGCACTTAATATGAGTCCGTACTTAAAAATTAATCTATTACAGTTGTTACCACCAAAAAACTTTCTGCGTACAGCACATGAATTTTTATTTATGCATCCAAACACGCTTCGCCTTTTTAACAAGACATCGTCAGCTGGAGTCTCGGAATATTACGTGTTTCTTCATTTTCACAAGTTGGTTTTAACATTTAAAACAGTTCACATAGATATTTTACAGAAAATGAAATTCGTTACTTGAAGGTAAAGCAGTTTTCTCTCATGTGCAAAATGACTTGAAAGTCGCGCTTTGTAGCGCACAGTTATTGCAATTTCGAACGTAATCTTATGTCAACCGTCATTTTCCGTATGTTTCTCTACCTAATTCCAACATTCCGAACTCTTTGTTTCACTTGTTTTCTACTTCTCTGTATGTTTGCTTATGTAAGAGAGAGAAAGAGAGAGAGTTTGTGTGTGTGTGTGTGTGTGTGTGTGAGAGAGAGAGAGAGAGAGAGAGAGAGAGAGAGAGAGAGAGAGAGTGTGTGTATAAAATTGTTTTTAACTATTTTCAAGTCTTTCTTTCTTTTAATTAGTCTGTGACTTACTTCTACTATATATTATGAAAAATTTGAGTGACTTGTCCGAAAACTTCCGGGCCCTGATTTTTAGTTTATAACGGTTGTCGTATAGTCCGCCGATTGGCCAACGTATCTTACAACTTATGTAGTTCTTAGATCTTCGTATATTCCTGCCTTCTGGTAGATGTCTGTGTATTTTGATGTTTTTGGGATGTACTTTTTGTAATTATCTGTCGAGAAGCCATGTTAAGCTATTTCGTTTGGATAACTTCGTTATTTAACGTGTGAGTTTGTGCTTGTTTGCGACTGTATACGACCTTGTACCTTCTATCTTGTGATGTATGCTTTGTGCCGTCGTTGTTATATATGCCTGTTTGTTTCCAGGACACAAAAGATGCCTCGTTAAAAAGGCGAAGTAAATCGAAAAATGCGTTTGTTATTTACCGCTACAATTAATATACAGCTGCTGCAAAACTGGCGACCACACGAAATCCATCGAAAAATGTAGTACGCCCGAAGAAAAAAATTGCTTTAAGGTGAAGAGATACATCTCCATTCAAATAACTTACGGGTTTGCTGCCGAGTGACGTAGTCGAACACCGTCGATATTTCAACAGGAGCGCACCCTGCCATTCTCAAGGCACAAATGCAAGGAAGAAAAAATGTGCAAGCAAATTTAATACCTCGGTTCACAGAGGAGAAACAAGAAAGGCACCACACACAGAACAAGTGTCAACACAACCAAAGATAACCAACATCAGAAATATCCATAGTTACTATTAATCGCCGGCCAGAGTGGTCGAGCGGTTCTAGGCGCTACAGTCTGGAAACGCGCGACCGCTACGGTCGCAGGTTCGAATCCTGTCTCGGGCATGGATGTGTGTGATGTCCTTAGGTTAGTTAGGTCTAATTAGTTCTAAGTTCTAGGGGACTGATGACCTCAGAAGTTAAGTCCCATAGTGCTCAGAGCCATTTGACCCATTTACTATTAATCAACAGGTGAGGTAGAACTAATTATGTCCCTCTGTTTTTTGATGAGAGACAGAGCCGGATTCCAAGCAGCATTTAAACATAATCCACCATCTCTGTTAATAAGGTTACTTGATAGTCTTATTTCAACAGCTTACTTAATAACACTATCCCAATAGCTGGACGTGCAAGCCAGAATCTCCGTGTTGTTGTATTCCATAGGGTGACCGGTCTCAAGGCAATAATCTGTAATTGCGGATTTGCTCGGCTGTTGTAAGCGTGTGTGACGCTTATGTTCAATACACCGGTCTTACACAGTCCTGATTGTCTGACCAATATATGACATGCCACAACTGCAAGGAATACGATAGACCCCAGCCTTACGCAAACCAAGATCATCTTTTACGGACGCCAACAGGGCCTTAATCTTAGAAGGTGGTCGAAAAACACATTTCACATTATATTTCCACAAATTACGGCCAATCCTGTTGGAAATGCTTCCTGCGTAAGGCAAAAAGGCCGTAGACTTAGGTGCCACTTGGTTGCTACCGTCACTCACCCGTTGCACAGAAGGCTGATGGCGCAACGCACGTTTGATCTGCCTCTCACTATAACCATTCTGACGAAAGGTGACTTCGAGATGTGCTAGCTCAGCTGCCAAACTTTCAGGGTCTGAGATAACGTGGGCCCTGTGAACCAAGGTGCGAAGTACTCCTTTACGCGGAGCTGGATGGTGACAACTATCAGCTCGCAGATACAAGTCAGTGTGGGTGGGCTTCCTATAAACAGAATGTCCCAACGTACCATCAGTCTTCCTTTTGACCAACACATCAAGGAAGGGAAGGCACCCATCTTTTCCATCTCCATATTCGGGTGGATTGAATTCAGATGTTCCAAAAACCGGTTCGACGACATCACCCGGCAGCAAACCCGTAAGTTATTTGAACATTCGATTCGTCGGGAAAAGTTAAGGTCTAATAACATTTCCATTAATATGTTGGTTGTAGTAACCTTAGTCATTTCCACGAGGTCTTGCACGGCGAGAAAGGTGACCTTCAAGGTATGGCGAAAATCATTGTATCATTTACGCATCGAACATATCCTAACTATTTCAGCTTACGCACTACAGCGTTTCCAATACTGTCGATATCCGCTCTTTCTTATGATACTTGGATGTTTGTCACATAATTTCCACACGTCATATTTACGACTGTTTTGTTGTTGGAAATGATCCAACTCTATGATGCTACTGTGGTAGCTTTGCATCCGTCGAGCTGCACTGAAATGACAAAAGTACCACATGTCTAAAAAGAGTAATACGTGTGCAGTCAAAACATTCTCAATTTGTTCAAACGTCAGCTAACCAACGGTTACATGTGATGCGCAAATGCTCTTTTCCATACACCTTGTTCTACAGATACCGTGCTGTTTTGAGGTGCTGTCGAAGTGTGGAAAATAGTGGAAATACTACATTGTATAATGGTCAGTTGTTTACCTTTTTTTACAGTTAGTGCTCTTCTGGTGGGGAGTGTCAGGAGGGAGAGGTTGGAGCAAATTATAATTCTGTGTAGGTTCTTGGCAGCAAAATCTAGGACAGTAGCGAAGACCCCCGTCCTATGTCAAAACATAGGCTTCCTGCAGGTACTGCATACTACTTGTACAAAAGTGATAGGTATAGGGTGAAAGGAGCTGCTGTTAGTCTACAAACCCAACGAGTAAAGGGGGTACATTCAGAATAGCAGTAACTGCAGTTTCTACCGATATATCTTGATAGCTTTTAAGCTACATCTGATCTGGATGGTTCCTAATCGAAAAGGAAGTTTCAGTACTATCTTAGGCAAATAAAGATGACACAGGATCTTCAGATTAGCTATACCACTCAGTAGTAGCTAACTGATGTTTAAAAAAATAGCGCAAAATCGCCAATAAACTATTTTTTGTGATCTTAACCAATAGTATTTCACCTGACTAGCAGAGTTAACTCCACGGATTTCCTTTGGACAATGCAAGCCAATTTTGTACTCATAGAATTTTCACTGTGGTAAAGCTAACGACAGGAGAGCGCTCGAAAATGGACATTTACGATCTTACTCTATCTCCCGTGCTGTAACCACTCATGCGAGTTAACAACAAATAACGATGCTCCAAATACCTGTTTGTCCATCACAATTAATTTTCAGGATATCTCTAATTCACTATATGTATGACGTTTTCGCACATTATTATATCCAGGATATTGGCGAAGCTCTTTAAACATTGCAAATATTACTGTTTAAAATACCGTATGGCGAGTTTGGTCACATTAACATGTATTACCGCACGAAATTTTTTAATACTGGTATCACGACATGAAACAGGCAACGACAAGTTGTTAAAGATGTAAATAAGCGCATAAAGAAAGTTCCCTTGGTGAGGCTAGCACTAGAATTTGTAAAGCATTGTAACGAATAAGGGACATTTTTCTTTCTTCTAATTTTTTTTGGTACCGTAGGTTGGAGAGACGTACATCGTTTGATGTAGTCCGTAAGGGGTTTGCAACCACATTTAAGACGGCACAGAGAATATGAATGCTAATAATAGAAGGAAAAAAAAATATTCACGGAATGCAAACAGTATCAGCCGTTGCCCAATACTGCTGAGGATATAACAAGAATCAGGTGTGCCATAACGCACCATGCCCCAGTTCCGTCGTGTTAGGAGTGGTTTTACCTAACGTGTTCGAGTTTCGTAAAACTCTTGAAACGTTTTCATTAAAAATTAGTTTTTGGCTTCGTGAAACATTACAAAGCGTCATGTATTTTTTAAGGTTAAGATTCGAAAGACATGAAACTGTGATCGAGAAGGGAATGACGAAGGGTTTTAGCCTATTGTCCGCGTTTTTCAGTTTGCAGTATGGGCAAGCAGTAAAGAAAACTAAAGATAAATTCGAGTATGGAATTAATTTTCTAGCAGAAAAAATGAAAGCTTTAAGTACAGTAAAAAACACTTTAATTATGTCAGAAGGAATTCAGAACATGGAAAATCAGGTAAACGGAATAGACTTTGGCCTGAAAAGAGGTTTTGAGATAAACATCAAAAAAGTTGAAACACGGATAATGGAGTGTCATTGTCATTGAATTAATTCAGATGACAATGAGGGAGCTACGTTAGGAAATGAGACACTAAAGCTACTAGACATTCTTGCTGGATGGGCAGCAAAATAAATGACGTTGTCAGAGGTAAAGACGATGTAAATTTTAGGCTGGCAGTATCACGACAAACGTTTCTGAAGAAAGAAACATTTGATCATGTGATGTAAATTTAAGTAGAAATTATTCTCCGTATGTTTCTCTCAGGATGGTAATTTGCTTTTGGTCATCAGTCTATTGAGTGGTTTGATGCGTTCACCAAGGCTTCCTCTCCTGTACTAACATATTCATCTCAGAGGCTAGCGCTTGTGGTCTTTGGCTATTTCTTGACTGTATTTCAATCGGTCTTCCTTGACAGTTGTAGGCCTAGGCAACTCTCTCTAGTAACACTGAGAATAATCCCTGAGGTCTTCAGACACGTCGCTCTTCTGCTAGTCAGTGTCCCATATATACTTTTCGTCACCGATCTCACTAAAGGTCTCCTCATTTATCATTTTATGGGTCCAATAATTTTTCAGGTTCCTTCGGTAACACCGTATTTTAAACGCCTCGATGTTCCTCTTTTCCTTTTCCCTGACAGACCAAGCATCACGTCCACAGAAACCTGCTCTACAGACGTACGATTTCATTCCCAGACATTTCTACTTAACGTTAAGACATAGTATGACAGAAGTAGACTTACTTTCGCCAAAAATGCTATCTTTGCATTTGCTAACCTGCATAGAAGCGATCAGCCGGAACTTCATGATCACCTGCCTAATAGCCGATATGTTCACCTCTGGCAAGGACAACACCGGCCACTTGTCATGGTATGACGACAAGCAATGAGGCCATGGATTTGGCACCACATCTGCACTCACAAGCCACCTAATTATGAGAAGAACGTCGATGAGCCCTGACACCACTTTCAGTTACATCCCAGACGTGTTCGATCGGGTTCAGCTCTGGCGAGTTGGGAGGGGGAACCAGAGCATCAACTGGAAGCCGCCACTGTGTTTCTCGAACCACTCCACCACACTCTCATTACTGTGGCGTGACCATTATCTTGTTGAAAAATGCCAATACCGTCAGGATACACGACCATCACGAAAAAGTGTAAGTCGTCTGCAAGCAGTGTACGACACTGGGGTTGGTTGGGTTGTTTGGGGAAGGAGACCAGACAGCGAGGTCATCGGTATCATCGGATTTGGGAAGGATGGGGAAGGAAGTCGGCCGTGCGCTTTCAGAGGAACCATCCCGGCATTTGCCTGGAGTGATTGAGGGAAACCACAGAAAACCTAAATCAGGATGGTCGGACGCGGGATTGAACCGTCGTCCTCCCGAATACGAGTCTAGTGTGTACGATACTCCTTGGCCATCTAGGTGCCTGACACGAGCTGCACTGGACCCACGGATACCCTCGTGAATGTTCTCCAGAGCATAATAGAGCCGCCGCCAGCTTGCCTCCGTCCCGTAGTGCAGGTGTCAAGGAGCTGTTCCGCTGGAAGACGATTGATTCTGGTCCTCCCAACAGCATTATAAAAAAAATATTGGGATTCATCAGACCAAGCAACGTTGTGCCACTGCGCCACTGTCCAGTGCCAATAGCGACATGCCCACTTCAGTAGCTGTTGCCGAAATCGTGGTGCTGACATTGGCACGTTATTGGGACGTCGGCTGGCCCAACGCTGAGAGTGTTCACTGCACTGTGTGTTTAAACACACCTGTACTATGCCCAGCATTTAAAGTCTGATGTTAGTTCCACCACAGTTCACCGCCTGTTTTTTTTCCATCTGTCCAACCATCAGAAAAATGGTTCAAATGGCTCTGAGCACTAAGGGACTCAACATCTGAGGTCATCAGTCCCTTAGAACTTAGAACTACTTAAACCTAACTAACCTAAGGACATCAGACACATCCATGCCCGAGGCAGGATTCAAACCTGCGACCGTAGCGGTCGCGCGGTTCCAGACTAAAGCGCCAAGAACCGCTCGGCCACACTGGCCAGCATCCCAACCATCGTCGTCCGCCATCTCTAATGAGATGTGGCCGACCAACCCTACGACATCTGGACGTGGTTGCACCTTGGTTTCTCCACGTGTAGAAGACACGCACCACAGCACTCCTCGAATACCCGGTAAATCCTGCAGTTTCAGAAATGCTCACGGCGCGTCTGCGGGCCGTCACAACCTGCCCTCGGTGAAACACAGACAGATCTCGTGTCTTCCCCATTCTACACAAGGACAGCACGCTCACTGACAGTGCACGCACCGTGCGTGTGTCTGACCAGCATTCATTCCCCGCCAGGTGACGCTGCTGTGCCTGGACGGTTTTACATCGATAGTAGGTCGGTGGTCACATGCTGCGGCTGATCAGTATGTATCCTCCTTGCTTCGTCGACCATGGGTTAGTTTGCTTCTCAGCAACTTCTTATACTGCGTGGCAACCCGTTATGACATTAAGGTTTCGCTGATGTCACTTCTGCTACTCCTCACCACTTTCATTTTTCTTTGGCTTACTCTCTGTCCATATTCTGTGGTCATTATACTGGTTACTGTTTTCAGCAGGCCCTTTCTTCATGGAAGTGAATTGTGGACAGTAAACGGCACATTCAGGAAGCGAATAGAGGCTTATGAAATGTGGAGCTACGGAACAATGGTTACGGTTACACTGACAGACCGGACAAGTAATGAAAAGGTACTAAATATGGAGGCAAGAGGTACTCTAAACAACCTTGGTAGCCGGCCGGAGTGGCCGTGCGGTTCTGGGCGCTACAGTCTGGAACCGAGCGACCGCTACGGTCGCAGGTTCGAATACTGCCTCGGGCATAGATGTGTGTGATGTCCTTAGGTTAGTTAGGTTTAATTAGTTCTAAGTTCTAGGCGACTGATGACCACAGAAGTTGAGTCGCATAGTGCTCAGAGCCATTTTTTGAACAACCTTGGTAACATGTTAGTTGTGCATTATGCTGAAAGCTTTGTCGACTACGCTTCAAAGTTATACTGGGAAGCCCGTACACAGAGTCCTGATGTCTCCCATGCGATTTCCATATTTTAGGACCGCAGAAGAAAAAGATTCGTGGCCCTCTATTTGATTTGTACGAAGAGATGCACGCCTTGGTACAATCATGCTTCCATAGGCGACTGCAAACGTTCTTCCATAAAGGCAGAGACCGTCCTGTCTCACAGTGGGATAAATGTGTTAAACTTTATGGCGATTACTTGTAAAATAATAAACAGTTTACTTACTTCTTTTCCATCTGTCAATGTAAGGGTACCAACACACTTCGCTGGAGTACATTCGAAGTTACTTCTACATTTGTCGATGACTCGCCATCGTAGATAACTTGCTGCGCTCTCCCTACCGAAAAATAATGAATCAAGGCACAAATTTTGCTTGACAGCCCATACGATGGTACTTTTTGAAAATAAACGTAGATGTGGTACTGAGTCAAACGCTTAAAATTCTGAAATCGAGAAATACGCCTTATACCTGTGTACAATAAATGTAACAGTAAGTCATTAGGGGAAAGAAAGGGTAAAATTTCACGTGATTGATATTTTCGGAATCCATACAATCTGGCATGGAGGATTCATTCTCTTCGACATAGAATATTACAATATTACTAAGACTATATTTTAAGATTCCACAGTAAACGAATGTGAACAATACTGGACGTTAGTCTTGTGGATCACTTCTGCTACCCTTCTTGTAGACGGATGTGACCTGTGCTACTGGACGCGGTTTTCTTGTTTAAGGGGTCTATGGCGGATTATATTTAAAGAGAGGCTAACAGAGCGGCAAATTCATTAGGCTATAGAATCTGACAGAGATCGCATGTTTGTTATATACGACTTGTAACTTTGTTGTAATTGAAACCGTCTAGTCTGTTTCATGCATTACTTTATTTTTAAGGTCGTTCCGGGTACCTCCAACATCACACCTGAAAATAGAATTAAACGAACTGATGTACGAGAAGTCTTTCTTATAATTATCAGGCTATGAAGAAGGAAAACTTAAAAGGCTAAAAACATGTCTAAAGGTTCACTCACCAAAACTTAGAACTTATAAAACATCGTGCAGTTAATCTCTGTAATGCTATTATGCAATGTCTATGCGAGGAGTGGATTATCAGCTCGCCCCCCCCCCTTTTTTTGTTTTTTTGTTTTTTGGCACGACTATTTGGTGGTGCTAGTAAGGGGGTGACTTTTTTGTTCTTTTTTCCCTTTATCAGCTTTTCAGATGTAGATTGTGGTGTCACGGCCAGACACCACACTTGCTAGGTGGTAGCCTTTAAATAGGCCGCGGTCCGGTAGTATACGTCGGACCCGCGTTCGCCACTATCAGTGATTGCAGACCGAGCGCCGCCACACGGCAGGTCTAGAGAGACTTCCTAGCACTCGCCCCAGTTGTACAGCCGACTTTGCTAGCGATGGTTCACTGACAATTTACGCTCTCATTTGCCGAGACGATAGTTAGCATAGCCTTCAGCTACGTCATTTGCTACGACCTAGCAAGGCGCCATTATCATTTGCTATTTATCTTGTGATGCATGTACCGTCAGACCGATGTTCACCAATTATGGATTAAAGTTAAGTATTCCAGAAGCTACGTACTTTATTTGCTAGTCTTCATTACTTGTCCTGTTCCAGACCTCACGCCATCCTGCGTGAGCTTAAACGCGTGCCTTTCGGCTACCTGTCATAGTGGATTGGCTGTCTTGCCAGTCCACAACATAGATAGTCTTTGATAAATTGTCATTCGAAAATTAATTTTACGAATGTGCAATTCCACTAATTTCAATCATAATTTTTTAATTAGACTTTGAATTATTTTGATTTCAAAGTATGGCTGTCATTTTAAGTATGGCTGTCATTTTACTTTCCTGTCGACACTTAAAAGCACCTCTTCGATGACACCTTAAGAGTCCCAGAGGTTCAAAACTTTGAAGGAACAAGAACAAGACGGTCATTTCGTAAGAACTGTATAAAAAGAGTTGGTATGATGTTGCACGTGCTCTGACCTGGATGTATGCACTCATTCAGCTGTGAAGGAAGTCATAACGCCGCACTATCCTCTCCTGAGACACGAGGGCACACGACGGTTGTAACTGGTTCCTGGTATCCTCGTTACTGGCGTCGGGACTGAGTTGACTTCGGAGCTGGTCTCACACGTGTTCTGTGGGAGCAGGTCGGGGTACCTTCCTGGCAACGGTAGCACCTCGGCATCCCGTGGAGAGCTCTTAGAGACTCGTGCTACTTGTGGACAGGCATTGTCATGTTAAAAATGTCATCACGATATTGTCGCATGATAGGTAACTCATGAACAGGCCGCATGTCCATGACGTGTTGTTGGTTCCCTCAGCCACCGCCAGCCGTGGCCTGAAGTCATACCTGATGGCTCCTCACACCATGACGCTGTATCTCTCCGAAATACTGGAAGAATTTCACCTTGCCCAAGTCGCCGCCAAAGTATCCGACGATAGCCATCCGGCGTAGTGCAGAAACGCCATTCATCGCTGAACACAAAGCGACTCCGTCCATCAGCGATGCCACCACTACAAACGCAGTCGCTGTCTTGTGGTGCCAACGAAAGCAGACGTATGGGGCGGTAAGTCTCTAGTTCAGCTGGTACTTGTCGCCAACCAGTGATCCGAGATCACACAGTACGTAGAAGGGAGCCAATCACTTGTTCTCAGATGGCAGGCGCACCTGTGAAAGAGTTTCAATGTGCCCGGTGCGCAGTAGGGCGACTTTTGATGGTCAGAAGTGGTCGACCACAACCTTAGCAACGAGTATACCTGCTCTCATGTTCAGATAAGGACTGCCGTTATATTTAAAAATATTGGGTATCCCGTATATCGATATTTAAAGATGCGTCATTTGCAGCTTTCGATATTTCGAAAAATTGTATTAATATACCGACGGAGAAAATATCGACGTATCTACCTACAAAAATTTCGTCCGCACATTGGAAATAGAAAGCCAGTTTTAAACCCGGAAATTCAAGTATTGGTTAGTTATTAGATATTGTGTCCATCAACAACCTAGCAGCCTTAGAGCATGAACTGAAAGGAAACCGATGCACGTTCACGCTTTGCGATAACCACTTTGCTAACAATGGTAACTGCATGTAAGGGGCACAATAAAAGGTGTGCAATGAGTCAATTTGATTTCATCACGTATCGGATTAACGGAACACTTCATGTCAACTTTCCGGTTTCTTTCATTTCTACAAACGCCAGCGAACTAGCAGTTGTGTGAAAATTGTTTGGTGATGCTAAACCTAGCGGTTTCTGTTGGTAGCGCCGAGCGCCGAATACGTCAGCGTTTCCCCTCAGACGTAACCGCCCAGCGCAAAGGACAATCTTTTAATTTTGATTTTTGCTCCTCAATTTCAGCATATGCTAGTCAAGAATGCCGATGTGTAGAAAAAGGACTGTAGTTGCGATGAAATTTGTTTTTTAAAGTAACAAATGTGCTCTTTTTTTGTTATTCCATTCACACACACACACACACACACACACACACACACACACACACACACAGTGCAATCAGACTTCTTGTTTTGTGCCACCCATACTTGCTTCACAGGGTCAAAGTGAAAGATTGGACGTGATGAAAGCTCAAAAAGCAGTAAAACCACTTCACACAGTGTAAATAAAAATAGGTTGTACTACAATTCCAAAAGAACAACTTCAAATATTTACCGAAAACTGTGAAAAAATACAATATAAAATAAAAATATCGGCACTCTATATGGCCGTATTGATATCGATATATCGATACCATGTCAATGGACAACGTTAATCTAATTGGGCGTATCTTGGAAGAGATCGATATACCGATATATAGATATTTTACCAAGAGCCCTAGTGGCAATGCTGTTAACATCGGGCCAGTGTCACTTTCTGATGCCCCACAAATCTGGATACTGCACGCTCGACCAGCCGACCAAATGGACCTCCAGAATGAAGGCCATTTGAGTCTCCGTCAGGTGCTGACAGCGCTATCTCAGACGAATTTGCGGCAGCACCATCGCTTTCACAGTCATCACTCTACATCCGACGCTGTAGACATCACTTACACTATGTGATCAAAAGTACCCGGAAGTATGGCTAAAAACTACTTACAAGTTCGTGACATCCTCCATCGGTAATGCTGGAATTCAATATGGTGTTGGCGCCCCCTCAGCCTTGATCACACCTTCCACTGTCGCAGGCATATGTTCAACTAGGTGCTGGAAGGTTTCTTGGGGAATGGCACCCCATTCCTCACTGAGTGCTGCACTGAGGAGAGGCATCGATGTCGGTAGGAGAGGCCTGGCACGAAGGTGTCCTGTTGTATTCAGGTCAGGACTCTGTACAGGCCAGTCCATTACAGGGATGGTATTGTCGTGTAACCGCTACAGGCCGTGCCTTATGAACAGGTGATCGATCGTGTTGAAAGATGAAATCGCCATCCCCGAATTGCTCTTCAACAGTGGGAAGCAAAACGGCCTGTGCCGTGATAGTGGCACGCAAAACAACAAGGGATGCAAGCCCCCTCCATGAAAAACACGACCAATACAGAACAGCACCGTCTCCGAATTTACTTTTGGCACTACACACGCTGGCACATAACGTTTAGCGGGCATTTGATGGAGTACAACTAGTAAATAAAATTACCTTCATTAAACATATTACATACGATAGAATTAAACTACCTCCCTTCGTATCAAAAACAATCCTGAGCGGTCCATTTGGCCTGTTTTTGGGCCCATCTGTACCGCCCTCCATGGTGTCGTGGTTGCACAGATCGCCATGGACGTCGGGAGTGAAGTTCGGCATCATACAGCTTACTGCGCACAGTTTGAGTCGTAACATGACGTCCTGTACCTGCACGAAAAGCATTATTCGACATGGTGGCGTTGCTGTTAGGGTTCATCCGAGCCATAATCCGTCGATAGAGGTTATCAACTGCAGTAGTATTAGGCGACCTGTGCGAGGCATGTCATCCACAGTTCCTGTCTCTCTGTATCACCTACGTATCCGAACAACATCGCTTCGGTTCACTCCGAGACGCCCTTATTGAAAGCCCTTCCTGGCACAAAGTAACAATGCGGACGCTATCGAACCGCAGTATTGACCGTCTCGGCACGGTTAAACTACAGAAAAAATGGTTCAAATGGCTATGAACACTATGCAACTTAAATTCTGAGGTCATCAGTAGCCTAGAACTTAGAACTAATTAAACCTAACTAACCTAAGGACATCACACACATCCATGCCCGAGGCAGGATTCGAACCTGCGACCGTAGCGGTCGCTCGGCTCCAGACTGTAACGCGTAGAACCGCACGGCCACTCCGGCCGGCGTTGAACTACAGACAACACGAGCCGTGTACCTTCAGCCTCGTGGAATGACTGGAACTGGTCGGCTATGAGAGCTCCTCCCCCCCCCCCCCCCCCCGTCAAATAGGCGATGCTCATGCATGGTTGTTTACAACTTTGGGCTTGTCGGCTTGTCTAGTGACATCATCTCTGAACAGTCAAAGTGACTATCTCTGTGTTAGAATACCCACAGTCACATGTCAACATCTATCTTCAGGAGTTCTGGGAACCGGGGTGATGCTATTTTTTTGATGTGTGTATAAGGGCATCAGAGTCTCTCTGTGTGACATATACGCAGCAGGAACGCTCACACGCGGAAAGTTTTTGATAGCCCATACTTATAAAGGTAGTATGGTCTAGGGGACAGTGCGGCTGTCGCAGCCGAGCGAAGCAGACGTGCGGTGTGTGCTCTCCGCTGTCAGAGAGAGCCCGCGCGCCTTGTTTACTTTTTTCGGCCGACACTAACGTGACGCCGTAGCGCTACAAGACCATGGCAAACCAATACAGAAGATCAACCTTGACATTCACATTTCGGAACGACTTTACCCGACCAAAGGCGCTCGAAGTCGAACGCTTTTTAAAAGAGGAAGCCAAGATTCCGGCTGCCGACATTGTCGGCATTCACTTTTCGATCGTCAGTAGCACGGTCTATGTAAAGCTCATAAACGAAATTACATGCGACAAGGTGCTTCGTGAGATGAAACAAGAACTCCGCTTCTGCCACGCAGATGGCAATGTTGGCAACGTCGAGGTCGGCCATGCCGCAATGGGACTGCGGACTATCCGCATATTCGAACTTCCATTTGAACTCCCGGCGGCAGAAGTTGTAGCGGCGCTCCGCCCCTACGGCACGGTACACGAACACGTGGCTGAAAAATGGACCCAGTTTAAGACGTATCCAGTACTCAATGGAGTACGCCAAGTGCGCATAGATCTCCAACGACACGTGCCATCCTATCTACAGATCGGAGGATGCCGGGCCATAGTTATTTATGACGGCCAGCCGAAGACGTGTTCCGGATGCGGCAAAGAAGGACACCTTCGTTCCGAGTGCCTCCAGCGTCGGATCACACAACTCCCACCGAAGGACGTTGCACCACCAGCGGCGAAGACTGTTCTACCCGTGACTTACGCGGCGGCGCTCACGACGTTCTCCACACAACAGACACGGCCGACCGCTTCAGCGGTACAAGAATCACTTTCCACGGACAAAAACCTGGATGATCCGCCGACCTGGCCAGTGGTGGAAAATAGTACTACGACTCTGGAGCTACCGAACGCGACAGACATTGACGGCGGCAAGATGGCAATTGATTCCCTTATTGTACCGACCGAAGCGTTTGTTCCGGCGGAGCGTGAGTCAGTGCCGTCTTCTGACAATGAAGGCCATGTACGGAAACAGCGATCACCGAAACGCCGAAAGCGCCGTCGTCGGACCGTGTCGGAACACAGCGGTTCGCATTCGGCCGGGGAAGAACAACTAACCACTCAAGAAGCCAGCCGCGAAGCTGAGGCTGTTTCCACTGACTCCAACCATGCAGAACAGACAGAAAAACATGCAGCTTTCGAACATCAGCCCATTGACAGAAACAGTGAGCAGCGGGAAGGTACCAGTGCAGGCAGCGAAGTCGCCCGGTCCCTTACTACCAAACATTCCGAGGCTATGGAACATGAACAGACATCCGCGCCCGCTTCGTGGGCCGAGGACGTCGAGACACAAGATCCCGACCCGCGGCCAGCTGAGGCGCCGCCGGATCATGCAGCATAAGCAGCACAAGGAGGACCGCGTTTGGCGGGGGGTGACATCACTTCCGATGTTCGCTTCTCTCCAACATGGATAACCTCGCCCAAACAACGCGTTGCCAGGCTTACCGCCTGGCGACAATGAATATCAACATGATCAGTTCTCCTGTCAAGATCCAACTTTTGATAGAAACCATACGAGCCATGGGAGTTGACTTTGCTTTCCTACAAGAAGTGAAAACGACTGCACTCCCGCACTTTTACGGTTACGCCACACATGTGACGCCCGGAAGCCCTGCAGACACCGGAGTGGCAATATTAGTGCGTGAAGGTATTGAAGTTACCGACGTCACGTTTCTTCCCTCCGCGAGAGGAATAGCATTTACGGCACTCAACACCCGATTCATTAATGTTTACGCGCCGTCGGGTACCACAAGACGTCACGACCGCGCCAGATTCTATTCCACAGATGTCGCTCCCCTTTTCCTTGGACGATACGAGCACAGCGTCTTCGCCGGCGATTTTAATTGCGTACTTCACCCCAAGGACCAAATCCCACATTACATGCCTTGTCCGGAACTGGGTGCGATGATCCAAGAACTTCACTTGTGCGACACGTGGGAAAAAGTCCACGGTAACCGCTCTGGCCACACTCATCTTACCAGTCATTCGGCCAGCCGACTTGACCGCATATATGTGTCACAAGATCTCACACACGGTGTGGTGGACGCCGAATTATGGCCTCAAGCCTATTCCGATCACAGTGCCTATATCTGCACTATACACCTACGCCCCCAACAAGTCTGGCGCAGCAATGGCTTTTGGAAGCTCAACATAACTCATCTCCAGGACCTGGATTGCCGTCGGCAAGTTGCAGCAACGTGGACTGACTGTGAACGCCGCCACCCACGATACACCTCGACCCTGGAGTGGTGGCTCCTCTGTGCCAAACCAGCAATCCGTAGGACACTTATGCGTTATGGCAAGGACGTGACTGCGTGGCATCGACAGACCCTCGATTTTTACTACGCGGCACTCAGGGACCTCGACGCCTTACCCCCTTCCCCGGAGAGACAAAATGACCAAAGCAGAATCAAGGCTCACATACTATCATTGACGAAGCGTCGACTAGAAGGTGCAGTAGTCCGCTCGCGACGGCACGACCGAACGGTTGCAGAGGAACCCACTATGCACCACGTTGTGGCGGATAAGCGCCGACAACGTCAACATTTAATCACACAACTCAGGACACACGACGGTCGCTTATGTACGACCCAAGCAACCATAGTAAAGGCGGTGGAGGATCATTTTCGTCATCTTTACAAGGAAAGAACCGTCATTGACGAGGCCACTACTGAAGTGTTACAGCAGATAACCCGTACTATCGACGAGGCTACCGTGAATGCACTAACAGAGGAAATCTCACTCGAAGAAGTCGAAGACGCCGTGGACAAAGGTGCGGCCAATAAATCTCCTGGACCTGATGGATTGCCCATCGAATTCTACCGGACTTTCCGTGACATCATGATGCCTCGCTGGGTTATAATGTTCCGCGAACTTATGTCTCCAGACTGTGTTGTGCCGCCAGCGTTTGTAGAAGGTCTCCTCATACCAGTACACAAGCCAGGTGGAGGGCTATCGATTAACGACTATCGGCCGCTTACAATGTTGAACGCCGATTACAAAATTTTCACCAGGATTATGGTGAGCCGTATTAAGACGACTGTGCCGATGATCCTCGCTCCAGAACAGACGTCGCAGGGGGGAGAAGCCAACATACACATGGCCACCGGTGACTGCAGGGACTTAATAGCGATCGCTTCTGCGTGCCGTCTGAGAGCGGCGATCGTCTCCGTCGATTTCAACCGCGCCTTTGATAGAGTGCACCAAAACTTCCTCCTACGAGTGATGGACTGTATGGGATTCCCCCCGGGCCTCATCGACACCCTACGGCGTCTTTGGACCGCAGCCAGCTCACACGTTCAGGTCAATGGAAGGACGGTAGGACCAGTACCCATTAAGAGGTCTCTACGACAGGGTTGTCCCCTTTCAACCTACCTTTATGCAATCGCACTCGAGCCACTCCTTGGGGGCCTTAACCACCGCCTATCTGGTATCACGCTGCGGGACGTCACCTTTCGCTATAGGACATACGCTGACGACCTGCTACTGCTGGTTCGTTCCAATGACGAAGTTCAAAGCGTACTAACCTGGATTGAGCGATACGGACAGGCCGCAGGCAGTCTTCTGAACATCAACAAGTCGGCGGCGTTGGACATTGGGCGTGGTCTCGGACCGGAAGCTCTCGCTCCCCTCCCACCAGTTTCTGATCTGCGATATTTGGGAATCACGTTCAAGAAAGATGTACGTAAAACAGCTGCAGCAAACTACCGACGGTTATTACAGATCATACGCGCAATGGTGCGACAGAACCTACTCCGGGACTTGAATCTGCTACAACGTGTTGAATAGCTGAACCTCTACGTGGCATCAAAACTCAACCACGTGGCACAGGTCCTCCCACTACCGCTGCAGATAGGTCGCCGGCTTCAGGCGGCCTTCAGTTACTACGTTTCCGCAGGTCATATCTTTAAAGTACGATATGACACTCTTACCCTCCCAGTGCACAAAGGAGGGCTGGGATTGGTCAACGTCAGGGCGAGAGCAGCTGCTCTTTACATGAGCAACATGAGGAAACGATGGAAAAGTCAATATGCCTCTCTCACGGGTCGTTTACTGCAGGTTCTGATGCCAGCCTCTAACGTCCCGCCGGTGTCGGTTGCGCACGTCGCACCACAGCTCTCCCATGTGTCGACCTTCATTCTTGATTACAGCTATGTCAGCTTGAACCTCTCCGCCACACGTCCACCAAAGGCGAAAGATTTTTATACCAACCTTCTGCGGGCTGTTCACCATAACGTGGTGGAAAACAAGTACCCTACGGTTCACTGGCCAAGAGTGTGGAAAACGATACACCACCACTTTCTGTCATCCACGGTGCGTTCGAAGTGGTATCAGATCGCCAACAAAAAATATGCCACACGCCAGCGACTTCACACTATTGGACTGGCAGACTCCCCTTATTGCCCAGATTGTCACCTTTTGGATACCGATGAACATCGTTTTACTTGCGCATCATCGTCCGGAGTTTGGCGACTAACACAGAAGATATTGGCTTGTTACCTCCGGGTCACACCTGATATGATTGACCCGCAGACCCTACTCTGTCCCGATGAAACTTACTTTCCGGCTGCAAAATATCATGCGCTTACATGGTTCAAAGGACTTACCGTCGCCTACATCTTTAGCGACGGAGAGAAAGAGCAGCTTGATTACTGGTGGTTCCTACAAAATGCTCACAACGCCCTCGAACGCACACCGAAATACCGTACGCTCTTCGCAAATTATTTACGCAGCGTTTTCGTTAACCCCCCACTCAGCTGGGGAGTGCCAGGCTGTGGTTAATGTGCTGTGCCGCATCACACTAACGGCTCTGCCTTGCCAGCCATGACCAAAGGAAGAGACAAGCTGCTGCAAGGATACTGTTTTCCTTGAGGCACTAGCGAAGCAGAATGCCTCCGTTGCAGATGCCCTTCAAAGGCGCTATTGGAGATTTCAGATAACGATGCCAAGGCTCCAAGTGGAACCAGTTACATTATTGAAGAACCTTTTAGTTAGAATTACAACAGTGGTTTATATTTTATTTTTTTGATTACTCTTTTATGCAACCTTTGTTGTTGTAACACTTACTTGTAACACTTAGTTACTAGAATTCTCATTTGTACACGCTCCCTAAATGTAATCATATAAAAAAAAGTGGCAACGGATAGCCCTAACCTTGATTCCCATACTTCCCCTGGTCTATAGGCAGCTCTCTGGGGTGGGTTTACTCAGGAGCTAACGCCTGAAGTGGATCAAATTTTTTTTGTTATAGGATGACAAGTGGCGGTGGCACTTAGGTTGTTTTATTTTTTTTATTTATTTATTTTTTTAGTTCCATTTTCCTAAGGGGCTTCTTAAGGGAAGAAAGTGGTTCAACAAGGGGGTAAAAAAAAAAGAAAAAAAGGGGTAGAAATCCATAAAAAAAGGGGTAGCGTCTTTGCTTTATAATCATAACGTTTTCGGTCCCGGGTTCGATCCCCACCACTGCCTACATTTTGATAAATAATCAGCATTGGCGGACGAAGACTTCCGGCATAAGAAGTCAGCCTCATTCTGCCAACGGCCTTGTCAAACAGGGCGGAGGAGCGGATAGAGGTTCAGGGCACTCTCTTGTCCTAGGGGTGGGAAATTGCCCCTAAAGGTGGAAGAATCAGCAATGATCAACGACATGAGGATGCAGAAGGCAATTGAAACCACTGCATTAAAGACACGTAACGTGTATCCACAGGACATGTGGCCTGTATTTGAAGAAGTGTCATGATGATCTCTCCTTTGGCGAAAGATTCCGGAATAGTCCCCCATTCGGATCTCCGGGAGCGGACTGCCAAGGGGGAGGTTACCATGAGAAAAGGATTGAATAATCAACGAAAGGATAACGTTCTACGAGTCGGGGCGTGGAATGTCAGAAGCTTGAACGTGGTAGGGAAACTAGAAAATCTGAAAAGGGAAATGCAAAGGCTCAATATAGGTATAGCAGGGGTCAGTGAAGTGGAGGGAAGACAAGGATATCTGGCCAGATGAGTATCGGATAATATGAACAGCAGCAGAAAATGGTATAACAGGTGTAGGATTCGTTATGAAAAGGAAGGTAGGGCAGAGGGTGTGTTACTGTGAACAGTTCAGTGACCGGGTTGTTCTAATCAGAATCGACAGCAGACCAACACCGACAACGATAGTTCAGGTATATATGCCGACGTCGCAAGCTGAAGATGAACAGATAGAGAAAGTGTATGAGGATATTGAAAGGGTAATGCAGTTTGTAAAGGGGGACGAAAATCTAATAGTCATGGGCGACTGGAATGCTGTTGTAGGGGAAGGAGTAGAAGAAAAGGTTACAGGAGAATATGGGCTTGGGACAAGGAATGAAAGAGGAGAAAGACTAATTGAGTTCTGTAACAAGTTTCAGCTAGTAATAGCGAATACCCTGTTCAAGAATCACAAGTGGAGGATGTATACTTGGAAAAGGCCGGGAGATAGGGGAAGATTTCAATTAGATTACATCATGGTCAGACAGAGATTCCGAAATCAGATACTGGATTGTAAGGCGTACCCAGGAGCAGATATAGACTCAGATCACAATATAGTAGTGATGAATAGTAGGCTGAAGTTCAAGACATTAGTCAGGAAGAATCAATACGCAAAGAAGTGGGATACGGAAGTACTAAGGAATGACGAGATACGTTTGAAGTTCTCTAACGCTATAGATACAGCAATAAGGAATAGCGCAGTAGGCAGTACAGTTGAAGAGGAATGGACATCTCTAAAAAGGGCCATCACAGAAGTTGGGAAGGAAAACATAGGTACAAAGAAGGTAGCTGCGAAGAAACCATGGGTAACAGAAGAAATACTTCAGTTGATTGATGAAAGGAGGAAGTACAAACATGTTCCGGGAAAATCAGGAATACAGAAATACAAGTCGCTGAGGAATGAAATAAATAGGAAGTGCAGGGAATCTAAGACGAAATGGCTGCAGGAAAAATTTGAAGACATCGAAAATGATATGATTGTCGGAAGGACAGACTCAGCATACAGGAAAGTCAAAACAACCTTTGGTGACATTAAAAGCAACGGTGGTAACATTAATAAGACTTTAAATAATTTTGAAGTGTGTTGTAACTGCCGTAGGTGACGAAGTCTGCACATGGTCATATGTCCAAAGAAAATCATTTATACAAAACTTACGTCGTTACACTACAAGCTGTAGTTTCGTTAATACGTTGAATTCTTACTTGCAGTTGAATTTAATGTTATTTGCTATCGTTTATTGTTTTGTGCTGTGCACATTTGTGATAGTTCATAATTATGGATAAGTTTGTACAGAGAAAGAAGAGGAAAACCGATTTTGGTTCGTCCGCTAGCCTTACGGTAAGTTAAAAATATGTGCACACTACTGGAATGGACTAGTTACCAATCTGTAGCAATTTAACTGAATGAAGTCTTCATTCTGCAACGGAATGTGCTCTGATATGGAGTTTTCTGGCAGATTATAACTGTGTGCTGCACCGAGACCAGAACTCGGGACCTTTGCTTCTCGGGGGAAAGCGCATTAACCACTGAGCTGTCCAAGCACGGTTCAAGCAATGTCCTCACGGCTTTACTTACGCCATTACCTTGTCGTCTACCTCTCTGACTTCACAGAACCCCTACTGCGAGACTTGCAAGGGTAATACTCCTGAACGAAAGTTTACTGCGAAGACCTGGCTTACACACAGTCTGGGCTCTATTCCCAGAATGAAATTTTCAGTCTGCAGTAGAGTGTGGGCTGATAAGAAACTTCCTAGCAGGAAACTAAGTACTGGCAAACGCAAAGCTGCGAGGACGGGTCGTGAGTCGCATTTGGGTAGCCTAGTAGGTGATGTCTGCATAAGCATTTACTTGGCCTCACGTATCCCCATTACGCACACATTCTTCCGATGCCAAAGGCAATCACTCCACGCATTCTGGTAGCGCCTACATACTTCGTCGGTACGCGATTACTCTTCTAGATACGATACAATACCCTGATCCTTCCCACTGAGAGAGGAAGATTTGGACTCACACACATTCACAATCGTATCTTGGTGTTTTATCTCAACGCGATGTTGAAAACTTCGTGTAGATAGTAGCCGAATCTGAGGGGACTCTTGATAGACGAACTGACGCTAGCTTCTCTAATTGCGCCGGCTATGGTAAAGAAAATTTCCCAGCCATTTCGTGGTATCAGAGATTTTTTTTCTTGTATATAGCTTCGTTAAGCAGATCTACCGGCCAATAGAAGGATAACAGCGAGCGATGTCTATCGAATACTTCGAACAGACGCCCCGCTAACCCCATGGAAGAACGGCACACCACAATCCACTGGCCGACGATATGTCGGAGAATTCACTATAAAAATGTAAATGTCGTATAACTAGGGCCTCCCGTCGGGTAGACCGTTCGCCGGGTTCAAGTCTTTCGATTTGACCCCACTTGGGCGACTTGCGTGTTGATGGGGATGGAGTGATGATGATTGGGACAACACAACACCCAGTCCCTCAGTGAATTCACCATACCACCCCTGAGACAGAAACAAGAAAAGCTCAGTTCCACGCAGTTAACGGTAAACATGTCACCTGATCCAGGGTCCACGGAAACGACGACGCGCACCGTCTTATGTGCGGCCCCTCTGCAGAAGTATGGCATCTAGAGACGAAGAGGATGTCCTCCCTTCTCCGCGTAGGGCAAGAGGTCATTGACCCTACGACCGTTCTCTTTCCGGACTGGACGTACTACCGACAAGCCAAGACGAGCTCGGTGACATAGCTAGGAGCCCAAGCAGTGCATTACCTGTTTCGCGATGGCCCGAAGAATATGGTGGACTTCTGGAACAACCTGCACTAACGACGTACGGCTATTGTGTGCAACCTGAAACACCAACAATATTTTTTTTAATTTCCTGTGGAGTGTGTTACGAGATCTTCCGCGCCTCTGGAACGTCCCGAGTGTGAGAAGCTGACGTTGAACACGATGAAGACGCATACGGTGATCCCGACGAAAAGGTTTTCTCCTTCAGCTCTACGAGACGAAATGCCCGGAGGCAGAAGCGCCGGAGACGACCGCTCTTGTATTCATTCAGCAGCGGAGATTTTCTTTTTTCTTTTTTTCTCTCTTTCTCTCTTTCCTTTTTCCCTTTGTTCTTCGAGAAAACGTATCATTTCGTTAGCGAAGAGCTCCCATGGTATGATACCTCCGTAAACTCAAGAAAGGTGCATTACGTTTCCATTGAGTTATTTACTTTCCAAAGAAAAGCGTTTGATTCCTCTCCTTCATTCGAGCTGGAAAGAAAGAAAACTCGATAGAACACTTCCTCGTTAAAGGCAAAGGTACCGGTTTCGAATTCGGTCCAGAACACAGTCTGCCAGGAATTTTTATAGCAGTTTAATGTTAGCACTAGAGTCATTCTTCTGAAGGCTGGTAGAACTTTAGTTTTGCAATACTTCAGTATTTCACAATGCAGAGGAGCAGTAAATAGCATTCAAATTACGTTAAATTAAAATAAGTGCCTGAATATACACTTGGATTTGTCTGTATTGACACTAAGCCGCAGTGATCAGCAAAAAAATCTTCCAAACGGCGATGGTTGGATTTCTTTAAGAAAAATTAGATCACTATGCTATCATTAGTGGTCCCAATGGCAAAATATTGCCCAATCTGGTCACCCAGCGCTACTCAGTTCCAACGATGGGTAGGGGTTAGTGTTGAGCGGAAGGGATACGTGCTGGTAGCTCATCCAAGAGTTCATCCGTTTCTATAAGGTTGTTTTCAGCGGCCTGCTTCAATTCGTTCGAGCCGACTGCGTCCTGCTCCCCTCCATCCCCCTTTCGTCCAAAATTATTTATACTCTTGTAATACTGTAGTAACTGAAACCACCAGTTGTATGGAAAATTAAATCTTAGAATATGCATGCATTCATACAGTACCGAATGATTAAACATCTACCCGCCGGAAAACGTGCAAACGGTTTTCTGTGGTTTCCTATTTTCAATTTAGGTGCCGTGTGGCGTAGCCGCGTGGACTAGGGAGCCATGCCACGGTTCGCGTGGCTCTCCCCCTCACCCCCCCCCCCCCCCCTTCCGAGGTTCGAGTCCTGCCTCGGGCATGTGTGTGTTGTCCTTAGCTTAAGTTAGAGTAAGTAGTGTACAAGCCTACGGACCGATGACCTCAGCAGTTTGGTTCCATGGGAGCTTACACAAACTTCCAATTTTCAATTTAGTCAAATGCCGGGGTTCGTCCCTTACTATAGGTCACAGCGAATTCCTTCCTAATTCCGTTCTTACCTGACAGACAGCAATTTTCGTGAAGCTGCAGCCCCTGTGCATAAATGAAGAGAGTTGCATCGAAGGTGAGCCGAGCTTCTCTTTGGAGACTCCCAGCCACTAAAAGCCACACGATAAATAAATAATTATCCCAATTCTCCATATTTAGGTTCGTTCATTTGTCTTCCGGGAAAGTCTACAATGCAGAAAAATGATCGTTTTTTCTTTGCAAGCTGTGACGTGAGCGTACTTAAATAAGCAACTTGGGAAAGTGTATGGTTGTGTAATTCCAGATCCTCTACATTTTCCGCTCGTCCACTACTGATCATTTCTTCACCTTAGATCCAGACTGAAAGAAGAGTAGAGTGACCTTGGAGGGCGAAGACAGATTGAAGTAACTGCTTCTTACAGGGGAGACTCCCCATCACACTCCTCTCGGATTTAGTGGCAAGATGTCCTAGTGAACAGCCCGTCAAAAACTGAATACAGATCAGGTATAACAACAGGAAGAAAGTGTACTGAACCGAGAAAAAAAAGCAAAATAGAAACATTGAACGGTCCAAGAACAAGAACTGCAATAAAGAGTGGTTTGAAACATCAGCGGCGTCGTGGTTAATCGATCACGGTGTTGGACAGCCCAGCAGGCGAGCCGTGTTCGAAATTTTCTAGTGCCTTCTTTTTTTCTCAACCTTATGAACTGTCTGCCTGGACACTGAAATGTTTCTTTTCTGTAGTTTTGGCAGCTGTCATACTATACATTGGTTATAGAATAGGAGTCATGTGGTAAGAATACATTACCGTCGCAAGTAAATGTGATGTATAGTGAGAGCCGGCGAGATACCAAATAGACGTCCCACAGAAATGAAAACAGCAAATAAACGGGTGTGAACTATGTTACAACAAAGGAATTCAAGAATCACAACTTCCAAAATGGAACGAAACTTCAAAAACATTAAAAATGTGTGTTTTTACGGAGCACAGAAAAGTTGTGTGATTGTGAAGCTATTGCGTTCATTTGTTGAAGCTTATGTGACCAACTATGATGTCATCATACTTTCTTAGGGAGTGATCACATTTACATTCATGCGAGTACGTATATTGGGCAAGGAGGCGTATCTCACTCACAAGTCGTACAAATTAGGTGCATTGAAAAGAGATTCCTATCATATGACACACGTACTGCCACTAATGCCGTATATGACACACGGGACGTGTTTTTCGGTGAAGGATTCGGGTGACTTGTCGCCTTGTGATAACACGTTTGCGGTTCCCATTGGAAGTCCACTTCTTTTCGGCTGCGAATAGAGTAATTATGCACAATCAACTGTCATTATAGGTCCCTATCTTAAGCCTCGCTGCTGCAAACGGACGTTACACCACGATACAGACACAAATCTGAATACAACGATCAGCGAAAAAAAAAAAGATGGGACAAGTGAAACACATGTCCACGTTTCGCCAACTTCGCAGTTCAATACCATAACCACTTAACCACAATGCCGTTTCTTTTCCTGGCTGCACTTTTTGTTCTTTCCTGTTTTCATGCTTGAGCTGTGTTCAGTTTTTGACGGACTGTCCACTGGACCCTCTTACCACTAAATATGAGGGGGCTACGATAGGGAGTTTCCCTTCCCTTGTTAGTAGTTTGTCAAAATACAGCAGTGTTAAGTAAGGAGATTCGTAAAAACTCCGATATCATTGTAGAATAAAATGGTTTATCGTTCATTACGAAAATCGTCAGAATAAAACAAAAACGTAAGACTTTTAAAGGTCCTCTTTAGCAAGTTGGACCTCTCCCCTTCCACTTGAGAAAATCCTGGTTACGTCCAGCCCGCATCTGGTGGTCGTGCGGTAGCGTTCCCGCTTCCCACGCCCGGGTTCCCGGGTTCGATTCCCGGCGGGGTCAGGGATTTTCTCTGCCTCGTGATAGCTGGGTGTTGTGTGATGTCCTTAGGTTAGTTAGGTTTAAGTAGTTCGAAGTTCTAGGGGACTGATGACCATAGATGTTAAGTCCCATAGTGCTCAGAACCATTTGAACCTGGTTACGTCCTTGTGTTGCAGAGGCCGAGGTACAGTGCCGGGGGAACTAGACCCTCCTGCCGCCGCAGTGTAGCCGCCTTAAAACTGTGCTTCACTTTTCTGCGGCAGCAGTACGCGTGCGCTGAAGTAAAGGACCGTTAAATGTTGTTCGTAATCGAAACTCAAATCATCTTATAGTTTGGAATGTTTGAAAAGATCGCATCTGCAACAGTTACATAAACTAATGTCAAGGGAAAGAAACTACAGAATTAGGAATGAGGAACAACACGGTGACGCAGCAAACAACAAAGGCTACCTCACACACAGTGTGGCTGGAAAATGAAAACGTTGGCTGCAAAATGAAAACTTTGGCTGCAACATGACTGCCGCCTGAAGTCGTCAGATTCCTGCCAATTCTGGACAACAAAAATTGGCTCTGAGCACTATGGGACTTAACATCTATGGTCATCAGTCCCCTAGAACTAAGAACTACTTAAACCTAACTAACCTAATGACATCACACACATCCATGCGCGAGGCAGGATTCGAACCTGCGATCGTAGCGGTCGCTCGGTTCCAGACTTAAGCGCCTAGAACCGCACGGCCACTCCGGCCGGCGACATTTGAACATTTTGATCTGATTGACCTGCAAGGTAATTGCAGTTTCAATCACAAATCTTGTTACGTTACAAATGGCCGAGACATCTACATTGCTTTTCTCATGTAGATTTTCGTAGCCTCCACAATGAAGTTGCAAAAGTGCTACAATATTTCGCCTGACATATTCGTATGAAAGACGTTTTTTTTTTTCGATTATGGAACTCAATAAGTCACGATTACCTTGCAAATTGAGTGTGAAACTCTGTGAAATTTTCTTCATCTGTTCGTATGCCGTCATATTGTACCAGATAAGAACAATTTTATGTCATCGGCGCCCCAAAAATAATTAATTACTAGTTAAAATCTGGTTTGTTAGTGATCTACGTTGTTCAGAAATGTAAAATAAAAAAGCAAGTGATATGCCGTGCGACTGTCTGCTATCTTAAGGCGACGTGTTAGCTATTTTGCCCTCTTCCCACTCTTTGCGCTCAGGTAGCCCAGCCTGCCAGTGGGGGGAATGTGAAGCAAGAGTGAGCGCTTTGGCAGTCAGGCCCAGGAATGGTCCGCAAGCCGAAATCTTGGGCGCCACTGATTTAAAGTGTCAGGTAGATAAGTTATAGACAGCTCTTTCCACAAGAACAGTGGGCTTCTAACATCAGCTACTTGTCGATGAGTAAAGTTACGTGTGGCTTTTTCATATTCAACCATCCATTCTTTCGCACATGGTGTTCCGTAAATTCCATCATGAGTGAGTGTTTACTGGCTTCGAATGAGTCAACCTGTATTTGAAGAACGAATTTCTGTCATGCTTAAAAACATATTAATATTTTTCCAGAATGAGAATTTCACTCTGCAGCGGAGTGTGCGCTGATATGAAACTTCCTGGCAGATTAAAACTGTGTGCCCGACCGAGATTCGAACTCGGGACCTTTCGCCTTTCGCGGGCAAGTGCTCTACCATCTGAACTACCGAAGCACGACTCACGCCCGCTACTCACAGCCTTACTTCTGCCAGTATCTCGTCTCCTACCTTCCAAACTTAATCTCATTCTGGAAACATCCCCCAGGCTGTGGCTAAGCCATGTCTCCGCTATATCCTTTCTTTCAGGAGTGCTAGTTCTGCAAAGTTCGCAGGAGAGCTTCTGTAAAGTTTGGAAGGTAGGAGACGAGACACTGGCAGAAGTAAAGTTGTGAGTACCGGCCGTGAGTCGTGCTTCGGCAGCTCAGAGGTAGATCACTTGCCCGCGAAAGGCAAAGGTCCCGAGTTCGAGTCTCGGTCGGGCACACAGTTTTAATCTGCCAGGAAGTTTCATATTCAAATTTTTGCTGTACATCAGTTACAGACCTTTTATTTGATTTTTGCACCAAATGGAGACTTCAAAGCCATTTTTCTACTGCCGCGATAACGTCATAACTTCGGACTTTATAAGTCAGCTGCCAGCTAATTCAGATTAAAGTATAGATACTTGTCTTATAGTAAGTTGCAACATACCTGTATCAGAATTGCAACGTTATTAACAGTTGAGAATGGAGGAAAAGGGGGTGCGGGAAGGAGGATGTTTCTGTTTTGACGTTACGTGCAAGAACGTACGGCTCCAGCACCAGCTGTTTATACTGACACTGACTGCAGTATTGAGTTCGCTTTACACTATCCTAACAGTCTCAGCAGATTTCTGAGGAGTTATAATATTAGCCGCACACGTTCCGTAGTACAGCTATACCGCACGGAGGAAGAGAGCACGCAACAGTGCACAGCAGTAGTTGTCGAACGCAGCTGATCTCTGTCTCCTGAGCTAGCAGAGCAGTATGACAGCTGTGCGCAGGAGAGGTTTGACCAAACTAGCGCTGACTGTTTGTTACCCGGTGGGCGCTCGCAGAAGATTAGGATGTGGGTAGGCGGTGGTGGAGGGGTCGCGTTGGTTTGGCCAGCTCTCCCTCATACAGGTCATTTAGTTTATGAATGTACAAAAAGATCTATAATATCAGGACTTGGAAAATTATCGTCCAGTGGTATGAAAATATCTTTAGAACAATGCAAAAGTCTTGTAAGACTGGTTCAAGCACGCAAAAGTGGGAAATGTTGTACATACGAAATATGTAATTGCAGGAACAATGTTACTTTCGAGGATAGAGCTTACGATGGGACCACCAGAAAATAAGGCAAATGGCGGGAAAGCGTAAAATATGCGAATGTAAAAACGGCTACCCTTTATTATACTTTTAGCTCTCTCATATGTACAACATCGTTCAGGCACTAATAGTACACTGTAGAAACAAATAGGGAAAATGATGGATAGCTATCAATGTCCTCAGAATCTTTATATCATGTGTATGGCGAAAATGTTTTGGCCTTACTGACGTCAACAGGTGCGGGCGCTGGAGCTTGTTCCTGTGGTAGCTGCCCCGTAAACAGCTAGCTGTCACTCACTATGGCTCAAATGGCTCTGAGCACTATGGGACTTAACATCTGAGGTTATCAGTCCCCTAGAACTTAGAACTACTTAAACCTAACTAACCTAAGGACATCACACAACACCCATTCATCACGAGGCAGAGAAAATCCCTGACCCCGCCGGGAATCGAACCCGGGAACCCGGGAGCGGGAAGCGAGAACGCTACCGCACGACCTCGAGCTGCGGACCACTCACTATGGTAGGGAAATTGGAAACCACTGTGAAAATCAATAATTAGTTACACCTTTCATCTACTTCTCCACATTTGTCGCCGGCCGAAGTGGCCGCGCGGTTAAAGGCGCTGCAGTCTGGAACCTCGGGACCGCTACGGTCGCAGGTTCGAATCCTGCCTCGGGCATGTATGTTTGTGATGTCCTTAGGTTAGTTAGGTTTAACTAGTTCTAAGTTCTAGGGGACTAATGACCTCAGCAGTTGAGTCCCATAGTGCTCAGAGCCATTTGAGCCACATTTGTCGTAGCGTTGTACCAACTTCACAATACCCTTGCTTTTGTAAGCCAGACGACCGGTGGAACATTCTTCATGACGAGGATATCTCTCCATATCACTTACAGCACGTGCAGGCTTCATTACTTACGGACTTGCGTCTGCAGCGACAGTCCTGCTGGTAGTTTATTGCACAGGTCACCACAATGCCATGATTTTTGTCCGTTTACCTATCTGCAAATGGAGGTAGATTTAACCTTCATGGAAAATCCACACGGTATGGTGGCAGGAAACCATCAGCACTGGTTTACCCTCAATGTATGGACGGGGATTATTGGTGACGGTGTCGTGAGCCCAGTCACCTTGCCATATCGCCTCACATGCGAGTCATAGCTGATCTTCTTACAGGTGAGCCCGCCCCCGCTGCTTGAAGAGGAGACGTTGGAGATGAAAAAGATGTTTTGTCCTTTATTGTGTTTTCAATTTCCCATCAGGGGTGGGCTGGCAGTGACATAGGCACTGCTCTTCAGCCTAGAGACGATCCAAATTTACAGGAGGACATTTAAAACAATAAAAAGGAGAAAACATGGTTGAACAAAGACATAAACAAGGGGAAACATAATGGAAGAAAGTATACAAAAATGGGTGGCTGTTAGAACGACGACAAATTTTTTTTACAGAAAAACCATACACCATAAGAATTGAAAGACAAAAGTCCAAGTATGGCTGGGGCATAAAAAGTCACAGAACGATTAAAACAGCCACACTATGGCTGGCTTATCACGGAAAAACCACAGACAGCAAAACTATATAGAAGTCGAGAACGAGATTAAAATCCACACCACTTGATGACACTGTAGAACTGCACCGAACACAACACTCATGCAGCACACACGGAGAGAGGCAGAGATAGGGGATGGGGGATGTGGTGGGGGCACACCAAAAGAGGCCTGGGAGGGAATGACAGGAGAGGGAAAGCAGCAGAGGAGGGAGTGCAGAGACTCAGGGTGGGGGGGGGGGGGGTGAGGAAAAACTGTTCAGGGGAAAGTAAGGGATGGCAAAGGATGGTCTGCAGTTTGTGAGAAGGGTAGACATCAAGGCGAAGTTCATCATCTGGAAGGGGAAGGTGCTGGAAATTGCTCTGATGAATTATATGGAGGGTGTGTAGGTGGAGAGAGGGTGGGATACAGTGATAGTGGCAGGGCTATGGGCGTGGGGAGGGGGGGGTGGAGAGGGACAACGTAAAGAATGCAGATAAGTTAGAGGAAAAGGAGGAGGTGGGGGAAGGGGTTGAGTTCATACTGGATCCGTGTGGGGGATGGAAAGCAGATATGGAAGGCAAGGCAGAGCGAGTGGCTTTCAAGGATTTGGATGACCTTATAAAAGCGCGCAGGGAGGGGGGGGGGCACTGAGGATAGGATGGATTAGGGATTTGTAGGTGTGGAGAGTGGTGGAAGGATACAATACCCATGTCCAGCTTGGCAGGAGTTTCCGGAGGCAGAGGCAGGTATATGCTTTCTGCTCTGATCAGGAGATGGGCGGCCCAGGTGAGGTGACAGTCGAGGGTGAGGCCAAGGTATCTCAGGGTAAGGGTGAGCTGGGATGGAACGATCATAAAAGGTGAGGTAGAAATCACGAAGATGGAAGGACCAGGTGGAGTGGCTATGATGATTGCCTGGGTCTGCAAAGGATAATGAGGCTACTATATGATGGTGCTCCAGCTCATTATCCTCATAAGTGTGGACCTAAGGCAGTAGTACAGACAGAACACTCCTATTACCCTTCTGTGTTCTATTGTGGGCTTTCAATCATTGAAACTTATAGAGGGTGTACATGATAAAACCGACAAACTGCAGGAATGATTTCCTTACTGCAAATTGAGGAAAAAAGGTTGTGTGAACATGTGCCCAGCAATGCACCATTGCCAGTAGATGGCGCTGATGAACGATAGTTCCTTTGACCACGTGCTATGTTTTCTTTGTGTGATGCAAGCTGTGTGATTGACGCTGCATACAGTATGTGGCGCAATGGTCCGGTATCCATGTTATCACAAAACCGTGATGTTGTTTGTGTATGGCCATGCTGACAGACAAAGGACGGCTGTACCAAAGCAAGTACCCCCACAGACACAAAATACATCACACAACAATTCAAGCTCTTTACAGGCGTTTGTGTAATCATGGGACCATTCAGACAGACGAATGCACAGGGAGGCGGCTGGCTGTACATACACCAGATTTGGACCAGATTCTGCAAGATATTGAGTCGAACCCTAGTACAAGCTCCAGGCTTGTGGCCTGCCAACATGGTGTAAATCAAACTACGATTATATCTATCCTGCATGGCAATCGCTACTATCCCTGTTAGCTGCAATCCCATGGAGTCCACTTTGCACATGTGTTCCCAGACAATTCGTTGTCGTTGCATGAACACCATTCATTTCTGTACACATGTTCACAGGACCATTCTTCCTACATCAGGAATGTGTCCCTACAGTTTGTCGGATTTATTAATTTTTACTCTGTATTGTGGAAGACCATCCGTATCCAAGGGTGGATTGCACTTCTGGCCATATTTCCATATGAGCTTTTTGTTATTTATACTCGCAGCGAACATTTCCTGCAGTTTGTCTCCATTTATCAAAATCACTGCATACATAATGTGAAGCACCTAAAACTTGAAATGAAAAGTGCTGTTGATGTCTGGTGGTCAAAGACTTGTACTGTTGGCCAATCAACAGATACAATCATACTTAGTAGGTGTGTCTTTTTGTACAAACATAGACTTTCTTAAGTGGAACAATGCCTATTGACACTATCAGACTAAAAGTAGCGTAAATTAGAATGTCAGTGGCATTTGTTGCACGATTCTAGTCCGCTTCCATTACGATATATCGTATTGTAAAAATTTTTTTTTAATTTTTTATTTTGGACGTCGGTGGTCTGATTGGTTTGATGCAGCTCACCATGAATTCTTCTCATTGGCCAACATCTTCATGTCAGAGTAGCACTTACAAACTAAGCCCTCAATTATTTTCTGGATGTAGTCCGGTCTATGTTTTCCTCTACAGTTTTTACTCTCTACAGTTCCCTCTACTACAATGGAAGTGATTCCCTGCGTCTCAACAGATGTCACACGATCCTGTCCCTTCTTCCTGTCAGTGCTTTGCATATATTCTTTTCCTCTCCGATTCTGGGCAGAACCTCCTCACTCCTTACCTTATTATTCCAACTAATTCTTAACATTCTTCGTAGCACCACATCTCAAATGCTTCGATTCTCCTCTTTTCCTGTTTTCCACAGTCCATGTTTCACTACCATACAATGCTGTAATCCAAAGGTACAATCTAATAAATTTCTTCCTCAGACTAAGGCCCATGTTTGACACTAGTAGACTTCTCTTGGCCAGGAATGCCCTTTTCCTGAGTGCTGGCCTCCTTTTGATGTCCTACTTGCCGTCAGTCATGACCTATTTTGCTGCCTAAGTAACAGAATTCCTCAACTTCGTCTACTTCGTGATAACCAATTCTGATAATAAGTTTCTCGCTGTTCTCATTTCTGCTACTTCCCATTACTTTTATCTTTCTTCGATTTTCTCTCGATCTGTATCGGTACTCATTAGACTGTTCACTCCATTCAGCAGATCCTGTAATTCGTCTTCACTTTCACTGAGAATAGCAATGTCGTCAGCGAATCTTACTTCCACTGTCAAACTGTCATTCCTTCTTCCATGTATAGATTGAATAGTAGTGGCGAACGATTGCATCCCTGACTTGTGCCCTTTTTAATCAGAGCACTTCTTTCTGGGATTCCAGTGTTATTGTTCCCTCTTGGCTTATGTACAGGTTGTATATTACCTTTCTTTACCTGTAGTTTACCCCTGTTTTTCTCAGAATTTCAAACATCTTAGACAATTTGGCATTGTCTAATGTTTTTTCTACGTTGATAAATCCTATGAACGTATCTTGAGACGACAATTGTAGGATTGGCTATTCGTTACTGTTAAACAGTAAACTTGTTTTATACGGTCCCAGAGATAAGTGCGTGTCTTATATTTATTCCTCTATTTAACATCACCTGCTACTGTTTGGCCCCATTTAAGTGTTTATCAGACTTGTCGTGAATGTCACATCCTGGCGCTACGCAGTGGACAGCTGATGTCGCCATTTGAGGGCAGTGAAAGGGGCGGCGCGCATGCGCGTCACGCAGACCGCGCTACGTGCTTCCTTTACGAATGCCATTTGTGGATTGTTTCGCCGTCCAATATTGCTCGCGCATTTAACGTGACCGAATTCGCTTGCATTTACTGCTGGAATAATTGACGCGCTTCCTCCATTAAAGGATTTCAGTTTACCGCGCTCGCTGCCATTAACGTGAAAGATGGGTCCGATTCTCGCACACGTAAGCTCATCAGAACACGCTGTTTCCACACGACGCAGTAACTGTTGCACTCATTGCAACAGCATTCCGAAACCGTTCTGCGATGCCACGTCACATGGCCACGTTCCACTCTGATACTGATCAAAGCGACGTTTGGTGAAGCTACCACACTCTACTGAAGCGGCGTTGAAATGAAAGCATAGCGGTAATTGAGCTAATTTACATGGGTGTCTAGACTGTAAAATACAGCAAAACTATAATGTCTCTGCAATGTAGGGAATTAAAAGTTAATGCTTACGTATTATAAAAATGATGTCGGTGCACCGATAAGCCAAAACATCATGTGCACTGCTTTCAGCGACGTTGGATGCTGCGTCGTGGCGTTGCAGGCACGTGACGCGGTAACAAAATTAAGCGGAACAGACACGAACGAGCGATCATCCTAGCGAAGATATGGGCTGCAAATGGGATATTGCATTGAGATAAGAGACTTTGACAAGGAATAGATTATTGCTACGCAGAACCTATGAACGAATATATCGGAAACTGCGGAGCTGGTTGAATTGTAAGGTGTCAGGACATGAGCACTTACACGTTAGCTTACCAACATTAGTATTAATCACAAAGTGACTGGCAAGGGCATCAGATCATAACTTTATTGAACTATAATTAATATTAGGAACTCTCGAGCAGTATTCCTTGCATGACTGCATGATTAAGTCACTAGCTTAAAGTGTAGGAAGTTGAGAATTGTGGAATATAAAGTCTGCACCTGGCTGTAGCTCCCCTGGCCGCCGTGGGTGGCAGGTAGCGGTCACCGGAAACACGGGACAATACGGCTGTTTTGGGGATAGCCCGGCATCCGGAGCCACCTGTGCTGGACAACACGTGGCGAAAACGGGAATTTCGTTCGCCTAGGGGCGTTAAGACCTACTCGATCATTGGGTAGATCTCAGAAATGCCGTTCGAGGTATGTCGGCGATGATAGAGCGTTCGACATTGGCTGAAACTGAGTATTCTTCCGCCGCGTTTTCGTACGCGTGGGAGACGGGAGAGCTGTGGAGAGAGAGCACTTCGCTTTCAACCATCGAGGGGTACGGACTTGGAGACGGCGCCTTGGCCATCGTCTTCGAAGGGAGATATACGGTCTGCATCGCAGCACTGCAGCAACGCTTGTTCCGTGCATAGTTCTGCGGTAGAGCTCTTTGCGTGCTGAGAAGCGGGCGAAATGCCGAGTATTTATCAACTTAGCTGCCGGTAATAGGGGCGCGTAATTGCAAATTGTTGATGTGCCATTCTCAGGAGTGTGTCCGTGGACGAAGAAATTCACTTTTTTTTTGTAAATTTTGTCATATGTGGGGAATATCAAATTAAAATGACAGTATTACAATCGAATTATCGACTTCATTGTAGCTAGCATCTACCCTGCCCCACTAAGCTTTACATGTACTCTGGTGACTGCACAGCTTGCCCAGAACGGAAAGAAAGAAGGTTTGCGGTCTTCTATGTCAGCGACGGACAAATAAGTTAATGCTCACGAGCTCCTGTAGCGATCATCTACAGAAAGACGTAGAAAGATAGTGGAACTACTACTAGGCGCTAAATGGTTTGAAGTCCACGACTCTTCACATAACATGGGTCCAGAGGCTGGTCTGCTCTGTAAAGTAGAATAGATGATGTTATATTGCTAGAGGAGGCCGAAATGCACGCTATAAGCTCACGCAGGATGGCGTGAGGTCTGAAACAGGATACGTAATGAATGCTATAAAGAAAAGTACGTAGCTTCTGGAATACTTAACTTTAATCCATCATTTGTATACAACGTTATTGATGAGACATGCTTCATACGATAACTATCAATTGCTATGGCGCCTTGCTAAGTCGTAGCCATTGACTTAGCTGAAGGCTATTCTAACTGTCTTCTCTGCAAATAAACGAGGCTTCATCAGTGTTGCATCGCTAGCTAAGTCGTCCGTACAACTGGGGCGAGTGCTAGTAAGTCTCTCTAGACCTGCCGTGTGGCGGCGCTCGGTCTGCAGTTACTGATAGTGGCGACACGCGGGTTCGTCGTATACTAGCGGACCGCGGCCGATTTAAAAGCTACCACCTAGCAAGTGTGGTGTCTGGCGGTGACACCACAGATGACATTTCTTCCGAAAGAGCACAATGCTGTTGCATACACAATTCTTTCAGAGCACACCTTTCATCGCACAATGTTGCACAGCAAACCACCTCTACGTGTTCACATGTTGCTACGACGACTTCGTCAATTACAATTGCAGTGGACATTGGACCATTGGGATTCGACCGTCGATCAATGGAAACGTGTCCGCGCTACGGGGTAATCACATAGATGCTACACGACGTCGATGGTCGTCTCCACAAATTCCGTCATCGAGATAGACGTTAACTCGAAATGTGCAGCGCGCGGCGGACGCACGCTGGTGGGAGCAGTATTATGCTGTGGGAGACATCCCTCTGCGCTTGCATGAGATCTGTGGTAGTAATAGAAGAAACGCAGTCAGCTGCAAACCACCTCCATCCCTTCACGCTTGACGGACTTCCCGACGGCGATGTCACATTTCAGCAGCATAACTGTCCGCATCTAGGAGCCAGAACCTTGCTACTGTGGTTTGTCGAGTATTATAGTGAACTCACGTTGATGTCTCGGCGACCGAGTTCGACAGGTGTAAATCCTATGAAACCCATCTGTATCGCTACCGGGCGCCATCGCCGCGTACACCAATCCGCGACCCGTTATTTACGCGAACCACATGAGCTTTGCGTAGACATTTAATGGCCACAAAACAACCAACAAACTTCCGGACCCCTGATACGCAGAATCAGTGACGTATTTTTCTCCAAAGACGGACAAAGAAGCTATTAAGGAGGGATCATAATGTTTTCCTTTTCAGTCTACGTGTATATGTACATCTCCTCGTCAACAAATAGACCTATTTCAACGAGATTTGGTACACACATTCCTTAATCTCAGGCAACAGTTGTTGTGGGGTATGCCGGCCGGAGTGGCCGAGCGGTTAAAGGCGCTACAGTCTGGAACCGCACGACCGCTACGGTCGCAGGTTCGAATCCTGCCTCGGGCATGGATGTGTGTGATGTCCTTAGGTTGGTTAGGTTTAAGTAGTTCCAAGTTCTAGGGGACTTATGACAACAGCAGTTGAGTCCCATAGTGCTCAGAGCCATTTGAACCATTTTTTAGTTGTGGGGTATACCTACCTGTCATAGTTAAGATATTGTGTCAAATGAAAAGACTGAAAACTGCCGCTTCATGTATGACGTTTAAATGTATTAGTTCTGTTCTGCTAACTGTATTCGCAATGAATTTCGCAGGGGTACAGGAGTTATGATGCCATAAACACTAAAATATGTGAGAAACCGCCCAATTGTGCATGACGTTCATATTTATTACTTTTTTACTTCTAACACCATTCGCAATGCATGTTGCAGACGGTATCCCCGTATGCCACTGAATGTCCCTATAAAATTATATGATTCTTTGACACATAGATCAGGACGAGGACTACAAGAAAGACAGACGGTGGCGCGTGCGTCACGAAGGTACATTACGTGATCAAAAGTATCCGGACACCCCCCGAATCATACGTTTTTCGTATTCGGTGCATTGTGCTGCCACCTGTTGCCAGGTACTCCTCTTCAGCGACCTCAGTAGTCATGAGACATCGTGAGACAGCAGAATGGGGCGCTCCGCGGAATTCACGGAGCTCGCACGTGTTCAGGTGATTGGGTATCACTTGCGTCATACGTCTGTACGCGAGATTTTCACACTCCTAAACCGACCTAGGTCCACTGTTTCCGATGTGCCAGTGAAGTGGAAACGTGAAGGGATACGTACAGCACAAAAGCGCACAGGCCGACCTTGTCTGTTGACAGATAGAGACCGCCGACAGTTGAACAGAGTCGTTATGTGTAACAGGCAGACATCTATCCAGACCATCACACAGGAATTACAAACTACATCAGGATCCACTGCAAGTGATACGACAGTTAGGCGGGATTTCATGGTCGAGCGGCTGCTCATAAGCCACACATCACGCCGGTACATACGAAACGACGCATCGCTTGGTGTAAGGAACGTAAACACTGGACGATTGAACAGTGCAAAAACATTTTATGGAGTAACGACTCACGGTACACAATATGGCGATCCGATGTCAGGGTGTGGGTATGGCGAATGCCCGGTGAACGTCATCTGCCAGCATGTGTAGTGCCAACATTAATAATCAGAGGCGGTGGTGTTATCGTGTGGTCGTGTTTTTGATGTAGGGGCCTTGTACCCCGTGTTGTTTTCCGTACCACTATCACAGCACAGGCCTACATTGATGTTTTAATCACCTTCTTGCTTCCCATTGTTGAAGAACAATTTTGGGATGGCATTTGCATCTTTCAACACGATCGAGCACCTGCTCATAATACACGGCGTGTTGCAGAGTGGTTACACGACAATAACATCCGTGTAATGGATTGACCTGCAGAAAATCCTGACCTGAATCCTACAGAACACCTTTGGGATGTTTTGGAACGCCGACTTGGTGCCAGGCCTCATCCACCGACATCGATACCTTTCCTCAGTGCAGCACTCCGTGAAGAATGGGGTGCCATTCCCCAAGAAACATTCCAGTACCGGACCGAAAGTTTGCATGCGAGAGTGGAAGCTGTCATCAAGGCTAAGGTTGGGCCAACACCATATTGAATTCCAGCATTACCGACGGAGGGCGCCACAAACTTGTAAGTCATTTTCAATCAGGTGTCCGGATACTTTTGATCACATAGTGTAGGTCTGCGCTAGCTTTATCGCTCAACTCAGCAGCCAAACTACGTTTCTACAGCTGTTAACCCGTAACTAGGTGTGTACGTACAAAAGAGAATTGCATATTCTACTGGAATCCACTATTATGGAGTCTTACTGTTATTAGTCCTACAATGACCGGAAGTCCATAGGCCTATTTATAATTTGTTATGGCTGCACTGGGTACAATAAAATGTAAATCATGCTAAAATTGTTATCATTTGCAGAAGGGACCACTTCTGGTATGAAATGAGGAATGTTAAGCAGAAGAGAATTAATGCTATAAACAAGCCGTTATACCATTTATATCGAGTACTGATCTTAAATTAAATTTTGTTGTAGTACTGTTACCTAGTAACACATCATAATAGCAGATTCCAGTAGAAGATGCAACCCTCGTTGGTACGTAAACACTCAGCTGCAAGTTAACATGTTTAGAAACGCGTTTTGTCTGGTGATCTAAGCTGAGCGAGCGAGTCCAGGCCTACCTTCGTGACGTACGCTTCTTTCTCGTGGGCCTCGGATCAGGAGATGTGACGTCATAAACACTAAAATGCTTGAAATAATGTCACATCATGCATGACGTTAAAATTTATTGGGACTTCTTTGCTACTAACTTTATTCGCAACATATTTTGCAGACTGTGTCCATATATGCCGCTGAGTGTACCTACACAAATATCTCACTGTTCGAGAGACAATTCCGTAGGTATGGCGTCATAAACAATTAGATGTGCAAAAAAATGATGCATCGTGCATAAAGTTCTAATACATTTATGCTTTACTACAAAGACACTCGTACAGTTGATTCAACTTAAGAAAATAGCTGACACACGACAACGATTTTGACAGCTTTCAACTGCGAAGCTCAAACGGCTATAGGCGAAAACGATAGCCATCCACAGGACTGTGAATAGACACGCGAAGCAGATGCGTCCAACTGCCTAGACATGTATCTAGAAGTATTGTGTTTAATCCAATTCTGAATTAAATAAACATCAGAGAGAATCTTTTGTTCATTACAGAATTACGAGGCCGTCGCACTAACGTGACTTATATTGATGAGCCAAAGAGTTCTAGCCATTGACCACCATGGCACTGAATGTAACGTGGTGTCGTAACTGTGCTAATGAGTTTTAATGTAACATGCTATGCTGGTGTATGATTTCTCCATTGTACTAAAATTTTTTGAGTGAATGCCTTGTTTCTCAGGCGCTATTAGTACGAATTTTATTTTCTTGCGAGCGAGCAAAATGTAAAGTTTATTCAAAAATTTTTAATTCGCTGGCAGATTGAAAATTTAACTTGTAAATTCGTTCAGCAGTTCCATTCATGATGGCTGCTTGTTTTAGCGTGGTTCTTTCATTGGTCAGAATCGAAAATCTGTTCCTTGCGCAAGACAATATATTTAAGGAGAAGAGACTCATAAATTTATAATTTTCTTGTTTGTTTTTTGTCCGTCCTCTTTCCCTTGAATCAGAATAATTATGCCGGCCGCGGTGGTCTAGCGGTTTCTAGGCGCTCAGTCCGGAGCCGCGCGACTGCTACGGTCGCAGGTTCGAATCCTGCCTCGGGCAAGGATGTGTGTGATGTCCTTAGGTTAGTTAGGTTTAAGTAGTTCTAAGTTCTAGGGGACTGATGACCATAGATGTTAAATCCCATAGCGCTCAGAGCCAGAATAATTACGGAATTGTTACAGTTTTGTAAAATTTTCTTGATCCGAAAAGATTCAGCTAAAACTTTGCAAGCTCCATTTGTATTATATTTCCTCTAGTTCTAATAAATTCTACTGAAAAATCTTCTGTTGTTCGAATAGCGCTATAGAACGTATCCGGTAACAGTCCTGGCATGTCACTTATTTACTATTATCGGTCCGTATCTTGATTTATCTCTGTAACTATTCGAATATTTACTGTTTTTACTGTGTCATTTGCAATCTCGGTTGATGAAATCTTAAATACACGTAATACACAACTCTTTTTCAAAATGGTTCAAATGGCTCTGAGCACTATGGCACTCAACTGCTGAGGTCATAAGTCCCCTAGAACTTAGAACTACTTAAACCTAACTAACCTAAGGACAACACACACATCCATGCCCGAGGCAGGATCCGAACCTGCGACCCAGCTCTTTTTCAGACTCTTATTGTTTTCAGTTGTTCTCCTTATAAAATTTCCTTAGTATTCGATCATTACAAGAATGATTTTAATATACGTATTATTACACCAACAATGTTATTGGGTTGAAATGAGGTGTTTCTTGTATGAAGATAAGGACTGAATCCCTGGCTCATAGTCCTTACACATTGTATTCAGTCTGCTGTATGAGAAACCTTAGTAAAAGACGGTTTATGTTAGGGTAGTATTACCTAAGACTCTGTGAAAAAGTTTCTGTTCGTGATCTTCGTGTAGACTAAATGGAAAGTAGCGCAACTCCGATGCCAGTAGATTATTTAAGCACCGATATTTAGGCAAGGGGTTAGTGCGGCATTGGGTCCTCCTGATGCAGCTGAATTAAAGCGGAAACGTTAACAATGGCGACGTTATTATCAAATGCGTCCACACAGGACCAATGTGCTGTTATTCTTTCCCTGGCTGCCGAAGGACAAACTCCGGTAGACATTCACCTTAGAATGTAGACTGTGTATAGGGCAACTTGTCTGCATCAAGTTCCGTTCTTGGTGCGGCTGTTACATGATGGTAACGTCCCCTTATCGCAAATTCCATAAGACAGAAGTTACGCCGGCTCTAATGGGAGGGCACACGAGCTCACGCACCATAGTCTTTATCTACCCCATGCGGTCAACACTTCTTCGGCTCGTTAAAAAAGGTCTTCAAGTGTTGAAAATTTCTGTGCATTTGGCAGTTACGGACTTCTTCGCACGCAGTAGGACACTGAGTTTTGCCAAACCGACAGGTGTCTCCAGCGTGGTGTGTTGCTCGGTTGATTGCCAAAAGCTCACGGCGGTTTTGCCTCTTTGGATTGCTGATTCTGCACTATGCGACCTTCGAAAGGAAACTTTTTGGTCGCCTCGTATATAATGTCTCACTGGAGAGTCTTAGGCCAACTATTTGATTGTGAGGTCTAGATGGAAATACAGAATACAAGCCTGCCGGTGTAGCCGTGCGGTTCTAGGTGCTTCAGTCTGGAACCGCGTGACCGCTACGGTCGCAGGTTCGAATCCCGCCTCGGGCATGGATGTGTGTGATCTCCTTAGGTTAGTTAGGTTCAAGTAGTTCTAAGTTCTAGCGGACTGATGACCATAGATGTTAAGACCCATAGTGCTCAGAGCCATTTGAACAGAATACAAACGTGTTCACCGACTCACATATCGAACCGATATCCTTTATTGAGAAATATTTTTCGTTGCAGCGTACTGAGGCAATAAAGCAGTGTTAAGAGGGTATCTCTTTTTGCAGAGTGTAAACGGTAATTATTTAAAACGTACCACAGTGATGTGTGAGGTTCGTCTGAATAGTTCGGTCAATTACTTCAGAAAACAAAGGAATCTAGAGTTACAAACAAAATGCCTTTACTGGCCTGCAAAGTAATTGCAATCAGCTATATCAGACTTCTGCCATCGGTAGTGAATCCATCGGAAACTGTCTGGAAACGCTTCTTCTGGAATCACTCGAAGTACTATGATCACGATTGTTACACATCTGCAACATCTATGTGTCCAAATTTCTCTCTCAACACGAGGTGTCTAATTCTTTAACGCCCTGTTTATTTTCCATATTTTCCGCCGGCAGATTTCAATTTGTTTCTCCGCTTTAAATCAATTCTGGAAAGGCTTCAGCTTCGCGGACGCTGCATGTGACAACGTTGCTTCGAGCATAACGGCAAGAAGTGATTCTGATAGCTTTACAAGCGACGTCAGAAGTGAGTTGTAGCTGATGGTGATTACTTTGAAGGCTAATAATGGTATTATGTTTGTAGCTCTTGTTTTCTTCATTTTCTAAGACCATTCACCAAACTTTTCAAACACACCTCGTAGTAGAGGTCGAGACGAACAATTTAATGTGTGACGCTTGTCCATCAACCCGGACACAATCTCAAATTGATCGCCCAAATACAGAGTGAGATTTTTAATACCCTGCCACCCCTTAAACTATTGACATTCGTTGACATTATTACGTTAACTTTTGCGGTAAGGATAATGAAATAAAAATACTTTTAAGCAAGTTATGCTAACAGTAATTACGTTTCCAATCCGATCGAAACTTAATTCTTACAAATGCAGTTCTCTCTAAGGGAAAAATGTAAGAAAAGAAAACGATTTAATTGTTAATTTTACAGTGTTAAAATTAACAAAATTTTGAGGTAAATTTTGTAAATCCTAGAATATTAGGTTTTCAATACTCATTGACGAATGCAGCCTAAATCTCGGACGGCACGCATGCGCTGTAACTTATGTCCCCGTTGATGACCAGTTTGTAGTTCCGTAATTCACGTCATGTCTTATGGATCTTTTTTGTTATAATAAATAACCGCCGTCTGACTGCAAGTTTTTTTCTACCGACTAACGGTTTCAGTCTGCGTTCCAGTTCATCTTCTGGTCTGGTGTCGCATAGTGCCTTTGTGGCGCCAGATCTGAAAGTGAGCCGGTCGTTGTGGCCAAGCGGTTTTAGGCGCTTCAGTCCGGAACCGCGCTGCTGCTACGGTCGCCGGTTCGAATCCTGCCTCGGGCGTGGATGTGTGTGATGTCCTTATGTTAGTTAGGTTTAAGTAGTTCTAAGTCTAGGGGACTGATGACCTCAGATGTTAAGTCCCATAGTGCTCAGAGCCATTTCAACCATCTGAAAGTGATTCGCAACGCAGACTGGAACTGCTAGTCGTAAATAGATACACAATTTGCGACATAGTCGTGAATTGAACAGTGACCCGAATATAGAATAAATTTCCTTTACTTCACGTCTGTTGTCACAAATTTTGTGTCATCACATTACCGGTTTAGGCCTTTAATGACCATCTTCATATCTGTTTTATAAACACATGTCCTAATATACTAAGGCCATGGTGACATCGCCAAATGCTAAAACACAAAATCAGCGCCAGCAACACTACTGTTCAAAGCAAATTTTTCTTTGGACAGTAGTGTTTTGACGGGATGACTCTTGTATATACCATTATTTACATACATTTGACAATGCTGGCGCAGATTTTGTGTTTACCATTTTACGATGTCACTGTGGCTCTAGTATATTAGAACATGTTTTTATAAAACAGATCTGAAAATGTTCATTATACGCCGAAACCGGTAATGTGATGACACAAGATTTGTGACCATAGACGTGAAGTTACGGAAATAGAAAGTTGTTCTCCAGACGGTAGTTGTTTATTTATTTCAATTTGACTTCGTTTCCCGGCTTAATAGATCACAAGTGTTTTATATCAAAGTGTCTGTCTTCGCTTCTCCTACGTCATTGTGGCACGTTATTAACACTTATCGTTTACTACCCGTTAAAGTCTAGGATAACCTATTACTGCTTGCACTGTTAGGCAGTGTGTTCACATTTCGCCCTGACCTGTCTAGGAAGCTATACCTGATGACGCATAACACTAGTCGTCGACGGGCACAGGTTCATACCAAATGCAGTCCCATCACGAACGACCAAATCACGATTTCCTTTTTCCTTTCCTACGCTAGTTCTCCCGAACACTCAACTGAAAGAGAAAGCCTTGTGTTGTAGCCCGCCACGTGGATCGACCGCTCTTGACTCGGCTATTTCACATCGGGCTCTCGACCCTAGTAGAAGATGAAATGAAATTAGTTGCCGCCAGTGTAGCCGCTTGACTCAAAACAAAACAAGGATATTCGATACCTTACGGAGGAGTTTCTTACGCCGTGAAGTGAGTGACGTAAGTATTGCAATCACAGTTTCAAATGGTGTTGCGAGGGACTATCTCCAGGGAGGTATTTTTAAATTTTAAAGATCTGACACATCGGCATCATTAGTAAATAAATCTGCATATTGCGAGAAACTGTGAAGTGTGTCTGAGAGACAACTTCGGACTGAAGTACTTATTAAGGCTTATTGCCGTTCCGTTCACTTAGAGGGCAGATGGAATGTTTAAACGCCCTTGGCGCGTTTGATAAACGTAGGGGGCTGTTTCTAGTTTTTTTACTCACGACTGGTTCTTCGAACTTTGTTTTCATGAGACAGCTTGCGTCTTTCTTCAAGCGCCAGCCAGCTCAGTTTTTCAGCACGTCCGTGACGCTCTCCCAAGGTTCAGACAATCCTGTGACCATTTGTGCTTTTCTTCTCTGTCAGTATCCCTCGTTAGCCCTATTTGCTACGGGTACCACACACCTAACCAGCGTCTTTGTGAGGTCTGATTCCGTAGGGAGTGTGAACTCAACGTCTGACATGCAGTCCAGTTGGAACTATGAGCATATACGAGTACAAGCGTTTTCAATGTTTTAACTTACACTTTTCTGCACGAAAAATAGCTGTGAAATAAACATCATTGCGACTAATCGCTTTATCCTTTACTACTTTGAATCTCTTTGTGAAATGACCGCATTTCCTCAAGATTCTAAGACGTATCAGAACATCCACCTGCTTTACTTAAGACTGAGCTGAGCCTATGTGGTTATTCCACCTCATATCCATACATATATTTGTACCAGGTATTTGTATCAGTAGCCTGATTACAACTGTGACTCATTCACATTACGGTCGCAGGGCACTACGTTTTCCACTTTTTGAAGTGCAAAATCTTACATTTCCAAACACTTAATCCAGTTGCTAACCGTTGCACCGTTTCGAAACCTTGTCAAGATCTGACTGTATAGTTGTGCAGCTTTATCCCGACTGTACTTCACTGCAGATAACTGCGTCACATGCAAAAAATCTGAGGTTTCAATTAACATTGTCCGCAAGGTCATTAATGCTCGTAATACCAGGAGAGGGAGGGGGTGGGACTATGTCTACCTTTCGCAAATGTTCTAATGTAGTCTTTCTTTATTCCAAAATTGTGGAAAATGTTGCATTCTTCTACCTGACTGCAGAAGTGTTTTAAATTTTTCAGTTAAGCTCACCCAAAATATTTACATCATAGTAGATATCACTTTTCCCATTGAATGTCATTTTCAGTTTGAGGTCGTTAGTAACACATCAGCACTTCTTTAAAAAGAAGGTTGCTAATGTAAGTCCACAACAATTAACATATTTTTCCCCTTTCAGATTTTTTTTTACAGTGAGCGTAAAGTAATATCCCCTTGGTAATGCGCATTACGGAAAACGCGTTACATTTCTAGGGTTAATATAGAAAAGTGAACAGCAAAAGTGCCAACACAGTTCCCTGTGGCATGCCTGAAATTACTTCTGTAGTTGTTGGTGACTCTCCATCCAAGGAAACATGAGGAATCCTCCTTAACAAGAAATCCTCAAACAAGTAAAAAGTTGCACTTGATACTTCACACGATCGTACTTTCGCTAGTATGTGTAGCTGGAGTAGCGAGTGATTTGCTTTTCGGAAGTCATGAAGTACTGCATCTACTGCCTTGAGCCATGGCGTCATCTTATAAAAGCGTTTGTTGCGTTTCATATGGCCATTATTTTCGGAATCCAAGCTGGCTAGCTTGGAAGAGATCATTATTTTGAGGTATCACATTTCAGTTCAGCTTATAATATGTTCTAAGTTTCTAGAACAGATGGATGTCAAGGGTACTGGACGATTGTTCTCAGTAGAGCTGCTACGTTTCTTATAGATCTGTCCGCCCTGTACTTCGTTCCAACTATTGGACACAGTCCTACGGATCTGCGGTGTGTTATGATTAAAAGAAAGATTTTCCCTGCTGAAAATTCTGTATAAAATCTGGTAGATATTCGAACGGGCCCTGGAGTTTAATTTTAGCTATTTCTGTTATCGCTTTGCTACCCTCAGTTTCAGTTTCTGTGTCATCAATGAGTGACTGGACACTAAATTTGGAGCCACTAACAGTCTCTACACGTAACTAGAATTTCTTTGAGTTTTATGAGAGATATTTCGATAATATTCTGCTTAGTTGCTCTAGGGTCCAAGCGTTATTCTCTTAACTTCTTTTAGAAGTTCCTCCAGCGAATGTTTACCATGGATGGTGATTCCTCTCATGAACTGTTCTACTAGACTCGCGTCTATGCAATTATTCTCTTAAAAATGAGTCACTGATTTTCTGTATGTTTCTACCCATCAAATACGTGTTTCAGGTTCTTTACTGAGAAATAATACTTCTCCTACTTTCTCTAGATTGCTGGCATATAAACCTTTCTAATTGTTTTAGTATCCCATTGTACCTCTGTAATCTTTGTTGCTATAACTGCCTTACGGTCACTGATACCAGTATCATAGTGGTCGTCCTCAAAAAAGACAGGTCTTTTTCTTGTCATTACATCAAATACATTTCCATTACGAACAGGCTTCCGAACTGTCTGTTCTGGGTAATTTTCACGAAAGACATTTAGTATTGTTTCCCAGGATTTCTTGTCACTCTCATCACTTATAAAACTGTAATTATCGCAATTGATTGCAGATTGTTTGGATCCTCTTCTGATGATGACGGTATGGTTGGCTAACATGGACGCTAACGGACCGAGGTTTTGTGTGAAATTTTAGATTACATCTGGGGATGATTCTATTGGTCGACAGCAAGATCCAGTTGTACGTTTATGTCCACACGCAGTTTCAATTTCTAACTCGGTGAATTTGAATATTCTGTCTACGATGACAAATACAACACCTCAATTTAGCATTAATCTAGCCTTTCGGTGTAGATTTAAGTTGACTCCGAAAATCACAGTGCTGTCAGTTTCGGACTTTTACCAGCTTTGTGTACATAGTATTACGTGAATTCTCCTGCTTTTAAGGAGCGATTCAAACTCTGATCTTCCGTTGCTACTTTTTCGGCAGTTGATCAATGGCGCTTTAATACTCTCGACCCTGGATGACAGTGCTCTAAATCGTACACAACTATCATTGTCTGGACTGGACAGTGAACGGCCTAATTTAGAAAACCTCTATTGTGTACCTGACACACACACAGCGAGCTACTTCAGATGAGAGTTTCCATTTTATTCACGTGGCCATGATATCATCTGGGAGCAATGATGCCTGCTGCGAACCTCGCTGAAACTTCGTGAGCATCGCCGGTCTTCTAGAAGTCCTTCGTCAGTCGCTGGAATTAAGGGGTATGAGATCGGAGCTTGACGAAAGGGGTTTGTAGTCCCAACATACTCCACAATCTGCAGTTGATTGCACCCTGCTCTCTGAATGGCAGCCGAAACAGCCTGCAGGCATATGCAATGAGTTTTCAAAGTGATCCCGTCCCTTTCTGCCATTTCTACAACCGGTGTTATTACCCGCCATACCTTTTTTTTTGTGGGGTTTAAGGGCGCTCAACTACTGAAGTCATAAGCGCCCAGTCACTGTTGTTAGAGCACATAGAATCTAGCAAAGCTCAAGGGGAGGGGGGACACCAGAAAGACCTGACAAAGATGCAGATAAAATAAGTAAAAAGGTTAGATGTCTTTGGACTAGCCAGTCAAATCTATAAAACGCAGAACACGAGCAGCTGCTCGAGCGTCATCAGCTAAAATATCCGGTAAAGTAGATGGCAGGGACAGGACAACACGAGATTGACTAAAGCGGGGACACGACAATAAAACATGGCGCACTGTTAATGCCTGACCACAAGGGCACTGCGGGGCTGGGTCACCAGAGAGCAGGTAGCGGTGGCTAAACCGGCAATGCCCAATCCGCAACCTGGTCAGAAGGACCTCCTCTCGCCGAGATGGTCGGGAGGAGGTTGTCCAAGCAGTTGGGAGCGATTTTACTGCCCGGAGCTTGTTTCCTTGAAGGGATGACCAAGCATCCCACCACAACGACACAAGCCTCTTACAAACATCCCCACGAACGTCACATGACGGGACACAATGGGAGGCTGGCCGAGGCAGGAGGACTGCAGCCTTGTCTGCAGCATCCACAGCCTCATTCCCAGGCACTTCTACATGCCTGGGAACCCACAGAAAGCTGACAGGAGACCCATTATCAGCGAAAGAATGGAGGGACTGCTGTATCCGTTGAACCAAGGGATGGACCGGATAGGGAGCTCCAAGGCTCTGAAGAGCACTGAGTGAGTCAGAGCAGAGTACATACGATGAATGGCGGTGGCGGCGGGCATACTGAACGGCCTGATGGATAGCAAAAAGCTCGGCCGTAAAGCGGGAACATTGGTCGAGGAGCCGGTATTTAAAGGTGGCGGCCTCGACGACAAAGGCACAGCCGACACCATTGTCAGTTTTGGAGCCATCGGTGTAAATAAAGGTGTGACCGGCAAGTCGGGCACGAAGTTCGACAAACCGTGAGCAATACACTGCAGCCGGAGTACCCTCCTTCGGGAGTGATCTGAGGTCGAGATAAATATGAACCGGAGCCTGGAGCCAAGGTGGTGTCGGGCTCTCACCCTCTCTGAAGGTGGTAGGGAGGGCAAAATCCAATTGTCGAAGCAGGCGACGGAAGCGGACTCCGGGGGGCAGCAGGGCAGACACATACAACCCGTACTGACGGTCGAGAGAATCGGCGAAGAAGGACTGGTAAGAGGGGTGGTCAGGCATAGACAACAGCCAGCAGGCATAACGACACAGCAGTACGTCGCGCCGGTAGGTCAATGGTAATTCGGCAGCTTCAGCATAAAGACTCTCGACAGGACTAGTGTAGAAGGCTCTGGTCGCAAGACGTAACCCCCGATGGTGGATGGATAGGAGACGGCGTAAGAGGGATGGCCGAGCAGACGAGTAGACGAAGCTCCCATAATCCAGCTTCGATCTGACTATGGACCGATATAAGCGAAGCAGGACAGTGCGATCCGCTCCCCAAGATGAACCACTAAGAACTCTGAGGACATTAAGGGAACGTGTACAACGGGCCACCAAATAAGAGACATGCGGAGACCAACACAGTTTCCTGTCCAACGTGAGCCCCAGAAACTTAGTAGTTTCCACTCACGAATGGGAGAACAACGGGACCGAGATGTAAGGATGGCGGAAGGAACGCTTTATATCGCCAAAAGTTGATACAAACCGTCTTCTCTTCAGAGAACCGGAAGCCATTTGCCACGCTCCATGAGTATAGGCTGTCTAGACAACGCTGAAGGCAGCGCTCCAGGAGGCATGTTCTCTGGGCACTGCAGTAGATTGCGAAGTCATCGACAAAGAGAGAGCCTGAGACATTAGGTGGAATGCAATCAATAATAGGATTGATCGCGATGGCAAAAAGGGCTACGCTCAAGATGGAGCCCTGAGGCACTCCGTTCTCCTGGAGGAAGACGTCGGACAATACGGAACCCACACGTACCCTAAACTTTCGATCCGTTAAAAAGGAATCAATAAAAAGGGGCAAGCGACCGCGTAGGCCCCACCTGTGCATAGTGCGGAGGATACCTCCTCTCCAACAGGTATCATAAGCCTTCTCCAAATCGAAGAACATGGCTACCGTTTGGCGCCTTCGCAAAAAGTTGTTCATGATGAATGTCGACAAGGTCACAAGGTGGTCAACAGCGAAGCGGCGGCGACGAAAGCCGCATTGGACATTGGTAAGTAGCCGTCGAGATTCATGAATCCAGACTAACCGAGCATTAACCATGCGCTCCATCACCTTACAGACACAGCTTGTAAGAGAAATGGGGCGGTAACTAGAAGGAAGGTGTCTATCCTTCCAGGGTTTGGGTATAGGAACAACGACGGCGTCACGCCAACGCATGGGGACCTGACCTTCGGTTCAGACGTGATTGTAGGTACGAAGAAGGAAGCTTTTGCCCGCCGAAGAAAGGTGTGCCAGCATCTGAACGTGAATGGCATCTGGCCCCGGAGCAGAGGACCGGGACAGTGCAAGCGCACGTTCGAGTTCCCGCATAGTAAAGGGGGCATTATAAGTTTCCAAATTCAGTGAGTGGAAGGAAGGTCGCCGGGCCTCTTCTGCCTCTTTCCTGGGAAGGAAGGCAGGGTGGTAATGGGCGGAGCTTGAAACCTCCGCGAGAAACCGGCCGAAGGCGTTGGAGACAGCCACAGGATCAACAAGGACCTCATTACCTGAGGTCAGGCCAGGTACCGAGGAGTGGGCCTCAATACCCGACAGCCGGCGCAGGCCACCCCATACGACAGAAGAGGTAGTAAAACTGTTAAAGGAGCTGGTGAAAGAGGCCCAACAAGCTTTTTTGCTGTCTTTGATGACTCTACGGCATTGCGCTCGGAGTCGTTTGTATCCAATACAAATCGCCAAAGTAGGATGGCGGCGAAAGGTGCGTAAAGCACGTCGACGAGCACGGATAGCGTCTCTACAAGCCTCGTTCCACCAGGGGACGGAAACGCGACGTGAAGAAGAGGTAGTATGAGGAATGGAACGTTCGGCAGCATTGATGATATCAGCCGTGAGGTAGTCGACCTGACTGTCACAACTGAGAAAATCGTGGTCCGGAAAGGTCGCCAGGGAGGAGTAAGGTCCCCAGTCAGCTTTCGGTATGTTCCAGCTCGAAGGACGTGGGGATGGGGTGTGGTGCAGGAGACGAATGACACAGGGGAAGTGGTCGCTCGAATGGGTGTCAGAATGGACATACCACTCGAACCGACGGGCAAGTGTGGTAGAACAGATCGAGAGGTCCAAGTGGGAGTAGGTATGAGTAGAGTCCGAGAGGAAAGTCGGGGCGCCAGTATTGAGCCAGACAAGATTGAGATGGTTGAAGACATCCGCCAAGAGTGAGCCTCTTTGACAGGATGCAGGAGAGCCCCAAAGGAAATGATGGGCATTGAAGTCGCCAAACAATAAAAACGGCAGGGGAAGCTGAACAATCAGATGCATCATGTCAGCCCGACTAACAGCGGATAACGATGGAGTGTAGATGGTACAAACTGAAAAAGTAAAAGTAGAAAGAGTAATACAGACAGCTATTGCTTGGAGTGGGGTGGTCAATGGAATGGGATGGTAATAGACATCGTCCTGAACGAGCAACATGACCCCACCATGAGCTGGGATACCGTCCACAGGGGTGAGGTCATACCGCTCAGAGGTATAGTGGGTAAAGGCAATACGGTCAGTCGGGTGCAACTTGGTTTCCTGGAGACCAAGGAAGAGCGGACAGTGCAGGCGGAGGAGCAGTTGTAATTCCTCCTGATTAGATCGAATACCTCTTATGTTCCAATGTAACAAGGCCATCGCTAGTCAAAAAAGAGGGGGAACGAGACGGGGGAAGAGCTGGTCACCTCGACGGCCGTGGAGGGCCAGGTTTCGAGGGAACAACGCTACAACCGGTGGGAGGCGGATCCTGTTCCATCGAGTCGTCGCCAGCTGCGGCCGCTGTCCCTGGTGGTGTAGGAGGGCAGCATCATTTGCATTTGCATTCGCCTGGCAGCAGAGCGTCCTGGCGAAACTGAGGACGGCCGGGAGCAGGGACTCGCGGATGGAGTGTCAGACGAAACGCGCCAGGGTGGGGAGGGGGATAGAGACTTCTTCTTGGAGGCCTTCTTGGAAGTCCGAGGAGGCACAGGGATGGTGGGCTGGACCCGAAGAAGGTCCTCACGCGTGGGGTCCGTTTTGGAACGCCGGACCTCAGAAGCTGGGGTCCAGAACGTTTCCCTGATGGACGCCTGAGAAGAGGATCGCTTCTCAGGCGGCGGGGGGGGGGGGGGGGAGGAGAAGGAAGGGTGGCCCCCGGGGCAGAGGGGGCGGGGCCACGAGGGAGGAGGATTTGGAAGGGAGGGATTTGGGAGGTGGAGGCAGAGACCCCGGATTGGGGGAGGAGGCAGAGGGGGGACAGGATAGGGGTGAGGATACCGCGGAAGGAGTGGACACAACTGAGGCAAATGAAGTGGTCAACGGCACGGGATGGAGGCGGTCATACTTCTTCCTGGCCTCAGAATAAGAGAGACGATCCAAAGTTTTGAGTTCTTGTATCTTCTTCTCCTTCTGATATGCGGGGCAGTCTGAGGATCTAGGCAAGTGGATGCCAGGACAATTAACGCACCGAGGTGGTGGGGTGCATGTATGTTCCTCACGAAGAGGACATCCACAATCGCCACAAAGGGGCTCAGCCTCACTCCGTGACGACATGTGCCCAAAGCACAAACACCGAAAACAGCGCAAAGGAGGTGGGACGTAAGGGCGCACATCGCACCGGTAGCACATCACCTTTACCTTCTCCGGGAGAACGTCCCCCTCGAAGGCGAGGATAAAGGCCCTGGTGTCGATGCGACGGTCTTTGGGGCCGCGCTGTACTCGCCGGACGAAATGCACGCCTCAGCGCTCCAGGTTGGCCCTGAGCTCCTCATCAGATTGCAGCAGGAGGTCCCGATGAAAAATAACCCCCTGCGTCCTATTTAGTGCCAAATGCGGGACAATGGACACTGGGATGTCCCCTAGGCGGTCGCACGCCTGGAGCGCCGCCGACTGTGTGGCGGAGGTGGTCTTTATAAGAACGGACCCCGAACGCATCTTACTGAGAGCCTCGATTTCCCCGAAGTTGTCCTCAATGTGCTGAGCAAAGAACATGGGCTTGGAGGGGGCGAACGTCCCCCCATCGTTTCGAGAACAGACCAAATAGCGGGGGAAGTACTTCGCCCCAAGCCGGCGGGCCTGTCCCTCCTCCCAGGGAGTGGCCAAGGGGGAAAGGGCAGGAGAACCAGAACTAGAGACAGTACCTTTCCTTTTGAAACACTCAGCCACAGAGCGACCTGATACGTGTTGACGTTTCATCTGCGATACGTCCGCCCCGATACCACCCACTCCGACCAGGGGCTCTCCCCATGGGCGTCACCCAGCCTCAGCAAGGGCCACCTGGCAGGATGACCGTTGCCGGGAGTCCTGATGCCCCAAGGAGACGGGCATCTACTCCTTGGCCGATGTGGGGAGGGTGCAGCTCAGGTATCGGCAGTATGATCCCTGTGTTGTCAGGGGGCTACAACCTAGAGGGTACATGACGACCCCACCACAACGGGCTGGGTACCCTGCTGGATTTCTGGTGCCATGGAAAGTCCATCATGATCGTAGGTGCAGATGGGGGCGCACTATGGGCGTAACTTGTACAACCCATCAGGCGTTTAGGCCCAATTTGAGGAATAGTGGGTATGGTTACAACGCCAGTACAATGCTGAGTGCCAAGATCTTAGTGCACTGAGGACCAGTGGTACACCACGTAAGGCGTCCTTCCCCAAAAGGCTCGTACTTCTGTAGAATTTTGGAAAATGGAGGACAAACCCCAAGGGGGACCATCACATGGAAGGCCGAAACGGTTGAAACTCCTTTTAGTCGCGTCTTACGACAGGCAGGAATACCTCGGGCCTATTCTTACCCTGGACCCGCAGGGGGGCCGCCATACGTTTGAATCTCCTTGACACGGGACACTAGAGATTTTCCAACAGTCATAATGAATCTCACTAGCTCAGTTTCAGTTTCAAGGGCAGAAAATACCACAAACTTTTTGGTTGGGAGTGTAATGCTTTGAGTTCTCTCTGGTCCTTATCTCCTGTGTACGGGGCACCTCGCACTACCACTAAGACGACACTCACAGTTAAATGAGAGAGTGATGATGGATGCTGTACTTCCTGTGCAGCAGTCACCAGCCACAGGAGATGTCAGTACTTGTGGTACATTTGTTATCTCTGGCACACGTATCTCACCTGAACGTAATTTAATAAAATAAAACTAGTTCTAATATGATATGATACGTTCAAAACGGCACACAGCTGTTATAACAGTGACTTATTATTTCCAGATTTTTTAAAAATAAACAGAATTAGTATTTCCTTCGATTATGCGATGAAGGGAGGAAAGGTAATAAGTGGAAGGAATCATTAACAGGCTTCCCCAATTTCCGACATGGTTTGTCATACAATCGAATAATTAGTTTAATATATAACAGGTAAACGAGTTTCATGAAATATTCCCGATTCACTTGTCGCGTGAAATCTGGGTAAAAGATTATCCGTCTTATTGTAACCTCAGTAATAGGCACGCTGACACAGTAGAAATGATAAGAAAGGTGTAAAAATTATTGTAAATTGGTTTTCAAGAGGCTCTCTCCTGCTCAACACAAATTTTATGCATAACAGTTGGTACTGCGCTGGTCATAAAGACTAGGAGTTAACATATAGATCAGACAACTCAAATCTTTCATGCGTATTTGTATCAGTGTTTCAACTCTTAGTAAACATGACGAGTATATTTAGTATGGGCTTCCAGTAACGTTTATGCCTCGTGACATTGAAACTTTCGAGGCAAACAACATACCTCTATTTTGATGATTCGTGTTCCTAGATGCCTTAGGGAATAATGTTATGACCTGGTTCGCCTGAGAAAAAGAAACACTTCATTGTAATACAGCGTGCCGTAAAATTAAGGCAAAGAGGTTATTTCAAATACAACGTCATGATACATAAAAATCATAGTGCGATCTCATGTATATACATCGATATATTCGTTTCGTTACTGCTTTCTCCTGTATTCAGGCTTCACACAAATCCATAGGTCCTATCATAACATTTTATAAATTTCTGCTTTTTAAGTTTATACTCTTATTTATTCACGTTATCAGCAGTTTACTATTACATAAAGACTTGTGAGGTACCTTCTTTATCTATTCTATTACCGAGATAGATAGCTCATTCATCGCCGGCCTGAGTGGCCGAGCGGTTCTAGGCGCTACAGTCTGGAACCGCGCGACCGCTACGGTCGCAGGTTCGAATCCTGCCTCGGGCATGGATGCATGTGATGTCCTTAGGTTAGTTAGGTTTAAGTAGTTCTAAGTTCTAGAGGACTGATGACCTCAGAAGTTAAGTCCCACAGTGCTCAGAGCCAGCTCATTCATCTCTAAAACAGATGTACGATAATTTGCGATTAAGATACCCAGTATATTTGCTAACTGCACTTACCTTCACCTCAATTTTCATTTTGTTTATGAGCACATCATAGGCATTAGCTAGAACATGTTCCTTTTTGTTCAGCACCCACTCAGTTCCTGTTACGACTATCGTTCTCGACTCGTAGGACCGCGGCAGTCTGTTTTCCTTTCTTTTTTTTTCCTGTGTCCATTTTTGTTTCAAATATCTCAGCATGTTCATGTGAAACCATGGGAGTCACTATTAGGAATGACTGGGACGGGGTTTCCGATTCCGGCATTCGCCTAATGACCAGGAAGCCTCCCGTAAACCTGGGTCAGGCTGGGGTATTGTAGCTGTTTTAATGTATTTTTCTCCATTGTTGCAGATAAAACATATAAGCTTTGCGCATGGGTATGTAGGTATGCAATGTGCTATGTGTGGGTGGGTCTTTGTTGTCGGTGAACTCATGGTGAATTTATCTCTGTGACAAACAACACTTTCCGTGTTTACATTGCACCTACAAGCGCGAGCGATGGATCTGACGACGTAGGATTCACGTGAAGTACATTTGTCACACTCCCTGGAGCTTCTACGAGGAAGAGCGGACGCCGTAAGCCACTCGACGCACTCACCGGCAGGTGTGACGTTGCGGCTGGCCGCGAGGCGCTGCTCGCACTGGAGCCTCCGCTGCACCAGCTCCCACTCCAGCGCCGAGTCCTGCTGGAAGCTGCCGTTCACGCCCACCATCACCGACTGAAACAAACAGCGCAGCGTTACTACTTAACTCAGTGCGACGTCTTCTGTACGTAACACCATGGCATACCGTGATCAATTTAGGTGGCACGTGAGTTAATAGCAAATCTGTGGCTGAAATAGTGTCTACTTCTGGGTTTTGTCCAACAAGGCATCGTAAATCACATGAATAGTAGGTGATGCGACAGTTCCCATAAGTTGCTCATCTCAAACACTATACTTGGCATTCAGTCACCATCATCAATGACAGTTGATCATGTATGTTGTTTGATACAGAATGGTTGCAATTCGCTCAGACAACGCATCACAAGTGAAGATCAACGTCAGATAATAAAATATACAATTCTCCCTTTCCTGAATGTACACGAACTAATAATTTTGAAGAACTGGGATATTCAAACACCTTCCTGTACAGAACCGCTGAGATGAAATGAATTTACCATATGTGTGCCCGATGAAGAACGTACCGAATGGAATTTTGTTAGACACTCAGGTGTTCTTAATATAATGACACTCTGCATACAAAAACCGCGTGCAATAATTATAATGAAGCAACGTGAAACCAGCATACACAAATTAGCAATACCCAGCAGTGCTCTTCAACGACGCTTTTAAAGTGGATGGCTATGATGGCTGCATCTATAGATTAGGATGGAGTCTGTATTGTAAATAATGATGACAAGAGGAGAAATCCGATGAGTCAAGTACCAGTGCATGCCCTACTGCTGACAAATCATTCGAAGCAGTCCAGCAAGCTCAGCATCTCCAGCCAACAAACCCATCATCGATAATTTTCCATTCCCTAATTTTAAGAGAAGGTACAGACAACAGCGAAATCTAATGTCGGACGCTGACGTTTAACTTGGATTTCATTCTCCCCACTCGAACTACCATGTACTATATTTCATGTTTTTTTTTTTTTTTTTTTTTTTTTTTTCTCGCAAGCAGCTTTCTCCTGGTCAAGCGCGTATGCGACCTCTACTTCCGAGTCAGTTTCAATGAACATATGCCAGTAAAGTGTACAAACAAATGTGTGGCGTATGTCAGTACTCAACAAATTGATGTAGCTATTTTCGCTCTGTTCAGATATAATCTAACATGGCAGCTGTTCGTTTCGTGGCATAGAAAACAACAATGGTCTACAAAATTTAAAGACATAAGTGACTTTCGTATGATGTTTCATGACCAATTAATACAGCTCGATGTAACATGGGCCGCACTGGGAAAGAGATGCTACAGTATAGCGCAGAAGGTAACAGAAATATATACGCAAGGAGTTGAATAGAAATGAGACTTTTATACGAGGACAAAAGCTACTCTGTTGTCACCGCGGTTCACGACGATCCTCTGGACATTACGGAAGACTGGACATGGTTCATAATAGGGTGTGTTACCATTACGAATGGCAATGGGTGCTCTTCAAAGAACTCCCATGCTAGCGACAAGGTTGGGAAGGAGTCCTCGTCGAAGGGCTTTCCATTCCTGCGTCAGCGTAGTTCAGAGGTCGTTTATGCATGAGGACGTGACGCAGTCTTCCAAACGCGTCCCACAGGCGGTGGATGGGGTTTAAGACGGGGGAATGGACAAGCCAATCAATTCGACGAATACCTCCTCATTCTAAGAGCTGCTCCACCTGTGCTGTTTGTTGCGGTTTTGCATTGCCATCCATAGGGCCGAATTCACCACTGGAAAGACGAACATGGGAGAAGGAGTATAGCGTCACAATAACGTTTACTGGTGAAAGTACGTTCTTCATAGATTTGGAGGTCGGTATGCCCATATAACGTTGTGGCACCCCACACCATAATACTTGGAATACCAAAACTGTAATGTTCGACAATGTCCCTGGGTCCATTACGTGTTCCCGACTCTCGCCACATGAGGGACGTCCATCGCCTAACATGATCGTTATTTAAAATCAGTGAAAAAACAGCGATGGTTACTTTATTAAAATAACCGGTTTCGACCTAGTATTAGGCCTTCTTCGGACAGCACCATCAGCTGAAGTTAACGATGGATGGAACAGTCAGTCAACCTCAGTCGCTGAGACTGCAGTTTCAGCGACTGGGGTCATCTCACTTTTCTAGGCAACTTCAGCTGATGGTGCTGTCTGAAGATGGCCGAAGACTAGGTCGAAATTGGTCATTGTAATAAAATAACCATGGCGATCTAGACCGTTTATTCCCTGATCTTATATAGCTTGCAAGATGGCTTTTTCCCAAAAACGTTACCAAATATTATGATCGTTATGATTGTACAGGTGTTAAGGCGTGGGTTGACATAATGTTATGTGGACATACTCATCTCCAACTCTTTGAACGACGTACACTCACAAGTCACTGTCCTGTTGGACTGTAATCCACACAAATGGCCGTTTATTCAGGGGTGCATTCGGTCCTGACTTCATTTTTAAGGATGACAGTGCGCTACCGCATCGAGCAGCGCAGGTGGAGCAGCTCTTGGAACGAGAGGTTATTCGGAAAAAGGACTGGCCCACCAGTACCTACCACTGAGATCCCATCGAGCATGTGTGGATTGCATTGGGAAGATACGCAGCAGCGCGTCATAGAGCACCAACGACCATCCAACAGACGTCAATCACGCTGGTGGATGATCATATTCTCACCAACCTTGTGGCTACCATGAGAGCACGTTGCAGAGCAGAAGTTGCCAACCCTTTTGGTAAAACACCCTATTTAGAACCACACCCCGTCTTCTGTAATGTCCGGGGGACGGTCATGAACCGCGCTGACAGGAGAGTAATTATTGTCTTTGTATATAAGTCTCATTTATGTTCGCCGGCCATTGTGGCCGAGTGGTTCTAGGCGCTTCAGTATGGAATCGCGCGACCGCTGCGGTCGCAGGTTCGAATCCTGCCTAAGGCATGGTTGTGTGTGATGTCGTTTTATAGAAAGGCTGTTACACGCAGAGAAAAAGGAACTAACAAGCGGAAGTGAGTACATATCAAAGTACGAATGATCACAATATCTACTTGTATCTCAACCACCGTGTATATGTACATCAACGGAAAAAAAATCGCAACACCGAGAAGGACTTGTGTGACATAGCCGACAATCGGTAGGTGTGTTTATACATCTGAAAGTCGCGTAGGAGTCGCGCAAGCGGCACCACTATGACGATGCAAATCAGGTTCGTTTTATACACACGCTGTAACGGCCGTGAGGGTCATTAACATTTGAGATTGGACGTCGTGAGTTTACGTTAGTCAAGAATGACTTTAAGGATAAAAAGACGCCATTGTCAACACCTCACTGAGTTTGAACGAGGTCGTGCAATAGAGCTACGAGAAGCGAGATGTTCCTTCTGCTGTACTACAGGAAGACTTGGTAGGAATGTCACCACTGTACATGATGTCCGGCAGCGGTGGTGACGAGAAAACACGGCCGCAAGAAGACCGGGCTCTGGACGGCCACGTGGCACTACCGAGACGGAAGACAATCGTGTTCGGCGTATGGCTCTGCATCTGCAGCAGTAACGAAAGCAGCCGTTGGCATCAAAGTGACACTGATATTTGAAGGACATTCCGAGCTGAACACCCTGTAGCTTGCATTCCACTGACGCAAAACCACCGCCATTTGCGACTTCAATGGTGTCAAATGAGAGCTTATCGGATGGCAGAGTGGAGGTCGAGTGTGTTTTCTTATGAAAGATGTTTCTGGCCTGGTTGCAGTAATGGCCGTGTGTTGATTAGAAGGAGGCTCGTTGAGGGCCGCCAATCCACCGGTCTGCGTGCTAGACAGGCTGGACCTACACGTGGAGTTACGATCCAGTGTGCGATTTCATACGACAGCAGGAGCACTCTGGTGGTTATCGCACGCAACAGGGCTGAAAAACTGTACGTCAACCTCGTGATACGATCTGTTGTGTTGCCATTCATGAACAGTAATTCGTGGGGTGTTTTCCAATAGGATAACGCTTGCCAACATACCACAGTTGTAACGCAAGACGCTCTACATAGAGTGTCGACATGTTGCCGTGGCCTGCTAGATCAGCAGATCTGTCTCCAGTCGAGCACGTATGGGACATAGTCGGACGGCAACTACAGCGTCATCCACAAACAGCATTAACCGTTCTTATACTGACCGACCAACTGCGACAGGCCTGGACTTCCATCCCACAAACTGACATCCAGCTCTTGTACACCACAAAGGATGCTACCACCATTTCACATTTGCAGTGGCTTACCTGGTAAAATGTCGTGTGACAAAGGCCTCCCGTCGGGTAGACCGTTCGCCGGGTACAAGTCTCTCGATTTGACACCACTTCGGCGACTTGCGCGTCGAGCTTATCTGGTACTTATGTGAACCCGAGGTCACGCAATGTTAGTCACTTAAATATCTTACCTATACAGATGTATTCCCAAAATTTCATTACTGTACATTAACTGCTGTTTGCTGAAGCAATTTTTCCAGTGCCAAAGGCCTTGCCGCAGTGGTAGCACCGGTTACTGCCAGATCATCGAAGTTAAGTGCTGTTGGTTTTTGCTAACACTCGGTTGGGTGACCCTCCGGTCTGCCGAGCGCTGTCGGTTAGCGAGGTGCACTCAGACTTTGTGAGGCCAATAACTGAGGAGCTACTGGACTGAGGAGGAGCGGCTCCGTTCAGGAAGACTGACAATGGCCGGGAGAGCGGTGTGCTTAGGACATGCTCCTCCACACCTGTATCCACTGACGGCTGTGGGCTGAGGATGACACGGCGGTCGGTCGTTACCGTTGGGCCGTCAAGCAAGGTTATTGGGACAGAGTTTTATGTATATATTAGTTTCTCTAAGAGCTTGCAAAAATGTAGCAGGACATAGGGAATGCTTCACTTAATAATTTGAGGTAGTGAACCTGGTTCAAATGGGTCAAATGGCTCTGAGCACTATGGGACTCAACTGCTGAGGTCATTAGTCCCCTAGAACTTAGAACTAGTTAAACCTAACTAACCTAAGGATATCACAAACATCCATGCCCGAGGCAGGATTCGAACCTGCGACCGTAGCGGTCTTGCGGTTCCAGACTGTAGCGCCTTTAACCGCACGGCCACTTCGGCCGGCTAGTGAACCTGGGTCGGAGTAACCCGCTTAAGGGGGTATGAAGTAAATTTGTCTACCGCTTTCAGTAACATTACTGTTTTCCAGTTTATTTGTAACTAATATGCTTACAGTTTACAGGTACTGCGTTGTTTATTTACAGGAACGTCCTTTATTTCCTGCAAGCAAACAGGGAGGACGAGCCTGATTACTAGGGAGTCACGATGCACATTTTGTCCATAAGGTGGGTCGTATCTTATTTACATTGTCCCGTGACAGAAGATGCTACGAATGAACGTGCTATTCAGAGAAGTGCAGTGCAACACAACGATGCAGTACCAGTACAGTTTCGCAGAACTCAGTGTCATACGGCTTGTGTATGTGGAGGTACGCTGCAATGGTCCCGCTGCTGAAAGACTGTATTGGGAACGATTTTCTAACAGGCATAATCCGTCACGTCGGCTGTTCATTTCTCTCGATCGACGAGTGTTGGAGACTCGTCGTTGGAAAGAAGAAACGAGGGACCTGGCAACACGAGGACCACTCGCACACCCTATTTTGAAGAGAAGGCCTCTGAAGTCACCTGACCTGAATCCCCTTGATTATTTCTTTCGGGGATATGTAAAGTCACTTGTGAATCAAACCTCAGTGGATACGAGGATGGAATTATATGCGACTGCTGTAGCTGCCTGTGATGTCCTTCCAAACATACCAGGGATATTTGACAGGAAGCATCAAAATATTCGCCGATGTCATGCTTGCATTGAGACTGATGACCGTAAGTTCCAGCACATTTTGTAAGATACGATACAAAAGGTACGTTGTTTGCGTTAATGACAGTATTTGCAGTTAACTATAACTAATGTAAATAAAAATGTATGCAGTTGCGTGATTTTCTTCCTATTGTCTTCTTAAGCTGGCATGTAAGACCCCGGGTTCCCTAAATGAAGTTGTTCAGTGGAGCGTCATCTGCCTCCTGTAACATTTTTGGACACCCTTACCTAAACACACTGTATATACACACTGCTTTGGGGTACGCCCAGAGTTACTTTTACGTCTGAAGATTTCTCTCCGTTGAGAATCACACAGCGTATTTTGTCTGCTAGACGCTCTTCAGTCCAATCACACAGCTGGTCTTACATTCCGTACGCTCGTACTTTGTTCATTGCACGGAAGCGCGGAATTGTATCGAACACTTTTCGTAGCCCCTGAACACGGCATTAATCTGGACGTCGGTATGTCCTGCTTTTTGGGTCTCGTGAACGCACTACATCTTAACAGTTTCTTTTAAAGCCCTCGTGTTGACACCTTCGCTGGCCGAGGCTGGATATGAGCATCAATGTACGCTGTTTCTCAGAGAAACAAATTATGTGTCCCTTCTCTAAAACAGAAAACATACCGCTGATCCTGCAATACAGATCTTAGGGGGCTCATCAGCATCAAACGTTTGCGTCTACGCTATCTGACAACTGAGGAGGTGAGCGGCCGGCGACCAGACGCAGGCAGTGTCTGCAGCGCGGCCTGCCAGTAGCTGGCGAGTTGAGGTGTATCTCCCCCTGCCGGCACTCGGCGTAACGAGGCGCCCAGGGACGGCCCGTCAGCCGCTGCAGCCACCAGCCTCCCTCCGGCAGTCTCTCGTGTGTTCCAGGAGACTCACTTTCTCAAGAAACTCCCACCTTTACCGATCAGTGTACGAGAGTAGCACACGTATGTTTTTACAGGCAGCCTCTGTTCGGTGGTATCCAGACGAGGCATTACTACTGATTCAGAATTTGTGAGATGGTATTTTCTGAAGAATGGTAATTCGGAAACTGCTTGAGTAGTTTGATTTCGGTTTGCATTTAAAGTAATGATTTCCACTCTTTCTTACGCCATTATCCGTGAGTGCAACTAAACATTAGCTAGTTTCCCCACCTTCTCCCACCCCTGCCTTCTGCTAAAGCCCTTCCTCCCCCCCCCCCCCCCCGCAGCCCCACCCCCTCGGCACATTAGCGCCTAACTAAACTGTACAATGAAACACTTTTCTCGGAACACTTTTATTTTTAAGATGATGAAAGATGTGAAAGATGAATGATATTTAGTGCGTTTGTCTGTTAAGTGTGTGTGTGTGTGTGTGTGTTTGTGTGTGTGTAAGTGTTAGAACGAATGATGAAGACATTTATGGTGCATCGCAAGTGCTACCCACAATTCCTTCTCAGGTAACGAAGGTAACTATCCACAGTGAGTGTAGACACTTGTTACAAAACATACTTTCCCTGCATTACTCCTTTGCATTGCTCCACTTGCTTGGCCTGCACACTGTAGCCCCATTTGAAAACCAACAACTTCATATGTGGGCACTGTTCTTACTATTTGTAAATCACTTTATTGCTGCACTCCTTACTTCTGAACTGGCACATGTTGGACGACATCAGGCTCTTAATGCTTTGTGTCTAGCCAGTCTAACAATTTTTCTTTTTAAATCTTGTGGGACTTAACTGCAAAGGTCACCAGTCCCTAAGCTTACACACTACTTAACAGAAATTACCAAACGGACAAACACACACACCCATGCCCGAGGCAGGACTCGAACCTCCGCCGGGACCAGCCGCACAGTCCATGACTGCAGCGCCCTAGACCGCTCGGCTAGTCTAACAATTCTTCAGTTTCCCAACATCCTATTTCTTTGTATGTTATCTTGTCCTAATATCTGTTGTGAGTAACTTATGGTTGGTATCTGTTGTCTTGGCAGAAGAGCCAACACCGTGTTACTAGTGGAGGCCGAAATGCACGCGTTTTAGCTCACGCAGGCTGGCGTCAGGAGGGAAGGACTATACTGACGTGAGGTCTGTAACATGACAAGGAATTAGAATTCAGAAAGCGGACGTAATTATTTTCATACTTAACTTTAATCCATTAATGATGAACGTCGCTCTTGACGGTACGTGATTCACAATATTATCAGTTCAGAATACATTCTTTAAGAATATGGCGCCTTGTTAGGTCGTAGCAAATGACGTAGCTGAAGTCTATGCTAAACTGTCGTCTCTGCAAATGAGAGCGTATGTAGGCAGTGAACCATCGCTAGCAAAGTCGGCTGTACAACTGGGCGAGTGCTAGGGAGTCTCTCTAGACTAGATCTGCCGTGTGGCGGCGCTCGGTCTGCGATCACTGATAGTGGCGACACGCGGGTCCGACGTATACTAACGGACCGCGGCCGATTTAAAGGCTACCACCTAGCAAGTGAGGTGTCTGGCGGTGACACCACAGTATCGACGTCTGCTCCTGGACGGTTTTTCCTATCTTAGCACTGTTTCTAAATCTCTGGCTGATTATGACAAAGCCTATTTGACATCTAGTTATATAATCTTGATCTTTCCACGTTTAGGATCTTTCTTCGTTTAGGATGCTTAATTCACGTATTAACAGTCCAGAGATTAAATAGTTCACAGAGCGTTATAATTTTATCCCCCTTTGACTTTTTTCCCCATTGATAATCTCCACCTACATTCTTCTACCCTTTCGCGCTCTACTATTTCAGTTTCCTGCCTTTACAGTTCTTGCTATTCCTTTTCCACTTTCTTCGTACACTTCCTCAGTCTCGTATGTTTTGTTCACTTCCTCTTTCCTTGCACCTGATATTGGCTTGTGAACCTGAATAATTAATATATCCGATATCACCATGTAACTAACTGAAATAACTATTGCTATGTTCTTATTTAGTTGTTTGCTGTATATACCTCCAACTCCATTTTCCTTCCTTCCCAGTCCTTTACAAATTTTCTTATATTCTCCAGGTTTAAATTATCCTGTCCTTCCCGTCGAACTTCACTTAACCCTAAAACACTTATATTATGTCTTTCCATTTCCCTCTTCACATTTCTAGTTTTCATTTCTTATTCATCATCACACTCCATGCAACACTCCTCAAAAGAAATGTTTCCGTTTTCTTCTTCTTGTCTTCGTTTAATTCAGTGCACGGTTCCCCTCGATAAGTACCCACCAGGAGATCCGATTGTGGGTATTTTCAGGAATTTTTCTTTCAGGAACAACCAAATTCAAGAGCACAGTCCACTCGGACTCCCGCCGGGAATCGAACCCGGGAACCCGGGCGCGGGAAGCGAGAACGCTACCGCACGACCACGAGCTGCGCACTACTAAGGTGGTCACATTGGTCTTTTATATGGTGGTTTGGCCTTTTCATTTGTCCCCTAAGGCGTTGCCTTGCTAGGCTCATCCACCTTCACGATATAATAATAATAATAATAATAATAATAATAATAATAATAATAACATTTGTAACAATAATAATGTGCACAGCCTTATATAATTGTTTCTGTGTCGTGCTGTCAGTTAATTCATTTAAATGTTTGGAAGCGTCCGCCCCCGGTAGCTGAGTGGTCCAGTCTGCTTTAGGCAGTGGCGCGGCACGGACCTGCTGTCCCGGCCGCGGGCGCGCGTGGACGAGGAAGTGTTTACACCGTCGGTACTCGCGCGTGTTGTTGTCTGACTCGATCGCCATGGCACACACTTTTCGAAAGACTACGCTCCAATTTACGTTCGACAACGAATTTGCCAGACCCAAAGCTTTCGAAATAGAGCGTTTTTTGAGGGAAGAAGTTCGTTTACCTGCTGCAAACATAATTGGAATACACTTGTCCATTGTAAGCAGTACAATGTACGTAAAGATGACCGATGAAGCTGCGTGTGAAAGAACTCTCTCCGCTGCTCAAAGAGGATTTAAATTTCGACACTCTGATTGCCATATCAGCGATGCAACAATAGCTCCTTCAGGATTGGGTGTGAGGGTCATTCGAATCTTTGAATTGCCGTTTGAGGTGCCAGAATCGACGGTTACTGAATCGCTGCGACCATATGGCACGGTACTTAGTCATACGCCTGAACGCTGGGCAAGTTTTAGTACCTATCCTGTGCTAAACGGCGTGCGACAGGTGCTGATCGTCCTTACTAAACCAATCCCGTCTTATTTATACATTGGCGGATGTCGTGCTATTGTGATCTACGATGGCCAGCCACGCACCTGTTCTGGATGTGGTGGAGAAGGACATATCCGTTCGGAGTGCATCCAACGCCGCGTCGTGCAACTGCCACATGGAGAAGCGTCACAGCGAGAAGTTCCCACGCAACTGCCGATGACGTACGTGTCGGTGGCCCGCCGGGAGGTGTTGCCAAGTTCGGAGCGTGGCAAGGCCGTGTTTATGCAAGAGCAGACCGAGTTACGGGAGCATGGAGATGACTCGAAGAATGTCCCTACACCCACGTCACGTCAGTTGAGGGAGGAACCTTCCGAAAACTCACATGTAGCACGCGACGTGGAAGCAGAGGTCGAGACAGTGGCGCTGGCAACGGACCAACGAACGATCGACGAACACAGTGAGGCAGCAGAGGGCAGGGCACGCAAACAGCGATCGCCGAAGCGTCGCAAAAAGCGTCGCCATAGTTCGGGTGACACGTCCCATCCTAGCCTAGGGGACACGGAAGGTATCCTAGCCGAAGAACTGTCTTACACAGAACGCGTGCTTTTAGAGGACGCCGACAGGATTCCGCCAGATGGTGACCGGATGTCCTGCCTTTTAGATGGTCCCTCTTCATTGACACCGACTGACCCAGCGCTGCCGACGAAGGAGTCAGGGACACCAATGTCCCGGCAGCCACGTCGAAATACATCAGAGGACGTTTCTCGGATGGATGAGCACTGCGACTGGGCGGAACCAGTCGAAGACATACAGGAATTGCCACCCCCAAATGATGACCACTCACCTACAGGATGCACACCACGGAACGATAACAAAGGAGGGCTAAAGCCCTTGGAGTTCTCAGTGACATGACACGAGCATGACAACGACAACGAACCAAGCATATAAGGTGGGCACAGTGAACATTAACACCGCACGTTCGCTTGCAAAGATGCAACTTCTCCGGGACATGATTTACGCCACAGACGTTGATATTCTGCTGATGCAGGAAACCTTCAATGCTGCTTTTCCTGACGTGCATGGATACAACACTTACCTAGCGCCGACTCCAGATGGAGGACGTGGCACAGCGATACTAGTCCGGGAAGGGATTCCGATGTGTGACCTCGATTACCTTCCTTCGGCTCGGGGTTTGGCTATGACCGTGAACGGCATTCGTATCGTCAACATCTATGCACCCTCCGGATCTGACAATCGACAGGCGCGTGCACGATTCTACTCGGAGGAGATTGCCCCCCTATTCCATGGGAGGTATGACCACATATTGGTAGAAGGGGATTTTAACTGTGTACTCACACCGAAGGATCAAACTCCAAATTTCAGCTCCTGCCACGCATTGAACACGATCTGCGGGACATGGCCCTTATGGACACGTGGGAAAAGATCCATGGGCAGCGAGAGGGCTACACGTATTTTACTAGCCACTCGGCGAGCAGGCTGGATCGGATTTATGTTTCTGACGGATTAAGAGATCACGTGATGGCTGCTGAATGTTGGCCCACAGCTTTTACGGATCACCTTGCATATTTATGCACGTTAACCCTCCCACGGCAGCGGGTTTGGCGGAGTCGTAGTTCCTGGAAACTTAATTCCTCCTTATTGGTGGATCTCGAATGTCGCCAGCGGATCGAAGAAACATGGCGGACTTGCACTCGCCGTCTGCCGCTGCACCGTACGGTTCTTTCGTGGTGGCTGCAGTGTGCAAAACCGGCGATACGAAGAGCTCTCATAACGTATGGCAAGGAAAAAGCGAAATGGCTCCGAGATAATCTTGATTATTACTACATGGTGCTCCGCGACCTGTCCTCCGGGGCCCCATCGCCCGAGCGTCAAGCGGAAGTCCATCGCATTCAGGCCTGCATTTTATCGATCACGAGACGTCGACTGGAGAGACTTTCGATCCGTGCTCGGTGCTTGGACAACGTCGATGGAGAACGTATTGGCATGCATCATGTGTCCAAGGGACATGCGCGTAATCGCCGATCCCTAATCACAGTCCTCCATGCTGACGATGGTCGGCCCTTGACGTCACAACAGGCCATTGCTGCTGAGTTTCTGGAGCATTACCGCCTCCTTTTGACTGGGACGCCGACAGACAATCGGACAGGAGAAGAAATTTTGCGACAGATGCAAACGGAAGTGGATGGTCCGGATGCAGAGGCGCTATTGGAACCCCTAACGGAAGATGACATCCGGGGCGCACTCGCGAAGGGTGCGGTGCATAAATCCCCTGGGCCAGATGGGTTGACACTCGAATTTTACCGCGCATTTGCGGATTTAATGATGTCCCAGTTGGTATTGATGTATAATGAGTTATTGAGCCCTGACACGGACGTTCCGTCGCAGTTCATGGCGGGACTGCTTATACCAATACCGAAATCGACAGCGAGTGTCAGCGCCCATCAATTTCGACCGCACACGATGCTCAATACTGACTATAAGATCTTTGCGCGAATGTTGGCGGCGAGGCTCAAGACTGTAATTTCCAAGACAATACCACCAGACCAGGCTTGTCTAGGGGTTCGGAGCAACATACATTCTATCCTCGGCGAATACCGTGACGTAATTTCCCTGACGGAAGCTTGTCGCATGCTAGCGGCGTTCGTATCGGTGGATTTTGATCGTGCCTTTGACAGGATCAACCATGATTTCGTTGACTCGACCATGCGTCGAATGGCGATACCACTGGATTTTATTACCGTCCTCATGCGCCTCCGTCGCGGCGCTTCTTCGACGGTGAGAGTCAATGGCAGGGAGGTAGGAACGATTCCTGTTCGCAGCTCAGTTAGGCAAGGATGTCCCTTGTCGATGATACTGTTTACAATAGCGCTCGAACCATTGATGCAGACTCTTAGACGGACTCTAACAGGCGTCCGACTACGTGCGAGCTCCTTCACGTGTCGTGCATATCCCGACGACTTGATGATACTCGTCCGGTCGGACAACGAAGTTAAGTCAGGTTGTTACCCTTCTTACTACGTACGGAGTAGCTGCGGGAAGCAGGGTCAACATGAATAAAACCAAGATCATGCACATCGGTCGAGGGCTGGACACACTGCGCAGTCCGTTTACGACGGTGGACATCTTGCGATGCTTAGGTGTCTTGTTCACCCGATCGCAACGGCAATCAGCGGCGGCGAGCTATCGACGTCTCCTCCAGAACGTCCGACTGCACATACGCAACAATTCACTTCGAACGCACGACCTGCTCCAAAGGGTGGACTACACTAATGTTCACCTGGCCTCGCGACTGCCGCACCTGGCACAGGTACTGCCAATGCCACATGGTATTGCTGACAGATTAATGGCGGCCTTTGGATACTATGTCAGCCAAGGAATGTTGTTTAAGATCAAATACGAGACTTTAACTCTCCCACATCATTCTGGAGGACTTAACCTCACGGATGTGCGGAACAAGGCTCTAGCTCTATACCTGCGAGCGACGCTACGAACTTGGAACCAACGGCAACACGCCATCACGTCGGCCATCCTGGATGTTGTTCTTCCCACGTCCTTTGAACCACCGGTGGCGGTAGGCACAATCTCGCCCTCGTTTTCTCACGTCGCGCGATCTTTTGTTGATTTTAGTTATGTTCAATTACAGATACCTTCTACCAGAATCATCCCTACCCGTGAGATATATCGATACTTGCGGCGTCATCATGGCAGCAATGTTGTCGAACTTAAATACCCAACACGAAACTGGCGACAGATTTGGCGAGTTGTCCATACACCTCTCCTCACCACAGCAGCGCCATCGTCATGGTATACATTAATCAACCGAAAGACAGTCAATCGCCAACGATTGTACGACATTCGCATGGTGGATTCCCCGCTCTGCCTTATATGTGGCATGCAGGACACCGACGAAGATTCTCTGCAGTGCGGTGAGGCAAAGGATGTTTGGCGGCTGACGCAACGCATCATAGCCCTCCTCCGACGCACCGACGAATCCACGATCACGACGGACGCTTTATTTTTCCCTGACCCTGTCTTTTTCCTCTCACGAAAAACATCGGCAATCCGATGGATTGGAGGACACGCATCACACTACGTGCTCTCGCGGACCTTGATATCGGGCATGGACTATTGGCATTATCTACTAGAACAACACGAAATCATCAGGCGCCACTCTAAATATAAAACGCATTTTGCGAACTTTCTAGGCAGCATGTTTCATAACCCCCAGAAGCGGTGGAGAGTCCCAGGTTTACGTTATTTCGAGGGGTAGGATGTTACTCCCAGTGAAGTGACGAGGATGTCACTTCGGCCCTATATTTATTTCCCTTCTTTTTTATATATGATTTTTCTTTTGGGTCATTAAAATTAAACGAATAAATAAAATATTATTGTTACAAAAAAAAAAAAAAAATAAAAAAATTACAATGTCAATGTTTCCTTCCTGCTGCCCCTCCCTTATCCTGTCAGGAGACGGGGACACCGTGGCCAGGCCTTCAAGTACGACCCCTACCCACTCTGCCCCCTGACCTACTTCACAAAAAAAAAAAATAAAAAAAAAGTGGTCAGCGCTACAGAATGTCAGTCCTAAGGACCCGGGTTCGATTCCTGGCTGCCTCAGAGATTTTTTTTCCGCTCAGGGACTGGGTGATGTGTTCTCCTAATCATCATAATTCCATCCCCATTGATGCGCAAGTCGCCGAAGTGGCGTCAAATCGAAAGACTTGCACCCGGCGAACGGCCTGCCGGCGGAATGCCCTAGCCACAGTTTGGTAGCGAGTAATGGAGCACGTTCTGGAAGAGTGCAGGTGCTATACACAACTCTCAGAAGACATTTTATTGAGATGATTAGCATTTCCTGCGTATATATCTGACTTTTATCGTCAGAAATATACGAGACAAAGCACAACATACGTGTGTAGCGGGAGGACTATGTGAGGAACCTGTAACCTCCACCAGATTAATACCAATAATTTAGAAAAAGTAGTTATTCATAACTTATAAAATCATTATTAGAGTTCTACAAAACTGTGATCATAGAAATTATATTTGAAAATAATTTAGTTTAGAGACTGAAACAGAATTAGTTTTTACGCCTCAGAAAATTTATTTTACCCCTCCGGGAATGATTACCGCCCAGGTAAGGAACCGGTTACTTATAGAAACAGTGTTGTGCAAAACGTAGAAATTTCGGCTGAATCGTTTTTCGAAGAGTAACAGCAAATGAAATAAAATAAATTATTCCCTCTAATTACGGGAGACTGAAGTTTAATTTTGATTGCGGACTGGAATTCGATAGCACGAAAAACAAGATGAGAAAATAGTAGTAAAAGATCATGGATTAGGAGAAAGGAATGGAAGAGGAATTCGCATGTTGGAATTTTGCACATTTTGTTATTTAATCATCGCTAAAACTTTGTTTAAGAATCATGAAAGAAGAGATATGAAGACACCGGAATGTCTGAAATACATAAAACAGTAAGGCAGAGATTAATGAACCAGATTCTAAGCAGATGTGGTCTCTGACCGTAATTTATTGGCTGCTATCAGCTGCAGATTATAACTAAAGAGATTGAAAAACGGTAGAAAGTTATGGAGGTAGGATCTGGATAAACTGGAAGAACAACACATTATCGAGAGTTTCAGGTTACAGTTGTCTTAAATAGAAAAAAGAAACACAAGATGAATGGCTAGCTTTCAGAAAGTGAATGCAGCAGATAATCAAATAGACAGAAGGAACGGCCCAGTAAACAACATAACATACAAGGTATTTAATTAAATACAGGAAAGCAGAAAATACAAAAACGTAGCAAATCAATTACCCAGAAGGGAATACAGACCTCGACAAATGACATTAACAGGAATTGCATAATGACAAAGCTGGAATGTCTAGAACCATGCATGACTAGAAGAATGATTGATGCTGTTCGTAGGAAAATTAAAAAGACCTTTGGAGAAAAGAGAAGCGGTTATATTAATATCAAGTACTCAGATGGAATGTGAGTATTGACCAAACAAAGGAAAGCTAGAAGACGGAAGGAATATCTTGAACGGCTGTACATTCCCAAGGAATTACTAGAAATTTTGGGAGAGCTAGTCACGAGCAAAAATTACTTCACAAGAAATACCGTCAGTACTCAAGGAAACAGGTGGTGCCACTTGTGTATACCGTCGAACTATCAGTTAAAAAAGTCATGACTGCAAGCTGCTGAGACGAACTATTTCCAGAAGAAATGAAAGTAATAGAAGCGAAGCTTGGGGACGATTAGCTAGGGTTTGGGAGAAATGTACGAAGACGTGAACCCATACTACCGCTCACACGTCGGCGAAAGGCAAAATTACGTTTATAGCATTTGTAGAAATAGTTAAATGGCATAAACTGTCGGAAATTGTGAAATTAGCGAAGTTAAAACACAGACTGCTATGATAAAAGTCAAGAGGGATGAAGGACAAGTAGAATATGTGAAGAGAACGAAATATGACTTTAGCCTGTCCATGATGTTATTAATTGTGTTCGTTCACGAACCAGCAAAGAAAACCAAGGCGAAATTTGGAGTGTGACTGAAAGCTCAGGGAGATGAACCGCCTACCGGTGTGGCCGTGTGGTTCTAGGCGCTGCAGTCTGGAACCACGTGACCACTACGGTCGCAGGTTCGAATCCTGTCTCGGGCATGGATGGGTGTGATGTCCTTAGGTTAGTTATGTTTAAGTAGTTCTAAGTTCTAGGGGACTGATAACCACAGATGTTCAGTCCAATAGCGCTCAGAGCCATTTGAACCAATTTTTTGGAGATGAACCAAAAACATCACAGTTTGTCGATGGCATTGTAATTTGGTCATGTACAGAAAAAGTTTTGATGGCGCTGATGAATGGTTGCGTAGTGTTTTGGCAAGACGATCGGTCATAAACATAAAAAAAGTAAAAGAAGAATACTTAAATATAGTCGACTTAAAATTCTGAAGGAATTACGTTAGGATTTGACAAACTGAAAGAAGTAGATGAGGTTAGGTTTTTGGGCCGTATAATAACTGATGACGGAATTATATAGGATGAATAACGGAGATCGGCTATGGGAAGCTTTTCTGAAGAAGAGGAATTCAAGTAGTCGCAGAGGTCTCTATTCCCTTTCTGAGTGCTTGATTTGCTGCATTTCTGTATCTTCTGCTTTCGGGAACTTAATTAAATATCCCGTACGTAATGTGGTTTACTGGGCCGTTCCTTTTGCATATTTGATTATCTGCTAGATTCACTGTCTTGGAGCTTTACTTCCGTCAGTACCTCGTCACCTACCTTCCAGACTTGACAGTAACTCCACTGCGTGCAATTTCCCGCCAAAGGCAAAGGTCCAGAGTTTAAGTCTCGGTGCGGCACACAGTTCTAGTCAGTGAGAACGTTTGATATAAGGGCACCTCCGTTGCTGAGTGAAAATTTCATTCTGGAAACATCCCCCAGGCTGTTGCTAAGCCATGCATCCTCCTGAAGTGCTAGTCTTGCAAGTTTCGCAGGAAAGCTTCTGTGAAATTCGGAATGTAGGAGACGAGATACCGGCGGAAGTGAAGCTGTGAGGACGGGTAGTGAGTCGTGCTTGGGCAGGTCAGTCGGGAACACACTTGATCGCTGAAGGCAAAGGTCCCGACTTCGGTCTCGGTCAGGCAGACAGCTTCAGTATGCCAGGAAGTTTCAACCAGAAAGTTAGTACGGACACCACAGTCTTCTCTGATAAGCTAAAGCACTGAAACTGTTCTCAGTGATGTATGTGCTACTTAGGTTTCACGTTCTTTCTCTTAAAGGGCAGTTTATCTGTGCATTAGTTCTACACCGAACGATTTCGTAATTTCGGGCCTAACCGTATTGGCATCTGATCCCAAGTCAATGAGTACCTCTTGCGTAAAAGTACAGTTTGTTCACAACGGGAAAGGAAGATTAGTTTCCGATGTCGCGTCGACGACGAGGTCATTACAGATTGAGCACATGCTCCGATTTAGAAAGGATGAGGAAGGAAATCGGCAGTGCTTATTCCCCTTATTCGCTATGTATGAAATTACGGGAAAATTTAACTACGGGTGACCGGACAGGGATCTTAACCATCTACCCCCCGAATACTGGCCCTGTGTCTTACCGCTGCAGCAACCTACTCGGTTGCACATCAAGAATGTTAGTTTCTTTAGAGTTGTGGACTAATAACGAAACGAAAATCTATATTTACGAGAGCTCTGTCTAATCACCCGCGACCTGTTTTAGGCGAGCCACAGACACGTAACTAGAGTTGTTTTGTCACTCAATAAGTCTGTTTCTCGTCACATGTGAAGATTTTACCGATTCGCCGAATTTAAATTTCTGAAGCTGACCGTTCGTCACACTGTGACGCAAGAAATGAAAGTGACGTCACGTGGGCTTGTATCCGAGGACGCTCGTCCGCGGCGCGACGTGGCGGATTGGCGGTCCGGGCGCAAGTGGACACGTCCCAGCAGATGAATATTCATCACTCGGCGTAACGCCTCCCCTCTGTGCGTGGACGCGCGGAGTTTGCATTCCCATTAGCGCCGCTTGTCGCGTTTCACGGGGAAAACGGCTGACGGTAGATTCCAGTTTCCGTCATGGGTTTACTTCAGGCGAACCCAAATGCGCACTGTCTTTTTATTTTCAGAAAGAAACATTTTCCGTTCTAAAGTTCCAGAAGGACGACTCCGGTAAAAGTAACACGGTCTGGTTGGTGTGTGACACTGTTTCTGGCAGTAACGAATTTAGGGAATGGTCGTTTTCCTCTTAAGAGCTGAAATCACGCATGTTTTTCTTAGCAGATTAATCACTCTTGATTTTCTTAATAACCTAGATAGCAAGATGACATAACGGTTTGGACAAAAATATGGAAAGACCAAATATCTGAGCAGCCCTCTTAAATTGTCTGAAGAATATGCTGTCAGACACCGTCTTCGGTCATCAGACGATCATAAACAGCTGCAAAATAATTTAGGCAAGATATCTGTAAGCTGCAAAAAGAGGCAATTGACTCTAACTAATAAAAGTGTGTAGGCCATTTATTGACGGAATATTTAGAAAGTGCTACAGATACACTAAAGCGACTGCGAAAACCCCCATTGTCCGCCCTTTTCTGGAGTATTGCTGTGCGGAGTGCGATCCGCATCAGATGGGACTGCCGGTGGACATTTAAAAAGTTCAAAGAAGAGTATCTCGTTTTGTACTATCGCAAAATTGGGAAAAGTGCGACGGATATGATGCTTGAATTACTGTGGCGGTCATTAGAAGAAAGATTTTTTCGTTGCGGCAGAATCTTCTCGTGCATTTTCAGCGACTAACGTTCTCCTCCGAATGCGGGAACATTCTTTTGTCCCCCGCCTACACAGCGAGAAACGATCATCATGATAAATTAAGAGAAATCAAAGCTCACACAGTAAGATTTAAGTGCTCGTTACAGAGTGGAACCATGGAGAAATAGTTTGAAGGTGATTACATGAACCCTGTGCTACGCACTTAATTGTGAATTGCAGAGTAATCATGTAGATGTGTACGAGGTGCGGCTAGAAAAAAACCGGACTGATGCTGGAAAAAACATTTATTTACAATTATTTACAATTTCATGTTATCTCCTTCAATGTACTCTCCTCCTCGGTCTCTACACCGCTCCATACGAATTTTCCACTGTTCATAGCAATGCTGCAGATCATTTTCGGTAAGCCCATACATTACTTCCGTCGCTTTTTCTTTTACTGCTTCTACGGTCTCAAATCTAGTTTCTTTCAAAGCTGACTTGACTTTAGGGAAAAGAAAAAAGTCACAGGGGGCCAAATCAGGTGAGTAGGGTGGATGATCAAAGATGGGAATGTTGTGTTTTGCCAAAAACGTCTTCACTGACAACGCACTGTGAGCTGGGGCATTGTCTTGGTGAAGGATCCATGACTTTTTTCTCCACAAATCGTTCCGTTTTCTCCGTACTCGCTCACGTAGGGTAGCCAGGACGCTAATGTAGTAATGCTGATTCACTGTTTGTCCCTCTGGTACCCAATCAATGTGCACAATCCCTTTGATGTCGAAAAAAAACAATCATCATTGCCTTGAATATCGATTTTGACATTCGTGCTTTCGTTTGTCGTGGAGAACCAGGAGTTTTCCAATGCATCGATTGGCGTTTAGTTTCGGGATCGTAAGTAAAAAACCACGATTCATCGCAAGTAATAACATTTTGTAAGAAGGTGGGATCACTTTCAATGTTTTCCAGGATGTCAGAACAAATCATTCTTCGGCGTTCCTTCTGTTCAATTGTGAGACACTTTGGAACCATTTTTGAACACACTTTGTTCATGTTGAAACTTTCATGAAGAATCTGCCTGACACTTTCCTTGTCAACTCCTGTTAACTCAAACACTGCTCTGATTGTTAAACGGCGATCTTGTCGAACAAGTTTACCGATTTTTTCAATGTTTGCATCAGTTTTTGCTGACACTGGTCTGCCAGTGCGAGTGTCATCACTGGTGTCTTCGCGGCCATCTTTAAATCGTTTAAACCACTCAAACACTTGTGTTCGCGATAAACAATCATCGCCGTACACTTGTTGTAACATTACAAACGTTTCACTTGCAGAGTTTCCTAGTTTGAAACAAAATTTGATGTTAACACGCTGTTCTTTCTGTACACTCAACATTTTCCGACGCACAGACAAAACGTCAACTACTTAAAACAGACGCCACGGGCAGACTGAGTGCAGGAGGCAGATGAAACTCGAGCAGTAGGCGGAGCGAGAGTTACGTGACAGGCCACACGACTTTCAGCCTTATTGCATTCATTTTATTGTTTCACCAGCACTAGTCCGGCTTTTTTCTAGCCACACCTCGTATCTGAACACAACACATCGCAATGCCTAATACGGTGTAGGAAAAACGTTGGCGTTCGGAACAGCTTCCAGTCGTCTCGGAATAGACAAATACAGGTCCTGTGTAGTTTTCAAGGGAATCTTAGACCATACTTTGTACAAAATAGTGGCACGTTCAGGTAACGACGATGGAAGTGGATAGTGAGTCCGTCCCTTTCTTTCAAAAGTAGACCACAAAGGGTCAGTAATAGCCAGATCTGGTAACATTGCTGACCTGCTGAGATGCGACAGTTCATCCCTGTGCTCAAAAAACCACTCCTGGACGATGCGAGCTGTGTCAACAGGGGTCCTATCGTCCCATAACACAGCATCACCACTGCAGAACAAACATTGTACCAAGAGATGGGCCTGATCAGCCAAAGTGGTCATATTATCCTTTGAGCAACGCGAGCTTCCAAAATAACCGTACGGTCCATTGACTACAGCGACACTACCCAAATCACCGAACGTTTCACTCTTGGGACCTTAAACTCAACCAGAAGTTTGAAGCAGTATATAACAAGACTCTTCCGACCAAATGATTTTCATCCATTGCCAGTTTTATATCTTCGTCACCACGTTTTTGGGTTACGGACATGTGCATATCTTGAGGTTGAAGGTCTTTCGTCTGTGTTTGCTTTAACAATAACATATGTTTTTATGTGTGATCCGCCTTTAGCAAAACACAATTTTGTTTTTTATACCAGACATATTTCACTGCAGTTGCAGCATCATCAGTGGCTTTTTATTCTTATGGCTCTTAAACATAAGAAATGTTCTTTACTGTTTAAATAGATGTAAATATTAGTTTCTAAGTCGTAATTAAAGGTTTTCGAGGAGCACATAAAATTATGTATTCATACCCTCTTACCACATGGTGTGGTTTTCCTGCAGTATTACGTTTTCACGGTGTATATTTTTTTTTTTTTTTTACATTTTGTCATCTGAGACTATATACAACTTAATGTAGGCAAAATAGCAAAAATTACGATTACTAAACTGTTATGGCTATGCCTGAAATTAATAATTTATGTGAAAGGTTATATATATATATATATATATATATATATATATATATATATATATATATATATATATATACACTCCTGGAAATGGAAAAAAGAACACATTGACACCGGTGTGTCAGACCCACCATACTTGCTCCGGACACTGCGAGAGGGTTGTACAAGCAATGATCACACGCACGGCACAGCGGACACACCAGGAACCGCGGTGTTGGCCGTCGAATGGCGCTAGCTGCGCAGCATTTGTGCACCGCCGCCGTCAGTGTCAGCCAGTTTGCCGTGGCATACGGAGCTCCATCGCAGTCTTTAACACTGGTAGCATGCCGCGACAGCGTGGACGTGAACCGTATGTGCAGTTGACGGACTTTGAGCGAGGGCGTATAGTGGGCATGCGGGAGGTCGGGTGGACGTACCGCCGAATTGCTCAACACGTGGGGCGTGAGGTCTCCACAGTACATCGATGTTGTCGCCAGTGGTCGGCGGAAGGTGCACGTGCCCGTCGACCTGGGACCGGACCGCAGCGACGCACGGATGCACGCCAAGACCGTAGGATCCTACGCAGTGCCGTAGGGGACCGCACCGCCACTTCCCAGCAAATTAGGGACACTGTTGCTCCTGGGGTATCGGCGAGGACCATTCGCAACCGTCTCAATGGAGCTGGGCTACGGTCCCGCACACCGTTCGGCCGTCTTCCGCTCACGCCCCAACATCGTGCAGCCCGCCTCCAGTGATGTCGCGACAGGCGTGAATGGAGGGACGAATGGAGACGTGTCGTCTTCAGCGATGAGAGTCGCTTCTGCCTTGGTGCCAATGATGGTCGTATGCGTGTTTGGCGCCGTGCAGGTGAGCGCCACAATCAGGACTGCATACAACTGAGGCACACAGGGCCAACAACCGGCATCATGGTGTGGGGAGCGATCTCCTACACTGGCCGTACACCACTGGTGATCGTCGAGGGGACACTGAATAGTGCACGGTACATCCAAACCGTCGTCGAACCCATCGTTCTACCATTCCTAGACCGGCAAGGGAACTTGCTGTTCCAACAGGACAATGCACGTCCGCATGTATCCCGTGCCACCCAACGTGCTCTAGAAGGTGTAAGTCAACTACCCTGGCCAGCAAGATCTCCGGATCTGTCCCCCATTGAGCATGTTTGGGACTGGATGAAGCGTCGTCTCACGCGGTCTGCACGTCCTGCTCGAACGCTGGTCCAACTGCGGGGCCAGGTGGAAATGGCATGGCAAGCCGTTCCACAGGACTACATCCAGCACCTCTACGATCGTATCCATGGGAGAATAGCAGCCTGCATTGCTGCGAAAGGTGGATATACACTGTACTAGTGCCGACATTGTGCATGCTCTGTTGCCTGTGTCTATGTGCCTGTGGTTCTGTCAGTGTGATCATGTGATGTATCTGACCCCAGGAATGTGTCAATAAAGTTTCCCCTTCCTGGGACAATGAATTCACGGTGTTCTTATTTCAATTTCCAGGAGTGTATATGTGTGTGTGTGTGTGTGTGTATGTGTGTGAGTGTGTGTGTGTGTGTGTGTGTGTGTGTGTGTGTGTTTGTATGTGTGCCTGAAAAAGAGAGAAAGAGAGAGGGAGAGAGAGAGAGAGAGAGAGAGAGAGAGAGAGAGAGAGAGATAGAGTAGGTCAGAGGATTTATCATTATTATTATTATTTCTTTCTTTGTCTCAGACGTTATGTCTGGTTAAAAATGGAAGGTGACGCGGACCTTGATCAAGCGTGACTTCCTTTTAACTGTACGGTATATGTTACATTGCATTTAGAAAGTTTCGGATAATTGAACATGTATCTATAATTACAGATTTCTGTAGTTGTATATATACGTTTGAATGCTGCTGTATTGCGTTGATGTACTGGTGGATATTGTGTGGTATGACTCCTGTAGTTGATAGTATAATTGGTATTATGTCAACTTTACCCTGATGCCACATGTCTTCGACTTCCTCAGCCAGTTGGATGTAGTTTTCAATTTTTTCTCCTGTTTTCTTCTGTGTATTTGTTGTATTGGGTACGGATATTTCGATTAGTTGTGTTAATTTCTTTTTTTTATTGGTGAGTATGATGTCAGGTTTGTTATGTGGTGTTGTTTTACCTGTTATAATGGTTCTGTTCCAATATAATTTGTATTCATCATTCTCCAGTACATTTTGTGGTGCATACTTGTACGTGGGAACGTGTTGTTTTATTAGTTTATGTTGTATGGCAAGTTGTTGATATATTATTTTTGCTAGATTGTCATGTCTTCTGGGGTATTCTGTATTTGCTAGTATTGTACATCCGCTTGTGATGTGATCTACTGTTTCTATTTGTTGTTTGCAAAGTCTGCATTTATCTGTTGTGGTATTGGGATCTTTAATAATATGCTTGCTGTAATATCTGGTGTTTATTGTTAGATCCTGAATTGCAATCATGAATCCTTCCGCCTCACTGTATATATTGCCTTTTCTTAGCCGTGTGTTGGATGCGTCTTGATCGATGTGTGGCTGTGTTAGATGATACGGGTGCTTGCCATGTAGTGTTTTCTTTTTACAATTTAGTTTCTTCGTGTCTGTTGATGTTATGTGATCCGAAGGGTTGTAGAGCTGGTTATGAAATTGCAATGGTGTAGCCGATGTATTTATATGAGTAATTGATTTGTGTATTTTGCTAGTTTCTGTTCGTTCTAGACAGAATTTTTTTAAATTGTCTACCTGTCCATAATGTAGATTTTTTATGTCGATAAATCCCCTTCCTCCTTCCTTCCTACTTAATGTGAATCTTTCTGTTGCTGAATGTATGTGATGTATTCTATATTTGTGGCATTGTGATCGTGTAAGTGTATTGAGTGCTTCTAGGTCTATGTTACTCCATTTAACTACTCCAAATGAGTAGGTCAATATTGGTATAGCATAGGTATTTATAGCTTTTGTCTTGCTTCTTGTTGTCAATTCTGTTTTCAGTATTTTTGTTAGTCTTTGTCTATATTTTTTTAGTTCTTCTTTAATATTTGTATTATCTATTCCTATTTTTTGTCTGTATCCTAGATATTTATAGGCATCTGTTTTTTCCATCGCTTCTATGCAGTTGCTGTGGTTATCCAATATGTAATCTTCTTGTTTAGTGTGTTTTCCCTTGACTATGCTATTTTTCTTACATTTGTCTGTTCCAAAAGCCATATTTATATCACTGCTGAATACTCCTGTTATCTTTAGTAATTGGTTGAGTTGTTGATTTGTTGCTGCCAGTAGTTTTAGATCATCCTTGTATAGCAAATGTGTCATTTTGTGTTGGTATGTTCCAGTAATATTGTATCCATAATTTGTATTATTTAGCATGTTGGATAGTGGGTTCAGAGCAAGGCAGAACCAGAAAGGACTTAATGAGTCTCCTTGGTATATTCCACGCTTAATCTTTATTGGCTGTGATGTGATATTATTTTGATTCCTTCAACTATAGCTTTTTTCATTTCATAATTATCTTCAGTTACTAGTTTTTGTGAGTGCCGTGTGTTTTGGTAAAGGCGGACCCCACACAATAACATATGTTATGTGCGTCACTGTTAAGTGGCTTTGGTATTCCAGATCTCCCTGCAATTCTTATTTTATGGAGATCCCTTGGTGTTCTTTTGGTGTTGCCAGGGATGCGAGTGCGACATTCACCTCTGCAGTGACTTCTGCCACTGTTTCCGTCTTATTTTTCGCCACAATTCTCTTCTACGGCCGTACGTCAAGGTCGCTCGACACACACTTTCGTCGGCGTTGTGACTTAGCGGATAATGTACTTCGCTTTCCAGACATGTGGTATAAATCTCCGATACTGTGCCATTGGCAACACCAAACAGATCGGCTACCTCGGTTAAGGAAAGGCCCATGATATGAGAACCAACAATTCGCCCCTATTCGAGTTCACTTAGCTCCGGCATAAAGCGCCCACAACTACTCAGAACTCTGTTCTGACCACGACTAGCTTTGCACTGATGTCGTTCGTCGTCAAATACAACACAGCAACCCGCAGGCTTGGTTAGTATATTCATATGAGTTCATATACATATTTCTCGTGGTGTTTCTGTATTTTCGTCCATATCCTGTAGATAAATAATATTGCACGTCATGTTTTAGAAAATATTCTATTTACCCCATTGTAAACGGAAAATTATTAGTCTAATTGGTGTTAGTACTACATTTATTTACATACCTCTCACATAGAGTGACATCGGAAATTCTGATATAACTCCTCATTCACGAGCACTTTCATTTGGCCTTGATATAAGAAGGGATTTGCTACTTTCATTATGTCATAGACAGTGTGAAATGTATAGAAGACGTGGAAAAGATTACAAGAGTAGCAATCTATAGTATTTCACCCTAAAAATTGGTTTTCTAGTAGAAGATGGTTGGAGGCAGAACTAAATTTAGGAAAGCAGTGTTCAGCGTCCATGAAAGAGGATAACTGGTACACTTTTAGATAATGAAGGCCACGTACACGAGGTCAAAAGCGTAAATGACCATCTTGTACAGCGCGAGGCGTGCAGGAAGAGAGTGCCTGAGGTTCTGGAAGGTATCGCCAGTGACTTCGAGCCGTGCCGTGGCCAGCTGCCCTACGTTTGTCGGATGAGGAATCATGGCGCGATAAGCCCGATCGAGTTGGTCCCACAGATACTTCGATTGGGGTTAAACCCTGGGAGTCTGACAGTAATGGGAGTTTGGTAAACGCATCCTCGTGCTCTCCAAACCACGCACTGTGTGACGCGTTGCGTTGTCCTGCTGGTAGATGGTATCGTGTCGAGGGAAACGGACTGCATATACGGCTGTACATGGTCCAGAACAATACATTCGTACTTGTGTTGATCTGTTGTGCCTTCCAGAATGACGAGATGACTCGGGGAACGTTACGAAAACATTCCCCACAATATAAAGCTCCCTCCTCCGGCCTGGACACTACCATTGTTGCAAAGCACTACAGGCCATCGACCATCTGTCCGATGTTGCGTGAAATTCGATTCAGCTGAAACGGCCACCTGTTCGATGGCGCCTGCTGCGGAACCCCATACGCAGCAACGTTCACTGAAAAGCCGTTGAGAAGACACTGTTGTTAGTCCCTTGGTTCATCTGGGCAGTCCGTTGCTCACCTGTGGCACGTCTATTCACCTGTACACATCTCTGCAGCCTTCGATTACCCGTTTCATGTATGGCCCGTGGCTTACCACTGTCACCTCGGCGCCGCCATTCTGCATCCACGGTATATTCTAACGACAGCAGCACGCGAACAGATTACAAAGTTTGCCGTTACGGAAATGCTCCCACCTTTCCCCCCAAAGCAAATTAACATGGTCATTTGGGCATCAGACAAATCGTTCCTTTTCTGCATTAAGACAACAACTACAGTGTTTTTATATACCCTCAACCACTAGTGCTGCCACCTGCCCTGAGTGAGTGATTACTGCACGTTGATGTCGAACATAGGATGTGCTATCACTAACGTCACTAGACCGTGTAACTGTACACAGCGCTATACGTATACTCAAACTTTGACGGATAACAAAAAAACAGCAATTATTCGTTCACTGTAGTGGAAACACGACATTGTATAAATTAGTTCTCCGTCATATGGGCGAGACCCGTAGTGGAACAGCGAGCTGCCTGCACTGCAAGTAATACGAACATTCGAATTTCCGCTTTGATTCCACTCGGCTTTTGTAAATTTATTCGTTTATCGCGAAACTTGTCCACTGTAATAAATGGAAATGCACATTCAGTGGGCTGTGGTCTTCGAATGAAGCAGTTCTTTGATGAAGGCTGCTATGAATTATTAACAATTATCCAAGCAATAGATTTTTTAAGAGTAATCAGTTTCCACACTGATTTATATACGACATTTCATTGTTTTATCTTTTTTATTTTCTCCTGATTGCTTTCTGCACTTGCTGTACCTATAGTTTTCGGGAATCTGCGTCAAGCACTTCAACCGTTTTACATTTGTGTAATTACAACTGGTATCGCCACCAATACGAGTACTTTAAGATGATTTATCGTACTTTCTACCTCCTCTCCTCCTCAGTAACTATACTTAAAACAATTAATAAACGTCTATCCTCAACTACCACAAATAATAGCTCGTATTAAGCTCAATGTGTGTCCTCAAATGTTAAAGTTGTTCTTACCGAACCATACTTCAGTTCCTTCTATTCCGATTCATTATATATGTTAGATCCATAAGTCGATTTTTTTTATTTTTGGAGTCTTTGTCCTTCAGCGATAATAAAGTCTTTTTTTCAACACTTTTAAATAAGTTATAGTTCTGTGACATGCAGGACTTCTACAAACATCCTTCGTTGAATAATTACTTCATTCATGTACGCAGTCTACTATTCTATACCTCACACAGACTAAAATTTAAGTTGTGTGAAGTGGACACTACACTGTCTCCAAGAATCTGAGAGCTTAGAGAGGGAAATACTGATTAAGCTATGCTAAGCATGACGACTAAATCTTGAATGAACACAAATGAAATATGTCTTCGAGAGAAATAATGTTTTATGACTACAACCTCGGGGTGCGCAGAAGTAGGAGAAAAGATTGGAAGGACGGCCGCGGTGGCGAAGCGGTTCTAGGCGCTTTAGTCCGGAACCGCGCGACTGCAACGGTCGCAGGTTCGAATCCTGCCTCGGGCATGGATGTGTGTGATGTCCTTAGGTTAGTTAGGTTTAAGTAGTTCTAGGGGACGGATGACCTCAGATGTTAAGTCCCATAGTGCTCAGAGCCATTTGAACCATTTTTTTGAAAGACTGGAAGGAAGGACCCACAACAAATTTGTTTTCCCCGAACGATTCTGAACACTGTTATCCCGTCTGCGAAGCGGCAGGTTTGATTTTGAATAGTATTTTGCGACATTTGCAGATACCGATTCAGCGTGTGTGTGTGTGTGTGTGTGTGTGTGTGTGTGTGTGTGTGTGTGTGTGTGTGTATGTGTGCGCTTATGTCTGATAACATACGGCAATCAGTGTGAAAATTATTACCGCCCTATCGATTACATGCGAAGAGTCGAAGGCATTGCGTACACTCCGTGACAAGAAAGTGAAGCATCCACAGGTAATGCCCCATTCTTAACCAACGTTCTCATTTCTTCATTGCTTCTCTGCTTTATCAGTTAGGGTCATATTACATCGTAGTTTTTACGGTCAGTAAACTCACGATATAGCCACATAGGTTCGTTTTGTATTCCTCGGGAACACACATCTGGAAATGTCGCAGAAACGATTAACGGAAAAACCCGGTTTCCTAATTTTACCCGACTGCCACTGTCTTGGTGAGATAAGTACTAGTGATGCACTTCTCCTCGATTGAGCTTAAGAATTTTTCTGTGTAGCAATACAGGTTTCGTCTACATAAATTTTGTTTATCACACAGAACAACATACATTGCACTACTCAGTTCAGAGGTCGGATGAAGGTAAGGGTACGTGACCAGCACGTTCTTAGTAAAGCACGATGGCATACAAATAGTCCCTGTAATCATTGACTGCTTTACTTCTACTTGTCCTACAAGCTTTAACAATATCTTTTCACTATGAAACGCTCGCGCAGCGTAGTTGCGATATATCCATCACAGGACTTCTTTTATCTGTACACTCCTGGAAATTGAAATAAGAACACCATGAATTCATTGCCCCAGGAGGGGGAAACTTTATTGGCACATTCCTGGGGTCAGATACATCACATGATCACACTGACAGAACCACAGGCACATAGACACAGGCAACAGAGCATGCACAATGTCGGCACTAGTACAGTGTATATCCACCTTTTGCAGCAATGCAGGCTGCTATTCTCCCATGGAGACGATCGTAGAGATGCTGGATGTAGTCCTGTGGAACGGCTTGCCATGCCATTTCCACCTGGCGCCTCAGTTGGACCAGCGTTCGTGCTGGACGTGCAGACCGCGTGAGACGACGCTTCATCCAGTCCCAAACATGCTCAATGGGGGACAGATCCGGAGATCTTGCTGGCCAGGGTAGTTGACTTACACCTTCTAGAGCACGTTGGGTGGCATGGGATACATGCGGACGTGCATTGTCCTGTTGGAACAGCAAGTTCCCTTGCCGGTCTAGGAATGGTAGAACGATGGGTTCGATGACGGTTTGGACGTACCGTGCACTATTCAGTGTCCCCTCGACGATCACCAGTGGTGTACGGCCAGTGTAGGAGATCGCTCCCCACACCATGATGCCGGGTGTTGGCCCTGTGTGCCTCGGTCGTACGCAGTCCTGATTGTGGCACCCACCTGCACGGCGCCAAACACGCATACGACCATCATTGGCACCAAGGCAGAAGCGACTCTCATCGCTGAAGACGACACGTCTCCATTCGTCCCTCCATTCACGCCTGTCGCGACACCACTGGAGGCGGGCTGCACGATGTTGGGGCGTGAGCGGAAGACGGCCTAACGGTGTGCGGGACCGTAGCCCAGCTTCATGGAGACGGTTGCGAATGGTCCTCGCCGATACCCCAGGAGCAACAGTGTCCCTAATTTGCTGGGAAGTGGCGGTGTGGTCCCCTACGGCGCTGCGTAGGATCCTACGGTCTTGGCGTGCATCCGTGCGTCGCTGCGGTCCGGTCCCAGGTCGACGGGCACGTGCACCTTCCGCCGACCACTGGCGACAACATCGATGTACTGTGGAGACCTCACGCCCCACGTGTTGAGCAATTCGGCGGTACGTCCACCCGGCCTCCCGCATGCCCACTATACGCCCTCGCTCAAAGTCCGTCAACTGCACATACGGTTCACGTCCACGCTGTCGCGGCATGCTACCAGTGTTAAAGACTGCGATGGAGCTCCGTATGCCACGGCAAACTGGCTGACACTGACGGCGGCGGTGCACAAATGCTGCGCAGCTAGCGCCATTCGACGGCCAACACCGCGGTTCCTGGTGTGTCCGCTGTGCCGTGCGTGTGATCATTGCTTGTACAGCCCTCTCGCAGTGTCCGGAGCAAGTATGGTGGGTCTGACACACCGGTGTCAATGTGTTTTTTTTCCATTTCCAGGAGTGTATTTTTAATTTAAATTCATTGTCATTTTGCGAATTAAAATTACTATCTCGAAACAAAAACAGCTATACTGTTCACATTACGGCCGGGGAGGCCGAGCCGTTCTAGGCGCTACGGTCTGGAACCGCGCGACCGCTATGCTCGCAGGTTCGAATCCTGCCTCGGGCATAGATGTTTGTGATGTCCTTAGTTTAGTTATATTTAAGTAGTTCTAAGTTCTAGGGGACTGATGACCTCAGAAGTTAAGTCCCATAGCGCTCAGAACCATTTGAAGCATCCGGAAGGCGTGGTCGTATGTCAATGTAAGTTAGCAGACATACTACGGCAACAGATATAACATAGATATATCGATATTTCCTCCAGTATACATCGACATACATTGACGACGTTATTTTCGCCGATATATCGTTATCTAAATGGCAATTTCGAGTGGCGATATTTTTTTTATATTATATTTTTTTCCAATTTTCGGTAAATTTTAGAAATTATTCTTTTGATGTTGTTGTAGAAGATAATTTTATCTCCACTGTTGGAAGGAGTCTCAATAAATTTCGAGCTATCTTCGCGTCCAGTCATTCTCTCTGACTGTGTGAAACAAGTTCAGATGTCACAATGTGGGAATGGAATAACAAGATTTCCGATGTGAAGAAATACCATACCAGTTGGGAGGATACGTGTGACGGGCAATGCTGACGTAATCGGCGTTACCAACAGAAACTGCAACGTTTAACTTCACCACGGAATTTTGACACTACAGTCGCTTGTTCCCTGACGTTGGCAGCAATGAAAAATAAAAAATAAAAAAAAGCAAGGATGTCACCAAGAAGTTTTCCTAAGAAATCCGATATGTGACGAAACTGAACGACGGACCCATCAGACACCTTTCATTTTGCCACTTACACATAGTTACCATCGTTAACAAAGAGGTTATCGCCAAGCGCGAACGTGCATCGCTTTCCTTTCAATTCTTGGTTTGAGAGGGATGAGGAGACTGCTAGCTTGTTGAAGTACAGAATATCTAACAATAAAACAAAAATATACAGCTCTAAAACCGGAAGTATATTTACTATGTGCAGCCGATATTTTTAAGGGTCGTACATATATATTTCTTCCGTCGATATATGTGTTCTCTTCTCGATGTATCGAGGGCTGGTAATGACTCCATTCTAAGTATCGATGTATCGAATTCCGTATATTTTTAAAAATATCAACAGTCCTAGTATACATCAACGGCGAGTATGTTAATGATTACAGTTGCAATTCTCTGTGGCACGTAGGACGGCCAACAGAATGCAGTACTATTGCAGTATTGTTTAGCTCTGTTATCAGCACTGGTAGACTATACAAGGGCGTTAACAGCGTCGGATGTTGAGTGTGAGGACACGGAGATGCTGCGTACTCGTCTGAGACAGCGTTATCAGCGTCTGATAGGATTTGAAAGGAGGTTCATTGGTGGTCCCCATTTGATGGAATCGGGCAATATCCAGATTAGTGGGGCATTCCGACGTGACAATGGACCGATTTTGGACCGCGTTGAAACGGGAGAGCAGGCGTACTCGTTGTCAAGGTTCTGGTCAACCACGTCTGCTCTTCACAACAAAGTGTCTTCATATTGTGCACGAAACGCTTCGTGACTTCCTAATATCTGCGCCTCCCATCCAAGAACACCAGTGAACTCCCTGCAACACTCTACATTAACCCGGAAAGTCGTTGGGAGGCTAGCAGCAGTGTGACCAGCGAATAACTCTCCCACGTGTTTAGGCTGCCGTTGACACCGCAACTCAGAGCGGCTGAGACTGGAGTGGTGCCGTCATCGAGCAGCATGAACTACTGATGAATGGCGTCACACCGTGTTCAGTGATGGCTCGCAGTTGTGCGCAACCCAAGATCACTATCGCCGGCGAGTATGGTGGTGACCTGGGGGCATGCCCCATGTTTCCAGTGCTTTGGGGAGCCACAGCGGTGTTAGTCCTGGCCTCCTGGTATGGAGAGCCGTCATATGTGATGTCAGATGACCGCTGGTGACGTTTGAGTTGACTCTGACAGCAGAACGATATGTCTGGTTCATGCGGCGTCCACATATCTTACATCTCACAGAACAAGATCGCAGTGCAATTTTACAACAGGTCCATGGCCCGTGCTCTATGAACTGTCTGCGCTATGTTTAGGTACGCCTGTGCCCAAGGCGTATGGGACAAACTCGACGGTCAACTCCATCCTCTGTTCAGGATACTAAGGACCATTCACAACAGTTGTAAACTAGTTTGCCTCAACAGAGGATGCAACGACTTTTTGACACCCTTCCCAACCGAATCAGTGAATGTATCGAAACCAAGGACGCTGCTACGTCACTCAGATAAATGGGTTCACAATACCAAGTTCTTTGTAAATTTTAATCGATTTTGTAATCACTGCAGTAACACCACATACCTTATCGATCACTGAAGCGTCATTTCGTTTTTCTAGCCTTCCGGTTGCTTTTCGTTTTTCGCCAGACTATGTACGTCGATTGGCCGTAATCTGAATGTACGCCCGCCTGAAGATCTTTATGATGGATCCACGGTTGGAAGGCCGCGCGGGGTAGCCGAGCGGTCTCGGGCGCTCTGTCACGGTTCGCGTGGCGCTCACCGTCGGACATGAGTCCTCCCTCGGGCATGGATGTGTGTCTTGTCGATTAATTAGTGTGATACGCTTAGGGACCGATGACCTCAGCAGTTTGGTCACATAGAACTTATAACAAGTTTCCTATTTCCAAGGTCGGAACATAGTAGACTGTTTGTCAGTTATCCTCCAGGTGTGTAACATGACTCGTATAAATGTCCTCCCCTCACCTCTGAATGAGGATTGTCCCACTTGCTGCCATTCACATGACACAACTTAGTTTTGGGACTCCAAACAAGTTCACTGCTCATAATGGCACCTATTAATGACATATGATGGATGACATCCAGACCTTGCACCTGCTGAGTACTGCTGAACCTGTAGAATCGATGTCTGTACGAAATTTGGATACAATGCTGTTGTTGTGTCTGTACAAAAAAACTGTAATTACTGTTCTTCATATTGAGGAAGAAATGAAAAAAGGGCCCGACATATAACTAATGATGCTATCATCTATATAAATGCAGAGATGACGTTTATGTAAACAGTTGGCGAAGGAGAGGAGGAGAATGACAATGAGCAGTGGTGACTCTGGTCACAAGCTTGTCCCATAAAACCCTCCGCTGTGGCCGTGGCTCTGTAGGTAGCACCGACTGCAGGAACCCTTGTAAGGCGCTAAAGTCATTCTCGCTTTTGCATGTTATCGATACACTCGTCAGAGATAGAGAGAGAAAGTTACGTGACTGTTAAGCAATCTTTGGTCCTCTCGTGGTACAGTCTCGTTTCGTTTTTATAGAAATTCTCTGTTACTATTGTACCCTTTTAAAATCATTGTTCACTTTGTTAAGCATAGTACTGTTCAGACCAATGTTAAGTGTGAACATCACGCGAAGTTTTAGTCTGTCTTCATGAATACATACTTCATTCTAAAATCGTTGACTTGAAGTATCATTTCTTAGGAACAGTTAATCTCCCCTATTCCACTGTTTATCGTACGCATTACCACAGTTCACAATGTGGTATGCAACATATAATTTGTAAATTTTATTTATAAACAGAAGTCTCGCTTAGCCGCTGCCTGCTAGCTGTTTGCTGCTGTACTTTCGGCAATCTGTAACAATGTTCTCAAGACAGAAGGTACGTGAATATTCTGATGAGGGCCAGATAATTCTTTTACTTCAGTTGCACATTTAATATAAAGAAAAGTTGTATTCAGGGCAGTTACAAGAGTCAAATTGGGTTCTCTGTTGTGGCGTAGTAAGACAGCCACGCCACTCGGAAGTAGCCGAAAGGCACGCGTTACGCTCACTCAGATTGGCGTGAGGTCTGTAACAGGATACGTAATGAATGCTATAAAGAAAAGTACGTAGCTGCTGGAATACTTAACTTTAATCCATCATTGTTGTACATCGCTCTTGACGATACAAGTTATATAATGCTAATGGCGCCTTGCTAGGTCGTAGCCATTGACTTAGCTGAAGGCTATTCTAACTATCTGCTCTGCAAATGAGCGAGGCTTCGTCAGTGTGCATCGCTAGCTAAGTCGTCCGTACAACTGGGGCGAGTGCTAGTAAGTCTCTCTAGACCAGCCGTGTGGCGGCGCTCGGTCTGCGATCACTGGGCGACACGCGGGTCCGACATGTACTAATGGACCGCGGCCAATTTAAAGCTACCACCTAGCAAGTATGGTGTCTGGCGGTGACACCACATTCTCTTTAGTCAAAGGTTAGCATACAAGTTTATGTTGGATAATAGTTTGTAGATTTATAGTTTTGGTAATACGTAGACTTTTGTAAAGTGGGCGGTAAATACAGTTAAATTTCATACAGAAGTTACACCCCGTCTACTTACATGCTGGTGGGTTATTTAGAGCAGTTTCTGGGTGGGACGGAAGATTATCGTTAGCTCGCTCACAAGCGGTTCATCAAACCATCACCAGCGTGGATTTATGACATCGATATCCATCGATATAATTACTTTTCCTTTGTACATTCTGCTACGTTACTTTTCAGTTGCACAGTAACGGATTATCTTCCGTCAATGGCGAAAATTTTCGACGACTTAGTGCACATTTTTTTCAGCTCTCTGGAGTATGTGAATGCATTACAAAAGAATCTATGTCTACGTAACAAGTGTGTGCCTTGCAACGGCTTCGCCACGGTGGATAAACACGTTCTCGTGAGACCACCGAAGTTAAGTGGAATGAATGGCCGTGCACGTCTTCGGTCCGCTGTTGACTAGTGGATTCCACTCAGCTGTTGTGACGCCAAGTGAGGAGCTGCTTGATTACAAAGAAGGTAAGGAGTATTATTTTGATATGCGTGATATTACTGAGAAAGTAGCACAAATTAGAAAAATCATTTGCTGTGTGAAACATTGTGCCACAGACAAAATTTAGATACATTCTTTTAGTTTTAAATACTACATATTAAGAAAAGTTTCGGCTTAATGTAAAATAGGCATGTGAAAATAATGTGCAAAAAATCCTACAAAGGAGTATTTGTGAAGTACCATTGTAAAAATGGATTGCCACAGGTAATGCCCCATTCTTAACCAACGTTCTCATTTCTTCATTACTTCTCTGCTTTATCAGTTAGGGTCGTGTTACTTCGTAGTTGTTACGGTCAGTAAACTCACAATATAGCCACATAGGTTCGTTTTGTATTCCTCGGGAACACAATCTGGAAACATCGCAGAAACGATTAACGGAAAACGCCGGTTTCCTAATTTTACCCGACTGCCACTGACACTTGGTGACATAAGTACTAGTGATGCACTTCTCCTCGATTGAGCTTAGGAATTTTTCTGTGTAGTAATGCAGGTTTCATCGACATAAATTTTGTTTATCACACAGAACAACATACATTGCACTACTCAGCTCAGAGTTCGGATGAAGATAAGGGTACGCGACAAGCAAGTTCTTATTAAAGCACGATGGCATACAAATAGTCCCTGGGGTTATTGACTGCTTTACTTCTACTTGTCCTACAAGCTTTAACAATATCTTTTCTCTATGAAACGCTCGTACAGCATTGTTGTGATATATCCATCGCAGGACTTCTTTTATTTGTATTTTTAATTTAAATTCATTGTCATTTTTTGAATTAAAATTACTATCTCGAAACAAAAACAGCTATACTGTTCACATTACGAGAGAACTTTTTGCCGAGGATTATTAGGTCGAAATTGATATTCGACTCTCAGCTGTGCCATTATACTATAAAAAGTTTCATCGAATCCGGTGGGTTTAGTGTCACCCAACAAGCAGTTTAATGTAGACCCGTTCTTGCACCCAACCATGCAAAAATACTTGCCATACGTAATAAGTGTCACTGTCCCCCAAAATAAGTTCTAGTAAATCTGCGTATTTCTTCATTCCATTACTCAGAATGTTTCCCAACGTCTGTAGCCCCAAATGTGCATAGGTCATCACCTTTCATGTCTCCCAGAGATACGCACAACAAAATATCTGTGATAAACTGCTGGTCCATGTCACTGAGCTAACTGCTAATGATTAGCATTTCAAAGGGCAAGGACATGGCCAGGGTCGAAAAGCAGTCGCGCACTAATAGTACAAGAAATAGTTCCACAGAAAAGCGTTCTCCTTTTTTTTTTTTGAGGTAGTAAAGAGCTGAACTCTTTAAGTAGGCAACATGAAATTAAGTAGATATGGGATTACAAAGTAGTTAATGTCAACAAAGTATGATGTTACCGATATTATTTAAAATACAATGTACTTGCAAAGTGTCGAGGTGATGACTTACTTCTATGTGGATAGATATAAATGACTTACTTTATATAGCTACATACATATTACGATGCTTGCGTTTGACGAGAGTGAAAAATAAAATTTTTTGAATGGTGTTAATATTTCCATGTAACGAAACTGATATTTTAATGTCGAAACTGACTCCACTTTTTTTAACCTTAGAGTACTAAACCCTAGTAAAATTTGTGATTGCAGTATATTACAAGACAGGGTATTTTTTACTTAATATCACATGTAGAAATGTTGGACCACGTGAGGAAATACTGACCCTACGACTCCTCTAGATAGATTAAGGAAAGGGAAACCTACGTTTCTAGCACTTGTAGACTTGGAGAACCTTTTGACAATGTTGACTGGAATATTCTCTTTCAAATTCTGAAGGTGGCAGGGGTCAAGTACAGCGAACGAAAGGCTATTTGCAGTATGTACAGAAAACAGGTGGCAGATATAAGAGTCGAGGCGCATGAAAAGCAATCAATGGTTGGGAAGGGAGTGAGAGAGGATTTTAGCCTATGGACGATGTCATTCAATCTGTGTATTGAGCCAGGAGTTAAGGAAACTAAAGAAATATTTGGACTAGGAATTAAAATCCATGGAGAAGAAATTAAAACTCTGAGGTCAGCCGATGACATTGTTATTCTGTCAGAGACAGAAAACGACCTGGAAAGCAGTTGAACGGAATGGACAGGATCTTGAAAGGAGGATATAAGATGAACTTCAACAAAAGCAAAACGAGGATAACGGAATGTACTCTAATTAAATCAGGCGATGCTGAGGGAATTAGATTAGGAAATGAGGCACTTAAAGTAGTAGATGAGTTTTGCTATTTGGGAAGCAAAATAACTGATGATGGTCAAAGTATAGAAGATATAAAATGTAGACTGGCTATGGCAAGGAAACTGTTTCGGAAGAAGAGGAATTTGGTAACATCGAGCATAGATTAAAGCGTCAGGAAGTCTTTTGTCAAAGTATTTGTATGGAGTGTAGCCATGTATGGAAGTGAAATATGGACGACAATTAGTTTAGACAAGAAGAGAATAGAGGCTTTCGAATTGTCATGCTACAGAAGAATGCTAAAGATTATATGAATAGATCACGTAAGTAATGAGGAGCTACAGAACAGAACTGGGGAGAAGGGGAGTTTGTGACACAGCTTGACTAGAAGAAAAGATCGGTTGGTAGAACATGTTATGAGGCGTCATGGGATCACCAGTTTAGTATTGCAGGGCAGCCAGGAGTGCAAAAATCGTAGACGGAGAGCAAGAGATGAATACAGTACTCAGATTCAGAAGAATGTAGGTTGCAGTAGGAACTGGGAGATGAAGAAGCTGGCACAGGACAGTGTAGCATCCAGAGATGCATCAAACCAGTCTCTGGGCTGAAGACCACAACAACAACACCGTATGTGTCATACCACTGGAGATCTAAGAATTGTAATTAACAAACACTTAAGCTATAAATTATGACTTCTTTTGAATAAAATGTGGAGTAGTAAAGTGTACAATTGTTTAATTGCGATGTAAAAGTTTTGGCCCATTTAGTGTTCTACGATTAAGGTTTTCCCTTCATAAAAATTTGACATGGCAGAACGATGCTGCTAAGTCACTTCAGAAGAATACAGAACATTTCAAAGTTTTGTTCTACGGCTAAACAGGTTTTTACTATGTACGATTGGGTTACTTTCTATGTTTTAATGTATGGGAGAGTCAGAATTACAAAAAATATTTAGGTAACTCTCCATATCTGCCGTAGGGAAGGCGAATGGTAGACTTAGGTTTATTGGGAGAATTTTAGGAACGAGTGGTTAACCTGTTGTCCTGTAAAGGAGATCGTTTATTGGACGCTGGAGCGACCTGTTGTTGAGTACTGCTCGAGTATTTGGGATTCGTAGTATGTCGGATTGCAGGAAGACATCGAACCAATTCAAAGGCGGACTGCTAGATTTGTTACCAGCAGGTTCGAACAACATATAGTTCTTATGGAGTTACTTCGGGAACACAAATAGGAGTCCCTGGAGAGAAGGCGATATTCTTTTCCATAAACCCTATTGAGAAAATTTAGAGACGAAAATAAGATACGAGGTATTAGGGCTCATACGGAGGCATACAGGCAGTCGCTCTTCCCTCGCTCTATTTGCGAGTGGAACAGGAAAGAAAACAAGTAGTCGTACAGGATACCTTCCGCCACGCACCTTACGATGGCTTACGGAGAATATATGTACATCTAGATGCAGATATCCCGCAAATTTGTGTTGTTACCCCGCTCAGCGGATGCCTGAGTCGATTGTTAATATGTACGAGAACGGGTGGAGTGTGTCTGGCACGAGGGCAAAGCCGCCAATCTCCGAACACGTGTGCTCAAAATGTAACAGCGCTCCGAACATAAACAACTACCGACAAAAGAGTAGAGTGGGGTGATGGCTCGGCGGAGCCATCGTAAACAAACCGAAAGAGTGACCTGCTGTACCAACAGGCTTGTCTGCCGCAGCTACGCAATGTTCGCTCCACCACGAAGTACCAAATTTTTTCGGAAAAAACTAAATGAATTTCACAGTTTAGGTTCTATCGACACTAGTAATTCTACTTACACAGAGCACATAGACCAACTTAATGACAAAATATTACCTCTAAAGAATGTTCTGTAAATTTCCAAAAGCTTCATTCGTAACACGATAAAGTGTTGGTGAAGATTTATTTTTATGTAACACTTCTGTTATTCAACTGTTCGTTTCGTTGTTATCTGAGACACGGGAGAACTGTTCAGCAACTGCGTGCGATAAATTAAAATGGATATTTCAAATGATTCGATGATGGGTGCTATGCTATAGTTACACTGTAATCTACGACTTTCTTTTCATTATTTGCTAGAAATTATTCTTTCTTCAGACTACACCAGTATTACTGTGAAGCTGAGGAAAGAAGCCTATATGGAGAAATCAGCACATGAAATATGCTTCTTTATCCATAAAAAATACATTTACCAAGTTTGGCACTGTCTAAAATCTAGCACCTTCTACAATGGAGAGCCAAAGAAACTGGTACACCTGCCTAATATCGTGTAGGACCCCGCGAGCACGCAGGAGTGGCGCAACACGACGTGGTGGCATGGACTCAACTAAGTAGTGCTGGAGGGAACTGACACCATGAATCTTGCAGAGCTGCCCATAAATCGGTAAGGGTAGGACGGGGTGGAGATCTTTTCTGAACAGCACATTCCAAGCATCCCAGATATTCTCAATAATGTTCATGTCCGGGGAGTTTTATGGCCAGCGGAAGTGTTTAAACTCAGAAGAGTGTTCCAGGAACCAATCTGTAGAAATTCTGTACGTGAGGGGTGTCGCATTGTCCTGCTGGAATTGCCCAAGACTGGGCAAGGTATCAAGTTAGGGAACAGAGGAAGTCACTTGGGTTTATGCCTCGTGAACGAGATTGATGAAGAACCAGATCAAAGTTCACTCATGCACTTTCGCCATAGTTGTCGCTGATGTATGATAAGATGCATTATTCTGGTGATGGAGCATTTTTTGCGGGCCAATATTGGTTTTTTCTCACGCAGTGCAAGGTTCCAACGATCCAACAATGAACCACAACAGTGAGAAGTTATAGTTTTACCATGTAGTCTAATAGGATTATTCCGTGGGAATCGCAAAATCATAGCTGCCATCACGTTATCAGCTGATTGAATGGTCTTTGTGTTCTTCGGTGTACTTTCAGCTCCCTTTGTCCATTAGTTTGATACCGTTTTGAGTCAGGTTTGTATTGATGGATACACGTTTCTTCAACAGCCATAAATCGGTGAAAAATGTCTTGCTGGCTGCGATTAAACATTGTCTTACATTCTGACGAAATACTGCGCCGGATGCGCTTTTGGACGACTGCGACCAATCGCGGCACCCACCCCGCACACAGCTTCTTCATAGCCAGTTTTCTACGCAGGTTACTATGCAGTCGCTCAGCTGCGATGCGCACAGTCTCAGAAATCTCACGAAGTTTTATTCGGCGTTCTTGCATTACCGTATCGTGGATTGTGTCAATGGTTCCCTTTGTGGTGACCTCAGCGAGTGTGCTTCGTCTTCTGTAATTGTCCGACCATGCTTAAAGTCATCAATGCAAAAGTAAATGGTGCTCGATGATGGGGCGGAGCCCGCGAGAACTTCATCCGACTCTGATTTCTGCTGCAAACCATCCTTTCAAATAAAAATGTTTGACAACAGCATGAATCTCGGTTTTCTCCCTTTTCAATCGCACTCGATACACTGACCAGATCAGACGTCTCTCAACAATGAACTGTACGCTGTACACTGTTACAACAGTGTACAGCGTAAAACAGTGAAGGCGCAAACTACTTTCCATTCCTTCATGGAGATCTAACAGAGTTATCAAACCATCCTCATATGCGTGGGGCTCATATTCGGGCGACATGTAGGCATTAATGTACATGGTAAAACATTAACGTCAGTGTTACATGATTACTCTTATTCACTGATTTGTGTGGTAATCTATTGTTGATTTGCATTGAAAGTATTAAAAAAGTAGCAGAGTATACAAGCTTAGTACTACAATGGTTTGAAACCCTCCTCAAAAGTTATTTATCATCAGTTTATGTAATTTATGATAGATTCTGTGTGTGTATTTGGTTTATGGGCGCTCAGTTACGAGGTTATCAGAGCTCTTACTAAAATAAATGTTCTGTAACTTTACTAATATTTATGAAATACTGAAATTTCCAACAACATTCTTTGGTTGTTTAAACAGAAGCACTCTCTACTTAGGTACACAACAGACGTCCGTCTGCACTTTCGCATGTGCTCAGGTAGTCGCGCTTTCAATGTAAAGTGATAATTCGTGTTGACGATCCTTTAATTTACAATTAATTATTTGTTAATTTATCAAGTTCCGCGGGTCCACACGACCCAAAACTACTTGATCATAGAGTGAGCCAGTAAATAGTTCACAGAATTCTGAATATTATGAACAAAAGCATTAAAGAATTAATAAAACGCGTTTTTTTGTGAGAGTGTACACGATTAAATATCACATTACGTTGGCGAACTGACACCGCAAATTAGTCTGACAGCCCTTTTTAGGGCTAAGAATGTTCTTGCTGAGAGCACAGAGTTGCCGCAAGATGTAACGCCATACGTGATAAAAGACTGAAAGAAAGCGTACTAAACGAGCCTTTGTGTTTCACTGTCGGAGACCATTGGGATCATTCTGATAGTAACGGTAGCAGCCTACATGTTCTGCACAAGATCTTGAACGCGATACTTCGAACCAAGCAAGGACGTCTTCCATTTATCTTCAGTCCTACTAATTCAAAATGACTGACTGACTGACTGACTGACCAAATGGGGACAGCAAAATTCAAAATTTCCCTTTTACAAGAGTTACATGCTACAAAGTGCATACACTGTAATTTATTGCAGTTAAGCTTCATTCCGTTCTTCAAAAGCCACACGCTAACCTTAGCTACGTCATTTATACTACATACCGCGCCTTTCAAAATAACACTTGCGTCCTCTGCAAAGAGAAGTTGTTTGACTCATCTGTCACTCTTAGCAGCAGATCATTGCGGTATATCAAGAAAAGCAGCGGACCTTTAGCTGCACCCTGTGGCTCCCCTCGCCCTCCTTCCCGCTCTATTCATCATTAGATTCAAGTCTTTTTCCTATTTCTTGTCCCTGGAAGACTACTTTCGGCTTCCTGTTGTAGAGGTATAAAGGAAACTATTGTCGAGTTTTTCTGTGATCCCATCAAGATCCAACTTATGCAGAACTATCACATGGTTTACACAATCAGATCCTTTTGAATCGCAACTGGTGCTTGGTTCCGGATTCTACGTAACATAATTTGCTGTAGGCACCAGGTACCTTGGACAAGTATATCGCCATGAGACTAACATGGCTACGTAAAAGGTGTCGTCATCACAGAGAGAGCCCCGAATTCGAGTAGTATAAAACAGTTTATTCCTCCTGCTTATCCGCGTCATCAGGGTATCAATTAATACAAAAGCATCGTTAAGCCATATGCACATCAGGCCTCCAGCAGTGATTCCTGGAGACAGTGATCAGGAGCCGATAACGAGGCTGAAGGGGTTTTGAACATGTGGCTAAATAAAACAGTTCGGATAGAATGGCGGGTCACGCCAACGCCTGCTCTTACTTGAATAGCACTTCTCAGCTGTGGTGTGAGAACCACGAGGTAAAGTTGAAGAGCTGGCGGACATTACGGAACCATTTAATGATAATATAGGCAGACCATCGAAGCCGGTAATGCTTCGCAATTGCTAAATGTGTATGGGAATTAGATATACATCCCAATCTCCTTCTGTTCTCCCTCTCTCTGTCTCTCTCTTCCTCTCCTCTCTCTCTCTCTTGATAACCTTCTCCACACTATCTCTCTCCATTTGTTCCTCACTTCCCGTCTCTCCGTCTTGTCCTTCCCCTCTCTATGCCTGTTCCCTTCCTCCCTCCTCTATGTCCATGTCCTCTACCACCCTCTCTCTGACCTTCACCCTTGCTTACTGTTACAGCAAACAAAACCTTGATTGGGAGTTGAAGCCGCTTAAAGGAAAGTGATTATCATTCTATACAACTTATGAGAGAGACCTCTCCAGGTAATGGATCTGTGGAGTTAGTAGCTTCAAAGACAATATTTTTCATAGTTTTAATTTGCAAAAAGGTGGTCTTACAACGGTTCGGATGGTTCACATTTCTAACTATTCCGTATGAGCCCTAATAAGCTATTAAAAACTACTTTCATATTTTCTGTTAAAGCCAACCTCGCGGAAGCTAACATAACAGCAGATGGTCGTGTATACAATCTTGTTTAAAACTATATGTAAAGAGGAAGAATATGTCTGTGAGAAACCATTTACGCCCTCTTATTGTAGTTACTAACTTGGACAAACTTAACGAAACCGGATATTTTGATAACACAGCACAAAATGCTATAGCATTTTCTTTCCAGCAGTCAGTTTCAATAGAAAACCTGCAATTTGTTCTTTTAAATAATTGTGCAACTTACGTTACTACGAATTTTTAGTAGAGCATCGTGTAAAAATTTCTAGTAATTGGTGGATCACTTTTCTAAATTTGTGCTAACAGTGTATCTCTATTGTGTATTTACATGTATCACAAGGCATATACCCTAAGTGCTGTATGGAACTATCCGCTCCTTATCAGGAACACTGAAAGCTGCTGACAACTCCACCATTCTTACTGAAAGTCAGGACATCTTAAATCGTTGGAGGGAGCACTTCGGCTCACTGTTAAACCGCCCTTCTACTGCCGCTGGGGATTTTCTCAAAAATGTCCCACAGCACCCTCCACAACTCTGGATTGCTGATCCTCCAACTTTTCAAGAATTTTGGCAGGCACTCAAGAGTGTGAAACCTGGGAAGGCTCCTGGACCTGGCAGTATCCCGATGGAACTTATGGAGGGTGGCGGCTTGCCTCTAAAAACTAGACTCTTCTCACTCATTCTATTAATGTGGGAAACCCGCAAGGTACTAGCTGACTTGAAGAACTCCACAATTGCCACCATCTTCAAGAAGGGCGACAGAAGCATCTGTGGTAGCTACCGGGGAATATCTCTACTCTCTGTCACTGGCAAAATTATTGCAAGAATCCTTTTAAATCGCTTCCACACACTTTCAGAGACTATACTACCTGAGTCTCAGTACGGGTTTCCACCTTCAAGAGGGACAATTGACATGATTTTCTGTGCACGACAACTACAGGAGAAGTGCAAAGAACAGCAAAAGGCTTTACTATTTGTTTTCTGATATCTAGAAAAGGCCTTTGATACAGTTCCCAGAGAAGCCATGTGGATGGTCTTAAAACGCTTCGGTTGCCCTGAACATTTTGTTGACTTGATTGAAGCTCTCCACGATGATATGACTGGACAGGTCCTCTGCCAGAATTCCCAATAACAAGTGGGCGTAAACAAGGATGCGTTGTTGCACCAAAATTATTTGCATTGTATCTGGCAGCTACGCTTTACGAGACATCCGTAAACACTGCAGGAGGATTATTCATCCAGTCCAGACTCCATTCAAAAAGGTTCACCAGTACCACTCTTGTGACAGAGCTGCAGTATGCTGATGACAATGCTTCTCCAGTACATTCACCTGCAGAGTTGCAGCTGTCAGTTGATTCCTTCAGCAGGGCGTACGAACGATTTGGTCTCTCCATCAATATTCCAAAGACAAAGGTGATGGCGCAGCCAACTACTGGCTCCTCCGTTCCTGCTTTCAGCATATCCATTTATGATACGCCCTCGGAACAGGTGGACCATTTCCTCTACCTAGGAAGCATACTGTCATCTAACTGCTCATCTGGAAAAGATATGGAGAATAGATTAAGTGCTGCCCATGTAGCGTATCTTCCTGAATAAAGACCTAACACTGTACACCAAACTGATGGTGTACAATGCTGTAGACATTTCCACCCTGCTATATGGTTGCGAAACCTGGACGTTATATTGCTGTGATCTGAAGAAACTAGAACGCTTCAACCAACAGAAGCTAAGATATATCATGAACCTGAAATGGGATGAATTCATATCCAGCACGGCTGTTCTTGAGAAAGCAAAAATGTATACCATGGAAGCTCTTATCATTGGGCATCAACTCAGATGGGTCGGACATGTCCAGCGGATGAAAAATGACAGATTTCCACCCCAAATGCTGTACAGCGAGGTGGGCACAGGTAAAAGGCCACGAGGTGCCCCTCTCAAACGTTATAAGGATCAGTACAAGAAAAATCTGAAAAACCTGAACATCGATCCGGGTAACTGGTCCACAATAGCAGAAGATCGAAGTTGCTGGCGCTCAGTTACCTCAAATGCTCTTCGAAACTTTGAGCTGGAAAGCCGAAGAATGGAGAATGACAAACGCCGGAGACGTAAACTCCTCCAGGCTCAGCCACGTCCTCCACCTTCCATCAGCTGTAATGTTTGTGGCCGCCTGTTCCACTCTAGGATTGGATTGCTAAGCCATCATCGACACTTCCAAGCCTGAACCGTGACAAAGGAAATCTCAGGAGAGAAATTAAAACTCGGATACGTGTATCAGCCGACGACGACGACCCGCGTGCAAAATCTGAAACAAATCGGTCAAAAACTTCTCGATATTTTTGCGAACGACGTTAGCCTTTAGATATTATGTACACATATTTATATACTGATTACATTTTTAAAATATGTAGTTTTGTCCGTCCGATCGTTATCTGAGTATAGTGTAAAATTGTTGAGTACATTGGTCAAGATCTTAGCGTGATTCTTGCTGACAACCTTTCTCTTTCACATGTTACAAATATTAGTAAGTGAATCTAAACAGCGAACCAATTGCAACAAAATGTCGCTTTATTCAACCTTTGTCCATGGATTCAACGAGTGTAACAACGTATTTTTGAGAAGTACATGAAATCTGAAGACAATGTAGAAACAATAACTACAAATCCTTAAACCTACGTGTCAAAATTACGCGTCATACAGACACCAGATCCCCACCAAGAGGGTGGGAATATCACATATATAATATAACATAAACAAAACAATGGAACTAAGAATTGCTAAAATTTCATATTGGAAAAAATCAAATAATTAAAACATGCTGTCAGCGCACATCACTGTGTACATTAATAGACATGCTGGCCCTTATGACCAGCGCTTTTCAAGTAAGAATAGCTAAAATTCATAAATGGGACCAATCAAGTATAGTGTCAGGTCATGTTAAGAGCAGCACGCTCACCGACAGGAAAAAGAGAGCGTGAGCAATAGAAAAACAAGGCATGCGGCGAGATCGAAGCATGCTTCCAGCATAAACGTCCATCACTAGAAATGAATTGACGGGGATTGTTGGGGGGGGGGGGGGGAGTGAGAGAACAGTGAGAAATAAATGATGTTGAAGGATTATATTTTAAGTAGAGTATGCAAGTCACATTAAAACCCTTATCAGACAAGAAGTACATTATATTTTAAAAATCTATGTACAGTATACCTACCCGATCATTTATTAGAGTATCGTCAAAAATTGTAATCAATCACCCAAGAACATTTCGAGATCTTTGCTAGTATGTATATTATAAATATGTCTTCTATGACTGTCTACGAGTTTATAAAGAAGTGTGTAAAAATTTTGAAGTAAATTGGTCAAGAGCGTTTCGAGATTTTTCCTAACAGCGTTTCCTCTTAATGTATTACTAGCGACAGGCACGGGGTCGCACTGGAAGCATTAAGTATCTGCGGACAGACGGCACGACTGGCGTAGCGTATTTTGTTTGCGAGTCCCGAATAAAATTCAACGAACAGCGTTAAGAAGTTTTATACCTTCGCTTTCATACAGCTTACGCGATGTAAGCAGAGCACGGCAGGAAAGCTGTCTGGACGCATGAATGTAATATGTTCCATATTGAATTGGCTTTTGGAGTGACGTACGTGGCAATGATGCGAGCACATTTTTATGTAAGTAAAATTTGTACAAATAGTGTAAATATATACTGAATCGTGGCTGTATGTGTGTGAGTGTGTGGTTCAGTATGTATTGGAGGCTCGCTGAGGTGGCGCAAATAAAAGAAGAAAGCACACATGATCTACATAATTAGCCTGTGTTACAACACTCCTCTTGTGAAGCTTAGTGCGCACTATAGTGCATTGTTGAGATTCATTGCCGTAGTTCTTTGTCGCGAAACCTTTACGACACACTTCTTCGTCGTTCCCCGCAAAGAATTGTGTCCACATCTAGGTTTCATCCAAGGAAGGCAGAACGCTGAGACATGAAGTCATCTGCTGCGCTGTGGAAAGAACGTACTGTATGTAATCGAAGCGAAGTTGCTGAAGTAGTTCTTCGAAAAGTTTTTAATGAAGCATTAAAAAGAAGACACCACATTTTCTGATTCGCGTGTTTTTCTCCGCTAAGCAGCTGTTCTGAAACAATCGCAGGCAACATACCGGATAAAAGGATTGAATTACGTGAGACTGTACTTCTCACATCTCAGCCTGATGATGAAGTTGTTTCTTTTCCTTATTGACCATATTTATTACGATGCGTCAAAGGTCAGAAAGTCCCGTCCCTCTAAGAAAAACTTGCCGTGAATTAAGAGTACGAATTGCAGCTGATAATTTGAGGGAAGCAGAAATCGGCAGTTGTGGTCATATTACAAAATGCGTTCATCAACCATAAATAGAAATGTTTTGAAATCTCATCTATTCATCCGCAGGAGACTTCTGAATTCTATTCAAGAAGATCGTGCCCATGTTTTTATGATCTTTATAAGATATAAATCTCTTTCTCGAGAGTGGAGATTCTATTACTTTTTGAAAGTGTGTACAGAAATAATATCTTTCTTCCCATTAAGCAGAGAATCATGTTCGCATTTATCTTTGATTCAAAGAAAACGGAAAGCTGATAGTTGAGTCATCTCCTGCGCTGCTGCAAAAGTTTCATTATGTAAACGAAGCAAAACTGCGTTCTATGCTGATTTTTATTTTGTGCATAAAGAATTGAAAACCACAGGTTTAGGATTCGTCATGCTTTATTTTGTTATGCAGTTGTTCTGAAACGATTGCAATCAACTGGTATTCTGGAATCATCCCCCAACTGGTATTCGCTTAGGCGACTTGCATCTCCCAAATCAATTATCCAAGCAGGGAAGGGGAAGTAACAGTGTAACATGGTATCCGACCCATGTTTCGCTTCTCGTGAATCTCCAAATCGTTGAGAGGTGAATGGTAGGTTAAAAGTCAAAGTAAAAAAACGTAGTACAGGCAGAAATCGATCGTACAACCTTTCAGATTCTAGCCGAACACAGTATTACCGCGCCATCACAGCAGACATGAATTTCGTCAGACTTTCTGCTAGTCTTTCGAGTTATGGCAGCTGTTAACTTTAATTCATAATGATTCAGACTATATTCACGAAATATTTGTAAATTATATACAAAATCCTCTATAGTGAATCAGTGTATCCATGAGTGAAATCCAGATCAAAATCCTACAGCAGTTTCTGAGATTAGTCTACACGTGCAGATATACGCGAGGGGAGAGAGAGAGAGATTATAGATATATTTATATGTCATGTATGTTAAAAATATGTAGCCTGCGTCTGTACGAATGTTTGTTACACTATCATGTAAAAATCTGAAATACGTCAGTCAAGAGCATTTCGAGATTTTTGCTAATAAGGTATCTCCTTTATATAGTATGTATATAGTTATACATCATAAACATGAAAATAAATGTGGTGTATGTCCAGCCAAACTTTCATTACACGATCATGAAAAAATTGAAAGAAGCAATTAAGAACCTCTTGAGATATTTGGTAACAATGGCTCTTCTTTATATAATATGTTGTGGGTTGGCAGGAGAGCCAACACCGTTACTAGAGGAAGCCGAAAGGCACGCGTTTTAGCTCACGCAGGCTGGCGTGAGGTCTGGAACAGGACAAGGAAATTAGAATTTAGAAAAAAACGGACGTAGCTGGTCGAATACTTAACTTTAATCCAATAATGGTGAACGTCGCTCTTGACTGTACATTAATCACAAGATCAATAGCAACTGATAATGGCGCCTTGCTAGGTCGTAGCAAATGACGTAGCTGAAGGCTATGCTAACTATCGTCTCGGCAAATGAGAGCGTATTTTGTCAGTGAACCATCGCTAGCAAAGTCGGTTGTACAACTGGGACGAGTGCTAGGAAGTCTCTCTAGACCTGCCGTGTGGCGGCGCTCGGTCTGCAATCACTGATAGTGGCGACACGCGGGTCCGACGTATACTAACGGACCGCGGCCGATTTAAAGGCTACCACCTAGCAAGTGTGGTGTCTGGCGGTGACACCACACAATATATATAAACTAATATACCATGTACGTTAAAAACATACAGCTCTGTATGTCGGACCATTTATTAGAGCGTCTAGTCAATATTTGAAGTAAACTGGTCAACAGCCTTTTGCAATTTTTGCAAACAGCAATTCCCTGTTATATTGTTATATGATATATGGATATTTATTATATATATTAAAAAACATTTCGCACATCCACTGTGACAAAAATGGTTCAAATGGCTCTGAGCACTATGGGACTCAACATCTTAGGTCATAAATCCCCTATAACTTAGAACTACTTAAACCTAACTAACCTGAGGACATCACACACACTCATGCCCGAGGCAGGATTCGAACCTGCGACCGTAGCAGTCCCGCGGTTGCGGACTGCAGCGCCAGAACCGCACGGCCACCGCGGCCGGCCAGTGTGACAATGTGAAGCAAATTGGTCTAGAAAGTTTCGGCTTATTTACTAACAACTTTTCCAGTATATAAGTTATCACTTATTTAAAATATATATAGCTTATGTTCATCTGAATGTTTATTGGAATATCAAGAAAAATTTGGAAAAAAATCTGTCTGGAACTTTTTGATATTTTTGATAACAACAAACAACGACTTGTTCTTACACAGTAGTATAGATATAATGACAATCAGCACTTAGACCACACTGCAGAAGAAGAACGGGACAACAGACACGAAAGCCAGAGGAAGACGGCATAGTCGGGTTCTGGAGCTGCACCACACAGTGAAACCGAACACGAAGGAAGCCGACAAAGTTTCACATCTCGTTTTAGCTAACAACGAAGTCAAAATTGCGGTTTATATGAGAGGAAACCAGCTAAGGTATGACATTTTTTTTTTTTTGTATCTGTTGTTATTAATCCGACATCTCAAGTTGCTCATAGGCCTAAAAGCGCAATTTTACAGTACCATTTAAATCTGTTGTATACATGGTGAAGGAAGTTTAACCATGCTCCTGTGGATGCATCCAAAGAAGTGTGTATCTTAAACAGTCTATGGAAGGTTATGGAAAAAGAAAGAAACCCGTAGACTAAGGTAATGCAGGGAAAATGCTGTATAAGGGTGCTTGACGTGGCTATTTATTTATGCAATTACAAAATATTTTCTCATTACATTTACGCCAGAGGAAAATAATTATTTTGCTTCTTTATATCGACAGAACTTACAGTTACCTCGAGACCCTTAAATTTACGTAATTCAGAAAGGCGACGCAGAGTTCGCCTGAAGAGTTTGAAAAGTTGTGCCGTATAAGTTCTGCGAAAGAAGTGAGCTGAGAGTTATAAACAGCTCACGAGGCACTCGCTGCCACCCTGTTACGGAAAACTTGTTTGTAACACATCTCTCAAAATCGGTTTCTGCGAGTACGCTATAAATTTGCTCAAGGCGCTGTGGAGGAATACAGCACTCATGTGTATCATCAGATCTCTTCTTATGATTGCCAGGAATGTCATCATCTAATATCTTCATGGTCGTGTTCAGAGTAATATTACTTATTTCCCACTGACCATTCTGTGTCATTAAAATTATATACTAATATATGGGGAGGTTAATCACAACATTTACAAATATCATGCTACTTTCATGACTCGGCAGGAAATATTAATTTTTGATTTGGCTACGTCTTATGTTTGACCCATTTGCCAAAATACGGAGTTGAATGCTTCCAATCGCATTTGCATAAATTGCTATCACTTAATTCGGCTTTTCTGCACTATTGTTAGGAATCTCTATTTTTGTAAGCACTATTAAAATGAATCTGCTAGTGATCATTGCCCGTTTGGCTCACACACTTATCTACTTTGATAAATAATTCATACCATAACATCCACACGATTTCCCTTTTTATTTTTATACTTATGATTTTCTCCCTCATTTTCTTCCCTTTTCGTTTTCCTTCTATTTTCCTGTTTTATTTCCCTCTTCTTTTGTTTTTCAGTTTCCTTCCCATTCTTCAGCTGTCTTCTCATTTCTTTACTTTGACTTAAAAAAACCTCTGCTCTATTGATTCAGTTTATGTTTGTTTCGTTGGAGTCTATATCCCACTTTTCCACAACAGAGTAAAGATCTATTTCTAATGTGCTTTGCTTTTCATTTCAATATAGTTTGTATTACCATAGTAAGTACAATAGATTGATCGTTTCTTTTATTCTTCTGGTCAGCAAAAGTCATACCTAACAGGTAACACATTAGCTCCGGTGTTCTCTTTTGATCATCATTAATACGGTTATGCTCTGTAACCACCACGCAACATTATGTAAATATACTTGAGTCATGTCTAAATCTACATATATACTCCACTAGCCACCATCGGTGTGTGGCGGAGGGCACAATTCGCGCCAAAGTCATATTTCCCCCCCTCTTTTCGACTCGCGCATCGCACGAGGGAAAAACGACTGTCTGAGCGCCTCAGTACGAGCTCTTATTGCCCCTATCTTTTAATCGTAATCATTGCGCGATTGGAAAGCTGGTGGTCATAATATATGCTTCACATCCTCGGTGAAGATCCGATTTCGGAATTTAGTGATCAGTCCTTTCTGTTTAGCGCTCCATCTCCAGATGTGTCCCACTTCAAACTTTCAAGGGTATGGTACCATTGTACACACAGCACAAGGAAGATGTCAGTGCGTTTTAAACTTTCAGTCGTGCAGCCAACGCAGAGAATAAAGGCATGTAAGAGTCTTTACTGTCAGTTACCTGTATTATCGTTTTTAAGTATTCATTTCCAGGAATGGTACGTATTCGTAATCACTTCTCATTACTCCTATTATTAGTAACGATGAGCCTATTTGGGAGCATAATTAACAGTAGTTCACGTTAGCTTTTGGGGATACTTTAGTAGAGTCTATTACTGTGAATAGAAGATATTTTTACCTAGTACTGACAATGTTTTACACTTATGGAATAACTGTATATTTGGTAGTAAAAACCACAGTACTTTCATTGTCACCCGTTGTCAACGCATTTCATTAACTCATAATGATGGGCAAGTTCAACTGTTGTGACACCATTAAATCAAAATTTCTTTTACTTTATTAGAAAGCGATTCGTTATTATGCGTTAACTGATTTCCAAGAATAAACCTAGGATTGGTTAACGGCCTGGTTAATATAACAGGGTTGTGCGTGGAAGTTATTCCGAACAATTGCCGAAATCGTGGGAAGAAAATTGTTATTATTAGAAAAAGGTTCCATTGTTATTAAAAACGTCTCGAAACTATATCAACTATCCAAATGAGTCTCCTTTCGTTTACTCACATGTATCGCATTATTGCAGGAGAACTGCAAGACTGTTTACTTATTTTACCTTAGCAGATTATGCCTTCGTGCTCTCTAATAAATCAGCCCATGATTTTACACACTTTAATAAGATAATTCGTAAAAATCAGTATTAAAACGATTAAATTAGTTTGAATATATTTAATTATAATGTGAATAACAGTCCTGACTAAGAACTAATAACTTTATTTCCATCTGTACTGCTACTACTGCTACTGCGGCTGCTATTAATAACAGTCATAATGATTACCGATACCAGTAGATACAAAATGACGTTTCAGTGAAGAAATGTGATTTTTCGGACATATTGAAATCTGAGGAGGAGAAATTTAGGTAGAACTTCCGAAATTACACGCAATATTTTGATGCTTTAAGAAGAAAATTCCCTCTTAGCCGCTTAAACATTACAGCCGTCTTAAAAGCTCTGCAGTCTACTCACATTTAAAACCCCTCCTGATGCATATATCCCCTGGCCATTAAAATAGCAACTCTCCGAAGGTGATAGGCAGCAAACGTTGAATTGGCATGAATTGTAGGCGTACTACATACTTAGATATGCAAATAGTTAGCATTTCAGGGCAACTGCACAAAGTACATAGCAGTGGCAGCATCTACATTCTGTAATGTAAAGCTTGAGCAGCAGATTATTCGTCCTTAAATCGCTCTGAATGTCCTCTGTTTGTGAAATGGTCACGTTATGCCTGGTGTGCACTGAGGAACTTACTGCAGCGTGTGTCACAGTTCGACAGAGACGAAGTGAGACCTATCAACAACGTGGTTTATCGTTACGCTCCTTGTGCTGGCCGAGATTCCTCGACTGCCATTCAGGAGGATCACGCTCAATGCCGTGCGGAGCCTCAGCGGCCCAAAGCAAGCAGACTCCAGAGGACGGACGTACTGTTCGATCGGAAATACAGGATTTTACAGCCTCGTCAAGTGCCTGAAGTCTGCACATGTGTTTGTTTGTAGCCAGTGAAATATCCGTACAGACAGTGCGACGAACTCTGCTGCGTTTGGAGGCTCCAAGGGGAACGAAGCTTGGGAGGAGGCTTTCGTCATCCTAATACGGCGCAAAACTTGGCGTTGTAACATGAGGCGCCATCGAATATACAATACAATCACCTCTGGTTGAATAGTCCTTAATTTGGACAGCGTCCATTACATTTCCGACATATTAAGGCAGATGGATGTCTCCTATGTTAGAGAAATCTAAATGATGCGATTCAGCAAGGTAACGCAAGACCACAATTTACCTGTGCTGTCGGGACCTTCCTCAGTACAGAGGATGTTCGGCTGTTGCCCTCGCCAGCACGTCCTGCTGATCTGTCTTCCGTTAAAAACATTTGATCTGGAGTTGTTGAGAGGCTGGCATGATACCAGACGACACAATTAACAGTCGAGGAACTCTTTCATAGAGTTGAAGCAGTGACGTAACGGTATGTGTAATCCGGTTTCAGTTCGAGGCCATGCCTAGCCGGGTTGGACCCATTCTTGCTGCCACAGGTGGCACATGTGGATACTGAATTTCGTACTCGTTACTTCCCCAAATTACAAACTTAATCGTATATTCTTCCTGCTATGCTGCATAAGAACAATTTATAAAATTTCGTGACGTGGTAATTTTCATGGATAACAGTGTATACTTTGTTTTTAACTGCTTTTATGTTGATAATCGACATTTGTGTATGAAATACACAAGGACACTACATGAGAGATTAATCCCTCATATCCACTGCGAGAAGTGGGCGAGCAATTTTTTCTCTAAAAGATGGCAACGCTGCTCCGGATCTCAGGGTCTTGCAAACGTGGTGCGTTGAATTGTATTGGGAGGGCGGTGGGGGTGGTGAGAGAGAGGGGGATGAAATGCTTTAAATCCAGTACTGGCGCACGGTCTTCCGTTCTGTGGTGGCACGTAGGATTCATTGGTTTCAGCGCCCTTGTACAACCCTTCTGAAGTAGAAATCAGCACCAACAGTGCTGCAGGTTCGGTCTCAAGAACACACAAGGGGCGGCCAGACGTTGGCATCAAGGATTTACTTCAAACTTTGTGCACCTTTAGTAGGCTATTAAAACATCATAGTGTGCAAGCAGTAAGGTGCACTACTCTGGCACTTCCGAGAAAATAGCAAGACAAATTTTATGCATCTATTATGTAACTGATGTATTTGTGCAAAGCCACCGGGCCTGAGAAGTCATTGTTATTAAGTCTTTACAATAATGAATAAATTAAGTATAATAACTGAATCTGTTGTTGCATGTGGAACAAAAACAAAAGCTAGCATAGTAGCTCAGTATGTTTGGTCAGAAAGTTAACTATCCGATCTAATGACAGTAAAAAAAAATCTTAATGAATGGATAACTGATGAAATTGAAAAAATGCTACGAACAATAATGAACAAAATCTTATCAAGAAAAAGATGTGGTTAGCATTAGCACTTTGAAAGAAGTTCGTGGACGAGACGACGGTTGGAATCCAGCCAACATTTATATTTTAATCTACATTTTTTTCTTCACTGGTCACATAATTTAGTTTATATGACATTTGAGAGGTAATATAATGAGATAGGACATGTTACTCTCTCACCTATTTTTCGTGTAAGGAAAATTCTTAAAGATTTTGTTACAACCTAACACACCTTGAGCAAGACTCTAGAAAGTGAACAGCCTGAGCAGACGTTAATGGAACCCAGTAGAGCGCTAAAAGTATGGGTATTTTTATGGTTCTTAGCTCATAGAAACAGCATGTTGAGAGTTGGAAGCAACTGGCGGAGAGCCCATCCCTCAGTAAATCTTGCTGGACAGGCCCACACCTGTAACAGACAGACCACACCCTCGCTGAGACAGGTCTCCAGTAGAACAATGCCGCAATACCTGCGTTGGCGCAAGTGGAAGGCTGGGGTTGGGGCGATGGACTGAAGGGAAACATCTACACAGTGGAGTCGTAAACCAGGCACTGTGTGCAGAGCCACGTGTAACAAAAATTCACAAGTTTTTGTGTTTGCCAATACTGCAAATAGGCCTGTGACCCAATCAGCCAGGACGAGCGGTTCTAGGCGCTTCAGTCTGGAACCGCGCGACCACTGCGGTCGCAGGTTAGAATCCTGCCTCGGGCATAGATGTGTGTGCTGTCCTTAGGTTAGTTAGGTTTAAGTAGTTCTAGCTTCTAGGGGACTGATGACCTCAGATGTTAAGTCCCATAGTGCTCAGAGCCATTTGAACCATATTTTGAACCAATCAGCCACCTTGGTTGTATAAGATACTCCAGCATCTGAGAAACATTTAGAGGTAGAGTCTTTATTACATCTCATAGGTAGGACTAACAAGCTCCAAGGCACAGGCAATTTAGATAAAGATCCATCAGATTGTATCTGTTCGCTTGTTGCCATGGGGAAGCAATGCGAGTTTGGAGAAAAACATCTTCCCCCTCCGCGAAAACTTAGAAAAACCAGTAATGGGCGGTTTCCTTTTTTCCACAGATGCAGGTTTTGTAACTCTTGCCCTGGTTCGACACGAGTTTGTGCTGTCGAGTGGGAGGGGAGATTTAGCGCCTCTAGAGCCCTTTGATTGGTTCAAGACGGCATGAAGGCGGTGTCGTTCATGCACTTTGTGCGAAAACGACTTTTTTTTCTGAAGAGGTGCGAAACAATCGGGTACTGGATTTTGGTCTGGTAAGAGGACTTCTGGTCGATGCTCAGGCATGTTGGTGCTTGGGATCTGTCCTGAGACTGACTTCACTTGCCTGTAGTTTAGACTAGGGAGCCTTTCTGTACCAACAGTGTGGCTTCAAATGTCTCGGACTGCTCGTTTTCCGAGGGCACACTTATTCGTTTTTGGTTTACCAGTCTTGACGCTTGGTATCCTCGTTCGCTCTGTCGTATAAGTGAGCCAAACCGGTCCTTGGTACAACCAGCGAATGGGTGTGTCACAGACTGAAATCTACCATGATTTCAGGACTCTGGGAGAGAGTAAATTGCGATTCGTCTGCCTGCCTGATCGCTAGACTGTGAGATTTTTGCATTTCTTTCGCGGCCACAATCGCCTCCACCGCACCCATCTCGCCAGCTACAAGTTAGATCGCTGCATGAAGCAAACAGGGTAATGTATTGCAGCTCCGGCCTTGTCAGAGCGTACAGATCTCAATCGCCACTTTCTGTCAGCTGTACCTACAGGGTGTTTCAAAAATGACCGGTATATTTGAAACGGCAATAAAAACTAAACGAGCAGCGATAGAAATACACCGTTTGTTGCAATATGCTTGGGACAACAGTACATTTTCAGGCGGACAAACTTTCGAAATTACAGTAGTTACAATTTTCAACAACAGATGGCGCTGCAAGTGATGTGAAAGATATAGAAGACAACGCAATCTGTGGGTGCGCCATTCTGTACGTCGTCTTTCTGCTGTAAACATGTGCTGTTCACAACGTGCAAGTGTGCTGTAGACAACGTGGTTTATTCCTTAGAACAGAGGATTTTTCTGGTGTTGGAATTCCACCACCTGGAACACAGTGTTGTTGCAACAAGACGAAGTTTTCAACGGAGGTTTAATGTAACCAAAGGACCGAAAAGCGATACAATAAAGGATCTGTTTGAAAAATTTCAACGGACTGGGAACGTGACGGATGAACGTGCTGGAAAGGTAGGGCGACCGCGTACGGCAACCACAGAGGGCAGCGCGCAGCTAGTGCAGCAGGTGATCCAACAGAGGCCTCGGGTTTCCGTTCGCCGTGTTGCAGCTGCGGTCCAAATGACGCCAACGTCCACGTGTCATCTCATGCGCCAGAGTTTACACATCTATACATACAAAATTCAAACGCGGCAACCCCTCAGCGCCGCTACCATTGCTGCACGAGAGACATTCGCTAACGATATAGTGCACGGGATTGATGACGGCGATATGCATGTGGGCAGCATTTGGTTTACTGACGAAGCTTATTTTTACCTGGACGGCTTCGTCAATAAACAGAACTGGCGCATATGGGGAACCGAAAAGCCCCATGTTGCAGTCCCATCGTCCCTGCATCCTCAAAAAGTACTAGTCTGGGCCGCCATTTCTTCCAAAGGAATCATTGGCCCATTTTTCAGATCCGAAACGATTACTGCATCACGCTATCTGGACATTCTTCGTGAATTTGTGGCGGTACAAACTGCCTTAGACGACACTGCGAACACCTCGTGGTTTATGCAAGATGGTGCCCGGCCACATCGCACGGCCGACGTCTTTAATTTCCTGAATGAATATTTCGATGATCGTGTGATTGCTTTGGGCTATCCGAAACATACAGGAGGCGGCGTGGATTGGCCTCCCTATTCGCCACACATGAACCCCTGTGACTTCTTTCTGTGGGGACACTTGAAAGACCAGGTGTACCGCCAGAATCCAGAAACAATTGAAGAGCTGAAGCAGTACATCTCATCTGCATGTGAAGCCATTCCGCCAGACACGTTGTCAAAGGTTTCGGGTAATTTCATTCAGAGACTACGCCATATCATTGCTACGCATGGTGGATATGTGGAAAATATCGTACTATAGAGTTTCCCAGACCGCAGCGCCATCTGTTATTGAAAATTGTAACTATTGTAATTACGAAAGTTTACCTGCCTGAAAATGTACTGTTGTCCCACGCATATTGCAACAAACGGTGTATTTCTATCGCTGATCGTTTAGTTTTTATTGCCGTTTCAAATATACCGGTCATTTTTGAAACACCCTGTATGTAGTGAAGCCACAGTAGATTTAATCAATCAAAGTCTGCTCAGCGTGAGATCAATTCAGATTTCTCTATCCATTTTTTAGGGCAGAGTACTTGACTCACATCTGCCACCCAGGATCCTTGTCTATTGTGGTCTTAAATCACCTGTTAGTTGTTTACCGTACTCATTCAAATCCTGTTTAGCATAATTTATGTCTGTCTTTGTTTTGGGAAAAGAAATGTTGCCAGTAAACTAAAGTTTGCATACATTCTGAATCATTTTTATATAGTGCACACAGCGTTAACTTTCAAGCACACGTGTTTTTTTTTTCATTATCTCTCAAATGTCATACACAGTAAATAATATGGCCAACGAAGAAAAAAATTGTTTATTAGTTAAGTTCGAGCGGGAGTAGTCATTTCGCGTCATACCCGGTAGTCTTACGAAGCACGAACGCTAACCACTTGTCTACCAGGAACTCTAATGTCCGTCACGTATGCACAGATATATCAGTTACATAACAGAGACGTAAAACTTCTCTTGCGATTTTCTCGGAATTGCCAGAGTAGTGCACCTTACTAGTTGCACGTTATGTGGGTTTAATGGCTTGCTAAGGGTGTACAAAGTTCGAAGTAAATTTGTGAACCTATCGTTGTGGCCACCCCTTGTCAGTTGTCAGAGGCTTACGATTAACTGGAGGACTTCAACGCGCGGTTTGACGTGCACGAACACGACACCTGCCACAAGCTGTTTATCCATATGTGAACGACTAATTTTTCTTCCAAATCTGTGTTCTTATCTTCCTACCAAACAGGGACGCAGTGTCGTGCAAGAGCACCTTTAGTCGAGGAGACGGGTATTATTTACGTGACTGTCTTTAATGAGGGATTCGGTCCTCATTGTACGCGGGGCTCTACCGCAGTGGAGCGGGTACTACTCTGTACGGAGCTAAGTCCGCCTGATCGCCTACCGTATCTTCAAACAGCCGCCCAGTGGGCGGCGTCGTACCGTGAACGACAGCTGGAGGTTCCTCTAACATACACTTATTCCGAAGCATGAGAAGAGAAATGTGTTAGCATATAAGATATACTTGATTTACCCATCTCAAATTTACCCTCTTTGCCCCCAACACTCTCCACGACACGCTACAACACACGCTCCTACACAACAAACCAATATTAAATTGCAGACGGACACCACAATGCAAACGAACGTCGATCGAAAAGCACACGTCGTCAGTGGGCAACACTATAGACAGTAAACACACACAACCAAAACACGTTTCTGTGAACACACTCACTGAATATGAATTATTTATGTGAAGAGCGTTCGCAAGTGCCAAAAATCGGTTTCCTGGTGTACGCATGACAACAACGCACAAATCCAGGGCGACGCATATGTGAAAACAAGTTCCGAAAAATGATAAGCAGAACCATAAATGTGGCTACGAAGTTTGTCGCGGCGGAGTCCTTGCATAAAATGTTCTCGGTTCACTTCCCGCGTCAAATTCGGATAAAATTCCAAGCTTTCAATTATATCCACCATCAAGTTCATCAGGAGCCAAAACTGACTGTAGTGAACTGCCAAGCGTTCCTCTCTCATACCCACAGAACGGCATCCGATTGGCTGGATTACGTCATGACGGGGTGTACGGAGGTGGTACTCTCTACGTCGATAGATTTTGCTTGAATACAGAAAAATACTTCTCGCAGTCCTCCGCCTGCAACCAACGCTGGCTGGAGAGCACAAGAAAAATCTATGGACGTAGAGCGCGCCACTTCTGCACTCGTCATCATGACGTAATCCAGCCAATAGCATGCCGTTAAATGGGTACAAAAGAGGGAACCTTGCCAGTTCCCGACAGTCTGTTTTAATTCTTGACAGAAAGTTTGGAATTCCGAATGTGACGCGACAAGTGAACCGAAAAAAAAATTATGCAAGAACCATAAATTAATTTAACCTTAGGAAATTTACTCTCGAAAAAGTTATTGCTCACAGGGAAATAAGAGGACAAAAAACTGTAAATATTATACAGAGTGATTCAAAAAGAATACCACGACTTTAAAAATGTGTATTTAATGAAAGAAACATAATATAACCTTCTGTTATACATCATTACAAAGAGTATTTAAAAAGGTTTTTTTCACTCAAAAACAAGTTCAGAGATGTTCAATATGGCCCCCTCCAGACACTCGAGCAATATCAACCCGATACTCCAACTCGTTCCCCACTCTCTGTAGCATATCAGGCGTAACAGTTTGGATAGCTGCTGTTATTTCTCGTTTCAAATCATCAATGGTGGCTGGGAGAGGTGGCCGAAACACCATATCCTTAACATACCCCCATAAGAAAAAATCGCAGGGGGTAAGATCAGGGCTTCTTGGAGGCCAGAGATGAAGTGCTCTGTCACGGGCTGCCTGGCGGCCGATCCATCGCCTCGGGTAGTTGACGTTCAGGTAGTTACGGACAGATAAGTGCCAATGTGGTGGCGCTCCATCCTGCTGAAATATGAATTGTTGTGCTTCTTGTTCGAGCTGAGGGAACAGCCAATTCTCTAACATCCCCAGATACTGTAGCACCTTCGAAGAAAAAGGGACCAAAAACTTTATTGGCTGAAATGGCACAGAAAACTGTTTATACCAACGTTTAATACACCACCTATCAGGAGGTTTAACACCATACTTCGTTCGACATGCACGCTGAACAACTGTCGTCGATTCACTTCTGCCGTACTCAATAACACAAAAAGCTTTCTGTTGAGCGGTCGCCATCTTAGCATCAACTGACGCTGACGCCTAGTCAACAGCGCCTCAAGCGAACAAATGTACAACTAAATGAAACTTTATAGCTCCCTTAACTCGCCGACAGATAGTGCTTAGCTCTGCCTTTTGTCGTTGCAGAGTTTTAAATTCCTAAAGTTGTGGTATTCTTTTTGAATCACCCTGTATTTTATCGTCTTGTAATTTCAGACCACTGGAGAATAAGTGTATGCCATAAAAACAAAAGCACCTTTTACTTAATTGCAGAGATGGACCTACCTCTCTCTCGATGGTGGTAATAATAAGAATAATAATAATAATAAGCACTACAACAAAACAAAAAAATAACAAAAAAGTGACGCAGCACGAAGGTAATCCCGAGATGGTTGGACGGCTCGGTCGATAATGATCAAAACGATCTCAACTGCGGAGAGATCCGGCGACCTTGTTGGCCAAGTTAGGGTTTGCCAAGAACGAAGACAAGCAGTAGAAACTCTCGCTGTGTGCGGGAGGTCATTATCTTCCTGCGGCGTAGCCCAAGGACCGCTTGCCCTGAAGGGCAACAGGATACTGCATAAAATATCATCGACGTAATGCTGTGTTGTAGGGGTGCCGCGGACGACAACCAAAGCCGCCCTGCAATGAAATAAAATTACATCCCGGACCATCACTCCGGATTTTCGGGCGGTATGGCAGGAGACAGTTTGGTTGGCATCCAACCTCCCTCCAGGCCGTTTCCGGACACGTCTTCGACGCGCAGTGTCATTGAACGGAGTAGTCTTCAGAGATGAGTCCAGCATAGATCTGAGCCCCGATACCCAGCGAAGTCGTATCTGGAGACGACCGGGACAGTGTTAGGGCAACAACGTCAATGTCACCCGCCATACTGTCCGACAATCAGGAGTGATGACCTGATGTGCCATTTATTTTCACGGCAAGACCACTTTGCCAGTCATCGGCGGCACCTTTACAACACATCGGTTCGTGGACGATATTCTACACCCTGTTATGTTGCCCTTCAAGCCAAGGCGTCCTGCGGTTACAAGTTAGCAAGGTTAAGTCCGCCAGCAGTGGACGAGAATTTCCGCTGCTTGTCTTCGTGCGCGCCAAACCCTGCATTGGCCAGAAAAGTCACCGAATGTCTCCCCAGTCGGGAACGTTTGGAGCATTATGGGCAGTTCCCTGCAAGCAGCTCGAGATTTTGACCATCTAATGCGCCAATTGGAGATATTTTTGGCACGGAATCCCTCAGCAGCACATCCAACATCTCTGTCAAGCAGTGCAAAGCCGAAAAACTGTTGCCTAAGGGCCGTAGATGGACCAACGTGGCATAGACAGCGCAATATCTGGAGCTCTTTTTCTTGGATAAAACAACCATTTTTTTCTGAAACTGTAGGCATTTATTTTTCTGTTTGTGCACTACATGTACTAATATATGTCCCATTCAGGTAATTCCTTCGTGATGTGTCATCTTTTGTCCCGCGTGTTTCGCGTTGAGGACAGCACATCGGAATGGAACGAAAGATCTCTCATTTGTTTTCCTATTTTCCTACCGGTACTTGAATGGAGAGACTTTATTTTCTCATTGGAGGAGCTGGGGTATAAATAAACATTCATCTAGTCGAAGAGAATGTGAGAGTAACAAAATGTACCAGTTTTTTGTTTGAAAACCTTTACAGAACTTTAAATGGGCGCTGATTGTAGTTATTGGTATACCAAATCTATCACTGTGGTTTGAAGCGAACCGGAATAACGGTTAAGAGACTTGTATTTTGATGAAGTACGATTCGAAACCCCTTCAAGCTACTCAAATTTATGATTTCAGCAATTGCCCTGAATCCCTAAAGTATATTGAAAGGACACAGTCAGATCTTTCCGCTTCTTTATCGAATTCAGATTTGTGTTCCTTCTCCGAAGATGTCCTTATAAACTATACGTGAATCTGCAGTTTAAAGTCACATGAATGTGACCATCTGTCAAAAGCCTGAATAACCACACTTTGCGAGGTGGACCGCTGCGAGACATGCAGGAAGAGTGTAAATGAGATTCTGGAAGATAACGACAGGGATCTGAAGTCACGCTGACTCCAACACTGTTGCCAGAAGTGCCAGGTTTCTCGGTTGAGACCCGTGGCATCGACAGCACGATCGGCGTGATCCCACAGGGTTTCGATTGGGTTTAAATACGGCGAGTCTGGTGGCCAGCGGAATGCGGTAAATTCGAACTGGTGCTCTCTGAACGACGTACTCTGCGAGCTGTCGTGACTCGTTGCATTGTCCTGCTGGTAGATGACATCGTTCCGACGAAAAACATACCACATGTATGGATCGACATGGTCCCCAGAATAGATCCATACTTGTGTTTAACCACCGTGTCTCCCAGAAGGAAAATACGAGTATTTCCGAGACCACAACGCTCCCTCCGCCAGCTTGGAACCTCCGATGAGTGTTGCAGTATGTTTCGTTTAGTGCGATGAAGCGCAAACCGTGGCCCAGGGAAAAGGCCCCCTGTCACCACTCAGTGGACGACGTTCAGTTGAAGCACTGCCGTGCAAGTTCCAGCAGTTGGTCTCCGATGAACAGCAGTCAGCATGGGTGCCTGAAAGAGGCGCCTGCTGTGGAGGCCCGTATGCAGCATTGTTCGTTGAACGGTGGTTGAGGAAACACTGGTTCAGCTGAGCCGTGAGTTGCTCAACAGTCATACGTCTATTCGCCCATACACATCTCTGCAGCCGTCGTTGACCCTGTGAAACACAGTTGTCTGGCCTCCGGTTTTGGATAATGCCATTTTGAGATGTGCGGGATACTTTAAACACGGCGGCATGGAAACGATTTACAGAGTTAGCCGTTTCCGAAATGATTTGACCTTAGACCCGAAAGCCAATGCTGATGGCCTAATTGACGTTGTACAAATCGCTCTGTTTCCGCAATACAACGACGACTACACTGTTTCGCGCGTTCTCCGATGCGCTTCATATACGCTCCACTGCCAGTGTTGGCCCCTATTATCTGTAAATGGTTATCGCACGTTGATTTTCATCATAGACGGCGGCCAGATAAATGTGACTGGACCGTGTAGAGCTTTGTTCTTTGTCTTATGATACACATACGGTGGATGCACATCATGCATTACGCTTTCCTTTTCGTTCAAACGCCCTCGATGTTGACAGGGTATTATACATATCTTGATTTTTCATTTCCAATGTCTTTGCTTTCCACTAAAAAGACGCAATCATTTATGTATCAAAATTCCCATTTTTTCTTCTCTGTAAGGGTAAATCTTCGTAACTGATCTAACGTCTATATCTTAAGAGATATGCACAGAAAATTAGCGACACAAACAGATATAGTAACAATACCATTAATAATAATAAAATTGTCAATCATATTTCAGTGATTCCGAAGTTTTAGTTAGTTGCCACACAGTCACATGTTTGCTACAAAGGGCTTTTTACCCATTTATAGGCATAGCTTGGAACCAGTCATTGGTGTGTAAGGGAAATAACGGAAGACCAGCGTGGTGCACATTTCGCGATTTTGTACAACGGCCTCTGCTGGCGACAGGTAGTGACAGCGAAGCCATTAAGTTCCAGCCCGGTGGGGAAAACAAAGATGACAGACTAGATTGGTAACATTGAAGGGATCCTTTGCAAGAGGCTCGCCGAAGACAAACCCGGAAGATAGGCAAGTGGTTGTCGTCAGGCAATAGATTTTTCCTAAAGAGCAGTGTTAGAGAGCAAATGTCTCCGAAATTTTCTGACGACAAGTTCACGCACCTCTGACGTCATGTCCGCCGCAGCAAATGACATAGTAGTATGGAGGTGTGATGGCCATGTGGTGCAAGGTCCTGGCGCATTTATTCCTCTGATTTCTCCCACATTCTACGTTATTCTGCAAGATTTTAACCTCATAGCATGTGCAATGAAATTCGTAAACGATATACAGAACCATTAACAGGATGCATGTGTTCATAAAAGTTAGTATGTTCCTTATGTCCACAAATCTTGCTGCTGTAGAATGGTTCGACGATCACAGTATTCCTGTCCGACCCTGCCAACAATACCTGATCGATGCCCTATGGTCCACAGCATTTCTGTGAACATTAATTCGATTAATGCCGGTGGTTAGTCTTTCACGGGAATCGTCGAGTAACATGAATCTTCCTCTCGCTTTTTATTCAATTATGGTAGGTAGCCATAGAGGCACAGTGGATGGTGTGGATAGAAATTATCAAAGAGCCATGGTCTATTAATTAATATCAGACGGAAACCGGCGACGGCGTACTTTCGTTTAACACCAGAAGGTTGTGTGGAGCGTGGTCCTGCACGGCAGTGGTAACTGGACACTGTTGAAGACACAGAGAAGTAATGGACATGCGGTCTTGGAAAGATCCAACGAAGACTAGATAGACAGAGAGAAAATAGAATCAAAATTATTTGAGAAAGGTTAACGAGCAGTTAAAAATCACAGCAGCTCCAGAAAAAAGGAAAGCAAAACTCTTTGGATGTTATTCAGACTCAACAATCTTCTGTCAGACTTCTTAGAAACAATTATTTTGGGAACTAAACCGAGGGGAGGACTTGAAAGGAAATAGTCGGAGATGTGTAGGAAACGGAAAGGTGCAAAATTATCAAACAATGAAGTAGCATTTCTTTTAGCAGGTGCCGGCCGAAGTGGCCGTGCGGTTAAAGGCGCTGCAGTCCGGAACCGCAAGACCGCTACGGTCGCAGGTTCGAATCCTGCCTCGGGCATGGATGTTTGTGATGTCCTTAGGTTAGTTAGGTTTAACTACACTCCTGTAAATGGAAAAAAAGAACACATTGACACCGGTGTGTCAGGCCCACCATACTTGCTCCGGACACTGCGAGAGGGCTGTACAAGCAATGATCACACGCACGGCACAGCGGACACACCAGGAACCGCGGTGTTGACCGTCGAATGGGGCTAGCTGCACAGCATTTGTGCACCGCCGCCGTCAGTGTCAGCCAATTTGCCGTGGCATACGGAGCTCCATCGCAGTCTTTAACACTGGTAGCATGCCGCGACAGCGTGGACGTGAACCGTATGTGCAGTTGACGGACTTTGAGCGAGGGCGTATAGTGGGCATGCGGGAGGCCGGGTGGACGTACCGCCGAATTGCTCAACACGTGGGGCGTGAGGTCTCCACACTACATCGATGTTGTCGCCAGTGGTCGGCGGAAGGTGCACGTGCCCGTCGACCTGGGACCGGACCGCAGCGACGCACGGATGCACGCCAAGACCGTAGGATCCTACGCAGTGCCGTAGGGGACCGCACCGCCACTTCCCAGCAAATTAGGGACACTGTTGCTCCTGGGGTATCGGCGAGGACCATTCGCAACCGTCTCCATGAAGCTGGGCTACGGTCCCGCACACCGTTAGGCCGTCTTCCGCTCACGCCCCAACATCGTGCAGCCCGCCTCCAGTGGTGTCGCGACAGGCGTGAATGGAGGGACGAATGGAGACGTGTCGTCTTCAGTGATGAGAGTCGCTTCTGCCTTGGTGCCAATGATGGTCGTATGCGTGTTTGGCGCCGTGCAGGTGAGCGCCACAATCAGGACTGCATACGACCGAGGCACACAGGGCCAACACCCGGCATCATGGTGTGGGGAGCGATCTCCTACACTGGCCGTACACCACTGGTGATCGTCGAGGGGACACTGAATAGTGCACGGTACATCCAAACCGTCATCGAACCCATCGTTCTACCATTCCTAGACCGGCAAGGGAACTTGCTGTTCCAACAGGACAATGCACGTCCGCATGTATCCCGTGCCACCCAACGCGCTCTAGAAGGTGTAAGTCAACTACCCTGGCCAGCAAGATCTCCGGATCTGTCCCCCATTGAGCATGTTTGGGACTGGATGAAGCGTCGTCTCACGCGGTCTGCACGTCCAGCACGAACGCTGGTCCAACTGAGGCGCCAGGTGGAAATGGCATGGCAAGCCGTTCCACAGGACTACATTCAGAATCCCTACGATCGTCTCTATGGGAGAATAGCAGCCTGCATTGCTGCGAAAGGTGGATATACGCTGTACTAGTGCCAACACTGTGCATGCTCTGTTGCCTGTGTCTATGTGCCTGTGGTTCTGTCAGTGTGATCATGTGATGTATCTGACCCCAGGAATGTGTCAATAAAGTTTCCCCTTCGTGGGACAATGAATTCACGGTGTTCTTATTTCAATTTCCAGGAGTGTAGTTCTAAGTTCTAGGAGACTAATGACCTCAGCAGTTGAGTCCCACAGTGCTCAGAGCCATTTGAACCATTTTTTTAGCAGGCGATGAAAATTATGAAAGATTAACGTCGTGATCAGTAGATCTCTCGCAACACATAGCATCTGCCAAATGGGAGTAACATTATATAGATGGCAGCGAAGGAGACAGTGACAGCAAGAGCTAATTCGTGTTGGGAATAGTCAGGCAGGTGACAGTGAAAGGCTAAACAGACACGACAAGACATATATAGGAAGAAACAGGAATGTGAAATGTCGAGAAAGACGTTGACAACAAGACAGTGATATTGATTCCCTGTTGGATAGGAAGAAATTACCGGCGTCTTGACAATGCGATAAGAAGTAACACCGGAGTAAAGAGGGAAATTTTCAATCTCCTGTTGAATGAATAGTGACCGCAGATCTTACGTAGGATACTGTGCAGTTACTTATTGAATTCTTTATGCCCAAGAGTGAGATTTCGTAGCTATATGTTTACCCTTCTAACCTAAAATGTCGAATGATTCATTATTTATTTCTTTATATTTCGATGTTCGGCGCACATTATGTATACCTAGCACTTATTACATAAGCTGTACATACACAGACACGAATCAAAATAATATTCTCTAAGATAGTTAAAGGAATTCAGGTGAAAAGTACTCAAGTACATAATTTTCTTCTAAACAGGAATTGCTACATAATATTCTGCTGATATACTTTATTTCGTGAAGTAAATATCAAGCAATACGTATCACTATCGCCTGTCACTTCACGGGGATGCTGCAAAACCTTTGCACAGACACTTTGCTTCATGCAGGCGACAAGCCGATGATGTTTTCGTAAGCAGTTTTATTCACTCATGCCAGGATATAGTGATACATGTTGGTAATTGGGGCCCGTTCACATACTCTTATGGGTAGCGATTGAGTTACTGTCCTTTCAAAAAGTAAAGCAGTTCTGCAGTGCTATTGTTGAACATTTACATTGCTTCTTCCGTTCTTTGTTTCTTTTGAGTTATGAAAACCAACTGGCATGTCGTCTAGATGACTTGCATATATTAATTTCGGGAACATATGAACGCCACGTAAAATGTTACACTGTAAAGTCCACATACGAAATCTTATAGGATTAACATAAAGAAACGTTAGCCTTCGATCTCTGCAGCTGCTGACGTCACTAACACCGACGACCTTAACGCTGGACTAGGTGGTCGTGCAGTCGGAGAACGACCGCAGTTCCTTGATCGGCGGCTGCAGCTTATTCGCGCGCAGTCGGGTGCCTCATCAAAGCAAACAAGCGACGCGTCCACAAACAAGCAGGTATTCGCTGGCGGCGGAAAATATACAGACTCTGCATGCGCGAGGGACGCTACAGACAAGGAACAGACGCCTGTGGCTGGTCTGGTTCAGTGGTCACTGGTCCCTCCCGAGTGTGAGCCGCGTCAAGCTGGAGAACCGTCCAGTGATCCACATTGTATAGCTACCACCTGGTGGTTCACACTGCAAAACATTTCCAAGGGCAGATGTGCGCTCTGACTCTAATGTGTTCGGAGGTTGAACTGCAGCTTCAAACTAAATAAATTTCTGGAAGTTAGGATATTATCGAGATGGGACCTGGATTAACTGAGGCACTAGAAGTTATTGAGAGTTGATAGAGATCTTTAGGCAATGACTGGCTCAAGTCGTGGAAAGGGATCCGACAATAGTGGAATAGTCTTGTGAGATAATACAGTGTTGAGAGCAGGGTATCTGTTGAGCAGAAATGCGGGGCGTAATTTGGAAGACACAAGAGATATTGAATTTAATTCATGAAACGAGAGAATATAGAAGAATAGTTAGTAAACAAGACAAAGGAAATACACCGTTTAATAAATAAGACTGACAGAGAGTGCAAAATGTCTCAGCAGACAAGATTACGGAACAAATGACAAGCTGTAGAATAATGAATTACTAGGGAAACATCGATGCCGCTTGTAACGAAATTATCGAGAACTTTGAAGAAAAAGCCTTTGCGTTATCTAGAGCTCATATAGCAAGCGAGTACTCAGCAAAGAAGGAAAAGGTGAGAGGCTGACTGAACATGCAGATAGGCTGTAAAATGGAAAAGAACTCGTTCACAGTATTTTAGCAATGGAACAGGGATAAGATGAATATGAGACTGGAGATAAGATCCTGCAAAAAGAATTTGAGAGAGCACTGAAAGACCTAAGTCGAAACAAGGCACGTGGTACAGACTACATTCCCTCAGAATTGTTGGAATGTTAGAGGCAGCCAGCCACGACGAAAATATTCCTCCTTGCACGCAAGATATATGAGACAGGCAACATGGCGTGCGACTGGAAGAAGAATTTAATAATTACAATCCCAAATAAGGCAGGTACTGACAGGTGTGAATATTACCGGCCTGTCAGTTCAGTAAATCTTGTTTGCAATACACGGACACGATATATTTTCGGAACAATGGAAAAACTGTATGAACCTGACCTCAGAGGTCATTTTGGATTTGCAAGAAATGTAAAACCGCGTGAAAATACTAATACTAGAACTATGAGATAGGTGGGAGAAACAAAAGCCTAGGTTTATTGCATTTGTACATGTAGAGAAAGCTTTTCACAATGATGACTGGAGTACACTCTTCGAAATTCTTGTTGTCTGACCTGATGTTATACACTGTACATTGAGCAAGAGCAAACCTGGAAATGAAATTGAACAAGAAACACCAAAAAAACAACAAACGACATCGTAATTACGTGAGACACGGCTATGGAATCGGATGAACAGTTCATTGGAAAGGATAGTTCCTTGAAAAGAGGTTATATGATGAACACCAATAAAATCGAAACAAGGGATTTGCAGGTAGCCAAGTTCTGAGGAAAATAGATTAGCAAATGACACACTAAAAGTAATAAATCAGTTTTGTTAACTGGGTAGCAAAATAACTGACAATGGCAAAATGCAAACTAGAAGTGGAAAAAAAAAGCATTGCAGCAAACAGATATAAAAATATAAATTTTTCAACACATAATATAAATTTAAGATTTAGGCAGTATTTTTCTGATTGTGTTTGTTTGGCTTGTAGCCTTGTATGGAGATGAAATGCAGACCATAAACTGTCCAACAATAATAAAACGTTTTGCAATGTGATACTACAGCCCAAGGTTGGAGATTAGATGGGCACATCGAATAATTAACAAGGGGTACTGAAACGAATTGGGAAAATAAGAAAGTTAAGCACAGCTTGCCTAGGAGAACGGAACAGTTGATACAACATTCCTAGAGGCATAACGATTTGTCAGTTTACTTATGTTGAGAAGTGTGAAGGATAAACGTTCTAGTGGAATACCAAGTCTTCAATACAATAAGCAGGTTCATATGGGTATAGGTTGCAGTAGTTATGCAAAGAAGAAGAGATAGACTAGTCTGGAGCTGGCCCGTACAGAACGAAAGCGTTACGTAGTTTTACTACAGCGCGAACTATGCTTCCAATAACAATACAAAAATAGTAATTCTTCTGCAGTTGCAATCGAAAAATTTCACTGTCATTGTCTTACTTACGTTTCGACTGTTCGTATGAAGCACCTTAGTGGGATTTATAATAAACAGACACAGAAATGAGTATTTTAATCATATACACCGCCGCGAAAGATGAAATAATGTTGTTATTGGACGTCAGTGACTATTTAATAATTGAAGGCCACCTTAACGTTACTTCTGTAGTTCAGTGATATATGTACTGTATTTAGAGACGATTTCTCTCCATTCCCGTATGTAATAATCACTGTAATATACAGAGGATAGGCAAAATAATGTGAACACCTATACTTGTATGTATGTAACTGGAAACCTAGAAAGACGGAGCGGCTTTGAACCCCCCGTTGCCCTCATTGGTACACAACCCCACATTAGGGTACAACAGTCCACTCACCCCATCCCTGCTCCACACCGAACCCGAGGTTACTGTGTGGTTCGGCCCCCAGTGGAGCCCCCCCCCCCCCCCCTCCCACCCGGGAACGTCTCATTCTGGACGTGTGTAACCCCAATGTTTGCGTGGCAGAGTAATTGTGGTGTACGCGTACGTGGAGACGATGTTAGCGCAGCAATCGCCGACATAGTGCAACTAAGGCTGAGTAAGGGAAACAAGTCCGTATTCGCGGAGGAAGATGGAAAACCGTCTTAAGAACCATCCACAGGCCGGCCGGGTGGATTCGTGCGGGATACCGGCACGCCTTCCCTCTGGGAAGCAGTGCGTTAGAGCCCAGGGCAACCGGGTGGGCACACCTATATTTACTTGGGAATGGACAACTAATTAGATGTTGGTCTCCCATTTGCCGGTAATAGAGCTGCGATTCTTCTTGGAATACTTTCATATAATGACTGCATAGTCTCCAGTGGAATATTATGCCACTCTTCGACCCGAACCTCTTGTAACTCCTGTAATGACGAGGGAGGCGATATCTACTTCGGAGTCTGCTCTCCAATACCGTCCACAAGGGTTCGATAACGTTCAACTCCGGGGACTGTGATCGCCAAGTAAGACGTTGCAGTTGCATGCTCCTCATGCCACGTCTGTACTGTCCCAGCTGCGTGAATTGGCGCATTATCGTCCTGAAATATGCATCATTGTTGGGGAGCAACATTTGAATCATGGAGCGCACGTGATCACCTAAAATGTTCACATCATCGTTGGCTGTAACATGGCGTTTGAGAGTAATGATGGAACCAGCAGAATATCTTGATATGGCTGCCCACACCATCACACTTCCACCTCCATGCTTAACATGGAATCAAGCAATCAGGACTGTAAGCTTCTATGAGGGTTCTCCAGAGGTAAGTCAGGCGTTGGAAATAACGAAAATGTTGACTCGTTGGACGATGCGACGTGTTTCCACTGATCAGCCGTCCAGGATTTATGCTCCTGACACCATGTTTTAGCAATTTTGATATAGCAGCCCTTTCATGAGTATTCGCTTTATGGAGTTCTCGGCGGACAGGTCGATGGAAACGTGGTCTCGAAGACTGAGCTCTGCAGTCACTTTAGCCGCCGTAGTTTTGTGTTGTTTTGACACAATTCGTGCCAGCGCACGACGATCTCTGTCATTTAGTTTTGATTTGCGCCCACTATTACGTATATACAATGATGTCTGTCCACGTTTTGTGTAGGCTGTCTTGATTTTTGAAACAGTTGCTCTTGAAACATTCTATAAGTTGGCTGTCTTGGTTCCTGATGCTCCATCTGATCGGACCCCCACAATCTGCCCTCTTTGGAACTCTGTTAGAATTTACATTGCACGTAGACCTCGGCCTCTGAATGCAAATACGAAGTGTGAACTACTCTAAACAACCTGCACTGATGTCTAGTCCGTACTGAACACGACTCTTGCCTTACCGGCGTTGTTTACCGTCAAACACAACCATCCTATTACTATCACTGTTCACGTTATTTTGCCTATGCCTTGTATTTATCTACCTGTTTTTGTGTCATTCAAAGTAACGATATAATCTTTCTGAAACCTGATAAGATTATCTGAGTGCGTAGAAGAAAAGTAAGTCGAGAAAAAATATGGAAAAGAAAACGGTAAAGAAACCAGAATCAATGATAAGGACCAATATTTCTAAATAAAACTGTAGCCTATCTTTCCTGACATCATAAGTCGTCGCATAAGAGATTTACGTCGGGGTCGCTTATGCTTTTCATTTATCTGACAACTTCAAAGTGTAGAAAAGTGCTAGAAGCCATCAAGAAATCATAAGTCTTTACACCTCCAGATACCATACAGCACATCACATATCTGACTTTATGTACAGATTCTATCGTGCGTTTTTCGCTCAGTACCTCCAATAGCATACCGCATTCTGTGGATAAAGAAAGGAACGAAAAATATGACCATCACGCATTCAAGGTGTTAACTGCGATTGCAGGAAACTGGTTTCCTCGAATATCAGCCAAATGTTTCCGACCACTTATGCGTCACACTAAACAAACTTGTGTGTAGATTTCCTTCCCTACATAAAAAAGGAAAGCTAGCCACACAAAGCGCCACGTGTGAGGCAAGATTGCGTCTTGGCTACTGTACAGAATCCTTCTTCTCGGTATAGACGCCTTCCGCGAAATGTCGTTACTTATACTGACGTTAGTAATACCTGTCCCCAGAGGTATTTCACAAGAGTCCTTGACTCACCCCCCCCCACCCCCCACCCCTCCCCCGCCGGCATTCTTGTCGATTCTGTCCGACTCCCCACCCACATAAAGAGAGAGAGAGAGAGAGAGAGAGAGAGAGAGAGAGAGAGGTAGAAAGGAACAGAGAATGAGGGGGAGGGGAGAGATCACTAGCATACCATCTGAGCTTTCAAATATGGATGTATACCAATCGAAACATCGAAAATTATTGATCTAGAACAATGCAATTTCGGAAATAAATTTGTCTAGGTAACATATTCATATGATTAACGTTTCAAAATCCCAGGTACATTTGTAACCAGTGTAACCGCCAGAATGTTGAATGCCAAAATCCAAACGTGCATGAATAGCGTCGTAGTGTCCCACAGGTGCTGGACGTCAGTTTGTGGCATAGAGTCCCATGGCTGTTGCATTTGATCGGTCAACACAAGGTCGTTTACTGGCGTTGTGAGTGACGCTGTTGTCCGATGAAGTCCCGTTCGTGATTGATTGGAGACAGATCCGGCGATCGAGTAGACCAAAGTAACATGTCAGCACTCCGTAGAGCATGTTGAGCTACAACAGCGGTACGTGGGCGAGTGTTGTCCTTTAGGAAAGCATCCCCTGGAATGCCGTTCATGTACGGAAACACAACAGGTCGAGTCAACAGGCCGATGTAGAAACTGACAGCCAGGGCGTGTGCGATAGCCGTGACAGCGCTTTGCTGCCATAAGGAATCCCGCGCCAGACCGTGACTTCAGTTGTATGTCATTTGCTGCTTCCGTTTCGATGGGGGCCGCCACGCAAACAAGCCAAGAGCACGCTAAATTCACATTACCTCACTGCCTGCGATACTGATTGGCCGGTGCGTCTTTTTGAACAGCCACACTCAGAGTATCTTCAGACCTGTATTAAACTTAGTACGGAAGACTGCAGTGGTAAATTACATCTGCGTAGCAAGACGCTACTAAGCATGACTACTAGTCAGAGACTATGGGATTGTATCAGTAGTCAAGACTATTTGTTCCTGTCAACAACATCACTCTTTTTGTATGTAACCCAGCGCCGCAGAAGAACACCCAACAATTCAAAGTTACGTATCTCAGTTATTGAGTGTATACAGGGTGTTCAAAAATTGAGTGCTCAAATAAACAGGGATGATACAGGATACGATAAGAAATATTTTTCGTAAAGCAATCTTGCGTCGAAAACCCATATTGCGTAAGCACTAAGCATGCGTAGATAATACGCGACTAGGGCAGATAAAAGTCGTTGTGTCTAAGGTTGTTACTCCAAATAATAGTTTGAGATACGTCGCATGTTGTGATGTAATGCTCTTCCACACTAACCCAGTAAACAGAGCGTAGTGTTAGTGACTGAACGACGGCTCAAGTGTCGACATGAAGCGCTGCGCATGGGGAGAACTGCGAGACATGCACCTTGTTTACGGTACGACTGAAGGAAATAGTCGGAGAGCCCAGCGAAAGTAGCGGGAAGGCTTCCCTGCACGCAGGTGCCCATATTATCGCACAGTTACTGCAAACTGAGTTCGACTGCGAAATACCAGGACACTTAAGGTAGTCAGGGCTAATGCGGACAGACCACGGACGGTGTGTACAATTAACGTTGAGGAAGAAATGCTTGTTACACTTTGAGTACAATTCAGAGACAAGTAAGCGAGCAGTTACTGCAGTGTTCCGTATTCACCACACTTTAGTATGGGATGTGTTACGGGAACTGCTGCTTCATCTGTATCGTCCTCTTAGAGTACAGGCCACGAGACCAGATGACTATCCACGTCGTCTTGAATATGTTGGCTGTTTCCTGCTAAAGGCTAATGAATACACTCGTTTCCCTGAAGTTGTTAGGCTTACAACGATGCTCAGTGTACTCGGGTAGTCATTTTCAATAGTCACAAATCGCGTGTATGGTCGGATGAAAACTCACGTATTACACAGTTGAGAGACGTTATCAGAAACGTTGGATTGGGTTGTTTTTGAGGAAGGAGATCAGACAGCGAGGTCATCGGTGTCATCGGATTACGGAAGGATGGGGAAGGAAGTCGGCTGCGCCCTTTCAAAGGAACCATCCCGGCATTTGCCTGGAGCGATTTTAGGGAAATCACGGAGAACCTAAATCAGGATGGCCAGACGCGGGATTGAACCGTCGTTCTCCCGAATGCCAAGTGGCCAATGTACAAAGTGTTCTTGGAAGTCCACCTCCCGACCCCGACGTTATTTGAGGAAGTTCAGCTACGTATCAGGTGGTGGATGTGGTCCAGCATGACGGTGCCTCAGCGCACATTGCAGAACCACTTCGAGCGGTAATAAGCAGTACTTTTGGCATTCGGTGCATCGGCCAGGAGGATCTGTACATTGGCCAGCAAGATCCTCGGCTCTACCCCATTAAATTTCTTTCTCTGGAAAGCCGACGTGTGGTCGACCCCTGTACACTCGGGAGCGGAATTGGTTGCAAGAATTCTTGTAGCACCCACACAAATACAGAATATTCCAAGCATTTTCCTGCGAACAAGGAACTCTGTGCTACGTAGACACCAGATCTGCGCTGAGGTTAATGGTGATTATTTTGAACATTTATTGTAATGCAGTAGTGATCAGAATAAAAAGATAATGCAAAACATTTATCACCGTTTTATTCTCAATCACACGGAGTAACTTCCTGCACAGTCAATAGGACAATAATATCAGTTTCAGACACATGGTTGCTTTACAACTATAATCGTTTTGTCTCCAACATCCATAATCGATTGGGCATAGAATGTTTGAACACACTGTGTATCGTAAATAAGCTTATTAATTTTTCCCTTTTTTGTATATGTCTGATGGTGCTTCCTGGCCACCTCACTTACCGACACATCGTTTTCATTGTTACTTCTCGTAGAAATGATTCCACAGGCTAAAAAACGTCCCTTGATTAAACCGCAGATCGCCAAACCACAGATTATGAAAACTGGGGTAAAGTAGCAGTCAGAGAAGAAAATTTCGGCTTTGACACGTATAAAACTAGAATACCATGAAAGAGAGATAATCAATTCGAGTACCGAATTTTGTGTTTCCTTGTTATCGCGTTGGTTTTCGTCCATCTGTAGCGGCTTTCTTTCAACTTACGTCTTTCAGAGTCCTGTAAATTTCTGTTCGGAGTATCATATCTCCCAACTCATCTTCATCTACTTTCTACCACGATTCACTCTGTAATGAGTCGGATGTCAAGCAGTCACCTTTAACCCGAGTAGTAAAAAATAAAATGTGAAAAAAATTATAACGTTGCATCCAAGTTCGTTTGCCTTCTATATTCAGTTTTCTCTACTTCGATTAGCAGTTGCATGCTGCCTGTGATCATGATATCTATAGATCTGCTTCTCTTTTCTGCAAAGAAATCTTTAATTTTCCCTATAGACCGCATCTAGCTTGTCTCTATTTATGCATGCTTCTATATCCTTGCAGTTCTCGTCGAACTATTCATGCTCAGTCATTTTACGCTTCCCGTCTGCGGCAGCATACATTTTGGAGCCCGTACGCGACATCATGTGTTTAACAAAGGTAGTACTATGGGTCTCTTCCAAACAGAAAGCGTCCTGCAACGGCAGTAAGACACTTTTCTTTGGATATATGCAGCTCGGTTCCATGTAGTGTAAGATAATGGCCAGTGTACTGGTCAGATGGACAATTACTTGCAACACTAAAACATCAGGCTTCTAGAATGGTCAGCTGGTCCCACCAGACTAGAAACGAACTGAACATGCAGGGGACACTCTTGACAGAAGGACAACGATCTTCATCGTATTGTCGAGGACCACTCGCACTGTACTTGCTGGCGTCGCATAGCGCCCCGTCAAGCCGTAGTGGAGGGCCCTCCTGAGTAATGGCAGTCATTGAACATACTGTATTGCTATGCAAGTGTATCAGACATCTTGTGCCACCGAAAGAGAGAACGGTCACACGATAATTGTCACTCACTACCCCTATAGACTTTCAGGTAAACCTCGTGTATGAAGCTCTCTGCAAAGTATCTTAAGCCCATGGATACCAATGCATTTTCCATAATGCACGTTTCCAAGTAAGGGCAGTAGAAGGGTGTACTTTGTGTCAACATGAAAGAAAGTAAAATAACGAAATTCATTAACCGTTATTGACTTACACTAATAACACACTTCTTACAGAGATATTCATGTGTAAGTAGGATCCAGAATCTGAAAATATCTTACAGCATGCTATTAGCAATAACAATGCACTTTCAATAACGTGTTCTACCTAGGGGTGAACACTTCATGACCACCACAAAACAATTAAAGAAGCAGATTTCGTTCGTTGTCTTATAAAGTGATCCTGATGTGTATGTAACGCTCTGAACCTGAGGATACTGCCTGTCACATTCAATGGGGAACATGAGATTTACTCCTGCCATTTACAGTTTTGTATTAAGTTTAACTGAAACATTTAAAACCTATGTGGAACACGGTAGAAGATTTCATTAAAAACAATAAATATTTTTCAGAATTTCAAATGCAAGGTAAATTACGAGATTACAATATTTTCGAATGGTATTGTGACGGTTAATGTTGCCAGGCAGGTTCCCTTTAGCAACCATTATAGAGCGGCGTCAAGAAAATCCTTAGATATCAAGGCGGATAACTCTGTATATTAGAAATATTTGGATGTAACTGATTCTACTGAGCGATCCGGTTGGTGATTTATGACCATACTGGACCTTCTCACTTATTTACGCACATTACATTACACTGTATCAATTCTCGTCATTGTGAGATATCTGACGTTGTGTGTCTTTTCTTTCTTTTTTGTTGTTATTTGACCGTCGTAATTTATCATATTGTGTTTTGATGTCCCGATGGAGCTTTTAGGTTTTCAACTCTTGCACATCTTCTGCAGTGCCAGAGTGGATACGTCCCGAATCTCGGTTGTACATTTGCATGTAATGAAGTCTTCTTTCACATTGCAGCCATACTATTGTATTTACCCTGTGGCCCGCGTGCTACCCAAAATCACTGTGCATTCAAGAAGCTATTATAGTTCCATGTGTTGCCATCAGTGTACCTTTCCTCTCGCATATCGCAGCTGTTTCCTTTTTCTTCGACAGGTAAATACTGTCTTTGTCACACTGTAAACTATCGATTCCTTTCCCATCCGTTTCCGTTTCTGTTTCGTTTCCATCTAATCTGTTAATGCTATCCCAATATCATTCGCTCTTCCTCTGACAAATCAGCTTATTCTCCACATTTATTCCTCCCAAACTGTTGTCATACGTTTCTGTTAGATCCCATTACTCACACTGGACAAGAACGTAGCGAGAAAATTGTTTAATACAATTTTAATAAGATTTAAATTTCATGAACTGCATATTATACATTTTTTCGTTATTATTATTATTATTATTATTATTATTATTAGAACACTATTGGATTTCGTATTTTCTAGTCGGACACTTCTCAAGCGTCCAGGACTGTCATATATCAGTGAACAATTCCTGCAGAGCCCAGTAAAGCATCTTCTTATAGTTGGCTGATGGACATTCGATCAATGTCAATGGTTTTCTGGCACTACTAGTGGGACGACATTCACTGGTTTTCCATCTACATCTACACCTACATACATATTCCGCAACCCACCGTAAGGAGCGTGGCGGAGGTACTCTGTGTCACTAGTAGTAATTTTCTTTCCGGTTCCACTTGCAAATAGAGTGAGGGAAAAACGACTCTCTGTATGCCTCGGTATGAACCTGATTTCTCATGTCTTATCTACGTGGTCCTTGCGTGAAACGAACGAAAGTTGGCGGCAGTAGGAACATTCTGCAGTCATCCTCAAATCCCTGTTCTCTAAATTTAGTCAGTAGTGTTCCCTGGAAAGATTCCTATTTCTGTTCCTGAAGGGTCCCCGTAATACCTGCATGTTGTTCGAACCTACAGGTAACAAGTATGGCAGCCCACCTCTGAATTGCTTCGCTGTCTTCACTTAATCCGTCGTGGTGTCGATCCTAAACACTCGAGCAGTGCTCAGGAACTGGTCGTACCAGCGTCCTCTATGGGATCTCCTTTACAGCTGGACCGCGCTTTCGAAAATTCTCCAAATAAACCAAAGTCGACTATTCCGCTCCCCTACCACACCCCTTACACGCTCGTTCCATTTCATATCGCTTTCCAACGTTACATCCAGTTATTTAAACGACACTACTAATGCTGTACTCGAACGCTATGGGTTTTCTTCCTACTTACCTGCATTAGCTTACATTTTATATTTAGAGCTAGCTGGCATTCATATACCAACTAGAAATTTTGCCTAAGTCATCTTGCATTCTACTACAGTCACTCAACAGCGACACCTTCCCGTACACCACAATATCTTCAGCAAACAACAACAGATTTTTGCTCACCCTGTCCGCCAGATCATTTTGCAATATAGAAAATAATAGTAGTCGTGCCCCGCTTTTGTGGAGCAGTCTTCACGATACCCTTGTTTGATAAACACCCACCTGGTTTACAGAAGAGTCGCTGCAGTTCGATTTTGAAGGCCTCTTATCGTAAAAGTTTTTGGATCCATTTCTCGTTGAACTTCTGTCATCTGGGACAGCAATGTCAGTTATGCAAACGTTTCTTTTTTCTAAAATTGCGATGACTGGTGTATTGTGTTCCAGCACTCCATCGGCTTGAAGCTGGAGGTCCAACAGTAAACGGTATTTTCGTTTATGTCCGCTTATCCTGTCTTGTCGTTTCGCCTGGCGTAAATCCAGTAGAGTATTCGTCCTACAGCGTTCTGCCTCTGATTATAATGTCTGAGCGATCTTTTTGCAACAGCTCATAATATAGTCAACTGTTTCGTCAGCTTCCACCCGCTCTATACAAGTTGTAATGTTTTATTTAGTTGTGTCAAAGCATATTGAAAAGCATCGACGGTATTTAGTCAGAAAGTATGCCGGAGTGGAAGTTAGTTGCAGCACAGGCAGCCGCAGGCAGCGAAGAGTGGTACGCTTTGCGGAGCAGAACACGGGCAACACGCATCGGGCGCAGCACAGCAACAGCCGACACTGCAGTGTGCTAGTAGAAGGACGGAAGTCTTTCCTCACGTGCGGCCATGGAGTGTTTAGGATACAGGCCGTAAGTCCTAAGCGAACATAGTCCACAGTGTATAAGTATTTAGCCATTCGTGTACTATAATATTCTCGTCCCAGAACTGGAGCCTACACCTCGAGTCTGTATCGCCTGGTGTGACACCCTGGAATGAAGTACGGGGTTCACTATTCGACCACGGGACAGGGCAACCTGCCCTGAGTCACGAAAACGGCTGCTGCCGGAGCAGAGAGCATCTGCCCTAGCGTATTTGTCAGCTGTGCTGCTACGCTGTCACCACAGTCGGAGCTGGAGATGTCGCTGACAGTGTGACGGCGACGTTCGAGTGACGCCACGTCCAGTCCCACTCTTCGAGCTGCCAGCAATGTTGGACATCTATTGTTTCGTATATGAAGCATCTGGATACCTCCACCAAACTGTTCCTGATGTACTATGGTCATGAGCTGGAACGAAGAAGTTAAATAAAAAAATCTACTATCGATTTGACATCTCATTTCACTCTTCACGGGTGACAATTCATGGGTCATCTAACACCGGCGTCAGGTCATTGACGTCGTCTTCTTAGAACACCATCTGAACCCACAGCCTATAGCATGGTAAGTCCAAAAGTTTTGATTGTATTTTTGCCATGGAGAAAAGGTTTGATGGTCGTGCGTTTTCTGAAGTAGATTTTATTCTGAGAAGAGAACCAGTAGATATCTCTAGTTTTAGAGGTAGTGGAAGTCATGATTGGTTAGTGCTGTTACATGTGAAAAGTGCAGCCTTCAGGACCACTCAGCGGCAGTTCCAGTAAAAGTTTACACACGAAATCGTTGGAGGCATATGGCTAGACAACGCTGGGAGTGGAAATAGCTCATGATTAGTCATAGGAATTATGTTTAAGAACTCATATTTTGTTTCCTTCTCTTGTGAGTATTAGTTCTCAAAATGAGTGCTGTCATTGACAAGATGTGTCACAGCTGGAAACAGTATGCAAATCGTTAGCAAATGTAGCACAGTCAACAGCAGATAACAAAGAACTGTGTGGGTTGGTAGAATCATGATTTTCGCAATGGCGTGTAGATTTGCCACACACAGTTTCATTGCTTCTTCATCTGGTAAGGTGACCAAGGATGTGCTACCCTTTGTGGGACACCTTGGAAACCTGGCTGAATTGGAAGGTTGGTCTGATAAGGAATTACTGAGTGTTGCAAAACTGAGACTAACTGGGGAAGCTATGTAGGGTATACAAAAACTCTTAAGGGAACCCCAATATTCCAAGAATTTAAAGAAGGGTTAATACACAGATATATGAAACAAAATAGTGCCAGACATAATAACTAAGATAAATACGGAAACTGTGGTACAATATGCACATGGAATAAGGAAAGTTAATAAGTGTGCGTATGAATTTCGACAGGATGCTGCAGGTAATGAAATTATTTTATAAAAAGCTGAGCAGAGGGCGTTCGACATTTTTTTAAGAAGGTTGTCAAGATGTGTACGGATAGGGGGTCGAACACGTGTGCGCACAGCAGTGAGCTGAGCTATACAGGGTGTTACAAAAAGGTACGGCCAAACTTTCAGGAAATATTCCTCACACACAAAGAAAGAAAATATGTTGTGTGGACATCTGTCCGAAAATGCTTACTTTCCATGTTGAAGCTCATTTTATTACTTCTCTTCAAATCACATTAATCATGGAATGGAAACACACAGCAACAGAACGTACCAGCGTGACTTCAAACACTTTGTTACAAGAAATGTTCAAAATGTCCTCCGTCGCATGGAATCCCTGATGCGCTGATACAGCCCTGGAGAATGGCGTATTGTATCACAGCCGTCCACAATACGAGCACGAAGAGTCTCTACATTTGGTACCGGGGCTGCGCAGACAAGAGCTTTCAAATGCCCCCATAAATGAAAGTCAAGAGGGTTGAGGTCAGGAGAGCGTGGAGGCCATGGAATTGGTCCGCCTCTACCAATCCATCGGTCACCGAATCTGTTGTTGAGAAGCGTACGAACACTTCGACTGAAATGTGCAGGGGCTCCATCGTGCATGAACCATATGTTGTGTCGTACTTGTAAAGGCACATGTTCTAGCAGCACAGGTAGAGTATCCCGTATGAAATCATGATAACGTGCTCCATTGAGCGTAGGTGGAAGAACATACTGACGAAACGAAAATGAGCTCTAACATGGAAATTAAGCGTTTCCGGACACATGTCCACATAACATCTTTTCTTTATTTGTGTGTGAGGAATGTTGAAAGTTTGGCCGTACCTTTTTGTAAGACCCTGTAGAGTGTGAGGACATCAATTTGTCGACAGGAACGCAAGTAAATTGACAGTGTTTGCACCAAGTACTAAGTGTTTCAGGTGCACAAGAAAGGGGCACTTAAGTAGGCAGTGTCACCAGCCTCTAGGTGGTGTGGATAAAGTAAGAGGAGTTAACAGTTTTAGAAGAGAGAACTGAGGAAGAATAAGGTGTTAAACGCCAATGATAATCCTAGGCCCTCCTACGGTCATTGCCAGTGAGAAAGGGTACCATAAAGTCGCATGCAGAGGTTGATTGTGGGTTGAGTGGAATAGTAGGAAAAAATGGTTACACACTATTTTGGACGCATGTGTCGGTCACTAGTAGTGATTCGACGAAACATAAAAAATGGAAATCCACCATCGAACAGACTGAGTGGGATGGGATATTATGACATAACACCGTTAGGGTTGGTGGACATCAACTTCTGCCTGGATACAATTAAATTTGAAAAATGTGTAGAGATTTTGTCACACGTGAGCGAGGGCTACGACATGATTCTGTGATTAAATTTCTTATATTACCATTGTGCTATAATCGATCTTTGGCAAGAAAAGGTGGATAAATGTGTTAGATGAAGCCGTTGCCAGTATAACGATGTCACGGACAGGGGGTCCAACAGATTTACACTCAGCAGTGCGGTTAGCTATAGAGTGTGAGAGAAGATGAACCTATTAAACCGCGAACCATCACACTAAGACTTGATACGCACAATTGGAAATTTACACTCACAGAAGAGCAATCACGAGCAGACGTGCAGCTTAGATAATATACAGTCCTGTGGGTCACCATCATATGCCCTTGGTGGGCATTCCTGCACGATGTGTTTGACCGTCTGTCTCTCAGCGCCACAGTCGCATGCGGCAGAAGGAAGTTACCCCATCTGTGCAAGGAGTCGGCGCATCTCCCACAGTTGGTTCTGATGCGATTAAGAGTTGACTAAACTTTGCGAGGGCAATCAAATCCTTTTGGTTTACTAAAGATGCATGGCATACTGTGGCAGTTTACTGCTGTTCTGCTCTCCCATTCCTCTTTCCATCGGTCACTTATTTTAAAGTTGGTTTGGTGCAGAGCCTGTGCGGTCTTTAGTGGAGGATACCTAAGCCGGAGTCGGTTTCCTTGGATGTCGTGAGTATCTTCATGGATTTGTAATTGAGGGTTGGTCATGATTTTTTGAAATTCTCTAACCAGAGCGTGTTCTCGGCGCAGGTTAGGAGGGGCTGTCTTACTGAGAACGGGCAGCCACACTGTAGGAGTTGGCCTGATTGTGCCTGATGTAATACGCATTGTTGCATTAAGTTGGCTATCTACCATGTGTGTGTGTTTGCTGTTGAGCCACACTGGGGCACAGTATTCTGCCACTGGACACACCAAGCCAAGTGCGGATGTTCTTAAGGTACATGTTGTGGAGCCCCAAGTGGTGCCACAGAGCTTCTGCAATATGTTGTTGCGTGTTTTAAGTTTCGCTGCAGTTTTTGTTAGGTGTTCTTTGAATGCTAGTGTCCTATCTAGGGTAAGCCCAAGGTACTTTGGGTGTTTGTTGTGATTTAGTAATTTCCCGTCTAGATATACATGTAGTTCTCTGTTGGCCAATTTGTTGTTCAAATGGAAGGCAGATACTTCCGTCTTTGTAGCACTAGGTTGTAGCCTCCATTTTCTAAAGTAGTCGCTGAGAATCCCTAGGTCACTCGTAAGGATATATTCGGCAGTTTCTATATTTCTGTGGGTTGTTGCTAGAGCCCAGTCGTCAGCATAACCAAATTGTGCACCTAAGGGTACTAGGAAATCTCTTTGGGTCAGTGTTGAGTCTAGCTTGCCGGTAGGAATTTTGTGTGTGGTGGAATTGTAAGAACAGAATGAAGTATTAGATAAGATGGGTTTCTACAGATAATTTTAGCGCAAAGGACACAGTTTTAACAAAGGGGTTTGTTATCACTAATATGGATAGCGCAGAGGAAGAAGAATAGGGCATGAGGTGTGGCAGCCACGGACAGTCGCAGGACACTACTGAAATTGCATTACGAGGAACAGTGAAGAACTTAGAGACAAGCAATACAAAACAGATGGAAAAATTACTTTAGCAATTTAAGGATTTATTTTTTCCAAAACGGCCATCTAAATTTAGTGTGTCTTGGAGCAGAGAGCTTCCGTCTAGAAGCAGGGAGAAGCTCTTGCGATAAGCCTGCTACAGAGTTCCTTTTAGCGGCTTCTCGAGTTGGATATTCGCAAGGCGGCGGCAGACGGCCTGGCCGCCTGCAGACAGCTGCCACGGACAGGCACCTCTCCACCTGTCCCGGCGGCCAACGCGCTAATTGCCTGAGCGAGCGCCTCTCCCCGAGGGCGCAAACATCCGCGCTTTATGGCGCTGTTTATTTCCCTTTTGTCTGCCTTCCAGACAGCTACGTCATCATAAGCCGCGTAGATGTATAAATCTGTTTTTACAGCCGGCGCGCGTGGGCGCACGCCGCTTTTAGAGGCTTCATATTCATCCGACACCGACGCCGGCGGTCCAACAGGCAACTGCGGCCCTGCGAAAGCTTTATGCCTTCATTTCCGACAGTCTACATGCGTTACGCCCTTCTCTGGATGCCGCCGTCATCAGGACAGTAACCGGGATTAAATCTTCGGCTCTACATCCGGCGGTGTTCTTCAAATGTACTGTTGTAGCGGAAAGAGTTTCTTAACCACTTACCAATCACTTTTTTGCGAATTTATTACACGGACAACATTCAGCCTCGCGAATCAAGAGCAACGGCTTGTTGAGTATCAAAGCAGAACGTAAATAACAAAGACGTATTTTCACTGAAGAGCAAAAGAAACTGATACACCTGCCTAATAAAATGTAGGGCCCCTGCAGGTGCGCATAAGTGTCGCAACACGACATGGCATAGACTCGACTAATGTCAGAAGTGGAGATGGACGGAACTGACACCATAAATGCCACAGGGCTGTCTATAAATCCATAACAATACGAGGGTATGGAGATATAGTTACAAGGCATACCAGATATGCTCAATAATGTGCATGTCTGTGACGTTTGGTGTCCAGGCAAAGTTTTTAAACACAGGAGTGTGTTACCACTCTGTGCAATTCTGGACGTGTGGGGTGTCGTATTGTCCTGCTGAAATTGCCCAAGTACGTTGGAATTCACAATGGACGTGAATCAATGCAGGGGATAAAACGGGATGCTTACGTATGTGCCACCTGTCAGAGTCGTATCTAGACGTGTCAGGGATCCCACATCACTCCAACTGCACGCGCTCAACACCATTCAAAAATTGGTTCAAATGGATCTGAGCACTATGGGACTTAACATCTGAGTTCATCAGTCCCCTAGAACTGAGAACTACTTAAACCTAACTAACCTAAGGACATCACACACATCCCGAGGCAGGATTCGAACCTGCGACTGTAGCGGTCGCGCGGTTCCAGACTGAAGCGCCATAGCCGCTCGGCCACACCGGCCGGCCCCCACATCATTATAGAGCCTCCACAAGTCTGAACAGCCCCATTCTGAAATGTAAGGTCCATGGATTCATGAAGCTATCTCCCACCCGTACCCGTCCAACCGCACGATACAATCTGAAACGCTACTTGTCCGACCGGGCAAGATGTTTCCAGTCATCAACAGTCCAATGTCGGCGTTGACAGACCCAGGTGAAGCCTAAAGCTTTGTGTAGTGCAATCAAGGGTACACGAGTGGGCCTTCTCCTCCGAAAGTCCATATCGATGATTTTTCGTTGAATGGTTCGCAGGCTGACACTTGCTGCTGGTTCATGATTTAAATCATCGGCAATTTGCGGAATTGGTTGCACTTCTGTCACGTTGAACGATTCTCTTCAGTCGTCGTTGGTCCCATTCTTGCAGAATCTCTTTCTGGCTGCAGTGCTGTCTGAGATTTGGTGTTTTTCCGGATTCCTGAAATTCACGGTACACTCGTGAAATGGTCATACGGGGAAATACCCACTTAATCGCTACCTTGGGGTATTACGTGTCCCATAGCTTGTGCGCCAACTGTAACACCACGCTCAAACTCACATAAATCTGCCATTGCAGCAGCAGTAACCGATAGCCGATTTAATAATTGCACCAGACACTTGTCTTATATAGGCGTTGCAGACCGCACTATCATATTGTACCTCTTTACGTATCTCTGTATTTGAATACGCATGCCTATACCAGTGTATAATACACTCTTTCAGGGCCCGTATTAGCGTCCTTGGAGATTTTTGTTGAATGGGCACTAGACCACAGCGTAGATAACGTATTGTTACTGTACATAAGTGTTCAAAACTTCTCTAAAAATAATCATAAGAATCCTTTAAAGTTTTACTGAAAATGAACGTAAATTCTTTAAGCCTTCATCAACAGTATACATGCCTTAAGGCTTTATTAGGCAACAAAGTCAGTTCCACACCATTATAGGTGCTTCTCAGATGATAATAGCTGTCCACTTTACAAGTCTAGAGAGAATGTATGATGTCCCAATGTTCAAGTGGTAAACCTATTAAACGAGTAAGCTCCTGAAAGACTTATCATCGAATAGCTGAACTTGGAATTTATACACCGTAAGTTGAACGTCGAAAGCATCAAAACTCAAGCTCCAATAAAATAGCTAAGTTGTGCTCTGATAGACGCAAGGCTTAAATATTTCACTTTTTATTTTAAAAAAAAGTGCTAAAACACAGTGCGTATTATAAGAGGATTACAGTTAACACATAATAATCTCTGCCGGGTGGATAAAACCATAGTTCATGTTGATCAAGAAAAAATACTGTGCTAAGACAGTGGTGAAGGATCTATGAAAGTTTAAATTGCTCATCCACTGATAGCTTCTTGCATCAGGCTACTGAGAGTCCATCTTGTGTGGCATCCATTACACTGAGATGTTGTGCAGTCGCATGGCATAAGAGGCGAGTGAACGGTAGTTAGTATTTGTATCCATACAGCAGTTTCAGACCCTAAATAAGGTCAGCAAGCCTAAGTGTTGGTATGGATCCACACAACAGATTGCTGCTTACGATAGCTTACTGAGCTTAATTGAGCTTGAAACTGCTACCTGAATCTCTGTAGGCACTGGTGTTGTCACCAGCATCAGGAGACGGAACGCCAGGCAGAGATACATGCATGAATCATGGCCACTAGTTGCGAACTGGTGCTCTACACTGTTTATGTGTGGGTCTGACGTCAACGTTGACACCTGACATGCAATAACGAGAGTGGACAGTGTGCCCATCGAGAAGAGAGACCGTGCGCTGTTAGTGAAACTGTATATATGAACGGCAGCAAATACAGGGCTGAACTGAGAGAGTGTCGCCGATTAAAAGGTCTTAGGACAGCCGCGGTTTCATTTAATTGTTTAAAGAAGATGATAATGAGATCCGAAGACACGGGCAAGCTTGGTGTGGCACCAGGAGGAGGAAGCCGTCCTGCCGCGGTGGAAGTTATCGACGAGGTCGCTGTTGCTGTCACTGACCATACAGCACGTGCCACGGGTAGTGTTAGCGCTCGTGCACTGTCACAAGAATTGTCCATCCCACTGCCAACAGTACAGAAAGTTTTGCTGTATACTTTAAACTGGTGCCCGTGCAAGACAAAGACGGTGCAGCAACTGATACCTCATGATCCACACCAGTGTTCTGAAGTTGCTCTTCGGCTTCTGGCAGGAATCGAAGTTGACATGTGGCCGAGCAGTGGGCAATGATCGATGGAGGAACGATACACATTTTACATTAGAAGATGCGGTGAATACACAGAACTGCCGAATTTGGGGTACTGTTAAAGAGCGTGTTGTGCACGAAGAGCCGTTGCAAGAGTCTTAGCTGAATGCTTGGGGTGACTTCACAAGCACCTATATTCTCGGTCCGTTCTTCTTAGAGGAGAATACACCCACAGGGTCTTTCGGGTGTACCGTGACATCTGTACGAAACCACTGTTTTCGTGCAAGATGGGCAACGTCTCATGTCACTCGTATAGTGAGATACACTATACGATCAAAAGTGTCCGGACACCTCCAGAAACATACGTTTTTCACATTAGGTCCATTGTGCTGCCACCTACTGCCAGGTACTCCGTATCAGCGTCCTCAGTAGTCATTAGACATCATGAGAAGCAGAATGGCGCGCTTCGCGGAACTCACGGACTTCTAACGTTGTCAGGTCATTGGGTGTCACTTGTCTCATACATCAGTAAGCGAATTTCCACACTCCTAAACAATGGTCTATTGAACAGTGGAAAAACGTTGTGTAGAGTAACTAATAACAGTACACAATGTGGCGATCCGATGGCACGATGTGGGTATAGCGCATGCCCAGCGAACGTCATCTGACAGCGCGTGTCATGCCAACATTAAAATTAGGAGGCGGTGGTGTTATGGGGTGGTCGTGTTTTTCATGGAGGGGCCTTGCACCCCTCGTCGTTTTTCCTGACACTATCACAGCACAGGCCTACAATGATGTTTTAAGCATCTTCTTGCTTCCCACCGTTGAAGAGCAATTAAGAGATGGCGACTGCATCTTTCAACACGATCGAGCACCTGTTAAAAATGCATGGCCCGTGGCGGACTGGTTACACGACAATAGCATCCCTGTAATGGACTGTCCTGAACAGAGTCCTGACCTGAATCCTATAGAACACTTCTGGAATTTTTTGGAACGCCGACTTCGTGCCAGGCCTCACCGACCGACATCGATACCTCTTCTCAGTACAGCACTCCGTGAAGAATGGGCTGCCATTCCCAAAGAAACCTTACAGCGCCTCATTGAAAGTATTGCTGCGAGAGTGGAAAGTGTCATCTAGGCTAACGGTGGGCCAACGCAATACTGAATTCCGGCATTACCGACAGAGGGCGCTACGAACTTGTAAGTAATTTTAAGCCAGGTGTCCGGATACATTTGATCACGTAGTGTATCTGCTTAATGCAAACTTCCATGAAAGTGTTTTATAGAGAGGTTTTACAGATGCATGGCCTGCAAGTTCACGTGATCTGAGTGCATGTGGGTTTAGGCTCTACGGGTATCTAAAAAAGACGTTTACAGGGACGCGTTAAGTCTCTACCTGATCTGAAGGCCAGTGCATTGGAACTCATAGCTCAGATTGCACTGGAACTGCTGCGAGCACCTGCTGATCACGTCGTTCTACGGTTACAACTTCTCGTCGACGTCTCCGGTGTTCCTATTGAGTAAACTGATTAAGCGACGGTTAACAATTAAATTAACGTTATTATGCCTTTCGCACTTGTTTTACCTTCTCTGCCCACTTGCCGTTCCGAAACTTTTACTTATGGAAAAATTTGTATACATCATTCTTGCATCCGCAATGAATGATTTCCACATAGTGACCTAATTTTTAGGGTAAATCTCTTAACATATTGGAATATCTGCCAAGTTCTGCACCCAAACGATAATTACAGCACACTCTGTAGCTCTGTGTGTAGCTGCGCTAAAAATATATCCACCCGGTACTTCTAGTATCACCCATACTATAAATTTACCCCGTTTCCTTGTCCATTCAAAACAACGCATAGGTAGAAAGCCTCTATAAGATCTGAAGTGCCTTACATTTTCCCCTAGCTATCATTTCACGAGACTTTTGTCATAACGGAGTTAACTGAATTTGGCGCAATACCTTAAACTGCGAATTCTAATAAGGTAATCAACCTCCCTCTACTGGTGATTACCGAACTCTCACGGGATAGCTATACCAGGTTGTACTCCATAATTATACACGATTACATAAGAGAAGCACTGAGGCTAAAAATTAATTGAAAATCAATATTAATTAATGAGTGCAAAATTCTGAATATTAATTTTGTGAGCCGCGCGGGATTAGCCGCGCGGTCTGAGGAGCTGCAGTAATGGACTGTGAGGCTGGTCCCGGCAGAGGTTCGAGAGGTCCCTCGGGCATGGGTGTGTGTGTTTGTCCTAAGATAATTTATGTTAAAGTAGTGTGTATGCTTAGGGACTGATGAACTGATCAGTTAAGTCCCATAAGATTTCATACACATCTGAACATTAATTTTGTATGAGTTCCGAGGGCCGAAGGCAGATACTATGAAAATCTCACTTCCCACAATTACACACAGTTTTCCCTTAATTATTGAAAGTCTTTACATAGTACATTACTTACTTATAAATTGTCGGCAAAATGACGATTTCTGCAAAACCGAATTGCCTGTGTGATAAAAGCCAGCCATCGCTCAACGGGTACAGCTGAAAATTGAAGTTGACGATAATAGTCGCTAGTCGAGAAATCTAACTTCTAGGAGTGTCCCTCACAGAACTTGCTACGGAGACCTACATATATCAGGAAAAGGTTTTGCATCACCTCGGTTCTGAGAGTTCCGGAATCTGTAAAGAAAATTGGTACAGAGATCCACATAAACAACATTTCCCCCCTTTTTATTTCTCATGAAAACCACACATTGCAATTTGCATCACAATATAGCGAGACCTTCATAAGTGGTGGCTCAGATTTCTGTACACACAAGTACCTCCAATACCAGTAGCACATCCGCTTGCATTTATGTATGCCTTTATTCGTCGTGGCATACTATCCACAAGTTCATCAAGGCATTGTTGGTCCAGATTGTCCAACTCCTCAACGGCGATTCGGCGTAGATCCCTCGGAGTGGCTGGTGGGTCACATCGTCCATAAACAGCCCTTTTCAATCTATCCCAGGCTTGTTCGATATGGTTCGTGTTTGGAGAACATGGTGGTCACTCTAGTTGAGCGATGAAGTTATCCTGAAGGAAGTCAGTCATTCACTAGGTGTGCACGATGGGGGCGCAAATTGTCGGCCATGAAGACGAATGGCTCGCTAATATGCTGCCGACATGGTTGCAGTATCGTTCGGTGGATGTCATTCACGTATCGTACAGCCGTTACGGCGCCTTCCATGAACACCAGCGACGTACGTCGGCCCCACATAATGCCACACCAAAACCGCTGGGAACCTACACGTTGCTGCACTCGCAGGACAGTGTGTCTAAGGCGTTCAGCCTGACCGTGTTCAAAACACGTCTCAGACGATTGTCTGGTTGAAGGCATATGCGATACTCATCGGTGAAGACAACGTGATGCCAATCCTGTGCGTTCCATTCGGCATGTTGTTGGACCCATCTGTACCGCACTGCATGGTGTCATGGTTCCAAAGATGAACCTCGCCACGGACGTGCCTACTGTGCACAGTTTGAGTTGTAACACGACGGCCAGTGGCTGTACTAAAAGCATTATTCAACATGGTGGCGAGGCTGTCAGGGTTCCTGCGAGCCATAATCCATGGGTAGCGGTCATCAACTGCAGCAGTAGCCCTTGGGTGGCCTGATCGAGGAATGTCATCGACAGTTCCTGTCTCTCTGTATCTCCTCCATGTCCGAACAACATCGCTTTGGTTCACTCCGAGACGCTTCGACACTTTCCTTGCTGAGAGCCCTTGACACAGCGTAACAATCGAACCACGGTATCGACAGTATAGGCATGGGTGAACTACAGACAACACAAGACGCGTACTCCCATCCTGGTGGAATGAATGTAACTGATCGGCTGTAGGACCCCCTCCGTCTAATAGGCGCTGCTAATGCATGATTGTTTACATTTTGGGGCGGGTTTAGTGACATCTCTGAGCAGAAAGAGGGACATTGTCTGTGATATCATATCCATAGTCAACGTATATCTTCAGGAGTTCTGAGAATCGGGGTGATGGAAAACTTTTTTTGATGTGTGTTCTTAGATTGGTCATAAAAGGTATGTCACTCTGGTTATTCGACTGTTTTCCTAAGAGTCAGTCTTTAGCATGGCCCGAGTAGAGCAGTCACCCTGACTTTTTACCTGGTTTCTGGATGAAGGACTGGTGCTTCCGTTGTCGGCATCGTAAGCGTCTAAATCAAATGGGCCTGAATTTAGACGTCATGTCTGTAGAATTTACCAAAGAGATGAGTACTGCTTTTCGTGAGATGTTATGAATCGGTACATAATAGCGACAATAGCTTACAGATCGATGGCGAAATGACGATTTCAGCGAAAACAAGTCCTTGTGTGATAAAAGCCTGCCTCCACGAGCAGGAAAACAGTTGAAAGCTGAAGATGCAGGTAAATTGGAAATGCCGTGTGGCTAGGCTCTGAGCACTATGGGACTTAACTTCTGAGGTCATCAATCCCCTAGAACTTAGAACTACTTAAACCTAACTAACCTAAGAACTTCACACACATCCATGCCTGAGGCAGGATTCGAGCCTGCGACCGTAGCGGTTGCGCAGTTCCAGACTGTAGCGCCTAGAAGCGCTCGGCCATCTCGATCGGCATGGCTAGAGCCTCCCGTCGGATAGACCTTTCGCCTGGTGGAAGTCTTTCGAGTTGACGCTACTTCAGCGGCTTGTGTGTCGATAGGGATGAAATGATGATGATAAGGATAACTCAACACCTAGTCCCGGAGCGGAGAAAAAAATCTTCGACCGAGCCGGGAATGGAACCCGGGCCGTTGGGCATGACATTCCGTCGCACTGACCACTCAGCTACCAGGGACGGACAAGATGCCGGTGAAACATCGCCACGGTCTGGCAACATAACATCCAAGCGTGGTGGTTTCAAAATTTGTTACTAACTGTAAGAAATCTTACCTGTTTCTAGTTTGGTGTTTTGCCAGTTTTCTCCTGCATCAGACGCCACCCTGGTGGTAGGAGGAAGGATAGACATACCTTAAAGATACAGGTGGTACCGAAGAAATGATTTACTAGGCGGCAAACACGAAATGATGTAACCTACAGGTGGGCAGCAGCACTCTTAGCGTTGATTATACGTGTAGATAAAGTCGGTACAACTGTAGAGCAAAAACAGACACGTGAAGATGACAACCATCGACCTGGTTGTGAAGTGGAAGCAAAAAGAACCTCCGATATATCTCACTTCAGTAAACCACCTGTACCTATGATATATCATACTGGTATTAAATTTTCTGGAAATAGAACAGTCCCCTTTTCAAATCTCTTGGGATGGGGCGGGCGATTGTTTGGGGTGGGGGCGGGGGGTTGTTAGGGGCTCGGAGAATTGTCATAATAATATCCAAGAAAGAATAATACTGAAGCAAAGAAACTACATAAAAAGGAAGACATTGGACTGTGAGATCATCGGGTGTTTACGTTAAACTGGAGATCATAAACTGGCAGATGACAAGGCTATATGAGTTAGGAGTCGTCGAAATTAAATGGGAAAATAAAAGAGGTTTCTGGAGTTACAAATTCCGTACAAAATACGTAGGCGATGAAAACAAAGTAACTGGAAATTGTGTACTATTATCCAAGAAACGGGGAAAATAGTCAAAAGCTGTTTGCTGTATAGTGACAGGATCGTTCTAATTAAAATGAAAAGAAAATCAGTAGATTCAGCAGCCAACCAAGGACATATGTTAACATATGGGCATAACGATGATTAAATACGAGAAGTGTACGATCAGCTTAAGGAAGTTCTGCAACATGTGACAAACAGACTCTTTTTTAAAATGCGTGACTGTAATGATGTGGTAGGAGACATACAAGAAGCTCAAAGTAGCAGGCTAGAAGCGAAAGAGGACGAGACTTCATGACTTGTTCACAGGAAAAGAGCTGGTGATCACAAACACATTTTTAAGAGCCAGAAGACGTTATAAACGGATAAAATCCGAGGTCTATCAGATTTATTGCATTGTTTTCAGAAAGAAACAAAGAAATCAAAGTACTGATATATGCTGCGGCCGTACCTTAGATGTAATACAGTGCTAACAACTACCGAAAATAAATTACAAATTAAAAGTAAAATATGAGGGGCAGGCAACAAATAAATTAAAAATACTGAAGTTAAGAGAGAAATATAAAAGTAAGGCGAACCTACAACTGAAAGACATTGTTGGCCAAAAGACAAGTCTTGGCATAATGTAAAATAGGCAGTCAAAGGGGTAGAAAAGGGCACCGTTGGTCTCTCACAAGACAAATCCAAGAAAACAATGGTTAAATGATTATATAATAGCGTTAACTGAACAAAGAGAAAATGCAAACTAACAATGAATCAAAATACGATGTACTAAGAAACTCGGTAACAATGAAGCAATTAAAGGTAAAGATGAGTGTCTGGTAGCCGCATGTGCCTAAATTACTGAAAGCAATAAAAAAGGAAACATAAAAAGGAACACAGCAGGTACGAGAACATTTCGGGAAACTTAAACTGTGAAACGATTAGCTGAGGTCCAAGGTGGAAGGATTCCTATACAAAATGAGGCGGTAACTGACAGATGGAATCAACATATTGAAGAGTTATATTCCGATCCAAAACAGTTAGGTAAAATACCGGATGAAGAAAAAGGTAGAGCAAATGGAAAAGAGGCCACAACTTACGAAGGAAAAACTCAAAAAAGCATTATATGTTCTGAAAGAAAACAAATCTAGTAGTATAGACAACATCTCACATAAAATCCGTAGAGCACTAGACCTAGCATCTTATGTTAGTCTTAATGAATTATATATACACTGAATCGCCAAGGAAACTTGGCCCGTCAACACCGACATTGGACTGTTGATGACTGGAAACATGTTACCCGGTGAAGTTGTATCGAGCGGATGGATGTGTACGGGTATGGAGACAACCTCATGAATCCATGGACATGGATGCAACAGTCCCCTGCATGTCAGCAGGGGACTGTTCAAGCTGGTGAAGGCTCTGTAATGGTGTGGTGGTGTGCAGTTGGAGTGATATCGGACCCCCGATACGACTAGATGATACGTCTGTGACAGGTGGCACGAACGTAAGCATCCTGTCTGATCACCTGCATCCATTCATGTCCATTCTGCATTCCGACGGACTTTAACAATTCCACCAGGACAATGCGACACCCCTAACGTCCAGAACTGCTGCAGAGTGGCTCCAGGAACACTCTTTTGAGTTTAAATACTTCCGTTGGCCACCAAACTCCCCAGAGATGACCATTATTGACCGTATCTGGGAAGATTTGCAACGTGCTGTTCAGAAGTGATCTCCATCCTTTCGTACCCTTGCGGATTTATGGACAGCCCTGCAGGATTCATGGTGTGAGTTCTCTCCAGCACTACTTCAGACATTAGTCAAGCCCACGCCACGTTGTGCTGTGGCACTTCTTCGTGTTCTCAGGGAGGGGGGGGGGGGGGGGGGCTACGCGATATTAGGCAAGTGTATCAGTTTCTTCGGCTCTTCGGTGTATACATCTGTGTTCTCTTAATTTGGCGACAAAGGAACAGTTTGGTTGTAAAAGTTGTTCAACAAGTGAAAACGCTATAATCTCTTTCCTCAGTGACACAATGGACAGATTCAACAGGAAGTTGTGAACATTACTCGTCTTCTTTGACGTAATTGGCACGTTTGATTGTGTGTGTCGCAAAATGTTACTTCAGAAGTTGGATCATTATGGAATAAGGGGATTGGCTCACAGTTAGTTCTTATCATACTTCGAGAACCGACGGGAAAGGGTCACCCTCCACAAGAATGATAACAGCTATTGTGTAGCGTCTGATGGGGGCACGGTCGAGGTGGATGGGGGGAGGGGGGTGCCTTACAGTGTCAGTGCTGAGACTATTACTGCTTTTCTGGTTTTATTTGTGTAAATGATATGCTTTCTTATAAGACAATTCTGTCTGCTGATGACACTAGCTTGGACGTTAAAAGCAATATGGGCAATGTATCAAATAGTACAGTTCGAGCTAATTGCTCGCAAACAGTAAATTGATGCTACAACACAGTAAGAGTCAGTTTCTAAAGTTTGTAACACGCATTTCAACTGAAACTGACATTCTGATTACACGGTATGGGCATATGTTTAGCGAGTCTGAACAATTCAAATTCGTAGGCGTTCAGACAGACATCAAACTCTCTTGAAAAGCCCATACTTAGGATCTTGTTCAAGAACTGAATGCTACTATATTTACCATAAGAACCGTGTGGTGTCACCGCCAGACACCACACTTGCTAGGTGGTAGCTTAAATCGGCCGCGGTCCATTTAGTACATGTCGGACCCGCGTGTCGCCATTGTGTGATCGCAGACCGAGCGCCACCACAAGGCATGTCTCGAGATACGATATAGCACTCGGCCCAGTTGTACGACGACTTTGCTAGCGACTACACTGACGAAGCCTTTGCTCTCATTTGCCGAGAGACAGTTAGAATAGCCTTCAGCTAAGTCCATGGCTACGACCTAGCAAGGCGCCATTAACCGTATCTGAAGATAGTCTTATTTGTATTATCAAGAGCGATGTACCACAAGGATAAATAAAAGATAAGTATTCGAGGAGCTGCATACTTTTCTTATTAGAATTCAATACTTATCCTGTTCCAGACTTGACGCCAGTCGGCGTGTGTGTACGCGTGCCTTTCGGCTCCCTTCTCAGTGTGGCGTAGCTAGCAAACCGTATCTGCAACAGGCGACAATGCAACACGAAAATTAGTCTACTGTGCTTATATTCATGCGCTCGTGACATACCACATTATATTCTGGGGTAACTCTTTTGGTCATAAGTGGTATTTTCGGCTCAGAAGCGGACCGCTCGAGCAGTGTGTGGTGTAAGTTCGCAAGCCCCATCTCGACCGCTGTTCTGGAGTCTGGAAATTATGAGAGTGATTTTTCTGTTCCCAAGAATTAGCAGTTTCTACTCAGTTAACTCTAGGCAGGAGTCAAAGCTGCATTTGGATTCACGTGCTTGGCTCTTGTGCAGACAGGCGTGCAGTGTTCTGCAGCATTCATTATCAATAAGACATAACGAGAACTAAAAAATTTTAATAGTAAATGACGCACTTTCAAGTCTAGATTGTAGAACTTCCTGATTGCTCACTCCTTCTATTCTGTTGGAAAGTACCTCGAAAAAATATATATATTAAAGTAATTTTATGAGTTACATCATTAATATGTTAGTATATACTCAGCAGCCTTACGTCTGTATAGGATTGGTGTATATTTCATTGTCCCTATTTTTAACTTTTCTGATGCCCTGTTTCGTTTCCTGAACATGGAAGTTTGCTCCTTAGTTTGTTCCTGCGGAACTACACGTGCACAGTTTAAAAAAAAGGTAAAATAAGAAGTGAATAAAAGTAACTTATGCATAGAGTAGTAAAGGGTAAACACAAAATTTAATTAACTCAAAAAGGGCACAAATACCTTTTTCTGCAAGAAAGCAGAATAAATAATCACCAGAATTATAGGCAATAAACATCATCGTACCAGTATTTTGGAATTAATAAAACTGGTGATGGAAGAAACAAAGAAGACATAAACAAAGAATCAGCAAAATTAATGTCCACGGATGAAAGAAAATTGCTGTATTCTAACAAAGTAAATAATGAAGTGAGGAATAAGATGATTCAGAGCTACATTTGGAGCACAGGACTGCATGGCAGTGAAACGTGTACGACAGGCAAAAATTAAATTACATCTCTTGAAGCATTTTAGGTATGGTGATTGAGACGCCTCTTAAAGATGAAACGGACGAATAAAACGACCAACCAGGAAGTCTATCTGGCGGAAAAAAGTCATTTAGAACAACTAGAGAGTGGAGAAGACACGAGTTGATTGGTCACATAATACAACACACCACTTCCTTGTAAATGTCCTATTTTTGGAACGTTACAACGGAAAGAAGCCCGAGGAAAATCACGAATGACATTTTTAAAACAAGCTATAAATCATACAGGAGTATCTGATTATGCGGAAATGAAGAAACTAGCTTTTAATGTATCCAGTTGCAGAGATCACAACCAAGGGAAATATTGACTATGATAACAAAGAACAACACCTGATTTTGACAGGTAATCATTTCATACATATTATTTTTCAAACTCGTTTGCGTAAAACAGTGACAATAGCTCCAAAGTATGATCGTTATCGAAGCCCAAAATCAATTTGCTGCCACGCAGGTAGTGGACAGTGTCCAATTGACGTTCTATCATTAATCGACGAACTCTCTCTCTCGATCGCCTCATAATTGGTTTCTTTCCTTATTTCTTGTAATATGTATACTTCAGTTAACCGAGCAATGATTGCTCAATTTATTCTTTTGCAACGTCATCAATGCGATTGCATTTGTCATGCAAGACTAGTAGTGTAAAATGCCTGGGCATTTATGAGTGGGGCAAATGCCCAGTATAAATGCCTGGAAAAATGCCCAAAACTCGTAAATATCCTGGAATTTTGCATTTAGAAAATTAATTGATAAGGGGCGCTTGTATAAAAAAAATTAAACTGACATTTTACATTGGAAAATGTGTTTTGCGACTCCTGCTGTAGTCGTTGGGTAACCAAATCGAAAAAGTTGTTTGAGAGTTATGGTAGGGTTGTTAGGGAAAATCAATTGGAATTGATCATAACTTTAAATAGGTCACTTCCTGGGATAGTATATATTAAAAAAAGGTAACAGCACTAAAGTTTAAAAGTAATTTTTGAAAAAAAGTATATTTTATCTTAAGTATCTAGCCTGCAGGTAGCATTTCTTTTATATACTATACTACTGAAAAAAATTACAGTAAAAATGTTTATCCATAATGATCTGAATTAGGGATATGTCATATTGCGATTACGATTCCAAGAATCACCATTTCTCTAAGAATCGACTAGTATCGGAATCGAACGATTCCAGGGTCTTCGGCATAAGTTCTTTATTATTAAATCTCTTTACGTTAATGCTCTCAGTTTATCTTCACAGCAGTGCAGTTATAAGAAAGTAGATAAAGAAAGGAGCGGGACAGAAAATTATAGTCTGTCTCAAATGGCGTTGCATCTGACAATAAAGCATTTTTGTGCTTTGTTGTTGTTGTCGTTTTGTTTTTGTTTTTCGTCTTTTCGCTGAAAACAGTTATACATCTAAGAGGACATTTATCATCAACAAACACATGCAGTCAGTAATAATTTTACTGTTAATAATGTCTTCAATAATATTCAGAGAATTGACACGGATATTTAAGTGTGCTGCATTACAAAGCGATGACCTAAGGACAATGTATTTTTATGACGACTTCTCTGTACACAGTTCTTCTAATCGGTGTGTGTGTGCCTGCCTGGGTTTGCTAGAGAGAGAGACTGAGAGTGAAGAGTAGAGCTGCTAAAAACAATAAAAACGTTGTAAATGATAAGTGTCTGTCAGCAACATGCACCCTTCCTCGGTACTGCAAGTAAAAAAAAAGAAAGAAAAAATTTAAAAAACGAGTGCTCCAATAGTCTTTCCTTTCGTTCTTAGTAAAAAGAGAAAAAAGGAAGTGAATAATAGATAGATGTATGTACATACGTATCGGCAGTCATTCGTCGATGTCGTTCGGCGGCGGATTCCCCCAAAGTCACAGCCGCTGTAATTGCAGCCCAACATGCACACAATTCAAGGGCGTCTTTCGCGACTCGCTGCGAACCTCATCGCCGCACCATCGGATTCGGAACTGCCAGTCTCCTCGGAGCGTCCCCGCCGACTCGCCGCTTGGTCGATCTGCTGGCGTCAGCCGCGAGCCCATTGTCTGACGTGTCCTCGGTCAGTTTCCTCCATTAGACGCGAAACCTGACACGCGCTATTGACAGTTAATTAAGCGGAGAGCATGCATGTCCATAGCAAAGGCGAATACTGAAGCATTCAAGAGCTGAGCGGTAAAGCAGCAGGTGATTTAGCACCGAAGTTCCGAGCTCATCTCTACTGACGTCACATGCGCCCTGTGCACAGTGGTGTACAAAAGACAACCATAATCAAGGCATGAGGGTCGTTTCTTGAACAATACGTGGGCTTAATTGTGTTACGACAGATACAGGATGATTCAGATCCCCTGCAGATGATATTTTGTGTAACTCGCAATGTTATAAATGGCCTTAAAAAACCATCAATTCTCATGTCATTTCGCTAGCTATACGCACACTATTATTAGTTCTAAAGAAAAAATGAACAGAGTCTTTTTGCAGGAAATTTAATTTACTGGGGTACGTCTTCGCCAGAGGCTGTAGTTTTCGATTTATTTAAGAAAAACTCACAAAAGTGACCTTCAAACGCACTCCCACACTCGGCCGCCACTTGGCAGGATTTCTAGTATGTTATTCGTGGCACTCCCTCCATTCATTGAACAAATATTTGCAACGGCACGAAGTATTTCCCACATCCGAAATTTTCTGATCTTCATTGACTGGTCTTATTAGGTCAGTGGTATTGTGAGGCTCTTACAAACTGTAAAATTGACGTCTGTGTAAATTTTACCAAGCAGTTTTGTGTTTGTGAATATTAACAGCATAAAATTAACAATTACATTGTAGTATTCGTCAGGCTTATAACTACAAAACCACTGTGCTTGTAATGGTTAAGTTTGGATCCAATTGTAATAGCTCAAAGAATAGAGACCAAAGAACGTCGAATGCCGGGATTAGTTCGTGTAGTTGCTCGCTCCCTTTCGTCCATCAACGGGATGCCATTACCCCGAGGTGTGAGTAGTTCCATCACTGAAGTGCATCTCTTACCTGTGTTGGGTTGTGTTGTGGTGGATTACTTGACGGATTGTTTGCCTTGACGTTTGGACTTAATATGTTCCTTCGTACTGACCACGGTGACTGTAGCAGTCAATGTGTGTTAGTTGGAACACCAGTATGATATAGTAAAATTTTTTGTACAATGGTAGGAGCGGTCGGAGGGAGTACCATGAGCAACATCCCAGATATCCTGACTGGTGATGAATGAGTCTGTGAGTCTGAAGGTCTCTTCCGTATCTTTTTCTTCAAAAACTCTAAAAGTGTGGTCCCCAGCGAAAATGTATCCCAGTAACAGAACCACCTGCATTAAAATTCCTACCAAAAAGGTCCTTTCACTTTTCTCTATAGGATTAACAGTTTGCTCGTAACGTGCGAGAGAACATGAAATTGTTGGATGTGGTTTTTGAAGGCCACCAATAACATTACAGGCTGCATACAATGACAGGGGGCAGCTGAAGCACCCGGTGCGCGAAGTCTCTCCTAAGAGTCGTCTGGCACATTTTCTCTGGTGATTTTGCAGATATTTGTCATTTCATTCTTTATCATGTGAGTATGGAGTGGGCGCAAGCAAACAAATACTGTTCATGACGTCTGTCATTTGACGGCAAATGTCAACTAAAAGCTTTGTTTTGTTTCTCGCCACGAACAAAATGATTTTAAGGCGGATTTTTGCGAGCCCGATATTCATTTTGTCGATATGTATTAACAGGGAAATTAAAACACGAAGGTATCCAGTATCTCAGCAGTGTGAGCACCGCCTTTGCCAGAGTGACTGCTGCCGCCATACAGCAGTGCTATTGAGTCGCTACTAGAGTACTGGATATTTATCACGTTCTACTGTTCGCGTTTGTACATTTCGATAAAACTGATATCGCAATAGACTAATTTGGATCCGTTCTGTCGAATGGGCACGTAAAGATCTGCTTTAAAAATCATTTAGTTTGCAACTAGAAACAAATCGAAGCTTTCCGTTGACACAAGCGTCGGATGAAAGACGTGTTGAATAGGACTGCTTCTGTTGGTATCGTAGGACAAAATCCTGGTGTAAGAAGAGCGACAACATGATTAATGTTGTGTGTGTGTGTGTGTGTGTGTGTGTGTGTGTGTGTGTGTGTGTGAGTGGAGTGTGTGTGTGTGTGTGTGTGTGTGTACGTGCGTGCGTGTGTGCGCTCGCGCGCGCGCTGGTGAGACTATAGCCCCAGAATGAAGACTTGGTGAATATATTCTTTAATGCACAGAATTTTTGGGGGAAATACTAATATGATTATCAAATAAATTCAAAATAATTAAGCAGTTGGAGTATACATTCCCCATCAGACCACCTCCGATGGGATGTGCGATATCCCTCCTTCTACGGCCGGCCGGAGTGGCCGAGCGGTTAAAGGCGCTACAGTCCGGAACCGCACGACCGCTACGGTCGCAGGTTCGAATCCTCCCTCGGGCATGGATGTGTGTGATGTCCTTAGGTTAGTTAGGTTTAAGTAGTTCTAAGTTCTAGGGGACTTATGACCACAGCAGTTGAGTCCCATAGTGCTCAGAGCCATTTGAACCTCCTTCAACACAGCCTCTTATGCCACTTCAAAAATTGCTTAAAAAGTGGTGGTCTTCCTCGACTGAACAACTTATTTGTCATGAAAGCAAATCTGCAAGTGTTCATCACAGACAAAGGCAAGGTCAGGAATGCCCCAATGACGTGTGATAAAATTATACTTAAACAATATGAGATTGTATTCTTCTCACACTTTTGTATGCGGATAAGAGTGACTGCTGGGGGATTTAGGTTGTCTTGGAGAGAGATTCGATTTGGAGGGACGCGTGGCAGCTTGCTACTTGACATAGTCACGTATGTTTTAGAGACGTAACGTGGCGAATCGACATGCAGTGGAATGTCACTTAAGGTCGGTAGTAGGATTGGATTGGACTGTTTGGGGGAAGAGACCAAACAGCGAGGTCATCGGTCTCATCGGATTAGGGGAGGACGCGGAAGGAAGTCGGCCGTGCCCTTTCAAAGGAACCATACCGGCATTTGCCTGGAGTGATTTTGGGAAATCACGGGAAACCTAAATCAGGATGGCCGGACGCGGGATTGAACCGTCGTCCTCCTTAATGCGAGGGTCGGTAGTAGGGATGGCCAGTCGCTGACTGCTGTTTATTGGAATTGTTCTGGAAGAGTGTAGCGTTTCCGTAAAGGAGACCGCGCACGGAAGGCTTGTGCGACCAATTCTTGCACTGTTTGGATTGCAAACAGTTCGAATTAAAGGACGAGATCGAAGCATATTAGATTTATTATTAATCGGTTCCATCAGTATCAATTCCTTGCCAGAATTATCTATGAGCTTAGCCAGGGGTCCTTGGAAACAAGAACACGACCTTTACGAGCACACTACGAGCAATTTTAGAAAAACAGCATTTATAATAGGATGCAGAATGTTTCTACTGCCCCAGACGTAACTCTCGTGTAAGGAGCATCAACACAATACAACGGAACTTTGGGCTTGTACAGCGATATACATGGAATCATTTCCCAAAGAAGTCCCCGACGTTTGATCCCCAAAGAGTTTGCATCGCGCCACAGATATTTTTGTCATTCTTACTCCACTCCTTAATCTTACGGAATTTGCAGTTTCAATGTCCGCCATATGGTAGGGTTTGTTTATGATCATTTTCTGTTGGTTGTTGAGAGTAGCTCCTCACAAATGGAGAGCAGATGCAGTACATAAGGTACGTAAAGGAATTTTTATTGCTCACAACGTTTTTCTCTGGGCTCTCGTTTCTGTCTAGGTGCTGATATCCGTACAGAGGGAGCTCTTTGCTACGTTCCGTCTTACACCTTAACATTTTCGGTCACTTCACCTTACGTTATGTGGTAAAATTTAATTTGTTTTCGTTCTACGTAAATTTGTAAATTTGTGGTAAGACCTTATGGGACCAAACTGCTAAGGTCATCGGCCCTAAGCTTACAAAATACCAAATCTAACTTAAACTAACTTACGCTATGGACAACACACACAGCCAAGCCCGAGGGATTACTCGAACCTCCGACGGGGGAAGCAGCGTGGACCAAGACAAGACGCTCCAACCATGCGGCAACCCCGCGCGGCTCGTTCTTTGGGAAAAAACTAGTACTCCAGACGCTTGTATCTGGGCTTCAGATGTTCATGTGAGGAGCGCTATACAAATCTTTGTCATCTTTTTCCAGTTTTCCAATTATCGCCGTATGTGAATCGATGAACTATTGTGTCATTTAATACACGATCTGATATTTGTTTAAAATAACGACCGAAGAACTGTTTATTGTGTTAAATGTTCCAATAAAGTCCTGATAAACTACACTTTCAAAAGTGTTTGCTTGTCCGACGGTAGCTGACCTTACCCTTTACATGTCTGACGCCATCCGCCCATCCCTTTCCTGCACAATTTAAAAAGTATACCCTTTGGCTATGGGCAAGGAAGACCCGTGACAGCTTCTCGATGTACACAGAGAGCTATTGTAGACGGAATAAAACAGGCTTCCAGCATTTTCAGTGGGTACATGTATACGTCAGTGGCTCTAGACGGTTCGGACAAGGAGAGAGGAAAAGACAGTGAAATATGAAGGTCGAAATGAAGCCTTCTAAAGCTTCTGGGATCTTCCCATACTCTACCAGGTACAACACAGAGCAACCTTGCGGTCCCCGTGGTACTCTTGGTATAACTGTGTAGTAACGTAATAAACTAGGGAGACGACTGACCTGGCCTGTTTCTAGGTTGGTATGTCGATTCCACCGGTCATTCTGAGGATGGTGTTAAGTGGTTTTCCACGTTCATATAGCCGAAAACCGGACTGGGGTTACACTTTTCCCAACCAGGACCGGAGTTACACTTTTTCTAACACCGCAAAAGATTCACATCTACGTTAATACTGCGTAAGCCATATGACAGCTATGTGGCGGTGAATACTTCTACCGATAACTGATGCCCCTCTCCCTGCTCGGCCGCGAATGGCTCACGGAAAGAATGAATATCCGTACGCCTCTCTACTGGCTCTAATTCCTGGAATTATCTTATCTTGGTCATTGTGCCAGACGCTTGTGGGAGGAGGTAATATGTTGTCTGACTCTTTCCGGAAAGAACTGTCTCGAAATTTCAATAGTAGGCCTAAAACTCTCTTCAGTACACAGCGCTCCTCTAGTCTGACACCGGACTCCGTTATCCATCTCGTGATGACTAAACCATTCCATGCTTGATAAGTTCCCGGGAATTACGCCGCATAATATTGTAAAAACCGCACAATATTTCAGCGAGACAACTGCCCGCCATCTTCAGATGCTACTGTCGCGTCGCTTGTTTCTTTTTTTTTTCCTTTATTGAATTTCAAGCTGGCAGCAGCTTAGTATGCCGCTCTTCAGCCTACAGACTTTGTGAGAAAGATCAAGAGAATAAATAATAAAAACAGGCGATAAAATCGGAGACTTAAAGAGTAACATGGCGAAAAGAAATTGTGGAACTTAAAACATAGAACTGAGGGATGATGATGCTAATAAAATACATACGAAGCAGACAGGTAAAACAATAGACAGACAATTAAAAAACACGGCGACAGTCTGGATTCTGTTCGCCAAAGACGTAAAATTCACACCTAGCGACAGCATGGTTTCTGTTTGCAACACGAGAAAGACGAACAACACTGAATAGTCACTGGAACACTGCACTAAAAAGTTGGCAAATGTGACATACCACAGCCGAGAGCAGGTAGGGGGAAACTGGACAGATGATGGGAAAACAAAAAAGGGGGGATAGGAGGGTAAAAGCGAAGGGGGGAACCGGGAAAGGAGCTGATGGAGGATGAGGACCCATAAGAGGGGTGGGGGGGGGGGGGCAGACGCGACAGGGAGTGGGGTAGGCAGAGGAGGGGAATACAAAGGACTTGGGGGGGGGGGGTACAAGGGAGGTAGGGAGAGGTTTAGTGGGGAGAAAAAAGGACGGAAGGGGGGAAGAGGGAGCCCAGGGAAAGGACAGAGGAAAGGAGGGGGAGTTAGGATCATAGTTGATAGGAGGGATAAATGGAGGGAGAGAGGGCATCGTCCGGGAGAGGGAGTTGACGGAAGCCACCTTGGGAAAGGAGATGTAGGGTGTAGAGATGGAGGGTAGGGGGGACACAACGGTGAAGACTTGGCAGGGGGCGGGGATGGGAGAGGAGAGGAGCAACCAGGGGGTGAGGGGGTTGGCGAGAGGTGTAGAGGATGCGGATATGTTCGAGGTATAGGAGCAGATGGGGGAAAGGAATGAGATCATAGAGGATCTGCGTGGGGGACGGGAGGCGTATACCGAAGGCGAGGCGGAGTGCATGACGCTCGAGGATCTGGAGGGACTTATAGAATTTGGGGGGGGGGGGGGCAGATATCCAGGCAGGACTGGCATAACAGAGAATGGGACAAATTAAGGATTTGTAGGTGTGGAGGATGGTAGAGGGGTGCAACCTCCACGTCCGGCCAGAGAGGAGTTTGAGGATTCGGAGGCGGTTGTGGGCTTTGGATTGGATGGAGCGGAGATGAGGGATCCAGGTGAGGTGACGGTCAATGGTGAGGCTAAGATAGGTGAGGGTGGGGATGAGGCGGACAGGACGTGCGCAGACAGTAAGGGAGAAATCCAGGAACCGGAAGGAGCGAGTGGTACGACCTACGATGATTGCCTGGGTCTTGGAAGGATTGAGTTTCAGGAGCCACTGGTTACACCATGCAGCAAAAAGGTCAAGGTGATTCTGGAGAAGGCGTTGGGACCGTTGGAGGGTAGGAGCGAGGGTGAGGAATGCTGTGTCATCAGCATATTGCAAGAGGTGTACTGGTGGGGGAGGGGGGGGGGGGGGTTTGGGGCATATCCGCAGTGTACAGGAGGTAGAGGAGAGGGGAGAGGACAGAGCCCTGGGGCACAACTGCAGAGGGGTAGAAGATGTGGGAAATGGCATTATGGATGGTAACATAGGAGGGGCGGTGGGAGAGGAAGGAGGCCACCAGACGGATGTAGTTGATAGGAAGGGCGTAGGTTTGGAGTTTGAACAGGAGACCGAGATGCCAGACACGGTTGTAGGCCTTTTCGAGGTTCGCGTCGCTGAGAAGCTCGCTAATTTATATGTTGGCTTTGTAGAACAGCGCAGGCGGCAGCGGGGGCATAACGTCATCGACGACCAATCGTGAACAGCGTCTAATACCAGAGCCCTCTGCTGGAGAAACGGGTGGCGGTCTGCGAAAGCTCACCGCGGCGCGGGAAAATGCGGCCGGGAGCGACGGACCCCGTTCGCGCGCGCGATGTGTTGGCGCGTCTGCTCTAAGGCTTCCCATCTGCGTTGACTCGGTGCGGTCGGTAATCTGTGGCTGATGATTCCTTAGAGCCGCCAAGGCTGGAACCTAGGCTTTGCTCAGGTGAAACCCCGTGTCACTGTTTATTAGTCACTGCTTGTACGTATTTCGACCGCCTCTTTAATGATGGAGTCCCAGTATGTGGAAGCATACGCGAGGATCTTGGTTTCTTCATAGTTCATGCCGTGTCCCGTGCCAAGGCAATGTTCAGCAACCGCAGAAAACCATCCCACAACGGAACGCGCTGGTCCTCGTTGGATCTTCTCTATCTTCTTATCAGTCTTACCCGGTAAGGGTTCCTCACTGACGAACAGTACTCAGGAATCGATCGAACAAGTGGCTTGAAAGCCACTTCGTAAGGTACTACTTCGGTTCACGCCCCATTTTATTCCCTTTTTTTTCCAATTTCGCCATTTCTCATCGCGCCAGCAGTTATTATATTACACTCCTGGAAATGGAAAAAAGAACACATTGACACCGGTGTGTCAGACCCGCCATACTTGCTCCGGACACTGCGAGAGGGCTGTACAAGCAATGATCACACGCACGGCACAGCGGACACACCAGGAACCGCGGTGTTGGCCGTCGAATGGCGCTAGCTGCGCAGCATTTGTGCACCGCCGCCGTCAGTGTCAGCCAGTTTGCCGTGGCATACGGAGCTCCATCGCAGTCTTTAACACTGGTAGCATGCCGCGACAGCGTGGACGTGAACCGTATGTGCAGTTGACGGACTCTGAGCGAGGGCGTATAGTGGGCATGCGGGAGGCCGGGTGGACGTACCGCCGAATTGCTCAACACGTGGGGCATGAGGTCTCCACAGTACATCGATGTTGTCGCCAGTGGTCGGCGGAAGGTGCACGTGCCCGTCGACCTGGGACCGGACCGCAGCGACGCACGGATGCACGCCAAGACCGTAGGATCCTACGCAGTGCCGTAGGGGACCGCACCGCCACTTCCCAGCAAATTAGGGACACTGTTGTTCCTGGGGTATCGGCGAGGACCATTCGCAACCGTCTCCATGGAGCTGGGCTACGGTCCCGCACACCGTTGGGCCGTCTTCCGCTCACGCCCCAACATCGTGCAGCCCGCCTCCAGTGGTGTCGCGACAGGCGTGAATGGAGGGACGAATGGAGACGTGTCGTCTTCAGCGATGAGAGTCGCTTCTGCCTTGGTGCCAATGATGGTCGTATGCGTGTTTGGCGCCGTGCAGGTGAGCGCCACAATCAGGACTGCATACGACCGAGGCACACAGGGCCAACACCCGGCATCATGGTGTGGGGAGCGATCTCCTACACTGGCCGTACACCACTGGTGATCGTCGAGGGGACACTGAATAGTGCACGGTACATCCAAACCGTCATCGAACCCATCGTTCTACCATTCCTAGACCGGCAAGGGAACTTGCTGTTCCAACAGGACAATGCACGTCCGCATGTATCCCGTGCCACCCAACGTGCTCTAGAAGGTGTAAGTCAACTACCCTGGCCAGCAAGATCTCCGGATCTGTCCCCCATTGAGCATGTTTGGGACTGGATGAAGCGTCGTCTCACGCGGTCTGCACGTCCAGCACGAACGCCGATCCAACTGAGGCGCCAGGTGGAAATGGCATGGCAAGCCGTTCCACAGGACTACATCCAGCATCTCTACGATCGTCTCCATGGGAGAATAGCAGCCTGCATTGCTGCGAAAGGTGGATATACACTGTACTAGTGCCGACATTGTGCATGCTCTGTTGCCTGTGTCTATGTGCCTGTGGTTCTGTCAGTGTGATCATGTGATGTATCTGACCCCAGGAATGTGTCAATAAAGTTTCCCCTTCCTGGGACAATGAATTCACGGTGTTCTTATTTCAATTTCCAGGAGTGTATATGCAGTGGCTAAAGCGTTACTGCAGAACGCACACAGTCGGGAGTAAGATTTTAGTTCCCGCGCTGCCTGAAGCTGGATCATTGGCGTTGCCAGTGGACGGTGTTCAAATGGCTCTAAGCACTATGGGACTTAACATTAGAGGCCATCAATCCCCTAGACGTTGAACTACTTAAACCTAACTAACTTAAAGACATCACACATATCCATGCCCGAGGCAGGAATCGAACCTGCGATCGTAGCAGCAATGGACGGTCTTGTGCGGCGCTCTCGCTGGACATGAGAAGGCCCGTTACTTCAGCAGCGAGGTAGGTAGGGAAAGAACAGTAGTTCTGTGGTGAAGGAAATAATCTTGCTTGATACATATTTGCTAATAAAAGTCGCTTTCTCCAATACAAGTATTAGGAGGAGCCTATAGGTCATAAGTGCTTCCTTATAATAACATTACAACGCCAGAAATCTAACATCATTAATAAACAAATGAATAGCGTTTAAGCCAGTAAAAATGTACGAACGGCAACGAAGTATCACGAATGCGAGTGCGAGGTACGGGCTGCGCGGCGGTCACCAGTTGCCGATAGGATGCCTTTCGATCTAAATCTGACGTAAGACCATATCTCAAGAAATTGTTAGTCTTCAATTAAAGCATTATCAGTTGCGTTGATATTGTCAGTTTATGGAGTCATAATGCGTCAGTTTTGAAAGTTGTTCCGGATAATATAGCTTCCTGCTTCATCACTTAGAATCACAGGAAGTAGAATTGCACTTTACAGAGAAACCCCGCTGATACAGCTTCTGCGAGGGACGTATTTTGAGAACTTTCCGGCAAAACAGGTAGAAAGAATCATATACGACGACTCACCTATGCAGTCCTAGGACAGATGGGCTTAATCTCCCCGAAACTCGCATGGACAAGCACGGTCATTCGCACTATATGCATCTAATGCCATCCTCCAGATACTCAATGGCTAAATTGAGACATTTCTGGAGATTAAGTAGAAGTGGGGCGGTTCTTCCATCTTCTTTCGTGGTTGAGTTACATTTCCTTAAGATTTTTCCTGTGAGTCTCAGCTTGTCATCTGCTTTTCCTGCTATTAGTTTTATGTTGTGATCCCACTTAAGATCACTCTTGGCAGTTACTCGTAGATATTTTGCAGCAGATATTGTTCTAACAAATTGTCATCGATAGTGTAATTGCACAGTAGTAGATTTCCTTTCCTATGTCCGTGCAATATCAAGCTCAACTGCCAGAGTCTGCACGATTCATCAATCTTCTGCAGATGATTTTGAAAATCGATACTGTCTTCTGGCGTTGCTACCTTCCTATAGACAACTGCATCGTCTGCGAACAGTCTTAAAGTGATTCCGAAGCTTTCTACTAGATCATTTACATACCTTCTAACAGTAACGGTTCTGCTGGACGGTGTGGCCGTTCAGTTCTAGGCACTTCAGTCTGGAGCCGCGTGACCGCTACGGTTGCACGCTCGAATCCTGCCTCGGGCGTTGATGTGTGTGATGTCCTTAGGTTAGTTAGCTTTAACTAGTTCTAAGTTCTAGGGGACTGATGACCTCAGATGACCCATAGCGCTCAGAGCCATTTGAATTTTTTGAAGTAATGGTTCTATGACACTTTTTGAGGTACTACGGAAATTACATTTGCATCTGATGATTTTGTTAAGAGTGACGTGATGTATTCTATCTGAAAGCAGGTATCGAATCCAGTCGTAAAGTGGGTCCGATACTACGTGCGCTCGATTTTTATTCACTAGACGTCAGTGCGGGACGTCTTCAAATGCGTTCCTGAATTCAAGGATTACGACGTTAGCTCGGGCACCGATGCCTGCAGCGCCATGAATCTGATGGAGGAACGGAGTGAGATGAGTTTCGCAAGATCTCTTTTTGCGGAATTCGTGTTGATTTTTACAGAGGAGAGGAGATTTCCGTTCTCCCAAAACATCATATTTCTTGAGTGTAAAACATGTTCCATAGTTCTACGACAGATTAACCTCAACGTTACAGGCCATTAATTACGTACATTTGTCCTACGACCCTTCTTGTACACAGAAATGGCCTGTGCGTTTCTCCAGTCCGTAGGTAGCTTTCTTTGCTCCAGGGAACTGCGGTAAACTGTAGCTAGAAGAAAACTCCTCTAAACTGAACCCATCGCATGTGCAAGCCACACGTGTGCTAGTATCTAATACACAGTTTCTGCATGTAGTACACGCCTGACGTACCATGGGAAATCCTACAGCTCTGCACCCACCATTAGCCAGAATCCTGTCGACTGTGGCCAATATAGCTTCCGGCCGTTTAAGAACAGCAGGCAAACCTCCTCATGTCTGCTCGCAAAAAGTACAATCCCTATAGTGATGTACTGTGTAACGAAACTTAATAAAAGAAACAAAACATGCAAACGAAGCGGTCAGAAGTAACTGAGAAACCACAAACAGACCCACAACAAAGAGAAAATTACCAGACTCTGACGCTACTGAGGTAGTTATGTACACAAACTATAAACGAGGTAAATAAATAAACACGAAACTTGGTTGTGCAGAGTTCTCACTATGGCCTAAGATTACAAGATCCGTACTTATAAAAATATAAATAAGTTTCTGTACTGAAAATTGGTCGATCGACAATTACTTTCTTCCACAAACTCGTCGTACACAAAAGCTACTACAGGAAACAAATATCCAAACTAAAGAGAAAGTAGCCTCACAAAAAAATATCCACTAAAATTTACGCAAAAAAAAGTTGGAATACGTTAGCAAACACGATTCGACTCAGACGTAAGAATACCAGATGTGCACAACCGATAAGTTACTACTGCTGGTGCTGATCCCTGCTCTTGTAGGAGGATGGAACTCTAGTGAATATTTATCTTTGGCCCCTTGGCAACAGTCACTGACAGGTAAACAAGACGACGCTAGTTTCTACTGCGGCAAAAATCTAAACTACAAAGTAAAGTCACTCAACACAAACGATCGAAAAACTCTTGCAACTAGAATAAATACAGCTACTAAAACAGTTAAATAATCATATACTGTTAACTTCTCCTCAGAAATAAGAATACCATTGAATTAAACGATGTATACAAACTGTGTACTACACTACATAGTAAAGTCACCCACATATCCCAAACAATCCTACAAAAAATCTAGTTTTCAAAACACAGTTTACTGAACTTTTATAATGCCATTCGACAGCAAATAATAGAAGGCATGAAAATAATACTACACATCTTTAACATGACCAGATGTGCACTTTTGTAAGCAAAAAAAGTGCTATACATGAATAAGCATTTCCTTAAGTTTATTTTCTGTTTTCCCACTTTCAGGATCATTAATGGGACATTATTGCGTGTGCTTTCTTTCCCTGTGACTACCTCTAGACTTCAGAGTGGACGTACGTCCTCAGTGATTTGTTAGACTTATTCCGATATCTGCCTTTCCCTAAAGTTTTTTCCCTTTGCAGCTCCCTATAGTACCATGGTAGTTATTCCCTGATGTTGTAACACATGTGCCATCATCCTTCTTCTTAACTGACATTACACTATTGAGATCGCTTCTTCTTGTCAGTGTTTTCCATATGTTCCATTCTTCACCGATTCTGCAGAGTATTTCTTCATTCCATGTCTTATCAGTCGACCTACATTTCAACATCCTTATACCGCACCATACGTAAAATGCTTCTATTCCCTTCCTTTCTGTTTTTCCCAAATTCATCGCAAATGCTGTCCTCCAAATATACATTATCATAATTTTTTTCCGCAGATTAAGGCCGATTTTAGATACTGGCAGACTTCTTTAAAGCACAAATGACATCTTCGTCTGTGCTAATCTGCTTTTAATGTCCTCCTTGTTTCGTCCGTCGTGTGTTATTTTGCTTCCAGAGTCGCAGAATTTCATCTAGTTTGCGGTCCGAAAATTTGAATTTTAAGTTGATCGCTAATCTCATTTCCGCTATTCCTCATTACTTTCGCCTTCTTTTTACTGTTATTCGTTAGTGTGTGATCAATAGACAGTTCATTCCAGTTAACATATACTACAATTGTTGCTGACTTGCAGTGAGAGCAGCAATGTCATCAGCGAATCTTATGACCGATATCGTCAACCACTGAAACAGGTCTATTATTTGCACGTCCGGAATTTGTACGTACTATGGATGTCGTAGACACTGAGCGACAATTTTGAATGGCTTATTATTCGCTCGCAATATTTGTTCAGAGTAGCTGTGGCAGCTGGAAGAAGTGTTTTGTTTTGTCATCGCTGCTTGGCAACGAGGAGCGCGGAAATTCTGTCGTTACGCTAGTAGCGAGACAGAACCCGAAAAGAGGAGTCCTGGCAATGTAGACGTAAAGTTAAGTGCGTCTGTGTTTAAGTAAAACGATTTGTATTTGAATATTTTGAAAGAAACGAGAAGTATTTGGTTAGTGATTTAGAATGGAAAGAGTATGAAGAAGTATAGCTCTGCAGTCACGAAGTTAGGTTTCATTGTTAAACGAGACATCCTTATCAGAGGACATTATAATTTTCATTAAAGACTGAGTAACTTTTAATTTTAAGGTATTTTTCATGTTACTTAATGATTTGTCCAACATTGATGAGCGTAAGAATTTATTATCAGTGCTGCCCTTTGTCAATGTCACTGAGTGGTGTAAGATGAATTTCATACAAGTATTAATATATCAGTAATAACGAAACAGTCTGCTACAGAAATATTCAAATATGAGCGTTACCCACATCCTAGATCAAAGTCATTTTTATTTAAAGGAGTGTCTCAATCAGTGCTGTATAAATTGTCAACTTGCAGCATAGAGCATTGGGCTAAGCTTTCAGCTAATGTAGTCAGAAATCTGCAGTTGTTGACAGAGTATTGTAGGGACCCCGTTTCCAAACAATTGCATTACGAGGTAAGATATTTTCAATTCAGGGTCAGTTTGCTACGAAAATTATCAACGCACAGGGACCAGTTTCTTTAATTAAAGAGATTTATATTAAAGTTAAGGATTTAACGAGTTTTGCACATTTTGTTAGAAAGATTATAAAGCAAGGCCAAATTCATGTTGCATTCTCGCAGGCAGAGATATTTTGTTCCCTTTGCAGTTGGAAATTCATAAGGTCATGTAAAACTAAACAAAGTTACAATCAAGCAACCAATCCAGTAGGAAATATAAAATCAAACGAAAACAATTTTTAAAGGGATCTTTGACCATTATTTTATTTTCGTCATTGTTTCAAACATGTATAGATTGAAAAGTAAAGTCGAAAGACTAGATAACTCTCTGACAGCCGTTTAATATGAACCCTTCGGTCTTGTATCCTTCCTCTTGGTTCCTGTGCAAGGATTAGGCTAAAATATGGATACACCTAGAGAAATGCCTGCTTGAAGAAAAATGTAGACGCTAGCCAAGCTTGCAGGTGTCACTGTTGTATTTCATCACCAACGACACACGTGCAAAGAAAGTAAGATACAATACATACAGGGGATGGACGTGATTCAAGAGCCACTGTATCGAAGATTTACCCCGCATAGAGGGACAGCGGGAAAAAAATCACACGCCAAAGTCACAAAGCGAAAGAATGTGTGTGATGAGTGATAGTTACAGACAAAGGACTGTCAGGAAGAAGAGGATGACGACAGCTGCAGAAGACACTGCAGAACTGAGCGTGGCACTCACGAGCGCTGTGACCACCTAAACAACACAGAGGGTGCTCCATGAGCTGGAAATTCCAGAGCGAGTTGGAATTCCAAAACAATACATCAGTAACGCAAAGGCCCATAACGGGAGAGCATGGAGCAACGGAAAAAGGCATTTAAGACTGGCGTACGCCGTCCCAGGCCTACGATGCAGACTGATTAAGCTAAGAGCGAAACATATCGAGGGTTGGGTGATGATTTGAGCAGCCATATAGTGGTGCTCCACGGGCCCCATCACTATTACGGAAGGTGGTATTACTGCCAAGGATTATGTGACCAGCTTGGCTGATCATGTATGTCCCGTGGTACAGTATGTACTCCTCAATGGTAGCGCTATGCTCCCAGAAAACATGACGCCTGCTTACACAGTTCGCAACGTGCAGGACTGGTTTTGTGAGCACAAGGATGCATTGTCGCATTTCCCTTGGACACCACAGCCATCACATATCCATATTATTGAGCCTCTGTGATCCACTTTGGAAAAAAATGTTCGTGATCGCTATCCACCTCCACCATCGATACCTGAAGTTGCCACTGTTTCGTCGCAAGAATGGTATAACATTTCTTTGAAAACTATACAGGACCTGTATGTATCCATTCCCAGAACACTGCATTGTGTTTTGAATTCCAGCTGTTTCCCTTCAGCGTATTAGCTTTGGTAATATGCTATGTTTTTATGTGTCTATATCTTCGTCCATCCCCTCTATGTTTGGTATCGTACTTTCTTTGCCTGTAGCTTACTTCTGTTGAAACGGTACTGTATGTACCGTTCCATGATTAAATACGATGTTTTGCAATCGTACCTTCTTAAAAGGACAGCATAATCGATAGATATTCACGGTTGCGGCCACTGGCCGTTTTTCTCTCTCTCGTAACGCGGCCCCACCGCAGGCGCCACGAAACTCCCATGATGTAGGATGGAACGATTTATTATGTTGTAGAATATTTATTATGATGTAGAATATTTATTTAATGTTAATATGTTCACGCACGTGAAATACCCTTTACAACATATTCCAATCCTTCCTGAAGCAATGTCAGCCATTAGTTTGGAAGCAGACAACTCTTGGTAGACTGTAGTAGTGCCAACTTTGTTTCCTTGGGCATGAGTGGCAGAGATCGACCACAGGCAAAACTTTGTCAAAGAGAATGTGAGGACATAGGGTTTAGCGGGGAGAGAATGGTCAGGCTAACCCCTCCACCGAAAACCAGAGGCTCTCAGGAGCTCCACCATCGTAAGGTGCGGTTCTGCGAAGAAAGGGTAACCGAGTGGACGTGCCTTCAGAATGTCCGTCTCGTTTGGTAATGGAAAAAGGTATTGGAATACTAGATATTTGTGACTAACCCACTCTTTTTCAGCGCAGCGTTGATTAGGGAAACCAATGATTCCGCACATGGTTATTTTGATCATTTTCTGTTGTATGATTTTTGTGTATTGGGAGTGATATATGTATGTTTTTGTGTTCACGCCACGGGGTAGGCAACGTTAGGCTTGGATAGTGAAATCGTCCATCTATACGATAGAGTTAGGTAACAAACCATGTGACTTTCAGTTTATTTGTGTTAGGAATTTTTGTTGGGTTTGTTGATTTTTAATGTGTGTTTTCTGTGTACAAATAGGGGCCACGTGCTCCACGTGTGACGAACTAGTAACAAGGCAGCTACGCTCGCCTATAGAGAAACTCGAGTAGAAGCAATAGATTATTTAAATATACTGCTACCGCCTCACGGTACAGGCATTTACACAGTTTCAACCGTTTGATTAAAATCTTGTAAGCACGTGGAAAGCTACTTTGAACCCACGTGGTCATAGCCACCACGTGCACATGCAGTATCCTTTGATACTGGCTAAATTCTAACTGAAGTTGCTATACAGTACAGAAAAGGAGTATTGAAAAGAAAGCTTCATCGTCTAATGCCAAGCCGATCTCTGTCCTCACCCCATTGCATGCTAGTATTGAATCTGGGCACTAGGTGCAAGTTTGAGCTCTTGTCTATCCTGTCCTATGTGTTTTAATATTAAAGTAGCGGGAAAATTACTAGTGGCTGATGAGATGCAATCCCGTCTGTTAACAATTCCACCTTTCCCAGAAATAGCGTGCGTGTTGCGTGCAGTTGTGTAAAGTAATAAGAGGCTTCGCCTCCACCTAAGATTTTATTAAATTATAAAAGAAATAAAGCAAATTTATTCAGAATAGCTTCAGTATTCTATGATTGAACAAACCCGATACCCCTTTAACAATTATAAATATTAATGGCACAGACTGCCAATAGGTATGCTGCGTTCTATGACGGAAAACTCCTTCACTGATCCCTCCAAAAGAATCCGTTGCACATTATTCGTGTTCAATATCCACACCCATAGAGGGCTGTAATACACATGAAGGAGGTTTCTGAGAACATATGACAAAGAAAAGTGAAATATCCCAAAACATACCTATAACTAAGAATATATAACTTCCCCACAAACAGATAACTTTTAATGAAGGCAACTTCTGCCAGAATCTGTTTCACGTAATATACCCCCAGCGACGGTCCCTTTTCACGGTCTTTTATTTTTTAGAATGTCAACCAGCTGACAACATTTTCATTGACGAACGCTTTCTCCAGGTCTGTAAAAGCTATAGACGCGGCTTGAATTCTCTTAAGTCTTGCAACCATTACCAGTTCGTAACGTCGAATTGCCGACCCCAGTCATGTATCAGATCCTCAAGGTTCGTTCCTACCCAGCACAATTCAGCTACTTAGTTACATGTTCCATAGATCATTTGAACGCTTCTTTTATCGAAACGATGTGGAACGAATCAGTTTACAGGATATATATATATATATATATATATATACACTCCTGGAAATGGAAAAAAGAACACATTGACACCGGTGTGTCAGACCCACCATACTTGTTCCGGACACCGCGAGAGGGCTGTACAAGCAATGATCACACGCACGGCACAGCGGACACACCAGGAACCGCGGTGTTGGCCTTCGAATGGCGCTAGCTGCGCAGCATTTGTGCACCGCCGCCGTCAGTGTCAGCCAGTTTGCCGTGGCATACGGAGCTCCATCGCAGTCTTTAACAATGGTAGCATGCCGCGACAGCGTGGACGTGAACCGTATGTGCAGTTGACGGACTTTGAGCGAGGGCGTACAGTGGGCATGCGGGAGGCCGGGTGGACGTACCGCCGAATTGCTCAACACGTGGGGCGTGAGGTCTCCACAGTACATCGATGTTGTCGCCAGTGGTCGGCGGAAGGTGCACGTGCCCGTCGACCTGGGACCGGACCGCAGCGACGCACGGATGCACGCCAAGACCGTAGGATCCTACGCAGTGCCGTAGGGGACCGCACCGCCACTTCCCAGCAAATTAGGGACACTGTTGCTCCTGGGGTATCGGCGAGGACCATTCGCAACCGTCTCCATGAAGCTGGGCTACGGTCCCGCACACCGTTAGGCCGTCTTCCGCTCACGCCCCAACATCGTGCAGCCCGCCTCCAGTGGTGTCGCGACAGGCGTGAATGGAGGGACGAATGGAGACGTGTCGTCTTCAGCGATGAGAGTCGCTTCTGCCTTGGTGCCAATGATGGTCGTATGCGTGTTTGGCGCCGTGCAGGTGAGCGCCACAATCAGGACTGCATACGACCGAGGCACACAGGGCCAACACCCGGCATCATGGTGTGGGGAGCGATCTCCTACACTGGCCGTACACCACTGGTGATCGTCGAGGGGACACTGAATAGTGCACGGTACATCCAAACCGTCATCGAACCCATCGTTCTACCATTCCTAGACCGGCAAGGGAACTTGCTGTTCCAACAGGACAATGCACGTCCGCATGTATCCCGTGCCACCCAACGTGCTCTAGAAGGTGTAAGTCAACTACCCTGGCCTGCAAGATCTCCGGATCTGTCCCCCATTGAGCATGTTTGGGACTGGATGAAGCGTCGTCTCACGCGGTCTGCACGTCCAGCACGAACGCTGGTCCAACTGAGGCGCCAGGTGGAAATGGCATGGCAAGCCGTTCCACAGGACTACATCCAGCATCTCTACGATCGTCTCCATGGGAGAATAGCAGCCTGCATTGCTGCGAAAGGTGGATATTCACTGTACCAGTGCCGACATTGTGCATGCTCTGTTGCCTGTGTCTATGTGCCTGTGGTTCTGTCAGTGTGATCATGTGATGTATCTGACCCCAGGAATGTGTCAATAAAGTTTCCCCTTCCTGGGACAATGAATTCACGGTGTTCTTATTTCAATTTCCAGGAGTATATATATATATACTATATATAATAACCCATTATTATTTTTAATGCTGCTCAAGCAACCACACTTAATTTTTTTCGGTTATCAGTTTTTTAGCGGAAATTCGTCAGTGGAATAGAGGGAGTTGCTTAGTGGAAATGATTTTATATTATATTTAAGATTTGCTTCGCTGCCTGTCCGACAGTTTACGATACTCGGCACATGATGGAAAAAGGTTTGTTACTGCATATTCATCTCCTTTCTGAGTCACTGACAGTTTTAACAGTTGGTAATAAAGGGAATTTCTCCTCTAAGCCTGTAGATCACAGTAGTTCTCAAATTCTAATGAATTGTTTATAACGAATTCCATAAGCAAATAAATGTATTGTGACGACGCAGTTAAAATACCTAGCTCCTTGAAAAAGTACCTGTATGACGTCCTTGGTTGAACACCACATATAATTTTTAGTGCTGACTTTTTACAAGCAATACTTTTTTTCTAAGTGATGAGTTACCCCAAAAAAATCATTGCGTAAGAAATTTTTGAGTAAAAATCTGCAAATTATGTCAGGAGGTTGATAAGTTTGTTTCCAAAAGTAGCAATTATGCAAAGAGTAAAACTAGCTGAACTTAATAGTTTGGGGAGCTCAGTAATATGCTTCTTTCAGTTCAACTTTTCAGCAGTATATACAATCAAAAAGTTGGACAATTCAACCCTATTTACTGGCTCCTGCTCATGTGCTAGTTCAATTCTTCGCATGACTATTTGTTGTACAGAACTGAATGTAGTGTGTTTTTACAAAATTCAGAGCGAGGTCATTTTCAGAGAATTACTTAAAAATTCTTCGGAAAATATCGTTTACCAACTCATATGTTGCTTTTTTGTATTTGGATTTGTTACAACGCTAGTACCATCTGCAACAAGTAGGCTACTAATTTTGCTTGTTAAATGTTAAGTGAAAGGTCATCCACATATACACTTCCGGAAGTAAATTAACACACCTGAGAAGACGACATCGATTTCAATCCAATGACAATACGTTCCACAGGGGGATGATAGGTGTAGTGATAATGGTTTCAACGGCGTCTGTCAACAGATAGGGTATTGGCATTGCCACCAGAGTAACATCTGTGTGTTAGTAAAGCTGTAAGGACGGGGCGTGAGTCGTGCTTGGGTAGCTCAGTCGGTAGAGCATTTGCCCGCGAAAGGCAAAGCTCCCGAGTCCGAGTCTCGGTCTAGCACACAGTTGTAATTTTCCAGGGAGTTTCTTATCAGCGCACACTCCGCTGCAGAGTGAAAATCTCATTTTGGGATCTGTATCTACCCTTTAAAAGAGAAAGCTCACAGCCAGAAGGCTCAGCGTGGTGCAAACGTGTGAATCAATGAGGCAACCATGTCATGGAGATGCAGTCGTGCTTCCTAAGGCCAAATGAGCGACTTTGAAAGGGGCCAAACAGTGACTGTCCGAGTGTCGGGAGCGTCCTTTCGCAGAATTGCCTCACAAGTTGGACGTGCTGGGTCAGCTGTGCAACGATGCTAGTACGGGTAGTCACAAGAAAATTCTCACGCCGGGACACAATGTTATGGACATCGACGCTAGACAGACGTTGGTCAGAATCGTCGTATTTTAAGGGCTCCAGTGGCAGATCGTACAGCATCCACAGCACAGGTGAGAGCTCAGACGTATGAACACGAACTGTTGCGAATCCGTTTTATTAGCAGTGGGACTACGAGCAGACACATCTCTACCCAGTTTTCCGCTCACGTCACAGCATTGACGTGCACGGCTTTACTGGTGCTCACAGAGGATCACTTGGAAGATGGAATGGCGTGCCGTAGTCATCACCGATGGAAGCATGTTCTGTCTCTATGCAGGTGATGCTCGTTTGACCTGGTAAGCTCTGTCTCCTAGACTGCATTCGTTCAAGATACACTGGCTCCACTCCAGGTCTTATGGTCTGGGCTACGACCCTTGTTCACCTTCTGTATTTCTGGAGGGGGACGCTAACCAGTACTGGGTACGTCCAGAATGTCGCTAGCCATGTTCTATTGCCGCTCTTTCAACGTGAATGTGATGCGTTGTTCAAACGGGATAATGCTCGCCCACGAACTGCCCGTGAAACTCAGCGTGCTCTGTAAAACGTGCAGCAGCTCCCCTGGCCAGTACGACCTCTGCACTTGTCTCCAGTTGAGCACGCGTGTGTTGTGACGGGACGCAAAGTGACTCGTGCGACTAGTCAAACAACAACTCACAGAACTGCTTGAACAGGTGGAGCAGGTGTGTCGTATGTATCTGTATTCACCATCTATACGATCAACTGGATGTCAGTGTCAGGACCTGCATTGCCGCCCATGGAGGCTACACTACGTACTGGTATTGGTGTTGCATCATGGGTAGATACCTGGTACCTCTGAACCGCTTGTGCTATTGATCTGTAAATGTAATGATGTCAAATGTAATCATTTCATCTCTTCTGTATACAATTTTGGAACAATGAATCTCGACTGAGCTGGATACCTGTGAAAAATTTTACTTTTTTTTGTGGCAGTGTATAAGAAATTGTGTTGGACTGGTTGAAACCTATGGGACTATCTTTCCTACCTTTTTTTCCAATTTTCCGACATTACCTGAATTATTGAGAAACCTTTTGGATTCTGTATGAGTCAAACGAGATGTGCATAAAGCCATCAATTACGTAAAAATTGAGTTTTTCTCGGTCATTCTGGTTTATGACACTGGAAGCTGTGCCGCATCAGGCCGGCGGCTGCCGTTATGAGGACCGGCAGATGCGCCGCCAGCTGCGCTGTTGCCGGACACGGCGGCGTGGCGGCTTAATGAAGTGGCCAGCCGCAGAGATAGCGACGGCCGGGGCAGGTCCTGGTGACTAATGAAGGCCAGGCGCGGCCTCGCTCCAGCGTGATTGATTTACGCCGGCCATTACGCGGGCGGCTCCTGGACAATCCGAGCGCCGGTGATGCCTGGCGGCCGGCTCCCCAGTCCCCACACAGGGGCAGCGCGCGATCCATCCACGTCGCGTCGCGCTGCCGCCACGTCACCGACACCGATAGCCGCGCCGCCGCCGGCTACTCACGCGGGATGCAGCTCTAACGGCGCCACGTAAGCTGTACGTTCCCGAGGACTGGACGCGTAGGGTGCAAGGGTGACCGCAGAAGCGGCGCGTCGCTCCTGACACGCCACTGTTCTACATCTACAATGAGGTGTCCAAAGTCATGGCATACCTCCTAATGTCGTGTCGGACCTCCTTTTGCCAGGAGCTGCGCAGCAACTAGAGAGGCATGGACCGAACAAGTGAATGGCAGTCCCCTGCCGAAATACTCAGCCATGCTGCCACTATAACCGCCCATAATTGCAGAGTGTTGCCATTGAATTGCAGAATTTAGTGCACGAACTGACCTCTCGATTACGCCCCACAAACATTCGATGGGATTCGTGTCGGGCGATTTTCTTTTTGAGTGGCCAGATCATTTGTTCGAATTGCCCAGAATGTTCTTCAAACGAACTACCAACATTTGTGACATTGTAGCTACTGACATTTGTGAACACTCTAAATTTTGTGGTGACGGGGGCAAACGAAGAAAGAGTTATTTTCGTTCACTCTTAGACCAAAGTAAGTGATAAAACGACCCTATAAACGACGTTTGTTCCTAACGGCATCGTTACTTCTTTTTGTTTAAGAAAAAAAAAGTTCCAATGGCTCTGAGCACTATGGGACTTAACTTCTGAGGTCATCAGTCCCCTAGAACTTAGAACTAATTAAACCTAACTAACCTAAGGACATCACACAACACCCAGTCATCACGAGGCAGAGAAAATCCCTGACCCCGCCGGGAATCACGTAGTGTTGCTTGTGCCTCTTAGCACTGACAACCCTACGCAAGAGCCGCTGCTCTCAGCCGTTAAGTGAAGGCCCTCAGCCACTGCGGCGTCCGTGGTGAGAGGTAACGCCTGACATTTTGTATTCTCGGCACACTCTTGACACTGTGGATCTCGGAATATTGAATTCTCTAAAAATTTCCGAAATGGAGTGCCGCGTCTACCGGCAATACCAATCCTTCTTCAAAATCTCTTAATTCACTTAATGATGTCATAGCCAAGTCGTAAACCTTTTCGCATGAATCACCTGAGTACAAATGACAGCTCCGCCGATGAAGTACCCTCTTATACCTCGTGTATGAGGTGCTGCTGCCATCTGTATATGTGTGTCTCGCTTTCCCATGTCTTATCACATCAGTGGTCATCTACAGTGCTCTACAGCTGCTGAGAAGCAACTGACATTTGGTAACGAACAACTGCCATCTGCTGTGGAACAACCGGAAATTGCTACGTAACACCCGACCGGTGACAAGAATAGGAAATGTAGAAGGCAGGAGGCGTTAGCTGCAGCGAAGTCTGTGCAGGAATACAATGTCTGCATTAGACAGTTCATGCAGTACGACGTATGACGATGGCTGTTGTGGAACCGATTGATGCGATATTCCGTGTGGTACAGCAGCATGTCTGAAAGGCGTCTTTTGGAGTGATTGCGGTTGTGGACGAGCAGTTGGACGGCTGGCAGCCGGTCGAAATGTCACTGCCGTGGCCACAGTAAAGCGAGTGTCCGAAAGAGTCGCCGCACGATTGAAAAAGGCCTCTGAAGGTGGAAAAGCTGTGCGTAAGCATGCCGGCCCTTGTAGATGGATCACTACACAGAAAAGCATCGATACTTAGCTCTAGTGGCGAAAAGGAACAGACATCTGGCTCCTAGGTAGATCGTTGCAGACCACGCAACGTGTCTCTGCCAGAATCCATATCGCGGCGATTAAATCAGGCTGGTTTGTGTGCTAGGAAGCCGGTGAAATGCATCCCGCCTCAACCAAGCTATCGTCGAGAAAGTGTTCGGTGGTTTAGTGAACACGCTGGTTAGGGTCTGCAACAGTTGTCCACAGTGATGGTCTTTGATGCATTCCGCTTCGCAGATTTACTGATCAAGAAACAATGGCGGAAACAAAAGAACTGTTCAACATTGGGATTGCAGTTCAGAATAAGAGAGTGTCAATGATAAGATTCGCTGTTGACATTGCTCAGTGCAAGCGAGGATAACGATTGCAAAACCTGTGGACTGGAAGAACCGACTGATGAGTACACACTATGAGAATAAGACGAAATTAATGAGAAGCAGTAAAAATGGGTTTAGCGATAAACTTAAATTCCCATATTAGCGATCTCACTCTAGACCATATCAAGCTACCTTGGAAGCAAAATACAGGCAAAGAGGTCTTTCTTTGCCAAGAAAAGTCTGCTAGTTTCAAACATGGATCTTAATCTAACGAAGAAATCTCCGGTCATGTACTCGTACCTTAGGAGCACGGAATTAGTAGTGAAACGATGGAGTGTGGAAAAATCGGAAAAGAAGGGAATTGAAGCGTCTGAGACGTGTCAAGAGATTCTCGCCACCAGTTAGTTTGGAGGGAGAGGGAAGACGTTACGCATCACAGATTTTTCATCTGTACGATGAAGGCGTTATTGTTTCGAGTGACGCTACGCAAAGTGGCCGAGCACCTCTGTATGCCTTTGCGCGAGGTATCGTTACATCACCGTTCCTTTGCGCGAGATATCGTTACATCACCTTTGTAAACCATCGAGTTTATTCTGGATTGCGTACAGCTATTTAGTGGTGTAGTAGGTCCCGATTTTCTGTTTATGCGCGACAGTGCCCACAAAGGACCTGTGAGGTGACGGACAAGAGCATACGGAGCGGTTCGCATGTTTCCCAGACCCAAACCTTTAGTACATGCCAGGGATACTCTTGGCAGACGTCATTCTGAACGAAAACACACTCCTCGAACCGCCTTGATAAGGGAGTGGAACAATACTCTCGAAGGACACCTCAACAGTTGGGTAGCTGGGCTGAACAACAGGTGCAAAATATGCAGTAGTGTCGAAGAAGTGCATATTTCTTACTGAGAGTCCGATATCAACAATTTTTCGCTGTATACATACCAGTCCTCTTCTGTTACGTATGTACATGCTTCATGTCGTCTATTGTTGCCAATGATTATTCACGACCAACATTGTCTCTATTCCTTAGCTGTTGTCAAGCACTCTAGATACATACTCCGCAAGCGAAGCGCGCGATACGTGACACGGGATGCCTTGTGCCTGTTCCACGTTGCATATTCAGTGAACTCTCGTCAGCCCGAATATTAAGTCATTATTTGGAAGTATGGTTTTTCAAGGGCCATATCCACGCACTAAAACATTAAGTTCTTTATTTAAATAATTATCTTGATATTCGTTTCGATATCATCTTCAGAGGGTGTGATAACATACGTAGCTTTTGCTAGTACGTAGAAAATGAGCTGAGGGTAGCGAAATTCACGTAATTCTCATATTACGAAATGAAGTAAACTATCCGAACTTCTAAATTTTTGTATTGTCAAACTTTTCACACACAGCTTAACAGTTCAAACAATACATCTGCTTTCTGGAGCTTCACAACACGATTTGACCACCATTCACCACACCTTCCCGCCAAGTCTCAACACATTTAAGAACACAGATACTAAACAAAGCAAAGAGCTTACATCTTTTGTCACACACAATTGCTTTTACATTTCTGATAAAAGTAATGCAGCTGAACTTCCAAAATTTTATATAAAAATTTCAACATTGTTTTAAATACATGAAACAAAAATATTTCGGCATGAAATTATTAATTTTTATAGACATTAACTTTTTTTTTTTTTTTTTTTCAAACGAGGGGACTGATGCCCACTGGTGTCGTAGGATTCACTATGTACAATGGACTTGGTTACATTACTCACCGCTGGTGAGTCCCCTTCCTGCTCCACTCGTACACTCGTAAATGCAGCGAGGAGGTATACCACTGGCTGTGCGCTGGCGTACAAGCCCCGATTCCTTTTGTCTTGTCTTCGTGGCCTCACGCAAGGCTTATTTTGATGGCAGTCGGATCACTCTGAAGTCTGCCACAAATAACCGTTCTCTAAGGTCTGTAAGTAGCACATCTACGGAGGTCACCCTGCAATACCAATCCCCTTTCTTCAGTGAGACTCAATGAGACTTCTTGAAGAATCTGTGGCTCAAAACGACGACCACGTCTGTCAATAATGTCCCATATACTCACGATGGGATTTAAATCGGGACTCACAGCCGGACATTCCATTACTTCAGCGTCCAGGCTTCTACTGGTGCCCGCCCTGGCGCTAGAAGGAAGTCATTGTCACCGCTAATATGCTGCAGCTACCAAAGGGTGCAACAGGATCGGCCAGGCGGTAAGACGAACATGCTCAGCGACAAGATCCGTGTAGCCCCACAACATTACAGAACCTTGGCCGAATCTGGCGATTTCATTGACAACACTTTGCAGGTACCGCTCACCACAGCGTCTCCACACACGAACACGGCCTTTCCTTCGCTTTAGAGGATACCTGGACTCGTTTGCTAATAACGCTTTTCTCCAGAGACGAAGTTGCTAGTGGAGATGGGAACGGCAGAACTGAAGACGAGCTGCAAAGTGATGTCCTGTCAAGGACGTATGGATCGTGTGGGCCTTTATCGTAACCCTTCATTACAGTCTTAACCAACATGGCTGCTCTAGTAGTTCTCCTGAGACCACCTTCCAGGGCACTGGCGGTAACCGTACCTCGCCGCAACGCAGAGGTGGCCAGATGTCGGTCTTCACTGGGGATTATAATGCGTCAGTCACTTTGTCCAACTCGCCTTGTGTGGTGTGCGTACTGTAAGACCTTCGGTACACACACCATCAGATTATTTGACTTGTCGCTCTAACGAAGTAGGCGTGTGTCAGCAATATGTCTCGTGGTCTTATCGTGGCGTGTTTATCTTCTGCTGTTAGGTCAGACGATAGAAATGCCACTTGCTTAGAGTAGCAGATTGACGGTGACCAACTTTAAAAAGAACTTGATTAATTTTCACACACATTTATTAAAAAAATAACAAGCATAAAAATTACTTAACTTGATTCTGGATGCTGTTTACAATTGACAATCTGAAGTTCCTTTGGTACTGGTACGTTAATCTTATTCTCACATACATCTCTGATACCTGACAAAAGTGTCTATACATTTATCTTCAGGGCTATGTACAGGAATATGGTAATCTTATTAGGCGCAGACTGAAACTTGACTATAGACTGGTACAGGCCGGTGCAGACAAATGCAGACTGACTAATCGGAGGTCAGTACACTCGTTATACTACCTTGCACGTTCGTGTACCACCGCGCGAGTGTGATCCGCAAGGAGAAAAGGTTCTGCGTTAGCAGCAATCTCATTGGCTGCGTTACATATTAATACACGGATCGGCGGAAGCAGAATTTGGTCCGTCTCTATGACAGCGCCATCTCGTAGTGCGGAGACGGACGAGCGCTGTGCCTGCGCTGTTGTGTTTAGCGGGGCGCGCTCATGTGGGAAAGTCGTGTACGGGCTGACTACGCGGAACTATGTGCACAACACGTTGTCTGCTGTCGCCGACACGGTAGCTCAGCGTGTTCGGTCATAGGGTTAGCAGCCCTCTGTAATAAAAAAAAAACTGAGTTAATGGATCAACAAAGAACTTAAACGGATGTCTTACGACGTCCACCCCGAGAAGATGCAACGAACGAAAGCGAACAAAATGAAATAAAAATAAATAAATAAATAAGTAAATTGTCTCCATTTAGCGTGTCCACAACATATGAATGAGACATGGAGGCTCATTGGCATTTTCAGCAATACGACTGAAAGTCCAACCGTTTTGGATTAGACAGGCCACCCTTGTAATTTGCACTGCATTCAGATGTCGCATTGCACGTGCTTGTTTGAATAATAAGTCCTCAAATGACAACTGCCATCTGTGTTCTTCATTAGACGACAGTGGAACACTGGTACTCACTTCGTAAGGAGAGATCACCTGACACTATAAAGCATAACACAGCCTGTACATGGCGAATGATCTTAATTGTTGCTTATAAACGAGGATACCAAGCTGCGCACAAGACCACAGGTATCGCCCGTGTCGAATAGATTCAACATTCCGGGCGTTGATATATGTATTCCCCTCAGTCTTTTGAACTGTGTGAACGTTAGAGGTACCTGTCACAGTGTTCTCACAGAAAAAAAAACACCCCATACGTCTACATCTGTGACGCTACAGAGAAAGCATTAACATTTGGGAAAACTCGTTGATGCGCCACAACTTTGTGAGGATTATCAATGCCCCATACTGTGCTCATTATCAGCTCGAGGGCGAAATGTTCACCATAAAGTGTTTCCTCCATCGTGGCGCAAAATTCGCCAGGCATAATCTTCTAGTTATAATTGTCGCCCCAGCTGCAGACGTTACGGTTTGAAATGTACATTTTGCTGCAGAATTCCAAGTTCGTAGTTTGCGAGGACCATTGAATTTTTTGGACTGTGTACAAAATTTACCCTCCAGCCTCTTCACGCTTGCATCTGGCACACTTACTCGAGCAGTACTTTTATCTTTACGGGGCATCCATTGTCTATCGATACCACCCCAGACTGCTCTCTTTACATGGCGGCTCTTTTACACAATTCCTTCTGAACGCACGCTTCACTGTTGTAACAGGTTAACGTCTCGCAGATTCCAACGCACAGACACTGTTCCCTTGCTTAGTCACCATTTTGTCAAGGCACTACACTCGTAACGCCAACTGGTGGGCAGAATGCAAACTCGCCGAGATTGCGTCTCTACTCATGGATCAGTGGCAAAAAAAAAACAAAACTGTCAATACCGTCATACCGTCATTGCGCAATAGCGATGGAAATGTTACCGATGATGGTGCCACTAAAGCGGAGTTACTAAATTAAGTTTTCCGTAATTCCTTCACGAAATAAGACGAAATAAATATTCCACAATTCGAAACGAGAACAGCTGTTGGCATGAGTGACATAAAAGGAGATATCTTAGGTGATACGAAATCCTTTCCGGCCGAACGTGGGGTCTGGACCCCTCCACCATCCTCCACACCTATAAGTCCCTTATCCGCCCTATCCTCTGTTACGCCCATCCAGCCTGGATCTCCGCCCCCCCTTCCTTTTATAAATCCCTCCAAATCCTTGAACGCCATGCTCTCCGCCTTGCCTATCGCATCCGTCTCCCATCCCCCACGCGGATCCTGTATGACCTTATCCCCTTTCCCCACCTCCTCCTCTTCCTCGAAAGGATCCGAATCCTATACACCTCCCGTAAACTCGATCCACCTCACCCGCTCGTCTCCCCGATCCTCTCCCACCCCCGCCCGCTGCCACGCCTGTACTCCCATGTCCCACCCGGTCTCCATCTCTCCACCCTCCTTACCCTCTCCCAAGGTGGCTTCCGCCAGCTCCCCCTCCCTGATGATGTCCTCCTCCCCTGCATCTACCCCTCCTATCAACTTTGATCCTCCCCCCCCCTCCTGTGTCCTTTCCTTCAGGCACCCTCCCTCCCCCCCTTTTCCCTTCCCTTCTCTTTCCTTTCCCCCCTCCCTCCTACCCTCTCCTCCGGGCTTCACTCCCCCTTCCTCCCTCCCCCTCTCTCCTTTGCCCATGGCATCTCTGCTCTCCCCTCTCCCATTTCCCCTTCCTCCTCCTCCACCTCCTCTCTTGGCAGGTCCCCGGACTCGTACACGCTGAGTGGACATTCGCGCGCCGGAGATCATCGCCATCAGTGTCTCGTGAGTGCCGTCGTGTTTCGTGTTCAGTGTTCCCGTCATACTCCATCGTTCACCTGTGCCATCGCCATCTTCAGTGTTAGTGCGTCGTGACAACAGTTTGTAGTGAAATTTCGTCGAGTGTGAACGGCTCCGTGTTTGTCTTTCTGTATCTACTGTTTTATTACCCACCGTTATGTCACATTTGTGTATTCTTTCTGTTCTATCTTTATCTCCTCTACGGCTGAAGAGCGGCGTACCATGCTGCTGACAGCCTGCCTGTTTGTACGGGTTTGAAAATAACAATAAAGAAAAAAAAAAAAAAAAGTGATACGAAACAACTCAAATCGCTTAAAAAAGCAAGTCTTCCGTTCCAGATGGTATATCAATTAGGTTTCTTTCATAGTATGCAGACACACTGGGGCCTTTCTTAGCAATCGTATGCAACCGCTTACTTGACGAAAGTTCTGTTCCTAAAGACTGGAAAGTAGCACAGGTAACACCAATATTCAAGAAAGGAAATAGGAGTAACCTACTGAATTACATACCCATATCGCTGACAAAAATTGCATTAGGATTTTGGAGCTTATACCGTACATGAACATTATGAATCACCTTGAAGAAAATGACTTTTTGATACATAACCAAAACGGTTTCAGAAAATGTCGTTCTTGTGCAACACAGCTAGCTCTTTATTCCCAGGCCGAGCGGTTCTAGGCGCTTCAGTCCGGAACCGCGCGACTGCTACAGTCGCAGGTTCGAATACTGCCTCGGGCATGGATGTGTGTGATGTCCTTAGGTTAGTTAGGTTTAAGTAGTTCTAAGTTCTAGGGGACTGATGACCTCAGATTTTAAGTCCCATAGTGCTCAGAGCCATTTGAACCACTTGAACCTTTATTCCCATGAAGTAATGAGTGCTGTCGACAAGTGATCTCAGATCGATTCCACATTCTTAGATTTCGAGAAGGCATTTCATACCGTTCCTCACAAGTGCCCATTAATCTAATTGCGTGCATATGGAGTATCGTCTCAGCTGTATGACTGGATTGGTGATTTCCTCTCAGAGAGTCACACTTCGTAGTGATAGACGGTAAATCATAGAGTAGAACGGAAGTGATATCTGGCGTTCCACAGCATAGTGTCGTAGGCCCTCTGCTGTTGGCGCTCTACATAAATGATCTACGTGATAACCGATTGTTTGCGGATGACGCTGTAATTTACCGTCCAGTAAAATCATCAGATGATCAATTATAATTACAAAATGATCTACAGAGAATTTCTATATGGTGCGAAAAGTGGCAACTAGCACTAAACAAAGAAAAGTGCGAGGTCATGCACATGGGTACTAAAGGAAATCCGATAAATTTTGGATGTACGATAAATCGCACAAATCTAAGGGCTGCCAATTCGACTAAATACCTAGGAATTACAATTACGAGCAACTTAAATTGGAAAGACCACATAGATAATATTGTGGGGAAGGCGAAATAAAGACTGCGCTCTGTTGTCAGAACACTTGGAAGATGCGACAAACCCACTAAATAGACAGTCTACAATAGACTTGTCCGACCTCTGCTGGAATACTGCTTCGCGGTGAGGGATCCTTACCAGGAATCGAAAAAGTGCAAAGAAGGGCAGCTCGTTTCGTGTCATCGCGCAATATGGGTGAGAGTGTCACTGATATGATACGCAAGTTGGTGTGGCAGTCACTGAAACAAGGGCTGTTTTCTTTGCGACGAGATATATTACGAAATTTCAATCATCAACTTTCTCTTCCGAATGCGAAAATATTTTGTTGACACCCACCTACGTAGGGACAAATGGTCATCATAATAAAATAAGAAAAATCAGAGCTCGAACGAAAAGATTTAGGTGTTCCTTTTTCCCACGCGCCATTCGAGAGTGGAATAGTAGAGAAGTAGTATGAAAATGGTCCGATGAACCCTCTGCCAGGCATTTATGTGTGAATTGCCGCTTAACCATGTAGATACAGATGCAATTGTAGATCAGTCAAGTAACAAAGAACTTTAAAAACATATGAATCGTTCGTAGTAACACCGTACTGTTTAAATGCATATTTTTTCTTGTTTTAGTATGCGAAAATCAGGCCCGTTGGTTTGTGAAGTCTTTCCGATACAGGCTACATTCGTGACTGCAAAGTGCTGTGCAATAGCAGAGTGTCGCTTGTGTTCTCGCGTTGACCTTGACACATTTCATAAATAGGAAGTGGAAATCTGAACAGAGTGCGTTAAGCTATCCCCGTTGGGCACAGCGAGTGGGCACATTGAGCTGCGCGCCGTTGTTTGGGAATATAACGAGAGGGCGGGTGCCAGTCGAATGCCGAGGTGAGTGGTGGAGGGGGCTTTTATCACGAGGCACGCCACGCCGACCCTGCAGCCGGATAATTGTGTGGCAGCAGCGGCACAAAAGCATGCAGCGGCGCGCCGGGCCTACGCCCCTGTAATCCGATATCAGCTGTCACGGATCTATACTGCCGACACCGTGACTGTTTTTCGCAGATAGGGAAAAACGGAGTTTTACCGCCCGAAACGTAGAACTCACACAACTGGTAACTACGTACTGGGTGGTTACAAATGAGGAGGTGACACACAAAGACGAACATGTCCGAAGTTATAAAAGAAACTGAAATACGGAATGGCACGATACTTATAGGATAATCAGAATCTAAGTACATCTCGCAGTTTAAGAGAATTCCAACACGTACCATGACACAAGGCTGTGAAAATACCACGGTCAGTAGGAAAAGTTGATTCCACCAATCATTCGGGTCACGGTCAGACGCTCAGGCACACACCAGCTGTTAACATCAGTCTGTGCTTCTGTGCTCTCTCGTAATGGTATTGTACAGCAATAATATTAGAACTGCTGTTACGAGGAGAAATTTAGTTATCTGCTCACTGCGTTTTCGGCAGACACGAGTAACTTCTACGAAAAAGGCCGACAATTGTAACAACAGAGGAATCTAATGACGGTGGTTGAAGACTGGAGAGTGAGACGTGAAATATACAGAAACGCCTACGAAGTTTAGATCACGTAAGTAAAATGAAACGAATTTTCGTGTACAAGTACGAAGCTATGGTAAACACTTATATTGATATACAGGGTGACAAGTATTTAATCCGACAAACTCTGGGAGATTGTAGGGGACATCAAAACAAATATTTTTCCCTAATGTCATTTTTCCTTATGAGTATTATTTAAACCAGTGGAGGTCATATTACGCTCTTCAGTTGTTAAAGGCCGTATTACGATTTTCAGTTGTTAGAGGGGGTATGACGCTCTTCAGTTGTAGGCAACTACTGTCCACCAGTGTAGTAGTGCATTGTCTCTGTTTACTAGTGGATCGATACACCTGGGGTGAGTACACTGATATGGTTGGTGCGTACTACGTAGCACACCACAACGGACGAGCTGTAAAGCGGGTTTATCAACAACAATATCCTAATCGCCGTATCCGGCATCATACGACCTTTGCTGCTGTGTACCAACGTCTGCGTGAGACCGGGTCATTTAGCAGATTACCTGGACAGGGACGCCGTCGCACGGTAAGAAAGCTGTAATTTGAGGAAGTTGCTGGAAGACGTCCCGCTCTCTACAAGACAACACATGTCGTTCCAATATGATTGGGCGCCGGCACATTTCAGTCGCCATGTGCGTCGATTTCTGGACCGATGGTTCCCAGAAACGTGGATTGGCAGAGGTGGTCCTCTATCATGGCCTGCTCGATCACCAGATATCTCCCCTCCGGACTTTTTTGTGTGGGGAGAGATGGGCAACATTGTTTAGGCAACTCCTGTTGCATCAGAAGAGGATCTGGTTGCCCGGATAGTAGCAGCAGCAGGAACAATTCAGAATAGACCTGGGGATTTTGCCCGTGTCAGATAGAACATGATCCGACGGTGTAATCTTTATTTAGGTGTCAATAGAGGCATTTTTGAAAATCTACTGTAAATGAAATTGGGTTGAGTTAATGTGTTGTCTCTTGGTCATAAAAAAATGGAAAAGTGTTTGTTGGTTTAGTTAATTTGCCGCCAGATAAATCTTCCTCTACCGGTTTAAATACTCCTCATAGGAAAAAATGACATTAGGGAAAAATGTTTGTTTTGATGTCCCCTACAACCTCCCAGAGTTTGTCGGTTAAAATACTTTTCACCCTGTAGAGGCAACTGCATTGTACAGGTCCTTGCAAGACGTGCGAGAGCGGAATTCTCTGCTGAAACACGGACGGACCATTACGAAGCACTTTTCTTAACCATGAAATGAGGTACTTCTCAGCCGTCTAATTTCAGATAACGAGAAGAAAGATGTTGATGGTTTACTCTAAACTATTTTTCGGATAATACTGGCGAAATCGAGAGGACATTGGTATACATGCATCATTGATGATATACCCATGTTGTTCAACAAAGACATACAGGAAAAATGTTATGATTGTTTAGAATGTGATTGTGATTTATATATTTACGCGTAACAGTTACCTAAAAGAACACTTCTAATAGAACATAATGCCACTGTTACATTATTGTATTCTGTCAAAGTCCTTTGCAATACTCAAAATAATTGTGAACCAGCATTAAAACCAGAACTTTCGATAAAACCCTGAAAAGGAATATCAGTGTTCCATTTGCCAGTATATAACTTTCTTTCAATGATATCACACACAAAACATTTACAAATACGTAATATGCATTATGTAATAAAAAGTATGTTATTTTGAAAAAAAAGATATTTGCTTTTGAAAATCATTCGAAGCCAAACATGTCGAAATGGTTGATGCAAGTGAGAAGATGCCCACATTTCAATGCACTTTTCAAAGAAGTATTTTCATTGTGGATTTAATTTGCAGATATGGACTGCCTTTTGGCGCGAAGGTTAACGCATTTGTTTTGCAATACGTTATATTCATTAGTGTGTATAACTGAAATAAGTTTTATGTTCACTGTGAAAAACTGCATTTAGTGAATATGTTTAATCAAAGAGACAGGAGTTCCGAGTGCTCCAGTGCGGACTGTATATATGGCAGCACGCTGAAACATCGTAGGTGTATTCCTTCATCGCTGCACTCACGGTGTGTGCCAAAAAATTAATAGTTTCGCTTCCTGCCACCACGTGGAAATACGGCGCTGTAAGCAGTCAGAATGCGGTGTGGGTGCAGCAAATGGGGCGGCTCGATCAAACACGTGATAACGGTGCTTCTCGCACGTTTGTGGTCACAAGTTACAAAACGTGTTGAATATGATCTCCGAACAATGCGACGTGCTCTATCTATAACATGGCATGATCGACAGTTGCTCGCAGAATATCCATTGTAATCAGAACCATATGTCATCATATGGTATTCTTTAGTTTAGGAAGAGTCCCGATACATCCCTCATAGACACGATCCTTTACATATGGCTACAATCAGAAGTCACATGAATTTAGGTCGAGGAAGGCCACACATCTTGAAGTTGCCTAAGAATTATGTGAACGTTATCGAAGGTTTCTTGAGCAAACCTTGCAGCTGACATGCAACATGTTGCGTCGCCTTGTGAGGTCGGATGGTTGCTGTTGTTGGTACTGCATGCCCCTAAGACGCAAAATGAATGTCGCACTGCTCCCAATGCTGAGTTAAGCTCCCTATGCAGGAGGTAAGAAACAAGTCACACAACGGATGAAGTCCTAATAAATCTGAATTTCACAGGGGTTATCTGAACTTTAAAGTTAATAGTCATGCATGAAATACACAGGTGAACCACCACCCGACACCACATATTAGTTAAGGGAGGCATTTATTGAAGATGTACGCTGATAAAAGATGGTATTTATTTCCCTCAGCGTGGATTCAGGTGGGCAAACATTCAACAAGATGACAATGAATGCAAAGTTAAAGGAAGAATTATGTTTAACTCCGATCTTAACATCAAATTTGAGATCGCGTAATGAATACTGCTAATGGTCAAGCGAAAAGCGTTCCAGAAAGTGCTTATGGGAAGCGAACTCTGAAGAGCAATCAACGTTCAAACATGCAAAGCGTAATCTGCAAATCAAGTAACTGCGGTAATCGATTACCGAAACGAGTAACTCCACAGAGGTAACGAATACTGCGTCTCCTGAGTTATACCACGGAAAAGCATTGGTGGCCGAATTGCACCAAATAACTTCCATCACTCGTGAGTGAATGGGCGCCGGCTATGTGAGGCAGTCAACGGCGAAGTTCGTCCTTCCTGGAAGCAGAAGGTAGAGTGTGTCTTTATTAAAATTCTGGCTTCTCTCTAGTTTTGGCAAATCTGCACGTCATCCACCAATGATGATAACGATTTCGAGCCCAAGTCACTCACCAGTGATGGTAATGATTCCGAGGTTTGTCCAATATCTAGCCGAGATTGCGATCACCTCTCCAACGAAATTTCAAAATTTCGACACAGCGTTTGCAAGAGGGAGACTTTTGTTTTATGTTTAGTCGGGTACAAGGACAGAAGCTAAACACCTTTCTAGTCACCTTCCAAAGCAGCCTTTCAGACGCTGTGTCTGGGTCCTGGATCCCACTTTAAAACTACACATTTATGACCGTGCCGAAGGTCGGTCGCTTGCTCCCTTCCACCGTCTCTCTGCTAGACTGCTGCCCCTATGAACGGAAGATTACAGCTTCTCATAAACAGAAGTGAACAGTGACAGCGAGTTCAATTTCTAGCTTGACCATACGAAATACGTGGAGCTACACATGCATTTTGTATGTAGCAACACGGATTGTAAAAAGAATATCACGGCTACTGACTCATTATGTTAATAGACCAGGGAGTAGTATGAGAGCATAGAGTATGAATAAAAATAGGTAGCGCAGCGCTACGTTAATAATTAAGCTACTTTATGGCCCCATCTTGCATGAAAATAGTAGTGTGGACACACCTACGCTCTTACAAAGGTGAAATCACGTGTTGCATACGGAGGTCCTTATAATATGCCGATGTCATTGTCGTTTAGCGTATGTTTCAGTCGGCTGCTCAAATATCATGTCACATGGACCGTTTTATTCTGTTTCCAAATTCTGGTTTAGCAGAGTTTCTGTGTCCAATGAATTGGTAAGAACCACAAAGAATACTAAAGTACTCTGTTAGATTATTTATTTACAAATGTTCTTCCCATTTCACAAAATTTCTTCATTCGAATGACCCAGAATTTCACAACATACATGCTACCTGCTTGGTCCCTGTAAGCTGTTTCGTGCTGTTAGAGGTGCTTTAAATTGAATCTGCAATATATATATATATTATTGGTGTTTTGCCCTTAAAGAGCGCATTTGGACTGAACTACATGGCCAGTTCCATTTGCTGCCTTCCTTGCTGCCCAAACTTCCCTCATTCGCTCGCTGTGTTTCTGTTTCCGGTCCTCTGTCCATGCTTCTTGTCGGCTTTGTGTCTTCGGCTTCATCTTGATTGCCATTTTGGTTGTCCATATTTCTTTCATCTTCCGGCTGTGCTCTTGCTTGCGTTCTTCGGTCCACTTCATACCCGTTCGTTTGTCACATTGTGTCTCATGTAGTTTACTTTTCTTAAAGACGTTTCTGAATTTTATTCTGTCGTTTATTGTGTCTGCTGTTATGTTGAGTTGGTTCAGGTCGTTTTCTACCTCTGCCACCCACTTGTTGTTTCTAATGGTTACCCAGTCAAAGATCTGTTTGGTCAACCTGTGTGATGACATTCTGTATAGGCGTCCATAGAATTGTAGTCTGTGTTTTCTAATCTTTTCTGTGATTGTCTCTGTATGTTTGTACAGTTCCTCTGTAGGTTTCTTGATCCATATTCCATTGTTGTTAGTTCCGCCAAATATTTTCCTAAGTATTTTCCGTTCTACTTTTTCTAATTGTCTGATACGTGTATGCCCTAGGATTAGTGTGGTCTCTGCTGCATATAGTGCCTCGGGGAGCATCACCGTGTCGTAATGGCTTAATTTGGCTTTTTGTGAGATAGACTTCTTGTTGTAATGATTCCACGCTACTTTGTATGCCTTGTCCAGTTTAGTCTTTCTTTCTTCGTTTGAGTCTATGTTATGTCCACTCATTGGCAGTGTTTCACCGAGGTATTTGAAGTTTGCCGTTTTGTAAATCGTGTCATACTTTGTGTTCAGAGATGAGAGTTTCTTTGTGCTCATAAACTGTGTCTTTTCGTAAGAGATCTGTGGTCCAGTTTTGGAAGCGATTTCGTGCAGTTTTTCAATAGCGTCTTTTGTTTCCTTTATACATTTCGTGACAATTGCCAAATCGTCTGCAAAAGCCAGGCATTTAATCTGTAAGTTTCCTAAAGTTATCCCCTGTTGTGATGTTTCCCATTCTTTTATTACCTTATCTAACACCAGATTGAAAAGGAGAGGTGAGAGGCCATCGCCTTGTCGGACACCTGTGCGAATTTCAAAGGGCTCTGATAGTTCCCCACAGAACTTTACTTTGGAGGTCGTGGTGGTTAAAGTTTGCTCTATGATAGCCCGTGTTTTGTTGTCTACTTTGTATTCTGCTAGAATTTTGAAGAGAGTTTTCCGGTCGATAGAGTCGTACGCCTTTTTGACGTCGACGAAGGTAATGATCAAGTTCTGTTTGTGTTGTAAAATCATTTTCAGGTTCCAAATTTGTTCCGCACAAGACCGCCCTTTACGGAAGCCTGCTTGGTATTCGCCAACCAAGTGGTCGGTCTGGCATTCTAGTCTGTTCAGTAAAGCTTTAGAGAGGATCTTGTATGTGACCGGTAGTAGGGTTATTCCTCTGTAGTTGTTCGGGTCAGTCTTGTCACCTTTTTCGTGTAGTGAGTGTATCGGGGCAGTTTTCCAGTTGTCAGGAATTTTCATGGTCTTCCAAGATCCTGTGGATGTCTTTGGTGAGTTCTGGGTCTTGTAACTTCCAGATTTCCACGATGATGCAGTCTTCTCCTGGTGCTCTACGATTCTTGAATGACTTGATTATTTCTTTAACTTCTTCTAGAGTTGGAGGTTCACTATCTGTCATCATTTCTTCCATAGGGGGGTCCGTGTTGAGCAGTTTTTCAAAGTACTTTGCCAGAATGTCACAATTGTTTTTGGTACTGGTTTCTAGGGTTCCATCCGGTTTTCTGAAGCACAAGTTAGGTGGTTGATATCCAGTCATATTTTCTCTGAACTTTCTGTAGAAATTTCTTGTATTGTTCTTCATGAAGTCCGATTCGATCTCCGTCAGTCGCCGTTTATCATACTGTCGTTTTTCACTGCGAATGATTTTGCTTGATTGCTTCTGTGTTTTCAAGAAGTTCATAGAATTCTCTTTGGATTTATGGCTACTAAATTTTTTCCATGCACTGATTCGTTGGTCAATAGCTTGGTCACATGTGTGGTTCCACCAACGGTGTTTCCGTGTGCGTGGTGCTTGTGCTAGTTTCATGGCCTCTTGGATTCTTCGTGAAAGTTGTGTCCAGTCTGTCGTTTCCTACAATTTTAATTTTGTGTAATATTTGTGTCTGGTTTAAAGTAAGGTATCCTGAATCTGGTCTAACAATTTTGTTCTTCTGGAGCTTTTTCTTGGGCAAAAGACGAATCCTGATCAGTAGTAGGTGGTGGTCTGAGTCGAAGTAGCCTTTACGGCTGTCTATGTTCAAAATTTCTTTTTGTGAGTCTTTCTGGACTATTAGGTGGTCGATTTGTAGTTCTTGCTTCCCGCTGGGGAATTTCCATGTGGTAAGTTTTCGTGTTGGTTTCTTGAATTTTGTTGACATAATAGCGAGGTCGTGGCTTTTGCAAAAGTCTATCAGGTGTTTTCCGTTTTTGTTGGTGTCCTTGTGTGGAGTATGAGTTATATATATATATATATATATATATATATATATATATATATATATATATATATATGGCCCAATATATCTGACATGCATAAATCATTAGTCTTCAAAATAATTATAAAGGAGTTTGTTCTAGTGAGAGATTAAAGATGGATATCTAGGACATCAATTTATTACTAATAAATTCAAAAAAATTTAGCAAAAATCATTGAAAATAATAAGCTAATGTCTTGGCGAACCTGGACAAGGTGTGTGGAATACCATTCAGGTGAACGTGTCTCTGTACAAAACATTTACATCCGTGGAAGTTGTACTCGCTACAGATGAGTATGCGTTTGTACCTACGACTATACATGAAAGCACGTTGAACCTCCAACTGCAAACGAGTTTGAGAATGAAGAGTGAAATCACTGAATATCGTTTATAATGACTCGACTTTTCCTGCAGTTCGCCCCGCTGTTGCAGCCGGACCTCACTACACTCATAATCTACAGGTGGCAGGTCAAGTGGCTGCAGGTTCACTCACTAGCTCCCTACCAACAACTTTCAAGCGCGTCTAAGTTCTACTGAGCCAGATGAGAGATTCTCGTCTCCCAAGTGAAGTCTGCCCATCGAGTCACCTGCCTGAGAAGTCTGCCTGTCAGTGCACTGAAATAAGTAGACTGCCTGAGGTTGTGCCTGTCTCGGAAAGAACTTTCTGCAGAGCACTTCCGACAAGAAAGACTTCGTTCTTTCGTATTTCTCGCATCACATTATTTGGTTGAATGCTACCAGTAAGAAGTTGTCCCATAAGACAATGGTCTCGCTTCCTTACACTCGCTTCAAGTGGTCAACCGGTTACAGAGTCTGTTACACTTGTCGCTCCAAAACCGTATTCTCCTTTCGTCCTCTCTCTGTTTATATTCGTGTGCCAGCCAATAGGGGTGGACATCTGTAGTCAAAGATGTATTTCTTGCTCCTCTTTGTAAATACTTAGGTTAACCAATATGGATCTGAGCGCAGCGTCGACGTCTCACAACTTCAAGGGTGCCCTAAAAGTTTCTGTTCACATTCCACTAACAAAGATGTTAATTTTATAACCCACGTATTTCGATGAATTCTGACCGCCTGAAATTCTGTCCACAATCGCTACTTTTGCAGGACTTAGACAAAGCTATCCCTTCACAGCCTGCGTTGCGATTTTGGAGAGTTCACAACTAATTTTCTGGCCCTTCTTCTTATTTTTGATTACGCCATACAAACCAAAGATGTGTACGGCTGCATTACCTCCGAAACTATCTGCAGCTACATACAAACTGTGCAAACATTTCTGAAGTGCATGGCAAAGCGTACTTTTAACTGTACCACATGTTAAGGTTTGTCCCCCTCTCAGTCGCGAATGGAGTGTGTGAAAAACGGCTGCTTAAATGCTTTTGTGTGCATTCTAGTCCAATCTATACTGAGTGGTCCCTGCAGGAGCGATATCAAAGGGGGTGAAGAATCTTTCTTCGTTATTTATTGCAAATGGAGCTCAGATACACAGAAATCCGGTTCTCACCCATTTACTATGGTCCTAGTGCCACCAGATACCAGTACGTTAAGCTTTCAGTTTGTACTTTATCCCCATTTGTAAGTCCTCTGCAAGGCAAGTACAGCACTAGTAAATGAGTGCCTCGTCTAAGATATCATGAAATTAGACATAGTGTATAGAGCACACTACCCAATACTCATAATTTTTTACAGAAACCATGCTTATCGCAGAAATCAATAACAAGGTTCTCCAGTATTACCTACTAAAAAGAATCTGTGAATTGGAAATAAACTAATGACATCTTGGGTTGTCGGGTGTTCATACACCCGACAACCCAAGATGCCATTAGATCGCCGGGAAAGTCTGAAGAGATACTGCAATAATCTAGTTGGTTCATACAATATCTCAGGGCACCCTCGTCTTGCTTAGCACAAAGTCTTTGCCTTTCTTGAGCCAGTCAGAGGCTACGCTGCTAAAATTCATTTTAAGGATGACGTGGTCGATGGTCGAGGCAGTAGACAAACCTCACCATTTAATTCAGTTCGGTGTGAACGTTAGTCTGTCGTTTAATCAAGCTGTACTTACTTTCGTGAGACTGTTTTAAGCTGCTGACTTAAGCCACTTTCGCGTGAGTGTTTCACTTATGGTTCTCACCTGAAGTATTACTTTGTAGGATGCCACACCTCAGCCGGTAAAAACAGAACCCGCATAGGGTCGCTATATGGTCTGTCTGTCCGTCTGTCCGTCCGACGGTTAGAACCCTTTTCCTCAGGAACGGATTGACGTATAAGTTCAAATTTATGTCACACGCTAAGGTCTACGGTGTCTCAGCGGTGTAGGAAATTTACTCCTCTAAGTCAGTCCAATCAAAAGATACGACCATTTATGTCACGTATTTTGATACTCGCAAACACTCTTATCAAAACATATAGAGTACTTCCCGTTGAACTAGAACCACGAACTTTGGCAAGAAGCAATGTTTCACGGGAAAAGTGCGGTAAACCAGCCGAATGTTATTGTCTTGTAACTACGTTACAAAAAATTCTTTTGTCATTTGGTATGCAACTATCTGTGAGCTGGTCTGTCAGACTTCTTTCTCTCACTAACGGGTTGGTGTGTATCTCACCAGTATCGATATAGATAACAGGCAAAACTCGTCGGGATTCTGTATTCCTGGGATGGATGATCTATGTTGTGACTTAGCTCGACAGCCAAGTAACAACGAGAGGAAGCCGAAAGGCACGCATTAAGCTCACGCAGATTGGCGTGAGGTCTGGAACAGTTAAAAGGAAATGAGAACTTAGAAAATGGACGCAGTTGCTGTAACACTTAACTTTAATCCACATTTGTAGAACATCGCTCTTGATGATACATGCTTCACAATATTAATTATCAAAGCTATGGCGCCTTGCTAGGTCGTAGCCAATGACTTAGCTGAAGGCTATGCTAACTATCGTCTCGGCAAATGAGAGCGTATTGGTCAGTGTAGCTTCGCTAGCAAAGTCGGCTGTACAACTGGGGCGAGTGCTAGTACGTCTCTCTAGACCTGCCGTGTGGTGGCGCTCGGTCTGCTATCACTGATAGTGGCGACACGCGGGTCCGGCGTATACTAACGGACCGCGGCCGATTTAAAGGCTACCACCTAGCAAGTGTGGTGTCTGGCGGTGACACCACAATCTATATACATAGTGTCACTATTTTCATATGTGGTACCTTATTGTTCCCATAAACAAGTCACATGATTTATTACCTGATGTTTTCCGCACGGTCGTTACCGCACCACTAAGAGGACTACGGCCTGTCAGTGCGGACTGAACACTTTGTATCCGAACTTTAGCATCTGACCTATAACCGAGGGGAAAATAACCATCAACAGCTTGCTACGTTTCTTGGTGACTGCGGAAGGAGTACTGAACAACGTTATATCAGTACGTACTTCATTTCAGACTAATAATTATAGCTGATATGAGTATTATGTTTTTAGGTTCAGTAGCACCTTGAAGCACATTACACCTGTTACACTATTGTATGGCACTCTGGATCCGCGTGTCTATTCCCAGTTACCCAGATGTTTTAAAAATTATGTTTCTAGCGACGTGATTCCTTGCATCGCGTGTCCATTTAAGTTGCATGGAACGTAGTATTCCTTTGTGTTACGTGAGGAAACATTGGGTCACGACGATACAGATACCCAGCAGTGGTTCTCACATACGTGAGCTCTCGTGTAAATCTGTTCCTGTCTCTCTCAGCTGCTAAAAGGAAAAACCATTTCATTGTCGTATGTTTTCTTCATTGGTTGTTACGATCTGAATGTTCTTGTTCTGAGTGCTTAATTTCCATAGTATGCAGATGACAAATACACTGTCTCGCAAGTGTTTCGTCTACAGGATGAAGTTCATTAACAATCACACATTAATGAACACCATTCCTGGTCGAAACGTATCGGTCCCCATTTTCATAATCTTTAAAATGAAATCGCCGTTGCTCTGTCGAAAATACGAACTTTCCCTTTATGATTTTGTGTATGATTGTGTTGTCAAGATATCTCGTCTGCAAATTTCTGAAAATCAGGATAAAACGTTTCACTATTTTAATTGAACATTTCTTCACATTTTTCAAAACGATTATAGTCTTTCAGACAGTAAATTGATATTGTAAAATATGAACAATAAAGAAGTGCATTCATATTGGTGAGAAATTTCCAGCAGGCTCGTTAAAGAATAGCCAGTTAAAATAAAGGTGACAACGTTATAAACTGCCTTCGTGTTTCTGCGTCACATTTACAGCAGTGAGATGAATTCTACCAGCAGAGGATGCAGAAGTATTCTCGGCTTACGTACTTGAGGGCAACCAGATAACAATAAAACAGGGGTGTGAAAGTAGAACACAATTTCCAAAAGTCACTTTGACTTCATAAACTGCAAATCAATTTTGTTTTTGGCAAGGGAAATATATGGCAAGTAAAAATCATGTCACAGAGAAAAACAGTATTATATGCTAATCTCTGTACAGTCTAAGGATTACAGTAAAAACTATCAGATATAAAGTGCAAGAAATAACAACTTCAGATGATAAAGGTGATTATCTTGTGTATCAAGTAGATGACACCACACCATATGGCAGGAGCACCGGAAACAGATAACCAGAGTCGGATGGAACCGGCAGTCAGTGGTGGAACTTCTTAAATAAGGAGAATTAAAAGTTGCAAGTGAGGCTCTTACACCTCTTCAAGCATGCTGGAAGACGTGAGTAATGCAGCTGATATGAGTGATGCAGCTGATATGACGATACCCCTAAAAAAGAAAAAAAGCGAAGAGGAATGAGCCTTCTAAACGCTTCTGACCAACTATCCGCAAGCATGACAATAGAACCAGAAAGATAGCTGATACCCTCCTGACGCCGGAGGGAAATGGTTTTACGCAGGGACGATCTTGTAGCGCCAGTGTTACTATTTAACCTCAGTTAACCAAAAAATGAATGAACAGTCTGGAAACTCACATCGTACTCATTTACTATGAAAAAGCATTCGATTGGATGAAAAGCGAACTCTGGAATGTAATGAAAAAACGAATGTATCCTAAAAATTTTACGCAAATAATAAAACCACACAAAAATTATAATAAGTGCAAGAAATGAGGAGATAGAACTAGCAAACGTCAACAAATGATTGCGATAAGGGTGTAGTTTTCAGTCTACTATTCAGTATATCTACTTCGACGACATTGTTAGACAATGGAAACGGAAATGACGGAAGGTGTCAGATTAAAAGCAGGACACACACACAAATAAATACTTTTCTGCTTGTCGATGATAGTATAATTAGTTAGTAGACAGAAAATGACCTCCAGTTTGCAATACATCGTCCAAACCAAATACGTAAAAACAATTATTCCAGTCCCAGTCCGCCACATATTTTCACTCGTCACCGCTGATTCCGTATAAAGTCCCGATGCAATGGATATCTCCTTTCCTTTCCTTTGCTTTCTCACCTCTCCACCTTCAGTTTACACAATATATTTTCAGCTGAGGATTTAGCGTGGTGTCTGTTATTTCACACATGTCCGAAATACCAGACACCACACATTCATATAATTATCTGGGAATTTCGGCAAAAAGAATAAAGTACTGCCCCTCAAAGCGAAATTTCTAGCACGCTCGAAAATAATATTAGACGAACAATCAGTAGAACAAGTGTCATAGTTTCCGCTGTTAGGCTGTGGCATTAGGTTTGAATATGGAAACGATATCACTAACAAATAAAAGAAGTTCCCTATGATGCGTTGCAGAATACATGGAACATTACTTGGCAAGACGAGAAAGATTACGATACTAAAATTTTATAAAGTACTAGCTACCTCTGTTCTAATATATGGAAGTCAAGATTGCAGATTAACCGAGAAAGACATTGCTGAAATGAATCCTTTTAGGAAATTTGAAGGATGTACCCTCACATATCAAATATAAAACAGTGTAACAAGAGAGTAACTTAATATACTCTGAAACGTCAAAGAAACTGGTACAGGCTTGCGTATTCGAATACAGAGATACGTAAAAGGCGAAGTTGGGGTCGACAACGCCTATGTAACACAACAAGTGCCTCACCCAGTTGTTAGATCGGTAACTGCGGCCGGAAAAAGACCCTGATAGAACGGGACTAACGACAACTGAACAGTCCAACGTCACAGATATGCAATCCTTCCGCAGATTGCTACAGATTACAGTGTCATCGTGCCGAACATTCAATGAAACATCATCGAAATGGGCTTTCGGAGCTGAGGGCCCACATGTGTACCCTTGATGACTGCACGACACAATGCTTTTAGCCTCACTTGGGACGTCAACACCGACAATGGACTGTTGATCACTTGAAACATGTTGCCTCGTCGGAGGAGCATCGTTCCAAATTGTATCGAGCGGACGGACGTTTACGGATATGGAGACGACCTCATGAATTCACGGATCGTGCATGTTACCGAGGGATTGTTTTTAGCTGGTGGAGGATATGTAATGGTGTGGGGCGTGTGCAGTTGTAGTAATTTTTTTTTTTTTTTTTTTTTTTTTTTTTGGTGGGGGGGGGGGGGGGACATCAGTCTACTGACTGGTTTGATGCGGCCCGCCACGAATTCCTTTCCTGTGCTAACCTCTTCATCTCAGAGTAGCACTTGCAACCTACGTCCTCAATTATTTGCTTGACGTATTTTAATCTCTGTCTTCCTCTACAGTTTTTGCCCTATACAGCTCCCTCTAGTACCATGACAGTCATTCCCTCATGTCTTAGCAGATGTCCTATCATCCTGTCCCTTCTCCTTATCACATATTCCTTTCCTCTCCGATTCTGCGTAGAACCTCCTCATTCCTTAGCTTATCAGTCCACCTAATTTTCAAGATTCGTCTATAGCACCACATCTCAAATGCTTCGATTCTCTTTTGTTCCGGTTTTCCCATAGTCCACGTTTCACTACCATACAATGCTGTACTCCAGACGTACATCCTCAGAAATTTCTTCCTCAAATTAAGGCCGGTATTTGATATTAGTGGACTTCTCTTGGCCAGAAATGCCTTTTTTGCCATAGCGAGTCTGCTTTTGATGTTCTCCTTGCTCCGTCCGTCATTGGTTATTTTACTGCCTAGGTAGCAGAATTCCTTAACTTCGTTGACTTTGTGTCCATCAATCCTGATGTTAAGTTTCTCGCTGTTCTCGTTTCTACTACTTCTCATTACCTTCGTCTTTCTCCGATTTACTCTTAAACCATACTGTGTACTCATTAGACTGTTCATTCCGTTCAGCAGATCATTTAATTCATCTTCACTTTCACTCAGGATAGCAATGTGATCAGCGAATCGTATCATTGATATGCTTTCACCTTGTATTTTAATTCCACTCCTGAACCTTTCTTTTATTTCCATCATTGCTTCCTCGATGTACAGGTTGAAGAGTAGGTGTGAAAGGCTACAGCCTTGTCTTACACCCTTCTTAATACGAGCAATTCGTTCTTGATCGTCCACTCTTATTATTCCCTCTTGGTTGTTGTACATATTGTATATGACCTGCAGAAGATGACGAGGAAACATTTAAATCCATGGCTGTCCTGCCATATGTGGGAAGCCTTTCATCCAAAATAGGACGGATCCTCACTAAACATAAAGTAAAAGTGATTTTTCGTCCACCGGCGAGGACGGCTGCACTCCTGGGTTCCGTTAAAGATGACTTACTACTCCGCAAACCTGGAATTTACAAGATACCATGTGAATGTGGCCTTTCATATATCTGACAAACGAATCGTACAGTTCAAGAGAGGTGTACGGAACATCGCAGGTACACTAGGCTCTTACAACCCAGCAAATCGGCTGTGGCAGAGCATTGTATTGTTTCTGGTCACTCTATGGTATATGAAAATGTCGAAATTCTGACTTCTGTTTCATCTTTCTGGGACTCCGTAGTAAAAGAGGCCATTGAAATCCGCTTGGCGAAGAATTTAATTAACAGAGACAGCGGTTTCACATTAGATAAATCATGGAATCCGGCACTTTCAACATTGAACTTACAAAGACGTCGCTACAGTTCAGCTCCCAGGAATACATCGATCTCCCAGCATGGATCGAATGCGCAGCCACAGACGTAACTCATGCATATTGTACGTCTTTGCCGCCGATCAACATCACTGGCGCCTTGTTCATCTGTGGCCGCATGCGCAGTGGCGCGGTCCGCGAGTTTAAAAGGATGGAGCGAGCGCTGGAGCGTCAGTCGTGCGGCTCTCTCTGAAGATGGCTGAAAGATATACAGCCGAAATATTAGAGGAAGAAGCAGAATTTATGCGGCTGCATTCCCGAAATTTAATGGCGCTGTATATGACCCGTCTCTCCCTGTAGCTTACCCCTACTTTTTTCAGAATCTCGAACAGCTTGCACCATTTTATATGGTCGAACGCTTTTTCCAGGTCGACAAATCCTATGAAAGTGTCTTGATTTTTCTTTTTCCTTGCTTCCATTATTAGCCGTAACGTCAGAATTGCCTCTCTTGTCCCTTTACTTTTCCTAATGCCAAATTGATCATCACCTAGCGCATTCTCAATTTTCTTTTCCATTCTTCTGTATATCATTCTTGTAAGCAGCTTCGATGCATGAGCTGTTAAGCTGATTGTGCGATAATTCTCGCACTTGTCAGCTATTGCCGTCTTCGGAATTGTGTGGATGATGCTTTTCTGCAAGTCACATGGTATATCGCCAGACTCATATACTCGTATATTCTACACACCAACGTGAATAGTCGTTTTGTTGCCACTTCCGCCAATGGTTTGAGAAATTCTGCCTTTTGAGCGTAAGTCCTCCAAAGCTCTTTTAAATTCCGATTCTAATACTGGATCTCCTATCTCTTCCAAATCGGCTGCTGTTTCTTCTTCCATCACATCAGACAAATCTTCACCCTCATCGAGGCTTTCAATGTATTCTTTCCACCTATCTGCTCTCTCCTCTGCATTTAACAGTGGAATTCCCGTTGCACTCTTAATGTTACCACCGTTGCTTTTAATGTCACCAAAGGTTGTTTTGACTTTCCTGTATGCTGAGTCTGTCCTTCCGACAATCATATCTTTTCCGATGTCTTCACATTTTTCCTGCAGCCATGTCGTCTTAGCTTCCCTGCACTTCTTATTTATTTCATTCCTCAGCGACTTGTATTTCTGTATTCCTGATTTTCCCGGAACATGTTTGTACTTCCTCCTTTCATCAATCAACTGAAGTATTTCTTCTGTTACCCATGGTTTCTTCGCAGCTACCTTATTTGTACCTATGTTTTTCTTCCCAACTTCTGTGATGGCCCTTTTTAGAGATGTCCATTCCTCTTCAACTGTACTGCCTACTGCGCTATTCCTTATATCTGTATCTATAGCGTTAGAGAACTTCAAACGTATCTTGTCATTCCTTAGTACTTCCGTATCCCACTTCTTTGCGTATTGATTCTTCCTGACTAATGTCTTGAACTTCAACCTACTCTTCATCACTACTATATTGTGATCTGAGTCTATATCTGCTCCTGGGTACGCCTTACAATCCAGTATCTGATTTCGGAATCTCTGTGTGACCATGATGTAATCTAATTGAAATCTTCCCGTATCTCCCGGCCTTTTCCAAGTATACTTCCTCCTCTTGTGATTCTTGAACAGGGTATTCGCTATTGCTAGCTGAAACTTGTTACAGAACTCAATTAGTCTTTCTCCTCTTTCATTCCTTGTCCCAAGCCCATATTCTCCTGTAACCTTTTCTTATAGTCCTTCCCCTACAACTGCATTCCAGTCGCCCATGACTATTAGATTTTCGTCCCCCTTTACACACTGCATTACCCTTTCAATATCCTCGTACACTTTCTCTATCTGTTCATCTTCAGCTTGCGACGTCGGCATGTATACCTGAACTATCGTTGTCGGTGTTGGTCTGCTGTCGATTCTGATTAGAACAACCCGGTCACTGAACTGTTCACAGTAACACACCCTCTGCCCTACCTTCCTATTCATAACGAATTCTACACCTGTTATACCATTTTCTGCTGCTGTTGATATTACCCGATACTCATCTGACCAGAAATCCTTGTCTTCCTTCCACTTCACTTCACTGACCCCTACTATATCTAGATTAAGCCTTTGCATTTCCCTTTTCTGATTTTCTAGTTTCCCTACTACGTTCAAGCTTCTGACATTCCACGACCCGACTCGTAGAACGTTATCCTTTCGTTGATTATTCAATCATTTTCTCATGGTAACCTCCCCCTTGGCAGTTGCCTCCCGGAGATCCGAATGGGGGACTATTCCGGAATCTTTTGCCAATGGAGAGATCATCATGACACTTCTTCAAATACAGGCCACATGTCCTGTGGATACACATTACGTGTCTTTAATGCAGTGGTTTCCATTGCCTTCTGCATCCTCATGTCGTTGATCATTGCTGATTCTTCCGCCTTTAGGGGCAATTTCCCACCCATAGGACAAGAGAGTGCCCTGAACCTCTATCCGCTCCTCCGCCTTCTTTGACAAGGCCGTTGGCAGAATGAGGCTGACTTCTTATGCCGAAAATCTTCGGCAGCCAATGCTGATTATTTATCAAAATATAGGCAGTGGCGGGGTTCGAACCCGGGACCGAAAACGTTTTGATTATGAATCAAAGACGCTGTATTGTCGTGATATGGGACCTCTGATACGTCTAGATACGACTCTGCCAGTGACACGTACGTAAGCATTTATCTGAATACGTGCATCCATTCACGTCCATTGTGCATTCCGACGGACTCGGGTAACTCCAGCAGGACAATTCGATACCCCACACTTCCAGAATAGCTGGTGAAGTTGGAGAAGAAAAAGTTGCAAATCAAGTGCAGCATAAGGAGCAAAGTAGTTAACACACATTCAGTATTCAGAACGAAGCTCACTTAAGCCACAGGTATAGTGATGGAATTTGCCCAAACTTTGCAACCTGTAATTCACGAACCCTGATAGGTACATGACCGTCAGTGGAAACCCGTAATAAAAGTGTTCTGTTGTCCAGGCACTCCTACGAATTACGAATTGAAATTCCCGTTGTACCGCAGATGTTATTGTCATGGGCGGTAAAGTCGTGATGTGTGTGTTGCCGCTACATTCTGCTGCTCTCTGGCTGTACACACAACTGGCGCTTACACCCACAGTTAATTCTTCGCTGTCCCGTCCGTCAAATCAACAGGCCATTGTTTAACTCTGTCCACACCACTGCCGACACGCTTTACTCATGCAGTGTCCCCCCCCCCCCCCACCCACCCTCCCTGCACAGTTGTTAGACAGGTCGTTGTACATGTTCTCACCCAGACTCGCAGCGACCTTTAACAAACACTGGTGAATACGAAAGCACTCCCAGGTCTCCCTACCAGTAGCTGAATACCGACCGACCACTCTCCCTGCTTTGTTCTGGATGTGTGCCTCGTGACTTGGTGGTAAACATCACGAGGCCATCGGGTCGAGTTTACAGACCTCTGAGGCTCTACTAGTTAATGTCCTCTGAGGCATAGGGCATTCAAGCCCACCGCGTTCATAACGCCCACATCAGTCTCACGAGACTGTGAAACTACACCTTTTTTCTAAAACCACGAAAATATTAAAAAAATCTCTCTATGTATTGCTCAATTACGCAGTGTAAAGAAAATATAATGCCACAGATTAATGTCGATTAGTGTCTACGTTCGAAGATGCTGCTTGCATGTCTTATGATTTATCTTTTAATACAAGGAAATGTAACTAATTTTCGTTTGTCGATGCCGATTGATTCTCTGTCCTCATCTTGGATGGTACATTATTGTATCGTTCGTGTATTAAGTTTCTTCAAATAACTACTGAGCTAAATTTATTAGAAGTGTTTTATTTAGTAGAAATATGTAAAACATTTAATCTTTGTGTGACATTAACTAACATAGTAAGTTAGTATTCTCTCAGAAGGCCTTTTTAGAAAAGGACTGCAACGGCCATTGCCTAATAGCGAAACGTTTTCAGCTCGATCTTGGCCTTCCCGTTAATTATTCACTCATTAGAGAAAGAAGCTGTCTTTGTGTTTACACTTTCACTGTGTGAAAATTTCACGGTCAAAAGCTCATTCAACAATGTCACGAGCCATCCATCACATCTTGGCCCAGCAGTCAGTGATGGGAGAACAGAGAGTTTATTTACTTAGCACTCACATAAACTGTTTTAGCAGCAACAACTCAGATCATGAGAAACAACCCCATCGCTGCTGGCATGTACTTTCATGACGCGGAAAAATATGCACAAAAACTTTTTATTTGCTCCCATCTGTAAATATCGAAAGATAGAGGATTTTTCCTTTGATGTAATTTTCTCTAATTTGAAATCAGATTTCAAATCGTGTAGCAATCTCTACTGAGATCTGGATTTAAATACATAGTTGGATGCCGTTTTATTTCCTCCATGTTCGTTTAGCGTGATGGAACTCTTCTTTTTCTTAAACGAATAAAAGTAATAGCACACAGGATCTGGTGGAAATTTCATGCATGTACTGTCACAGCTTGGTTTTTTCTGCACAGCATAGACCCTAACCAGTCCCACTTTCATTAACGGGAAAACTCGCACGCTCCTTTCTGTGCTGCTATTCACACTGAATCACCACAGAAATTCTTACACCTGCCTAATATCGTTTAGCGCCCCCGCGAGCAACCAGAAGAGCCGCAACACGACGTGGCATGGACTCTACTAATGTCCGGAGTAGTGCTCGAGGCCGGCCGGAGTGGCCGTGCGGCTCTGGGCGCTACAGTCTGGAGCCGAGAAAGCGCTACGGTCGCAGGTTCGAATCCTGCCTCGAGCATGGATGTGTGTGATGTCCTTAGGTTAGTTAGGTTTAATTAGTTCTAAGTTCTAGGCGACTGAAGACCTCAGAAGTTAAGTCGCATAGTGCTCAGAGCCATTTGAACCATTTTTTAGTGCTCGAGGGAACTGACACCATGAATCCTGCAGGGCTGTCCATAAATCCGTAAGACTACGAGAGGTTGGAGATCTCTTCTGAAAAGCACGTTACAAGGCAATCCATATATTCTCAATAATATTCATGTCTGGCCACCGAAAGTTTTTAAGCTCAGAAGAGTGTTCCTGGAATCACTCTGTAGCAATTCTGGAAGAGTGAGGTATCGCATTTTCCTGCTGGAATTGTCCAAGTCTATCGTAATGCACAATGGACATGAATGGATGCAGGTGATCAGACATGATGCTTACTTACGTGTCACCCGTCAGAGTTGAATCTGGACGTATCCTGGTCCCATATCAATCCAAGTGCACACGCCTCACACCATTACTGAGCTTGAACAGTCTCCTGCTGACATGTAGGATCCATTGGTTCACGAGGTTGTCTCCATAGCCATACACGTCCATCCGCTCGATACAATTTCAAACGACACTCTTCCGACGAGGTAACACATTTCCAGTCATCGACAGTTCAATGTCAGTGTTGACGGGCCCAGGCGAGGCGTAAAGTTTTGTGTCGTGCAGTCATCAAGGGTACACGAGTGAGCCTTCGAAAGATCATATCGCCGATGTTTCGTTGAATGGTTCGCTCGCAGACACTTTTTGATGGCCCAACACTGAAATCTGCAGCAATTTGTCTTATGCAAGCGTTGACGACTGCAGCGCCGTATTCTGCTAGTGAGCGTTCCAGAGAATTTATTTATTGCATTTATCTGACCTTGCCACATTTTCATCTATCAAGTTATCCTTAGTAAGTGAAATTTACGATTAGTATAGTGTAGGAGCAATCTAGAGCAATAATGATAAATAAATAAATCACCAAAAGAGCAAAGAAACTGTGTGCCGGACCGAGACTCGAACTCGGGACCTTTGCCTTTCGCGGGCAAGTGCTCTCCATCTGAGCTACCCAATCACGACTCACGCCCGGTACTCACAGCTTTACTTCTGCCAGTATCTCGTCTCCTACCTTCTAAACTTTACAGAAGCTCTCCTGAGAACCTTGCAGAACTAGTACCCTGAAAGAAAGGATATTGCGGAGACATGGCTTAGCCACAGCCTGGGTAATGTTTCCAGAATGAGATTTTCACTCTGCAGCGGAGTGTGATCTGATATGAAACTTTCCTGCAAAGTGAAAATCTCATTCTGGAAACGTCACCCAGGCTGTGGCTAAGCCATGTCTCCGCAATGTCCTTTCTTTCAGGAGTGCTACTTCTACAAGGTTTGCAGGAGAGCTCCTGTAAAGCTTGGAACGTAGGAGACGAGGTTCTGGCAGAAGTAAAGCTGTGAAGACTGGGTGTGAGTCGTGCTTGGGTAGCTCAGATGGTAGAGCACATACCCGCGAAAGGCAAAGGCTCCGAGTTCGAATCTCGGTCCGGCACACAGTTTTAATGTACCAGTAGAGTTTCATATCAGCGCGCACTCCGCTGCAGAGTGAAAATCTCATTCTGGAGCCAAAGAAACTTTCTAAGGACACTGATGAAACAAGTGACCAAAACCTGCTGCAAAACGATCGCTCTCACTGATCACAAGCAGAGGCATAATGTTGTGGCACGACTGATCGACTGGAACGTGTGCGAAAATTGTCATCTGTCGGGGGTACGGAAAAAGTGGTACCAAGAGGCAGAAGAAATTCTGGGGACTGCGGAATGCGGACAGATCGAATGCTATGACACAGTGCACCAGACATGACACCTGTGTAGAAAAATAAAGTGTTCATCATTTACATTGACATCCCAAGTGACAGTAGTACCGACGAGAAGGAACTTGAAAAACATACCGGATAGTAGCAGTGCCAAAAGTTCTTAGCCGGCGCTTGAATACTGTTGACATCGATAAAATGTCCACCTGCCAAATGCAGAATCCCACTTCGCTGTGCTCTGCATGAATTTTTCTTCAACACGTCAAGCACTCCTAGTCGCTTGGGGAGTGTCCGACTAGAGATAAAATACTGAAGCCAGGACAATGATCTCATTTGCTGTCAGGTTTTGTCATGTAACTGCTCGAATTCTACCCTCAATAGAGTTGTCATTGTTGCCTTGCGCACTTAAATGAAATATTCGATTGTAAAACATTTACAGTCCAACGGAGATTTTTCATAGAATGTACCTTTTAGCAAGACACAGAGAAAGTATATTTACCAACCCAGGCGGTACTAACAAATACGACTTTCATCTTACAGTTCTTCACTGTCATACTAAAATGTTTTCTCGTTCCCCTTATAATCATTCACAGTTTCAGCAAAGGCAAGTTAGAAAAAAGAGAGAATTAGGAAATAGTTTTGCTAGTTCAATTCCGTACATGTAACCGTCCTGTGAGAGACACCTCAAAGTCGATATTACGCACCGTGTTACTGGAGGAACAGTACACTTTTCATGAGCTGATAGTGCAGACTAATTCGTATATTGCGTTGTTTCAATTTTTTGTGACAGGGATGAAGCTGGTTATGGAGACAAGTTTTCATTTCCTCAGTTGGCACTCGAGTTCCTGTGCGATTGTTTATCGATCTTCATTCTTGTTCCGAAGTTCGAGTAGTGAAGGTGTGCTTTTGTTTTTTGTTCACGTAATTATTTTTCGATTGTGATTTCGATTTGCTGGCTGATTCTACTGAATTCCGCACGTCTTTAAAAATGGTATTTGAGGACAGGTTGTGTAACTGATATTCTGCTGCTGCTTCTAGGGAATACGGTGACGATTACCTAAGCACAGAGTACGAAATTCGAGAATATTTTCGAAGAAATATATATAACTAGTGACAAAAGAGTAATAGTGCATCACAAGCAAAAAATAAACACGGTAAAAGTGTAAAGAAAATGTTAGGAATATAAAGATGTGCTTTGTTGTTGTGGTCTTCAGTCCTGAGACTGGTTTGATGCAGCTCTCCATGCTACTCTATCCTGTGCAAGCTTTTTCATCTCCCAGTACCTACTGCAACCTACATCCTTCTGAATCTGCTTAGTGTATTCATCTCTTGGTCTCCCTCTACGATTTTTACCCTCCACGCTGTCCTCCAATACTAAATTGGTGATCCCTTGATGCCTCAGAACATGTCCTACCAACCGATCCCTTCTTCTGGTCAAGTTGTGCCACAAACTTCTCTTCTCCCCAATCCTATTCAATACTTCCTCAATAGTTATGTGATCTACCCATCTAATCTTCAGCATTCTTCTGTAGCACCACATTTCGAAAGCTTCTATTCTCTTCTTGTCCAAACTATTTATCGTCCATGTTTCACTTCCATACGTGGCTACTCTCCATACAAATACTTTCAGAAATGACTTCCTGACACTTAAATCAATACTGGATGTTAACAAATTTCTCTTCTTCAGAAACGCTTTCCTTGCCATTGCCAGCCTACATTTTATATCCTCTCTACTTCGACCATCATCAGTTATTTTGCTCCCCAAATAGCAAAACTCCTTTACTACTTTAAGTGCCTCATTTCCTACTCTAATTCCCTCAGCATCACCCGACTTAATTAGACTACATTCCATTATCCTTGTTTTGCTTTTGTTGATGTTCATCTTATATCCTCCTTTCAAGACACTGTCCATTCCATTCAACTGCTCTTCAAAGTCCTTTGCTGTCTCTGACAGAATTACAATGTCATCGGCGAACCTCAAAGTTTTTATTTCTTCTCCATGAATTTTAATACCTACTCCGAAATTTTCTTTTGTTTCCTTTACTGCTTGCTCAATATACAGATTGAACAACATCGGGGAGAGGCTACAACCCTGTCTTACTCCCTTCCCAACCACTGCTTCCCTTTCATGTCCCTCGACTCTTATAATTGCTTATGCTTCGGAAATGAAGTGACAGTGCGACCTCCAGACCAGATGAGAGGAAGTGCATACGCCAACAGAGTGTAAGTAATTACTTATTTACATAAAAAGCGTGACGTGAACTGTTCGATAATCTAAAAATAATACATACCAAAACAAATCTCTATCGTTCTAGATCCCCCTAAAGATTACTTAGGGGGAAAAGAAAAACAGGCGAAACGCATCTGGGGGAAATAAATTACAGTGAAGATAGAAAAGGCGTTTTTATTTACGAAACAAATATTTCTGTGCTTGCTGCGGAGGATGGTCATGCAAACAAATTTGTTTCTTTCCCTAAACTGCGTGAGAGTAATGTAATGGCCATTATCGACTATCGGCATGTGTAAATGAACAGAGTGGAAATGACATACGACTGGATACCCAAATAAAACCTCAATAACATTGTCGTGGGCGGAGCTTGTGTAGTACGCATTTCTGCCGCTGCCCTTCCATAAGGGTGGGCGCACACGGGAGACTTGTTTGTCAAGCAACTGTCTAGTCTTTTCCGCAGAGTCTGCACAATCATATGTAAGAGCGCACACGGAGCGACGCGACAGCGATGCAACTTTTCAGTTGCTCTGGCCGCCGACAGACGGGCGACGCAACTGTCTTCGTCCTGTCTCCCCTCCCACAGTTTATATGTCTGCGCCCACACGGACGAAAATGTAGTTGCCGTCTCATCTGCAGTTGGAAACTTTGAAGTTCGTAAAATGGCTGTTGCGAGGGATGAAGACATCGATAATGAATTGCTCATAAATGAAGTAGAAAAGAGGCCTGCATTGTTCAATAAAACTTTAAAAGATTATTGTGACGCTAATTTGAAATGCAAACTTTTGGATGAAGTGTGTGTAAACGTGTGGAGTACGATCTGGGGACAACACACTACAGAACAAGAAACAGAAGCAAATAAGTTTTTATTTTACAAAGTTGCTTTTATTGGCATATTTTTAACATTGTTTTTATATTACACTTCTTAATAATGTTTTGTGGATGGAACAAGTAAGTTTTTCACTGCTGTTGAGTCGTAGTGAAATCAGTGTCCAATGTACTGCCACGAAAAAAATCCACCAGAGTACGTGAAATAGGTTGCAAAATAGTTGCGTATATTGACAGCAGATACAGTTATAGCCTGGTGTTCAATGTCTATACTCTGCAGTGAACATTCATAAGCCATATCTGTAAAGTTGATTCCATCTCTTCTACGCACAAAATTGTGGATCACACGATTTGCTTTGACTATTGAATCGTAGAAATCGAAGGTAAGATCAAGAGGTCTATGGAAAATACGCCACTTGTTCGTCAGTATACCAAATATGCATTCAGCCATAGGACGAGTAGTTGTAAGCGTATGGTTGATAATTTTCTTTAATGGGGTTAGCGTTTTTTTTAGCAAATGATAGCAAAATGTGTCTCAATAAACAAAAAGCTTCATCAGCTAGCAAACAAAAAGGCTTTGGTTCGCGTTGTGGATAGTTAGGCAACGTTCGGCCGTTCGGCATGTTCAGAAGGTTACGTTACAGCTTTTTGCCAACATCCGAAGTGTTAAAAACTGAATAATCACCTGCTACTCCATTTGCACCAACATCAATGAAGACAAATTGATATTCAGCTCGATCGATGCCATCAACACCACAGAAAAGAATTTTTTATAATTAAAAAATATTCGAATATGTTTTCTGTATTTAGCACCTATGATGGTTTTTTTTATAGAACTGTTCATCAATGTGCAACTACTCTTCTTCAAATTTCTCTGGCATAACCGTAGGTTGCAAGACATTCCATACTTCACTGCATGTTGCTTTCACTATTTTTCGGATTGTGCTTGTAACAATCAAGTAGTTGTATGAAAGATCGTTGAAACTTCATTCAGTTGTCAGATACCTGAAAAGGAGTTATAATAATTTATGAAGTTTCGTAAATGATTTAAAGTAACTGAATTATAATAGGTTTCATTTTTATTTCATAAAAAAAAACTAAAATCTACAACATGTCCAGCGTTTCAGTTTATTGTCTTCGTTTCCTAGGAACGCTGGAACAACGAAGATGGGAAAATCTAAGGACATGCTTTGCAAGAGAATTGCGTGAGCAAAAATCGGCCAAGTCTGGACAACCAGCCGGAAAGCGCCGAAAGTACAAATTTTACGATCAGCATTTGTTTATTCAACCAACCGTAGAAGTACCTGAAACAAGTGGAAATGCTGAACCAGTAGTAAGCGATGAGGAACCTGAGGAAACAGACAACGTTAAAGGGCACCCATTGTTCGTTCTTCACATACCTGTTACAATCTAAATAAAACGAAGAAGAGTTAGGAAGAAACTTTATATACTTCGAGACAAGAAAGAAACCGCTTCATCAATGGATGACTCTGCAACACATTTTGCATTGTCTCTTGTACCTATGCTGAAAGCAATACCCAGACTTTGAATGATCGATGCACAAATTGAGAGGTAATAAGACGTTTCCATGACACGTGTCTATCAAATGACAGACGTTTCAGTGCTGGCGTTCGGTGTTCTAGCTTCTCCACCCCCACGCGAGTTTTACTGCAACATCTATGTCTGACCATCAACCTACTTCATGATTGCAACAGTGTAAACTCATACCTGACTAATTTTTCTGTGCCTTTAGATGTATCACAAACTACGTACGATGTCACTACACTCAACAGTGTTTAAACTTTATACCTGCACTAATTTTCAGCCGTTTCAGTCAGTTGCTTTGGACATAATTTATACAAAATGTATCGATTACTGTTAATAACTGGTTTTCTCGAATAATAAACAATATCAAACAAAATAAAAATGTGTAATTTTATGCTATCTACCTTAATATAACACCGAGCTTCTCTTCTGGTGGACTCGCCAGTCGCATATTTGTATTTTGGTTGGTGATGGCACGTCCCAGAATTGTGACTAGCTCGTCGAATGACGTTACATTCATGCAGAAATAACTGAAGAATTTCTCTGGGTTATCTTAGTTCTTGAAATATTAAAAGTGAATTTCCCTTGATTTAGTCTTTCAGACATAAGCGGGCGAATGCAACACTTCCTTTTCCGTTGTTTTGTCCTTTGTCAAATGATAAGAGCACAAACCACTGCAGTCTCAAAACAATCCGTCTCTATGCACTGGTCGACTGCACTACAAAAACCCTTTAAAACGCGCCCGCTGTCAAGAAACAGTTGTTCATCGTGAGCGAGCTCTCAAAAACCGAAGCAACAGGAAAGCAACAAAGACGAAATGGTTGAGCGACAGGAATTTAGTGTCACGTGTGTTGTCGACCTGGCTTGTTCTGCTCATCTGAAGTGATTGTTTTTGCTAGCGCTGTTTCGTTCTTGTTTCGTTTTTTATGATGGCAAGTGTAAGTGACAAAGTGCAGCTGTGAAATTTTGTTTTCTACTCGGTAAAAATGCTGCTGAAAGTGTTTTAATGTTAAAAATAGCTTACCAACATGACGCTACGGCAAAAATTCCAATTTACGAGTAGTTTGCTCGATTTAAAAATGCCGACATGCCTATTGATCACAAAAGTCGTTCTGGACGTCCATCAGCTGCCGTAATCGACGAAAGCATCGAAAACATTCGAGAGCTTGTGTTCAAGACCGTCGACAGACAATTGACCAACTGACAGGGATTAGGGGGTTATCTTGGAAGTCGGTTCAGTCAAAAAAAGATCCGATTTGTAGCGGACAGGAGACTGGTTCTTCCAACACGACAACGCACCTGCAGAGACAGCTGTCTCTGTTAGATATTTTTTAGCTAAAATGGCATGGTTCCGCTACCCCACGCACCTGAACTGGGTCTGTGCCACTTTTCTTATTTTGGAGCATGGAAAGGGGGATGAAAGGACACAGATTTGCCAACATTGAAGAAGTCAGGAAAAAAAACGAGGGAAAGACTGTCAGCCACTTCTAAAAATAACCACAAGGAAAAATGTTTCGAACGGAGGAAGCACCGCTGGGACAAAGGTATTAATTGTAATGGAGAGTATTTTGAAGGGGATAAGGTTTTTTTGTAAGCAACTTGAAAATATATAGTTTTTAAAAAATAATTCCGGTTATTTTTAGGGTATCGCCTCGTAAAAAGCTTTAGTCAGCTGGTAGAACGTAGACGTTCAACACGCATACGCAAAGTTTCTATGCGTATCGGTGTTCCACATATAAAAATATGACGTACATTATGCATGCAGTGTCACTATTCTTGTGGCTTTTACCGGATTCAAAATCTTCCTGTAAGGATATCATGAACTACACTGCGCAACAGAATTAACGGACCACTTATTCGAACCCCCGTAATTGTCTCCGTTGCGATGCTTACGTTTGATGTTTGGGTCAAAGGCGGCTACAGCCTCTTTATCTGAAGGTGCAAAACAGTGGCTACCTTGAAATAGACGGGTGTCGACACATGCGGAAAAGATACCATAGCTCACAAGTTCAGTAGCGTGTAAATTTGGTTAATGAAGTCCCCTTGGCTCCAACTTTCATCATAATTCTGCCCAACACCGCCGTTGACGTGTCACACGACGGGATAGTCGGCACAGATCCTGTTAAGCACATTTCATCCTGTAGTTTCACGGCTCTGGATGGAGGTCAGAGTCACTACACCTTGCACTGAACTCGCTCCATTTTCTTATGAGTGGATAAATAAAACATTTCAAGCACATCACCGCTCAGACTCAACACGAAAAGGCCTCAAGTGGTTGCATAAATGTAGCCAAAGAAAACATGTCTATCCCTAGCACGTTCATTCAGACACATTTCTCTGTCGAAAACAGCAGTTTGCAGAGCGGTGAGTGGTGAGCAACCGTCTTAACACTCTTTGATATTGCCGACATCTCCCTGATGCTTCAACATTCCTGTAACGACACCATGGGCTAGCGACGCTGCTGAACATGATCTCACTACCTTGGAGCGCAGTGCGCCCACACGTTTCGCTCTGTGTACAGGGTGGACACCACTAGGGACCGTTCAAAACCATTCAACGAAATTTTAAGGCGATCCGAAGCAGCACAGGGTTTTTATTCTTCATCAGTGCTCCTCTTGCTGTAGCTTGACAATGGAGGATTGAGACATTGACACATGTGTGAATAAAACAGAAAATGATACCTCTGCTGCCCAGTTCGAAAATAACGTCGGGAGTATCCTCCTTGTCCACATTTATTGAGAATTTAATTAATGTTCCTGTACAGAGGAAACCTAGGTACATAGGCGCATGCAGGAAAGCAAATTGCACAGAACAGTACCACCTGGTTGCCTACCTGCAGGCGCATGACGTACTGCAAGGATTTTCTCTGTAGAGGACATTTTTGAAATTTTTTGTAAATGAGGGCGTGTGCTACCGAGTGTTTTGCTCGATTGAGCAATCTCAGAGGGTAATTTTGTCGTTTTATTCACGTTTGAGTCAGTGCCATACTCCTCTGTGATCATGCCACAGAAGGACGCAAAGCAGAAGGTCTGGAAAAGAATAAACGCTCTTTGCTGCCTTGTCTCACGTTCAGATTTCTTCGAATGGTTTTGAAAGGCCCGTACTGCTTCCAACATGTACACAGCAGCAAAAAAAATTGCTTTCGCAGTGCACGCCAAGGGGGTGAGATCGCGTTTAGCGTGTATTCAGGTCCACAGTGTCCTTAGAGAAAGGCTGAAGCGTGCGAAGGTGTCCGCACTGTCAAAGGTTGTCAAGAGCATCATTCTGTTCTTCACCCCCTGTGGACTGTCATTTTCGATCGTGGGAATCTACGCTGCAACGAAAGGGGTTGTTGCATTCACGCCCTTTATGCCAACCCGTGAGGCCTTTCCGTGTCGATTCTGAGCGGCAGTGTGTGTGAAATGTTTTCCTCAGACAACTGCGTCATTTCAACACTGGGCGCCGAGATTCTGACGTCCATCATAGACCCGTAAAATGGAGTGGCGAAATGCAGTTAAGAGTGGCTGTGACGAGCTTCCTATTGTGTGAAGCGTCCATGGCGGTGTTGGGCAGACTTTTGGTGAATTTAGGTGCCAATCCGAAACCATTAACCCACTGTACTTGTCGCATTAACTTCTGAGCTCTAGCGTTTTCTTCACAGGTGACAACATCTTGCTGTCTGAAGAAGCATCCAGTCCAAAGGCGACCTCGTAGGGTGGCACGCTTTTGCACAATCACAGAGGAATGTTGCGCGTACCTGTGAGTGAAAGTTCAAACTCAGTGGAAGACAATTATATGGCTTCGAAAATGTGATACCTTAAGTCGGTTGTGCATTGTGTATCCCTGACAGCGAGCTACGTAGCAGCAAGCGCTAGCTGGCGAGCATTACCACCTAGAACTTGGTACAGCCTACTGCTTTCTTTCCTGGACACAGAGCATTGTCGTGTTTCGTCAACAATGCGAGTAATAATTGGTGCCCGACAGCTGCAGTCGGCTGGGCATAGCAGCGTCGCAGGCCTAGCTCAACGAATAAAGTTACACGATTTCGTAAACGTCTCTATATCAACGTCTAATTACCGTTACAGCTCTGTAGACGGCTACTGTTATGGTTTGCAGCCTTTAGCACATCGCAGCTGAAAGCTGGCAACAACGCTACGAGCTGCCAAGGAATTTCTTGCGCAGTGTCTACTATAGTAGCGTGCGTGCGAGAGCACAAACGGGACAGATTCGGTCTATTGGACATTTAGTGATGGAGTTGTGAGCCAGAAATACGCTAATAAATAAAGTGTTTAGCAGCGCATTGAGAGAGATATTTAGTTGCAATAGCAATGCTGAATCGTAGTCGCTTTATTGGAGTCTATCATCAGAGGAATGAGTGTGATACTGTCAGACGATTTGAACTTTCAGGTTATCAATAGTGCTCCCTCATGAAAGAACCCACAGATGACCTCAGAAGAGCTGCGCATGTTGTTGTCAAGAGAATTCGAAAGTGTAATGAAGTCATAGATGGAATTTATTAAAATTAACTTTGAAATTAATCATCAGCCTGATTTAACATAGTCTGTGAATATGTGTGTAGGTAAAGAACAGAAACTGAACACATGTTATGTAAAATATTTTATTCTAATTTGTCTATACTATCATATCCTAAAATATTTAGCACTAGCTGACAAACTTGGCATTTCCCAGGTATTAATTTTTCCATTTTTCTATTAGACACGAAACCTTGCATGTACTCCTGCAGTAGACTCCGTGTGAGATGATCCCGGATTTTCTAGGCGCCTCTATAGGTTCGAATAAATGTATTAAATCTTCATGAATGATGTGGCATTTTTTTTTACTCCTCTAAAATTTTAGGACGTCGCATCTCTTGAAGTATGTGTTGTACGATGATATAATTTTGTAGACAGATTTAAGGGTGTATGAGGATATTACCTGCAAAATATATTGGGAATACATTAAGTATCACAGAACTAATAAATTTAAACATCATACATAATGTGGCAGTTTTTCACGCACCTTAGGTTTTATGACAAATCATATAATTTTATAGATGCATTCTGTGGCTTCTGCCCCTCTAACAAGGGAAGGGGGTGGTCGGCAGGAAGGGAATCCGCTATAAAAACATTGCCAAAACAAGAGGAATGATGGATGCCTCTCAAGATAAATGTTCCCGAGTAATAGCCTCCCATTCGGATCACCGGGGGAGGCGTTTTGCGAAGTTTCCAAAGGTGTTCAAGATCAGAGTGGGAACTCTAAATGTGGGAAAGATGACGTGAAAGGGAAGAGAGATAGTAGACATGATGCAGAGGAGGAAGATAAAGGCTTTGTGTGTGCAAGAGACAAGGTGGAAGGGCAATAAGGCAAAGATCTTAGCTGAAGGCTATAAGCTACTTTATAGTACTGCAAGCCCAGAATCAAGAAATGTAGTTGGAGTTATTCTGCACAGAGAGCTTCAAGAAGAGGTATGTGAAGTCAGCAGAGTAAATGATAGGATCATGTATGCTAAGATGATGTTTGGCGGAGAAATGGTAACAGTGCTGACAGCCTATGCACCACGAGCGGGATGTTCGGAGGACGAGAAGGAAAAGGTTTAGAGAGATTTGGATGGAGTAATGGTCGGAATACCAGAGAATGAAAGCGTGATGGTCGGAGGGAATCTAAATGGTCATGTTGGCGGAAGGAAAGATAGGGAAGAGAGGTGGCATGGAGGAAGGGAAAAAGATAGTGGAATTTGCAGTGGCTTTTGATCTAGTGATTACGAATACCTACTTCCAGCGAAAAAGAGAAATACTAATAATATACAGGAGTGGCGAAAATAAAAGCCAAATTGATTACATATTACGTAGAAGGAAAAATAGTGGAAAAATAATCCAAAAGTGGTTGAATTATTTTGAGAAATTGCTGAATGAAGAAAACGTAAGAGTGAAAACTGAGGAAGGAGGGGCAAACGAAGGATTAACGACGGATATAAGTAGAGATGAATTCGAAGAGACAGTTGAAAAGATGAAAAATGGGAAGGTTGTTGGCCCAGACCAGATTCCCGTTGAGGTAAAAAGGGAATTGAGCTCCTTTGGGATTTAATGAAGAAGATTTGGCGACAGGAGGAGATGCCAGACGAGTGGAGAACTAGTGTGCTGATCCCAATATTGAAGGGGAAAGGTGATGTGCCAGATTGCAGTAACTATAGTGGTATTAAACTGATGGCGCACACAATGAAAATTTGGGAAAGAGTTATAGAAGCAAGATTACGCAAGGAGACTGTGGTGTGTGAAGAACAGTTTGGGTTCATGCCTGGAAGAGGAACGACTGATGCAATACATGCTTTAAGGCAGATAGTGGAGAGACATGGGGAGCTACAAGCCGATCTACATATGGCTTTCATTGATTTGGAGAAAGCATATGACAGAGTCCCAAGGGACGAAATATGGAGAAGTATGAGAGAGCAGTGCGTGCCAGAGAAGTACGTGAGGTTAGTGAAGGGAATCTACAGAGGAGCAATGACACAGGTGGGCATGACAAAGAAGTTTCCAGTAAAAGTAGGGTTACATCGTCTGCGCTTAGTCCCTACCTCTTTGACCTGATTATGGGTATGATGGTGAAAGATGTAAAGACGGAAGCATCGTGGAATATGATGTTTGCGGATGACGTGGTTCTTTGTGAGAAGAGCATCGACAGACTTGAGGAAAAGCTGGAGGATTGGAGGACACTAGAAGAGAGAAGGATGAAAATTAGCAGGACAAAGGATATTTAGCACTAAAGGATGTGCAGATGAGGCAATGCAAGATCCAGGATGATGAGCTGAAATCGGTCTGGGAATTTAAATACCTGGGGTCGTACATGCAGAAGTATGGAGGACTGGAAAGCGAGATACAACACCGAATAAATTGCGGTTGGAACAACTGGAGGAAAATGAGTGGAGTGTTGTGTGACAAGAAGGTGAGCATTGGGTTGAAAGGGAAAGTATACAAGTCGGTGGTAAGGTCTGCTATGATACACAGGACAGAGACATGGCCAATCACAGTATCCCAGGAAAGGGAAATGGAAGTGGCAGAAATGAGGATGCTGAGGTGGATGTGTGGGGTAACAAGGAAGGACAGGATTAGAAATGAATTTGTTAGAGGAGTTGTGAAAGTGGGACCCATGGGGAAAAAGATACAAGAGCGCAGACTAAGGTGGTACGGACACTTACAGAGAAAAGGGGAAGAGTATATCGGAAACAGAGTTGAAGATATAAAGATTGAAGGAACGAGAAGGAGAGGAAGACCGAAGATGAGGTGGAAGGATAAGATATCCGGGGATCTAAAGGAGAAAGGATGGAAGAAGGAAGAGGCAATGGATAGAGAACTATGGAGGAGAAGGCTCCAGAAGAGCAACGCCGACCCTACGTGACGTGGGACAAGGCGACGATAAAGAAGAAGAAGAAGAAGAAGAAGATTCGGTGGCATATTTGGACACTGTCTGAAAAATTTGTTTCGAATAGAATTTGTAGCAAAGAAGTAATAAATTTAAACGTCACATAAAATGCTGCTGCTTTTCACGTCTCTTCGTGTTTATGACGTCATATCTCCTAAAATGCGCATGCGTGGAACCATGATATAGTTTTGTAGGTGCATTTAGCGGCTTAGGAGGTGTTTGAGAAGAGTAGTGAGACTGATTGTTCATTTACCGAAGCTTGTATTTGTTTCAAACAATAGTATTGTCCCCTTCAATGTACGAGGGTCGTTCAAGAAGTAATGACCCAAATTTTTTTCTCACAACATATTTATTGTTAAGAGTCAGAATTTTTCTGTCTCCATCTTGTTCTATGGTCGTACGCCAACATTGTGTAAGAGCATGTATTCCCTGCTGGTAAAAGCTCTTGTCCTGTAGGCGTATCCGTGTTTTCACTGCATGACTGACACTCCCGTCATCTTCAACGTGTGTTCGTCGCAGATAATCGTTAAGCAGCTCAAAGAAATGGAAGTCCGAGGGTGGCTGGTCAAGACTGAAGAGTGGATGAGACAATGATGTCTAACCCAATTTGTCGATGTGATCCTCGGTTGTCAGACTTGTGTGTGGGCATGCATTATCGTGTTGGAGCAAGATTTCTTCTGGATTCTTGTCCGATCGAACACCTCGGAAACGGTTCTTCAGTTTATTCAAAGGCTTCACATATGCCTCTGAACTGATGGTTGACCGTCTTGGCATCACATCCACGAGAATGATGCCACCACAATTCCAGAAGACTGTCATCATGAATACTTTTAGCTGAGGGGGTTTTCTTGAATTTCTTCTTTTGTGGTGAATGAGGATGATGCCACTCCATGAACCGCCTTTCTGTTTCCGGCGCAAAGTGGTACACCGAGCTTTCAGCTTTCATTCCCTGTAACGACCCATGACAGTAAGGCCTCTCCATCAGTATCAAAACGCTTCAACAATTCAGATGAAATGGACTTTCTTTGAACCTTGTCGTCCTCTGTGAGCATTCGTGGAACCCACCGATAGCACCTCATTGAATAGCCGAGAGTCCCGATCATTGCAGACGCACTTCCATTTGCTGACCGACAACTGTAGATCTAATTGTCGAGCTGTAATGCACCTGTCTGCACGAATAATGGCATCCACACGATTCATCATGTCTGGAACAGTGGCTGTGACAGGACGTCCTGAGCGTGGCTGATCATGGAGCTCTGTTTCTGAATTTCCTAACGCTGTAACTTCCTTCACCCATCGCCCAATTGTAATGCTATCAACTGCAGCATCGAAATACACTGCACAGAAACGTTTATGGGCGTTCAGGACTGTTTCTCTTTCTGCACACAAAAATTCCATAACAGCACACTGCTTGTAACGTGAGTCGTATGTAGACGCCATTTTAACAGTGTACTACGGCTCTGCCAGGATGGTTCGAAACTTCACCGGCGCACAGAGCAAACATAAAATGTGAAGCACCAAGGACCTTTGTCTGTGTATATTAACGGCGTTTTTTAAAAAGTGTGGGGCATTACTTATTGTACGAGCCTCATGGTTCCCTTCGGCAGCTATACACCGGCGCATCCGTTGTTCCCAATCTTCGTAGCAGCCCTGAAAGGCCTCTAACATAACGGTCACATTCTTTTGAATGTTCTCCAAATTTCCAAAATGACGTCCTTTCAAGACATTTTTCAATTTAGAGAAAAGAAAAAGTCACAAGGACTCAGATCAAGTGAACTGCAGGGCTGTGAAACAACAGGAATGTCGTTTGATGTCAAAAATTCCACAATGGAAGTGGCCGCGTGCCATGGAGTGGTGTCAAGACACAGCACCCACATGTCTGCAATATTTGCTCTCACCCGATTCACGCTTTTCCCAAACCTTTCTAGGGCATCTGTGTAAAATACTTGGCTGACAATTTGTCCTAGAGAAACAAATTCTTTAAGAACTGTATACCTACTGTCAAAAAAGCAAATCAGCATTGTTTTGATCTTTGATTTCCTCATTTGAGTATTTTTCGGTCGAGGAGATGTCTCAGTGTGCCATATTCTTCCGCTCTGTCTCAGGATCGTACTAAAAATCCAGGATTCATCGCCTGTGATCGCACGACTGAACCATTCGTCGTCATTGGCAGTCCTCTCAAGAAGATCAACGCACGCGTTTCCTTGATTATCCTTCAGCTCAGTTGTGAGGTTTTCCGTAAACATTTTGCCATAAACATTTCGCATGTGTAAAACTTTTGTCAAAGTTTATTGTAAGGTGAAAGTGTTTTACAGCTCATCTATCCTCCTTATTGTTAAACGTCGGTCTCATTTCACAAGAGCACTCACACGTTCGAGGCTTCCTTACGTTTTTAAAATTGAAGGTCTATCTGAGCGTGGTTCGTCTTCAACGTGTTCTCGGCCTTCTAAAAATGATTTCTGTCTGCGAAAAACTTGGACTCTTGCTAAGGAATGTGCCGCACAGGCCTGTTTCGACTTCCCAACGGTCATACTCCGTATTCCACAAGTTTAACACAAAACTTGATCGACTAAGATTCCTTTAAATTCCGCTGCTCCATTTTCACAACACATAACAAAACACAATTTAACTGATGGCGCTCTCAAAAATCAAGTGATGACTGTACGGAGCTGAAACTCGGACTCAGCATCTGGAAGGGATGAACACACCTGTCTACACGAGTATAACAACACAGTGTTGCCAAATCGGTCGCAGTATTATCTGTCTCATTACTTTTCTCACACTCTTTGTATGAGGATACTGTCTACGCAATATTGCGAATACATTTGGTAGCACAGAAGCAATAATCTTTGTATGAGGATACTGTCTACGCAATATTGCGAATAAATTTGGTAGCACAGAAGCAATAAATTTAAACATCATGCTTGATGGGGCAGCTTTTCACACATACCATTTTGATGACGCCATGTATCACCACCTATGATACAGGGTGTTTCAGAAATGACCGGTATATTTGAAACGGCAATAAAAACTAAACGAGCAGCGATAGAAATACACCGTTTGTTGCAATATGCTTGGGATAACAGTACATTTTCAGGCAGACAAACTTTCGAAATTACAGTAGTTACAATTTTCAACAACAGATGGCGCTGCGGTCTGGGAAACTCTATAGTACGATATTTTCCACATATCCACCATGCGTAGCAATAATATGGCCTAGTCTCTGAATGAAATTACCCGAAACCTTTGACAACGTGTCTGGCGGAATGGCTTCACATGCAGATGAGATGTACTGCTTCAGCTGTTCAATTGTTTCTGGATTCTGGCGGTACACCTGGTCTTTCACGTGTCCCCACAGAAAGAAGTCACAGGGGTTCATGTCTGGCGAATAGGGAGGCCAATCCACGCCGCCTCCTGTATGTTTCGGATAGCCCAAAGCAATCACACGATCATCGAAATATTCATTCAGGAAATTAAAGACGTCGGCCGTGCGATGTGGCCGGGCACCATCTTGCATAAACCACGAGGTGTTCGCAGTGTCGTCTAAGGCAGTTTGTACCGCCACAAATTCACGAAGAATGTCCAGATAGCGTGATGCAGTAATCGTTTCGGATCTGAAAAATGGGCCAATGATTCCTTTGGAAGAAATGGCGGCCCAGACCAGTACTTTTTGAGGATGCAGGGACGATGGGACTGCAACATGGGGCTTTTCGGTTCCCCATATGCGCCAGTTCTGTTTATTGACGAAGCCGTCCAGGTAAAAATAAGCTTCGTCAGTAAACCAAATGCTGCCCACGTTCATATCGCCGTCATCAATCCTGTGCACTATATCGTTAGCGAATGTCTCTCGTGCAGCAATGGTAGCGGCGCTGAGGGGTTGCCGCGTTTGAATTTTGTATGGATAGAGGTGTAAACTCTGGCGCATGAGACGATACGTGTACGTTGGCGTCATTCGGACCGCAGTTGCAACACGGCGAACGGAAACCCGAGGCCGCTGTTGGATCACCTGCTGCACTAGCTGCGCGTTGCCCTCTGTGGTTGCCGTACGCGGTCGCCCTACCTTTCCAGCACGTTCATCCGTCACGTTCCCAGTCCGTTGAAATTCTTCAAACAGATCCTTTATTGTATCGCTTTTCGGTCCTTTGGTTACATTAAACCTCCGTTGAAAACTTCGTCTTGTTGCAACAACACTGTGTTCTAGGCGGTGGAATTCCAACACCACAAAAATCCTCTGTTCTAAGGAATAAACCATGTTGTCTACAGCACACTTGCACGTTGTGAACAGCACATGCTTACAGCAGAAAGACGACGTACAGAATGGCGCACCCACAGACTGCGTTGTCTTCTATATCTTTCACATCACTTGCAGCGCCATCTGTTGTTGAAAATTGTAACTACTGTAATTTCGAAAGTTTGTCCGCCTGAAAATGTACTGTTGTCCCAAGCATATTGCAACAAACGGTGTATTTCTATCGCTGCTCGTTTAGTTCTTATTGCCGTTTCAAATATACAGGTCATTTTTGAAACACCCTGTAGGTACGTGGTTGTTACGCCCACAGCGATTGTTGCCTAACATTAAGGGACATATATCCGAAGTTTGTCTGAAATCAGTCCACCCACTGCTTTAGGAGGAGATGAATATAAATACAGACAGCCATCTTTATAGTACTAGCTAACAAACGCGGCACTGCCCAGGTATTCGTTTTGTCAATTTCCTATTAGAAACCAAAAGAAAAAATTGACATGTTTGTAGCAGACTATCGAAAAAAAATTTCATTCCATGTTTTCACGAAAACGTCTTTGAAATTATGAAATAGTCTTGCAAAGAAGTTTGCTCAATGTATAAGTACAGTAAGCAAATTAAGAAACGTGATCCGCCGGCCGGAGTGGCCGAGCGGTTAAAGGCGCTACAGTCTGGAACCGCACGACCGCTACGGTCGCAGGTTCGAATCCTGCCTCGGGCATGGATGTGTGTGATGTCCTTAGGTTAGTTAGGTTTAAGTAGTTCTAAGTTCTCGGGGACTTATGACCACAGCAGGTGAGTCCCATAGTGCTCAGAGCCATTTGAACCAAACGTGATCCAGAAGGGTCTTGTGTACGCTGGGTTCAGCTGCTTCAAATGGCTCTGAGCACTATGGGACGCAACTGCTGAGGTCATTAGTCCCCTTGAACTTAGAACTAGTTAAACCTAACTAACCTAAGGACATCACAAACACCCATGCCCGAGGCAGGATTCGAACCTGCGGTTCCAGACTGCAGCGCCTTTAACCGCACGGCCACTTCGGCCGGCTTCAGCTGCTTCGTCTGTCTACAATGCGATTTTGTAAACGTCCCTATGGCAACGCCTCTCCATATCTCTACAGACGGCAATTGTTTTCGCCTACAGCCGTCTGCACTTCGCAGTTGAAATCTGTCAAAATCACTTCTGGGTGTCTCGGATTTCCTTCAGTTGTCTTAACTGTTATGATGCCTTAGTGGTAACGGATAAATCTATTAGAACTCCACGCTGCTGAGGCATATTTTTAGCGTCTCAGAATTCATGACATAAGTCTTAAACTGTGTGCCTCACAACGATATAACTGTGTAGGTACATTCAACGGCGTATGTGGATACTGTCTGCGAAATATGTTGCGAATAAAATTTATCTGAAAGTAGTAATAAATTTAATCATCATGCAAAATTCAGCAGGTCTTTTTTCACGCATCTCTGTGTTTATGACATCATATCTCTTGAACTACAGTTGGTACTATGACAAGCTTTTGTAGGAGCATTTAGCACCATATGTGGAGAGTGATCGCGAAATTTATTGCGAGTAGAGTTAGTAGCACAAAAGCAATAAATTTAAATGCACGCAGGATGCAGTAGTTTTTCACGAAACTTATTGTTTATGATGTCATATCGGCTGAACTATTATTGGTAGGTGCTTCTTACCCCGACAGCTATTCGTATCTGACAGGGGGTACGTGTACCAAGTTTGGCAGAAATCGGTCCAGTGATTTAGGAGGACCTGAGAACATACATACACAAACAAAAACCCACATACGTACATACATCTATTTTTTTAATATGTATATGTAGAACCTGTATAGTATTTCTCTCTCGTTGACTTTTCTGTTGCCTCCTCCTTCTATATTTAGTTTGCCTTGCGTGTGTGTTTATCGGGGAGAATGATGAACAATAAATACTTCACATGCATTTACACTTCAAACAGATTATTTTTGTCGAAACGTGTGGAGATTATTTAAATAACAGTTGTGAGTAATAGATGCGAGTCTAAAAATTTTGCCTTGTCTTACCATCACTGACTTTTTCGTAATTTTTTTACGCTACTGTAACAAATTATTCTGATGGATTTATATGGAGCAAAGGAGAAACGAGATTTAACCACTGAAATGGAAGATGAGATAGGGACAGAGGGAAAAGGAGCTGCAATTCTGACTCCTGAAGTAGAAAAAGCAATAAAGGAAATGACGGGACGTAAATCTTCTGAAATGGGTGGTATTGTTACTGAATAACTTCAGCGTATGAATGGAGAAGATAAAGCTTTGTGCAATGCGATATACGTCCGTGATACATGGCCAGAAGACATTGTGTCAAGCCAGTGATAGTTCCAATCCTGAAAACATCGGGAACCAAGAAACCCCCCGAATACAGAACAACAAGTATAATCCCTCATGCTGCTTATATTAAACTGTAGACTGGTACGTGTAATGGAAGAGGACGTAGGAGAAGATCAATTTGGTTTCAGAAAAGAGAGACATGCACGAGTTCCTGTGGGTGAGATCCTATAGGACTGATTAGGGTGATAAGTGAAACTGTATAGAAAGAAGAAAACGAATGAGTTTGTGTTCAATAAATCTAGAAAAGGCATCTGACCGATAAGAGATGCAAATTCTAAAACTAAAGGTTAACTAAAGGAAAAGGAAACCAATTGAAGACTTGTACGCTGGGCAGAAAGTAATCACAAAGGAACTGGGTTGAGAGACTAATTTGAAATGGGAATTGGAATAAGGTAAGGTTGTTGTTAACTAACTTTGTTTACCATGTTCATCGAAGAGTTGGCAATGAAGACGCTAGAAGCAGAGAAGGAAGGAGTAAGCACACGAGGCCACAACAGCAACAACTGCATGAGGTTTTTCTGATGCTTGGAGTTAAAACAATTTGTATGTATATATATATATGTGTGGTGTTTGTTCTTAAGGACATGTTCGAAAGAAAAAATGCTATATATATATATATATATATATATATATATATATATATATATATAGTATTTAGGTAAGCATCTACAGTGCGGGGATCAACGGCCTTCTACGCCTTAGTTATATATATATATATATATATATATATATATATATATATATATATGGTGAGTCACCTAACATTACAGCTGGATGTATTTCGTAAACCACATCAAATACTGACGAATCGATTCCACATACCGAACGTGAGGAGAGGGGCTAGTGTAATTGGTTAATACAAACCATAAAAAAATGCACGGAAGTATGTTTTTTAACACAAACCTACGTTTTTGTAAATGGAACCCCGTTAGTTTTGTTAGCACATCTGAACATATATACAAATACGTAATCAGTGCCGTTTGTTGCATTCTAAAATGTTAATTACATCCGGAGATATTGTAACCTAAAGTTGACGCTTGAGTACCACTCCTCCGCTGTTCGATCGTGTGTATCGGAGAGCACCGAATTACGTAGGGATCCAAAGGGAACGGTGATGGACCTTAGGTACAGAAGAGACTGGAACAACACATTACTTACACATGCTAACACCTTTTTATTGGTCCTTTTCACTGACGCACATGTACATTACCATGAGGGGTGAGGTACACGTACACATGTGGTTTCCGTTTTCAATTACGGGGTGGAATAGAGTGTGTCCCGACATTTCAGGCCAATAGATGTTCAATGTGGTGGCCATCATTTGCTGCACGCAATTGCAATATCTGGCGTAATGAATGTCGTACACGCCGCAGTACATCTGGTGTAATGTCGCCGCAGGCTGCCACATTACGTTGTTTCATATCCTCTGAGGTTGCAAGCACATCACGGTACACATTCTCCTTTAACGTACCCCAGAGAAAGAAGTCCAGAGGTGTAAGATCAGGAGAACGGGCTGGCCAATTCATGCGTCCTCCACGTCCTATGAAACGCCCGTCGAACGTGTACCTCACCCCTCATGGTAATGTACATGTGCGTCAGTGAAAAAGACCAATAAAAAGGTGTTTGCATGTGGACGTAATGTGGTGGTCCAGTCTCTTCTGTACCTAAGGTCCATCACCTTCCCTTTGGATCCCTACGTAATTCGGTGCTCTCCGATACACACGATCGAACAGCGGAGGAGTGGTACTCAAGCGTCAATTTTAGGTTACAATATCTCCGGATGTAATTAACATTTTACAATGCAACAAACGGCACTGATTACGTATTTGTTTACACGTTTAGATGTGCTAATAAAACTAACGGGGTTCCATTTAAAAAAACGTAGGTTTGTGTTAAAAAACATACTTCCGTGCATATTTTTATGGTTTGTGTTAACCAGTTACAGTAGCCCCTCTCCTCACGTTCGGTATGTGGAATCGATTCGTCAGTATTTGATGTGGTTTACGAAATATATCCAGCGGTAATGTTAGGTGACTCACCCTATATATATATATATATATATATATATATATATATATATATATATATAAAACTAAGGCGTAGAAGGCCGTTGATCCCCGCACTGTAGATGCTTACCTAAACCGAAATCTTACGGGAATCGGCGAGATGCCTCGAATAATGAGGCTAATTAGCAGAGTGGTGGGTGGTATAAATTGAGAATTGGCTTTGATGGAAGGCGTGCTAGGCTAGTTCTTGCGGCTGTGGTGACTACCGTGGCGAGATGGCATAGTGGTCAGCGCACCTGCCTAGTAAACAGGAAACCCAAGGTCAAATCCCAGTCCGGCACCGGTTTTGATGTAAATCAATGCTCACTGGCAGCTCATGTCTTTAAATCCCTTGTGTCTTAAAGTAACATCTGTCAAAAGACCACTGCATGGCCTTGAAGAATGACTGTAAGAGCACGAAATGATGACCCACACGAGGAGACCTACGGAGATGAGAGTTCATGACAAACAAGAAATCAAAGTATTAACAACAGAATATCAACCTGAACGCGTTGTGCGGTACAGGAGACCGTGCAGCCCGGAAACAGAAAATTGTACGAAAGGAAATAAAATAAGATCAAGATCTGCAGGGCAAAGCCAGCTTTCCAGAAACGAAACGTTTATTGCGTTTATTGTGCAGCAAAATGGTACTGAAGTTACTGACGGAAGGTTGACTAAAGGCTTGGTGTGGAATATTTCAGTGTACCTGTGTGGAAACTGCACACTGAAGAAGAGAGAATGAGACACGACTGAAGCATACAAACTGTGAGTTTGCTGGAGAACAGAGAAATCAAAATGGGTAAATAAAGAGGAGAACGGTGAAGTAATCCAAATGAAAGAGCAACAACCAATCTCATAAGCTTTGTTAAGAAAAGGAAAGCAGACTGGGTGTGAAATATACCGCGACGGTGGCAGGTGTGTTGTAGCGCCTCGAAGTGCTCCACGTCCCCTGCTAAGCTGGCTCTGAAGCCGCTCAATTGCGAAAGTGCAGCCGGTGCAGGATTTTTTGCAGGAACTGAGCTCTCGATCATGTCCCGTAACTGTTCCATTAGTTCTAATTCTGCAGAATGTTCTTCAAATCCATCACAAACAGTTGTGGACCTGTGAAATGACATCGTTTTTCGGGAACGTGAAGTCCATGAATGGTTGCAAATGGTCTCCGAATAGTTGACCATAATCGTGGACCAAATCCGTTCTTATAAACACAGGCCATTCGTTATAAGGCCACCACTATCTTGCACCGTGCCTTTTGTTGACAACTTGGGTCCATGGCTTCGTTGGGTGTGCGGCACACTCGAAAGCTACCTTTAGCTGTTACCATCTGAAATCTGGACTGACGAGGCCAGGGTCTTTCAGTCATCTAGGATCCAACCAACATGGTCACGAACCCAGGAGAGTCGCGGTAGGGGATGTCGTGCTGTTAGGAAAGGCACTCGTGTCGGTTTTCTGCTACCACAGCCCGTTAACAACACATTTCGCAGTACTTTCCTAACGGATACGTTAGTCGTACGTTCCACTTTGATTTCTGCGGTTCTTTCAAGCAGTGTTGCTCGTCTGTCAGCACTGACAATTCTACGCAAGCGCCGCTGCTCTCTGTCGTTAAGTGAAACCCGTCGGCCACTGCGTTGCCCGTGGTGAGACTGAATGCCTGAAATTTGGTATTCTCGGCGCACTATTCACACCATCTAGCAATATTGACTTCCCTAACGAGTTCCGAAACATAACGTCCTACGCGTCTAGCATCACATACCATTGCTGATTGAAAGTCTATTACTTCCCGTCGTGCGGCCGTAATCAAGTCGGAAATCTTATTCGCATACATCACCTGAGAACAAATGAAAGCTTCACCAGTCCACTGCCCTCTTATACTATGTCTACGCAATGCTGCCGCCATCAGTATATGTGCGTATCGCTACCCCAAGAGCTGTGTCATCTCGACGTAATTCTAGCAACAGCAATAGAAGGCACAGTGAAAGGGCTAATGAAAATGACAAGAATTAAACGCTGAAAAGAGGGAAGTACAAGACCAGGAAGCATCTGGCCTTAAACAGGATCAGACAAAGACAGCAATTGTGCCAAAAGCTTGCCAATAGGCGAAATGCCTTGTGGTGGTAATGGTGAAGAATCCACTTTCGTTGTGAATCTGCTCCATTGTTAACGGTGAAGGGCGCCACTGCCGAAAATCAGAAATGGACACTGGACTGCGAGCGACAAGTACCCGACGACGAAGTGCAATCATCAATGAGAAGCAATGTGCTTTCACAATAGCTTAATAAATAACTCAGAAAGCCACAGCAGGCTAAAAACGGAGACCGCACACAGCGCCGTAATCAGAACTAGTGACGTAATGTTGCAGCTGGAGAGACGCACGCTGCCTTTATTGCCCTGCAGGGAACGGCGCGGCTTTCTGTGCGGTATTAAACCGGGCTTTTATCGCCAGACGTCTACATTATGAGGCCGCGTTCGGCCGATTCTGGGGTGCTGCTGCTGCTGCTGTGAGTGGCAACGGCTCTCCACTGCCGGGCATGCCCCTTGACTTAAGGTACTTTGGCTTCATGGTGACTAGCCAACTTTTCAAATACAATCGAATCGCCGTTAATGCCACATGGAAATTCAAAACCGCCGTTCATAGGGAAGCCATGGTTCTATAGGGTTCCCTCTAAGAGAGGGTATGTCGATAGTGTACAGGGTGTCCATAAAGCTTCGATACCACTTCAAAAAATCGTAACGTGGGAACTGTTAGAGCAGGGCCAGCCACGGTGTGCCACACGTCACGCGGACCGGATGTGCCAACAGCCTGTGGGTCAAGACCTGGCCTGTCCCAACTTCCCGGTAGCATTAGCTACAGTGCAACATTTTGTTTAGTACTGCGGTGTACCATTTTCGGTCGGCGCAACCCACGTCACCTGGGCAGAAACGTGATGTCAGCGCTGTCTGCGCTTCGCAATTTGTGCGTGGTATGAAAGATGTTCACAGGTCCAGTGACTATTCGCACAAAGAAGAGGCACTCTAGCGATCTGTCGTCACAAGTGCGTAAAAGAGAATGGCAGTGACAGAAGAAAGCGATGAGACTCTTCAGTATCTACTATGCAATCACATAATCGACGGGTATAGCAGATTTGCTATGAAACGTATTTACAATACCATATAGAAGGAATTTAAAAATCAGTTAACAATGACAGACCAAAAACGTACGACCGACAGCTGAAATTTATTGTTCCGCACATCAAAGTGCACCACAGAAATTAAAACAAGGATAGCGATGGAAAAAGAGGCGTTTTGTAGTAAAAGGAGAATTTTCTGCAGCGATCTGGACAGAGAACCCAGGAAGAGACTCATAAAATGTCTTGTGTGGAGTGTTCTTCTATATGACGCTGAAACATGGACTATGAGGAAGAAAGACACAGAAAGGATGGAGGCTTTTGAGATCTGGACATGGCGTAGGATGGAAAGAATAAGTTGGGTGGACAGAGTAGAAAATGAAGAGGTACTGAGAAGAGTTGGAGAGAAAAGACAGTTACTAGACGTAATACAGAGAAGAGAAAGAAATTGGATTGAGCATATATTAAGAAAGAATGACGGACTGATCAAAACAGTTTTAGAAGGTTATGTAGAAGGGAAAAGGAAGCGAGGCAGGAAGAGATTCCTGACACTGGATGACATGGTGGACGGTACAACATACAGCAGCCTTAAGAAGGAAGCAATGGATCGCAGAAAACGGAGAGGCAAAGGACCTGCTAATATAGCAGATAACTGGTGATGATGACATCAAAAAGCACTTTGTGCTAAATGTTCAGGCATGTAGCTCATGAAGAAATTGGTGGTTTGAATAGTAAAATTTCACAAGCCTCACTCATCGTTCCACTGTCAACTGCAATATTTTTCCATGGAACTAAACGAAGAGTATGGAGACTTTATATATTGCTGAAAAGTACCTACGTTAAGTCAAGGGACATGCCTGTAAAGATTTTTCCATTTAAAACTAGCGGTTGTTGAAGATATGAAGGAAAAACGAGGGCATTAATGAAAATCAGAACACCCAGATTTGACTACAGACTTTGTATTTGCAGTGGACTTGACTTCACACTGTTCACACAAAGTTATTGCAAGGTGAAAAACAACTGCTTTGTGATGTGATGGGAAGCTATTAAAAAGAAAATCGTGTTAAAGGAAGGACACAAGCTGACAAACATAATCCACTTCCTTAAGCACATTATCGTTAGACAAAACTTGACAATTGAAGTCATTGTGGCCTTGAAAGAATTCGGCCTACTTGAATAGTTTCCTAGCTGTTTTGTGGGCGCTACTAATATTACGTCTGTTTCAGCTGAAAGCACTCCTGTGCATGTGGAGACGTAACTGATTGACTTGCAAGGTAATTCCCATTTTAATGACAAATTCTTTTACTTTTCCCATTTCAACGAAAAATCACTTTACGTTAAAACTGTCTTGGACGTTTAGGTTGCTACCCTCAAGTAGCGTTTCCACGCCTTTATAATAAGGTTGCCAAAATGCTACAATAACTCTATTGACACACGTGTTAATGTGACAGATCCTTTTTATTTACAACACTAAGGAAGTCGTGATTACGCGGCAAACTGAGTGATTAAATGTGTGAAATTGTCTGCAACTGTCCTTGTGCCGACAGTTTGTACAAAGTAAAAATACACTGAAGTGCCAAAGAAACTGGTATAGGCATGCGTCTTCAAATGCAAAGAGCTATAAACAAGAATAATACGACGCTGCGGTCGGCAACGCCCATATAAGACTACAAGAGTCTGCCGCAATTGTTAGATCTGTTATTGCTGGTACACGGCAGGTTAACAACGTTTAAGTCAGTTTGAACGTGGTGTTATAGTCGGCGCACGAGCAGTGGGACACAACATCTCCGAGGTAGGGATGAGGTGGGGAGTTTCCCGTACGATCATTTTACGAGTGTACCGTCAGTATCAGGAATCCGGTAAAACACCAAATCTCTGACATCACTGTGGCCGGAAAAAGACCCTGCAGGACCAACGACGACTAAAGAGAATCGTTTAAGGTGGCAGCAGTGCAACCCTTCCGCAAATTGCTGTAGAATTCAATGCTGAACCATCAATAAGTGTCAGCGTGCGATCCATTCAACGAAATATTATCGATATGGGCTTTCGAACGCGAAGACCCACTCGTAGACCCTTGATGACTGCACGACACGAAGCTTTACGCCTCGCCTGGGCCTGTCAACACTGACATTGGGCTGCTGATGAGTGGAAGCATGCTGCTTGGTCAGCGAGTCTCGTTTCAAATTGTATCGAGAAGTGTACGGGTATTGAGGCAACCTAATGAATATGTGGACCCCGCATGTCAGCAGGGGACTGCTCAGGCTGATGGAGACTCTGTAATGGTGTAGGTCGTTTGTAGTTGGAGTGATATGGTGCCCCTGATACGTCTAGATACCACACTGACAGGTGACATATACGTAAGCGTCCTATCTGATCACCTGCATCCATTCATGTCCATTGTCCATTCCGATGGACTTGGACAATTCCAGCAGGATAATGGCAACCCCCCCCCCCGCCCACCCACCCTTGAACCATGGATCTTGCCGTTGGTGGGGAGGCATGCATGACTCACCGATACAGACAGCCGTACCATACGAGCAACCACGATGGCGGGTTATCTGCTGAAAGGCCAGACAAACATGTAGTTCCTGAAGATGGGCAGCAATCTTTTCAGTAGTTGCAGAGGCAACAGTCTGGATGATCGCCTAATCTAGCCTTGTAACATTAACCAAAACGGCCTTGTTGTGCTCGTACAGTGAACAGCTGAAAGCAAGGGGAAACTACAGCCGTAGTTTTTCCCTATGGCATGCAATTTTATTGTGTGGTGTCTTCTTAGGTAAAATATTCCGGAGATAAAATAGTACCCCATTCCGATCTCCGGGCGGGGACTACTCAGGAGGACGTCGTTATCAGGAGAAACGAACCTGGCGTTCTACGGGTCAGAGCGTGGAATATCACATCCCTTAATCAGGCAGGAAGATTAGAAAATGTAAAAACCGAGATGAATGGGTTGAAGCTGGATATAGTGGGAACTAGTAAGTTCGGTGGCAAGAGGAAATTTGTGGTAACGTCTTATTGGACCGACCTGCTGAAGTCATCCGTCCCTAAGCCTATACGCTACTTGCTCTAACTTGGACTTACGCTATGGACAACACACACACCTATTCCTGAGGGAGGACTCGAACCTCTGACGGCGGGAGCCACACGGACCGTGACAAAGCGCCTGAGACCGCGCGGCAACTCCGCGGGGCGGTGCCAGGAGGAACAAGACTTTTGGTCAGATGAATACGGGTTTGTAAATACAAAATCAAGTAGAGGTAAAGCAAGAGTAGGGTTAATAATGAATAAAAAAATTAGGAGGGAGGATAAGCTACTACGAACACCATAGTGAACGCATTATTGTAGCCAAGATAGACAAATAGACAAGAAGCCCACGCCTACCACAGAAGTACAAGTCTGTATGCCAACTAGCTCCGCAGATGACGAAGAGATTGAAGAAATGTATGATGAGGGAAAAGAAATTATTCAGATGGTGTTGGAAGATGAAAATTTAATATTCACGGAGGACTGGAATTCGATAGTAGGAGAACGATAAGAAAAGTAGTAGATGAATATGGAATGGGGGTAAAGAATCAAAGAGGAAGCCGCTTGGAGGAATTTTGCACAGAGCACAACTTAATCATACCTAACACCTAGTTTAAGAATCATAAAAGCAGGTTGTGTAAGTGGAAGAGACCTGCAGACACTGGAGGGCTTCAGATAAATTATGTCATGGTAAGACAGAGATTTAGGAACCAGGTCTTAAATTGTAAGACATTTCCAGGGGCACATGTGGACTCTGATCATAATCCATTGGTTATGAACTGCAGACTAAAACTGAAGAAGCTGCAAAAAGGTAGGAATTTAAGGAGATGGGACCTGGATAACAGAAAGAACCAGAGGTGGTAGAAAGTTTTAGAGAGAACATTAGGGAACGATTGAGAAGAACGGAGGAAAGACATACACTAAAAGAAGAATTGGAAGCTTTGAGAGCTGAAATAGTGAAGGCAGCAGAGGATCAAGTAGGTAAAAAGACGAGGGCTAGTAGAAATCCTTTGGTAAGAGAAGAGATATTGAATTTAATTGGTTAAAGCAGAAAATATATAATGCATTAAATGAAGCAGGCAACAAACGTCTAAAAAATGACAGTAACAGGAATAGCAAAATGGCTAAGCAGAGGTGGCTGGAGGACAAATGTAAGGATGTACAGGTCCGTATCACAAGGGGTCAGATAGATACTGCCAACAGGAAAATTAAAGGGACCCTTGGAGAAAAGAGAACCACCTGTATGAATATCAAGAGCTCAGATAGAAAACCAGTTCTAAGCAAAGAAGGGGAAGCAGAAAGGTGGAAGATGTACATACAGAGACTGTACAAGTGCGATGTACTGGAGGTCTATATTAGGAAATGGAAGAGGACGTAGATGAAGATAAAATGGGAGATACGATACTGCGTGAAGAGTTCGTAAGAGCGCTGAAAGACCTGTGCCGAAACGAGGCCCAGGGAGTAGACAACATTTCATTAGAACTACTGATAGCCTTGGGAGAGCCAGTCCTGACAAAACTCTACCAAAAGTAGGTATGTCATAATTCCAATCCCAAAGAAAGCAGGTGCTGACACGTCTGAAAAATACCTAACCATCAGTTTAATAAGTCAGCGCTGCAAAATACTAACACGAATTCTTCACAGACGAGAGGAAAACCTGGTAGAAGCCGACCTTGGGGAAGGTCAGTCTGGATTCCATAGAAATGTTGCAACACGTGACGCAGTACTGACCCTACGACTTACCTTATAAGATAGATTAAGGAAAGGTAAACCTATGTTTCTAGCATTTGTAGACTTAGAGAAAGCTTTTGACAATGTTGATTGGAATATTGTCTTTCAAATTCTGAAGGTGGCAGGGGTCAGATAAAGGGAACGATAGGCTATTTACAATTTGTACCGAAACCAGATGGCAGTTATAAGAGTCGATGGGCATGAAATGGATTCAGTGGTTGTGAAGGGCGTTAGACAGGGTTGTAGCCTATCCCCTATGGTATTCAATCTATATCTCGAGAAAGCAATTAAGGAAAAAAAAGGAAAAATTTGGAGTAGGAATTAAAATCCACGCAGAAGAAATAAAAACTTTGAGGTTTGTCGATGACATTGTAATTCTGTCATAGACAGCAAAGGACCTAGGAGAGCAGTTTAACAGAATGGACAATGTCTTGAGAGGAGGATAAAAGATGAACATTAAAAAAGCAAAAAGAGGGTAATGGAATGCAGTCGTATTAAATCAGGTGCTGCTGAGGGAATTAGATTAGGAAATGAGACACTTAAATTAGTAGATGAGTTTTGCTATTTGGAGAGCAAAACAACTGATGATGGTCGAAGTAGAGAGGATATAAAATGTAGACTGGCAATGGCAAGGAATATGTTTCTGAAGAAGAGAAATTTGTTAACATCGAGAATAGATTTAAGTGTCTGGAAATCTTTTTCCAAAGTATTTGTATGGAGTGAAGCCATGTATGGAAGTGAAACATGGACGATAAATAGTTTAGACAAGAAGAGAATAGAAGCTTTCGAAATGTGGTGCTACCGAAGAATGCTGAAGATTGGATGGATAGATCACGTAACTACTCAGGATGTACTGAACTGAAATGGGGAGAAGAGGAAATTGTGGCATAACTTGACTAAAAGAGGGGATCGGTTGGTAGGACATGTTCCGAGGCATGAAGGGATCATCAGTTTGGTACTGGAGGGCAACGTTGAGGGTAAAAATTGTGGAGGGAGACCAAGACATGCACAGAAATGTGGAGCACATCTTGGGAGAAAGTAGGTACTTCGAGATGAAGAAGCTTGCAAAGGGTAGGGTAGCACGGGGAGATGCATCTAACAGTCTCTGGACTGAAGGTCACAACAACAATAACAACAACAACAACTGCAACAATGCGACACCCCACACTCCCAGAATTGTTGCTGGGTGCCTCCAGGAAGACTCATTTGAGGGTTTGAACACTAACACTGGCCACCAGATTCCTCTGACATGAACATTATTGATCATAATTAGGATGCATTGAAACGTGCTGTTCAGGAGAGATCTCCAGCCCCTCGTACACGGATTTGCGGACAGCCCTGCAGAGTTCATGGTGTCAGTTCCCTCCAGCACTACTTCAGACGTTAGTTGAGTCTATGAAATGCCGTGTTGCGGCACTTCTGTGTGCTCGCGGGGACTCTACATGATGTTAGGCAGGTGTACCACTTTCTCTGGCTCTTCAGTGTAATACTATGCCTCCAGCATGCCAAGAATTATTAAACAGTACTGAAATTTGTTTTGTGTTTGATCTTTGTCGTTGATAAATATAAAATATAAAACTAAGTCACTCAGTCCCCACTCCCCCCTTCCTACCGATCCCACCCTCCACCCCCACCTCACGTTCACACAGTGTGCTGTAGCGGTGGGGAAATGTGCAGCGAGCCTGAGTGCTGAGGCACTCGTGCCAGAGTACAGATCATGAGCCGAATTCTTGGACAAGCCTGTGTTAGAGTTAGAGAATAGCGGCATGTTTTATAATATTTTGAGCTCTGAAGGTGTTCTTAGTTCATCCTTTGTTGCAATTTGATGTGTAGTTCATCAGAATGGCGAAAGACCAGGAGCGGGTGCACCGTGTCATCCGGTACCATTGCGCTATTGGTGCCTAACTGGGAGCACTCCGCCAGCTGAAGTAAGCATAATGAAGTGGCTCAAAACCTTAAAGAGACGGGCAGTGCATGCGCAGACAGAGTGCAAACTGCATTTCTGTGTGACCCTTAGAAGTAAGTTCATCGTGCATCACATGAATTGTATGGAAGATCAGCTGCCTATAAAGTGTAAAAAAACAATTATGCTTTTTTGCATACAATATGCAAATGGACCAAGTGCTGCTGCTGACGATTGCCCACTGATGTATGCATTCATGTGTTCCATGCTAGCCTTCATAAATGCTGACAATAACTACCTGAAAACGTGGCTGTCTTCTGACCAAGATGTGTTCCACATTTCTGTGCATTTAACTCGCCACAACATTAGAATTTGTTTGATTGGTTGATTTGAGGAGGGGGGGAGGGCGAACAGCGAGGTCATCGGTACCGTCGGAATAGGGAAGGATGCAAAAGGAAGTTGGTCATACCTTTCCAAAGGAACCATCCCAGCATTTGCCTGAAGTGAGTTAGTTAAATCACAGAAAACATGAACCATTGTGGCCAGATGCTCATTTAAAACATCATACTCCCACTGTGCCACCTCGCTCAGTTTAGAACATTGGGACTCAGATAAGTCAACTGTCGATGCTGAAATACTGACGAGTGGGGCACACATTGAAATTCTACTATAAAAGAAAAAAGAACTTGGAAGCTGTTAAACAATTCACAGCAAACCACGATGTGTAACATTGCGTAATAGTCACCATTGATGATATTTTGATATTACAACGAGACTTTAAGGGCACCCTATATTACCGGAAAAGTAGTTATGCAAAGAAATATTTAACAATCTTTTTGTTATTAACTCACACCCACTTATATGTTAGGAACATAACCTCATTTCTTTTGCACGTGATCAACACTGATGTACGAAAGCAAGTCCGTGACATACGTAAACGATCCACTACTACCACAAATTGCCATACCAACGTAGTCTCCAAAACAGAAAAAAGTCTTTGCTTAAGAATAAAAAAACAATCTCGCTACAAGAAGTCATTTTCGCCAAAGAATATTATGTACAGACTGTGGCGAATTGCAGGAAGATGTGCAAGGCATCAATGAGCCATACAGTTATCGGCTCTTGACCCTGGACGTAAGTAAATGTAACGCATTGCGCCTGAATGAGTATGGATATTCACTATTCTACGATTACACTATTGGCGAGAAATCATTGCTACCAGTAATTACCATGAAATACCTAGGCGTAGCCTTACGGGACGACTGAAAGTGGAATGAACGCATGAAACAAGTTAGATGCCAATATGATATTCAGTAGAAGACATTAAGGAAATGTAACTCATTCACGAAAAAAAGTGATTACAAAATACTTGTTCAATTGATTTTTGATTATAGCTCTTCAGTCTTCTACCCTTACCAGATTGGATTAATAGAAGAGGTAGACAATATACAACGCAGAGTGGTGCGTTTCGTCATGGTATCGTTTATTCGACGCCAGAGCATTACAGAGATCTCACAACCTCCTCTGCCAGACGCTACGTCACTCGCTATGTCGCTCACGGAAATGTTTGCTATTAAAGTTGCAAGAGTGCGTTGCGGGAAGTGTCGAGAAACATATTCTTTCTTCCCACATAGGTATTGCGAATTGACCACAACGAGAAAATTTGATAAATTATTTTTTATACAAACATCTATCGGCAGTTACCCTTCCATCAGGCCATTCGAAAATGGAAAATGGAGGGGGGATCTGTTAGTGACACCAGAACTACAATCCACCACATACCGTAAGGTGGCTTACTGAGTATACTTACTGAGTATACATTTAAATATAACTGTAGAGAATGTTTTTAGCCCTTGGTAAATTATTAGCAACAGCAAGAATTTCATTTTATTTAGGCCCATCTGGGTCATGTATGTCATATAAGGACACTGTTATGTCATGAGACCTAGACTCTGCTACGTTTGGTTATATTGTTTGCTACAATAGGCCTATTTCGGCGTAACTGCCATATTCAAGAAGTCTGTAAAAAGTACGAAGTTTTGTACATTATGGCATATTTTGAAGTTTATAATTTAAACTTTAATTGAATAATGATTCGCTACATATAATAATTAATTATGTATTTGTCGAATTTTGAAAGTTTATTTGATAATGCCGTTTCGTGATTGCTATATTGACAGTTGAATGAGCGACGTTGCATGGCTACAGTTTGCTTCTGTGGTATTCTCTATGTCACAGCTTGCTCATATCAGCTATATTATAGTCCTTGTATATTTCCCATTTATAAGGTTCTACGATAGTATTGTTTTTTTTATGGAATTGATTGTGCCAGGTAGTGGTGTGTGATGAATGTAACAGTTCACCGATGCCATTTATGTAAATGCAAGTTCTCCATTCGTTACTTTTAATTTCGTGTAACATGTTCTCTGATAAGTTTTTAGTTTTTGTTTTTCTACTCATCTCTTGTTTGGAAAGATAATTTAAATAAAATTTTGTATCTAATGCTTAAGTTTAAAATAGACCTGTCATTTAGAACTCCTTGAGGTTAGTTTTGTTTACGCAAATATATTTCGATTTCGCCAAGAACATTTATTAGTGGTCCTTTTTGTGCAATGTGTAAGACCTCAATGCTTCGTTCTATATCGCCCGCGATATGTCGTTCTGTTTTCACCCGGTGGAAGAAAGTTTGTGGGTTACTGCTGCTATCACGGGCCTGTTTTCGATGTCGAATATTGAAATTCCATCTAGTCTGAATTTATCACATGCTTTAACTTTGTTTGATATATCCCTAGATTTTAATACGTGGTAGTTTTCAAACTCTAGACAGTATCAAAGAAGCAAAATGACTGTAACCATGTAACCTCGTTGACTCACCGGCAGTATAGTTGTCATGAAACGTCATTATCAAATAAACGTTCAAAATTTGACAGCTACATAAATAATTATTCCACCAAAAATCTAGCACCAACTATAGCTCCAAGAGCATTAAAGGAACAATCATATACAACAGTGTGACAGGAACTGAGACACTGATGTCATATGGTCATCAACACCATATGTACTACGTAGCAAACCATTATTCTACACTGCTGGCCACCGTAAATGCAACACCAAGAAAGACAAGAGGTAGCACAACAAAATTTATTTTGTAGATAACATGTTGACCAAGTATCAAATGATTACGTTTACAGACGTCTGTGACATGTGGTTCCTGCCAGAATCGGTAGCCAAAGTAGGCGCCATTGTTGGAGATCACCGCTGCCACACGTCTCGGCATTGAGTCAAAGAGACGTTGGATGTGTTCCTAGGGTACAGCAGCCCAAACAGCTTCCACACGTTGCTAAAGATCATCTGGTATGGCAGCTGGGGATGTAATCTGGGTCACTCGTTGAGCAACCATGGACTACATGTTTTCTATGGGTGAAAGATCCGGAGAGCAAGCCGGCAAGGGAAGCACTTCAATCCGGTTATTGACGAAGAACCTTTGGACAATGCGTGCCACGTGTGGTCGCGCATTATCCTGTTGAAATATGGCTGTGGCCGAGCCCTGAAGGTAAGAAAGGACAACTGGCTCCAGCACCTCGGAAATGTAGCGCCGGCTATTTAAAGTACCGGCAATGCGTACTAGAGGCGTGCGAGAGCAATATCCAATACCGCCCCATACCATAATACCTGGTGCAAGACCAGTGTGGCGGTGCATAATGTAGCTGTCCAGCATCCTCTCTCCACGGTGTCTCCACACTCGAATCCGACCATCGTGGTGCTGCAGACAGAAGCGTGCCTCGTCAGTAAAGACAACGTCATTCCATTCTGCCGTCCACATCCGTCTGTCATCACACCATTGGCGACTGAGAGGTCTGTGGTTCTGCGTCAATGGTAGACGAAGCAATGGACGTCTTGCGGACAGACCACTCTGCTGTAAACGGCGTCGAATGGTACGCGCAGACACTGGACGATGCGTTACAGACGCAATGTGCTGTGCTATGGTTCGGGATGTCACTGAGCGATCCTTCACTGCCATGCGCACAATTTGCCTATCAGCACGTGCAATGGTGCACCGAGGTGAATGCGATCGACCACGTCGGTCCGTCGTACCCTCCTGCATCCAACGGTCACATATCCGCATTACAGTTGTTTGCTTTCGTCCAACACTTACTAGCGATTTCTCTGTATGATAAGCCACAATCTCGGTAAGCCACTATCCTTCCTCTGTCGAACTCGGATACTTGATCAAACGATGTTCACTGTTGTCTACGAGGCATAACTGATCGTCTTGTGAAACAACCACAAGGTAAACACACGTGCCGAACGTACACTCGTCGAAATCACCAAGCCTTAAATGGCGCTATGAGGTGGCGCCACAGGCGCGCGTGATGTGCATCTGCGCTGAAATTCTAATCAGTTGCATATCTCATCGCTGCAAACCCATGGTGTAAATTTCACTTGATTCGGATGCTTCCTTCAGGGTGTTGCATTTACGGTGGCCAGCAGTGTATAATACGTTGAATTATTTAATTAATATTTTGAAATATTGCACTGAACTACGTACTTTTCATAGATTGCGTTAAGATCGCAATCACACAGAAATAGGTCTGTTGTTATAAACAATGTAACGAAACACAGCAGCGCCTGTGTTCTCATAACATAACTTCAAGATTATTAAGAAGAAAGAGACACCTATTATTTATACATACTATATTGTAATCTTCAAAAATTGGAACTCGTTTAAGTGATAAACAAATGATCTTATCCCCAGAAAATATCTACACTATGCGAACACAGAGAGTCAGAAAAATATTTTTTTTTCTATAAGCTACATTTACATGCATGAAACCTGTACACTAAACCGCAATACATCTTAATTTGTATCTTAATAACGAGATGCGTAAATATATATTAGATATTCAGTATTGTTACATATGTAAAGAGGTTTTTATTTGTTGATCACCAATGTAACAGCTGTCAATGAGGAAATATTACATAGAGTGGTTCAGGAACACCACCAGAATACAACAGTCTACAATCTTAGTATTACTGCAAGAAAAACTGCAGCCACGGCATTTATCGAACTTATACAGGATGATTCAGGTGCTCCTAGTGAGGGGTTTTATGCATCTCGCAACACCTGCGAGATTTTTCGTTTTTCTCGCCCGCTACGCGGAAACATTTAGTCCTACAGAAAAGATGAACAAGACCTTCTAGTAAAAAATGAATTGTAGTCAAATTTCTTACTGGTACACGTTTCCTCTGGAGGCCACGGTTTTCGAGTTATTCAAGAAAAATGCTTTTTATGCCCACTTGTTACGTTTTTCTTGAATGATTCGAAAGCTACAGTCTCTAGAGAGGACGTATCCCAAAACAAAATTTAACTACATCAAATTTCTTACAAAAAGGTCCCATTTATTTTTCCTGTAGAACTAATAGATTGTACATAGTGAGCGAGAGATTATGAAAACCCTGAAAATGGCGTTTGAAAGCGTTGCAAGTTGCATATAAGCCGTCGGTAGTGGCAGCTGTGTCATCCTGTGTGTATAAATTACTTGGAAATAAGCCAACGAAGAAGATATATCCGTTACGTTTCTTGTGATGAAACCTCATATTGAAGAGTAAGTGACCTTTTCTAATATGATAGGTTAGATTCAGTTATACTAATGGCAACTTTACAGAAATATAAAATAAGACAATAAGGATCGAAACCATAAAGATGGTCATCAAAATTACGACTATTCATACTCTAGGGAAATATGGTATCGATTCTAACGAAAGAGAAAGGATGGAGAATATAGACAGCAGAAACAAGGTTATTGAGAGGCATCCCTTAACGTTAACCATGCTACATTCGTACTTAACCCGGCCGATCATGCGCACGTTGCCGAACAAAGGCAGTAGCAAAAGAAGAAAAAGAAGAAACAAGTTTATTGAGAGGAGCGCGGTGTTACAAAGAAGAGAGCACGGGAGAGTTGATAAGATTCCATAATAACATGCCACGGTAACCACCAACAAACTCATAACAGTAACCTTACTGAGAAAAAAAAAGTATGACTGCAGAAAGTCAGTATTTCCTCCTGCAGTGACATTGTGGCATAATTATTTGCTTACATGGTGACTTTCATATGATAAATGTTAAACAATATATAGATACGATAATATCAGCTGACAGTCTGTGGTCTGGTACGGAAGCTCTTCATGCGAATACGTTTCACTGAAATTGTAGCTGTATGTAATGAAATAATAAACAACCAGTTGCATTAAAGAAATTTAATTTCCTTACCGGTTGCGGGAACCTAGTTCCCTGCTTCAGAAGGCCGTCCAGCCTTATGAATAAGGGCACTAAGTGACCACACAGGTAAAGAAATTAAATTTCCTTTATGCAACAGTCTGTTTATTATTTCGTTACTGAATATATTTTATTAACCATGGTTAAGTACTTAATGTTTGAAACCTTTAAACGCATTAGCTCAGTTAGTAAATATTTCATTATCTACCACTATTTTCTATTTATCTTCTGTTATTCAACCTTTATATCATATCTGATCTTCAGGTAATAGCGTTGGACGCGATTTTCTATTATTTTCAACGAAAGTACAGTATCTGGAAGGATAAAAATTATTTTAATGTCGAAACGAATCTGTTGTATCACTCATCTATGACCAAATCTGAGCATCTGTTGAAATGATCCTGTCTCAGCCCCTTTCATGTAACTATCATTTGCAATATTTTATTTATGAACAATTGGTCTAGCAGATCACACTTCTGCTGTTTGTTTAGGCGGTTGCGTCCATGACCAATGAGGCTTCTGCTCGCACTCCGTCGGAGTGGGATAGCCGGTGGCCTGGACGATCGAAGTTTATAGCCATCCTCTCTCTTAATGTTGTCTGGCTGCATAATAACTTCAGTCTCCTCTCGTATTTTGCACTGGCGTGTCCACGACTCTTTCGCCGCACCAGATACTAGGAGACATACTAAACAAACAGACATAGAAGACCTTTCAATGTATTTTCGGGAGGAAAACATGGCCACCAAAAGCCGAGCGCTGATTTATATCAGTATTAAGAACGCTGTTGACAAAACAGTACTGAGCAAAGAAGGGAAGACTGACATTGAAGGTGGTACGATTACGTAGAGAGACAATGAAAGGTGGAAAAACTATACAGAGGCTATACAAGGAAAACGAACTTGTAGACAATATTATAGAAAAGGCAGTTAATAAATATGAGACGGGAGACACGATACTGTGATAAGAATCTGACTGATCTTTGACAGACCTAAGTCTAAACAAGACCCGGGAGTAGACGACATTCCCCCAGAATGGTTGATATCCTCCAGAGAGCCAGCCATCACAAAACAATGCAAGACACGTTAGACAGATGAAATACCCTCAGACGTAAAGCGGAATATAAAAATTCTAGTTTCAATGAAGGCAAATACTGACAGCTGTAAATATTATCGCACCATCAATTTAATAACTCATGTTTGAGAAACAGTTGTAAGATGCCCAGGGTCTCTTGTTTACTTTTCGTGGTCAGTGAGAGTGATGAGAATTCTCTTTTTATTCGATGAATCATACCTCATACTTGTACACTGGGCATTTTTCAGACAGACGTATTTAATAATCGATACGTTACACCAAGTCAATAATTTGTAGTTGCTAGTGTGGCATTCTCGTGTATTTAAGTGACACAGTCTGGTGTCGACCTCGATACTGAACGGTTTGAAAAAACAACTTGCAGATGCATGATTCTTCGTTTTTGATTCTGGTTGGTTAGTTTGGCTGCTGAGACGAGATGAAACAAAATTACGTGCTCGCATGGCTTGTAATCAGAATCATAGCTTCACCTCTCGTTTATCATTTCATTAATGAGAATCATGGCACAGTCTTATTTCCCTATAGGAAGTGAATTCTGTATGGACTGTTGTATTAGTTAAAAACCAGTTTCATAATAAAGTTTCTTTAAACGCTAGTGCCTTCCATGTCATTCAATAGGTTCAGTATAAAAAAAGGAAAGTAAAATGAAGGAAATTAGTGAAAGACTTCGAGATACGCATGAATGCTGAAGTTAAAGAAGAAGAATGTACAGAATAGCTTTACATCTTCACTCGTAATATATGTGTTGCATTAGATTTTACTCTTACGTTTTTTTTCTGTTACAGCACTACAGTTTACACTTGAATGTTATAAGATGGCATTTTGTGGAAACAGTTCCTTGTGATAGTATTCTTTCCATGTTATATAACTTTTCCTTTTAGAAACCAGTGCAAAAATTAATGAAAATTAAATTGAAGGACCTAATGAACCCGTGCAAGCGGTGTTCGTTCACAGCGAAAATCCAAAGCTAAGAAGAGATAAAATAAAATGATGACATTTCCTTCTGCTTAATGTTTTTGATGTTATGGTAAAATTTGTATTTAGGTTTTATGAGTATGTTTGTCATGTCAATGATTTTGAAAACGTAAGATGAAGTATACAGTGTTGATGAATAATTTGTGATACCATGGGATGTCGACTGCGGCGTATTTTCGGTACACAGGTAATAACGGTAACAGCGGAACATGAGAATGGTACATGTAATGCTGATTTAATACGTAAAATCAATATATTGAGAGTAAATGTGGCAACTGAGTAGAGAGGTTATCTTGTAATGGAGGAAATACGCGTATTAAAGTAAAAGTATATGACACAACGATCATAAAAGTTATTATGATAGGTTTATCAGCAATGACAAAATCCGCTACAGTTGTAAAACTATGTTGAGGAGACATTTGATTACGGTTGAGAAAGGAAATACGAATTAATAGCAAAGAAACGTTGATAAAGGTTTAGTGCACGGAAAGGAACTATTGGTTATTTCACTTCTGTGTGTTTTTTGCTGCTATCTTTAGCCAAGTAATGTTTCAGCTATTTACTTTGGCTTCATTGAAATAAAAATTTGAAAGTGAAGCGTCAAAACAGGTCATTTATAACATTACTTAACCAGTGAGTCAAGTTTAATTTGCGGTATCATTTAAATATTTATGTGTCTTCCATTTTCTTTGATAGTATCAATTAGATTTGAAGGTTTCTTCTTGTGACTGACTGGTGACTAAAGCGTTTCCGATAGTTTTTTTTTTCCAGCCGCTCTAATTCTCTGAATGCATTCGGTAACCCTTTCTATAGTTAGTCCAACTGTGGTTGTTCCCTGTCCTCCTTTATATTTGTAGCTGATATCTTCACTGTCCTCATGTGAGTTCGTAGCTTGTTAGCATCTGTTTGTGTTCCGTGTGTAGCTGGATAAAATAGTGAAGTAGCTCTAGTGTGTGCATACAAATAACATTTCCCTTTAATTTTTTCTTTCCATTAATTATTAAGATGCAATTTTGACACATAAAGTTTTGCATATTTTCTTTCGTCACTTACTTTGTCACTTCTGGAATATTTTATCTCTCCTCAGATGCTAGGAATATTATTTTGATTCTTTTCCGCTGCCATGGCTACACTGCATTTGCAGTTTTACGTTAGTACTTTATGGGAGATTACTATGTTAAACTTTTCCATTTTTACTAAGTTTTTTGTGAGAAAATTTGTTATTTCCATTTAGGTATTACACATGTCACTAGACATGTGACATCTCATGTGCCAATAGATGCAGATTAAGATTGTAATGGATGTTCTGTTATGTTTCATGTTAGGATTGTTGGACCCACTAGGGGGGATAACCATCATCAGCAAGGCACATGCACAGTTATTATGAAAGATTTGGACATTCATTATGGTAATCCGATGTGGTAGCAACTACTGCATATGAGCACAGAGAAAGAGATTTGGCAATGTGGCACCTAATACACAGATACGATGGCCTGTGCTGCCATCAAAAAGATACTGGACATTCTTGGCATTACAGACTGATGTGCTGGTCTGGTAGTACAAATGAGGCACCAACAGGTTCGTCGCTATTCCAATTATGGACTAGTTGACCGTCAGAAAGGAATGCGTCCCATCTGTTTTGCTCGGGCTACAATTATTTGACATATGATTTCTGTTTCCTGCGCCGATATTACTTTCACTGTGCGATGTGACAGTCATTACTGGTTCTGAGAAGATGTTAGATCGGTTGTCAGTAGAAGACGTAACATGTAACTGCCTTCCTAATTCTGCCCTCTAGTTCCGTCATGCGTACCGTTTCATCACATAATACGCACTTGAATTTTTTAGTGTGGCCTGTATGTGACAATTTTGTGTCGCACTTTTACTTTCCTCCCAGAGCAGAACGGCGTCCCCCATTTCCCTCGTTGAATAGGCTTTGTGTTACGCTATGTGTTTCGGTCTTCTCAAACATTTAGTGGCTAGGTCATACCCTATGTACGTATGGAACTCCTATATAACCAAAAAACTATTTTCGTTACAACTGCATAAGGTATTTGAGATTTAATTCTTTTCCTACTAGCCACAGTAATTTTCACAGTTATTTTGAAGAATTTACTGTGCATTAAGGTAACTTAATCCCACCTTTGTTCAGAATTCCACTGCAAATTTTCTTCTCTCCTTTTCCTATGAACTTCTACGTAAGAATTTGTCGTATGTTCATTGTTATCAGCAAGAAACATCCTGCCAAATTCATGTTGGTAAAGGCGGCGAGAGAGGGCGGGGTGGTGTAATTTACTATGAGTTTGAGGAAGGCAAATTTTCGATATGATTTTTCTTGATCGTTTCATGTTGGTTTGTTTGAATGTCGAGACAACATTAAACAAATTGATCTGCTCACATAGCTTGGACTCAGTCATAGATTCACCCTTCCTTTTTCATTTCATCAACGAGTTACATGGAAGAGTTACATTTTTTATAAGAAGTGAATTTTATACAGATTGTTGCAATCGATAAAAATCAGTTTCATAATAAAGTCTTAAGTGCTAGACTCTTCTATATAATTCAGTAGGTTCAGTTTCTTTCACCGCCGGCTGATCCCGGCGGAGGTTCGAGTCCTCCCTCGGGCATGGGTGTGTGTGTTTGTACCTAGGATAATTTAGGTTAAGTAGTTTGTAAGCTTAGGGACTGATGACTTTAGCAGTTAAGTCCCATAAGATTTCACACACATTTGAACATTTCTTTCTTTCACCTACTCCTTACTAAAGTTTTCTTTCATTTTCGAGTCACCAAATTGCACTTTGTTGAACACAGTTACATAAGTATGTGCTTAGCGTAGTTACTTTTCCATGCACTGCATCTGTACATGGTTTTCTTTAACTGGTTTGCTACTGCGCTACAATCTACAGTTCACCACTTTCGAGCAGTAACGAGTTTCCGCTGCCACAAGGTAAGGCAAGACAGTTCGTACGCACCTGCTTAACATCGCTGTTGTGACACAGTAAGACTATTTACACTCAAATATTGCATTCCGAACTACCATCAAGGTCAGTTCATAAGTTTATGCCCCCCCCCCTCCCCATGAACCATGGACCTTGCCGTTGGTGGGGAGGCTTGCGTGCCTCAACGACACAGATAGCCGTACCGTAGGTGCAACCACAACGGAGGGGTATGTTGAGAGGCCAGACAAACGTGTGGTTCCTGAAGAGGGGCAGCAGCCTTTTCAGTAGTTGCAGGGGCACAAGTCTGGATGATTGACTAATCTGGCCTTGTAAAACTAACCAAAACGGCCTTGCTTTGCTGGTACTGCGAACGGCTGAAAGCAAGGGGAAACTACAGCCGCAATTCTTCCCGAGGGCATGCAGCTTTACTGTATGATTAAATGATGATGGCGTCCTCTTGGGTAAAATATTCCGGAGGTAAAAAAGTCCCCCCATTCGGATCTCCGGGCGGGGACTGCTCAGGAGGACGTCGTTATCAGAGAAAGAAAACCTGCGTTCTACAGATCTGAGCGTGGAATGTCAGATCCTTTAATCGGGCAGGTAGGTTAGAAAACTTAAAAAGGAAAATGGATAGGTTAAAGTTAGATATAGTGGGAATTAGTGAAGTTCGGTGGCAGGACGAACAAGACTTTTGGTCAGGTGAATACAGGGTTATAAATACAAAATAAAATAGGGAAAATGCAGGAGTAGGTTTAATAATGAATAAAAAATAGGAGTGCGGGTAACCTACTACTTCCATCAGCATAGTGAACGCATTATTGTGGCCAATATTCACACGAAGCCCACGCCTATCACAGCAGTACAAGTTTATATGCCCACTAGCTCTGCAGATGATGAAGAAATTGATGAAATGTTAGATGAGACAAAAGATATTTTTCAGGTAGTGAAGGGAGACGAAAATTTAACAGTCATGGGTGACTGGAATTCGACAGTAGGAAAAGAAAAAAAGGAAACATAGTAGGTGAATATGGATTTGGGCTAAGAAATGAAAGAGGAAGCCGCCTGGTAGAATTTTGCACAGAGCACAACTTAATCATAGCTAACTGTTGGTTCAAGAATCATGAAAGAAGGTAGTATACATGGAAGAACGAGATACTAAAAGGTTTCGGATAGATTATATAATGGTAAGACAGAGATTTAGGAACCAGGTTTTAAATTGTAAGACATTTCCAGATGCAGATGTGGACTCTGGCCACAATCTATTGGTTATGAACTGTAGACTAAAACGGAAGAAACTGCAAAAAGGTGGAAATTTAAGGAGATGGGATCTGGATAAAATGAAAGAACCAGAGGTTGTACAGAGTTTCAGGGAGAGCATCAGGGAACAATTGACAGGAATGGGGGAAAGAAATACAGTAGAAGAAGAATGGGTAGCTTTGAGGAATGAAAAAGTGAAGGCAGCAGAGGATCAAGTAGGTAAAAAGACGAGGGCCAATAGAAATCCTTGGGTAACAGAAGAGATACTGAATTTAATTGATGAAAGGAGAAACTACAAAAATGCACTAAGTGAAGCGGGCAAAAAGGAATACAAACGTCTCAAAAATTAGATCGAGGGGAAGTGCAAAATGGAAAAGCAGGGATGGCTAGAGGACAAATGTAAGGCTGTAGAGGCTTATCTCACGAGGGATAAGACAGATACTGTATACAGGAAAATTAAAGAGACCGTTGGAAAAAAGAGAACCACTTCTATGAATATCAAGAGCTCAGATGGAAACCCAGTTTTAAGCAAAGAAGACAAAGCAGAAACTTGGAAGGAGTATATAGAGGGTCTATACACGGCGATGTTCTTGAGGACAATATCATGGAAATGGAAGAGGATGTAGATGAAGATGAAATGGGAGATGTGATGCTGCGTGAAGAGTTTAACAGAGCACTGAAAGACCTGAGTCGCAAAACAGCTCCGGGAGTAGACAACATTCCGTTAGAACTACTGACAGCCTTGGGAGAGCTAGTCCTGACAAAACTCTACCATCCGGTGAGCAAGATCTATGAGACAGGCGAAATTCTCTCAGACTTTAAGAAGTATATAATAATTCCAATCCCAAAGAAAGCAGGAGTTGGCAGATGCGAAAAGTACCGAACTATCAGTTTAATAAATCACAGCTGCAAAATACTAACGCGAATTCTTTACAGACGAATGGAAAAACTGGTAGAAGCCGACCTCGGGGAAGATCAGTTTGGATTCCGTAGAAATGTTGGAACACGTGAGGCAATACCGACCCTACGACTTATCTTAGATTAAGGAAAGGCAAATACACGTTTCTAGCATTTGTAGACTTAGAGAAAGCTTTTGACAATGTTGGCTGGAATACTCTCTCTCAAATTCTGATGGTGGCAGAGGTAATATACAGGGAGCGGAAGGCTATTTACAATTTGTACAGAAACCAGACGGCAGTTATAAGAGTCGAGGGACATGAAAGGGAAGCAGTGGTTGGGAAGAGAGTGAGACAGGGTTGTAGCCTCTCCCCGACGCTATTCAATCTGTATATTGAGCAAGCAGTAAAGGAAACAAAAGAAACGTTCGGATTAGGTATTAAAATCCGTGGAGAAGAAATAAAAACTTTGAGGTTCACCAATGACTTTGTAATTCTATCAGAAACAGCAAAGGACTTGGATAAGCGGTTGAACGGAATGGACAGGGTCTTGAAAGGAGGGTACAAGATGAACATTAAAAAAAGCAAAACAAGCATAATGGAATGTACTCGAATTAAGTCTGGTGATGCTGAAGGAATTAGATTAGGAAATTAGACGCTTAAAGTAGTAAAGGAGTTTGGTATTTGGGGAACAAACTAACTGATGATGGTCGAAGTAGAGAGGATATAAAATGTAGACCGGCAATGGCAAGGAAAGCGTTCCTGAAGAAGAGAAATTTGTTAACATTGAGTATTGATATTATTGTTAGGAAGTCGTTTCAGAAAGTATTTGTATGGATTGTAGCCATGTATGGAAGTGGAACGTGGACGATAAATAGTTTAGACAAAAATAGAATAGAAGCTCTCGAAATGTGGTGCTACAGAAGAATGCTGAAGAATCTATGGGTAGGTCACATAACTAATGAGGAGGTATTGAATAGAATTGGGGAGGAGTTTGTGGCACAACTTGACTAGAAGAAGGGATCGCTTGGTAGGATATATTCTGAGGAATCAATGGATCACCAACTTAGTACTGGAGGGCAGCGTGGAGGGTAAAAATCGTAGAGGGAGACCAAGACATGAATACACTAAGCAGATTCAGAAGGACGTAGGCTGCAGTAGGTACTGGGAGGTGAAAAAGCTTGCACAGGATAGAGTAGCATGGAGAGCTGCATCAAACCAGTCTCAGGAATTCTACTATGTTAGTTTTTTGTGTTACGACTGTGAGATACGTACTGTTTCGCATGACATTGTAGCACTGTTCATTGCACTGCGTAATACGTAGTTTCGCATGATAGCGTCTTTAGTACAGTTTTTGCTTTTTTAGTTAGTTTGTAAAAGTTAAATGGAATACAGGTACAAAATTCCACACACACACACACACACACACACACACACACACATACGGCAATTAAGAATAGGAGACATTTATACAAAATAAAGCAAAAAGACATGAATTATTTATTGAAGAATGGGAAAACTGACGGAAGCTGGTCTCGGTTAAGTTCAGTCTGGGTTCCAGGGAAATGCAGGTATGTAGGAACAGACAGGACGATACCTAACCTACGCCTCAAGAAAGGCAAACCCACATTGATACAGTTTGTAGATTCAGAGAATGCTTTTGAAAATATTGACAGGCATACATTCTTGGAAATGAAATGTAGAAGGGGTAAAATACAAGGAACGAAACGATGTTTACCACTTCTACAGAAACCAAAATTCAGTTATAAGAATCGAGATGTGTAAAAGGAAGCAGCAGCTGAGAAGTGAGTTAGGCAGCGTTGTAGGCAGAGTTGTATTGATACGTGCGTCAAATTTCTTAGCAGCCACAAGGCGTATGCCGTTTTTCTTTATTTGACTTGTTTCACAAGTAAACGTAAGCATCTTCAGAAATTTAGCAGCCGCCGGCCTCACGTCAAATTATCTGTCTGTGTATAGCGGAGACGTCCGCGCAGATGTATGACACATACACAAGCGGATATATCTGACGTGTTGCCGGCGTCTGCTAAATTTCTGAAGACGCTAGCGTCTGCCGGTGAAATATGTCAAACAAAGAAAAGCGACTTTTCGCTGCTAACAGTTTTGTTTGTAACGGTCGCCGTTCACCCTATAGGCGTTGAATTTTCTCTCGTGGTAATGTCTCACGTTTGAATTATTTTATCACCCATGATTTTTAATTTTTACCGTTCCTCTTATATCAAGTACACCCTTCCACGACACATTTTCACGTAAAACACGAATCGGACCTTTTTCCCTCGGCAATTGTGTTTACAAATATTGTTGTTAACACTTCGTTTCGGCCTTTACAGAGCACATTGAACCATTAGTTAGCTTTAGTTTTTCTTCCGCACGCTATAATTATACCACTGGGGTCAAGGTATACACTTATTCTTAAATTTGGAGCATCCAAAAATCGTCTTGGATCCGGCGGTCAAACGTATTCCGAGTATCGGTCTACCCATTCTTCAATGACAGTGACAAACGCGGTTAATGATGATGTCTGAAGTGCGTAAAGTGCTTCTGTGAGAACAACAGTTTGGTCATGATCGAGGCCATGTTTGGAGTCGGTGTTCTGTGCCTTCTACTAAGAGAAGCCAACATCCATCTCATGTGACTTGTCTAGGGCGTTTTGGTTTCGTTATATATTGGGAAAATACGAGAAGTTCGAAAATGGTTTTATTCTTTAAATTTATTTTAGACATATTTATTTCAGCTATTTACTCCTAATAGTTGTTAAAATTAATAATTAATTTAGATTCTGCAGTATAACTTATCTTCCGGCGTAGGCAGAGGATGCAGCGAAAATCTCCTAGTACTTTTAATTAATAATTTCGTTCCGTAACATTTTAATATGTATATCGCTACCGGTGACTACTAAATTAGAGTACCCTGATAATTTTACTCCTGCAACTGGATTTCTATTTGATCGTGATCGTGCGTATAATGGTTAAGGTGTCTGACTATTTTCGTTTCTCTAAGGATTTCTATTGAAAGGAAACGATAGCAAAAGATTTGAACGAAGATCCTATAAGTTACAAAGTAAACTATAATTACGTAGATTGGAAACGGTCGCCAGCCTAATGAGGCAAAGTTGTAACAAGTACTGTTACTCATCATAAAGAAAGCTGACTATTGGAACCTACTTTACTTGACAGTGAAATACAATTTTTGCTTATAGGACACGAGACAGCAGCACACTTTAGCAAACAATATACCAGTGATTTGGAGTGAACAATTCAGTAGGAATATTGAAATGTTATGTCAACAACCAGTACACAGTAGCACTTACTATCTCAACAATGAAACATCAAGGTAATAGTCATTATAAGAAGACGATTTACTTATGGGGGAGCATTACTAACTTGGATATGAGGTTCTTTTATCAGTTTAATTATTGGAAAATACTGCCACTGAAACGCTTTTCAGACAGTTAAATTACCTGCAGTGATTATTATTTGTATTTTCAAGCAGCATTAATTTCCTAGAACTGTTTAGCTCAAATAGGACATGTGATGCCCGGATCTAATAAAGTTTCAATACTTGTAGCTGTTAATTATAGTTCACTCAAGTTATATGAATCAAATTCGTACTTCTTGAGTTTTGATATTGTAATATGAAATTTACATCTGGCTCAGCTACTGACATGGGGACCCGTAAACTACCTGTTACTAGGAACAGATATAGGCTGATGACAACCACTAATAACTACATACACGTTAACTGTGCTTTCACGAAAATTGCGTATTGTGTTTCCAATATAAGGCTCACAGGAGAACTATGTACTTCACTAATCCACGAAGTTTATTAGCTTTTGTTAAGAAAGATAACTGCTTTTCAGTTCAATAAAATAGGATACTTGGAAATGTAGTAGCACTTCAGATAGGACCCTGTCTCGGTAAACAACTGAAGATAAAATACGATGCCTCAACACAAAGTTTACAGAATACAAACTTATATTGAAAGAGAAACTGATCCATGAAATTATAGAAAACTCAACCGATTTCTTGAGACGATGGTTGGTGGCAGTGTCGATCTCCTACAGCTATTCAAAAAAAGGCGACAAAGGTATCCATGACTGTTGATGCGTTATTTGTTCTGAATATCTCTTCTTAGCGTTGGATTTTCGAAGCATTGAGCTAACCAAGGTATGACATGAATAATACGCCAAATTACTTCCGATACGAGGCTACATTACATAATCTTGTTGCTCTTCTTGCCTCGTTCACTTCACAAGATGCAAATCCTTTGCCTGCTAGCCGCTAACTAACTCTTGGCACAATCGACAATCGAACATTTCAGTTCGACTCGCAAGATCCACCTTTTCTATCTCTGCCAGGCCAGTATCGTTTTTGAGGGACTTTCCTCTAAGTTTTAGATGATGGCAAACCTTACTTCCCTATGCATGGAGCAGTATTAGAAGTAATGTTTTGAGATTTCCATTCATTTACAGCACATTGTTCCTGACATTACACCCTAATTACAGTTCCATAAATGGTCATGAATAATGAGTAAAACATTTATATAGAGGTTACATTAAGGAGCATAATCATACAGAAAACACATTAAGCAAAAATAGACGAAGAAGTTAGTTTAGACAATTGTAGGTAATGTCGATAATAATTTTAAGCATGTTTATTGATACTGAAGTACTTGTGCCGTTTAAGAGACACGTGAGAAGTGTAAGTGGTGCCCATTTTCACTTTTCATGCCGAAAGTCTTCTGCTGATTGTTTTAAAAAGCACGACCCAAAGACACAAACACATAGGCTGAGAAATGAGAAACGTGCGTATCAAGCAATGTCATCATTAGAAGGGTATTAGACAACTACGGCATTTAACCGTCAAAGAATTTATTTCGATGCTGACTGTTTGAGAAGTTCCCCTTTCTTACTATAACCAAGTCCGGTTGGAATTAAGGCGTATTCTTCATAATTCAGGTACCAGAAAACTTTCAGATGTAGACAAGTAACCATCTGCAGACACAGTAACTATTTAGTAGACAACTCCCGTCAAACACGTACAGCCCATTTAAACTTTGCTTCATAACTGCTCACCACGATGTTGCTTCATCAATGTAAACAAGACGTTCAAGAATATGTTAATCCTTCTGGCTTTTTATGTGACCAATGGCGAAAATGCCGGTTGTTAACACACCCTTATATACAACGAAGTTCGTCGCTGGTCACGAAAATCCGGTCTTCTGTCATCACATGATGCATTTCTTCCGAAGAGATTAAACGGTTCGCGTCTATTTCAGTTGGTGATCCAAGGCCATTTTTATAAGAGCGAGAGAGTTCAAATGAAAAACTGGCCAATGCTGAGGTCAGAAAGATGTGTAGCAGAAGAATGTTTACATGAGAGCTGATGTGGTATTTTCCACAGCGCGCCTTACTTGCTGAATGTTTTAAGGTACAGCTTGATTATAATCAAATTTTCGCCAGTTGAGAGGACCCCAAAAAAACGAGTAATCGCAGGATAATGAAACTTTGTGAAAACATCTTTATGGACATGCCGAAGAGAAACAGCGAATAAATCGCTGAAAGACACGCATTGTAATTTTAAACGTGAGAGGGTAATACTTGTTAACTGAGGACCATGTTTACGTTCCGGGTTACAAACGTTGTTGAATGTAACGACGATCTGCATCGACGACATCCGGGAACATGATTAAAGACTAGTCTACTGATGTTGGCTACATCCCTCGCTATGCTCATCTTCAACATCCAGTGTCTGTTAGCATGCCGTTGATAAAGTCTGTCCTTCAGATAACACCACAGCCAGAAATCAGACGGGATAAAACCTAGTTTTTCCTCGTGGCCACGCAGTTTGGAATGATCGGCCAACTGTAACTATTCGGGCGTTGAGTAACCGAGTAACCTCTAGAGCAGTGTGGGGTGGAAGCTCCGTTGGGTATGAAAACACATGAGTCAAAAGCACCTCTCTCTCGTACAGCAGCGACTAAATATTGGCGAAGCAGATCAGAATAACGCGTGCCATTCGCGCTGCATGCCCTTGGTCCTTGGCGCCAAAAGGCAAGTCATGACACTAACACTACTAACAACGCAAATCCGGCATCGCATAGTCTTCACATTATTTCTATTAAGCTGTGTAGCCATTACGGTAAATATTTTTCTATCGACGTTGGCTAATGTAGCAAAAGTTTAATTATAGCCACCCTATATTATGACCGGGGATGGACAGCGAAACTTTTGACTTTCGGTTCGGGTTGAATCGGTCCCTCCACAGTTTTCCACCCGTCACAAAGTTTTCTTGCCGATGACATTGTCTGATGGTGGACGCTGAGTTGCAACGCGTGAACCAATACTTAGATACACTGCTTGGAAAAAAATATAAAATAAAGATAAAGCACCGAGAAGGTGAGAAGGAAACGGACTGGAACCTTACAGGTTGAAAGAGTATGTAATGTTGGGTGAATACAAAATAGAGATAAATTTACAAAGTACTTGTCAGTATGAGCTCACTTATAACTTATGGTTTTGCTAGTTGACGTGCCGTAAATTGGGGACCAGCCCAGTGTTTATCCAAAGAAGCGTGGGAAACCGCCTAAAAACCTCACACAGGCTGATCAGGGCACGAGCCTCGGATTCGATCTGGGTCTCGCTCAGCTTCCTGTCCTGCAAGCTAGCGCTATGAACGTTGCACTATAGGGACAGGTCGAAACGTTGTGTTACACGTGATGTATCCATATATATTATAAAAATGTATGTATGTATGTATTAGGGTGAGTTTCACATATCCTCCTAAATAACTGGACATATTTCATCCAGACTTCGTATACATGTCTCTTACTGTCAGGCAACAATCGCTGGGGGGGGGGGGGGGGGGGGAGGGGTAACAACCACCTACCTACCTACCTATCATAGGTCAGGAGGTACGACAACATAAACAGTGAGATGCGTGAAAAACTGCCATATCGTTAATGACGTTTAAATATATTAGTTCTGTGCTACTGACTTTATCCCCTATATATTTCGCAGATAGTATCTACGTGTGCCAGTAAAAGTACCTAAAACACTATATATGGTATCACAGATAGTTCAGGAGATATATCATAAACACTGAGGTGCGTGCAAAACTGCCGCATCATGCATGACACTTAAATTTATTTCTTCTTTGTTCGCCACTCTATTCGCAACAAATTTCGCAGACAGTACCCACATATGCTGCCGAATGTGCCTACAAAATTATATCACTGTATTACATATAGTTCAGAAGATATGACGTCATAAACTGTGAGATGCGGACAAAACTGCCGCATCATGCCTGAACTTTAAATTTATTACGTCTTTCGTACTAACTCTATTCGCAACATATTTCTCAGACAGTATGTACATATGCCAGTGGATGCAACTACAGAAGTATATCATTGTACGACACTAACTGCAAGAGATTTTACGTCACAGACACAGAGATGTGTGAAAAATGTCGCATCATGCATGAAGTTTTAATACATTACTCTTTACTACAAACACGCTCCTACAGTCGTGTCTGCTTAAGAAAATCGGCGACATCTCAAAGCGTTTTTGACAGTTTTAAACTGTGGAGCACGAAATACTGCTGACGAAAGTTTTTAAGGCGTTTTAACGAATACGAGGAACTGAACTTTTTTTGTATATTATACTACAAGAATGGTTCATTTTTGTTCTGTTTTACTTACTGATAGAAAATTGGCAAAAGTGAATACGCGGGCAATGCCGACTATACTAGCTGCTTTCACTGGTGTCCAAAATTAAAGAAACAAACAGCTGTTTCCCTGTCCTGTGTCTAATTCACGATTCTGCACAGAAGATGGCATTCCGCTCTACTGAAAACCAGCGACTACGTCAGGGCACCTATCGTGCGGGGTAGTATGTGCAGGGTAGTCCCACATCCACGATCGCTGTGTACACAGTCACAGACGGCGCAGTACAGCATAGAAAAGACGCCTGCAGACACTCTGCTGTGGAGGGCCACTGGAAGAATGGAAGGAGGACAGTCACAAACTGATTTGGCCGGATAGCTTAATGTGAATAGTTCTGTTGTTTCTCGGTTGAGGCGACAGTTTATAGAGAGCGAAACTGTATCGCGGAGACGAGAATAGGGCCGACCACGTGTGAGATCAGGAAGAGTGAACTGTTATTTGGCCGCAAGGGCACCACCTTACTGCTGCACTGTAACTGGCACGCTGACATCGCAGCATCCCCTGAACGCGTTGTGTCGCGGTGAACGGTGTACAGAAGGCTTCAGCAAAGTGGCCTTTATTGTTGGAGACGTACTGTCTGTTTACCTCTGGAGTGTCTTCACAGAAGGGAACATATAGAGTGGAGCCGTCAGCACGCCATCTGGACGGTCGAACGAAGGGCCAATATTCTTTTCACAGATGATTTCCGAATTGGATTTCTCGACACAAATATTGTGGAAAGAGACCGATGTCGTGGAGGATCCCTAGTGGTGTGGGCAGGGATTATGTTGACCACTCGAACACCTCTTCAGGAAATTGTAGGGACGGACCAGCAAGATTTAACTGCTGTCAGGTACCGTGAGGAGATCTCGGGATCTCATGCCCAGTTGTTGCTAGGTGCTGTAGGCCCAGACTTCGTATTGTCCATGCTCGACCTCATAGAGCACGGGTGTTTCAGGATTTTTTTTTATTTTTTTTTTATTTTTATTTTTATTTTTTTATTTTTTTTTTTTTTTTTTTTTGGCAACGGAAGATAATGTACACACGGCGTGGCCTGCCCGCTCTCCCGATTTGAATCCCATGCAGGATGTCTAGGATGCACTAGGAAGACGACACACGGCGTGGCCTGCCCGCTCTCCCGATTTGAATCCCATGCGGCACGTCTAGGATGCACTAGGAAGACGGCTTGGATCACGTCAGCATCCATCAACCACTCTCCAACGTTTCTCACCAGCTCTGCAGGAAGAATGGGCACTATTGCCTCAACATGATATTGATGACATAATTCAGACAACGTCCCGTCGTTGTCAGGCCAGTATTTGCTGCCATAGAGGGCCACGCCCCATACTGACGTCATTAACCAATTGCCAGGATGTGTGTGCAAATCTGCTAAGTTGGAGAAACACGAAGAACGTTTTTGCCTACCGTTATGCATGTCGGAGTTGATTTAGTTCTGTTTTCTTTGCATTGTTTCTTCTTTACTATCACCCGTTTTTACATTTTTGCGGCAAAATAAAGGCAACCTTGCCAAATTTCCGTTTGTTGCCTTAATTTTGGATGCTAGTATATTAATGAAAGAAAAGTAATCGCTGTCTTAGCCGCGGCCCTTACAAAAACGACTCATCTCGAGAAAGAAGCTGATTATGTTCACTAATAAGGACGGCGGCGACACACTTCGCGTAAACATGTGAAACTCAGCTCGCCCTATTTGCCCAAGAAATTCACAGTGCCGTAGACACTGGCGAGCAGATTGATGCCGTATTCCTGGACTTCAGGAAGGCATTTGATACGGTTCCGCACTTACGTTTAGTGAAAAAAATACGAGCTTACGGAATATCGGACCAGGTTTGTGATTGGATTCAGGATTTCCTAGAAGAAAGAACACAACATGTCATTCTTAACGGTTCAAAATCTGCAGATGTAGAGGTAATTTCGGGAGTACCGCAGGGAAGCGTGATAGGACCTTTATTGTTTACAATATACATAAATGACTTAGTTGAAAACATCGGTAGCTCCGTGAGGCTATTTGCAGATGACACGGTTGTCTACAAGAAAGTAGCAACATCAGAAGACTCGTACGTACTCCAGGAGGACCTGCAGAGGATTAATGCATGGTGCGACAGCTGGCAGCTTTCCCTAAACGTAGATAAATGTAATATAATGCGCATACATAGGGGCAGAAATCCATTCCAGTACGATTATGCCGTAGGTGGTAAATCATTGGAAGCGGTAACGACCGTAAAATACTTATGAGTTACTATCCGGAGCGATCTGAAGTGGAATGATCACATAAAACAAATAGTGGGAAAAGCAGGCGCCAGGTTGAGATTCATAGGAAGAATTCTAAGAAAATGTGACTCATCGACGAAAGAAGTAGCTTACAAAACGCTTGTTCGTCCGATTCTTGAGTATTGCTCATCAGTATGGGACCCTTACCAGGTTGGATTAATAGAAGAGATAGACATGATCCAGCGAAAAGCAGCGCGATTCGTCATGGGGACATTTAGTCAGCGCGAGAGCGTTACGGAGATGCTGAACAAGCTCCAGTGGCGGACACTTCAAGAAAGGCGTTACGCAATACGGAGAGGTTTATTATCGAAATTACGAGAGAGCACATTCCGGGAAGAGATGGGCAACATATTACTACCGCCCACATATATCTCGCGTAATGATCACAACGAAAAGATCCGAGAAATTAGAGCAAATACGGAGACTTACAAGCAGTCGTTCTTCCCACGCACAATTCGTGAATGGAACAGGGAAGGGGGGATCAGATAGTGGTACAATAAGTACCCTCCGCCACACACCGTAAGGTGGCTCGCGGAGTATAGATGTAGATGTAGAAACATCGCGCATGTCCGATACGCAGCGAATAACAGCGTGTGTGCTCTAGGGAGATTAACCCAGATTTCTTGCTACAGCAGGAAAATTACTCAGCTGTTCGGCACGATGATGTGTGCAGACCTATTGCATTCTCCCTTCCTGACGTAGTTTCTCGTTCGTAAGAAGGTCGGGACTGTATATAAATCGAGTACGTCACTTGCAGAGGCAAAACACAGGGCGATTGTAGGTGAGTCCGCTGTCTTCAGACTCTTCCAATCACAACCTCACATGCGACAGCGCGCGGGGTCGCTCAGGCGAATGCAACTGCACAGGGCAGAAGCACAATCTGGGAAACAGTTTCCGATCACATGGCCGGTGCTCCGCATGTCGGAAAAGTACTTCCAATCCAAGGCTGGTGTGTCTCTATGAAACCTCCGGTTTTTCCGACCTTTACGTCTGCGTGCGGCGAGCACTTAGCTGATTGCTTACATTCGCGTCCAGGGGGCACACGTGATAGGCGGTCGTCTGCTGTTCCTCGAGACACACATCTGTCGAATACTAGTCGTGTCTGACAAGTACGTCAGTCACTTTGCACTATTTTAATTTAAGTTTTTGTAATGTAATCATTTCTTCTATCGTAGCAACAAAATTGCCAGAATGTAAAGAAAGACACATCCCATTAAAAGGGTAACTACGTTAGATTATGTAGGCTAGGTTTTAGCCACTTTTCCCAAAGTGTACAGAGGAACATTAGTCGACAGTCACAAGACAAAGAGACAGAAACCCGTCTAGAACGGTAAAAGTGAATGAAATTGGTATTAAAATATAGAAATGTGCCTCTTAGCACCAATCTAGGTCTTTTACTGCAGAAGTCTCCACTCTTCAGTTCGAAAACTAGTTTGATGCGGCTTCCCAAGCTTGTCTATTATATGCAAACCTGTTACTGCAAACTACATCCATTTCAACCTGTTTATTATATTCAAACTTTCGCCTCAAAAATGGTTCAAATGGCTCTAAGCACTATGGGACTTAACATCGGAGCTCATCAGTCCCCTAGACTTAGAACTACTTAAACCTAACTTACGTGAGGACATCACACACATCCATGCCCGAGGCAGGATTCGGACCTGCGATCGTAGCAGCTAATCTAACTCAGTCACCATGAAACGGCTCTAGTCGAGTGCATTCCATTACCCTTCTTTTACATTTGTTAAGGCGTCTCTTATAACCTATTTTCAGGACACGATCCAATTGTTCCTTCAAATTATTTTCCGTCTCTGATCTAATTTCAGTTTCACTGACAAATCACGAAATATTTATTTCTGCCTCATCAAATTAATTTCCTGTGAGAAATGTCACAGTATGTAGTAAATGACAGAATGTCTTCGACTGAAAAATAAGTGATATCTGACGTTCACCAAGCAACATACTGTGCAGACGATTTAGCAGATAATTCGGGCAACCCGCTTCGATTTTTTGCAGGTGATGCTGTCATTTTTCGTCTCGTAAAGCCATCAGAAGATCAAAATGAATTGCAAAGCCACTGAGACACGGTATCTGTATAGTGCGGGATGTGCAATTAACACTAAATAAGGAAGAGTGTGGGGTCATCCGCATGAGTACAAAAAGAAATCCGTTAAATTTAGTTTACACGATAAATTACACAGATCTGAAGGCTGTCAGTTCGATAAAATACCGAGGAATTACAATTACGACCAGCTAAGGTTGGAACGATCACATACATAATGTTGTGGAGAAGATTAACCAAATACTTCATTTTATTGGCAGAACGCTTTGAAAATAGAACGGGTCCATTAAAGAGACTGCCTGCTCTAGGCTTCTTCGTTCTCTGGTGTACTGCTGTGCAGCATTGGATGGACCACAGAGGATTAACGGAGGACATCGACAAAATCACAGAAGGGCACTTGGTTTTATATTACCGGGAAATAGGGGAGGGAAAGCCGGCAACCATAAACCGCAGGTGATTTTCGCTGCGGCGAGATCTTTGAAGAAATTGAATTCACAAACTATCTCCTCTGAATGTGAAAATATTTTACTGACGCCAATATACATAGGGAGAAATGGTCATTATAATAAAATGAGAGAAATTCGAGCTCCTACAGAAAAATTATATGTTCCTTTTTATCACAAGCTGTCAGACAATGGAGCGTCAGAGAAATAAACTGAAGGTAGTTCGAAAAACGCTCTGCGAGGCACTTACGTGAGACTTGTAGAGTAGTGATGTAAATGTATATATATTGGCGAATGAAAACCAAAGTACAACAGCTATGCAAGGTCAACAGACACAATTTTGAGTGAACATGTGAGCCGGCATAACCTACTTGCTTGGGTCCTAATATTGCCTTCTCGATTGAGGTAGTCAATGTTACACACTGTCCGTGCAAGAGCACCTCGCGACGTGTTCGAGGAGTTTCCCCCTACCTACCAGAGGGATGATGTGGCTCTAGCAAGATGGGTGTCCAGTGCCATTTGCAGAACCAGTCGTGCTGCTTTAATACGTAGCTTCGGCAATCGGTGTATCGGATGAGGAGGACTTGTAAGTTGGTCAGCCAGATCCCTCCAAGTCACTCCGTTAGACTTCTTCCCCTGCGGCTACGTGAAAACCTACCTCTGTGGACTCAGTGGACGAATTACACGCAAACAATTGTTGCAGTGGCCCACATATACAGAATGCGCCACACACTTTCAATCTAACAGTGGACATGATATACCATTTAAAGTAACATGAAACTTGGATGATAAAAGGTTCAGACGAGAAGATAATAGAAGCTTTCGGCAGGTCGTGGTATAGGTGAATGTTCATGATTATACGGGTAGTCAGAGTTACTAACGAAGAGGTACTGAATTGGGGAAAAAATAAATCTCTCGCACACCCGACGAAAAGGAGGCATCCGTTGGTAGAGCATATCCTTACAAGATAAACTCTCAATAGCACCACCCTCAGATTTAGTGGTAAAATAGCACAGTGGATATCCCGTGAAAAACTGAACACAGATCAGGCACGAAAACAGAGAGAAGCTGTACTGAATTGTGAAAAAGAAGCAAAATAGAAAAGCAAAATAGAACCGTGAACAATCCAAGCTCAAGATGTGTAGCATCGAGTGAATTTGCCCGTACGACGGCGTCGTGTTGGCTATGGCTCTGAGTACTATGGGACTCAACTGCTGAGGTCATTAGTCCCCTAGAACTTAGAACTAGTTAAACCTAACTAACCTATGGACATCACAAACATCCATGCCCGAGGCAGGATTCGAACCTGCGACCGTAGCGGTCTTGCGGTTCCAGACTACAGCGCCTTTAACCGCACGGCCACTTCGGCCGGCCGGCGTCGTGTTTGTGTGGTCACGGTGTTGGACTGCAAACCGGGAGACACCCGCTCATGTCTTCATCGTACCTTGTTTATTTATTTACAGTATATCCTCTTTCTGTTTTCGTGCTTGACCTGGGTTCAGTTTTTGACGGACTGACCACTGGGTCATCTTTCCACTAAATCTGAGGGGGACCTGATGTGGAGTTTCCCTTGCTGGCTATAAGGAATAGTTAGGTTGTTAACGGAGGGAGGCGCGGTGGCTAAAAATTGTAGAGGGAGACCTAAATTCCGACAAACTAAGCAGGTTAAAACGAATGTAGTTTCCAGTAATTATAAAGGAAAGAAAAAACTTGCACAGGGTATAAGGGCGTGTAAAGCTCAATCGAACAAGTCTTCCGAATTGAAGACGTAAACTACATTGTACACTGATCAGAACAATAATGAAGTGAAACCTAAGTGGCTGTGGTGTATTCTCATTTACGACCAGTGAACTTCTGGACATTCCTTACTCATTCATTATACGTGGTAGGTAAACTAAATTTATTTGTTGTGATAATAACTTACCCGTCTGTTTGGTCATTGGATTCTTGAACACACTGCATACGTGTATGTATTTGATTTAATGTATATTTAGCACGCCGCTGGTGGGACGGATGTCAGTAAATAAACAGTACAAACAGAAGCAGGCGAGGCGAGGACGAGCGGACAAGGGACGTCAGTATCTGCGCGAGGCTGTCTACTCCGCGGATGTTTGACCTTGGGTCAGCAGTAACGGCTATTCATAGGGCGGCAGCAGCACCAGCAGCAGTGCGAAGTCGGCGTATACACGACGGCACACACGGCTTTTGTGACTGGGCGATCTGCCAGCCGGGCCGCGGCCCCATCTCCTCCAGTCCGTCTTCTCTCCTTCCCATTGTGTTTATCGCCAAATCACAACAGGAATTCCGCACCCTGAGGTAAACTGTTGTGATGCGGGAATATAATCGACAGTACGACTGCACACACACTGACGTCACAGCTCTCTGTTTTCTTCCAAGTGTGTTAACAGTGAGGAAACAGTGGCGTTGTAAACAGATTTGTAAGCGTGTGTTGGCTCCTCCACGGTGGGAAGGGAAACCTGTCACTAAATCGCAGCGAGATGGCTCAGAAGGTGGGGCCTTAGTCGCTTGTGATTCATGTTTGTAGCAACAGAAGATTTTCAGTTTCAAACGTTGTACCTCCTGTCTAGCGATTACTCCCAGATTGCTTAACCCTCGTAAAATCTATTACTGCAGTTGGTACCAATGCGCGGATCCCTCCAGTTTGCTACTGCCATTATAGGGTATGGAAAGACGACATTTTGTACTTATTTTGTATGTGACATACTGTAACCTCCCCAACATACTTTTTTTCTGAATATAATTTAGCCCAGATTTTTCTCCCACTCTATAAACGTCTACGTATTACCGAAATTATGCACCCAAAAACTGTTAACCAAATACAGTTCGTATGCTTACCTTTGCTTAAAGAGAACCGAATTTGACCGGGTTGACTGGAATACACTCTTTCAAATTCTAAAGGCAGCAGGGGTAAAATACAGGGAGCGAAAGGCTATTTATAATTTGTACAGAAACCAGATGGCAGTTATAAGAGTCGAGGGACATGAAAGGGAAGCAGTGGTTGGGAAGGGAGTGAGACAGGGTTGTAGCCTCTCTCCGATGTTATTCAATCTGCATATTTAGCAAGCAGTAAAGGAAATAAAAGAAAAATTCGGAGTAGGTATTAAAATCAATGGAGAAGAATAAAAACTTTGACGTTCCCCGATGACATTGTAATTCTGTCAGAGACAGCAAAGGACTTCAAAGAGTAATTGAATGGAATGGACAGTGTCTTGAAAGCAGGATATAAGATGAACATCAACAAAAGCAAAACGAGGATAATTGACTGTAGTCGAATTAAGTCGGGTGATGCTGAGGGAATTAGATTAGGAAATGAGACACTTAAAGTAGTGAAGGAGTTTTGCTATTTGGGGAGCAAAATAACTGATGACGGTCGAAGTAGACAGGATATAAAATGTAGACTGGCAATGGCAAGGAAAGCGTTTCTGTAGAAGAGAAATTTGTTAACATCGAGTATAGATTTAAGAGTCAGGAAGTCGTTTCTGAAAATATTTGTATGTAACCATGTATGGAAGTGAAACATGGACGATATATAGGTTGTACAAGAAGAGAATATAAGCTTTCGAAATGTTGTGCTACGGAAGAATGCTGAAGATTAGATGGGCAGATCACATAGCTAATGAGGAGGTATTGAATAGAATTGGGGAGAAGAGGAGTTAGTGGTACAACTTGACAAGAAGAAGGGATAGGTTGGTAGGACATATTCTGATTCATCAAGGGATCACAAATTTAGCATTGGAGGGCAGCGTGGAGGGTAAAAATCGTAGAAGGAAACCAAGAGATGAATACACTAAGCAGAATCAGAAGGATGTAGGTTGCAGTAAGTACTGGGAGATGAAGAAGCTTACTCAGGATAGAGTAGCATGGAGAGCTGCATCAAACCAGTCTCAGGACTGAAGACCACAACAACAACAACAATTTGAGCGGGACTGTATGTGATCGGACTGCAGCCTTTCTTATACTAAATGCGCAACTTAGGTAAAACAATTATCTGGCCCTAATCAAAATTTCCACTTACCTCGTGCCTTGACACCATTGTTGCAGACTTCTCGAAAGCACAACAGCAAACAGGAAGCAGGCAGCGGTTAAGCTAGATTGCTGTTCCTAAATAAAATTTGTAACTGTTGCATATCACATGTGCAATGACAAACAGTGGGGTGGGGAGAGTTACTCTTCCTATGAAATGATATTCGAAGATAGTGGTTTTAGAATCAAGTATTATTCAAAGAGACAGAGTAAACCTTTGTGTGATCTTCACACATGACATAGGTGTGAACAATATTACGAATAACAAAGTGAACAATGATTTAAAAAGGGCACAATATTAACAGAGAATTTCTATAAAAATCAAACCGGTTAGTTAGTTATACGCTGATGCATGACTCAGCGATGTGGCGGTAGCTCTGTGCAAGTGAACGAAGTTAACTAGCTCCCAATAATCATTTCTACAAATTAGGTGCGCATTGCTGCAGTCTTACCTCAAACTTTTTCTCTTCAAGAAAAGTTAACATAATTCATAATTTATATTCATTTCGGTTTCCAGTTTACACATCATATTGATCCCTGCTGTCCTTTACAATAAATATTTCTTCACCAAACAGACCAAAATCACGCCGGTCGAAGTGGCCGAGCGGTTCTAGGTGCTTCTGTCTGGAACTGCGTGACCGCTACGGTCGCAGGTTCGAATCCTGCCTCAGGCATGGATGTGTGTGTCGACCTTAGGTTAGTTTTCTCAGCATGTTATAGTCTTAGGTGGAGATTTCAATTTACCAGATATAGACTGGGACACTCAGATGTTTAGGACGGGTGGTAGGTACAGAGCATCGAGTGACATTATACTGAGTGCACTATCCGAAAATTACCTCGAGCAATTAAACAGAGAACCGACTCGTGGAGATAACATCTTGGAACTACTGATAATAAACAGACCCGAACTTTTCGACTCTGTATGTACAGAACAGGGAATCAGTGATCATAAGGCCGTTGCAGCATCCCTGAATATGGAAGTTAATAGGAATATAAAAAAAGGGAGGAAGGTTTATCTGTTTAGCAAGAGTAATAGAAGGCAGATTTCAGACTACCTAACAGATCAAAACGAAAATTTCTGTTCCGACACTGACAATGTTGAGTGTTTATGGAAAAAGTTCAAGGCAATCGTAAAATGCGCTTTAGACAGGTACGTGCCGAGTAAAACTGTGAGGGACGGGAAAAACCCACCGTGGTACAACAACAAAGTTAGGAAACTACTGCAAAAGCAAAGAGAGCTTCACTCCAAGTTTAAACGCAGCCAAAACCTCTCAGACAAACAGAAGCTAAACGATGTCAAAGTTAGCGTAAGGAGGGCTATGCGTGAAGCGTTCATTGAATTCGAAAGTAAAATTCTATGTATAAAATTCTATGTACCGACTTGACAGAAAATCCTAGGAAGTTCTGGTCTTACGTTAAATCAGTAAGTGGCTCGAAACAGCATATCCAGACACTACGGGATGATGATGGCATTGAAACAGAGGATGACACGCGTAAAGCTGAAATACTAAACACCTTTTTCCAAAGCTGTTTCACAGAGGAAGACCGCACTGCAGTTCCTTGTCTAAATCCTCGCACAAACGAAAAAATGGCTGACATCGAAATAAGTGTCCAAGGAATAGAAAAGCAACTGGAATCACTCAATAGAGGAAAGTCCACTGGACCTGACGGGATACCAATTCGACTCTACACAGAGTACGCGAAAGAACTTGCCCCCTTTCTAACAGCCGTGTACCGCAAGTCTCTAGAGGAACGGAGGGTTCCAAATGATTGGAAAAGAGCACAGGTAGTCCCAGTCTTCAAGAAGGGTCGTCGAGCAGATGCGCAAAACTATAGACCTATATCTCTGACGTCGATCTCTTGTAGAATTTTAGAACATGTTTTTTGCTCGCGTATTATGTCATTTCTGGAAACCCAGAATCTACTATGTAGGAATCAACATGGATTCCGGAAACAGCGATCGTGTGAGACCCAACTCGCTTTATTTGTTCATGAGACCCAGAAAATATTAGATACAGGCTCCCAGGTAGATGCTATTTTTCTTGACTTCCAGAAGGCGTTCGATACAGTTCCGCACTGTCGCCTGATAAACAAAGTAAGAGCCTACGGAATATCAGACCATCTGTGTGGCTGGATTGAAGAGTTTTTAGCAAACAGAACACAGCATGTTGTTATCAGTGGAGAGACGTCTACAGACGTTAAAGTAACCTCTGGCGTGCCGCAGGGGAGAGTTATGGGACCATTGCTTTTCACAATATACACTCCTGGAAATGGAAAAAAGAACACATTGACACCGGTGTGTCCGACCCACCATACTTGCTCCGGACACTGCGAGAGGGCTGTACAAGCAATGATCACACGCACGGCACAGCGGACACACCAGGAACCGCGGTGTTGGCCGTCGAATGGCGCTAGCTGCGCAGCATTTGTGCACCGCCGCCGTCAGTGTCAGCCAGTTTGCCGTGGCATACGGAGCTCCATCGCAGTCTTTAACACTGGTAGCATGCCGCGACAGCGTGGACGTGAACCGTATGTGCAGCTGACGGACTTTGAGCGAGGGCGTATAGTGGGCATGCGGGAGGCCGGGTGGACGTACCGCCGAATTGCTCAACACGTGGGGCGTGAGGTCTCCACAGTACATCGATGTTGTCGCCAGTGGTCGGCGGAAGGTGCACGTGCCCGTCGACCTGGGACCGGACCGCAGCGACGCACGGATGCACGCCAAGACCGTAGGATCCTACACAGTGCCGTAGGGGACCGCACCGCCACTTCCCAGCAAATTAGGGACACTGTTGCTCCTGGGGTATCGGCGAGGACCATTCGCAACCCTCTCCATGAAGCTGGGCTACGATCCCGCACACCGTTAGGGCGTCTTCCGCTAACGCCCCAACATCGTGCAGCCCGCCTCCAGTGGTGTCGCGACAGGCGTGAATGGAGGGACGAATGGAGACGTGTCGTCTTCAGCGATGAGAGTCGCTTCTGCCTTGGTGCCAATGATGGTCGTATGCGTGTTTGGCGCCGTGCAGGTGAGCGCCACAATCAGGACTGCATACGACCGAGGCACACAGGGCCAACACCCGGCATCATGGTGTGGGGAGCGATCTCCTACACTGGCCGTACACCACTGGTGATCGTCGAGGGAACACTGAATAGTGCACGGTACATCCAAACCGTCATCGAACCCATCGTTCTACCATTCCTAGACCGGCAAGGGAACTTGCTGTTCCAACAGGACAATGCACGTCCGCATGTATCCCGTGCCACCCAACGTGCTCTAGAAGGTGTAAGTCAACTACCCTGGCCAGCAAGATCTCCGGATCTGTCCCCCATTGGGCATGTTTGGGACTGGATGAAGCATCGTCTCACGCGGTCTGCACGTCCAGCACGAACGCTGGTCCAACTGAGGCGCCAGGTGGAAATGGCATGGCAAGCCGTTCCACAGGACTACATCCAGCATCTCTACGATCGTCTCCATGGGAGAATAGCAGCCTGCATTGCTGCGAAAGGTGGATATACACTGTACTAGTGCCGACATTGTGCATGCTCTGTTGCCTGTGTCTATGTGCCTGTGGTTCTGTCAGTGTGATCATGTGATGTATCTGACCCCAGGAATGTGTCAATAAAGTTTCCCCTTCCTGGGACAATGAATTCACAGTGTTCTTATTTCAATTTCCAGGAGTGTATATAAATGACCTAGTAGATAGTGTCGGAAGTTCCATGCGGCTTTTCGCGGATGATGCTGTAGTATACAGAGAAGTTGCAGCATTAGAAAATTGTAGCGAAATGCAGGAAGATCTGCAGCGGATAGGCACTTGGTGCAGGGAGTGGCAACTGACCCTTAACATAGACAAATGTAATGTATTGCGAATACATAGAAAGAAGGATCCTTTATTGTATGATTATATGATAGCGGAACAAACACTGGTAGCAGTTACTTCTGTAAAATATCTGGGAGTATGCGTGCGGAACGATTTGAAGTGGAATGATCATATAAAATTAATTGTTGGTAAGGCGGGTACCAGGTTGAGATTCATTGGGAGAGTGCTTAGAAAATGTAGTCCATCAACAAAGGAGGTGGCTTACAAAACACTCGTTCGACCTATACTTGAGTATTGCTCATCAGTGTGGGATCCGTACCAGATCGGTCTGACGGAGGAGATAGAGAAGATCCAAAGAAGAGCGGCGCGTTTCGTCACAGGGTTATTTGGTAACCGTGATAGCGTTACGGAGATGTTTAATAAACTCAAGTGGCAGACTCTGCAAGAGAGGCGCTCTGCATCGCGGTGTAGCTTGCTCGCCAGGTTTCGAGAGGGTGCGTTTCTGGATGAGGTATCGAATATATTGCTTCCCCCTACTTATACCTCCCGAGGAGATCACGAATGTAAAATTAGAGAGATTAGAGCGCGCACGGAGGCTTTCAGACTGTCGTTCTTCCCGCGAACCATACGCGACTGGAACAGGAAAGGGAGGTAATGCCAGTGGCACATAAAGTGCCCTCCGCCACACACCGTTGGGTGGCTTGCGGAGTATCAATGTAGATGTAGATGTAGATGTAGTTCTAAGTTCTAGGGGCCTGATGACCTCAGATGTTAAGTCCCATAGTGCTCAGAGCCATTTCCACCATTTGAATTTGAACAAAAATCACACGTCAACACAGCACTGCTAAATACGTCCATCACCTACCATACTTCAGCTACGAATGTATCAGACTGGGGAGAAGCAAAAAGTGCCACGACAAGACCAATGATCGTTTAACAGTAATGTAACTTGCTGTTTCTGTGACGTCCATATCGATAACATACAGAAACCAAAATGACATGACCACCTTAGGATACCACTGGAGACCTTATAACAGTAATTAACTAGTCCATAAACTAATAATTATGATTTTCTACGAATAAAATATAGAGTAGTATAATTTACGATGGTCTAGTAACAAGGTAAAATCGCCCACATGAGCTCTCGATGTGAGCTCGACGGTACGGAAAGCCTTCCGGCGAAGTGCCGGCGTGCCTCAGTCCGTCTCTTTACACAGCTCTCCCTACCGATGCCGTCTTATGTAGCCTTCATAAAACACGCACAAGATTTTGATATTCTGTTGTTCGGTACCTGCAAAGTATAGGGTGACAATTATTGAACTACGTAGTTACAAACTACGACGTCACACACTCGATTCAACATATCAACGTCACTACCGATATTTGGGTTTGGGTTATGACATGTTAAGTATGTCTGACATCAAATGGTTCAAATGGCTCCGAGCACTATGGGACTTAACTCCTCAGGTCATCAGTCCCCTAGAACTTACAACTACTTAAACCTAACTAACCTAAGGACATCACACACATCCATTCCCGAGGCAGGATTCGAACCTGCGACCGTAGCGGTCGCGCTGTTCCAGACTGTAGCGCCTAGAACCGCTCGGCCACTCCGGCCGGCTGTCTGACATCATTGGTGATGATGTGGCGCAGAGGAATATCGAAATTCTTCATGACCAGTCCAAGTTACGGAACATCGATGCTGTAGATTACCTACTGAATGGCTGTTTTCAGCTCAGCAATGATTTTGGGGTTATTGCTGTACAACTTGTCTTTAATATAGCCCCACAAAATGGAGTCGCAAGAATTCGGATCCGGAGACTACAGCGGCCAACCGAGGCCCATGCGAGGGGCCTCTGGGTACCACTGAGGCAGAATGCGGTCCGCGAAGTCCAACTACAGGACATCATTGTTCCGCTTCGATGGGGTCGAGCTCCGTCTTGAATGAACCACATCGTGTCGAAATCAGGGTCGCTTTGGATAATGGGGATAAAATCATCTTTTAAAACCTTCTGGTACCGTTCGGTAGTCTCGATCGCGAAATGCGGATTGTCAGCCCCCCAAAATGGTTCAAATGGCTCTGAGCACTATGGGACTTCTGACGTCATCAGTCCCTTAGAACTTAGAATTACCTAACTAACCTAAGAACATCACACAAATCCATGACCGAAGCACGATTTGAACCTGTGACCGTAGCGGTCGCGCGGTTCCAGACTGAAGCGCCTAGAACCGCTCGGCCACTCTGGCCGGTTTAGTCCCCAAAATGCGCCTATTTTGCTTATCGACGAACCTATCCAAAAGAAAGTGGACTTCGTTCGGAAATCAAACCATGCATGCGTATGCTAATTTCCACCATGCCCCGCGGTCAACCGTGCAGTGTGCACGTCATAACGCAAACAGTTCAGAAGCTATGACGATTTTATTTCATACAGTTCAATAATTGTCACCCTGCATGAGTTTTACAGCCTAATAGTATCCCAGATAACTGCTTTTATGAAGAATAAATATATGCATAATATATTCAACGGGTCGATGCTAAGCTGTACTTAGCGAACAACCCTTGTGTCGATTAGCAAGAGTTATTGATACTCGTATCTCGACCGCATCCTTAATAATATTATCCCAGAAACCATTATGTGAACAGATGAGCTACACGTTTTCTAAATCGGAAATGTGCTCATCCGGTAATCCCTATTTGTCCAGTGAAGATTTACATTTTGTTAAAACAACTGATGTGTATTCGTTTACTTGGGCCAGTCGTCTATACACGTTAATGGATGTAGCATAGCACTGCGTTTACACGGTCCCTTCACGATATGTGACCACTGCCTATGTTCGACCTAACTGTATAATAATAACTCACAGACAAAAGGTGGCAGAGTTAACAGTAGAGGGTATGTAAAGTATGTTGAGGGGACAGGAGAAAAAGTGATGCTGTCATAATGTGGGAATGGAGCGATTTGTCTGACGTCCAAAAGGGCAGTATCGTTGGCTTTCGGGCCGCGGGTGGAAGGATTTCGCAAAATGCTGAGTCTGTAAACCGTTCGCGTGCCGCCGTGGTTAAGGAACACTGTGCAGGGCAAAGTATCGCTACCCAAAACCGGTGTCGAGGCAACTGTAGATTACAGGCGTACACAACAGCTGCGGAGACGTGTACAGGAGAACGGGCGTACGACTATTGAGTAAATGATCGCCCAAATGAACCAAGGGGCCACCAAACGTCCCTCCTCAATGATCGTTCAGCGAACGTTCCTACGTGTGGGTCTCCGCAGTAGGAGCCTGATTCCTGCTCCCGTGCTGACTGCTGTTCATCGGGGACGAAGGTTGGAATTTGCACGCCATTACCGCAACTGGACGTCAAGTGGGTGGCGACAGGTGGACTTTGCAGATGAATAACGTTTTATCGGACAGAAGGCCGTTGGGATGTACTGCTTGAAACATCTGAAAGCAAACACCCTACAACAATCGTCACAGCGTCACAGTTTGGGGAATGTTTTCACGGCATTCGTAATGTTCCTAAAGGATATTTGCCCATTCAATCATTACTCGCGCCAACTAAGGTGACGATTCCCGTACGAGTTCTGGGAAAATGTGCGCATTCGCACAGAAGCAGCTCAATGGCCGGATAGCCTTTAACTATATGTAGATAGTAACTGTTCCGAAAGAACAGATACCATCGATGGCCATGCAGGTGTCCCATTGAGGTATGTCAACGATACCTGTTGGCAGCTGAGGGTTTCGATTAATTATCATTTCTTTCTAGAGAAGCTGCATGCTCATCGTTGGTATCTGTTCTTTCGGAACAGTTACTATCTTCATATAGTTAAAGGCTATCCGGCCATTGACCTTCTTCTGTGCGAATGCGCACATTATCCCAGAACTCGTACGGGAATCGTCACCTTAGTTGGCCAGGTTAACGAGATAGGGAAGCAAACTCGTCTATCGCTTTGTCTAGCGCTAGTGTTCTGCAACTTATTCACAACTAACATGCGTACAAGTTTACACGCACTGAGCTGTCTAGTTACACGTACATTCTTTATTTCATGCAAGGGAACAGGGAGGACGAGCCTCATTACAAGGAACTCACGACGCAGGTTTTGTTTACTTTACTTGTCCATAAGCTAATTCTGTTGTGTCGTATTGATATTTTTCAAATGGTTCAAATGGCTCTGAACACTATGGGTCTTAATATCGGAGGTCATCAGTCCCCTAGAACTTAGGACTACTTAAACCTAACTAACCTAAGGACAGCACACACATCCATGCCCGAGGCAGGATTCGAACCTGCGACCGTAGATTGATATTGTCCCATGACAGAACGTGCTATGAACCTACGACATACCCACTGAGCACTCAGTGCTATTCAGAGACAGTAAAAATGGTACGTACATTCTGTCTGCCGCGATGGATTAGCCGAGCGGTCTAACGCGCTACAGTCATGGACTGTGCGGCTGGTCCCGGCGGAGGTTCGAGCCCTCCCTCGGGCATGGGTGTGTGTGTTTGTCCTTAGGATAATTTAGGTTAAGTAGTGTGTAAGGTTAGGGACTGATGAACTTAGCTGTTACGTCCCATAAGATTTCACACACATTTGAACATTTTTTACATTGCGTCATCTTTGGTATTTGCAGTTAACTGTGACTGATGTAAATAAAAAATCTACAGTATAATGATTGTATTCCTATTACCTCCTTAAGGTGGCTTCTCTGACCCCCAGGTTTCCTACCTCAAATTGTTCAGCGGAGCATCCTCTATGCCCTGTCAAATGTTTGAATGGTCTTACGGAAGCATCCTGTATGTAATTAAAGGCCTCTCGAAACTTTTTTCTGACTTCTGTGAAGGGTAATCTCAGGAAGATGTTTAGGGATTTTGGCACTGTTTCCATCAACAGATAGACTTACTGACGAGTTTGGCCTGTTTGTGCTAGTTATAAATATTTCTTGTAAATTGACTCAGCTATGATGAATTAATATCCCCTATTACTTTTTCCTGTTTATATGTGAAGCCTGATCTCGGGAACCACTTCAGGGTTTTGATACGATTTTCAATAACAGACAGATTAATACACGAGGGACTGTTGTGTATGTAATTTATTATAGCTAAGCTAGCTGCAGACAACCGGCCCGAAGTTAAGCCGGGAAAATATGAATACTGTTCTGTAAACTGTGTTAAACAGCAACGATGCGTGGAGCGACGATACAAAAGCTTACAGCCGGTAAACATGTTACATATAATAATTCCCGGACAGTTGAAATAATAAATGTGAGAGTGTACTAGATAACAATAATAAAATACTATTGAGTGGCAGATATAACTTCTTAACTCGGACACTGTTTGACCTGTCTGAGTTTCTTTACGTCTGGTAGATAACTAGGACTCAACATGTTAACTTGACACTATGCAACGCTTTCAATTCTGCAAAGCACGGTTGTACTGCGTGTTATATAGCTTACCTAAAGGCAACATTTAATTTACACTGAAAAGTGGTGAATATTTCTACGACACTTTTTCGCCAACTACGGAATTGTGAATGAGCAGTTCTTTTGTGATTATCTTTGTGTCTTCTGTTAAGTACTTTAGCTCACCTGGGTATGATATTAGACTGACGAACAGTAATAAAGAATCTGTCAGTTAAGACAAATCACTGCGACCTCTTTCACGGATGAATTATAATTCCTTTGTATTCGTCCCTCATCGGGGCATCTGCCATACTCAGAATTATTTGTACGTGGATTTAGCACACTACATTAGAGTTTTTGGATACCTTAAAAGGTTAACTGCCTCAAGCTGAAGACGTTCTGTTTCGGTATTTTATGATTTTCGCTGTTTTGATGGTCCTAAGCTAAAACGACAGAGTTCATATACGACATGTTGGAAGTGTCAATATATAAGGTACTTGCAAACCCTGTACATTACGAAGCAAGAAGTAAGAAGTATGAGCTCGCGAAGCCGGTGTTTAGGCCTGGAGCCTCATTCCACAAGTTGAAGAGGTTGACTGTCAGCCACTAAGCGAACCGGCAGCAGACTGTGCCGCACGCCAATTTCAGACCTACGATGCCATATTTGCATCATTCCAGCCCCTGGCAGAGAAGAGTGGGAAGACAAGTCATGGTCGCGGAATTTCAAAGAAGCTCCTTGTGAATCGACTGGGAGGCTCCAACCAGCGACTTCGCAGGTTCATTAACAATCCAACACGCCACTTCCCTGCCATAGGTCTCACCATTGTGGGTCAGTCTTTAATGGCTAATAGTTACTCCAGACGTAGCAGGTTGATATCCAGGCATCTTACTGTGCCCGGGGCGCATACCATCGGCTTGTGAGGTGGGCAACGTTTCGTCCAGTTGAAGAACAAGCTAAATTATTAGTGTGAGACATGAAAAAAGCTAACATCCCCCCCCCCCCAAGCACACACACACACACACACACACACACACACACACACACACACACACACACACACACAAACACAGAGAGAGAGAGAGAGAGATAGAGAGAGAGAGAGAGATAGAGAGAGAGAGAGAGATAGAGAGAGAGAAGCCCGTTATAATCCTAGTGATCAACATATAAAGGCTTGGGTTCAAAGATCCAGTTCTAATCACTGCTAAAAGGCAGTGGAGCTCACATAATGATGGGAACAGAAAGCTGACTGCTGTAATTGAGAACGATGGGATAGTTGGCGTAAATATAAGTGTGTATCTAAGGGATGGGCCAATCAGAACTGGATGCAGCGTATTCTGCGCGACAGGACACTCAAATATATCGGAAAAGAAACTGAAATTGCATGCGACGTTTTATAAGTAGGTCTCTCTATGGACCAGTTCCCTCACCTTCCACATGTTACCGAAAACTACAAAGAGAATCTCAAGTAGCTAGTACATGTGTTTCCAAATCATACTTTCGTCATTAGCGGGGACTCTTAGACATTGAGTAGAATAATTACAGCGAAAAGACGTCTTCCTGAACAACACCAAATACTTTCTCTAAAAATTGTTTAGAATAGTTGTAACAAATGCCCAGGTGCCCATCCATCACATTATGACATGTACTAAATCCAATGGCAGCAAGCAGATGTGTCGTCTATGAACACGTCCACAGTGAAAATGATACCAATGACAAGAAACGTTAGCGTGCATTATGGCAGCCTCCGATGCAATTTCCACTTTGTCACGGGTTTTAAGAGTGTGACAGTCACCCCAGCGCCGTTTAACGGCTCTCATCAAGCAGGAGGGCGTAATTTCAAGCTCTTTTTGTAACTGTTTTCAATAAAAATTATAAAACTTCACCCCGACTTCTCATTTACCTTGATACCACAAATACATTCACAGACTTATTACCACGACGGCTCGGATGATACGTTGTATGCCTACCCTCTAGGCGACATGCATCGCTGTTCAATGACGCATTCGCACAGACGTACGCTAAGGGAAACGGCACATATATATAGAACAGTAGTAGTTTCGAAATATTTAGCGTTCATGCATATCTACAGTATTATCAAGATATTTGTTGTTACCTGGAGTCGCTATTGGCACACAAGCTCTATTGGCAACTGAAGTCTTGTTTATAAGAATTTTTTGCTCATACTAGATTGTTCTTCCACTTTGTTGCTATCATTCCTGCCAAGTTTACAGTGCACCAACTTCTTTGAATATTTAATTCCTGCGTCTTTACTGCGACTTTCACAGAATTCTACAACGTTTCTAGTTAACCTGGTTAGTTCCATTCTTTTAATATGCCCACTGAATGTAGACCTGCAGTTTTTCGTATCAGAATATGTGTTGGTACAGTATTCAATTTATTTATATGCACTTGTTCTGTATGTTCCTTCTGCCGTATAATTTGATCCTAAGAAGTTCCAGTTTATTTTTCGTTCCTGCTCTGGAGTGCTTCGATGTCTTTCTATTGATAATGAGTATTTCAGCTCCATGAAGAGTCTCTGCTTTAATGACAGTGTTACATTGGTATTATCATTATTAACACCATTATTATCAATTTCTAGCGACCATCCCACATGATACTACTGCATAGCCCATAGCCCCACAGTTTTTTTTTTTTTTTTTTTTTTTTTGCTGTTCCGATTATAGCAAATTTATACTACGCAAGACTAGAGTTTTCATAAAACGAGATACGTTTGATGACTACAGCGCTGCCGCCCAAATTATGAACTACAGTGTACCCTTCTCATACCTGACATTATTTGAATTTTCCGTATCAGGGTTTTTGAGCGCTGGGCACTCACATGTTTTTTAGAAATACGTGCTGGCAATAACAATTTCAATTTTGTTGCGGTAAATGTCACATAGTTTTGTTAACCAAAGTGCGACAGGATGTAGATCAAGGTCAATGACCTATGTTACAAACGTACATAAAGTGTGCCAGACAGTACAGAGGTATTTAGTGGACATTTTAGGGTAAATTTGATCTTAACCTAGGTCAGAAATATCAAAAATATGAGCCAGATAGTTCGTAGCTCTACCGCCATCCTAGATTGTGATGTCACTGGCATTGCGTACTTCAGGGCAGATTTTGTCCAGAACACCCATCATATACCAGTAGTAGGGATACCAACTGTCTAGCGCGTTTTATTTCCACTTGTAATGAGTTCACGTGACGTTACAAAAGTTAACCATGTGCGGTGGATACTACGCATGTAGGCGACCACATTGACACTTGCGTTTTCAGAGATAAGTGGCCGCCATCTTTGATTTTGTCGTCAATTGTATTGCATACCTCAGTAAGTCGTTCAAGTACAAATTTCGGCCAGAATACCCAACAAATGACTGTTAACTGTCTGTGCCAAACAGAACCTCGGTGTAGACGGTAGTGTAGTAACCCTAGTCTTTTACCGATATGAATTTCACGCCAGCGCAATCTTGCATTTTTTTTTTAATTTCCCGCCACCTTGATGACGTCATTGCCCCTGCCTCTAGACAACGCCCAGCTCCTACGTGCCGACAACCCAACGGAAAAATGTCAATATGAGCCAGATAGATGGTGCTCCTACTAGGTATTTAGCGGGCATTCTTGGACATATTTCACCTCTGTCTTTTCGAATGTCTGGTCACATGAGGTAAATAATGGGTGCCGCATAGTTTACAGGGCTTCTAAGTACAGCTACCAACTATCTGGCGCACTTTATTTTCATTTGTGACGTAATTCGTGTGATTATATACCAAAGAAAAGGAGCAGAACAGCCGTGAGTTTTGAAAAGTTATTTCATTTAAACAACCAGTTTAGGCATTTCATTATTGTCATTTTCACGCCCCTATGCACTCCATGTATAGACAATCAGATATATCGCAAGTTTGTATGCGTGGCCATCCTCCGTAGCCAGCACAGAAAAACTTGTTTTGTAAATGTAGTAAACAAACCAAACTGGAGGAAATACATAATAAGCTCACAGTACTTACCTCTTTAAAAGCACATTATTCAAACAAATAGCTATAAGTAGGGAGAAAAGAATTATAGCGCTTCAGAAAGAAGAAGGAGAAATGCGGTGAACTGCGCGAAAGAAAAAGTTCGGAATTCAACTTTGTGCATATGTTTTAGAAATGAATGGTAGTGCGGCCTCCAGACCAGATGAGAGGAAACGCAGATGCCAAAAACTATGCCCTAGAGTAAAAAATAGGATAAACGCGTTTGGGAAAAGTAAATTAAGTTCCATCAAGAAAAGGCGGCTTTATTTACGAAACAAAATGTATCGATACTTGGATAACTGGAGCCATGATTATCTCGATTCCGTCAATTCGTTTTTTGAGTGTTGTTGTCAAGTCTTCGAATTAGACATTCAAAAACGAATTCATATAATCGAATATTGATGGCTCCAGTTATACGTGTATCGATATATCTGATTGTATAACATGGAGTGCATAGGGGGCTGAGGATGGCATTAATGAGATGGCGAAATTCATCGTCTAAATAAAATAACTTCGCAGAACGTACGGCTGTCCGTCGAATTTCCTTTGGTAAATATTTGACAGGCCCCTGATCCGTATCCACAATGGATCAACAAAGATTTAATTCATGTAACGTCAGGAATGTAAACGAAGTGCGCTGCATAGTATATTACATATACATGTACAGCTGTTATACATGTTTTTATTCACGTTTTCAGCGTTTATGTTTCCCGAGCAACACGCATCTGCCACGCCTACGCAGCATCAGAACACGCTTGGACGCTTTGTAGTGTAAGCACCCACTGGCGAGCTCCCGGCTACTGTGTTGTACCAGCAGGTCTGCCGGCGGAAGCAAAAGGCGAATGTAAACCGTCGGGCCGCAAATTAAAGCCCCGTGCCGGATAAGACGACAGGCGGATAAAACACTGTGCGCGCTTCGCCTGCTCTGGCCCACTGACTTCTAATTAGACCCAAATTGCTTGCCTCTTTGCCTCTTTTACGCCCGCCCGAGCGCTACACGAGTCAGATCCGGCCCGTGTGATTTTTGGCGCGGCCTCTCTGCACACAGGGCCGGACATGAGCTGTGCCTCGTCTGTTAAGGACGCCTCTGCTGACGGACGTAAAAAATACCTCTCGTAACTCACCGAATGAGAGGAAGTGGATTCTGCAGTTGTGAAAGTGTGGCGGTTATCAAATTACGCTCGAGAAACATTTCAGCGTCGGCAGCTGCTGCATGGACGCTCTCGGTGGTTCCTGAAGCCTACTTGTGATAATAATGCTGGGAAACGGTTCATGTCTGCCATACTTGCGCAGGATTAGATAATTAAGCGGATAAAATAGTCGTCCCATCTCAGGCAACAACAAAATTTGATTTTCAGTACAAAATGTGAGATTACAGTTAAATTTCGAAATATAACCCCGTGATGCTAAAAAGGTTTCAATGTAGCGAACTGTAGAGTGAACAGGCCGCTCCACATAAGATGATGCGGAAAGGCAAAGTTGCACAACGTATACTGTTGAACATCTGAACTTGAAACGTTTTGATCCAATTAAATGTGAAATATGGGTAATATGGCTTGCACTGGGTATAGGGAAATTAGAGAGACCTTTGGAGGAAAGAGAACCTGTATGAATATCTAGAGCTCAGATGGAAACCCAGTTCCAAGCAAAGAAGGGAAAGCAGAAGGGTCGAAGGAGTATACAGAGCATCTATTCAAGGGCGAAGTACTTGAGGACAGTGTTATGGAAGTGGAAGAGTACGAAGACGAAGACGAAGTGGGAGGTATGATACTGAGTGAAGAATTTAACAGAGAACTGAAAGACTTAAGTTTAAACTAGGCCCAGGGAGTAGACAAAGTTCCATTACAGCTACTGATAGCCTTGGGAGAGCCAGCCCTGACAAAACTCTACCATTTCGTGAGCAAGATGTATATCCTCAGACTTCAAGAAGAATATAATAATTCCAATCCCAAAGAAAACAGGTGTTGACAGATGTGAAAATTATCAACCTATCAGTTTAATAAGTCACGGCTGCAAAATACTAATACGAATTCTTTACAGACGAATGGAAAAACTGGTAGAAGCCAACCTCGGGGAAGATCAGTTTGGTCTCCGTACAAATGTTGCAACACGTGGGAAATACTAACCATACGACTTAACGTAGAAAATAGATAAAGGAAAGGCAAACCTCCGTTTCTAGCATTTGTAGTCTTAGAGAAAGCTTTTGACAGTGTTTACTGGAATACTCTCTTTCAAATTCTGAAGGTGGCAGGGGTCAAATACAGGGAGCGAAAGGCTATTTACAATTTGTACAGAAACCAGACGGCAGTTATAAGAGTCGAGGAACATGAAAGGGAAGCAGTGGTTGGGAAGGGAGTGATACAGAGTTGTAGCCTATCCCCGATGTTATTCAATCTGTATACTGAACAAGCAGTAAAGGTAACAAAAGAAAAATTCGGAGTAGGAAATAAAATCCATGGAGAAGAAATATAAATTTTGAGGTTTGTCGATGACATTGTAATTCTGTCAGAGACAGCAAAGGAACTGGAAGAGCAGACGAACGGAATGGACAGTGTCTTGAAACGAACATTAACAAATGGAAAACGAGGATAATTGAATGTAGTCGAATTTAATCGGGTGATGCTGAGGGAATTAGATTAGGAAATGAGACACTCAAAATAATAGATAAGTTTTGCTATTTGCGGAGCAAAATAAATGACAATGGTCGAAGTAGAGAGGATATAAAATGTAGACTGGCAATGGCAAGGAAAGCATTTGTGAAGAACAGAAATTTGTTATCATTGAGCGTATATATACCGGGTGATCAAAAAGTCAGTATAAATTTGAAAACTGAATAAATCACGGAATTATGTAGATAGAGAGGTAAAATTGACACACATGCTTGGAATGACACGGGGTTTTATTAGAACCAAAAAAATACAAAAGTTCAAAAAATGTCCGACCGATGGCCCTTCATATGATCAGAATAGCAATAATTAGCATAACAAAGTAAGACCAAGCAAATATGATGTTCTTTACAGGAAATGCTCAATATATCCACCATCATTCCTCAACAATAGCTGTAGTCGAGGAACAATGTTGTGAACAGCACTGTAAAACATGTCCGGAGTTATGGTGAGGCATTGGCGTCGGATGTTGTCTTTCAGCATCCCCAGAGATGTCGGTTGATTAGGAGACACTTGCGACCTCAGGTAACCCCAAAGCCAATAATCGCACGGACTGAGGTCTGGGGAACTGGGAGGCCAAGCATGACGAAAGTGGCGGCTGAGCGCACGATAATCACCAAACGACGCGCGCAAGAGATCTTTCACGCGCCATCTGTCGGACATTTTATGAACTTTGTTTTTTTTTTGTTGTAATAAAACCCCATGTCATTCCAAGCTTGTGTGTAAATTTTTACCTCTCTGTCTACATTATTCCGTCGTTTATTAAGTTTTCAAATGTATACCGACCTTTTGATCACCCTGTAAGCGTCAGGAAGTCGTTTCTGAAAGTACAATTTGTGTATGGATTGTAGCCACGTATGGAGGTGAAACATGGGTGATAAATAGTTTAGCCAAGAAGGGAATAGGAGCTTTCGAAATGTGGTGCTACAGAAGAATGCTGAAGATTAGATGTGTAGATCACGTAACTAATGAGGAGGTACTGAATAGAACTGGGGAGAAAAGAAACTTGTGGCGCAACTTGACTAGAAGAAGGGATTGCTTGATAGGACATGTTCTGAGACTTTAAGGGATCACTAATTTAGTACTGGAGAGCAGCGTGGAGGGTAAAAATTGTAAAGGGAGACCAAGACACTAAGCAGATTCAGAAGGATGTAGGTTACAGTAGGGAGATGAATAACCTTGCAGAGGATAGAGTAGCATGGAGAGCTGCATCAAACCAGTCTATGGACCGGAGACCACAACAACAGCAGCTCGTGTAGAAATAATGAGACCGAACTTTCACCAAACTATGGAATAAATCTCTATGTCACAGTTGAGTCACCTTTACTTAAATGGGTCGATTTGACTCTAAACATTGAATAGATGAGACAAAGAATTATTAAGTGCATAATAGTCAAAAAGAATATTTGAACATGGACGATAATACTTGAGGACAGAGGGGAGGTGGTGGGTGAAACTGGAAACGAAATGCTAATGATGCCGTACAGTTTGGTACTTCAACCAAAACCGTCATTGATGGCTAAATTAGTTTACCGATTGAGGGAAAGATCCAGCAAAGGGCGTATGAGCACCAGAACCCTTGCCTAAGCGCATGACGAGTTAAACTAGCAGAGTGCGTGAATGAATTTAAAAAAGCAACACACACACACACACACACACAGTATATCTTAGAAGAAGGGTGTGGATATGTCTGATGCAATGAAAGTGATCGTGTTCAGATCGAAAGCTGTAATCTGCGGCAATGGATTGCTAGAGTCACACTGAAATAGTCCATAGCACATACGAAATCTATGTCTGTTGCAGCAAGAATGCATTTACGCCTCTAGGCCTCACCAGATGTTGAGAGAGCTGAAGTTGGCGTGGTGCATTTGATACGGCTTATATTGTGTAAAGTATTCGAGCCAGTGATAGTGTGTACTATGTAATCTACATTGTCGAATAAATATTGACAGCGTGTTATACTTCGGGCAGTTTCTTCAGTGTGATAGACAGTTGGCAGCTGCAAATTTTCATCTCTTTTACATAGTAACTCACTTGACAACTACAAATAAATGCTCACTTACTAGACAGACAATAACTCCACGATATGAACACGAGATCAGCGGAGTTACTTTGTCCACTCTCATAGGAGAACTGCACAGGAAACGCGTGGCAGGTGAAGTCTGTCTACAAATTAAAAGCGAGCAGTGCTCCCGGGGGAAGAAGTTGTGATAACTGGAAGAACAGCGTGGCCGCTGTACACGGTGCCCAAGAATCAATTTTCCCTCCAGCGCTGTAGGATGGAATGCAGAGTTATGCGTAAATTCAGTGCATACGCGTTTCTTGCGTTAATGTTATTGGTATCTCATACCCGTATTCGATATAACCACTTGGTGGTAGGTAAATATCCCCGGCATGCTTGTATACTGTGTCGCCAGTGATTCATAAGGCGAGCTGCCGAACGGTCGGTATAATTATGTGAGACACCATATAGTTGCTTCTTGGGACGTGGTTGATAAGGTAGAGTTGGGACAAGTCAGATCGCTCTTTACTTTGGTGACCTATGAAGGAGGGAAGTGCGTGACACAATCCGCTGGTCTACGTTACCTCATTCGTGTATCCTCCTAACCCCCTCCACATTGTTACATCCCCAGAACACAATCAGTTATTAAGGTTTTGCTACAGTTTCTGTGGTACACAGATTTAATGTCTCTTGTTAACCCAATGAATTTAACAAGAATATCAATCACATGCCATTAAAACACTGTTTTTAGTTCCCTGTGATTTCCCACTCGCTATACAGCGGAAACTTTTAGTCTTAGAAGAAAAATGAATAGAATCTTTACTGCAGGAAATTTAATTTTGTTTGATTTTGCAAGGGGAAACACTTTCGACATACCAAGAAGAAAATTAAAAAGTAACCAATAAACGCCACCATGCAGCACGCTCACACCCCACCTGTCAGGATGTTCAGTATGTTCCTCATGACACCACTCCTACTACTGTACAGAAATTTCCGACTACACGAATTTTTTCCGTAAATTTTCCTTCGATGACGGTACTATATGACTCAGCTGCTGCTACTCTTACTCCGACAATGGCGATCTTCCACTGCAGCTATATATGGACCTCCTCTTTCAGCATCCTGTTAGTGGCTTGCATTTCCTACCTTTTTAATCGTCAGCGAGTTGTCAGAGTATTAGACCAAAAGATTAAACTCCATATGCACTTCTTCGACAGGCTGATATGAAGTGATGCATCTACGGTGAGTCACAAGCTAGCCGTTCTGGTTAGTAACACAGTTGTTTCTGTCTAAAACTTTACTGATTGGTGTTGCAGCAAACCATTTCCTTGCTACGTCAGCAGGCTCAGTCCCAGGGCAATATGCGGGTTTCCTGTACCTGCGGGAATGAGGCTTCGTTCATGCAAGAGGTGATGGGCTGCTCTTTCCATCGTCCTTCTATCTTGGTGCTGGTCTGAGTCAGCTGTGGTGTCTTAGGGACGAATGAGTGTCCCGTATGTTTTCGGGTGTTTTCCAGCTCCTGTTGGAAACGTTAAAAGCCGAGACCGAGTGACGTGGCACTGTGGTCAACTCACTGGACTCGCACTCGGGAGGACGGCGGTTCAAACCCGCGTCCGGCCATCCTGTTTCAGGTTTTCGGTGATTTCCCTAAATCGCTCCAGGTAAATGCCGGGATGGTTTCCTTGAAAGGGCACGGCCGACTTCCTTCCCTCCTTCACTACTACGTTGGTACGAATGACCTTCATGTTTGGTTCCTTCACCCAAGTCTACCACCACCTAAAAGCCCAAGTTGCGAACAGCTTCATGATGAAGAGAGCTACTTGCAGGAGCACGAATTGGCTGATGGAACTGCTTTAATAATGTCTGAGGCTCACTAGCAGACAACGTTAAATAAACTGCCTAAGTGAAGCACCCACAAGGCGTAGTCGGATGCCAAAGCAACTCGTATAGGGGCTCGAACAGCGTACTGTTGTGAAACAAGTGTATCAACACGTGACAGAGCTCGGAAGGGCCCTCATTGTGGGCATGCAGTTATACGGCTGGTCGAATCCTGCGATATCCAGAATCGTGGAACATTCATATGTGACAATTGCCCAATGCTTAACTGCATGCGAACCTCCTGGCAGGGTTACATGTCGTCGATGATCCACTCGATCACGTCTCTCCTCCAGAAGGAAGGATCGCCAAGCACATCGTAAACTCTTCATATCTGTGCCTGCCGCCCAAGAACAAGTGACAGTCTCCCTGCAACATTCTTTGTCATTCTGCGCCATTCGTCAGATACTAGCAGCCGGACTAGGGAAGTACAGCACCGCTTATAGGCTGTGATTAACGCCACGATACAAAAAGCTGCGATTCAGGTGATGTCGTGAAGGGAAGCATGGACTGGCGATGAATAGCAGCGCGCCGTATTCAGTGATGACTCGTTCTCCTCCACTATACCGGATGGCCATCGTCAGGTAGTATGTCGGCGACATGGATACAGATCCAATTTTTCCAGAGTTTTGGACAGATATACTGGTATAACTCCTGGCGTCATGGTATGGGAAGCCATCGTGTATGACGCCAGGTCTCGGCTGGTAGTGACTCAGAGAACTGTGACCGCACAACGGTACGCCACGACATCCTGCGTGCTCAAGTGGTAGCTCACATGCGACAGTATAGTGGTGCCGTTTTACAACAGCAGAATGCTTGTCCACTGGTGACTTGTATTTCTATAAACTGTCCAAGTGCTACTGATGTGCTCTAGCCACCAGAAAATCCCCACATTTGTCGCCCATAGAACATGAGTAGCATCACCTCGGACCTGAGTTTTGTTCAAGTGCCAGGACGTCAACGACCAATTACATCAATTAGGGTCATTTTGCCTCACGGGAAGATACAACGGCTTCATGACACCCTTTCCAAGAGAATCACTGCATATATCCAGGCCAGCGGGAGTGAAACGTCATACTGTTAATTGGGTACATAGTGCCAACTTTTTCCAAATATGCCTGCGTTCTGTAATCACTGAAATAACATCACATAGTCCATCAAACAGTCAAGTTCCATTTCACTCCTTCTTTACCGTCTAAGTTCCTCAGTCCTTTTGTCAGGCAAAGTATTAAAAATTATTGTGTAGCGGCTTGTAGCTCGTGAAAGCGGCAATTCTACCGACAGTCCTCGTGCGGTATAAGATGCAAGCCTGGTGCATTATGAGGGGGAGGCAATTTTTGAAATGTATTTCTTAATTCGATAGCGAGTGATCTTTGGTGACCTAACTTTTGAAATACGGAAGAAAGCATGGATGGATCCAAAAGTGCTATCCTATGTAAGGGGCTTCTATCAGACTGCGGGTCCAGTAGCTATCTGGTGGTGGTGCTGAACCATCGTGAGATATAATTGAAGCTAATAAGTCACTTTTTTCCGAGACAATTAAAGTGTGGTGTTTAACTGCGTGACTTCCTTCCCTATTGAAATTAAATTACTACACTGTTTTGTCATCGGCGGAAGCTGCTAGGAGACAGCTAGAGGACTACATATTGCAGTCCACTGGATCTATCTCGGAATCTTCTTGAGCGCAATTGGAGAGCTCCAGGGGTTTCATTATAGACTCCAGCTAAGCGGCTAGACCTCTCTGGCGCGTGAAAGTGAACCTGGCGTTCGGTACACAGACTCGTTTTAATATGGTAGTTGTACTGAGAATTGATCCTGCTGCGCCGCTAAAACTTTTCAAGCAGATCTACTGGGCTGGAATTCTAGTAGTTTACCTCGGGTGCTGCGAATCACTAAGAGAGGTGCAACGCACCTGTACCTATGAGTTTAGGGAAACGAGACGTTTCAGTACCGATATTAGAGAAACGTCGTACGGCTTTCCTCACGTCTGTTTCATTCTCTTGCAAATGATTTTTGGGAAACAAAGTTACACAATATGTCTGATCCAAGGGAGACATAAAAGGCAAATTCACTCTCAGCGAAAAAGGTTTTCATCAGCAGCAGTGCTGATATGATACACTGACTCCAAACAGGGAAGAAAACTTTTTGAAGCTGTATTTCTGGAATGCAGCTTTGTATTTCTGTGATACATCGACCGCAGGTAAGCCGGAGAAGATGAAATTATAAGCGTTCGCGTGAGAGAACGCGTGTCTGTGTGAACTCCGGATCCGGACCAAAAGAGTAACATATGAATCAGCAGAAGTAACTGTTCTGGCAGCCGCTGCAATAACCCCTTACCCCATTTCTCGTGGAATGGAGAGACTGATCGGAATCCCTCGAAGAAGTGTGCTGCACATTCTTTGCAGGCGCAAATACCACCCGTATCACGTACTACCACAAGTGCTTTATGAAAATGGCTTTAAATTTCGCCTGGAATACTGTCAGTGGGTTGTAGGGTACTATTTACTGATGAAGCCAGGCTTACAAACAATGGGAACATTAACTCACACAAAGAACTACTGGTCACCAGAAAACCCACAATGGCTTCGTGAGGTAAATCATGTCAGTGGAGTGTCAGTTTATGGTGTGGAACTGTAACACATCACACCATTGGCCAGTATTTCAGTGATGGTACTTTTAACAGGCGACGGTATGAGCAGTTCTTCACATGTACCTTACCTGAACTGATAGAAGACCTACCTCTTCATTTGTGTCAAATAACGAGGGTTCAGCACGATGGATGCTGCGCGTAATGCCATGGAGGCAAGAGATGCATTGAACCAACAATTCCCAAATCGGTGGATAGTACAAGGCAGTCCTGTTCAGAGGTTTCCAGCCCGGTCGCCAGACCTCACTCACCAACCTGAACATGTTTGTCTGTGGACACGTGAAATATGGTGTATCAGCAGGTTCCAACAACAATGGACAGCGTAAAAGCCCGTATTACCGGGGCATGTATGCAATAACACTAGAAGCACAGACAGCAGTCAGTCGACCAGTGTTAGAGCGAGCACAGCAGTGTTGCCATGTAAATGGCAATCCGTTCGAACGTACGTTGTGACATTTCTGATGTGAGATACGTGATTGCACACAAGCGTGCACTTTGTGTGTTTCTGAGAAGACGTATGTAAGTATTGTACGTTTATGTGATCGTTTCATCTCAGTTCCAACGTAGTGGTCACAAATGTTCAGTGTCATGGCCTGTATCTGTCATGTACCATTATATAGATCCTTGGCCAGCCATTAATTATGTTTACCCTGACCGGTGATAAAAAAAAAAAAGGAAAAAAGAAAATGTGGTAATGTCTTAAGGGACCAAACTACTGAGGTCATCGGTAACTAAGCTTACGCACTACTTAATCTAACTTAAATTACCTTACGGTAAGGACAACTCACACACCCGTGGCCCTCGGGCTCGAACCTCCGACTCCGACGGCTGGGAGAACAAGGCGCCACAGACCGTGCTGCTACCCCGCGTATCTGTATTGTTTCCAGTCCACTTAAAACAGTGTAAACATCAACATGTACAGTGCCTGCTGCATCGCAGGATGTCAATCACGCCGCGATTACGAGCAACATGTGTTTCACGCTTCCATCTCAGGATCTGCACTAGCGACGCATTTCGGCTATTTCAAGTATCTTTCTCTGGATGTAATTGACGCATTTGAGATGCAACCAGCGCCATTATTTTGCGTTATTTTGTATTATTGATAGTGTAAGAAATAATATGGGGTGTCCATTACAAAAAACTTTAGTTGGTGTTGAAAGTAATATTCGCTTACGTTTTCGAATGCTTAATAATATTTACTTTTATGACCGCCTGTCTAACATTCATACCTATGAAATCCATTTTTCAATATCTATTGTCGTCACAGATGTACTTGCACTGAAATATATATCGCTGAAGGTTCTCTAAAACCGACTGCATCCTAACATCGCTATGGTTATGACTAACACTAATTTTAGTAGCAAGATGATCCTTTTCTGTTATTGGAGCTCATACTGTTTCTGTTCGTCGAGTCTTTTCTTGTCAAATTCTGCTGTATGTTATGTCAGCGTTAACCGAGAGGATGAAACGGGGCCATATCCATCGATCGCAAGCACTGACATGTCGATAGCCAAAAGAGGAGATGAAACATCGTGGCAGATATCAGCCTACACTCCGCTGGAAGGTGGAAAATTCGTTCTGAAAAGAGGACCTGTTAATTTGTTTGTGTATCACGTGATATTCAATGCTTTCGTAAATATTACAGTGTGTAACACAATTATCGATATTACTTATAGTGATCTTATCTAAATTATTTTTCTGTTTCTACTTAATGTGACTTCTGTGTAAGAATGCTCTTTGATTTAACATCGATATAAAAGTTTTATTCTTCATTTAAGATAATTTCTGTAATTGTAATTAGTCTACGAATACAGTTTCGAAGCCGGCCGGTGTGGCCGAGCGGTTCTAGGCGCTTCAGTCTGGAACCGCGCGACCGCTACGGCGCAGGTTCTAATCCTGCCTCGGACATGGATGTGTGTGATGTCCTTAGGTTAGTTAGGTTTAAGTAGTTCTAAGTTCTAGGGGACTGATGACCTCAAAAGTTAAGTCCCATAGTGCTCAGAGCTATTTTTGAAGTTTCGATAGTAATGTGCTTTAAAAGTATATTAAAGCTAAAAAATTAACTGTAATACAGGTTCACGCATAGCGTAAGAAGGTTTGTAATCATGTAAAACTTCGAGGGAAGTCTGTCCGCAACGGAACTGGCTAAGAGGGAGCAGAAAAGTAGGATCTGGCGGTCGAACTACAAGGCTCCTTTGTGGCATCGTTCAGTCGGTAGCTAGCAGGCAACGGGTGCGCATCTTGTGAACTGAAAGAGGCAAGAAGAACTGCAAGATTAAGTAATATAGCCTCGGATGCGATAGTAACGCGGCTTATTATGCATGACACACTTCGGTTAGTTCCGTACTATGAAAATCCGACGATAAGAGAGGAATTTCAGAGCTCGTCACCCAGCAAGGGCGATGCATGCTTTTTCCGCCCTTGCCTGAATAGCGCAAGAGATCAGTTGAGGACTGTATATATGCATAGACCAGTCATGTGGTTTCTTTTTCAAAAATAATGAGCCACCGTGTCTGATGCTTCGTCATCTGCCTGGATAGTGTCCTGTCCCAGCTGCTACGACGAATCCGAATATCCTGTTTTACTGAGCTGAAATGCAATCATTTTCCTTAACAAACGTTAACAAACCCTATGGTGTTGTAAAGTACGTAATTATTTAGTGAGCATAAGTTTTGAAATACACCAAGTAGTTTTCATGAATGGACAGTTAAGGCATCCATTTCAAAGATTGTTTAAATTAAAATTATGGTATATACAATTTCACACGTAATGGAATTAACAGTGTTTCCCATTTTGTGTTGTACCTATCGTGTTCAGCCGCGAACTGAATCCATCGATAAATTAGTTTATGGGCTCCTGTGCTGTTTATTGAGCCAGATTTAAATCTCTTATTACAATAATGACCGTCTCCTATCATGTAATTACAGTCTGTTTGATTACAACCTTGGTTCGACTCCCGTGTATTTTGCTATTGCTTCGTCCCAATAACAGTCTTTCCAAAATCAAAAAGTAGTCCGACATATTTCCACTGCACACAGCCACCGTCACGAAGAAAATCCTTTCACAGGAGTAACATTATCGGCGTAGTACTAATATAATAGAAGCTGGTACTGCTATAAACAGAGTTATGAATTTTGCCATGATAGGTGTCATTTGAGTTTTAATCGATAGTACAATAGTGTCATATCTTTGCTCTAGAGCTGTTACATGTGAGCGAGCAGCGATGTTGTAAGCTGTATCGCAGGGTTAGGTTATCATCTTTGGTGTGCGCGTAGGCGCTGTGGCAGATAGTGGTTTGCTGCGTCAAAATAAGGAAGCAGTTATAACGTTATGTTTCAAATGTAAAGCCTCAATTTATCGATGTGTTCAATTAACATGATTATGTAATGGTAACTGATCTGATAAGGATGAAGTGCAATGGAATCTTTTATTTACGTGAAGAGGAATTATAAGGTAATTGTTTTTAAAGTCACTCTTTCATTATTGCAGCGTCATTTTTCACCTACCTTTCTCTCACAATTTTTAAGTAATCATGACATTTTCAAAATTAGGAAAGGAACAAAGTGATTTCAGAAAATACTTTGATTTGCAACTAACAGAGAACTCACAGCACCTCACGAGCGTCTCTGGGTAGATACAGTAATCTGCAGATTTAGCACAGCGACGCGCAAGACAGAGCAGTACTGCACCGCCTTATCCAGCTTTTCGGAGAATAGAGGTAAGGGCTAAGTCTTTTCTTTTCCTTTTTTTAATCAGAGCCATTTAGAGACAGATTTTTCTATGTTGTCTATCAGTTTTAGTTCTGGGATCTATGATCTGTTTTGCAAAAGTAATTATAGTAGGTTTCATGTCAAAGTTCGTTATTCAGGCAGTTTATACTGTTAAAAATTATTGCAGTCAGATTATTCAATTTACCCGTATTACAGGCTTGCCTTCTGATGTCAACAGCTCAATTTTCTATTACGATTAATTATCGCTTCTGCACAGCTTTTATTAATCAAAACACAGTACGTCAGTTTTCTTTTTATCATTTAATGAGAACTCAGCCAAAGTCGAGAGGATAAATTTGGGAAAGCTTTCGAATTTTATGCTCAGAATTTTTCATTTCGTGTCTATCAAGTTCTGAATTATACTCCACATCTCGTAAGAACAATCCAACTCTTGAAATTAAGTTATGCACTGGCCTTTGAGAGTGGAGAACATTCTGTAGAGGACAGATTCTTAACTCCCACTGAAATTCCTAAGTAAATGAATTTTGTCGGAGATGATTCCGGAAGCCTTTACCAACTTTAAAGGCCGTTAGTTTATTAGTTTCTAGCAGCGTCTTCCGTGATTTAATGCTTAATTTCAATTCTGTTCGGCGAGCGGCTTCCTATCTCTCACTTATAATTGCGTCTGCTAATTCGCAGCCCACTGTCTTTGGAGTTTTGAGCTCCTGCGGCGCTTCTAATCGCATTTTCCTCGGTGCGATAACCTGTTCTGCGGCTGAGCGCGACGAATATTGAAGACTCGCGAAACTTTTCGCTCCGAATTTAATTTCGTTATTCCACTCTTAACTGAATCCCAACTTCTTAACAGATCATATCGCCTCATAAGGCCCCATTTTCTGAACTGGGGTTGCAAATGCATTTCTATTTTGCATGTCTTTTTTACCTTATTTTTTCTCCGTGTGATGTCATCGCTGTTATTTCCCCACTATTTTTACTGTCAGGCAGATGGTATCTACTTCCGAGCATGAAAGCAATCGCGCAAAGTCTGGCACGTAACTCTCATGTCATATCCTTTATTCTCTTGGTGTTACATGTTCAGATGTCACTGATACAGACGAACTTTCAAGTGGCAAGAAATATGAGTTGACTGCTGTAAACGTAGTGTAGAGTGAATGCTCACAACTTTCTGGACAGGAAGACTTTCTGACGTTTGTTAAACGTAGCACATCAGCCTTTACTGGCGCGTAAGCATTTTTACACCAATTTACATTGTGGTTATAAGTGAACTTCATGACAGATGGGTGATCGTAGGACAATAAAACCGTCTGGAAACATTTGTAAGGATATGTGGAAGACGATAACCTTTGTTAATTTCGTACCAAGTTTACGTTTGCATGTTACAAAAGTTGCTCAATGCCACGACCATCGTAATCCACAACAGGCTGGAATTACGTTAGAGATCGCTTTACTGCTGCCAGAAACAACTGTGTATCAGCTCGTGCATTGCTTGAAGATGGCATATTGCGTCCAGCATTCCCAATCATGGCAAAAGTAACTTCTTCAAAAATTTGTGGCGCAGCTGTCCGTTGGCGTCGCCCATGATCATTTCGAAAATCGCCAGTTAATTCGAACTTCCGAATCGTGTTCTACAACCCCAGTGCGGGAAGTGTATCTCTCCGTATTCCTTTAATAAGTCCATATTCGCGAAGAGCAGCAGCACTTCTGTTGATTTCGTAAAACAGCTTTACGAGGAAAGCCCTGCTCACCGTGTCTAGTCCCACGTTGACTGCCTGTAATGCACACTGATGGTTGTGTTTCATACCTACGTCGGCGTATCAGTACCGGCACGTAAAGGCAAGTAATGACACAAGTACTACTAACCGCGCCAATCATGCAGGGAACTATCTGAACATCATCCCTATAAAATAGCAAATAAAAAACACCTTCAGCCGTCTACATTTACAATTTCATTTTATTTTGCTACCACCTTCTGCGTTACATTATACCATCTTCAGGCCCCCTCACCGAAAGATGGGAAGAATCCCAACTCTTGATCAATCAGAGTGGGTTCAGAATGCAGTCACTGGTATCCCAAGACATCTTTATAACAACACGATCCCTTAGATATTCGTTTTTGCAAAATAGTTTACAGGCACCACTGACTGTATGTTGGCTCCTTTTTCGATTGTACAGGAGTCGGGTTTCTTCCGACATGTCGGGCAGGGGACCGGAAGATGCCGTAACGAACGCCGAAACTGATAGCAAAATAAAGTGAAATTATAAACATAGGTGGCTGAAGGTGTTTCCGATTTCTAGTTTTATGCTGAACAGCCGAGGCACCGCAACCATCCTAGTTAAAGATGGATGTATGTAGACTTCATTTCTATAACCCTGAGTACCAAAACGGTAGATTGTTTTCCGACTACAGTGACTCACGAAGCGAAAGTTTAATTATAACCACTCGGTGCATCAATACTCTGTGGCGGAGGGTATTTCTGGTACCACCAACTGATCCCCCTTGCCCCTTTCCCATTTGCGAATGACGGTTGGGAATTTTGATAGCGGGTAATCCTTTGTATTAGCTCAAATTCCTCGAATTTTCTCGTTGCGGTCATTTCGCGAGACGTACGTGGTAGGAAGTAATATGTTGTCCGATAGTTCCCAGAACGTACTCCTCTAAATTTCTACAGTTAAACCCCTCTGTGAGGCAAAACGCCGCTCTCGTAGCATCTGCCACTGGAGTTTGTTGAACACCTACGTAGTGCTTACGCGCCGACTGAAAGATCGTACGGGAAAATCCCCATCGCTATGGTTCAAATGGCTCTGAGCACTATGGGACTCAACTGCTGAGGTTATTAGTCCCCTAGAACTTAGAACTAGTTAAACCTAACTAACCTAAGGACATCACAAACATCCATGCCCGAGGCAGGATTCGAACCTGCGACCGTAGCGGTCTTGCGGTTCCAGACTGCAGCGCCTTTAACCGCACGGCCACCATCGCTATGTCGGAGATGCTGTGTCCCATCACTCGAGGGCCGACTATGACACCACGTTGAAGCCCACTTAAATCATGATAACCTGCCACTGTAGGAGCAGTAACCGATCTAACAACTACGCCAGATACTTGTTGCCTTATGTAAGTATTGTCGACCGCAACACCGTATTCTGCTTGTTTACATATCTCTGCATTTGAATATGTACGCCTGTACCAGTTTCTTTGGTGCTTCAGTGTAAATGATTCCACCCCACACATAGAAGTTGAATCCTATCAGCCTCCACGTATGTCGGAATCGGAGTGCTAACCTGCGCGGTTATCCGCTCGGGTCAACACTGTTGATACAGTGTCCAGTGACATTAAAGCCTCAATAACCAACTTTTGCAGCATTTTCAGAGTCAGTGAGGTTTTGGACGGTGCCGACACGGATGTGCGGTCATGCTGACTCCAATGCCGTGGCCAGCTGCCCTAGATTTCTCGCTTGAGGATCGATGGTGCGAACAGCCCGATGGAACTGAAGCCACAGATTCTCGTTTGGATTTATATCCGGTGAGACTGTTGGTCGGAAGTACGGTAAACTCATCCTGGTGCTCTACGAGCAACACACGTATACTGTGAGCCCTGTGACACGCTGCATTGTCCTGCTGGTAGATGCCAAGAAGCCTAGGAAAAACAGATTGAATGTGGGGGTGGACATGGACAGCCATGGATAGATGTAGTGGTGATTCATTGTGCCATACAGAATGACGAAAACACTCAGGAAATACCATGAACACATTTTGCAGCGCATTACGCTTCCTTCTAAGGCATGGACTCTGCCGACGATTGTAGCAGCGTATTTGCTTTCAGGCATTTCAAGCCGTACACCCGAACTGCCATCTGTCTGATGAAGCATGATACGTGAATCATCTAAACAGGCCACCTGTCACCACGTCCATTCACTTTCCAGAGTGCAAATTCCAGCCTTCGTCACCGATGAAAAGCAGTCAGCACGGGTGCATGAAACAGACGCCTGCTGCTGAAGCCCATAAGCAGTAACGTTTCATGAAGGTTCGTTGAGGAGATATTGTTGGTAGTTCCTTGGTTTATCTATGCGGTCAGATGCTCAATAGCTGTACGTTTATTCGTCGTTAGACATCGCCGCAGCCGTCGTTAACCCTTATCGTGTATGGCCCATCGTGAACCACAAATGACCTTTTCACTTTTGGCCCGAAAGCCAATGATGGTGCCCTTTCGGACATCAGATAAATCGCTTGATTCCGCATTACGCCAACGACCGCACTGTATTCCTCGCTTCTCCTACACTAGTAGACCGTGCAATGTCGCTTCTAACTGAAATTTTGGCAGCAATGAAACTTCCTTAATCTGGTTAAGGGTTCACTTCTGAACATCTTATAAAGAGAGCTTTTACTCGTTAAGAGAACAAAATTTCCAAAAGCTCATCGCCAATGAGATTTTGGTAAAAAATATACATAATTCGCTACTTTCGTCGTGTAACCCTTCCCCGAACCCGCTCTACCCATACGGACTTTGCTTTGTGGAGACCACTGCGTTAGCAATGCCAGATAATGTTTCTTAGTCTGTTTCAACTCCCTAACAATATTAAGTCAATATAATGATCGTGACATAGCACATACACTCTAAGACAAAAATTGAAAAAAATAATCGCACAACTAACGAATTATTTGGGAGGGAAATCGGTACCTATAATGTACATGTCCAGAGAAACAGATGCTTCCAATTTCAGAAAAATTGGATGAATCATTTTGGAGACACAGCTTCGTAAAGAAACAAGTCATTAATGCGTTGATCCACATCTGGCCCTTATCGAAGCAGTTTTTCGGCTTGGCATTGACTGACAGTGTGGTTTTATGTCCTCCTGAGAGACAGCATGACATACTCTTTCCAATTGGCGCAATAAATCGTCAAAATCCGCAGTTGGTAAAGGGCCCTACGCTTAATTCTCCAAGCGTTCTCAACTGGGGGTAGATCCGGCCGCCCTGCTGGCCAAGGCAGGATTTGACAAACACAAGCAGTAGAAACGCTCGCCGTGCGCCAGAAGGCCTTATTTTACTGGAATCTAAGCCCAGCATAGCTTGCCAAGAAGGGCAACAGACCGGGGCGTAGAATGCAGTCGACGTACCGCTGTGATATTAGGATGCCGCGGGTGAGAATCTAAATGGTGCTGCTGTGAAAATAAATGGCACCCGGTGATCGGGGCGTACGGCCGGCGACATTCAGGTTGGTACCCCGCCGCTGTGCTGTCCGGAGCGACTGCAGACACTTCTTCGCTGATCATCGGAGCTCAGTTAGAATCGGGACTCATCACTGAAGACAGTTCTACTCCAGCCAATGAGACTCCAAGACGAAGCCAACTAAGCGACAGAGATGGACCACCGCATTATTGACCTGCTCAATTTGTGAAGCTCTTTCTCTTGAATAAATCATCCAGCTCGACTGATATGTAAGAATTCATTTGTTTACACATCACTTCCACCGGTTTTAGTTCCATGCAGATAAAACCTTCGTGGTGCGTCGTGCCTTTTTTTTATCTTAGGGTGTATTTAAAGTTGAAGATTCACACCGAAAATTATCAGTCACGAAGTACCGGTGCTAAACTGTTCGCATTGACCCTGTGTCTGCAGTGATGTTGTACAAATGGAGATGATGTCTTAATTATTGACGACGCCTTTGGCACAATTGTTTCATTAATCTCCATTGCATGATGTAATTTTAGATTTTTTACTTCTGATGAAGATATATTTATATATACCGAAACCTCGGCCAAGAATTTTAATAAATTTTTATCCTGCAACTGTTTTGGCTGTCATCCTTTATCGTGAAGAATTTCAACAGTTGCTGTTCCAGCCATGTTTAAAATCTTGACTTAATAATTTCTCCCTTATTGGTTTGGGTGAAATAGTTCGATTGTCCAGATGAGATGAAGTAAAGTTATCTGGTCACATAGCTTGCAGCCAGGGTTATAATTCCATCACTCGTTTACCATTCCAGCATCTAATCTCATGGCAGAGTAATACTTTTTCAATATTGATTTTTATGAAGATGGTTGTAATTGTTAGTGAATCAGAGTTTCACAATACAGATTTTGAATTCCAGTCCCTTTCAGTTATTTAATAAGTCGAGTTCCTACCAGCGTCTTCTCGCGAAAATTTTGTTTCGAAATTGTACGTCGCCGCATTGCACACAGTGGCTAAAAGTAAAGCGTAATCTACTTAGCCTAGCTGCGCGTCCTTGCATTGCCCTTAAGCAAAGTACTTTTTTCTTAAACTTGTGACTAATTTCAATCAGTACCGAGTTTCCGTTGGCACAAGATGTGTCACGAAAATCTTTTAGGATCAGTACAGTGCAATGTTACTTTCGATTGTGCCTCATTAAATGTTTGAAATTTTGTTTAGTCAGTTTTGACACTTAAATTTAGAGGCTATTTCCCAGCAGCATCTCGGACATTTGCTCTTTCAAATTTCAATTTGTAATTTTATTGAATTGTTCCATTACTTCGTAGCGTTTTTCTATGCGTGTAATAAACACAACAAACACAACTGACAGAGACTTCAATCGTTAGTCATATATTCATTTCACTATTTACAACTCTGTGCCAACGCTGGGGTAAATTTTCGATTCTGCGACTGTAGAAATCATGTGGTTTCGAGGCAAAGAACTCGTCGAGCCATGTTCGGGACCCATTTTCATCCGGAAAGTGAGTTTCTTGAAGGTTGTTCGACAGGGAGTGGAAAAGGTAAAATTCTGAGGGTGCAAGACAACATGAATAAGGTGGGTGCGGAATGACGTTCCAAACACAAATTCTGTGGTAGTGTTTCGTCAGTCTGGCAGAATGCGGGCGGTTGTTATACTGGAGTTGCATCAGTTCACGAGTTCTTCCTCGTCTTTGTTGTTGGGTTTTGTCTGCAAGACAAGTTGTTGGCAACAAATTTCAGCAGTGACGGTTACAACTCGGGGGAAGAATTCGCTGTTCCACCAGATGTATAATATTATCTGTTGTGGCTGTGCACAGGTCTTTGTATGGGGAGTTACTGTTTTGTTTCCGCTCAACCATTTCTTTCTTTCTCGTATGTTAACATGGTAAAATGTTAACATAAAGACGCCATTTCTCTTCACCAGTAACGATCCAGGATACGAATGTCAGTGTCGTTCACGAGCCAGTTGATTTTATTTATTTAATCGTGTGGCTACGGTCCTCCATTGATTGGGAAGTCCGTTCGCCGGCTGCCGGTCCTATTTGACGCCACTTCGGCGACCTGCAGTCGATGAGGATGATAGGATGGTGATGATGACAGCACAACACCTAGTTCCTATGCGGAGAAAATTCCCCGACCCATCCGGGAATCGAACCCGGGCCCAGGGGATTGACAATCCGTCAGGCTGACCATTCAGCTACCGGGGGTGGACAGCCAGTTGATGACAAGGAAGCAAAGATACACATATGTTCCCCTGCTGATTTTTGTGATTTTGGCTTACAGAATGCGGTACACATAAACCCGATTTTTGAAACTTCTACATTACATGCATATATCGCACGATGTGAATGATCAAAGTTCATTGCACTTGCCAGTTCTACATTACACGGACGTGGATCATTGTAAATTAATGGATTTAAATGATCTTCGTCAAACCGTCAAGGTCTCTCTGAACGTGGAGAGACACTAATGTCAAAACGATTCCCTCCAAACAAGAAAACAATTTCCCGGCCGAGCACTGGCCAATGGCATTATCCCCTTATGTCAAATGTTTCTGAGTGCCTCCACTGCTGTCGCCACCCTCTTGAAATGAGACACTATAAGACGTCAGAAATGATCCGATTTCTCCACTTGGACGCTCCATTTTGAACCGTCTACAGCGCCATCATTATCTCCAAATAAGAAAATTGCAATATCTAAAATAAAATACATTATGTGATCAAAAGTATCCGGACATCCCCAAAAACATACGTTTTTCATATTAGGTGCATTGTGCAGCCACCTAGAGCCAGGTACTCCATGTCAGCGACCAGAGTAATCATTAGACATACTGAGCAGAAGGGGTGCTCCGCAGAATTCACGGACTTCGAACGTGGTCAGGTGACTGGGTGTCACTTGTGTCATACGTCTGTGCGCGTGATTTTCACAATCCTAACATCCCCAGTTCCACTGTCTCCGATGTGATAGTGAAGTGAAAACGTGAAGTGACACGTACAGCACAAAAGCGTACAGCCCGACCTCGTCTGCTGACTGACACAGATCGCGACAGTTGAAGACGGTCGTAATGTGTACTAGGCAGACATCTATCCAGACCATCACACAGAAAGTCCAAATTCCATCAGGTCCACTGCATGTACTATGACCGGCGGGAGGTGAGAAAACTTGATTTCATGGACGAGTGGCTGCTCGTAAGCCACATATCACGCCGATAAATGCCAAACGACGCCTCGCTTGGTGTAAGGAGCGTAAACACTGGCCGATTGAACAGTGCAAAAACGATTGCGGAGTGAAGAATCACGGTGCACAGTGTGGCGATCCGATGATCCGATTGCAGGTTGTGGGTATGGCGAATGCCTGGTGAACGTCATCTGCCAGTGGGTGTAACGCCAACAGTAAAATTCGAAGGCGGTGGTGTGATCGTGTGATCGTGTTTTTCATGGAGGCGGCTTGCACCCCTTGTTGTTTTGCGTGGCACTATCACAGCACAGGTCTACATTGATGTTTTAAACACCTTCTTGCTTCCCACTGTTGAAGAGCAATTCGGGTATGGCGATTGCATCTTTCAACACGATCGAGCGCCTGTTCATAATGCACGGCCTGTGGCGGAGTGGTTACACGACAATAACGTCCCTGTAATGGAGCGACCAGAACAGAGTCCTGACATGAATCCTGTAGATAACCTTTTGGATGTTTTTTAACAGCGACTTCGTGCCAGGCGTCACCGACCGACATCCATACCTCTCCTCAGTGCAGCACTTCGTGAAAAATGAGCTGCCATTCCCAAAGAAACTTTCCAGCACCTGATTGAACGTATGCCTGCGAGAGCGGAAGCTGCCATCAAGGCTAAGGGTAGGCCAGCACCATACTGAATTCCGGCATTACCGATGCAGGGCGCCACGACCTTGTAAGTCGTTCTCAGTCAGGTGTCCGGATACTTTTGATCACATAGTGTAGTAACAGCAAACTATAAATAAAAATGACAATCGATAAATGAACCCATAGCAACTGGAACACTAACATGCAAATCAAAAACGCTACGAACGTATGCATCAACCAATATTTAGCTTTCTGGAACTCTAAGTCACGTACTGTGACGTCACCAATTATAGCACTGTTAAATTAGCAGTTCAGTACAGAATTTCACACGATAGTTTATTTGGTGTACAGTTTCCGGTTTTCGGATTATTTTGTTTAAAGTTAATTCGTATACAGTTATACGGTTTCAGATGGTTTTGGCGAATCATTTTATCAGATATCATTTACATAAGCATACCAAATGCATTGTTTAGGATTACAGTACGGATACAGAGGAAGTGTAAGAACAGCAAGCCACTGCTCCTTGATTTGCAGAGCACATCAACAAACCCTGCCTCACTGCCATCAGGTCTGTCCCTGAGTTGGTGGTAGGGGTGTCAAGTCGCGCCCTCTGTCGGAGGAAACCGAGGAGCTGAGCGAGAGCCGCTTTATGTAGTGGGCAGTGGGCAGAGGAGTTCAGCGGGCAGCGACGATACAGCGGGAGCTCAGCTGCCTCCCCGTAAGCCCGCAGCTCTGATCGAACGTTACGCTGGGCGCCGTAAACTCCGTTTACGGGCAACGAGTCGAATGTCAGGGGTCAGCTGGCCCTCCACCAAACCCCTACTATTGTGCGCACAGATATCTTCCATTCTTTTCTATTCTTCCAAGCACCGATGGCAAAATTAGGCAGACAGCCGGTGTCATTAAATTCCTATGAGTAGGAAACTGCCTGTCACCAGGCACCTGCTGATTGGCAGTTTCACGCTCCACAACCACTTCTACACATATGCCCACATTAAGGTACTATTAAACAGGAAAATACGATTCAATTTTCTTTATGTACTTACGTTATGCACACATCGCTGAACAACGAGAGAAATTTTTCCCTCTTTTTTTTTCCTGGTTCATTTATTTTGTATCTGTATCTTTGATAGTTTATAATATTTTTGTTTTCTTCTATTGTATGAAATTTGCTGTTTTTTTCCTTTATTTATATTGCTACATGAATCTCTGATTAAGTATGCAAATTATTAATATATGTTTATTTTCTTTGTAATACTTCTAATAAATGAACAGTATAAAACCAAATGTAATATGCACATCCGTTGTGTGAACTGTGACGCGGGAGAGATACCGATAGTTACAGTCGAACAGTGTCAGTCATTGTGTGTGTGTAGTACCGTGGCATAAGCGCTTTTATGTTGTGTAATTCTGCTAGACAGAAACGCACGATAACTGAAGGCTCGTTCATATTTCTCGGTCACGGTATAACCTTAATCTCCACGTGGACGTTATAATCCAAAACGTAAGATTATGAATACTGTGAGCTTCATTGAGTGCTCTAAACACCAGTGACAATGCGCACGCCAATGGATCGTGATTGTAGTTGCTAGAACCGGACTGGTTTGCATACAACTGCGTTGCATAGACTGACGCACTTTATAGTTATTATCTTGTTTGCAGCTTAATGAACTGCCTCGCCTGAAAATATTAACTGTCGTCTTGAAGTGTCTCAAACCGTTATGACGTGTGTACTCTTTTCTACGGAATTGTGAATTCGCGATCGTGGTTGCTAAAAGCGGACGGACTTTAACCTCGCGATCGGCGATTGAAAGTGAATTGTATACTGTTTTAAAAAGCTGTATGGGACCTTAGGAACGGTAAAATGTGTCTAAGGAACGTTGTAATCGTACACACACGAACTTCGATTTGTACAACAAATCGGCGTGTGACCAACGGAGTGATACCGAAGATAACACGACAGCATGGAAAAACCTACACTAAGCAAGAGGAAATATCAATGGCAGTTTCACGACTGATGGAAATATAATAACTACGCCTCCAGTACAAACGAGCTGGCTCTGACTTCACGACTTTCCGGGTAAAAAAAAGGTAAGCAGCAACGCCAAGCGCTTTGCCCCTGTGCAGACTTTATGAACATCTCACGCAATTTCAGTTACTCTTTTTCTTTTGTAACGAACCCTTCTTAATATTTGCTTTCTTTAAAAATATATGTAAATTCAGTGAAGTGAATTATAATCTGTATTGAGGTTGTTGACCCACTATTAACAATTGTTATTGCTCGGCTTCTGCCATGGTCTTTTGTGTTATTGTCGCTACTATTACAAGTGTTTTAACGTGTATTTTAGATGATTGAGTTTTTATGCATGTGTGCAGTGTTTAATTTCACGGGAAATTTGGTGTTTTGTTTTGTTATGTGCCGTTCCCTGTAAGCTGTTGCGTCAACTATTAGATTCCGAGCGCCGACCAATCACAGCAAGCCGGCGGATGCGCTGTTGGTGCAAGACACGTTACCGGCGGAAACATTGATTTTGACATATTTCAGCTATGTAAACTAGGTTTACATTCGTAAGACGTCATATTACGGCGTACACATGACTAAGTGCGTGTTTATTTGACTCTTACGGTTATAACTCAGCAAAATTACAGCCATTTCCTTTATTACTTACAATTTTATCCATGAGATTTTCATAGTATTACGTCCACTTCGTGTTTGTTACCAAATTGAGACGTAGTTAGTTTCTTAAACTTCGGAAGTGAAACCGGTTCTTTTGAGTTTAAATAATGAAAATTCGCGGCAAAGTAGGTGTCTGAAAACCGTTTTCTTCAATACGTGAAGACGGGTGGAGGACTGAAATTATTGGCAAAACGTGGAACAAGTAATCGAAAACGTCCGGTAGAAGGCAGTAACTACCATTTGGCCCACACATACGCACACACACAGAGACACACACACACACACACAGAGACACACACACACACACACAGACACACACACACACACACAGACACACACACACACACACACACACACACACACACACACACACACACACAGCTGTCCGTTTCTCCGCTGATTTACATCAGCCGACTCCAAAGAGGACGGCTAAGTTCAAATGGTTCAAATGGCTCTGAGCACTATGGGACTTAACATCTGTGGTCATCAGTCCCCTAGAACTTAGAACTACTTAAACCTAACTAACCTAAGAACATCACACACATCCATGCCCGAGGCAGGATTCGAACCTGCGACCGGAGCGGTCACGCGGTTCCAGACTGAAGCGCCTTTAACCGCACGGCCACACTGGCCGGCGACGGCTAAGTGTATCCATGGTATGCAGACGTGTGGTACTATCTTTGGCCCAGAAATAAGCTGCCAAATTATTGACTTGCTAGACTGCTCATTGCTGCGACCTGGTTCGCGCACTGAACAACGCAACTAAGAGGCAGAGTGAGCTTCAGACTTTTAAGGTATTCAAAGGCAACATAATACATGATGTTCTAGGAATGTTACGACAAACTTCGAGGCGTTACAGAGGATGTGCTGAGGATCAAATCCATGATAGTAACCTGTGTCAGAGAGCGTCATCCAACGACGGAAGTAATAGGCGCTCCATGCTTACCGCTAGGCCACCGCTTCGACAGCGAACTGTAAACGATGGCGGCCAGTAAGCAGAACGTCTCGCAATGTTGTTTGGTTATTCAGTGATTGCTACTGCTTGCACGATTATAAATGGAGAGGATGCTGCATAGGCAGGCCTCGTCTCCTACGAAGATGACGTTCTGTCGCCTCGGTGGACGGTAGTTTCTGACACGGGTTTCCATGTGAAGTTTATTTTTCTTCTGTATACCGAAAAACATAGGAGATTTTGGAGGGTTCTACGAGCAAAATAAACTGTGAAGGAAACCCGTATTCGACACCGTCAACCACCGAGGCAACGGAGTTTCGCATTCATAGAAGACGAGACCTTTCTACGCAGCAGCTAGCTGCATCTTCACCTCTGGCTGTGGTGGCAATCGGTTGAGATCACTGAATAACAAACAACATTGTGAGGCGTTCCGGCAAGGACCTGTCAGCGTACAGAGTCACATTTGCTGCTGAAAGAGTGGCCTAATGGCAGGCGCTGGTGTCGCAAACTTCGAGGCTATGAAGCGGCGTTCGATGACGATTCCGGACACGATTTCCTACCCTTCCCGATGTGTTCCTCTACACACCCCCTAAAGCCCCTCAAAGTTTGTCACAATATCCATGGAACACTCTGTGTAGTAGAAACATACCAATAGTTCGTTATCGAACATTTTTACCTGCCACCCTTCTCATTTCCATTACCATTCCTGTGGGTCTATGGATAATAGGGGCATCTCGCCCCAACAATATTTTTATGCCAATAATGTATCATGATTACAGTGTGTTTCCGTAAGAGCGCGCAAAAATTTTAGAGGAGATGAAGAATGTTCCTCTGAACAATTTTAGGTAGGGAACCTGGGGTCGGTGAAGCCAGTTTAAGGAGATATGGAAGTAAACTTGCCTACTGCTTTCTCTAGCATTACTGTTTCCCAGCTAATTTACAACTAACATACGTACAAGTTTAGGTGTACTGTACTGTTTACATGTACATTCTTTATTTCCTGAAAGGAAACAAGGAGGACAAGCCAGATATTCTACCTGGCCGTCTGTGTGGCCACCTGTACTCGAGGTTCGTGCAAAGAGCTCTGCCTGAGTTGCTGGCTGTTCGTGAGAGGGTGTGGATACGACATGACGGTGCACCGCCTCACTTCAGCGTCGATGTTCGCAACCGTCTCAGTGCTGTATTTCCTCGTCTCTGGATATGAATGGGAGGTCCAATTTCATGGCCTGCCATGTCACCTAACCGAATCACCTAGATTATTTCCTATGGAGATATCTAAATCCACTTGTGTATTAGAGACCCTAGTGGATACGGAGATGGAATTAGTCGCTAGAATTGTAGATGCCTGTGATGTGATTCGAAACGCGCCGGGGATATTTGTCAGGATGCGCCAGAATATTGCTCGTCGATGTCATGCTTGCATTGAGGTTGATGGCCTTCAATGTCTGCATATTTTCTGGGACACATTCATTGCGTCAGTGATGGTATTTGCAGTCAACTGTGACTAATGCAACTAGAAGTAGTACACAGTACTGTGGTTTTATTCCTATCATCTCCTTAAGATGGCTTCTCCGACGCCAGTTTTCCTACCCCAAACTGCTCAGTGGAGGATTCTCTATGTCCTGCTAAAATTTTGCACGCTCTTACGGAGATACTGCATGTACCAAATTTGTTTACAAATGCGTTTCCAATTTATGTTTTTATGACACCCTTTTCACCCGCACTCTTAGCCATAGGGGTCCTTGAGATGTTTTACTGAACAGTAACCAAGTTTGCCAGAAACTGATTCACGCGTTACAGAGATATTCTCATATGTAACTGTCTTCATACACCCACCACCTTCCCCTGGGGGTGAAACTCATTGGGACAACCACCAGTGAGCCAAGCGATCCAAAAGACTAAGGATTCAATACTGATATCGGCCGTTATAGAATATTTTGTACTGACCTACGTATGTTCCTAATTTGATTAAAATTGTCCAGACCTTTTTGAGCTATAAATCTATGTCACGCCATTTTCACCCCTCCCACACGCCTCTCAGCCCTACTAACAGGAGTTTATACGAAGAATGAGTTACGTAAGTGCATAATTTAGTAAAATTGCCCCAGAAGTTCCTGAGTTATACATCTGTGTGACGCCCTTTGCAACCCACCCACAGACCTATGGGAGGCAGGTGCTTCTTTTCTGAAACTATGTGATGAGTATAACAAGTGTGCCTGAATTCGATCCAGAGGTTCAGAGCTGATGTCGAACGTACATACATAGATACATACAATGATATTTATAAACATGCTGGGTGATTCCATGATGATGTTACAAAGTTTTAGGAATGTTCGATAAGCGCAAAAGTATTCATATCAGGTAAGGAACCCTGCTCTGGAAACGACCGAGTCGAACGTTATAAGCGATAATCGTTTTGATACTTCCGACAGTGGAATACATGACCTGTTGCTACTAAGATGTAACATATCCCACTCCTTATTCGTCGATGGGTGTGGTTCCAACATAAGGAATCCCCAGCCCTCTTTGGAATGAGGGTTCGTGAACACCTGCATCAGACATTCCCTGAATAGTGGAGAGGCAGAGGAGGTCCTGTTTCGTGGCCAGTACCTCATCTCACCCCGTTCAGTATCCTCTTGTGGGGCGATGTGGATAGTCTTGTGTAGGAGACGCCTATGTAGGCTGAAGAGGATCTCCAGGCTAGAATTCTCGCTGCCTGCGACACTGTTCAAACGACGCTGGGGGTGTTAGAGTGGGTACAGAAGAACTCTATAGGGCGATTCCTTGCCTGCACTGACCCTTGGGGACTACATTTTGAACAATTGTTGTAAATGTAGTTACCTTGTGAAACTTGTGTAGGTAAACGGAATTCATTATTGCTGTACTGTAAACTTAGTATCCTCAGTCTCTCTGTCATCAGTTTACGTGCGTCCATCGAAAGCACAAATTCTCTGAGGATATTGCGGAATGTTGAGCAGAAATTTTGTACGTCATAATCTGGGTTCGGAATATGGTGCCCTCAGTTTGAGGGCTGCATGAAGCTATGGTCGAAGCTGAGTAGATTTTAGCTCACACCTTTCGACTCGGTCGCTTCTGGACTAGAATTCCTTAGCTCAAATTGAAAGATTTAACGTTCTCCATCATCCCTGAAAGTTTTTGACACCATCACGGAATCACCCTATATACACAAAACCACCACGACCGATTTGCTGACCGAGGTTATGTCACGTTCAACCAATAGCATATCAAGACGAACAGAAAGTCAGAAATGAACCGTCGTCCATCGCACTGAAGTCTTCAGCATTCCGTGCTGGAAGTGTATTGTTTTGCTCGAACACACATTCAGGATACCATTTAAGAAGTAAAGTGCACTCACTGTGCGCATGCACACTCGTAGGCTACTTCTTTCTGATAAACATCATTGATTTGTGGGGCGTTCAACTGCGCGGTCATCAGCGCCCATACAAAGTCCCAATTTTTACACAATCTAATTTTTTTACACAGACCAACCTAGCCACTGTCACGAATGTTGGCGATGATGATGATGAAACGCTGAGGAAAACACAGACATCCAGTCCCCGAGCAGAGAAAATCCCCAAACCGGGCCGGGAATCGAACCCGGGACTCCGTAATCTAGAGGCGGCAACGCTAGCCACTTTTTTTTCCACCAGGAAACGGGTAAATGAAATGAAAAAGATCTTCATTGGTACAAACTTAAATACAACAGAAATGCCATCCTTCCGGCGAAAATAACACAAGACATTATACTCGTACAAGGCGAGCAATTTTTTTTTTATGAACAAGGTGTAAGGAAAAAAAAGAATAATAATTCTGATGTAATCTAAGAGGTGTGAAGCAATATACAGTGGAGTCAGGGAGAAACCAGTGTTTTCTGGTGTAGTGCATAAAAGAAAGGAGGCGCGTGTCCATGCGCCTACTCCACTGTGGGTTACAATATAGAACGTAGCGCGGGGAGTCTCAGATGTCAGCAGGGGGGGGCGGGAGTGCTGTCGGCGTGTGGCACCATCCAACAGAGCGGGGGTGAAGTAAAGATCGCATGTAGGTATTTGGCGAAGAAGGCGCGGTAGCCCGGTCAGTGTTCGACTTCACTGTGGGCGGTTTGTAAGTACTGCCAGAAATCAAGGCGTGATTTGTCGCCATCATTATACATGTAGGTGATCGTCCATCCCTTGACCCATACAATCGCATGATTTTTGGTGGCGGGGAAATAAGTATTCTCAGGATGGATAAAAGTCCATGGATCAATCGAGTCCGGCGGAACGCGGAGGTAACAGGCAACGAACTGTCGGGCAAGTTTCCAGACGTCACTGGTGGCAGTACAAATCAGTTGATGGACATCGTCATCCACGAGGTGGCAAATGGAACAAAGTGGAGACACCTGTAGTCCGATGGAGTGAAGACAATGATTTGTGGCGAATTTTTCATTTGCGACTTGGTACCATGTTGCCCGGACATTGGAGGGAAAAAAAAGGCTGGTAGATGTGACGCCAAACCGTTGGCCACCGCGTGGACGGATGTCTCAGTTCGATATTGTTGCTGGATATGGAACGAAGGAGTGGGGTGTAAAAATCTTTAGGTCGAGGAGAACGCGTGGTCGGTAAGTGTGTGTGAGCATAACTGAAGTCGACGATGAAATCAGAAATGTGCGTCAGATGGTGCTTGATGTGTCGAACTGGTACTGGTGGTGTTATGGCCGCGGGCACAAGAATTTCCAGCAAGCTGCGCGTAAGGGAGGTGCCCCCGTGCCACTGCTTGTGTATGGTGGACATGTACAAGGACACCGCGCGGAGTCGCACATTGACAAGGCCGAGGCCACCAGCTCGCGTGGGAAGGGTGAGCGTGTCGTAGCGGACCTTAAAGAGCGTACCGGCCGTAAGGAAGTATCCGAAGGCAGCCTGGAGGCTGCGTCCAATAGTTGATGGCAGCGGGAGGACCTGCGCGATGTGGACCATTCTGGGCGCCACATGTTGATTGAGGTATTGGACACGTTGTAAAGAATCGAGTCGGAGAAGATTTTGTCGCACCGTCGTGCGGATAGTTTGGAGTGCACGCCGAAAATTGATGGCAGCGGAGCGGCGCACGGTGGAGGTGAAAATGATACCAAGGTATCGTAGTTTTTTTACACACGGGAGAGGTGCTAAGTCGTCGTGTGAGAGGCCGCGTCCAATGGGCATCGCCGATGATTTAGCCACATTCATGTTACTGCCCGCTGCAGTGCCGTACGTTGATATCAAATCAAGTACCGTGTGTGTTTCACTCCGTGAGCTGATCAAGAGGAGGAGGTCGTCCGCATACGCACGACATCGAAAACTGTGCTGTCGCAAAGTGAGGCCAGAGAGGTGGCTCGTCAGACTCCCGATGAGTTGCTCCAGGCTTATGGCATAGAGTAGGGTCGAAAGTGGGCAGCCTTGCCGTACGGAACGCCGGATCGCCACTGGTCCCGCCACACGGCCGTTAACCTGAATCAGGCGCCGGATCACTGAGAACAGAAAAATATGCCGGACTTTGTCGAATGCGCTGTTAAATTCAATGGCAACCACTGCGGCGCGGAGTCTGCACGCCGCTGCCAGTGCAATTAAATCGCGACATTCTCCTCTGGCCGTTTGTATATTAACTGAGCCGCCCGGAGTTGTCTGTTCCGGGGATAGAATGCTAGGCAGGATCTTGCGGCATCGCGTTGCCAGTAGGCGTGTAAATTTTTACAGTCTGCGTTAAGCAGAGTAAGGGGACGGTAATGTGCTGTCGTCACACCTGGTGTCGGTTTGTGGATAGGTATAATAATTCCCGTGACGAAGGACGGCGGTACGGCGTTCCCCATCGTCAGCAGTTCATGAAACATCGTTGTCCACCGTGACGCCATTAGTGTGAAGAAAGCGCGATAAAATTCTATCGGAAATCCGGCGACACCAGGAGACTTATTCAGAGCACCTTTTTTGATTGGGCGCCATCAGCTCGTCCGCTTCGTCGCTGGTGAGGGTGCGAGTTACGTGTGGTAACACAGACTCCTCAGCGTGGTTGTTGGTAGTCTCCTCCTAGTACATTGTGTGGTAGTGGTCGACAAAGGCACTGACGATTTCGGCCTGGCAAGTGACGTGCTGGCCGCGACAGGTGGTGATCTCGGTGATGAGTTGTTGTCGTCGATGTTTCCTATCGGAGGAGATATGATGCATGGTCGGATGTTCTTGTTCCGCCAAATCTTGACATCGGGTTCGCACCATAGCCCCCTGCAGTCTACGGCGTGTCAAAGTTACAATTTGCGCCTTAATCCTGCTGCGTTCCCTCTGGGTGTCGGGGGTGGGCAGTTGGGCGTCCAGGTCGCGGAGAACGGCGTAGAAATAGTCGGTAGTGTGCCGGCGCCACGTAACAACTTCCTTTCCATACTGAATCAAAGTACGTCGAATGGCAGGTTTGGCACATTCCAGCCACCAGGTCAAGGTCGTGCAGTATTTAGGTAAGCGACGTTCACAGGTGGCCCATGTCTCGGTAACACGTTGAAGACATTCAGGATCATGAAGATGGGAGGTGTTTAGCTTCCACGGTGCACGACTACGCCAGACCACTTGCTTGGGGAAGAGGATGTTGCAGATGTAGGCACAGTGGTCCGAAAAGGTCAGGGGCCAAAGTTCTGCACCTTGGACTGCAGATGTGAGTTCCCGAGAGACGTAAATTCTATCAAGGCGGCTCGCGGAGTGACTCGTCTGGTAAGTATGTCCAGGCGCGTCGCCGTGCCGAACTTCCCAAGTGTCGCGGAGCAACAGATCTCGGACGACTAGACGCAGTTCTTGACAGGTGTTGTAGTGGGGCACTTGATCTTTAGGATGCAGGACACAATTAAAATCACCCCCAAGCAAGTAATGGTCGCAGCGTCCAAGAAACAAAGGAGGGATTTCTTCTGAATAGAAGAGTGCCCTTTCGCGTCTGCGGGTGGAGCCTGACGGAGCGTAAATGTTAACAATACGCGTCCCCATGACGGTGACGGCCATGCCTCTGGCAGATGGAAGGTATGTGATATCGGCCACTGGAATGCCTTCCCTGGCGTAGATAGCTACGCCGCGTCCCTGGTGGTCACCAGGAGAAGGATAAGTGTTATATCCCGCGACGTGTGGAAGTGTGGCCAAGTGTACTTCCTGTAGTAGTGCGATATCGACGTCCGACGCCCATATCATCTCTCGCAGCAGTTGAAGTTTCACGGGTGAGCTAATGGTATTAGTGTTGATCGTCGCTATTCGGTAGGTTTGGAGCCGTACCCCGCCGTGGAGGGGAACTCCACCGGCGGAGGATGAAGAGGGGCGAGGCAACGGTGAGTCGAGCCGTACGCCACCTGACGGCATTATCAGCGGCGTAACGATGCTTCCGTCTGGGGTAACTCTGTCCCCAGCGTGTGGTCCGGGTCCTCATCGACGTCCTCACTCCACACCATGGAAGGCGTTGTCGTTGTGATGGTCGTACGTTCCACTTCGGTCGTAGGGGCAGAGAACGTCTCGGCGGCAGTCGCATCTGTGGAGTCCATTGGTTCAGGAGCACCTGAGCGAGCCAGTAGATTAGCCATCGACGTATCCACAGTCGGCGTCATGTTGTCGTCATTCGTATCGTCGTGTAGGTTCTCCGAGGCCTCGTCGGGTCGGACCGCCTCTGGAGCATCGGGGGGTGGTGATCCGTCTCGTTCCGAGACCGTACGGCGCCTCCTCTTGCGCCTCTTAGGTGAACGTTGTTTGCGGGTTCGTCCCTCCGTGTCGGAAGACGGAAGAGAGTCGCGTCGCTCTGAGAGGAAGGCTGTCGCGGGAACGTTAGATGAAGGGGCGTCCATATGTTCAGGCGGGTGGGTGTCGGAAGTCGTGGCTGTTGGTGGTGGCGCCGGAGTAGCGTCAGGCTTTGATCGCGACGTGTCGGCCCCGGCGGTATCCGTAGCAGCTGGAAGGGTCACCGGTACGTGGTCCGATAGGCGGCGGCCGGTGGGAGGAGAAGAGAGCGCCGATGCGTAGGTGATCGGTAAAACCGTCGTCGGAGCCGGAGGTGCCACGGTAGCGGCTGGGAATTGGATGATTCGTCGCTGAAGACACTCAGATCTGAGGTGGCCTTCTTTGTCGCACCCGGAACAGGTCTTGGGTTGGCCGTCGTATATGACAACCGCGCGGCACCCGCTAATTTGCAGGTAAGATGGCACGTGGCGATGGAGGTCGATGGTGATCTGCCGTACACCGTTAAGAACGGGGTACGTTTGGAATTGCCCCCAGCGTTCGGCAGTGTGGCCATGTACAGTGCCATAGGGGCGGAAAGCCGCGATAACGTCTTCCGCCGGAAGCTCGAACGGGAGTTCGAAAACTCGTATGGTGCGCATTCCTAAGCCGGCATGGTCGACAGTGACCGCTCCGACATTGCCGTCGGCGTGGCAAAAGCGTAATCCATGGTTGGTGTCACGAAGTATTCTTTCACGTACCGCGTCATTGACGACTTTGACGTACACAGTACTGCTTAATATGGACAAATGGATGCCCAAGATGTCAGAAGCTGGGACCTTAGCAACGTCGCGTAGGAAGCGTTCCACTTCCAAGGCCTTTGGTCGTGCGTAGTCGTTGCAGAAGTTGAAACGTAAAGTTGATTTTCGAAAACGGTTGGTCATGATTCTAGTGCACGTAAGCGACACGTAAGTGACGGCCGCTGAAATGTAAACAACAACGAGCGCGCGCGCTCCGCAGGCGGAAACAACAACACGTCCGCACTGCACGGCGGCGAAAGACGGACTACGAAGCTTTGTGTAGACTTACGGCATGTATTACTGAAGCGCCCGGGTGTTGGAGATCCAACGACGTGTGTTTGTGGTCGCGGTCGGCGGTTGTCGCTACTAGGACCCCGTCGGATGTTCTTCCTCCAGCGATCAGGAAAGCCTGTTTGACAGGCCCCCTGCTCATTTCAAGCTTCTAGTTGATATTTTCCAGTATGGCGAATGTACCCAAGCACATCGTTTCTCGGGGATAACCAGACGGCGAAAAACTCACTGGCGAATATCCTCCGCGTCTGTTGGTCAACCACGTTGCGTTTACCGGTATTTACCACCGTGTAGAAGCAGAAGGGGCCACTAACCTGAATCTGCGTAAAAGTAGAAAAACATACGCCCAAAAAAGTGTCGCATTTTTAATTATTTCTGAAAATGGATTAAAAACAGTCTTGAGATCGAGTAATGTTTGTTGGTAGACGCTCATTTTGATTCATAATCAAAACGTCTTCGGTCCCGGGTTCGATACCCGCCACTGCCTAAATTTAGATAAATATTCGGCATTGGCGGCCGAAGACTTCCTGCATAAGAAGTCAACCTCATTCTGCCAACGGCCTTGTCAAAGAGGGCAGAGGAGCGGATAGAGGTTCAGGGCACTCTCTTGTCCTAGGGGTGGGAAATTGCCCCTAAAGTAGGAAGAATCAGCAATGATCAACGACATGAGGATGCAGAAGGCAATGGAAACCACTGCATTAAAGACACGTAACGTGTATCCACAGGACATGTGGCCTGTAATTGAAGAAGTGTCATGATGATCTCTCCATTGGCAAAAGATCCCGGAACAGTCCCCCATTCGGATCTCCGGGAGGGGACTGACAAGGGGGAGGTTCTCTCTCACTCTCTCTCTCTCTCTCTCTCTCTATCCGTTTAGTCGGTTCCGACTCTTCGTGACCCCATGAACCAAATCACGCCACTTTTTCCTGTCTTGCACTTTCTCCCGTAGACCTTCCAGGTTGGAACACATTGCTTCTGTGATGCCATCGATCCATCTCATCCTCTGACGTCCTCTTCTTCTAGTTCCTTCAATCTTCCCCAGCAATAATGTTTTTCTCCAGCGAGGCATGCCTTCGCATTGTGTGTCCAAAGTAGGTCAGCTTTTGTTTTAACATTAGACCTTCCAGGGAGAAATCTGGTTTAATTTGCTAAAATATTGATCTGTTGGTTCTCTTTGCAGTCCTTGGAACTCTAAGAAGTTTCCTCCAGCACCACAATTCGAAGGAGTCAATTCTTCGCCGTTCAGCCTTTCTAATGGCCCAGCCCTCACAATACGGATCTTTGTTGCTAGTGTTATATCTCTGGACCTTATAGCCTTGTCAAGGTTTGACATCGCCTGTCTACAGAGCAACAGGCGTCTCCGGATTTCATGGCTGCAGTCGCCGTCAGCAGATATCTGGGAATCGAGATAACTGAATGTGGTCACTACCTCCATGGTTTCTCCTGCTATATCCCACGAATTGGTAGGTGTAGTTGCCATAATTTTCGTTTTCTTCACATTCAGCATAAGACCGGCCTTTTCACTTTCGTCTTTCACCTTCAGTAAGAGTGTTCTCACTTCTTCTTCACTTTCTGTCAACAGGATCATATCATCCGCGTACCTGAGGTTGTTTACATTTATTCCAGCTATTTTAATTCCTGTTTCTCCTTCTTCTAGCCTCGCATTCCTCATAACATGTTCTGCATACAGATTGAATAAGTACGGTGACAGTATGCAGCCTTGCCGGACCCCTTTCTGAATCATTATCCATTTCGTTGTTCCATACATATTTCTCACCGTGGCTTCTTGATCAAGGTATAAACTCCGTATCAGATGAATGAGGTGATCTGGTACCATGTGAAAAAGATTGAATAATCCACGAAAGGATAACGTTCTACGAGTCGGGGCGTGGAATGTCAGAAGCTTGAACGTGGTAGGGAAACTAGAAAATCTGAAAAGGGAAACGCAAAGGCTCAATCTAGATATAGTAGGGGTCAGTGAAGTGAAGTGGAAGGAAGACAAGGATACCTGGTCAGATGAGTATCAGGTAATATCAACAGCAGCAGAAAGTGGCATAACAGGTGTAGGATTCGCTATGAACAGGAAGGTAGGGCAGAGGGTGTGTTACTGTGAACAGTTCAGTGACCGGGTTGTTCTAATCAGAATCGACAGCAGACCAACACCGACAACGATAGTTCAGGTATACATGCCGACGTCGCAAGCTGAAGATGAACAGATAGAGAAAGTGTATGAGGATATTGAAAGGGTAATGCAGTATGTAAAGGGGGACGAAAATCTAATAGTCATGGGCGACTGGAATGCAGTTGTAGGGGAAGGAGAAGAAGAAAAGGTTACAGGAGAATATGGGCTTGGGACAAGGAATGAAAGAGGAGAAAGACTAATTGAGTTCTATAACAAGCTTCAGCTAGTAATAGCGAATACCCTGTTCAAGAATCACATGAGGAGGAGGTATACTTGGAAAAGGCCGGGAGATACGGGAAGATTTCAATTAGATTACATCATGGTCAGACAGAGATTCCGAAATCAGACACTGGATTGTAAGGCGTACCCAGGAGCAGATATAGACTCAGATCACAATATAGTAATGATGAAGACTAGGCTGAAGTTCAAGACATTAATCAGGAAGAATCAATACGCAAAGAAGTGGGATACGGAAGTACTAAGGAATGACGAGATACGTTTGAAGTTTTCTAACGCTATAGATACAGCAATAAGGAATAGTGCAGTAGGCAGTACAGTTGAAGAAGAATGGATATCTCTAAAAAGGGGCATCACAGAAGTTGGGATGAAAAGCATAGGTACAAAGAAGGTAGCTGCGAAGAAACCATGGGTAACAGAAGAAATACTTCAGTTGATTGATGAAAGGAGGAAGTACAAACATGTTCCGCGAAAATCAGGAATACAGAAATACAAGTCGCTGTGGAATGAAATAAATAGGAAGTGCAGGGAAGCTAAGACGAAATGGCTGCAAGAAAAATGAGACGACATCGAAAAAGATATGATTGTCGGAAGAACAGACTCAGCATACAGGAAAGTCAAAGCAACCTTTGGTGACATTAAAAGCAACGGTGGTAACATTAAGAGTGCAACGGGAATTCCACTGTTAAATGCAGAGGAGAAAGCAGATAGGTGGAAAGAATACATTGAAAGCCTCTATGAGGGTGCAGATTTGTCTGATGTGATAGAAGAAGAAACAGGAGTCGATTTAGAAGAGATAGGGGATCCAGTATTAGAATCTGAATTTAAAAGAGCTTTGGAGGACTTACGGTCAAATAAGGCAGAAGGGATAGATAACATTCCATCAGAATTTCTAAAATCATTGGGGGAGGTGGCAAGAAAACGACTATTCACGTTGGTGTATAGAAGATATGAGTCTGGCGGTATACCATCTGACTTTCGGAAAAGCATCATCCACACAATTCCGAAGACGGCAAGAGCTGACAAGTGCGAGAATTATCGCACAATCGGCTTAACTGCTCATGCATCTAAGCTGCTTACGAGAATAATACACAGAAGAAGGGAAAAGAAAATTGAGAATGCGCTAGGTGACGATCAGTTTGGCTTTAGGAAAAGCAAAGGGACGAGAGAGGAAATTCTGACGTTACGGCTAATAATGGAAGCAAGGCTAAAGAAAAATCAAGACACTTTCATAGGATTTGTCGACCTGGAAAAAGCGTTCGACAATGTAAAATGGTACAAGCTGTTCGAGATTCTGAAAAAAGTAGGGGTAAGCTACAGGGAGAGACGGCTCATATACAATATGTACAACAACCAAGAGGGAATAATAAGAGTGGACGATCAAGAACGAAGTGCTCGTATTAAGAAGGGTGTAAGACAAGGCTGTAGCCTTTCGCCTCTACTCTTCAATCTGTACATCGAGGAAGCAATGATGGAAATAAGAGAAAGATTCAGGAGTGGAATTAAAATACAAGGTGAAAGGATATCAATGATACGATTCGCTGATGACATTGCTATCATGAGTGAAAGTGAAGAAGAATTAAATGATCTGCTGAACGGAGTGAACAGTCTAATGAGTACACAGTATGGTTTGAGAGTATATCGGAGAAAGACGAAGGTAATGAGAAGTAGTAGAAATGAGAACAGCGAGAAACTTAACATCAGGATTGATGGTCACGAAGTCAATGAAGTTAAGGAATTCTGCTACCTAGGCAGTAAAATAACCAATGACGGACGGAGCAAGGAGGACATCAAAAGCAGACTCGCTATGGCAAGAAAGGCATTTCTGGCCAAGAGAAGTCTACTAATATCAAATACCGGCCTTAATTTGAGGAAGAAATGTCTGAGGATGTACGTCTGGAGTACAGCATTGTATGGTAGTGAAACATGGACTGTGGGAAAACCGGAACAGAAGAGAATCGATGCATTTGGGATGTGGTGCTACAGACGAATGTTGCAAATTAGGTGGACTGACAAGGTAAGGAATGAGGAGGTTCTACGCAGAATCGAAGAGGAAAGCAATATGTGGAAATACTGATAAGGAGAAGGGACAGGAGCTGTAGAGGGCAAGAAAATAATTGAGGACGTAGGTTGCAAGTGCTACTCTGAGATGAAGAGGTTAGCACAGGAAAGGAACTCGTAGCGGGCCGCATCAAACCAGTCAGTAGACTGATGACAAAAAAAAAAAAAAAAAAAAAAAAAAAAAAAAAAAAAGACACTCAAATCTCTTAGTGTGAACTATTCTATGAATACAGTCTAGGTCATTTTCGCGCAGTGAAATGCACTGCCTCAAGACATGCAGGATAACGCAGTAGATAAGGCCAGTATTCAGGGATATGACAGGAACGATCATTCGAAGCAAAAACGTCCGGTCATCGTTGGCTGTAAAATGCATACTTGAAGAGGTACGAGCAGTTCTTCTTCACCGATACTGCGAAACAAATCTCTTCTACAGCAAGCCCTTTTCTTTCCATATTTTGAGAGGAGGTATTATGCACCAAATAAAGAATAAATTATCTCATAAGCATCGGCCCTAAAATGCATACCTTAAGAGCCATGAGCTCCTATTCAGTATAAGCGATGTGTTTAACCGAAACGAAATCGCAAAAGTACTCATTGCTCGTAATATACTTTAGGACCATTAGAACCCATGTTTACCGGCCTTTTTATTTCGTATTACTGTCTCTCTCTTTATATGGAAAGCAAACACGTTGCAGAAGAAGATAAATGTTTCACAGTATCGAAGGTGAAGAAGTGCTCATTGCTCTTAAGGTAAGCATTTTACAGCCCATGTTCACTAGGCACTTTTGCTTCGAAATCGTTTCTATTATATATCTCAGTAATGACCACTCGTCCTAGGACACACTGTATAGACAGTTACTAACTATAACACATGAAACTGTGTTAAACCTTTGACGTAAGAGTATACCCCTTAATGAGTAGAATATGAAAGAGTTTTTTAAATCCGTTCGATAATTATATAAAGTACTGTAAATCCAATTTTTGGTCCCCTGGAAACTGTTACATAGACAATCTGCAATCTGGCCACCGTGACTACTCGGCCGTTTAATGATACAGGTCTCTACCGCGGATTTTTCCCGTACTATTTTCTATTTTTTCTCTCTCTCTCTCTCTCTCTCTCTCTCTCTCTCTCTCCCTGTGTATGTTTGTGTGTGTGTGTGTGTGTGTGTGTGTGTGTAACTCTATTAACATTACTGTAGCGCCCTGCAATGGTAACCTAAATGTTGTCGCTAATAATTCCAAGTTAGAAGTAAGAGAGAGTCAGAAGGCTATACTACCGTCAGATAAAAAAAATTGTCAAAAGATATCAAATAATATGTTGCGTGGTATTCATCTGTCAGGAACGAAACTCCTAAAAGGACAGGTTTTCTCCGTGTGAGTCACCTGCTTGATCCTCTTGTCTCCTTGGCTCGTTCCCCCCTTTGTTTGCAACGTCACTGCCGGTAATATAGACGGGCGGATCGATGTTTGAAATATTAACGGCCTCCTGTGAACGGTGGAGCATCACGCGCGACGCGGACTAGCGCCACGTCAGACAAGGACGATCTCTTGTCACTCTTGGCTCTGCTGACCTGAACCAGGGTACCCGGCAGTGGATACAGAAAGCGGCTTCTGGTTCATCGCTTCCCTCCTTCCTGTCACAAGAGTGACAAAGAACAGTAGTGTGCGAAATGGGGACAGGCTCTTATCTTACAAAGAACTTAAGTTGGTTAGCTGTAAACAGTTTTATCCGCCCAGTTGTTGGACTCTTGGTGGACTGTTGTAGCCTTGACTATGAATGATGACTGTAGGTCCCCTCCAGTTGTGATGAGTACTTGTATGTGTAGCAACAGCTTGTGTCATTTGTGTGTTCTCGACAGGTAAATTTTGTGTTTATGTTAAAATGGGCATTTCACCTAATCAAGCGGCTAAATTAGTTGCTCTTTATGAACACACATCTGTGACCTAACAGACTTATCTCTGTTGTTGACGTGAGAAATTTTAGTGTTTCAAGACTTATTACATCATACAGTGATTACGTCATACATTAGAATTCGTCCCCATAAGGCAAGTAATGAGCTTCAGATTTATTGGTTACTGAGATTGAAACTGACTCCAGCGGTATGGTGTAGGCTTCTTGATTATGGCTGGAAGGCACAGAAGCGAATAAAGATTTGTTAATACTTGTGGTCAAGAAAATGATGGATGCATGGCCAAAACAAGTAAATGTTGGAGCTTCAATGACTGGAAATCAGTAACTTTCACTGATGAGTCACATTTTATTGTTCAAGGTTATAGAGGAAGGGTTGTCGGGCGAAGCACTCATGAAACAATGAGAACTGAGTATACTGAACAGGCTATAAAACATCTTCCTAAAAAACATATTTTGGGTTTCTTCACTGAAAGTGGCCCCGGGGCACCAGTTCCAATCAGCTGATGGCGTGATGAATTCAATCAGAAATTTGTAAATCAATAGGCGCAGGAACGTCCCGTTCCCACAGGCTCTTGCAGATAGTGGAGGAACGTTTCAACGTCACACATCTGAAGCAGTCTATACTTAATGTGTTTCAGTGGCCTGGAATTTCACCAGACTTAAATCCCATTGAGAAGTAGTGGAGTACTCTGAAAAGGTGTCTTGCTAAAATGGACTGTTCAACAACAGAATGCTTGTCAGTTAATACGGTAAAAGTGTGGATTCATGACACCGAACTACGAAGCGTTTGCTCTAACCTGGTCCAGTCTATGCCAAAGCGTGTTCAGGAGATCATTAAAGCAAAAGGAAGACACATTAGTTGTTAATGTTCAGTGAGCTACTAACTGTATTATACATACAGTAATAAGTGTGCACAGTTGTCCCAATTAACTGCCACACTACTGTAGGAAGCAAGGAGCTGGAAGAGCAAGTGGGGAATCGTGTTCACAGAAATGCTTGCTATAAGTAGCAGAAAGGAAGACTCCCAAGTTTTAGCAACAGTTAGTTTGGTACTGAGATTAGCAGTACAGAAGGAAAATCTCGGTAAGTGTTCTACATCTGCATCTACATTTATACTCCGCAAGCCACCCAACCGTGTGTGGCGGAGGGCACTTTACGTGCCACTGTCATTACCTCCCTTTCCTGTTCCAGTCGCGTATGGTTCGCGGGAAGAACGCCTGTCTGAAAGCCTCCGTGCGCACTCTAATCTCTCTAATTTTACATTCGTGATCTCCTCGGGAGGTATAAGTAGGGGGAAGCAGTATATTCGATACCTCATCCAGAAACGCACCCTCTCGAAACCTGGCGATCAAGCTACACCGCGATGCAGAGCGCCTCTCTTGCAGAGTCTGCCACTTGAGTTTGTTAAACATCTCCGTAACGCTATCACGGTTACCAAATAACCCTGTGACGAAACGCGCAGCTCTTCTTTGCATTTTCTCTATCTCCTCCGTCAACCCGATCTGGTACGGATCCCACACTGATGCGCAATACTCAAGTATAGGTCGAACGAGTGTTTTGTAAACCACCTCCTTTGGTGATGGACTACACTTTCTAAGGACTCTCCCATTGAATCTCAACCCGGTACCCGCCTTACCAACAATTAATTTTATATGACCATTCCACTTCAAATCGTTCCGCACGCATACTCCCAGATATTTTACAGAAGTAACTGCTACCAGTGTTTGTTGCGCTATCATATAATCATACAATAAAGGATCCTTCTTTCTGTGTATTCGCAATACATTACATTTGTCTATGTTAAGGGTCAGCTGCCACTCCCCGCACCAAGTGCCTATCCGCTGCAGATCTTCCTGCATTTCGCTACAATTTTCTAATGCTGCAACTTCTCTGTATACTACAGCATCATCCACGAAAAGCCGCATGGGACTTCCGACACCATCTACTAGGTCATTTATATATATTGTGAAAAGCAATGGTCCCATAACTCTCCCCTGTGGCACGCCAGAGGTTACTTTAACGTCTGTAGACGTCTCTCCATTGATAACAACATGCTGTGTTCTGTTTGCTAAAAACTCTTCAGTCCAGCCACACAGCTGGTCTGATATTCCGTAGGCTCTTACTTTGTTTATCAGGCGACAGTGCGGAACTGTATCGAACGCCTTCCGGAAGTCAAGAAAAATAGCATCTACCTGGGAGCCTGTATCTAGTATTTTCTGGGTCTCATGAACAAATAAAGCTAGTTGGGTCTCACACGATCGCTGTTTCCGGAATCCATGTTGATTCCTACATAGCAGATTCTGGGTTTCCAAAAACGACATGATACTCGAGCAAAAAACATGTTCTAAAATTCTACAACAGATCGACGTCAGAGATATTGGTCTATAGCTTTGCGCATCTGCTCGACGACCCTTCTTGAAGACTGGGACTACCTGTGCTCTTTTCCAATCATTTGGAACCTTCCGTTCCTCTAGAGACTTGCGGTACACGGCTGTTAGAAGGGGGGGCAAGTTCTTTCGCGTACTCTGTGTAGAATCGAATTGGTATCCCGTCAGGTCCAGTGGACTTTCCTCTGTTGAGTGATTCCAGTTGCTTTTCTATTCCTTGGACACTTATTTCGATGTCAGCCATTTTTTCGTTTGTGCGAGGATTTAGAGAAGGAACTGCAGTGCGGTCTTCCTCTGTAAAACAGCTTTGGAAAAAGGTGTTTAGTATTTCAGCTTTACGCGTGTCATTCTCTGTTTCAATGCCATCATCATCCCGGAGTGTCTGGATACGCTGTTTCGAGCCACTTACTGATTTTACGTAAGACCAGAACTTCCTAGGATTTTCTGTCAAGTCGGTACATATAATTTTACTTTCGAATTCACTGAACGCTTCACGCATAGCCCTCCTTACGCTAACTTTGACATCGTTTAGCTTCTGTTTGTCTGAGAGGTTTTGGCTGCGTTTAAACTTGGAGTGAAGCTCTCTTTGCTTTCGCAGTAGTTTCCTAACTTTGTTGTTGTACCACGGTGGGTTTTTCCCGTCCCTCACAGTTTTACTCGGCACGTACCTGTCTAAAAAGCATTTTAAGATTGCCTTGAACTTTTTACATAAACATTCAACATTGTCAGTGTCGGAACAGAAATTTTCGTTTTGATCTGTTAGGTAGACTGAAATCTGCCTTCTATTACTCTTGCTAAACAGATAAACCCTCCACCCCCTTTTTATATTCCTACTGACTTCCATATTCAGGGATGCTGCAACGGCCTTATGATCACTGATTCCCTGTTCTGTACATACAGAATCGAAAGGTTCGGGTCTGTTTGTTATCAGTAGGTCCAAGATGTTATCTCCACGAGTGGATTCTCTGTTTGATTGCTCAAGGTAATTTTCGGATAGTGCACTCAGTATAATGTCACTCGATGCTCAGCCCCTACCACCCGTCCTAAACATCAGAATGGTAAATTGAAATCTTCACCTAAGACTATAACATGCTGAAAAAAATTTATGTGAAATGTATTCCAAATTTTCTCTCAGTTGTTCTGCCACTAATGCTGCTGAGTCGGGAGGTCGGTAAAAGGAGCCAATTATTAACCTAGCTCGGTTGTTGAGTGTAACCTCCACCCATAATAATTCACAGGAACTATCCACTTCTATTTCACTACAGGATAAACTACTACTAACAGCGACGAACACTCCACCACCGGTTGCATGCAATCTATCCTTTCTAAACACCGTCTGTACCTTTGTAAAAATTTCGGCGGAATTTATCTCTGGCTTCAACCAGCTTTCTGTACCTATAACGATTTCGGCTTCGGTGCTTTCTATCAGCGCTTGAAGTTCCGGTACTTTACCAACGCAGCTTCGACAGTTTACAATTACAATACCGGTTGATGCTTGGTCCCCGCATGTCCTGACTTTGCCCTGCACCCTTTGAGGCTGTTGCCCTTTCTGTACTTGCTCAAGGCCATCTAACCTAAAAAACCGCCCAATGCACGCCACACAACCCCTGCTACCCGAGTAGCCGCCTGCTGCGTGCAGTGGACTCCCGACCTATCCAGCGGAACCCGAAACCCCACCACCCTATGGCGCAAGTCGAGGAATCTGCAGCCCACACGGTCGCAGAACCGTCTCAGCCTCTCATTCAGACCCTCCATTCGGCTCTGTACCAAAGGTCCGCAGTCAGTCCTGTCGACGATGCTGCAGATGGTGAGCTCTGCTTTCATCCCGCTAGCGAGACTGGCAGTCTTCACCAAATCAAATAGCCGCCGGAAGCCAGAGAGGATTTCCTCGGATCCATAGCGACACACATCATTGGTGCCGACATGAGCGACCACCTGCAGATGGGTGCACCCTGTACCCTTCATGGCATCCGGAAGCACCCTTTCCACATCTGGAATGACTCCCCCCGGTATGCACAGGGAGTGCACATTGGTTTTCTTCCCCTCTCTTGCTGCCATATCCCTAAGGGGCCCCATTACGCGCCTGACGTTGGAGCTCCCAACTACCAGTAAGCCCACCCTCTGCGACCGCCCGGATCTTGCAGACTGGGGGGCAACCTCTGGAACAGGACAAGCAGCCATGTCAGGCCGAAGATCAGTATCAGCCTGAGACAGAGCCTGAAACCGGTTCGTCAGACAAACTGGAGAGGCCTTCCGTTCAGCCCTCCGGAATGTCTTTCGCCCCCTGCCACATCTTGAGACGACCTCCCACTCTACCACAGGTGAGGGATCAGCCTCAATGCGGGCAGTATCCCGGGCAACCACAGTAGTAGTCCGATCGGGGGATGCGTGGGACGAGCTGGCCGTCCCCGACAAACCCCCATCCGGAACCCCACAGTGATGCCCATTGGCAACAGCCTCAAGCTGTGTGACCGAAGCCAACACTGCCTGAAGCTGGGAGCGAAGGGATGCCAACTCAGCCTGCATCCGAACACAGCAGTTGCAGTCCCTATCCATGCTAAAAACTGTTGTGCATGCAATACACATGAACGACGAAGGTAAGACTACGGTACTCGTAATCTGCGAAGTGAATCGCACTCTTGAACAGATATTGGCCGTCCTACATCTGGGGCTTACAGTACATTCAACAAGCTTACTGTGTACGTTCTGCTTATACACTGAACCATGCTAAGAACCAAAAATCTTGGCTGGGTGCAGTTTATATACATGCCGTTCCTATAGTCTCGACTTGGTTACTAAGGTGTTCATCTCTCTCTGCATATCAGATCACATTCTTCCATAAGTCTAAGAACTGAATTTTCATCTGTTAGTCATTTCTCTTACGAAGTTGAAACCTTCAACAGCTATCTCAGTCACACTTTGGCTAGTTTTTACGTTTTGTTGACACACTTGTGTTACACTTTGTCGTAATATATAGTGCTATATTACCAACGTATTTTGTTTCACTACCAACTTTTTGTCGCATTTATTTTACGACTGTTCACTTAACAACTACTCCATATTACCATATCGATTACAGCGTTCGACTACAACTCCAGCTTATAACGACAGCTTACGTAACAGTTCCTTCCTCTAAAGCAAATTTCATTTGTTGGGTTGGTATGTTTGTTGGTTTTTTACAGTTCCTTGAGTTAGAAATAACCAGAGATTCCAACTGAGTCTAACTAATGTGAAAAACTGAATACCTTTAAGAAACGTCATCTGTCCTTCGTCTTTAACTTTTCACAGCAGATTGCAACGCCTTCAGTTGACATGCACTTCCAGAGTTCATAGAGTCACTTCGTGAAATTCCGCCATGACGCCACTCAACTTGGGGAAGAAGCACTTGTATACGAATATTTCCAGTCCCTGCCGAATGCTTTTTGACAACTTAACTTAAATTATTGCCTTGCAGTGCCGCATTGTATAGGTATTTACCGCATATCATTCTCGGTAACGACGACATTTGTGATAATTACATAAAGAAGCAAGAAATATAAAATTTATAGTTAACAGAATTCAAGAAAACTAAGTTCAAAAATCGTTATGCACCCAACATGACTTAATTTCAAACGCCCCTGCACTGCGCATGGTCCAAACTTACTTTGTAATGATATCTTACACAATTTCGGTTCAATGTTCAAAGGCTACGACTCTTACTTCGGTTGCTATGTCTCACATGACAAACAAATGCCATATAGCACAAGAATCACATTCACTGTTATCGTCAATCATTTATCATCTACTGTCTCTTCTGGACTTTTCCGCACTTCACTACCTTCAGGTTTTTGTACACGTATTTCTCTTGCTGGTTCCTTGTATCGTCAGTGCCTCTTCCATAAAGTGGACTAGAAACGCTCACGGGATCTTATCACAGGACCTCCTTGTTCTGTTTCTTGTCATTTCGTCTAGCGTTATTTGTGGTGTCGCCGCCAGACACCACACTTGCTAGGTGGTAGCCTTTAAATCGGCCGCGGTCCGGTACTATACGTCGGACCCGCGTGTCGCCACTATCAGTGATTGCAGACCGAGCGCCGCCACACGGCTGGTCTAGAGAGACTTCCTAGCACTCGCTCCAGTTGGACAACCGACTTTGCTAGCGATGGTTCACTGACAAAATATGCTCTCATTTGCCGAGACGATAGTTAGCATAGCCTTCAGCTGCGTCATTTGCTACAACCTAGGAAGGCGCCATTACCAGTTACTATTGGATACTGAGTCATGTACAGTCAAGAGCGACGCTCATCATTTATGGATTAAAGTTAAGTATTCCACCAGCAACGTCCGTTTTTCTAAAGTCTAATTTCCTTGTCCTGTTCCAGACCTCACGCCAGCCTGCGTGAGCTAAGACGCGTGCCTTTCGGCTTCCTCTAATAATACGGTGTTGGCTCTCCTGCCAACCCACAACATTATTCCCAGCCAACCTTCACGGGATGTTTCTGTAACAGCGTGCGAAAACGTAGCAGGACATAGAGAATGCTCCACTGAACAAATTGAGTAGGGAACCTGTGGTAGAAGAAGCCTGCTTAAAGAGTAAGTAAACTTATCTACCGCTTTCTCACCCATGTTTTCCAGCATATTTTCAAGTAATATGTGAACACGTTCACCCGTGTTGTGCTGCTTATTTACGTGTACGTTCTTCATTTCCTGCGCGGAAACAAGGAGGACGAGCCTGGTTACTAGGAAGTCATGATCCAGGTTTTGTTTACTTTACTTATCCGTAAGGTGGCTTTGATGAATCAGATTTATATTGAAAGAACGTGCTGTGAATCAACGACAGACCCATTCATTACTCAGAGCTATTTAGAGACGTACAGTACAATACGCTGGAGCAGTACCGGTTCGGTTCATACTTCCTGGTCGCTGGATTGGAATGGGAGGTCCTTTTCCATGGCTTGCGAGGTCACCTCACTTGAATCCCGTTGATTATTTCCTGTGTGGATATCTGAAGTCACTATTGCATGAGACCCCAGTGGATACGGAGATGGCATTAGTTGCCAAAATTGTAGCTGCCTGTAAGACGATTCGAAACATACTTGGGATATTTGTCAGGGTGCGTCAGAATCTTACTCACCCATGTCATGCTTGCATTTAAGTTTATGGCCGTCCGTTTCAGCAAATTTTGTTAGAAACAGTAAAAATGATACGTTCATTGTGTCAGTGATCCCGTTTGCAGATAACTAATTTAAATAAAAATGTACACAGTAATGTGATTTTATAGTATTATCTCCCTAAACTGGTTTCTCCGACCCCAGGTTTCCTACCTCAAATTGTTCAGCGGAGGATCCTCTATATCCTGTTACATTTTTGCACGCTCTTATGGAAACACTGTGGTGTCACCGCCAGACACCACACTTGCTAGGTGGTAGCCTTTAAATCGGCCGCGGTCCGTTAGTATACGTCGGACCCGCGTGTCGCCACTATCAGTGATTGCAGACCGAGCGCCGCCACACGGCAGGTCTAGAGAGACTTCCTAGCACTCTCCCCAGTGGTACAACCGACTTTGCTAGCGATGGTTCACTGACAAACTACGCTCTCATTTGCCGAGACGATAGTTGGCATAGCCTTCAGTTACGTCATTTGCTACGACCTAGCAAGGCGCCATTACCAGTTACTATTGATGCTGTAAAACATGTACCGTCAAGAGCGATATTCATCAATTACGGATTAAAGTTAAGTATTCCAGAAGCTACGTACCTTTTTTACTAGTCTCATTTCCGTGTCCTGTTCCAGACCTTACCCCAGCCTGCGTGAGCTTAAACGCGTGCCTTTCGGCTTCCTCATAGCGGATTGGCTGTCTTGCCAATCCACAACAAACATCCTTTATAGTAGTAGTGTAAGATTCACTACAAGGTCCTCATATCTCACTTTTCTGTCCCTTCTTGCTATCATTCGGATGCATCATTCCTATGTTTCTTGGCCAATCCTCCACTGTTTTTAAACTTTTCCCGCAATAAATGTCCATGTTTTACTTCCGTAAGCGAATGCTAGCAGCATACGCCAGTTAGACATTCCATTTAAGACAAATTAGGAATTTAATTCAGAACACAGTGTTACGTTTCCCAAATGAACCCTAAGCTACCTTTACCTTCTATTTATTTCACTTCGTGACTACCCGCTTGTTGTTCCTGTTGTCCTCAGTACGGAAATTCGTCAGTAGTTTTTAAAGTCATTTCATTATTAAACTCCCTTACTTTTTTATCGCATACACATTCTACTGTCTTGGTGACTTCTGTTGTATAGGCACTAGGTAGTGGCATAAGACCTGATGCCCACGAAAATAAAACCACAAATAATGTAAACACTGAACGTGAAGACACTTCATATAAATACTTTCAGAAAAAAGCTTCCTGACACTTAAATCTACGAGGGTAATCCCAAAAGTAAGGTCTCCAATCTTTTTATAAGTACAGAACTCTGTTTGTGTGGCAGTTGGTCACACTGTTATGAAGAATGCTTCACGCTCTGTATATAAAGATGCGCACGCCGCGCTGAGGCGCTCAGTTGTGGCTTGGTAGCTGCTGAGAATGGAGCTCCCGTTGGATGTTACCGTCAAGGGCGAATTGCGCGCAAGTACTCGTTTATTGAACGCAAAGGGCACTGCGCCTATTGAAATCCGGGCAATTCAGAACCGGAGAAGAGGAATGCTGAGCAAAGGCGTACACATTCCCATGACAACGTTCGCCCACACATCGCTCGGCAAACCGTTGCTCTTCTGCAACAGTTTCGGTGGAACATAACCATCCACCCTCCCTATAGTCCTGATTTGGCACCCAGTGAGTACCACCTGTTCGCTAGATTAAAGGCACATTTGGCCGGAAAGCGATTCAGCTCCGACGACGAGGTGAAAGGAGAGGTTCATAACTTTCTGAACAGCATGGCGGCGAGTTGGTATGACATGGGCATACCAACTACCACAGTGTCTACAGAAATTCATCGACAGAAATGGTGATTATGTTGAAAAATAGCTAAATGTTCAAGCCGTAAACTGATGTAAACCATTGTAGAAATAAACAGGTCTGGGTACTTATAACAAAATAGACATTACCTTTTGGATTACCCTCGTATATTCGATGTTAACAAATTTCTCTTCTTCAGAAACGCTTTCTTTGCCATTGCCAGTCTACATTTTATATCCTCTCTACTTCGGCCATCATCAGTTATCTTACTCCCCAAATAGCAAAATACATCTATTACTTTAAGTGTCTCATTTCCTAATCCAATTCCCTCAGCATCACCCGACTTAATTCGACTACATTCCATTATCCTCGTTTTGCTTTTGTAGATGTTCATCTTGTATCCTCCCTCCAACACACTGTCCATTCCGTTCAACTGCTCTTCCAGATCATTGACTGTCTCTGACACAGTTACAATGTCATCGGCAAACCTCAATGTTTTTATTTCTTCTGCCTGGATTTTAAAACCTACTCCTAATTTTTCTTTTGTTACCTTTACTGCTTGCTCAATATACAGATTGAACAACACCGGGGAGAGGCTGCAACGCTGCCTCACTCCCTTCCCAATCACTGCTTCCCATTCATGCCCCTCATGCCATCTGGTTTCTGTACAAATTGTAAATAGCCATTCGCTCCCTGTATTTTATCCCTGCCACCTTCAGAATTTGAAAGAGAGTATTCCAGTGAACATTGTCAAAAGCTTTCTCTAAGTCTACAAATGCTAGAAACGTAGGTTTGCCTTTCCTTAATCTATTTTCTAAGCTAAGTCGTAGGGTCAGTATTTCCTCACGTGTTCCAACATTTCTACGGAATCCAAACTGATCTTTCCCGAGATCGGTTTCTACCAGTTTTTCCATTCGTATGTAAAGAATTCACTTTCGTATTTTGCAGCCGTGGCTGATTAAACTGATAGTTCATAGTTCGTGCATTATTTTCGTCTTACTCCAATTAACCTTCGGGCCTGTTTAGGACACTGCAGTCACAAGCGTTATAGCATAGATAGTTCTCAGCAACCATTGCCGGCCTAGGATTTTTGACCGTTATTATTACGTACTTGTAGGTAATCATGCTGATATTCTGCTTAATACTTGGATATGTAGTCAATTAACATCTCACCCAAATAGCAGCCGGCGTTAACACACAAATTCTAGGATCTGTGTGGTGCACCGGCCTCGGATCGGATCCGCCCGGCGAACCAACGATGAGGTCTGGTGACCCATTCAACTTGAATGTGGTTTTGCGGCTGTTCCCCAGATCAGACTACATGACTACAGGACTGGTACCCGCGTACCTATTCAGTGACACGATTGGCCAACATTGTCATCATTTCACACGTGAGAACACTAGACGAGAAAGGGTGAGGTAAGCACTGGCAAATCGAGACTAACACACCGAACCGTGAAGATACGGGAAAAATGCAAAGAGAATGAGGAAGAAGAATGAACCGTGCGTGGCTCTTCTTCGTGCCATCTATTACTTAACACCCTGTTTTGACCGTTCTGCCACCTCGTTATGTTAGTTTCAATTACTTTTGTCACTGAGTTGCCGCTCTGCCTGCCCGTGAGCGGCAGCTGCGGCGCGTATTCATATAGACACTGCCGTATTATATTTGCTGCATTTGTCGTATGTCGACCAGTTAGTTCGAACGTGCCAGTAATTAGTTCGGACCTGGCAGTGTTTGAGTTGGCACGCAGCACAAGTTAAGTCGGGGCGCAGCAGCAGTGAGGTCCGGACCGCCATGACTCACCCGACGGTTGCCGACCGACACGATTGGAGTTGGGGACGACTTTGGATGGTCGTCGATCGGTCGTCTTGCCGGGCGACGCGTATTCTGCCGACGATCGCTTATGGGTTGGTTGCGTGTGCCGACTCGTCATTCGTCCCTGTTATTGTACAGTCACTGCCGTTAGCATTGTCTGTTTCTTCGTGCAAGTGTTCGTGAAACTGTGTTTAGTTTGTGTGATTTTGACTGACAAGTTATTTTAAATGTTGTCGGCGTACTGGCTGTGAGGAGTCGGTAGGTTGGCGTGGAGCAGTGAGGAATTCTCGGCGGGGCGTGGTTTGTCCGGGGCCCGCTGGCGGTCTCTACGCGGTGTCGGCGAGAGTGGCGCTGTTCCCATTGCTACGAGGTCCATGGCTCACCGACCCTGGACACGAAAGTTGAGTTCTGATTCAACCTACCAGCAAGTCAAGACTGTTCACATTGTGTCGTTTGGGGTTAATTGTCGGCTGTTGGGATATTGCCGCGAGCAACAACGTGGTTTTCAAGTTGGAAAATTCTAGCCACCCTCCAGTGGAGTTTCACTGTATTTGGTTATCTGAATTGAAGTGCACCAGCGGAATCTTCTGCCTTGTGGCCGTCAACGTTCCGGTTACCTGCCCTGGACGTTGACGTTAGTTTCAGGCAGTGTAGTTTCCTCATCGTGTTGTTGCTGTCCAGCACGGTGCGTAGTTTGACAGGTCCGTGTATGGTTGGTTGTGGACGCCAATATATTCTACGTGGTTCCGTTGAACTACCTGTTGTGCCCTGGTGGGGTGAAGTGGAAGTTATCTTGTCAGTGGGTCCGCTGACCGTCGGTCGGTTGGGTTATCGTCGGATCGTGAATGGTTGGCCCGATTGCCTGTCTCACCTAAGCGAGCGTTAGTGTTTGAATTACAGGCCGACCCTTGAACATCTGGGCGCCTTTGTGTAGACTGCCGTATTTAAAAAAAAAAAATTTTCTTGTTGTTGGTACTTGTATGGCTTCTAGCCTCTTTTATGTTTTAAATTAGAGCTGTTTGACTCTTAAGGCCTTGAGCCTAGTTTAAAGTAGGCTAGTGTTTCACGTAAGCTCTTTGGCATTTAAAAAAAATTTTGAATTTTTAGGTCTTCGGCCTTCAGCTAATTTGAATTTAACTTGTTTACTTCAGCCCATTTAAAGAACTGTTTTAAGATAAGCCTTGCCTTTTAAATTTCTGATTATGTTTGCGTTTTAAGTTACAGACCTTCAGCCGTTTAAGTTATCAGCCTTTCAGTCGGTAATTAAGTCCTAAAGATTAAAGCTGTGTGTTTAAGAAAGTTTTTGGGCTCTTGTAATGTTACATCAAATAACAAATTTGTATGTTCGAGTGTAACTGACAGCCCCTTATTTTGGCCCCTTTCCACAATTTATTCTATCTGTCCTGTCCTGCAGGTTTAGCAGGGCGTCTCACTGGTAGCAGAGCGTGGTTACGCTTGTGCTCGCGGTTCTAGTTGCTGCCCGTTTCATTCTTGTTTCGTTTGCGTTCTGTGGCACCATATTGTTTTGTCTGTTACTTGTTTCAGGTGCTTATCCGAAAGGCAGACAGACAGTGTACGGGGATCGGCCTGCTCAGAAACGACCACCTTGTTTACGACTTGGCAATAAGGCGCCAACCGATTGAGGGCAGTGTTCCCGAATTAGTCGCCTGTTTGCGCGCTGCCCTTCTTAATCCGGTTGACGTCACGTCGGCGGTGGTGGGTGAGACAGGAGCGGCAATTTGGGTTTGAGGCTGTTACAGCCCTTGAGGACACTAGTTGTGTTTTGAAAGGAACGCAACCTACTGACGGTCAGTTGTTCAGGGTGTGGGCACTGTTTATGCATAGTCGATTCGACCGGGTGAGGACACTGTTTGTGCATTACTTCAATGCATCACCTTCAGGTCTTAGGTTGTGGTAGCTCTTGGGTTGTCAGCTTCGAGTAGTTCCTTCATTTTCGTCATCTTGTGAGGCTTAGCTCGGTGCCTCCTTCAGTGTATGGATGTCAGGTTTCCTACGGGCATGTTTTCTCTTCACTGTTGAAGTCCGAGATGGTATCTCGCTATTTTCGTTGCTGACTTGCTAATTGTTTTTAATTGGTCGTCTTGTGGGACGTGATCGTTTCCTTCCTGGCGCGGGGATGTCGGGTAGTGTGTTCCCTCTGCGGGGGGCGGGCCCTAGCGAGTGTTTCTCTTGTGGCTGTTCTCGGCCGTTGTCTTGCCTTCGTTTAGGAGCTACTAGTCAATTTCATTTCGGCGTGTGACTCCCCATGTTGATGTTTGAGTGAGGGGGAGGTTGAGCCGTGCGTGGCTCGTGTTCGTGCCGTCTATTACTTAACACCCTGTTTTGAGCGTTATGTTAGTTTCAGTTACTTGTGTCACTGAGTTGCTGCTTTTCCTGCTGCTTTGCCTGTCCTGTTCTGCGGGTTTAGCAGGGCGTTTCAAAGAAGGCTGACAAATAATATTTAAAACCAGTCAAAGAAAATCGTGTGGTTAAACGGCGACGCTTTTACGTTCTATAGGAGAAAGTACAGTTTTTCAAATAACTGACAGTGACGTCATCTCTTTTTTTTGCACTGTACATGACACTAAAATTCGTGTCGTATTGACGGAAATGGTAATGCAGAAGTCGTGCCCATCAAGGTGAGGGTTGGCTGTTGCCAACACTGGTACAGTCGAGTTCATTTGAAATTTATAATTGTAATAACAATAGAGTACTAAGATAGCCATCAGTTCGGAGAGCGAAATTACTCTAAAACTCAGATCCTGTAGTAGGGAGTAGAGCAGGCCGTTCACACATCCAAGTCGAAAAACGGGTGGTGGGTTAGAGAGTACTGTTCACTGAAATTTTTAAGACGTTTTCAGCACGTCATACTCCAACGTTCTCGTTCCCTTGTGCCCTCTCGTTATTGTTACTTACTGCAACTGCAGTCAACAACTACAACACATTGTGTTACGAAGCGTCCCAAGAATGCCACGTGGCACGACGAGCGCGTGGCGGGCCGTGTAAGTCCGGAAACGAAGGATGATATTAATGAATATGAAATTAGGTGATGGATTCTGGACCTCTTGAAGAGGAACAAGGAACTCCTTTATCTATTATTTGTGTATCAATTTGATACAGACTTATGCAGAGTGATTTTTCCACTGTGTATAAACTCTAGAGATTAATCGATAAGAAGATACGGAACAAAAAAGGTCTAATTATCTTAAGTTCGGAAACGCATGGTTTCCGTGCTAGAGACCATTTACACAATCATACTTTGTGAAAGAGACTGCGGTCTAATACGCACTGTATCAAGCATCCACAGTTATACTACTCATGGTTTTCTCCTAAATGGCGGTACTGTTCCTCATACGTCATGCACTAGCGCACTCTCCTGCCATAGTGATTGGTAATTTGTCGATTCCCATCTCTTGCTGACTCACCTTGTAGTGGGCATTATACAGCGTTGCACACAGTGGTTCCATATTCGAATAGAAAGCTTGCCGATATGGTGTTCACTTACTGAAGGACAAAAGTCAACGGGCGGCGGGCAGCCAGGCTGTATCAGGAGACCCATCCGCACCGACAACCAGCACAGCATTCAGTGTTTGCAACAGTGTTTCGTCGTTTTGTGTGAGACAGGATCGTTTGAGAAAGCAGGGAATCGTGAAGGACGTACCCGAAATGTTCGGATACCACACCTGGAGAAGAACATGTTTAACACTTTGAAAGGCGACCGCCATGTCAGCACCAGGCAGTTGGCCCGCCAATACACGGTAAGCCGGGCGACCGTGTGGAATATTCTCCATGACAACTGTTACTATCCTTATCACTTACAGTGTATACAGCGCTTACTAGCGGCAGATTTTCCTCATTGGGAACGGTTTTGTCATTGGTTTCTTCACCAAGAAACCTGGATCTGTCTCATCCACCCTATTAACAGATGAGGCCCCCTTTACGTGGAGTGTTATCTTCAACTTTCAGAACAGTCATCTGTGGGATGGTATGCAGAATCGCCGAACCACCAGCATCGGTGCAGCAGCAGTGTGTGGGCCAGCATAACTGTCGACCTTATTCTGGGATCAGTCTTCCATCCACGTCGCCTAAGCAGTCGGAATTATGGGCATTTATTGCGGGTGACTTTGCCTCCCCTGCTGGAAGAAGTGGCATTGATGATTCGAAGGATTATGTGGCTGCTGCATGATGGTGCTCTAGCCCACTTCGCCGTTAATTTCCAGACACATCTCAGTCTTATCTTCCCTGGTCGATGGATCGAATGATGGTGGGGGGGGGGGGGCGTCCAGTAGCATGGCTTTATCGTTCACCATTCATTTCCGGACATAAGTTCATTAGACCTTTTTTGTTCCGTATCATCTCATCGATCCCTGGAGTTTGTACACTGTGGAAAAAATCACCGTTCAGTCGTGAATTAGGGCATCAAATTAATTACAGAAAGAAAAAACACCTTATAATGATGATTCTCCAGATACAGAGGAAATGAAATCTATAAGCACATTTCAGCTGTCATCATTGTGAGAAGAACTAATAATTTGTTCAATACGGCCGTGGCCGTTAAAAAAGACTCAAGCGGAGCATCTCCGGGTTGAGGAGCACATGAGTACAGAAAAGCCCTCCGTTCCAGCGGCCGAGGCTGCGCCTGATTACAAAACCCCTGGGGCAAAGCGGAAGCTGCCAGTTCCGTGGCCCAGCAGGCGAACAGCTAGCATCTTGACCACCCACCAGGTTGACGCCAGAACTATTTTTCTCAGCCGTAGGCACACTGGTGTGAGGCGCCGGCCAGCTAACAAAACCCCTGAGCACCGCCGCCCCGGGCATTCTGGAACATCTCTGGAGGACCACCAGGTTCCGTCTCGCCCGTGACCGCTCGCCCTTGACCGCTCTGCCATGCTGTTGTTAAATTTAACGGCTCTTCACTTCGGGCAACGTCTAGTAATGACGCTCGTCTTCGATCACCGTTTCGACCGTTTGGCGATCGTGGGTACTTAGTGATACTACGGGAACAGCAGCGTCAGTCATGCCGTAAGGTGCACCAAAGTCTGCAATTTCTCCTTTTTTTGATGTTGCTGAGCAACAGTTATACTACATTTTTTAAAGGAACACTCCGCCATTTGACTGTTTTGTTGTTTGTTCAAGTACAACCTAAGTTTCGGCCTTTTCTCAGAAGATGCAAAATGTCTTAAACAGTGAATCTAAATTGGTGTACAATTACGAAATATGTATTTAGGTTTTATGTCTTTGACATATATTGCAGGACGCTTAACATGTTGTGAATCTCAGAGTTGGCTATAAATTAAGATAAATATTGGCTCCCCACGAAATGCCAGACGTAAAAGCACCATTTTGTAAAAGATGTAAATAAAAGATGAGCTCATGGCCTGAAAACGTAATGACAGTGAAATCATAGAGTATGAGTACTAGAACAACTGAGTACTAAAATGACGATGTGTCATAGATATATTACATGTGAAATACCTTCAGACTATGTACAACCATCTGGGATGGCACTGTGCACCATTATGTTTGCAATAAACATGTATAGATCAGATCAGCAACAACTGTTAATGATCCTACAGTAAGTGGATGAGAAACTAAAGTCTAAAAGGAACAAAAAGAAATGAAATGCAAAGAGAGTGAATAACAAATAAAAATAAAGTAAGTGCCATTGATAATGCCCAATACCAAAGTTAAGGAGTTAACGCGGTGAGGTAGGGGTAAATGGAAGGCAGAAGGGGGATTGTGGAGATACAAGAATATAAATTGTTAAGCTAAAACTTGAAAAATTAAGAAAATTAATACGGTGAACAGTGTAATTAAGAGAGAAAGAGATGGGTTTGGAATCAAATACGGGGCGAGGGGGGGGGGGGGGGGCGACTATGTCAAAGGACAATGCCTAGATGGAGAACTGGGTAAAGCAGTGTTAGGGGGTGGGGGGGGGGGGGCGTTGAATAAAATGACAGTAAGGATATGAATGCATATTTGATTAAATGTTGAAGCAGGAAAAATCAAAATGAAAGTGAAGAGGTGGGATAAAGTCGGGCTGGAGTCATAGTGCAGTGTTTTTAGTAAATATAAACGTGCTCCCACGATTATTTATTGATCTGTTACAAGATGGTGATTTTACATAGTGCATTTCGTGGGAAGCTAATTTTTTTTTAAATTTATGGCTAGCTTTGAGCCGAACAGCATGTTAATTGTCCTGCAATATATGTTAGAGACATCAAATGTAAGTACCTACGTCGCAGTTATACACCAATTTACGTTCATTGTTTAAGACATTCTACATCTTTTGAGATTTTAAGTGGTCTTACTGTATGTAATTGTTTCTTTTAGCAAATACTTGAAAATGACATAAACGGCCGAAACCTGGATCCCCCATTTTTTTTGTTTTTTTGTTGTTGCTCAAACCTAGTCCGCATGCTTCCGTATGCGCTCTCAAACTGTTCTCAAGCTAAAATTGTGTAGTTACTGGTGAATGTCGTTTGTTTTGTCAGTGGAGGGCTGCCCTCGGTTAAGAGTACTTTGGTATGTACCGATTTCAGAATACATCTCCTTGGTTAATTTCTAAATGTTTTATTTATTAGCGTTGCGATTGCATAGCGTCGCGAGTCCATTCAATCAGTGGCTCCCTCCGAGCACAGTCGTAGTCCACGCATTCCCCGCGGTCTTGCACTAGGCGGAATGTTAATACAGTACTTGTATCAGATCCCGACGGCCTATCACTATTTATCTCGCCCACTAGCTGCAGCAAGCTCTTTTCATTTAAGCCACCTAGGGTATAAGAAATGTGGTAGCCACTTTAGAGATGGTAGAGAACAACAATGTAGATGTCTCAAATTTCGATTATTACATTATAATAACGTTACGTAGTTTCATGTTTACAAGAAAGATAGAGTTGTGTGGCATAGTTGGCCATGAGACTGCGATGTGTACGTAACTTCGTATTCAGAAAGGCTTTTCTGTCATCCGACAGAATGAGTCCTCCTCACGCTTTGTCTGTGTCTTGGATGTATCTGTTCTTTGTGGGAGAACTGTAATTGATTATCTACACTTCGGTGTCACTCTTGTATTTTGAGATGATGAGACAGGGGAGAGTTCTGACCGCAGATGTCGGCACACAGCCTACTATTCTCGAATAGCATCGAGGTGCAACCTGGCTTGGCTGGCCGGAGTGGCCGAGCGGTTCTAGGCGCTATAGTCTGGAACCGCGCGACCGCTACGGTTGCAGGTTCGAATCCTGCCTAGGGAATGGGTGTGTGTGTGATGTCCTTAGGTTAGTTAGGTTTAAGTAGTTCTAGGTTCTAGGGGACTGATGACCTCAGAAGTTAAGTCCCATAGTCATCACAGCCATTTGAACAATTTTTTTGCAACTGGGCTTAACGTCCCTGTTTGAAGGACGGTCCATGATCAACAGTGTCACATGTCCTCACTCCCTGAGACAGTGCAAAGAAGTTCGGAACTTAATCAAGGGCAGTGGCCAAAGACAGGTGATCAGCAACTTTATACCGCCACTTCTCCCCTTGTCGGACAAATAATGGGAGAGAAAATGTCTTCTGCCACCAGGATTTGAACTGGTTTATGACAGAGTCCAACGCCACCGCACAAGTGTGCGTTAGCGACCACGTGTAAGCAGACGCGTACTTTATTTGTGAGGTATTATTCATGTGAATAGGATTTATACTTTTACTTAATATTTGAAGGCAGCTTAACATATCGGTAGAATTCCGGCAGAATTCATTTGTTAAAGTGAAATAGTTTACTGAAAAGCTTTCTAATGGTTGTTAACTGCTGTTTATAGAGAGAGCGAGGACCTAAAAGCGTTTCATTTATTGCTCAAATCAGTTTGCACACCGTCTAGTGATTACATACTTGAGAAATAAACCGCTAACGGCTATTGTATGCTTCCTTAACAGTGCTACCTGCTTCACAACGTTAGAGCTGCATGTTCAAGTACATCCAAATAAAAGAATTTTTGAAAGATAGAGCCTCCCTTCCACAATAGCCATTCTAGCAAATTGATAATCACCGAGAGAGGTCAAGATAAAGGTAAAGCCCGTTATAATAGATATCCGAATCTCGACAGGGTTTCCAATAGGATCGGTTCTTCTTTGAAGAGGAAACATTTAACTCCAGCGTTTTTCGTTTCCAATAAAGAAGGCTCATGCGTAGACATAGGAAGCCCTCCACAATTGTCAAATTTTCTCCTACCGGCGTATACCGAATTAGCTGCGACAACTGCCCGATCCGATACATAGGACAGACCGGTAAGAGTATCCAGATTAGATTCCGAAAGCACCTAATTTGACAAATTCCAGATCGGCGTTAAGTATCCATGCACGAGAACAAAACCATAGTCAGTAGAATGAGATTTTCACTCTGCAGCGGAGTGTGCGCTGATATGAAAGTTCCTGGAAGATTAAAACTGGGTGCCGGACAGAGACTTGAACAGGAGTAGAGCACTTGCCCGCGAAAGGCAAAGGTTCCGAGTTCGAGTCCAAGTCCGGTACACAGCTTTAATCTGCCTGCAACTTTCATATAGTCACTCGTTCATCAAAAAACTTAAAAGTTGTACGTCGCAAGGTCGAACCCCATATTCTAAATACACTCCTGGAAATTGAAGTAAGAACACCGTGAATTCATTGTCCCAGGAAGGGGAAACTTTATTGACACATTCCTGGGGTCAGATACATCACATGATCACACTGACAGAACCACAGGCACATAGACACAGGCAACAGAGCATGCACAATGTCGGCACTAGTACAGTGTATATCCACCTTTCGCAGCAATGCCGGCTGCTATTCTCCCATGGAGACGATCGTAGAGATGCTGGATGTAGTCCTGTGGAACGGCTTGCCATGCCATTTCCACCTGGCGCCTCAGTTGGACCAGCGTTCGTGCTGGACGTGCAGACCGGGTGAGACGACGCTTCATCCAGTCCCAAACATGCTCAATGGGGGACAGATCCGGAGATCTTGCTGGCCAGGGTAGTTGACTTACACCTTCTAGAGCACGTTGGGTGGCACGGGATACATGCGGACGTGCATTGTCCTGTTGGAACAGCAAGTTCCCTTGCAGGTCTAGGAATGGTAGAACAATGGGTTCGATGATGGTTTGGATGTACCGTGCACTATTCAGTGGCCCCTCGACGATCACCAGTGGTGTACGGCCAGTGTAGGAGATCGCTCCCCACACCATGATGCCGGGTGTTGGCCCTGTGTGCCTCGGTCGTATGCAGTCCTGATTGTGGCGCTCACCTGCACGGCGCCAAACATGCATACGACCATCATTGGCACCAAGGCAGAAGCGACTCTCATCGCTGAAGACGACACGTCTCCATTCGTCCCTCCATTCACGCCTGTCGCGACACCACTGGAGGCGGGCTGCACGATGTTGGGGCGTGAGCGGAAGACGGCCTAACGGTGTGCGGGACCGTAGCCCAGCTTCATGGAGACGGTTGCGAATGGTCCTCGCCGATACCCCAGGAGCAACAGTGTCCCTAATTTGCTGGGAAGTGGCGGTGCGGTCCCCTACGGCACTGCGTAGGATCCTACGGTCTTGGCGTGCATCCGTGCGTCGCTGCGGTCCGGTCCCAGGTCGACAGGCACGTGCACCTTCCACCGACCACTGGCTACAACATCGATGTACTGTGGAGACCTCACGCCCCACGTGTTGAGCAATTCGGCGGTACGTCCACCCGGCCTCCCGCATGCCCACTATACGCCCTCGCTCAAAGTCCGTCAACTGCACATACGGTTCACGTCCACGCTGTCGCGGCATGCTACCAGTGTTAAAGACTGCGATGGAGCTCCGTATGCCACGGCAAACTGGCTGACACTGACGGCGGCGGTGCACAAATGCTGCGCAGCTAGCGCCATTCGACGGCCAACACCGCGGTTCCTGGTGTGTCCGCTGTGCCGTGCGTGTGATCATTGCTTATACAGCCCTCTCGCAGTGTCCGGAGCAAGTATGGTGGGTCTGACACACCGGTGTCAATGTGTTCTTTTTTCCATTTCCAGGAGTGTATATTAGAGGACACTGAGATTTTGCATAACAGGTATTGCCATGCAGAATGTATACTTAATACTCAAACTGCATTAAAGCATTATAATACACTGTCCAAGTTTGATTGTCTACATTGTAATTAGTAGAACATTGTTATGTTGTAAATACTTTTACTACATTTTTAACAGTTAATCTCTATTTCAAGAAGGTCTCCCAGAGATCTTATGCAGGTTGATCACTATTTTACGCTCCGTCTGTCTCTTCTACAGTTTGTCATTCACGCACGCGCTCACTATTCTATTGGCAGCGGCCCGTCAACGTTTTCACTGACGTGCATCACAAGCGTTCCACAAAAATCTGTTTTATTTGCTTTGCGTCTACCGTCCTTTTATTCATTCTTGTCTATTCTATGGCGCCTTTTTGTGGCGCTTTTCATCACGTCCTGTCTTTTGATACCGACTCCAATTCAATATCGCCATTCATCTCTATGTCCCTTTTTCCTGGTTTTACAACTTCATCAGTCTTCTTTTAGGGATGCCCATCTTTTTGACCATATTCTCCATGCCTTCTGTTTCAAATTTTGCCTTTCGTCGCTAATTCGTCGAAATTATTATAACATGACTCGGAATGATGGGACGTCCAATCCATGGTCTGAACATAAGAAAGCTGGTAACTATGTTTAAATTTGTTTTGTGAGTTGCGTAGTTTGTATATCACATTATGCTACCTCATTAATATATTTTTACCATTTATATATATATTATCATTGCCAAAGTGCTATTCTACTTTATTTAGACGTTCCTGAAAATGCGTCTCCAACGTTGTGATGGCGGCAGTACTGTTAAAGGGTCACACCACAGCTGTTTGTGGCTTATTTCTCAAGAACACATACCTTCAGCTGTCGGCGCTCATATTATATACTTTTCTAGTGATTCTTCATATTGTTATTCAGTTGCTAGAGCTCAAGATTATATATGAATGGATTATTTCAATAGTGGTACAAGTCCATTTTTGTTCATTGTGAGATACAGAGTCCTAATGTTAAATGAGCGCTGAAAAATCTGCAGTTGAGTTTACAAAAATATCCATGCGTATGTCTTCATGCTATAAATGAACCTTTCTTTCTGTTTTTTTGGATCATTAATTGTAGAATAGCTATAGGCAGAAACGTGGAGGTAATGCACTTGCACCAGTATTGAAATAAGCCCTCCATATGTGAAAATAAACTTCCAATGGTTCAAGCAGTTGAATTACCACGCATAAAACAGCTTAAAATGTCTTATTCCTTTAATATGTGTTAAATATTTGACTTTAAGCATGTAAGCGAGAGAGTTTTGGAAACATTTTAAATTATGCTTAAACTTTGTTGACCATCTAAGTAACATGTTATAAGTGATAATGTAAACATAATACATAATGCACAATGCACAGGGCATGCAGCATTTAGCAGTATGCAGCATTTTTTTCGACTCTTCTTCCCTCTGAAAGTCGCAGCGTAACCTCCAGCTTTGGACTTGGTTTGCTGCTGTGGAATGGCGTCGGTGGTCTTCACCAACACCAGCTATGTAACTAAACAGCTCTCCACCTCAAGGTGATGGTGTGAATCTTTAAATGACTGACGCTGAAACTTGTTTTGATACACACCGTACCCCACAATTGTTGCGACAAATTTCGAGGGGTTGTAGAGGGTATCGTGAAGAACAAATTGAGGATAGGAAACCGCGTCTGGAAACGTCATCCAAGGGCTACGCTACAGAGCGCCGAAGTTGTAGGCGCCAGCGCCCACCACTAGGCCACCCGTTCGGCACCAAACGTGACTCTGTTCGCTGACAGACCATAGGCGGAACGTCTCGTGACGTCGTTTGTTACTCAGTGATTGTGACTGACTGCCATGATCGCCAGTGGAGGAGATGGAGATAGCCAGATAGCCGCTGCGTAGACAGGCGTTGTCTCATATGGATGTGATATTCTGCTGCCTCGGTGGATGACGGTTTCGGACACGGGTTTCCATTCACAGTTTATTTTTCTCCTAGAATCCCATAAAATGTCTAGTGTGTTTCGTTGTCCAGGAAAAAAAACAAAGTACACATGGAATACTGTGTCTGAAACCGTCATGCAAAGAGGCAACAGAGCATCAGCTGCCTACACAGCAGCTAACTCCGTCTTCTCCACCAGCTATCGCTGGACAACGAACAACGTTGCGGGACGTTCCACCCACGGGGGTGAAAGCTGTATGGGAGAAGAGGCAACAAGCCACGTAGTTCCTTCCAGATCACCAGAGGCGCTAGTGGTAAAACGAACCTGGAATTGCCCAATGAGAGCCGTCCAAAGTCGGTTCTTGATATTCTATCGTCTTGTTCTGTACTGAAGTCTACGATTACAGTCGTCTTTCATATTCCCATACTGGTGATCTTCATTATAAACAGATTTTTTACTTTAAATTTCATAAAGTTCACCGTGGGACTGAAGAGATTTCCTGCTGAAAAAAGTCAACAATTAATCCTAAGGTATGAAATTTAGTTTTCAAAAAATAATCTCGTAGCCTATAAATGAAATATATTTTCTTCTGTCGTGGATTAAGCTGTGTGGTTTCCGTTTGTTTACTGAAATAACCTTTATGTGACAGCAATAGTTTTATTTAATGAATAATTTTATGTTTTTTCAGAACATTCCCCGGCTGTTGACCAGAATTTTACATGGGTTCAACTGAGAAACCTACAGGTTTCCAAAACAACCTCAAGAGTTACTTCTGGAGTGGAAAAAATGTTTGTAAACTGTAACCCGATGTGAACTATGCTACTTATTTTGTTTGTAAAAATGATTTCTCCGAAGAAAATTTTATGAATAAAAGTAGGCATAGGCTGAACAGGGTGTGTTTCCAAACGTGTGCCAGGTGTCCCTTGTGAAACTGCTAATATCTGGTGAAACTTGTTAATATAACGCTTGAGAAATAAAAGTTAGTTTAGTTTTCATTTCACTGTTTTCATCCACCCTTCCTATTTTTGGTAGGGTACTTAATACTGATGTCTCCTTTTTTCTGTGGAAGCATTTATAGTCGTAAGATCTAGGAAGATTTATTAAGAAATTAATGGTCAGTAGTGCAAGTTTCCTGCGCAGTTACGCAGAAATTACGGCCTTGAAACATGGTTGTAACAAATTTTATATTTCTTCATTAATTAACACTGTGATAATGATTTCTTAATTGCATCCTTTTAATTGCCGATTATTCTCTTCATAAGAGGTTTTCTTTCTCCATTGACCCCGCAGCTTGTAAGACGTCAAAGTATATGCAGGAATATTTCTAGTCCAATTAAGATGTTACAATTTTTATTTAGCTTGTGACAGATATTTAGACTACAAACTTGTTTCGACTTACTTTCAAGTGTTGCGTCAAGTTCTTATGACGCACAAAATGTCCTGGAGCTCTTATACCTTGATACAAATCAATATAAGTGTGTCAATTTGCAAGTCTATTTTTGAAGCTTGCATCTGACAGTCGCTGCTCATACTGATTTGTATCAAAATATAAAAGCTCCAGGATGTCTTGTGCATCACAATAACTAGACGCAGCACTTGAAGCTGACAGTAAGTCGAAAGAAGCTTGTAGTGTAAATAACTGAAACTAAATAAAATTGTAGCAGCTAATTGGACTAGAAGTATTCCTGAATAATACGTTTCTCACCGCTGTATTGCAATGTGCTATAGCTGTGTTTAAATTATGTTATTATGACGCTAGCCAAAATAATTACATAGCACGCCCAGAAAACTGAGATGAGAAAATTAAAATTTAAAAAAAAAAAAAAAAAAAACGTTCAACATACATAAGCTAGGAGGGATGCAACCCGCAATGCTTATCCTTTGTTAGTTCATACCACTAGAGGCGCTGCTATCGGTCTGTGTTTCCCTCTCTTAACACGGGTGTTGGCTTCTCTTTCCTGCTGTTCTGTGGTTTCACCTACGGTCCATCAGCGTTTATCAGCGTCAAGTCTGCAGCCGAAGACGCGGCCTAATGTCAGGCACCGGCGCCTGTAACTCTGACGCTCTGCAGCGTCGCTCTATGACGTTTTCGGACAGGGGTTTCTATCCTCGATTATATTCCTGAAGACACCATGTACAACCCGTCAAAGTTTGTCTCAACAAATGTGGAACACTCTTCATTTATCAGCAGTTACAGTCCTCATCACGTCTTTTATGGACGAAATTTCCATTTCATTTCAAGTCGCTATGGGCTCTCATTATGAAACACTGGACGAATATAATCTGGGTAATTAGAGCTCCATTATAAGCAAAAACCAGTTTTTCGCGCATCTCATTTTTATGACGTCTTAACTCGTGAATTACATGTTGTACAATGATATGATTTATCAGGTAAACTCTATATGTGTATACTGTCTGAAAAGTGCGCTGCAATTAGAATTAGTAGTAAATAACTAATAAGTTGAAACATCATTCCTGAAGCTGATGTTTTACTCCATGAACATAGGAAATGTATGTGTTATTTTTTTTTTCTTTTTATCATTTGGTGGAGAGGCTGTCACCGAGAAAAAGTCCCACAAAGGTTTGAAACAATGTGTAAAATTTGTTGCAAGTCGCTAAAGTGCTCTCATTCTCAAATAGTTGATGAATGAACTGTCGTTAAATTGCGCACAGAGAGTGGGCTGCCTCAAGACGTATACACAGTTTCTACCTTTAATACTCGCATTATCGTGTTAAACGTACAATATAAATTATATTTCTAAATGAGTAGATTAGACACAATTTTATTTTTTTAAATCTAACGATAATTATATGAAACGTTGAAAATTAAACTTCCATTGCCCCTGGACGCCGAAGACACGCAACCTAGAAGTGGTTTTGAGTTCTGGGATAGCGGATTTGGTTACGTAGATGTGCTGCTCCAGGAAAGCAACGGAAGGAAGGGGCTACCTGTTGATCGAGAGGCACCGTCTTCACCTTATTTACTTTGTTAGCCACGGACACGACTATTCTGTAGCAATGCTACAGTATGACTATCGAAGGAAATACAGGGAGATTTGGGAAGAACCTGTGCAGTACGCCCTGAGTAGAATGTACGAGTTCTAATTGATGTTCTATAGTTGTTATCCCCTGCGCAGAAAACAGCACGTAGGTCCTGAATCCGTAAACCTGAGTCTGTAATAAACTCATAGCGAAGAACTGATATGGTAAGAACAATTAAATTTTCAATTGGTTTGTTTATATGGGATACCACTCGCTTTTTATTAGAAAGAAGCCAAAAATTGCACAATTATTCCACTTTACGAATCAAGTAATTTCCAGTCTTCACATATTCATAAAAACATAACAATGAATTGCGTATTTGCGTAATTAGTGTCAAATTCCAGAACGAAATTTTCACTCTGCACCTGAGTGTGAGCTGATATTGAACTTCCTGGCGGATTACAACTGAACTACTCAAGCACGACTCGGGAGCCGCTTTACTATGAAATTATCGTCAGTTACACTAAGAAATAACCAGACATTGCCTATTAAATCCTTAACTGATACCGACTAAGGCAGACAACATGTCTGTCTTCCATGACTGCCGAACCAACTCCGATCTTACAGCTGAACCACTTCGCCCGCCACCAAAGTTGGGCGCGATCCGAAGATCTCCGAAGTGCTTCGTCCGCCTTCTCGTGTAATTATCGTTTTGTTATTCTGCTAGTTATTAACACTTTTCAAATAACGGAGTGATAGCCTGCTATTGGGAAATGCTTTTACGTGAAATGCGAGTAAATACACGGTTTAGTTTCTCTAATATTAGTAACAGAATTTTATCGTTTTGGTGCGAACGCGACAGCCAGTCGCAGACGAGGACCACAATAAAGGCTGTCTTTCTCACGATACCCGTACCGAACAAACCACCTGTCATAGTCACGTCACACCAAATTATCTCATCTTGCCAGTGCTGCCTTCTCGACTGCTCTAAGAAGAACTTTCTGTAGCCGAATATGATGGCTGTAAATCCAGAAATACTACAACGAATATTTCTGTAGATCAGGATCTGAGCGCTGCCTGTAGTCGTACACGTAGAAGCGATGATGACTTCCAGCTGACGTGTTACTGTCGGCGGTGAGGCGGTCAGTAATGCGCCTGCGGTGCTAAGAATAGATGAAGCCTCAGTTCGTTACTCACCTTTAGTTGTACGTCTTGGCAGGCAGCTGGCGTCCGCACTGCCTCACACCAGCCGCTGAATGGACCATCAGTAGTACGACCGCGCCGTCGGCCCCCATACTGGTGAGGTGGCGCTGTTCAGACTGTACGTACACTGATGACCGCGACGCTGTTTTGAGCACGTGACGAAATCACCTGGTACAGACGAGTTTGATAATGGGCAGAGCGCTATGGCCCGCCGCGTTGGACGAGCATTTCGGAAACGGCGCAGCTGGTCGCCTCTTGGCGCACTACTGTTGTGAACCTCTGCACTCGTAGAATGTGGTTGAAGGAAGGTGAAGCCACTAGTAGACGACAACGTGTTGGACGTTTACACAGCAGCCCATAACGTGCAAGTCAAAGCTTCGCCCGCCCTGTGATGCAGAATAAACGGAGATCTGACGATAGAGCACAGTGCTGGTATTCATTTATTTTCTACTTCCTTTTAGTCTTTACTCTATATAAAAGAACAGACCGAAAATTGCACATGAATTGGGATGACTAAAGTACATCTACAACCGCGTTGATACTCCGCAAATCACAGTTAAGTGCCTGGTAAGATTCACTGAACCATCTTCATAATAATTCTCTATTACTGTATTCTCGAACAGCGCGGGTAAATAAGGAACACTTATATCTTTCCATGTGATCTCTGATTTCCCTTATTCTCTATGTAGGTCAGCGTCAACAAAAGGAGTGAGTTGGTGATTGAAATTTCTTGAGAAGATTCCGCCGAAACGAGAAACACCTTTATTTTATAATGTTCACCCGAAAACCTGTATCATGTCAGTGACTCTCTCTCCTCTACTTCGCGATAGTACAAAACGTGCTGCCGTTGTTTGAATTTCTCCAAAGTACTCCGTTAATCCTATCCGGTAAGGATCCAACACCGCGCGACAGTACTCCAAAAGAGGACGGACAAGCGTACGGTAGACAGTCTCTTTAGTAGAACTGTTACATTTTATAAGTGTGCTGCCAATAAACCGCACTCTTTGATTCGCCTTCGCCACAACGTCTTCTATCTGTTGTTTCCAATTTCAGTTGTTTGTAATTGTAATTCCTAGGTATTTATTTGAATTTACGGCCTTTAGATTTCACTGATTTGTCGCATATCCGAAGTTTAACTGATTCACTTTAGCACTCGTGTGGATGACTTCACACTTTTCGTTGTTTAGGGTCAGTTGCGAATTTTTGCACCATTCAGACACCCTTTCTGTATCGTTTTGGAATTTGTTTTGATCTTCTTATGACTTTACTAGACGATGAACAACAACATCATCTGCAACAAACCTAAGACGGCTGCTCAGATTGTCTGCTAAGTCATTCATGTAGATAAGGAACTGCAGGGAGCCTACAAAACTACATTGGGGAACGCCAGAAATCACCTGAGTTTTACTAGATGTTTTTTCATCAGTTATTACGAACTGTGACCTCTCCGACAGGATATCACGAATCTAGTCACATAACTGAGACGATATTCCATAAGCACGCAATTTCAGTTCAAGTCGCTTGTGTGGTACAGTGTCTAAAGCCTTCTGGAAATCTAGATACGTGGAATCCATTCGAAATCCCTTGTCAATAGCACTCATTTCGTGTGTGTAAAGAGCTAGTTGTGTTTCACATGATCAATTTTTCCTAAATCCGTGTTGACTATGTGTCAATACACTGCTCTCTTCGAGGTAATTCATAATGTTCCAACACAATATATGTTCTAAAGTTCTGCTGCATATCGACGTTAATAATAAGGGCCTGTAATTTAGTGGATTACTCCTACTACGCTTCTTGAATATAGGTATGACTCTTTCAACTTCCCAGTCTTTGGGTACGGATCTTTCTTCGTGCGAAAGATTGTATATGATTGTAAAGTATAGAGATATTGCATCAGTATACTCTGTGGGGAACGTAATTGGTATACGGTTTGGAATGGAAGACTTGCTTTTATTAGGTGATTTAAGTTTTGTCGCTACTCCGTGGATACCTGTTTCCAAGTTACTCATGTGGGCAGCTGTTCTTGATTCGAATTCTGGAGTATTTACTAAGTTTTCTTTGGCGAAGAAATTTCGGAAGGCTGTGTTCAGTAATTCTGCTTTGGCTGCACTGTCCTCGATAGTATTTCCATTGCTATTACGCAGAGAAGATATTGATTGTGTCTTGCTGCTTGCATACTTCACATACGACCAGAATCTCTTTGCATTTTCTGACAGGTTTCGAAACAAAGTTTCGTTATGGAAACAGCCCGCATTGAACTGCGCGCTAAATCTCGAGCTTCTCTATGAGATCGCCATTCTTGGAGATCTTGCGTTCGTTTGAATTTGGCATGTTTGTTTCGTTGGTTCTGCAATAGCGTTCCAACACGTTTTGTGTACCACGGGGATCATCTCCGTCGTTTGTTAATTTAGTTGGTATAAATCACTCAATTGCTGTTGATACCGTGTAGATTTAATATGATACATGTTTTTATATAATTTCAAATGTGTTAGTAATAACTAAATATTGTGCTACCTAATGGGGGATTAACCTACAAAGACTAACTATATTAAGACAAATAGTAGCTCAAAAAAGTCTGTATACTAGCATTTGGCCGTCTGGCACAGATATCCGTTCATCCTGAATCCAGAGGGGACGCGCTACATGTCTATTACAGGATGCGGCATTGCTAGATAGCAAATGTTGTAATGTACAATTCTGGACTACATTACTGCAACACTGTACTACACACCACGTACCATACACTACAGTGTTATACTTGGTAATAGAACCAAGCTGGATCTCTCATTTGTCTGGGCGGCTATCCCTGGCGCGCTAAGGTGAGGTGCAACTCATTATTAGCAGGGGCTGCTCTCATGTGCCACCTATGGAGTAGCGGTCGGGAGAGGGACGGCTGTTAGGGTGTCTGCAAGTCCTTCCTGGTCCTCCTCACACTATGTAGCAGGTGGATGCTGAGCTGCGTCGCGTCTCCTTATCATGATGTAATAACTCTTTTCGTTGTCTCTCAGCCGTTTAGGCTTGCAGTTCGTAAGGTGATATCTTAACTGTGAGCGAGTTCAGTTTATGCCACAGTTCCAGATAAAATACCCCAAGTCAGAGAAATTACGTGCAGTTCAAGGTCACGCGCTGCCTAGCACGAAACCCAGTCCACACTAGTTATACAATAATTGTTATTTTTTTTTTAAAGTGAGATAAGGAAAGGAGATAAGGAACTTTATTGTCTATAATACAACATACAGTCACCATTGATCTATATTTTACAATTGCCATTTCCGACTTTGGCTCATATAAACAAATATTCATCAGCATTTAATTTCTTCTTCTTCCTCGTAGACAAAATGAATGGCATGCTGGGAACCAATGTACCAAAAGGCTGTTTAGCCAACAGTCCTGTAGTCTCAGCAATACTCAAAGTCTTCCAAGCAATAATATTGGCATCTGGAAAAGCTTCAAGGCCACCATAATCTGTGTGGTTGCCCAATACAACAGCCAATGTCAGCCATGTACTACCTCCAAACACAGCTTGTACATCACAAGTGAAGTTAAGCCGCAGTCCACTAATCACATTGGGACCTCCAATTAATTGCTGTTTATTAAACTGTCCAGCCAAGTCAATATCAATTGCTTTTAAGCTCCGATACGCAGGTACACTGCGCCGCCAGCGACGACGGTAACCTAGACGTCGCAGAGGCATTGTTGAGGCACGTTGACCAAGTGTTTTTCGTCGACTGCGTCTGAACTTCACTTGTGATGTACAATCTGTGTTTGGAGGTTCAGCATGGCTTACCTTGGCTGTTGTTTGGGGCAATCATGCAGACTAAGGTGGCCTTGAAGTGTTTCCAGATGCTAACATTTTGGCCTGGAAGACGTCGCTTATTGCGGAGACTGCTGGGATTCTAGCAAAAGTTCCCTATGGCACACTTGTTCCCAGTATGCCGTTTGTTTTGTCTACCAGAAGAAAGAAGAAGTTGAATGCTTATGAGTATTTGTTTATGTGGGCCAAAGTCGGAAATGGCAATTGTAAAATAAAGATCAATGGTGACTGTTGCATTTCCGAATGCATTCCTCTCCTGCTCTGCAACATCTTGCCTAACGGCACACTCCCAGACGATGTGATCGCTCCACATTCTCAAGTGTCCCTGGTGCACTGTAGTATTTTTATTAAGTAGCCGGAATCTCGCAACCATGTCCCGACAGGTAGAGTACAGCTCCCTTGGTGGGAAGGAAGTACACTCCTGGAAATGGAAAAAAGAACACATTGACATCGGTGTGTCAGACCCACCATACTTGCTCCGGACACTGCGAGAAGGCTGTACAAGCAATGATCACACGCACGGCACAGCGGACACACCAGGAACCGCGGTGTTGGCCGTCGAATGGCGCTAGCTGCCGCCGTCAGTGTCAGCCAGTTTGCCGTGGCATACGGAGCTCCATCGCAGTCTTTAACACTGGTGGCATGCCGCGACAGCGTGGACGTGAACCGTATGTGCAGTTGACGGACTTTGAGCGAGGGCGTTAGTGGGCATGCGGGAGGCCGGGTGGACGTACCGCCGAATTGCTCTACACGTGGGGCGTGAGGTCTCCACAGTACATCGATGTTGTCGCCAGTGGTCGGCGGAAGGTGCACGTGCCCGTCGACCTGGGACCGGACTGCAGCGACGCACGGATGCACGCCAAGACCGTAGGATCCTACGCAGTGCCGTAGGGGACCGCACCGCCACTTCCCAGCAAATTAGGGACACTGTTGCTCCTGGGGTATCGGCGAGGACCATTCGCAACCGTCTCCATGAAGCTGGGCTACGGTCCCGCACACCGTTAGGCCGTCTTCCGCTCACGCCCCAACATCGTGCAGCCCGCCTCCAGTGGTGTCGCGACAGGCGTGAATGGAGGGACGAATGGAGACGTGTCATCTTCAGCGATGAGAGTCGCTTCTGCCTTGGTGCCAATGATGGTCGTATGCGTGTTTGGCGCCGTGCAGGTGAGCGCCACAATCAGGACTGCATACGATCGAGGCACACAGGGCCAACACCCGGCATCATGGTGTGGGGAGCGATCTCCTACACTGGCCGTACACCACTGGTGATCGTCGAGGGGACACTGAATAGTGCACGGTACATCCAAACCGTCATCGAACCCATCGTTCTACCATTCCTAGACCGGCAAGGGAACTTGCTGTTCCAACAGGACAATGCACGTCCGCATGTATCCCGTGCCACCCAACGTGCTCTAGAAGGTGTAAGTCAACTACCCTGGCCAGCAAGATCTCCAGATCTGTCCCCCATTGAGCATGTTTGGGACTGGATGAAGCGTCGTCTCACGCGGTCTGCACGTCCAGCACGAACGCTGGTCCAACTGAGGCGCCAGGTGGAAATGGCATGGCAAGCCGTTCCACAGGACTACATCCAGCGTCTCTACGATCGTCTCCATGGGAGAATAGCAGCCTGCATTGCTGCGAAAGGTGGATATACACTGTACTAGTGCCGACATTGTGCATGCTCTGTTGGCTGTGTCTATGTGCCTGTGGTTCTGTCAGTGTGATCATGTGATGTATCTGACCCCAGGAATGTGTCAATAAAGTTTCCCCTTCCTGGGACAATGAATTCACGGTGTTCTTATTTCAATTTCCAGGAGTGTATGTCTTTCTTTTATGTCAGAAAGGAGCTAGTAGCTCCTCCTCCCTTTTACTGCCCTGTCCCAGATTTCTTGCCATTATCTATCAATGTATGCCTTTATTGCCTTATTCGATAAGGCTCTTGTGCCCGGCGTCTCCTTCACCTTATCGAATTCACGCTTTTTGAGCCACTATCTTGCACCTCTCTCTCTTACCTCTAGGTCTAGACGTAGCAAACCTTAAATTACCAGCAGCGCCTCAGTTGGCCTGTCAGGAGCAGAACACTCCTCTGCGCTCGACGTAAAGCCTGTGCTGTACTTACCTATCTGGTTTTACAAGCCCACACGCTTGACCCGTAGCCCACAGTAACCTGTAAGACTGCGTTGTGGTACGTTCTTATAGCACTTAGTGGCAGCTGAAAACTACTTTGGTCAACTGTTGCTATTTTATTTCGGATTTTAATGCCTCTGTCAGATGATATTAGTAGTTGCATAAAAGTTTCGATCTCGTCGATGTTAATTCCAAGGCACCTGTATCTCCGTTTCTTTTACAAATTAGTCATTTCTTCTGATTGAATGATTTTTCGTTCTTGATAATGTTCCTTTTCGTAACATATAGACTGCTTTGTGCGCTTCTGTGGTTAGTTTATTTTCTACACACCAGTTGCTTGGTCTTTCAAGAACTCACTTACTGTTCTCCTCTAATTCAGCCCTTGTGTTAGCAGGTCGTCTTCGTAGGTCATACAGCCTCTCGTGTTTGTTATACTCTTAAGCTCGTGCAGTAATGGCTCTATGCTAAGATCCGAGAACTCTGTATCACAAACAAAGCCTGTGGTCAGCTTTGGGTTGACGTCTTTGACTTTTCTTTCCAGGACATTCTAACTGCACCTGCCTGTCTGTACAGTAATCTCGTAGACTGTTATAGAGACACAATGGACAGTGAATCTGTCTCAGTCTTTTGAACAAAGCAGTCCACCACAAATTATCAAACGCCCCAGCAATATCAATCATTATGTCTATCACATACTAGACTTCTGTACAATATTCATTGCGTGATTTATCGCATTCTCGGTAGATTCTCCTTCCCTGAAACCGTACTGGAGGTGGCTTATGCCTGCTAATTGTCTGTGGTCCATCAGGAGTTGGCACTGAACTTTTTCCTGTAATTTCGCTAGGGCATTCACCAAACAAATCGGCCTGTAAGATTTAGGTTGTCTTGGGTCTATGTCTTCTTCCCCCTTTTTTAGTATAATGATATTCGCTATATTCCTGATTCTGGTCACCCGACCCTGCAAATGCTATTCGTTAAATAATACTGTAATGAATGGCACAATTTGGTCCAGTAGCCTATGCAACATTTTTGCGAGTATTGTAACAAGTCCTGGTGCTTTCCTTGTCTGTAACTTCATTATTGTCAGTCTTACATCCTCCTGGACAAATGGAATCACAACTCTGTTATTTACATGCTGCTCTTGTAATTCAGAGCGAAGATACTGATGGAACGCTGTGTCTTCCATCGTTGTATCGTTCGGCAACAAAGTTTTAAGTGGGTACTTAGCTGATTTTGCCCCGTCTGACGTCATCATGCCGTCGGATTTCCTCAGGGTTGATAATACAGTAAGAGATCGAACCTTATTTGTTGCAAGTTTGTATAGAAAACCTCAAACACCTGTTGTTCAACGAGTGCCTTGTTTGGTCAGCTGAAACTTGAATTTTTGCGCGTGACAACCTGATTGGCTAACTTCAATGCTAAATAACTAGGAAACAGCGCAACGTATCAGATTTTTTACTTGACATTTATGTCTCAGAACAACCTACCCTGCAACATTCGTACAAGCGTTTAAGACATTTTCTGACCACCCTGCATAAAGCATGTTGCGGGACACGGAAAACAGAGCTGTCATTGTCGTAATGCGACAACGGAGCGACTTATCTGACGTCCTAAATGGCATGTCATTTGTTTTCGAGCCTAGGGTGGAAGCATTTCCGAAGGAGTTCCTTTGTAAACAGTTCGCACGCTGCTGTGGTTAAATTATATCGTGCATGGCAGAATGGCGCTATGCAAAACCTGCGCTGAGGCGACTGTGGTGTACCATGGGCTATAGATGACGTGAGTGAACGATGGTTGCGGAGATGTGTAAGGATGAACAGATGGGCAACTGTAGAGCAACTGACCTCCCAGCGAACTGAGGGACTACCAACGGCGTCTCCTCAACGCCAATTCAGCGACCTTTGCTGCGTATAAGCCTTCGCAGCAAGTGTCTGTTTCATGCAGCTATGTTGATTGCTGTTCATTGACGACTAACGCTGAAATTCGCACGTCACTGCCCCAAGGGGACGTCTACTGAGTGAAGACATGAGGCCTTTTTAGATAAATCACATTTTATGCTGCGCAGAAAACATGACCTTTGACGTGTACGACGAGAACAGTCTGAAACCAAACGCCCTGCATCAGTTGTCAGAAGTCTCCAGGTTGGGGGATATTACTTGCGTGATCTCGTCATTCGGGAAGGCAGAATACATGAACATGAGAATACATCTATCCTTGAAGACCGTGTCCTTCCCTACATTGCTTTCCCTGGCACGATGGCTTCTACTTTCAGGACAATGAAACGTCTGACACAACTCGCAGCGTACGTTCTTGCTACTGAGAGCAACAGGATGAGTTTGCCTTACTCCCCTGGCCATGAAATTCCCGGATTTAAACCCAATCTAGAATCTGTGGGATCACCTCGATCGGGCTGTTCGCTCCCTGGATCCTCAGCCGAGAAACCCAGGGCACATATGGCCACGGCACAGCAGTCGGAGTGGTTCCACATCCCTGTCGGTACCTTACAAAAACTCACGGACTCTCTTCCTGCACGCCTCGAAGCAGTCCGCGATCCAAAAGGTGGTCATTCAGGCTCTAGACAGGTGCTTCATCAACGTGGGCGGACACTGTATTATCTTCGAGCCAACATGATCGATGTGCATTCTGACAAATGACCATGTTGTCGTGCGGTAGCGTTCTCAGTTCCCGCGCCCGGGTTCCCGGGTTCGATTCCCGGCGGGGTCAGGGATTTTCTCTGCCTCGTGATGACTGGGTGTTGTGTGATGTCCTTAGGTTAGTTAGGTTTAAGTAGTTCTAAGTTCTAGGGGACTGATGATCATAGATGTTAAGTCCCATAGTGCTCAGAGCCATTTTGACCATGTTGTCTGTTTTCACGTCGACCAAGCCACGAAAAATCTAAATCGGAGTGTCAGGAGAAGTCTTGGAAACTTGGTTGTACGTAATTCGAATCTGATGACGTAATTATAGCACCACCAGCTGATAAACGACTAACTTTGCGGTGAGCGATATTCACAAATACAGGGCTATTACAAATGATTGAAGCGATTTCATAAATTCACTGTAGCTCCATCCATTGACATATGGTCAGGACACACTACAGATACGTAAAAAAACTCATAAAGTTTTGTTCGGCTGAAGCCGCACTTCAGGTTTCTGCCACCAGAGCGCTCGAGAGCGCAGTGAGACAAAATGGCGACAGGAGCCGAGAAAGCGTATGTCGTGCTTGAAATGCACTTACATCAGTCAGTCATAACAGTGCAACGACACTTCAGGACGAAGTTCAACAAAGATCCACCAACTGCTAACTCCATTCGGCGATGGTATGCGCAGTTTAAAGCTTCTGGATGCCTCTGTAAGGGGAAATCAACGGGTCGGCCTGCAGTGAGCGATGAAACGGTTGAACGCGTGCGGGCAAGTTTCACGCGTAGCCCGCGGAAATCGACGAATAATGCAAGCAGGGAGCTAAACGTAGCACAGCTGACGGTTTGGAAAATCTTACGGAAAAGGCTAAAGGAGAAGCCTTACCGTTTACAATTGCTACAAGCCCTGACACCCGATGACAAAGTCAAACGCTTTGAATTTTCGGCGCGGTTGCAACAGCTCATGGAAGAGGATGCGTTCAGTGCGTAACTTGTTTTCAGTGATGAAGCAACATTTTTTCTTAATGGTGAAGTGAACAGATACAATGTGCGAATCTGGGCGGTAGAGAATCCTCACGCATTCGTGCAGCAAATTCGCAATTCACCAAAAGGTAACGTGTTTTGTGTAATCTCACGGTTTAAAGTTTAGGGCCCCTTTTTCTTCTGCGAAAAAAAAAAACGTTACAGGACCGTGTATCTGGACGTGCTGGAAAATTGGCTCATGCCACAACTGGAGACCGACAGCGCCGACTTCATCTTTCAGCAGGATGGTGCTCCACCACACTTCCATCATGATGTTTGGCATTTCTTAAACAGGAGATTGGAAAACCGATGGATCGGTCGTGGTGAAGATCATGATCAGCAGTTCATGTCATGGCCTCCACGCTCTCCCGACTTAACCCCATGCAATTTCTTTCTCTGAGGTTATGTGAAAGATTGAGTGTTTAAACCTTCTCTACCAAGAAACGTGCCAGAACTGCGAGCTGGCATCAACGATGCTTCCGAACTCATTGATGGGGACATGCTGCGCCGAGTGTGGGAGGAACTTGATTATCGGCTTGATGTCTGCCGAATCACTAAAGGGGCACATATCGAACATTTGTGAATGCCTAAAAAAACTTTTGAGTTTTTGTATGTGTGTGCAAAGCATTGTGATAATATTTCAAATAATAAAGTTATTGTAGAGCTGTGAAATCGCTTCAGTCATTTGTAATAACCCTGTACAGATGGCGTATTACCGCGTAAACGAGGTATAAAATGGCAGTGCACTGGCGAGCTGTTACTTGGTACTCAGATGGTTCATGTGAGAAGGTTTCCGACGTGATTTGGCCGGACAGCAGGAGTTAACAGACTCTGAACGCGGAGTGGTTGGTAGAGCGTGAGCCACGAGACATTCCATTTCAGAAATCGTTGGGAAATTTCGTATGCCGCGACACGCGGTGTCAAGAGCGTGCCGAGAATACAAAATTTCAGGCATTACCTGTCACCTTGGACAACGCAGTGGCCGGCGGCCTTCACCTGACGACTGCAAGCAGCGGCGTTTGCGTAGAGTTGTCGGTGCGAACAGGCAAGCAACACTGCGCGAAACAACCGCAGAAATCAACGAGGGACGTGCGGTGAACGTACCCCCTAAGACAGTGCAGTGGAATGTGGCATTTGTGGGCTGTGGCAGCAGACGGCCGCGGCGAGCACCTCTGCTGACAGCACGACATCGCCCGGAAAACCGCTCCTCGGCTTGTGACCCTGTCGGTAGACGACCGGAAAACCGAGGCCTGGTCACATGATTTCCGATGTCGGTTGATGGTAGATTTAGAGTGGTACAGGCCGTACGAAGTCATCGACTCAAGTTGTCAACAAAAAGGCACTGTGCAAGCTGGTGGTGGCTACGTAATAGTGTGAGCTACTTGGAGACCATTTGCAGCCAGTCGTGGACGTCGCGTTCCCGAACAGCGATGGAAGTTTTTTTGATGACAAGGTGCCATGCCACTAGGCCACAGTTGTCCGCGATTGTTTTGAAGAACATTCTGGAATATTCCAGCGAAATGTTTGGCCACTCAGAGCGGCCGACATGAATCGTTTGGAGCATTTATTGGACGTAATCGAGAGATCCGTTCGTGCAAAACATCCTGCACCGCCAACATTTTCGCAATTACGGATGGGTATAGAGGCAGCACGGCTCTATATCATGCGAGAGACTTGCAACCGCTTGTTGAGGGCATGCCACATTGACTTGCTGCACAACGCCGGGACAAAAGAGGTCCGACACGATGTAGGGTGGTATCCGATGACTTTGTGGATACTGAGATGTAATTCTGTTTAATTATCCTCGTTTTTTGTCAGCTTAGTATCGATTCCGACCTCTCGGTTTATAGGTTCAGCTGAAAATACTTTGCGAAATATAACTTGAACTTCTACGTTATAAACATTGATTCTCATGTAACATTACAGATATTTTCAGCCAACACCTAAAATTATCCGTCTGTTTACACACCCATCTTTCGACTTGCATTTACATTGTCAGCTTTCGCCATGTAATTCAAATTCTCATATTTGATTTCAGTTTTAGAAGCTGTCCACAGCTCTACCGGTAGGTATGGCAAATGAGACAAGTCCTGTTGACCATCACGTAATAAGTGTTCAGAGGGAAACCTTTCATGAGCTAATTGTGCAAAAGCCTGATCGATCAATCGACACTTTATTCAGAAAAGCCTCTCGAAGCAAGAGGTCAAAATACCTTCATCGTACAACTAGTTTCGCTCAACAGATCATGTATTAACTGCTATTGATTACCTAAAATATAGATAAAGATACATCGATAACCTTTGAAATACTGTGCACCACCACATCCTATTACCGTTTCGTAATGTTCTGATCAGACTGAAGACCTTAACATACATCAACATAACTTTTAATTAGATTATTATTTGGTTACTTTATAGCGACTTTAGTTTTTGTCTATTTCCAGCCCTTCCAGTCGCCTTTCAGCCAAGTTCAATCAATCACTTACAACACGATACGCATGCAAGCAGAACTAGTAGTTTGTGAAGGATTCTGACTGACATATGGGAACACTGAATTATTTGTGTTTTAGACCATCAACATGACTTAAAATTATATGAATCTTATGCAATCCATAAAATACGTTGTAGTTCAAATGTAGGGCCTGTTTAACGCCATATGAATCACGTCACAATCCACAATACATAAAGATACAACCTGAACTGAATAGAAGTCCTCGCACAATATTGATGAGAGTAGCAAGTTGGGGCCTTTACAGTTACAGCTGTGCTCGTTTTCAAGACAGTGCTGTATTTTAAGAGCCTAGTGTTAAGTTGGAAACACCTTTACTACGAGACAATTTAGTGCATCTCACTTGATCTGTTGTTTACGTCTTGGAGCCAAATATACAAACATACTGCCAAGTTTTGTTTACACATTCAACATCAACTATTATTTAAAGCACAAAAATGGTTAGTGGTAGTGAATCTGCAACCTAGGAGAACCACCGATCACAGGGTAAGTAGGGAAACTGTGGTTAGTACGGGCTGGAGTTTAATTTGGGTCACAAGTTGTTTCTCGGGTTTGCTGCGGAACTGCCGACCATTGTAGTGCTAGAATAAATATCAGGCATCACACCGTCATTTACTGGAACTTGTACGATGCACCAGTTGAGTTGGTGTCACAAGCAAATACTATATGTTTTTGAATGTTTTGTGGTGAGAGGTTTATTCTCTTACGGGTACACACATAAATACATACACACGAACACACATCCATACAAACATACGTCTACAGCGACCAAAGGCCCTGTAAACTACGCACTGCTCCCACAAACTGCTTCCTTTCCTTTCTATTTTGTGCTGGGTTCCTCCCGATGCCTTCAATCCCCAGGGCTTCCAGGTCCTCCGTTAGATTGCCAATCCAGGGCTACGTTAGACGTGGTCTTTGGTTTCCCCTTAAGTGCCTTCGTCACCTGCCTTTCCTCTGTCATACCGACTGAAGGGTACGACCGCTGGATTCTTCTGCTTTGTAGCTTTTGCAGGATTGTTAGTTGTTTCATCAGGAGCCAGATTGTCTCTTTTTTCCTCCTCCTCTATCCTTCGATATCTAGTATCTGTCTTTAAAACTTACTAATTACTCTTCTTTCAAATGTTAATAGTTCTTCCTTTTCTCGTTTAGTTATGCTCCAAGTTTCTGAACCATACATGACTTCTGGGTGTATTAACGTGTTATGGAGTCCCATCTTAGTGTTCTCTGATACTGATTTTGAGCTGAAGCTGTCCCTGAGGAATACACGCATTCCATTCTCACTACTGTTCTTTCCTTGATGCCCACTGCTATGCTGTTGTCACTGGTAGACCAAAATAGCAAGTATGCCACCTATCTCAAGAAATTCTTTCTGCTCTTGCCTTCTTCCCAATTGTATGATTGCATTTTGTCTTGATTCGCCTTTACCTAAACATTCTGTGCGTAATGTCCATTTTCTGGTATATTTCTTTCAATTTATGGTTTGATTCACTTAGTAGTACTACCTCATTTGCATACGCGAGACGATTGAAATTACCGTCCATATGAATTACAGCTCACTCTTGTTGCCTACTTTTCCTTATTACTTTCTCTAAGTAAGAAATAATATTTTCATAATAGTATTAATTGTTAAGTAGTCTAATGTACATTGCATCGTAATAACGAAATTCCGCTCTCTCGAGCCAATTTCTGTTGTACCACGTTATAAAGCGCAATAGCTGCCAAGTATTATAGGTCACATAAGAATTTCCTTTTGTTTTGTTTTTTGGGCGTAATGACAAGGCTGAAAAATGAGCATACCCGTAAAGATCGAGAGAAGTGGTTCGAAACTAGACCGACAAGTGCTTTGGAAGCCGAAGCGACTGGAAGGGTTCTCGCTGATCGTTTTAATGTTCCTGAAGCTACACTGAAAAGGAGTGAGCAAGCACCTATGACACCTCAGATAAAAGTTTTTCAAACGTTTAACAAAATTACGAAGAACTTATTGTAGCACAATGAGACAGATAAGGGAACGATACTCCGAGAAGAGCCCTAGAACGGATAGAATCTGGATGAAGAGCAATTGGATGACCAAGGACAAGATGTAAAGATCAGTTGAAGAATGATGTGAACCGAAGAAGACTGCAGTGGGAGGACATGTGTTGTGTACATAGTTCCGCGTAGTCAGCGCGTACACAAGTTTCTCACTAGAGCGCGCCCCGCTAAGCACAACAGCGCAGGCGCAGCGCTCGTCCATCTCCGCACTACGAGTTGGCGCTGTCATAGAGACGGACCAAATTCTGCTTCCGTCGATCCGCGTATTAATATGTAATGCAGCCAATGAGATTGCTGCTAACGTAGAACCTTTTCTCCTCGCGGATCACACTCGCGCAGTGATACCTGAACGCTCGAGGTATTATAATAAGTGTACAGACCTCCGATTAGTCAGTCTGCATCAGTCTGCATTAGTCTGCATTAGTCTGTAGTCAAGTTTCAGTCTGCGCCTAATAAGATTATATTCCTGTACATACCCATGAAGATAAATGTATAGACACTTTGTCAAGTATCAGAGATATGTGAGAATAAGATTAACGTACCAAGATCAAAGGAACTTCAGATTGTCAATTGTAAACAGCATCCAGAATCAAGTTAAGTAATGTTTATGCTGGTTACTATTTTAATAAATGTGTGTGAAAATTAATCAAGTTCTGTTTAAAGCTGGTCACCGTCAATTTGCTACTCTAAGCGTGCAAGTGGCATTTCTATCGTCTGACCTAACGGCAGAAGATAAACATGCCACGATAAGACCACGAGACATATTGCTGACACTCGCCTACTTCGCTAGAGTGACAGGTCAAATAATCTGATGGTGTGTGTACCGAAGGTCTTACAGTACGCACACCACAACATGCAAAATGAGAGATTGTGGGAGAGAAGAGAACCTTGGAAGACGTTCTGTCAACGACCTGCATAAGCAAGAACATTTCAGGAAGAGAAGATGAAGAAAGATTCCAGTTTAAGGGCGGTTCCTAAGAATGGATTTCAAAAGTTGGCTAAGGGTTTGGCAGAAAATTTAAAACTGCCTCACAGATTTTACAGAGAAAATAAATTGGAAGGTGATAGTTTCTACCAAAACTTTAGGAAGAAGCATCCAAAATTGTCTTACAGAAAACCTCAGACCACAAGTTTAATGTGTAGTGTCAGGTTCAGTTGACCATAAGTTGAAGGTTTTTTAGAAATATCTTTTCTTTTTGTATTTTAGTTATATTTAACAACGTATATTTTGTTTTATACCCCACACCGCGCTACATAAAATCTTTTCTTGCTGTGTGTCGTTTTGGTAAGAAACCTTTTTTTCATCTTTTACAACAAAACAAGATTTAAGTAAAGGTTTTATGCAGTTTTACCTTAGTTCAAAACGACAAGAAACATTCTTATACCAATCTTGGCTTAAGTGGCTCAAACTAGTCGACGTTTCCCTACATCCAGAGGAGTTGCGATGTAGTGGGGCCTCGTTTTAATGCTATTTCAAATAACCATAGGTAGATCTGAATATAATATGCGAGTGGGAAAGGATGTTGTAAACATTTCTGTGGTTATAATCTTTGGCATCACTTTCTTTTGTTTTAAGAAAAATACTTGCTAAGTCAGCTAATCCGTCACGGTTAACATCATTATATGACGTCAGTGTAGACACCTGCCCATTCATGCACACTGGCGCAGGTGTGCTATCAGCGTAGGTTGCAGTTTCCTCCAGCCAGGAGGCGCTAATGATAAACGTAAATATTCCATGGTCCGCAGTCTTTCACTTTCAGTCGACGTGGTTTAATGATGCGGCGCCTGTTGCGTATCTACCACAACGTGCTTCAGAAAAGTGAAGAGAATACGCAAGACGACATTGGGTCGAAGAAGAGGAGTAAATAGATCCGAATAGAAGTGAAGAGAGGGGAAACGAAAGAGTGCTACTCATCTAACTAGACATAACGTAGAATGATCAGTAAAGACACGGGCAAAACTAGGGAAAGTGGTGTAGGCGGTGGTGGCTGGTTTTCAGGAAGCCCAACGGGAGAGCCGTCATTGGTACCAGAATTAGAATATGTGGATCATTTCATTGTGTATTTATTTATGAGATATTCCGAGTGTCAAAAAGTAATGAGTTATTACATTAGTATTTTTATGAACTATTACTGAAAATCTGTTTTATTGTACATATTTGTCTGCACGAGCAAGCACATGCTTGCGGACAAGTAGACGGAGTATTTTCATGGTAATAAGACAAAATTTCAGGTGTAGTGCAAAGGATAAATGTTTCAATTTGAGATAAGGAAACTCGGCCTGGAAACGGATGGAACGAAAGCTGTGAGTAAATAGGGAAAAAACTGAAGGATATACAGTGGAGAAAATTTAAGCTTTACCGTCAACTAGCCGACGATACAGAATCAAGTTGCTGAATTGAAAAAAACATTTGCCAACAGCAAAAGAGGAAATCACTCCTTTAAAACAGTAATAAAGTTTATTTAGGAGTCTAATTGTCGTTCTGGTTCGTCGTACAAACTGTCCTTTTCGTTGTTTAGAGTTTTACGTTATTGCAGTGCGTGTGTATCTAAAACGTATGATGCAGTGTTGCTTCAGGCATGCGTGGATGTCCGTAGGAAGAGGTGCTGCGGCGGGTACAGCCGATATGGAATACAGAAATTTTATCGGCATTTGCGTGCTTGTCCGCAGTAACATTGCACCGTACTTCTTACAAATACAGATACTGCAGTATCCGTCGATACCAGGCTAGAGAATTTCGATTAAAATTTCTCCCCTGTGCGAGAATTACGATATACGTGCGACAGCAGGTAAATGACGCATGGACGACTACTGGTGGAAATTAATGTCTCGATCGTGAAGCGTGCACGGATAGCCGACATGTTTAAGACGACCGCTCGCGACAAGCGAGAAATCCGGTTTCGAGTCCCGGCTGGGATCGACTTTCCAGCGTCGTCATTCCAGACTGCAGTTGGAGGCTGCCCGTGTTCTCACCTGCGAATGCATTTCCTAAGTTTAGAATATTGTTCTACTTGAAGCCACATGAATGTATATACTGTACAAAAAGAAAATAACTTACTGGTGTTTCCTTAAACGTCTGTTATAGTTGGTTGCATTCCTTTAGGTTAAATTTTATTTTGGTTCTTAACAGTGTGTCTCACTGTACATGTAATCCGCTTTTAGCGCCGTCTACGGGCGTGTTCTATGTATATCTCTTTCAATCTCCTGGATTCTCTTAAAAGAAGTAAGAGGTGACATTGGAGAGGTTTTAACTCTCTCTCTCTCTCTCTCTCTCCCTCTCTCTCTCTCCCTCTCTCTCTCTCTTCCTCTCTCTCTCTCTCTCTCTCTCTCTCTCTCTCTCTCTATCCCCTCAGGGACTGTCGTGCTGCAAAGGCTTGCGTGCTCCGTTATGATCCTGAGAGCTGAGCGCATGGGAGGGCAAACTACTGGCAAGTTAGACTGGACAAGCGGCAGTCCACATGGGATCCTGGGCATAAGAGAAATGCAGGGAATCCCATAAGAGAGGTAGAACAAGTTCCCCTGGGAGAATGAACTCCGAAATGACACTCGGTTGGAGAAAGGTCCACAATAAAGGTGATGAAGGTGATCACCTTTCCCTTATTTATAGTCTAGAGACTATTTTTCTCTGATGTGATACATTATATCTAATTTATTCTCTTTGATATGTACTGGGCGGTAAAACTTACAGTGCAGCTGTCCATGTTGATCCAGGGCGAGCTGTAATTTCCGTATGGCAGATATGCTCATGCGTTGATGCGGAATCGATGTATTCTGGAAAACATGGTTCCAATTTTGGCCACCAGGTGACACTCTGTCTGTGCGACGGTATGACAGCCACGCTGCCGTGTAGCAAGCCATATCGTGAGTCAAGAGTATGGTTCTGGTTATCAAGAAGAGAGACCATGCGTTGTTAGCGAAAAAGTTGTATGTGAACAGCAGCGCCGGCCGGGGTGGCCGTGCGGTTCTAGGCGCTACAGTCTGGAGCCGAGCGACCGCTGCGGTCACAGGTTCGAATCCTGCCTCGGGCATGGATGTGTGTGATGTCCTTAGGTTAGTTATGTTTAATCAGTTCTAAGTTCTAGGCGACTGATGACGTCAGAAGTGAAGTCGCATAGTGCTCAGAGCCATTGGAACAATTTTTTTGCGAACAGCAGCAATTACAGTGCTGCATTGAGAGCGTATCACCGACTGAAAAAGAGACTCTAAGAAGAGACCCGATGTCATTAATGGGATAAACAAGATGATAAAGAAATTCAAAAACACGGGCGAGCTTGGTGTGGCATCTTACCCTCGTGGAAGTTATTGACGACGATGCTGCCGCTGTAACTGACCCTACAGCAGGTGCCCTTGGTACTCTAGGCGTTCGTGCAGTGCCACAAGAATTGGCCATTCCACGGTCAACACTACAGAAGGTTTTGCGGTCTATTTTATACTGCTACCCGTACGAGATACAGACGATGCTGCGACGGAATTGTCATGATCCGCAGCAAGTTCCGAATTTGCTCTTCAGTTTTTAGACGCGGGTCGAAGCTGGTAACATTTGCCCAGGCAATGTTCCATGGAGTAATGGGCAATGTTGTACTCTACAGGATGCAGCGCATACAGGGCACTGTCGAATTTTGGGTACTGTTAAACCACGTGTTGTACACAAATAGCCACTGAACTCGTCTTATGTAACTGTGTGGTGTGGATTCACAAGCAACTTCATCCTTGATCCATTTTCCTTCGAAGTAAATGAACGAAGAGAGCCTGTCAGGTATACCGTGATGTCTACACGTTATCGAGGCGTCCTTGTATAACATGTGATTCCTCTTTTGGAAGAGCGCAACTGTGTGGAAGCCACCGTTTTCATGCAAGATGGGGCAATACCTCTGCACGTTTGCCTAGTGAAAGATCTGCTTACTGCAACCTCCCACGAAGTGTTATTCCTAGAAGGTTTACAGATCTGCAACATCACCTGAATCCATGTGGCATTTGGCTCTAGGGCTATCACAAAAAAACGCGTTAGCCAGGGACACGTTCGGTCTCTGTCTGATCTGTAGGCCAGCACACCAGAACGCGTTGCTCAGATTCTACCGGAACTGCTGCCAACGACCGTTGATGACGTCATTTTACAGATACAGCAGCTCGACGGCACCTCAGGTCCTCATACTGACCAAACAGTGTAAGCGGCAGTGAATAATATTATCAACATTAAGCTTTTCACTCTTGTTTCACCGTTTCTCACTACGTCCCGTTGCTAATCCATTAGATATGAAACATTTCTATAGGTCATTCTTGCGCTTATAGCGCCAGATAACTTCCAAAATAGGAACAAATTTTTTTGTACCGAGTAAATCGGTTGCTCATTAACGCATTACAATATCCACAACGTTTCGCTGACATTCGCTAATTACCGCGAACAGAGGACCTCTGTGAGCAGCTGCACTTCAATCGTAACCATCCGGAAAAACCTGGTGTGGTCATTTTTCACACCAATTATGTAAATATTCTGTTAGCTTTACAAAGTATGAGGCAATAAGTTATGATCAGTGCTCACGGCTAGACTGGTGTTGCGGGAACTTGACGCGGCAGCGAAGGCATAAGCTGATCAAGACTAATGACCAGTCGTTTCAGTGTCGAATTGAGCCGCAGATTGGGAATCCACTGCTATTAGAGCCTTTGAAAAAGGGCACGTTGTTATGGCAAAAAAAAGCAAATGTATGGGAAATCTTATGAGACTTAACTGCTAAGGTCATCAGTCCCTAAGCGTACACACTATTTAACCTAAATTATCCTAAGGACAAATACACACACACCCATGCCCGAGAGAGAACTCGAACCTCCGCCGGGACCAGCCGGTTTTTATGGCCCGAATACCTGTAACGAGCGTCTCGGAATAGTTAGCTGTTCGACTGCCACTGTGTTGAGGGCCTAGTGTAATTGGTTAATACGAACCATAAAAAAATGCACGGAAGTATGTTTTTTAACACAAACCTAGGTTTTTTTAAAATGGAAGCCCCTTAGTTTTGTTAGCACATCTGAACATATAAACAAATACGTAATCAGTGCCGTTTGTTGCAATGTAAAATGTTAATTACATCCAGAGATATTGTAACCTAAAATTGACGCTTGAGCACCATCACCGATCCCTTTGGATCCCTATGTAACTCCGTGCTCTCCGATACACACGATCGAACAGCGGTGGAGTGGTGCTCAAGCGTCAATTTTAGGTTACAATATCTCTGGATGTAATTACCATTTTACATTGCAACAAACGGCACTGATTACGTATTTGTTTATATGTTCAGATGTGCTAACAAAACTAAGGGGCTTCCATCTTAAAAAAACGTAGGTTTGTGTTAAAAAACATACTTCCGTGCATTTTTTTATGGTTTGTATTAACCAATTACACTAGCCCCTCTCCTCACGATCGGTCTGTGGAATCGATTCGTCAGTATTTGATGTGGTTTACGAAATATATCCAGCGGTAACGTTAGGTGACTCACCCTGTATGTGTGTGTGTGTGTGTGTGTGTGTGTGTGTGTGTGTGTGTGGACAGTGGTTGCAGGACAGCGAAGCCACGAGAAGGCGACTATGTGTTGGACGTCCATTGCTCTTCACGCACGTCTGGGGTGGGGGCGATCTGCGGCTGATGTGACGACAAAGTAGACTGCTGGTGCAGGCGCAAGTGTTTTGGAGCAGATTGTTCACCGTTTCACCACAAATTTAAGCGTAGGCAAAGCCTCACACACAAACAAAATTCTAAACGAAAGCAAAATTAGCGTAATGCTGACATAACGAGGGCCGTGCATGAAGCGCTGAACGAATTCGCAAGTGAAACTCCATCTACTGATCCGACAGAAAATCCTACGGAGTTTTTATCTTATGTTAAGTCAGTAAGGGGAACGAAGCCATCTTTTCAGGCTCTCTGTGACCACAGTGGTTTCTAAATGGAGGATGACATAGCGAAGGCTTAAATACTAAACGTCTATTTCCAACACTCTTTCACAGAGGAAGATTGCACTGTGGTGTTCCCTTAAATCGTCACACGAATGACAAAATTACAGGTATCGAAATAACCGATTAAGGGATAGAAATGAAACTGAAATCACTCGACAGGGTAAGGGCCACTGGACCTAACGAGATATCAGTTCGATTCCACGAAGATTATCTGAAAGAATATGCCTCTCGTCTAGCAGCAGTGTACCGTAGGTATCTGGAGGAGCGAAGCGATCTTATCGAATGGGAAAAAAAGCACAGGTCATAACTGTTTTCAAAAATAGTTGTCTAACAGATGCTCAAAATTATAGGTCTAGATCTCTGACGTCGGTCTGTCGTAGAATTTTGGGACATGATTTATACTCCTATACTATGGCATTTCTGTGTAAATCTCCATTGTAGCAATCAACATGGGTTACGAAAACAAGGCTAGAATGAAATACACTCCCCCCGTTCGTCCACGAGACCCATAGATCAGTAGATACAGGCGTCCAGGTAAAACCCGTGTGACTTTCAATACAGTTCCACACTGCCGCTTAATGAATGAAACACAAGCCACGGAATACCAGGCAAACTATGTCACTGGGTTTCTAGCAAACAGCACAAAGCACGTAATTCTAAACGGAGAGAAAGAGCTCCGTACATGCCCCCACTTGAGGTTCAATTTTATTCACACAATCTAAGGACGCTATAAAGCGCTTACTTAATTTTACAGTATACTTGTACTTAGAACGTTGATATGTACACATTAATAGAGTATGATCGTTCATACCTGCTTGGAATCTGTTTCAAGGATGCAGCAATAAAAAGTCCCCTACCCTGTTAGTTAGCTGTGGCAACCAAGCATATCCGCGTAGCGCTAAACTCAAGTGCAGAAGGTCATGGTTACAGCTGATCTGAAAGTAATTTGCATCATCTATGATGGAGAGTGCCCTGGAAATTGCGTTTTGACTGAAAGCGAATCGCAACGGTTATTGAAAGCAGTTTTTTTTTTTTTTTTGGTCCATTAACAGCTAATGGCAGGGTCGCGAGTCGGAAGAACGCCCTCCCGTGTTTACAGAGGGCGGTGCGCTGTCTGTTAACTCGCAGGCAGTACCGTTTGCAGGCGGAAAAAAAAGGAAAAAATACTGATCAGCAAACACAGTATAAGGTATCTTTTATCAAACTCTCTCCCCGCCACTTGCCTCTATGACACACTTATACTTTACTTCATATTTATGCGTCAGTGGCTAGTGGTTATTATCCAAAACATTCGTAATGTGATGCCATTTCATTGAAAGTAACGTAAAGCTACTTCTTTCAGTCAGTAGTAAGAAAGAAAAGTACGCAAACTACACCGATGTTATGTCAATCTTCTTTTCAAATAATAATAATCTGCATAAGAACGAAAATTGTTGTATTGGCCGGCCAGAGTGGCCGTGCGGTTGTAGGCGCTACAATCTGGAGCCGAGTGACCGCTACGGTCGCTGGTTCGAAATCTGCCTCGGGCATGGATGTGTGTGATGTCCTTAAGTTAGTTAGGTTTAATTAGTTCTGAGTTCTAGGCGACTGATGACCTCAGAAGTTAAGTCGCGTAGTGCTCAGAGCCATTTGTTGTATTGTTTATAACTATTCTTTTCCCTATGTGGATGCTAAACGGTACAAATGTAAGTTCACCGCACTGTGCGATTTTTATGAATGACAATATCACGTTTAATTGAGAACTGTCCTATTTCAGGAAACTAATTCATCTCGTATTCCCTTTGCTTTAACTGATTCATGGAAATAATTTTCTGGCTGTTTAAACTAAGCTCGAGGTGGTTCGTTTGGTGACCCAAAAATCGAGTGCCGTCAGCGGTTGTATCGCTAGTTATTCATTACGAAAATTCGAGCCTGCATTTTTAATACGAAGTCCGGTAATCTTTGTTCAAAACACTTTCCTGTTTGAGAATATCAGTTTACTTAAGCAGTCAATATGGTGCGAAACATACCGAGAACCAGTATTTACTTTTGGCATGTAACTTCAGTGTGTTGAATGAATGGTAATTTACAACTATTTTACAAGGAATCTTTAAAAGAAAATAAGAATTCAAATTAATGATCAGATGTGGAAGGTAAAGCACTTGTGTTTCGTGCTGTTCGAGTGGATCCTTCTGATATATACTTTTAAAATATATAAGTGTCTTGAAAATACAATGAGTGGCACGAAAGCAACCGCTTCAACAGCCACGTACTGCGTATGTGCTGCCATTCTTAGCCTTTGAGGGGAAGTTTTTAATGGAGATGTAGGTGGCTGTAACGCACTGTTGTTGTTATCGACGCATAATAAGTCTTTAAGCATTCAGTGCAAAGGTAATCATGACTTAAACAGTGTAGTATCATATACTGTGATCTTTGTTGTCACCAAGAGTAACGTACGCTATGAACAACGATGCATACAGGTATGTGGACATACCTGATGTTCAGAATACTGTTGGAGATGTGAAAAGAAAAATATGTGCAAATGGTAGTGCACAAAGGTAATAGTGTTTTGTAGTTTTCTCAGTATCTCCTGTTAGTTCTATCTCGTATGGGTCGGATGCTCTTGAACAGTAATGTAAGACGAGACATACAAGTGACCTGTAAGCATTCTTCACTGCAGACTGAATGCATTTTCCAGATGTCCTGCCAGTAATTAAGTGAAGTCTGCCAGTTGACTTACCAACTACTGAGACAATGTGATCATTCCGTTTCGCATCGTACAAATCGTTACTCACAGGCATTTGTACAAGTGTGGGTTCCATTTGTTTAACACTGAGGCTGTAGTCGTAGGATAGTGTTTTTCAGCGTTTGTGAGTAGTGCACACTCTATGTTTCCGTAGATTTCTAACAATCTGTCAATTCTAGCACCACTTTGATATTTTATCAAGATCCAGCTGGATATTTGTCTGGATTTTTTCAGATAGCCTTCATTGTAGAAATGTGCACCATCTGCAAATATTCTCAGATTATTACTGATATTGTCCATCTGATCATTAATATACAATATGGAAATGATGGTCCTAACACAATTCATTGTGGCACACATGAAGCTGGTTATTCTTCTGTCTATGAGTCCCCGTTATCTCTACTAATAAATCCTCATAAAGTTTCAAATTTTGTTCGATACACCATACAATCTGCAACATCGATTTTTTTTCGGAGCATCAGTATTCTGACCGGTTGGGTGCGGTCCTCCGCAAATTCTTTTCCTGTGCCAACGCCCTCCTGTTAGCACCTAGACCCATCGTCTACAATTATTTGTCAGATATATTCCAGTGTCCGTCTTTCCGTACAGCTTTTATCCTCTACGGCCCCTGCAATACCATGGAGTTAACTCCTTCATGTCTTAATTCGTGTCTCATCGTCCTACTTTCCACAAGTTCCTCTACCAGCAGATCCTACGGAGAAGCTTCTCATGTGTTATCACTCCACATGATTTTCAATATCAGTCTACAGCACTAAATCTGAAATGCTTCGATTCTTATTTTCTGTTTCTTTCACAGTCCACGATTCACTTCTGTACAATGCTGTGCCCCAGATGTACATTCTCAGAAATTTTTTATCAAGTTAACACCCATATTTGATTCAAGTAGTCTTATTTTGGCCCTTTTAACCTGTGTCAGTCGTTTTTGTGGGTTCTCCATTCTTCGGCAGTCATGTTATTTTGCCTCCAACGCAGCTGAGCTCCTTCGCTTCTTCTAAGAGATGATGCCTCGTTATGAGGTTAATTTTATCACTAATCTCAATTCTGCTGTTCCTAATTACTTTTGCTTTCCTTCGGTTTATTCGCAGTGCATATAGTGAGCTCACTGAAGCGTTCAACCTATTCACTGTCGAGAAGATGCCGAAAAGTATTCATCACTGTCATAAGTGGCATTCTACCACTTACAGACAACTGTATGACTTCGAGATTTATGTTGCTACTGCCACTCCTTTATGCCAGCAGTTGTCCACGGCTCGTCCCATTAAATCTGGTATAGCTTCGCTCCTAATTACTTTTGCCTTGCTTCAGTTTACTCTCGATCCATATTCTGTGTTCAACAGACTGCGCGAAACATTTATTTTATTTGGCAATCTTTACATATCATGGAAATGTATGTAGGTGTGTGTGTGTGTGTGTGTGTGTGTGTGTGTGTGTGTGTTTGTGTGTCTGTGTGTGTTTGTGTGTCTGTGTGTGTTTGTGTGTCTGTGTGTGTGTGTGTGTGTGTGTGTGTGTATGTTTCACGTCTCCTCCAAAAACACTGGGCCCATTTCAACCAAACATGGTATATATATATATATATATATATATACACTCCTGGAAATTGAAATAAGAACACCGTGAATTCATTGTCCCAGGAAGGGGAAACTTTATTGACACATTCCTGGGGTCAGATACATCACATGATCACACTGACAGAACCACAGGCACATAGACACAGGCAACAGAGCATGCACAATGTCGGCACTAGTACAGTGTATATCCACCTTTCGCAGCAATGCAGGCTGCTATTCTACCATGGAGACGATCGTAGAGATGCTGGATGTAACCCTGTGGAACGGCTTGCCATGCCATTTCCACCTGGCGCCTCAGTTGGACCAGCGTTCGTGCTGGACGGGCAGACCGCGTGAGATGACGCTTCATCCAGTCCCAAACATGCTCAATGGGGGACAGATCCGGAGATCTTGCTGGCCAGGGTAGTTGACTTACACCTTCTAGAGCACGTTGGGTGGCACGGGATACATGCGGACGTGCATTGTCCTGTTGGAACAGCAAGTTCCCTTGCCGGTCTAGGAATGGTAGAACGATGGGTTCAATGACGGTTTGGATGTACCGTGCACTATTCAGTGACCCCTCGACGATCACCAGTGGTGTACGGCCAGTGTAGGAGATCGCTCCCCACACCATAATGCCGGGTGTTGGCCCTGTGTGCCTCGGTCGTATGCAGTCCTGATTGTGGCGCTCACCTGCACGGCGCCAAACACGCATACGACCATCATTGGCACCAAGGCAGAAGCGACTCTCATCGCTGAAGATGACACGTCCCCATTCGTCCCTCCATTCACGCCTGTCGCGACACCACTGGAGGCGGGCTGCACGATGTTGGGGCGTGAGCGGAAGACGGCCTAACGGTGTGCGGGACCGTAGCCCAGCTTCATGGAGACGGTTGCGAATGGTCCTCGCCGATACCCCAGGAGCAACAGTGTCCCTAATTTGCTGGGAAGTGGCGGTGCGGTCCCCTACGGCACTGCGTAGGATCCTACGGTCTTGGCGTGCATCCGTGCGTCGCTGCAGTCCGGTCCCAGGTCGACGGGCACGTGCACCTTCCGCCGACCACTGGCGACAACATCGATGTACTGTGGAGACCTCACGCCCCACGTGTTGAGCAATTCGGCGGTACGTCCACCCGGCCTCCCACATGCCCACTATACACCCTCGCTCAAAGTCCGTCAACTGTACATACGGTTCACGTCCACGCTGTCGCGGCATGCTACCAGTGTTAAAGACTGCGATAGAGCTCCGTATGCCACGGCAAACTGGCTGACACTGACGGCGGCGGTGCACAAATGCTGCGCAGCTAGCGCCATTCGACGGCCAACACCGCGGTTCCTGGTGTGTCCGCTGTGCCGTGCGTGTGAGCATTGCTTGTACAGCCCTCTCGCAGTGTCCGGAGCAAGTATGGTGGGTCTGACACACCGGTGTCAATGTGTTCTTTTTTCCATTTCCAGGAGTGTATATATATATGCTTTACTGTCAGGTGACAATCATTGTGGGGATAAGAACCACGTAACTATCAAAGGGGTGGTGGGGGATGATAAAGAAGTGTATCCCGCTGCGGTTGAATTCCCAGATTCAGTTCATCCAGTAATTGAGAAAGAGAGCAATTAGCGAGTTGGAACTATCTTTACACATAATTTCAGACCTCGCTGACAACCCTTACGAAAATGATACAAGGGAAAACACTTATACTACTTTTTCGTTTTTCAAGCAGTAAAAGTACCACATGAGGTATAACATTATAATTTATTACTTCTTTACTACTAACTGTATTCGTAACACGTTTAATAGACACTATGAACATGTAGCACTGCATGTAAGCGCAAAATTATATCACTGTACGACCCACAGTTCAGGAGATATGAAATCAGAAACAGTGTGATGTGTGAAAAACTGCCTTAGTGTTCATGACGTTTAAATTTATTACTTCATTGACACTACTCCATTCGTAACACTTTTTGAAGACAGTACCCAAACATGCGACTGAATGTACCTACAAAATTGTATCATTGTACGGTACCTAGTTTAGAAGATATTCATCCGTTTTAATAAAACTGTTCGCCGAAAAAGCTTGATTGTTCCACATCTTACTGTCTGATATCTACATCTACATCTACATCTAAATAAATACTCAGCAAGCCACTATAAGGTGCGTGGCGGAGGGTATCCTGTACCACTACTTGACATTTCCCCTCCTGCTCCACTCGCAAATAGAACCAGAGAAAAACGACTGTCTATATGCCTCTGTATGAGCGCTTATTTCTCGTATCTTAATCTTCGTGATCCTTACGCACGATGTTTGTTGGCGGCAGCAGAATCGTTCGGCAGTCACCTTCAAATGCCGGTTCTCTAAATTTTCTCAATAGTGCTTGGAACGTCGCCTACCCTCCAGGGATTCCCATTTTTTCTCGTTAGAGGATTGAATTTATTTTCGTTACTAGTCATAGTTACGTGATCTGTCCAATTAAGTAAAACACTCCAGGAATTTTAAAGAGTTTGCAGAGGTAAAAAGCATCGTGTAAACTTAGTGTCTGGTTCACACTCTTCTTCGATAATCCAGATTTAGATTTTCCGTGGTTTCCCTAAATCGCTCCAGGCAAATTCTGGAATTGTTCCTTTGAAAGGGCACGACCGATTTCCTTCCCCATCCTTGACACAATCGTAAATTGTGCTCCGTCTATAAAGACCTCGATACTGACGGTTAGTATAACCCAGTCCACCTCTCCTCGATCTTAAACTTTGTGTACGGCTGATTTTAGCTCGTACATAGCAGTATATGATATGTATGTAAGATATTGAAATTTTATCTAAAACTGAAAGCATAATGATATCTAATGTCGTTCTCGAATTATTGATTTTTATATCCGACTGACGTTTGCGTAGGACGGGCCCGTTTCCATCCCTGCGCATCGGGAATTATGTGGTCGTGACAACCATCGCAATTCATAAACGGTTTAAGATTTCGAAACGAAGCTACAAACTCTTTTTATTCGCTGAGATACTGAAGCAACTCGTCCGCAGAAGCAGTGAGAGGTGGACGGCTCAGGACGCATACAAACGTCCATATCATGCAGGAAAACCCAAGCAGTGCCCGTACACGCGTCCTCAGCACCTGGGGTAGATTCAAATGGTTCAAATGGCTCTGAGCACTATGGGACTAAACATCTGAGGTCATCAGTCCCCTAGAACTTAGAACTACTTAAACCTAACTAGCCTAAGGACGTCACACACATCCATGCCCGAGGCAGGATTCGAACCTGCGACCGTAGCGGTCGCGCGGTTCCATACTGAAGTGCCTAGAACCGCTCGGCCCCAAAGACCGGCCGTGGGGAAGGGCAGTTCGGCACATGAATATGCGTCCACAACGGTGAAAAGGCTAACATTTGTTTTATGTTGCCTTTGCCTTCTAAATTTTGATTTCACAATATATCGAAATTCAGGAGTCGAATTTCGGCATTTATAATTCTTGTGACTGTAGTATTACCCTTCCTGTTCACCCACATTACCATGATTAGCTTCGATTAATCGCTGTTCTAACTAACTGATTGATTCACAGCTGCAAGCGGGGTCCAGTCAGATAGTTCCAAGTGGCATCACCTTCATCGGGTTCCATTTCTTAGCGGAAGGGAGGGGCAGACGAGATGTAAGAACACACCTGTTCATTCAACAGCTGTTGCAGTTCTTCCCCACTGTCCTCAATGGCGGCAGTGAATCTTATCATTGGCTTCCTTTCAATATGAATTTTAATAACTCTCCTTACCCGTTTTTATTTTTATTTATTGGCCTCTGGCATTAAACATCTAGCCAGAGAAGTGAGTAACTACAGATCTGGCATACAATATTATGTATATAGTATAAACGTTAGAAATTACATTAATACCAGTTAAACGTCCACGGTAAACTTTGTAAGTACACGTACTCAACACAGCCACATATCATAACGTCTCACGCTGGAGCCTTTGTGTCTGACTTATAACTGGATATCCCCTTCTTGCAGAAAAGCAGCAATACTGGCATAGCCCGGTGTGGACAGCTGCCAAACTGGCCCGTCACAGATGTAAGTTAGGAAATTCCTGCTCTGTTCAGCCGGCCGGAGTGGCCGAACGGCTCTAGGCGATTCAGTCTGGAACCGCGCGACCGCTACAGTCGAAGTTTCGAATCCTGCCTCGGGTATCGATGTGTGTGGTGTCCTTAGGTTAGTTAGGTTTAAGTAGTTCTAAGTTCTAGGGGACTGATGACCTCAGATGTTAAGTCCCATAGTGCTCAGAGCCATTTCAACCATTTTGAACCTGCTCTGTTCAAGGCCTTGAGAAACTTGCGGCGTTCTCTGTCGTAGAGTGAACACTCTAATATCAAATGGTTGAGGTTTGGAATTTCAGTTCGGTGGATTTCGCAATACGGAGATGGCTGAACTTTCATCCTACACAGATATAAAAGATAACAGCTGTGACAACCCGAGTTAGTATTATAGTAGTGACATATAGAGAGCCTGATTTTGGAGAACCAGATTTTCCGTGGAATGCTCGGCTACATTGCGGCATAATCACTTCCTTTGGACTGTTGTACAATCTCCAGCATCAGTGACAATTCTTGATGGACTTTTTCCTTTATCCCAGCAACAAAATCTGCATGTGCAAGGTAAGTGAAGTAAGGCTGGCCATCAATCAGACTTCGTTTCGTCATGTGTTCCGTCAACTCGTTTCGTGAGATAATAGATGCCCCTGGTCCATACCAAACGAACATACTTATGTTGACTTTCACACTAATAGAGTAACTTGACTAAATAGAGCACATGGCTGTTAGCGTTGGGGACCTATTGTTTCTTTTCCAGATTTACATTTGCAGTCTTCGAATCCGTGACAAAGACAACTCGTACTGGCTTACTGCATATCGAAGGGCCTCCTAAACTCAGATGAAGATGCCGGCTTCTGTCGGAAACTTGAACATAGCCAAAGATAGGTGATCCCCACAGAAGTAAGCAAAGCCGGCGCCATTTCTAGTTTTCAGGTCGTGAATGAATACTTTAACTCATGGCGGGCACGCTGAAACAATGAGATGGGATACGCCAGTAGAGTTAGGGAAAGCTCTGTCCGAGTCTCTGGCGTGACAGAAGACTGTGAGCTGGTAATTCAGTACTTCGTATTCCAAGCAAAATTCAGGACGCAGAGTGTCTTTTAGGATAAGGGGTATCACATACCTTTAGCGTCTGAAACTTTGTTTGTTCTATTAGAGATGCCCTTCTCCTTCGAATTCTATCGATGTGCCCGTTGTCTTCAATGAGGCTTCAAGATTTTGAAGGAGAGAACGCTCCTGAAGCTACCTTTTATTTCAGTCACCTCTACTTCGATATACACTGAAGAGATGAAAGTAATGGGAAACCGATATGCACATATACAGATTGCAGTAGCATCTCGTATACAAGATTTAAAAGGGCAGTCCCTTCGCAGAGGTGCCCGTTATACTCGGATAACCTGATTATGGGTGCACGACGGATACTTCGAACACGGAATAGTACGTGGAGCTAGATGCATGGGCCATTCCATTTCGGAAATCGTTAGGGAATTCAGTAAGCCGAGACCCACAGTGTCAAGGGTGTCTCGAGAAAACCGAATTCCATGCATTACCTCTCACCATGGGCGGGCTTCACTGAACGACAGACAGCAGCGTATTTGTGCAAGCGACACTGCTTGAAATAAACGTTAAAATCAATGTGGGACGAACGACGAAAGTATCCATTAGGACACTGCGGTGAAATGCGGCTTTAACTGGCTATGGCAGCAGACGACCGACGCGAGTGCCTTATCTAATAGCACGACATCATCTACAGCGCCTCTCCTGGCGTCGTGACAATATCAGTTGGACCCAAGACGACTGGAAATCAGTGGCCTTGTCAGATGAGTCCCAATTTCATTCGGTAAGAGTGCGTTGACAACAAGGCGCTGGGCAAGCTGATGGTGGCTCCATAATAGATAGGGCTTTGTTTACATAGAATGGACTGAGTCCTCTGCTTCAACTGAACCGATCATTGACTGGAAAATCAAATGGTTCAAATGGCTCTGAGCACTACGGGACTTGATATCTGAGGTCATCAGTCCCCTAGAACTTAGAACTACTTAAACCTAACTAACCTAAGAACATCACACACATCCATACGCGAGGCAGGATTAGAACCTGCGACCGTAGCGGTCTCGCGTTTCCAGACTGTAGTGCCTAGAACCGCTCGGCCACTCCGGTCGACTGACTGGAAATACTTGTGTTGTGCTAGCTGAACACCAACAACGGTGGAACTTTCATGAATGACAACACGCCATCTTACCGGGCTTCAGTTGTTCGAGACTGGTGTGGACAATTGGAGCACATGGGCTGGTCGCCCAGACATTAGATTCATGGGACGTTTGATACGTAATTGAGAGATCAGTTCGCGGACCAAATCCTGCACCGGCAACAATTTAGCAGTGTTGCAGGTCCGACACGATATTAGGTGGCATCCCAAGACAGTGTATAGCAGGGGCGAAAGCTGACCATCGACACAGAATCTGAATGACTGCAGTACAGATACACGTCCGCGGGTTTCGCTGCGAGTGGCGCTGGGACGTGTCCGAGGATAGCGTGGTCGTGGTCGTGGTCGTGGTCCCGAGCGTGGTCGTGGGGACGTTGCTTGGCCGGCCGGAGTGACGTCCGCAATCTCGAGGCGCGGACCGGAACTGAACGGCCGGGCGGAGTGAGGCAGACCTCTCCAGCCACTCTGTACGGGCCGGCGTGGAGGGTGGAGGGTGGAGGGCCACTCAGCGCCCGGCGGCCACTCCCTGCAGACGGGCCGGCCGCTCTCCTCGGTCTGCACTTGGGTCGCCACTGTGCGCCGCGCCGCCCAGCTGTCGGCCGCCGCCCCCGCCGCCCCCGCCGCCCCCGCCGCCCCCGCCGCCCCCGCCGCCACCGCTGCCTCTCCACTGTGCTGTTCTACCTGAACTCCAACGCAGCACCGCCTACGTCTCCCGCCTTTCTCTGCCCCCTTATTCACACTGCTCGCTCACCACGACGTCCCGAATACGCATTGTTCCGGAGACAGTGGTGCCTGATAAAGCGCTCATTCCAATATGCTATACAATGAATCACGCTGGTCGGACAGTGTTCAGCTCCCAGCCAACGTCACCTCATTCCCATTCCCCGAAGCTCCATAACTGACTTCTGAAAACGCCCCACACCCATTTCACCATTCATTCCAATTTATTTACTTTAAAAGATAAAAACTACTAATCGTTCCAGAGATTAGTGGAGAACAGTGCAAGGCTACTATTTGAAAAGTGCAGGACAATGATGGTCATGTGGAAACGGCTCTGAGCAATATGGGACTGAACATCTGAGGTCATCAGTCCCCTAGAACTTAGAACTACTTAAACCTAACTAACCTAAGGAAATCACACACATCCAAGCCCGAGGCAGGATTCGAACCTGCAACCGTAGCGGTCGCGCTGTTCCAGACTGTAGCACCTAAAACCGCTCTGCCACACCGGCCGGCTCATGTGGAAACCTATCCATACTTTTCTCACATGGCGTCATGAAAGCCACGGATCAAGGCAGTCACGAAGATGTAGTATTTCTTGATTTCAAAAAAGGATTTCACTCTCAATACCATACTTACGATTATTATCGAAAGTACAATCGCATAGGAGTATCAAGTGAAATTAATAACTCTGATGAGTATGTTTTGGTCTGGAGGAAGAAGCGTGTTATCGCCTACTGACGATCATCAACAGATGTAGAAGAAAATTCAGGTGTGCTCAGGGAAATACACTCCTGGAAATTGAAATAAGAACACCGTGAATTCATTGTCCCAGGAAGAGGAAACTTTATTGACACATTCCTGGGGTCAGATACATCACATGATCACACTGACAGAACCACAGGCACATAGACACAGGCAACAGAGCATGCACAATGTCGGTACTAGTACAGTGTATATCACCCTTTCGCAACAATGCAGGCTGCTATTCTCCCATGGAGACGATCGTAGAGATGCTGGATGTAGTCCTGTGGAACGGCTTGCCATGCCATTTCCACCTGGCGCCTCAGTTGGACCAGCGTTCGTGCTGGACGTGCAGACCGCGTGAGACGACGCTTCATCCAGTCCCAAACATGCTCAATGGGGGACAGATCCGGAGATCTTGCTGGCCAGGGTAGTTGACTTACACCTTCTAGAGCACGTTGGGTGGCACGGGATACATGCGGACGTGCATTGTCCTGTTGGAACAGCAAGTTCCCTTGCCGGTCTAGGAATGGTAGAACGATGGGTTCGATGACGGTTTGGATGTACCGTGCACTATTCAGTGTCCCCTCGACGATCACCAGTGGTGTACGGCCAGTGTAGGAGATCGCTCCCCACACCATGATGCCGGGTGTTGGCCCTGTGTGCATCGGTCGTATGCAGTCCTGATTGTGGCGCTCACCTGCACGGCGCCAAACACGCATACGACCATCATTGGCACCAAGGCAGAAGCGACTCTCATCGCTGAAGACGACACGTCTCCATTCGTCCCTCCATTCACGCCTGTCGCGACACCACTGGAGGCGGGCTGCACGATGTTGGGGCGTGAGCGGAAGACGGCCTAACGGTGTGCGGGACCGCAGCCCAGCTTCATGGAGACGGTTGCGAATGGTCCTCGCCGATACCCCAGGAGCAACAGTGTCCCTAATTTGCTGGGAAGTGGCGGTGCGGTCCCCTACGGCACTGCGTAGGATCCTACGGTCTTGGCGTGCATCCGTGCGTCGCTGCGGTCCGGTCCCAGTCGACGGGCACGTGCACCTTCCGCCGACCACTGGCGACAACATCGATGTACTGTGGAGACCTCACGCCCCACGTGTAAGCAATTCGGCGGTACGTCCACCCGGCCTCCCGCATGCCCACTATACGCCCTCGCTCAAAGTCCGTCAACTGCACATACGGTTCACGTCCATGCTGTCGCGGCATGCTACCAGTGTTAAAGACTACGATGGAGCTCCGTATGCCACGGCAAACTGGCTGACACTGACGGCGGCGGTGCATAAATGCTGCGCAGCTAGCGCCATTCGACGGCCAACACCGCGGTTCCTGGTGTGTCCGCTGTGCCGTGCGTGTGATCATTGCTTGTACAGCCCTCTCGCAGTGTCCGGAGGAAGTATGGTGGGTCTGACACACCGGTGTCAATGTGTTCTTTTTTCCATTTCCAGGAGTGTATATATATATATATATATACTCAACATAGTGGCAGTCGAAGAGCTAACTATTCTGAGACGCTCGTTACAGGGATTCGGGCCATAAAAACCGGCTGGTGTAGTTTGGAACCATTGCTGTTCCTGTTGTACAGGATATAACGGATATAATTGTAGATATTTCTGTTACTAACTAAGGACGGTGTACTGAAGAACGTCACACCACTATTGACGTCATTCTCACACTAAAAATTACAGCCACTAGGAGTCGTGTGTCTTTAGGTTCGTTAGCACCTCCAAGTACAAATGGCAGGAACAATCCGTTAATGTTAATTTTCCTCTGGGCAGTGCGACACATCCTGCAATCAAAATGAGATTTTCACTCTGCAGCGGAGTGTGCACTGATATGAATCTTCCTGGCAGATTAAAACTGTGTGCCGGACCGAGACTCGAACTCGGGACCTTTGCCTTTCGTGGGCAAGTGCTCTACCAATCTTTTTTTTTAAGAAAACAAATAAAAACCTCTTGGGTATGAAAATAAAAGACGACGTTCTTCATAAAATAACACAATATCCTTTGAAAATGTAAAGCATAAAAGGTAGCTATATTTCCGCAACGGCCTTCTTTTGTATTTTTATGTTTTTTTTTAACATAAATGAGTATACAGTCTCACCATCAGCAGCATTTTTTTTGGGGGGGGGGGGGGGAGCACAAGAGAAAGAAGACAAAAAGGCTACAGATAGAGAGCTATGTGTGAAAAGGATAAACATGTGTAAGGAGAAAAAAAACTTAGAAGAGGAGGAGAAATGAGAAGTGAAATAAAATAGGAATACTTTCCGCGCCATGCTCCACTTTGGCGCGCCAGCAGAACAAAATGCATTCTATCATTGACCATTGAAGGGGAACGTGGGATCGTCCAGTCTTGGCTGGCACGGTTCGTTGAGATTCCAGCTTTGAGGCGGATTGGTGAAAATGCTCTGTAAATAGTTCGCGAAACCAACTGAGCTACCCAAGCACGATTCACACCCCGTCCTCACAGCTTCAATTCTGCCAGTGGCTGTGAGGACGGGGTGTGAGTCGTGCTTGGGTAGCTCAGTTGGTAGAGCACTTGCCCGCGAAAGGCAAAGATCCCGAGTTCGAGTCTCGGTCCGGCACACAGTTTTAATCTGCCAGGAAGTTTCATATCAGCGCACACTCCGCTGCAGAGTGAAAATCTCATTCTGGAAACATCCCCCAGGCTGTTGCTAATCCATGTCTCCGCGATATCCTTTCTTTCAGGAGTGCTAGTTCTGCAAGGTTCGCAGGAGAGATTCTGTGAAGTTTGGAAGGTAGGAGACAAGGTACTGGCAGAAGTAAGGCTGTGAGGACGGGGCGTGAGTCGTGCTTGGGTAGCTCAGTTGGTAGAGCACTTGCCCGCGAAAGGCAAAGGTCCCGAGTTCGAGCCTCGGTCCGGCACACAGTTTTAATCTGACAGGAAGTCTCACATCCTGCAATATTTCTCAGTTCCTTGCGGCCTGTACCAAACAGAACTAATAGGCAGCATTGAACGCATGGAAAGAAGGAAAATACGAATGGTCATGGTATGTTTGAACTGTCTGAGAATGTCCTGGATAATCCGAAAAATATAACGGGTCTGATGAGGAGTAGCCTCTTCCTTGCGCTTCACAATGGTTTGCGAAGTATGTAGATGTGAATGTAAATTATTTCTTAATTGTTTAACCTTCCATGAAAGCTATGAAGATCTTCAAAGGGGAAAAAAAAGCATGGAGCTCAACTGAACAGAATTATGATTGTCGGTATAATACCTCCATGTGGTGCTGCTTCAACAACAGGCACTGAAAAGCAATACTTTATAAATATCCAAGAACTATGAAAAATTTGAACTTAAAGTTTAGTCAATAAACACAATTGTGATGGTTAAGAAAATTAAAAATGAGACACAGGGCTCCAAAACTAAAAGACATAAGGTAAATAAAAATAATCATGTTATGTTATTAAGGTACTTGAATTACAGAAAACTACTCATCGACCATGAAAATCAGGAAAGGCTGTAACAGCTAAATGTCCTAAAAAAATCAAAGAAGACGTGTGGTAAAGAAGACCGTGTGGTAAAAGAAAGACCTTAAGAACTAGCAGCGTCATTGTCACGTATGGACAGCGAAGTGCAGACAGACGGCTGCGGCAACGGCAACGCTGACTGAACGCCACAGCTGCCTACCACTGCTGCGTTGCCACAGAGATGTGGACAAAGAGCGCATTACGTGATTAGCCGTGGCGGACGTGAGAAGCAGGCACGACAGGTCCACGCTAGATGCCAGGGGCGTTTCTTGCGAAAGGTTTTGTACTGAACATATCGCTTAGTATAGAAAAGAAAAATGGTTTATCTAGACGTTCTATTGGAGCGTGCTCCTGATAGCTATGAATGCGGAGAGTGTTGGATGCAGACAGAGGCGATGGACATGTGACAGTGGAACAAACTGAACAGTTTTACGGTATGCTTCATCTTAAAAGTTGCACGTGAGTGGGAACACGATACAGTTTCCACAGAAATCGATTTAAAAATCGATGCTGAAGCGTATGGTAGTGGTTCAAAAGCGCAAAATGTGGGGAATATTATCCATCCGAAAATTAAATGGCAGAAGAAAATTCATTAAGAGAGTAGGATTTACAGCGATATCGAAAGAAAATAATGTAAATGGATGGAAAACATAAAATCTGGGAATGAAAACCAGACTTTGCTGTAAGACGCCATTATCAGCACCTCACTGAGCTTGAACGAGGTTGTGTAATAGCACCCCGAGAACCTAGATGTTCCTTCTGCGATATTGCAGAAGGACTTGTTAGGAATGTAGCCACTGTACATGATTCCCAGCACCGGTGGTCACGAAAATGTACCGCCGCAAGAAGACCGGACCACAGACGTCCACGTGGCAATACCGAGAGGGAAGACCATCGTGTTCCACGTATCTCTCTGTGCATTTACAGCAGCAGTGTAACCAGCAGTTGACATCACAATGACACAACTGTAACTAATCGGTTACTTCGCGGACAGCTCAGAGCCAGACGCCCTGCACCGTGCATTCCTCTCAAACCAAACCACCGCCATTTGCGATTTCAGTGGTGTCAAGCGAGAGCTCATTAGAGAAGGCGACGGGGGTCTGTTGTGTTTTCTGATGACTGCTCGTTCTGCTTCAGTGACAGTGATGGCCGTGTGTTGGGTAGAAGGAGGCCAGTTGAGGGCCTGCAACCAGCCTGTCTGTTTCCTAGACACACTGGACCTACGTCTGCAGTTATGCTCTGATGTGCGGTTTCGTATAACGCCAGGAACACTGTCCTGATTATCCCACGCACCCTGCCTGCAAAATCTGTACTTCAGTCTTGTGATTCGACTTATTATGCTTCCATTCAGGGACAGCGTACCAGGGGGTGTTTCCGAACAAGATAAAGCTCGCCAAAATACCGCTGTCGTAACCCAACATTTCCTACAGGAAGTCGACATCTTGCCTTGTCCTGCTCGGTCACCAGATCGGTCTCTTATCAAGCGCATGCAGGATATCATCGCACGACAGCTCCAGATCCATCCATAGACAGCACTGACCTTCACTGTATTGACCGAACAGGTGCAACAGAAATGTAACTCCATCACACAGACCGATATCCGGCACCTCTACAGCACAATTTTAAATAAAAATTATTAAATTAAATAAATAAAAAGTTATTAAACAAAAATTCATAATGTGTCAGCAGTTATTAAACTTTTAAAGTTATTCAAAAATTTACATTTAATGTCAGAAGTACGAAAAATTACCTAGATGAAAATGATTTATTGACAAACAGCCAAGGTGGATTCAGAAAATATCGTTCTTGTGAAACATAACTATCTCTTTATGCTCACGAAGTTATGAGTCCTATCGATACATGATCTCAAATTAATTCTATATTTTTAGATCTAATTAAATTGCTTGCCTATAGAGTATCGTCTCATGAGACCGGATTCGTGATCACCTGTCGGGAGATCACAGTGCGTAGCAGCTGATGGAAGGTCATCGACTAAGGTCATATCGGGCTTGCCCCAAGGAATTGTTATAGGTCCTCTGCTCTCCCTGATCTACGTAAACGATTTAGGTGACAATCTGAGCAGTCACCTCAAATTGAACGTCTGGATAGGCCATGGTAAATTAAAGAAAAATGCATAGCGCTATGCTGTGTGTAATAATGTTATTTCATTTTGCTAACAGTTTCGGTTCTGAACCGTCATCAACGGCAGCTGTACAGCATAGAAAAGCGAACAATGCGACAATGACAATCAAAATAAGAAAAACAGAAAAAGTGTACAATAGATCAAAATACTCACAAAAAATGTCACGGATATATCACGTGCCATACATGCTTTAAAATAAGTTGTCAGAGGAAATCATAATTGCCAAAATAATACAAAATCGAAAGTTGTAAGAAAATAATCTGCCTTACCTTTACTTTATATTTTATTTTATTGGTCTTTTTATGTAATCTCAGTCAAATGAAGGACTGTTAATAATTCGGTTTTACGATGTGATTATCACATAATTATTCAATGGCAACGTCTTTAGATTCGTTCAACACTGTCATCTTTTACCTAGAACTCCTTCCACTTGTTGTTCAGTACATCACTTATTGTCCTTGTTTCAACGTGTCATCATATTTTTTTCTTGTGGAAATTTTCAATTTTAGAACATCTTAGTAATTATGATTTCTAGTGATAAATAATTTTACAACACGTATCACGTGTGAGACATCTGTGATAATATTCGTGAGTATTTTGATCGATTTTACACGTTTTCTGTCTCTCTAACTTCATTTGGCATTGACACATTGTCCACTTTAGTATGTTGTACAGCAACCGTTGTAGATGGTTCAGAACCGAAACCGGTAGCAAAATAAAATAACATTGCTGCATACCGCAGAGTGTTATGTATTTATTAAAACCTCTTACACTGATTGCAGAGGATGCTATCATTTACCGTCTGCTAAATGATCGGAACTAATACCAAATGACTTATACAAGATATTAGTATGGTGCGAAAAGTGGCAATTAACTCTAAATAATGTAAACTGTTAGGTCGTTCCCATGTGTACGAAAACAAATACGCTAAATTTCGGTTATACGATAAATCACACAAATCTGAAGACTGTACATTCTGCAAAATGCTTACGGATTACAATTACGAATAAATTAAATTGGAGCGATCAGACAGGTAAAGTTGTGGGGAAAGAAAACCAAAGACTGCGATTTACTGGCAGAACACTTAGAAAGTGCAACAGGTCTACTAAAGAGACTGCTTACACCACGCCTGTCCTCCCTCTTCTGCAGTACTGCTGTGCGGTGCGGGATGTACATCAGATGGGGATGACGGAGGACATGGAAAAGTTCAAAGAAGGGCAGCTTGTTCCGTATTATCGCGAAATGGGCGAGAGAGAAATACGGACATGATAACTGAACTGGGTTGGCAGTCTTTAAAACAAAGTCGTTTTCTTTGCGGAGGCAACTTCTCGTGAAATTTCAATTACCAAATTTCTCGTTAGAGTGTCAAAATATTTGTTTGCCGTCCACCTATATAAGAAGAATTGATCATTATCTTGAAACAAGAGAAATCGGAGGGCGTTCGGATGAATAAGTGTTCGTGTCTCCTCCGCGCTGTTCGAGAGTGGAACTCTAGAGAAATAGCTTCACCATGGTTCGATGGACGCTCTATCAGGCATTTAATTGTGAATTGCAGAGTAATTATGCAGATGTATATGTAGATATAAAAGCAACAGAACACATAAATTTTTGCAAATACTTTAGTTATGGAAATATGCTTTTTATTTACCCCTCCTTAAAGTAAGTTACGTCATTTTTCCCTTTGAAACGTTGACAACGTTTTTCAAGGATAACGTACAACAGAGAAATCTGAACAAGTATTAAAATGAAACGTTTCTACGCGGAGATGGACGCAAGTGACAGAGCCTTGTGTCCGTCATTTGCCTCACACTAAGGTAAACCTCTCATACCCGGAGAGTGGGTGAAATACATTCACACGGTCGACGTGACCCCAGAGACTGGTTTATTTCGGTTGGTTTATTCCGTTCAAAAAATCGAGTGAACCAAAAAGCAATCGAGTGGCCAATTTATTGTTAAAACCAGACTGGTTCCCCATCACTCCCACCGAAATCTATATGTCATTTCTGTTTGCATCTTATCGACGCCAATTTAAAAACCAGTAATGATCCTGAGAGATTTTTGCTATTAATAAAGGGCGTATTCTTGTTTTATTTCATCCCTACTACGGAGATTTGTAATAGAAATTTAAATATTCATCGCTGTGGTCGAAAGCTATTTGTTCTTGCGGCTGGCGTTCCCAGTCCCTTCATTTATTAGCAAGTTCTGCAATCAAGTGGGTATTAAATATGATATTTCATGAAAGTCAACACAGAATAGAGTCACCACGACATAAAATGGCGTCGAACAGCGACCTGTACTAGCTACATTCCTATCACTACATGTCTTCCCAGTCTCCCTTACTTGCATGTTGAAACGCTAGATCTAACGAGAGACTTAGCACCCATGTTTTTGCTCCCTATACTCTCATTTCTCTTATCGGGCTGCGTACTTCAGTGCTAAGACGGACACAGGACTCTCATTCGGAAGCATGACGATACAAATCCCCTGCGATCCATCCGTCCATATTTAGGTTTCAGAGGATTTTCCTACATCTCTGCCGGCAAATGACGGAGGTACTTCCTTTGAAACTGCACAGCCCATTTCCGTATCGTTTCCCAATCTCGTTGTAGGCGGGACGTTCAACTCCAGTATTCCTTCATTTGTTTGTTTACATGCAATTAAAGAAACAATGATTAAAAGTTGTAACACTGCTTCAACACCTTCTCAATATGAACCTGTCTCCCTTGAACTTCACCTTTCACAACCCCTATAAGGTTTGTGTCGTAACGGTATCTTACTCGGCTGTATTTTATATATTATCCCTCATTTACTAACTAACACATTTATTCCATCTCACTGCGTCGAATATTACCTCAGGATACATTTACAATACTGCTTTCTTCATGAATAAAGTAAAATTATCGAATGATTACATTGCTACATATCCTTCTTGTGATTCTGCAACGAACTCAACTCTTGAACCCTTTGTGCTGGTAACTTCTTGTGTTGTCCTGAGACACCTGACAGTCGTGAAAACGATACCACTGTAAGGGTCGAATGTACAAGAAACAAGCAAATTTAACAAAACAATCAGTCTAGATCGAAAATGGTGTTTATATTTCTAAAAAATATACATTTGCGGTATAGACTGAGTTTTTTGTTACACTGCGAGAGAAGATAGCTGTTGTTCCGGTTATAGCTTCAAAATGACGCAAGTTGTGTTACTGTAGCTCTCATTATTGTTTGAAATACACTCTAACAAAAAACCACGTACCACGAATAAGTTATGCCAACTGGTCACCGATAGTCATATCGACGTGAAACGCAAAATTTTTATCTTTGGAGGCCGATGCATGAATGTGTGACGCTGCAGCGCAATTTGACCATGCAGCTGGCAAGGACAATAAACAAGGGACTTGTCGACACTAGAGCATAAAGTCTTTGCTAATTATGTTCCTTGTAGTTAGCTGGACAGTAACTACGTCGTGCAGACAAGTGAGTGAAAAATATATGCAAATAACAACATTTGCGAGAGGACGTGCAACCGGGCTCAGAGAAGGCGACTGGAGTAACAGGCAAACACTCGGCATTTGAATAGGAGCTATGCCCCTACTCGACGATGGTGGCAGAAATGACTGTAAATGACGGCCGAACACCATGTCAAGAACGAAGCGGTGGATCTCGACAGACGGCAGAGCGTGAGGACTGGGCAATCGTCAGAGAGGCAGTCAGACCACCGGATCCATTCGACGTGCAGCTCGTGCCTCAGTGACAACAAGGACAGCACCTTTAATACGTGGCTCACAGAAGGACGGCTCAGCGCACAGCGCCCCATGCGCTGGCTGCTGTTGTCCTCCGTACACCGACAGCTCCATTTTCAGTGGTGTAGGGTACTTTCGGCCTGGAATCTCGTTGATTGGAACACAATTGTCTTTAGTTATGAGTCCACCTTTGAACTGACCTCCGATGACCAGCGAAAACGTGCCTGATACGTCCCAGGCAGCGGTGGGACACGGACCTGGCTGCCGCCCGCCATGCGACACGACAGCCACGAGTGATATGTCTGGGATGCCACTGCATTTCGTAGCAGAAACCCTTTGGACATGATCTGCGACATCCTTAAAGCACAGCGGCACGTCGACTACATTCAGCGCTCCGTTTTGTTGCTCTTGATGGCAAGTGGCAAGTCATCCTGGACTTACATTCCAGTAAGATAATGCCCGCCCGCACGAGGCGAGATTTTCTACTGCACGTCCTCGCGCTTGCCAGACTCTACCTTTCCGGCGAGATTGTCGGATCTCTCCCCACCTGAGAACGTTTGGGGCTTTATTGGCAAGGCTCTCCGACCCGCTCGAGTTTTTGACGGCCTAACGCCGCCAAATGGACTGAATTTGGCACGATATCCGTCAGGAGGACACCCAACAACCGTCGGTCAATGCCAAGCCGAACAACTGCTTGCATAAGGGTCAGAGGTGTCCGTACGGGCATTGACTTGCCCAATTTGTGGAGCTCCTTCTCTCGAGTAAATGACCCAGTTTTTTCTGAAATCGTACTCGTTTGTATGTCTGTACATATACATCACATCTACCGACTTTCTTCCTACGCGGATAGTTATTTCGAAGCAGCTTACTTTAGTGTATTTTATTGAGGCTTTGCTACCTTAACCGGACAGGTGAAATGAATTCGTCAATGTCACAGTTATCTGGGTAACGTGTTCATTATCTGCGGGTCACTCTGTGACTTTGTGAACAGGTAGAGCAGACCTGCTGACCACCTCGACGGTCACTAAATATTCCTTTCCTTTATTATTACAAGTTATTCTTGTTAAGTTCTCAAAATATTAACCCAGACTTCCCATTACAAACCACGAAAATTAGCCCCAAAAACAGCAAACGGGGAAAATAATTTATATTTTTAAACATGGGGAAAGTACTGACAGGTGGTGTAGTAGTAAGAAACAGAAAAGTTTTCCGTCGTATGGATTGCACGTCCCTGTTTCTCCTCCACCCCCCCCCCCCCCCCGTTTCACAAAAGGTATGTTTCTTGCATTTTTCAATTTTTGGAATAAGTGGTTCATTTATAGCAGAGGAATGTTATAATGAGGCGAAGTTCTTTGTTACAGGTGGACGGTTTCTCATCTATCACGTCCTGCGGCCCAACATGGAACTTTTGGCGACATTTAAGAAACATTAGTATCCTATATTCAGATACATTATAAAAAAAATGTGGCGGTGGTACCTGGAGGATATTCCGACAATTTTCTGAAAAAATAACTATAATGTTTCAATACGCCTCTACTAGGAAGGACAAGGAAGACCTCGGCATATGGGGATTAAACATCATTCATTAATGCAAATTTGAATTATGATTTATTAAGATTACAAGAATCCACATAAATTTCTAAACGGAGAGCACAACAAGGCAAAGATTAGTGTATGATGAAATTTACCAAATATTCTTTACATCAGTCAGGATTTGAGAGTGAAATTACATAATGTTAACGGTACATGCTTCAAATAAAATCAAACAACTCTTAAAAGCTTTTAGCAGTGAGTGAAATAATATGAACAAACTCGAAGTAATACCCAGCTGAAACTTAACTTGGCACATCCAGTGAATCCAGTGATATTTAAATCAATTGAAGAATGTTTTAAGAAAAGACGTATACAACAACTGTAATAAGAAATGTGAAGATGAAACTACTGCAAAATATTCTGAACATCCTTCTGGTGTTTGCAAGCGGTTCGCACCGGGCCGTAGAACCCCTGACACACTTGACAAGAACGCTGCCAGGTAGCCGTAGGCCTAATTAACTCGTTGTAAAAACATTCATAAGGCCATTACGAGAAACACAATAAAAATATTACCCGCAATATAGCGTGATAACAAACAGCTGAATCTCACACCCTGCAGATTAGATCTAAGGTTTAACTGCACCCCTTCCTCCAGGATAAGTAAGGAAATTCCTGGAACCAAGTGATGTAACAGAGAACTATAATAAGTTAATACAATCTCGATTCATTTACCAGACGCAGTAAATTTTTGATCAAGACTCTCACTACCGGTCTTAAGTAAACAAACCCATTAATACTTAGAGAGCCCAGGATGGACTACCTTCATATGAATGGCTGCAAAATACTTGTATAGCATTAAAAGTCACACAAAATCTTTACGCTGTTCACAACGGCAAAATATGCAGAATGTAAGATCGTATGTCCTTATCCACTTGTCTCACCAAAGGACCAACGCAATGAACAGACAGCACGTAATTAGAAGGAAGTCTTACTACGGAAGGCTCAACTTTGTCAAACATATCAAATGATTTAAACAGCGAGATGATTGTTAGCGGGGATCGGCTTCCCTTAGAGATCCACCTAGTTAACAAGCATTACTCAAGTTAGCGCACCAAGCAAGAAACTCGGCTCCGCTTTTTCTCTGAGTCATCAATCTTCTGCTTGGTTTGACGAGACCCGCCACGGATTCCTCTCCTATGCCAACCTCTTCATCTTAGACTACCACTTGCAACCTCCGTCCTCAATTATTTGCTCGATCTATTCCAATCTATGTCTTCATATAAAGTTTTTGCCCTCTACAGGTCCCTCTAGTACCGTGGAAGTCATTCCCTCATGTCTTAACAATGTCCTATCATTCTGTTCCTTCTCCTTCTCAGTGTTTTCCACATATTCCTTTCCTCTCCGTTTCTTCGCAGAAGCTCCTCATTCCTTACCTTATCAGTTCACCTAATTTTCAACATTCGTCTGTAGCATCACATCTCAAATGCTTCGATTCTCCTCTGTTCCGGTTTTCCCATGTTGGACTACCATACAATGCTGTGCTCCAAATGTACATTCTCAGAAATTTCTTCTTCAAATTATGGCCTGTGTTTGATACTAGTACACTTCTCTTGGCCAGGAATGCCCTTTCTTGCCAGTGCTAGTCTGTTTCTGATGACCTCCTTCCTCCGTCCGTCATTGGTTATTTTGCTGCTTAGGTAGTACAATTTCTTAACTTCATGTACTTCGTGACCATCAATCCTGATGTTAAGTTTCTCGCTAACCTGATTTCTGATACTTCGCATTACTTTCGACTTTCATCGATTTACTCTCAGTCTACGTCCTGCACTTATTAGTCCATTCTGTTCAGCAGATAAAGGGATTCTGCTTCACTTTCACTAAGGATAGCAATTTCATGAGCGAATCGCACAGTTTATATCTTTTGACGTCGAACTTTACTTCTACTCCTGAACCTTTCTTTTATTTCATCATTGCTTCTCCGATGTACAGATTGAACTGTACAGGAGAAAATCTGCATCACTGTCTTACACCTTTTTCAATTCTAACATTTCGTTCTAGGTCATCTACCCTCATTCTTCCCTCTTAGTTCTTGTACATATTGCATTTTATCCGTCTCTCCCTATAGCATATCCCTATTTTCCTCAGAATTTTGAACATGTTACACCATTTCACACTGTCGAACACCTTTTCCAGGTCGACAGATCCTATGAACGTTTCTTGATTTTTCTTTAGTCCGGCTTCCCTATCAACCGCATCGTCAGAACTGCCCCTCCGTTGCCTTTACCTTTCCTAAGGCCAAACTTACCGTCATCTAACACATTCACAAATTTCTTTTCCGTTCTTCTGTATATTATTCTTGTAAGCAACTTGGATGCATGAGCTGTTAAGCTGATTGTGCGATAGTTCTCGCACTTGTCAACTCTTGCAGTCTTCGGAATTGTGTGGATGATATTTTTCCGGTAGTCAAATAGTATGTCGCCGGACCCACACACACTACACACCAATGTGAATATTTTTTTGCCACTTCCTCCAACTATTTTAAAAATTCTGATGAAATGTTATCTATCCCTTCTGCCTTACTTGATATTTAGTCCTCCAAAGCTCTCTTAAATTCTGATTTTAATACTGCATCCCCTTTGTCTTCTAAATCGTCTCCTGTTTCTTTTTCTATCACGTCAAACAAATCTTCCCCCTGATAGAGGTCTTCAATGTAATCTTCTCACCAAGCCGGTTGCTACAACGTGTCGTAACTGCAGTTACAACAGCGCTGCTGCACTGCTAAATGTAAGCAACCATTTCAAGGCTCGTCACCTGTTATTAATAGAGAGACGTAAACTTGCAGCTTGCGGTCCTGTGACGGCACGTGGAGTAGAACTCTGGCACAGACGACGGTTTGCAACAACAGTCCTTAGGCCGCGGTGGAAAGGGCCCCACCCCCCGCAACACCAGCAGCTATGGCGGAACACGGCCCGCTCGCTCGTCGTCGAAAGCACAGCAGCCAAAGCGGGACTCGCAGGTGCATTGCGCCCCTCACGAGTTTTCCAGCTAGGCACCGCGTCCCTCCTAGGTGGACTGGCTGCGAGAGAGTAATTCTCGCCTAGAGACCTCCTAGAAACCGCGTGTGGACGCCCTCTAGCCAAAGATAAGCGCGCACGAAAGCCTAGCGTGACAGGTGGACTCGTGACACGGCTGGACTACAGAACGTCAAAAGTTTCTGATGAAGCGGTCACCACGAGAAACTTTCTCCGTGGACGAGACGACAGTATATTGAATCTTAGTCCCCCTTCCTTAGTAATCTCAGCAATTAAGAAAAGCTTGTTACACATTTTGTACAAAAATTAGACAGTTTTGGTACTGGAACCAGTATTGAGAACGGTGAAGTACATTTTCACATTGTTGTAAAAACGATAATGGGTCAAAATTGTAGTTGCGGGATATTAAGATGTCTCGTGCTACTTGCAGCTCATGCTACAGACGACAAAGATATTATCAAGACGAAGGAAAGTAAGGATAGCATCAAAACGAGATCTTACAGTTCAGCCGTGTTTCGTAAAAGAAAGTTGCAGGCTTTCCAACTATTCAACCGATCCCCGAATCTTCATAATATTCAATTAACAGTCACTGATCTAGCTTCGTATTCTGCGGCCACTGCAAAAGTACGAGAAAAATTCAGCCTCGATCTCTACACAAAGAAAGGAAACAGCCCAAATAGTCCTAGTGATGACACCTTAAACAACATCAGATTTCAGTCGATTTGTGGGTCAGACAAGCAGTGCTGTCATATTCTCTCGTTTCCCACTCACTATTGGTGAACCACGTCATCACTCCCAACGAGTATATCCTACGAAACCAGCTGTGGTTGGGGATCAGCTTGGGCCCGGAAACTTGTGTTGGAGCCAATGAAACTCATCCCTCTCCACAGTTCACATGAAACGACCCTCAACTCCAGGAAAAATACTACAAATGGTGTCATGTGGCTTATTTGTTCAACAGATATTGAGCTATTTTACTGGTGTAGGTGTTGTATACATAATGAGCGTAAATGAATTAAAAGGCAGTAATTGTTAATTAATTCGACAATAATTTGTAATTCACATGACAAAGATAGACGTAAATATTTAGGCGCATAATATTGGGCGGAAGACTGTATATCAGAATTGCTCTCAATCAACAAATGTTAGTTTTAAAAGGGATTTATTTCTCTCTTTTTTTATACTTCAAAATTTTTTTACCAACGTATATGTGTTACAGATGAGTTGTTTCTGTGTGTAACATAAAACTCAAATAGTGTGGAGGAGAGAAGAAAGATTTAACTGAACTAAAATCGAAGTTGAAAATCAAACAAAACACATAGGGTAATGGAGTTTTAATCTTCTAGATGGGATATCTCTAAAACTGCTTATTTTGCTTGAAACTTGCAAATTACTTCCTTTGAGCAGGATTTCATTAGAAATATTATTGTCGTAGTATATGTCTTCGAAAAATGAACCGTTTTTGCTAAAAATAGAAAAGGTTTAAAAAAACTACCCACTATGGTAGGTAACACACTAGGGTATGAAGCTTTCCGTCTATCATTACTACATCCTCTATGTACGTTTTCCCAAAATTTCATAATTTTATATATTGTTTCCTCCATATTTACTAATTATTCTGGAGATATTATAACAAACTACACCTACACTTGAACTATACAAGCTATTGTACGATGTGTAGTGTATAATACAGTTAGCACGAGTAAGTATCATTACACCAATATCACTAACAAATGATGGATAGAAAATATTGTTCCTAAATGGCATTCCAATAAATGTTTAGACCAAAACAATTCGGCGAAAAAAGAAATTCCTGATACCTACAAGCTAACACATACGCTCTGTAACACAGTGCCACTCTGTCCGATATGAGTTTTCTGTTACTCCCCTGTACGTGATATTTATGGATGTGGTTTGCTTATATTTCCGGTATGTCTTACAAAACAGAGCTTTGTAAGTGATGGTTAGTATGTGACATTCCGCATACTAGTACGCTCAAAATTTTATAATGCCTGAAATAAAACCTGGAGCAAAACATGAGTCTATCTTCTGTAACTGTAGTATGCACCCTCACAGATGATCGTCAAATTTCAAATGGTCACAGAAAAGTAGCGACTTCGTCAGTGAAACTCAGCTGGTGGTGGGAGCTTGATTGTTGATGATTGTCATCTAAAACCATTCGTCAGTTCATTTTAACATACGAGTTAGATTGTATACTATACATCATAATATTACCACTTGTTATTGCATCGTACGAGCATGGCAAATACTACGATATCCATAACAGTGAACTTCAACATAAACACATGAGCACGATATCACACAGGTAGAGTAGGATCGCTTCCTCTCCGGTCAGACTTATTTGAGTTTATTTACGTATCAGAAATATAGCGTATCGAGCAAATACCTTTATTTAAGGCTGACGATGCAGCAGCGTGTTATTGACATTCATTTGTTGACTGTCAAATATTTAAGTCTATGATCTTTTATGCTACTAACAGATCAGTTCCTGGCTATATTCAGTCCATAGCTCTGTTTAAGACTTGACCAGACAGAGCAGCGACTGCAATACCTAAAATAACAATGCAGGTGTCTCACCTCTTAGCAAAGCTCATAAAGAAAGCAGTGAATTTTGTTTTGTGCTTCAAATGCAGCATTCGTCGTAAATAATGATACTGGTGCGTCCAGTTGTCAAGCAGTTAAAGCGACTGAGCGGCGCAGAGGTTACTCACCTCGGGCACCGCGTCTGTCGGCGACAGCGTCACCGGCAGCGTGGACGTCGATGTCGTCGTCATCGTCGCCGTATTCAGCAGCTCGGCGCTCGGGCGCGCCGTCGACATGGCAACCGCGGTGGAGACTTCTGGAACAGGAGGGTAACAATCGTTAACCGCATGCGCTGAGGCATGTATCCGAGAGGGTAGATATTCACTGACAAGCCTAACTGTTCCACAAAACACTTTCAGCAGTGACAGCAACCGATCAGAAGCCATCTAATGTCGTGCATATTCATTCTTTACTTAGAGTCAGTCCCAATGCCACTCACTCTCATAGTTTTTTGTGGGGCTTACGTCGGGTTTGGGGCGTGGTCCCATCTGCTGAAGCGCACTGCAGAGTGTTTGTTGCCACGGATGAGTGTCGAAATGAGAGGACAGGAGAGGTTAGAATCCCCTACCAGCAACCTGCACTGTTTCCCCTACATCATTTCCTTTCATTTTGGCTTCGGTGTTAACTGCGAGGCGCAGTCAAGAAGTATATATGTATATCAAGCAGTAGGAATGGACGCAATCTGCATTATTTCATATCAGAAACTAGTGCGTCACTGTCAATGTGGGGAGGAATACATATCGGGCAACTGATCACTTTCACTGATGGCAGGTTCAGCACTGCCTTATCTCCACCAAAGTGAAGTGATTCTGGGAAACTCATACGGCCATGTGCACCAGGAATCGGGGCGCTGCCCCACCCACCCCTCTTGCCCCTGCAACATGCCATTATCACATTTGGCCATATACGCCAGAGAGGTGACATCCTCATCAGCGCTTTCTTATCATCGAGATCATACCTCGAAAATTTTGTCAACTACGTTTGCGTCGATGATTTCGCAAAAATCCTTTAAGGACAGGCTCATCAGTCACATTAGTAGGCTCCCTCAAATCTACATATCATTCAAACAGAATATTTGAACAAGTGGATTGTGTATTTCTCCGTAAATATTACAAACCAAGATTTGCTTATAACATATAAATAATGAATTATTGATTCGTATGGGTTGGACAAGAGTTTTACACCAAATACTATTCTGGAAACCCCGAACAGGCGATATAAAATAAAGTTTCTCATCCTAGTTGCTTACTGTCAGCAACAGATGGCTTCACTATAGAAAGCGACAAACGTTGTGCCTCTGTACCACATGTTGTTCTCACAGTCACCTACAGATGTCTGTACTGGACAAAAGCATACAAAGCTCAGTCTACAAACTAGTGAATGGAACAACCGAACGAAAACAATCGATTCATTCGGTTGCTGTAAAACAATCGACTCATTTGGTTGTAGTTTCATCTATTGGTTGAATTATTCATTCATGTTTTGAGTGAAATTAGTCTGTGGCAGCAACAGAATGAAAACAATCGTTCAGTTGGTCTGACCACTCATTGATTCTTCTGCATGACACCCGTATGTGGGAGCAACCGAATGAAAACTTTCGACCCATTGTATCTTTGCATATTGACTAAATTATTCATTCTTTCTTCTCAACTGAAACCAATCAGTAGCTTTTCTGTCAGTCTAACTATGTATTCATTATTACAACTGAAACCCCTCTTTAGTGTTTTCTAACTGATTGAGATATCCATTCATTCTTTTGAGTGGAAACTACCTGCAGTACTTTCATTAGCTGAAAGAAAAGCAGTGCTACATTATACAGCCAAAAAGTAGTCCTACCTCAAGGGTAAGTGAAGACATATCTCAGAGGGTAAGCCAAAGATAAGGTAAATTATCATACATGTTCATTTAATTAAATATTGATTGAAATAATTCTTCTTTTCAAAATTTACACTGATTCACGTATTCTTGTGTATTACGCTGTTCCAAGTATAATTAACGCATAACTAATGAAACTCACTATTGCTGGGTTGGGTCTTTCATATATTCAAATTGCCGATCCCAGAGAAAACCGTTGAAAACACCGGACATCTGGATCAAATCAGATAACTGTCCTGGACACACACAGTCTGTAGACAATAATTTGGCAGATGGTCATGGTGTACCGATTGGAGCGGGGACACGAGAGAAGGGACGTTTCCTAGCTTGCATTTCAGTGCTGACAACGCCAACGGTTGCGCGCCTCCTACCGATCGGTAGATTTAAATTACACACGAAAGTAACAAGGATTGTGAAAGTGCATTACCACAGACTATCGTGTTCAGCTCCACCGCAGTTGTCGATACCACAAAATAAAAACCAACAACTACAAAAATCAGACCGAAACTATCGATATCACAAAACCAACAACCAAAACAACAAAAATTAGAATCGGACACTTCCCTTAAGTTATGTAGATCAATCACAGCTGACGATACCAAAAAAAGAACACCTACACTTGCGATACATAAAATCAAGCCCACAACACATCAAAGACCCCACAAAACATCACTACTCCTGGACAGCAGACCCAAAAAAATGACTGCTTACCACGATTAAATTCTGGTGCTACATACTAGGTTAGCCACCCAAATCAAACACACACAAAGGAAAAAAACACAACCAAAAAAATACTCGCAAGCCACCCACAACCTACCAACTCCAACCCCAGTCATCACCTCCAAAGTTCACCCCCACAAAAGAAAACAAGAATATGACAGCAAATAAAAGCTACAAAATAAACTAAACACAATCACACCTTACAACTCAAAAACAACTGCAACAAAACAAATCCACTGCGACATAATCATAAAACAACTCGCCCCCGCCCAAGCCATTTAAAACCACAACCATTAAAGATAAGCTGACCACTCCAAGTACAATACTCCCTCAACTAACCACCCTTCCGCCACGGTCGCAGGTTCGAATCCTGCCTCACGCACCGATGTGTGTGATGTCCTTAGGTTAGTTAGGTTTAAGTAGTTCTAAGTTCCAGGGGACTGATGACCACAAAACTTAAGTCCCATAGTGTTCAGAGCCATTTGAACCATTTAACCCCCCTTGGCCTGTACATCTCACTCACTGCCCTCAAAAAAACGCGAAAAATACAATACTCCCCAGGCACGCTCTTCCGCCAGCAATACTCATCTAAGTGAGATTTCCGGTTAGAAGAGGGCCTATCCCCCTCCCTATGACTTAACCGCCCACCAAAACCCTCTATTTTATTGGTGCACGCACCAGTTTTGTAATTTTTGAACTTTAAACAGTCGCCTACATCTAAATGACCATAGCCCCTCTTCCCCAATCCCCTATACATCTAAAAAGCATCTGATACTACAGTACTCCCCTCCTCTATATACTCTTCAATTAACCCCACCAATTCCCTCTTAGGATACCCCTACAAAACTATGAAAACACAATCCGCATACCCAACCCTCGAAATAACGGGCCCCTACATCCATAAACCAACCAGAGGCTTACCTCTCCCATACTTTCTCTTCCCAAACTGAGATTCATCTATCTCTACCACCACCCCCTGCCCACCCAGCTTACCCTTATACTTAAAATATTCCAAACACACTTCTCTACAAAAAGAAAACCAATCTATAACCGTCCTCTCACTCACTCCAGTCTCATGCGCACAAAAACTGATAGAGGACCTGTAACAAAAATAATAAGTTATCAAAATAATCTCTCTCATAGCCAACCTGGATTTCTCGAACCAGGTACCGCGTCTGATGAAGCGCCATAGATTATCCTTTCGGGCCCGCCACATACAACAGTTCTTGGTCCGAGACTCTGGAACTCTCGCCAAGCTCATGTCATCTTCTCTCTGCACACACTACGTTTCACAATTTCTGCTAAGAGTCCAGACATTTGCAGAAACGTGATGGGAGACATTATTTCCTCGACCATCTCCGCACGCATCCTCCAGCTATTGTATTTTATAGTCACATTCATAACTAACAAAAGAACCCACTCAATAATTTAAACGCCTTACAGCTGGACAAACAGCAAACCAATAACACCTATTGGCAACGCAGTCACCTAAACAAAACAAAAATGTAATTGATAACTCACTGATCCCAATTTCAATTCTGCAATCACAAGCACTCCGAAACACTGGCATTGCCCCCTTTAGAAATCAGGACACCACCAATCGTAACAAGACGACATCTACAAACACAAGCAACCCACAAAATAAACTCTACGCCGTAACACAACAAGACAACATCTACAAACGCAACAACCTCATAAACTAAAATCCGCGCCGTAATGACGTCACACACCACAACACACTTACACTACGGGACAATGCAGACGTGTGGGATAGGACGCCTCCGTTGACCCCGTGCGGTTGGCGACATAATGCTCACACACAACTAAGGTTCTAGTAGCTGCTTAACGGAGTTCAATGTGTAAGGAACCATATTTTCTAGACCCAAATCTGTAACCCATTAAAAATTTGATATTGCAAAAAAGTGTTAATTAAATGTAATAAATGCAAATTATCACTTTAATTTGTTACTAAAAGTTCATTGGCTTGTATTTTATTAATATCTTCTAATATGAGGGAGTGCGAGCAGACATACAGTATTTAATGTGTGGCGATTATTGAACTATGTGAAATGAAATCGTCATAACTTCTGAACGGTTTGTGTTAGGGCGTTCAAACAGCACGGCTGGCCCCAGGGCATGATGGGAATTAGTATGATCTGGTTTAACGACGAAGCCTACTTTTATTTGGATGGGTTTGTCAATATCCAAAATTGACACATTTGGGGTCTGAGTCCGCAATTTTCGCTAGAGTAGTCTCTTCACCCTCAACGGGTTACTGTGTGGTGTGCAGTGTCCAGTCACGGAATAATTGGTGCGATATTCCTGGATGGCACGACGACTACCAAACGGCACATGCAGGTTTTGGAAAATTATTTTATCCCCATTAGCCAAAGTGACCCTGATTTCGACAAGATGTAGTTTATCTAAATCGGAGCAGGAGGATGTTTGGTGTCCTGGAGGAGCACTTTGGGGGCCACATTCTGGCTCTGAGCTACCCAGAGGCCACTCCCATGGGCCTCGATTGGCTGCCATATTCTCCGGATCTGAGCACATGCGGGCACTGCAGTAACCCCAAAATCACCGGTGTGCTGGAAACAGCCATTCAGGATGTCGCCTAAAGCATCGATGTTCCGACACATCAGCGGGTCATGTAGAATTTCGCTATTCGCCATTGATGTCAGCCATATCGAACATGTCATAACCTAAATCCGAATATCTGTGATGCCGTTTACATGTTGAAAATTGTGTTTCATAATTGTTAAATCTGAAACAAACAGGTGTCCTGGATTACTTTTGAAAAGATTGTGGACAGAGCTACAAAAATCATGACCATCACGAAAAAGCGGGAAGGGGACATGGGTGGTCACCTTAAATGTGTGCGCCATCTGAGCGATATTGAACATGTCCGACCTATCATGTCCTCGTTAAGATGTTGAAAGGTGGCTACACTGTGCCACTGCGCCAGAGAGTGCGCCAAAGACTACTATTAAGCCGCCTCCACAGTGCGTGTTAGAGTTCATAGTGTCTGTGCTTGTGGAGAGATCGGAGAGGACAGTGGTTGTTGAGAGTTCGTAGAGGACAGTGTGTGTTAAGAGTTGGTGGTTGTCGTGAAGTTGGAGTAAGATGTTGTAGTAAAGAGTGTTGTTCCATGTTTTATGCAGTTATTTGATGGGAGAGATAGCAGATGTTATTGTGTGCATTTCGTCAATATATATGAAGGTAAAACTTACAATGCTCTTTTATTAATTGTGTATCTGAAATAATGCGTCACTACAAGTTCAGTCAACAAAGCATCTGGCTTGTGTTCTTGTATTAGAGTGAATTCTGGTTTTCTTACGCAATTACAGTTTTTCTAAATTTCTTTTGTCACGTCAGCATAGTTGGTATTTAAAAAAATTCTTGTCTTGTTGGAAAAGAACCGTGCCAGATGTGGACGTTGAGTCACACTCCCACATACAGAACAGTTACATTTGTGCTTGGATTTTGTAGGTTTTATAGTTGCTGGGGACTTAATTAATTAACTGTATTTACGAAAATTTTCTTACATTGTTTGTTGCAGTCAGATAGCGTAATAATACTAGTCAGGGCCAACCGATTACGAGACACTGCGTAATCGGACAGACATACTAAAACAAAAAAAAATATTTTCAATCTTTTATTTAATTAAGCCCCCATGCACGTGGCGACCGCTGCTTCGGATCGTCCCTTGGAATTGTTCTGATTGTGAAAATAGTAGACCGTAGTATTGTTGTAGTAATTTGTAGTATAGTAAGTGTAGTCTATTTTGCATGTGTAGATTTGGTAATTGGCATTCTTCTAATGGTATTTTTCAAAATTTAATTTTTATTGCCTTGCATACGCATTTGACAATTTTGTGCAATTATTTCAATTGTTCGATTGATCGTGTTTGAGGGAGACATTGCATGTGAATGGTATTGTTGGAGATAAGGAGGCATTGTGTGATTTTCGAACAGTGACGAATTTTTTTTTTATATTTTGTAAATGATTACGCGATCAATGAAAAAGGCAAAAATGATGAATAGTGAGAATAACGAAATTGTTGACATGGCGAACTCGCCAACAAAGGAAAACAGTATGATGGATAATGAGGTGGAAAACAATGTAATAAGTCGGAAAGACAGTCCGGAACCATTTCAAAATTTTTCTCAATCAGAAAATTCACAGAATCTGAGATTAACGACAGAAGATTCTGAAATAGTATCGGACACAGATAGCCTTACAGCTGTGACGAAGGAAGTTAGTTTTGCGGGAGATGTTAGGGGCGAAAAGAATTCTGAACAATTTAATATGGAGCAGTTGATGAGTGTAATATTAAATCTAGGATCACAAATGGGAACAATGGGAACAAAGTTAGACTCACTGGGATCACAAATGGGAACAATTAAAACTGAGATGGGAACAATTAAAACTGAGATGGGAACAATTAAAACACAAATGGGAACAATGGAAACACGGATGGGAACAATGGAAACTCGGTTAGGATCTGAATTTAAAACAGAGATGGGAACTTTGGAAACACGGATAGATTCACGAATAGGGACATGTTTCAAAAATATGAAAGATGAATTAAAGAAAGAAATCAGGGAAGAAGTACAACCGATTCTGAATTCTCACAATAATAGATTAATTGCAGTAGAAATCAGACAAAGGGAACAGGATAGAGAACAGGAAGAAAGAGATCGCGTGATAGTACAAAAATTTTCAGAGTTAAATTTACAACGTGCAAACGATAAGAAAGAAATATTTGAAAGAATCGAGGAATCCGTACCAAATGACAGATTAAATAACCTAACACAACAATATGAACAGCTAGCTACCAAATGTGACAATACTGAAACCCGAGTCGCGACACTTACGGAAGACGTAAATAAACAGAAAGAACAATTAGGTGACTTATCGGAAAGAGTTGAGGAAATTTCAGATAAACTGACAAATCTTAGTTTACATGGGGACAGAGATTCGGATGATACAGCCCCATTACCATTTGCAGAAACCGAAGAGTATCAGAACATAAATAAGCATGTTGAAAATCAGGGAAAATTTAATGAACGTGTGAAAAGGGAATTTGAGGCATTACGAAAGCAAGTCAAGCAGATCGAAGGCGAAATCGTAGGAAAAGACGGCAGAAGGAACTTAGAATCACAGATAGCAGAGGGGTATGAAGAAAGTAATTTATTCCATTTACGAGAAGCAACAAGAGAGCGCCAGGCGCGTGAACTTGACAATAATCGACATTCGGACTGGGACAGACGCGGTAGGTCTTTGTCGCCGCGAGGCGAAAACTTTGACTATAAACACTTTTTGACTGTCCGGAAATTTAAGATCTTCCGCAATTCTAAGAATGATATACATCCATGTGCATGGCTAGATCAATTTACGTACGCACTTCCGCCAAATTTACCACTAAGTCACAAACCTGAAATTATGTGCAGCTATTAAAGTCCTCAGGGGATTCACTATTCTAAGTGAATATGTGCCGTAGCGAGCATAGGGCCCCGAGCTGTAGTGGTGCTATTTCCCTTTTAGTCTTCTGTACCGCTGCCTACTCTTTTACTATTCTTTGCATCTGTCAAAACAACTCTTCGACTATCAATCTATCTAGTGAGTAAGTAAACAATAACCTGATATGACTAATTGTACCTAAAAGTGACTTTGGAATTTACTGTTTGGACTTACTATATTTTCTGCAGTATTCATTTGTAGCCTAAACGAAATTTTACGTGTTTATATTCGTGACAATATTATTTCATATGTTGACTTGACATTCTTATTGCTAAACGTTCTTGGAGTGAGCACAACAAAATTTTGGATTCATTATTACGTATCTTTGCAAAAGTTGGCATGACAGTGAACTTGGAAAAATCTGAATTTGGTCGTTCTCAGGTGAAATTTCTCGGTCACATTATTTCTACAGAAGGTATTCTTCCTGATCCAGAGAAATTAGACGCTATTCGTAATTATGCTGTTCCTACCACAAAACGTGATGTTCGTAGTTTTCTTGGTCTCTGTAATTTTCTTCGACGCTTTGTTAGATTGGACGATTTGGCCACACCTCGTTTTTGCGATCTATCTGGAAAGTTCTTTTTAAACGAAAATCGGTCGACAGCTCTGTTTGGCTAGTTTGTATTCCTGATGAGTGGGTCAATAAATTGATTTGGTATACGCATTTCAGTTATGCACACTTTGGTTCCAGAAAATGCTTTCATAAATTACGAGAAAATTGTTACTTCAGTAATATGGAAAAACGTATTCGATCTGTTCTTGCCAAATGCAAATTATGTCAAATGGCTAAGCTTCCAACGATTTCTCACAGAGCACCGTTGTTTCCTGTCATTCCAGCGAAATTAAAGGAGATGGCTGCAGTTGATTTGTTTGGTCCAGTGGTTCGTTCTACTAATGGTTTTGCGTACATTTTCGTAGCAGTGGAACTGACGTCAAAATATGTGTGTTTTACACCTTTACGCAAAGCAACAGCTCGTTCAGTATCTAATGCTTTCATCAAACATTTTCTTAAAGAAGTTGGTCATGTTGATAAGGTTATATCAGATAATGGATCACAGTTTCGTTCTAAAATTTGGCTTCGTACTCTACAGCGTCGTAAAATTAAACCAATTTTCATTTCACTTTTTCACCCTCAATCTAACGCTTCAGAGAGATGGATGAAGGAAATCAATAAATTGTGTCGACTTTATTGTCATCAGAATCACAGAACTTGGGATCAGTATCTTCATATTTTTCAAAACATTCTGAATGAACTCCCTAATGATTCAACTTCTTTACCGCCTCTATTGATATTAAAAAATAAAGTACCAACAAATCGCATTTCTGAAATCGTTCCTTTTCCGCCTTCACGGAAACTGCGGCATTCTGAAGTTGTCAACCTGGCTCTGCAAAATATTGCATCTGCGGCTGCTAGAAGAGAGAAATCAGCGAAACGTCCTGGTCGATTAAAAACTTTTTCAGTTGGTCAAAAGGTATTAATTAAGTCCCACCGTTTGTCTCACAAAGGAAAAGGCTTGTGTCGCAAATTTTTTCTGCTTTATAACGGTCCATATAGAATTCGCAAGATTATTCATGATAACACTGTCGAAGTAGAAACTCTTAAATCACGACGCTCTAAAGGAATACATCATATATCAAACGTAAAGATTTTTGTGGAATGACATACTTGTGAGAAACTAACAGCTAGATGTAAACATGCGGAGAGTACAAGGATACCGCGCTGTGTTTTGGCGGCGGCACATACTCAAAGCAACAGTGAAGTCTGCGCGCCGCACAAGGCAGTCGTTGACCGCGAACAATAGCTTCCTACGTCATGCGCCCACAGCTGATCGAGCGCTCAGTGCGAATGCACTGACAGACATAAACAAATACACAGTTTAATTTCTCCGACTAAATTCAGTATAAAGCTATAGTGACTTGATGAATTGTGTTATTAACATTCAGTATTTTTCAGGATACGGTTGTATAAAATATTTAAGAACTACAGGTAAATTCTGTGTGTCTCCGACGTTAAGACGACTTGCTATCGAGAAAATTTCAGAAAGAATGTAATTTCGAAGAAGAAACTAATAAACTAAAAAAGGTAACTGTTAATTGAGTTCATTTTTCAGGTAACATATTTCCACTTAGGTACGTACTTTAGACGTAATTTGCTGCTCGCGATTACGTGATTCATACTTTGTGCTAATTTTATGTTCTATGAATTTACGTGTGAAGCGACGCGCTTGCGCACAATTACTGATTTTGACAATTATTGATTAATGAACAGGGTTGTGACTTGTATATGATTATGCATCGCTTGGCTGCACTGCTATTTCACTGATGTCATATTTTTTAATTATGTGTCTGCTGTGCTTATTTATTTAAATTATAATTGTAACCTGATTTATTGTGCTGACTGTGGTTATGTATGTAGGTTATACTTTGTGATTTATCTGCTTGCGCCTTCATGTTTACTTATTAAGATGACATATGAACATTTATTTGCTTAGGCTGATATGATGCTAATGACTTGTTTATTACGTAAGATATATGTTTGCTGCTTTTTGTATGGATTACATATTTACACATTTCTGTTTTGTTGCCATAACTGCTCTTTAATTTGGTATATAGAAATGCTGTTATACTGTGTATAAACATAGAGTTTAGGTCACACTATGGTATTAATTATAGATTGTTCGCTTGGCAGAGCCTCGTTGTAGGAATTGTGCTGCATCCACTTGTTGACATTCTGTTCTTTACTGGTATATTTACTCGCTATTGCAAGTTTTGCTTACGCTCAGTGTCTTACATTTTTAAGATAAAAAAATTAACTGCTATCATTCGACGAACGACATTAGTACAAGAAAGTCATAGAAGTCACATGAGCTGAGGTTTTATGGAAGCTGTATAGATTTATGCTAATAGGAAGGAAGCTAACGACATGACATACCAATACTAGGTTTAGACCATTGACAATTATTACACTGCATTTTTCGTGAGCAATTGAAATAGGAAGTGACACTTGACACAAAAAATACTCCACATGTTTGCTTCTGCTATGATTCTTGAAGTGGTGTACACTCTGTGAAATATTATGATCATTCACACTCCGTAATCGTACTTAATTACTGAGAGTTATTCGAACTAAGTCTGTTAGAGGTCAGGTATGTATTTCTTTTATTTAATGATGAACAAGGAACCAAAATGTATCTTATAATTTATAATGAGTAGAAGATTGGGCTCAGATGGATTACACAGAGGTTGTGTGTGGACACTGTGTCTTCGGATTGTATGGGATGCTGAATTGAAGTTGCATTAGGATTTTATCTGTACTTGTTCAAGGAGACTGACTAGAGGAAAGAGTTGTGTTGGAAGTGAGATGATATTGGTAATGAGGTTTATATTTATCGACGTATTATTATAGGTATTGAGAGTATATGAAGTTGTTTGTGGACAAGAGGTAAGGTAAATGATATTGATGATAAGAGTTATATGTATCGACGTATTGAAGAAGTATTAGTGACGTATTGAGATTAAGTTGATGATTATTGGAGTTTTGGTGTATAAGAGGTAAAGTAAGTGAGGAGCATATTTTTTTGATGGTCTTATGGAACAAGGAGGATGAGGAGAGCAGACTAGAACACTAAAATAGAAAGAAGATAGTCTATACACACACTTTGTTAAATAACTAAGCAGTATATACTTTTTTTTGGAGAGAGGAAGTAATTGCATATCTTGGCTCACTGACAGTTGTTCAACAACAGTACATTTTGATCTGGCTTGGCAAACATTGGTCTTGACATGATGACTATGACGTTGACTAACTATTATTGACTGTTATACATTGCTGCCAGTACTACTTGATACACATGATGAACATCAGATTTAGACAGAATTTCATTTACACAATTAACACTATTCAGTTACACAGTAGTACTTAATGTGGATGAGAGATGAGTGAGTGTGTTCTGTGTGTTTTCCTTTACTAATCCTACCCACCTATCTCCTAAATATTATTTTATTTGTTTGTAGTGGCTTGCACTGACACCCATAAATATTATAGGTTTACTGGTATTTGTGTATTTGTAATAGTTAATAGGATAATTATCTGATATCATTTGTGTGTTTATTAGAATTTGTATGTTTAGTGTAAGAGCATTGTAAAAGCATTTGTATGTGTATTCAAACTATTGTTCATGCCTGAACTGTCTGATTAGTGAAGATAAATATTCTGAACTGTTACCTGCACTTTTCAACATGATGTGTGACATTTGGTCGTGTTTAATTTCTGCTGATGAACTGTGTGATCAGTGCTAATGAATTTTGTGGAACTGCTTCGGCTGAGAGATGTCACTTGCTGGTGTCTGCACCTGCTCTCAACATTGCTGGGTGCAACTGATGAACTGCTTCTACTGAAAAGATGTCCCCTGTTGCTGTGTGTACCTCTTGAACTTTACTGGGTGCCACAGATGGACTGCTTCTACTGAAATAATGTCACTTGTTGCTGTCTGCACCTGCTCAATATTGCTGGGTGCCACTGATGGACTGTTTCTACTAAAATAATGTCACTTGTTGCTGTCTGCACCTGATCAACATTGCTGATGCCACTAATGAACTGCTTCTACTGAAATGGTATCACTTGTTGGTGTCTGCACCTGCTCTCAACTTTGCTGGGTGCAACTGATGGACTACTCCTACTGAAATGGTGTCACTTGTTGGTGTCTGCACCTGCACTCAACATTGCTGGGTGCAACTGATGAACTGTTTCTACTGAAATAATGTCACTTGTTGCTGTCTGCACCTGCTCAACATTGCTGGGTGCAACTGATGGACTACTCCTACTGAAATGGTGTCACTTGTTGGTGTCTGCACCTGCACTCAACATTGCTGGGTGCAACTGATGAACTGTTTCTACTGAAATGAAGTCACTTGTTGCTGTTTGCACCTGCTCAACATTGCTGGGTGCAACTGCTGAACTGCTTCTACTGAAATGATGTCACTTGTTGGTGTCTGCACCTACTCAACATTGCTGGGTGCCTCTGATGGACTGCTTCTACTGAACTAATGTGACTTGTTGCTGTGTGTACCTCTTGAACTTTACTGAGTGCCACTGTTAGAACTGTTTCTACTGAAATGATGTTACTTTTTGCTGTCTGCACCTACTCAACATTGCTGGGTGCCACAGATGGACTGTTTTTACTGAAATGGTATTACTTGTTGGTGTCTGCACCTGCTCTCAACATTGCTGGGTGCAACTGGTGAACTGCTTTTACTGAAATGAAGTCACTTGTTGCTGTCTGCACCAACTCAACATTGCTGGGTGCCACTGATGAACTGCTTCTACTGAACTAATGTGACTTGTTGCTGGGTGTACCTGCTAAACTTTACTGGGTGCAACTGATGGACTGCTTCTACTGAAAAGATGTCACCTGTTAGTATCTTTTTTTTGTATAATTAATCATTGAGAGCATTTTATGTGAACATTTGTATAAACTGATTTTTTGTATATTGTGTAAACTATTATGTAAAGCCACATGCATGAAAAGAAGTTGTATTGCTTACTGTATTTCATATATTAGGTTAGTAAAAGGTCAGTGCAAAGCCAAAATTTTAACTAATTATGTAATATTTAGGTATTAATATTATCTTTTATTTTGTCTGTATTTTTCTGGACGAATTTGGTGGTATTTTCACCACCAATGCTGGCAAAAATACCATCAAATTCTGGCCTTTGGAGGAGGGGCATATGAAAGGTGGCTACACTGTGCCACTGCGCCAGAGAGTGCGCCAAAGACTACTATTAAGCCGCCTCCACAGTGCGTGTTAGAGTTCATAGTGTCTGTGCTTGTGGAGAGATCGGAGAGGACAGTGGTTGTTGAGAGTTCGTAGAGGACAGTGTGTGTTAAGAGCTGGTGGTTGTCGTGAAGTTGGAGTAAGATGTTGTAGTAAAGAGTGTTGTTCCATGTTTTATGCAGTTATTTGATGGGAGAGATAGCAGATGTTATTGTGTGCATTTCGTCAATATATATGAAGGTAAAACTTACAATGCTCTTTTATTAATTGTGTATCTGAAATAATGCGTCACTACAAGTTCAGTCAACAAAGCATCTGGCTTGTGTTCTTGTATTAGAGTGAATTCTGGTTTTCTTACGCAATTACAGTTTTTCTAAATTTCTTTTGTCACGTCAGCATAGTTGGTATTTAAAAAAATTCTTGTCTTGTTGGAAAAGAACCGTGCCAGATGTGGACGTTGAGTCACACTCCCACATACAGAACAGTTACATTTGTGCTTGGATTTTGTAGGTTTTATAGTTGCTGGGGACTTAATTAATTAACTGTATTTACGAAAATTTTCTTACATTGTTTGTTGCAGTCAGATAGCGTAATAATACTAGTCAGGGCCAACCGATTACGAGACACTGCGTAATCGGACAGACATACTAAAACAAAAAAAAATATTTTCAATCTTTTATTTAATTAAGCCCCCATGCAATGTGCTGTTGCTGCTCCGATGCGAATTCACAGTTCCAGCAGGTCTCAACCACAGAAAAAAAAAAATCTATTGGGGTTCCGTTGGATCAGGATGTCAGATCTGGTCTGTACTATGTACTAACCATTCCACACACTCTGTCAACTGCTGGAGGGCGGGGTGGGGGGGGGGGGGGCTGTCAGTAACTAACATTGGTAAAAAAAAAAAAAAGCTGCTCAAGGTGTGTGCAGACATTATGCAGCAAATGACACCTTTCCGATTTCTGAAATACGCATGATCAATATTGAAAAGATCATTTTGGATCATCCTGTAAGTGTATAGCAGAGCGCCTAAGCGTGCTCGCCTCTGGGTTTTTAATAGACTAAAACAAAGGAACTATCTACCGGCCGGTCTTCATTTATTGAATTATAACAAAGGTTTATTGCAGTCTGTTTATTTCCAATCAATCGAATTTCCCCATGCAAGAAAATAGGTCCGGGTTTTCCCCAGACAGTTGTATAAAATCTAGTAGGCCTCTAGACGTCCTCAAAATTAGCACCAATCCGGGAAATCCAATGTTGCAAAATTATAACTTTCCCATAAGCTACTTAACTAAAACATATTTGTTCTCATAGTAACGCTGAGCGGATACGCTCGCAGCTTGTTTTGTACAAGGGTACAAGATGTTATAAAGTAAGTTATCTGATGAATTTTGAGGTATTATCTTAAAAGCGTGTGTTTGTGTCAGACTGGGCAAGGCGAGAGCCGTCTTGGTGTGATTCCCCGTCACTTCGAATCGCTTTTGCCGGCCAGCCTTTACGCAGTTTCTCCACACTTGTCTAGGAGAATGCTGAGCTGGTTAACCGTTTCTGCCTCATTTACACGATAGAGAAACGCTTACAACACAAAAAGCAAATCTACATATTAATAGTATTATGCAGACACACTTTAACCCACATAAGAGATAAACGTGGGTTGCATCGTCAACATTGTTGATTCAGCTGTTGAAAGAAGCAGCAAAATTTGAAATACGTAAATGTGTTTTGTTGGTTTCCGCCTCTTAAATGTAAAAAAGTAATACTGCAAGTGAATCTGACATGCCAGAAGCCTACTGAAAACATGGAAGCCTTAACTATTACGTGAATACATGTATACATTGACCATTATTTTTGACCCATACCTCGTCTTGACTGTGGACTCTAAAATATGCGTCAGAGGGAAGGCGAAAATGAAGAAAATGTATCACTTGAAAAATATAATCGATAACAAATACTACTAAAATAGTTGGATACCTAGACGAGTTTCAACACAAAAGGGCCTTTGTAAGCCAGAAATTAATTATGTTACCACACCTATGATGCTGCAGCTTCCTAAAACGCACCGCAAATTTTAATGTTTACTTAGCAGTGATAACTAAATAGAGTGCCTTCAATCTGATAATTTGTGTGGAGCCATCACCTAATGATTCCTTCGTTCCTCACCAGCTTAGGGGGGACGGGCTACGGAGATAATGCACCACAAGAAAAAAATGCAGTCGATGGCAAGTGTTACAAACAGATTTCTGATGCATTTGTGGGAAACTAAGACTCACAAAAATAATACTTGTAATTAACTACACCAGCACCTTATTAAATTACCACCACACACACACACACACACACACATGCACAACACAGTTGTCTTATGAGGGAAGGAAGGAATAAGGTGTTCGATTTTGGGAGGGAATAAGAGTCTACATTGCGGTATATCTCTTACACTGGAGAACGACGTGGAATATTTAGACACACACGCACTTATGAGACGACCAAACGCAGTAAAAGTGAGAGATGGGATATTTTTGAAGAGTATTTCAGTGTCGATAACCTGTAAAAAAATAAAATTAATTACCATTCATTATGAGACGTCTCACACTTTGCAGGATCATAGCCGGAAATGACATCAGAGATCCCACCAACTTATGTTGCTTATAAAGCTGAAAAATACGTTTAATATCAAATCCTCAATCATGTTCGTGTTCTGACGTCCAATAAGCAAAGCTTAAACAAAATGGCTGTGAATATTTGGGGGTACTGTACTTCAACGTCGCACTGTGTGCGGCTGTGACGCCATGACAATACCGGTTTGCAGAGACGATCATATCGACATCGTAATACGCGGGAAACAGAGATGAAGTAATGTGATTGCAGCTGCAACAGCGATGGCGAATTAGCAGTAATAGTCGTAGTAACATAATTATACTCCATAACAGAGTAGCTGAAAATAAAGATGCAAGCTATCGTGTACGTACCTAAACGGTCTTTCACAGGGATCATACACATTATCCATTCTGTAGCTGTCTATTCTGATCTCCAGCTTGGTAAGACCATGTTCTCTAGCCAAGGAAGACGTAAAAGTTTCATGTATTCACATGCCTGGAAACATCATCAATACATTTGCCCACTCCTGAGCTTGTAATTTGACATGAAAATATATTATACAAGTTTTGTTCAATTGGAAGTCATTCATGTTAAGCAGTCAACCCTAACTCACTTATTGTACAATATAGTCGTTTAATATGTCGTTTAATATGAGAGATGTCACCTCCAAGAGAGTATTATACTGCACCGAGCAAACTTTATAGAACTACTGGATCAGAATAATTCCTATGACTGTTGCTTGATGGTGAAGCATCATAGAGAGAATCTGAAATTCTTTAATGTAGTTTTATTGTGTAGTCTCCTAAGGCAAAATAGTACGTGCATGATGTATATAAATTAATGACTTCATAGCATATTCCACAAAATGACAGCGAATTATAAGGTAGCGGAATAATTTAATGGTAAATCCCGCTATTTGGTTATGATAACGTGCCACTGATGGTACTGTAGAGAACTACCATGTTTCCCCTTGTTTTAATATAGCACTTTCGTGTCGTATTTGGCGGAATCAGAGTAGTTTATTTTAGCCATCGGGTCACAGAATATAGTTAATGATTTAGTTGCATGCCAGTAGACAAGCAGCTGAAACGCTATTAAACAACACACAGTGTTTCTATATGTTACTCGTTACGCGACACTACACAGAAGCAATTGGCACATAGTAGAGTCCAACACACCGGAAATACTGTTTGGTAATGTTTAATACACATAAGGCGTCTGATGCAGTGTCATAACACACGATCCATCCTATTCCCAGATATAAGACTATATTGTATTCTTTATTTGAATTCGAGCTGCAAGACGATAACAACAACCTTCTGCAGAGTATGAAACTAATGCAATAACAGCTTGTAACGGTAATACAGACGCATCACATAGGACAGAGAAGCATCTCACAATGTCCTATTCCAACAGGGAGCCTCTCTGCATACAGTAAATGCAGTCTGTATGTGGTGTCCTGCAGTTTGTTTACAGGAGTATTACGCAGCATGGTTCTGTGTGATGCATACGAAAAGAATGTGGAGATGTAAAACCTCAAAGCCAAGAAACAAAAACTGGAGTATATTGCGTAAACTACTCTGGAGTCGGTACTTTCTCTGTAAACACTGTAGAATAAGACCACCACGTATCTTTTACGTTCTCGCACTGTAAAGCTACACCTAGAGTGTGAAAAAGATCCGTGTATCTACTAAAGTATAACCATAGGCGTCTATCAAACTTTATCGATGTACCGAAGCAAACTGTTTACGCCAGAAGTTACCATATCATGCCCTCACCAGAATGGAATGTGGTGCAATGCACTTTTGTTGTAACAAGATGACGTATGGAGCAATCGATAGCACAGACTCAACCACAACTATTATAAGACGCTTCATTCTGTAGAAATTGTTTCAGCAGTGTCATTGTCCAAAGACAAGACCGTAATTCTTAAGACTTCCAGAGATATAGTGCATTCAAACAGTAGGAAACAGTTTCACACGTTCGAATTCACTTATCTCTAGCTTAATACAACACAATGAGGATAAAATAAAACTGCGGCCTACGCGTGATTAGTTGTACATTAAACTCCTAGGGAGCACTGCACAGAAGCCTGTTGCCATATTCCTACGGCGAGTCTCTCTGCATACAGAAAAAATGTCAGTCTATGTGAAGTCTGGCTACTGGTGTAATATCCCCCCTAAACAGGTTAATTTGCTATGCATACAAAAAGAAATATTGTCTAGACACTTTAGCAGGTCACAGCACTTCGAACAAATATTCTGTCTACTGGTCAAATTGGATGTCGTACGTAGACTAACAGCTATATCACAAAGCAAGTGTTGACTAAAGCAGCAGGACAAACTTATTTTTTGTCCCACATGCAATGTTACTATGTAGGTTTTAAGAAAAAACTGGTGTATGAAATATAAGTTATCATCTACCTGTCTGCAGTTGTAGCGTGGTTTTAACAGCGGCCTTTTGCAGGAAATGCTATGTGCGACGTGTTTATTCCGATCCCGCGGCAGCGTGTGATAGTGCATGCGTTTTGGAAATGGATGTGTCAGCGCTATGACGTGATCGTTTTCTCCAAATTGCACGTATGCACACCAGTGGCACCATCACACAGTCGTCCCTTTTGCACCAGCCTGCTAGTGGGACGCGTATCATCAATTTCGAGAGGACGATCACGTCACAGCACTGACAGCTGCATTTTCGCAACGTGTGAACTATCGCACGCTGCCGTTGGGGTCTGCTGCCGCACTAAACACATTTCCTGCGTAAGTTCGGCGTTAAAACCACACCACCACTATAGGCAGGCAGACGATACTTCACGTGTGACACACTACGACATAGCATTGTTAGACGGTACTGTGGCGGACACACTGTTTCTGCTGCTGCTTTTAGATAACGCCTGCGTCGTGATACAAGCGTTTGTTTACACACGACTTCCGATTCGACCAGTAGGCGGAATTTTCATTCAGCAAGCTGGGTCTTGAAAATGTACCTAGTTAATACTTTTTCAAAAACTGATAAGAAATTAACCTTGATCATGGGTGTTTTTACTCCAGTGGCCAACATGCGGCAGATCTTTTTGTGTGTGTATGGGGCTCGTCATTGGAATATGATTGCAGGCTCCTAAGAAGGGCTTCCGAATTACTTTTAAAACCTGTTATTCCGTCGTTTTTAAACGTTGTAAAAACGGTTGTGATGTGGCTATCGATTGTCCTTGACTGTAATAAACGCTCTCGATTTCGACATTTTTCGATCAGTACTCCAATGTATGTTTTTTTTTACAGTTACAATGTCTGACAAAAGCACTGTCTTCCCAGCGGTCTTCCTTCCTAGTGTTCAGAATAAAGACAAAATCCAGTAAGATGAATGCACATAATGGCTCTACATCGCTAGAGATATTGTTGCCTTGCTGGTGCTTGATTTCGCGTTCCTACAATTGCGGTTTCCTTTTTCTTCGGGTACGTGACACATTAACCGTGCTTAGGGGCTTATTACTGCAGCATCCAAGCTGCAGAACTCCTCGCACAGATTGGCATTCTTTTCTGTATGCAAAGAGGCTCCCCACTGGAATACGATAGCAGGGAGCTATAAGGTGCTTCCAGATTACCGTTATAAGTTGTTATTCCATTAGTTTTAAGGTCTGTAAAATTGGTTGTTATATAGCTGTCAGATGTCATTGATTGCAATAAATGGTCTCTATTCCGACATTTTCGATAAATACTCCAACTTATCGGCATTTGCTTTTCCTGTGCCTGGGAAAAACTCCATCTCCCCAGCAGTTTTCTTCGTTAGTGGTAAGAATAAGGGGAAAATCTAACAAGAGTCATCACAGTACTGTGGGGGAAAGATAAATTCCTTCTGCTACTTTTAATATAACACTCGCTTAGTAGCATTAAGAGCTGGATATTCAGGATGGGGCAGGACAAGGTTACGATTGTCGACGGGAACGTAATCAGTTACTCTCGGTTGCACAACAAATACGTAAACTTTATTTAAAGAAATTAAAATTTTAAAACAATCTCTTAAAAGAACACAATTGACTGAATGTCGGGTGAAAGCTTTATCACAGAAAAAAAATTCCACAATTTTAGGGGCTAAGGCCACCAACAATAACCCAAACAACAAACAGCTCAAGGCCTGAATTAGAAGTCAGAAGAACAATTCCTAATAGTACATATTAAGTTAAATACCTCGTTTTAAAACAAACTGTAACACGGCTGAAGGCCTTATTATAAAACGCGTGAAATTATTACTCGGCTGAGTCATAGTTTCCTAGAATGAAGCAGAAGTTTGTTTGTAACACTTGTCATTGATAGTATTTTTTCTTTAGATCATTGTCTTTGCTGCCACTCCCCAAGTCTGGGAGGTGAACAAAAGAAACAGTACACACATTATTAGATTGAACACTTCACGTGTTTAGATAATGTTGTGAAGTAAAATTTATATGTTGTGACCCATTTTAGAGTATTGTGACATCATAGATGTGGTAAAGTAACTGAACTGAGCCTTAAGTGTTTTTTCTTGTACCTGAACACAACTCGGTCCTAGATAATCAATGTAAGCATAGCACTTTCCGCATTTCCGACGTATTTTTCAGACGTTTTAGAACAATTTGACATCATAGATGCGGAAAATAATTAACTTTAGTCTCTGTTGTGTTTTAAACCAAGTGTGGCTCATAGACTTCACTTCGCACGATTTTACCCATTACAGGCACCGTTTGATGACAGTGTGAACGGCTCGTTATAAAGAGACCAAAGTTTTGTCACGCTTTAACAATGGAGCCAACTTTTGATGGCAGTAAGCGACTGACATCAGCTAAAGTGTTGCATTTCCCGATCTTTATTTCCACCCGTACTGGCAGTGACCCACTACCTCATAATCCTAAGATCTTATGATATAGATTCCGTTTTATGGCTCTTGAACGGCACACGTTTTCTAATGTGTTGTATTAATAATGACGTCTAAATGTTATATAATGTGTGAATTATTACCGATAAAAACAGTCTGATCTTCTTGGCATTCCCTGTAGTGTTGTTTTAAGCATCGTGACTGAAGCCATAATTCAGCCGTAAGTACATATAAATTGAAGCACCAAAGAAACTGGTACAGGCAGGCGTATTCTAATACAGAGACACAATGTGTACACAGGCAGAATTCGGCGCTAAGTTAGGCAACGCCTATATAAGTGTCTGGCGCAGTTGTTAGATCGGTTACTGCTGCTACAATGGCAGGTCATCAAGATTTAAGTGATTCTGAACATGGTGTTATAGTCGGCGCACGAGCGATGGGACACAGCCTCTCAGATGCAGCGGTGAAGCGAGGTTTTTCCCGTACGAACATTTCACGAGTGAACCGTGAATATCATGAATCCGGTAAACATCAAATCTCCGACATCGCTGCGGCCGGAAAAGTATCCTACGAGAACGGCACCAACGACGACCGAAAGGAATCGTTCAACTTAACAGACGTGCAACCCTTCCGCAAATTGCTACAGATTTCAGTTGTGGGAGATCAACAAGTGTGAGAGTGCGAACCATTCAACGAAACATCATCGTTATAGGCTTTCGGAGCCAAAGGTCAACTCGTGTACCCTTTATGACCACAAGATAAAAAACTTTACTCCTCGCATGGGCCCGTCAACACCGACAATCGACTGTTGATGACTGGAAACATGTTGCCTGGTTGGACGAGTCTCGTTTCAAATTGTATCGTGCGAATGAGCATGTACTGGTATGGAGAAAATCTCATGAATCCCTGGACCCTACACGTCACCAATGGGCTGTTCAAGCTGGTGGAGTATCTGTAATGGTGTAGGGCATGTGCAATTGGAATGATAGGGGACCCCTGATACTTCTAAATACTACTACAACAGCTAACACGTACGTATGCATACTGTCCGATCACCTGCATCCATTCATGTCCACTGTGCATTCCTACGGACTTGGGCAATTCCAGCAGGGCAAAACGACACTCCACACGTCCAGAATTGCTACAGAGTGTCTCAAGGAACACTCTTCTGAGTTTAAACACTTCCCCTGGACACCATACACCCCAAACATGAACATTATTGAGCATATCAGGGACGCTTTGATCCTATTCAGGAGAAATCTCTACCCCCGTCATACTCTTATGGATTTAAGGGCAGCCCTGCAGGATGAATGGAGTCAGTTACTCCAGCACTAGTTCTACCATTAGTCGAATCCATGTCACGTCGTGTTGCGGCACTTCTGTAAGCTCACGGGGGCCTTACACAGTGTCAGGCATGTTTACCAGTTTCTTTGGCTCTACAGTGTAGTACAATTCATCTCTGCTCCACAGCTTATATCTCGAAAACTCAAAAATGATATGTGCTCAGAATTTGAAATGGTTGAAAAATTTCCCATATTTTTTTTAATGAAATTAGGAGAAAGCCATATTTACAACCCTTCAGAACGAAGACACAGAAGGCAAAGTTATGAAGAGAATGACACTGAAAACACCTTACCCAGCCGCAAAATCTGTGCGCAATACCGCAGCGAATAGAGGCAGCGTATATGGGAGTGCTTCGACGCCATCCAAGGACCGCTGATTCAGGTACCGATTTGGATTTTATTGCCGAGAAGATAGACTGTGGAACGGACCAATGAACTCCTAGTGTATACGTTGTGGGCACAATTTCAATTCATACGGCAAACGTTACTGAGTTTCGACATACTATACGTCACTGGCGCTAGCGCAAAACATTACTTATGCAGTGTTTGATACAGCCTTTTCTTTACGAACAGCGATAACCAAAGGAAATTCGTTGCTTTACAGATAGCACTGTATTCTATTTGTTACCTAAGAAATATCCGTGTTCCTATATCCATACAGCAGATCATTTTCGGGGAATTTCAAGAAATGGGTTGACTTGGAAGTCGTCCATCCACTTCATGAGAGGTTACCCTCACCAGTCTATTTTCTAGTAGTTAATACGTAGCATCTAATTCACCACGTCGCTAATGTTGTCCCACACAGCTCCACAGGAGTGCTGCTCAAAAGACAGTATCACATCACTGCTTCTGTGATTGCGCTTTTGAAAACTGAAACAAAGGAAATTGTACACACTGCGTGTGGTGTCACAGCCAGACACCACACTTGCTAGGTGGTAGCCTTTAAATCGGCCGCGGTCCTTTAGTATACGTCGGACCCGCGTGTCGCCACTATCAGTGATTACAGACTGAGCGCCGCCACACGGCTGGTCTAGTCTAGAGCGACTCCCTAGCACTCGCCCCAGTTGTAAAGCCGACTTGGCTAGCGATGGTTCACTGCCTACATACGCTCTCATTTGCAGAGACGACAGTTTAGCATAGCCTTCAGCTACGTCATTTGCTACGACCTAGCAAGGCGCTATATTCAGTTATTATACGTACTATGTGAGCAGATAATATTGTGATAATATTGTGACTCATGTACCATCAAGAGCGAGGTTCATCATTAATGGATTAAAGTTAAGTATCAAACTAATTACGTCCGCTTTATGAACTCTAATTCCTTGTCATGTTCCAGTCCTCACGTCAGTATAGTTCATCCCTCCTCACGCGAACCTGCGTGAGCTAAAACGCGTGCATTTCGGCCTCCCCTAGTAACACGGTGTTGGCTCTTCTGCCAACACAACACTGCACCCACCTACCTAGAAAGGGAAGCTGTCTTCTCATAGCTACAAGCGACATAGTCACAAATAAGAGGGAGTCAAATAAAAACGAGACAGACGGAAAATAGAACTAACTGTTCATTATTTTGAAAAAGAGCGTCTTCACGGTTAATAAATTTATCCCACTGTGAGGCAAGACGGTCCGTGCCTTCACGGGAAAACGTTTGCTATCGCCCACGGAACCAAGACTATACCCGGCGCGGGCCTCTTTGTCTAAGAAGCTAAACTCCCCACCGCACTCCCTTCAGATTTAGTGGTAAGCTGGGCCAGTGGACAGTCCGTCAAAAACTGTACACAGATGAAGCCTGATAACTGGAAGAAGGTGTACTGATATGTGAAAGAAAGCAACATAGAAACAGTGAACGTTCCAAAATGAACAAGTGCAATATCGAGATGACATGAGTGCTATGACGTCATGGTTAAGTGAGCACGGTGTTTGGTGCGTGAAGCGGACGAGTCGTGTTCAAAACTCCCTGGTGTGGTTTATCTTTATTTTTTACACAAAATTATTAACTTTCCGTCTGGTCACTGAAACGATGGCTGTCTCTCTGTAGTCTTGGCAGTTGTCAAACTGCACATTGGTTATAGCATATGAGTCATGTGCTGAGAATACGTTACCGTCGCAAATAATAGTGACAGCAGACGATATATCACACAGGTTTCTCACAGAAATGAAAACAACAAATAAATCGGTGTGAATTATGTTACAACAAAGGAATTCAAGAGCCACAACTTACAAAACGGGATGCAACTTCAAAAACGTTAAAAGCATATGTTTTGACCGAGCACAGAGAGTTTATATAATTGTGAAGCTGTTGCGTTTATTTGTTGCAGCGAATGTGAAAAAATATTATGTTTTCATCATTTCCGTGGTAGTGATTAAATTCACATTCATACGAAGACCTGTATAGGCAAGGAGGCATACGTCACTCTCTTACCGGTCGTGCAAATGAAGTGCGTGGATAAGACATTGCTGTCACGTGACAAACGTATCGTCTCTGCTGCCAAGTATGACACAACAGGCGTGTTTTCTGTAGTAGGATTCGGTTGACTTGGCACCTTGGAAATTTGGAAATCTGTGGTAAGGTCTTATGGGACCAAACTGCTGAGGTCATCGTTCCCTAAACTTACTCACTACTTAATCTAACTTACACTAAAGACAACACACACACCCATTCGCAAGGGAGAACTCGAACCTCCGATGGGGCAAACCTCCCGGACCGTGACAAGACGCCCCTAGACTGCGCGGCTACCCCGCGTGGCTTGTCGCCTTGTCATAAGACGTTTGCGGTTCCCATTCGAAAGCCACTTCCTTTTGGTTGTTAATAGAGTAATTGGGCAGAATCATCTGTTAATACAGGTTTCCAGCTTACACCTCGCTTTTGCAAACGAACATTACACCACGACACAGACACAAATTTGAATAAAGCGAACAGCGAAAGAAAAGAAAGAGGGAGGGTTGTACGCGGTTCGCCCTCTTGGCAGTACAATATCATAAACACTTAATGACAAACCTACTTCTGTTACCATCTGTTTTATTGCTCTTCTTGTTCCTGGACAGTTCACTGTTTCTGTTTTTTTTTTTTTTTTTTTTTTTTCACGGTCCAATACACCTCCTTCCTGTTTGGAAGGTATGAGACGAGGTACTGGCAGAAGTAGAGCTGTGAGGACGTGGCGTGAGTCGTGCTTGGGTAGCTCAGTTGGCACAGTCTGTCTTCGGCAGTGACACAGTGGGGACCGTGTTGCCTGCCGGCCGCGCTGTGGTGCGCGCGCCTCTTTGTTTACGCCGGAGCAGCTTCGCGTGTGCGGTGTTGTGAGTCTAGAACGAGATGGCACACTCGTACAGAAAAACGACTTTGAAGTTCAGTTTTGCGAACGACTATACACGACCAAAGGCACACGAGACTGAACTTTTTTTAAGAGAAGAGGTAAAAATCGATCCACAGGAAATCGTAGGAATCCATTTATCGATAGTTTCAAGCGTCGTCTATGTCAAACTTGTTGACGAGGCTGCTTGCGAAAGACTTCTACAACGATCACCGAACGGGTATCGTTTCTGTCATGCCGACGGGAATGTTGGTGCGGTTACGGTCGATCACGCGGGAATGGAGATCCGCACTATACGAGTCTTCGAACTTCCGTTTGAGGTCCCGTCTAAACTTATTACCGACGCCTTTCGACCATACGGTACAGTTCTATCTCATGTGGACGAAAAATGGACGAGTTTTACCACATACCCCGTTTTAAATGTGGTGAGACAATTACGGTTAGAACTGCTAAAGCACGTCCCCTCTTATTTGTACATAGGAGGTCGTCGAGCGATTATAATCTATAATGGTCAACCTCGCACTTGCTCGGGGTGCGGGAAAGAAGGTCACGTCCGCTCGGAATGCCTCCAGCGACGTTTAGTGCAAACCCCACGGGACGACGTTCAGGCGCCACAACAGATGACTGTCGTACCGTTGACCTTTGTGGAAGCCCTGAGAGGAGACATGAGGGAGATTTCCGATGGGCACCAACAGCTGCGCCCTATAGAGAACAAGGACACCAACGGACTGGGACTCCGACCACCGGTTCCACCACAGCAGACACAGGACACCACACAAGAGATGCAGCTGACGGCCGCTCCAGGCTCATCCGTGGTGGCTGCCAGTGCTTCCGCCGAGAGCGTGATAGGCCAGGCCCAAGACGGAGGATTCCAAACAGCCGATGCGGAAGCAAGGCAACGGAAACAGCGTTCGCCGAAGAGAAGAAAGAAGCGTCGACTGACTTCTGCTGACGATAGCCATAGTCCCGAGGGGACAGTTGACGACAACGACAGTATCGACCTGAGACCAGTGGATTCAACAGATAGCGAGATGACGATGCAAGAATTGCACAGCGACGATAACTTGAACTCTCCCTCTGGTGACCGGAACGCAGAAGTGGAGATGACAATTGTCCAACATCAGAGCGGTGACAACGTTGCCTCCCATCCTTCGGCCAGTTCCGGAAATATGCTGGGGGACTGGGCGCAAGAAATGGACCAACAGGAACAGAATGAAAACACGAACACGACGATTGAGGATAGTCCTGGCCAGAGGCCGGGAGGGGTCGGGGAATGTTCAACAACTTAGTGTGGTGAGGAGCGCCGGGAGTACAGATAGACGCTTAATGACATCCCCCACCCCCTACAACTGATGAACACACACCAGGCGTACAGCATTGCAACTATAAACATTAATGGCATTCGGACACCGCTCAAAATTCAAATGCTGAAAGATATGTTAGGCGCTCCGGACGTGTATATTGTACTCCCACATGAAGTGCGTTTCACATCGCCGCCACATTTCTACGGCTACGAGGCACATTATTCAGTGCACGATGAAAGTGGATGCGGTGTGGCGATCCTCACCAGGGAAGGAATAGGACTGGAGGAAGTCATGTCTCTCCCTTCGGCACGTGGCATAGCGATCAGTGTCGATGGCGTTCGTTTCATCAATTTATACGCGCCATCTGGCTCCATAAGACGAAGAGAAAGGGCGACCTTTTACACCGAAGAGATAGCACCGTTGTTCGCTGGGCGCTATGATAACTATATAGTGGGCGGCGACTTTAACTGTGTCGTCGACAAAAAGGACCAAGTACCTCATTATGTGCCATGCATTGAACTGCGTGCTTTGATTACCGAAATGGCGCTTATTGATACCTGCGAACTGCAGCATGGCGACAGACCGGGTTATACGTTTGTAACGGGACACTCGGCGAGTAGACTTCATACAGTGTATGTGACACGAACTCTACGGTCGGCAATACTGAATGCCGAAATCTGGCCAGCGGCTTTTACGGACCATATGGCGTACGTCTGTACGATTTCACTAACGCGTTAGAAGATATGACGGAGTAAGGGTCACTGGAAAATGAATTGAGCACTTTTACGTGACGCTGCATGTCGCCGGTCGATAGAGGTGGTCTAGGAGACCTGCGTTCGCCGCCAACGAGCATACACCTCGGTTCTCCAGTGGTGGATCAAATGCGCAAAACCACCGTTACGGAGAACGTTGATACGATACAGGCAGGACAAATCGCAGTGGAACCGCACGACGGCTGATTTTTATTTTACAGTCCTGAGGGAGCTGATGACCCAACAACCATCGCCGGAAAGGCACACGGCCATGCGCCGGATAAAAGCCAAGTTATTAAAGCTGACGAGACTAAGAATGAAAGGTATAATGGTCCGGGCGAGATTGGCGGACACAGTTGCTGCCGAAACCCCCTCCATGCACCAGGTAGTACGTGAACGCCAACGACGACGCAGGACATTCATCAGGGAACTAATCTCTGAAACTGGCCAGCAAGTTGTGAACCAGCGTGATATTGCGCATGTGTTTACTGAATATTTCCGCCAGTTATATGGACCTGTACAAGTGAACCACGAGACACTACATGATGTCACCTCGGAAATGCCAGATAGAGGACCACCACTGGATGCAGAGACTTTCAGCGATAACAGAGGACGAGCTGACAGCTGCAATTACCAGGGGGGCTCATAACAAGTCCCCAGGACAGGACGGCTTCCCAATTGAATTTTACCGCGCCTTTGCATACCTCATGGGACGGGCCCGGATTCAGATGTACAACGAACTCCTGTTACCGCAAACTGAGATACCTGCCGAATTCACGGAGGGTATCATCATCCCAATACCTAAACCACGCGGTGGCAGAAGGCCAGGAGATTATAGACCACTCACTCTCTGGAACTGCGACTATAAGATTTTCGCGCGAATCCTTGGGGCTCGCCTGCGGTCTTTAATTTCTGATAGACTCCTCATAGATCAAACTTGCCTCGGTGGTAAGAGTAACGTACATACGGCGCTCGGTGACTACCGAGATATCATCGCATTAGCAGCGGCATGCCGAGTGCGTGGGGCACTCGTCGCTATTATTTTCGATCATGCGTTCGACAGAGTGGATCATACCTTTTTGCATGCGGTGATGGGCAGATTGCGAATCCCACAGGCCTTCATTCTAGTGATCATGCGACTGTTACACGGCGTACGATCATAGGTCTCGGTGAATGGGCGGGGCATTGACTACATTGTTATTTCCAGGTCAGTTCGTAAAGGTTGCCCCCTTTCGATATTTTTGTATGCAATGGCTTTGGAACCCTGACTATAAGGTCTCCGAAGACGGTTGTAGGGAGTGCCGTTGCCACATCTGACCTTTCATTGCCGCGCTTATGCTGACAATGTGATGCTGGTGGCAAGGAAAGGCGACGAAGTACGTACGGCGTTGGCATGGATACAGCGATACGGGATGGCGGCAGGAAGTCTGCTTAATCTACAGAAGTCACGCTGCATGAATGTCGGTCGAGGATTACAACCGGGGGAGGAAGGTCCGCTCATGTTAGTTAAGACCATCAAATGCCTAGGTATTACGTTCCACACGGATGTGCAGCGGACAGCAGCGGATGACTACCGACGCATATTGAAGCTGATGCGGACGATGGTGCTGTTACAGAAATTAAGAGCGTTGGATACGATTCAGAGGGTGACCTATGTTAACGTATACCTAGCACCGAGACTCACTCACGTAGCGCATGTCCTGCCTTTAACGCGCACAATGGCATCACGGATACAAGCAACTTTCGGAACCTACGTGAGTGTGGGACACCTGTTTAAGACCCAATACACAACGCTTACGCTACCACCTGGAGAGGGTGGACTTGCTCTAGTGAACGTATATGAAAAGGCACGGGCGTTATTCGTCAGTACCATTTTACGACAGTGGCGCGGTCAATTTCGTAATATCTCGGGTGCGTTGGCCGATGTACTAGCGCCCACTTCAGAGCTGCCCCCAGTCAATGTGGGCCATCCAAGATGTCACATTTCAAGGCTTTTTATTTGGAGCTTAGCTATGTCAGAGATTCCTTCCCAACAACACGACTACCGACGACGCGAGATGTGTACCAACTCTTCCTGCGCCGGTGCCCCAGGAATACCTTGGAAAAGAAGTACCCAGACAAGAGCTGGCGTCAGATATGGCGAGTTATACGGAACGTTTACCTCCCAACGTCGCTACGCTCAATATGGTATGTGGTGGTAAATAGGAAGTTCGCAACGAATCAACGGCGGCACGCGATTCATTTGGCAGACACTCCACTATGTTCAGGCTGCGCAACAGTGGACACTGATGATCATCGTTTAGGACGTAGTGGGACGGCTCCAGCGTGGCACTTGGCACAACAGATATTGGCGTTCCTGTTACGTTCCGGCCCTCACACAATTACATGAGACACACTTTTTTTCCCCCAAGAATCATATTTTCCGGTCCAAAAAACCAATGCAGTGACATGGGTACGGGGAATGGTGGTGGGCTACTTCTATAACGAATCGGAAAAGGACAAAATGGAATTTTGGTATTTTCTCCTGGATGGACACACGAAGCTGCAACAGCATAAGAAATATGGGCAAGACTTCACTAATTACTTGCGACTTACATTTACCGACCCGCCGGCCAGATGGGGTGTGACGGGTGAGAGATGACATGGACGTAGAAGCCGAGATAGACATCGATCACACCTACGGACCATTAGTTAATTTCGAGAAGACGACCCAGTCTTACACCAACGTCTGAAGAACGAGTCGATAGATGGCTCTCTTGCTCTATTGAACGCCTGGTCGTGAGCAGGTGTCGCCCCCGACACGAATTTCATTTCACTGCTACAGGATCATGTTTCTTTTTTATTTGTACTATCCGCGATGTCTTCATGTCTTTCATTTGGACATTTTCAGTTTAATTCATTTCCTTAATTAATTAATTTTCTAATTAGCCACTATTTGTCAACACATGGACATTGTAGACACTATTTATGCGGTAGTACAACAAAATGAATGTCAGCAAAGATGGTAAGCCTGACATTGGAAATTAAAAAAAAAAAAAGTTGGTAGAGCACTTGCCCGCGAAAGGCGAAGGTCCCGAGTTCGAGTCTCGGTCCGGCACACAGTTTTAATATGCCAGGAAGTTTCAACTGCAAACTTGTTACATGAAAGCATTGATCATCTTGTCTCATAGTGGAATAAATGTGTTAACAACTATAGTGATTACTTTTCGAACAATGAACACTTAACTTTTTTCCCAATCTGTCGGCGTTTTCGTTCGACTGCCCCCTTCAGTACCCCCAAGAAAGAAAAAAAAAAAACACGTGTCTTGGAAGTCGACTGAACAATTTCTGTTGTTTTGTGTAGCCGTGATATATTCTTTCTTTGCGCACAGAACATAGGAACAAAACCTGAAACGGCCGCATTCCAAAACTGGTTCGTTGTCTCTGAACATCGATATACGCGAATATGCTTGCATGGGCGAATAAATTCGGCCTTCTCTGTGATTTTATAGGCGAGCCCTTTTGTGTGGTTCTGAGGTGATCATTACAGAGCGGTTCGCGTAATGTAGTTTGGAACGGCTTCAAAGAAGGGGTATTTGCGGCTGGGTGCATCTAGAGTAACAGCGTTTTACGATGTAATTGAAAACGGAGTGGGCCGTGTCACTGACAGGTGTCCATTAAAGCCACGACACAGAGAAATGAGCCAGCTGGCTGCCAGTGCGGTTTGCCCGCCCACCGTCGCTGCGAGACAGAATGTGCTGTGCGGTAAGCGGGACAGAAACGGAGCTCATATTCACCGTGTATTAAATATGTTTTCAGTTATCGATATCTTTTTTTGCAACATCGACTTATGTGGTCGCATGAAGTGTAGGCGTCTTACATAGTGCAATTCGCAGTTCTGAGTCCCACCTACACATGCATATCTACATTTATAGCCGAAAATAATTCTGAAGAGCATGACGGAGGATACTTTCCGTTGTATGAAATATTAGAGACCATTCTCGTTCCTTCGAGTACTTATCAATATGTTTGTTACAAATTCTACCGTGAGCGCTGTAATCAGCTTAGCAGTTGTCACAGGAGAGATGTGTAGGTGGTTACAGTACGTACCCAGATTCCTCACTAAATACTGTCAGCTGCAAATAACTCCAAAAATATATCAAAATCCCCAGTAAACTATCATGAACGCTGTATCCGTCACTTGAACGCGATAAATAAAACTTTTGGTGGCGGCTACAAGCAACATTGTAGGTGAATGACAACGGCGTAACACTAAAGTTGGCCCGTTACTATTACACGTCAATTCTCTCTGTAATCTATTATTACTGACAATAGTAAAACACAAAGTAATAACCTTAAGCGGAGAGAAAAATTGAAAAACAGAAGTGTCAAAACACGTTTTTCCTTCTTTTAACCTTATTAATTCATTAACTCAAACATTTTATAGTAAAATTTAACAATGTTACATAAATAACATTAAATGCTTTGTTATAAGCTTTCAATTCAGAAACTACACTGAGGTTTACTTATCAAAAAACTCGCAGTTGTACAATCCTCACCACAGGTTGAGATTAAAGGTGTGTAGATCCTAAGTAAATACTGCCCAGCTTTTATGGGCCCCACACAGTATGGTAGTAGAGACAGCGAAAGAAGTTCCCTGACACCCGGCAGTGCTATTTCCAGTTTTCAGCTGCGAAGTAAAAACGGCTGCAAGCGAAAGAAATTGAAGTCACACGCGGAAAACCGGGCTAACCCCTAAATGTAAAAACTTCGAACGGTTTCCATCTGTTGCTGGGTACGGGGACTATCAAAACTGACATTTGTCTCATCCCTGAATATCACAAATGGTTCTGAGCACTATGGGACTTAACATCTTAGGTCATCAGTCCCCTAGAACTAAGAACTACTTAAACCTAACTAACCTAAGGACATCAGACACATCCATGCCCGAGGCAGGATTCGAACCTGCGACCGTGGCAGTCACGCGGTCCTGGATTGAGCGCCTAGAACCGCTGGACCACCGCGGCTGGCCTGAATATCACATTAGAATATTCAGGAGTGAGACAAATCTCAAGTTTGATAGTTCCCGTACCCAGCAACAGATGGCAGAACTTATCTGTAGGCCTTTACACTTGAGGATCAGCCCGTTTTTCCCAGCGTGTCTTCAATTGTCGTCTATAGAGCTTCGACAACACTGAAGCATTGCCCTAGAGACTTAAACAAGATCACCGCCATCTTTTCTACATGTTAATTTTTGTAAGAAATCTCCTTTTTGGACATTACATTTTCGTAGTATCTCACCTATGTTTCGAGGACCATCTTTACTTACGACTGAACAAACATTTCCTCTCATACCTCCACAAACTGTTGTAAGCAGTTATTTGCATGGCATTACAGATTCCAGTTGCAACTCACTGCATTGGACACGAATTTTTTCAATATGTAAAAGGAAACAATTTTACACCTCTGAGCCTTTAAAGCTTGTGTACGAACTTTGCACCACACTGAAATCTTGCCACAATCAAACTCAATACTAGCGCAGCATTTGTGAGAAATTATTTCACTATACATAACCATGTCATCTCATGTTTTACACTTATGTTTGTTTTAGATTTATCGTCAAAACAAAAACTTGAAAATATACACTCCAAGACAAATAAACAACGCACCACGATGGCATTATACGAATGGGATGGAAATCGGGAGATGTGATGTACATGTACAGACAACGAATAATCATAATTTCAGAAAATTGATTTATTCGAAAGAAAGGGCTTCTCAAATTGAGCAAGTTAATAACGAGTTCGTCCAACTGTGGTCCTCATGCAAGCAGTTTTTTCGGATCAGAATTTCATAAAAACTGGAGAAAGACGTTCACAAACTGGGCAAGTCAACTGAGGTCTCTATGTAAGCGGTTTATCGGCTTGGCGCTGATTGATACAATTGTTGGTTGTCCTCCTGGGGGATATAGTGCAACTTTGATCCAATTGCCACGTTAGATCGTGAAAACTCGACTTGGGTTGAGGACCTCTTCGTAATGCTCCAAACGTTCTCTAATGGGGTGAGGGGCGGGGGAGGGGGGACCTGGCGACCTTACTGCATACTGACCGAAGTAGTGTTTGGTGGCAATCACGAAGACAAGCAGTAGAAAGTCTTACCGTGTGCAAGCGTGCTTCATCTTGCTGAAACGTCAGCCCAGGATGGCTTGCCTTGAAGGGCAACGGAATGGATCGTTGAATATCATCGACGTACCGATGTGCTGCGAAGGTTTCGCGAATGACAACGAAAGGGATCCTCCTATGAAAAGGAATGGCTCCCCAGAGATTACTCCTGGTTGTCGGGTCGTATGACACGTCTTCGGTCTGGCCTCTGTAGCGGAATTGTCTTCAGTGATTAGTCCCGCTTCGAACCGAGCCACGATGGCCACGTGTACGTTCAGCAGTAGTGGAATGGTGCCAGCAACTTGATCAAGGCGGCACAGATGTCGGTGACGCTGATTCGGAAAGAAGGCCATGGACGTCGACAATGGATGACGAACTGTAAGGCAGTAGAGGAACTGATCAGAAGCAGTGTTAAATTTTCCGACGATGGCTCAGAGGCCAAAGAGTGGTTTTATTCGTCGACGAATTGAAAGATTGGTAGTAAATGCCGACCGTTGTTTTCAGAGACGGTGACTACGATGGAAAATAGTTTCATGTGTTAATGTTACTCTGAGGTGTAGTACAGCTACAATAAAAGCTACTTGACGTGGCATAATAATGTGTGACTTGATTTTTAAGTCGTCTTGTAGATACGGGCTAAAAGAGAGTGGAGGATTTTCAAGTGTAATGTTAGGGAAGAATGCTGAAGTTTATATGGATGAATCGCGTAAGCAATAATGAGGAAGTGCCTCGAATTGGGGAGAGAGAATTTAGCAGTAACCAGTAAAGGTGAACTGAATATGTTTGGAAAAAGAAGATTTTTACTGACAAAAGTTTGAAAACATGCTTGAACATAAATGCAGGTACTGTCCAGTTTCCATGTTGGGCTGTTGTTTTTGGCGAGGAAAGGCAGCTGAGCAATGTCCTCAATGTATAGCAATCATCCGTCGTGGTGACAACAGTGTCCTGCGTAGTTGCGAGTCCATTATTCGGAGATATGGGAATTCGAATATTAGTAAATAATTGGTGCTCGTGTGGTGCCTGCTGTTCTGGCGTAACCATAAGGGCGAGAACGAAGATGAAGAAAGCAAGAGAAGAGACTGCGGTGAAGCGACGTCGACCAATGGTGCGCTGATTAGGACCATACCACGACGAGAGCGGCCTCTACAAGAAGAGAATATAAGCGCCGTCCCTGCCAGCGTAGCCCGTTCAGTATCGGCTCAGTATTTGGACATTATTCGCAGAGTATTGGCGCAGTCTAGCAGAGAGTGCTACGGTAGCAGTTATTAGTCATCTACAAACTGTGTGACAAACCTGCATGATCACTGCATTTACCAAAGGACTCAGATTTATTTGCGTGTCGCCCATCGCTTGCGACCACTTGTTGTAAATACAAGTTAAGTATTGTCATTCTTCTTATTTGTAAGAAAAACTATAAATTTCATTTGCTTGAACTGACCCACCAGGGTAGCCGAGAGTGCTAATGCGCTGCTTCCTGGACTCGAATGGCGCGCCGGCCCCGGATCGAATCCGCGCGGTGGATTAACGACGAGGACCTGTATGCTGGCCAGCCTGGCTGTGGTTTTTAGGCGGTTTTCCACATCCCGCTAAGTGAGTACCGGGCTGGTCCCCACGTTCCGCCTCAGTTACACGACTCGCAGACATTTGAAAATGTTCGCACTATTCCGTGGCTTACACTAGATGCAGACGACTGGGATACACTAATTCCATCCCGGGTGGTTCGGGCTGGCGGGAGGAAGGGCACCCTGCTACCCTCTGCAACTAACACTGCCTAATCAATAGTAACAAGGCCGACCCCACGTTGAAGCAGGACAAAGGCCTCAGGAAAGAAAGAAATATTACTTGCTTGAATTGTTGTATAGCATTCCCAGAACGCAGCATCCTTTACATATCCTATAAGCGATGAGTGAGCAGGAGTCAACACTTGTTTCCAAAAAAAAAAAAAAAGACAGAGCTGAAGTGTTCGGTGCTTCAAGAGACACCTTTCATGCAATGTTGCTTGCCTGTTAGCGCTAACAACTCTAAGCAAATTCCGCTGCTTTCGGTCGTTGAGTTAAGATTGAGCCGTGGTAAAATTTGCTGTTTTGAAGAGCGCGCCGCATCACATAGTGTAAAGCAGTCGCCTTCCGTTTCTGGCGGTGGCGCCGCTGTGGCAATCGCAGCTTTCGTGTCTCCCTGTGGTGGGAAAGGGGAAAAGTTGCCTGTTCACGTACATTTAAAGGGGCGCTATGAGCTCGGCAGGGTTAGTCTGCCAGTCTTGGCGAGTCTGACCAGTTGGTCAGCCGGGTCGGTGTGGGCCAGTCAGTGACTGTCTGCCGTCCGGAGTGGTAGTATGTGTTAGGCCGCCAGTCTGCTCGAGTTTGTCAGGCAATGATCATTGGCGGTTGGATCGATCGGTTGGTCGGTCGTGCACTGGGAAACAAGATGACTTGTCCGTCTTGAGCGTCGGCGCATGTGAGGTCGCCACGTCAGTCCAGTGGGCTGTGCCGTATACCGAGGGATAGTGGCTTCGCAGCCGACACGAGATCAACAGGAGCCAACCTACGACATCGGTCTGGCCAGTGCGAGCTGCGGCACCGTGAGACGGGAGATCGGCGCGCCTTCCTGCGTCCGTTGAAGCGGCTGGCAGCGGACGGTTCGGGAGAGCGTTTTGGGGGTGCTGCGCCAGGTCTTCGCCAGACATCGCAGTTTATTAGAAGGTAAGTGATTCGCGATATGTTGTTTCATTTACTTGATAAATTCTACTTGTTTCCTTGTTCAGTCTCTCGTCCCCAGCTTACTCGTCTGCCTCCCTTCCGCATTTGATAGGCAGTTAGTGTCTGTCTGTCTTTCTGTCGGTCTGCCGTAAGTTAATAGCTGCCTCTGTCATGTTTGTTGGATTCGGTGTTAACGAATTTATTGCTTAAGGTGTAAAGGCCGAGTTCCTGAAATATGTTTTTATCTCGCTTTTCATCTTGAGAGGCGATATATGTGTAATGTAGAGCATGTTTGTATATTTTATATAAGGTTGCATTTAATGGGCTTTTATTTAAATGGTAATTTTAGTATATAAAGTTGCCACTCTTCCACCGTAAAAGTTTTCTTTTAAAAACAAGTTGCACTTTCGATTGCAAGTAATTTCTTTAATGTGAGTGTTTTGTACCATTTCCATCCCTCCTACGGGGTGCATAGTTTATGTGTTTGTGTGTGAGTTGTTAAAATTTTTAGTTTAAAGTAATCTGGTGTGTTGCAGATTTGTACCACTGTAGTCTTTCAGAGGTTGTTGTGAGCAGTCGTGACTACGGCCGTATTAAAAGGGAGCGGCAAGGTTCTCAGCCTGAAAGTTCATACCGTCAAAAAAATTATTATTATTTCTGCCTCTGAATAAATTGTAACTTGATATTTAGAGGGTGCTTTCTGATTATAATTTTTAAATCTGTTTTTTTTTTTAAAGAGAAAGGGTTTTTCGGAATAAAATTTCCATTTGTTGAAAGAAATTAGTTTTCATCAATTACCCACTGGCAACTACTCCCACGCTTACATAGTGCGATTAAATCTGTTAATGTTCTTGATGAATCGCTAGTAAATAAAGTAAGTTCTTTAAGAAAAGATTTTCAAAATAAATCCACGGTTCAAAGATCTTCGGCCACTGCCCTGTAGGGCGAGAGGCAATGCCTGAAATATGACACTGTGGATCTCGCAATATTGAATTCCGTAACGATTTCCGATTTGGAGCGATCCATGCGTCTAGCTACAACTGCCATTCCGAGTTCAAAATCTGTGATGCCCGTCGTACGGCCATAATCGCGCTGGAAACTTTTTCACATGAATCATCTGAGTAGAAATGAAATGACAGCTCCGGCAAGGCACTGCCGTTTTATACCTCGTTCACGCGTCACTGCTACCATCATTGTACAGGGTGTTACAAAAAGGTGCAGCCAAACTTTCAGGAAACATTCCTCACACACAAAGAAAGAAAATATGTTATGTGGACATGTGTCCGGAAACGCTTACTTTCCATGTTAGAGCTCATTTTATTACTTTTCTTCAAATCACATTAATCATGGAATGGAAACACACAGCAACAGGACGTACCAGCGTGACTTCAAACACTTTGTTACAGGAAATGTTCAAAATGTCCTCCGTTAGCGAGGATACATGCATCCACCCTCCGTTGCATGGAATCCCTGATGCGCTGATGCAGCCCTGGAGAATGGCGTATTGTATCACAGCCGTTCACAATACGAGCACGAAGAGTCTCTACATTTGGTACCGGGGTTGCGTAGACAAGAGCTTTCAAATGCCCCCATAAATGGGAGTCAAGAAGGTTGAGGTCAGGAGCGCGTGGAGGCCATGGAATTGGTCCGCCTCTGCCAATCCATCGGTCACCGAATCTGTTGGTGAGAAGCGTACGATCACTTCGACTGAAATGTGCAGGAGCTCCATCGTGCATGAACCATATGTTGTGTCGTACTTGCAAAGGCACATGTTCTAGCAGCACAGGTAGAGTATCCCGTATGAAATCATGATAACGTGCTCCATTGAGCGTAGGTGGAAGAACATGGGGCCCAATCAAGACATCACCAACAATGCCTGACCAAACGTTCACAGAAAATCTGTGTTGATGACGTGATGGCACAATTGCGTGCGGATTCTCGTCAGGCCACACATGTTGACTGTGAAAATTTGCAATTTGATCACGTTGGAATGACGAAACTAAAATGAGCTCTAACATGGAAATTAAGCGTTTCCGGACACATGTCCACATAACATCTTTTCTTTATTTGTGTGTGAGGAATGTTTCCTGAAAGTTTGGCTGCACCTTTTTGTAACATCCTGTATATATTCATATCGCTGCCTCATGACTTGTCGCCTCAGTGTATATCGAGGGCATTTAATTAAGCTGACAGCTATTGCGTGGAAGCGAGCGGTTACGCGATTTCTCCTGCAGGGCTGCTGAGAAGGGAACAACAGTACGGAAGGGGCCAGCGGCGCCGAGCCGCGCTGACTGACGCTTGGGAGAGCCGCAGCGAGTGGAGCGGCGGTGACGGCTGCAGCCGCGGCCAGTCAGCGCAGCGCCGTAAACACGGTGGGGGGGGGGGGGGGGGGGGGAGCCCCACTGTGCGCCGTGGCGGAACCGCCGGGCCGCGAGCCACGCAGCGCTCGCAGCCGCCGGTGACTCGAGAACCACTCCGCTGCGCTGTCCGCTCCTTCCGTGTTAAGGACCCTCACAACGGCGTAACCACTTCCTTCAGACTATTTGCCCCTGTCTCTCTGTCTATCTCTATCTCTCTCTCTCTCTTTCCCTCTCTCTCTCCTCTCATCACACCCCGACCTACTCTCTCCAAGCAGATGCTGACAAACGCCCGGTGCTCTTAAGACTAGCAGATCTTGTAAACAGTGATGTTGATGCCATCGACCTTTCTCGTGAAGTGTTTAAAACAGGGCTCGCGCAAAATAACATTGCATCAGTGCCGAAATGCGTTCTCGAATTTGCGCTCCGGGCGATTCCATCCCGTCGTTTCGAAGGGGTGGGCGCCTAAGTCGACTGTCGATTTGCGCACATAGAAGCGTTCTTGGTGCTTTCTCTTCACTGCATGGGATGGCACCGAACACTTCATGCACAATAGCTGCAGAGACACCTGCGATTATACGCGTTGTTATCGGAAGAGGCAAACGAGGAAGTAAAAGTCTCATTAAAATTTGTGCTTGAGAGGACTGCAGGAACCGCGAGCTATTAAAATCACTCAATTAGAGAGCAGAGAACGGGGAAGGAAGCATTTCCCAAGGCTTCATTTCTTGGAAAGACGTGGGAGAAGGAAAATAAAATCTTATTTTTACGTAATATCGCCCACCAGTTTGTTAGGGTACTGCCTCATTATTTCTATATGACCCCAGTTCTTTATTTTCTATTGTCGGTACGTGGTAACCGACATAACCTTCTACATTACCCGGTTTTGTTTTGAAATATTTCCTTCTGACAACAAGTCATCGGGCTTGGTACTTTGTTTGTTCGACTACTTCTTTTTCGATACTATAGTGACAATCTATTGAAACTGAACATGTATATTTGTCGAATTATTGATCGTACCGACATAACCTGTTGACATAATCGTTTACAGATTCACTACCTGTATTCCACAAGTTAATACAAGATATGCGTTTCTGCAAAGGATTTATCTGTCCAACTGCATCTCCTCGCATAGTAGTCATTCAAAATGGAGGCTCCACCTTCAGCGTCTTGCCAAAGTTAAGCAGTATCGGGCGTGCCCTGTACTCGGACAGGTGACCACTTGGGTACGTAGCACCCTATTGACAATTGTCCCTTTGCCTTACTGCGGTAAACTGCTCATGCTCACACTAATATGCCCGTATATGGTCGATACGCTGCAATAGAAAGCGAGCACTGTCGGTTTCCATTTGGAGTGCTCGTTTACTAACGATAGCACGTCGTGTTGGGTCAAAGGAGCCCATACTCGCTTACACTTTTCGAAACGTGTTCACTAGATGGCCAAGCCACCACGGCAGTAATGAAACAACTGTGCATAAAGTTCCATCGAATGGATGCTATATCCAAAGACGTTCTTTGCTTGGTTCCCACAGACAGCAACAGATCTAACCGGCGACTTTAGGGAAGGTGGATACTAGGCATTCCAGAAAAATGCAGAAACGGCCAGACTCGTCTTCTCAGAGTAGCACTTGCATCGTACGTACTCAATTATTTGACGGATGTATTCCAATCTTCCAATCTCTGTTTTCCCTTACAGCTTTATCGAGAGAGAGGTAGCGCATTGGGTAGCACACTGGACTCGCATTCGGGAGGACGACGGTTCAAACTCACTACCAGCCATCCTAATTTAGGTTTTCCGTGATATTCCTCAATCGCTTCGGTTAAATACCGGGATAGTTCCTTTCAAATGTCGCGGCCGATTTCCTTCCCCATCCTTCCCTAATCCAACCTTGTGCTCCGTCTGTAATGACCTCGTGGTCGACGGGACGTTAAATACTAATCTGTTCCTCCTCCTTACAGCTTCACCCTCAACAGCTCCCACTTATCACCATGGAAGTCATTCCCTGAACTCTTAGCTCATGTTCTGCCATCCTCTCCCTTCTTCTTATCAGTGTAATGCACATGTTTCTCTCCTAGTAGACTATGAAGAGAACTTCTGCATCAGTTCACCGAACTTCCAATATGCTTCTATAGATAAAATCACAAACGCTTCGGTTCTCTTCTGTTTCCGGTTGTATGAGTGACATTCTCAAAAAATTCTTCCTTGAATTAAGACCTAGTTTTCATACAAGAAGGTTTATTTTGCCCAGAAATGCCCTCTTTGTCTGTGCTAGTACACTTTTATGTAAACGATGCCTCGTCCACCAATTGTTATTTTGTGTTATTTCTTCACTTCGTATATTTTGTGGTCAATGGCTTTGATGTTATGTCTGTTGCTAATTTCACTTCCACTACTTGTCATTATTTCTACCTTTCTTTAGTTTACTCTCAATCTGCAGTGTACACTCATTATTCCGTTCATTCCATTCAACGGATCCTGCAGTTCCTCCTAATTATCACTGACGATAGTTGTCATCTTACCATTCATTCACGCTGAATTTTAATCTTACTCCTGACTGTTTCTTCTATCTTAGTCATTGCTTCTTCGAGTTATTAATTGAACAGTAAGGGCGAGAGACTGCATCCCCGTCTCACACCCTTTCTAGTTCGAGCTCTTCGTTTTTGCTCTTCCATTCCTATTTTTCCCTCTTGATTCTCGTACACAAAATATATCACCTCTCTCCCTGTATCTTACACCTGCTCGATCTTCCACCATTTCACATTGTTGAACGCTTTTTGTATGTCAAAAAATGGTATGTACTTGTTTTATTTATTCATAAGTTTGCACTGTCCTTGCCTTAAGTCGAACTGATGTTCGTCTAAGAGTTTCGCAGTTCTCTTTATCGAAAACTGAATGTCAAATTTCCAGTGACATAAGAAGGAAAATAAAAGACAGAAAACGAATATACTTATCGGCCTATTAATAATTTCACGTTCCTAGTTGTTTACAGAACTGGAGGAAGTCAGAATAGCGATGCTGGATAATGTAGAGACATGTGGCTATCAGATAACGTAGTTTTGTGTCCAGTTAATGGCAGAAGAATAGCAGCCATTAACAACGCACTCAAACACACACATATCAGAAACACGAAATAAAGTGTGGCACTCAACATGTGTGTTAAAGAAGCAGACGCTACAGTTACTCACAACAGATGACAACGAAGTTAGCTATCGATACAGGAAGAACCACGAGAAATCAAATTTCACGGAAGCTCTCAAGTTTTAGAGTGAAGGGAAGGTTGCCTGACTTGTCTAAAGTGAGGGATTACAGACGAGACGGGACGTGTTGTGCCGTCGCCTAATCTTTTTCGGATAAACTGACCGTGCTTGGAATAGGAGCAACACACAGAGTCAAGCTCTGCTCCGGAATACAACCAGTGGTTGAAAAATGTAGATTACAGGCAAGATAGGGACCTGAGAACTACAGTGAAATGCAACAGGACTAGTGACCTCGAGGCATCGCGCTGCTTCCTGCACAGTATTCGCAGTTGTTTTTCGTTTTCTTTGTTAACAATGAGACAGGAACAGCAATTTATTGTAGTTTACGTTACGTTAAGTTTAGTAATTTCATTCGGACTAGCTCTCTGACGCAGATATTAACTCTTTCTTCTTGTGTGGTAACATCTGTGACAGTTGTATGCTGTTCACTCTTCGGCTGTAATAGTGAGAGGTTCGTTTTCCTCTTTGTTCTTGTGTCCTGTAAATTATTATCTGTTACAGAAACTCAATGTGCGCTGACCATATTTGAACTCGGAGAATTATGAGTAAAATGTAGGTTCATTCACTCCAATACTGTTTACTTCAAATTATGCGATTTACCTGCAATCAAAAATTGTAGTAGACAACGAATAGCCATAAATATTATGGATACAAAAGAACAGTTATTTAAGTAGATCATTCTACCACAGACCAATTGGAATTGCCGAAATTTGCGGTAAGTATTTCATTTATTTTTACGTCCCTGCGGCAATAAACAAATACAATCCTTGAATAACAGAAAGGGGCGTAGAAGATCGTCGACGTACCGCTGTGCTGTAAGGGTGACGCAGGTGACAACTGAATGGGCTGCGCAAGGAAAAGGAATGACTCCCCAGAGCATCACTGTAGGTCGTTGGGTCGTGTGGCGGGCGACACTCGAGTTTGAATCCCACCCCCCCTCTCCAGACACGTATTCGCTGGTCATCGGGGCTCAGTTGGAAGCAGGACTCATCACTGAAGACAACTCTACTCCAGCCAATGAGAGTCCAGACCGAAGGCGTGTCCCGAGACGACCTGGACAACGGCGCGATAATAAACTGTCGCCTGCCATGCGGCCTGACAACCAGGAGTGGTGGTCTGGGATGCCATCTGTTTCATAGCAGATTGTCATCCGCAGCGCTCTCACAGCACAGCGGTACGTCGACGATTTTCTACGCCCTGTTTTGTTGCACTTCATGGCGAGCCATCCTGAGCTTAAATTTCAGCAAGATAATGTCCGCCCGCACACACCGAGAGTTTCTGCTGCTTGTCTGCGTGATTCTCAAACCAGATCTAGGCCACAAAAGTGTCCCGGATCTCTCTCCAATTGAGAACGCCAATTCGACAGAATTCAGCACGATATCCCTAAGTAGGACATCGAACAACTGTATCAATCAACGCCAAGCCGAATAAATGCTTGCATAATGGTCATAAGTGGACAGCGCAATTAGTAAAGCTCTTTCTCTTGAATAAATCATCCAGTATTTATGAAGCTGTAATCATTTGTTTGCCTGTTGAGGCTAACTGTCGTTAACAGAGACGTAAGCCACAATGTCGCAACAGGTTCTGAAAACTATAGGTATGGATCCTGGGCCCTGTATGAAGACGCGACATTCCTCGGTAGTGAAGTCATTAGCACCTCAATAATGGCATTCAACCAGCGGTGGTACTGACTGGATGGAGAGTCATCTTCTTCTCTACAGACAGCAGCTCTATTCCGTACTCCTAATACCGGTCTGGCATACCTCACAAACTAGGTACGTCAGCTCAAAAAATATAATGATTTTAAAGTACGAAGATGTGGTTGTTTTACCACCCATCAACGTCATTTACCTATAAAACTCCACATTTGTACAAAATGGATGTTTTAAAATTAAAGAATTTAAAGACCGATGAAGAAACTAGCCTTGTTATGTTCAGTGACGACAGAATTACAAGCTTCATAAATTAGGTAAATATCTCAGGGGAAATGGAATTTCTCAGAGCAGTTAAGGGAAAAACCAGAATGGACAGAGTAAGGAACGTAGAGATTAGAAATGAGCTTGAACAAGAAAGTATGAGAGAAGAAATTGAGAATAAAATAGATTAAGATGGTATGGGCACATTAAGAGGATGCATAGGCAGAGACTCCCCAAAATTATGGAAGAACTAAAGATGGATGGAAAAAGACCTAGAGGGCGCCCAAGAACACGGTGGAACATGAGAGTGAGAATATCAGTGGAAAGGAGGGGTGTGACCTGGCAGCAAGTGGAGGAAGAAAAGTGGGGTAGGACCGAGCCAAATTGAGAGGACACGTCAGCACCCAGACCCGGCAATAGGTGGAGCCGGATCCGGATATAGATAGATAGATAGATAGATAGATAGATAGATGAGACTTTATTTGGTATAACGCTTGATATGTTTTTGAAACAACACATGCTACTGTATTCAGTAGTTACTGAATCATATTTCCGAAAATAGAAGTTGCTACGATGTTTTTCGTTCATAGTGTCACTGGGGATATTAAGAAACAGCGGAACAGAACAGTACGCACGCGACGACGGCAACACGTTTCAACATTTTCGGCGTATTCGAAGTGCAGATATCCAATATTGAAAGCCATACTGATCACATTATTCAGATGTTTACCACGAGCTGTTGCGTTATAAGGAAAACGCTGAACTGGAACTCTCTTTCCAAATGCTACCAGTTGGTAACCTCTTTGTCCCATTAAATTTCACCGTAAAACTCTTTGCCTAGGAAAGCAGTAACGAGTTAACAGGTGATATACCGTTGTCGCCATGGACGGGACAAAATGAGCTCAGGACAATCTGACAGGTCGGTCATTAAAAACGAAGACTATGTTCAGCCGTCCAAAGATGGAAAAGAAAACTGACATTCTCTTGAAGAGGTTTAGAGAAATAAAAGAGAAATAAATCAGAGTGGCAGGACTGGGATATGAACACTGTAACTCCTGCGTCTCTGACCTCAGTATTAGTAATGAAACACAACAGAGTAATAAAAAACAGAACGAATAGCAAACATACAACAGCAGATTTTAGGCTTCGCGGACACATAATTCGCTTATACCCATTAGTCGCCGTTCATTACAGCGTATAATGGAAATAAAAATACCCTTATGACACATATATGCGTCCTATTACTCAGTCTCCAGTTCATATATGATTATTTCATAACTAATTTTTCTCGCAAATCCATATCCATTAATGTTGTCGTAATAAATTAATAACGTTGAAAACAAAAACGCTATGGAAGATAATGAAGGTCACAACGAGTAATTTTATTTCTCCAAGCGACTGATAGTCCAACTGGTCCATGAGAGTGAACTTTTAGCGAATAACCTGGGCTAAACTATGTATTTAAATGAGGATACATTGATGAGATCTTTCTACCTTTTTCTCATGGATATGAAATACACAGTATCTTACGCGACTAATACTATGTTTAAAAGTTGTAATAATACGAGGGGGTACCCAAAAAACGGGAATTATTTTTTAAAAGCTATGCATCTTCAAACTGTCTACAAAAACAACTTATCCTCTTCACAACTACTCTCCATTACACCTAGTGTATTTGTCCCATCGTTGTTTCCACTGCTCGAAACATTTTCTGTAGTCGTCTTTAGAAATGACTGACAGCTCCCCCCCCCCCCCCTCGTTTTTTTTCTTGACTTCTTCAGTGTTGTCAAATGTGGCCCTCTTCATGCATGGAAATAAGAAAAAGTCGCAGGGAGACAGGTCGGGACAGTAAGGTGCGTGGGGTAGCGGAACCACGCCATTTTTAGCCAAAATCTGTCTAACAGAGATGGCTGTGTGTGCAGGTGCGTTGTCGTGGTGGAAGAACAGTCTCCCGTCTGCCACAAATCGGGTCTTTTTTGAAGACCGTTGTTATACCAATATTTTTAAAACTTCCAAATAAAAGGTTTGATTGACAGTCTGATCTGGGGCAACAAACTACACTCCTGGAAATGGAAAAAAGAACACATTGACACCGGTGTGTCAGACCCACCATACTTGCTTCGGACACTGCGAGAGGGCTGTACAAGCAATGATCACACGCACGGCACAGCGGACACACCAGGAACCGCGGTGTTGGCCGTCGAATGGCGCTAGCTGCGCAGCATTTGTGCACCGCCGCCGTCAGTGTCAGCCAGTTTGCCGTGGCATACGGAGCTCCATCGCAGTCTTTAACACTGGTAGCATGCCGCGACAGCGTGGACGTGAACCGTATGTGCAGTTGACGGACTTTGAGCGAGGGCGTATAGTGGGCATGCGGGAGGCCGGGTGGACGTACCGCCGAATTGCTCAACACGTGGGGCGTGAGGTCTCCACAGTACATCGATGTTGTCGCCAGTGGTCGGCGGAAGGTGCACGTGCCCGTCGACCTGGGACCGGACCGCAGCGACGCACGGATGCACGCCAAGACCGTAGGATCCTACGCAGTGCCGTAGGGGACCGCACCGCCACTTCCCAGCAAATTAGGGACACTGTTGCTCCTGGGGTATCGGCGAGGACCATTCGCAACCGTCTCCATGAAGCTGGGCTACGGTCTCGCACACCGCTAGGCCGTCTTCCGCTCACGCCCCAACATCGTGCAGCCCGCCTCCAGTGGTGTCGCGACAGGCGTGAATGGAGGGACGAATGGAGACGTGTCGTCTTCAGCGATGAGAGTCGCTTCTGCCTTGGTGCCAATGATGGTCGTATGCGTGTTTGGCGCCGTGCAGGTGAGCGCCACAATCAGGACTGCATACGACCGAGGCACACAGGGCCAACACCCGGCATCATGGTGTGGGGAGCGATCTCCTACACTGGCCGTACACCACTGGTGATCGTCGAGGGGACACTGAATAGTGCACGGTACATCCAAACCGTCATCGAACCCATCGTTCTACCATTCCTAGAACGGCAAGGGAACTTGCTGTTCCAACAGGACAATGCACGTCCGCATGTATCCCGTGCCACCCAACGTGCTCTAGAAGGTGTAAGTCAACTACCCTGACCAGCAAGATCTCCGGATCTGTCCCCCATTGAGCATGTTTGGGACTGGATGAAGCGTCGTCTCACGCGGTCTGCACGTCCAGCACGAACGCTGGTCCAACCAAGGCGCCAGGTGGAAATGGCATGGCAAGCCGTTCCACAGGACTACATCCAGCATCTCTACGATCGTCTCCATGGGAGAATAGCAGCCTGCATTGCTGCGAAAGGTGGATATACACTGTACTAGTGCCGACATTGAGCATGCTCTGTTGCCTGTGTCTATGTGCCTGTGGTTCTGTCAGTGTGATCATGTGATGTATCTGACCCCAGGAATGTGTCAATAAAGTTTCCCCTTCCTGGGACAATGAATTCACGGTGTTCTTATTTCAATTTCCAGGAGTGTATGAGTGATCCACGCTCTTGGCACCAAAAAGCAAATCAGCATTGTTTTCATGTTTGATTTGACTATAGGACACTTTTTTGTTTTTGGACGAGGTGACGATGACGTCTCCCATTGATTTGACTTGCTTTGTTTCTGGATAGTAACCATGGCACCATGACTCATCATTAGTAATGAGATATGATAGAAAATCTGGATCTGTTTCCAACTGTTGTTGCAAAGCATGGCATGTTTCAGCTCCACGTTGCTTTTGATTTCCAGACAGAACCCGAGGAACAAACTTCGTAGTAACCCTTTCCATTACCAGTTCTTCCGTTACAATTTGCTGAACTGAACTCCAAGACATCCCACTCATCTCTGACAGATGATAAATAGCCTGTCGACTCTCTGTGAGCTCAAGCTCTAGATTTTTTCAGTATTTTCGCCGATTCGGGCAGCTGATGGACGTCCAGGACGAGGTTTGTCACCAATCGACATGTCATTTTTAAATCGAGCAAGATATTCGTATACTTGAGTTTTATCAGTAGCGTCATCTAGGGAAAGAGTTTTCAACATTGAAACAGCATTTTTAACGAGTAGAAAACAAACTTTCACAGCTACACGTTGTTCACTTAAGATCGCCACTATAAAAACGAAACAAAAACAAAACAGCGCTAGCAAAAATAGTCACTAAAGATGAAAAAAAAAACAAGCCAGTTCAACAAGGGCGGCACTGAATTGACAATGAATTGCGATATACAACCCTAGCGGCAGAAATGCATACTTCACAAGCTCCGCTCGTGACAGTGTGATTCGGTACTTTTTTTTCTTTTTTTTTTTTTGGGGGGGGGGGGGTACTCCCTAGTATATTGAGCATCCTTTATACACGTTTACGATTTTTTTAAAGATATGATGTAACTAAAACTTATGATTACTGTCTGTCTACTGCTATAGTGGACGCCACCTGCTGGCGTTGTGAACAGGTGACGTGGTAGCGCCGTCCTCTCATGGGACGTCAGAACGCACGTGGAGAAGGAGTGGTGACGTAATAGCGTGGAATGCCACGTTCCACTACGCTGCGGAGTGTGAAATCAGGAATATGACATGTCTGATTTTTGTCTCGTGGAGAGGAACGTGGTCAGTTTGGTGTGACGTTTTACGTCGCAAGTAGAACATGCGAGCCGCGATATTGTATTTTTAGCCGCGATATTAAACTGCGTATTTGCTGGGTTTTCTTTTTCATACAGTGCATGTTGTTAATATAAGTTGCTCCAAAATTCTGTGAATTCAGGATTTCCCGAAAAGGCGTCGTTGTGCCTACGACGCACTACAATAAAAAAAAATGGTTCAAATGGCTATGAGCACTATGGGACTTAACATCTTAGGTCATCAGTCCCCTAGAAGTTAGAACTACTTAAACCTAACCAAACTAAAGACATCACACACATCCATGCCCGAGGCAGGATTCAAACCTGCGACCGTAGCAGTCCCGCGGTTCCGGACTGCAGTGCCTAGAATCGCACGGCCACCGCGGCCGGCCGCACTACAATAAAACGACAGGAAACTACATGTTGGTAGGTAATGACTCTTTGTAGTTGAGGTTTTTAGTGTTATAACTTGTGTGCTACGAAAGTATACCGTTACAATGGTACGGCACAATGATGATGTATCAAAGCGCTTCTTTCAGCTACGATTTGCATATTAAATATCAAATAATGATATTTGAATATACAGTCTTTAGACTTTGTGTGGCATATTGAAGCAGTAGCTAAGTTGACTGCGTCGTGAGCTACCAAAAATTCTGCGTATTAATTGAATAAAATTATCATCAACAGTAGTTGATGTTATTTATTATAAACAGTGTATTTGCTGTAATTCTTGGCATGCCGTTTATCGACTAGTCAAGACACCAGAGGACGAAAACAAATTGTAAAACGTTGAAGGAAAGATATCTGTAAGGTGTGAAAATTGGCAGTTCACTCTAAATAACGAAAAGTGTCAGGTAATCCACATGAGTGCTAAAAGGAATCGGTTACACGGTAAATCAGTCAAATATGAATGCCGTAAATTCAACTAAATGCCTAGGAATTGCAATTAGGAAATACTTAAACTGGAAGGAACACATAAAAAGGATGTGGGGAAAGCTAACCAGAGACTGGCTTTTATTGGCAGGACATTCACTAAACGTAATAACAGACCTACTAAAGAGGCTGCCTACACTACGCTTGTAAGTCTCCTTTTGGAGTACTCCTGTGCAGTCTGGGATCCTTACCAGATAGGATTAACGGAGTACTTCGAGAAACTTCAAAGAAGGGCAAAACGTTTTATATTGTCCCGAAATATGGGAGAGAGTGTCACAGAAATGATACAGGTTTTGGGTTGGCATCATTAAAAGAAAGAAGTTCTTCATTGCAGCGATATCTTCTCACAAAATTTCAATCATCAGTTTTCTCCTCCGAATGCGAAAATATTTTTTGATGCGACTTACGTAGGGAGAGACGATTATCGTAATAAAATAATGAAAATTTGAACTCGCACGGAAAAATAGGTGTTGGTTTGTTATTCGCGCTGTACGAGGCTGGAATAAGAGAAAATTATTGTGAAAGCGGTTCGATGAACCCTTTGCCAGGCCCTAGAATGTGATTTGCAGATTATCCATATAGATGTAGATGTTTCCCCAGTGGCTGTCAGTCTTCGTCTGAAGGTAAATCAAGTTACACACTTGAACTTTTCTACTATTACTGAGTTTATGGATAGGCTCATGTTTCTATCTTGCCGGTAAATATCTTTTTCAGTGAAGGTGAGCAGTTTAGAAATAATCTTTCTATTCCATTCGCTCGAAATTGGGAAGCGGATCTCGATATTGAAATATATGTGACGAAGTACATTATTTCCTGACGTATCCGGTGTGACTCTATTTACTACTTAAATGTAAAATAACTTTGGTGTGAACTGTCAAAAAAATAGCAGGAAGAATTTACAATACTATATCAAAATATTACCACACTGCCAAAAACAGCAGAAAACCGACGTTAAATCAACATTTTAGAATTTCACGTGAAATATAATAAGAACGGTCACCAGATACAGTCACACCAGATGAAAATTCAATTGAGTTAGCGAATAACTACCATTATTAAGTAACTCAGCTGGTTGTACAGCATTAAGTAATGCTTCTCTACCAGAAATTTCCTGTTCAAGCTATCGACGAGTCCACAATGTTTTTCGTGATTTTCTCCGCTGTTTTTCGAGAATCGCTAGCAGAGTTATTGCACCATTTTACGTTCGTACACTTTCGTAAGGAAACTGCGTGGTCTGCGAGCCAAATAAAGCCGATAACGGCCGCTTTAGTGCGCTGAGAGCGCAAATCTCGTTACCCAGCTCGTCCCGCGTGGTGACGGTGTTGTCTCTTGTGCGGTGGATTTTCCGTCCGCGTTCACGTCAACATTAGCTGCCTCGTCTCGTGTGATTTCGGCTGAAAGAAGTTATGTAGGCAGAAGAGACCTATGGGAAATTGTTCTAGAGACGTTACAGGCCGAAAAGGAGGAAATCCACTGGCATAAGCGAGTTTGACTAAGGGCACGTTGTTATGACCCTCCGCTTGGGATCAAGCAACTCAGAAACTGGAAACTCCCCATCGCATCCCCCTTCAGATTTATTGGTAAAATGGCTCAACAAATAGCCAGTAAGAAACTGAACACAGATCAAGAATGAAAACAGGAAGAAGGTGTACTGAACTGCGAAAAAAAAGGAAAACTCAAACAGTGAACGGCCCAACAAGTGCAACATCGAGGGTGGTTGGACAGCCGTGGCGTCGTGGTTAAGTGATTATGCTGTTGGACAACTAAGCGGACGAGGCGTGTTCAAAACTCTCTCGTGCCATTTATCTTCATATTTTTTTCACGAAATTATGAACTAACCATCCGGTCATTGAAATTTTTGTTCTCTTTCTGTAGTCTTGGCAATTATCATACTGTACATTGGTTATAGAATGTGAGTCAGGTGGCAAGAATACATTACCATCGCAAGTAAATTTGACGAATAGAGCAGACGTCTCACAGAAATGAAAACAACAAATAAACGGGTGTAAACTCTGTTTCAATTAAGGAATTCAACAGTGAAAACTTCCAGACCGGAACGCAGCTCCAAAAACTTTAAAAAACGTATGTTTTGACAGAGCACAGAGAAACTGTGTGATTGTGAAACCGTTACGTTCATTTGTTGCAGCGTATGTGACAAACAATTATGTTTTCATCATTTCCTTGGGAGTGGTCACATTCGCGTTCATTATAAAAATTATAAATCGGACAAGGAGGTATATCTCACTCACCCACCAAGCGTACAAATTAGGTGCGTCAATAAGAGATTTCTGTCATATGACACACATACTGTCACTAATGCCCTGTATGACACACCAGACGTGTTTTTGGTGGAGGATTCGGTTGACTTGTCTTTTCATCAAACGTTTGCGGTTCCCATGCGAAAGCCATTTCCTTGCGGGTGCTAATAGAGGAGTCGTGCAGAGGCGTCCTTCATTTTACGTCCCTTCCTTACACCTCGCTGTTGCAAACGGAGGTTACACCACGACACGGACACAAATCTGGATGCATCGGACAGAAAAACAAAATTGGCACGAAGGATTTTCGAACATGGCTTCCCCGCTCTTAAGTCCATCACCAGGACTACTTAATCACGGGGCCGTTGCTCTAGCAAAGTGATTTACGTTGCACTTCCTGTGCTTCGACCAGTCACTTCTGTGGTTAGACCAGTCCCTGTTTCTATTTCGTTTTTTTCGCAGTTCAGTACACTTTTTTGTTGTTTTCACGCTTCATCTGTATTAAGATCTTGACGGCTTGTTCGCTGGGCCCTCTTACCATTAAACATGAGGGGTTGCGATGGGAAGATTCCCTCGTCAGAAACAGGAAAGCTGGTCCGGTGTTCACGTTCTAGTGTTGTGATCGTCTGTTTAATGTAGCTGAATGACGGGGAAACCACGAGCAGGCGACAAGGTGTTGGGCGTCCACGCCTCGTCACAGAACGTTGAGACGGCAGGGGTACCCGCGCTCTGTGGCAGACCTGCCGACGGAGCACAGTGCTGGTGCGGGCACGATTATTTCGGAGCACACCGTTCAGAGCACGTTGCTCAACGTGAGACTCCGCAGCTGACAACACCCTGAGTATTCCACGTTGATCCAACGACATCAGAAGCTGCGACTGGCGTGGGCGCCAGATCTTGTAGATTAAACCTTGGATCGTTGATAATAGCATGCGCTACGTAATACGTCCCAAAACGTCGCGCATAAATACTGGATTCTTCGGAAGCTCATAGCTCGTTTCTCTTTGTGATAGGAAGGTAGTGTAAAATGGTTTGGGTAGCCCTTGGACTAGGGACCAATTGTATAACCAACGGAAGGATCGTTTTACTGTAACTATCCTATGGTACAGGGTCAGAGTTTGAATACTACACGCTTCCTCCAGCTTCGGCGGATGGGGCAAATCGGTTGGTTCTTTTTGCAATACACATGATGCGCATTAAGGGGCTTACAAAGGCACCATTAAGTTCATGGGCGAGTCCTGAGGAATCCTGAGAAAATTGGTTTTTGGTTACCAAAACTGAGCCGCTGATTCCAAGCCAGCTATGCACAGCAAATGGCTGAAATGTTCACGACATATTCCCAAGATCCCGATGTGGAACAAGCTTCAAAATTTTCTTTTTTCTTTATCCGTTTCTGAGATACAGAGGTTCAAAGTTACCCTACTTGTACACGTAAAAATGCACGCGAAACCCGACGTGAGGCGGAAACGCAGCTTATAAAGAGACCTAGGACGGAGTCCATTATCAGCAGAAGGGAACCCCATGTTGTTGTAATACTCAAGCACATGCAAAATATTTGTTCACGTAAAATCCGGTATGAGATTTAAAATTATATACATCTGTGTTATTTAATTTTGAAATAAGGGAAGTATCAAAATTTTACAGATCCATAAAATTCCGTTCATATGATTAATGTGCCCTGTTGTAGAGCGGAAAAGAAGCGAACTGGGGGAAAATTTCTCTTGTAGAATATGCTCCTGTTTATTAAAAGACTCTGACTGATAAGTGGTGTACCAGATGACTCATTTTACCTATCTCAGCACGTTTAAAAATTTTCCCAAACATTTTGGCATGCAAATATATTTGCGCTTTTTCATACTGAGAGAATAAGACAACGGAAATCGCAAAGAGACAGGAAAGTAATAAATACTGAAACATAGTAGACAGTAGTGGTCGTACAGCAAGAACGAAGAGACAATAGCAGTGTGAAAGAAAGACAGGGACAGAGTGGCAGTGGAACGTAGCTGACAGTGAGAGAACTGTAGTAAGAAAAGAGTAAAGAGACAGTGGCACTGGGTGAAGAATAAAGAAAAGGATGAAGTGGATGTGGCTGAGGGCCATTGATAATGAGAGACAGAACCTATGACAATGATAAAGAGGAAGACAGAGAGAGTGACATTGAGAAAAGACGACGGCAGTGAGAAGGAAAGAATAAGATAGAGGCAATAAGAGCGAACAAGAGAGAGGCCAGTGACAGTGAAGGGAGTCAGTATTAGGAGAATAAAACGAAGGAGACTCTGCCTGTAAGACAGTGGACAGTGACAGCGACAGTTTGACATACACGAAGGAATAATGACGATGAGTTGGGCTGAATAAGTGAATGACAATGGGCAAGGTGGGTGAGGATGGACATGAGCTACTTACGAAGAAGGACTAGCGGGTGTGCGCGAGTTACAGTTAGTGAAAAATGTGGGAATGAGAAGCAGTTGTATGTTAAAACGACTGCGAATATGTCTGCATGGCAAAATTGTTGGGAAAATTTTTAAAGGTGTTGAGGACGATAGAGTGAAGTAGCTGGCATCAGACTTTTCAGTCAGAGACTTTTATGGGTTATAAACAGGTCCGCTCGTCATGTTTCGTCTTGCTCTGGGCCGATGGCTGAGTCCAGATACGCCGTCATCCAGAGTAAATTGCTCCACACCACGCCACGAACGCAATCTGCTACTGAGTTTCCACCTGGGTTTCCATGGAACTGATGGTTGTAACCGAAGGCGCCCTAGGTGTGTATGGGTCGTCTCCGTAGAACGGCTCGTACACATCGCATTAGTTTTAGATGCTCTGAGGTGGATTGAGGAACTGTGTCAGTGCGCACAAATTAGTGACACGCTCTAATGTGCTGTGATACTTAACTAAAGTTGTACAACAATTCGTTGGATGTGCTTGCGGACAGATACAACTAAGCAGAGGCCTGTCAAAGCATGCATTAATGAATACAGTGTCAACAAGACTATGTACGCCCTGGTAGCCACACTGTCAGTCACCTTAGTAAACATTTGTCCCTAAGCGAAGGCAACAGACGACTCCACTTGTAGAGGCTTATCTCCACTACGAAATGTAGCTACGAGCACCTACCCTGGAACTCTGTTCTAGAGCTGTCCGTTGTTGCCTGTGGCCGCAGCTTATCACAACGCGGAAGTCCATCTCATTGGCGGCAGTGCGGAGGTTGCTGACTGGACCGCAATTTTGGTTGATTTTGGGGAGGGGACCAAACAGAGAGGTCATCGGTCGCATCAGATTAGGGAAGGATGGGAAAGGAGGTTGGCCGCCTTTCAAAGGCCTCGGAGGTACATGATTGAGATCCTGGTGGTTGATTAGTTGACTTGGGGCAGATGGCCAAACAGCGATGTCATCGGTCTCATTAGATTAGGAAAAGATGGGGAAGGAAGTCGGCCGGCCGAAGTGGCCGTGCGGTTAAAGGCGCTGCAGTCTGGAACCGCAAGACCGCTACGGTTGCAGGTTCGAATCCTGCCTCGGGCATGGATGTTTGTGATGTCCTTAGGTTAGTTAGGTTTAACTAGTTCTAAGTTCTAGGGGACTAATGACCTCAGCAGTTGAGTCCCATAGTGCTCAGAGCCATTTGAACCATTTTTTTTTTAAGGAAGTCGGCCGTGACCTTTCAAAGAAACCCTCCTGGCATTTGCCTGAAGTGAATTAGGGAAATCGTGGGAAACCTAAAACAAGATGACCGGACTCTGGTTTGAGCCGCCGTCCTCCCGAATGGGAGTCCAGTGTGCTAATCAGTGCACCACCTCGTTCGGTAATCCTAGTGGTAGAAGCAAAGTTCCTCCATCAGCATTTGGCTTGCAGCGGAAGAAAAGGTGGACACGTAAGATTCCAGATCTCCAGTCTTGGTGCGAATCTCCTGGCTTAAATTACAAATCTCCCCAAAGTCTCTCATTTAGTGAAGACATGTGGCACTGTTGACAGTGATTCGACCATCGGACGAGGACATTGCCGTTGGCGGCCTCCTCTATGCTAGTCGATAGAAGTAGGCCACATGCCAGCACATAGTTCCTTCCCGCATCGACATTCAACGAAAACATGGCAGCAAATTATAAGCATCCATCAGAATCACGTGTGTGAAATCTTATGGGACTTAACTGCTAAGGTCATCAGTCCCTAAGCTTACACACTACTTAAGCTAAATTATCCTAAGGACAAACACACACACCCATGTCCGAGGGAGGACTCGAACCTCCGCTGGGACCAGCCGCACAGTCATCAGAATCATCCACAGTCGGCAACTTACATACAAAGCTCGGAAACAGGCCAATACGTCTGGAAGAAGAGCATTTTTTTCTGTTCTGGCGAGCGAACAGCCCTACCGTGACTTTCTGCCAATAGTTTGGTTAGACTCCTCCTTTCTTTCGCTTCAGCTGCTGCAGAAACTAATTGAGCCAGATTAATCTGTCTCTTTCATTACATCAAGTGTCATACACAGATGAAAATGAATAATAATAATATTTCTTGTAACGTAACCGTCAAAGCAGTCCTTAACGTAAAAACAAATATTTTAACAATTCTAAGAAAGTAATACGCATAATGCAGAAATACTTTCAAATTGAAATTATCCGTTGCGTATTAATAGATATATTTCGACACACAATCGCATACTCTCACTGAATGATTAATTTATACCAAGCTATGCTACGTTTGGACACACTTTTTCCGCACTACCAAAAGTGTGCTCTGCATCTATGTTCTTTCGTACACTTGTGACAGTATAACTTCTGTCTCATTTCATGAGACATAAGTCGTTACCTACAGCGGTAAGACGCTGGGAATGCATTCTGGACCACGGCGGTTCATATCTTACTCTGGCCAACCGTATTTGCGATTTCCGTGCCTTCGCTCAATCGCATAGCACAAGGTGCCAGAATGGTCTTTTTGTAAAAGACACGGCCGGTTTCGTTCCCGATCTCTGTTCATTTTGAACTTGTGCTTGTATCTTGTATGGCTACAGAATCGATACCATTACGATGTATCGGATCTTACCCTTGCCCATCTTGGCTGGCCTCATGATTACAGGTGGTCCAGGGATGTTCCGTCTGCTGTAGAATGGGACGAGCTTTCGGCTTTCAGTAAAATAAATAAGAAAATAAAAAAAGCATAAGCAGTTCGTCTGCGCGGTTGTTTCATGGAGCGAACAAGTGTCGGTCGGGGTGTTGAAATGTTGGCACGAAAAGCGAGAGCGAAGCATTTATTCTATGAATGACATTGCGCAATGCGGAACAGTAGATTTTTCTCTACCGCGACCGACCATAATCAAATGCTTCTAACGAATTTAGTTCTTCTGATCCCTATCAATTCATGAAAAGTTTTTAAAGTCAGTAAAACGTGAAATGTCACGGAATATTAGATGTTCTATGATTCTGCGTGAAGGGACCCCCCTGTGTTTTCGTTGGTAATTTTAAATTTTAACACATTAACTTCAACAGATAGTATTCCCCAAAAAAGATCAGTAACCTATAAACTGAAGTGTAGTAACGACCAGAAATTCTATATTGCCACACGACCAGAACGACTGAATAACTTAAGCAAATCAGCGTTTGTCAACTATGTTTTAGAAAATAATCATAGATTAGTAAATATAGAAAAGAAGCTGCAGATCAGATTAGGGTGCTAAAATGAATCTTCTAGAGGATATTAAGATTCATGTATGTAAGAAAACTTTTCCTGCTCTCATTCTGAATGAACAAACACTCATCCACCACATACTTTCTAAATAATTTCCTACAGATCTTCTCATCGTTTAAATCAATGTAATATCCCCGTATTCCAAGGTAGTGGTAGTACTTTAAAAGTAGTTCCATAAAATTTTTTACCCATTTTGTATGAACGCAGCATCAAGTACTAACACTTTTATTGTAAAATTCAAATGAGAACGATATTCATAGCCTGATGTATTAAAACATTACTATTTATAATGTAAAATGCAACTATAGATTCAATGTTCAAACTTATATGAATCACTGTAACAGAAAACTTATCTTTTTGTGCTTATGTACTGTGTGTAGTACATGGTATTATTTATATATAAAATCTTTGTATGTGTAGTCCTAACCATTCAGTATAATGCCATGTCATAAATTATCGAAAATAATTTTACTTTTCTTTCCTATTTGTAAATTAACTTCATGGCACTAGCAAAGACATATTTTACTACGCCCATATATACTCAAAGCATCGGTGACCTAACATCTTCACCTCTGAAACGTCTTTGAATCTATTGTTTACAATGCTCATATGAAGCTAAACCACGCTTTGTAAATGTCTAACGTGTGAGGTTTGCAGTGAAAGAAAGAATGGTGTGCTGTAATTGCGAGACGAACAGCTCTCACGTAGTTACTTTGTCACGTAGAATCACACAGTACATCAGTTTTCACCACCTTTCAAGTGTTATCATCTTTAAAACCTTGCCATGAATGTTTTAATAGAAGTCCAAAAAGCTTAATCTCCAGTTAATTTTACAGAATTGTGAAAAAAAAAACATTTTCTGTCTATCTCTAGTGCAAAAAACGAATAATAAATACGAGACGAGCCTCAGCAAGAGAGCAAGGAAACCTTTAACAACTATCTTAAAATGGAATTGTAAGAAATCAGAAACCAGTCGTGGTTGAATCCAAATAAATCTTGTAAACCACACTTGCTGCTGGTTGCTGTTTCAGTTATACACTGAAGAGCCAAACAAACTTGTACACCCGCCAAATATCACGTAGGGCCCACGCGAGCACGCAGAAGTGCCCCAACAGGGCGTCGCATGGACTCGACTAATGCATGAAGTAGTGCTGGAAGAAACTGATACCGTAAATCCTACAGGGCTGTCCATAAATCACTAAGAGTACGACGGGGTGGAGATCTCTTCTGAACAGCACGTTGCAAGACATCCTAGTTATGCTCAGTAATGTTCATTTCTGGGGAGTTTGGTGGCCAGCGCCGGCCGCGGTGGTCTAGCGGTTCTAGGCGCTCAGTCCGGAACCGCGTGACTGCTACGGTCGCAGGTTCGAATCCTGCCTCGGGCATGGATGTGTGTGATGTCCTTAGGTTAGTTAGGTTTAAGTAGTTCTAAGTTCTAGGGGATAGATGTCCACAGATGTTAAGTCCCATAGTGCTCAGAGCCATATTTTTTTGGTGGCTAGCGGAATGGTTTAAACTGATAAAAGTGTTCCTGGAGCCACTCTGTAGCATTTCTGTACGTGTGGGGTATCGCATTGTCCTGCTGGAATTGCCCAAGTCCGTCGGAATGCACAATGGACATGAATGGATGCAAGTGATCAGACAGGATGCTTACGTTCGTGTCATCTGTCACAGTCGTACCTAGACGTATCGGGGTCCCATTTCAATCCTGCTGCACACTCCCCACTCCATTACAGAGCCTCCATCAGATTTAACAGTCGCCTGCTGACTTGCGGTGTCCATGGATTCATGAGGTTGTTTCCATATCCGTACACGTCCATCTGCTCGATACAATTTGTAACGAGACTCGTCCGACCAGCAACATCTTTCCAGTCATCAACAGTCCAGTGTAGACGTTGACGGGCTAAGGCGAGACTGAAAGCTTTGTGTCCTGCAATCATCAAGGATAGACGAGTTGGCCTTCGGTTCCGAAAGCCCATATCGATGATGTTTCGTTGAATGGTTTGCACGCTGACACTTGTTGATAGCCAACATTGAAATCTGCAGCAATTTACAGAAGGGTTGCACTTCTGTCACGGTGAAAGATTCTCTTCAGTTGTCGTTGGTCCCGTTCCCGCAGGATCCTTTTACGGCCACACTGATGTCGGAAATTTGATGTTTTGCCCGATTCCTGACATTAACGGTACACTCGTGAAATGGCAGTATGGGATAATCCCCACTTCATCGATACCTTGGAGACGCTGTGTCCCATCGATCGTGTGTCGACTAGAACACCACGTTGAGACTCACTTAAATGTTGATAACCTGCCATTGTAGCAGCAGTAACCTATCTAACAACTGCGCCAGCATCTTCTTGTCATATATAGGCGTTGCCGACCTCAGCGCCGTATTCTGCTTGTTTACATATCACTGTATTTTAATACGCATGCCTATACCAGTTTCTCTGGCGCTTCAGGGTAAATCTTATGCTTTTACAGACACAGTTCTCAAAATGTAAGTTTTCAGCAAAACAGAGTACTATGAAAGGTGACTGTAGCACATGCCGTTCATACTGTTTGCAACACGACAGCGAACAACAGGTCAAAAGTCATACAGAGCCAATGAATAAGTTATAAATTCGTCAATCTTACATGCTACATCTCTAATGACGCGACAATAAACATTCCTTCCTCGAGATCCACAATGGGAAATCGTGAGTTGTGGATCAGCCATTGTAAGTCGTCACCGAGGAACCTGTTGTGTTTATCAACGACGAATAAGCACCGTATGGCGCTGCGTTAATCTGTGAAACTCAGTACTGAGCGAGAGATATGGGCTCTATTTCGGATGAGTCATCCGCCTGGCCATGAGATACGGAAGCGCAGCAGGTATTTGATGAACTGCAGCAGAGGAGATTTGTTGTTGAGCTTTTGATCCCTTCGCGCGGCCGTCCACCCCGCAATAATTCACGCCTGCCGGGAGGACAAGGGATCAGCGGGATGAGAAAGTTATTCGCGCAGCGCGAGCCGTTCCGGAGAATAAAAATAACCTCGTGGAGGTGGTTAGCGCGCGGGGCGGGTCACGGAGTGCCTGTCCCAGTATTTTGGGCAGTAAACAAATAAACCGGCGGCGCTTTATGGGCGACGGGCGCCGCCGAAGCCGGAACGCTCCACCGTATAGACAGGGAGAGGGCCACTACACAGTCCCCCTCCCCCCCCCCCTCCCATTCGCCTTCCACGACCGACTTACGTCGATATATGAACCCTGCAAGTCTACTTAACGGTTTGTGGTAGTCAAGGTCCTTCTGGCGTCACTATGATCTCCCCTTCCCTATGTGATTCCATACACCTCAAGGGGTGGCGAGACAGTGTTAATATACCCTCGGGGTAGCGAAACAACTTAACGTTAGTTAATTCTTTTCTCACTTCTTGATTTATTATTAAAACACCAAACAGAGATCAATGTTTCCCCTCATATAAACTTTACTTAGTTCCCACTTTTCTCCAGTGCGCTCAATTTATATTCATCCAGAACTTCTGTATTTATTCGTTTTAAGAAGTAACAGACACATAGCAATCAGTCGCAATCCCTTCAGTTTTTATTGCTCCTGCGTGTGAAGATTTCGACTATAAATAGCTACCTTCAGTGCTAAACTAGAAGGAAACTGCAGAATCAGGCTTAACTTATATTAGGTAGCGAACTTTGATTCCATCAGGAACCACTGTGCATTTTACATGGAACAATAAGTAGAACTCCATGTTATCCAGCAGCAGCTATCCATTCCGTTCAACGATCATTTGACTTACAACCCAACAAACTAGCGGCAGCACGCGTCCCCATAGGATCTTACGAGTGTACTGACATAAGGAAACTGAGGCGGTTGTTTACAGCAAGTACGGGAGCTTTAGTTTATGTCATGTAGTGCAAGTCACGTCCTCTACGTTACAAATTAACTAACAGAGGTTAATTTCAATACAGTATTTTAAAACCCTATTTTCTAAATCACACCACTTCGAAATATTCAAGAAACGCCAACAGAGAACTTGCTTGCTTATAACTTAACGGTGAGGCGATCCACCAGACCTATGCAAAGGATCACTAACAGGTTCATACAACTATCCTACACAAAATTGTTATATCAATTTAGAAATAGAAATTGAGAAATTAAAAAGATTTTGTTGATGTTCACCTTGATAAAATTCAGTTACATACCAATTATCAATCTGTGAAAAGCTAAGACCTAGTGTAGTCACTCATATCACAGTAGTTAAGTGATTCCAAGGTCTGTTCCAAAAATTCCGGAACATTCGTAACTTGGCGGCAACAGAGTGTTGGTGCGAAATGCTGTTGGCATCCCTGCACACGCCTGTGTTTAGTGTGTAACTGACGGAAGTTTCATCGTTGTACGTCTGTTAGTTATCGTTCAGTGCTGTATTGAGTAGAACGTCGTGTCGCACAGTTTGCGAATTTCGAGATGGCAGAGTTTGAGGAGCACCGCCTATGCATTGAATTTTGCGTGAAACTCAACGAAACCTTTACAGAGACACACCAAATGTTGGAGGAAGCCTACGGTGATGAGTGCTTAAGCCGTTTAAAAATGGCGGGACGCAAGTTAAAGTTGACTCTCGTTCGCGGCGCCCTTCGACGTCTACCGAAGGATTAGTTCATCATGAATTCGTGCCACAGTTACAACCTGTTAATCGAAGGTACTATCGGGATGTGTTGCGACGCCTGCGAGAAAATGTGAGAAGGAAATGGCCTGAAATGTGACAATTCATGGTCCTTCCATGACGATAGCGCAGCCGCACATTCATCCCTATTGGTGCGTGACTGTTGCACAAAAAATGAATTCACTGTGCTTCCTCACCCTCCGTACTCTCCAGACCTGACTTCTGTGGACTTTTCTTTTTATTTACAAAGTTGAAAACACCTTTGAAAGGATAGATTTGCAACGATAGATGAAATAAAAGAAAATTCGCAGACGGCGCTTCGCGCGATCTAGCAAAAAGCGTACCAAGACTGCTTGCGGAAATGGAAACGGCGAGTATTTCGTAGGAGACCATGCACAATAAGTAAAACTTAAGAGTAGAAAAAATATTGTGGACAAAGTCCAACAAATTTTTACTAAAGCTCCTGGTAAAAGAAATATAAAATTTCATAGAAACAATTTTCATAAAGACCTGTTAACATAGTAGTGAAATAATTAAGATCAACATGACAAGCCGGATTTAGTCAGGTACAGTTAATAAAATATACAAACGCCTTCGTATTGATGTAAAATTTTATACGCAAACGTATGATGTAGTTCCAACTGCGTTATGCTGTCTGCTGAAGGACGGTAAAACAAACTGTCATTTTACCTAGCCTTTAAGGCTAGAATTTGAATAGTGATTTACCTGTATCGTGATAAAATAGATATTGTATTGAACTCTGCGAACAAAGTGGAAGACAAAACGATCCAATAATAACCGTAAGTCACGTTCTCAAGTAATAGCGTGCCAACTGTTGTCCTTTTAAAGGCAGACCGAAATTCGCATATTAGATCCCTCCTGGGTCGTAACGTCTCTTGCGCCGAAACCTTGGGCGTATTTGGACTAATGGGGTTGATGAAAGAAATCAGGTGACTTGTGCTGCTGCAAGTTTGTTGGCTTGTAACTATAGTGGTATAATGACCAGGATGAATAGCTCCTATTGGATAACACGGTGTTTTGCTTATTGTTCTGCGTAAAGTAAATTAATTCTGATTGTGTAATTTCCTTGTATTTTAGCACTGAAGACCATTATTTATAGCCGTAGTCTGGATATGCAAGAGTAAGAAAACCTAACAGGATTGCGAGAGATTGCTTTGCACCTCTCCTTGCTTACTGTCTACGGTCGCTGTGCACAACAGTCCTTCACAGAATCAAAGCTGGTTTGTTTATTTTACTGAGAAGCTCATCGTATTCCGCATATTGTGTTGTTTTATGATACATAATACACATTCCATACAGTAAGAAAAATTCCTCATACCACTGATAACCTATCAGGTGAAAACTATCTGGACTTGAACATGGCGTGTGCTCTTCGCGTTCATGACGGCTCGAACTCGGCTGAGAGCACTTGCAGTGAGGTGTGTGAATGTGTCCGGAGGACTGGTAACCCTTTTTCCCTCAAGAGCCGAAACCAAAGAAGGTTGTGGTGTTGGATGTGAATCCGACATTCTAATACGTCCCACAGATGTTCCAGTGGGCTCAAGTCGCAACTTTGAGCAGGTCAGTCATTTTCTGGAATATTATGGTCCAAAGACCACTGAACTGCAGATATCGCTTTATGAAAGGGTCATTGACATGGTAATATAAATAACCATCGCCTGCGAAGAGTTCCTCTACTGTGCGTATTACACAGTGCTGTTAAACGTATTCATATACTTCCGCATTTAACGTTTGTTTAAGCGAAATAAGGGGACCACGCCATAACCAAGAAAACCACTACTATACCTTAACAGCAGCTCCCCGCACTTCACTGTTGGCACTCTACACGATGACAGGTGACGTTCTCCAGGCTTTCGTCGAGTCTAAAGCCTTCCACAGGATTGCCACGAGTGTAGCGTGATGCACGACTCCAAATCACTCGTTTCCGAACATTTACCGCCCAGTGCCGTTGCTCTTCACTCCGCCTCCAGTGTCCCTTAGCACCGAATAAGGAAATGCGTGGAAAATGAGAAGCTGCTCCACCGTAGTGCCCTACTCCTTTCAACTGCGTGTGTACACTAACTGTGTCAGCTGGACTGCTGGCAGCATCTGCTACTCACGACCGATTCCTTCTGTTTATGTAATGCGGCTTTCTGCAAGTACCCTTGCATTTATCGACTGTCCCTCTCCGCCAGTACATGAGGTCTGACTCGTTTTAGCTTAGCTTTGGTCGTTCTGTAGCGTTTCTGCTTAAAACCCGCGTCACAGACACTCGACTTAGCGAGTTGTGGTAGGGTTGAAATGTCTCTGGTGGATTTGTTACCCTGGAAGTCACTGAGCTTTCCCGTTACTGTTTCTGCGCTGACGGCACAGTAATCCTTGCCTTCTTATACAGCGGGTCTGCCACTCGCTGCGTGTGGTGATCAATTGCGTATCTCATGGGGGAGGGAGGGGGGCAGAATAATTTTGATCCACTAGTGTATACAATTTATTATATGTTTTCCTGTTACAAAAAATGGTTCAAATGGCTCTGAGCACTATGGGACTTAACAGCTGAAGTCATCAGTCCCCTAGAACTTAGAACTACTTAAACCTAACTAACCTAAGGACATCACACACATACATGGCCGTGGCAGGATTCGAACCTGCGACCGTAGCGGTCGTGCGGTTCCAGACTGAAGCGCCTAGAACCGCTCGGCCACATTTCCTGTTACAATTGTCAGCTCTATCCTTTCCTCCACTTCTGCATCGCCTTCCGACATCTCTTGATGTTATTCTTTAGTACTCATGTCTTGCATGAAATCACTTTCTTTGAAAGCCTTAACTTAATTTAAATTGTTACATAGGATATTACGTTGTTTTACCACATACATGTTCTTTTTTTGTTTGTGTAATTCTTTGCTAATGTTTTCCCCCCTCTTCCGCTTCACCTTCGTGTGCGCGTATGCACGGACACACACACACACACACACACACACACACACACACACACACACACAGGCGCGCGCCCGCGCGCACGCACGCACACACACACATGGTATTTAGCGTTACTATTTCTCTGGTTTATTCCTTCTGCATTCATTTACTCTTTAGCATTTGGATTAACGTTTCCAAAGCACTCTCAAAGATGACATTCACTCTGTGTTTCTACCTGACACTCGATGTGCACCACCTTTTCCAATGGAGTTCATTAATTTGTATCTTCCTTGATGAAGGTGGTCAGTTAAAATCTGTAGATGCCATTGGAAACCGATAAACGTTCCTCTAAATAAATAAATTCTGTAGAACATCTCCAATAACGTCCTTCTAATTTATAATTATGGTCTCACTTAAGTCACTTAATAAAGACCGGTGTTTCGGTTCAAACCTTACACCAATCACGTTCCTTTCGAAATATACTGATGAAAAACCTCCAATTCAGCGATTCTCAACAACTGCCCGTTCGACGAAAGATCTGCACTTGACGACCGGAAAGTTGGACAGGTCACATCAATAGACAATCACCAGCTTTCTCCTCCCAATACCAAAATATTTTGCCTACTCCCTCCAGCATACGTAGAAATGACGATAATTGTCGGGAGACCTAGTGTACATTAGTTGTACACGACTCTTACTTGTTAAGTTCAAGGTAGATGAAGAAAATCATGAGTGAGAGAGAGATGAGCTTTTAGAAGGACAATGTACGCTGTACGCACTTCTCGCGTACCGAATTCTCTCTGCAGACTCTTCTGGGGAAAAAGATCGACTGATATATTTTGAGAATGTATGGAACAATCTCAACCAGTTCCTGGTTCTAATCGGTATTATCGACAGCGTTCCTTCGGAAATTGCGGAACCATGTTCACTTCAAGTGCGAAACGGTCTCCTCAAAATGATAAATGACACCAGTAAGATGGTGCTTACGTATTACAGACTGAAAAAAGATAGAAATTGTTTTCAAATTATTGACCAAGAGAGTGGGTTCATACCTGGATGGGTATGTCCTTGTGATCATATGTTGTGGTCTTCTATTGTTTGATGCAGCACTTTGCGTTAGGCCATCGTGCGGAAGCGCCTTCTTTCCCCTCATAACTACTGCAACATGCACTCATCTCAAGTTGTTTATGGAGTGAACCCATGGTCTAGCTTTAAAATTTTTATCGCCCACATATCGTTCCATTACCAAATTATCAATTCCTTTATGCGTCGGTACGTGTCCCATCAACCGATCTCGTCCTTCAGTCAAGTTATGCCACTAATTTCTTTCCTCCATAATTAGATTCACTTCCTCTGCATATTTATCTCATCTACCCATCTAATCTTCATCACTGTTCCGAGGCACCACATTTCTGAAGCCTCTCCTCGCCTGAACTGCTTATCGTCCGCATTTCACTTCCATACACGGCTATACTCCAGACAAATACCTTCAGAAAAGAATACATAACATTTAAATTTGTATTCCATGTTAATAAATTATTCACTTTCAGGAATGATTTTCTTGCTATTGGAAGTCTGCAAATTATATCCACTTTCGCCTTCGTTAGTTATTTTGCTACCCAGATAGCATAACTCGTTTTTTACCTTTAGTGTCTCAGTTCCCACTCTGATTCCCTCAGCATCGTCCGATTTAATTCAACTATGAGGGGCACTCAAATGAAGATCGTACTCCCGCCACACTGGTACCGCGGCAAGGTTCCATCAGAAAGAAACTATCACACACGTTAAGACATTTATTCCACTGGCAGACGAGACGATTAATTCATGTTTCGCAGAGCGTAGTCGGACGCTGGCGGATCAACAACCGCAGCTACTCTTGCGCTTCCCCCTGCGGCTGAAACTTACGTCCAGGCATGTCTTTTTTCATGTCGCCAAAGATGTGAAAATCACACGACGAAAGGTTCTGGGTGTGCTGAGAATTTGTCAGTCCTTCCCAACCAAATGGTTGAAGCGTAGTTTTCGTTCTTCTGGTGCGGAGGATATCGTTGAACAGAATGATTCCGTCCGACAGCACTTGAGAGAGTATTTACTTTAAGGCGCGTTACAGTTAATGCCAAGTGTCTTGACAGCGCTGCGCACTGATTGTTGTTTCAGTCTATCGAGGAAGTGCACGAGTAGGTGCGGTGGTCGATTCGATAATGGCCAACAGGAATCGATAGTCTCGTCTCCCTGTGGGATAAATGTCTTAACGCGCATACTTCTGAATGCAACCATCAAACGATCCAGTTGTGGTGAGTGCTCGGTTTTCATTTGAGTGCCTCTTATACGATCCATTTCCCGTGCAATATTTTTGATCGTGTAATGTGAAACTTATAACTTGTTTTCAAGGCACATGTCCTTCCGATCAACATATTTCCAAGTTCTTTGCCATCTTTCACAGAATTAAGTCATCGATAAACGTCAGATTTTTAATTTCCTCGCCGTGAACTTTGATTCCTTATGCAAATTTCTTTACTATACACAGTGAATCAGGAGGAAAGGTACATACTTTGAGGGATGCTAGTATTGTCATTAATTTCTGTATTATTCAAACACATTCTCTGTTTACAGCGTAGCACAGTAGTGTTGAGAAAGCTGAAACGAACAATTTGATACACCACACTTGCGGTCTATCAACTCAGGGAACTACCGAAGACTGACCTACAAAAGGTACCTAAGCTACAGCGCCCAGGATATTCCGTACTCTCGCGCTCTCTTGACACAAACTATTAGCCCTGGAGAGGTAATGGATAGGGCGTTTTTTGTGGGAAGTTTAATGTAGTTCAACTTTTTTGGAACGACACATTTTCGCTGAAGGGTGCGGTTTTCGAGTTTCTCAAGAAAATCGTACAAAAGTGATAATAAATGTGTTCTTTTTCCGAAACCATTCGAAATAGAGCATATCTCCACATGAAGATTGTTGTTTAGAATCACTAACACTGTCACCCCTACGTCTACACATGCCATCAACATAGCTTTGCCTGTTTCCAAAGGTGAGCTGTATGGCCGCTATTGCCTTTTGTATGCCTAAATTATCCCGAAACCAATCCAGTCTTCCATCGACGTTGGCGTCCACCTGTCTTTTCAATCTTTGTGATGTAATGTACATATTCCATAACATGTGAAAAGTCATGGAGTAAATACAATTGCTTTACTGCTACCTTGACACTAAAACCTTCAAACTTCGAGGGATCTAACACAGTCCACCCATCATATGCGCAGAACGTGTAATTATATCGGAGTTGTAATTTCGCTAAGTTAAAGCGTAAAATGTAATCAATTTTCTGACCAGCACAATTAATTTTTAACTTTTATTTGTAGAAATATACATATGACTTTTCTTAATTAAGATGTGTGCTTTTATCCTGTCCCATTGTAAATAATCCACAAAAATGTCCTCAACGACACATTATGTGCGGAATTTGATCAACGATCAAGTACGGGCTGGTAACATTCGCGGAAGTGTGTGTGGGCTATGGGTATCGCATGGCAGCGAAACTTGGTAGATGTGCTAATGAGTTAATGCGTAACAGATTTATGCGGGAAAGCACGTCATTTCCAGTTGTGGCCAGCAGGTGCACTGTACACCATTTGTACGTCATTCGACATCTGGAAGAGGAATGCGTCCCGTCCCGGTGCACGATATTCGACGAGGCAGCTGTCGCTGTGACAGACCACGGAGCAAGTGCCCCGGTAGTGCTAGTGCTCGTGCACTGTTACGAGAATTTTCCATCCCATGGTCAACAGTAGAGACAGTTTCGCGGCCTGTTTTACACTGGTACTCAAACGAGCGGCTGAAAGCAAGGGGAAACTACGGCCGTAATTTTTCCCGAGGACATGCAGCTTTACTGTATAGTTAAATGATGATGGCGTCCTCTTGGGTAAAATATTCCGGAGGTAAAATAGTCCCCCATTCGGACCTCCGGGCGGGGACTACTCAAGAGGATGTCGTTATCAGGAGAAAGAAAACTGGCGTTCTACGGATCGGAGCGTGCAATGTCAGATCCCTTAATGGGGCAGGTAGGTTAGAAAATTTAAAAAGGGAAATGGATACTTTAAAGTTAGATTAGTGGGAATTTGTGAAGTTCGGTAGCAGGAGGAACAAGACTTCTGGTCAGCTGACAACAGAGTTACAAACACAAAGTCAAATAGGGGTAATGCAGGATTGGGTTTAATAATGAATAAAGCAATAGAAATGCGGGTAAGCTACTATAAACAGCACAGCGAACGCATTGTTCTGGCCAAGATAGACACGAAGCCCACGCCTACGACAGTAGTAAAAGTCTATATGCCTACTAGCTCTGCAGATGACGAAGAAATTGAAGAAATGTATGACGAGATAAAAGAAATTATTCAGCTAGTGAAGGGAGACGAAAATTTAATAGTCATGGGTGACTGGAATTCGAGTGTAGGAAAAGGGAGAGAAGGAAACGTAGTAGGTGAATATCGATTGGGGATAAGAAACGAAAGAGGAAGCCACCTGGTGGAATTTTGCACAGAGCATAACTTAATCATAGCTAACACTTGCTTTAAGAATCATGATAGAAGATTGTATACATGGAACAAGCCTGGAGATTCTGACAGGTTTCATATAGATTATATAACGGTAAGACAGAGATTTAGGAACCAGGTTTTAAATTGTAAGACATGTCCAGGGGCAGATGTGGACTCTGACCACAATCTATTGGTTATGAACTGCAGACTGAAACCGAAGAAACTGCAAAAAGGTGGGAATTTAAGGAGATGGGACCTGGATAAACTGAAAGAACCAGATGTTGTACAGAGTTTCAGGGAGAGCATAAGGGAACAATTGACAGGAATGGGGGAAAGAAATATAGTAGAAGAGGAATGGGTAGCTTTGAGAGATGAAGTAGTGAAGGCAGCAAAGGATCAAATAGGTAAAAAGACGAGGGCTAGTAGAAACCCTTGGGTAACAGAAGAAATATTGAATTTAATTGATAAGAGGAGAAAATATAAAAATGCAGTGAATGAAGCAGGCAAAAAGGAATACAAACGTCTCAAAAATGAGATCGACAGGAAGTGCAAAATGGCTAAGCAGGGATGGCTAGAGGACAAATGTAAGGATGTAGAGGCTTATCTCACTAGGGGTAAGATAGATACTGCCTACAGGAAAATTAAAGAGACCTTTGGAGAAAAGAGAGCCACTTGTATGAACATCAAGAGCTCAGATGGAAACCCAGTTCTAAGCAAAGAAGGGAAAGCAGAAAGGTGGAAGGAGTATATAGAGTGTCTGTACAAGGGCGATGTACTTGAGGACAATATTATGGAAATGGAAGAGGATGTAGATGAAGATGAAATAGGAGATACGTTACTGCGTGAAGAGTTTGACGGAGCACTGAAAGACCTGAGTCGAAACAAGGCCCCCGGAGTAGACAACATTCCATCGGAACTACTGACGGCCTTGGGAAGCCAGTCCTGACAAAACTCTACCATCTGGTGAGCAAGATGTATGAAACAGGCGAAATACCCACAGACTTCAAGAAGAATATAATAATTCCAATCCCAAAGAAAGCAGGTGTTGACAGATGTGAAAATTACCGAACTGTCAGTTTAATAAGCCACAGCTGCAAATTACTAACACGAATTCTTTACAGACGAATGGAAAAACTAGTAGAAGCCGACCACGGGGAGGATCAGTTTGGATTCCGTCGAAATACTGGAACACGTGAGGCAATACTGACCTTATGACTTATCTTAGAAGAAAGATTAAGGAAAGGCAAACCTACGTTTTTAGCATTTGTAGACTTAGAGAAAGCTTTTGACAATGTTGACTGGAATACTCTCTTTCAAATTCTAAAGGTGGCAGGGGTAAAATACAGGGAGCGAAAGGCTATTTACAATTTGTACAGAAACCAGATGGCAGTTATAAGAGTCGAGAGACGTGAAAGGGAAGCAGCGGTTGGGAAGGGAGTAAGACAGGGTTGTAGCCTCTCCCCGATGTTATTCAATCTGAATATTGAGCAAGCAGTAAAGGAAACAAAAGAAAAATTCAGAGTAGGAATTGAAATCCATGGAGAAGAAATAAAAACTTTGAGGTTCGCCGATGACATTGTAATTCTGTCAGAGACAGCAAAGGACTTGGAAGAGCAGTTGAATGGAATGGATGGTGTCTTGAAGGGAGGATATAAGATGAACATCAACAAAAGCAAAACGAGGATAATGGAATGTAGTCGAATTAAGTCGGGTGTTGTTGAGGGTATTAGATTAGGAAATGAGACACCTAAAGTAGTAAAGGAGTTTTGCTATTTGGGGAGCAAAATAACTGATGATGGTCGAAGTAGAGAGGATATAAAATGTAGACTGGCAATGGCAAGGAAAACGTTTCTGAAGAAGAGAAATTTGTTTACATCGAGTATAGATTTAAATGTCAGGAAGTCATTTCTGAAAGGATTTGTATGGAGTGTAGCCATGTATGGAAGTGAAACATGGACGGTAAATAGTTTGGACAAGAAGGGAATAGAAGCTTTCGAAATGTGGTGCTACAGAAGAATGCTGAAGATTAGATGGGTAGATCACAAAACTAATGAGGAAGTATTGAATAGGATTGGGGAGAAGAGAAGTTTGTGGCACAACTTGACCAGAAGAAGGGATCGGTTGGTAGGATGTTCTGAGGCATCAAGGGATCACCAATTTAGTATTGCAGGGCAGCGTGGAGGGTAAAAATCGTAGGGGGAGAGCAAGAGATGAATACACTAAGCAGATTCAGAAGGATGTAGGTTGCAGTAGGTACTGGGAGATGAAGAAGCTTGCACAGGATAGAGTAGCATGGAGAGCTGCATCAAACCAGTCTCAGGACTGAAGACCACAACAACAAACAACCCAAACGAGATCCAGACGGGTCAGCAAGAGAAACCTCACGATCTGCGGCAACGTTCCGAATTTACTCTTCGGTTTGCGGCCCGGATCGAAGTTGATGTGGCCAGGTAATATTCTGTGTATGTAATGACGAGGCGCACGTAGCACCACAGTGTGCCGTGAATACACAGAACTGCCGAATTTAGGGCACTGTTAAAGCGCGCATTGTGTACAAAGAGCCATTGCACTCCCCGTATGTGACAGTGTGGCGTGGATCCACAAACACCTTTATTTCTGGTCTGCTCTTCTTCGAAGAGAATACTCCCAAACGGCCTGTGAGGTGTACCGTGACGTCTGCACCTTACAAATTGGAAATTTGTGGTAAGTGCTATGGGACCAAACTGCTGAGGTCATCGGCCCCAAGGCTTACAAACTACTTAATCTAACTAAAACTAACTTACGCTAAAGACTACACACACGCCCATGCCCGAGGGAGGACTCGAACCTCCTACGGGGGTAGCCGCACGAAACGCGGCAAAGCGCCCAGACCGCACGGCTGCAACGCGCGGCCCTGCACCTTACAGAGACCTCCTTGTACATCGTGTTATTCCTGCTTTGCAAGAGCACAACTGTGTGGAAAAGACGCTTTTCATGCCAGATGGGACACCACCTCAAGTCGCTCGCCCAGTGAAAAACCTGCCGAATGCAACTTTCCACAAATATGTTATCTCTACAGATTTACAAGAAGCATGGCCTCCAAGATCTATTGATCTTAATCCATGTGACTTTTGGCTTTGGGGATATCTACTATAAAAGAACGCCTTTGCGCAGGACACGTTCGGCCTTCACCTGATCTGAAGGCCAGTATACAGGAACACGCTGCTCAAATTCCACCAGAACTGCTGCGAGCAACTGTTGATAACATCGTTTTACGCATGCAGCATCTCGACAACGCCTCCGGGGCACGTATTGAACAAATTGTGTAGGATAATAAAATCACTTGTCTGAACTTTTCTGCCCACGTCCCGTTGCTAATCCATTACATATGGAAACATTTCTGTATGTCATTTTTGCACCCACAGCGTCAGATTTGCACCTGTTGATGTGCAGCAAAGCATTAGCGTGTCTACCAAGCCTCGTTGCCGTACGATAATTACAGCCCACACTGGACAACCGAGAGAAGCTGTCCTTTACTAATAAGTGCGGTGGGTGTGAGTGAGGTGAACCTCAAGACCACCAGCACCTACTCGACTGCATCAAGCTGTTGGAACCTGAGAACCTGCTTCCATGCACAATGATAAGGCAGTCTGTGCAGCGGAATTCTGGGCAGCACACGGAATGTAAATATGCACATATACTTTGTATGTGTGTGTGTGTGTGTGTGTGTGAGAGAGAGAGAGAGAGAGAGAGAGAGAGAGAGAGATAGAGAGAGAGAGCGGAAGAGAGGGGGAGGGAGGAGATATTATGTATAATATACTCTGTTGTAGACATGTATAAATAAATAAATAATTATAACTACCAGGTAGTAACAAGACATAAGCGCCGCATACCACTGTCCCACTCTTGGTAGAATATGCCCTGAAAACATCTGGCCTTCTTTATCAAGTGCACGAAAACACGCAACTCAGGACACTGTTCCTGTGTTTGCCCGTGCACTTGAAGCCCGACAGTCTGTGTTCTGTCTTAATAAGTATCTACCAAACGCGTGAGCTTAACAAATACGTACACTGTAGTGTTATAACTTTTCAACACGGTATCGGTCACTACAGTAAAGAGTCCTTAAAGGTATCAATCATTGCGTGAAGTGTGCTAGGTACTGAACTCTGCAGTAACACGTTCCCCGTTCGTTCCGTGGCATACGAAAGTCGTTCTTAAATTAAAAAATTGGTCAGGTGCGATTAGGACTTGCAGTCTGAGGATTCCGTGCAAACTACATTGTGTATGTGGACAGTTCGTCCACATGGGAATTCGAGAATCTCGACGACTTTTTCTGGTACCGACACTGATTTTAGCAACATATCAGTGCCGGCAATTCCAAAACTTTCGAGAGTGTCTTAATTATAAGTCTGAAGGCGGATAGAAATGAGGAAAGAAATTTTTTGTGAGATATAATTAAAAAGTAACCATTTTCGGATTTTTTTTTCCTCTAATCGTTCTGTAAAACCTAGCTTCATGCCCACCTTATAGATTTGAAGGAGTAACTTTGCAATTCTCAAACTATGTGACGCAAACGGCTATATCTGTTGATTTCACTGACTTACAAGCCTAATATTTTTACATTAGCAAGGGAATACCCTAGTATGTGACATAAATTTTATCTTGTTAATGATGCCGTGGTGTACAGTAAGGTGTCGAAGTTGAGTGACTGTAACAAGATACAAGACGTCTTCGACAAAATTTCCAGTTGGTATGATGAACGGCAGCTAGCCCTAAATGTGGAAAAATGTAAGTTGATGCGGATGAAGAGGAAGATCAAACCTGTAATTTTCAGATCCGGTATTACTACTGTCCTGCTTGACACAGTCTCGTTTAAATATCTGGGCGTAACGTTGCAAAGCGATGTGAGATGGAAGGAGAATGTAAGAACTGCGGTAGGGAAGACGAATGGTCGACTTCGGTTTATTGGAAGAGTTTTAGGAAAGAGCGGTTCGTCTGTAAAGGAGACTGCATAAAGGACGCTGGTGCGACCTGTTCTTGAGTGCTAGTCGAGTGTATGGTATTCGTAACAGATCGGACTGAAAGAAGACAACGAAGCAGTTCAGGCGCCGGCTGCTAGATTTGCTGCAGGTAGGTTCGAACAACACGTAAGTGTTACGGAGATGATTCTGGAACTGAAATGGAAATCTCTGGATGGAAGGCGACGTTCTTCACGAGAAACACTACTGAGAAAATTTAGAGAACTGGCATTCGAAGCGACTGCCGAACGATTCTATTGTGCGTAAGGGCCACGAAGATAAGATACGAGAAATTAGGTCACATATGCTCTATTTGCTACTGAAACAGGAAAAGACATTACTAGTACTCTCCACGACTCACCGTACGGTCACTTGCAGAGTATCTATGTAGATGTAGATGTAGATGTACCCGTCGCTGAGAATAATGCATCTTAACAGAGAAATGGACAGACAAACTGTCGGATTACAAGTTTTTTTGTGAGATAATTACAAATTAACCACTTTCGGTTTTTTCCTGTAGTTTTACTGTGAACCCTTGCTTCTTTCCATATTTACATAATTCCAGGCCAAAGAGAAGTACCACATAGATCTCGATGATTGAGTTTACGAATATCAAAATATGTAATGTAATTCACCGTCCCTTTTGATTTCATTGACTTAAAAACTTCAGTTTTTTTGTATCGTCAAGGGAGAGCAGACATATGCAAGTGGCATAAATTTTAACTCCAACCCGTTCCTAAGAAAGAGATTTTACCAGTCGGACAGACCGAGTGAAACACACAGAGGAGGAAAATAAAGTGATTCTGTATGGGTTACGCTTTAAAGGATTGGGTACGAAACCCAAAGAACAATAGGATAATATCGCTTAAACCTATACCTGTACGATATCTTATCATCTGACTTCTGTCCTTACGGTCAGTAAAGAAAACAAAGCTTATTGACAAGTCATAATTACAGCCATGTTTGCAATACGCAAATATCCTAAATTTTAAAAAGTATAGCACTCAGTTTATTTTGATAACAAATGTACGAGATTAAAATGCCATGTAAATTTTATAGAATATTAATGAAACACAATTTAACGAAATACATGACTTGCAAGCTCAACAGGAACCTTAGAAGACAGGGTATCCAAAATGCATTTCAAACTTAGACAGACTTCCTGGATTGAGTATTTATGAAGATTAAAAAAATATTTAAGTAGCATTGGAATTTAAAAACACACGATTTTCAAAATGATTGACAACGTTATTCCATTTGAATTTTTACAGAACTAAAATAATAAATAACAGTGCTAGAAAGCCACGTTCAGAATAAATCAAACTTTTTGAAATATAGTTTCGTCGACCGAGTTTAAAAAAGAGTACAATGAAATGCAAAAACATCAAATTATGTTTTCCAAAAGTATTGGTGATTACACCATTTACTCTCGAATATAATGAACGTAGCCCTTTTTTCATTATGAATCCTGTTCTGTAAGTAAGATAAAATGTAATCACTCAGTTGCTACTGCAAGACTGTTAAGCTTATCTATGTTACCGGACCCAGACGCATTTTTAAGTACACATCTATGCTCTATAGTTGTTGTGTACATAGTTCCGCGTGGTCAGCGAGTACACAACTTTCCCACTATAGTTCGCCCCGCTAACCACAACAGCGCAGGCGCAGCGCTCGTCCGTCTCCGCACTACGAGATGGCGCTGCCTTAGAGGTGGACAAAAATTCTACTTCCGCCGATCCGCGTATTAATATGTAACGGAGCCAACGAGATTGCTGCAACGTATAACCTTTCCTCCTCGCGGCTCACACTCGCACAGCGATACATGAACGCGCGAGGTATTATAACGAGTGTACAGACCTCCAGTTAGTCGAATAATCTGATGGTGTGTGTACCGAAGGTTTTACAGTATGCACAACGCAATAGTGTTGCGCAATTCTGGTACTTGTTGTGAAATGCGTTGTTATGCTGAGGCAAACAGAATTTATTAGTGGAATAAATCCATCTTATCAATTGAATTATGCAGCCAGCATTTTTATTTGAAACACCATAATAACCTATTGTACAACAACTGAATGAAACAAAATTGGATTCTGGAGCAGTCAACAACGCGTTCCTTCGCCTACATAACGGAAACTAAGTACATATTTCTTCGAAACCACTTTCCTTTTCTCTCAAATTGGGAGTTCATTGAGCTAACGTCACGAAATCCATAACAGCACTCAGGGATCCCAGCTCAAATTTGGGAGTGACAGTTCAGTACACATAATTAATACAGCAACACTTCAATTAGATTCCTAATATCGAAATTTATTCATAATATTGGACATAACTGATACAGGTATAGATGTGCGTCATAAAACGACAAATCAAAATTGCTGTCGGACCAGTACTCCAACCCAGATTTCCCACTTATCGCGACCTGTTGCCTTACCACTTAGGCTATCCGAGGATGTTTCACAGACCGACGCGAACTTTAAAATGTCACATACCTACCTACTTCTTATGTGATATTTGATTATTATAATTAATGTGCAGCTACCCACACAGGTCCAATGTGGGTTGTAATTATCGTATGGAAGCGAAATTTCGTAGATGTACTAATGTGGAACTGATGTACACTAGAAAATAATTGCCCACCAGGTGCAGGTCTGGCGCTATATAGTATCTAGTCGACATCAGTAGTAAGGTAAGGGGGTTTTCGGCGCATGACGCCATCCAAGATGGCGGCCATGGCGTCAGCTAATGACGCGAGTATCATTATCCAAGATGGTCCCTGCCGTGCCCCCTGCTTGGAAGTTTGACTTCGGCAGGATTTTAAATTATGTGCTTCTATGGGTCACCTGGCAGTCCTCTACCCCCCCCCCCCTTTCTGACTTTTTGTGTGGCGGCGTGTTATCCTCTCGGAAAATGGGGGGGAGGGGGAGGAATTTCGAATTTTGGAAGAAATTTTGCTCTAAGAGCGTACTCGTGCAGCTGAGGGGAATTAGCACGGTGCTGCCCCCACTAGAGACTGCTTGAGATGTCATTCAATTCGAATATAATTTGTATTAATTTGTAGAAACTTGTTTAAATCTGATTAAATTTCTTTAAATTTCTTTAAATTAGTTATCTACCTACAGCAGTACCGGGTTGGTGCAGTGTTAGCAGCACAAGAGGCCGAGATACCAGTGCTTGTTGAGCTGTCGGTGTGGAAGGAGCATGTGTTCAATTATCAAGATTTTGGAGCCAGACAGAGAAGTTTTAATAGCTGTATTACATGCACTCATTCAGCCGAGGAGTCCATCCATAGCACACTTTATGAAGAATGGAAGCGAGCATTAATGCTTGAACATATGAAGAGGAAGAATACAGTCCTGTGACTCATTTTTCCATCAGCTGCGATAGCATGTATTGGCTTTGATTACCCGAGCTGTGGGGTGATTTTTTGTAGTCATCTCTAGTGAACTCCAATGTCAAGCAGCGATAGATGCTGTATGCTTACAGGTGATATACTTTTTAAACTCCTCTCTATTCAACACCAGCATCTTGTCAGTTCAACATATTTCCCACCAGAAAGAATATAGGCAGTACGTTACACCCCAGCCTTTTTCCCACCAACTTATAGGTGTAGGGTAGAGTTTTAGTGTTTCTGTCGCTGATATCGAGTGGTATTGCGAAATTATTTTGTAGCAGGATAATACCAGTTGAATGGTATCGTCAGTTTTTGCACTGGATTACTATTTTATGCCATCCTTGTGCAGCACCATACATGTGGTTGTTAACTAGGATCGATCTTTGTGATTAATTACGTAATTAGGATCGATATTTGCGTCAGTTTCCCGACCAAATTAAATAAAGTACACTAACCTAACCTTCCTCTCCCGCATCTGGACAGTTTCCATGTATTAAGGGGTGCACTTAGGCTTTCCATCCAGTAGAATCAGGGTCGAATCGCTGACAGGCTGCGTTTTGTACGTGCACTGCATTGTCTTCGGGTGTTTAAGCGTTGTGAGTGTGTTTGCATACTGTTCCACATGCATTATTTCGGTGATATACGAGTAGTTTGCACATCTGTATGCTGTGTACTGGATTATTTTGGTAATTCACGAGTTGTTTGCATCTCTGCACATCAGTGTACTGCATTATTTACTAGTAGTTCCCAGGTCTGAAAATGTATATTGTGACCCCAAACACGTCAAGGTGAGTGTTTTCAATCAGCATAATTAATAAACTACGTGAAATCTGTCCCTAAACAAATTGTTACAAAAATAAATAAATTACAGTTCTTCCTCTCTCCAGCAGCACAGAATTGGCTGAGTCCTTTTCCCGCCATTTGTCCCCGCCAGACTGCAGGGGGGGGGGGGGGGGGATGAATCGGGAGGCTGGGGCACACATGCAGGTGAGAAAAACCTGTGACGTTGTCATGATGCTGTGCTCCTATTGACTAAATTGCACGATCGCGTGAACTATTGTGACGCCCTCTAGGGGGGAACTCGTGAACTAGCTCAGTTCTATGGTCTGCTGGATAGGAAGCGGTTGTCTCTTGTGTGATCGGCACTTATATGTGGTTTTAGAAATGACAGTTCCAGAAGAGACAGATGTTTCCATGCATTGTGTAATGCATCTTAATGCAAAGCATTTACTTGCAGGAGTGTATTCTTCCTCTTTGTATGTTCAAGCATTAATGCTTACTTCCATTTTTCATGCACTGTGCTGTGGTTGCACTCCTCAGCTGAATGAGTGTTTGTAATACAGCTATTAAAACTCCTCTGTCTGGCACCAACATCTTGCTAATTGAACACATACTCCTTCCACACCGACAGCTCAACAAGCACTGATATCTCAGCCTCTTGTGCTGGTAACACCACACTAATCCGTTACTGCTGTAGGTAGATCATAGATTTAAACAAGTTTCAAAATATTTAAAGAAACTTAAACAAAGCAAATTTCAACAAATTTATACAAATTTATAGAAATTATATTCGAACTGAATGACATCAGGAGCAGTTTCTAGTGGGGGCAACTCCATACTAACTCCCCTCAGCTGCATGAGTAAGCTCTTAGAGCAAAATTTCCTCCAAAATTCGATATTTCTGCCAATTTTCCTAAAGGATAATGCGTCATCAAGTAAAAAGTCGGAATAGTGGGACAGAGACTGCCAGGTGACGTGTACTAGCACATAATTCAATTTCTCACCAAAATTCAAACTTCCCGCCCTGGGGGCATGGCAGGGAGCGTGGCATTTTCCTGCCAAAAGCCACCATCTCGGATAACGGTACTAGCGTCATCAGCTGACGTCATGGCCGCCATCTTCGATGACGTCATGCGCCAAAATCCCCTTACCCTACTACCGATGTCTCCAGAGCTCATATTGAACAATTTGTATAAGTGGCAAGTAATAATAAAATCAACATTATGTCTTCCTCACTTGACTAATCTTTTCCACCTACATTCCTTTCCTAATCCATTACATATGAAAAACAATTCTATACATCTTTCTTGCATTCACAGCGCTATAGTTGCAGCTGGTGGCCAAAATTGGAATTAATTTCTTCCTGGCATATATTGGTTCTGCATTAATGTGCTGGAGTGCCTGCTGAAGTTTTGCTGGCTGGCTCTGAGCACTATGGGACTTAACCGCTGTAGTCAACAGTCCCTTAGAACTTAGAACGACTTAAACCTAACTAACCTAAGGACATCACACACATCCATGCCCGAGGCAGGATTCGAACCTGCGACCGGAGCGGTCACGCGGTTCCAGACTGAAGCGCCTAGACCGCACGGCGACACCCGGCCGGCAAGTTTTGCTGCCATACGAAAATTACAGCCCACACTGAACCTCTGTGAGTAGCTGAACTTTAATTGTAACCAACTGTACTACCTAAGAAATACATGGGTATGTGACAGTGAAGTTGAATTTCTGGAATAAATTTCGATATTTGGAAGTGTTCTTAGTCACCAAGTATAACGCTTGACTAAGTCCGAAAAACATGCTTCACAATTAAATGACGGAGAGTCGCACCTGTGCAAGAAACTGACAGATTAATTACATTTATGTCCATCAGTCCATATTCCATAAACAGTTCCTCATTTTGCTGTAAATTTATCGGAGTCATATTTTTTGAATGTATTTTGTCTAATTTTGTATATAAACACCTCAGTTCTCACTTAATACAATGTTTTCATGCGAATGACAAATCCTTTTAATCCATGACCAGATTTAATTGCGTCATCCTGTTTGCTTAGGTAGTTGCAGATCCACCAGCAAATCTACGTTCTTGCTGTTTCTCGTAACGCTCCAGAAGCCCTCGTACCAGTAACATTTCTTCACGGTTTATTGTTTTTCTTGGACGAAGGCTGTAAATATAATATGACGAGAGCTCCTCTGATCTTCAGGAAATTGTTCTTGGAACTTCCCCGTAGTAGCGATTCTCGTAAAGCTTCAGCGATATTTGTTTTTTTTGGCTCTCAGACGGCTATCTGTGTGAAAGTCAGCCGTGAGAACGTTTGGTCGCCAAGTTTCTCCGAAATTTTTAGATGTGGACTATGAAAAGTTCTGCACCTAGTAACTTCAATAATGTCTAAGTTGATATTTGTTATGATAAATAAGCTGGTTCTCCATGCTCAAGTAGTATCTTCAGCTATTTGCTGTTGAATACACGATCTGCAAAATTTTATTACACCCTTAAACGGAATTGGAAATAAACAATATCCTGAATGCCGTCAATGAAGTAAGGAAAGATGTGCATAGTCACGCAAGCAGGAAGAGTAGCTAGAGTAGATAAAAAGGAAGCAAGAATCGTTTTCAGCTTTCCGATTTTCTTCACTTCTACTTTTCTTATTAAATAATCGCTTCATTATTCAATCTAAGTGAAACATGAGAGTAATTTTAATACTTTAATTTTGAATGACACCAACAATTTGTGACCCAGCTGGTTATTTTGTTCCTCAATTAATTCTCGTGTCTATGCTATTAAATGGCTAAAATGGTCACCGTGTCATCAGGTCTCAGGTACAGATGCCTATCTAACAGCTCCCAGTGGCAATAAAATATGAGTTTCTGTGCTTCATATATTTACTGACTGAATTTAAAAATTTAAAATTCAGTCATAACCTACTTATTAAGAAATACAATTTTACATTACAAGTTTAACACGATATCTGATGCATTAAAGTTAGAAAGTGTGTCTATGTCGTGAGATAGTGTAACTCATAGCGCCGAGGTTACCCAGACTATATTCATTCAGTTTTTAAGTATGAGTGCACTTAGCGAACTCCAAAAGACTTAACGCATAATTTTAAAACCCTTTGAAATTTTTGTCGTTGACACCACCACAAAACAATGAAATGAAAAACGTTTATCGCTAACTACATTTTCGCTGTTCACGCAGTAAAACCTTAGCATCACGTATGACTTTTTAATTCATTACTTCTTTTCTGCTAACTCTATTTGCGGCGCCTTTTACAGACAGCATCCACATTTACCACTGAATATACCTACATAATTACATCACTAAACGACACTTATTACAGGAGATATGACACACTGAGGTGAGAGAGAAACTAGTTTTTCCGAAACGAAGCGATTCAGTTCATTAACGAATCGGTGGTTGGGTTGTTGTTCATCATTTGAGTTGCCTTCACTAAATTCTATTACCTTTGTTATATGCTTATTAATTTTCATCTTTTAATTTGTTTTCTGGATTAAATACATTCCGTTCAATCGAAATTTCAAGTTATTTGCTGTTTGTACATAAAAAATCGGAAAAATCACTGTTTAATTGCAAATGTTGTAATACCAGTTGTGCAAAATGCTTATCGAATACCTTAGTTGATTGGCTGTACATATTGCAACAGATGTACTCAGTTTTATTTTTGAGGCAATGGGTTACCAATCACATTTGTTTCTCCACAGGCGACCTGTGGCTATTATTATTATCGATACCATTGCAGAATACTCTGCTAACATGTTTCGTAGTTGTGTTGGAAACGCGAGCCATGTAGAAACGGAGAAATAATGTTTCTTGTGTTACAAAACACTAACGTCCTTCTTCCAAGCCTGTGCTGTAGGTCATATCGAAGCCTCGCAGCGGGGATTGCAAAACTGGAGGTGGAAAAGACGATATTCGCGTTATGTGCCGATTAGTGATTTCAGGAGTTCGGTCTGGCACGGTCGAGCTGCCACGATGGACAGGTCGAGAACATCTGGATCACCATCCTTAATTTACTGTTATGACACTGGATCAGATGAGCTATGATGCTGATTCGTTAATAGTGAAGATACACTATGACTATTCACATCGCAACACCATTAATGCGGCATGCAACAAACGACAAACTGGTATGAAGTATACAACTCCAGTAATACAAACAATAAGAGCTTCATTGGAATCGAAAATGGAAGCTAGGAGAGCCGCCTCAAATGTTGCCAGTCGCTTAGCGGACAAGCGAAGAGAACTCGTTATTTCTTTCACATTTGAGTCTCTCATCATGGTCTCATTCTTCATTGCCTCTTATGTCACAAGGTTCAAAGAATAGATCAAACAGTGAACATCCTGTGAATTTTGCTTGCAATCCACAAAAATCGCCGGTCGTATTTGCCGCTATGTCAGTAGCAGTAGCTTAATATCTACAGAAATATGACAACATGCATTAAAATTGTAAACAATACTTCATATAGCAGGGATGCTGAGTCGCAGATAGGCACAACGAGATTCAGTATTGTTACGTTCCATCCTGGATTTTCAATTGTGTGGTAAACAATAATTCGGTTATAATAGATGTATTATTATAGAAACTAAAACGTAATTAATTAATCAGAAAATCATCACCACTGACGCAAGTAAAGAAAATCAACTTGCTCGTGTTGACAGGTCTTGCTAGTTTCATCTAAATGATTCTGTGTTACACAGTTAAAGAAAAGTAAACTAGAACTTGCTGTTCCACAAAGAGCAGTACTGATTGAGTGAATATCTGTCAAGGCAAAGCAGGCGGTTTAAATCTCTGCCAGACGTTGCGCGTTGGAGGGACGTTAAAAAATTTTCGTTACTTTTCCGCGAAAGTTGCGTTTAGCACTTGTCAGTTGTTTCTGGAAGACTGAGAATCGCCGGGCCGTACCTGCAAAGGACAATGCGAATGCGCGACGAGAAAACTGGCTTAACTGACGGTTTTAAATAGTTCCCAAATTTTTCTACGTTATTTTTCATTTACTTAATTTCATTTTCGTATCCATTTCGTGAGGCAAGTGAGCACGCAAAAATAAATAAAGAGAGGGAGCCGGCTTCTCGGTTATAGCAGCCATTATATCCTAGCGCCGTGCAGTATACATTATTGCCAACATTATATTCTCTCTAATCTTGCGTATGTGCGTTCATATCCGACCACTCCTGCCATATCTGGACGCGATAGGAACTGCCTTTCTGGGTGCAGCTCGTAATTAAAATGTTATTTACTATCCTTCTTGGTGTTGCAGATTAGAGCCCCATAGTATGTTTTCATTACTGTCGTTCGCTGTATGTCAACCTCAATGCAATAACTGAATTACGTATTGCATTAATAACAGCTTCCGCCACAAGCATTCCCAATCATATATTCACTACGACGAACCTTCTGTGCTTGGAAGACTTTTTTAAGGCCAGACACAAGATATGTCGTACACTGAAGTTAGTGCAGTTACGATAAATTTGTCTTTCTTTTCATCTCATTCAAGCGCTAATACGTGGATTTCATGTATACTTGAAGTTAATGGGATTGTCAGATTACCCCGTAGACACTGCCAACGGGTGTAAGTTGTCTAACGAAAAAATCCTACTCTGGTATTCTTTGAGTTATAGGAATAAAGTGAATCTGATTAATAGTCGTAAGGTGATAGCTCGCATCTTCATACAACACATTTTGCGTAACCGTATAGGCGGCTTCCACATCCGATAACCGCAAACATTTATCGATAGATATTCGTCAACCAGCTATGGATGATTCTGACAGCTAATTAACGTAGATAAAATGATTTCGGCCCACTGTGCGAGTTTAATTCGGAAAGAGGACATAAAAGTCACGTTACGTATTTCTGGGGAGCTGTATTTTCGTATTAACTTAACGTCTGTTTGTGAGATGGTAATTACAAATTCTAACGATGTGAAGTTCGGTTAGTGATTACGTTTCTCAACGCAGGTTTTGCTCCTGGCAGCGCTGTCTAAAGAGCTTTGGAAATTATTCGCAATCACTGCTTACCGCAAACCGAACATTTTTTTTTTTTATCGAGGCGCTCAACGAGTTGATGGTCCGAATACTAAGACGACTTTCGTTAAAACTTGGGACACTGTTCTGTCAGTTTTTCTTAGCTTCTTGCGTAAGGTCAATATTTTTCATAAAATTGAGGGAGAACTTCAGTCGTGCAGTTTTATGCTATAATACGAGAACTAATTACTGACTGAATTTCACAACTGGCGGTATTATTATAGGCTCGTTTTAACACACCATCTTAAGAAGGTTGATTACAGTTAACTGAAGGCGATATGCAAATTTTGTAGTTGATGATACTACGCATGCGCGAAGCTATCAATGACCGACCCTTAATTTAGACCGCACATCGTACAGCAAGCATTTAGTTACTTTTCGAAACGAACAGTAACCTAATCGATACATCCGAACTAACAGCTTTTCTTTTTATTCTAACGTCGTTCAACTATTTTTCTACTGTTACATCACGTTTCCCCGCTCATGAACGAGTATGGATTGAAATTAAAGGAAAATGTTTCAAATCTTGAATAATTACAATATACTTTCAATACTGGGGGTATCTACCAGCACAGATAACTGGTAAACAAATTTGGAAGTTACTTCCGTACTAGTGTTCCTCCGCCTTTAATATAGCGAGTGTAAAACTATCGTCTTTTGGCCTCATTCCTGACTTCACAACTTTAATGTCTTTCTACACTCCATTTGGCATTACTTCCACAAATTTCATTGTTGTCTTTATTGATTATATATACATATAATATATCTCTTGAGTTATTACAAACATTTAATGAAATATTAGAATGTGTGATCACTTTTGTCTCTGTTGTTAATTGCTGTGCCATCTACCATATTAACGGATGAAATGTGTTGTCTACCAGACAGAAGTTTCTCTTTCGTTTTGTCCTTAGGTTCATTAGTGCCACTTGTTTCTCTTACAAAATTGTCATTGTGTATTCTGACTTTCCTTCGAACAATTCAATTTCTTTTTAATTCAACTTGTTGTATGCCGTTTCTACTACCGCGTGCTTGAAACTTTAGCCTCCTGTTTAATAGCCGCGTAGTTCCATTAGACATTCAATTCTCGTTTTCTTTCTTCGTATCTGCAGTATTGTTTGCTGTATGCTTAACATCCATTGTTCGTAATTCCCTGTCTGCCTTATGGTGTGCGAGAGCGGCACAGCTTGCCAATCGCTTGGTCATAGTCCGCTACGCGGCCTGCCTTCGAGGCTTCAATAAAAGTGATGTTTTCCCATTCTAGCTGGAGTGCTTTACGAGTTGGTCGGTTGGGAAAACGATCTGTCGACGCACTCATTATCCCTGTCAGTCCATGCCCTCTCTGTGAAAGTCGGGAGTCACATGGCATTCATAGATTTTACGAAGACATTTGAAACAGCGAACAATAATAAGCACTGGAACATCATGTATAAAAGAAAAGTATCCGAGACATTTAATGCAAATAATAAATACAGGAAAGGAGAAGACAAGACCAATAAACGTCATCAGAGAAGTGCGACAGTTGTGTAGCCTTTCACCTACTATATTCAGTATGCACTTAGACGACATTGTTAGACTGTGGAAACGGTAAGTTAAAACAAGGTGTCAGGTTAATACCAGGACACACACACACACACACACACACACACACATATATATATATATATATATATATATATATATGGTGATGGCCAAGCAGTTACTAAAAAACAGAAAATGACCATCAGTTCGCAATACATCGTATAAATCAAATATGTAAAAATAATAATGTCAAAATTTTGGCAAAGAAATGAAAGAAATGTTCTTCAAATGGAAATTTCCAATACGCTCCAAAATAATACAAGATGAACAATCAATAAAACAGGTGTGGCATTTTCAGCTGTTACACTGCAAAGTCATCTATGAATTAGAAAAGCTCGTCGCTAATGCCTTAAGTAAGTTTCAAATGATATGTGAGACAGTACACAGAACACTGGACGTTAAGACAACGAAGGATACAAAGCCAAAATTTTACAAAGTAACAACGACCCGAATTCTAGCATATGGAAGTGAATCTTGCACATTAATTGTGTTAGACAAAATAATAATACAGTCCTCCGAAATGAAATTTTTAAGGACAGTTAAAGGATGTGCCTATCGAGATAAAACACAAAATCATATTACAAAATAGGAACTTGATGAACAGCGTGATTTTTTCCACCACGTGCAAACTCTAGGGACTGATCGAGGATAGGATACAAAAAAATTGTATGATGAACTTATATCCGGAAATGCATGATTTCCACGCTAGAGACCATTTATCCAATCATCCGTTGTTACAGAGACTGCGGTCTAATCGCGCTGTAACACGCAGCCACAGTTATATTATGAGTTGAAAGTTGTTTCCATGTACCTCAACCCATGCGTGTAACATGTTCAGTCTCACACGTTCAAATCGGTCAGGCTGCATCCGAACAGAGTCAGAGGCAGCATGAATACGCTGCCCCATGTCTGAAATGAGCTCTGCATTCATGACACTTTGAGACGGCCAATAACCAGAAATCACATGGGTTGATATCCGGTGAACGAGCAGGCCATGCAACTGGCCCCCTCGTCCGATCCAAGGACCAGTGAAGCCACGATTAAGATGCGTCCGGACGATAACGGTAAAGTGCACTGGAGCACCATCATGCAGTAACAATACAAATCTTCGACCCATGAATGGCACTTCTTTCAGCAGGCGGGCAAAGTCACCCACAAGAAGCGCCGATAGTTCCGACCGCTTAATCGAAGTGGAAGGAAGACTGGTCCCAAAATATAGTCGCCAATTTTCCCTGCTGTATCGATTCTGATGATTCGCTGTCACCATCATCCAATGGGGGTTGTGCGTTCTATCCCACAGATGACGAAAGATACCACTGAAGATACCCACGCCGCGTAAAGGTGGCCTCATATGTCAATAGGATGGACGACACAAATCCCAGAATCGTTGTTGCCTGACGAAGAAACTAGAGACAAAACTGCTCCTGATGTGAAAAGTCGTCGCTAGTAAGCTCTGCACATGCTGTAAGTGATAAGGGAAGTAACAATTGTCATGGAGAATGATCCAGACGGCCGTCTAGCTCACCCTGTACTGGCAGGCCAACTGCGTGGTAGTGACATGGCAGTCGTCTTCTAAAGTGCCAGTCACATTTTCCTCCAAGTCTGCTGTCTGAACAAATTGGGTCCTATCTATATATCGCTACCACCTATTTGCACAGGGTCGGCATGGGTAGGTACGGATTTGGCAATGTTAATGTTAAGGGGTCACCAGATGCCCTTCCTGCTGCGCATAATGCCGATCATGCTCTTACTTAACTGTGTCTAGAACGACCGAGGAACAGATAGATGGCTTGAATGAAAATGCAACAGGCTTCAAGCCTACTCCATGAAGTGAAGAAGTCTGCGGAGATCCTTTCGCCCACTATAGTGTGTTAAGAATTAGTTGCGACTTTTGACGTTTGGCTCTCCGGAAGGGACGTGGCGCCATTGCCGAGGTAACCCCAGTGGCGAGCCGACTTTCCCTACGACGACGCCAGCGGTTGCTTCACCCCGAGATAAGGCTGCGTTCATTCGCTCTCGTTGTAAAGAGGTACTGTGAACAAGTGTTTTGTGTTGGCGTCGAACAAATAATATCAGTGTCGAGCGTCTGAACACGAGATTCGCTACAAAAACGATCGTCCAAGAACACTTTCACCCGATATGGAGATAACGTTCTGATGCAAAATAGTCCTCTCAGTTTGACAGTAATAATGAACAGCACGTCATATCACTCGATCGTGATGGATAAAGCTCCAATAATGCAGTAGAGGAAAGCGAATATTTTGTGCTGGGTATAAAGAAATATTCCCAACGGCCAAGCCGCAGTGGTAACACCGATTGCCGTCAAATCACCGAAGTTAAGCGCTGTCGGGTTGGGCTAGCACTTGAATGGGTGACCATCCGGTCTGCCGAGTGCTGCTGGCAAGCGGGGTGCACATAGCCCTTGTGAGGCAAACTGAGGAGCTAATTGACTGAGAAGAAGCGGCTCCCATAACTGACATACGGTCGGGAGAGCGGTATGCTGATCACATGCTCCTCCGTATCCCCATGCAATGACGCCTGTGGCTTGAGGATGACACGGCGGCCGGCCGGTACCGTTGGACCTTCCAAGGCCTGTTCGGACGGTGTTTAGATTTTTAGTTTTATAAAGAAATGTTCCATAGAATAAATCTGAAACTGGCTCGTGTAAGGCAGAGTTAGTGGAATTTTTAATGCTGTACAAGCCAAAAACTGAACGCTACCATACAGAAAAACTAGCTACTGCTGAAAGGCAGCGTTTAATCAAGCTTCCTCCGTATCAAGCTCATTTAAATCATACTGAAAATATATGAGCTTGGGTAAAAGCTTATGTAGCAAAAAAAAAAAAGATAAGACAAGATTTTTACGTTTAGTGAGGCTGAAATGCTGCCAACAGAGACCATTGCAAATATTACACCACTGGGTTAGACTCGTGTTGACAGACATAATAAGAAGGTAGCTGAGGAGACATGGATTCATGAAATCTTAAACACGGCTGCGAAATGGCAACTGTGTATATCTGAAGAGGTTGAAAAACCAGCCAACGAGCTGCAAATAAAGGTTTATTATTAGCTCTTGGCCTAGGTTTCGATACAAAAAACGAAGATATTTTTATAAACATCGAAACCCAGGTCAAGAGCTAGTAAACATTTATTTGCAACTGGCTGGGTGATTTTTCAACCTCTTCGGACTATGACGAGTTTTGAGTAATATATAACATCTTTTGTTGCCATGTTAAAATCAGCTTCTTTTGCCTAAACGCAGAAGAGCTTAATACATTGATCTCGCTAACATTCTAATGGAGTTGAAATGGTGACACAATCCCAAAATGGTTTGTTATTAGTAGAAACTGCGAGCAAGACAGATCAATAGTTATGAGAAAGCCCATTCTCAGTATAGAAATAAACGTGCAACTTCTTCACGTATATTGTTGCAAAACACAGCAATTCTTGTTTCGCCAGCTATTTATGGCCCTTAAACGTTACTATATTTCACTTAAAAAATTTTAGTTGGTTGAATATCGTGGTGGATATGGAAGAGCCGCAATTTACTCGTATCGCAAAATACTCTCCTCTTTGCATTCGGTCATTGCCAAAATCCTGTTTCGATGACTGAGACCGTTTCTGAGATACGAATATTTCACTCTGGCAACTCCACTGGCGTGTGGTATCGTGCAGGAGTCCGTTACATGCATTCCATTCCCTCGATACTGGCGACAGACAACGATTTCCTTCCAAATGGCTCAAATGGCTCTGAGCACTATGGGACTTAACTTCTAAGGTCATCAGTCCCCTAGAACTTAGAACTACTTAAACCTAACTAACCTAAGGTCATCACACACATCCATGCCCGAGGCAGGATTCGAATCTGCGACCGTAGCGGTCACGCGGTTCCAGACTGTAGCGCCTTTAACCGCTTGGCCACACCGGCCGGCGATTTCCTTCGCACTTCAAAGAATATTTCGATATGTTATCTCAATTTCAACATATGATCTAACATACACCAAACGCAAATTCATAGCGACCCCTGTTTTTCACTTAAAGCTTAAGAATTTCGTGCAGTAGTTTACCTAATATCGAAATATCACAACTATGACCGTTAGCGAAGTGATAGGCAATTCACGATGAAGCTGACGAATTAAGTTATAAGATCTGCAAGAATCAGAGTTTATTACCGAGTAGTTTTTTTTGTTTTATAAATCATTTGAGAAAGGCTGCAGATCGGCCGGCTTGCACTGCTTGCTGTCCGCGTAATGAAGCAAGTTTGTCGGTTGCGCGCCAAGTAATCCTGATGTCATCGTCACCAGCTGAAAAGTTTAACACACGCTGGCAACTACGCTTCCCTCCACCCGCTCCGTACTGCACTGCCAAAAGCCGCAACTAACTTCAAACGCACTATAACCGCTCCTCAACAGTGTAAGCGTGGTATAACAAGAACCGTGCGATATACAGCATCCAGCGATAGAGAACTTGGTGAGAGAAGCTTCGTCCTGCTTGAAGAACGAGGAACGCGAGACTCGGTTACGTGTTCTGTTCCGGCAGCGAACGGGTAGTAGGACGGTCCTCTGACCTATCGGACAGTCTGGTCACGGCGCCAGAAAACCTCATGAGCGCCTGCTGCCGCTCACACTCTCGCTAACTTCGGAGATCCCCCCCCCCCCCCCCGCTCCAGCCATCACCCGTCCCGTCCCTACTCCCCCCCCCCCACCCACCTTTCCACCTCTTCACGATTGAGGCTGTAGCAGACCGATGGCACCCCCGATCACCGTCGTTCATCGGTGAACTATTGTTCCCTTCATTACCGCTTTGTCAGTACACTGTGTCACCTTTCACAGCTGCTCTAGAACAAAGAACACTATCTGACCGAAAGTACTTGGAGACCTATTAGTGGACATTAATACTGTCTGTGACCAGTGCTGTTTATCTGGGGGAACGCTGGGGGATGCGTACCCCTAAACATTTTCATCGACAAAGTTATTTTTTTACGATGTTGAGAACTTGGAAGAGCGCCAAAGATTTATGTCACGGACGGTAATTTTTATTTCATTTATTTCGTGTTGGTAATTGCAATACGAAAGATATCAGTGCAGTTTTTGGTGGAAAAAACGATGTCAGTGACTGTTTCAAGCATTTCGAAGCTGTGGCAACCTTTCTCGACAACTGAATCTCTGGCAGCCAGTTCGACAAGCATGTATTGCCCTCGCCCGTTAATAGTGGGCGATGGTAGTGCTAAACGGATATGCGTATGCTCAAACGCCGAGCTACCGACAGATGTCTCTACGGTCCAGCTACCATGATCCTTCTCGATTCATTGCTAGCTTTGTCTTGTTGTTTTTTGTTCGTTTGCGTTTGCTGTTCGTTCTTGTCGGTTGTGCGAAGTTTTACAGTGTGCCGTGTCTTTCGTTGCAACCTGGAAGTTACGTTGGAGGTGAGAGATGAGCAGAAAACTAACAAACTATTTTACTTGTTGTCCTGCATCTAAAAAACTAAGAACTGTCAGTAATTCGTATTCGAGTGAAAAGCCAGGAAGTTCAACATCAGTGGATGACGAAAGTGAAACTGTAAACCTGAGCACTAAATCTATGCGTGAAAATGCAGCAAACGAATGAGTGCATGATAGAAAATTAAAAGATCGTCCAGAATGTTGGACTTGGAAACAAGAAATCACATTTTGTGAGAAAAATGACTGGTTCATCGTTTCAAGGAAAAAAACGTGGCTGCAGAATTTGTAAAGAAGTAGGAAGTTTAGGCTTACAAAGAAATAAACAAGGCATGAACATTGCACAACCTTGGGCTACAGTAGCTGTGTCATCTTCAGGTGGTTCCAGAAAAGAAGAAATGGCTTCTTTGCGTAAAGTCAACTGAAGAGTCCGATACTTTTTCTTTTTTTTTGTATTTCGGCATGTCGATGACGTCATGGATAAAAGCAGACGGGTGGAATCCCATTCTTCAGTTTAGAAGTAATTTTCGCTGCATGATATCCAATGTCAGAGTACCCTCAAACTTTTTTTATAAAAAAAGCACTACCTGTGTTCACTTGTCGCCTTTATGACGACCTCAACTCTGCTGCGGACACTTTCAATAAGGTGTTTGATTCTCTTTAGAGGAACACTTTTCTTCAAGAGCCGAAACCAGAGCAGGTTGTGACACTGGACGAAGGGATCTGCAGCGAATTCGACGTTCCAATTAATCCAAAAGCTGTCTACATCAACATCTACATCTACATGGATACTCTGCAAATCACATTTAAGTGCATGGCAGAGGGCTCATCGAACCCTTTCACAGTTCTCTATTATTCTAGTCTCGCACAGCACGCGGAAGAAACGATCTTTCCGTGCGAGCTCTGATTTCCCTTATTTTATTGTGGTCATCGTTTCTCCCTATGTAGGTCCGCGTCAACAAAATATTTTCGCATCCGTAGGAGAAAGTTGGTGATTGACAATGTTTTAGAAGATTCCGCCGCAATGAAAATCGCCTTTGTTCTAATGATGTCCACCCCAAATCCTATATCATGTCAGTGGCACTCTCTCCTCTATTTCTCGATAATACAAAACGTACTGCCCTTCTTTGAACTTTCTCGATGTACTCCGTCAATCATATCTGGTAACCGACACCCCGTAGCGGTACTCTAAAAGAGGACGGACAAGCGTAGTGTACGCAGTCTCTTTAGTAGATCTGTTACATTTTCTGAGTGTCCTGCCAATAAAACGCAGTCTTTGGTTAACCTGCACCACAAAATTTTCTATACGTTCGTTGCAATTTAAGTTGTTCGTATTTGTAAGTCGTAGGTATTTAGCTGAATTTACGGCCTTTGCATTTGACTGATTCATCGTGTAACCGAAGTTTAAAGGGTTCCTTTTGGCACTCACGTGGATGACCTCACACTGTTCGTTATTTATGGTCAACTGCTGATTTTCGAACCATACAAATATCTCTTGTAAATCGTTTTGCAATTTGTTTTCACCTTGTGATGAGCTTACTAGTCGATAAACGGCGGCATCATCTGCAAACAACCTAAGACAGCTGTTCAGGTTGTCTGCGGAATAGTTTATATAGATAAGAAACAGCAAAGGGCCTATAACACTACCTTGGTGAATGCCACAAATCACTTTTGTTTTACTCGATGACTTTCCGTCAGTTACTACGAACTATGACTTCTTTGACAGGAAATCACGAACCCAGTCACGTAACTGAGACCATATTCCATAAGCGCGCAATTGCACTACAAGCCACTTCTCTGGTACCATGTCGAAAGCCTTCCGGAAGTCCAAAAATACGGAATCAATTCGAAATCCTTTGTCAATAGCACTCAACAATTCGAGCGGGTAAGGAGCTATTTGTGTTTCACAGGAACGGAGTTTTCTAAATCCGTGTTGACTATGTGTCAATAGACCGTTTTCTTCGTGGTAGTTCATAACCTTCGAACACAATATGTGTTCGAAAGTCCTGCTGCATATAGACGTTAGTGATATGGGCTGTCGATTGTGTTCAGGTCGCGGCTCTGGGTAGGCCAGTCCATTTCATTAATGATTTCGACAAACTGTCGCCCTACAGTTGCTGCATTACCAAGGGCTGCATTATTCTTTTTCTTGTGTCTTTATCCCGCATCGACGTTTTATCGTCATGGTTATTAACGGCTTCCGCGTGGTTAATTTAATGGGTGTCCGGATGCTCTTCCCGTCGCCACATATTCCTGGGACGGAATTTGCACACCCCAGATGTCTGCCCATAGCGTTATCAAGTTAAAGTGAGCGAAAATATTCTAAATGTTCGTGAATCGTATAACCGAAACGGGACATGCGTACCAGCATGATATTCACATAGTGGAATGTTGCGAAACCTTCTAAAAATCACATCCAGGCTGGCCAGCACATCGACCATCGATGTTTATCCGCCGGGCGAATTCCATCCAGGGCGGCACATCTCCGCATCCAAGAAGCGACGCTTTAACACGCACGGCTATCCGAGCGGGTTTATGACCCAACGCATTGTCATGCTGATACATCCACCGTCTCCGAACTGTTCCTGTTCTGTACGCAGCAAAAAAAATGGTTCAAATGGCTCTGAGCACTATGGGACTCAGCATCTGAGGTCTTCAGTCCCCTAGAACTTAGAACCACTTAAACCTAACTAACCTAAGGACACCACACACATACATGCCCCAGGCAGGATTCGAACCTGCGACCGTAGCGGGCGCGCGGTTCCAGACTGAAGCGCCTAGAACCGCTCGGCCACATCGGCCGGCTGTACGCAGCACACAATGCTGTTTGTTCATATCCTTGCGCATTTAGCGTTTCCTTAAACGCAGTAACTGGAGCACACTCCAACCACGATAAACACCGCCATGCCCTAACACTACCTCCATATCTCATTGCCGGCATTACACAGAATGTCAGCTAACGTTCTTTAAACATCCGCCAAATCCGAGTACTTCCATCGGATCGTCAGAGGTACAGCGTGAGTCATCACTCCAGGTCATTCGTTCCCTACTCACGTCAGCCGCTCTTGTCCAGCGACGTCACTCTTTACAACATCTCAAGCGTCGCTGAGCTGAGCATTGCCTACAAAGTCTCAGGCTTCAGAGGAGCTGCTTGACCATTTTTCCGGATTCTTTTGAACTACGCGCAACCGCTTTTAGTACTGATAAGACCAACTGATCTGAACTCGCAGACAAAGGGAAGCAAACAATAAAATTAACTCACCCACGAGAAGGAGAATACGTATATGGTAGAACATCATATGCGATCAAGCTGTCAATTGTGCTCAGGTCACGGTTCTGGGTATGCCAGTCCATTTCATTAATGTTGTTGGCAAACTGTTGCCCTACAGTTGCTGCATTAACCAAGGGCTGCATTATTCTTTTTCTTGTGTCTTTATCCCGCATCGACGTTTTATCGTCATGAACGAAATAGAAGAGCGATACCTACGCATTTTACAAGACCTTCAGAGAAAATTTAGCTCCCTACCTCATAGACAATGCTTCCAAGGACCTGATGAATTCCTGGGAACTAATACAAAAAATAATTGCGGAATTCTATCGAAATATTGCCGTGTACTCTTCCTCTGTGAACAGCTATTTGAACAACTTCGAATTGCAGTACCAGCACCAGATCATACTGCGCTTCAACTCTCACATGAAGAAAACAGTGAAAATAATGAAATCACTGAAAAACAATGAAGCCTGGCGAAGATGGAATTGTTGCACAATTATGGAAATTTGACCACACAAACATAACACCAAAAATTCACAGAATAATATTAGAAGTCTGGAAAAGGGGAGAAAGTCCCATAAGAAAAGGAAGAGTGCCTTACCACACCCGCTCGACATGAAAGAAGACAAAATAGGTCTGAACGAATACAGAGAAATCTCACTGCTCCTAGTAACATATTAAATTCTCTTTAAAGGTTTGCTGAATGGTCTTCAGCTACAAGCGGATTTACAGTCTGTCGAATGTCAGGCGGGTTTTAGGAAAGGGAGATCTAGTACTGAACAGATCTGGAACCTCAAACCCACACTACATGTCAGGTGATGCAGGAATGTTGCAGTCACTTTTGCGGATTACAAAGAAACTTACGGCTCTGACGACAAACGCCTAGAATAATTACAAGTCGATAGATGTGCCAGAGCCACCACCAAGAAACAATATCAGGAACGGCCTCAAAAGTGATATTCACGGGATAAATCTCATACTCATTCGAAACTCAGACAGGCGTGGAATAAGGAGATGGTTTATCGCCATTCTTGATCAATACAGTACTGAAAAAAATATCAGAGAATGGGAAACGCGCGTCAAAGGAAACTAAATGGGAAAAATAGACAGGAAGAAGCGCTACTGTGAAATGCTTGCCATTTGCAGTGCAACTGGACTCTATGTAAACTCGGTATATAGCCACCGAGTCAGTCGAAAGATTCCCAATGAAAAAACAGTATCAAGAAAATGTCATATGACGCTCACTTCAAGTGCTTATGCGAAACTATCCAACTCACAGAACTGAATACAGTCTCCACACAAAAAGAATACTTATACTATAAAAGACAGAAAATACAATGAATCGCTTCAACAAAAGAGCAGTATCTCGTAATGCAAAACTACCGCGCTACAACACGATGGTTTTATCAGAAACTTTGTAGGCGGAAGAACCACAGTTATTAGAAGGATGACAAAAATTCATTACACAGAGAAACAAGAACGAAAAGTCCTCATAAAAATCTACTGCGCTGTTCTCCGAGACGGAACTAGGGGTATACATCTACAAAGGAACTGTACGAACACAAGCAACATGAAGTTAAATTCAGGAATAGACGTCTGGAGTTCTTCAGACACTTACGTAGAATGGATGAAAACAAACACACTATGAAATTTTAACATCTTTAGTGGAAGGAAATCAAACAGCACTAGGATGAAGAAAACACAAGAAGGCCTGCAACAACTGAAAATTTCAGAAGAAGATTTTCAGGAAAGGAAACGAAGCAAAATAAATAACAAGAAACTCGAACAAGTCTCAACGAAAGGAATAAAAGGAAAAAAATGAATAAACGAAGGGAAGAAAAAACACAGTGAGTTAATGAAGAAGTGTTGAGAAGGAAATAAGAAAAGGAAATGAAGTTGTGAATGGCCCAAATTCACACGCTTTAACAAACGGGAATAATCGAGAATAATTATATTATACATACCAGGGCCTTGTTTACCTTCTTAATTTTTTGATGGAACATCTTCTCGCAGAGTATTTGTTGCGTTAATTATAGAACCATCACAAATGAAGCTGCTAATGACGCCAAAATTATCTGTACAATGTCACCACCCAATTACGTTGCTTTTACGACACAGCGCAATATTTTATCTGGCAGACAAGCTGCAGTAATTAAGGGGTGAAATATTCCAGAAGATAGAGCTAATGTTCCCTTCATTCGGCGATTCCTGAAGTGCCGTTAACACCGCTTTTCTGCCTCTCTTTTCGCTCCAAGAAACTGGATAATGCTCTGCCCCAGTGGGAGGGTCTGCTAGTGGGAAGTCAGTATTGCACTGGTGTACTAATTGGCTGCATGCTGAACAATGCCCCTTATTTTCTGAAGGGATAACAGCCTTCAGTTCCGTTATTTGTGGTCGAGCGCTAACGGCTACACTCTTTTTAGTGACATTAGAGAGAAAGTTTATGAAAAAATATCGATATATCCCTATACTGACAATTTTAGAATTTATCTGTACATACCAGCGATTTTCTTTCACATATACATCTATATATCGAGACTGGTGTTTGTCGGGTGCCGATATTTTTATTTTATACTATATTCCGTTCGAAATTTTCGGTAAACGGTTGAAATTGTTCTTTTGAACTTGTAGCAGAACGTAATTTTACTATCACTGTGTGTACGAATCTCACTACTGTTTGAGCTGTCATCACGTCCAGTCTTTTTCTTTGACTGTGTGAAGCAAGTGTAGATGGTAAACAAAAGTGCGCCGGCCGGTGTGGCCGAGTGGTTCTAGGCGCTTCAGTCTTGAACCGCGCTACCGCTACGGTCGCACGTTCGAATCCTGCCTCTGGCATGGATGTGTGTGATGTCCTTGGGTTAGTTAGGTTTAAGTAGTTCTAAGTTCTAGGGGAATGGTGACCTCAGATGTTAAGTCTCATAGTGCTCAGAGCCATTTGAACCATTTTTGAACGATACAGAAGTGCGATTGCACTGGGGGATGGCGGGTTAATGAAACAACGAGCATACGGATGTGAAGACATAGCAGAGCAGTGTGAAATAGCAAATTAGTGTGCTATTTCTTCATATCGGCATTCTTCAAAAACAGTTGTTAAAAATAATCAACAAAAATCTAAATGATAAGATTATTCTTTGCCTTGGGCGGAGACGTGTGAGGGAAAATACTGACGTAATCGGCGCTAGGAGCTACGAAAGGAAACTGCAACGTTTAACTTCACTTCGCAATTTTGACACTACAGTTGCTAAGTCGCTGGAGTTTGCAGAAATGAAAAAAACGGGGAAGTCGACATGAAATGCGATAGACAAGTAAGATGTGTGACGGAACCGATCGACGGATGCATCGGAAGCCTTTTATTGCACCACTTACGTGCACTTACCATTGCTAGCAAAGTGGTTATCGCAAAGCGTGAACGTGCATCGTTTTCATTTCAGTACTTACTCTAAGGGGAATAGGCTGGCTGCTAACTTGTTGACGTGCAAATTATCTGATAACAAATCTACACTTAAATATACAGCTCTAAAACCGGCGGTAAATTTATAGTGTGAAGCCGATATTTTTATAGGCCAGTACGTCTTTTCTTCGATATGTCGAAAGCCCATAATGATACCTCTTTAAACATCGCTATATCAGACTCCCGATAGTTTTAAAAATGTCAACAGTCCTAGTACAGAGATCGTCAACTACAGAGTTACTCATGACGTATTGGCATTGGTCAGTATGGCTATTGACGAACGTATCGCAGCTCTCACTCCAAGGGCAGTCAAAGAAAACTATAGTCTCTGACATACAAAGAAACAATACTCTAAATTAAATTACAGAGCGGAATTTATCCTTTTGTCATGTGCGCGTGGCAAAGCGAAACAAAGGAAAGCAGTAATGTACGCAACAATGGACCACGGCTGACCTAGGTTTGTTTCCGCGGAAACAGATCTTAGCTGACGGAACGAAATGGCGGAAGTAGCACGTAACGCAGTTGTTGATATTCCAATACGGAAGTGAACTCGTTATTCTGCACATGGGAGAAGATTCAGAAAGGTAAGCCAAATATTCCGGATTTTGTAAAATTATCCTTTATAACAGCACGTCGTAGTTAGATTTATGGTTAGAAGTACAAAGTCGCTGTAGTGTCGGTAGCTGGACCGACACCGTGATGTTGATTGCTGAAAAGGAATGCTAAACTAACGCTGTGGCCGATAGTGCACGAACGGCAATAAGCATACGGGCGTGAAGTCTGGAACATAAAAACTTATGAATGAATAAGAAGAAAAGTATGTAGATGCTTTTTACTTAACTTTTAATAATTCCTTGGAATACATCTCTCTTGAATACCCGTAAGCTATAGGCACTGATACAAATGGCTCCTTGCTAGTTCGTAGCCATTAACTTAGCTGATGGCTATTCTGTCTCTCGGCTAATGAGAGAGAAAGGCTTCGTACAACTGGGCGATAGTTAGGTTCGCGTACAACTGGGCGGTAGCTTGGTTCTCGTACAACTGGGGTCGAGTCCACTCTCGTATCACGAGACCTGCCTTGGTGGTGGCGCTAGGTCTGCGATCACAGTGGCGACACGCGGGTCCGACATGTACTACATGGACCGCGGCCGATTTAAACTACCACCTAGCAAGTGTGGTGTCTGTCGGTGACACCACAGTCGCCACTTAGCATATTCGTAGCTTTATACAAGAAGTACCGTCAAACGCTTTTGTATCTACGTAGCACGTAACCTCAGAGTTGCATTGCTTAGTTTTGAAGAAGAAAATTATCATTTCTAATTTTGAGACGAAAATAATAATAGTTTTTAGAATTATGTACATATTGAATGTTTTTAGTCACATTATTAAACTACGCGTTACATATTATTTATTTGAATGTCACATTCTACTTCGATCTACTGCGATAATTACATACTTGTGTCATAACTTAGCCAAAATAGATCGTTCCTTTTGCATGCAGATGGGGAAAAATAAAAGTTGGATGGAAAATACTTACCAATATTGACGCATATTTTACCATTGTTGGTGATAGGAGAATTGCCCATCAGAGAAAATGTGGGAGACCGTGATATCCGCCAGCACGTTGCCGCCACATGTCTGCACATGCGCAGCTGCCGCATGCGCTGTCCCGAGTAGGGCAGTTGATAAAATATCGATATATCGATATTTTTTACAGGGAGTTTTGACATATATCGTCGTTATTATCTCCGCAATATATCGATATATAAGTACCGGTATTGCAATATCGAGAGTCGATATTTTTATTTTACATTATGTTGTTTCACAAGTTTCGTTAAATTGTTCTTTTCAAATTGAAGTTGAACATAATTTTACTTTCATTGTGTGAAGGAGTCTAACTGCTTTTTGAGCTTTCATCACGCCCAGTGTTTCTCTTTGACTGTGTGAAGCAAGTACAGGTGGTACTGAAGGGTGGCAGTGTGCATGGAATAACAAGATTTCCGGTGTGAATAAATAGCATAACCGTTGCGTTAAAAAAAAAGTAACGCAACTAATGTGGTATTCTTCACATCAGCATTCTTCAAAAACAGTTGTTGAAAATAAAGAACAAACATCTAAATGGCTAGATTGGTCTTAGCGGTGGGCGGAAACGAGTGAAGGGAAATGCTGACATTACCGGCGCTCGGCGATTCCAACAAAAACAACAACGTTTAACTTCACCACGAAATTTTGATACTACAACCGGTATGACGCTGGCGTTGGCAGAAATTAAAACACAAGGCAGTCGTCATAAATTGCCCCGGACAAATCCAATATGTAACGAAACCGAACGACGGACACTTTGTATGGTGCTACTTCCATGAAGCTACCATTGCTAGCAAAGTAGTTATCATCAAGCGTGAACGTGCATCGTTTTCCTTTCACCTCTTGCTCTAGAGGGGATAGAAGAGCTGCCAGCTTGTTGGAATACAAAATATCTAATAATAAATCAATATTTATACATACAGCTCTAAAACCGTGATTATAATTGCAATGTGCAGCCGATATTTTTATAGACCAGTACATCGACATAATTTTCCTCGGGAAGCGATATATCGTTAGTTATTTGTGTGTGTCGAAGGCCAGTGATGAACTATTTTTAAACATCGATACACTTTACTCCCGATATCTTTTAAAAGTATCAAGAACCCTAGTTCTGATTACTTCTGTGTGGCATGAAGTTTGATTGAGAGAGAGAAGCAGACGTCTTTGTTGACCAGCTGAATGAAACACAGGATGGTATTCACAACAAAATAATGCATGTAAATTGTCGAGTGTTATGCGAAGCACAATTCGCGGAAAACGTGTGAGGAACTGTTTATGCAAGAATTTAAGCCCGGGAGTGTTCTGACGAATCCTCAAGCAAAACGAATTATGTAGCGAATAAAAACCGTAACCATACGAAAACAATTTGAACACCATCAAACAATTCTCGAGTCCAGGGAATCGTGGGTCACAGTCTGACGAAAACCCAACGCTGTTTATCTGCGCCAGTGGTAATTAAAAGATTGTCGTGTCGAAAAATTATCAGAATGAACCCTCTTCTGTATCCGTACAAATCTGCTATATTACATACAAAGCTACTCGTGTTGATTTCTATTGGTGGTTTGTGGAAGAAGAGATATCAGGACATTTGTATGCTCAGTTTTCCATTTCTTCAGATGAGGCCTGAACCAGTCTGTCATGGTATGGGAACTCACAGAAGATGCGTCTTATCCAACTAAAAATATCCATCAGTACTTTGAAGAACCGCTGCATAATCTCAAGATTGGTGTTTAATGTGCGATGTCTGGTATCGGCATTGTAACACGATTCTTCCAGAAACTTTTAATGCAAAGTGGTATGTCAAACACTGTATAATAAATACGATATTGTAGTGCCTGTGTCATTCCGAATTACCTGTATTCCTTAGGGTGTGTATGCTTGTACGAAGGAACAGGCTCTGCGGTGACTACAGCCGTTCTTAAATACGTGAAATGTATTCCCAGTTGGGAATATGGACAACCGTCACATGTATAATGGAATGACTGCAATGAAAATTTCTGCCGGACCGGGACTCTGAGCCGGATTTTCCACTTATCGCGAGAGTTCGAGTTATCATTCGACTATCCGAGCACCACTGACGCCTACACCCAAAATTCGATATGTATATTCCCGTACGGGGAAGATATTTTACTTGAAAGTCGCTTGCATGATGGCGGCAGAAAAATACGATATTGCAGTGCCTGGGTTATTCCGAGCTGCTATGTCAGAAGTAACTTGTGCAGCCGGCCAGAGTGGCCGAGCGGTTCTAGGCGCTACAGTCTGGAAACGCGCGGCCGCTACGATCGCAGGTTCGAATCCTGCCTCGGGCATGGATGTGTGGGATGTCCTTAGGTTAGTTAGGTTTAAGTAGTTCTAAGTTCTAGAGGACTGATGACCTCAGAAGTTAAGTCCCATAGTGCTTATAGCCATTTGAACCATTTTTTGAACTTGTGAATCGTAATTCGGAATAATACAGGCACAGCGATACCGTGTTTAACCGCTGACGCCGGGCAAACGACTTTGAAGTAAAGTGTCTTCCCTGTACGGGAATATACAGAATGGATGTACGAATAAACGTAGTAGACACATGGGTGACGACGTATGGAAGTTTGGATCCGGCCGTGAGTCGTGCTCGGGTACCCAAATGATGGGTCTGATTTCCGTAATGGTGAGGCGAGCATGCCGTGTTTGCGTCTCGCCTGTTGTGCTGCTTGCGAGAGAGCGCGCGGTCGTTTCCTTCCCCGCAGCGGCTTGTCTTCGTGTCTGAATTCACCAACCATCATAGCGCTTTCCTATCCCCAAGTCACGATTAAATTAACATTTACTTTGGATCGTGAACGACCAGAAACATACAAAATTGAACGGTTTATAGGGGAAAAAATGCGTCTTCTGCCGCAAGATGTTCTCGGATTTCATTTTTCGATCCTTAGAACCACTGTGTAGCGAATAAAGAGCTGTGCGCCTATGTCGTGTTGCGCCATGCTGACGATCTCAAGTTCCGATATTCTGACGGCTATATAGGGGCTGTCGTGGTTGACCACACAGGTTTTGACCTCCGAACGTTGAGGGTTTTCGAACTCCTGTTTGAGGTACCGTCGGAAGTTGTGGTGGCCGCCGTTAAACATTAGGAAACGTCGCCACTCACCTTGCTGAAACGTGGAAGACATTCGAAATGTACGGTGTCGTCAGTGATGTCCGTCAGATAAGACCTGAACTGGGAAACACGTGCCTTCTTACTTGGTAAATGCCGGTTCCTGGGCTGCCGCCATGTACGATGGCCAGCCGCGCACTTGTTCAGGCTGTGACCAGGAAGGCCATGTCCGTTCCGGATGTCTCGGAGGTAGACTGGTTCAGACGCTGAAATCGGCACTGTAGCACGATTCTTCCACGAATCTGTTAATGCTAAGTGGTATGTCACACACTGTATAATAAATACGATATTGTAGTGCCTGTGTCAGCAGATCTAATGCTACCTACTGGCCGCCTCGATCGCCTGATCTCTCTTCCTGTCGTCTCTGCTTGTGGAGCAAATACAAGGGTCAAGTGTACTCAAAAAATTCCACGAACTAGAAGATCTAAAGTAGAATACTGATAACGCTATAGATGCTACACATCAGGCACGTTGATAAAATCGACCACAGGACTCCAACGTAAAAAACAGCCGTTTCCAGTGCTGTTCATTAACAAGAGTCAGCCTTGTTGTAAATATTTTTCGGGCTAGCATTATTTTACAAAACTAGTATTACACACAGCTCGACTTAAATTCGCTTGTCGATATAACCTCACATCAAACAGCGAAAGTCGCTATGAGAAACATTCTGACAAGCAGCGAAGTCTGACAGCTATTGGCCTGAATTGAGGTAAGATGTAATCTGTAAGATGAGTTCAATAAGTAATGCATCATTTTTTTCTCGGCCATTTTCGATTGAGAAATTGAGGAATCTGTTGTGGGACAACGTGGAATATTCCCACTTCAGTCCCTATAGTTCCACGAAGTTCTGATACGTTGCGGCGCTATACATAGTCTTGAAAAAGGCGTCTGTAGCGGAAGTGCATTCCAACCACAGATTTGTCTCTGAGTTTCTTTTGGCGGAAAACCGGAGGATCGCATATATTCATAGGCGCTTGCACAATGTCTACGGAGGTTTGGTAGTGAACAAAAGGCACTGAGTCGTAGGGCGAGGGGTCTGAGATAACTGCAACAAGGTCGCGCAAACTTGCTCCATCTTCTGAGTGTCGTCCGGTTGCACACAACCTCAGCAAACCGAAGAAACAATTTCAGCGTGATCGTCACCACAAAAATGCAAACGAACTTCTCCTTCTGCGTGATAATGTAAGCCTTCACCCAAATCTGCGCGTCCGAGAGGTGCACGCAGAACTTCATTCGACTGTTGGTCCTCATCCACCCACAGACCGGATCTCGCATTTTCCGACTTCCATCTGTTGGCCCAATGAAAGATGTACTCCGCTGGAAACAGTGCGTGGCTGATGGGAACGCTGTTGTTACAGCGACGCGCCGCTCTGACTTTTATCGGTAGACTGGAACCATGCGGGCATACAAGGCCTCCCAATTAGGTCGCACAAGGCCGTCGGATGGGATGATGATTACGTTGAAAAACAGAGATTTGTAGCCAAAAGGATTGGGAATAATATCGTGTATTCGAATCCTGAATAAAACCAACATGCGCATGTGTTGCATAACTTATTGAACGCCCCTCGTAGCTTACCTGGTAATGTTTTGCGATACAGTTCCTTTGACTATCTAGTTTCAATGCATTTCTGTACAGTTTCCATGAATTCTTTAAAATTTAAACCACTCATATATGCCAACATTCTGCCGAATGTCGCACTGAAGTTTTCCACCGCTAAGTAAAACATATATCGGACTTTCGCAACCTGTGCGCCGCGATGTTCTACTATGTGGCATAGTCCTATGACGTCAGCTGCAAGATCATGATATGCTTCGTTTTACTCTTTAACTTCAGCTGGAAAGATTTAAAACGAATTTCAAGATAGTCTCTAGAGATCAGCGCCTGAAAAGTCGAACAACTGTCGGTGTAGCTTGTCCCGCTGTGGGTCGGATTCCAAGCTAAACTGCAACACTACCTATAACTGGCTCACAGTGTCAGTTCAAAGGTAGGGACATCACCACCTCGAACAGGAACATGCCTAGTAAAGCAATGCAGCGATGAAACCAATTTAGCATAAAGAAAAACACTATTTCTACCATTTTTATAAAGATTTAAAAATTTTGAAATGTCCGCCGACCGTGGAATAAAGGTCAAGAGTTCAAATTCGGGTACCGCAGAGACCTCTGTAGACGGAACTAACGTTGTTTAGGCACGAATCGTACGAGATCTGGCCTAATTTATCCAAGGAATCATTGAAACACCTCGTTAAAACATGAATTTGTGGCAGTACCGATACTAGTATAGTTGCCAAAGAGGTTAAGTAAGCTGTAAGCTGTTTTAAGTTCGGGAAGCAAGCCTGTGGCCTCTGCAAGTGTTGATTGTTCTAATCGTCCTCATTACACGATATGAATCAATGGAGCAACATGTTCTTTCTTTTCTCGACGACTTCTCGGAATAAGTGTTCCTTTTGCGGTGGTATAACCAAAGTCATTTCTTTGCGATCACCGTAGCCATCTATCGACAGTTTCACACAGGTCCTCGTCAGTCCTAAAAAAATTTCGTGGCGGAACGCTATGTCTTTTATGTGAACATGTGAATGCCTTCCTCTATATTGTCAGGTAGAACAGGTTTTCCCAGACAGTGGTACGCATGCAGGTAAACAAAACGCGTATAAGTGAAATTATTCTTTTGCGTCACTTCGTTGTGAAAGCAAAATGACAGTGAGATTACTCACTGATAGCATCTTGGTAATGTTAAGAAAACCGGATTTACCGCAGAATATTTATTTCGGATTGTGCGCAGGTCATAGGAAGCTCGTACTGAATCCTCCCCGCCTCTCCCTCCATTAGTCGTCGCTGCCATCTTCTCTCAACGTTGGCGGTATTTTGATCGATTCTTGACGGTGGTTATTCTAAAGTTTTGGAACTGCTGCCAACTTACGCGGTGTACCAATGTATGGCACGGCAGAAGTCATTATACAGTGAACGATTTATTCTTGTTGTTATTGATTTGTTGCGTGTTACGTTAAAAGCATCGTGATACGAAGAAAGCTTGCGTTTGGAACCGAAGTGTGCGTAGTTCAACGAGCCGATTCTTGACTGGTGTAATTGTGATGTGAAGTTAAACTTGACTGTGTGACATACACGTGATAGTGTTTTAAGTAAACCTTGAAACGATTTTTAAGACAGGAAATATCACCTCCAAGGACGTAGTTAAAAAACCTAAACCAACACTTAACCCTAAGTACGATGAAAGTTACCGTAGAAGTTTAATAAATGTTTTAAATATCATTCCCCTCTTGCTCACTGAATATTTGTGTCACAACCAGATTAATTTATTTACATATTATTTGCTACATATAAGTACCACATGCGAACATGAATGAACCAGTAAAATAGTGTTTCCATGAAACCTTACAACTTGTGTCATACTTCTGCTATGCACAGTTGTTGATCGGCACGAAAAACCGTACAGTGTGTTGTCATCACTGAATAATGTGGCGAAAACCATCCCCCCATGCCTCCGCAACATTCCTTACCCTTGCGGCAGTCGTTCTTCCGCATCCACCAAACCCCTTCCCCTCTCCACCCCACGATTTGCTACAAAGTTAACAAACGATGGTGCTACACTCAAATTTTTAAAACTGTACAGTGGTACGCAGTGACAAGGAGTCTGGGAACCCCTGACGTAGAGGAAAAACGCGCTGTATAGGATGCACCTTCTCACTATGTCTTACTGAATCCCTTTCTGGTGTCTGCATTCTCATCTACAAGATTTATTACTCCATTTTCTCTCCAACCATCGTCACTGTAATAAACAATATTGACAGGATGTTATGAGGTACGAGACAGGTTACTGGTCTCCGATTGTGTAGGGATGGCGCTTTAGTGGCATCCCTGAAACCACTCAGATAAAACGGTCGTCTGCCATTTTACTCAATTAATGTTGTCTAATATTAGAGACTTATGAAGGGAAGTATGCCAGTACTCCGGGATAACTCAGCTACACATTACATGTTACAGAGTTTTTGAATTATTGGGTCAACTAATTACTGCAACTGGCATCCTTAGTTTATTCTCAAAAAGGCGTGATGGTTACATGACAGCTTTCTGTTTGTGGCCTGGTGCTCGCGAAAAATAGAGATAGAGGAGAAAAATACGTGTCCAGGAGTCCAAGATCCTGTAGTAAATTACGAAATGTTATAACCATCGTCGTATAGTAGACGACAGACCGTTGAGTCGAGAAAGGATTCCTTAGCCTATCGGGACCACAAGGAACGTTGTGAAAATCGTGCTACTGTCGGCTTCAGTTATTCTGTGCAAAGTTCATAGCTTCCAAATATTTCTTTTCGAAAAGATTGCAACTTTTGCACTAAGGATCGGGTAGTGATGAGTACACCAAGAAACAGATCGCCCATTATATTTAACATTTCAGCGCTTCCTTACGTAATGGAACCACATGACGAGATGCCATCGGGAATGTGGAATAGACTGTTGCGTACAGCTCCCCAGCTAACTCATGCTGCCCAGCGTGGGTGGCACTCAAACGTCGGAGGCCCTGCAGGCTTCAGACGCCGTCCTTTGGGAGTGCTGGCAAGCACCCGTCTACAGCCGGCTCGTCGCATTTACGACATTCAACTCGCTGTAGCCCCAGACGCTTGCAGTAGACATCGGTCACACTTACCTCGAATGTTTTCATAATGTCAGACGCTATTATTTCCAGACATGCTGTAGACACGGGTGTCAGACTGTCGCTGCGAAGTGCTGACAACTAACTACGGTAAAAAAAGATAAATAAATCCAACATTAAAAACTCTGATTGAACGGGAAGTCATAATTAAAGTGAGGCACTCACGGAGGTCCAGAGTGGGCCGCAATTGTCGTATGCCAGCAAACTCGGTAGATACGCTACTGCGTTAATGCGGAAGGGATTTACGGTGGAAAACAAATTATGGAGAAGAGAGATCGTGCGCTCTTTGTGAACCTCTCTTGCGGGAACGGTAGAAATTGCGATGCTGCATTGAGAGAGTATCGCCCACTGAAAAGTCTGAGAACATGCCCGGTGTCATTGAATGTTTTAAATCAGATGACAATGAAATTTGAAAAAGCGCGTGAGCTTGGCGTGGTACCTGGAAGAATAAGGCTTCCCATCCTATGCAGCTTATTGAGGAGGTTGCTAGCGCTAATGCAGTGTCGCGAGAACTGTCCATCCCATGGTCAACAGTACGGTTAGTTTTGTGGTCTATGTAGTAATGGTGCCAGAACAAGATAAAGATGGAGCAGTGGCTGAAACGTCAGGATGTGCAGCAGCGTTCTGAATTTGATCTTTGGTTTCCGTCACGGATCGAAATTGATGACATGTGGCCGGGCAATGTTCTGTGCAGTGACGAGGCACAATTTGCACTACAGGGTGCAGTGAGTACACAGAGCTGTCGAATTTGGGGTACTGTTAAAACCGTGTATTTTCAATGAAAAGGCATTGCACTCGCCGTATGTGACTGTGTGGTGCGGAGTCAAAACCCCTTTATTTTAGATCCGTTCTTCTTTGAAGACAATACACAGAGAGGGCATATCAAGTGTACCGTGACGTCTGAACGCTTTAGAAACCTCCGTGTACAACATGTTATTCCAGCTATGGAAGAGAGCAACTGTGTTTTCAACATGGGGTCCCATCTCATATCACCCACACAGTGAAACACATGCTTAATGCAACTTCCTACGAACTTTTTCTCTCCTGATGTTTTCCAGATTCGTAGCCAGCAAGATAAGTGGATATTAATTCTTGTGACTTTTAGCCCTGGGGATATCTAAAACAATGCGTTTACCACGGATACGTTCGGTCTCTACCCGATCTGAAGGCCAGTATACGGGAATGCGCTGCTCAGATTCTTCCGGAAATGCGGCGAACAGCAGTTGATTGCGTCGCTTTATGGATGCAGTATCTCGTCGACGTGTCCGGTGCTCATACTGAACAATTTGTATAAGAGGCAGTTAATAATAAAATGAACATTACTGCTTTCTCAAGTGTTTTGTCCAAGTTTCGTTCCTAATCCATGTCATATGGAACATTTCTATACGTCTTTCTAGCATTTCACAGCGTCAAATTTACACTTGGTGGGCGAAATTGGAACTAATTATTTTCCACCGTAAACCGGTTTTGCATTAGCGCATTAAAATGTCTACCAAGTTTTGCTGCAAGCACAACCCATAATGGACCTCTGTGAGTAGATGCAGTTTAATTGTCACCACCTTGTACCTTAAATCTTTGAGCCGGATTGGGCGTGTAAACCAGAGACAAAATATTGTAAAAGCATTGCCAACGAAAACCGTAGAAGTCGATTCGAATCGTTGCCCATCATAATGTTTTAATGTGGGCGTTAGTTTTATTATACAATATAATCCGGTAGAGATTGAAAAACAAAAAACATATATTTTGGGAACAATCCACAATCTGTCGTAGAGCTCTACTCTGTCCTATTGTCTCTCAGATAGCTCCTAGGTCAGCAAGCTATGCGGTGGTGCCTGTGGAGTTAGTAGTAACCAGTAGTGTTAGGCTGTGGCTTCGAGACGTGCTGGGAAGTGTGCCTACGTATCTATCAACAACAATGCCATTGTGTTGAATAGATTCCCGGACAGTCCATGGTTTCTTCTGACACGAAGTTTCACATCCGACAGATAGGAGGAGACAATTCAGCAGCGCATAGACGTCACGACCATTATAGAGATGGGATGATTTTAAGCTCATAGTGACCGAGTGGACAGCAAGGACACTCCCACAGCCAGTTAAAGGAATCATCCTGCAGGGCCTCCGACGCCTGAGTGCCACCCATGCTGGGCAGCATGAGTTAGCTGGGGAGCTGTACGCAACGGTCTATCCCACATTCCCGATGGCATCTCGTCATGTGGTACCATTACGTAAGGAAGCACTGAAACATAATGGGCGATCTGTTTGTTGGTGTACTCATCACTACCCGATCCTTAGTGCAAAAGTTGCCATCTTTCCGAAAAGAAACATTTGGAAGCTATGAACTTCGCACAGAATAACAGAATCCAACAGTAGGACGATTTTCACAACATTCCGAGAGGCTACGGAGTCCTTTGTCGCCTTACCGGTCTGTCATCTACTATACGACGATGGTTACAACATTTCGTAATTTACTACAAGATGATGTACTCCTGGACACGTAATTTTCTCCTCTATCTCTATTTTTCGCGAGCACCAGGCAACAAACAGAAAGCTGTCATGTAAACACCACGCCTTTTTGAGAATAAACTAAGGATGCCAGTTGCAGTAATTAGTTGACCCAATAATTCAAAAACTCTATAAAATGTAATGTGTAGCTGAGTAATCCCGGAGTACTGGCATAATTCCGTTGATAACTCTTTAATATTAGACAACATTAATTGAGTAAAATGGCAGACGACCGTTATATCTGTATTAGGCTGAAGCTGGTTTCTCTCCTAATTTGTCCTTAGCATAGATGACATCACGCATTTAAACTGAGACGTGTGCCGTTATGTACCTCATACAAGATGTTTCTGTAAGAGGGTGCAAAAATTTAACAGAACATAGAGGAAGCTCCACTGAACAACTTGAGGTATGGAACCTGGAGTCGGAGAAGCCAGCTGAAGGAGATAGTAGGAATAAAATCACATTACTGTTTACTTTTCTTTTATTTACATTACTTACAGTTAACTGCAGGTACCATCATTGACACAAAGAACGTACCATTTGTACTGTAGCTTACAAAATGTGTTGCAACTGGCAGCCACCAGCCTCAGTGCATGCCTGACACCGGCTAACAAGTTTCTGAAGCACCCTGACAGATATCCCTGTTGTGTTTTGAATCATATCACAGGCAGCTACAACTCTGGCAGCTAATTCCTTTTAAGTAAGCACTAGGGGTCTGATACACAAGTCACTTTAGATATTCCCATAGGAAATAATCAAGGAGGATCAGATCAGGTGATCTCGCAGGCCATGGAATAGGACCTCCCTTTCCAAACCAGCGACCACGAAATACTCTACCGGTACTGCTCTAGCTTATTGTACTGTACGTCTCTGAATAGCACTGAGTAAAGAAGGTGTCTGTCGTTAATTCATAGCACGTTCTGTCATGGGGCAATGCAAATACGATACAACGGAGCCAACTTACGGACAAGTAAAGTAAACAAAACTTGCAACATCACTTTCTGGTAATGAGTCTCGACCTCCTTGTTTCCTTGCAGGATATAATGAATGTATATGTAAATAAACAGTACAGCACATGTAAACTTGTACGCATGTTAGTTGTAAATAAGCTGTAAAGCAGTAACGCTACACGAAGCGGCAGATCAGTTTACTTAAACACCCTGTATGGAAGGGAGGGAGACTTGTTGACCCTTCTCGTTTTTTGATCGCAGAAACAACCACGAAGTCGAATAGTCACGCACAAAATTCCACTTGATAAAAATTTGTTTAATGATCTTACTGATGGATCTGCAGCTTACAATCGAGGAATAAAAGAATATGCGCCTCTACATTGCTTACCTACCACTGTTATTTCTTTGGGCACACCATCAAAGAATTTTACATCAGTGTGCGTCTTTCTAAGTTATACTCGATTTCATTAGGGCGCCTCGAACATACGATTTCTAGGAGAGCATTATTAGTCAACGGAAGGACATCTTTTCTTTCATAAACAACTGATTTCCTTCATCACATCCATGAGTAGTATCTGTTGCGTATGTTCGCCAAAAGAACAGCGTTTGAGAATATGAAAAGCCCTGCCATGGCGGTGAACATATTTTTGAGAAACAGCCTTTCGACTGTTTCCCAACGATCTGTGAGTAGACTTTCGTTTATGCTCATGATGAGAAAGTGGCCGATGTCCCAACGTGAGATTGCTGGGAACAACTTCTGGTTAGTTTCCGTCGCTCCTGTGCCCCACTTCCACATTGATCGAGGACCGCTTTTACCTTCAATACTACCGTAATACGAGGGTTGGAACTTAAATAGTGGCAACTATTTATTCACAACCGATACAAAAGAGTTACATGTTTGCACCTGTTACTGTCCTTCAAAGTAATCACCAGCGACCAGCTTTGCGAAAGAACCGGCGACACTTTCTGCGCAACCCACCCATCATTTTGCACGACAATGCGCGGGTGCATACAGCGAAAGCTGTGGCTGCTTTGTTCGGTCGATGGACTGGAAAGTACTGTACCATCCAACACACTCCCCTGACTTAAGTCCTTGTGACTTTGATATGATTCCGAAGATGAAGGAACCACTTTGTGGCATTTGCTTCAGAACTGTTCCCGAGATTCGACAGGCATTAGACCGCTCCATTCGCACCATCAACATAACAGGCTCCGCTAGCGGTATACTACACCTTCCACATCGCTGGCAACGGGTTCTACACAACGCTGGTGACTACTTTGAAGGACAGTAATAGGTGCAAGGGCATGAAAGGGAAGCAGTGGTTGGGAAGGGAGGAAGACAGGGTTGTAGCCTATCCCCGATGTTGTTCAATCTGTATATTGAGCTAGCAGAAAAGGAAACAAAAGATAAGTTCGCAGAAGAAACTAAAATCCATGGAGAAGAAATAAAAACTTTGAGGTTCGCCGATGACATTGTAAATCTGTCAGAGACAGCAAAGGACCTGGAAGAGCAGGTTTAATGGAATGGACAGTGTCTTGAAAGGAGGATATAAGATGAACATCAACAAAAGCAAAACGAGGATAATGGAATGTAGTCGAATTAAATCGGGTGATGAGGGAATTATATTAGGAAATGAGACACTTAAAGTAGTAGATACGTTTTGGTATTTGGCGAGCAGAATAACTGACGATGGTCAAAGTAGTGAGTATATAAAATATAGACGGAAATGGCAAGGAACGTTTCTGAAGAAGAGAAATTTGTTAACATCGAGTATAGATTTAAGTGTATGGAAATCTTTTCTGAAAGTATTTGTATGGAGTGTAACCATGTATGGAAGTGAAACATGGACGATAAATTGTTTGGACTAGAAGGGAACGGAAGCTTTCCAAATGTGATGCTACAGGAGAACGCTGCAGATTAGATAGATAGATCACGTAACGCATGAGGAGGTAGTGAATAGAAATGGCGAGAAGAGGAATTTGTGGCACAACTTGACTAGAAGGAGGGATCTATTGGTAGGACATGTTCTGAGGCATCAAGGCATCACCAATTTAGTACTGGAGGGCAGAGTGGAGGGTAAAAATCGTAGAGGGAGACCAGGAGATGAATATCCTTAGTAGATTCAGGGGAATGCAGGTTGCAGTAGGTACTGGGAGATGAAGAAGCTTGCACAGGATACAGTAGCATGGAGAGCTGCATCAAACCAGTCTCTGGACTGAAGTTCCCAACAACAACAACAAGTGCAAACATGTAACGCTTTTGTATCGGTTGTGAACAAATAGTTGCCACTATTTAAGTTCCAATCCTCGTATAATACGCTGAAAGAGCAAGACATAAAATCCGTATTCATTACCTTGCGTTGTCCTCAATCTCGTCCGTCACTTGTGGGAAGTTTTAGCTCTGGGAATATTCTACACTATTTTGGTGTTGAACATTTAAGACTGTGTAAGAGATATTAATGTTAATGTTTATATGATGCTTAAACTCTGACAGGGCATCATTTACGACTCTGATGTCTGATGCCAATAAGTGGCTTTCATACTAAGTACCCAATGCCTTCGGTATTCTTTTGTCAGTTTCTTTAGATAACATTAACTTAGATACAGTTTATTCCATCTATCCTAGTAAGAAAATCGTCGTGAACGTGGAACATATTAGATAAAACAACAAGCAGAATATAAATTCAACATAACACTTTGTATGTTCACAGTTGTTGCTCATTTCAAAAATTCAGTCAAACATTTCGTCCAATAATAATAAGAACTGCAAAGCTAAGATTTCAAACGAGAATCACATAAAAAGTTTCCAAAAATGTGTAAGAAAACTTCATCCACAAGTATATCCGAACGTGTTCAACAACCCGCTTCTGGGACATGGGGAGGAGCACCGCCGAATTTTCCTTGCGGATTAACGACGGGTACGGGATGCCGGACATGCTGAATGATATTTATAGCCAGTTTTTCACATCTACTTCCGTAAATATGGGTCTGGTTCTCAGGTTCTGCCTCAGTTACACGACGGCCAAACATTTTGAAAAACTATGTCTTATAGAAGAAGCATACCTAATCTTCTCCTGGAAGTGGGGAGGGGGGGAGGGTGAGGCAGCAGGAGAGCTGGCAGTAAATGCGTTTGGGGAGAGCTACACCACCGTAATAATCCATATCCATACTAGCGGTATCAATCAAATTGAAAAGGATTGTTATTTAACACTGAGATCCATTTTGTTGCTGCGATTCCCAAGGTACAATCTGCGCTTCCTATTAATTTGGTTTCTACCGCTAGATGCTGCTATCTTCAACTTGCGACGGGGTGGCGTGTGCTTGGCTTCACAGTATTCAGTGTGTGGCCAGCGATCTAGTGGACGCATGCCGATATACTTTAGTATGTTGACGATTCCCAAGGATTGTGTAGCTCTTACTTCTTTGTTTCCGTCGAGGATTTTTACGATGGTAGGTTTCTTCTCTTTTATATTCTACTGGCACTGCGAGCTGTGTTTTTGTTACATTACGTTCATTCTGCGTGTTTTGTGCACATAGGTTTCATTCTGTCATACGTGGATTGTCGTGTGCCGTTTAACCCAAGGCTTTACCGAGAAGTGGCACGTTTGTACGCGCACTTGTACCTTGGAATTCGTGGCACATGAAGTATTATTTATGTTCTGTAGAATATGTTGACTGCTAGTGCTTTTACTTTTGTACTTTCATTCTATGAGCAGATATGACCTGAAGATATAATTCCGGGATATGAAACCGGTTGCCATGAAGTGACTGTCCGACCTATAAGGTTGTTTGTAATGTTGTTGTAGACAATAGCTGTCACGATGCTTTCGATTACTACCACAGGTGACATGTTAACTCAGGTGAATGTCCCCCATCGCATTATACTGCACCCAGCGATCTGCGTCGATGGTGCGTTGCGTCTGTTGAGTAACGTTCGACAGCCTGTTATAACAAGAAACCTGATTCGACTACCAGGCGACACGTTTCCATTGATCAACGACCCAATCTCGATGACCCCGCGCCACTGCTGGAGAGTCTGACCGTGTCAGGCCGACACGGGAACGCGTGGGGGTCGTCTGCTGTGGTGTCCCGTGTTTGACAGTGAGCACTAAACGCTGCGCTCCGGAACACTTGCGCCTGCACCAGCGTTGTACTTGCTGGTCGCATATGCCACAGACTGCCGCCTGTCCCGCTGTACAAAGCGGGCAAGTCTCTAATCACCACGTTCTGGAATGATGGCTGGACGTCCAATATCTCGCTGCCCACTCGTGTTTTCACCGACCTCCACCCAATCCCCAGACAGCAGCGAGCGAACAGGTGCCAGCTTCGTCGTTTACGAGACGCTCGATCGCAGACACCGGTCTGTAACAATTCGCATTTTGTCAAGTCGCTTATGTCAGTATATTTCTTCATCTGCGGCCCGTGCCGTCAGCAGAATGAATCCCAATTCATCACTGCTGCACTTGTATACTTTCCTTACCGCCTGTAACGACACCAGGCGGTATTCAGTCTCGCGTTGGGCCTTGATCGCAATACAGGGTGAACCACAACTCCACCGACAAACTTTCAGAGTTTGTTCACGAATACCTTCTGAGTATTTTGGTACAAGGAACTCACGCTCTCTGGCAGCTCGTTACAGAGTAATGATGTACGAGGGGTATTCATTAAGTGACGCAATACTTTTTTCTCTGAAAGCAAATTTATCTTTATACAGGACTCGAATACACCGTATTATTCCTCACTCTTCTGGCCAGGAAACCCTGTTTTTCAACATAATCTCTATTCAATGCCACGGCCGTACGCCACCTTACCGGCAGGGTCTGTATGACCGCACGGTTCGGTTCCACTGGTCGTTGTCGGAGCCAACGTCTTGCTGCATCAGCAACCTCCCAATCGTCCTCGTTCTGCGTCCCGCGCAGTGCATCAATCATTGGGTTAACAGATGGAAGTCAGAAGGTGGATGAAGAACAACATTCGGCCGGCCGAAGTGGCCGTGCGGTTAAAGGCGCTGCAGTCTGGAACCGCAAGACCGCTACGGTCGCAGGTTCGAATCCTGCCTCGGGCATGGATGTGTGTGATGCCCTTAGGTTAGTTAGGTTTAACTAGTTCTAAGTTCTAGGGGACTAATGACCTCAGCAGTTGAGTCCCATAGTGCTCAGAGCCATTTGAACCATTTTTGAGAACAACAGTCGAATGAAGTTCTGTGAGCTCCTCTCGGGTGACCAGACTTGTGTGCAGTCTTGCATTGCTATGCAGAAGGAGAACTTCGTTTCTGTGGAGACAAACACGTTGAAATCCTTTCTTCAGCTTCCTGCGGCTAGCGCAGTACTCTTCAGAGTTGATTGTTGCACCATGATGGAAAAATCAAACATAGCAGCCCCTTCAGAGTCGCAGAGGAACACCGTCATGACCTTACCGGCTGTGGGTGCGGCTTTCAGCTTTTTCTTTGGAGGAGAGGCGGTGTGGAGCCATTTCATGGATTGCGTTTTCTTTCCGGCTCGATGTGATGCACCCATGTTTCATTGCCCGTGTCGATGTTCGACAAAAATTGTCATGATAATTCTCATAACGTGTACGCAATTCCGCACAGATGGCCCTACGTTGCATTTAATGGTCTTGTATAAGGGAACGAGGAACCCAATGGGCTCACACCTTTGAGTACCCGAACTGGTGGACAAGTAGGTCAGCACTACCAACGGGGAGGTCCAGATGTGCAGCGAGGTATTTAATTTTGATCCGTCGATCACCACGAACGAGACTGTCCGCACGTTCAAACACTGCAGGACTCACATTTGTGTTGCGACCGGCCGGCACGCGGTAGGTGGGACAGTTTCGTGCGACCTTGCTAGATGATGACAGACTCCTCTCCCAACGACTCGCCGTGCTTTTGTCCACTACTGGGGCTCCGTACAGATTCTCCAAGTGCCTACGAATATATGCGATGCTCTGGTTTTCCGTCGAAAGAACCTCAACGAGAGCTCTCTGCTTGGGATGCACATCCGCTAAATACACAATTTTGAACGCTACGAATTGGGCCTCCACTTATCGGAGCTTCATGAAACTATAGAGCAGGGGCCCGAAAGTAGTTTTCACTGGGATCCGGATTCGCTGAAAAAATTTTTACGGAGGTCCAGAAAAAAAACTGATATTTAAAAGGTACTGTTTTTTATTTTGTTTTCAAGTCGAGTTAGTTTCCAAAAAAAGGGTAAAACAAGTAGTTCTCAGTTAATATTGTAATATATTCAATCTGAGAAATTACATCGACGGTCTGGAGCCAGTTTTTTAAAGTTCAGTGTACGAGGAGTACAACAAATGCGAAGTATGCCTTCGAGGTGGGTGTCCGTCAACCTTGACCGATATGTGTTCTTCGAAAAATTCATTTTCGAGAAAGACGATTCGCATATGTACGTCGAACCAAACATATGGGCCAGATTGATAGCTACTTTCTTGCAATTTTCATATTTTTCCAAAACATGTTTACCCCAAAACTCTTCAGTGGATACACTTTTATAATTTACAAATAACTATCTTCTTGCAAGTCGATTATCTCATCAGTCCATTCTGACGATGCATCAACTTCATAAGGACATTTTAGGAATTGAGACAGCTTTCCAATTTCTGCAAAGCCTTGAAATCTTGTAGCAGATTCGTCCCTTGGATCGGACAGAAATCTTACAAACACTGCAATGTCTTCTTCGGAGTTCACTTTTTTATACTCAAGAATTGTTGGGAAATGAATAAATTCGTTCCTTGCAATATCTTTTTCAAAAATATCCAGCTGACGACGAAAAGCAGACACGCTTTGTATCAGATCGCATATTAATTTCCCATTCCCTTGTAATTCTATGTTGAGCGCATTTAAATATTTCAGAACATCCTTCGGAAAAGCCACAACTAGCATATTGCGCTCGTCTGTTATGATCTCTAAGTGCTTCTTTGCTCCCTGCGTATCTAAGATTTGCAAGAAGGAGGTTACTTCTTCCTTTATTAGCCAGAAACGTTCAACAACTTGATCTTTACTTAACGAACATAGTTGTATTGCAATAAGTCAGAATACGCTGCATCACATTCTGAAAGAAACTTCTTGAACTTTCGGTGTTGAAGAGAAGAATGAGATCTCATAAAATTAATCAACTGCACCAAGCTGTCCATTACTTCTTTCAGATTAGCACTGAGTTTTCCACAAAGGGCAGTCTGATGAATTATACACTGATACGATATTAGATCTGGATTCTGATCCCTGATTTTCTTTACTACACCTTTTTCTTTGCCAATCATAGCTGGGGCGCCGACAGTTGAAAGCGACACTATTTTATCACAACGAATATTGGAATTATTAATAAATTCGTTAATAGCTTTGAATAAACCTTTCAAAGGCAATATTGCGAGCAATTCTTCCCTGAATATCTTATTTTCATTGTAGAAAAATCTCACGAAAATAGATATTTTTTCATCATCAACAATGTTACATGATTCGTCAAGTGAAATGGCGTAGCATGGCGCCCTTTCCAAAAGTTCAAGCACAATGCTTTTAGTATCAGTAGCTAAAATTTCCGTTCTTCTTGTGTTACTTCTTGCCGACATTTGAATACTTTGAGTTACAGCGACAACGTCCTTTTTTTCTTCAAAAAGTGCCTAGGCTACTTCCAACATACATTCTTTCATTATTTCAGAACCTGAAAATGGTTTTTGGTGTTTACTGAGTGTCCAGCACACACGGAACGCTGCTTCTGCCGATTTTTCTTGCTCACTCACGCAGCGAACCAGCAATTTCGTGCTTTTTTCGTAAGAAGTAAGATATTCCTGTAATTTAAATTTAAATTGTATCGTGATAACTTTACAAAGCAGTTATACATATCACATTTATACATTATCTAATTGAATTATATTACCTGTAGTTTTTCTTTACGAGCCTCACTGCCAAGGAAAGTTCTTGTGGAACCGCTGATGAGTTGTTTCATACTGTCGCTTTAAATTGCGGCTTTTAATAACAGCGTAAGTTTTATTACATATTAAGCAAACTGGAAGCGCTTTAGGCCTGTCGGGCATCGTAAAACAATATTGTTCAGTCCATTCGGTCAAAAATCTTCTATTTTCAGTGTCCACTTTTCGCTTTTTAGGACCCATTATTAATGTACGTATGTATGTACGAAAAGGTTTTTCACACGACAGATTGTAAAACAAATGAATAATTGCACTGCGGCTTGTTTGCGATTGACGAAACGAAGTAAAGACCGACCACCCACTGTGCTCTCTTTGACTAAAACGACAGGTTCGGACTTGTTTAACAAATGAACGAGTGAGCAGTGACGCGTGGTGGGAGGCGCTACCTGCCGAAAAAAGTGAAATGAAATGGATCGACTCGACTAAATAATTTGGTAATCTTCTCGGCTAAATTCTTGTTTTTCAGGCACGTTTAGTTACTAAATTACTCAGTACTCGACTAAATTGCTAGCCTAGTGCGAACAAGGCGCTGGGATACTTAGTTGGACGTCAGACCGTATTTAAGAATATTTGGCCGTCCAAAGTTCGACCTTCCGCGGTCCGTACACGGATCGCGGTCCGCCTGTTGTCGATCTCTGCTATAGGGACTGAAGCAGGTCTACAAGAAATTCCGCATTTATTAAGCCGATATTTGACGAGAAAACAATTTGCTGCATTACTTGCTGAACGCCCCTCGTAATTATGATTTATTCGGTTTGTTACAGCAGTCACCCTCGTTTCTGTGAAAATACCTTCGCAACAGTGAAGCAGGTTGTAACGTACAAGAAGTAGAACGTACACAACAGAATACGTGGTAGAGCAATGACAGTAAGACGCAAAAGTACTGCTTTGTGGCTGCCGCATGTGCGGAAACAGCTGATCATAATGTCGTTGTGCCGCTCTTCCGCTGCGTTCAGTAAACCCACACACCAGGTGCATATCGGACGACTCTCCACCGGTAAACCCGTTCGTAGTACTCATGTTGCAGTAGCCACCAGAAAGGTCGCGGGAGGCGCACATCGGCACGGCACGGCGCGTCACGGGCAGCAGTGGCCGCAAGCAGAGTCGCGTCCACCAGAGGGCACGCGAGAATTCGGCCGCGCCCTCTGCCGGCGGAACAACAACAACAACTCAGGCAGCACGGGCCGTACCCAGTCAGTTGTACATCGGGCATGCCTAGCAGACAGTTCCCGATCTACACTATGTGAAGTGGGACGGACAACGGGAATCGTGTTACTACACAATTGTCGACGAGTAGGGTCGTTCTTTAGCGTGTTGCATCGTTGTTCCGGTTTCGCAGCTTACCCACGGCGTGGAGGATTTAGTGCGGGTTTTGGTTGAGCAGCAGACGGAGCTCATGGCAACCATGAACCAAACGCTTCCGACGTTGCTCTCCACGCAGTCTGCTCCAGCGCCGTTCCCTCCTCCCTTTCCCCCGTATGACGAGACGGCGGAGGATTGGGACGCCTATGAACATCGCCTTCGGCAGCATTTCCAGGCGTTTCATGTTGCCGATGCGGAGGTATGTCGTGCTCTTGTCTTGTCTTGCATATCTCCGTCGCTGTGTCAAGTTTTGCGGCAGCTAGCGCCGTTTCAGGAACCCTCGTCCTTGTCTTTTGACGCATTGTGTTCATTGCTGTCTTCATATTACCGCGAGACGTCATTGTTCGTTCGGCCGCTGATAGGGAGGTGCGACGGACAACGTGAATCGTTTTAATACACATGTGTATCACTGTTAACGTACGACTAACGCAGCTGAAAAACAAAATACTAGACAGTAGCGGACAGTACGAATGCGAACTTGAGGGCAACGAGGTAAAGAAGGCGTTATGTCTGTCAATAGCAGGTACCGAGAGACTCTCCTACCCACAACGTCGACATTTACACAGTTGTACGAAAACCCAAAGCTAATGCCGGCAAGGAACCTAACGAAATGCAGTACCTCTGTAACGACCGGCCGGAGTTCGTGGGTTCCTCATATCAAAATAGTCAGAAACTGTCCCTGAACAGCCTCTGGAAATTTATCTGTAGAGTGCTGGTTCATAATGTACGCTCATGTTCCGAAAAAACTCAACACCTTGAGCGATTAGATACGGGACCTTCCTATTCGCAGGACATGTATGTGCTGCAGAAATGATTAGCATTTCAGTCACCTTGGTTCAGCATGTGTCCTGATGCCTACTAGGCCCAGCGCTCGCCATGGACCCTGATAATTCGTTCCATGCGTGATGGCATCGACTCGTATAAGGCGCGAATGGCGTCCTGTTGTATAGCCGTCCATACTACATTCATCTGGTTGCAAAATGCTTCTGTGGTGTTGGCACTGGATCATAGCGTTGCACCTGTCGTTTCACAATATCCCACACATTTACGATTGGTGACAAGTCTGGTGATCTGGCGGGCCAGGTCAAAAGGCAGTAATGCTGTGACACCAAGAAGGTACGTATTCGTGCAGCAACATGTGGTCGTGCATTGTCTTGCTGAAAAATGGCGTCTGTCGTCTTGTGCAAAAAGGGTACGGCTACGGGTCGCAGGATGTCATTCACGTAGGTCACACTGGTGACAGCCCCCTGGACACGCACCAACTGTGATTTGTGGCTGTACCCAACAGCACCCCACACCATAAACGCTTGAGTTGGCGCCGCATGTCTTGAGCGAATTCAGTCACCGTGATCCGCACCCCCACTCTGCAGCGAACCAAACTACGGCCAACATATTCAAAGAAACTGATCCCTGATTCGTACGAAAACACTGTCTCATGCCATTCCTGTGGTTCCATGCAGTATTGGCGTCTAGCATGTTTTTGCACATTCGTCAAATGTAGGTGGAGATGTGGACGACGCACAAGTAACCCATGGCGTAATAAAAGGCGACGGACTGTCACCCCTGATAGTGTACCACGTGTTACACTATTCCACTCTTGCGCCAGAGCCGAGGAGGTCACGAACCTGTCCTGCAATGCCATCCGGAGGAGGTGTCGATCTTCTCGGGGGGTTTGTGTGGGTGGTGCGACCTGACTCATCTCGTCGTTTCCTACGTTCTTCCGTAGACCATTCACACACCCGTTGACTGCCGAAACGCTTCGTCCCACACGAGCAGCTATTTTCCGGATGGGTGCATCACAGTCTCTCATGCGAATAATGCCCCCTCTTTCAAACTCACTGATCTGACGGTACGGTTCACGCATACGTCTGCGAGGCATTCTGCACGTCTGATCAAATCACACTGATCCATTACCTTCGGTTTATAGCGACAACGGGAGCCACAGACGCATTTTACCGGTAGCTGGTGTTGAACGCCGAAATCGATATTCACTTTGAACCCGTGGACTGAAATGGTTGAAATACTAATCATTTCAGCAGAACATACTTATGTACATTTCCTGTGAAAATGAATGTCCTATCTCTGTCGTTCAAGGTGTTCGTTATTTTCTGATCATAAGTGTATTTTGGCTCATCAGCGTACACATAGAACATTCATTAACGAGTAGGAATTGGTTGTGGAGCCATATCTGCGCACAATAAATGCCAATGACGAATAGCGTGTGCCACGTGGCATAAACTGACCAAGGTAAGAGAAAATCAAGAACATGTGTATTAAGATATAGGAAGTCCGGCCGTTATGCATTCGGTGACTCAAATCTTACATCTCTAAGTAGGACCTGGAGCTACAACTCAGTCGTGTTCAATGGTGCCTATAGATATGGTCCAAACAGGGTCAGCCAGGGAAAATTAAAATAACACGGCTATTACATTCCCACATGATGTTTCCTTTCGTGATTCAATGTAAAAGTAAACGGAGATTTACTGAACTGGACCACGAGTCTCCACCGCACGTGATAACGAGCTTCTCAGAGATGTCAAACGTCCAGCTATTAGCAGGGGGACGGACGGTGGGCGACGTTAGAATCGATTCCGCAGCGGCTCGGCGGACGCTGAGCAAATTTGGCCAATTCTGCCGACGGTCCCGTTCAATCTGAGCACGGGCGCCACTCCCTAGTTAGGTCGTCTGCGACAGTAGCACGGCGACGGCTGTCTAGCAGGGCACTACGTACACCACGTACTAATCGCTCGCAACGGTATAGATCTGTCAGACTTCTTTGTTAATGGGTAATAATACAATATTATCTTCCAGTGATTAAATTATGGGTATGCTATACTGTTGATGCTTCGACGTTAAAGTCTCCTCTGTTATCCACCTATTTACAGAAGCTGTAAGTGTGGAAGACTGGGAGAGGTACCCGGTTTTAGACCAGATGTCAGTGTACAAATGTTCCTGTTTGACCAACAACCCATTGCGCTTCACATGTACCTTAGAAAAATAACAATTACAAGACTTGTAAGACAAGACTAGAACGCAGCTCGTGGCCAAGATCTTAAGTGGTGCCATTGCGTTGATGTTCTACTCGGAAATAATCGGTTAGAATGCTGGTGGTGCATACAGAATCTGCAACCTCCCCCCCCCCCCCCCCCACTCCCCCCAGTGCCCAAACCCCGTGCGACCGGTTGTCGACTTTAGTCGAACTTATAGGGGGTTCCGTTTAATTACGAGAATGAAGAAAACTGACAGAAGTTCAGCGGTAATAAGACAGGTTAAAGATTAACAATCAGATGTTTCCAGTCACATTTCACAAATAGACAGCCGAAAGCAGTTTTCATTGTCGATCCAGTACTACTTATATACAAAGGAGACACAGTGTGACTCTATAATACAGATGTGCTACCCAAAATTTGTCCCCATTATGTAATTTGTGGTGTCACCGCCAGACACCACACTTGCTAGGTGGTAGCCTATAAATCGGCCGCGGTCCGTTAGTATACGTCGGACCCGCGTGTCGTCACTATCAGTGATTGCAGACCGAGCGCCGCCACACGGCAGGTCTAGAGAGACTCCCTAGCACTCGCCCCAGTTGTACAGCCGACTCTGCTAGAGATGGTTCACTGACAAATTACGCTCCCATTTGCCGAGACGATAGTTAGCATAGCCTTCAGCTACGTCATTTGCTACGACCTAGCAAGGCGCCATTATCAATTGCTATTTATCTTGTGATGCATGTACCGTCAGACCGATGTTCACCAATTATGGATTAAAGTTAAGTATTCCACAAGCTACGTACTTTTTTTACTAGACTCAACTCCTTTAACTGTTCCAGACCTCACGCCAGCATGCGTGAGCTTAAACGCGTGCCTTTCGGCTATCTCATAGTGGCTTGGCTGTCTTGCCAAGTCACAACATAATTATTATGTACTTCTTTTATTCTGTAAATCTTTAGGTACTAAGTGTTAATCACAAATGTGATAAGTGTTGTAACCTGTATCAATTGTTTTGTACACTGAAGCGCCAAAGAAATTGGTATAGACATGTGTATTGACAATCACAGATACGTAAACAGGCAGAATAAGGCGCAGCGGTCAACAACGCCCATATAAAACAACAAGTGTCTGGCGCAGTTACTGCTGGATCGGTTACCGCTGCTGCAATGGCAGGTTATCGAGATTTAAGTGAGTTTGGACGTGGTGTTATAGTCGGCGCTCGAGCGATGCGACACCTCACACCTCCAGAATTGCTTCAGATTGGCTCCAGAAACACTCTTCTGCGATTAAACACTTCCGCTGGCCACCAAACTGCCCGGACATGAAAATTATTGTGCGTTTCTAGGATGCCTTGCTAGGTGCTGTTCAGAAGAGGTCTCCACCCCCTCGTACTCTTACGGATTTATGGACAGCCCTGCAGGGTTCATGGTGTCAGTTCCCTCTAGCACTTCTTCAGACGTTAATCGAGTCCATGCCACGTCGTGTTGCAGCACTTGCGCGTTCTCGCGGGGGCCCTATCGATGTTAGGCAGGTGTACCAGTTCCTTTGGCCCTCCAGTTTATTATAATGTTTTAATCTGGGTTGATGCTGTTAATAAGAAGTTAGCAAAAGAAATATCGTTGGCAGAGAGCAAAGACGTGTATAGGCGGGTTGTCAATGGAGGCGGGTGTGACGTCAGAGCAGAGAGCGCAAGAGACTTACTTCCTATTGGGACGCAAGAGAGAACACACGCAAGTGACGTGCACTGTCTGGACTACGTGCTGCACAGTTGTTACTAGCGAGTCGACATGAGAATAACGAGTGTGGGCAGATGTAAGAGGCTCCAATAACATCAAGATCCTGTCCCATAATTGGCCTTTGCGAAACAAGGTGTGCCTGGAATATTACATGGAGCAATAGGAGCGTTGTAGAGGACAATGAACATGATGGCTTTACATCTGTAACGAACTGTAAGGTTTTTTTATTATTTTCGTTCACGTTAGAAACCCAGTGACATTCTCAATGAAAGCTACTGCAGTAATAAGTGCTCTACGGAAAAAATGTTGGTACTTGATCTTGTCATTATTGTCGCCTACTTTGGGTCCCATTGCTTTCCAGTAACTGATAACGCGAGTGTCGTTGTGTCTATAGCTAAAATTAGAGTATTAAAAATCATTGCCAACTTTGGTTGTTTGATAGAAGATAGCTGAAATTACCGCTAATTAATAATCAATCCTCAACAAGATAAGAGTGTTGTTTAGTAAAACATTTTTACTAACTGACAGAAGACAATGTAAAGTAAAATAACTAAATTAAAGTAATCATATTAATCACAAATAAAATAAAAGAATAAATTAAATTAACATATTTCATATCTTTTCTATTGTAACAATGCTAATGTGTAGTGAAATGATTCGTGTATCGGCTTCGTCAGTCTGCTAACAGTTACTTACGTGATTCAGCAGAATTTTCATAGTGACTGCAATGACTCAAAGTACTTAGCTTGCGATTTCCAGAAAACTAGTGCCGGCACATATTCTACTCGTCTCGAACACCACCGAGAGGGGAAACAACGTCCCCGTCTGACACAAACATCGCCGGCCGCGGTGGTCTAGCGGTTCTAGGCGCTCAGTCCGGAGCCGCGCGACTGCTACGGTCGCAGGTTCGAATCCTGCCTCGGGCATAGATGTGTGTGATGTCCTTAGGTTAGTTAGGTTTAAGTAGTTCTAAGTTCTAGGGGACTGATGACCATCGGTGTTAAGTCCCATAGTGCTCAGAGCCATTTGAACCATTTTTTTGACACACACATCACCATCGACAGCGTTCAGCGGCCGCACTCCCTGACACACTGCGAAGAGGTTTGGAATTTTGTCCAGGATATTGGCGGAAGACCGGTGATCAAGAACTTTAGACTACCACATTTCACTCCCATTGCTGACCGAATACTTGTGGTCAAAATGTTCTGTAACAGCATAATTTAAGCCGGTTACCAATAGATCAGGGTCATTATAAATGATTGTGGTTGCGGACTCGGATGGATAGACAGACAAGGCAAGGAAAGCTAGCAGCGAACACTTTGGTATTTCTTGATGTCATTTATTTAGGCAGTTATCGTAGTTATAATTTCTCCGCACTGCACTTCGAATAATAGAATCGAGGAGAGACTCTCTGAAAAATTAATAGACCCGGCACACTCCTCCAGCAAGTTAGGCAGGCCATGCGCTCTGTATTCCACTTAGATTTCGCCTCCACACTGCTCCAAACCGACTCTCACGTCCAAGTCTCAGCGTACATACATCATTCCTATGTCCCCATCAGACAGCGAGGTAGAAGACACGGCTTTAATCGATCGTTCAGTGAGATCGTCACGGCGCGTAACTACAGTTTTCACCTCAAGTGTCGCCAACGGTCTGAAAGTGTCATGCCCAACGCTGCTGCCGATATAGTCACATGGGTGAAGACTTTGGTACATACAATTATTATTCACAGGTAGTATTGTTTTATTATGGTGTGGGACGTTAAACAGCGGACATCAGTTTTCTCATTATTTTCCTTCACCAGCTTGTTAATAGAGTTGTTTGGTGCCAAAACGAATGTCATGATTCTACCACGTTATCACAACCCTCATCATAATTGGTTAATAATTCACTTCTTCAATTTGTACTCCATACTCACCTTTCTATCCACTCCCATCCTCTTCATCCTAATCCCATTTTTCCCAGTGGTCTAACCTACAGCTGACAGTAAGCGTCAAGGTCACATCCTCCACTGGATACGCAACAGCAGCGCCATGCACTTCTGCCGCAGAAATGCAACAACTAAATGAAGATCATCGAGGACGTAGTCTGTTGAATCAGTATTACAGGATTTTAAAGAAATAGTATCATCCAATGATTTTGGTTTTATCTTTTTATTAACGGAATCATGATTGACACAAGTACAGCTATACTCATGTTTCCAACATATTCACAGGAGGAGAAGTGACAGAATAATATTCGGAATAAATTATGGAAAAATTCCAAACTTGTATGCGCAGTGCGCAAAGCATTTAAGAAGTAGTCACTGTAGTCCGACAGTGCCGAGATATAAAAATAAATATCCGTGAACCTTCCTGTTCTTTTATTTCATTGGAAAAATGTACTCCATGCATTTCATTAAATATATCACCAGGATTTCCATGTGAAACTTTCACACTCATATAGTTTTAAATGATGACAGTATTTGGAATAAGTGTAGTCGATGGGCTAACCGTAATTGTGGGAATGAAGAGAGAACTTTAAAAATGAATCGAGTGACATGAAATAATATACATAAATTTATGATACATCCTTGAATATACGAGGGCAGTTCAATAAGTAATGCAACACATTTTTTTTCTGAAACAGGGCTTGTTTTATTCAGCATTGAAATACACCAGGTTATTCCCCAATCTTTTAGCTACACAACACTATTTTTCAACGTAATCTCCATTCAATGCTACGGCCTTACGCCACCTTGAAATGAAGGCCTGTTTGCCTGCACGGTACCATTCCACTGGTCGATGTCGGAGCCAACGTCGTACTGCATCAATAACTTCTTCATCATCCGCGTAGTGCCTCCCACGGATTGCGTCCTTCATTGGGCCAAACATATGGAAATCCGACGGTGCGAGATCGGGGTTGTAGGGTGCATGAGGAAGAACAGTCCACTGAAGTTTTGTGAGCTCCTCTCGGGTGCGAAGACTTGTGTGAGGTCTTGCGTTGTCATGAAGAACGAGAAGTTCGTTCAGATTTTTGTGCCTACGAACACGCTGAAGTCGTTTCTTCAATTTCTGAAAAGTAGCACAATACACTTCAGAGTTGATCGTTTGACCATGGGGAAGGACATCGAACAGAATAACCCCTTCAGCGTCCCAGAAGACTGTAACCATGACTTTACCGGCTGAGGGTATGGCTTTAATCTTTTTCTTGGTAGGGGAGTGGGTGTGGCGCCACTCCATTGATTGCCGTTTTGTTTCAGGTTCGAAGTGATGAACCCATGTTTCATCGCCTGTAACAATCTTTGACAAGAAATTGTCACTCTCGGCCACATGACGAGCAAGCAATTCCGCACAGATGGTTCTCCTTTGCTCTTTATGGTGTTCGGTTAGACAACGAGGGACCCAGCGGGAACAAACCTTTGAATATCCTAACTGGTGAACAATTGTGACAGCACTACCAACAGAGATGTCAAGTTGAGCACTGAGTTGTTTGATGGTGATCCGTCGATCATCTCGAACGAGTGTGTTCGCACGCTCCGCCATTGCAGGAGTCACAGCTGTGCACGGCAGGCCCGCACGCGGGAGATCAGACAGTCTTGCTTGACCTTGCGGCGATGATGACACACGCTTTGCCCAACGACTCACCGTGCTTTTGTCCACTGCCAGATCACCGTAGACATTCTGCAAGCGCTTATGAATATCTGAGATGCCCTGGTTTTCCTCCAAAAGAAATTCGATCCCTACCCGTTGTTTGCAGCGCACATCCGTTACAGACGCCATTTTAACAGCTCCGTACAGCGCTGCCACCTGTCGGGAGTCAATGAAACTATACGAGACGAAGCGGGAATGTTTGAAAATATTCCACAAGAAATTTCCGGTTTTTTCAACCAAAATTGGCCGAGAAAAAAAATGTGTTGCATTACTTATTGAACTGCCCTCGTACATATGTATAAACATACTTTTGAACTAAATTTTTTACCGAGCATTATAATACTTCGATGTAAACTATACCGGACGTAGGGATGTAATCTTCGTTTATCTTTTGTTTTTCAGTTTCTTTAAGAAATGGCTCTGAGCACTATGGGACTCAACTGCTGAGGTCATTAGTCCGCTAGAACTTAGAACTAGTTAAACCTAACTAACCTAAAGACATCACAAACATCCATGCCCGAGGCAGGATTCGAACCTGCGACCGTAGCGGTCTTGCGGTTCCAGACTGCCGCGCCTTTAACCGCACGGCCACTTCGGCCGGCCTTTAAGAAATACAAAAATGTTTGTTGACTTAGTTACCTTTGAATAGGCTACTTACAACTGCAAGTGAGTAAAGACAGAATGTCGTAAATTTAATGGTCCGGTTTGAAACAGGTTAGATCGTAGTGTTCGCTTCTTACCAGGTATATCACTAAGGTCACAAACTCTTATAGAATTTTGACATTTTAATTTTACATCGTATTTTATGGTGTTGCAGCAATAGGTAAGAGCACTGTAGAAGCAGCAGTTACAAATATATAGTTGCGTCAAAAAGAATTTCCAAAGTCGTGTTTCTCATTCGGAATGTTTGCCCCCACTTGTATGATGAGCAGAGATCGGGGTCTATCAGTAGCGCCGCTCAACCTATAACTTTAATCCCACTCACATTCTCCATTATGTTGTTGTTGTGGTCTTCAGTCCTGAGACTGGTTTTATGCAGCTCTCCATGCTACTCTATCCTGTACAAGCTTCTTCATCTCCCAGTACCTACTGCAACCTACATCCTTCTGAATCTGCTTAGTGTATACATCTCTTGGTCTCCCCCTACGATTTTTACCCTCCACGCTGCCCTCCAATACTAAATTGGTGATCCCTTGATGTCTCAGAACATGTCCTACCAACCGATCCCTTCTTCTGGTCAAGTTGTGCCACAAACTTCTCTTCTTCCCAATCCTATTCGATACTTCCTCATTAGTAATGTCATCTACCCATCTAATCTTCAGCATTCTTCTGCAGCACCACATTTCGAAAGCTTCTATTCTCTTCTTGTCTAAACTATTTACCGTCCATGTTTCACTTCCATACATGGCTACACTCCATACAAAGCCTTTCAGAAATGACTTCCTGACACTTAAATCAATACTGGATGTTAACAAATTTCTCTTCTTCACAAACGCTTTCCTTGCCATTGCCAGTCTACATTTGATATCCTCTCTACTTCGACCATCATCAGTTATTTTGATCCCCAAATAGCAAAACTCCATTACTACTTTAAGTGTCTCATTTCCTAATCTAATACCCTCAACATCACCCGACTTTATTCGACTACATTACATTATCCTCGTTTTGCTTTTGCTGATGTTCATCTTATATCCTCCCTTCAAGACACCATCCATTCCGTTCAACTGCTCTTCCAAGTCCTTTGCTGTCTCTGACAGAATTACAATGTCATCGGCGAACCTCAACATTTTTATTTCTTCTCCATGGATTTTAATACCTACTCCGAATTTTTCTTTTGTTTCCTTTACTGCTTGCTCAATATACAGATTGAATAACATCGGGGAGAGGCTACAACCCTGTCTTACTCCCTTCCCAACCACTGCTTCCCTTTCTTGTCCCTCGACTCTTATAACTGCCATCTGGTTTCTGTACAAATTGTAAATTGCATTTCGCTCCCTGTATTTTACCCCTACCACGTTTAGAATTTGAAAGAGAGTATTCCAGTTAACATTGTCAAAAGCTTTCTCTAAGTCTACAAATGCTAGAAACGTAGGTTTGCCTTTCCTTAATATTTCTTCTAAGATAAGTCGTAAGGTCAGTATTGCCTCACGTGTTCCAGTATTTCTACGGAATCCAAACTGATCTTCCCCAAGGTCGGCTTCTACTAGTTTTTCCATTCGTCTGTAAAGAATTCGTGTTAGTATTTTGCAGCTGTGACTCAGTAAACTGATTGTTCGGTAATTTTCACATCTGTCAACAACTGCTTTCTTTGGGATTGGAATTATTATATTCTTCTTGAAGTCTGATGGTATTTCGCCTGTTTCATACATCTTGCTCACCAGATGGTAGAATTTTGTCAGGACTGGCTCTCCCAAGGCCGTCAGTAGTTCCAATGGAATGTTGTCTACTCCGTGGGCCTTGTTTCGACTCAGGTCTTTCAGTGCTCTGTCAAACTCTTCACGCAGTATCGTATCTCCCATTTCATCTTCATCTACATCCTCTTCCATTTCCATAATATTGTCCTCAAGTACATCGCCCTTGTATAGACCCTCTATATACTCCTTCCACCTTTCTGCTTTCCCTTCTTTGCTTAGAACTGGGTTTCCATCTGAGCTCTTGATGTTCATACAAGTGGTTCTCTTATCTCCAAAGGTCTCTTTAATTTTCCTGTAGGCAGTATCTATCTTACCCCTGGTGAGATAAGCCTCTACATCCTTACATTTGTCCTCTAGCCATCGCTGCTTAGCCATTTTGCACTTCCTGTCGATCTCATTTATGAGACGTTTGTACTCCTTTTTGCCTGCTTCATTTACTGCATTTTTATATTTTCTCCTTTCAGCAATTAAATCCAATATTTCATCTGTTACCCAAGGATTTCTACTAGCCCTCGTCTTTTTACCTACTTGATCCTCTGCTGCCTTCACTACCTCATCCCTCAAAGCTACCCATTCTTCTTCTACTGTATTTCTTTCCCCCATTCCTGTCAATTGTTCCCTTATGGTCTCCCTGAAACTCTGTACAACCTCTGGTTCTTTCAGTTTATCCAGGTCCCATCTCCTCAAATTCCCACCTTTTTGCAGTTTCTTCAGTTTTAATCTACAGGTCATAACCAATAGATTGTGGTCAGAGTCCACATCTGCCCCTGGAAATGTCTTACAATTTAAAACCTGGGTCCTAAATCTCTGTCTTACCAATATATAATCTATCTGATACCTTTAAGTATCTCCAGGGTTCTTCCATGTATACAACCTTCCATCATGATTCTTAAACCAAGTGTTAGCTATGATTAAGTTGTGCTCTGTGCAAAATTCTACCAGGTGGCTTCCTCTTTCATTTCTTAGCCCCAATCCATATTCACCTACTACGTTTCCTTCTCTCCCTTTTCCTACACTCGAATTCCAGTCACCCATGACTATTAAATTTTCGTCTCCCTTCACTATCTGAATAATTTCTTTTATTTCATCATACATTTCTTCTATTTCTTCGTCATCTGCACAGCTAGTTGGCATATAAACTTGTACTACTGTAGTAGGCATGGGCTTCGTGTCTATCTTGGCCACAATAATGCGTTCACTATGCTGTTTGTAGTAGCTTACCCGCATTCCTATTTTCCTATTCATTATTAAACCTACTCCTGCATTACCCCTATTTGACTTTGTGTTTATAACCCTGTAGTCACCTGACCAGAAGTCTTGTTCCTCCTGCCACCGAACTTCACTAATTCCCACTATATCTAACTTTAACCTGTCCATTTCCCTTTTTAAATTTTCTAACCTACCTGTCCGATCAAGGGATCTGACAGTCCACGCTCCGATCCGTAGAACGCCAGTTTTCTTTCTCCTGATAACGACATCCTCTTGAGTAGTCCCCGCCCGGAGATCCGAATGGGGGACTATTTTACCTCCGGAATATTTTACCCAAGAGGATGCCACCATCATTTAATCATACAGTAAAAGCTGCATGCCCTCGGGAAAAATTACGGCCGTAGTTTCTCCATTATAGTAAGCACATTAGGCGTGTTAGCAATAAGTAAATCAAAGTTCACAGTAAAGTTGACAAATATGTTTGTCGTTTCGGAAAGCATACTCGTTCAAAAAATATCGACTTGTACGATGGGCAGCGATAACAGACTACTGCTGTGGTCACGGTTATTATCTATGACATTGCTGTATTATCCAATTAATAAGTACTTTAAAACAAATAAAACTGTATCTGTAGTAAGACAATATGAAAAGGAAGTCTCTTATTCGTAGTTAATAAGTTAGCTTCGTAAAATGTATGTACAAAGCTGGGTATCCATTACACTCTTTTTCCTATTTCTTTTTATTTGTGAATTTGGTCAGCTATGAACAGCATACAACTTAAGACTTATGTTGTTTCACTTTCTTCCCAGTATTTCTTCATTTTCTCTCCACTTTCTCTTTTGGCTTATCTACTTCACAAGCTGCGTTTTCTATCAGTAGCCTGAAGCGATTCCTACCACGTATTATTTCTCCTGTAATACCTATTTTGTTTATATCTTTCTTCACTGCTTCTATCTATTCCACCGTTTTGTTCAGAATTTTAGCCGTCTCTTCCTCATTGAATCTGTGATTTTTACTGTCTTGTTACGTAAATCTCCATTTCTCCTTTTAATATATTTATTTTGATTATTTTTCTCATGACCTAGAATTTTTCTTAGCATTTTACTCTCTCTTTTCACAAGTTTTCATAGTTCAAATTTCTTTTAGGCACTGTGATCCATCTGTTGCTTGCGTCCTAACAATTGAATCGTAATGTATAATCTTTGCTTGGATGCCTATTTATTTCTTATTGTAGTAGCTTTGTATTCATTTATAGTATACAAATTCTAACTTTGTTGTGTTATCCTGTCCGTAGGCTTGGAGCAGGTCTCCGAGATATTTACGTTTATCAGCTCTTAATTTTTTCCATACTTCGTGTTCATAAATTTTTCTCTATTGTGTTTATGTTCTGTATACTTGGTTTTTCATAATGTATTTCTAGCCCAGTCTTTTCAGCAGTCTCGTGTAGTAGATCAAGCATAATCGTTTCGTCTGTTCGATTTTTAGTTAACTGTTATATATCATCCGCAAGGGCTAAACATTTTACTTCAGATTTGTTCCTTCCTGGTCCCATGTTTATACCATGTATGCCTCCGTTTTCTAAAGTGGTTTGCGATGTTTTTACTGTTTTTTTTTATCTAAAACCAAGTTAAAGAGAATCGGGGACAGTCCGTCTCCTCGTCACACACCTGTTTTGATTTTTAACGGTTCAGAAACTTAATCCTTGATGTTGTATCCGTGAGCGGTTGTTCAACAAGTCTTCTGGTATTATCATCCATCCCTGATTTGTAAAGTATATGAAACAGTGTTTGTCTGTCAACTGAATCGTAAGCCTTCATTAACTCTACGAAAGCAACTACTCTGTTTTTATTTTCTATAACTCTCACTCTCAAATGGTTTCTAAATCAAGAATCTATTCTGCATATGAGCTACCTTTCCTACATGCTGCTTGGTACTCTCCTGCATTAGATCCAACATGATCCTCTATTCTATTTAGGAATGTTTTAGACATTGTATTGTATTTTACTTGTAACAAGGAGCTAACCTTTAGTTGTTTGTGGCTTTTTATCTTCTTTTTTGTGAAGAGGCTGGATGGGTATGATTCCTTTCGTCCAAATGTCTTTAATTACCTAGAGAATTTCCTGCTATGCGGATAAGACCCCTAGTTTCCACATTTCTACTACTATCCCATCCAGTCCTGGTGCCTTATTATTCTTCTGAAACTTGATAATCTTTTCTGTTTCTTCTACTGTATGTGGCTCCGATGGTGGAGTTTCATGTTTTGGTTTTTCAAACTGTAATTTGTCAATAGGGTCTTCACAATTTAATAGATTTTCAAAGTTGGCAGTTCTCTTTGTTGCTTAAAACCATGTTTCCATTTTTATCTTTTTGAAAAACTTTGTGTTTTTCCTTTTAAAGTCTGAATTCATTTCTTCTAGTCTGTCTTTGTCATATTTTCTTTTCACTGACCTGATGATTTTTGTCGTTTTTCCCTTTCTTCTTTAAACTCTTCCCAATATTCACGTTTCACATTACTGTCCATTATTTTCCATGTCTTTAGTCGGTTGTCAAATCCTTCATCACATAAACTTCAACAGGAAAACTACTGTTTTTTGCCTGTGATAGTTAAACGCCTCTTTAATGTTAAAAAATTCTAAAAATAGTAAGTTTCGTCGTAAAATCTATATGCACTGTCAGATGCCGGTTAAAAAACTTTCTAACGATACCTCATTTATCCCTGTCCAACTAGTAAGTGTTGAGAAATAAAGGATGTTGACTTGGGAAGTAATATATACGATCTCAACGACTATTTTTCAAAACCAATTTCCTACTGCTCAAACAAACATGAAATAGAAATATTTTACACCTCCTGGCTCGATTTTTTTGAGTATCCCAGCAAAGAGAGAGAGAGAGAGAAAGAGAGAGAGAGAGGGCGGGGACCCACGCCCATGATGCTATTACAGAAGCGACGGGTATTAGAGACCAAAATGACATCAATGAATATATCAAAATATTTGCGTTTGTTCGACCTAACTTATAATCTACTCAGCAAATTTATTATAAAAGCCGCAAATGGAGAATATTTATGTTAACAGCTGAAAGACTTCATAAACCTCTATCTAGATTAATACATAATAAGTAAGGTAATGAAGTATGGTTGAGGCCAAGGCCACGTCAGTTTAATGGACCAGCTGTTGGCCGATGAAAACAGAGACTGCAAAGTGACTGGGAGAGAAGTTCACTAGTGCATCCGAAATACGACCCATACAAGAAGCCTGTAATAATTTTGGCAGTTTGATCCTGGAGGAAGGCCTACCAGAAGTTCTGGTCCCATACAAAGTCAACAGAGGTATGCCAACCCTCCAGTCAACCTCTTGTAGATTAGGCTGGTACCGGAAGTAAAGACGGCAAACGAAAAGTGGAAGTGTCAATTTCAGCATATGAAAAATACCCACGCAATAGGATACTACCGTACAACTATTTCATAGTCGCACCAACCCCCAAATGGAACATACTGACAATAAGCGCCACTAGTTGTCAGTGTGTCTTAAGACTATTTTGAAAGGGCAGCAGCCACCAGGCTCTTCGAAATTCCGTTTAGAGCGTACAGTGGATAGGGAAGAGTGTTTTAGCTAAAGCAGAGTGTACCTAGGGACAAAGAATGTTTTTAGTCACTACCTCAGTTTTGTGACTGTAGGATAACATAAATAACTGCTCACTGCAGACCGGCATAAGCAGTTCCCACCATTTTCTACAGATCTTGTTGTCGTTAGAGATGAGGTTGTGGTATGCGCAGCTTTTGCAAAAATTTCTTTTCTATATACTTACGTGCTGCATAATGCGATGATCAGCCAAAACACCATGATCAGCCAGAACTTTATGACCACCTACTTAATAGTCAGTATGTCCACCTTTGGTACTTACTACAGTGACTACACGTCGTGTCATGGAAGTAATGAAACCTTGGAAGGTCGCTGGAAGGAGGTAGTAGCGCATCTGCACACACAGGTCATGTTGTTCCCGTCAATTCCGCGGAGGGGGGCCATGAACTCTAATGCCACGAACAAACACATCACAGATGTTTTCGATCGTGTTCAGATCTGAGGAGTTGGTGGCAGGGGTGGGGGTGAGGGGCGCAGCACATCAATTTGAACTTGCCGCTGTGTTCCTCGAACCACTCCATCACACTCCTGTCCTTGTAACATAATGTATTATCTTGTTGAAAACGCCACTGCCATCGGAAACAAGGATGTACGTAGTCTGCAACCACTGTACTATACTCCTTGGCCATCATGGTAGCTTGCAAGAGCTTCTCTGGACCCATGGGTGTCCACGTGAATATTCCCAAGAGCGTAACGCAGCCTCCGCCAGCTTATCCCCGTCGCACAGTACAGGTGTCAAGGAGCTGTTCACCTGGAAGACGCCAAGGGATTCGCGCCTTTTCATCGGCATGATGTAGAAGGTATCAGCATTCATCAGAACGTAAAACACTCTGCCACTGCGCCAACGCCCACAGCCGATGGTCACGTGTCCTTGTGGGTCGTCGGCAGCAGACGCCCATTTTTAGGAGTATTCGGTGGACCGTGTGTTCAGACATACAAAGTCTGATGTCAGTTCCATCACAGTTCGTCGCCTGTCCCTTTTTACCAGTTCCACCACCCTACAACGCCTGACATCTGCAACTGTGGGTAGCCGCCCACACCCACGAGGTCTGCACGTGATTTAAGCTCTGTTTTCGTCACGTGGTGAAGACATTTACCACAGCACTACTCGAACACCCGGGAAGTCGTGCAGTTTCCGAAACGCTGGTGCCAAGCCTCCAGACCATCACAGTCTGCCCTCGGTCAAACTCAGATAGATCGCGTGCCTTCCCCACTCTACACACAATCACCGCAATCACTGGTGCTACATGCACCGCGCGTTTGTGTGACTGGCAGTCATTCTTCGCCAGATGAAGCTGCTATCGCGTGGACGGGTTTTTGTCGACAGTAGGTCAGGGGTTATAATGTTCTGGCTGATCAGTGAATATTACATCTATGTGGAATATATTGTTAATTCTTTAGATACAGAATTTTATCGTAAGTAAATGCTATACATATTTTAGAAGCATGTAAGTACAGTTCATCACAATTTCTAACAAGTTTCAAGAATAACTGTTAAGTTAACTATTAACAAACTGTACTTGTAGAATATGTATCTTTCAAGAAACACCCTATACTACTTCATTATTGGGCGGATCAAAATTAGAAAATAAAGAAAAAAAATTCTATCTATATCTAGGATCTAACTCCCGAACTCGAGTTCTCTAACGCATAACTCTGTCCGCTGTACTAACTGAGCAGCACAGATCCGCAGCATTGAATAAGGCACTTGTCGGACATGTGATTACAACGGTTGGAAACTGTATTTCTTTGGCGTCCATATTATACCGAAAAAATCCACGAAACGAAATTCTGTTATACATTCTTGTATTGTTCGTGGCGTCCGATGTGCGAATTTGGTTCGCTTCATATACATGGTGTAACGGGTATTGTAAGGGGTACAAGTGCAAACATTTTTATATGTGGTATCTAAATACGTACACACATCAGTGTGTAGGTTTCTTCTCTGCGTTTATCAGTATTCTCACAAATATGTTACAAAGCTTACGACTGATGTTTCTGGACGATCGCACTGCACCACTAAATGGACTAATACCATCAATACGGACTACCCGTTTTGCGTTCATGCGTCCACACTTCAACACATGACTTCCTGCCCACGGGTAAAGTATTAATAATGGCTTGCTCTAGGAACACCCACTTCGAGGCGTCAACTATCCTAAAAACATAGGACTGGTAATTACTATAATAATTAGCCTGCAAATGACATAAATACCGATCTAATTCTATTCAATACACCTTCCTCAGGCACCAATAGATTTATCTTGACTTGTACCTGTTACACGCTGTGTACAGATGTAGTTACGGCGAATGCCTTGCAGTTGCAGTCAGATGATCAATGGCGGTAAATGCAACACTTAAATAACACTGATACTGAATTCTCACTTTCAAATTATCAAGAACAACCTTTGGATGATTTTGTCGATTAGCAACGTATAAGTGGCAACTGGTGTTAGGCATTGAGACGATGTTCTCCGGGAGCCCAGCGGGATCATTTAGAACGTGTCACATAGATACATACAAACTTCAACTATTTCGCAGTAACTATTTGTATTCTCCTAATGAAACTTAAGAAACTCGCCACCAAACAAAAACTTCTATAAAGGAAGTTACACTTGGAGGCTAACAAGATTTAGGAAATGTGGAACAGGGTTGTAAAAGTGCACACAACTACATCAATGTAGGAAGAAACGTATTTTACATACGTAAAATTTAGTTCTAAGATTGTTCTTGACATAAACTCTAAAAACAACTACTTAAGAGTAAAAAATAAAGAAATTGATTAGATAACAAATCTTTTATTTTTATGAAATTTAAAACAAAATTGTCAAGCAATTATTTGTATACGTAGTAGAGGTGATTCCTTTTACATTCATCTTTTTGCACAAGTTTGAAATCTTTTGAAATCCACATATGTAAAATTCAGCTTTAGAAGTAACAAGCATCCAAGTACGAATCTTATTCACAACATAAAATTGCCAGACATTGTTTCTGATGCATATGGCGCTTGCAAAATTATCTGCAACAAACGCAACAAATACTATATAGCTCAAACAGGCAGAAATTTCTGAACTCGACTTAAAGAACATATTGACTGTAACTGACAGGATAAATGTAACAGATCAGCAGTAGAAACACACATTAAAATACAGGCTACCCTTTGAAAATTGGAGAAAACTTTGAAAATTTGCTCAAACTTGAAAAATTAAAAGCATGGATATCGCGGAAGAAATGAAAAGTTTTATTCATAATACAAAGTATGGAAATATATTCTTAATGAAATATCCGATTTCAAAAACTTAAAATTCTTCAGCAGCCTAAGCCAGGTCTCAGACAATATATTGGCGAGGTGTCTATACAAACAGACTAATAACAAACTCTCAATATCGTGAATATCGCTGTAAAATGCGATAATCGATACTCGTCCACGATGAAAGGCCACCGTATTGCATTAAGTGTACAATGTCTGTATGCATGTAGAAGCAAACTATGTGCAGTGAATTACGTCAGATAACAGTGACAAATTAAATAGCTCAAAGTGTACCGTTACACAACGGATCCACAAGTGTACCAATGATGCGAAACGAAACATTGGGACGCCAAAATCGTAAGTCAACAACTATCGTATAGAAAAGTGTATCACACCATTTTTGTAACGTAGTAACTGTTGAAAAACTATCTGCATACCACACGGTCAGTGGTGGCAATCACAATAAACCACGAGACAGCAGCTGAAGATATCAATGGACATCAATCTCTGGCCAACCATTGCTAACCTCACTCCAAATTCTCCAGCCTCTCCTCCAGCAGCGAACAGTATACAAAATGTTCTATGTTAATCTAGTTTCAGACAGTTATTTTTAAGTTACAATTTTCTGTATACACGAACGACTGAAGATGTGCAGAAGCTGATCGAAACACGTAGCTTTATGTTAAATTAAACACAAAAGAAATAAAAGTGAGTGGTAGCAGAAAATACAAATAAATAATCACAAACCTCATCTTCGTCGTCCGTAACTGCACAATCAATGTGGGTTTTATGGAACACCAGCTATTCCATTCAGCCCGACATGTCGCCTTCACAACATAACAGAACTAAAATCGAACTATGCATGAAGATCTACAATTCTTTTTCGTAATAAACTGCATAGATTTAATAGTGGTTTTTCAGTAACTTTTGCAACTTTTTGAAAACTTACTTACAAACATTTTTTCGATATACGTCAGCCTCATCTACACTATTTACGGCTGTTGTCGTGGTTTGTGAACCACCATGTAAGTCAATGATGTTATTGCTCTCTGGACGCAGCTGCAAAAATCTTTCATTCACATTAAACATTGTATTCCATTCAGTGCATGCTTCTCAAATTAGTTTGAGGTCTGCTTCTTTTCTTAGTTCATCACTTGCAAGTACACTTTGCATAAACAACATTAGAATCATTTTCACAACAGAGACCAACTCAGGTATTTTGTCAGTATTTTCTACATCAGCATCTACTTGAGTACTCTGTAATTTCACCTTTAAGTGCCTGGCAGAGGGTTCATCGAACAACCTTTAATCTACTCCTTTACCGTTCCATTCTCGATAAGCTCGCGGGGGAAACCAAGACTTAAATCTTTCCGTAAGAGCTCTGATTTGTCTTACTTAATTGTGGTCATTTCTCCCTATGTCCGTGGGCGCTATTCAAATATTTGCAGATTCTGAGGAGAGAGCTTTCAGTGAAGATTTTCTTATCAAATTGAGCATGCGGGGAAACCAATGAGTACTTCAAATGCTATTTCTATCCCTTTAACAATATTTAACCCTGTACCTGTCACCGCTGCCAGTATTTGCTGGTATTTATTCACCATCGGTACAAGGCTGTAACAACGTGCTCAAAATATATTCCCCTAAGTCTGATCCTAGCATCTAATAGATACCAAGAGTATACCTTTCCGTTTTACTATTCCCGAAACAATGGGCGGTAATTCCCAGAAAACTTCTACACTTAAGACGTTTCAAATAGCATTCATGAATGTTAAACTGTCCACCTTATGATGTTTATTTTTGGAATATTTTTAAGTAACTCAAAACTGACGCACCAGCATCCTCTTGACTGTGTGTCTCGATGGTACTCTGTACAGAGTAGCAATGACTTCCAGAAGACTTAAAAACCCTCCATTTTTAAACCATTTGAAAGGGCTGAGTATCTTTGCAAATGATACTCAAATTGCTTTAAACAAACGTACGTCTTTCGTCCCAGTTTATGAAGCAAATCTTGAGATATTTCAAAAAGTTGAACTTAACGTTCGGTTGAGAGAGTTTGTACGCCATTGAATATGAAATGACAAGAGTTAACAAGCAGAAAATGTGTTGCGCTACTGTCGTTATGATACAAGTACAGAAAAAGAATTCAGTTAAATGACGAAAAAATTATAGACAGTATCAACAAGTGGCCTTTTTTTGCCAACATGAAAGATTGCTATTTGGTCTTTACCATCGGTTCTATGATTTTTCAAAGATTTCACTATCGATAGTGAAATTCGGTATTTAAACTTCCAGCGTACCTAATTCCTAGTTAGTGTGATATCTATTCCATGGGTAGAAGAGAATCCTCTCTCTCTATACAAGAGAGGTTCGTCATCGCTGAAAGAACGGTACAATAATTCAAAACCAAGAAAGGGTTTGAGGCAGGTTTTTTTTTTTGTTACCACTGACATTTTTTAACTGTGCCCTTAAGAAGCAATGATGGAGCCTAGGGGAATATCGATTTCGGAGTCGTTCGTCACGTATAGAATTTCAGTAAAGCACTGTTCGTTAGTTGCCGAAGGTGAATGGAAATTGAGTCGAGCGCTTAATGAAATGGAATTGATAGGCGGTATCTTCATTATGCCAGCAAGATGAGAAACCCAAGGAAATAGTCTGCGCATCACGTGAAAACTGTAGTGCTGATATGTTAAACTCAGGCAAGACACTGTTATAGACGTGAATTTTCTTGTATCGCCTCTCCGACATGTTTTCTATTTCAGTTTAAAATTTCTTGATTTTGGATATTAGCAATTCTTATATTTTGCCTTGTCCAGTCCATCCTACTCTGTCTTTCTTTCATCTTACTTTTTTATCTGTTCCACTTGCGTGACAGTAAATTGATTGGAAAGAGGCTGGATACGTAAAATTGGAAGGTCATGTGGCATAACTAAAGATCTTTACAACAAAATATGCCTGACTAAAATGTAAAATATGTCATTACAATACCGTTGTGAAGCCAGGATAGCTGGTTAGCACACTGGACTCGCATTCGGGAGGACGACGGTTCAATCCCGTCTCCGGCCATCCAGATTTAGGTTTTCCGTGATTTCCCTAAATCGTTTCATGCAAATGCCGGGATGGTTCCTTTGAAAGGGCGCGGCCGATTTCCTTCCCAATCCTTCCCTAACCCGAGCTTGCGCTCCGTCTCTAATGACCTCGTTGTCGACGGGACGTTAAACACTAACCACTACCACCACCAGGATAGCTGTATGCAAGCGAATCTCTAGCATTAAACTGTAATTTACATAAATCAGAAATACTAGAATAGTGAATCATTAGGGAAGTATTACGTGCACAAAAACAATGGACGTTTGGAAATTACGAAGCATCGGTGAACTTTATCGAAACATAGAAAACATATCAGATGTAATGAGATAAAAAAATAAAAAATGATTTGGAAAGATTAAGATAAAATTGAAGAAAACAACTACAGAGAGATGTTTAGGAAATCAGTATCGAATATGGAAGGATTACAAGGTAGGAGACTGAAAAAAGCTGGTCTGACGTGGTTAGAAAACAGGAAGGGAAATAAACGTTTGAAACTCCAGAAGAAAAGAATTGACAACGAATAAGAGTCGAAAGTAGCACGGGGTCTGTAGTTGGTCCATCTGATGAAGGATAATAAAGGTTTGAGACCAGGAAGAAAATTTGTGAAAAGCTATGATTGGATGAGGGTGAAATGTAAAGAACGGGGAAGAGAAAGGTAAAACGATTAAACAGCTTTTGATATGTGGTTTTACTGATTTTTTAACACTATAATTATCGATTATGGCTCTCAGTCTACTTTTCGTTGCGATTTTCATTTCAACAGTTTGTCATGTTCAAGTATACGTATCCAGTGCTGTAGTACGCATAAGCATTTCAACAGGTGACTAATGTCGCCGGATTGCATGATGGCCGAACAACTGTTACAGTCGAAAGAATGGAACATGACAGCTGGAATTTGTCACTTCTACGGATTCAGATTCACTTGACGATATCTAACCCAGTGAGCAGAAAAATCGCAGAATGGAAACACGTTGGAATCTCTTTGACCTTTCTGAGGTAGAAAGAGGCAAACGCTTATGTAACAGTGTCTCATCGGATGACTACAAATACCATTATGAGCCGGAGTACAAAAGGCTATCGCCAAATGACGACAGGCGAGTCTGTCATCAAAGAAAAGCCGGATAGATGGTCAAGACGTGGGCGAAAAAAACGTAAATTAGTTGTAAACGACGGAGTGCACACACTCTATTAAAGATGTAAACGTCACAACAGATATTTGGATTTAAGTTATGACAAATTCGATGTGCCTACCTCCATAGGCAACGACGTGGCGTAGACTAATAGCAAGATTCTGCATGTCCCGCTGAAGTGTCGGAATATTGATGCTGTCTAAAGCATCATGAATCGCTGTTTTCAGCTCAGATGTGGTTTTGGGTTTATCATTCTACACATCGTCTTTAATACAGCCCCACAAAAAGGAGTCACATGTGTTCTGATCCGGAGAATATGGCGGCCAATCGAGGTCAATGCTAGTGGCCTCTGAATATCCCAGAGCCAGAATACGGTCCCCAAAGCGTTCCACATGAAATCACTCTCCTCCTTCGATGCGGTCCAGCTCCGTCTTCGATGAACCACCAGTTGTCGAAATCAGGACTGCGTTGGATAATGGGGATGAAATCATCTTCCAAAACCTTCACGTACCGTTCTGTAGTCACGGTTCCACTGTGGAATATCCCACCGATAATTCCGTGACTGGGCACTCGACTCCGCACAGTCAGACGTCGATGGTGAAGAGACTTTTCGATCGCGATCGCGAAATTAGGATACTCACTCCCCCAAATGCGCCAATTTTGCTTACTGAAAAACCTATCCAAATGAAAGTGGGCTTCGCCGCTCAACCAAACCACCCATGCGCATATTAATTCTCTTTGTGTCCCGCAGCCGACCATGCAGTTTCAACGTCCTAATGCATACAGTTCAGAAGTTGTCACGTTTTTATTTCTTGTTGTTGTTGTTGTGGTTCAGTCCTGAGACTGGTTTGATGCAGCTCTCCATGCTACTCTATCCTCTGTAAACCTCTTCATCTCCGAGTAGCTACTGCAACCTACATCCTTCTGAATCTGCTTAGTGTATTCATCTCTTGGTCTCCCTCTACGATTTTTACCCTCCACGCTGACCTCCAATGCTAAATTTGTGATACCTTGATGCCTCAGAACATGTCTTACCAACCGGTGCCTAGTCAAGTTGTGCCACAAACTCCTCTTCTCCCCAATTCTATTCAATACCTCCTCATTACTTATGTGGTCTACCTATCTAATCTTCAGCATTCTTCTGTAACACCACATATGCAAAGCTTCTATTCTCTTCAGGTCTAAACTATTTATCGTCCACGTTTCACTTCCATACATGGCTACACTCCATACAAATACTTTCAGAAACGACTTCCTGACACTTAAATCTATACTCGATGTTAACAAATTTATCTTCTTCACAAACGCTTTCCTTGCCATTGCCAGTCTACATTTTATATCCTCTCTATTTCGACCATCATCAGTTATTTTGCTCCCCAAATAGTAAAACTCCTTTACTACTTTAAGTGTCTCATTTCCTAATGTGATTCCCTCAGCTTTACCAGACTTAATTCGACTACATTCCATTATCCTCGTTTTGCTTTTGTTGATGTTCATCTTGTATCTTCCTTTCAAGACACTGACCATTCCGTTCAACTGCTCTTCCAAGTCCTTTGCTTTCTCTGAGAGAATTACAATGTCATCGCCGAACCTCAAAGTTGTTATTTCTTCTCCATGTACTTTAATACTTACTTCGATTTTTTCTTTTGTTTCCTTTACTGCTTACTCAATATACAGATTGAATAACATCGGGGATAGGCTACAACCCTTTTGGACTCCCTTCCCAATTACTGCTCCCTTTTCATGCCCCTCGACTCTTAAAACTGCCATCTGGTTTCAGTACAAATTGTAAATAGCCTTTCGCTCCCTGTATTTTACTCCTGCCACCTTTAGAATTTGAAAGAGAGTATTCCAGTCAACACTGTCAAAAGCTTTCTCCAAGTCTACAAATGCTAGAAATGTAGGTTTTCCTGTCCTTAATCTATCTCCTAAGATAACTCGTAGGGTCAGTATTGCCTGACGTGTTCCAGTATTTCTGCGGAATCCAAACTGATCTTCCCCAAGGTCGACTTCTACCAGTTTTTCCATTCGTCTGTGAAGAATTCGCGTTAGTATTTTGCAGCGGTGACTTATTAAACTGATATTTCGGTAATTTTCACATCTGTCAACACCTGCTTTCTTTGGGATTGGAATTATTATATTCTTCATATAGTTCAATAATTTTCATCCTGTATAAAACAGGATTTCTCGATAACAAGTTCACCCAACCAGCCTTTCCTGAGATTACCGTTTAAATCCCCTGCATATCTCCGTTCAAGTTACCTGTAAGTTGTTTTGATCAGTTGGGATGGAGGCTTTTCGGCAAAGTACTTTGATGTGAATCTTCTCGGGTTATTAGCCAAGTCGTGGTGACATCTTCTCGTAACGTTTCAACGAGTTTCCTATTCGTCTTCGTCAGGCGACATGCGAGGTTCATGTCCAGTTCGTCCCTTTATAGGCACTGGACCGCAGATTTCTCTTCTGAGGACCAACAGATGTACCAGTTACGTGTCTCAGAGAGAGATGTCGTAGTTGTCGGTTGTGGGGTGTGGAGAAAGGCGCAGGGGTGGGGTCGGAGGTATAGAGTGGTGGTCCTGGCGACGAGACTGGGCTTCCTAGGGGACTGATGACCTCAGCAGTTAAGTCCCATAGTGGTCAGAGCCATTTGAACCATTTGAACTGGGATGCCTTTCTATTCCGCACGCTGCCTCCGATGCTCTCACATCAGAAACCCGTTGGGCGTCGGCAGACGAGTCTACGATCCAGCGGCTACAAAGAAACGCACAGGACACGAACGAGACACTTCGTCTGAGGATGATGAGTGCGTCACTTGTCGAAACGTTGCGACAACATGACACGACGACACGACTCCAGAAGATTTCATCTAATATTTCGATCTGTTGTGACACTATTGGCCCATCCCCGAACAAGTTCGATGTTTTCCGTCATGAGTACTTGATAATGATTCGAAACACTATGGCAGATTTCCATAATTCATTACACGAGTCTGTTCTACACAGATTCTGTTACATATGCTACACACTTAACCTAAACGTTTCAAATAGATTTAAGTCTTCCATTGACTTATGACCACCGTTTATTGTGCTCGTTCCCAATCGTATCACTAGGTGTTACTCCTAAATAATTAAAAGTTGTGACATATCAGTACGATATTAGTGAGGGTGTGTGTGTTGACGTTTTGGACTCTTGCTTTCATCAAGGGAATGCTATACATACAAGAACTCCGCTGCTCGTGGTCTCGCGGTAGCGTTTTCGCTTCCCGAGCACGAGTTCCCGGGTTCGATTTCCGGCGGGGTCAAGGATTTTCCCTGCCTCGAGATGACTGGGTGTTGTTCTGTCGTCTTCATCATCATCATCATCATTCATCCCCATTACGGTCGGAGGTAGGCAACGGCAAACCACCTCCAATAGGACCTTGCCTAGTACGACGGTGCGGGTCTCCTGCATCATTACCCTACGCTCTGTCACGTAGTATGGGACATCATTACCATCATACATACATACATACATACAATAAGCTATAGCATACATTCAATGAAAGTAGAAGTCCAAAATGTCAATACAGTCACTGGAATACTGTCTGTGCCTCTCTTAGTTGTATGTTATGTTACGCAAAACCTGTATCCATATGTAATTTAACACGTGTAATGTTTTTAAGATGAAATACTCATATAATGTATGCCACAGCACGTTGTGGGGTCCTAGGAGCCTCCCTTGAAACTGCACATTGGTTTTCACAAAAGCCGAGAAGCGTATTCATATGAGTAGAAATCTCTTTGCACAAATATTGTCTTGCATTTACCCATACTTAAAGTAGACTGCCATTCAGTATGGTGCCAGGATAGGTGGGGCGAGGAATGGCTCCTAAAAAGCAAAGTGAAACTTTGAGATATTAATCAAAACTAAACATTTCCAAGTCAATCACAGACTTAAATTACTAATTATCATTTTCTTGTAGAATGTTCTCAGTTTTATGTCCAAGCGAAAGAATGAAGCAAATACCAAATTAAAACAATTTATAAAGTTTTTGAATTCAAACTATAACTGATTTCCTTAAGTTTTAAGGTTTCATGTTTCTACTAATATCCTGGTAAAGACAACTTAAAAACGTAAATAATTGTTTAAAGAAACTCGGTCGTTACAACAGACACCAAGATCTATAACCAATGAGATATTAACTAAAACCAAGAATTTCATAGCAATATTTACAGTCCTTCCTCACAAGGGAGGCAAGTACTTTAAATTATACTACAATCAGGTAACAGTGACAATAATTAAAGCCCTTCGATATCATCGCAAAGTCTTAACAATGAGTAATATACACTGAATAGCCAAAGAAACTGGCACACCTGTCTAATATCGTGTAGAGCCCCCGCGAGCACACAGAAGTGGAGTAACACGACGTGGCATGGACTCCACTAAAGTCTGAAGTAGTGCTGTAGGGAACTGGCACCATGAATCCTGCAGGGTTGTCCATAAATCCGTAACAGTGCGAGGTGGAGAACTCTTCTGAACAGCACGTTACAAGGCAATTCTGGACGTACGGGTTGTCGCATTGTCCTATTGGAATTGCCCAAGTCCGTGAGGGTGCACATTGGACATGAATGGATACAGATGATCAGGCAGGATGCTTCTTATGTACGTGTCTCATGCCAAAGTCGTATCTAGACGCATCGGGGGGCCCATATCACTCCAACTGCACACCTCTCCCACCAGTTTCAACAGTCCCCTGCTGACATGGAGTGTCCATGGACTCATGAGATTGTCTCCCGTACCCATACACGTCCATTCGCTCGATACAATATGAAACGAGAGCAGCCAACATGTTTCAAGTCATCAACAGTCCAATGTCGGTGTTGACGGGCCCAGGTGAGGCGTAAAGCTTTGTGTCGTGCAGCCATCAAGAGTACACGAGTGGGCCTTCGGCTCCGAAAGCCCATATCGATGTTGTTTCGTCGAATGGCTCGCACGCTGACACTCGTTGACGGCTAGCACTGAAATCTGCAGCAGTCTGCTGAAGGGCTCCACTTCTGTTACGTCGAACGATTCTCATCAGCCGTCGTTGGTTCCGTTCTTGTAGGATCTTCTTCCGGCCGCAGCGATATCGGAGATTTCATGTTTTACCCGATTCCGGATATTCACGGTACGTTCGTGAAATGGTCGAACGGGAAAATTCCCACTTAGTCGCTACCTCGGAGATGCTGTGACCCATCGTTCGTGTGAGGACTATAACACCATTTTCAATCTCACTTACATCTTCATAACCTCCCGTTGTAGCAACAGTAACCGATCTAACAATTGCGCCAGACACTTTCTGTCATATGGGCGTTGCCGAGAGCAGGGCCGTATTCTGCCTGTTTACATATCTCCGTATTTGAATGTGCCTACTTACACCAGTTTCTTTAGCGCTTCTGTGTAGTTTCTCATGACCTAAGTTCGGCCAACACTGTGGAGAAGCCCCAGTCGGCTTCAGAGCTGTTTACGTTAAATGCCGTAACTCACAATACAGAGGCAAATGGTGTCGGATTCATTCAACTGACAACATTTACTAGAGATGAACGCCCATCCAAGAACATCTTATTTCAGAAACATTTCTTAGGTAATCTCAAAACAACTCTAGGAAACCAACGGTTTCGGTTGTTTGCAGATGACACTGTCGTTTATCGACTAATAAAGTCATCAGAAGATCAAAACAAACTGAAAAACGATTTAGAAAAATATCTGAATAGTGCAAAGAGTGGCAGTTGACCCTAAATAACGAAAAGTGTGAGGTCATCCACAGGAGTGCTAAAACGAACTCGTTAAAATTCGGTCACACGATAAATCAGTCTAATCTAAAAGCCGTAAATTCAACTAAATACTCAGGTATTACAATTACGACCAACTTAAATTGGAAAGAACACATCGAAAATGTTGTGGGGAAGGCTAACCAAAGACTGCGTTTTATTGGCAGGACACTTAGAAAATGTAACAGACCTACAAAGGAGACTGTCTACACTATACTTGTCCGTCTTCTTTTAGAATACTGCTGCGCGGTGTGGGATCCTTACCAGGTATGACTGACGGAGTACATCGAAAAAGTTCAAAGAAAGGCAGCACGGTTTGTATTATAGCGAAATATGGGAGAGAGTGTCACAGAAATGATACAGGATTTGGGCTGGAAATCATTAAAAGAAAGGCGTTTTTCGTTGCGACGGAATCTTCTCACCAAATTCCAATCTGCAACTCTCTCCTCCGAATGCGAAAATATTCTGTTGACACCGACCTACATAGGGTGGAACGATCACCACGATAAAATAAGGAAAATCAGCGCTCGTACGGAAAGGTATAGGTGTTCATTCATTCCGCGCGCTATGCGAGATTGGATTAATAGAAATTGGTGAAGGTGGTTCAATGAACCCTCTGCCAGGCACTTAAATTTGATTTGCAGGGTATCCATGTAGATGCGGATGTAGAAACCACTAACAGCTGACAGCTGCAGGAAATGACGACGACAATTACAGTGATAGCGGTAAAAGGAATACCCTCTTTCTCAAATTCATTTCCTATAATACCAGAGACGTCTCACGTCATACGTTAATCAGTCATATAACACTAGGACTTTTAAATAAGGTCCTACGTGCACCGGCATACATATTTTAATCAATAAACATCGATTGTTATTATCGATCATTGCAGTAAATTCACACTTAATTTAATAGTGAAGGAACGTCTTTAACAAACTCAGTAACAAGTTTCCCTGTAGATCTTCACTGTATGCTTGTCAGTGCAATCTGAACTTCCGTGTGCCACACGCTGTTTTTGCCCACCAAGGCGTCTCCTGTGGCATCCATAACAATCAGAAGGGCTATGACGAAATGAGAAACGACCTGAGCTAGCATAGGAGTAACGCTTGCTACTAATACGAGTACAGTAAGTTCAACGGTATAGTCACAACCATACCAAGACAAGAATTCTGAAATTGAGACGATTTGTCCACTACAAGCACACACCGTTTGTTGAGCAACCGGAAATCCAGGCCACCTTTGAGCACAGCAGAGGTATATGGCGTAGGAACATGCAAGAAGATTCATCAGTGCTTTGCTGGACGTAGGTCTGTCACCATATTCCTACCGTCAGGAGGTCCAATAATCTCCTCCTCAAGCTACAGTTATGAGACATCTCCACATGCAGTTTAGGCCATCAAATGAGGGCAAGCACTGATGCATCTACAAAAACAACTAACTGCCGTTTGCCAGCCAAGCAACTTCGAAACTGCCAAAGCTGCGCGTACCCTGTGGACACCAATCCCCGCCAACCATCACTCTTTCCACGCTCCTCCAATTTCGGCCAGCGACTGCGTCACTGTAGGGCGTCAAAGAGGTTGTAAATAGCAGGTGTGCCACTAATTGGCACAGTCTGAAAAGTGGAAATGCTGCTTTCGCAGTTTTGGATTTTCCCATAACCATTCTGCGACAGACACGTCCCGTAATAATAGATGAGTGGGCGCACTATATATATCGATATCATTAACAGCCAGACGTTAATTTCATTTCTGTTTAAACTCCGCTGTTCACTGTCACAAACTTGACCATAATAGTCCAACATTCTTCTGCCCAACCGCATGTATGTGATCGTATTTGGGTTATCAGTCATGCCTCTGCTACTCTGTCTAATACCTTTCAGAATTCTAGCAAGCAATGATCTACATGTTTATCTTCGTGTACGTACAAGAAGACATATCCCAGCAAAGCAAGCTTTGTGTGACTCTTTCGAATATCCTAAAGACTTAGCAACTTCGATTGAGAACTCTCCAGAAAGACGGTCGTGAAACTGAAACCCCGAATGTTTGTGGTGTAAGGGATTCATTCGTTCGCGGCACCCTAACGTCACGCCACATACACACCGACAACTGTAACCTATAACTGGGTGATGTTAGCCTACCACAGTGCCCAAAAAGGTGTGGCGTAATGACACATACTTACATCCGTATGTGTTCTTAAAAAAACAGACTGCGAAGCCAACACAGTAAATTTATCTTTGTTTTTGAGAATCGTTACCACGATAGGGAATTTCAAGAGCTTTGCCTGTTTATCGCTGGCGAAAGTTCGCAACGGATCATCGTTACCACGTAGGAAAATTCAAACAACACCTGCAGTATTTACACTCTTGTTAATCTGCTGATCATAATTATACGTTACACAACAGCGACATGCGCTTCAGTACTCTTTACGCTTGTTAATCTTCAAATATCGGCAGTAGAGAAGGAAAGAAGGATGGAGAACTCGTTTTTAATGTCCTGTCGAGAGCGAGGTCATTAGAGACGGAGCAGAAGCTCGGACTGTTTTAAGGATTGCGAAGGAACCATCGCAGCATTTGCGTGAAGCGACTTGGAGATATTACGGAAAACGTGAATTTGGACGACTGGACACGGAGCTCAACCGTACGCGAGTCCAGTGTGCCAGCCACAGCCCAACCTCGCTCGGTATCACTGGTACACAAGTGCAGTTAATACACTCCTGGAAATTGAAATAAGAACACCGTGAATTCATTGTCCCAGGAAGGGGAAACTTTATTGACACATTCCTGGGGTCAGATACATCACATGATCACACTGACAGAACCACAGGAACATAGACATAGGCAACAGAGCATGCACAATGTCGGCACTAGTACAGTGTATATCCACCTTTCGCAGCGATGCAGGCTGCTATTCTCCCATGAAGACGATCGTAGAGATGCTGGATGTAGTCCTGTGGAACGGCTTGCCATGCCATTTCCACCTGGCGCCTCAGTTGGACCAGCGTTCGTGCTGGACGTGCAGACCGCGTGAGACGACGCTTCATCCAATCCCAAACTTGCTCAATGGGGGACAGATCCGGAGATCTTGCTGGCCAGGGTAGTTGACTTACACCTTCTAGAGCACGTTGGGTGGCACGGGATACATGCGGACGTGCATTGTCGTGTTGGAACAGCAAGTTCCGTTGCCGGTCTAGGAATGGTAGAACGATGGGTTCGATGACGGTTTGGATGTACCGTGCACTATTCAGTGTCCCCTCGACGATCACCAGTGGTGTACGGCCAGTGTAGGAGATCGCTCCCCACACCATGATGCCGGGTGTTGGCCCTGTGTGCCTCGGTCGTATGCAGTCCTGATTGTGGCGCTCACCTGCACGGCGCCAAACACGCATACGACCATCATTGGCACCAAGGCAGAAGCGACTCTCATCGCTGAAGACGACACGTCTCCATTCGTCCCTCCATTCACGCCTGTCGCGACACCACTGGAGGCGGGCTGCACGATGTTGGGGCGTGAGCGGAAGACGGCCTAACGGTGTGCGGGACCGTAGCCCAGCTTCATGGAGACGGTTGCGAATGGTCCTCGCCGATACCCCAGGAGCAACAGTGTCCCTAATTGGCTGGGAAGTGGCGGTGCGGTCCCCTACGGCACTGCGTAGGATCCTACGGTCTTGGCGTGCATCCGTGCGTCGCTGCGGTCCGGTCCCAGGTCGACGGGCACGTGCACCTTCCGCCGACCACTGGCGACAACATCGATGTACTGTGGAGACCTCACACCCCACGTGTTGAGCAATTCGGCGGTACGTCCACCCGGCCTCCCGCATGCCCACTAACGCCCTCGCTCAAAGTCCGTCAACTGCACATACGGTTCATGTCCACGTTGTCGCGGCATGCTACCAGTGTTAAAGACTGCGATGGTGCTCCGTATGCCACGGCAAACTGGCTGACACTGACGGCGGCGGTGCACAAACGCTGCGCAGCTAGCGCCATTCGACGGCCAACACCGCGGTTCCTGGTGTGTCCGCTGTGCCGTGCGTGTGATCATTGCTTGTACAGCCCTCTCGCAGTGTCCGGAGCAAGTATGGTGGGTCTGACACACCGGTGTCAATGTGTTCTTTTCTCCATTTCCAGGAGTGTAAGTGACCTTAGCGGATGGCGGAACAGGCATGCCTCTGTATATGAATCCTTTGTTGCCTAAACTATCAAAAAGGCATATGTTATTTTTTTTCGTAGATAACAGCAGTAAGTAATAACAAAACGACAGTGATTTTTGCGGAATTTTAATTTTATTTTTTTACTGTTTAATGAAGGTGTTACTTTTGAGTATCATCAGGTCGGGAAGGAGCGCCTGGTCCCCGGCACGAATCCGCCCGGGGGACTTGTGTCGAGGTCCGGTGAGCTGGGCAGTCTGTGGATGGTTTTTAGGCGGTTTTCCATCTGCCACGGCGAATGCGGGCTGCTTCCCCTTACTCCGCCTCAGATACACTATGTCGGCGATTGCTGTGCAAACAAGTTCTCCGCCTACGCGTACACCACCATTACTCTACCACCCAAACATAGGGGCTACACTCGTCTGGTTTGAGACTTTCCCTTGGGGGTCCACCGGGGGCCGAACCGCACAATAACCCTGGTTTCGGTGTGGGGCGGCGGAGAGGTTAAGTGGACTGCGGTAGCCGTCGTGGGGTTGTGGACCACTGCGGCTGCTGCGGGGACGGAGCCTCTCCGTCGTTTCTAGGCCCCTGGTTAACATACAATAAAATACAATACAATACAATCATCTGGTCCTCCAGTGGCTTGCCGACCAACAGATGTCAGTGCAGCACTTTCCCTAACTAACGAATACAAACATGTTAGCATGCACTAAAGCTACAAATCAGTCAACATTAGGAAGATAATTACAATTTACTAAATTTTTTGTTTACATTGCAGCATTTTTAATTTGCTCCAGATTAAACATTTCTTTTACTACATATATCAAATTTTCCTGTGTTTACTGTAAAAGTGTCAAAATTTCTCCTTCCTTTCTATGGTGTCACCGGCAGACACCACATTTTCTAGGTGGTAGCCTTTAAATCGGCTGCGGTCCGATAGTATACGTCGGACCCGCGTGTCGCCACTATCAGTGATTGCAGACCGAGCGCCGCCACACGGCAGGTCTAGAGAGACGTCCTAGCACTCGCCCCAGTTGTACAGCCGACTTTGCTAGCGATGGTTCATTGCCTACTTACGTTCTCATTTTCCGAGACGATAGTTTAGCATAACCTTCAGCTACGTCATTTGCTACGACCTAGCAAGGCGCCATTATCAGTTACTATTGATATTGTGAATCATGTACCGTCAAGACCGACGTTCATCATTAATGGATTAAAGTTAAGTATTCCACCAGCTACGTCCGTTTTTCTAAATTCTACTTTCCTTGTCCTCTTCCAGACCTCACGCCAGCCTGCGTGAGCTAAAACGCGTGCATTTCGGCCTCCTCTAGTAACACGGTGTTGGCTCTCCTGCCAACCACAACAATTTCCTAATTTTACATTCTGTGGGACTAATTTCTCCCTTTTGTTGCATGTACTACCTACCATCAGAACTTCACTTGCGCTCTAGGATTGATATGCTTTGCTTTCAATTGTCCCATCAGTCCCTTAGCACAATTTCTCATGAACTTCAGTTGTGTAGTCTTTCTATACAGCTCACAGTACAGTTAATAAGAAGATAGAAATACTTTTTTGGATCATCTTTCTAGCCCATAAGCAGATTTAACTCTTTCAGTATGGTTGCAACTCTAGTCCTTTATTACAGCAGAACACTGAAGGTTGATTTTAATGCCACCTTCCAGTTTTCTGGAAACAAACAATACTTCGTTCCATAACAACTGTGAGCCAGGCACAAAATTTTGGTGACTATGAACAACGCACCCCAATTCCAGAGGTCGTAATTCTATAATGAGAGTGGCAGTTTTTTTCATTTCCTTAGAACATGAGAGACGTGATGGGAAACGTTTCCTATTTATCCTCATTGTGCGCAAACAAACATTTTCTATGCTTTCAACCTTCCAGGGAGAAAAAATGTTAGTGACAAAGTTATCGAAGCTCACTCTCCTATTTTTCCCGAAAAACTTCTTTGGAAAACATAAAACTAGTCTAACACGCAACTTACAAAAATCTGCTCTGACGCACATTTAACAACTCCCCTCTTCAAAACTTCAGTTTCCCATTGATAAAAATGAAAGGCAAAAATGTAGTGTTTCAGGTTGGCAATAGGCCACAGTTTGTAACCGCGTTGTGTGGGGTTCATTGGATCATACTGTTTGAGTTGCTTTCTTTGACTAAAGTAACTGAATTATCTACGTTTCCTCCACCTTCTGTCCGTTTCAGTATCAGACAGCTTTCCACTTTTGAGGAGGTGTTCATGGAAGCAATCATTTATCCTTTCTTTTTCACAGTTCTCTGCATTTTAAGTTAAACTGTTTTCGAGCTGCACTTATGGACATTCTATCAAGGGTCTTTCAAAAATTGCATCAGATCTTTAAGCTTTTTCAAAAATGTCGACAGCACTTCAATCTGCTGGATTATTAGCGTCATTGCCGTCATCATCTCCTACTTCCGTAACATCATCATCAGCTGGCAAATCTCTTAGAGGAGCTGCAACAATTCCGTCATCTTTTAGTATTGCCAATGCCCAAAATGTGGTATTGTCTGTGAAACAGCATTTACAATAATGGGAATTGTGCTAACAATAAAAGAACCTGACCCTAATGCAACTACGTCGAAAGTGCTAGCAAAATGCAACGAAAAATATCAAACAAAGCGACAAGCAACGCTTGCGGGGCGGGGCAGTACACGAAAATGGGCATATGGCCAAATAGTACTCTAAAGTACCACACGGTTTTTGGCTATTTCGTAAATAAATACTACAGATTTAACGAAACAGCTGCACGAGAGGAAACTAAAAGTTAACCTCAATCATATCTATGGTAGTAAACATGTGACAGTAAGCAAAACAAACACGGTCTCTAGAGCAAGCCTTCAGCGCTCACCAAAGATAATACGAACATACCCACTGACTAGAGAACGAGATCTAGGAAGCGAAGAAGTATTTCCAGCTTAAACGTATCATCAGCCCAGGACATGGGAGATATGTGTGCAATCAGATTGAAAAAGGGACCGAAAGAAGTGGTACTTAAAAGTACCAACAGTCAACAAAGGGTTAAAATTTCTATTCTGTTTGAACCGTTCGAGCTTGCGGCACTTCTCTAGTACGACGGAAACGCCACATTTTCAAAATGAGGGCGTATTAGCTTGACATCCAAGATTTAAAATGTCTCTTTCTCGTGCCTTAGTTTAAACATGCGAATACAGCAACTACACAGTTCTCTCTTCGCGTCATACAGCGGCGTCATCATATCCGTAAATTAGAGAAGAGCTCTCTTCCGCAAACATACGCTTCGCGAACTCCCAGCTGCAGTTTTACAGCGTGACAAAGACGCGCGTTTATGCTCCTGTGTAAACGTTGCCGTCAGTGTGGAGTGAGATTAGCTCCAGCAGGATACGGCGCTAAGTGACGCGACTAAAGTGCTTCCAATGAGCGCTCTTAATGCCGGCCAGAAAACCCTCGGGCTCTTTGTTTACACGCGGCCGCTGTTTTCATTGTTGATCCGTCGGCGGACGCTTATCTCGCTCCAAACAGTCTCTGCAAGCCGGCGAGAGGGGGACTTGGCCGTGAAAGCAAACATCTTCCCTCTCGACGAGGCGCGCTCACTGCAACACGCGGTCGTCTAATTGAGTTTACGAGGAACAGGTGACCCAGCACACGCTGTCTCGTCCAGTAATCTCCGTCAATCCGTCAACACAGAAAAAGATTATAGGTAGATAATAACCGTTCAGTTGTGTCCTCAAGCATGGAAGGCGTAACACCGAGCAGGTGCGGCAGTGATTGCCGCAATGGACTACATTCGGGAGGACGACGCTTCGAACCCTTGTCCGGCCATCCTGATTTGGATTTTCCGTGATTACTCTAAATCGCTTCAGGCAAATGCCGGGTGGTTCTTTGAAAAGGGTACGGCCGTCTTCCTTCCACGTCCTTCCCTAGTCCGATGGTACCGCTGACCTCGTTGTTAGGTCCCCTCCCCCGACTCAACCAACCAACCAAAACCGTAACGATCACCACAGATATTCTCAGTGATTCGAGATCACTGTCCTACCTAGGTCGTTCGACTTGAGATAGCTGTTTGTTGGTGTTGTATTCTGAGGCATGGCGTCCACTGTGTGCAACAAGTGATGCGCCCCCTGGCGGTGAAGATCCCTGGCAGTGACGTGACATGCGTGTCACACTCACGTCACCACTAGAGCCGGCGTTAGTAACGTGCCACCACTTCTTCTTCGGACGACCACCGTGTTCTTTCTTTGGTGAACTTAATGTGAAAAAGTTTTACAAATACCGCTATCAGTCACGACTACTGTACTTAAATTATTTAATTAGCAATATGTTTCGAGGTTATATCTCACGATCAGGCTACTCTGGCAGCACACAAAACATTTAACACAAGTGCACACATATATTACAGTTTCTTCGAATAGTGTTTGGTTCAAAAATGGTTCAAATGGCTCTGAGCACTATGGGACTTAACATCTGAGGTCATCAGTCCCCTGGACTTAGAACTACTTAAACCTAACTAACCTAGGGACATCACACACTTCAATGCCCGGGGCAGGATTCGAACCTGCGACCGTAGCAGCTGCCTGGTAACGGACTGAAGCGCCTACTGTTTGGTATGTGCTGTTGTCTGCCTGATGAGAAAGAGTAGGATAACTCAATAAGCGGCGGTGTCGGTATATATGATGGTCTGGTATTGACATGAAAACTTTTTTAAATAATGATTAACTTTGTTCCTGTGGCGTGGCAGCCTTCTTACGATGACTTGAGGCACATCTATTTCTATGGCTCTTTTGATCTTGTTAGCCACTGTTCCTAAAACTTCTACATGTATCTGGAAACACGCTATCACAAACTCGTCAATCGTGCAGAATACTTGATGGTGGTCGAAACAAAGCTTATTTCAACTTGACTATAAGCATGTCGATCCTGGTGTTGCTAGACACCTGTAACGTCATCTGCGCGTGTTGTTGTCACATCAGTGACGTTAGCTGGCGAAATATGTTTCAAAGTGAGCAACTGTGACAATATAAAAGTTTTATTGTAAGAATTAGACATATTGCTGAGACCTAGTCTCATAAATAAACTTAATGTTATACATTTTCTGTTTTAAGAGCACTGAATTAAAATTGGTGAAGAAATTTGAAATCGTAATCTCCGTCCTTTCGTTTACGATCTCGTCAATTTAAATAGGCTTTGTTTTGGCCGCCATTTTGTTTTCTACACAGTAGATTTGTTTATGAATCGTGTTTCAAGATACCTTCAGGTGTTTTTGAACATGGCTAACAAACTAAAAGAGCCACAGAAACAGATGTGTTTAAAAAAATTATAGGGGGACCTCTATCCCACAAGAACAAAGTGAGAGATTATTTAAAATGTTATGTCCTAGCCAGTAATGCCACCCGAGCCCGCTGCCAAAAGGTTGGCAGCATCAAAGTCCGGACGCCGTCCGCATAAGCAGCGCCAGCGAGACAGCAAATCGCCGCAAGTCTGCGCACGCCACCGCTGGCTTCTGGCTTCTTAAGCGCTGGAGTCGCGAGCGCTAGGACAGTTCTGTATTCGCCGCTCAGTTGTATACTCGCCACCGAATTGTGTACTTGCTAGTCAGTTGTGTGTTCATCGCAGCAGAGTTGTTGTTTGTCGTCAGCCGACGCTGACCTAGCCGCTCCGACTCGAACTAGACAGATTTCTGTAGACACCGAGTTCACTACTGTATTTCTGTATCTTCGTAATAAAGATAAGTACCGACTTTTATTTAAACAGAGTGTTTGGGTTTTCATCTTTCTGTTCACTGTTCCAGCGGACCGGTCGGCCCGCTATTAAAAGTGTGGCGGTGACTTCGTAAGCCATTTCTACAGCCAAGTGTTTGTCGCTACGAACACCGCCACAAAATAAAAGTTTTTCATGTCCACAGCAGACCATCAAGCAAACTGACATCGGCGCTTATTAGGTTATCCTCTTCTTTCTCCAAGGCTGAGCACAGCAGATAGCACCTTTCTCTATCTCCATTGGCTGACCAGAGAAAATACCAAGACTATACAAAGAAAGTTTAATGTGCGGGGTGAATCACCTAAAACATGCACCACAAATATTGTGAAATAGAAAGTGGTTTTCACAGAATATGTTGGTACTCAGGGACTGGTATAGTAAACCAGTCAACACATAATAGTACTTAGAAAATATATTCTTTGTGCCAACATACATATTTTTTAATTGGGACAATGCCTATTGGTATTGACGACTAAAAGTAGGATAAATTAGAATGTCAGTGATGTTTGCTGCAGGAGTCAGTTGTGAGTCGTTGACGAGATATCGTATGGTGCAAAGGTTTCACATCAACACTTTTTTATGCCATTAAACCAACGTAGTTGTTAAGTACTATGTTGTTATGTTTGGTTACAGTGTCCTTGTGTGTCGCTTGAGTGCATTGGAACTTGCCAATCAGTTAGTGTGCTAATCAGTTAGTGTGTAACATTCCAAGCAGCAGGTCGTAACTGGATCATGTCATTTACTAGTGCAGTAAAAGTCGATATGTTCATGATATGTGGAGATTCTAGTTCGTTTTTGTACAGTGTATGCTGCAAGGTATCCCAAACGACGCCAGCCATCTCCGCAGTTAGTTATTAACCTCTTCAGCCAGTTACGTGAAAGTGATACTTCAACACTTAGACAACGCAATATAAGGAAACAAGAGATGACAGAACAGGGGGAAAGTAATGTTCTTGCTGTTGTTGCAGATAGCCCCCCCCCCCCCCCCAATGGAGTATCATATTACACTGGATGAAATGAGTTCACAAATGAGCGAATACATTACTCGGACAGATGCAATTTTTTTATAATTATGTAGCAATAAGTTGCTATGTATTTCAAACACATTTTAACAAAAGAATTAGCGCGGCAGTAAACTAATAAATATAATTTAACTTAAAATGGGTATCTTATTATTTATTAATACATATCTTTCTCCCTGAACTCCAAAACAGTTACCTAAAACTACTTTAAGCAAAACCAAATTTTACCAATTTGTCGGTGGAGGTTCCGAGTTCTCCTTTTGTTAAGCGATATTCCATTCCCCCAAACCTACTCCCTCCCCCCCCCCCCAAATCAACTCCCCCCCGGCTTTAACCTACTTCAAGAACAGTCCCTGGAGTCAGGCAAATGTCATACGCACTCTCCATTGACATAGATCCCATCCCTGTCACATGTCTCTCCACCAAATGCGCTGTGAAAACGATTATGAGAATCGTGTTAAGTACTGTACATACGCATTGAAACAGGGTACTCCAGATGTCGGTCGTTGTTGATGCACGCTCTGAAACGACTTGCTGCACCTCACAGAACGTAACGTGCTTCTCATTGTGTTGTGTGACTGCAGTGCTTGCCAGCAGCAGTTTTTCGTCAGTATCTGGAGCATTCTACAGACGCAGTTTTCGGCACCATCTGGTGCGTAAGTCACGTAGTTTCTTTATGAAGAAGGACACACTGTAAGCAGTAGTGTGACTAGGGCCTCCCACCGGCTAGACCGTTCGCTGGGTGCAAGTCTTTTATCGCCGAAGAACAGCGTAGGAAATTGCAAAGAAGATTAGGCACAGTAACAAACTGTGCCTGTTTATTGGTTGTCGCCCGTATAAAGGCACTTGTAAAAGTTGTGTTAGCTGGCCGGTGCGGCCGAGTAGTTCCAGGGGCTTCATTCTGGAACCACGCGGCCGCTACGATCGCAGGTTAGAATCCTGCCTCGGGCATGGATGTGTGTGTTGTACTTAGCTTAGTTAGTTTTAAGAAGTTTCAAGTTCTATGGGACTGATGACCTCCGATGTTAAGTCCCATCGTGCTCAGAGCCATTTGAACCCTTTTGAAAAGTTGTTTATACTTTTCCTCCCTCTGTACAATAAAAGTGCCACATTTCTTAAAGTACCTGCTTATGATTAAAAAATAGTTTCATGGTTCAGTGAAACGAATTTTTGTTAATAGTTCCATCTATCATTTAACCAATAATCATTAGTACTTCATTTCTTGCCTGTTGAGTTGTGGTTAAGACTTTACTCTTTGATACGATATTTACGATATTGCGGTGCTTGTGTTATTCTGATTATGATGCAAAGTAGCTTTGACAGACACTGCAACGACTACAGCAGTTGTGAAATACATAAAATTTATTCGCAATTGTGAATAAGGACAGCCATCAGCTGTAGAATGCAATGATGACAATGACGTATGGCTGGCGACATATGGAAGTTTGCGACTGGTCGTGAGTCTTGCACGGACAGCCAAATGGTAAGGCACCGCATGCGATAAGCTAGAAATCCGGGTTAGAATCGCGGCCCGGTACGAATATTCACTGTCGTCATTCCATTTTACAGCTGATGGTTGTCCTTATTCGCAATCGCGAATAGATATAAGGCATTTTAATGAATTTAATACCTTACTCTTTGGTAGTTATGTTACTTGTGCAGGTTCCCTCATAGTGACCAGTCCGCTATAAAAATATTTTGTCACTCGTCTTACAGTACCGATATAAGAAATGTTGATAGGTATTATTCTGATGTGTGTGTATGTTTGTGATAACGACGTATAAATACATCACAAACATTAGTATACACTTTGCTAGTTGCGAAAATATCTCATGACTTTAAAAAAAATTGAGACGAACTGCTTGAGTATAGTTTTCGACTCTGGGAAAGAAACTCTATTGTATACAGTTGATTTCATGTTTATAACTGCTTCTATTAACGGATACTTACAACACACAATTGAGCTCCAGGTACTCATTCCCAGTTGCCTTTCCCGCAGTTTATGGCAGTGGGCACCATCTTTTTCTTCGTTCGGGGTCACTTGGAAATCTAAACATGTGGAAATCATTTTTGCAATAGTTAGGGCAGTTCACATCTGAGCGACTACCCATATTTACGACGAATTCTTCTATACACTTAGTTACAAATCTCCAGACACATCGTGATTCATACATAAATAAGTACGAACATCCTATACTTTTGGGGTAAACTTGGCGGGCAGGTCAGCTCGGTTTATCGCACTCTTCCGGGTGGGCGTCCTGCCCTGACTCCTAAGACATGTTTGACGCAGCTTTCCACATTTCCTATCTTTTCCAAGTTCCTTCATCTCTGCGTAACTACTGCGACAAACATCCACAGTCTGCTTACTGCAGTCTAGCCTTGCGTCTAGGGGATGATGGACTGACCCCAGTTGAACGCTGTTTTTTGAAGGACACATGCTATATAAAAGTCAAAGGCAAACTCCGTAAAAGCTATATTCAGGCACTATCATACGGTGATGAAACCCGAATATCTACACGCAAGTGAATGCCATCGAGTGACAGTAAAGTTTGGACTGAAAAAAGCCGAGAAGTCTGTGCGCGAGATCCTTCAGAAAAGAATGGGTCTTATCACAGACCGGCAATATAAACTGTAAGGAAGAAGAGACTGATACACATGTAGTGAATTGCTTCTCCCTAGCAGAAGTCACTGGCGCAAGCCTGCAGGGTGGCGCTCGACTGTGAGGTAAGTGGGTTCGAAACCTGCTGGCGAATGAAAGTTGGCGAGCAAGCTGAAGTTACCCTGTTCCCTAATTACATAATGATGATACAGTTCTTTGAGAAAATATTGCACGTTTTTAATCAATATGTTGTTGGTTTAATGCAAACTCTATTCATGGGGAAGAGTGATGAATAAGTTCACTAATTAGTAGGAAAAATGGCTCATCTTCAAAATGTTCTCAATGGCGAATGGCGGTAGTTGTTCAGGGTGCATGAGAGGCCCCTCGGGTCTTCTTTGATTACAGGAAAAAAAACGCTTATGTTTTATATTCAATTTTTTATTTATTTCACACGTTTCTCTTTGATCTTTATCAGCACAAGTTCGCAAGTCGACTCAGTAAAAGAGAATCCACGGTTTCTTTTTATTCAGTTGTACACAAAGTTTGACTCACATAGGCACTTAAAAAAGCGCCTACATGAACCACAGAACTTCATTCACGCGTTAGAGAACAAAAGACAAGCTGAGAGAGAAATCTGAAGGACATAACAATGAAGTAGGGCTGTTGACAAAATATCAATATATCGACATATAGATATAGTTTCCAAAAAGTGTTCTCATACATCGCCGATATTTTTTTCACCAATATACCAATGTATCGATATCGAAATGCCAATACCGAGAGTCGATATTTTTATTTTATTTTTTCCCCATTTTCCGGTAAATATTTGAAATTTTGAATGAAGCCTTATTAGAACATAATTCGTTGCTTTCGATATGTGAAGAGGTCTCACTGCTTTTTTAGCTCTCATCACGTCCAGTCTATCTCTTTGACTGTGTGCAGCAAGTATAGGTGGCACAAAGGAGAAGTCTGATTGCTGTGGAAATGGCGGTGTGACTGGAATAACAAAATTTCCGATACGAAGAACTAGCTCACCAGTTGCGTTAAAAACAGTTTTAACCCAATTAGTGCGCTTTTTCTTCACATTGGCATTCTTCTAAACCAGTTTCTGAGGGTGATGAGCAAAAATCTAAGTCACAAGATTGTTCTTATCAGTGGGCGGAAACGTTCGAGGGAAATGCTGACGTAATCGGCGCTCGACGTTACCAACGAAAACTGCAACCTTTAACTTCACCACGCAATTTTGACACCACAGCTGGTAGTTCGATGGCGTTTGAAGAGACAAAAAAAATAGAGAAGTCGACATGACGTACTCCAGACAAATCCGATGTGTGACAAAACCGAACAACAGACCCATCGGACGCCTTTGATTGTGCTGCTTGCTTGGATATACCAGTATTTGCAAAATAGTTATCGCCAAGCGTTAACGTGCATGGTTTTCCTTTCAATTCTTCCTCTTAGGTGGGTAAGCAGGCTGCTAGCTTCTTGACCTACAGAATACCTAATAACAAATCAATTGCTGACGCCAGGTGGCCGCGCGGTTTAAGGCTCCATGACACGGATTGAACAACCTCTCCGGCCTGAAGTTCGAGTCCTACCTCGGGCGTAGGTGTTGGTGTTGTTCTTCGCATAAGTTAAAGTGGTGTAGAAGTCTAGGGATGATGATCTCAGGGGTTTGTTCCCTTAGGACATTTGAGCATTTGAACAATAAATCAATACTTAAATATACAGCTCTAAAACCGGCAGTATATTTACAATGTGCAGTCGATACTTTTATAGTCCGATACGTGGGTATTTTTTCCGACGATATAGCGTCCTTCTAGGAAGCATCTCATTTCAATGCAAAATACGAGCTGATATATTTGGTGCTCATTCAGTCGCGTTAATAAGTTAACCTGACCGCCAGATTATTCTGAAAATTCCTCTGTTAAATTAATTACTGTATTTTACATACAGCCAGAATGTAGATAAAAATGCTTCATTTTGCAGATACAACTACAACAACATAAATGTCTGAAGATGGCCTTGTAAGTCGAAAACCGGTTAGCGATAAAAGTAATATTGTAGAACAAAAGCAAACTGGTGCTTTTCATTTATTATTATAATGTTGTTCTACCAAGAACCGCCGGAAGATTCTGTTAATATAAAACATTTTACGTTAAAACTTTTATTTACGTTTGACGATATTTATTTTGTATCGAGTGAATTGGCTCTGCTGAAGTTAACTGTAGTTTTGGAATGGAATGATGGTTATTTATCTAATGGATACTAAATTTCAAATTCACTTAACTTACATAAAATCTGGAAATTTGGTGAGAACATGGCATTTTCTATAAATTGTAACAGTTAAATTATGGCAAGTTACATTTTTTACAAATACAGATCAAAGGATAAATTAGTTTTCAGTTTGCTTTTAAAGCGAAATTAGTACTATGACGATCTTTTTCTGATGTTATGTCACACATTGTAAATCTTAAAAATGTTTTCGTAAGTTAGAAGAAATGCAGCAAACGTATAACTCGAAAATACACCATCGTATCGCAATACTTACTTCAGAATCAAGTATCGCATACTCTGGGACAGAAACTGAAGCAAATTCTACCCAAGTGGAACCGGTATCGAAACGTTCAGTTGGCCAAATTACCCTTAATCTTGGATTGTTACAATCGGAAGGATAGAAATATCAAAAAGTCCCGCTCACCAGCCTTTTCACCGATGTCCAAGATTAAATTTCAGACTTCCCATGTCTGACTGAGTCAGAGTGTCTGATACTGACGGTAATCCGTCCGTCAGATGGGGACGTTAGGCCCGGTGGCCCCAAGGTGCTGTTCGAGAGTAGTAGTTCGGCCCTGGGTTTCAGTGTCACCCTTCTATCATCATCATCATCATCATCGCCATCATCATCATGCGACCCAAATATGATACCACATTATACATGCATCCATTCCACTCACCTGCATTCCACAAACACACACACGATACAACCCTCGCACATCCGCAAGCAAAGGACCCACAGTGCGCGGAGGAAGAACACCCTTTCTGGCAGGCGTCTGAATCCACCCCGTGCGATATCCCATCCGGCAGTGCTGTACGACGTTAACATTTTTGTGAACTGCTAATAGTTAACAAAGGAATAACGACTAAATTCTGCAGCCATCTGTTCACGAGGTATGAAACCCGAGAAAATAGATCTGTAATGTACTGGTTAACAGTCCATTAGCACCAGATAAATGGTGCAAGGAAGTAAGGAAGGACCTCAAGAGCATTGGACTGAAACAGAGAGATATCTATCGAAGTGCAGATCAATGAACAACGACTTTATGACCAGACAACGAATGCAAGAATTTTAGGCAACAACCAAGATGCCACGTAATTACTGGACGTGGTCTCCAATGGCCCAAAAACGCATTGTACCTCAACTCTTAGTAATATGTGGGAAAACCCCTCATCACGGCATAGCGGAAAACGAAGAATAAGTAACACAAAATCTCACTGTGGCCCCGAGCAAACACTGATTTCTTTCATTTTACCCCCGTTTGACGTTACCAAAAATCGCTTGAAAGACAATTTTTTTTCCGAGTGGAAAAATATGCCTGCTTTCTGCAGTCGCGCATTACATACATACACCGAAAGAAAGTGTTGTTTGAACATGTTGCCGCGTAACCGCTTATCGTTGGGTACTGAAATTATTGAACCACTTCTTTGAGTTTTTGAAACTGGTGATGGGTGTATCGAATTGTTATAACTGATGATGATGTTTGTGGTGCGCTGTTTATGACAATCGAAGATATTTTAGAGATCGTTCTGAGCTCAAATTACGGCATCGGCGTAAACATGACGACGAATTTAACAATGAAATCGAAGTTGCAATTCCTGCCCTCGCTGCATCGGAATTCGTAACATGGGGAAGAGTATGCGTATTTCTCTACATGCGCTTTCGAATGACGAAATGAATGGACGATACTGAGCAATTATTGAGAATTTGATGTTGAAAACGACAGTACAAACAGATGACAATTTTTAATCCCAAAAAATTATAATATAATGCACTTATCGAAACTTATCAGTTTGAGGGGAGGTGGGGTTAGGTAATTTTCAATCACTGTATTAATCGATAGCAACTGCGCACCAATTCTAGGAGTCCGTATTTAGCTTTCGACTTCTAAAGATTGTTTGCCAATCGTCTGAAGATGCATGTTATTTGTTCTCTTGTCTGTAGAAGTCCTGTCGTGAACAGCTGATCTGAAGTTCATAAACGACGAAGAAGGCTCACGGTATTAACTTATATCTTAATTATGCGAGGCGTCAACACATGTAAGTAATTGTTTCGTGTACTGTAAGGCAATACAGCCGCTTCTTTTGACCTATAGTCAATAACAACATTTATATTTAGCATATAACAATAAAGATTCATCACTACCCCATTTATTTTAAAGTAAAGAAAATAATAAAAACAAAAGGGGAACTAATAATCCAAATAGAACAAGATTTCTTTTATACCACCTCTTAAACACATAATGTGTAATTAATATGCTCCAGAAAGCGTCGAAATTTTATTGAAGATATTTCACATTAAACGTTATGGCTCAGTATTTAGTCATCAGTCTCCTGATTGTAATAATGAAGTTCGTTTTATTAAAAACATTTTATTATAAAAATATGATCAAATTACGATACCGCCAATGTACGTATTACGCAAAACTTCTAATCAGGTGAACTTACGTTATTAGCCTTGAATACTTCACTTGAAACTTCCCGTTCTCCATTTTTCGGAAACAATTTCATTTTTCGAAAAATAATTTCATTTAAAAGTTAACGATGATGAAAAGATTACTATTACAGAATATTCTATTGAAAAATTGAAGATTTCACAAGCCAATTCTTTATTCTTGTACCTGAATTCTCAGGTTCCTAAATATTGCCGAAAATTAATGTGCTGATTATAAAATGACGATGCTGAAAAGCTTAAGTTTCGATAAAATTCTCGTGCATTTAGGTTTCGACTTGTGAAAATAGTGTGCACTCGTTTGAAGATTTATGTGGTTTTTCTCACTTGTCTGTAGAAGTTGCGTCATGAACAACTCTTCCGATGTTAATAAATGAAGAAAACTGCTAAGTAATATTCCATCCATCGGGTAACGAAGTTTGCCGGGAGAGCGCGTAGGAAGCAAGAGGAAAAAAGTTAAATATCATTTAATTATAATTATTTCTTCCGAAGTAATTACACTGAAAGTATAGTGTAACATATCATCACTGTCAGTATAGTACAAAGTTCACACATGAAATAACATAAGTACACTTTATGTGTAAATATTTACCATCCGTGTAGTGTTGAATATTTATACGTAAAATGCCGTTACATTATTTCAGGTGTAAACTTTGCACTATACTGACAGTGATGAAATGTTACAGTATATTTTCAGTGTACAGTGAATCCTCATTAATCTAATCCTCATTAAACCAGATGTACAGTTCATCCGGATACTTCTTTTAGTCTAGTAACTGCAAAATATTTGACATTTCGGAAGTAATAGCGTCAGCAATCGACGGCGGCAGTCATTAAATTTTCATTCAGCCAACAGCCATATACGTATCGTGGCGCAGAATCAGTTACCAAGTTCACACTGAGTTGTACACTACTGTATTGCCGCTGTCTGTTGAGAATGTAAAATGATTTTAAGGAAAAAGAAGGAGGTAGTTTCCACTGGTATACCCTGCCAGAAACAGATGTTAATGATATAATGAATGGCTGTGAGACGATAATAACGCTGGCCGTCATGTGATTTCTGATGACGAAATGATCCCCTTCTATTTTTCTGCAGACAATAACGACGGTGATGAGGGACTGGCTGACAAAGTTGTGGCTCCGTCTGGAGAGACTATGGTAGAAACAAGGCTAAAAACGCAGCCGTGCTAAAGATGATTTGCTAGGATTGTCAAAAAATAAATTTGGCCGAACTAATCCTGGTGTAACGCCTACATGAGCGTGCTAATGAACGACATACGAATCGGTATCAAAAGAAACTCACTGGTTACTTCAGTTTATAAAACTGTGGTTTCTTTTACCTTGTCAAAATGTATGAAAATAACATATAATTTTTTTCCATTTGACTGAAATAAAATACAACGTGTATTTCTATGACATTCGCCCAATGTAATCCTAATTTTATTCTGAATTTCCCAATTTTTGATAATCCGGATGAACTATGGTCTTACTATAAAAAGTGTTGCCACATTCAATTTGTAGAACATTTCGAATTATGGATTGATGGTTTAAAAACTGGCATGTAAAGGCCGGAAAGTTGGTTCGTAAAAAGATAGGAAGAAATGAAAAACACGTACATTTTCAGTCATTAGAGAGATATTTCCTTATAATGGGCCACGCGGTTCTAGGCGCTTCAGTCTGGAACCGCGCGACCCCTACGGTCGCAGGTTCGAATCCTGCCTTGGGCATGGATGTGTGTGATGTACTTAGGTTAGTTAGGTTTAAGTAGTTCTAAGTTCTAGGGGACTGATGACCTCAGATGTTAAGTCCCATAGTGCTCAGAGCCATTTCAACCATTTGAACCTTATAATGCATTACGAACTAAGATGTTAACTTATTACGGTTCTTTCTCAATAAACCAAACTAGCGTGTAGCTTCATTCAAATTGTTTGTATGACCGTGTTTCGAAACACACACACATTATGTACATTACATTTCGCTCTTATCTTCGCTGGTCGAATGAAATGAGTTCTGTGGGCGTTGCGCGTACAGCAGGAAGTCTCGTGCTTGAACTACTTTGTTTTCCACTGCAAATGAAGACACTAATCGAACAAAAGGAGTCAGCGGAATGAAGCGCCAGCTGGGTTGCCATCATACAAAGGGCGAGAGGGGAGCAGAACTCGAACCCTGGTCAGATACAGGCCACGTGCCGGTAATGACACGGCAAAGTGGAATCACGTTTTCGAAGCGTAAGAGTTGGGGTATGCGCTGAGGCAGGTGTCCGTCTAACTCATCTGCCGATGGCGGCTTCATGGCGCACAGTATTCTAACTTTTTTGGGTAACGCCATCGATATGTTCAGACGCTGATTTCGGAAGTTTTGTGCTCTCGAATAACATTTTTGGAGCGAATGCGCATTACATTTCGAATTGGCACCTAATGTCGGGGACGGGGCATGACACCCGTAAAACTGTGAACATCCCGCAAAAATCGACGAATTAGGCAACACTATGTCCCACACAACCCGAATAAATGCGGTTCTGTTCTACCTACAAAATTATATTTTAAATAGAAATAGAGCTGTTCTACTGCAGTAAACTTCGACGAGATAGAAAATATAGGGGTTTTTTCGAGTGTACCGTTTATCACGAAATTTTATACTACGAAATAATGAAACTTATTTTTAAAGGCCATCATATTCGCCGTTGACTGTAGAAATTATTTATTTCACAATTACAATTTCGGCTTATGGTCCATTTTCAAAAGGTACTGCGAAACGTTTTGTTTCAGCACATTTAAGACTTTAAAATCTTCCGACTTCAGACTTTTCACTATTTCTGACGACGATATTTATAGATGCCGCAGGATTTTAGAGTCTGATATGTGCTGAAGCAAAATCTTCTGCTGTACCACTTAAAATAGCCTGAAGGTGAAACTGAAGTTGCAAAATAGTAATTTCTAAAGTCAAAGGCGAATATGAAGTCCTTAAAAAACTTTAGATGACTCTGAACCCAGACCATAAGAAGTTATAGCGGCATCGGTCTCCTAAACACTGACCATAGCATATACTCAAAGATAGCCAATAACCGCGAGAAGAATAACACATAAGCAGTTACTTCTGAGGGAAAAAAAGTATATTTACATCTGGTCCTTCGGAAACGCGGCTCTTTCTGAATAACAAAACATGTTTCTATCTGGTCGTTCGGAAACGTGTTGCAGCCATAGAACAACACACAGAACTTATTCTAGTATCATCTTCATCGATCCTGAGAAGACTTTTTACCATATGAGCCGTAACAGTGTATAGAAGATTATGTCTGAATGTGGATATCCTTGGCACGTTCCAGGGGTTGTGAAAAGATTTTATAAAAATACAAGCACGGTTGTTCTTCTTAGTGCAGATATTTGTTAGCCAAGATCGCCCAGAAATACACAATGATTAATAGTTTCAGCGACATTAAATCACTGTCTTCTGATCATCTGCATGGATAAAATTTTTACATGGTCTATCCATTGCGTCGGCCGTTCACATTAACAGGACAGAACTTACAGTGACGACGTTCCATAGTACCGTCCCTCGTCACACAATAAGAGAATAACTATGCGTACAATGCTCAACAATTACAAATAAAATGCATGAGATATACACAAAATTTCTCATGTGGTGTCGTTGTTGACATCTGATGAGAAACTGTCTGGGATCGCCTCCAATACAACTGACAGTGTCAGATAATCATCAAAAATACATGCGTTGCAAAAAACGCAGGTAGGAATCAGTTAAAGGAATCGTTATTAACTAAAATGTAAGACAAAAATATGGAATATCGCCTACTATTTTTAATATTTATATTGACTTCATTCCTGCAAAATGAAAATGTACGGTAAACAACAGAATGAACACAGCTAGTGATGAGAGCTTCTGCTTGCAGGTCCTTAAAAACTGCTGCAGATAATGTCGTTATTACTGGAAAGAATGAGGACGATCTCCAGAGAGCAGTATACCATTTGAACGAAATATTCGAGGAATACAATTTAAAACTTCCTTGTAATAAAACGGAAATAACGACGTTCCGAGCAAAATATCCAGTCATAGCCAAAATTGTAGTAGGCTATCCAATTTTAGAACAAATTTCTCGAATTTTTTACTAAGGTGGCGATAGTACCTTTAACAGAACACTGGGCCATAAATTTCAAAAAGAGACCACCAAGAAATAACGCTAAATTACGTAGGCTGCTGTTTTGACCCATGGAACCAAAATATGCCTTACCAGAAAAGAATTACATAAAAATAATAAATTTAAAAACAATTAAATCATAAAATTTGACATAGTAGAAATGAGATTCAGGAGGACATGATTGAGCAATGACAGAATAAAATATATTCAACCTAAATGAAAAAAATTCAAAAGTAGCATGTAAACTGAAGACAGCACCTCATGAGAATGTCAGGTTATAGAATTCAGCAGAAGATTGTGAATTACATGCCGAATGGGAACAAAGATACTGGAAGACCTCGGAAAAGCTGTAAGTGATTTCATTTGTGAGTTCAGAGCAGGCAGAGCGTAATAATCGAAGGAAAGACGACGGCGAAATAGTATTTGTGTCCTCTCAGTGGTGTATAGATCGTTCTTCAGTGCGTCGTTTGGAGCGCGGTGGTTGGCAGGCCTGCCTACCTTGCGCGACAGCAGCCCCCGACCCGCGGACTCTCACGCTCGCCGCACGCACTGACCGCCAGGCCGCCGGTAGCAAGCGGGCCGCCAACACTGCGCCTGGCGCCAACACTGCGCGCCGTGCTACGCCGCGCCTCGACAGACGCCGCGCAAGCAGCGCTCCGCGCGGCAGCCGCCGGAAACACCAACACTTGTGCTCCGCGCGCTCCTAACATAAACGCGTCTGTATGTCGGAGTGAGGAGGACAGAGGAGTGGGGAGGGGGCGGCAGGGTGCGAGGAGAGGTCCTCAGCCTCTCAAGGGCCACAAGAGAACGCGCCAGTTGGGGAAAGACGTCTCGCTCTCACACCTTGTGGCATTACCCGTGCATTGTGGTCAATTAATAAGTGTGTCCCCTGCTCATAACAGCATCAGTACCCCATAAACACAACAGTGCAATATGACTAAACATTTGAGCAATTTCCGAACAATCACTGCGAGCACTTACTTCCATAAAATACCTAAAACCATACGTGCAGAGCTATTTGAAGTGGAACGATCACATACCATGAAGCGCGGGTAAGAGACGTGACCACACTGAGATTCATTGGAGGACTCTTCAGGAAATGTAGTCTATCAACAAAGGACGTAACATACGACAGCGATTCTCAATCTGTGGGCGCGCACCCCGCTCGGGTAGCGTGGATGACATTATTGAACACAAAATACTTGGTCAGATGCGAACACAACTCAAGCTCTACGTGTTTCATACAAACTTAATTATGAATGTAAACGACTCATCCATCCCGGGAATCGACAATCTCTGTGATTTTGAGCTTTTATCAACATGGATACAGGCAATATATCAGTCCCAGGAATTCTAAGGTTTTCGAGAACGTTTCAATTTTAACTTTGTTGTAGTATAACAAATTACAAAAAAAAAAATTTATTTGTTTATTTACATGTCAAGTTCCGTAGGACCAAATTGGGGAGCAAATCTCCAAGCTCATGGAACATGTCAGTACGTGACATTACAACGTTAAAGTAATATCAGATAAACATAAAATGTTTATGAACCCGAAAAAGTCAAGCCATACGTTAAACTAAACGCAATGAACAATACAAGAATCAGCTTAATTTTTCAGGGAACACCTCGACAGAATAGAAGGAGTGACCCATGATGAAAGCCGGCCGAGGTGGCCGAGCGGTTCTAGGAGCTGCAGTCTGGAACCGCGTGACAGCTACGGTCGCAGGTTCGAATCCTGCTTCGGGCATGGATGTGTGTGATGTCATTAGGTTAGTTAGGTTTAAGTAGTTCTAAGTTCTAGGTGACTGATGACCTCAGATGTTAAGTCCCATAGTGCTCAAAGCCATTTGAAAAACTTTTGAGCCCATGATGAAACTCCTCAATTTCTATTTCAAGCGCGTTGAATACTGCTAAGATATCTGAATTCTTGTGGTAGCTTATTGAAAATGGATTTAGAAGTATACTGCATACCTTTCTGCACAAGTGTTAAGGAAGTCCGATGCAAATGCAGGTTGGATCTCTGCCGAGCATTAACTGAGTGAAGGGTGCATATTCTTTGGAATAAACTGTTATTGTTAACAAGAAACGATAGTAAGAATATATATATTGAGAGGTCAATGTCGAAATACACAGAGAAGTGAACAGGGGTCGACAAGAGGTTCGCGAACTTACACCACTATTGCCCGAACTGCCCGTTTCTGAGCCAAAAATATCGTTTTAGAATGGGAAGAGTTACCCAAATTATAATACCATACGATGTAAGCGAATGAAAATAAACAAATTAGACTAATTTTCGTATCACTTACTTCAGATACCGTTCGAATAGTAAAAATGGCAGCATTAAGTCTTTGGACAAGATACTGAACGTGGGCTTTTCACGACAGTGTAATACCTATGTGAACACGTAGAAATTTTAACTGTTCAGTTTCAATAATCATATGACCCTCTGTGAAATTAAAATGTCAGTTTTTTTTTAATTATGTGTTAGAAACTGTAGAAACTGAGTCTTACTGTGATTTAGCGTTAGTTTATTTTCTACAAGCCATGAACTTATGTCATGAACAGCACTGTTTGAAACCGAGCCAATATTGCACACAACATCCTTTACTACCAAGCTAGTGTCATCAGCAGACAGAAATATTTTAGAGTTACCTGTAATACTAGAGGGCATATCATTTTTATAAATAAAGAACAGGGGTTGCCCCAAAACTGATCCCTGAGGCAACCCCCATTTGACTGTATCCCACTCAAACCCCACATCACAGCAATTCTCAACGCTGTGAATACTGACCATTTGCTGTGTGTTATTAAAGAAAACGGTGAACCAGTTGTGAGCTACTCCCCGTATTCTGTAGTGGTCCAATATCTGTAACAATATTTTGTGATCAATACAATAAAGCCGGCCTGTGCGGCCGTGCGGTTCTAGGCGCTTCAGTCTGGAACCGCATGACCGCTACGGTCGCAGGTTCGAATCCTGCCTGGGGCATGGATGTGTGAGATGTCCTTAGGTTAGTTAGGTTTAAGTAGTTCTAAGTTCTAGGGGACTGATGACCTCAGATGTTAAGTCCCATAGTGCTCTGAGCCATTTTGAGCCAATACAATAAAACGCCTTAGTTAAATCAAAAAATATGCCTAGCCTTCGTAACCTTTTGTTTAATCCAACAGTACCTCACAGAGCAAAGAGAAAATAGCATTTTACAATCATATACAAAATTAATATTGAAGTCACCACATATAACTAATTTCTGGTATTTCCTTTAAAGTGAATCAAGAACCATCTCTAGCTTGAGCAGAAATGGTCTAAAGTCAAAGTTAGGGGACCTAAAAACAACAAGAATTAGAAGTTTAATGTCATTAAATTCAACTGCCCCTGCACAACATTCAAATATCTGTTCAATGCAGCGCCGTGATACGTCTATGGACTCAAATGGAATATTGTTTCTTACGTACATGGCCACTTCGCCACCCTGCTAGGAACTCCTTTACAAAACAGCTAGCTAATCTGTATCTTGGGAAAGGGAGCCTCTGAATTGTCAAATTATTTAAGTGGTGCTCCAATATAACAATTTCAGATTCTACATCTACAAGCAGTTCACAAACTTTATCTCTAATACCTCTCATATTTTGATGAAATATGCTAATTCCTTCCCTACTTGGTAACATGACGTCCTCTGAAGGTGATTCCTTAGTTAGAGGTACTTCCTTTATTCAGGTATACCTTCAGTCTAAAAAAGGTGCATCTCTAACATCAACTACAACAGGAATGTTTCCATGAGTGATCCCACCTCCCCACACTATACCGTCACCTATACGCTTTGTCAGCTTCCAGTACCGATTAAGGTGCAGGCCATGCCCATTTAAACCTGGTCTACTGATAGACTCAACTGGCATCACTACAATGTGACCCATGCCCAATGCCACCAGTGCTTTCTCCAGCCCCATGTAAATGCACCTAACAGTCGCATTAAGATCAGGCCGATCATGACGCTGAAACAGGTGCATGAAATGCATATTAGTGCCTCCAGTTCGAGTAGCTATCTGTATCAGGTCACCACCTGTATCCTATTCCCCATCCCTATCAAGACAGTTCCCTGCTCCACCCACTATCACTACCTGATACTCCTACATAAAATTCCTACATAGCTCCCTTATGTTTTCAGTTATCTGAGCCAACCCTGCACTAGGCTTCACAATGCTGGTGACCTGATAATCACTCCACAACACTCCCTGCAACTGCTGGTCCACACCTCTACCATGTGAAATACCTAGTAGCAGAACCTTCTTTCTGTCAGACTTTGCAACTGACTTACAGCTCCTAACTGTTGAGGAATGCTGCATGTTCCCTACACCTACAGCAATATAGTTACAGATTAAGACATTTCAGGCTATTTTCTTTTACTTGTACTGTGAAACCCTGCTTGTTCCCAAATTTAATAATCGTAGGTCAACGGGAAGTACCCTCCCGGGTTTTCATGAAAGAGTATGCATATCAAAATATGTGATATAAATAGCTGTATCTATCATTACATAGACTTTGAGGCTTAACTTTTACTCCACCTATGGACTGTAGACCTTAGTGTATGACACAAATTCCAACTTGATACGTGTACATGATCCCGAGAGAAAGGGGCCTTAACAGACACATGGACAGATACACAGTCTGATAGCAAATAACAAAAAAATGTATTCCTGTTTGCTATAATTGCATATTAATAATATCCAGATTTTTTCCTTTAGTTGTACTGTGAAACCTTGCTTCTTGCCAAACTTCACGATTCTACGTCAATGGGGAGAAATCTACAGGTTTTGATATGAGTTTTCAGGTATCAAAATATGTGACATAAATGGGCGTAACTTTTGATTTCATTGACTTAGAAGCTTCAATTTTTTACAGTACCTAGCAACCATAGACCTTTGTGTGTGACATGAATTTCAACTTGAGAAGTCTACCCGTTACTGAGGGAGAGGCTCCTTAACAGTCGGACACGCAGACACACAGACAGACAAACGGATGGACAAGCCGATGGACTACGAAGCAGTCCTGCAAGGGTTTCGTTTTTACCGACTGAGGTACAGATCACTGTGAATGTAAAATGTGAGCAGTAGCTAATGCAGAAAATTCGGTTTTTCGAAGGTACGACGATGAAAATGGTTATAGCATACGAAATGCTCTTGTTTTCAGTGCAGAAAATTCATCATGTACCCATGCCCAAAATTCAAAAAGCGATTTATTGCCAAACTGTCTTTATATTTCACCTATTAGCATGATATGATATGTATCCAGCCTCGTATCTCCGATATTTCCGAACCGGGGCAAAAACTTGATGGTGCACCCCCCCCCCCCCCAAAAAAAATCGGGCGTTTGAAATAGGATGTCAAAAATTTAAAAAAATTTGATTTTTCGAAAATATGTCCATTTTGTAGCGCACATCTTTCTGAAGAGTTTGACACATGTTCGAGGAAATGTAAGACATGTTATTAGGTTTTAAGCGTGCCAAAAGTGCAGTGCCACGCCTCTTCTGTCGCAAGTCACTGTACTTAGCTCTGTGGAATTCAAACTTATATATTTTGTAATGGAAGCCGTCAATCCCATATTCATGACAGTGGAAATTAAAATGTCCTGTGATGCCTCTCCTACTCCCAGTCGGCCAGTGTTTTACCTCTTCCCCCCCCCCCCCCTTACAAATAACTCACAATTACTGGGTGGCGCTATTTGTGAATGGGAGAATAAGAACTCTTCAGAAAATTTGCACTCTTTAATACCTGTTACCTAACAACTTTCTCTTTTCTGTGACATAAAATTAAATATAGGAAACAAAAAACCAGTAAAGACAAGAGACAAGCAAGACCGTGCGCCACAAATTTCTTCAATCCTTAAATCACACCATTTTTCTCTCTCTAATTTTGCTACAGCTTTGCACGGCGTGATTTCCTTTCTGCGAAACTATCTATTGCATCATCAGAGTTCGTCGAAGTTTTTGCTAGCTAAAAATCAAAATGTTGTTGTCTAATACTGTAAAAACTGTTAATGCGTACAGTACCCAAGGCTGGTGAGATTTCTTGATTTGATTACATCAATTTTCTCACTGCTTGATAAATAAGGCGAAATAAGTCTTTCTAATATTGCAGCAGTTGTAACACACGCCAAATAAAGGAGACTGTCTTGGCACAAATGGTCATTTTTATGTACCTCATTTACATAAAGAACACGACAGAATATAATTCACGAAGTAGCAACATGAAATGCCTATTAGGCAAAAAGTTTTATGTTGGAAAATAGTTTCACATTTCACTCATGTGGTCCATTTTCTCAAGCCTCCGATCGAAAAGCCTTAGCGAAAAATTTGGAATCGTCATATTCTTCGGCATAATTTGTGTGATACACCCGTATCTTCCCCTTCCTCGTTCTAACAAACAGTCCTGTCATCACTAATTCTGTAGCTGTTCCTGCCATTGTCAAACATCACTAACCCTGACAGAATAACCGGTTCACTTATCCCACGTTTATACTTCGGTTAGGCATTGTTACGTGTTCGCACAACGCGTTTTCGAGTTTATTCCGAGAATAGAACTTAAGCGACTGATAACCGGGGACCGTACAACTGGGTCTTTATTGTGTAGCAATGTGACAAATATTTTCTGTCAAAGTTTCATTTTTTTGCTTACACTTATAAGATAACATGTAGCCTATCTTACCTTTTATTCCTGTTAGTCGTTTATTTCCACTTAGGTTGTCTGAATTCATGGATTTCGCTAATAATTATAACAATGCCGATCATTCGCACACCAAACCAACCACATTTATGCGTTCGGATTTATTCGGCGCAACTCGTACAGTCCCGTCACCCTTTGTCTGCGGGAAAGATTTCGGGGATTTCCCTGGCACAGATATCACTTACACTATGCACACATTCAAAAATAAACTCATGATTCGTTCAGAAATCAACATAGAATGTGTTCAAAAATGTTCGAAAACCAACAGGGATGCATTTCAAGAGCAGATACCCCGGTTTGCCCCCTCCCCCTCTGCCCCCTTCCAGAGTTGCGAGCCTTTATCTATCAGGATATCTTCTTTGGCAGTTGAGCGACCTTTGTGGAGTATTGTGAGGTGGATCTCTAACCCACTAGCAATGTGCAACCTAGTTTTCGTCAGCCAGAAAATATTTTTCTAATTATTTGCCAGAGTGGTTAAATGATTTGTAGTGGTGGCAGAACAGTTTTTACGTGTATTTCTTCAGCCTTGCAACTTTTAACACATTCAACAAGAGCGCGCATTGCCTGCAGGGGAATCGACTGTTGAAAACAGCCACATATCGCACTTAGCATTTTTTATTTACACCTTTCGCTCTACATATGAACACGAGCACCATTAGTATATATACTGTAAAAGCTGTGAATGGAGAGAATACTGAAAAATTTATATCGACTTTACTTGAAGTACATATTTTATTTCCACTGCAGTGACTTACGTTTAATGTTGGCTGACAGCACTAAAGATAAAACTGCCTGTAGTACAGTATTTAAACTTACGTTTAAAATATGTTTAGTGAACAGTAGTAAATGATGACATTGACAGTACCAGAGATTAAATTGACTGTACAGCAGTGCTTGTAATGTCCAGGTATTTTGTATCCAGATATAATTTACAATTACAAAAAACAAAATTCCGAGTTTAATCGCCTCTATAACATTATAAAAACATTTATGTGTGTATAAAGATAAATTTTTTGTCTATAAACATTAATATTTTTCTCTTTAACATATTAAACGACAGAAAAACAATAGTATAGGCAGGCTAGGATAAAATAAAAGGTATGTTACACTCAATATTTTTCTCTTTAACATATTAAGCGACAGAAAAACAATAGTATAGGCAGGCCAGGATAAAATAAAAGGTATGTTACACTCATACACAATGATCCCATAACAGACCGTATTGTGAGATGTTTCCCAAGACAGATAGCTAAAGTTGCATTTCGAACTGGCAGATTCCTGAAAAATCATCCACATTGCAGACAAAGGCCCTCTGCTTAGTATTTTGGAAGAACTGGAAATTTTCTAAGAGAAGAAGAAACACCCGCAAAATTTATTAAACACACAGCAGGAATTTAATTTGCATCGTTGCTTCATGTTATTTCAAGAAGAGCTGAAGATAAGCATCCAAAATATAATACTTGCCATATTATCCTAACAGAAATATTTTTGTAAACGGTAATACTGAATGATTATTTGTAAAGATATTTTTAAATATGTATATTATATAATGCATTTTAAAAGATATTGTAATGTTTACAGATGTATTTTGAAAGGTAAGCGGATATATACGGATATGTTATGTCTATACACATGCCCATGAAAGAGACGATCAAAATGTGAATTTCGTTTTCTGTAGTTATAAATAATCTGTGGATGCACTATACCATGGACGTTAAAAGCACTGTTGTACAGTCAATTTAATCTTCGGCGCTGTTAATGTGGGCATTCACCGCTGCACTTTAAATGTCTTTTAAAAGTAACTTCAAATACTATGGTTCATGCAGTTTAACCTTTACTGCTGTCAGTCAGCTTTAAATGCAATCTTTAGTGCTGTCAGCCCAGTTTATACGCAAGTCACCATACTGGAAACGGAATATTTACTTTACGTAAGGTCAATGTCAATTTTTCCTTATTCTCTCAATTTATAATTTTGTTCATTTTAAGAGCGAAACCGGTAAATAAAAAATATTAAGTTCGACTTGCGGTTGCATTGAAAACTTTAGTTTTAATATATTCATCCACATTTGTGAAAGTTTCTAGGTTGTTTTGTTTCAAATTTACGCTCCAGAATACCAAATTGCTACAAAAGCGTAAACATTATCACTTATTTGCATCAGATGTGTATTGGTGCGTTGGAGATGAAGATTCGAATTATTTAATTTCTCGAATATGCCGAACCAACATGTTAGTTCCATCGCCAATAAATCGTCTCCAAACTTCTCGGCTAGTCTTACATTACCAGTAAAACAGAAAGGAATAAAGAGTAGTAGGGGATGGGGTTATTGGTTAAATTTTGATATCAAATTGGCATAAATTTGAAATGCAAATTAATTAAATTAATCAGTTAATTACTCCCCAGAGCACATCCACCCCACACCCTGGATGACGCCACGTGTTTTTCTCAGCCTGCACGTGGGCTACGGCCTCTTTCCTACCCTCCACCACCTACCATATTGGCGGGAATTTCGAATTTTGGTGGGAATTTCGAATTTTGGTGGCAATTTCTTTTTCTCAGGGCTGTGCCGACGTCCCATATGACCCCGCACCCGGGATCTGGCAGTATATATAAAAGGCGGTACCCTTTCCGGAACCTTCCTCCCTCCATCCATCCATCAACCTACGCGGAGGACAGGAGAACACAGGTTTCCCAAACAGTCAACAACTACGGCCAAGTAGCTCGTGGGCGCTGCCCACAACGGGCCTTACGCCATAACCTCACGGACACTGCAAGCCTTGAGGCCATCGTCCTTCACCAACACAAAGGCAGGTATAGTTAACCAAACAAAATGAAATAAAAGGACGGCCACTGCAAGTGGAACTTGTTTGTCTGGAATACAGTGAGACAGCCCCCACAGACCACCCCATGGTCAGAGTGCAGCTGTGTCCGGCAGCCACCCACAGTAGAAACGCCCCCCACATCCCCAGCAGCCCACTGTTCTGTGATGGAGAAGAGTTGTATGTACAACACAACGCAACCATTTCTTCCAGTCTGATAAATGTATTTCCCCGAAATACTGGACACCTCTGGAACAACACCGAAATTCTGGAGAGCGCTCCTGATGGCTTTTTCAAAAGTCAGCTTCTTGGGAAACTGGAAACCATCTGCCTAAGTCGATTTCAGCCTCACACCGCAGTGTCTTCCGTACAGTGCGCCCCCATGAGCACATTGCTCGGTAGTCAGTGTTACCGACGCCGACAAAAGCTACACGTACAATAGAGTGCAATACGTATAATAGAGTGCAATGCCTGCATACCTAAAAAAAGAACCGTGATAAATGAGGGCAGTTGTGACCAAGGGTTGTTTGACTAAAGGGACAGCCCGATCTCTTACAGAACTTGGCCGCCACACTGTTCTGAGCACTCGACTGTATCATTTGTATTTAACATCAATTCGCCTCCTATAATAAAGCACTTGTTATAAAGGAAAAACACAATTGCAATGATAATATGTGTCTTCTTTCCACTAAAATAGGCACAGTCTATGTTCTTTTAGATTTATAAGCAAAATTAGTATACTTTTTGCGCTCCACTGCTGGATACAATTCGCATGTCACTATTTTGTAACATCCAGTGAAATGCACCGTCGACGATCACAGATGATCAGCAGAGAAATGTAGGCCTACACCCCACATAAAATCGGGAAAATGTTTCACTATTTTGAAGCGAAAATTACCGATAACTGCTGAATGTTCTCCTTATTTCAAAACCTTCATCAGAGTTAAGGGAAAGCTAGATATTAAACGCCAAAGGAAAAAAACAGGTGCGTTAAACAATTTCTTTCACTTTGATGGACAAATTACGCGACCTGACACTGCCTGTCTCGTTCAAATCAGTGAGTGTAAAAAAGTTGTCATGCATGTGTGTGTTACAAACATGTCAGACACGTGAAATAACATTAGAGAATACAGTCTTTCACGCCGTTAGCTCACATGTCCGAAGAAAACAGAATCATTTTACGTTCGACAACAAGAAGCTACAATTCAAGAGGACATAGCTGGTTTGTACACTACGGCAGGTCTCATTTTATCAATACGACGCTATATCGTACTAGCATTTAGGAAACAAATCGTGAGAGCCTGTTTCGCCTTATGTAGGTGAGAGATATCAGATCAGCAGCAGATATCACTTCTGTACGCATGTCAGCTCCACGTTGCAGATCCCTACACAGTAGAGTGCAACTCAGATGAACGTGTAGAACTGTGTCATACTTTGAGATTCCATCAAGTGCATGACTGCATGAGTCTATAGATAAGCTCTCTGATGTTCTGTAAGACTACACGGTACATGGATCTGTTTACAGACTACGAATTTCCAATAGGCAGCACTCGCGGAGCCTCATCAAGGTATGAGACAACGAGTGCTGCTATACGTTCGATGACTTTTCTGTCCAAAATGCGTTCATGTAGATCATCAGAAAGAGGGGAATTCTTAGGATTTATTAAAAGGCAGCTGTATAGGACAGGCAAATATCCTCGTATGTTATCAAACAACGCATGGGCATGCCTGCAATATAACCATATACCTATGCTAAAATATTAAAAAATATATAGAAAGACATAAAATACATAAAAATCGACGAAAACCTGCTACAAATACGATAAATCGATAGGAAATACGTAAAATTGAGGGAAATACGACGTAATATGTAAAACTGCGGAAACAACTTGTAAAATTACTTAATTTGACTGAGATTACATTAAATTAGAGAAAAACTACAACGAAGTGCGAGGAATTGAGGAGGGTTTGGGGTACCCGGTCACTCAAGACCGAGGAAAGCTTAAACATTATGCTCTGGCTGCATTCACTTTTAACCCTCTCCCTCCTCCTGTAAACTACGTGGCTTTTCGTAACTCACACTCCAACAACGGTGACATATGTATTATACAGGGGCGTCACATTAAACCAGGCAAGACGTATGCATCCTGATCCGTAACTGCGTTCTCACACATGCAGTCGAATTATATGTTTCTGAAATACGGCTGGTTGTCACAGTGTTACTCCTTGAGAATTATAGAGAAGAATCTTTGGCTCTATCAGACGTAAATAATTCCTTAGAGCGTTCTGTAGGAGAGTGGGTCTATGTCACACATACCACCCTTAGTAGAGTTTGGGGGGAGAACTAGAGAGATGTGGTGTTAGGATGACATTGCTATGTTATCCTACATATGATCAACACTAACATGAGACCAGGACTTCTTTGTAAAGAGGAATGCTACGACAGCTGTGGTGATGCTGCTGTAAACAGCAATAAGACTGTTACATCGTATTTGTCTACTGATCGTGGTGCTTACTCCCTCGTAAGAAATTGTTGCTTCTTCGTGTTCATTTTCCTGAAGCACTGTGTGTGTGATACCTCAGTGTATCAGCTATCGAAAATATTCATGACTGTTTATCTTCGCTCTATTTCCTGGTGAGACATATCCACAACCCTCAAAACCAATACTACCACTATTACTAATGATATGCATGACTGACAACTACATCTACATCTACATCCATACTCCGCAAGCCACCTGACGGTGTGTGGCGGAGGGTACCTTGAGTACCTCTATCGGTTCTCCCTTCTATTCCAGGAAGTGTGATTGAGGGTACGTACGTTACCGACTTAAAAAGATGTATAAAATCCATTAATTTTCCAAGAGACAGAACAACAGTCTCCAGACTTGGCTCTAGTTGGTTTATAAGTAGCTCAAGCTATGGACACACACTGACGATGTCTTCCTATGCCGGTCGAAGTGGCCGTGCGGTTCTAGGCGCTGCAGTCTGGAACCGCGACACCGCTACGGTCGCAGGTTCGAATCCCGCCTCGGACATGGATGTGTGTGATGTCCTTAGGTTAGTTACGTTTAAGTAGTTCTAAGTTCTAGGGGACTGATGATCATTTCTCTCATGCTGGTACCTACCTGGTACTGACTCTGGACAGTGAAATAATGCCGTACAGTTGATTACACAGTTCATTTACGTGAAATGTTTCAAACTCCATATGTTTATACCTCCATCATGTATAAATTACACGTTTCTTCTTAACCGTCTGCTATAGCAACACAACACTCTCATGTCTGTTAGACACCGATAAAGGGTGCGACCACCTTCGACATGAGATTATGCGCTTTTGACAGGGGCCATGAGTAAGAATAGAATTTTAGGAAGGATTGCTCAAGGACAGTGTGGGAAGTTCTCTCATTCTCCGACTTTACCTACCAGTCGTAATCGTCAATTATGCACTGTGGTCGAAATGTTGGAAATATGTAGATAACCTCTTTTCATCGGCATAGGACGTTGTCTGATATACTTTGGTGTATATGGACGAATGGATGTACTGCACAGACGTCTAGCTGCAGTCGCAATCTAGCCCTTAAACTGCTCTGAACGTGTTTACGCGCGCCACCAGTCATTCTACCTAGTACTCTCAACGTGTCTACGCGTAGACAACTTATGTACTTCGATGTATATGATCGATGGATGTACTGCACACTCATCTATCACCATTCGCAATTTAGTACATGAACCTTGGAAAGTAGTGGAAGGGTGATGTAGCGATGATGCTGAAATTGGTAATTGTTCTACCGTTTCACTGAGTGGCGTTGAAATTTCGGAATAATAGGTAAAATAACTAAAATTGATCTCGCTATGAACTGCAGTGTGTAGTGCAGAGCATCGCCCCGTATCAACTATGTCTATGCCCATCCCGTCCGTCCACTGAGTAAACTGTTGATTACCACATAATGATTGACTGACACCATTCGGTTGAGATGGAGTGAGCCTTGATGGAACACTGGATTTCTGCTACTTGTCGCTGTGAAGCATGAGACTGAACGTAGAGGTCATCATCTTCAACAGTTGTTTGGAAGCGTTCCTCAATCCCGCAGACTTTCTTTTTCTTACTTGTCGCTTCTTTTTCCGTGTGTTTTTGCTGTTAGAAGCTTTAATTGTCGAGTGCTAGTAATAGTGTTCCATAGATTTCGTGTTTGTTTTGAATACGGTCAGAGAGAGTCCTTTAGTCAGCTGTGTTGCCAGTACTGCCAGTGTCGTCGTAACTGCCGACTGCTTCACATCTCCTGTGCAGCATGCTACGTAAATTTAAGTATTAACTGTATTTTTCTTACTCGTCACTTCTTTTTCCGTGTGTTTTTGCTTTTAGGAAGCTTTAATTTTCGAGTACTAGTAACAGTGTTACGTAGATTTTGTATTTTTTTTAAATACAGTCTAAAGACAGTTAGTGCTAAAAAAGCACTTGTTTCCAACAAGTAACCACAGTTTAGTCAGCTATCAGCCGCCTTTAGTGAATTAGTAGTCTAGTTAAAAGTTGATTACTTAACTCTCTACAGTAAATTGTTGATATCTTAGGATGGATTGGATGTGTGACTGCTGTGTACGGACGCAGGAGGTGCTGGCCACTGTTCGCGATCAGCTGAACGTCCTGATGACCACGGTCAGCTGTCTTCAATCTGCTGCCTCGGAATGTAGTGGCAGTGGGGAGTCTGGTGTGTCGCATGGTACACCCCAGGTGTTACATGCTTCACCCACGATCCCTGCTGTCGAGACATCTTTGCGGGTACCGCGCGCGGTTGGGCCACCCTCTCCTCAAGGGGAGTGGCGGGTTCAGCGGCGTTCGCGTCATACGAGGCGGAGGGTCAATTTGGAGGCTGGCCGTGTGGCATCGCCCACTCTGCCTGTGAGTGGACATGTGGCCGCTCCTTCAGCAAGGTCTGAGCTGGCACACGGGGGGAGGGGTTTATTAGTTATTTGGAGCTCCAATGTTAGGCGGGAGATGGAGCCCCTTGGGGAAATAGCGGAATGGTCGGGGAAGAAGGCCAGTGTTCACTCTGTCTGCTTGCCGGGGGCTCTCATCCGAGATGTGGAGGAGACCCTGCCGGCGGCGATAGAGAGCACTGCGTGCACCCGACTGCAAATTGTTGCTCATGTCGGCACCAGTGACTCCTGCCGTCTGGGTTCAGAGTGATCCTCAGTTCATACAGGCGGTTGGCGGAGTTGGTGAAGACGGAAAGCCTCGTTCGCGTGGTGGAATCTGAGCTAACTATTTGTAGTGTCGTTCCCAGAACAGATCGCGGTCCTCTGGTTTGGAGACAAGTGGAAGGCTTAGACGATTCTGCGGAGATCTGGGGAACAAATTTCTCGACCTCCGCTATCGGGTGGAGAAATGTAGGGTCCCCCTGAATAGACCAGGCGTGCACTACACGCAGGAAGCTCCTACAAGGGTAGCAGGAGTACGTGTGGAGTGCACATGTGGGTTTTTTAGATTAGAGAATTCCCTCCCTAGGCCCGGCAAGACGCCTCCTGGGACGCGACAAGGTAGCAGTAGGCAAAACGCAACAGTGAATGACAATATTAATGCGGTAATAGTAAACTGCAGGAGCATCTGTAGAAAGGTCCCAGAACTGCTCTGATTAATAAATGGTCACATTGCCCACATAGTACTAGCGACGGCAAGTTGGCTGAAACCAGATGTAAACAGTAATGAAATTCTAAACTCAAATTGGAATGTATACCGTAGATGCAGGCTGGACAGTGAAGGGGGAGGCGTGTTTATAGCGATAAAAAGTGCAATAGTATCGAAGGAAATAGTCAGAGATCCGAAATGTGAAATAATTTGGGCGACGGTCACGGTTAAAGCAGGCTCAAACATGGTAATTGGATGTCTCTATAGCCCCCCAGGCTCAGCAGCTGTTGAGGCAGAACACCTGAAGGAAAATCTGGAAAATATTTCGAGTAGATTTCCCGACCATGTTATAGTTTTGGGAGGAAATTTTAATTTACCAGAAATAGACTGGGAGACTCAAACGTTCATAACGGGTGGCAGGGACAAAGAATCCAGTGAAATTTTTTAAAGTGCTTTATCTGAAAACTACCTTGAGCAGTTAAACAGAGAACCGACTCGTGGCGATAACATATTAGACCAGGGCCGGCCAAACACTGCACAGTGTGCAGACGTGCGCACGTGTGCCACAGCGAGCGACAGCGACATCTGTTATTAGACATGTGTCCCAAATGAACGGCGGCGGCTCCACTTCCCTGTTTATGTGGTACAAGCAAGAGCGCAACATACCCAGTCTCGTTTACCCTTGGTAACCGCAACCTTAAAAGAGAAGTACTGAGAAATGGCAGGTACTGTGAAAAAGCAAAGGACGGGGGATCTATGTTCTCAGTCGTTTAAAAATGACTGGGAACTGCAATTCTTTTTGTAGCGGTTGGTGAAAACTCACAAGGTTTGCTGTGCCACCGAATAATAGGCGGCCAGCTTAAGTTTTCAATTGAAAGACACTACAATACATATCACAAAGACGAGTGTAGTGTACTCAACAGTGAAGAACGGCAAGCAAAATTAAATGTCCTTAAGAAAGTGGATGAGACACATCAACTCGATTATCATTTCTCATGACCAATGATAAACGTGTTTGGATTTATTCCTTTCATAATTAAAAATTATTGTTTACTAACTGTGCATTATTGTCTCATTCTGCTCCATGTTACATTATCATCAGGAAAGTTGGTCATTAAACCGATTGTTCCAATGAATACTTACATTTAGGGTTTTTTTTTAATGTGTGAAGGGCTACGCTCAGCTGAAGTCAATAAAGCATAACATTCAACTAATTTTCGGTTATTATGCAGATTTCAGACGTAACTGATGAAAGATGTAGCAATAATGGTATTGAAATAACAGGTGATCATCGAGAGGTCTGCGTTTATCATTCGGTTCAGAGGTCAGTGATACAGAAATTATGTGGGTGTAACTGAGGGCACCGAGAATTTGTTATACGAAACCTTGCATTAGTTTAATGTTATTTGAAATCATGAATTAATTGCTCTCTTTCTTAAATACTAGATAAAAAACATTACTCGTATTTACGTGCCGTCAGCCAAGCTTCCTTAATAAAAACCCACGGTTGTTAACTGTATTACTTGTCTTACTGGGTTAAACTGTTAACATAAAAGTAGACGTCTCAATGAGTGACAGTATTCTAAAGGTTTAATACGTGAAATACCTTCCCATGGTTGGCTTGCAAGCTGTGGAAAGAGCACTAGAATGCGCCGGTACAGAGTATCCCAGCAAGTGGATAAAGCGACATCTGTGCGTAGAAACATGCACTACATGAACGCTGACGGCTGCGGCGTGCACGCTGTGACCCGGAAGTTGCACATGTGCTGGAGAACCGGACGCGTGAAGAATTTCTGGCCGGCCCGGTATTAGACCTTCTGGTGACAAACAGACACAAACTATTTGCAACAATTAACGCAGAACAGGGAATCAGCGATCGTAAAACGTTACAGTATCTGTGGTTTCAGCCGTAAACAGAAATATTAAAAAAGTATGAAGATTTTTCCGTTTAATAAAAGTGACGAAAAGCAGAATTCAGAATACTTGACGGCTCAACACAAAAGTTTTATTTCAAGTACAGATAGTGTTGAGGATCAGTGGACAAAGTTCAAAACCATCGTACAATATGTACTAGATGAGTATGTGCCAAGCAAGATCGTAAGAGATGGAAAAGAGACACCGTGGTACAACAACCGAGTTAAAAAACTGCTGCGGAAGCAAAGGGAACTTCACAGCAAACATAAACATAGCCAATGCCTTGCAGATAAACAAAAATTACACGACGCGAAATGTAGTGTGAGGAAGGCTATGCGAGAGGCTTTCAACGAATTCGAAAGTAAATTTCTATGTGATGACTTGGCAGAAAATCCTAAGAAATTTTGGTCTTATGTCAAAGCGGTAGGTGGATCGTAACAAAATGTCCAGACACTCTGTGACCAAAATGGTACTGAAACAGAGGATGACAGACTAAAGGGCAACATACTAAATGTCTTTTTCCAAAGCTGTTGCACAGAGGAAGACTGCACTGTAGTTCCTTCTCTAGATTTTCGCGCAGATGACAAAATGGTAGATATCGAAATAGATGACAGAATGATAGAAAAACAACTGAAATCGCTCAAAAGAGGGAAGGCCGCTGGACCTGATGGGATACCAGTTCCATTTTGCACAGAGTACGAGAAGGAACTTGCCCCCATTCTTCCAGCGGTGTACCGTAGGTCTCTAGAAATGCGTAGCGTTCCAAAACACAGGAAAAGAGCACAGGTTATCCCCGTTTTCAAGAAGGGACGTCGAACAGATGTGCAGAGCTATAGACCTATATCTGTAACGTCGATCAGTAGTAGAATTTTGGAACACGTATTATGTATAATGACTTTTCTGGAGACTAGAAATCTACTCTGTACGAATCAACATGGGTTTCGAAAAGACGTTCACGTGAAACCCAGCTCTCGCTACTCGTCCACGAGACTCAGAGGGTCATAGACACGGGTTCCCAGGTAGATGCCGTGCTTCTTGACTTCCGCAAGGCGCTTGATACAGTTTCCCATAGTCATTTAATGGACAAAGTAAGAGCATATGGACTACTAGACCAATTTTGTGACGTAACAGAACACAGCATGTCATTCTCAATGGAGAGAAGTCTTCCGAAGTAAGAATGATTTCAGGTGTGCCGCAGGGAAGTGTCGTAGGACCGTTGCTATTTACAATATATAAATATAAATAATCTTGTGGATAACATCGGAAGTTCACTGAGGCTTTTTGCTGATGATTCTGTAGTATATCGAGAGGTTGCAGCAATGGAAAATTGTGCCGAATGCAGGAGGATCTGCACTAATTGACTCATGGTGCAGGGAATGGCAATTTAATCTTAATGTAGACAAGTGTAATGTGCTGCGAATACATAGGAAGAAATATCCTTTATCATTTAGCTACAATATAGAAGGTCAGCAACTGAATGCAGTTAATTCCATAAAGTATTTGGGAGTAGGCAGTAGGAGTGATTTAAAATGGAGTACCATATAAAATTAATCGTCGGTAAAGCAGATGCCAGACTGAGATTCATTGGAAGAATCCTAAGGAAATGCAGTCCGAAAATAAAGGAAGTAGGTTACAGTACGCTTGTTCAGCCACTGCTTGAATACTGCCCACCGATTTGGGATCCGTATCAGATAGGATTGGCGGAAGAGATAGTGAAAATCCAACAGAGAACAACACGCTTCGTTACATGATCATTTAGTAATCGGGAAAGCGCTACAGAGATGATAGATAAACTCCAGTGGAAGACTCAGCAAGAGAGACGCTCAATTGTTCGGTACAGGCTTTTATTGACGTTTCGAGAACATACCTTCACCGAGGGGTCAAGCAGTATATTTCTCCCTCCTACATATATCTCGCGTAGAGACCATGAGGATAAAATCAGAGAAATTAGAACCCACATTGAGGCATACCGACAATCTTTCTTTCCACGAACAATGCGAGACTGGATTAGAAGGGAGAACCGATAGAGGTACTCAAGGTACCCTCCGCCACACACCGTCAGGTGGCTTGCGGAATATGGATGTAAATGTAGATGTAGATACGTCCTATTTGCTTATGCTGCAGTTCCCTCCACATGTTTTTATTTTGTTATTTTTATTTATTTATTTATTTATTTATTAGCAACAAGGTAACTGAGCCGTGTGCGGTTCGCTTTGACGCCGTTCATAGCTTGCCATCTTGCAATGGCGATAGTGACGTCTCTTTTTCTTAGTGTCTTCACTGGTTCCACTACGTTTGCTCGCCTTTTCTGTCCGTGAGTGGCAGCAGCAGCGCTTATCGATAGCGCGTGCTGTGGCACCATCTTTGGAGCGACCTCCAGTATTTCCGGGTCGTCGTGTGTCGAGCGAGGGGAGCTGGGAGGGAGCAGCAGTGAGGTCCAGACAGCCAGTAATCGCCCGTCCGCTGGCGACACACATGCACTCACTGTCCGACGGAAGGATGTGGTCGCGGGAGTGCACGGCCACGTCAAGGACCGCATTCAGCGAGTTTCAGTTGAATTGACCGTGATATTCGAGTAGTGCAACTTTCACTTGTCTGTGTGTGTCCACCCGTAGAAGTGACCTCATGGAAATAAATTGTTAGTAGACGATTTATCCTGAGATCTTTCCCGTGCCTGCCTTCAGTGGGAACGATCGTTGGTTGGTCGTTCGGTCGGTCGTCACAGCGGATGACGTGTATTTGGTTTTCCGACCGCTTCTGGCTTCTCTGCGTTGGTGCCGACTTATAATTCGTCCATGTTGTTTCACAGTGACTGATTTTAGTATTGTGAGTTGTTGGTGGAATTGTTTTCGCGGGTCCGTGTGTATCTTGTGGTTTTGAATGAGCAGTTATTTGGTGAATTTGCGAACGGACATCAGGTCGTTTGGGGGCGAGGAGGTTCGTGCAGCGTCAGAGCAAGCCTGGGCCGCTGGTGGTGTGCTGCCACTGCCGGATCGCGGAGGGCTAGCTGCGAGAGCAGCGACTTCATTGCGCACCGAACCCTGGACGTTTAAGCTGAGTGAAGAGTTAACAGCTAATACAACCTCGACAATTCTCAGATCTCGCCTTTGGTCGGCTGTTTGTTGCTCCCAGGGCCGCTGAGCCTGGCGGCAGCCAGTGAAGTGTTTCGAACCGGTAAAATATTGCAGCCGTGATTCTCTAATTGTTATTCATAATTAAATTTAGTATTATTCTTATTAGTTAAGTGCAAGCAGCGGTATTTTCTGCCTTGTGGCAGCTAATGCCCCAATTACCTGTTCTGGAGCTTAGCGTACTTTTCTGACAGTGTACCTTTCCTTGTCATGTTGATGCTGTCCGACACGGCGTGTAGTTCGACAGCCTCTTGGAAGGTACTGTGCAATTTTTTTTTTTTTGGAAGGTTCTAGTGTTTCCTTCGGCCTTGGGTGTTTTCTGAATATGTAGTGCTGTCTGTCTCTTCACCCTTGCCTAAAAATATTCCATCGTTGTACCGGTGATCGGACGTTGGGCGGATTGGTTAGTCGGTCAGTCGGCGCTTAAGCTGCCCCTAGTTTGAGCTGCCATCCTCTTACGTGAGTACAACTCTTGGCTGCCTGTCTCACCTTACCTTATGTTTGAGTTACCTTCCCAGGCTGATCCTTGGAACACCTGTTGAGAACCACTTGCCCTGATTCCTTAGATTGTGATATTTGTTTTAAGCATATTAGTAATTTTCTAATTATTGTTGGTGTCGTCTTCAGCCGAGCAGTAATTTCACTTCATTGGTGATAAGGCCTTCAGCCATATTAAAGCAAGTTTTTTGAAGCAAAATTGTTTTAAAAGAAAGGGATTTATTTTAAAACTGCTATTTGCAATTGTTTTCTGACTTCTAATTAAGGCCTTCAGCCGTTTGTGATTGGAAGTTGTGTGTGGCATTCAGCCGAGCAATAAATTCACTTCATTTATAATAAGGCTTTCAGATGTGTTAAAGTTGTTTTAGAACGAAATATTTATCTTGATATGTGCTATTTGGAGTTGTTCTTCTAATTCAGGCCTTCAGCCATTATATAGCCAATTGTGTATTTTTAAGAGATTGTTTTAAAATTTTAATCTCTTTAAATTAGGTTTACGTATTTGTTGTGCAACCGAGAGTAACAGATTGCGGCCCCGTCCACAATCGTAACCTTATCGTGCCCCATCATGAGGAACCAGCTCTCAATAACAGCACCTCTTTTAATTTGTACTACCTAACGCGTGTTGTGCAGAGGACCTACCGGCGATGGTCAACAGCGGAACAGTAATCATGTAGGTGACTGCAAAATGAAGGGGCAAAAAATGGTTCAAATGCCTCTGAGCACTATGGGACTTAACATCTGAAGTCATCAGTCCCCTAGAACTTAGAACTACTTAAACCTAACTAATCTATCTCTCACATCCATGTCCGAAGCAGGATTCGAACCTGCGACCGTAGCGGTCGCGCGGTTCCAGGCTGAAGCACCTAGAACCGCTCGGCCACTCCGGCCGGCTGAGGGAGCAATGCCCTTCGAAATGGACCACCTAGACATTCGCTACCCTGTCGCTGGAGAGGATGAGATTAACTGTTGGTAGCGTACGGAAAACTCTCCCAGTTTCCATATGCTTCGACGTCTCCTACATTTTTGACAGTGAGAAATATCGCCTCTGAGTTTTATTTCTACCAAAGTGTGTGTTGTGGTAGCTGTATACTTTACACCATACAGTGTTCAGCTTCCTGTGAGAGCCAAAGAACCAAAACGTGTTAATGTCGGTTTAGCAGCAGCTGACACACACCTCCAAGTCATGGTAGAAAAAACAAAGTGCAAAGTGTACGACGGTGTATACTGATAGGATGTGTTACAACCGAAAAAATAGTGTATTAAACGGCTTATGAAGGAACAATACAGGAACCCGCTCGTGTGATTGATAGCCTGTTGAATATGGTCCTCCTACAGTACAGGTTATATTTTACACTGGTCTGTGGAAGCGACTTCCATCATGAACCAGTGTACCAAAACCTGTATATTTAATAGAATCTCCACATAGGGTTAATGCCAGAACATTTCTTTCAGATATATCAGAAGACAGGGGCGCAGTAGTATCTTTTAGATTTCTCTAACGGATGAGATTAGCGGAGTTTTTATAGTTAAGTAGGTTTTCTGTGTTGGATGGTACAAAATACCGAAGTGGGAGAGAATGTTTGGGTGACAGACATGAATGCAGCCTGAGAGGCTCAGATCACCTTCAGGCTGCAGTACTTGTACAGGGTGTTGCAAAAAGGTACGGCCAAACTTTCAGGTAACATTCCTCACACACAAAGAAAGAAAATATGTTATGTGGACATGTGTCCGGAAACGCTTACTTTCCATGTTAGAGCTCATTTTATTACTTCTCTTCAAATCACATTAATCATGGAATGGAAACACACAGCAACAGAACGTACCAGCGTGACTTCAAACACTTTGTTACAGGAAATGTTCAAAATGTCCTCCGTTAGCGAGGATACATGCATCCACCCTCCGTCGCATGGAATCCCTGATGCGCTGATGCAGGCCTGGAGAATGGCGTATTGTATCACAGCCGTCCACAATACGAGCACGAAGAGTCTCTACATTTGGTACCGGGGTTGCGTAGACAAGAGCTTTCAAATGCCTCCATAAATGAAAGTCAAGAGGGTTGAGGTCAGGAGGGCGTGGAGGCCATGGAAATGGCCCGCCTCTAACAATCCATCGGTCACCTAATCTGTTGTTGAGAAGCGTACGAACACATCGACTGAAATGTGCAGGAGCTCCATCGTGCATGAACCACATGTTGTGTCGTACTTGTAAAGGCAAATGTTCTAGCAGCACAGGTAGAGTATCCCGTATGAAATCATGATAACGTGCTCCATTGAGCGTAGGTGGAAGAAACTAAAATGAGCTCTAACATGGAAATTAAGCGTTTCCAGATTCATGTCCACATAACATCTTTTGTTTGTTTGCGTGTGAGGAATGTTTCCTGGAAGTTTGGCCGTACCTTTTTGTAACACCCTGTATATAGTTTGGAGATGTATCGCAATACAGTAGCAAATCCTCGGCCATCCTCAATGTCCTGTGTGATGTGGAGTCTTCCTAATTTTCCCAACAAGAAACACCGCCATAACTGCTTGTTCCATCTTTCTGCTACCTCGTTTTACAGGGCAAAGCTTCGTTATGTACTGGCATTGCACATTCCCCAAGGTTGGCGGAGCTACAGCATATTCCCATTTCCATTGAGGGGTCAAAACGCGGTCCTGTCGCATTCACGCAGTTCGTCCGGATTCTCCACGGGATGCAGAGTGTCTTAGATATAGCGCTCTCTGATTTCCATTCAAGTCCAACACAAATTGGGACGATCACTTGGACGAAGCTGCTGGGAGGGTTATGCAGAGACTGAGGAGCAGTTACAAGGTGCAGAGGGATTGTCTAAAAAAACAGCACTGGAGTTTCTGCTAAATGGAATCCTTAGCGGATAGGTTCGAAAAAGGTGACTCGTTTCGAGATATGAGAGTGGCACAAATATGATTCACGAGCGCTGTAATCATTACAAGATTTCTCTACGGGATACAACACAACTACGTGGTTGAATGGATAGACTTGATTCCAAGCTGCAGACGGCACTTCTACTAGAAAGCATAACACTATCAGCGATCTTTTTGTGCTTCTAGACTCAAGACCGATTTTTATACAAGGTGAAAAAGAAATAAAATATCATGTGGCTAGGGCCTCCCGTGGCATAGACCGGTCGCCTGGTGCAAGTCTTTTTAGTTGACGCCACTTCGGCGACTTGCGCGTCGATAAGGATGAAATGATGATGAAGACAACACAACACCCAGTCCATCAGCAGAGAAAATCTGTGACCCAGCCAGGAATCGAGTCCGGGCTCTTTGCATGGCATATTGCCACACTGACCACTTCCTTGGGTGAAATGTGTGTTGTGGCCTGTAGAATCCCTCTGTGGTCAGCTTCAAATGTCGTTTCTTAATGGTGTTTCTCGAAAAAGAACATCGTCTTCCCTCCATGGATTTCCATTTCACCTACCTGTCCAGTAATCTGACTGCTGAAAAAAGTTACTCGCCATGCAAAGTCACTCTCATGATCAATTTAATTCATTAGCCTATCAATTTGGTAACAATGATGTGCCACAAGGGGGGTGGAAGAGACGGCTAGGGCACCAAAAAATTTTTCTTGACAGGCATTTCTTTGTTTTTCGTTGAAGTGATATCTTTTAATGAAATTTCAAGCTCCCATCTACACAGGGCGAAACAGGCTCTCACGAGTTGTTTCGTAAACGCTAGGACGACATGGCATCACATTGATGAAACGACACCTGCCACAGTGTACAAACCAACTACAGACTCTTAAATTATAGCTTGTTGTTGTCAAACGTAAAAGGATTGAGCTTTTTCCGTCCGATATATGAGCCAATGGCATAAAAAATTGCATTCTCTAATGTTATATCACGTGTCTGACGTGTTTGTAATACACACATGAATGACAGTTTATTTACACATACTGATTTGAACATGAGTGAGTCTCAGCTCGTGTAATTTGTCCGTCAAACAGAAAGAAATTGCTTAACACAAATGTTTTTTCCTTGATGTTTAAATTCTCGCTTTTACTTTGTTCCGATGACGGTTCTGAAATAACGAGGACATTCTGCGTTGATTGGTAATTTTCGCTTCAAAATAATGGAATTTTTTCCCGATTTTATGTAGGGTGTACATTCTTCCGTTGATCATTTATGATCGGAGGCGGCGCACTTCACTGGATGTTGCAAAATAATGAGGCGCGAATTGTATCCAGCAGGTATAATGTAAAAACTATACCGATTTTGCTCATAAAACTAAAAGAAACTGGACTGTGCCATTCTTTGTGAAAATAGGGCATTTACTATCATCGGGTGTTACAATCCAGCGCTCAGAATGGCGTGGTGGCCGCCTCCTGTAAGAGGTCGGGCTGTCCATTTAGACGAACAACACACGGTGAGAATTGCCCTCATTTATCACGGATGTTTCTGAGGGATGCAGGCATTGCACTCCATTGTATGTGTAGCTTTTGTCGGCGATGGTAACACTGACTACCCAGTAACGTACTCACGGGGACACATCGTACTGAAGACACTGCGGTGTGAGGCTGCAGTCGCTGCAGGCAGCCTGCTTCCAGTTTCCCAAGCAGCCGACTTTTGAAGAAGCCATCTGGAGGGTTCTCTGGAATTTCTTTGTTGTTCCAGAAGGGTCCAGTCTTTCGGAGAAATACGTTTAACAGATTGCAAGAAAGGGTTGCACTGACATTAAATACAATTGTTCTCCATCGCAGAACGGCAGGCTGCTGGGGATCTGGGGTGTGTGTTTACTGTAGGAGGTCGGCAGACACAGCTGCAGTTTCAGCCATGGGCGTGTGCGGTGACTGTGTCGCTATATTCTAGACAAGCAAGTTACACTTGGAGTGGCCGTCCTTTTATATCCTTTTGTTGGTTAACTATACCTGCTGAAATACTGAAAATATAGTACATATCCACAGACGGAAAAAATAGCAACATCATCATATAATTGATGTAGACTAATGAAAGCACTGGAATAAATTTGTCTAGGTAACATATTGAAGATGTTAGCAGTGGAATACCACAGGTTGATGTAAGCACGAGATAAGCCATAGCAAATGTGAATTGCTGGTTTGTTAATAACCGTTGTAACTGGCTGAAGGTTGAATCCAAGCACAAATAGTGAATTCAAGCACGCAAACGTCCATTCATTGTGTTGTACAGCTGTTGCGTGTCAGTTTGGAATGGAGTTCCGTGCCCGTTGCACTTTGGCGGTCAGAGCTATATGCCGTACAGTGTGCTCTTCCCTCTCGTTAGAGCCAAGCGGCCATCCAGAGTTCGGTCTTATTGTGGCCGTACATTTTTGTGACCACGACCAGCAGCTGTCACGTACCGTGGCTACATTCCTTCAAGATCGCAGGAAAAACATCCAGGTTCTCGTTGCACTATTACGCGACATCGTTAAAAACTCTGTGAAGCCTTGGTAATGGTGCCTTGGTCGCCTTAAAGGCATTCTTGACTAACATCAACTCACCTCTTCAACTTTAAAGGCAGATGATGCTCACCAGAGTTACAGCGTGTATTTAAATCAAACATGTTCTGCATGCTTGTAGTTGCGCTACTAGAGCCATTCTTATGCGACTGACACGAAATATGAATATACATCAATACTCAGGCGTAGAAAGAAGTCTACCAACTTTCGTTTACGTCGCACAGCTCCTTTTTGGTGTTGCGATTTTTATTCGACAAGTGACAAGTACTTGGCGGGTTTCCGGAGGACACTCGTTCGACTAATACCTTATTGCTTGTGATTCTGGTATCCTACCAGATACAGGAAGTTGATAAATTTGGAAGAAGAGCAACATGTTTCGTTACAGGTTCATGCAGTAAGCGTGAAAGTGTCGCCGGCCGAAGTGGCCGTGCGGTTAGCGCTGCAGTCTGGAACCGCAAGACCGCTACGGTCGCAGGTTCGAATCCTGCCTCGGGCATGGATGTTTGTGATGTCCTTGGGTTAGTTAGGTTTAACTAGTTCTAAGTTCTAGGGGACTAATGACCTCAGCAGTTGAGTCCCATAGTGCTCAGAGCCATTTGAACCATTTGAACCGTGAAAGTGTCATGGAGATGCTCAACCAACTCTAGTGGCAGACGCTGCAAAATTGTCATTACGCATGTCGGTGGGGACTACTGTTCAAGTTCCGAGAGCGTACTTTACTAGGAAAGTCAATCAATATATTGCTGCCTCCCACATACATCTGGCAAAAGGAACGTGAAGGAAAAATTAAATACACTCCTGGAAATGGAAAAAAGAACACATTGACACCGGTGTGTCAGACCCACCATACTTGCTCCGGACACTGCGAGAGGGCTGTACAAGCAATGATCACACGCACGGCACAGCGGACACACCAGGAACCGCGGTGTTGGCCGTCGAATGGCGCTAGCTGCGCAGCATTTGTGCACCGCCGCCGTCAGTGTCAGCCAGTTTGCCGTGGCATACGGAGCTCCATCGCAGTCTTTAACACTGGTAGCATGCCGCGACAGCGTGGACGTGAACCGTATGTGCAGTTGACGGACTTTGAGCGAGGGCGCATAGTGGGCATGCGGGAGGCCGGGTGGACGTACCGCCGAATTGCTCAACACGTGGGGCGTGAGGTCTCCACAGTACATCGATGTTGTCGCCAGTGGTCGGCGGAAGGTGCACGTGCCCGTCGACCTGGGACCGGACCGCAGCGACGCACGGATCCACGCCAAGACCGTAGGATCCTACGCAGTGCCGTAGGGGACCGCACCGCCACTTCCCAGCAAATTAGGGACACTGTTGCTCCTGGGGTATCGGCGAGGACCATTCGCAACCGTCTCCATGAAGCTGGGCTACGGTCCCGCACACCGTTAGGCCGTCTTCCGCTCACGCCCCAACATCGTGCAGCCCGCCTCCAGTGGTGTCGCGACAGGCGTGAATGGAGGGACGAATGGAGACGTGTCGTCTTCAGCGATGAGAGTCGCTTCTGCCTTGGTGCCAATGATGGTCGTATGCGTGTTTGGCGCCGTGCAGGTGAGCGCCACAATCAGGACTGCATACGACCGAGGCACACAGGGCCAACACCCGGCATCATGGTGTGGGGAGCGATCTCCTACACTGGCCGTACACCACTGGTGATCGTCGAGGGGACACTGAATAGTGCACGGTACATCCAAACCGTCATCGAACCCATCGTTCTACCATTCCTAGACCGGCAAGGGAACTTGCTGTTCCAACAGGACAATGCACGTCCGCATGTATCCCGTGCCACCCAACGTGCTCTAGAAGGTGTAAGTCAACTACCCTGGCCAGCAAGATCTCCGGATCTGTCCCCCATTGAGCATGTTTGGGACTGGATGAAGCGTCGTCTCACGCGGTCTGCACGTCCAGCACGAACGCTGGTCCAACTGAGGCGCCAGGTGGAAATGGCATGGCAAGCCGTTCCACAGGACTACATCCAGCATCTCTACGATCGTCTCCATGGGAGAATAGCAGCCTGAATTGTTGCGAAAGGTGGATATACACTGTACTAGTGCCGACATTGTGCATGCTCTGTTGCCTGTGTCTATGTGCCTGTGGTTCTGTCAGTGTGATCATGTGATGTATCTGACCCCAGGAATGTGTCAATAAAGTTTCCCCTTCCTGGGACAATGAATTCACGGTGTTCTTATTTCAATTTCCAGGAGTGTACATTTGAGCACACACAAAAGCGTACCAGACATCGTTCTTCCCGCAAACCATTACCGAATGGAACAAGAAAAGGCAGAAGTGTCCCTGGTACGAAACGTACCCTTCGTCTGACACCATAAGGTGGCTCGCGGAGTATCGATGTAGGTGTCTATGATGGCTTTGTTGATACCAGGTCTTTTGTCCCGAAGTTCATTTGTGATGACAAGTTACGCAGTGCAGTCACATTAATATGAACAATGCTTATCTTCGACGTCAACGTGTAGTAATTACTCATTGACGACAGGTGGCACTACTAGCAGCGTACATAAATCTCTTCGGGGTGACGCCGTAATTAGTGCAGTCATTGTCGTGATGTGGAAACGGAGCGATTCATCTTCGTTAAAAGGTGTACGATCATTGGCTTTCGGGGTTCTTGAAAGCATTTCTCAAACGGCTCAGTCTTTAAACTCTTCACGCGCCGCCGTGATTAAAGCACATCGTACATGGCAATATCATGCTATCCAAAACCGCACCAAGGCAATTGTGGTGCAAAATGGGCCATAGACGATAGGGGTGAACAATGGCTGCATAGATGTGTATGGGCAAATAGACGTACCACTGTTGAGCAACTGACAGTCCAGATGAACCAAAGGGCTACGAATTGTGTGTCCTCTACAACAGTTTAGCTAGAGTTTCAGTATATGATCCTCCGTGCCATGCTCGTTGTTAGTGCATGCACTCTGACTGCTGGTTATCGGCAACGAAGGCTGGGATTTTGCACGCCAAAAGCGCAACTGGACCTCCACTGAGTGACAACAGGTGGCTCTTTGAGGTGACAGATGGCCATTGGCGCGTATGGCGAGATACGTCTGAAAGTTCGAAGGGTCCAGGCAGGAGAAGGGATCCTTTTTGTTTGGGAGACATTCTCGTGGCATTCGCTGGGTGATCTCGTCTTTCCGGAAGTCAGTGGATCAACAAAAGTATGCAGTATCCTTGGGAACGATGTCCACCCCTTAATGAAATTCGTTTTCCCTAGGGACGATGGAATTTGCCAACATGACAATGCAAACGTATCACGCAGCTCGCAGTGTACGTACCCGGTTCGAAGAGCGCCAGGATGAGTTTACTGTGCTCCCCTGGGCACCAGACTCCCGATACTTAAACCCAGTCGAGGAAATGTGGTATTACTACGATCGGGGTATTCGCGCAGTGTATCCCCAACCGAGAAAACTACCACAGCTGGCCACGGCTCTGCAGTCTGCATGGTTCTGTCTTCACCATCCTCCCTGCACATCTCGCAGCGGTCAGCGTTACAAAATGTGGTTACTCAGGCTTCTGACAGGTGGTTACATTGATGTGAATCGACTGCGTATATAGCTATTTTCAAGGTGCAAAGTCAAAGTGGTCCTTCTCAGGAAGTGAGTCTAGGAATCGTACATCGCCACTGTTGGAGGGCCGCTGCCTTCCAAGGAGAGTCACATAAGCTTCCTATATTATATGGTCTCCTACGATGGGTGCTCGTTTATTGCAGTGTTGGATCGGTGCTGTCATGGAAGAAGGATGAAGGGAAGGGAAAGGATGAAACCTGAAGCCGGAATATAGCCTACTCCTATTGAATAGTACCAAGGGAGCCGCTGGACGAAACCTCCTCATCCAACGGACGGATTGCCATCAACAGTATGTCATACCATCACTTCACGAGACACTGTGCAGAGGTTTGCAATTCAATCAACAACATTGTCGTATATGAACGGGAACTTCGCACAACGCCTCTCGTCCCCATGCTGGCTAAATACTGGCAGTGAAATTATTCCACCACAAGAATTCAAACCGGCTTACCTTCGAGTCGGGTTCCACCACACAGGAATGTGTTAGGGATCTCCGCACCAGAGGCGGGTACGCGCGCGGTAAATACTGATAAATAAAACATTTCCAACTAGTTCAGCTTTTGTTTTCCAAACAACTGCTCGAAATCGCACATCACTATCATCTGGCGCATTTACATGCAGTTGCCAATTCTTATTTGATTGGATTTCACAAAATTTAAACCATTCTACGTCTACATGGCCTACCAAAACAGTATTCACTTTCAACTGATGCTTTGCGTCTACGCAAGGTGTATCTCAGTGTAGCTCTCTTCTCATCAGTTCAAAGGATGTAATGTCACAAAACTAAATATTAAAACGGCTACAGAATCTGTATGAAAGTATATTAAAGCCTCTGCAATCATACTTAAATCAGCCATTATATCCTGAAACCTTTCTGGTATCTTAGCAAAATAAATAATTAAATTTTTTGCAGAATTTGAAATAGCAAAGGATTAATGCGTAAGGCGTCATTGTAAATATATTTTCATGCTGATTCCAGAACTGGACTTTGACTTTGCGAATTTGTAATATTTTCAGACATGGAGGATTCAACATTCCGATCTGTACTTTAGTAACATTAATTCAGCTGCTGAGTTTGGATTACAATTCTGTGTGTTTCTCCTCCAGCATCTGTTGAGTAAATGTTTCCGCATCAAGTTATTTAACTGAATGTGAAGATTATACAACAGTTTCCTTTATTCATATGCGATAGAATTTCGGATTTATCCACATGAGTTGGTCTGCCATGGAACCTATTATTCTATTATGCTCCGTAATTACAATCTATCTTCAATTCATAGCGGGAAAAATGGAGTAACGTATTCAAGTGCTTTTCCTATTCAAAATATGGCTTTGTTACAGTAATTATTTTCAAGAGGATTTTATCGTATCAGTGAGGTCATCAAGAGATCAACAGTGTTATACTGTTGTAGTAAATATATCTTTGTATAAAAAAATGTGATTTACATTATGTAAAATATTTGGTGTAGTTAAAACTTTTGATGTTATTTATCGCGATCGACTGCTTCGGTATCTAATTATAGAATTGTTTCACGACCTGTATAACAGTTAAGAACCTGCAAATAAATGCGGTTGTAGCGGAAGAAGTGAACGAAAGGGAGAATGTGGGCTTGGTAGTAGGAATGAGAGAAGAAAATGACTAATCGAAGTTCGACAATACATTTCAGCTAGTAAGAATCGCTAGAGGAGCAAGTATGCTTAGAAAAAGCCATGAGATATGGGAGTACTAATAATAAAGAGAAATAGCTTGAATTTGACTGAGGCTGTAGATATTGAGACGATGAATAGTTCAGCAGGCAGTTTAGTTGAGGAGGAATGGATATCTCTACAAGGGGCAATCACAGAAGTTCCAAAGCAAAATGTAGGTCCAACGAAAGTAACTGCGAATATGTGGATATGCTGAATGGAATGAACAGTCTAATGAGTACAGAATACGCATTGAGAGTAAACCGAAGAAAAACGAAAGTAATGAGAAGTAGCAGAAATGAGGACAGCGAGAAATTTAACATCAGGATTGATGGTCACGAAGTAGATGAGGTCAAGGAATTAGGCTGCCTAGGCAGTAAAATAACCAATGACGGAAGGATCAAGGTGTGCACCAAAAGCAGACTAGCAATGGCAAAAATGGCATTCTTGACCAAGAGAGCTCTACTCGTATCAGACATAGGCCTTAATTTGAAGGATAAATTTCTAAGAATGTATGTCCGGAGCAAAGCACTGTGTGGTAGTGACACATGGACTGTGGCAAAACCGGAAAAGAAGAGTTCGAATTATTTGAGAAGTGGTGCTACAGAAGAATGCTGAAAATAAGGTATAGCGATATGATAAGGAATGAGGAAAGGAATAAATGGGAAAACAGACAAGAAAAAGGGACAGGATAGCAGAACACCTGTTAAGACATCAGGGAATAACTTCCATGGTACTAGAGGGAGATGTAGAAGAAGACAGAATTTAAGTTACATCCAACAAATAAGTCAGGACGTTTGGTCTCAAGTAACCTCTGAGATGAAGACGTTGGCATAGAAGAGGAATTCGTGTCGGGCCGCATGAAACCAGACAGAAAACAGAAGACAAAAAAAGAAAAACTGCTCCACTCTCTTCTCCGCCCCCAAAATGCCTCCGCCGCTGCCGCCGTGAAAGGATGCCATCACCGCCACTACACCGCGAACATCTGCTCCCACGTCAAGGCTGAACCGCTTCCGGCCGACAAGCCACCACTAGCCTTGCCGGACAGTTGTTAATAACTCCAGAAACGCAAAAACTGTCCTGTCCTCCACAGAAGGTCTGGACAATTGAATACCACTGAGGTAAATACCGGGATGATGAACAATGTGCTCCCCTCCTCCCACCGGCGAACCGAAACGTTCTGAGATGTGTTTTCAAGATATACCGGAAAGGCTGACCCAGTGAACAGCAGCAAAATAGCGATTGCTAACCATCCCCATCGCAAACATGTATGAGCCCGCGGACCTGAGTTCACCTCGGAATACAGCCCTATCTAAGCGTTCCCATTGGCTCCCGCCAAATTGTTGGGCCGATGGTTCGGGAGTTCAAATGGGAATCCCTGCAAGCAAGACGATGTTCTTTTCCAAGAACACTATTGAGAAAATTCAGAGAACTGACATTTGAATCTGACTGCAGAAGTACTCTACTGCTACCAACATACAGTTCGCCTAGGGACCACTAAGATAAGATAGAAGAAATTAGTCCTCATGTGAAGGCATATAGATAGTTTTTTTCCCTGTATCTGTTTGCGAGTGGAATAGGAAAGGAAACGACTAGTAGTGGTACAGGGTACCCTCCGCCACTTACCTAATGATGGCTTGTGAAGTATGCATACAGATGTAGACGTAAATGTAGTCTAAAAGTTTAGATGTCAGTCTATCCATTTATAGGCACACAAAACTCCCGGAAGTATGTTGTCTGTTTTCCATTGAAAAATCAAGGGAGACAACTTCTGCTGCTGATTGTCCCTCAGTAGAAATCTTCATATTAGCCTCTAATATTCTCATTGCTGTCATTTCGCAAGACGTATATGAATGGCTGTGATATGTGTGCGCACAACTCTTAGGAGAAGCGGTATAGAGCTCGCCCCTCAACTCCCTTCTCCCTTTTCGTCAGAGTATCGATTACATGCCATATTCTCACGAATCTTCTACTCTTTAATAAATAGCATTTCTATTCACGTGATTCCGAGACGTGAAAGATGTCTCCCGCTAAGTTACAGACACCTGCTAATTCTCTCGGAGTCCCATCGCCTTGCGACAGCACTGTTCCATTAGTCAGAAGGTTGACAGATAGGGAGCTATCGCAACGAGAAAAACAGCATAACCAAGCAGTGTACACAAGGATTGCACGAAAAAATTCAGAAGCATAACACCTGCAATCCATCAACATCGAACGGTTGACAGTAAATATCCCCCTGTATGTGTTCTACTGTCCTTTATCGTATTCCTATCATTACTACGGTACAAATAGGACAGTGTAATGGAGTCAGAGTCTTCAATGAAAGCATTGTCTTTCGTGAAATATACGAGTACATCGCCTGTTTCCAAATAGAGCGTACCTCTCTGATGTGTATCTAATAATACTTCCAATACACTATCCATTGAATCATTTCTGCTACCGCAGAATAGGACTAGGTTCAGGACTGAATCAGAGGACTGCTCATGTTTATCCTCACGTGCTTTTCAATAGTGGACCGACCGTGATCCTGTATTCCGTCTAGGACAGAGTGTATGCATATGAGTAGTACACGTATGCGTATTGGTGGTTACATATTTAAAGGAAAACAAGTAGTTACGCACTTATCCAACTATCTTACATAGACACCGAGGTAACCAACAAGTATATGCCAGACCAAATCAGTGTCAATGTTACCTCCAGCAGCAGCAATCGTCTTAGTAGCTCTTACACGTCGATCCGGATTGTAGTGCGACAGTCTCTGGTGACATATCGACGGCGTTTGTTGTCAGTCGATTTGCGGTCGCTCGCCTCCTACACTGTCAATTGTTAGTGGGCGTATTACAGCCTCCCTTAAAAATCTGTGCAAATGAATATGAGCCTGACATATTCTTCTGCATTAGTTCATGGGCTTGTTAGTACTTAGCGTCTGGATTGCTTCCCTTAAGATTCTAGCAAATGAATCCTAACCTAACATATCGGTTTTTATTCAGCTCGCTCTCTATATTTACTGCTAGGTATTTTACTGCGATTACCGCGTTCCATGACAGGGTATTGGATTTCTAGTTCTATTAATCTGGGATAAATTTAGTTACGTTCAGGTCAACTTCCCGCCTGCTTGCAGACAACTCTATTTCCAGTTACCCTTCCATCTCAGTCTCAGTTCTGATTGATTAAATAAACAATTAGCTATATACTTCCATACATACCTTAATCCAGATTATGTCTCCCAGAGCAATAAGTCGTCATTCCCAGAGATTATTTTCCGTCACCTATTCGAATGGAGGATGCAAACCTAAATGATCGTAGCAGCATACATTTGATGATTTTGTCTAGCGTCGAGCTGTGAAATACATACTAACGTTCACCATTACATATCATTTAAACACAAACTCATGTATGCATGTTAATGTTGGGATAGCAGTTGACAACGACTTTATATACGTGTGAAAAAGTGGTCTCTACTCTTTCAGCTTTACACGGTCATCCGATTACACACTCCCCTCCACCTGAAATACGGGCACGTAAATCATTGTAAATAGGAAATATCTTAGGATTTTTAAGCACGTTAGCGAGTAAGACTAGCAAATATTCTCTAAATTCTTATTGATTTTTGCACATACGTTTACACACAGAAAACGATCCTTTCTTCATATTTGTTGCAGCTTTAATAATATCTAGCTTAATTTTTAACTTATAACTTAAATCCACATTTTAATCAGATATTTCTTTCTCCATGAAGTATTTTTTCAGGTACAAACAACGTATGTTCTCGAATTCTGATACATATCTTTTTTTGATCCTGTAAACTACCTTCTTTATGGCTCTGTTCCTTCTTGCAGTTCGTCTAGGTGAGAGCATTCCTAGGTTTTCATTTTACCTCTTATTTCCTCCAAGAGAATATTGTGTAAACACTACACGCCTTCTTATGTGTACGTCAAGAGCTCTTCTCCTACATATTATTCCACAATTACCGTACAAAACCTAAAGTTTACAATTTTTGGGAGTGCGCGTCCATTACTTAAGTTATACATATTCCATCGCTTTTTAACTCCACAAATTCCTATTCTGTCAGGTGCACAACATCCAGTTCGCCACATTTAGATATAGCCATTTTTAGAAGCAGGTGCAAATATGAGTCCAGGATTTATCGGTGTATCCTTGAGAGAGGATGAATCACTCTCTCACTATTCCCATATTCAAGGCTACTGTTTAATGTTGATTTTGATTTTGCACCTAATACATCACTTTAGTGGAACAACAGGAAGTTATCAGCTTGAACAGGCATTCATGAGAGCATGTACATTGTTAATGCTTACAGGATCATTCTGGTGGCTCTCCTTAGAACCGTATTTTTCTGGAGTTGAGAAAAAGCAGGCATTTTGGTCATTTAACAGTAAATCTTGCAGTGGACTGTTGCACGTTGGAAGCCGCATGCATCTATTAGGGAAGGGAATATCTCAAAGTACTTACTGGGGACAGAATGTTGGTCCCGCGAATTTCTCGCAGCGGTGTGCAGACAATGTTTTCGACTGAAGAGGCAAAAACATTGCATACCTGGACTTACGTGTTAGGCACCTCTGGACACGGCAGAGGCAGATGCGTGAGAGAAATGTCGGTCACCCGGTCAGGACCTTTCGACAGTGTCACAACACACTTTGTGAACAGGGATGGTGGCAATAAAAACTTGTGGGTTTCCTTGCTCACCGTAGACCGGATGATCTATGTTGGGACACAAAAGCTCTTAGCTTAGCCAAGGGCCCTGGTTGGATATGCTGTAACATTCAGGCCTTCCAGATAATGATCTCTGTGATAAATGTGTTGTTCACTTTAGTGCTATGTGGAAAATCAGTACGCACTGCCTAAAGCGGCCATGGGAAAAAACAAGTCAACTTATTTTCCTATCTGCGTGGGAATTTGGGAGTCAGGGACTGGCTGCTTCCCCTGAAAAGGGAAGAACGTTGTTAACATTGATTACAATTTGCCGATGAATAGAGCAGACGAGCTAGAGGGAAGACATGGAGCTCGGGGGTGTTGTGATTGGCACGAAACCATCGTGTGAGGGATTTTATGGCCTTTACCGAAGTTTTATGGAAAGTGAGGAGAGGGAAACTTAGTGTTCTGATTCAGATTCTGGCCTGGAGTGGACCTTCTGATTCAAACTCCTGTATGGAGTGGGTTTTCTGATTCGGACTCCAGTCTGGAGATGATTCTGGTCTTGACTTTTGTTATGACTGAGTTGCGCTTTCGACACTTGTCGTGATCCTGACTTTGCACTAGTAAAGGTCTTGACTGGGATGCCTGTGGTGAGGACTTGGCTATAACGACATTTTAGATCTTCGTCATCTTGGACAACTGGCTGTGTGGAGGGCAATCTTATTCGTGCGGGGTCTGCTGCCCTGACGTTTGATCGCGTTGTACGTACTGTTGTATAATTGAGTCAGATTGGTACATAGTGTGGCCAGTAAACGGGGGTGTCACACGCTGGAATCTGCTATGACTTCCGGGATTCATTAGAGAGTAATTGCGATCCATCTAACAGATTGCCAGCCGCAGTTCTGCATATTTCGTGGCCGCAGTAGTGAATTACAGGCACTGCACGTCACTGCTCTGCAGACACGTGAACCACGACTGTCACCTGAGGCAGCACTACACGTCTAGAAAGGGGTGCAGCACTGCTGCTGAGGCAGTAAAACGAATCACGGTCTCGCCACTTGTTCTCAGCTTTACCACGATAGTATTAGTTCTGTGTAGAATGAATCCATCAAAGTCTATTCAGTGTTAGATAATTCTAGACCCCCTTATGCATGTTTTGAGGCAGAGTAAATAGGTCAGTCACACAAACCATAGTCTTTACCAACCAGTCGCCACTCAGTGGAATGCTAATTATTTGTTTCCAATATTCATGTTTTATTTGTCATCACTCTATCATACATTGTTTGACCTATTATTTTAATCAATAAACTTGTGCCATACAATTTATAAAAGATCAATCACATTTTCATATATTAATCACCTGTCAACAGTTGACGAAAGTAATGACAGGTCACCATTTCATTAATATTATTTGAGCACTCAAGCTCATATAGATTATGACTAATGTGATAACCTCAGATGCAGGCTAACAACAAGAAACACACTAAAAAGAAAAAAATCGGTTTAGCAGAAACATGTGAGAGGTAGTCAAGTGGAAGGCTTACTAGTTATAATGATTGCTGTCACAATGTGAACTGATAGTCGTCTGTAGCCTTTCAGAACATACCCCAAGTTTAGTGTAGTCTCCCATCCTTTATGTAGTAAACATTCTTGATTCCATTAACTTAGGCCAGTTCTTTACCACGTGACCAATTTTCAGTGCTATTTTCCATAAATGCAGATTTTTATATTCCCCAGTCGTAGCCAGACATCTCCACACACTGCGTTTATGGCTGAAATGGCTCTGAGCACTATGGGACTTAACATCTGAGGTCATCAGTCCCCTAGAACTTAGAAATACTTAAACCTGCTTACCTAAAGACATCACACACACCCATGCCCGAGGCAGGATTGGAACCTGCGACCGTAGCGGTCGTGCGGTTCCAGACTGAAGCGCCTGGAACCGCTCGGTCACACCGGCCGGCATTGCGTTTAAAGCTATATGTAAACCTTGCTCGCGTATCTGCAGTAGCTGCTTGTTTTTGGAACTGCAGTCTACATTCTTCCTTTATGATGGCTGTCCTCGCCATATACTCCAGTTTTTGTTCCTTGACTTCAGTGTCCTCCGTTTAAAATTTTGTTTATCTTGCATTTAGGGGAGTGACTTCTGTAACAGGGAATGATTTAAGTAGGTTCGAAACATGAATTTTTTACCTTAACACTCACAGAATAGCATTGTTTGTGGGAACCAGACCCAATTCGGCAATATTTATATTTGATGGTACTGTGAAAAACAATGTCCTAAATTGTGAAAAACACTTTTCATCTGTTCTTATATAACACTTCTGTACAAAACTTACATCATCTTTGTTGGACTCAGTGTTACGAAACTTCCCATTGTTTACAGGTAGACAGTTAAATCTGTATGCAGACAGGACATAGCTTATCACCTTTCCTCACTCTTGAGAGTCTGGCGGATGTACTTGTGCGCCAGTCAATTTATAGGTATTCTTATTACCATAGTATAGAAACAGGAGAAGGTTGTTAAACACCACACAGTACCTGTTGTGCAAATTACTATTTAGCTGACACCACTTGGATGTGATTGGCACAGAGTGCAGTGGAGCGCACAATAAATACTATCTAAAATTGTTAAACAGTGTTGCACGAGGTCCAACACACGATTCATTCTGTAGCTGTATATTGTAGCTGGTAACGTGGTAATTCCACGCTCCTTAGTCAAAGAAGATGTAAAAGTTTGTTCTCGTCACATGTCTGGCCACTTTATAAAATCTATAAGGTGGTTACCAATAACTACACTCCTGGAAATGAAAAAAAGAACACATTGACACCGGTGTGTCAGACCCACCATACTTGCTCCGGACACTGCGAGAGGGCTGTACAAGCAATGATCACACGCACGGCACAGCGGACACACCAGGAACCGCGGTGTTGGCCGTCGAATGGCGCTAGCTGCACAGCATTTGTGCACCGCCGCCGTCAGTGTCAGCCAGTTTGCCGTGGCATACGGAGCTCCATCGCAGTCTTTAACACTGGTAGCATGCCGCGACAGCGTGGACGTGAACCGTATGTGCAGTTGACGGACTTTGAGCGATGGCGTATAGTGGGCATGCGGGAGGCCGGGTGGACGTACCGCCGAATTGCTCAACACGTGGGGCGTGAGGTCTCCACAGTACATCGATGTTGTCGCCAGTGGTCGGCGGAAGGTGCACGTGCCCGTCGACCTGGGACCGGACCGTAGCGACGCACGGATGCACGCCAAGACCGTAGGATCCTACGCAGTGCCGTAGGGGACCGCACCGCCACTTCCCAGCAAATTAGGGACACTGTTGCTCCTGGGGTATCGGCGAGGACCATTCGCAACCGTCTCCATGAAGCTGGGCTACGGTCCCGCACACCGTTAGGCCGTCTTCCGCTCACGCCCCAACATCGTGCAGCCCGCCTCCAGTTGTGTCACGACAGGCGTGAATGGAGGGACGAATGGAGACGTGTCGTCTTCAGCGATGAGAGTCGCTTCTGCCTTGGTGCCAATGATGGTCGTATGCGTGTTTGGCGCCGTGCAGGTGAGCGCCACAATCAGGACTGCATACGACCGAGGCACACAGGGCCAACACCCGGCATCATGGTGTGGGGAGCGATCTCCTACACTGGCCGTACACCACTGGTGATCGTCGAGGGGACACTGAATAGTGCACGGTACATCCAAACCGTCATCGAACCCATCGTTCTACCATTCCTAGACCGGCAAGGGAACTTAATGTTCCAACAGGACAATGCACGTCCGCATGTATCCCGTGCCACCCAACGTGCTCTAGAAGGCGTAAGTTAACTACCCTGGCCAGCAAGATCTCCGGATCTGTCCCCCATTGAGCATGTTTGGGACTGGATGAAGCGTCGTCTCACGCGGTCTCCACGTCCAGCACGAACGCTGGTCCAACTGAGGCGCCAGGTGGAAATGGCATGGCAAGCCGTTCCACAGGACTACATCCAGCATCTCTACGATCGTCTCCATGGGAGAATAGCAGCCTGCATTACTGCGAAAGGTGGATATACACTGTACTAGTGCCGACATTGTGCATGCTCTGTTGCCTGTGTCTATGTGCCTGTGGTTCTGTCAGTGTGATCATGTGATGTATCTGACCCCAGGAATGTGTCAATAAAATTTCCCCTTCCTGGGACAATGAATTCACGGTGTTCTTATTTCAATTTCCAGGAGTGTATGTTTACTCCTGTTCTTCTGAACTGAAGTAAATTGATCATATACTCACATCAAAAAAAGTTTTGCATCTTCCCGGTAAACAAAACTCCTGAAGACAGACGTTGGCTGTGGATATTGTATCACAGACACAGTGCCTTTGATTGTTCAAAGATGTTCAAAGATGCATGAGCAGTGGCTGTTAGACGATGGGTGTCCGACAGCCGATCAGTTACAGACATGCCATCAGCAAAGAGGTACACGGCTCGTGTCGTCTGTAGTTCGACCACACCAAGACAGTCAATACCGCTGTTCGATCGCGTCCGCATTGTTACTTTGTGCCAGGAAAAGCTCTCAACAAGGGAAGTGTCCAGGCGTCTCTGAGTGAAGCAAAGCGGTGTTGTTCGGACATGGAGGAGATACAGAGACAGGAACTGTCGATGACAAGCTTCGCTCAGGACGCCCAAGGCCTACTACTTCAGTGCATGACCGCTACCGACGGATTATTGCTCGCCGGCCGTTGTGACCTAGCGGTTCTAGGTGCTTCGGTGCGGAAACGCGCTGCTGCTACGGTCGCAGGTTCGAATCCTGCCTCGGGCATGGATGTGTGTGATGTCCTGCGTTTAGTTAGGTTTAAGTGGTTCTAAGTTGAGGGGAGTGATGACCTCAGATGTTAAGTCCCATAATGCCATTTGAGCCATTTTTTATTATTGCTGGGAGGAATCCTGACAACAACGTCGCCATGTTGAATAATACTTTTCGTGCAGCTACGGTATGTCGTGTTACGACTCAAACTGTGCGCAATAGGCTGCATGATGCTCAACTTCACTCCCGACGTCCATGGCGAAGTCCATCTTTCCAACCACGACATCATAAAGCGCGGTACAGATGGGCCCAACAACACGGCGAATAGACCGCTCAGGACTGTCGTCACGTTCTCTTCACCGGTGAGTGTCGCATATGCCTTCAACCAGACAGTCGTCAGAGACGTGTTTGGAGGCAACCCGGTCAAGCTTAACGCCTTAGACACACTGTCCATTGAGTGCAGCAAGTTGGAGGTTCACTGTTGTTTTCGGGTGGCATTACGTGGGGCCATCGTACGCCGCTGGTGGTCATGGAAGGCGCCGTAACGGCTTTACGATACGCGAATGCCATCCTCCGACAGATAGTGAAACCATATCGGCACCATATTAGCGAGGCATTCGTCTTCATGGACAACAATTCGCGCCCCCACCGTCCACATCTTGTGAATGGCTTCCTTCAGGATAACGACATCGCTCGACTAGAGTGTCCAGCATGTTCTCCAGACATGAACCCTAACGACATGCCTGGGGTAGAATGGAAAGGGCTGTTTATGGACAACGTGACCCACCAACCACTCTGAGGGATCTAAGACGAACCACCATTGAGGAGTGGGACAGTATTGATCAACAGTGTCTTTATGAACTTGTGGATAGTATGCAACGACGAATACATGGCATGCATCAGTGCAAGAGGACGTGCTGCTGGGTATCAGAGGTACCGGTATGAACAGCAGTCTGGACCACCACTTCTGAAGGTCTCGCTGTACGGCGGTACAACATCCAATCTGTGGTTTTCATGAGCAATAAACAGGGCGGAAATGGTGTTTTTGTTGATCTCTATTCCAATTTTCTGTACAGGTTGCGGAACTCTCGGAGCCGAAGTGATACATTTCAAAACAATTTTGTAGAGTTATATCAGTTAATTTGGTAACATTAGTATGTGGCAGTAATTATTATTGATATTAGTAGAGTACATGGTTTCGTGCCTTTATTTTGCTGAAACTTTTAAGTTTAGAAAGGCTTCTCTCTCGTGGTGTGACTGAAACACAAGTGGCCACCTTGTGTTGGATTATAAGCGACGTACAGAGTTATGAAGAATTTCTTGGACAGTTCGTATAGCAGCAACGTCCACAGTCGTGTCGATTTCACGCAGACGGCTACGGTACCTCTTTACTTCTTGCAGCACATGCTCCTTATTAAACTCACTGTAAATGTCTACCTGATTTTCCAGTGCTAACAGCTAGAGCGTCATCGGAAACTGCAAGTATAAGTTTTATTTCAACAGTATGGAAAATTTAGTTGATTTCCTTCATGGAGATGTACCGTTGTGACAGTTCTTGCATAACTCGAGCTATGCATTCAAACATTGATCGACTAACTTCATCTTGAATCGATAATCCAGAATCATGACTTACTTCACCTGGCATTGTTTTATTTACACTCTCTCTTCTCGTCGGCCAATATTAATGTCCAGTTCATCGAATTTTTATGCCAAAAATAAAAGGATTGCATATTACTGTAATTCGTTCCATTACTAAAAACTCATTCGGGGTCTTTAATCTGGTGAATACTTCACCCAGTGTCATTTCTGGAGACTGCAGATATCGTTAGACTAAATTTACTTCTTCAATCATCCCGTACCAAAAGCTGATTTCAGTCCAAAAGTTAAAAGGGAGCAAGCTTACTGCAGATATTGTATGGAAATTTGCCTTGGGTGAATCTTGCATATCTTCGAAAGAGTTCACAATTGTTTTCACGTTTTCTTTTACGACTATGAATTATAATGGGCACTCTATTAAGTATCAGATAATCGTTTCAAAGTTTTTCCTGGGTTTTCTACAAGTATTCCCATCTATATGTATAAGACTAGAGGTATGAATAGAACTTCTCCAGAGTTGCTAAACAGAAGGAACACTTGAGAATGCATGAACTCCACAAAGATTTAAGAAACGGTTAGCACAGGGACTGGTCAGAGCTTTAAGACTGACTTCTCGAACTTTTCGTTCAGCTTCTCCGTGTGCACCCGACAATGATGCAGCATTGTCGTAACATTGAGACCTGCACAGCGCACTACCCAGGCCTCGTTTTCCCAGCTTTTCACGTGTCTCCTGCAATTTTTCCCAACATAATAATGGTAAGAACGATTTTAGAAATTCCACAGTGTTGGCTTCTATGGGGACATATCTAATTATTTACCTCGTTTGGTCACTTCTGCTTTCATCGTCAGTGCTGTCAAAAATTAAACCCACAATATTTACCATTTTCCTATATCTGCAATAACTTTTCCGTAACATGTTTACTTAAAACAAAAATAATTTAATGTTTTATCTCTTTTGACAAATAGGTAGGTACTCTTTTTGACCCACCAGCGGACTCTTCAAGTTTTAAACAATGCTCTTTCATTGCTGTACTTATAGTACACCCGTGTAGCTGGCACAGACATCCAGAAAAGTTTCCTGTACAAAAACTGCATCTAGCAGACAAATGATTACCTTTCTACAGTTTTTATGTTCCACGCAACGTTTTCCAAAATGCTGAACACACTTAATAGTAGTTGCCAGTTCCTAATAATAGGCAGGTGGGCTCCTATGTTTATGATTTTTTCAGATGTATGAGGCCTCGAAATCCAAACTGCTTTATTTAATGAACACGTTGTCGCCCTGTTTTGGATCCGATTAAAAATGGTCTATTTCTGTAGGGAGGTGGTAGCGTCAAAATGGGAGGCCTCCAAATCTGGTGACCTTCGAGACCTCTAGGCCCCACCGTGACCAGGTGCCTTGGCTGGTCATCTCGTAAGCACGCCCCAGCCCCCTCCCTCTGTCTGACCATCGCCGACTGGAGGTCAAGCAGTTCTCCACGTGATGTCTTTTGCAGTGCTAGTTAGTTTTTCATAGTGGTAAGCACGGTCGTAAGCACCACAAAATCTTCCGAATTCTGTTGAATTCTGAGCAGGACTACGGGTTATTACGTCAAGGAGAGTTGGGAAAGATATATACAGGGTGAGGTAACACAGATAGGCCACTTCAAATATATCCATAATGAATTAATACAACTAGCTACGATTTTCACCAAGTTATAGCTCACAATATTACAAATTTCTTGAAGTTCGAGAGTAATTTTTATCGTTTCTAATACTCGAATTAGGACACCGACTTTGATTTCGTGCCATGGTATTATATAGTTTTTCAATAGCATTTGAAAGAAGTTTCTAAGAGAAGTTCAACGAAATAACATGCATATGGTTTGATAAAATAATATCAAGATAACAGCGCCGCAAGCAACAGTCCCGCCATCAGGAGAAGAGGTTCCACGAACGTCAGCCCTGTTACAGTGCCAAACATTCACCATCTGTCTTTGGAAATATTATAAAAAGGTTGTAGAAAATAGAAGTGCGGAGGATAAAATACGCCAAGGAGAAAGAAGCGAAACTAATGAACGAAATGAAACTAACAGTTTAGCAACAGTAACACAGAATGGAAATGTCCCTATGAGGCATCCTAGAAGGGTCAACCGAAAGAATGTTCTGCGACCATCACAGCCCATTGCACGTCATCCTCTTTACATTCTACTACATCTACAGTTTTATGGCAGTGACTTCCAGAAATGTATACAGTTCTCTGAATTCTCCGAATACTATTTACGAAATGTGCAAAGTATTGCGGCATATCTATGCAAACTTTTGTTTAAGGAAGAAGCATGGGCAATCAGACCTCGCAATATCTGTTAATCGTCAGTAGAAATTCCACGCTGACACAAAGAAGGGGACAAAAACAATGCTCTTGGTCTATCAGTGTTTCGTGTGTGTTTTTCAAGACCCCCATCATTGGTCCCTGTTTCATTGATGGGAATGTAAATACACTCAAGTATCTCGGGTAATTATTGGAAGGCATCCCATTGCACATAGGACCATTAGCGTAGTACCAACATGAGGGATATCACTACAACTCCCCAGATGTAATGACAGACCTTCTTCAGAGAACACTTCAGGAGCTTTGGAATAGTCGTTTAGGAAACGAAAATTAGTCTGCACACTCACCAAACTTAACACTTTTCTACTTCCATCTGTGGTGAAAATTACATTCCCGAATGCATGAAATGCTTTCTAACATGGGCCTCTGCTGCCGTTAATTCCGAATGAAATTCCATGTGCCGTATTATAGCAAAGCCAAATGTCAAGATTTTAAGCACTTGGTATGACAGTCGTGATAATAAACACACGACCCACATCTCAGTTACCTGCTTCCTCAGATTTGGTATAATAGAGCAGACGTTTGTGAAAACTCTTTTCCTGACGGGGGCACAGTGGTTCTCGACGCTGTAGCTTTCATACTATTTGATCAACCCTCATAGTGTTATTGTTGTTGAAGTTCTCGATAGAAACTTCTTTCAAATACAGCTCCATTAGAAAAAAGTTGCTTAGGCACGTCAGCAAACTCAACATATTGTACGTTATAACTTGACGAAAACCGCGCCGACCGCTGTGGCCCAGCGGTTCTAGGCGCTTTAGTCCGGAACCGGGCTGCTGCTACGCTCGCAGGTTCGAAACCTGCTACGGGCATGGCTGTGTGTGATGTCCTTAGGTTAGTTAGGTTTAAGCAGTTCTACGTCTAGGGGACTGATGACCTCAGATGTTAAGTCCCATAGTGCTTACAGCCATTTGAACTTTCTTTTTTTTTTTTTTTTTTTTTTTTTTTTGACAAAAACCGCAGCTCGACATATTTCGTCATTCTAGATATATCTGGGTCTTCGCTGCCTCACCCTGTCGTGTGGTCACGTCACATAAACGCAGCGGCCTTTAGCGTGCCTACTAAGAAATTGTAGGGTTACTTTCTTGGTTCCCGGCTACATGAGTGTAAAACAAAAAGGAGTAGTTCGTTGCATGTCCACTGCTTTCACTGAGGTAAGGAAACTCTTAGATTTTAAATAAAAATACGTAGCAAGTTAAATGTGAACAATGATTCACCAATCAAACTTTTTCATTTAAATCCAATAAAGTTTACAATAGAAGTGTAAGTCACACAAGCACAACTTGCCACACCCCAATCGGACTTTCAGTACAACAGAGCCAAACAATCAATGGAAAATTAATCTGTTGACTGCTGTACTATTACCTTCAACGTTAATAGTTATTTTGTTGTATTTAATAAAAAACTGCGATGATGTGCTTTTTTCTAATCTTCTAGAATGTTACCAGTCAGTCTGTGGAATTTTTAAACATTTCATTTCATGTACTTTCTATCTTTTTAGATTACGTATTAGAAAACACGTAGTCTAGGAAATCACTTTACGTAGACTACATCCATTCCTTTATTTCAACACACATTATTTTTTATTATTTTAGCTCTACAGTGCCATAACGCTACAACACTGAATATTTCAGACGTTTGTTATCTCTCTTTAGAAGCGAACAATTCAAAAAGACCTTCGCAAACACCAGTTAAATAATTTTTTTCAGAGTAAAGTAGCAAAACTGGAATCATCCAATGTAGACATCAAAGAAAGTCATGAAGACTTATTGAAATACAGCAAAATAACTGTAGTTACACTCTTGTTGTCAGCGTGATGCAGTTAGTTCAGAAGATGGGTTCGATTATGTTAACATTCCGTCATTTCCAACTCCATTTGTGACAAATCACATTTCTTCTGTTGTTGATTGAAGTAACTTACGATACGCCGACAGATTTGAAACATTAAACTATATGTGGGTAACTATGCCGAGAAAAAAAAAAGGATTTGAGGTGGACTGTCGCATAACATGAAGTCTATGGGCGCCATGTAATCGCGATTTATGAAGCGATTTACACCATCATCACTAAGCATCGCAATTTTTCTGTTACAGCGCTTTCCATTCATTTGTGCCAGAGTTTTGAGCAGATGCAACTAGTTTGCAATCATAAACGTTGAAACAACTAATGACAGTTCAGTTGCTAGTATTCTGGGATGTTGATCTGAATGAAGACCTTGTACTTGAACAGAACCGAACCCCCGCTCCCAACCGCCTGCATCCCAGAAGAACAAATTGTTTCCTGTCGCGGTCCTTGCTCGAGTTATATGTTGGTGGCAGAAGGACCGTTCTGAACCTATTCCAAACACCGAGTCTCTAAAGATTCTCAACAATGTTTCGCGAAAAGAACGTCTTCTTCCGTCCAAGGATTCCCGTTTGGCGTCACAGAACATTTGCGTAATATACGTGTGTTGATTAGACCTACCTGTAACAAAACTTGCAGAACGCCTCTGAATTTCTTCTGTGTCTTCCTTTAAACCGATCTGGTGAGCAACCCAAACACTCTAGCAGCACTCTTGAATGAGTTGCGTAAGTGTTCTATACGCGATACCCTTCATAAGTGAGGTACAATTTTCTTGAATTCTCCCAATAAAACGAAGTTGATCGGTCGCCTTCCGTACTAACGTTGTTACGTGCTCGTTTCACTTCACGTCGCAGTGCAGCAATACGCCTAGACATTCAAATGACGTGCCTCTGTCAAGCAGTACACCACTAATGCTTTTTTCAGGTTCGTTTTTCCTATTCATTCGCATTAACATACATTTTTCTACATGTAGAGTAAGCTGCATTCATCACACCGACTGGAAATTCTATCCGCGTCGTCTTGTTGGCTGTCCAGCTTAAAGAACACAGTGACTACCCCTTTCCGTACAGTATAGCGTCACCAGCAGAATTGCAAATTGCTGACTACTATATCATATTTTCCTAAGGTTCTTATGACCGCACCTTTGTCGCCGATGAACAGTGGTCGACCAGGAAAAGAAACTGTGTGCAATTACTTAAGAAATCTTGGAGCCATTCATTCGTCTGAGAACCTATTCCCTATGCCCGGATCCGCGTCAGCGATCTGTAGAGTGGTGCTGTGCCAAACGCTATTCTGAAGTCTAGGAATATTGTAGTCTGTCTGTTGTCCTTCATCCATGGTTCGCAGCACATCGTGCAATAAAAAGGCAAGGTTCGCACTAGCGATATTTACAGGATTGTTTTATGCAAAAGGGCGTTATGTGGTCTGCAACGCCTATAAGTCTTCTGTCTCTCCATTCCACCCCAAACCGTCAACGCCAACCCCGATTACTCTGTATGTGGCTCCAATAGAGTGTGATGGACATGATGTGGAAAGCTTGTTACGGAACGGAGATGCAGAAAGCCAGCAATCCCACAAATAGATTTCCAGTTCTCTCAGGGAATAACAGCAGGTTGTTATACTTGATGACTCTACGAAAACATTGTGAACAACTTCCTTAGAAACTTTGTGCAAGATCATCCCATAGGAGTCATCTCCATTGTCAAGAGCTGGGAAAAGCAGCTAGCATAATTCTTCTATTGACGTTAACACACATCCACCTCATATGCCTGTGAGCTGTGATACGTGTCCCGTGTAGAAGCAACCTATATCTCGAACGAATTCGTCAGAGGCCGATTCATTTTTCTTGGCTGTAACTGGTGACTGTTGCCCTCGACTTGCTTGGCTTTAGATATTGCAATTACCATGCCGAAACTACCGGTGCTCTTTGTACACATAAACAAGAAACATTTCAGATTGATGTTGTTTGGTTACCTCTGGATGAGTAGAGTAATTTCATCTTTATTCGTTGCCGTAGTATGGTGTGGCATTGATCATCCCAGGGTGGCTCACCTGGAACAAACGGAAACAAAAGGTAGAGGGTAGATGTGAAGAAGCTATCATTATAACTACGAAATTTCTTTTCCTTGAACTCTCATCCACAATTGTTTAATACAAATGTAGGGTTGTTTCCAAAAAACAGACAAGTCCAAAAATCGATTTTTTTATAAACGTGTCTTTTTATTTAAGGACACAATTATATAAGGATACTGTTCCTGTCTCCAAGTGCCAGACAGGTTCAAATAAATGCACGTTTGAAATATTGGAGACTCCACAAATACAAGACAAATCGCATATCTCCCCACCAAATTCCAGACCAGTCTGTGGGCTTGTCTGCTGTTTGCAGAATATAACGCTAGAGTGCGTTACTGCTCATTCCTCACTTCCAGCTAACATAGCCTCTCAACAGCTTTTTATCAGTGTTCCAAATCACTGTATTAGTAGCTTTGAACAATGGAGGACACTGACTCTTATGTGTGACTAAAAAGGCAACATAAAAAGAGGAAACGTTAATTTTATCGTAAGAGATGCAAAATCACGAGGTGAAGAACATGTTGAAAATCTTGTACTAAAGCGAATAGTTGGTGAAGACTGTAGGTAAGTTATTCATTAATATTTATAGTTAATATTGCTGATACTTATATAGATCAGTAGTTATATACTTAACTATGGTCCCATTACGCGGTTAATACAGTTATACCTTTTTTGTTAGTGCACAAGGTTCCATTGCTTCAAAAACATAGATGACGTCAAACGGGAACGGATTTTGGAAGACTAAAACAGCCTGGCTACAAAGGACGATCAAGACTCCCATCTATGTGGATTAATTTCAAGTCACATAGTTTGAAGGAACCGATCATGGAATGCTGACACATTTAAAAGGAGAGACCATGCAGCTGCATATACTTACAAAGTTCAGATTGAGCGTAGGCAAGTTTCTGTATGCCAAAAGGCTTTCTTAAGCTTCTACGCGGTTTCTAAGAATAGACTCAATAGATTACAGTTATTGCTGTACAGCTTCCTCTTATGTTTCACTGTAATTCCTGCAGTGTTCAAGGCCTGTTTCTGTAACAACGTGAGAAAGGACAAAGCACTCTCTCGCTATTCTCCATTTTCAAGGGCACAATTTAATGTTGATATTTTACCGAAGACATTGCGTCTGTGAGATGTCAGAAAGTTATCAGTATGAGCAAGCAGTGATGGAAGAACGTCCATTGTTAATTGATGCGGGGTCTCTACGGTGGCTGTCCTTTGTGTAGTATTTTTCTCAAGTGGAGAACAAGCAGACAGCTTGGTCTTTTTTTTTTTTTTTTTTTGGTCATCAGTCTACTGACTGGTTTGATGCGGCCCGCCACAAATTCCTTTCCTGTGCTAACCTCTTCATCTCAGAGTAGCACTTGCAACCTACGTCCTCAATTATTTGCTTGACGTATTCCAATCTCTGTCTTCCTCTACAGTTTTTGCCCTCTATATTTCCCTCTAGTACCATGGAAGTCATTCCCTCATGTCTTAGCAGATGTCCTATCATCCTGTCCCTTCTCCTTATCAGTGTTTTCCACATATTCCTTTCCTCTCCGATTCTGCGTAGAACCTCCCCATTCCTTACCTTATCAGTCCACCTAATTTTCAACATTCGTCTATAGCACCACATCTCAAATGCTTCGATTCTCTTCTATTCCGGTTTTCCCACAGTCCATGTTTCACTACCATACAATGCTGTACTCCAGACGTACATCCTCAGAAATTTCTTCCTCAAATTAAGGCCAGTATTTGATATTAGTAGACTTCTCTTGGCCAGAAATGCCTTTTTTGCCATAGCGATTCTGCTTTTGATGTCCTCCTTGCTCCGTCCGTCATTGGTTATTTTACTGCCTATGTAGCAGAATTCCTTAACTTCATTGACTTTGTGACCATCAATCCTGATGTTAAGTTTCTCGCTGTTCTCATTTCTACTACTTCTCGTTACCTTCGTCTTTCTCCGATTTACTCTCAACCATACTGTGTACTCATTAGACTGTTCATTCCGTTCAGAAGATCATTTAATTCTTCTTCACCTTCACTCAGGATAGCTATGTCATCAGCGAATCGTATCATTGATGTCCTTTCACCTTGTATTTTAATTCCACTCCTGAACCTTTATTTTATTTCCATTATTGCTTCCTCGTTGTACACCCTTCTTTATACGAGCACTTCGTTCTTGATCGTCCACTCTTATTATTCCCTCTTGGTTGTTGTACATATTGTATATGACCCGTCTCTCCCTATAGCTTACCCCTACTTTTTTCAGAATCTCGAACAGCTTGCACCATTTTATATGGGTGAACGCTTTTTCCAGGTCGACAAATCCTATGAAAGTGTCTTGATTTTTTCTTTAGCCTTGCTTCCATTATTAGCCGTAACGTCAGAATTGCCTCTCTCGTCCCTTTACTTTTCCTAAAGCCAAACTGATCGTCACCTAGCGCATTCTCAATTTTCTTTTCCATTCTTCTGTATATTATTCTTGTAAGCAGATTCGATGCATGAGCTGTTAACCTGATTGTGCGATAATTCTCGCACTTGTCAGCTCTTGCCGTCTTCGGAATTGTGTGGATGATGCTTTTCCGAAAGTCAGATGGTATATCGCCAGACTCATATATTCGTTGCCACTTCCCCCAATGATTTTAGAAATTCTGATGGAATGTTATCTATCCCTTCTGCCTTATTTGACCGTAAGTCCTCCAAAGCTCTTTTAAATTCCGATTCTAATACTGGATCCCCTATCTCTTCTAAATTGACTCCTGTCTCTTCTTCTATCACATCAGACAAATCCTCACCCCCATAGAGGCTTTCAATTTATTCTTTCCATCTATCTGCTCTCTCCTCTGCATTTAACACTGGAATTCCCGTTGCACTCTTAATGTTGCCACTGTTGCTTTTAATGTCACCAAAGGTTGTTTTGACTTTCCTGTATGCCGAATCTGTCCTTCCGACAATCGTATCTTTTTCGCTGTCTTCACATTTTTTCTGAAGCCATTTCGTCTTAGCTTCCCTGCACTTCCTATTTATTTCATTCCTCAGCGACTTGTATTTCTGTATTCCTGATTTTCCCGGAACATGTTTGTACTTCCTCCTTTCATCAATCAACTGAAATATTTCTTCTGTTACCCATGGTTTCTTCGCAGCTACCTTCTTTGTACCTATGTTTTCCTTCCCGACTTCTGTGATGGTCCTTTTTAGAGATGTCCATTCCTCTTCAACTGTACTTCCTACTGCACTATTCCTTATTGCTGTATCTATAGCGTTAGAGAACTTCAAACGTATCTCGTCATTCCTTAGTACTTCCGTATCCCACTTCTTTGCGTATTGATTCTTCCTGACTAATGTCTTGAACTTCAGCCTACTCTTCACCACTACTATATTGTGATCTAAGTCTATATCTGCTCCTGGGTACGCCTTACAATCTAGTATCTGATTTCGGAATCTCTGTATGACGATGGTGTAATCTAATTGAAATCTTCCCGTATCTCCTGGCCTTTCCCAAGTATACCTCCTCCTCTTGTGATTCTTGAACAGGGTATTCGTTATTACTAGCTGAAACTTGTTACAGAACTCAATTAGTCTTTCTCCTCTTTCATTCCTTGTCCCAAGCCCATATTCTCCTGTAACCTTTTCTTCTACTCCTTCCCCTACAACTGCATTCCAGTCGCCCATGACTATTAGATTTTCGTCCTCCTTTACATACTGCATTACCCTTTCAATATCTTCATACACTTTCTCTATCTGTTCATTTTCAGCTTGCGACTTCGGCATGTATACCTGAACTATCGTTGTCGGTGTTGGTCTGCTGTCGATTCTGATTAGAACAACCCGGTCACTAAACTGCTCACAGTAACACACCCTCTGCTCTACCGTCCTATTCATAACGAATCCTACACCTGTTATACCATTTTCTGCTGCCTTTGATATTACCCGATACTCATCTGACCAGAAATCCTTGTCTTCCTTCCACTTCACTGCACTGACCCCTACTATATCTAGATGGAGCCTTTGCGTTTCCCTTTTCAGATTTTCTAGTTTCCCTACCACGTTCAAGCTTCTGACATTCCACGCCCCTACTCGTAGAACGTTATACTTTCGTTGATTATTCAATCTTTTTCTCATGGTAACCTCCCCCTTGGCAGTCCCCTCCCGGAGAACCGAATGGGGGACTATTCCGGAATCTTTTGCCAATGGAGAGATCATCATGACACTTCTTCAATTACAGGCCACATGTCCTGTGGATACACGTTACGTGTCATTAATGCAGTGGTTTCCATTGCCTTCTGCATCCTCATGTCGTTGACCATTGCTGATTCTTCCGCCTTTAGGGGCAATTTCCCACTCCTAGGACAAGAGAGTGCCCTGAACCTCTATCCGCTCCTCCACCCTCTTTGACAAGGCCGTTGGCAGAATGAGTCTTATGCCGGAAGTCTTCGGCCACCAATGCTGATTATTTATCAAAATTTAGGCAGTGGCGTGGGTCGAACCCTGGACCGAAGACGTTTTGATCATGAACAAAGACGCTACCCCTAGACCACGGGTACCCGGGTGCAGCTTGGTCATTTAATAGTAAATCTTGCCGAGAATGTTTTGGGCTACAAAACCCTATGCAGGTCTAGTGACATCTCAGAGCGATTGCTGGGGATGGAATACTGGGCCCAAGAATTTCTCCTAAGGAGTGTAGACAATGCATTCGGTAGATGAAATGGAAAACTATGTCCCTGGAACTATCTGGTAGGCGCCCCTTGTTACAGCAGGGGCTGAGGCGTGAGAGAAATCTAGGTTACCTATCCAATGCGTTACAACAGCATCGTAAACGCCCTTTGTGAATGCGGATGGCGGCTATAAAAATTTGCGCATTTCCATGTTCACCATGAACCAAATGCTTTTGAGGGGGCAGTCAGGTAGGTGGTGTCGTCACTTGGCCTGTAGAGTTTTTTTGAGAAACCTCAGGCTTTAAAAACAACACTAGTTAGCAAATTTAAACTTTTTTTGCATGTGGTTTGTAAATGCGTGGATTTACCTAATTTTGGGGCGCTGAATACAGTGGTAAAACCAGTTTTTCTCTATTTCGTCACATTTCCTAGATGCACAGCACAAAAGAATGTTAACAGTGGAAATTTACACAATTAAGTCAAACAAAAATACACATACAGAACGTTTGAAATCAGTAACATTTTGTATGTATATATGGGAATGACGCCAATAAAAGGTCCAAATTAATTCAGAAGTATTTTCACCTTTAATCGTCTTTGGTTTTTGAAAAATGCGACGACGAAGCTCTTCTTCTGTTTGCCGTTTCATGCCTGTCCCTAACAAGACCCCAGCAGTAGTCACCCATCATCAAAGGCTTACAATGGTCCTGGTAAAGGTGTTTCATGGTAAGAATATGATGAATATCTTAGTGAAAGCGTTCACCATGCTCATCGCTTACGGCTCACAAATTTTCCGGGAAGAAATAAAGGTGAGAATGTAAAAATTGAATTTTAAGCGACATTCTACACCCCACGTTCTTATAGTTGTCCAACAGACCATTTACAATGGTAACATAGTTTTTGTCTTTTCTGTTACCGAAAAAGCTCTTCATAATTGCTTTAAAAGAAGACCAAGCAGCTAATTAATATCTGCGAGTTTGGTATCAAAGGTTGGATCTTTCAGCAGTTTTCTTATTTGTGGTCCAACAAATATACCCTCTTTCAGCTTTGCCTCACTCAATTTGGGAAACTTTTCTTTTAAATGACGAAGGGCCTCGCCTTCTTTATCCAGTTCTTGATAAGGCCCATCTTGATTTATAGAGGAGGAAAAATGATTTTATCGGGCTCAACCAATGGGGTATTGTTCACATTTACGTTTCCAGGAACATATGACTTCCTTATAGGCCATTCCTTCACTGTATAGTGGTTCTTGGTGTCACGGCTGCCCCAGAGACACAAAAAGCAGCAGTATTTCGTGAATACAGCCTGTAAACCTGTAAGGAGTGCAACAACCTCTAAATCACAGCAAAGCTGCCATTAGATGGTCGTCATATTTGATTACCTCTAGAAGCAAAGCCAGTGTTTCATACGTTTCTTTCATGTCTACTGAGTAAGCCAAAAGTACCGATGGAAATGCACTACCATAGCAGTAGTACTGCTTTCGAGGTGGTTTTACCAGAGTCAATAAATAGTCGCCACTCCTGTAGATTATTTTGTACACATTTCTGCATCATCAGACCATTGACATTCTGCATACACAGATTGAATTCTGCATATCGAAATATTGAGCGAAGGAGGCACCTTTTGATCTGAAACAGGAAACGTTTGTCTCTGGAGCTAGAAGGTTCCTATGTTGCAGTCTCGACCACAAGAGTTCAGCTTGCTGTTTCGAAAGTTTTAGATCGCGAACCACATCGTTCAGCTCCTTTTGATTAAAGAGCTGAGGTAAGTGTCATTATATTGAGGGCAGTACTCTTCTATATGTTCAATACTTTCTGATTCACTTGATATGGTGTCTGGTTCCGTGGCTTTGAAGTTACGGACATGAACGGGCAACCCCTTATCATGGGGCACAGGCAAATGCATTGAAGATACATTTGGATACTTTATTTTATGTCTAGTTTTGCTTGAATGTCCCAAACCATTCATAAGACAAAAGTAACAGTCTCAATAATGTTAATTAGGCTCACACCACACCATCGGAATAGCCAGTGGCATGTTTCGTCGTTTTCCTTTCAACCACTCTGTTAAGGTTGTTGTACAGGTTATGAAGACAATATTAGGTGCAAAATTTTTATCTTGATCACCAACAGAACAATCAAAATACAATTCATATGCCTTCTTAACCAAATCAGTGGTTGGTTTTCCTTGGGATTCTGGAGTGAATTTCCCACACACATTACAAAACATGTCGTGGTGGTTTAGACAGCAACGAGATTTACTAGTTGCCATTTTTCTTAGTGTAAGTTTTAAACACAAAACGTTTGCACTATCTTTCACAGGAAGCACTAACTGAGAATCTCTTTCACACCACTGGAAAACAACACCAACCATTTACTGACGATTTGTAGATCTTCTAGCTCTCCGCTGCAAATCAAAAACATACAATTAAACATCGAAACAGAGGAACAGCAAAAAGCTAGATATTGAATGCGGAAAATAAAAAACCTTTAAAAACTCAAAAATGGTACGTGCTAGAACATTTTGAAAGGTATATTCGAATTATACACACCAAAATACATACTAGTTGATGTATCACATCCCAGATGCAAAACGGCTGTTGATTAGTGTTAAAGAAGGAACGCAACTTTTGTGGTGACTCTGAAATAATCTACATTGGGACACAAAAGCACTTCTCTTACATTAGCCAGGGCCCCTGGTTGGGCACACCGTAATGGTCAGGCCATCCAGATAATGATCTCCATGAAAAATGTGTTCTTCACTCAAAATAACATGCTGCCTAAAGTGGCCATGGAAAAATACAAGCCATGAGCAAAACGTCTCCTCCCATTTTCGCAGAAATTTATGAGTCATAGATTGGCCTCTTCTCCTGAAAAGAGAAGAATATTGTTAACTTTGATTGGGATTGGCCGATGAGTAGAGCAGCTGAGTTAGAGGGGAGATTTGGAGCTTGTGGAGTCTTGTGATTGCCATAAAATACTTGTGGGGTGGTTGAGGAAGTGCTTTTGTGGAGTTTACTGAGGTTTGATGGGAAGTGATGGGGAGGAGAAACTTGGTCTTCCAATTCAGTCTCTGGGCTGCAGGGTGCTCTTCTGACACGCTCAAATCTCGAGATGAATCTGGTCTTGACTTTTGCTGTGAGTGGGTTGCGCTAGGGGCACTTGTGCTAGGTGTGAATTCGCTCTAGCGCTGGTCCTGACTGTGGCGAGGACTTAGCTGTATCGACAGTTTAGATATCAATCACCTCGGATTACTTGTTGTGCCGAGGGCAATCCTATTTGTCACAGGTCCGCTACTCTGTCGTTTTATCTCCTTGTGTGCGCTGCCATATACGAGAGTCAAATTGGTCCACGGCACAACTGGCGAACGGGAGTGTCACACGCTGAACTGCCGAGATTTCAGCGCTTCGTTGGAAAGAAACTGCGATCTGTGTAACAGATCACCAGCTGAAACATTGCATATATCGTGCCCGCGATACGGAAATACAGGCGTCGCACATCGCGGGACGACCATCATCACCTGAGGCAGCGCCGAACATCGAGAAAATAGATATTGCATTGCTGCTCTGGCTTGTTAGGGCAAAAAAAAAATCACATTCCCCACATGTTCTCAGCTGCAACAACGTAGTATAATAAATCCATCAAGGTCTATTCAGTGTTGGATAATTTCAAATTTTGCTATCAATATTTTGAATCTGAGTAAACAGTTCTATCAGACAAACCTTAGTCTTTTCCGACCAACCGCCATAGAGTGTTGTTAAGTGTTCGTTGCGTATTTGTGCTGCCATTAGATCATGTTTTATTTTTGTCATCAAGCTTACTATGTATTCTTGTCCAATTTTTGATGAATAAACTTGTGCCATAATCATTATAAAACATGAATCCTGTGTTGAAGTATCAATCACCCATCACCAATTGACAAAAATAGTGACACGACCACCATTTCAGTAATACTATTTCAGCATTCAAGTTCATTTAGATTCTGATAACCGGGACAACCTCTAACGCAGGCGATCAAAAACAAACACGGTTAAATGGCAAAATCAATCTAACAGGCGCATGGGGCACATAGTGAAGTGGAAGGTCTACTATATAAAGTGATTGCTGCCAGGGCAGTAACTCAGAGTCGCTGGTCGGCTTCCAAAATATGCCGCTAATCCAATGTAGGCTTCCAAACAAATTTGAGATGAGCCCAGAGGAAAAAGTGAGGTGTTGTCAAATCAGGTGACATAGGCAGATTTTCCACTAGAGCTCTTCCACCTATCCAATGCTTAGCGAAAAAAATGTCAGTCAATAATTCAGGAGTTGTTCGATCGAAAAGTAGCGGTGGTCCATCTTTCCGAAAGGAACCCCATTGTTCTGCCAGGGGCACATAATCGAAATGGGGCAGGAGTGTCATCTCGAGGTGCTCTCTGTGTAACCTCCCATTACATTTTTCTGTATGAAATTTAGCCCAACTTTACCTCCCACTCCATAAAAATCTATGTACTATAAAAATGTACCCAAAATTGTGTACTCAGAACTTCAAATCGTGTGCTGACCTTTGACCGACAACAACCAATTCAAACTGAACTGTAACTGATCTCAGTACAACTTGTATTTATATTAAATGCGCAACTGAATTAAAACAATTATCTGGCCACAACCAAAATTTCCACTTACCTCGCGTCTTGACGGCAGTGTTGCAGATCTCTTGAAACCAGAACAGAAACAGCAAGCAGGCAGCAGCTAAGCTTGATTTATATTTCTAAATAAATATACAAACTGTTGCGTGCAAAAGAGTGCAATGTGGTAATGCGTAATGATGAACAGTGGAATGGGGAGAGTAACTATTGCTATGAAATGATATTCCAAGACAACGATTTTAGAGTGAAGTGTGTATTCAAACACACAGAGTAAAATTTTGTGTGATTTTCACATATGACATTAATCTGAACAGTACTAAGCTTAACAAAGTGAACAATAATTTGAAGAAGGTACAATGTTAACAGAAAATTTCTTTAAAAATTAAACACCTTAATTAGTTGATATCTTAATGCATGATTCAGGTAAATGGGGTGATCTTTATCTCAGCTCTGAGCAACTGAACGAAGATAATTAGATGTCAGTAATCGTTTTTATAAATAAGGTACATAGTGCTGCAGTCTGAACCTCATACTTCTTCCCTTCAAAAAGATAACATTGTTCAAAATTTATATTCCTTTCTTCTTTCATTATATGCACAATATTCATCATTGCTGTCCCTTAAAATTAATCTATCTTCATCTAACAGATACCACCAGAAGTCAACACAGCACTACAGAATACATCCATCACCTGCCACACTCCAATTAAGAATGTAACTCAATGCGCACAGACAAAGACAGTGCCACGACAAGACCAAAGAAAGATTCAGAGTAACGTAACTTGCTCTCTCTGTCTGACGTGCCCATCGATAACATACAAAAATCATAACGACATGTCCATCCCACATCTGTATAGTTCAACAATGAGCTTGTTGTTAAGAAATATGGGACTTATGGGAATATCCACGAGTATGCCAACCCACACATTAACAATGGACCAGTTTGAGGATGAGCATCTGAAGCAATGTGTGGATTCTCACTTGCCCAACCAACAGCGTTACGTTTATTCGCTATACGATTCAGGCGAAAACAGGCCTCACCGTTGAAAAGAATATGAGCTTCAAGGGGTGGATGGTGCGTTCGTCTTTCTGTACAGCATTCGCAGGACTCCAACTGTCTATCGTTATCACCTCCATGAAGTTCCTGGACAGAATGCGCACGACATGGATGGAAATCATTTCTGGATAATACCCTAGACGCCGATTGGTCACTGGTGCCACGTTCCTGACCCATTTTTCTTACTGACTGTGTTGGATTGACTGTCGGCTTAGCTAGTACGATAGGTGAATTTTCCACACTCTGTTGCTGTACGTGGACGCCCGAAACGTCGTTTGTCATGGATGCTGCCTGTTGCCTCGAAGCGCTCCAGTAAACGACCAGTGGTTGCGTGATGTGGGGGTGCTTGATCTGGATGCCGTCCGTGATATTCCCCGGCAGTCTCCCGTAGACTTATGCCTGCAGCATGGATAAGATCCATGTCCACCTTTTCCTGATTTTTATACTGATACACTGTTGTTTATTACTGAAAAAATACAAATTCTACAACCATAATTTAAATGTATTTCCAAGAGGTTTGCCTTGTAACGTTTTTTCGGTATGTACAAAGTTTTACTTCGCCCAACCTGTATGCCGTACAGCGACACGCTTGAAGGGGTGGTAGAACGTCTGGCGAGGAGCAGGTTGAGGATAGGAACCCACACCGGGAACCATCATCCAACATCGCTCTGCAGCATCCGAATGACAGGGGCAAGACCACCGTCGCTAGCTCACCTGTTCGGTAGCAAACGTGAATTCGTACACTGATCGAACGCCAGCGTTAACTTCAAGCAGTAGGCTTGACGGTATCTAGGACGTCTGATGGTGACGTACTTTCAAGTACCTAGGAAGCCTGATACAGGAAGATGGCAAAAACGAAAGAGAAATAAACGAGTAGGGGAGAAAAGCAGAAACGTTCGGGAAGAGTGTCAGAAGCCTGATATGGAGCAAGAATGTAACCCAAATCAAATAAAGGTTATTTACGGCAGCGTCCTCGCTTCCCGCGCACGGGGTCCCGGGTTCGATTTTTGGCAGGTCAGGGATTTTCCCTGTCTCGAGATGACTGTGTGTTGTTGTGTCGTCTTTATCATCATCATTCATCCCCATTACGGTAGGAGGAAGGCAATGGCAAACCACCTCCGCTAGGACCTTGCCTAGTACGGCGGTGCGGGTCTCCCGCATCGTCTCCTAGGCTCCTCGGAGTACGGGACCTCATCCTCATCATCACCGGTCTTGTTATGTCCCAATCCTGACATATGCATCAGAAACCTGGATTATGAAAGGAAAAGAGGTATGCAAAGTACAAGCTAGTGAGATGAAATTCTTGAGAAACAGTATTGTAGTGACAAAGATAGACAGGTTAAGAAATGAGAGGATCAGAGAGTTAATGAAGGTGGAACCATTACAAAAGGAGATAGAGAAATCAAGGCTGAGATGGTATGGACACATTAAGAGAATGGAGGAGATGAGGATACCCAGGAGGAAAAATGGTTCAAATGGCTCTGAGCACTATGGGACTCAACATCTATGGTCATCAGTCCCCTAGAACTTAGAACTACTTAAACCTAACTAACCTAAGGACACCACACAACGCCCAGCCATCACGAGGCAGAGAAAATCCCTGACCCCGCCGGGAATATACCCAGGAGGATACATGAGATGAAACTGAAAGGAAAGAGACCAAGAGAAAGACCAAGTGACAGATGGTTGAAAGGAGTAGAGCAATGCTTTCAGAAGAAAGAATACGACTGGACCAAGGTGAATACGGAGAGACAGAAGACGATGGAGTGGCCTATGTTCCATACAGACCGGACGATATAAACTGTCCACGATGATGATGACGTTTAATTCTGATATCTTGTTCCTCAGTACAGTATAACTGTACATTAAACATCTTTCCACAAATACAGAACTTTTCAATGCTATTATGAATTCAATGACTCACATGACATGACGTGCATTACCAGTCACCACATAAAGACTCCAGTACCAACGTTAAACTGGTACAGATAGGTAATTAGGCTACTATAGTTGTGCGTACATTGTCATATATTGACGACATAACAACTTGTATCTTGTTTCGCTTAAGGCTATTTGGAGCCATCAAGGGCACTACAAGGTATGAAATCAGAGACGCAATGCATACAACAGGCAAAAGAGAAAACTGCAAAACGTTTTGGACAGCTGTCCCAGAGGAGAAGTTTCACTTCAGAGAATTAGCTGGTAACTCCATCCACACCCTAGACGCCGTCGTAAAGCGTCACTGTAGAAGCTGGCCACGAAAATGCACGTCTTATCATAGGCAGAAAACTTGATACTTGTTCCTGACAGGCGGCCGGTGTGACCGAGCGGTTCTAGACGCTACAGTCTCGAACCGCGCGGCCCCTACGGTCGCAGTCGCCTGTAACCACGATTCTTTAAAAACCCACGTGTTTGCATTCAGACGAAGTTCTCGGACTGCTGGGGCGCCGACTCCCTGTCGCTCGTGGCCAGCCTCAGGAAGCTCCGACATGTCTGTTTTTATCACTTGGAGTGCTGGTCACAAGTCTGTACTTAACACGCTTCTAGTGTTCGCTACTTCTGTTGTGTCCTGGCTCCGTGGCGTCCGACACTCACTTCCGTTGTGCAACCAACTGCTTAACAGCCGCACTTGCTTTTTATAATGTTTACAATTAGCCTTCAGTGATGTACTTAGTCTATCACAACTAACGCCCCTGAATCCCATGAGCCTCCTGCTGCAAGTATCCTGTCGAGTCCCAGAATCTGAATCTCTCGCAGGTGCCCTGTGACAGTGTGCGATGCTGATCCAAGTCATCAGCCTGCATTCACTGGGAATTTGCCTTTCTGCATTTGCTTTTCACCGCATCGGTAGTTGCAGACTGACGACAAAGCCCCTAACTTGCCGCTATCCTGAGTCAAGATAATGTATCATAACATATACAGCTACATCTACATGGATACTCTGCATACCATATTTAAGTGCCTGGCAGAGGGTTCACGAACACCATTCACAATAATTCTTTCGGACATGTCCGAAAGAACTGACGCCATATCCATGTAAGTATATAGTTCTGGCAATACCGGCCATGACCTTCTTCTTTGCGGATGCACACATATACCCCGAACTCTTACGGGACTTGGTAAAAATGTCCTCCACGAGTAATGAGTGTGTTTGGGTGAGACACTTCGAATGTAGTACGAAAGGTGAGAATGTGGGTCCCGCGGGAGGCGTGCGCGAAATAGTCCCTGCAGTCGCACTATCTTTTGTGCCCTCGGTGACCCATATGGATAGGGCGTCTGCCATGTAAGCAGGATATCCCGGGTTCGAGTCCCTGTCGGGGTCTAAGAGAGGTTCTGCATGCGATGTCGCGCTGTTAGCAAAGGCACACGCGTCGCCGTCTGCTCCCATAGCCCATGAACGTCATATTTCGGGGCACTGTCGTAACGGATACGTTCGTAGTACGTCCCACATTGATTTCTGCGTTATTTCACGCGATGTTGCTTGTCTCTTAGCACTGACAGCTCTGCACGGTCTCCTCTGCTCTAGGTCGCTAAGCAAAGGTCGTCGCCCACTGCGTTGTCCATGGTGAGAGGTAATGCCTGAGATGTAGTATTCTTGGCCCACTCTTAGCACTGTTCCGTAACCATTTCCGAAATGCAATTCCTAAGCATATAGCTCCAACTACCATTCCATGTTCATAGTCTGTCAATTCCCTTCATGCGGCTATAATCACGTCGAAAACCTTTGCACATGAATAACCTGACTACAAATGATAACTCCACCAACGCACTGCCTTTTTATACCTAATGTACACTATACTACCGGCATTTGTATATGGGCACATCTCTACCCCATGTCTTGTCACCTCAGTGTAACTCCTTCATGGCAGGTAGAGCAAGAGTGGAAACTGTTTTCTGAATAAATTTAGAAGCTGCAAAACACTTCTAGTTGAATGAATTACGGTTTTAGCACAATAGCAATAACAAGACTCTTTCTCACATAGACCAACCGGGTAATTCCCTTCTCAAGAATTTTGTCATCTACTCTCAGGCAATACACATGCTTGGGAGGCGACAAACTAAGCTTAGGTAAGCCATTTAGGAGAACGGGGTGTTACGCCCCCCCCCCCCCCCTCCCCCTCACCACCACACGCCTATTTTGCTACATCCAGGGCGATTGGTGTAAAAGGACTAGTGATCAGCGTTGCTGTCTCTCGATTATGCAGACCCAGATTTGACACCCAGCCGCGTCGGAGATCTGTTGTGCTAAGGCAATGGAATTTTCTGTTGTCCTCATCATCGTCCTCCACGGGCCGGCCGCCGAAGTGGTGTCAAAGAGAAAGACTTGCACTAGACCACCGAAATACTCAAGCTGCGATCTCGAGACCAATAATGCCATACCATCATTTCATTTTATCGTTTCATACTTATCTATTGTAATATTTCTGCCTCATGACATCGGTAAAAACTGATTTCCTTGGTGCAGTTTACATCGAGAAAGTGCTAAATGTAAGAGCTCCTAGAACTTGTAACGCGAGGTGAATGATTTGCCATGGACGTCAGAAGAATCCTTGATATACGTACTGGTAGGACTTTTGTCTGTTACTTCTAATCCAAACTTTACATTGCTAAGCTGTTTTTAAAAAATACTGTGCATGTAGGAAGCTCCTGCATCCACATCTAGATTTACATGCATACTCTGGAGACAACTGTAAAGTTCAAGACACCAGGCCCTTTCCATTGTAGCACTTATTAGTCCCTCTCCCTACACTATGCACATAAGAGGGGCGGCAAGAATGGGTGCTTAAATGTCTCTTTGCACGCTGTAATGTTCTTCGCAACACTGGTAGAAGCGATGGATAAGGAACCTGAAAGAATACATCTCGACACGACTGTATATATTTTTGTTTTGGACAACTGAGCATTTCGCTAGAAATGCCCTCCATTATCAAGTGATGATTCTATTTCTACCGAAAGAGACTAATTACAGGAAATAAAATTTTTACCAGTCGTGACGAAATCTATACATTCAGTAAATTTAAGTGGCTCAGTCTCCATCAATATTGAATTAATGATATATAAGTGATTGTAATATATTCCTCCAGTTCTCACTTAGTGTTGGACCCAAAAATTTTTCAAGTAGGTTTTGACGGGATCGTAGACGGCGGTCTTCACCTACCTATCAGTTCAGTTTCTTCAGTATATCTGTGACATTACACCACGGGACACACAAAGTTATGACCGTACGTGCTGCCTTCCTTTGTATACGTCCAGCACCCACTTGTGGTCCTATCTCGTACGCGCCCCACATACTCGAGCAACACTGCACGCCGGGTCACACGAGAGTGTTGTTGAAATGGTTCAAATGGCTCTGAGCACTATGGGACTTAACACTGAAGGTCATCAGTACCCAAGAACTTAGAACTATTTAAACCTAAATAACCTAAGGACATCACACACATCCATGCCCGAGGCAGGATTCGAACCTGCGACCGTAGCCGTCGCGCGGTTCCAGACTGAAGCGCCTAGAACGGCTCGGCCACATAGGCCGGCTAGAGTATTGTAAGTAGTGTGCTTTGAAAGTTGACCGCATATTCCTAGCATCCTACTTTTGAACCAAAGCCAATGACTTAGTTTACACATGACTGAGCCTGCGCGATGATTCCATTCCGTATCCCTGCAAATTTGTACACCGAAGTGTATGTATGAACTGACTCATTCCCGTTATGAGTCACTGATATTGTAATCATAGGCTTTTTGAACCGATGAATTCTACCTTTATGACTACTTAAAGCAAACTTCCAATCTTCACACCACTTCGTAATCTTATCGAAACCTGTTTCAGTATTTGTAGGTTCTTCCACATAATACTTTATAAAAAATAAATGCCCCGTCTTCAGATACGTGAGGTTACTATTAACATCGTCTGTCGTGTTATTTATATGTACCTGTAATGTGAAGAGAAATGATCATAACACATTTCCCTGGGGCACGCCGGACGCCTGAAGTTGCTTCTACATATGTCGACCAATTTCGATCCAACATAAAATGCTTTGTCTTTCCTACCAAGAAACTCGAAATCCAGCCAGAGCCATCGTCTGATAAAACTTAATACTGCTAGTGATACGACTCTACAGTAATGTGTGGAATTTAAGACATTGGAGACAGAAAGCAATGCAACCGTTCTGAACGGTTCACATGGGCGTATAGACAATGGGCATTACACGGATATTGCAGCTAGTATCTTGCTGTCTGCGTGCAACGAACGCTGAATCGGAGATTACTGTGCCCTGTCGACACTAAAACGCGTGAAATGACCAAGTTACGAGGTATGAATATAGGGAATGGCCGCATCCTGGAAATACGGCGGGACCCTACAATAGCGCTGCCTATGTTCAGGGCGTCTCAGATGGGAGCCATGCGAGACGTAAACTCGGCAGTGAACTTCGAAATGTGGCGCCGGTACGAAATAGCCTGTATCTCATCTCCATGGCAATGAAGGATCGCTTTGTTTTAAGGCTTTCAGTCCGAAGACTGGTTTGATGCCCCTCTCCACGATGTTCTATCCTATGCATGTCCCTTCGTGTCCCAACAACTGTTGCAACCAACGTTGATTCGTACCTGAAGACTCTATTCATGCCTTCGTCTCCCTTCATTGATGCACACTTCTTGATACCTTGGATGTCTGCTATAAAAGGATCCCTTCTTGGAGCTAAGTTTTGCCATAAATTTTTTCTCCAGTTTGATTCTGTACCTTCTCATCAGTTATTAGATCAACTAATCCAATCGTCAGGATTCTTCTGTAGCTTCGTGTTTCAAAATGTCTCTTCTCTTCTTTTATGAACTGCTCAACGCTCACGTTTCGTTCGCACACGAGTCTACATTCTAGGCAAACACCTTCAGAAAACTTAGGAGGAGAAGAACGTCTTAGCTGAGATCGCTATAAAAAAATTTATTGTAGTTGGGCGGTATCGATAAAACTAAGTTACCATAAATGTTATCACAAACCTTTATGAAGATCTGAAGATGGTAACTTTGTTTTACTGAAACCCGTTATCTAAAATAACGCTTTTGATAGCGATCTCTTCTAATATGTTCTTCTTCTCCTAAGTAATCACTACAGATCACCCCTTCGAGCTCAAGATGAGTAAACTAACCTTCAGAGAAGACACTCTTACCCTTAAATCTGAGTGATATGTTAAGAAATTCCTGGTTTTAAGAGTCGCTTCTCTTGATGTAATCGGACTGCATTTTATATCCTCTCTACTTCGCCCATAATTAGTTATTTTGCTTCCCAAGTAGCAACACCCATCTTCTTCCTTAAGTGCCTCGTCTCATAATGTAATTTCTTCAGCATCATATGATTTAATCTGACTACAGTACATTACCTTTATTTGCTTTTGTTGATTTTCATTTTATAATCTCTTCTTTTCTTCAGATTCTTTTGGCGTCTCCGACTATATTACAACGTCATCAAGTTTTTATTTCTTCCCCCTGAACTCTAATATCTTTTCTAAATATCTCCTAGGATTTCTTTACCGTTTATTCAGTGTTTAGGGTCAGTACTATCGTGCATAGTCCATAGCAACCTATCTCACTTTCTCTCAACCACCGCTTACCTTCCGTGTCCTTTCACTGTTATTATTACAGTCTGGTTGTAAACTACTTTCAGCTCGCTGTATTTTGCCCTGATACCTCCATAATTACAAAGAGTGTAGTCCTGACAACACTGTCAAAAGTTTTCTGCAACTCTACAAATACGTAGAAAGTATGTTGGTCTTTTTTAACCTATCTTCGAAGTTAAGAAACAGGGTTAGTATTGCCTTGCGTTTTCCTATATTTCTCCGCAAACAAATCTTCCCCGAGGTCTCCTTTTACCAGTTTTTCCATTATTCTGTAAATAATTGGTATCATTATTTTTCAATCATGATAGAGTATTACTCACACCTGTCAGCATCTGCCTTATTTGCAACTGGTATCATTATGTTCCTATTGATGTCTTAGGGTATTTCACCTGCCCAATAGGTGGAATAATTCTGTAATTGCTGGCTCTCCCAAGATCTCAGAAATTGTGAGAGAATATCGTCTACTCCGCGTTGTTTCGATCTAGTTCTTTCAACTCTGTGTGAAATACTTCTCGCATCTAATCTTCTTTTACTTCCTCTTCCCTGTACTTCCTTGTACTGTGTATTGAACCGGGGACCTAGAAACGATGGAGAGGCTTCGTCCCGCCGTAGCCCTCAGTGGTTCACAAACCCACAACAGGCCACAGCAGTCCATCCACCCCACCGCCGCCCCACACCGAACCCAGGGTTATGGTGCGGTTCAGCTCCCAATGGACCCACCCACGGTAACGTCTCATACCAGACGAGTGTAGCCCCAAGTGTTTGCGTGGTAGACTAATTATAGTGTACGTGTATGTGGAGACAGTATTTGCACAGCAATCGCCGACATGGTGTAACTGAGGCGGAATAAGGGGAACCAGTCCGCATTCACCGAGGCAGATGGAAAACCGCCTTAAAAACCATCCAGAAGCTGGCCGGCACACCGAACCTCGACACTAATCCGCCGGGCGAATTCGTGACGTGGACCAGCTCGCCTTCCCAAATGCCTCTGAGCACTATGGGACTTAACTTCTGAGGTCATCAGTCCCCTAGAACTTAGAACTACTTAAACTTAACTAACCTAAGGGCATCACACACATCCATGCCCGAGACAGGATTCGAACCTGCGACCGTAGCGGTCGCTCGGCTCCAGACTGTAGCGCCTAGAACCGCACGGCCACTCCGGCCGGCATGCCTTCCTGCTCGGGAAGCAGCGGGTTAGCTAGCGCCGCTAGCCGGCGGGCATAGCTACCACAGTGGACATAGGTCTGCTGTGGCTTAATTTTGATGGCTCCTTATATCCGGACCGTTCCGCATTATCTTAGCTGTGACAGTTCTTCATAGGTGGATTTTCGGTCCGCCATATTTTAACCGTGATGGCTCCTCCTAGCCGGACTTCAGCTCATCGTATCTTAGTCAAGATGGCTCTTCGTAGTCGGACTTCAAGCCACCATATCTTAGCTGTGATGGCTCCTCTTTGCCGCACTTCAGTCGACTCTATATCAAGTGGGATGGCCTGTCCTAGTTGCTGTTGCACCTTCCATAGTTCCACCTCTTGTGTCCTACATACTGGAATATAGAATTCTGGCTACGTATCTAATTCGCCTGTTCTCATTATAAACTAATCGTACTGGATGCCAGCTACCTTGCCCTATCCTACTACCAGTGATGCAAGTTTTTTTTTGCCACAAGGGGAAGTGGCCTGATTTGTACAGGGGTGTGGGGAACACCGTTTTGCTCAGTTCAAAGTCAAGCAGTAGAGTGCAAGGCGGACGCCTCCACGATAAAACTTCTGGGCAGGACTTCACGCGTGGCAGAAATCTGGTAGAGCAAGGACGTGCCCTAGGTGTCACATATGACTGATTTAGCGAAAGTTACGTGGACATGCAGTAGCACACGTGGATGAGTACCTATGTTTGGACGCTTAGGTAGTCTGCTGCCATTTATTTATCTGTTCTACTAACAGTGTTGTCGTAGGTGTTTTTCAGTGACAAATGATGGCAGTACTTTGAAGGTGAACGTAAATGTAGGACGATGGTCTTTGGAGGTATATTTTTGATTATTGTTTTGTTCATAATGTGAAGGACAGTAAAAGAATTAAAAATAGTATATGGTAAAATAATCTACGTTAAACTGAGTCACAGTAAAAATAAACAGTAACTGTTTATCATTTCTTTACTGTGTGACGACGAGTTTTGGAAATGTTTTATTCATCACGCGCGTTACGGATCGGACGCCCATCTGCAGTTTCATCCAATGTTTTACCGAGGATATACCTCCAGGGTATGAAACCGGTCGTCACACATAAAAGAAAACACAGTTACTGCGGGTTTGTACTGTGACTCCGTTTCATACAGACTATTTTAGCATGCCTGATTTTAAATTGTTTCATTGTCCTTCACATTATTACAAGTTCTTTAGCTGTGGTTGCCCGACCTATAAGGTTATTTCTATTGTTTTGTTGTTTGTACTGATATTATTTGGAGAACACTACGCTCCATTGTATTTAAGGTAACAAGTTTCTTTACAACAATTGCGAATGTATGTCTGTACAACCAGTCAGTAAGTGTATTGAATGTGCTCCAGTGCTGACAACAGATGATGTTAGGAAGGTGGATACGCTGCTCTGACGTGAAAAGCAGCAACAATTAGGCCGTTCTTTTCTACTTAATAGAGGCTAGTGACGACCCTTTGCTGCGCTATTTAATTTCTATGTATTATGTTGGAGAGTAATGAGCTACATGCAATAGGACCTTATGAAATCCATTATTTACCAAACTCTGCGAAATTGTGAAAAAGAAATTGATGTACTGATCTAAAAGCGGATCTCAGACTGAGAAAACCAACACATGATACCCCCAACCTTCATGTAACCGCTGAATGTGCTGTTATATATGTGAACAGCCGATGCGTTTGTACCAGAGTGTTAGGAATCTTTGGAAGTAGAGTGATTTTCAGTACAGGTGAAGTGGAAGTTCAACGGAACAGCGTTAGAGACTGACTGTGAATTGTTTTACTGTCTGCATGTTAAAAATTGTGGAAGATCTGCAAAGACTACAAAGAATCCGCTTGAGTACATAGTGAGATTAAAATACTCAAGAAACTGTGCAACGCGGAGAGTAGTACTCTTAAAATTTTGAGAACTCACAACTCATTATGACTAAAGAAACATTTTATCTCCTCGTGATGTTAATATTGTAGAAATTCAGGCATTTGCAAAGAGGAGACACAAAATTTGTTCCCACATACATTCCGTGATTAAACAGGATGAAACAAAACACCTAAGCCGTACACCATAGAATTGACTCCAGGTAACATACAGGTATATTTTTCCTAGCGTAGATTCGTGTATGCAACTAATAAGAGAGGCTCAAATAACAGAAAGAAATGCTCTCCAAGGCGCTTTATTCTCAATGACACTGTTGAATGTCACTGTGGTTTTACAGCAGTAGGTTTATCACGTTTTTGACAGGTGAATAGAATCTTTTCGGCCATTCTGTTTATGAAATAGCCTCTAACCCCCATCTCCGTTTCTTCAAAGAATCTAAATATCGTTAAATGAAGAGCTTCAAGCATCTGACTACTATTGTCACTCTTCATGACATCATACCCCTGAATTATTTATCGTACAATTATATAAAATTGTAGGTACATTCGGTGGTATAACTGAATCCCGTCTGTAAAACGTGTTATAAATAGAGTTAGAAGTAAAGAATAAATAAATGAAAACATGATGCCGGATGCTGAAATTTTATTACATGTAGAGCGAAAATGTAGTAAGCGATAAACTTTTCTCTTTTCGTTGTTTTGTGATGCCAAATAGTGGGAAAAGTTTTGGAAAGGTTTATAATTTTGTGTAAAATCTATTGGAAGCTAGTTAGTGTTCTCATTCTCAAATACTGGATAAATATGGTCAGCGTAATTTGGCTTCGTGAGTTATGTTGCCTCAAGATATGTATACAGTTTCTATCTATAGCAGATGGTTTATTTTGTTAAACTTTTAATGTACGATGAAACATCTTAATGAGTAGAATGTGATAGTATTTTAAATTCGGTCAGTATTATGAGACACTGAAAATCAAGTTTTTGTTTCCAATGAAAGCTTTTAGGTAGGCAACCAGCAACTAGAAATTAATGATGCATGTAGCCTTTAGTAACAGTCACAGCCGGAAAAAGATTGCACCACCCTAAAGGTCAAGGCGATTTTATTGCCAAGTGAACTGATTGGTAATTGATCATTGTAGCCGCCCGGGTGGCGCTGCAGTCATGGTCCGTGCGGATCCTCCCGTTGGAAGTTCGAGACCTCTCTCGGGCATTGGTATGTGTGTTCTCCACAGCGTAAATTAGTTTAAGTTTGATTAAGTAATGTGTAGGCTTAGGGACGGATGACCTCAGCAGTTTGGTCCCATATTACCACAAATTTTCCATCATTATAGTAGTATATAATAACAAATTCAAACCAAACGAAACACACGTGTCACAGTACAGGTTGCCCAAACAGTCGCGTGAAGACTCAGTGTACCCCCCTCTGGTGGCAATGCAGGTACATATTCTGGCATGCAAAATATCGTGAAAGTGACAATGGCATCCTACGATAAATGGTCTCAAGCATCTTGCTCCTCTCGTTGCAATTCGTCAATGGTTTTTGTAAGCCCTGGGGAACAAGTGAGTTACTGTTTCAACATGAACCATACGAGTTCAGTTGCCGAAAGGTCAGGTGGTCTTGCTGGCCAGGGCAGAATGTGTTACAACACGAAGAGCACTCTGCGTCGCAGCAGCCGCATGTCGTCGACGTGCATTGTCCTCGTGGAAATGCACGTCACCTTCCTATGGAAGACATGGCAGTCTCTGAAACGTAGCAGGTATTGGTTACTTTGTCCGGCAAAAACACCCCATTATACCCTGATGCCACTGAGTGCAGTCGTTGATGGTGATGCCTTTTTGCGGCTGTGAAGATTCCAGCGTTGAAGAGAGTATTGGTACCCCATTCCGTTATGCGTGATCTCCAAGCAAGCACAGTGATCACTCACCTTCGTAAATATTCGTACAAATAATGGTGATTAGAATTTAACGTCCCGTCTAAGACAAGGTCATTAGGTACTGAGAACAAACTCGGAATGGGAAAGCGTAAAAAAGGAAGTTGGCTGTGTCATTTTCAGAATATCTATCCAGACGTCAGCCTTGAGGGATCTGGGGAACCGGCAGAAAATTAATATCTGGCGCGCCTAGCAAGGATTTGAATCGCCGTACTCCAGAATGCGAGTCCGGTGTGAAACCTTCCCGTCTCCTCTATACCTCTTTTGTTATTACGCAACAACCGTCTTCTCTATACCTCTTTTGTTAATGATGCCCTTCCCTTAGGATTTCTATCTCTTGCTTAATAATGACAAATGAAATCTTCCCTTTGAAATTTATTCTCTTTCTCAATCTTCGCATACAAATTTAATTGCTGCTTATTAAAAGTGATTTTCAGATTATTTCGACGAAACATAGAATGTGTCGTCGTCGTGGCCCTGAGTCGTTATCTGCAATAACCCAAAACTGTTCCTTACCTTTTTTTTACTGTTACTGGATGGCCATCTGACTGCTACATCGAACTGCGACATGAATATACTTACTCTGGTTTACTATACTCTATTAACTGCTGGTGGGCTGTCATAATAAGTGGCTGTATGTATTACCAAAGCTGACGTTATTCTTTATTAGCAAAGCTGACGTTATTCTTTAATTAATTTGACTGAAGTTACGTAATTCATAGTTACACTTTTTCTTGACAACAATAAAATTTTTGCGAAGTTTTATGTTGATGGATTTTGGGATGGATTATAATTAGAAACGCAATATTGCTGGCAAAAGTTAATTATATTCTGAATGAAATGATTTTACACACGCTCAAATGGGACTTACTTTTTACAATAATCTTACAACTAGCAATGCGCAAACACACCTTCAGTAGTCTTGAGTTTCTCAAAAAATTAATTCAATAATATTAGTTCCTCGTATAATAATAGTTAGCTGATGTCTCTGTACATCCGTTTATAATCTGTTGTAAATCGTAGCTGGTGGCTGGGAGGCACACTACTCCTCTCAACCTCTCGCTTCAGACCTGCTACCGACTCGCTTCACTTCTCGCTTACTACTTACTGCCTACGATCGCTAAAGTGCGGTCTCTCCTGCCAACAATGCTTTCTGGTGCAGACAATCCCTGCTACCATTACAAAATGTATCAATGCACGGTCTTTCCCGCTCTTTTCTTAAAATGTATCCATACGCGGTCTCTCCCGCCCTTTTTAAAATTATATCAAATAATTTGCGGTCTCTCTTGCCAACAATACTTTGGTGCAGACGTTCCCTGCTACCACAATTATTTCCAACATGACAAATATGAATTATCCCTACTTAATCCTATTAATAAAATATAAACATCTTTCATAAATTGTGGTTTCACAACAGACAATAGAAATATACACGTCTTACAAGTGTCATGAGCATGGTGTCACTTCGCTCGATGTCATTGTCCATGAGCGGAATAGCACATGCTGAAATTTGATGGTGATGAAGATTTTAAACAGAATTACCGCCGACATGCGGTTATATTCAGTACCTCGTCCTCGCCAACAATAAATAAATAATAGTAAGTGAATGGAATAATGGAATAAGGCACTGATATGACTTGTCAAGAACTCATGATCTAACTGATGGTAGACTAGTATTGTGTGTGTGTGTGTGTGTGTGTGTGGTCGGAGGGGGGGGGGGGGGGAGGGGCGGGGGTTGTTCGTTTGCGTGTGCTATCGAGCACAATTCCGTTGCCGCCATTGTACTTCGCCTCTTTGTGGTAACAGCATAATGATCCTTAGGCCCGATACGAGGCCTATTCTTACATTCATTTGAGCAACTGAACATGTCATTGAGTTTACATAGCGATATTCAGATACACGGAGGACTTTCTTTGCCTTTGGTAGACTTAGTTAACTCACTTAACTATGGTTTCAATGCTCTGATTTTACCGTATCCACATCGATTTGGTTCGAAGCCGAGGGGGTATTGTTGGTATGATGCTCATTTGAACAACTTGACATAAAAATTTGAGCTGTTCCATCACCATACACTGCCCCAAAGGGAAGACTAAACTATTAAATCAGCTCAGAATTATATTCCTGTACAAGCATGGCAAAGTTATGGATTGCTGTATGTCTTTGGGAAACGTCTGTCGACTACAAGTTCTGATGAGCTAAAAGAGAATGACGTCGTTTACTATGGTGTATGGGTCACGACTGTCAGAGGATAACTAGAAATACTGCACACACTTTAAAAATAAGCTCCTTATTTCCTTTGATATCACACATTAAAGTGTATATTTCCAAATACAACGCACGAAATTGTAAGTCACTGATTTAGATGTTTATTGATTGTGTAGTCTATGCGTTTCAATTTTTAATAAAAAACAGTCAGGCAATAACTTTTGTTTTGTTCTGGTAATTGGTGTCAGTCTACGAGAACATCCTCAGACAAAGAAAAGCTTCTTTCGAATAGGATAGTTCTCAAACTGGGAAGGCAATCACAAGTATGGTTCCTTAATTGTATGTAGTCGCCGCAGTCAAATGCAATTGCTTTTTGTCACTTTGGCATCGGCTTACGGACGCAAATGATTAGTTCCTGTTCTCCACGAGGACCGATTTAGGAGATAATGTGCAGAGACACTACACTTGTATTCACGAAGCCCATGGTTCAGATCCCCATCCGCTCATGTAGATTTAAGTTATGAAATTTCTCAAAAGTCAAAAATGTACTGTCGACATGGTAGCCAAATCTGATTTTGCCCTTCGCCTCTATTTACGGGATGTTGACCCCTTTTCTTCCACAATGAGGCCGAACTCCTTCCCGTCAGTAGTTTAACCATGTCCCATCGGACATTCATGTGTATAGTTAACGCGTTCTTGCTTGGTTAAGCAGTTTCATGTTCTACGGATAATTTGTACTATTAATCATAATGTTGTGGTGCAAGTCATTCTACATACTTATTACACACTCACATGTAAATGTAGCTACACGCTGACCATTTACAAGTTTCTTTATAACTTTTTTTAAACACAGATGTAAATTAGCAGTTCCTACTCTCCACCTTTTACCTATTACATAAACAAACATTCTTCTACAGGAAGAGAAGGAGTTCCCAGAGGAAAATTTTCGGTTTGTTTTCAAATTTAACTTTACTGTTTGTCAGATATTTTAAAACGTTGGATTAATGATCATAATGTTTGGTAACAGCACTGTGCACCCATTTTTGTGCTAAAGAAGACTTTATATGGAGTAATGAATGCTACGTTGTGAATCTTTTACATAAAGTAGCGTGAGAGAATAAAACATAGTGTGACGAAGTAATCAAAATGCCTGACTCCACAAACAGATGGCTAAGAGGACCGACTGGGTGTGATTATTAACCTTACAGCACGTTTCTCTGCAACGTTAACTTTCTTTCTTAGAGATGAGCTACCCCAAATCATTAGTTCACACGCCATTATCGAAAGAAATTACGCAAAACATAAGAACTTATTGATTTGCCTCTCCTAAGATGTGCAGTGGTTCGAATTATAAATGTGAATGTACTCCTTTGTTTTAGCAGTTGAAGAACGTGATTTTTCCATGTTAAATTCTCATCTCTTTCTACATCTAAAATTAAGAGATTTCTACCCTAATTATTCTGTACTCAGCATTCTTTTACCGTTGGTTTAGTACCTCAAGATATGCAGAACTGAATATCTTGTGTCTTTCTGAAACTGGGAATGAGACTTATTTCAGAACACCACTCAGAAAGATTGTTAAGAACATTATTTAATATTAATAATTTTTTCTGCTGCAGTATATATGTTTGAATTGATTACAATACTAGTATCATTCTCAAAAAGAACTAATTGAGGTTGTTACGCAGTAAACAGAAGGTCGTTTACTTATATGAGAAACAATAGTGGATCTGAGTTTGAGCCTTGTGGAAGCACATAAATCACATCGCGCTCGCCAGAAGACACTGCCCTGCATGCATTGGATGAACTATTAAATACAGCTTTCTGCAATCCTTTCGTTAGATATGAGATTTTACTCTGGTTGACTATACCACTGATTCTACAAAACCTTCGATAATTAAGGAGGATTTTGCGCTTCATAGGTATAGTGTCTCAGACAAGCCACAGAAAATACCATTTGGTGCTATTTTGCTATATAAAGTTTTTAAAATATGGCGAGGGATCGTGCAAGTGATGTTCTTACCTGAGCAAGTCTCCTTAACGAAATAATCTTACTCGTCCTACTCTGTGAATATAGAACGATTGTTCTCCTAACAGTCTAACACACTAGATACTCCGTAGAATATATTATGATTAATTGATAATTTCATTCATTGTAATGAATGAGGTAAACTGATGTTCAATAACAGTTGACACTTCATCGTGTGCTCTCTTCATTGCTGCTCAGGCAGCATCCGAATCTGGGTCATCCCATCTGCTTGACTCTAGTAATTTTAAATCAGGCCCGCACTGGAAATCGAATATAGGCACGCTATTTGTCACTTGCAAACGCAACGGATTCGTGAAGCCATTATTTCAGAGAGATTACAGCACATACGTATGTTCTCATATTTACGTGCTAGCGCTCCGGTTGATCGGTATACGCCTCATTAGTTGTCACTATGTAGTCAATATGAGATTTAACTACACTGTGATTGCCCTAACGCTTACTGCTCATCAGTTTGCCCACAGCTATTGAAACTAATTACTGCCACCGCAATTTGCTTCGGGAATCCAGACTATTAAGCACTGACGGTATATCATTAGAAATCCCGTAAGCTCTATCAATTAATATTTCAGCATTATGGCTTCTTCTGTGGCCTCTCGTCACCACCGTTGCTAGGTTTCTGTTATGCAAGAGATTTCAGGGTACTTTTTGTTGGCTCAACTCCAATTTGTGGACTTACTTTCTTTTTACGGTTTTCATATCTTTCGGAAGACAAAGTTCCACGTACATTGTGTAGATTCATATTCGAACTGTGTTTTGTTCTCCAGTATTGAGCTAGCGTAGGTGTTTGAGAGGTTGTGGAGTACTTTCTAAAATGTAAGTGGGTTGGTCTAGATTTTCAGGATTGTGGTTTGAGTACAGAGGAATATGGTACAAACGGAAACGCATTGTTTAGGAAGGTTTGTGGTGTTTCGTAGGGTAGGAGATTTTTTACGTTACTTAAATTGGTGGTGTCTTACTTCTCTCCAGACTTTTTTTATTGTTTGTTCAAATTTAAACTTACCGCGCCGTTTCCAGTTTTTCGTTCATTCCTACGGTCCTTTATCCAACTTTCTTCACGTCAAGTTAGCCACATGTTTTCCCCCGTACTTACTGGCACATGTATCACCTCCGATCTCTTCTTACATGAACTGCAGCAGCATACACCGCCATGTTTTACACAAATAACGTTGATGTGGCAATGTTGCCTAACATGTTCTCGTTTAAATGTTTACAAATGTTGCCACGTATACACCAATCGTTTTGGTAGCGCAACGGTGATATGGAGAGTGAGAAGACACCACAGTAGGGGGAAATTCTGGATCGCTGTGGTACCTATTATAACGACGAAATAAACTTATCTGCTAAATATACGTAACGTTAGTGGTAACCAATCGATATTCAAGCAGATTTTTTTGTTTTACATGCACTTTGGATGCTACAAGACGGGCTTGCATCCTCCTTGATTTCTTCGTCTATACTGTGTGATCCCATTACCTGATTTGAAGACTTACAACAGGATCGGAGGATGTACTGTTCGAACTATCGTAGAGAGAGTGACTGTCTCTGCACTTCGAGAAAAGCGTGAACCAAAAGGGTAGAGATAATGATGAGTAAAGAGTCATTATAGGATGTGTAAAGGTTTACATACCTGAGAAATAGAACAAGAAGGGCCTTCAGCTGCTGCATAGAAAATAAAAACATGATGGCAATGGCAAAAGGGGCATTTCGTAAGAAGAGTGTAGTTTTCTTCGCCAGTGTGTACATAGGTTTGAAGAGAACTGATAAAGTGTTTTGTGCGATGTGTGCTCCTGTATAGCGCTGTAATGTGGACAATGAGAAGCGGCAGCTAAATCGTGGACGTGGCAGAGACTGGCGTACAAACGTTCGTTGGCTAGGTTGGAGAACGAGAATGTAGTGATAAAAGTGGCTTAGCAGATGTTGTAACTGTGTGTCATAAGTAGAAGGAGAAAGGAACGGGGTAGGATATGTCTCCAGAAACGAAAAGAAGCCTATGATTATAGTTTTGGGATCGTACGTGGAAGGGAAGAGAAGGCGAAGGAGAAAGAGATTTGAGACCTTGGACGGTGTAGTGGACGGTAACACACGCAGCAACATTCAGAAGGAAGTGATGAAACGAACAGGCAGAGGACCTGCTGACGAATCAGAGGACTGATGAGGATAACGAACATTTTGACTAGGGACCTCCATAATGTTGATCTCATCATTACAAAAAGTCGGTGGAAGTATCTGAGAGATATGTCCAACCACGCTGGCCAGGTAAACAAATGTTAATTCCGTCTACAGGCCTGTCATTGGGACTGACCGAGCGCCATGTCATCTCCTGCCAGAGTTGTCATTGGATGCGGTTTGGAGGGGCATGGGTTCAGTAGACCTTTCTCGAGGCCGTTCTCAGTTTACCTTTACAGTTCGCTGATGCAGTCCACATAGTCATCGAATCCACGGTTTGATTTCTATTAATTTTTTAAGATAATGAAGCATCAGAATTCAAACATCAAGAAGGTGACCATATTTGCTACAGTTCTGGAGGACGCGATGGAAAATGGTTTGGCGAGTAGCGAGGACGCTTGAGTAGGCCGAAGTTGTGTCACGTACAAGGGCCAACTTGTCTTCTCAAACCTTCCAGATCCTGATACACTTCCCGTGGAAAGACCAGTAAGTCGCAGTTTAAGGGAAAGGATAACCCTTTTGAACGGGGGAACGTTCTCGTCGTTGTCCCTGAAGTGGTGAAGACACAAATTAGTTTGCCAGTAATTGTACTGTTTGGAAGAAATTTGCGAGTTCATATTTCAAATTCTCTCCAGCGCGAATAAGTGTTTGTTACATTCTGTTCCATCATAATTAGTTTGAAGATGTCTGCCTGCTTAGCTGGGTGGTAACGTGATCGCCTCCTATGTAAGTGGGCCCGGGTTCGATTCCCTTCCGGGCTGGAGATTATCTCCGCTCGACGACTGGGTGTTGTGTTGTCCTCACCATCATTTCATCCTCTTCACCGGCGCGCAAGTTGCCCAATGTGGCGTCGACTGAAATAAGAGTGGCACTTGGTGGCCGAACTTCCCCGAATATGGGCCTCCCGGCCAACGATGCCATACGCCCAATTCCATTTTTTTAGTTTGAAGATTATCGTATCTGACTTCACAGATGGGGAAGAGTGTACTAAAAGTGATGGCTATACTTTGATTGAGAGAGATATTGACAGCAGGTGACAGAGCGCACATCATGTCGCTGGTACCAGTCGAGCCTCATCGACGTAATACCTTCAATTAGTAGTGTAATTGGTATTGGAGAGGGAAATACGGAAAATGGCGTAGGCAGTTACTTTAGAGAGCGAACAAAAGTTTGATTTTTATGGTGACAATACCTCCATGCTTACACATAGACAGGGATGAAAAAAAATTACGCCGCTCCACTGCGTTGTTGCTCGCTACTGTGACGGACTATGCCAGGTACCTTGAGTGTGGTTTAGGTTACCGTTGATGGACTTACGGACATGAGTGTTTAAACATGAGAGAAGTGCCGAACCCATTATAGAATGGTGTTAAGCAGTATTTAAATACCTTGGCAGTTGCTGAGTAAAGTCATGCGTGAGAGAATATTTCAACAGTCATCTGTAAACGTACGTGACTATTGTTAGCCTATGTGTTTGATTTTCTAAGGATTTCCCGAGTTATTAGAGAGTACCCCACCTCGAATGAGAGTGTCGGCACGTTCCAACATTGGAGGGGTCACAGATGAGTGCAGCCGGCCAGCGTGCGGGAGATGGGGCAGATGTGGGCGACATTGTTGCGATGGTAACAGGTGAGTCTCCCAATGACTCACCATTCTTTTTCTTTCATTGTCAGGTCTCGGTAGACATGCTCCAAGTGACCATGAATATCTGAGATGCACTGGATTTCCGCCAAAAGAAACTCAATGACAGCTCTCTGCTTTGGGAAGCACATCTGTTACAGGCACCTACGTATAGCATCGCCCCCTATCGGATCTTCATGAAACTCTAGGGGCTCAAGCGGGAACGTTCCACGATGTCTACCGACGAATTCCGCGTTTTATCTAGAGAAGTTGTCCGAGAAAAAAATGTGTTGCATTACTTCTTGACTCCCTGTCGTATACGTGGAATATAATGACGACGAAAATGGCGCCGTTTTTTATCTTCATGACTTATATCTGATGCTGTTAATAAGCGTCTGATAGACTTCACAACAAACAAATTTTATTAAAGTTTAGTCACTGATTAGCAAGTTTTTAAAGATTTATTGTTTCTCCATGAACGTTTATGGAGTACATCCCTTACTTCCGTTAAAAAAAGATCATGAATAGACGAACATGATTTTCAGTTTTTTTACAGTTTATTTATATTTTATTTAACTCACACAACCAAAGTTCGACTTAGACAACTGTTGCTGACAATAAAACTCCTCTACTTCCGCCAGGGGAAGTGTAAATGTTACCTCTTTACATTTTCGTGAGTTATTTTTCCCCCGGCTATAGAATTTTTCATTGCTGTTATTTACGTGCGCAATTAAAAAATATTCGGTGTTTGTACATCGAGTGCCGCAACAGCTGTTCTGGCTGGATTAAAAAGCGGACACAATGTAAAAATACGTCGCAACGGCCATTCCAATAATACTGAAAGGCGTATAATTGTCTTAATCGAGAAACAAAACCGCGCACGCGGCGGCGGGCGCGTCATAGCTCCAACTGGCAGGGAGCCGCTCCCTCACCCCTCACCCCCTTCTCGTCACACCGACCACCCCCTGTGGCGGCAGAACATGAACGCCCCAGGCGTCAGAAGCGGGCGGCGGTCCTGCATTCTGCACGGGGAAACGGAGCAAGCACGTACGGGGCCGCGTTACCGCTGGCCGAGAAAAACCAGTCGAACGATTTACAGCTGATGAATAAATGTGCTGAATAAATATCGCTGCTGCCACGTGCTGCCTATAAAGAAAAAAAAAGAAACATGACAATCTGAATAATGGAGTTCATACGTTGCATACTAATTATGAAGCTAATAAATCGCCACGTGTGCTCACTGTGCTATATACGTCATATATTTAGAGGTTCGCGAATTTCACAAAATGCAAAAGAACATTCGACCTGTCCAGTAACTGTGTTGGGCCGATGTTCAGTTACGCTGCATTCACTTATCGACTCTGCTACTTTCTTTTATTTATATAGTGTATAATTTATCCTGATTAAATTAAGAGCCTTAAGGCCCTCTCTTACATATGACAAGGGACAATGCATACTCATACATTCATAATAATAATAATAATAGTAATAATAATTGACACTAAGCTATATAAAAATGGAAGTGTTCATTTCGTGGAGAATCGAATGTCTCCAAATGATCTTCGCCGACTGCTTTGAAATTTGGGACAATGTTGCTTTCGAATACGAACGTGGTGTTCTATACCTACTGGAAAAGCTGTATGTTGTTAGCAAGAACGTCATACTCGTCTGTTCAAAATCTTAAATCTCCGAGAATTCTTCAACGATTCTTTTGAAATTTGACTCAGCGTTGCATTCGAATACGCGTATGTTTTTATATGCCTACTGGGGTACCAAATGCACTGTATAAATGTATATAATAATCATCGGAGGAATCTGTATAAAAAAGTAAATGATCTTTTGTTCAAGGTTGTAAATCTCCGAAAAATTTTCACTGATTGCTTCGAAATGCTGACACAAAGTTGCTTTAGAAAACTCGCGTGTTTTTATATACCTTTTTTAAAATATATGTACTAAATAAACAATTATGTAATACTTAAAGGGGAAACATTGTTACTAGAAATTTTTAAATATTCTGGAATAGTTTACATCAAACACATACAGAGTAGTGATTTTTAATATATGTACATATACAGGGGGAGTCAGGAGAAAAGGTACATGCTTTGACACGAGATAGTATCAGTGATTCTGGACATAAAACTTCATATGGACATATGCCCTATTGCGAATGGCTTGCGAGATAGAATACGTTTAATATCACTTTAATACGTTTATCTTTAATAACTCAAAAACTACACACTCCAACGAAAACCTTTCACAGTACACAATCAAAGTAAATTAAATTTGCAACAAAAAAAGGTCCGACTTATTTTTTGTCTAGGACTAACAATTTGCGCGAACAGATCGGGAGGATACTGGAAACCTCGCAGGACGCGCGTGCGCTGTAGCTTAAGTATTTTTTGTAGGCCAGTTTGAGGTAGGTTTCCGACTTGATCGACCACAAGCGTCCTGTATCAGAATGTTTGTACTGTTCTCGGGTCTCCAGCCGGTGCAGTCGTTTTCAAACCACGATATTTCGACAGCGTTCCATGCCGTCATCTTCAGGTGATACCTGCAGACTGAGCGTCTCCGTTGAATCTCCTCCCCTTTATACTCTCATCGCTCCCCACCCCTTCCTCCGCGTCATGCCCCACGCGTCGCTGCGTGGAGTGGTGGTGGGAAGGGGCGGGCTGCTGGCTGCGAACTGTGGACCACCAGATGTCCTGTGGCCTCCGTCGGGCGCGGAAGTTGCTTTGGGTCGGCGCTGTGCTTTTATTTGGCTGAGTGCTGGGTATAGGCTTTGCTGAGGTTGAACCCGGCGTCTCTGTTGCTCAGCCCACCAGCTACACATATTTCAATCGCCTCCTTCAGAACACAGTCCCAAAAGGACGGAGCCTGCCGTAAAACTTCCGTTTTCACGTACTTCATAGTATCTCCAGTATCCATGTAATGTTCCTCAACCGCAGATTTTGTAGGCTGCTTCAGTTCAGTGTGCCTTCTGTGTTCCCGGCAGCTTTCTTCGATTGTCCGTACAGTTTGCCCGAACTATGCCTTACCGCATTTACACGGAATACGGTAAACAGACGGTTTGCGGAGCCCCAGGTCATCTTTTACTGTACCTAGCAGGGCACCCGTTTTCGGAGGTGGGCGGAAGACACATTTGATGTTACAGCGAGCCAGAATTCTGCCGATTTTGTTGGATACCTTGCCGGCGTAAGGCAGGTACGCCATTGTCTTCTCGTCCTCTTCGATCTCTGTCTGCTGGGCTTGTGCATTCTGCCTGAAAGCACGTCGAATTTGACTCTCTTTAAATCCGTTCTTCTTGAGAACGTCCTTAAGGTGGTTAAGTTCTCTTTGTCGGCTTTCCTCATCTGATATTGCGCGAGCCCTGTGTCAAGTGTTTGCAGAACACCCTTACGTTGTGCGGGATGATGGCAGCTGGTAGCGTGGTGATACAGGTCAGTGTGGGTTTCTTTCCTGTGTATTGAAATGTATATTGAAATAAGTGTAGCTGATGGGCTGATCAACAGAGACGCCGGGCTCAACCTCAGAAAAGCTTGGGACCCAGCACTCAGCCAACTAAAAGTATAGCGCCGACGCAAAGCGACTTCCGCGGCCGACGAAGGCCACAGGACGTCTGGTGGTCCACAGTCCGCATCCAGCAGCCAGCAGCCCGCCCCTCCCCACCACCACCGCACGCAGCGCCACGTGCGGCATGACGCGGGGAAAGGGGTGGGAAGCGATCAGAGTATAAAGGGGAGGAGATTCAACGGAGACGCTCAGACACGACACGCACGGACAGTCGCTGAGATGTTCAGCCGCGAGAAGACGTACCTGCGCTTGCTAGCGACGCGAAGGGTGTGGCAGATCGCCGTCCGGCCGCGCTTGCGCCGTCGGCGGTCCCATCTGGCCCCCACTTACGACGACCAGTGCTATGGCTGTGGATTTGATGGACACAGCTATGGAAACCTTGAAGTCAGCGCTGTCTGCTCCGCTCTCCGATTCTGAAGATGAGAGCTCCACCGCGCCTCAGCCACGCGGACGAAGCGGGAAAAAGAAGAGGAGGGCAACAGCAGCGACGTCCGCTGTTCGCAGCTCGCCGATCGAGAAGAGGGCCAAGCAAGATTTCGCCCCTGACGCCGTCGGTTTTGTCCCGGCCCGGCGAACTGAAAGACGCATGCAGTCATCGACGACGCTTCCATCTGTCGTCGCCAACTCATTCGACGCGCTCGCTGACGCGCCGGAACACCTACCGCGCGATCCTGCGCCGAAGAAAGACTCCCATCTTCCGCCGGTGGTCCTCCAGTTTCGGCCGCCCTATGGGGAACTGGAGAAGTTGTTGCGCAGCTGGACAACGGCCGTGTACACCGTGAAGCCTGCAGGGCGTGACTTGTACAGGGTCACACTCCTCACTGCTGACGATTATCGCCGGGTCACTCAGCAGCCGTCCGAGCGTGGTATCCCATTCTATACCGACGCTTCCGCACCTGACAAGGTCTCGAAGATTGTAATCCGCGACCTCCCTTTCAACATGGAAGCCGATTACCTGCATCGTGAACTCGCTGACCTGGGCTTCTACATCCGGGCAGTCGTGAAGATGAAGTCGCCTAAATCACATGATGATATGCCGCTCTTCCTGGTCGTCTGCTAAGAAGCTCTACCAATCGACGCGGGTCACCGACGTTCCGGTTCGGACCGAAGATCTTCGCTCCCGGAGAGGCCCAGTGCAGTGCTTTCGCTGCCAGGAGATAAATCACGTCGCGCGCCACTGCTCTATGCCGGACATGTGTGTTAAATGCGCCGGCGCCCACGCAGGACGTGCGTGCCCCCGTCCACCCACCGAGAAGCCGACATGTGCCCTCTGTGGCGGTGCACACGTGGCCAGTTATCGGGGGTGTGAGGCGTGGAAGCGTGACATCGCTCGCCAACGTGGCCAGACACCCGCGCCCCGTCCGAAGACGCCAGCAACGCGACGGCACGGCGTCTCTTTCGCGGCGGCAGCATCAGGAGCGGCCTCCGCCGTCCCGACAGCGTCTGCCGCTCCTGCTCCCGCCGCATCCGAGGCCGTGCCGACACCTGAGGCTCCTGCGCCTCCACCACAGCTGCTAGTGGCGGAACCGGGAGCCGCCTCTCCCGGGACGTCGGCCGGACCGCGCCCCGCCAACCGCCGGCGAGGGGGTCGACGCTCCGTGGGTACCCAGCGCTCAGCACCGTCAGTCGAGCAGCCCCAGGTGGACTCTTACAGCGCAGCAGCCACGCCTCCCCCTTCCAGCGACGGGGCCGCGCCGGCTGCCTCCACCGCTGACCTGGCCAACCTCGTCGCGCAGCTCACTGCCCTGGTGACCAGTGCCACGAAGTTGATCGAAGTCCTGTCGCAGAAACTCACCGCTGCAGTGCCGATGGCCTCTCCGGCCCCGACCGCTGTCAACACTCACCAGCTGCACCGTGGGCAGCGTTAGAGGGCTCGCGGTCGTCGCGTGGAATGCCAACGGCGTCCGCACTCGAGCCGGCGAACTTCGCCAATTTCTTCGAGACGAAGCCGTCGACGTCTGCCTTATCAACGCAACCCACCTGAAGCCTGGGGTCGACGTCAGGGCTGCAAAGTACTCCAGCTATCGCACCGATCGACTGACGGCGGGTGGTGGGACAGCCGCTTACGTCCGCGATGGTATTCGTTATCACGTGATACAACTTCCACCACTGGCATCGCTGGAGGCCACTGGTGTCGTCGTTCATACCTCGCCGGGCGCCATCACGTTCGTCGCTGCCTATCGACCGCCGTCTCGTCCACTGGACCCTGCTGACATCGATGTTCTGCTCTCCTCGAGGGGGCAGGTGTTCGTCGCTGGGGACTTCAATAGTAAACATGTCTCCTGGAACTCCAGGATCACCAATGCCGCTGGACGCTGCCTGCTCCGGGTAGCGGAACGTCACCGTGCGCTTGTGGTGGGGCCGTACGACCCGACGATCTTCCCTGCCCGTGGCCTCCCGGATATAATCGACATCGCGGCCGTCAAGGGCATCCCTCATCAGATAACTCCCACGACGAGGACGGCACTGTCTTCTGATCATGTCCCAGTGGTTTTTGATATAGACCTAGACGCCATACAACAGCCCAGGAGAGGCATCTCACTTGCTGACATCGACTAGGACAGGTTTCAAGCAGCCGTGACGGACTCACTCGCCGCCGCGCCGCCCCCTGCGGAAGCTGGAGCGGACGCAGCACTTCTGCACTTCGCGGCAACCACGATCGACGCCGCCAACATAGCAACGCCGCCCCGACCGCGCACTCTGCCTGACTACTACCGCCAGCTGCCGAGGGACATCCTTGCGGCCATCGCTGAGAAGAACCGGGTCTACCGGGAGTGGCAGAGGACAAGAAATGCCGACACCAAGCGCCTCCTCAACAGGATGCGTCGGGACATCCGGGCCGCCATTGACAACAATCGCCATCGCGACTGGAATAACACGGTTGCCACCCTCTGCCTTGACAACGGCACGGCCTGGCGGACGACGAAGCGTTTCCTACGCCGCACGCAACGTATCCCTCCAGTGATGGTCCATGGTCAGCTGCGAAGGCTGATGCCCTCGCAGACGTCTTTGAGGCTGCGTTTACGCCGATAGAAGACCCGACCGACGCTGCCCACGAAGACCTGGTTGCTGACCGGCTCCCACGCTACTTGGAGGCACGCGACGACGATGACGTCATTGAAGAGACGACGGCGGAAGAGGTGTCGTCCATCCTGCGTCTCCTGAACCGCAGAAGGCAGCGGGCCCAGACGAAGTTTCCAACGCCCTTCTCCAGAAGTTACCGCCGGTGACTGTCATTCATCTCGCTGACGCTTATTTGTTCCAATATAATTCTGACACGGTCACTGAACCTTAGCAGCGATGTTCAAAGTTTTACTACTACAGATTCTGAAGGTGCAGTAACAATGAACAATGGGGGTAGGAGGAGATTGAGATGGACAGGGGGACAGGAAGATAGACCTAGGGATAACGGCCGAAGAGAGGGGCAGAGACAGAAGGTGATGACAAGATGGACGGGAAGATTGAGCAGGAGGTGATGGGCAGAGACAGGGGGAGAACGAAGAAAGGGGACGACAAAGAAAGGGGAGGACAAAGAAAGGGGAGGAGGAAATGGACATAGGCAGGAGAAAGAAGGAGGTTACGTCGTATATACAATTACCATGTCTATTAGAAAAGTGTGCCTTTCTCTTATTTCTACATTTAACCATACTGAGTCACAGTTTCGTGAGCTCCTTTTGGGTGCGCAGACATGTGTGACGCCTTGCGATGTCACGGAGAAAGGGAAGTTTGTTTGCGTTTTTATGGCGACGAACACCCTGAAGTCGTTTCTATAATTGCCTGAGGGTAATACCATTGAACTCTGAGTTAGTCTTTGCACCATGAGGGAGGACACCAAACAGAATAACCTCTTAAAAGTGCCAGAGGACGGTCGCCATGACTTTTCCGGCTGAGGGTGCGGCTCTGAACTTCTTCTTCCGACGAAATGTAATATGGCGACACTCTGTGGATTCCTATTTTGCTTCCAGTTCGGAGACATGAACTGTTATTTCATCGCCTGTGAGGATTTTCGACAGTAAATTGTCGCGATCAGCCTCGTAACGCGCAAGCAGTTCCTCACAGACCTTGCTCATCGTGGTCTTCTGTTAGGCGACGAGGAAGCAAGTGCGGACTTTTGATACCCTAGCAGGTGGACCAATTTGCCAGCAATGCCATCGGAGACGTCCAGTTGTGCAGCGAAGTGCCTGAGTGTGATCTGTTGATCACATCGAATGAGAGTGTCCGCACGTTGCTGCAATCACAGCTGTGTGGGGGTGGCCGGAACGCGGTAGATCGGACAGATTTCCAAGAATTTGTTGCGATGTTGGTCGATGCTTCGCCCAACGACTCACACTGGTTTTTTTCCGTAGATATTCTACAAGCGTTCATGAATACCTGCGGTGCGCCGGTTTTCCGCCAAAAGAATCTCAATTACATCTCTCTGCTTGGAACGCACCTCCGCTACAAACTCCATTTTGAAGGCTGTGTACACCGCCGCCACCTGTCGGAACTTGATGAAGCTGTAAGAGTCGAAGCGAGGATATTTCAAGATGTCGCACAGAAGATTCCCTAGTTTCTCAACCGAAAAATCAAACGTGTTGCATTGCTTATTGAAAGCCCCTCGTACTAACAGTAATGGGAATTGAGATTGATAGAGATTAGTTTGGTGCCTTCAAGCCATGGTTAGTATTATCAGGAGCGGAATGGATGAAGGAAGAAGAGAACATTAAACCGGCAATGACAGCGGCTGTTAGAAAACAACGGAACTGAAATACAGAACTCTTGCCGATATGGGAGAGGGGAAAGTTGTGGGATACAGATGCTGACTAGATTGTGTTGCAGAGTAGTATGTGGGGGAGGTGGCTATCGCGATAGAACCGGCCCTTTAGCTATGTTTTGAAGTTCGGAAAGAATTTAATTTCTCTGACATTTTGAGGGAGATGTTTCGAAAGTTGGGCTCCTGATACAGAAAATGATGTAAAGAACATTGCATTTTTATGTGATGATACAGTGAGGACGTTACTTTGTTGAGTATTTGTGCCGTGTCGTTGAGACAATAGCGTAAGAGGTGAAAATAAACAAGAGGGAGCGCATTGATTTGATGGAGCAAACATAGAATATGATAATGTCTAGGCTTTCAGCACGTAGCCATAGTAATTGTTTGTAAGCAAGAGTGATATAACTTGCCTACGAAGCAAAAAAGGTATCATATACCAGCATTCATCGCCAATTCTAGCCTGCGTCAGCTTTCGTACGAAACTGCTTGCAGAATAGCGTTACCACAACCAAGTACGGGAAGTATCAGCAATTTCACAAGCTTATTTTTAATCTCGAAATGAAATGCTTTATTTATATTTCCGTTGTGAATGAAGTGACGCTGAAACCTTCTTGCAGGCCACATTCGTGTCCAGTCCAGTCTAAGATTTTTATGCAACACTCAGTTGTCAGTTACTACGCCACTCCTCTCCCCTTGCGTTTCTTGAGAGCTAATTACGACACACTTCCTCCAATCGTTTACTATTGATATTTTTGGATACCACATCCAACGAAATAGTGACGTGTTATCAAATGAGGCCTTAAAACAATCCAAATTGCTGTTTATTTCAATTTCGTATTTAGGTTACGTTATATAACTATGTACAGATCTCTTTAATATCTAGGGTGAGGCTGCAGCATCGACGAAGTAATTCACGTTACTAAGCGACTGCCCCGGAACACGAAACCTGGAATCCGATTGCAGCTGCAGGTTGTTTATCTCACCTCTTCCAGGGGGAAAAATCTGATTTTCAATATTTGTTGTTTATCTCACCTCTTCCAGGGGGAAAAATCTGATTTTCAATATTTCCCGTAATCATAACCTGATTTTAATAATCTGAAATTACGTCATAATTTACTTATTAGAGATGTAATCTTCAGTTAAAAGTCCTACACAGTGAGACAAATATTGTAGTTAGAAACCGGGTGTTCGTCTCGGTGCAGCGTAATTGACGGTGCACAAATACCCGGAATTTCTTCATCCAATATTTGAGAGTGAGAGCATTTAGCGAGTTCCAAAAAACACCTAATTACAAAAACCTTACGTAATTTTTCCTCGCTGAAATCTCTCACAAAATGATGAAAGGAAGGAGAGTTTATCGCTTGCTACATTTTCAGTGTTCATGGAGACATGACATGTTAATTTATTGCTTCTTTCCTACTAACTCTATTCGCAAACAATGTTTGCATATATCACTGAATCTACCTGCAAAATTGTATCAATGTGCCACGCTAGTTCAGGAGACATGACACCATAAACATTGAGATGCCTGAAAACTTCCTGTTGCTTAAAATGGAGCGCAAATTATCCATACTACAGTCATTCAGTGTTTCATAATGAAAGCACTTCGCAACTTCCAACAAACTTTAAACATAATTTCAAACCTTTTCGGAACTCGTTATATGCTTGACGTCAAATGTTAAACGCATTAACTCTTTCGTAAAGTAATCAGATGTTTGAAGCTCTTTTACTCACGGCAATTCGATTGTTTAAAGAATGGGGGTTTATCTGTTTTTCCTAATAGGTATCAGTGAATTACAGAGAGCGAACGATATCTGTGCATATTATGAAAGGCCCCCAACACGTTTCCCTATCTATTGGGCTATGTTACAACTTACCTCAGGAACTACTGAAGTCATTTGATAAAAAAGTCGTCCGATCGCAGTACGAAGTTGGGACTGGTCGCTAGCACACAGTATTGCTGCGAAGATTGTTGTCTCTGCCTTGTACTCCAGAAATGCCAACGATCCCTTCAAATCCAGTTCAGTCAGTTCACCTCCTGGTGCAACCACGGTCTTCTCAAGAGGAACTTCTCCAAATCCCAGGCAATAATTGCAGGAGAAACCAATCTACATCTGCATCCATACTCCGCAAGCCACCTGACGGTGTGTGGCGGAGGGTACCCTGAGTACCTCTATCGCTTCTCCCTTGTATTCCAGTCCCTTCCATCTCCTTTACTTCTACCTTATCATTTGTTACCATCCTATCCAGTTAATTAGTCCACTAAAATACAGTGGACTAATTGTCGACAGGCATCCAACATGGAAATCTCGTGTATTAACCATAAAAAAATACTAAAACTACTAACTGGGCGTGCTTGGGGATTACACTCCTCCACCATTTTCCATACCTACAATAAAACCTTGATCCGTCCAATACTCCCCAATGCATCGGAGTTCTAGAAGTCCCTCCAGATCGTTTAACGGCATGCATTCCCCCTCGCTTTCTGTATCTATTTAGCTTTTTCCATTCCGGTTCTCTATCATCTCGTCAAATTCCCACCCCTCCTCACTCACATCGAATACCTCAGCATCTCTTACACCACCTGCGAACTAGATTCCAGTAGCACTACTTTTGCCGCTCTGATCACCATTGCTGGTGTGCTGACGTCTCTTCACAAACGTATGCCACCGTCCCCACACGTACACAAACTCCGTATACTCCCCCAAAGCAACTTCAACGACTACTTCTCCCAGAAATGAGATTCTCCCCGATGTTTATGCGTCGCACCGAGTATAACATTGCCCCATATATTCTACTCGAGATCAGGGATCCCCTTTCCTTTTGCTTCCCCATCTATCCTCAACCCATTCCTCTTGACACAACTGCCTTGCCCACACACCAAGCTGCTCCTTACCTTCTGTCTTGTCACTATCCTCACAAATACCTACCTTCATCTTCCTCGTTTTCTACCTAACGGACTCCTGTATTTTTCTGCTGACACCATTCAACGCTACGGAACACACCTCCACCCCCAAATTCTTTCTTTCCAGTGCCGATCCTTTGGGTCTTAAGTGGGAGACTGCAGTGTTGTGTATTAGAAGAATGTCACATTTTCGGCCATGTGTTTCTACATGTATATATATTCCTTTTTTATCTTTTAGTCATTTGATCTTAAGGGTATGAAATAGCAATAAGTAAAGAAAACAATGGTCGTGAAACTGAAACTGGCTACAGTATATGATAAATCGCTGTTTGCGCTGTTTTAACGTCTATGTGCTATTCAATGTTTGGAAAGTGTCAGTGTTGAATACAACTTAAAGCGTTTATTAATTGTCAGCTAAAGAAGCAAGTCTCTACCGATCTGTAATTTTTAATTACTATAAACCTCATTTTCATGTCGGAATACCCACTTAATTAACGATGCTGTCATGAAACCTAGGCTTCCATGGGTAATCCATTTTACCGACTGAGCTGTACGAGAACAACTCACCACTCGGCCTCACAGCTTTGCTGCTACCATTTTGCCATCACCCACTTTCATTTTTAATCTACCAGAAAGTTTCACATTAGCGCGCAACTCGCTGAAGGGTGAAAATTAATTCAGGGACCCATGAACATGTGCGATCAGTAACAAATTAATGATAATTAACCTTCTCTACAGCTTCTACAAGTTAACAGATGTTTTCTTGAAACGATATACACTGCCAGAATAAAAGTACAGCACCCTCAAGGACAAAGCCATTTTATTGACGAATGTGGAGACAGGTCGATCGTCATTGCAGAAGTATATGATATGGGAGGAGTATGATGACCTCGTGCTGTCAGTGGTAGCCCGGCCAGAGGCACAAGTGACCTTAATTCTGATACAAATGGATGGTTCCCAGTGATCCCTAATGACACGACAGGTGTAACATGTACCTGATGTCTTCCCTGAATGACGTTCGGTCAGCCACGGCTGCTCGAACAGTGAGTCGGTGTCGAGGTGCGTCTGTATTACGTGAACGTCCAGAAGCTGGTCTACATGTGTCCGAACGGTCCGCACACAACTGTTGAAAGCAATGAGACAGCACCGACAGACTGTGTCAAGCTCCTGCAGCTTCCGTCAACACGCCCGTCCAGCTTCCCCCAAGCCCACAATGTGAATCCGGTCAAATGGCTGAAGCAGTTCAACAGGAGTATATACTCGAAGGTGGTCTATGGTTGCGCCACAGAAGGGTTGTGGCAACCACTGTTCCCCTCTAAGCTCAGCAAAGTTACCGCCTGCAGGTTAGAAACAGAGGGTTGCACACACAGGCCTGCTGTGCCCAATCTGACTGCCGATGAACGTAACGAATAAATCAGACACTACAACCCTTCAATATGCACACATTAATTCCCGGCACCACTGCACTCAGAACTTCAGGGTGTTAAATTTTTCTTTTCGACAGTGTATAAAATGTGCCTCGTGCTCTTTTCTGTACAGAAATAACGCAATAACAAGGCGGTATGGGGAAAAGATAGCAATATTATGAGAAATTGATTGCAAAGTTGTTCTGAAATATTGGGAGAAGAGGTACCGATAGATTTATTTTATTTATTTATTTATTTATTTATTGCCATTTATAGACCTGTTACCTGATGTTTAAAACAGGTCGTACATCTTACAATTTTCGTTTTTCATCTTTTTACAGCTTTCTTTTCTTTTATTTTATCTTTAGAATTTACAAAGAATAATACTTTTAAAAATAACAATAATTTAAGGTTGAAATATAAATAAAATTTTTAAAATTTTGTTGTTTTCTTAAGAAGAATATAAAAAGGTGATAGGATGGAGGAGAGATTTGTTAGTACCATCAACGAATGTGACTGACGGTGAATACCACGGAATGGTTTCTTCGAGGCGTTGACCGCCAGTAGCACACACAGAGAAACAACACACACACACACACACACACACACACACACACACACACACACACACGCACACACACAAATGGTTATTAGTAGAGAAATAATATTGCTTATCCTATTTATTACTAATCCCATGTATTAACTACTTTAGGTGCCCATCCATGTACAACATTTGGTGATTTCTTCGCTAGATCGCCAGCACCTTATGCTTATTTGCTGTCACGTCTCAGCTTCCGTCTACTGTTCCTCCTCTTTGTCACTATTTTCGCTGTCACTGTCAGTATCACTGTCCACCCTCCGGAGATTGTTGCTACGTTGCATATAGGCATGTGTGTTATGTCGTGTCCGCATGTACTCTTCATGTGTTGTTTTTGAAATACTGTTAGCCAGTGCGTTTAATTGTGCCCATTGTTCTTCGTCTCTTATTGCTGTGTATATATCAATGTCTGTATCTGTGTAGTCTAAGTGTAGTGTGTGTCCATTGTTCGCGTATTGCCCGAAGAAAAAGACAGTGTTTTCTGGGGAACCTTCACCCCGCATGTGCATGCAGGTGTCTGCTTCAGACTCATACAGTGGAAGTCCGTGGGATAAGGTCCGACACATGAAAAGCGAGAGAAATGAAAAGCAAAAGGAAGATGGGGCTTTGTTTGAAGGAAGTTTGTAACGATATGGAAGTCTTACGATGTGGCCGGCAACACCAGAGGCTACTACAGTGGGGGAGAAACGAAACGCACAGAGATCGCCATTCACGTCGCTGCCTGTTATAAATGACTCCACGGTTTGTAAAAACGCTTACAGTGTAATAAATCGCCGTCCTGTTCCACCATGTGCCACTGCAACACGTTAATCCCTCACTCAGTCACAGTAATATGTCCGCCACCGTGGGGCAACTAAAAAGCAGAACAGTAGCGTCCAGTTAAATGCGGGCTGCAAATGTATCACGCGAAAGCAGTGCAAAATCTCGCATTTTATTTTGGACCGTAATAGTGCCTAGGGTCAAGGTTTTTAATGTGTGCCATGTGAGGGCTACCAACGTAATGTGGCGAGTGTCAGGCGGAGACAAATAGTTTCAACTTTTTGCCTGCGAATCTTTGTACTGTACAAGCTACAGTCTAACATAAACGTTTAGAATTTGTAAGTCTGTCACTCTAGTAAGAATAAACAAATAAACAATTATCAAATCTGCTGCTAACGTACATTCTCTCTCTCTCTCTCTCTCTCTCTCTCTCTCTCTCTCTCTCTTTCTCCCTCTATATCTCTCTCTCTCTCTCTCTCTCTCTCTCCCTCTCTCTCTCTCTCCCACACACACACACACACACACACACACAAACAAACACACGTTTACACACTCATAGTCGTTAGTTTGGTAGCGAACAAACACATAAACCTCTCTGGAAAAATGCTAAATTATTTGTGACAGAACGTTCGGTGATTGACGCCCATAAATAGTTATCTAAAACTCGCAATGTGTTCAGTTGGAACACGTGGAACTGTCAGTATAAATTTGCAAATTGGTCTTAATATTTCCTGTGAAGTATTTTTCATGCTACTCTCTATACAGCTTCTGTGTCGGAATGAATTCATAAACGGAATATGTTACAATAAATACATTCGTTTGTGTTTGCATCGAACGTATTCAATCGCTTGCATGCATTAACACGACGAATATAATTAGGAAAAAACAAAGTAAATTCTCTGTGCAATTCAGTATAAGTTACATGTGAGTCTTTGACTACCGATACGTATCATATCGAATTGTCTCACAAAACAACATCCATCAGTGATTTTAAATCTTGCTGGCAGCTTAAAACTGTGGGTTGCACCAGGTCTGGAACTTGGAACCTGCCTTATATGAGGCAATCCTTTACCTCTTGAGCTATCCAGACACTACTCACAACTTAGCGTCACAGCCTTACTTAATTTAGTGCTTCTATCCTGTCTTTCATTCTTCACTCTCATAACGCAGACCAAAGATGAAACAGGGTGATAATTACTGAACTACATGAAAGAAAACGTAAATTAATTACAAACTATGGCGTGCACACACTTTATTCAAATGTAAACGTCGCTATAGATGTTCGTACTTAGGTTATGACATGTTCAATGAGTTTGTCATCATCGACGATGATGTGGCGGAGACGAATAACAAAATTCTGCATGACCCGCTGATGTGTTTGAACATCGATGCTGTCGATGACCTTCTGAATGGCTGTTTTCTGCTCAGCAATGGTTTTGGAGTTATTACTGTACACCCTGCCTTTAATATAGGTCCACAAGAAGGAGTCGCATGTGTTCAGATCCGGAGAATATGGCGGCCAATCGAGGCCCGTGCCAGTGGCCACTTGGTACCCCAGAGCCACAATGCGGCCCCCAGAGTGTTCCTCCAGGGCATCAAACACTCTCCTCCTTCTATGGGGTCGAGCTCCGTCTTGCACGAACCACATCGTTTCGAAATCACTGTCACTTTGGATAATGGGGACGAAATCGTCTTCCAGGATGTTCACATACTGTTCGGTAGTCACCGTGCCACCAAGGAATATCGCACGGACTATTCCGTGTCTGGACACTGCACACAACACAGTTACCCGTTGAGGGTGAAGGGACTTCTCGATCGCGAAATGCGGAGTCTCAGTCCCCCAAATACGCCAATTTTGGTTATTGATGAACCCATACAAAAGGAAGTGGGCTTCGTCGCGATACCAAACCATACATGCATACAGTAAAAAGTATGTGTGAAATCTTATGGGACTTAACTGCTAAGGTCATCAGTCCCTAAGCTTACACACTACTTAACCTAAGTTATCCTAAGGACATACACACACACCCATGCCCGAGGGAGGACTCGAACCTCCGCCAGGACCAGCCACACAAGCGTACACTAATTCCGACAATGCCCCGCCGCCAACGGTGCACTTTGAACGTCCTAATGCAAACCGTTGCGAAGTTATAACGGTTTTATTTCATGTAGTTCAATAATTGTCACCCTGTATACAGGGTGCAGCGGATATAAGTGAAGATATTTTTATTGGTGACTGAGGATAGCAGTATGTTCTTAGGTTGTATAGTACCCTCAAGTACATGTGGCAAGAGCAAGCCATTATTGCTTATTTTCTTCTAGTCCGCACATCAGCTGTTGAAGTGTGGTTACAGAACGATTGTCTGTTCTGCAGGTGTAGTCCATTTAGTGGTGCAGTTACGACTGTGCAGAAAACATCAGGTAGTAAATCATGTAACGTGTTTTCAGGAACACTGTTTGACACAAATAAAAAACACCCAGAACAGTGTTGTGTGTACATATTAAGGTACAACAAATAAAAATACCTGGACTTATATCGAATACACCCCGTATATTTTGTATACAGTTTCAGTTAATGCTAATATAAAGTTGAAATTTCTGTGATTAATTATGATGTAGAATGGCGCCGGAGGGGTACGGGGAGACACAACGGGGCGCCAGACAAACATCCAGAAGCAACAAAATGTCTTAATTACTGCACAGTACAGTAGCTTAGTACGGGAAACAGCAGCTTGGCAGAGGTGTCCAGTCGCTTCCTATGTGTGTCGTGTCGTTCAGCAATGCTGACAGGGCGCGGTGTCAGCTGAACGGTGGTGCACAATGCAGCTGCCTCTGTCAGTGATGGCTCCGGACCTGGCGGCCAGTTACGGCGGAGAAGGTAGCAGGCGCGACTCGCACCCTCAGCGCTGTCCTGTAGCCCTTGGGCAGGTGACGCAACGGCCTTGACTCACCGCTCCGCAAGGGTTGCTGGAAAACTGTTTCCCACGGCCGGTGTTGATCCGATGTGGCGGCACCTGCCACTTCTGTAGTTTCAGGGCAGACTGCCCTTTCGCAGGGCCAACTATGGTCTACAAACTGTATTCCGGATGACGCCCCTGATGTGACAGTCCCGTGGTTGAAGAGCTGCGATACTAACACAAGTGACGTCAGAACAAGATTGCTAGGTATTTACATACTTTTATTCTGTGCTTGCTTGGGCTTTGTTGTGCCTTGCGACAGGTATGCTGAAAACTTCGTAAGATGATCATGCCGTCCTGATTTTTGCAAGTCATAGCTGTGCATGTCAGAGAGGGAACAAGTTATGCTACTGTTAAACAATCTCTGTTCCTCCGATCTGAAGATATCCCGGCGTATATGCTGTTTGCAGGGTTTTCGGGTATCCATCCGGATACGATCAACAAATTCCCACGATATTTCGGCGAATACCCACTCCACCATCATCAGGTGGGGCTGATGCAATGGTCTGTCCGCTATCTGCCGTTAGTATTTATCTCTCGCGGGCACGGGTGCGATTCCGTGCGCCGATGGGGCGAGGCTTGTCGTCGAGCTATAGCCATACCTGAAACTGGCTCAAATTTGCGCCAACACCTGCAACTTCCCCGTTCACTGAAATAAAACCTTCGGTAGAGCAGGCAATCTGAAGGCTACCAGACGACACGGCTAAAGAAATCAAGAGGGAAACGTGCCGGATTCTTTCTTGAGCAATACAGGCCAGAACTACGCAGCCTCAGAAAAAATACAGAGACAGTGGTTCTGCCCGCCTACAAGGGGAATGCTATGCCGTTCTTGAGACACGCGAATATCAACAGAAGATGCTACAATTACTAGACGATCCAGCATATTGGAAAAGTAAAACAGACCTGGCAAAGAAGAAACAACAAATCACCTACAGCTTTCTGAAAAACGGCGCGCTCGAAGGTAAGGACATCAAGAGACTTCGCCAACGCTTGGTGGTAGCACCGAAGATATATGGCCTTCCAAGGACCCACAGAGACAAGATGCGACCGACGGTTAGCAACTCGGGGGCACCAGCGTACCCCCTGGCACGTGGCAGGCCTGCTACGAACCTTCGTGGAAAAATGGGCGCACCACATCCTGAATTCGAAGGTCTTCATTGACCGGCTAGCGGAGCTAACTTTACGAGAATCCGACATCATGGGCAGCTTTGATGCCGTGTCATTATTTACACGAGTCCCCCTGGAAGATTCTATCAACTTAATCAGTGAGAAATTCGGGGCAGAACTGACACAACTTTTCAGGCATGTGTTAACATCGACCTACTTTGCCTTCAACGGCCAATACTCTTAGCAGACCGACGGAGACCATGGGGAACCCGTTGTCTCCGATGGTAGCCAACCTATTCATGGATAATTTCGAGGAAGTAGCCTTGGAAACCGCCGAACCGAAGCCAGCATGCTTCTTTCGACATGTGGACGATACTTTGTAAGCTCGCCACATCGAAACGATCAAGTACAAATATTTCGCTAACGTCTAAATTCCATCCATGATAGCATACAGTCCACTACAGAAAAAGATGGACAACTACCCTTCCTTGACGTTCTGGTGCAACGCAGGTCAGATGACTCGCTAGTCACAGTGTGCACCGCAAGGCCACACACTCTGACCTGTACCTACATGCTTCCAGTTGTCACCATCCGGCCCATATGAACGGAGTGCTTAACATCTTAGTACACAGAACACATACGATCTCGGACGAACAGTACCTATCAACGGGGCTCAAACACCTGAGACTGTGTTCGACAAGAACAGATATTGCAGCCGCCAAATCCAAAGGGCCTTCCAGCAAGAGAAGAGCAGAAGAGACCAAGATGAAGAACAAATAGAAGAAGAGAAAACAGGCCTGGCGTTTCTACCATTTTCAGGCAACCTGTCGTCCAAATTAGGGAGACTATTGAGGCAACAGCAAGATCGACAAAGTCTTCCGACCACCACGTAAGACCCACGCCTTTCTAGGGACGGTGGAAGACGGTGTCAGCCTCAAGGAAGCGGCGATACACAAAATCCCGTGCAGCCGTGACAAATCCTATATCGGCCAAACAGCTCGTACGGTGGAAGATTGATGCAAAGAATGCCAACGTTACATCCGCCTAGGTCAACCAAGCCAGTCGGTCCTAGCAGAACATTGCATAAACTCTGGACACATTGCGAATTATGACGAGACAAAAGCACTGGCCTCCACAAATAACTACTGGCACTGCAGCTTCAAAGAGGCCATAGAAATACGCGTAATAGACAACCTCGTCAACAGGAATACTGGTTACCAACTCAGTGAGGCCTGCAAACAATACTAAGCTCTGCCATGGAGCATCGGTGCAAGCAGGCGCGATATCATTCCGGCACGGCTGCCGAAAAGATACGGTACCACCTCCCCCCACTCCCACCCACCTACCGCAGCGCAGGCCTCCACCACCACCGAACACGCCGCGCGCCGTGGTCACATGGAATCGTATCTGGACCAGCGAGGGATAAATACTAGAGGCCGAGAGTGCACAGACCACGCACGCACACGCGGCACGCATGCATGCATGCACGCACGACGCACTGAGGTGTCATTCCCTGCGATGGGTGTGATGGATCGTCGTCCGTCGGGGCCAGCTCAGGCGACTGAGCTAATCCCGGTGGCGGCCCCATCCGCCCCCCCTCCCCCGCCCCCCTATGACGAACCAGCTACCGACTCCTGACTACGCTAAGGATGACTCTTTTACTTCTGACTTGCACCCTAGTGATCGAGCGTTCATTCTTATGAACAAGCTCGCTCATGGGGGGTCCTACCTTGGCCGAGAAGATGATGAAGCGGCCATACACTCCTTCTGTAACATTCTGAAGGCTGCTGCACTACCGCACACGAGGCAGCGAGAGTCGGCTGTGCCACCGAGAGCCTCGCCTGCCGCACTGCAAGAGTTTGCGGGCCCGGCGGTGGCGGTCTCGGCGGGTGTTGCGCCGCTGGACTCGACCATTCGAGAGGTCGATGTGCCCCCGGTTGCCCCTCTGGCGCCAGAGACACAGGGAGAACACGTGGCTGCGCTAGTTGATGCCCCGTCCTGCGCTAGGGAAAACCCCGCGATCTGGACGGACGCATAGTCTGCTGCAGATAACCCCGAGATGGACGCCATCGAACTGCCGGACGCCAATCTTGCTGAGGCGATTGCCGAGGCAGAGCGTCGCGACATCGGCCCTGACGATGCCTGCGCGCCCAGAAAGCGCCGTGCTGTGACGCACGACGATTCCGACAACTCTTCCCTGACGTCTGACACCGTGAGGCCGCGGAAGAAGGCATATAGGGCCTCCCGCACCTCCACCACAGAGGCTGTGAAGACGGTCGCGGGCTCCTCCCGGAGCACCGCCAAGCCGACAACGAAGACGCAGCGACCACCTCATTCACCTGCTGTTGCCCCATCCAGGCGGCACACCGCCAGGGCTGCTGCGCTGCAGCAAACGCAGCCGCTGTCGACAGCCAACACGTTTGCGGATGCCAGCGCTGACGCGTCGGAGTACGGCAACGCGCCTCCGGGGCCGCTCCAGAAAAAGCCGCACCTCCGCCGCCAATCGTCGTCCAATGGGACGGCGTCTACAAGGATTTTCAGCAGAAACTTAACAGCGTGGCCACGTCAACAAGTGTCAAGGCCACCGGCAGTGACCTCTACAAGTTCGCAGTCACATCCAATGAAGAGTATCGCACGTTGATGGGCACCATCTGCACGGATGGCCTCCCGTGCAACACGCACCCTCCCGAGACGCTCGAACTTCTCCAGGTGGTTTTCCGCCACCTTCCCCTCAAGTTTGGCACGGACTACCTCCGAGAGCAGCTCGAGGACACGGGCTTTGGCATCCGGTCCACCGGCCCGATGAAGACCCCTCGAACTCACCAAGACATGCCGCAGTACCAGGTTGTCCTCGTTGACAACCTGGAAAACCGGTAGATTTTCCAGGTGCAGCCGGTCGGTCGTGTCAAGGTCGCGGTGGAGCCGCTTAGGGTCAATGGCAAGAGGGCCCAGTGCTTCTCATGCCTGAGGCTGGACCACGTCTCCCGCTACTGCACCCTGCTGACCCGCTGCGTAAAGTGCGCGGGACAGCACGAGCGCAAATCCTGCGGGTTGGCAGTTACAAAGGCTCTTCGGCCATCAAACGGGGCTGAAACCGACAACGGGGCATGGCTGCTCCTTCTCGTAAAGTGCACCCGTCTACCAGCTTTGCTGCCGCCACCGAGGGCGGACCGTCTGCCTTCTCCACCCAGCGACCGGAGCAGGCAGCAGCCGACTGCGCCGTCCGCGGCTACGCCCGGGCAGGTGGCAACCGCCGCACCCACGCCTGGCACGGGGGATGCCGCCCCACGCAGGCGTCGCCAGAATGCGGGCCGGGCCACCCCTGCCGCTGCGCGACGGACTGCCGCCGACACTCTGCAGCGGCAGCAGCCGGCAGCTCGTGCTGCGCCGCCACAGCAGCTAGCTGCCGATGTTCCACGGCAGTCGTCTTCTACGGAGCGGTTGCCACAAGACGCCCTCGTTGTGGAGGCCGCCCCAGCGGCCCCCGCCGCCCCCTCGCCTCCCGTCGCAGCTGAGCTCCGATCGCTTTTGCTGTCTTTGAGCCAGCTGCTTGAGCTACTCCCGGTGATCGTCACTGCGGTCACGACGGCGCTCCAGGCCGGCGTTGCTACTTCTCCCCGCCATGGATAATCGCCTCATCGATGACCTCACCGTTTGCGCGAACAGCTTGGTCCCCCAGCAAGTGGAATTCAGGGCGGTCTTGCGCGACGAGCAATTGACATTAGCCTCGTATGCGAGACATTCCTGAAGCCGGGAATTTATATCAAGGCGGGCAACCATCGGTGCTACCGCACCGACAGGCTGACCCACGGTGGCGGGACGGCCATCTATGTCAAGGCGTCCCTCAAACATCATGAAGTTCAGCTACCGCTCCTCGCTGCAATGGAGGCCACTGGGGTGGCTGTCACCACTACGGCGGGGGTTATCACCTTCGTTTCGGCCTACAGGCCGTCGAGGGGACTGCTCCAGAAGGCTGATTTCGACGCCCTGCTGGCGTTGCGCGGGAAGATCTTCATTGCGGGTGACTTGAACGCCAAGCACACGGAATGGAACTCCCGCATCACGAACGCCAGCGGTAGCCGCCTCCTACGCGCCACACAACGGCATGGAGCCATAGTCCTGAGGCCCTACGACCACACCGTCTTCCCCCATCGCGGCCAGCCCGACGTGCTCGACGCCACCATACTGAAACGTGTCGGGCACTTCACGTCTGCCGCTGTTAGATGCGCCGTGTCGTCCGACCACCTGGCACGCTCTCGGTGCAGCAGAGGCCGCCACTCCCAGGGACGCCGCGAGAAATGTCGCGCCATCTCCCGCCGCATATCTTGGAGGCGATCACACGCAAAAATCGCCTCTTTCGAGAGTGGCAGCTCACGCGGCCTCAGCAGGGCGCGGCGCTAGATTCGGACCGCCTTAGATGCTCACCGGAATCGTGACTTGGCGGGCCTTGTGGCCACCGTAACGACGACGGATGGCAGTGCATGGCGGACGGCCAGGAGCTTCCTTCGCCGTCGCCAGCGAGCCCCGTCCCTCCAGGTGGGTGCGAACGTTGTCTGCGAGCCGGATGCGAAAGCCACCATCCTCGCGGGCAGGTTCGCAGAAAACTTCCAGCCCGCCGATGGCGCGTTCGATGCCGACCACGTCCGCCTAGTGGAGAACCGCCTCCCGGTTTTTCTCGCTGCACGGGAAGAAGACGACTCGATCGAGCAAATCACAGCTGAGGAAGTGGATCTGCAGCTCCGTCGACTCAACCCGAAGAAGGCGGGTGGCACGGATGGTGTCACCAACTGCCTGTTGAGGATGCTACCGCCGGAGGTACACCAGTCTCTGGCGGACATCTTTAACAGCATCCTCCGCTCTGGGACCTTCCCTCCCGCGTGGAAACATGCGGAAGTGGTTGCCATCCCCGAGAGCGGCCAGGGTCCACGCCAGGCAGCGAACTAACGGCCGATCAGCCTACTCCCGTCCCTCTCCAAAATCTTTCAGCGGTTTTAGATGGAGCGGCTGCTACGCCACGCGACGGAGCAGCAGCTCATCCCCGAGGAACAGTTCGGCTTCCGGAGCGGCCACTCGACCACCCAGCAGCTGTTTTGGAGCAGGTGATGCGAGCGCTGGATACGAGGGAGTACCTGGGGGCGATGCTTCTTGACGTCTCCAAGGCCTTCGACGGCGTGTGGCACGACGGCCTCGTGTACAAACTTTTTTACACGGGGTACCGATGTCGCAGGTGGTCCTACTGCGCTAGTATCTCTCGGGCCGCACATTCCACGTCCGAGCCGATGGTGGCACCTGCACCGACCGACAGATTCGAGCGGGAATGCCGCAGGGGTCGGTTCTCGGCCCCCTGCTGTACTGCCTGTACACAGCCGACGCACCGCGGGTGGCACGCGTGGAGTTAGCGCTTTATGTTGACGACACTGCGATGTTCACCCGCAGCACGAATCCCCCTGCGGGTTCGGGGGTAAGAATAGGCCCGCGGTATTCCTGCCTGTCGTAAGAGGCGACTAAAAGGAGTCTCAAACGTTTTGGTCTTAATGTGATGGTCCCCATTAGGGTTTGACCTCCATTTTTCCAAATTCCACAGAAGTACGAGCCTTTTGGGGAAGGACACCTTACGTGGTGCACCATCAGTCCTCTGTGCCCTACGACCTTGGCACTCTTGATCGTCTTTGCGTCGTACCTGCACCCTCCATCCCTCATTTTGGGCATAGACACCTGATGTATTGTGTAAGTACCGCCCTTAGTGCGTCACCACCAGCACCTACGATCACTATGGACTACCCATGGCACCCAAAATCCAGCACGGTAGCCAGCCCGTTGTGGTGGGGTCGTCATGTACCCTCTAGGTTGTAGCCCCCTGACAACACAGATATCGTACTGCCGATGCCTGAGCTGACACCTCCCCTCTCTGGGGCATCAGGACTCCCGGCAACGGGCATCCTGCCAGGTGGCCTTTGCTGTGGCTGAGTGGCGCCCGTGGGGAGAGCCTCTGGTCGGAGTGGGTGGCATCGGGGCGGATGCCCCGCAATGAAGCGGGTGAAATCTCAATCTGGTGGTCGTCCGACCGCCAATGTCTCTAAGCGTGGTAAGGTGGAATTTAACGGTGTGACATATAACCTGAAGTCGTTCCCTTCCCTAGCCACACCATGGGAGGAACGTAGGGCTGCAGACAGACAGGAGCCGTATTCGCCACGATACCTTGTATGCAGCAGAACTGATGGGGATTCGTTTTTGGGGACTAAGCCTCTTTTCTTCGTGCACAATCTCGAAGATAAGTTTGGGGAAGTGGCGTCTCTTTCCAAAATGAGGAGCGGGGCCATTTTGATACAAGCAGCTTCATCTGCGCAGTCCCAGGCATTACTCGCCTGTGAGAAGCTCGGTGACATCCCCGTTACTGTCACTCCCCATAAGTCCTTAAATTTGGTCCAGGGGATTATTTTTCATAAAGATCTTCTGCTACAGTCTGATGACGAGCTACGTGAGAACCTGGCACGACGAGGTGTACACTTTGTCCGTCGTGTCTTTAGGGGGCCGAAGGATAATAGGGTCGCTACCGGTGCTTTCATCCTGGCCTTTGAGGGCGACTGCTTGCCTGAGAAAGTCAAGGTCATGATATACCGGTGCGATGTCAAGCCCTATGTCCCGCCCCCTATGCGATGCTTCCAGTGCTGGAAATTCGGACACATGTCCTCCAGGTGCACTTCCAGCCCCACGTGTCGTGATTGTGGACGACCTCCACATCCTAATGCTCCATGTGCTCCGCCTCCCACCTGCGTTAACTGTGGGGAGCATCATTCTCCCTGCTCACCAGACTGTGCAGTCTATCAACGAGAGCGGGAGATACAAGAAATAAAGACCTTGGACCGTTTAAGTTACCAAGAGGCAAAGAAGAAATTAGAACGACTCACCCCTACACCTCTGTTGAGGAGTTATGCTACCGTCACACTACCGCCACCAGCTCCTGCATAGACTACCTTCTCTGTTGGCCCACAGAGAAATCAAGTAACGTCTGCCCCACCGCTGAGACAGGCCGCTCTCTCTTCCACTGCTCCCAAAACACCGAGTTTGGGATCAGTGCGCCCCAAGCAACCGGGGTCGTTAGTCCCCAACTCTCAGCCGGAGCGGCGACAGCCCTCTCCGGCTCCTCAGCCGGGGAAGCGACAGCTCTCTCCGGCTGCTCAGCCGGAGACGCAACAGCCTCCTCCGGCCTCACTTGTTCGGAAGGGATCCCTTGGGGGAGTCCCTTCCAAGGACTTCCCCAGTGTCTCACAAGACACTAGCCAGTGGCTGAAGAAGCCACCAGCTGCTGGTCGAAGGGCTTCACGCTCTTCCTCTGTTCCTGATAATGCGTCAGGAAAGCCCTCCCAGCATGCCAACCCTCCTCCCAAAGACAAGAGAGAGAAGAGGAAGCTCTCCAAGAAGGATAAGGACCCAGTGGTTCCCGCACCAACGCTCCCTGTCAGCTCAGCCTCTGAGGACGAGGTCGAGCTCTTTGCGTCCCCTGATGACCTGGATCTCGCCGTCTCCTCAGAAACGATGGCTGTAGTGACGTCCGTCGCTCAGTCGGTGGCAGCATGTGGCCCTGCCAAGTAATTTGCCTTTTCAGTGCCTGAACGCCCCTACCGGACACGCTTTGTACAATCCTCCAGTGGAATTGTGGCGGTTGTTTTAGCCATCTCCCTGAGCTACGGCAGCTTCTAAGCCTGACACCTGCTTTCTGCATTGTCCTCCAGGAAACCTGGTTCCCGGCAATGCGGACCCCTGTCCTTCGTGGATACAGGGGCTATTACTGCAACCGTAGCACTTACCATTGAGTGTCAGGTGGAGCCTGCGTGTATGTCCTTACCTCTGTATATAGTGCTCCTGTGCCCCTTCAAACATCATTGGAAGCTGTGGCTGTCCGTGTAAGGACTACCCAGGACATAACCGTCTGCAGTGTCTATCTCCCTCCAGGTGGTACAGTCTCCCTGACCGAATTGGCTGCACTTGTCGCCCAACTCCCCACGCCTTTTCTTTTCCTGGGGGATTTTAACGCCCACAATCCCCTGTGGGGTGGAACGAAGGTTACTGGCCGAGGCAGGGAGGTCGAGAATCTCATCTCCCAACTCGACCTCTGCCTCTTAAACACTGGCGCTGCCACACATTTCAGTGTGGGGCATGGCAGGTTCTCGGCCATAGATCTGTCGTTGTGCAGCCCAGGGCTTGTACCATCGGTCCACTGGAGAGTCCACGAGGACTTGTGTCGTAGTGACCATTTTCCGATCTTCCTTTCACTACCACAGCGTCGCTCCCTTGCGCGCTCGCCTAGATGGGCATTTAGCAAGACAAACTGGGACACGTTCTCCTCCGCTGCCACTGTTGAATCTCTCCCCCATGGTACCATCGATGTGGCGGTTGAGACGCTGACTGCAGCGATTGTTTCCGCTGCGGAACGTACCATTCCTCGTTCGTTAGGGTGCCCCCGGCGAAAGTCGGTGCCTTCGTGGTCTCCAGAGGTCGCTGACGCCATTAAAGAACGTCGACGGGCTCTTCAGCGACATAAGCGGCACCCGTCTTTGGAGAACCTCATTTTATTCAAACGTCTCCGTGCTCAGGTACGGAGGCTTATCAAACGGCGGAAACTGGAGTGTTGGGAGAGGTACATTTCCAACATTGGTTCCCGTACTTCCCCCTCCCAGGTGTGGCTGAAGATTCGGCGCATCTTTGGATTGCAGTACTCTACAGGTGTCCCAGGGCTTACCATCAACGGGGCAGTATCCACCGATGCCGATGCAATCGCCGAGCATTTCGCACAGCACTATGTTCGGGCCTCTGCGTCGGGGAATTACCCGCCTGCCTTTCGCGCACTCAAACGCCGGGAGAAAGGCAAACGGCTTTCTTTCGCTTCTCGCCACCCTGAGGCGTATAACGCCCCATTTAGTTTTTTGGGAACTCCAGAGCGCCCTGGCACAGTGCCCCGATACAGCCTCTGGGCCAGATGGCGTCCACAATCAGATGCTCAAACACCTGTCCCCGGACTGTCAGCGATGTGTTCTTGCCATCTTCAACCGCCTATGGGGTGATGGTGTCTTTCCGTCGCAGTTGCGAGAAAGTACCATCATTCCGGTGCTGAAGCCTGGTAAGGATCCGCTTACTGTGGATAGTTATCGGCCCATCAGCTTAACAAATACTCTGTGCAAGCTGCTGGAACGCATGGTGAGTCGACGGCTGTGTTGGCTGCTCGAGTCTCGGGGTCTTCTGGCTCCATGCCAGAGCGGCTTCCGTCAGGGCCGTTCCACCGCCGATACTTTGGTCTTCCTTGAGTCTGCAATCCGCACTGCTTTTTCCAGGCGCCAACACCTCGTCTCCGTCTTTTTCGACCTCTCCAGAGCATATGACACGACGTGGCGGCACCATATTCTCGCCACGTTGCACGGGTGGGGTCTCCAGGGCTGTCTCCCCATTTTTATTCAGAATTTTTTATCTGTTCGGACATTACGCGTTTTAATTGGCACATCCCATAGTTCACTTCATATCCAGGAGAACGGCGTTCCACAGGGCTCTGTATTGAGCGTGCCCCTTTTCCTTGTGGCCATTAATGTCCTTGCAGCAGCAGTAGGGTCGTCTGTCTCACCCACGTTATATGCTGACGATTTCTGTATCTTTTTCAGCTCATCTACCATTAGTGTTGCAGAACGTCGGTTGCAGGGAGCCATACGCAAGGCGCAGGCGTGGGCCCTAGCCCATGGGTTTCAGTTTTCTCCTGCGAAGACTTGTGTTATGCACTTTTGTCGGCGTCGCACTGTCCATCCCCACCCTGAGCTCTATCTTCACGATGCTAAGCTCAGGGTTGTTGACACTTACCGTTTTCTGGGATTGCTGTTCGATGCCCGGCTTACTTGGCTTCCACATATTCGTGAGCTCAAGCGTCAGCGCTGGCAGCATCTGAATGCCCTCCGCTGCCTCAGCAACACAACTTGGGGTGCAGACTGTAACACGCTGCTGCAGCTCTACAAAGCCCTTGTGCTGTCCCGACTGGATTATGGGAGTGTGGCGTATGGCTCAGCGTCGCCCTCAGCGTTGCAACTGCTGGACCCCGTTCACCACTGTGGGGTTCGACAGGCGACAGGAGCATTACGCACCAGTCGTGTTAATAGCCTACTTGCTGAGGCTGGGGTTCCTCCGCTCCACATTCGGCGTCAACAACTCTTAGCCAACTATGCTGCCCACGTCCGTTGTTCTCCCCGTCACCCTAACTACCGTCTCCTTTTCGCCGATGCGGCAGTCCATCTTCCACGCCGGCGGCCGCGATCAGGCCATGCAATTGGGATCCGTGTTCGGTCACTCCTTAGTGAACTCGAGTCTTTGCCTCTTCCATCTGCTTTTCAGGTCCGCCCACATACACCACCATGGTGTATCCGTCGGCCGCAGCTTCAGCTGGACCTCTCCCAATGGCAAAAGGATTCAGTTCCTCCTGCAGTCTTGCGCCGCCAATTTCTTGCTCTCCTCGACGCATCCCGTGACTCGGAGGTTATCTATACCGATGGCTCGATGGTTGATGGCCGTGTGGGGTACGCTTACGCTCATGCGGACTATGTCGACCAGCGCTCCTTGCCGGACGGCTGCAGTGTTTACACCGCAGAGCTAACAGCTATTTTTCGTGCCCTTGAGCGAGTTCGTACCAGCACTGGCGAGTCTTTTGTCATTTGCAGTGACTCTCTCAGTAGTCTCCAGGCTCTTGACCAGTGCTACCCACGCCATCCCATTGTTGTTGCCATCCAGGAGTCCGTTCATGCTCTTGAACAACGTGGCCGTTCAGTGGTGTTCATATGGACCCGGGACACGTTCGGATAGCGGGCAACGAACACGCCGACAAGTTAGCTAAAGAAGCCACCCGCAAACTGCCGTTGGAGATCGGCCTCCCGGCAACTGATCTCCGATCGGTGTTACGCCGTCGGGTCTTTGGGATGTGGGCAGACGAATGGCGCACCCTGTCTGTACCCAACAAGCTGCGGCGTGTAAAGGAGGCCATGACCGTGTGGGGTTCCTCCATGCGCGCCTCTCGCAGGGATTCTGTGGTTCTGTGTAGGCTCCGCATTGGTCACTCTTGGCTGACGCATGGTCATCTGCTGCGTCGAGAGGACCCCCCTCATTGTCGCTGTGGTGCGATTATGACGGTGGCCCATATATTGTTGGACTGTCCTCTTTTAACCGCCCTCAGGCGAACTTTTAATCTCCAGGGTGCTTTATCATCTCTTTTAGGTGACAATGTCTCTATGGCAGATCGGGTTTTAAGTTTTATTCGCGCAAGCGGCTTTTATAGGTCCATTTAAGTTTTTTTTTAACATCACCCTCTTTTGAGCTCTCTCTTTTAATTAGTTTTGTGTTGTGATTCGACTCCGCCCTAAACTTTTAGGCTGGAGGTTTTAACGTGTTGCAGAGTGGCTGGCTCATCCTATTATTTTCGTGATCAGCCAGCCACAGTCCTCTGCTGTGCAGTTTTAATTCCTTCTGCCTTTGTTCTCTATGTTGTTTTTGTTGCTGTGCTCTGTTTTCTGTGTTGTCTTACAATGGACTATGGGGCTTTTCTTCCCCCGGAATTTTTCTTTTAGTGCTTCGCCTGCCTGGTGGATAGTTTCACTCTGCTCTGTGTTTTTATGAAACAAGGGACCGATGACCTTTGTAGTTTGGTCCCTTTAATCTTTAACCCAACCAACCAACCAACCGCAGCACGAATGAGGCCGAGATGCGCCGCCGCCTGCAGCTCGGATGTGACGTCCTGGGCGCCTGGTCCACGAAGTGGCGCCTAAGGTACAACGCTGCGAAGAGCCAGGCTGTCGTCATCAGCAGGAAGAGGCTACCTCCGGACCTGCCACCGGTCACGATCGTGGCGGGCCCCATCCCATGTTTGAGGACCGGCAGATACCTCGGGGTCACACTGGACAGGCACCTAACATAGCTGTCCCACGTCCGCGACGTCAGAGGGTGAGCCGTGGGGAGACTAGGTGCGCTGTACCCGCTGCTCAACCCCTTTGTCTACACTACCTCCACGCCACGGCCTCTGCATGTACCTGACTTGGTACGGCAAGTTCTGGAATACGCAGCCGTGGAGTGGGGCAACGCAGCAGCGGCGCACATTGCGACGCTCCAACACGTCCAGAATAGGGCGATGCGACTTGCGCTCCACGAGCCGCCTCGCTACCCCACGAGGATGCTCCTTGAGGAAGCAGGCAGCCCTTTCCTGCGGGATCGCTTGCGGCAAATCGCCAGGGTGTTCTACAACAACGCAGAACACTCTGACAGCCGTCTAATTTGTGGGCTGGGCCAACAGGTCCACCACAGGCCGACAACACGCTGGCGCGACCTACTGCGGGAGTAGTTCTCCCCCGCATTCCCGATGACGATACAAAGAGCGTCTCTATAGCTAGCGACGCTCACTGAGGACAGCTCATCAAGGTAGATCCCACTGCCAACACCATAGGTCAGCGCAGTAACAGCAGCTCCGCTGCTTACATTGCCTCTACACCTGGCATATGTCGCCAGTGTTTTACAGCAAGCAAGCGAGCCAGCGGACAGACCATTGCATCAGCACCACCTGATTGGTCTTGTTGTGGCACAGTCTTTGTCTCTGCGCAGTCTGCTACATTCTTAGTTGAAGTGTGTAGTAGGTAATGGACGTATTCAGTAGCCCTGTGTTGACTTGTCAAATGGTTGAATTGGCTCTGAGCACTATGGGATTTAAGTTCTGAGGTCATCAGTCACCTAGAACTTAGAACTACTTAAACCTGACTAACCTAAGAACATCACACACATCTATGCCCGAGGCAGAATCCGAATCTGTGACCGTAGAGATCACGCGGTTCCAGACTGTAGCGCCTAGAACCGCTCGGCCACCCCGACCGGCTGTTGACTTATGATTGTATCTTTTAGATGAAGTAAGATTTCTGTAAGGACAGCAAGGATGAATATAATGTATATATTGAACGGCGAAAACATAATTTTGAATAATATTACTTTTTTTGAAGAGAAGAAGTTCACGGTAAAACTGCACCACTGCGCAGCTAGTTTTTCGGAATGACTACAGTCAGCTAGTTAGCTTTGTTTACTTGCTCAGAGCTGAGTGAAGGAAAGACTGTCCTACCGCATTAGCGTGTCGACTGATTAAGCTTTTTGATTTTTATAGAAATTGTCTGTTAACACTGTACCCTTTTTAAATCATTGTTCACTTTATTAAGCATAGTAGTCTTCGGATCAATGTCAGGTGAGAAGATCTTTTGAATACACACTTCATTCGAAAATCGTTGTCTTGGAATATCATTTCATAGGAGTAGTTACTCTCGCCATTCAGGTGTTTAAAGAAGGATTATCACCACGCATTACCACATTGCACCATATGGTATGCAACAGTTTGAGTATTTTTTTGAAATTTTATTTAAAAATAGAACTAACTTAGCCGCTACCATCTTGCCGTTTGCTGTTGTGCTTTCGAGAAATATGTAACAATTGTGTCAAGACGCGAGGTAAGTGGAAATTTTGATTACAACCTCATAAATGTTTTATTTCAGTTGCCCATTTAATGTAAAGACAAGATTTATTCAGACCACTTACAGTTCAGTTCAAATTAGGTTCTCTTCAGTCAAAGGTCAGCATATTAATTTAGATAAAAGTTTGTGGGTACAAAGTTTTGTAATAGTAGACTTTCTATAGAGCAGGAGGCAAAGGAGCATATAGCGCGGAACTTACAACTACTATGGCTTCCGCCTGCTTGCGATTAGATACTGCTGTCTCAACTGCCACCACACCTCGCCAGGTTCGCTCGCCTTGCAGTGTTGTGACAGCTGCGTTGTATTTTGTAAGGCATAACATCTGCGCTTGCCTGTGGCTGGTGCCGCTACAATGTGCTTCCTACTCTGTACGTTTCTGACCGAGTATTGCTGGTGTGCTAAAGTTAGTACATTTCGTAACTTCTATGACAAGCTCTTTGTTTCTTGTTATTTCGGTTAATAGTAACATGAAACTGTAGTTATTATAACAATGACTGCTCTGTTTAAGATACTATGTGATCCAGCAGAGCTGTTCAGCTCAACTATTTTTGGAACTGTTTAAAATAATTATCATAAACCAGTTGTAACCCAGATTAATTGTGAGAAAGTCTTCACACAAGGATGTACGTATATTTTCGTATTAATTTCAGGTATATCAGCGCCGACTTTGCTTTTTTTAACTCGAACTATAGTAATATGTGCTGTTAGCATCACAGTTCTAAAAAAGAAAGATTCAACGGAATTTCTCTCTTCAAAATCTGATAATTAATTTCGAAGCATAATGCCTGGCAACAAGAAAGTGAAGCACCCAGAAAAGGATTTGTAATGAAATGCACTGATACAAAATGGAGTCAAATTTACAGTTAGATTTGCTGGTTGGTTAGTTAATTTGCGGTGGCGGGGACCACACAGCGAGGTCAACGGTCCCATCGGATTAGGAAGGATGAGGAACGAAGTCGGCATGCCCTTTCAAAGGAACCATCCCAGCATTTGCATTAAGCGATTTAGGGAGATCACGAAAAACCTAATGTACGATGGCTGGACGCGGGTTTGAACCGTCGTCCTCCCGAATGCGATTCCAGTTTGCTAACCATTACACCACCTCTCTGGGTGAACTTTGCTGTATGAGCCCTATTGTCACTATGATGGCGAACGCCCACTATCTTGGATGTATGCACTGATTTCGTTACAAATGATGGAATAAAGACGTTGTATCGAAGCAAATTGGCCAACAGCTGTTGTAACTGGTTACTGATATCACGAATACTGGAACTGGGACAGACCTGACATCCTAGCTGGCACCAGACAGTGGGGACAGACCTGAGGATCTTTTTGCCAATGGAAGTACCTCGACATCACGCAAACTGTTCTAATTGCCATGTGCAAACGAGCATTGTACCGTTGAAAAATTACAGCTCGATACAGTTTCTTCAGAGATCACACGTGAGGACCCAAAATGTCCGTGGTGTACCGGTGTACCGTCAGAGTTCCCCAATCACTACGAGCTGCGACCTGAATTCATTCTGGATGGCCCATCACGCGATGACGTCAGAAGTAATACTGAAGTGCCTCTCCAAGGTTTTGAAAGACTGAGATATATCCCCACGTCGCCAACATACATGCTGAGAATTCTTTTTCGGAATAGTGCCAAACCGTGATTCATCACTGAACACAATGAGAAGCCAGTTATCAGCGGTCCATGCTTTCCGGTCACGGCACAACTCAAAATGAAGCTGTTTTTGTTGTGGTGTTAAGGGCAGCTTGCACATGGGACAGTAATTCCCTAGTCTGGCTGCCATTAGTTTCTGACGAATGGTGTGGAACGACACAGAACGTTGCAGGGAGTCCATTACGTGTTCTCGGATGGCAGGCGCACATGTGAACGTGTTACGGTGTGCTTTGGTGCACAACACGCAGGTCTTCCCTTGTGGTCGTCAGACGTTGTCTACCAGAACCTTAACGACGAGTGTGTCTGCCCTCACACTCCCATGCAGTCCGCTGTTGGGACACTGCCACATCCGAATTCCCCGCAAATAATGATATGCACGAATCGACCAACCGATGAAAAGCTGATGCAGAATGAGGACCCTTTCAAAACTCGTCCAAGTCTGATAACGCTGAACCACACGAGTTCACTATATACCACTGTGCTTCAACGTGGTCTCTCAGCATGTGACTGTCCACCTCCATTATACACCCTACCACTCCTGGTAACAATTGCAGTTCTGGCAGCCACAGAGAATAGCAGTTATAATCATTTATCTACCCGCCGGTGGTGTGTACGTGTACGGAAATTGTTGACACCCGAACACATTTTCTAGGGGCTTCGTGATTTTTCTCCTTTTTCCTTTTTTTCATGAAATCGAAAGTAAAATTGCGAGAATCTGTGATTCTTGGAAATGAACTCTGATGTAACTTTGAATAGCTAAGAGGTGGCGGAGGCCTGGGTATCGTTCAAGTAGGTTGGTGCTAAGTTCTTACGTGGCAGATAACCCCCACTATATGTTTCTGCTCTAGTCGATGTGCTGAAAAAGTTCAGATACCAGAGTAGATTATTAGTCCCTAGGTTCAAATTTTGAAGAGTCACCTTGTCTTTCCCCGAAAATTTCTGTGATGTCTGTGAGGAATAGAGTGAGCGCTTGTACCAAGATACTGAAGTAATAAGAAGACGGTATCGAAGCCTCAGTTTATCAGTAACATGGAAAACTACAGTGCGCAACTGGTGCGGTGAGCGGCAGCGGGGAGGGGTGTGGGGGTGTGGTGGGGATGACGACAACGACGGAGACAAGGCTTTACACTTAAATCACGCCTGTTCAACTTGAAAAATAGAACTGAAAATTTCTTTTCATTCCAAATACAGGTGTTTCGTTCATATTTGGTCTTCACAATGACATCACATTGAGAAAATGATCAGATGTTTAGTCAGTGCCCAGAAACCTCTGTGATTAAGGAAGAACCAAACAAAAATGAATTTTTTTTTTCTCTAGCCTGTGTAAATATTGATTTAGGCGTAATGTGCCTACTACTTTTTCTGCATCTTCTATAGATGACTTTCTTTTAGTTTGTAATCAAGGAGACTGCATACGTTAAAGACGAGAATAGATCCTTATCAGTATTACTGAAGGGCTAAAGGGACACCCAGCCACACTGAAGAACTCGTAGTTTGTCTGTTTAACACCTTCTAGCAGCAACAAAAATTTCCTTTTCATTATTTCTGAATAATTATGAACTGAATTTATAAATTTAAAAAGCTGCCGTAATCCACCCATTAAACGAACTAATCCTATGTTAAACATTCAACATAATAAGTGAAATATCAAAGTTAAAGTTGTGTATATGTTGTGACACATCATAACTCCACTAATTACACAGACTATATTGATCCTGTGTTTGATAACTAGTAAAATCCAACCTACTAGTACTTTAGACGTAATTTCAATCACTTTTGAAATTTATTTTCGCTGACAACGTCAATAAGAGAATGGAAAGAAGAAAGGTTAATGCTTATTTCAAAACCTCTCACTATTCACAAAACTACACACATCCGGAACCTGTACAGACAATCGGAATAGAGGTCAACACAAACATCATTTCCGCCCTTTTTACTGCTCATGAAACCCACACATTGCATGTTGTACCATCATACAGCGAAACCTTCAGAGGTGGTGGTCCAGATTGCTGTACACACCGGTACCTCTAATACCCAGTTGCACGCCCTCTTACATTGATGCATGCCTCTATTCGCCGTTGCATACTATCCACAAGTTCATCAAGGCAGTGTTGGTCCAGATTGTCCCACACCTCAACGGCGATTCGACGTAGATCCCTCAGAGTGGTTGGTTGCTCATGTCGTCCATAAACAGCCCTTCCATTGGGGTTCATGTCTGGAGAACATGCTGGCCACTCTAGTCGAGTGGTGTCGTTATCCTGGAGGAAGTCATTCACAAGATCTGCACGATGGGGGCGTGAATTGTCGTCCATGAAGACGAATGCCTCGCCTACATTCTGGCGATATGGTTGCACTATCGGTCGGAGGGTGGCATTCACGTATCGTACAGCCATTACGGAGCCTTCCATGACCACCTGCGGCGTACGTCGGCCTTTCATAATGCCACCCCAAACCAGCAGCGAACTTCCAACTTGCTGCACTCGTAGGACAGTGTGTCTAAGGCGTTCATCCTGACCGGGCTGCCTCCAAACACGTCTCTGACGTGGTTGAAGGCATATGTGACACTCTTCAGTGAGGAGAACGTGATACCAATCCTGAGCGCCGGCCGTCGTGGCCTTGTGCATGTATGTGATGTCCTGAGGTTAGTTAGGTTTAAGTAGTTCTAAGTTCTAGGGGACGGATGGCCTCAGCGGTTGAGTCCCATAGTACTCAGAGCCATTTGAGCCTATCCTGAGCGGTCCATTCGGCATGTTGTTGGACCCATCTGCACCGCGCTGCGTGGTGTCGTGGTTGCATAGATGGATCTCGCCATGGAATTCGGGAGTGAAGTTGCGCATCATGCAGCCTATTTCACACAGTTTGAGTCGTAACACGACGTTCTTTGGCTGCACGAAAGGCATTATTCAACATGGTGGCGTTGCTATCAGGGTTCCTCCTAGCCATAATCCGTAGGTAGCGGTCATCCACTGCAGTACTATCCTTTGGGCGGCCTGAGCGAGGCATGTCATCGACAGTTCCTCTCTCTTTGTCTCTCCTCCATGTCAGAACAACATCGCTTTCAAAGGAACAATGCGGACGCAATCGAACCGCGGTATTGACCGTTTAGGCATGATTGAACTACGGACAACAGGAGCCGTGCACCTCCTTCCTGGCGGAATGATTGGAAATGATCGGCTGTCGCACCACCTCCGTCTAATAGACGTTGTTCAAGCATGATTTTTCACATCTCTTGGCGGCGTTAGTGACATTTCTGAACAGTCAAAGGGACTATGTCTGTGATACAGTATCCACAGTCAACGTCTATCTTCTGGAGTTCTGGGAACCGAAGTGATGCAGAACCTATTTTGATGTGTGTATATCCGACAGTGTAAATGAAGTTTGCAGTAGTGAGCGAATAGTGTGTCAGAGCTACCAAATAGTATCACAAAGTTACAAGATATTTAAAGTATACTTAACTTTATCTTGCACTCAATTTTGTCTTACACACTGACGAGACCATTTAGGTTTTTAGATCGATGGTTCCAAGCCTACACCCTTCTTGCATAAAATTATATTTGATGTTGATTGCTTCTTTCATGAGGGATAAAATGTTTCTTTGCAATGAATATCACACAGTTTCAAGTTCCTTCAGCTACATATTTTACCTTTCATAGTTGTATACACACATCATACGCGCCGATGCTGACCTTACTGCTACACGTGAAATGACGCACATTTGTCACTAAACCTTACAGCACGGAGGTCTTCTGCTAACAGGCTCTAAACAATCTATGTTCGCTGCGTTAGCGGCGAGTCTTCATACCTACGTATATCAAGTACAACACTTTACAGACAACAACATGTTAAGTTACAAGGAATGATACTGTCTACAGATACTATATTTTTTTGGAAATGTTTGTAGCTGAACAACGAAATTGTTTTTCTTTTTTTTTTCGTTCGATGTTAGAGTTTTCAAATTTACAAATTTTCATTACAAATTTACAAATTTTCATCTTCTGTCTTTCTCGCATTCAAAGTTTTCACGGCGAACTTTGAAATATACTCTGCCTTTGTAAGCTCTAGAATTAACCATATTTGTGAATGAAAATAATTTTAATGGAATGCCAGATAAGATAAATGTAAATATCGTGTGACTAGGGCCTCCCGTCGGGTGGACCGTTCGCCGGGTTCAAGTCTTTCGATTTGACGCCACTTCGGCGACATCCGCGACGATCGGGATGAAATGATGATAATTACGACAACACAACATCCAGTCCCTGAGCGGAGAAAATCTCCGACTCAGCCGAGAATCGAACCGCGCCCTTAGGATTCGCATTCTGTCGCGCTGCCCACTCAGCTACCGGGAGCAGACCCCGAATACTATTATGTGTAGCTACAAATCCAAACTTCGCCGAAAAATTTCAAATCCGCGCCTGTATCTATAAAAGGAAAATGGCTTTGTGATTACTTTCATCATACCGAGGTTCCAAACTGATTTCGACAAATACTACCCAAGAAGAAACTTACTACCTCCTTCTGAATGCGATTAGGAAGCAATTCTCTGTATACAAACTCTAAAAGTTGTGAACACGATTAAGAAGCAATTTTTTATATATACACTAAAAAAAACAACAGAAAGATAGAAAAAAGGTCCACCACGAAGGAACCATTCGAATAGGAAGGAAATCTGTAGATGTGACGTACATTTATGGACCAGTACAGGATTACAGTTTCAGAAATTAAGTCTAAAGTACTAGTAGGTTGGATTTTACTAGTTATCAAACACAGGATCAATATAGTCTGTGTAATTAGTGGAGTTATGATGTGTCACAACATATACACAACTTTAACTTTGATATTTCACTTATTATGTTGAATGTTTAACGTAGGATTAGTTCGTTTAATGGGCGGATTACGGCAGCTTTTTAAATTTATAAATTCAGTTCATAATTATTCAGAAATAATGAAAAGGAAATTTTTGTTGCTGCTAGAAGGTGTTAAACAAACTACGAGTTCTTCAGTGTGGCTGGGTGTCCCTTTAGCCCTTCAGTAATACTGATAAGGATCTATTGTCGTCTTTAACGTATGCAGTCTCCTTGATTACAAACTAAAAGAAAGTCATCTATAGAAGATGCAGAAAAAGTAGTAGGCACATTACGCCTAAATCAATAATTACACAGGCTAGAGAAAAAAAAAATTCATTTTTGTTTGGTTCTTCCTTAATCACAGAGGTTTCTGGGCACTGACTAAACATCTGATCATTTTCTCAATGTGATATCATTGTGAAGACCAAATATGAACGAAACACCGGTATTTGGAATGAAAAGAAATTTTCAGTTCTATTTTTCAAGTTGAACAGGCGTGATTTAAGTGTATAGCCTTGTCTCCGTCGTTGTCGTCATCCCCTCCACACTTCAGTAACGCGTTGGTCCTCCTCCCACACATATTTAAGCAGTTATTCGCCTTGGTATTGATTGACATTCATGGTTGTTGGGCCGTATGGCGGGGAACATTCAAGCTGGTATCCCACCACCGTCTCGGGTGTCACCACACACGTCTTTGTTGGTCATCGGGGCTCAATTCAAACAGGGGCTCAATTCAAACAGGGGCTCATCACTGAAGACAATTTTACATCAGTCGATGAGATTCCAGGCCGAAGACATGTTGAGGCACCTCAGACAGCCAGACTTTGAAAATTATATCACCTTAGAACATTTTATAAGCCTTATAGTTAATCATTTTTATGCATGTAAATAATTCAAATGCAGTCCCCAATACGGCTATTTTTCTTTTTTTATGTCATCAGTCTAATGACTGGTTTGATGCGGCCCGCCACAAATTCCTTTCCTGTGCTAACCTCTTCATCTCAGAGTAGCACTTGCAACCTACGTCCTCAATTATTTGCTTGACGTATTCCAATCTCTGTCTTCCTCTACAGTTTATGCCCTCTACAGCTCCCTCTAGTACCATGGAAGTCATTCCCTCATGTCTTAGCAGATGTCCTATCATCCAGTCCCTTCTCCTTATCAGTGTTTTCCACATATTCCTTTCCTCTCCGATTCTGCGTAGAACCTCCCCATTCCTTACCTTATCAGTCCACCTAATTTTCAACATTCGTCTATAGCACCACATCTCAAATGCTTCGATTCTCTTCTGTTCCGGTTTTCCCACAGTCCATGCTGTACTCCAGACGTACATCCTCAGAAATTTCTTCCTCAAATTAAGGCCGGTATTTGATATTAGTAGACTTCTCTTGGCCAGAAATGCCTTTTTTGCCATAGCGAGTCTGCTTTTGATGTCCTCCTTGCTCCGTCCGTCATTGGTTGTTTTACTGCCTACTTAGCAGAATTCCTTAACTTCATTGACTTCGTGACCATCAATGTTGATGTTATGTTTCTCGCTGTTCTCATTTCTACTACTTCTCATTACCTTCGTCTTTCTCCGATTTGCTCTCAAACCATACTGTGTACTCATTAGACTGTTCATTCCGTTCAGCAGATCATTTAATTCTTCTTCACTTTCACTCAGGATAGCAATGTCATCAGCGAATCATATCATTGGTATCCTTTCACCTTGTATTTTAATTCCACTCCTGAACCTTTCTTTTATTTCCATGATTGCTTCCTTGATGTACAGATTGAAGAGTAGGGGCGAAAGGCTACAGCCTTGTCTTACACCCTTCTTAATACGAGCACTTCGTTCTTGATCGTCCACTCTTATTATTCCCTCTTGGTAGTTGTACATATTGTATATGACCCGTCTCTCCCTATAGCTTACCCCTACTTTTTTCAGAATCTCGAACAGCTTGCACCATTTTATATTGTCGAACGCTTTTTCCAGGTCGACAAATCCTATGAAAGTGTCTTGATTTTTCTTTAGCCTTGCTTCCATTATTAGCCGTAACGTCAGAATTGCCTCTCTCGTCCCTTTACTTTTCCTAAAGCCAAACTGATCGTCACCTAGCGCATTCTCAATTTTCTTTTCCATTCTTCCGTATATTATTCTTGTAAGCAGCTTCGATGCATGAGCTGTTAAGCTGATTGTGCGATAATTCTCGCACTTGTCAGCTATTGCCGTCTTCGGAATTGTGTGGATGATGCTTTTCCGCAAGTCACATGGTATATCGCCAGATTCATATACTCGTATATTCTACACACCAACGTGAATAGTCGTTTTGTTGCCACTTCCGCCAATGGTTTGAGAAATTCTGCCTTTTGAGCGTAAGTCCTCCAAAGCTCTTTTAAATTCCGATTCTAATACTGGATCCCCTATCTCTTCCAAATCGACTGCTGTTTCTTCTTCCATCACATCAGACAAATCTTCACCCTCATCGAGGCTTTCAATGTATTCTTTCCACCTATCTGCTCTCTCCTCTGCATTTAACAGTGGAATTCCCGTTGCACTCTTAATGTTACCACCGTTGCTTTTAATGTCACCAAAGGTTGTTTTGACTTTCCTGTATGCTGAGTCTGTCCTTCCAACAATCTTATCTTTTTCGTTGTCTTCACATTTTTCCTGCAGCCATTTCGTCTTAGCTTCCCCGCACTTCCTATTTATTTCATTCCTCAGCGACTTGTATTTCTGTATTCCTGATTTTCCCGGAACATGTTTGTACTTCCTCCTTTCATCAATCAACTGAAGTATTTCTTCTGTTACCCATGGTTTCTTCGCAGCTGCCTTCTTTGTACCTATGTTTTCCTTCCCAACTTCTGTGATGGCCCTTTTTAGAGATGTCCATTCCTCTTCAACTGTACTGCCTACTGCGCTATTCCTACTACTATATGGAGCTACAAATCAAACCTTTGCCGAAAACCTTGAATTCAGCATTTGAAACCCTAAAAAGAAACGCGCCCGGGTTCGCGGGTTCTATTCCCGGCGGGCTCAGGGATTCTCTCTGCTTCGTGATGACTGGGTGTTTTGTGATGTCCTTAGGTTAGTTAGGTTTAAGTAGTTCTAAGTTCTAGAGGACTGATGACCATAGCTGTTAAGTCCCATAGTGCTCAGAGCCATTTCAATCATTTGAACCTAAAAAGAAATTTTCTTGACCTTGCGGTTTCTTTCATAATACTGAAGATTCAAAATGATGACACTTATTACCTCTTTGTGAATATCATTAGGATGCGACATTCTCTCTGTCTGTCTCTCTCTCTCTCTCTCTCTCTCTCTCTGTCTGTCTCTCTCTCTCTCTCTCTCTCTCTCTCTCTCTCTCTCTCTCTGTGTACATAAAGTCTGGGAACACTTTCAATTATTTATTGCACAAGAACTAAACATTGTACAATGTCATACATATTGCATTTTGAAGAGAAACTCTGAAAATTTTTGTACAAAAATCGATATGCGAACCATGAGTGACTCGGCAGACGCCAATACGGTAATCAAATTCTTGCCATACCGGTCCCAGCATGGCATCATCGACTGTGGAAGTCGCTTCCCGTATTCTCTCACGGAGCTCTACTACTTCACGTGGTAGAGGCGGTACATACACCAGATCTTTAATGTGTCCCCACAGAAAAAAGTCACACGGAGTGAGATCTCGTGATCGGGGAGGCCATTTCATGAAACAGCTGTCCCCTTCTGTAGCACGGCCGATCCATCGATGTTGCAGCTCTGTGTTGAGGTGCCCACGAACGTCACTATGAAAATGGGGTGGAGCCCCATCTTGCTGAAAGATGAACGATGAGTCCGATTGCATTTGAGGTTTCAGCCGTTGTTGCAAAATGTCCAAGTAGGAATATCCAGTGACTGTGCTCTTTGCGAAGAAGAATGGCCAGTACAGTTTTCGACGTGACAAGGCACAAAAAACATTTACCTTTGCGGAATCACGCTCAAATTCAATGCATTCGTGTGGATGCTTTGTACCAAAGATCCAACAAATATGCCTGTTCACTTTCCCATTAGTGTGATAAGTGGCTTCGTTGCTAAAAAGTCAGCGATCAACAATACCATCCCCATCCTCATTCAGTTGTTGCACCTGCGAACAAAGCTCAAAACGCATGTCTTTGTCATCTTCATTGAGCTTTTGCACTAGCTCCAATTTGAATGGTTTCATAGACAGCTTCTGTCGCTGGACTTCCCACACTGTCATTGGAGCCATTTCAAGTTCACAGGATGCATGACGCACCGATTTGTTTGGACGCTTTATGAATGTCTCTCGTACGCGCTCCACATTCACTTCACTTACACTGGGATATCGGCTTCTTTTTGCCAGGCACAAACAATCCGTCGTAAGGAATTTGCTGTATAGGTTGTAAATGGCCTTCCTTGTTGGTGGCTTCTTACCGTATTTGGTTTTAAACATCCCTTGAACAGCTGTAGCAAACTTGTTTCTGTCGAACGCACAGAAAGCTCGCTTGGCATCTGAACTCGCTATGATTGCGACTAGCGCTGACTATCGGCAAATTACCAAAGTACGCTGCGGCGGTATACTTGAAAATAAAAATCTTTCAGGGTTTCTCTTCAAAATGGGGTTCGCTGTTTCAGAATTTGGCAGTTCTTTTTATTATTATTTAACTTCGTGGCTAGATGCAATTCCTTCCGTCACAGTCCTCAAGGTACCTTGAGGGAGGCAAGTCGTGGTGCGCCAGGTGCGGCTTGTGGCTGAATCGTACGAACTTCGATCTGTGTTTTAGTGTGCTTTAACTCTATGCGAATCGTATTCTGTGAGGCGTAAGTTGGGGGCCACTCCAGCATTTGCCTAAACGAGCGTGGGACACCGATTGTCGGTGTACTAGCGAGCGGATTCAGTCCGCCTTGTGGATTGAGTCCAACCCTGTCCCACCTCCCAGTCTTTCAATATAAATAATTTAATTTATGTAAAGCAATTAAACAAACGAACAAATGCGTAATATCTCACAGATATTCCACTCCCTCGACAATAAACAATATCGGTAGCACTTTAGCAACTGTGTCGCGTTGTCCTACTTAAGATAACAGAAAAACAAAACTATTAACACGGATGCCCCGATCACACAGGGCTTTTACAAGAACATGGAAACACCGCGAGGAATACATATTCTGGGTAAAACTGCTGGTTGCGCTGATGTGCTTGGCTACGAACGCACCTGTGCACTATAGTCAATACTTCGCAAGCGTCAGTCGTCGTCATAACAGTGTCATGGGTAGTTACTAGTGGGTTATGTTGAGGCTAAGTGATTTCGAACTTGGACAACTTGTCGGTACTCGAATGGTGGGTGATTCTTCAACTAAGGTAGGCGAAGTGTTTGGTGTCTCAAGACGCACCATATCGGAGGTGTATATCGTACTGGGAAAGCGGAATAACATCATCCGCTAAGTCACAACAGAGGCGAAGTGTGTATTGAGTGATCCCTTCACACACGATCATTAAACAAGAGTGTGACGAAAATAAGAGGCCGACAGCTGCAAAAGTCACTGCAATCTGAATGACGCACTCCCCAACTCTGCCAGGACCAAAACTACAGGAATGGAGTTTCAGAAATAAGGAAGTGCAGGGCGATCTCGAATTACAGAACGACTCATTCGTGACACGAATGTCCGTAATAGGAAAACGTGGTGAACGATGACAAAAACTTGTACTATGGACCAAATAGAAGGAAGTCATTTCGTCGGCTGAGTCTTGTTCCACACTGTTTCCAGCTTCTGACCGAGCATGCGTTCCAAGAGTGTACATGAAGTGATGATTTTGGGATCAAAATGGGGGTGTTTCACGAACCGATGGTTACTCTGCAGGGCCGCGTTATTTTCACGGATTATGTGACCATTTTGCCTGGTCAGGCTCATACCACAGTACAGTGTTCGCTCCCCAGTGGTGCTGCTGTGTTCCAATACGACAGGGCCCCTGCTCACACAATTCGCATCGTCCAGGACTGGTACTCTGCGTACGAGGATGGAATGCTGCATCTCCCTTGACCACGGCAGTCACAGGTAACGGTATTATAAAGCCTTTATGCCCTACTTTAGAGAGAATGGTGTGCGACCGCTGTCCATCTCCGTTATCGTTCGCTGAACGTGCCCCTATTTTGCAGGAAGAACGGTGTCAGATACCCATGAAAGCAATACCGGACCTATATTTATCCCTTCCGAGACGACTGGAAGTTATTTTCAACGTTAGCGTTTTCCTTACATCTTATTAATTATGGTAATGTGTTGCATTTCTTGTGACTTCCATATTTTTGCCCGCCCCTGTATTGCGAAGAACACGGTGAGGACGGCAAACCGAAAAAATGGCTTGAAGGGGAAGCTATATTCCACAGGTTCGTACACTACCCTGGACGTGTCCCGGCGGGGTGGTGACATCTGTACGCGTTTGTTTCACGATAAATGACGGAATATCCACACAGCTCAGAGAATTCGCGACACATGGGTGTGCGTACACTTGCTACCAGCAGACACGCTTTACAGCGATGGGCTGTGGCGTCCAAGGCGTTCGTCACCTTTATCGTCTTCACAGCTCACTTTGAACCGCTTACGTCACTACTAAACTCTTGTTTCACTCACAGCATACTTAGCTAAAAAAATATTTAACACTTTTAAAGTTTTACTGCTCTTTATTTAGTCCCTATACACTGACGAAAAAAAATCGCAAGACAAAAAGCAGTTAACGTAGTGTTTTTAAATTTCAGGAATACATTTTTCTAGGTAACATATTTAAGTGACTAATACTGCTAAATCACAGTTTAACCTAAGCGCGAGATAAGCCACTGCAAAAGTGAAGTGTTGACACACTAACAATCGGTGTAAACATCAAAATGTTGAACGTGCGTGTATTTTGTTGTACAGGTGCGGGATGTCAGTTTCTGGGATGGAGTTCCATGCCTGTTATGCTTAGTCCGTTAACACAGGGGGAATTAATACTGGCTATGGTTGATGCTGGAGTTCTCGTCGGATGATGTCCCATATGTGCTCGATTGGAAACAGATCTGGTGATCGAGCAGGCCATTGCAACATGTCGACATTCTGAAGAGCATGTTGGGTTAAAACAGCGGCATGTGGGCGAGCGTTATCTTATTGGAAATCACCACCTGGAATTCTGTTCACGAATGGCAGCACAGCAGGTCAAATGACCAGACTGACGGACAGATTTGCAGTCAGAGTGCGTGGGGTAACTACGAGAGTGCTTCTGCTGTCGTAGGAAATCACACCGCAGACCACAACTCCAGGTCTAGGTATAGGTCCAGTGCCTCTAGCCCGCGGACGGGTTGGTTGCACGCCCTCAACTGGCCTCCTTCTAACCAACACACGGCCATGAGTGGCACCGAGGCAGAACCAGTTCTCTTCAGAAAACACAACAGATCTCCACCTCTCCCTCCAATGAGCTCTCGGTTGGCGGAACCGAAGTCACAAATGGTGGTCGTTGGCGGTCAGTGGAATGCACGCTACAGGGCGTCTAGTTCGGAGCTGTCCATGAAGTAACCGATCTGTACCAGTTGGATGTCTCACTGTTGCGTCAACTCCTAATCAGGTGGCTGTTGGAGCCACGTGGCCGCCCGAGACTGGCTCCCTGCGACCAAACATTCCCGTGACTACCGACGATTGCAGTTCTGTACAGTGTCAACATTCCTGCCAAATCTTTCTGTAATATCGCAGAAGGAACATTCAGCTTCTCGTAGGCCTGTTACACGAGCTTATTCAAACTCAGTGAGGTGCTGATAAAGTCGTCTTTGTCGCCTTAAAGGCATTCTTGACTAACATCAGATTACCAAGTCCAGTCTAAAAGGCAAGCAAGACGAAGTAAATATTCCAGAATTCGAAATCAGAACAGCTGTTATCATGAGTGACATAAAAGTGGATATCTTAGGTGTTGCGAAGCAACTCAAATCACTTAAGAAAGTCAAGTCCTTTGATCCATATGCTATACCAATCAGGTTCCTTTCAGAGTATGCAGACACATTAGCGCCTTACTTATCAATCATATACAACCGCTCACTTGACGAAAGGTCTGTTCCTCAAGAGTGGAAAGTAACACAGGTTACACCAATATTCAGGAAAGTACATAGGAGTAACACATTGAATTACAGACCCAAATCACTGACCTCAATTTGCTGTACGATTTTGGAGGATATACTGTACTCGAACATTATGAATCACCTTGAAGAAAATGACTTACTGATATATAACCAACAAGGAGCCAGAAAATATAGTTCTCGTGCAACACAGATAGCTCTTTATTCCCATGAAATAACGAGTGCTGTCGACAAGAGATCTCAGATCGATTCCATATTCCTAGATTTCCAGAAGGCTTTTGGTACAGTTCCTCACAATGGACTATTAATCAAATTGTGTGCGCATGGAGTATTGTCTCAGTTGTGTGACTCGATTCGTGATTTCCTCTCAGAGAGGTCACAGTTCGTAGTGATAGACGATAAATCATCGAGTAGAACAGAAGTGATATTTGGCGTTTCTTAAGGTAGTGTCATAGTCTATCTGCTGTTCCTGATTTATATAAATGATTTAGGTGATAATCTGAGCAGCACCCTTAGATTGTTTGCAGATGACGTTGTAATTTACCATCTAGTAAAATCATCAGACGATGAATTCCAATTACAAAATGATCTAGAGAGAATTTCTGTATGCTGCGAAAGGCGGCAATTGGCAGTAAACAAAGAAAAGTGCAGGTCATTGACATGGGTACTAAAAGAAATCCGATAAATTTTGGGAATACGATAAATCACACAAATCTAAGGATTGTCAATTCGGCTAAATACCTACGAATTACAATTATGAGCAACTTTAATTGGAAAGACCACATACATAATACTGTGGGGAAGGCGAAACAAAGACTGCGCTTTGTTGGCAGAACCGACTAAAGAGACAGCTGACATTACACTTGCCCGTTTCGTGTCATCGCGCAATAGGGGTGACAGTGTCACTGATATGATACCCGGGTTTGGGCGACAATCACTGAAACAAAGGCGGTTTTCTTTGCGGCGTGATCTCTTTACGAAATTTCAATCACGAACTTTCTCTTCCGAATGCGAAAATATTTTGTTGACATCCACCTACGTAGGAAGAAATGATCGTCTTAATAAAATAAGAGAAATCAGAGCTCGAACTGAAAGATTTAGGTGTTCCTTTCTGCCACGCGCCATTCGAGAGTGGAATGGTAGAGAAGTAGTATGAAGGTCGTTAGATCAACCCTCTGCCAAGCACTTAATTGTGAATTGCAGAGTAACCATGTAGATGTAGATGTAGACTCAAAGCAAATCTGTTTTCCATCCTCATAGTGGCGCTACTAGCACCATTATTACGTGATTGGCGCGAGATTTTAATAGACAGCATCTTTCAGATGTAGAAACACGCGTTCCAACTTTCGCACAGCTCTTTCTTAGTGTTGCGATTTTTTTACCGTGAGTGTATAAAAATCTAATAAAAATTCTGTGACTGATTTACACAGAATAAATAATCTCAGGGTACTACCAAAATAAACGTAAACAGCTGACAGGCTACATATCCGACAGGAGTAATACTGTACAGATAATTTTCAGACACGTTTGCCAACACTACAGCAAAAAAAAATCAAGCGCATCTGATTAATACAAAACGCGAAATTACAAGATTCTTGTCACTTTTAGAACACACCTTTTAATGTGTCATCATTACAATTTCCAAAAATGGACCAGATAAAGAGTACGTAGCTGTCCTGCCTAGTGACTCTTTCCGATATTGAGCAGAGGAGAGAATGAGGTAAAAATAAAAGTTACGAGTACGTAGTTTCAGCAGTTACTGCAGTGAAATAATGAGACGTACGCCCTGCCACAGCTTTGTGAAAAGCGGAGTCCAATTTGCCCGTCTGTCAAGTTGGGGAGATTGCCATCTGCCAGCGCCTGCTTCGTTAGGGGCAGTCTCGAAGGCCAGGTCGGGGGTTAGCTGCTAATTAGGTGGTGTCGCTCTAAGCGATAAATGACCACCGCCACCCGAGACCAGGGTGCGAAGTTTCTGCTGACTGTACGACGAGGAAATTCACTGCTCGCTTTGAGTTGCTATTGCTGTTCCTGAGCTTGTTATTAGCTGACAGTTCAGCAGCCAACGTGTACGACAAATCTTTATATACGACTTAACAAAAAAAAAGAGAAATATCACAAAAAATTCAAGTTATTTTCCTTCCGAATTGCTTTTAACGTTTTTCCTTCTCTATGATGAAAACGATAGCTGCTAATCAGCATATACCGTAGATGCTGACAGATGCTGACTCACAGATAGGTATAACAAAAAGACTGTCACGCAGTAAGCTTTCAGACAACAAGGCCCTTCTCAACAACTGACAACAGACGCTCATACACACACACACACACACACACACACACACACACACACACAGATGACCACAGTTAAATATTGCACTTTAAACACATCAAAGACAACGAAGACTAACACAAAATTTTTGAGTAACCTACAGAAAATTAATGAAATTATTTCTAAGTCCTGTCGTTTGTCCAGTTGGATAGAACACTTTTCGTTAACCACGTGGTTGTCCAAACAGGAAAATAAATTCTGTAACTTGTCCTGTCGTTTGTCCAGTTGGACAGAACACTTTTCGTTAACCATGTGGTTGTCCAAACAGTAAAATAATTTGTGTAACTTATCCCAACAAATGGGTAAGGACGAAATATTTTGCGCAAATAACGAACAAAATCACATTAAGAAATAAAAGAAGGGAACGATAACTATACTTTTGAATCACTATGTGATTAAAACAGGTAAATAATCTAAAAACGTCATGATTTACTGCCAAGAACTCCTTACAAGAATTTTTGTAGTACACAACCAGCTCCAGTCCAGAGACCAGGACTTGTGATATTTCTAAAAATATCGGGATCCGACATATCGATATTGAGAAAGATTTCATTCTTCAATATAGCGAAAAAAGTAATGATGTTTGGAAATACTGACGGAAAAATATCGACCTACCTGCCTACAAAATATCGGCAGCGCATCCTAAATGTAGTGCCTATTTTAGAGTTGTATATTTAAGAACTGATTTATTATTAGTTATTCTGTACATCAACAAGCTAGCAGCCTGCCTATCCTCCTTAGAACAGGAATTGAAAGGAAAAGCAATGCACGTTCGCAGTTGGCGATAACTTCTTTGCTAACAATGGTAAATGCACGTAAGTGGCACAATAAAAGGGCCCGATGCGTCCGTCGCTCAGTTTCGTCACGTATCCGATATGTCGGGAACACTTCCTGTCGACTTCCCTGTTTTTTCATTTCGGCCAACAACAGTGACCTAGCAGCTGTAGTGTCAAAATTGCATGGTGGAGCTAAACGCTGCAGTTTCTGTCGATAGCGCCGAGCACCGATTACTTCAGCATTTCACTTCACACGTCTCCGCCCACAGCACAGACCGTTCTTGTCATTTAGATTTTTGCTGACCATTATCAGCAACTGTTTTTGAAGAATGCAGATGTGAAGAAATAGCACATTAGCTACGTCAAAAATTGTCTCTTAACGCGACTGGTGTGCTGTTTCTTCACATCAGAAATCTTGTTCTTCCATTCACACCGCCACTCTCCCGTGCAGTCTGACTTCTGCGTCTTTTGTGCAACATATACTTGCCTCACACAGTCAAAGTGAGAGACTGGACGCGATGAAAGCTTAAAAAGTAGTAAGATTTTTCACACAGTGAAAGTAAAATTACGATCTACTACAATTTCAAAGGAACAACTTTAAATATTTACCAAAAATTGCGAAAAAAGTATAATATAAAATAAAAATATCGGCCTCGATATTTCTGTTTTGATATTAATATATGGTTGGTTGAATATCGGCATCATATATAGATGATCTTTGGAAAAATATTGATATAACCATATATCGATATTTCATCGACAGCGCTACCACTGATCATCATTAGGTATTACAGCATACAAGGCGATATAATATCAATGGTCACTTATGTCGAATAGCATCACAAATTACATCGTCAGCAGTGAGAATCTACCGGACACTGCTGTGCTTCATGCTATAATAACAGTCAAGTTACAGTGTTACAAGGGGAATGTAAGCTGACTGCTGATGTGCGAAGACAGAAAGCAGTACCTGCTGGCTTCTTACTAGAGGTGGGTCGTTCGATAACGAAGGGGCCCAAACGAACGGATCGTCAAAGCGAACGGAAGGACCGAGGAACGATTTCTAAAAAAAAGCGCTCCTTCACCTTTCACTGCGGTCGTTCCGGCACGGCCGGAACCGTAATGGTGGCTTCTCATTCCAGGAGCGGTCGGTCCTCATACCCGGAGCTGTCACTGACAGTCCTTGTTCCTGGAATGGTCGGTCATCGTTCCAGAAACAGACGCTGTCGGGCCTCGTTCCAGGAACGGTAACCGCCCGCCTCATTCCCACCACCGTCACGTTCTTTTTCGGGTAGTCGCTAGATCCGCTTTCCAGTCCAACTTTTTTACGATCATATATCTTACATAAAAATTGAGTTATATGCGATGTATGTATTTTTTCACGCAGCAAACAAAGAAATCTACTCATATCTTCGTCAGTTTGATGAACTGAGAAACATATTTATCCCTAGGCCGGTTATTTTTTGTTGACTTTTTAGGTTTCATCTGCCTGAGTTGACGACTAGTTTTTTATTATAGAGTGAGAAAGTCTACATAAAACTTAACTATTTTTGCATTTCTTCCGAAAATTAAACCTGACACTTGGGAGCCTCTAATTTTTCTAGTTTCGCTGTTTCCTTGTGCTGCCACCTAGTTTGGTTTCTTTGCATAAAAAATGAGTTATTCATGATTTCGGCCCCATAGGCGGAGAGGCAAGGGGGTGCCTCTTCATTTGAAAAACTGTAAAATGGCATAAAATCGTATTTACTTTTATCTCAAAAAAATATTGTTCAGAAGTACCTTTCCTCCCGAAAAACCTTTTTATTTTGAACTTAATAAACAATAATGTGTTACTGCATTAACTTTAACAATACAACCCATAAAACTACTATTTACTAAGTTTATGAGATAAATACACAGGAAAAAACAATATTTCCTTTTAAACGTACTTATACTTCAATAAAGTGTCTTTTTCTGCCATGTAACTTAAAGGAATATTCAGATACAAACAGAAGTATATGTATCTTCTGCTTCTCGTTTTTCTGTAATATATTTATTACTGTGTTCCATGAACTTGACACTTCTCCCAATCTCATAATTTACGATGTTTTGTTTGGTAACTAGATGTAGAGCATTGATATCTTCATTTGCAGGTCAATGTGAAGAATATGTCTCAATGAATAAACCGTTTAAATATACTCTTTTGGTATTAGAAACGAGCAGTTCGTCATATTTTTTTTGGTTTTATCCATTTTCACGTGAATCCTTCTGTATCTTCGTCTGTCCTGTCTGCTTCCCTATTCAGTGTAGTCAATTTTTGGTTCAGACGTTTAACGAGTCAAGACTAAGGACAAGATCCATAAATGATATTTCAGTTTCTGTTACGCCACACACAGGATATCACTACAGACAGCCTGATATATACATATGAAGTTTTGAAAGAACTGTGGAATACGAATGCAGAGTTTTGGCTTCTGAAGCGGCACAGGATCATGCTTCGACATAGCTAGGGGTAAGGAAAATACAAAAAAAAATTGCCATCGTTTATTATGGTCGCAATTCAGCTTCATAAAGGAACATGAACAGTTTCCATACATAAACGGTTTTCGCAATCCATCTCTAATGACGCCTCATTTTAGCAGGGAAAGACGCTCTATGTGAAGGTTCTTCGACAAGAAAATTCTCCGTTAATTTAGATGCAATGAATATTATCATGTCATATATCTTATACCTGCAAGCTAAATACAAGAGATCGTTTTACAAAATGTTTTTAGTGAAAACACACGCACGTCTAAAAGGTCATTGTGAGGGAGACATCATTTAACAGAAAAGCCTTTCAGTGTCACTATCACGGAAAACTATCCTACCCATCTCCGTAATAAGTTAAAATACTGAAGTATGCGTAAAATTAGCGGCATTGAAGTAGTAGTGGATTTTCCTTTTTTCTTTTCTTCTAAGATGTTTGTGTGTAACATTTATCTTTGAATTATATTAGAACGTAATTTACTAATTCGATGGTTTTCATATTCGTTTCGCTCTCGTCTGTTAATGGCTGTCCATGCTTGCTTTTCTCAAATAACTGATGACTGTTTCCACACAAGTACCTTGGAAAGCTTTTCAACTGCTGATTGACCAAACACTGGTTATCTCTTTCGATTGTAAGCATCTTCAAAACAAGGAGGTGTGTTAATTCGTCGAAATTTTGGAAATGAAAGATCTTGTTTGCATAGACTTGTTATGCTTCGACAGTCACCCACCATATATATGTAGCTGCTCCCATTGCTGGTACAAAGCTCTTAATATTACTATGCAGTTTTTCAGCTCCTGTATCGGACGTCGTTAATTTTTCGAAATAATCCACGATTCCCATACGCTATGATACTTTGATGCATAGTTACTTTATACACCCGCAAACTGTAACAGAAAACTTAACGTTGGTTTGATAGAGGATAGTTCATTCCATTTATTTTATGCTAGTAATGCCCACACAGGTATATACAGTTTTTCTCTAGACGAACTGAAAACAAAGTCATTGTACTTGCTACGCCTACAAGCTCCCTTTGAAAGTGGAAGACGATCGGGGTCGACCGCACTGGGTTGAAAACAGGTTGCCTAATTCGTACTTCCGTTCATCTTTTCTGGGATCTGCCCGCCTGGCCAGCGGCCACTGGCCCGTCACATCATCCAACTAATATGATCCACATGAGAACACTATCGAGAAAGAAACTGGAAGAAAGCAACCCGTCTACATTACGTAATCAATGAATTTATTACGCATACGAAATACTTGTGCATAACTTAGTTTTTGCGGGAAATTTCTCTAAAATCCATACAGTTCACAGTTAGATAAAAAAGGAACGGTGAACGCGTGAAAAGGAACGGTGAACGAGTATAAACGAATTCCGTCCAAAAAGGATCTATTTCTTACCAGTGACGATGTAATCTTCTGCGGACAGTACGTATTATAAATTAATGTTCCCGTCCACGTTTGCCTCTCTGTACGTTATGGTAATCCGGGTTATTACTGTAAGAACTGTGTTACGGTTTCCTCCAGTGATAGCCCGTGCAAAATTTTACCAACGTGTCGAATATGGTGGCCTACATCAACATGTGTATCTACATAGACCTTCCGAAAGCTACAGTACAGCGCTTGGCGGAGGATTCCTTTCCCGTTCCACTCACAAATAGAGCGAGAGAAAACGGCTGTTCAAATGCCTCCGTATGTGTACTAATTTCTCGTATCTTCGTTATCCTTACGCGCAACGTATGTTGTCTGTAGCAGAGCCGTTCGGCAGTCAGCTTCAGATGCTAGTTCTCTAAATTTTTCATTTGAGTTCCTCGCAACGAACGTCGCCTTCCCTCCAGGGATTCCCGTTTGAGTTGCTGAAGCATCTCCTCAACGCTTACGTGTTGTTCGAACCTATTAGTAACAAATGTAGTAGCCTTTCTCTGAATTGCTTCGATGTCTTCCTTTGATTCAAACTGGTACGGATCCCGAACACTCGAGCAGTAACCATTCGCCTTCCCTACCGTAGTCCTGAAATGTTCGTTCTTCTTCATATCACTTTGCAACGTTACGCCCAGATAATTAAACGACGTGCGTGTGTCAAGCAGGACACTAGTAATACTGTATCGGAACATTACTGGTTTATTTTTCCTACTCATCTGCAATGGCTTACATCTTTCTATATTTAGCACTAGCTGCAATTCGTTACGCCAACTAGAAATTTTGTCTAAGTCATATTGTATCACCCTACAGTCACTCCACTTCGACACCTTACCGTACACCACAACATCAGCCACCGCAGATTTCTGTCCACCTTGTACGCCAAATAATTTATTTATGCAGAGAACAACAGAGTTCCTATAACGTTTTCCTGGGGCGCCCCTCACGACACTCTTGTCTCTGATGGCTACTACCCGTCGAGGACGACATACAGGGTTCTATAACATAAGAGGTGTTTGAGCTACTCACATCTCTGTGAACCTGTTCCATATACTCGTACCTTTGTTAACAACCTGCAATGGGACACCGTGTCAAATGCTTTCCGGGAATCTAGAAATATGGAATGTTCTTTTTGCCTTTGATCCATAGTCCGCAGTATATCATGTGAGAAAAGGGCAAGCTGAGCTTCGCACGAGTGATGTTTCCTAACATCATGCTGATTTGTGGACGTAACCTTCTTAGTAACAAGTTTATTACGTCCGAACTGCGAATACGTTTAAGGATTATGCGCAAACCGATGTTAGAGATACTGGTCTGTAATTTTGCTGGTCCGCTGTTTTACGCATCTCATATACAGGGATCGCCTGCGTTTTCTTCCTGTCGCTTGGGGTCCTTGTACTAGGGGAGAGATTAGCGATAAATGCCAGCTTGGCAAGGGGGCGATGCCGTAGAGTACTCTTTGAAAAACCGAACTGGCATTCCAACCGGACCTGGTGATTTATTTACTGTCAAATCTTTGAGTTGTTTCTCTACGTCAGCGGTGCTTGTTACTTCGTCATCCATACGGAAGTCTGCCCGATGGTCAAACGAAGGTATGTTTGTGCCATTCTCCTGCGTGAATAATTTGTTAAAACTTCAGCTTTCGTTTTGCTATTTTCAAATTGCACACCAGAATGGTCAACAAGGGGCTGAATGGAATCCTTTGACCCTCTTAGCGCTTTTACATAGGACCAGAATTTTCTCGAGTTCTCTGTCAGATCTTTTGCTAAGGTATAACTACACCTTGCTTGTTATGATTTGTGCGTTCTTCTTTGCACTGAAAGTGCAACAACCTCTGCTTCCTCAGTATTTTCCGATTCTCGTTATTAAACCATGGTGGATCTTTTCCATCTTTAATCGACTTAGTGCCTCATAACTCTTCAGTCCACTATTTACAATCTGCTTAAACTTTGCCCATAATTGCTCTACTTCCAACTTACTGGAGCTAAATGATGTCAGTTCAGTGTTAACGCGAGATGCTAACAACTGCTTAACTGATCCTTGTGGGAGCTTCTTGAGTAATTTATTGACTTTCGTAACCATAGTTGCTATAATGACATCATGATCGGTAATTCCCATTTTTATAATTTGTCGAAGAATTATGACCTATTTGTAGGTAAAAGTCAAAGATTCTTCCGTTCCGTGCGGGCTACCGAACTTGCTGCTCAAGACAGTTTACAGAAAACGTGTTCACAAGTACCTCACATGGTGGTCTGTCTCTACCCCGACAATGTCTCCATAGAAATTCCAGTCTATGCTCGATAGCTTAAGCTCGCCTCGAACTAGTATTGCATGATCTGGACGTTTACGCGCTGCTGACCATAGACTTCCTTTGAATGACCCTGGAATTGTCACGGCGTAATCGGGTGGCTGGTAAAAGCATTCGACGACTAATTTGGTTTATACGTGACCAGATAATTTCGCTGTCACACTCAACTTAGACCTGAATTGAGACAATATTTTTGTCAACTGCAGTGAACACTCCCCCCGCTATGGCCTTGATCTGTCTTTCTGATACATGTTCTGTTCCGGCGTAACATCAAGCGCCGGCACATCGGCCTTGAACCTTACAGCAGGGAGGGCTGTGAGACGACGTCAGCCAATAGTACGCTGACTACGACGACACCGAGACAGGAGAGGCATCTAGGTCGCGGAGTAGAAGACTTGTCATCGAAACGCCACAGCAGGGATTTTTGAATTGAATTGTTCTGCTTGCATTGAACTTGTATGTACCGAAGAACATTGATTATTTGCATATCGCCATTTGCTTGCGACACATCATTGTGAATACGCAAAGTTAACTATTGTCAGTTTAAATTACTGAATGAACTCCACAAATATGATGTGCTTGAATTGTTGCCTAGCGACCCGAGAAAACAGCTTTCTAGGCATCCTACGTAAGACGAATGGGCAGGATACTACACGTTCCACGACTCATTAAATATCTCAGAGCTTTCCACTTCGGATTTCAGCCAGCTCTTGGTTTCATGGTCTTTCATGGAGGCAGTAACTTTGAGAAATAGGTTACGAACACTTTGACGGTTTAATGATAAAATTTTGGCAGTGTAAGAATCTTTGCTCTGAACGCAATCTGACTTACCTTATTGCGAATCGACTGGCAAGTGTTATCAGAGTACCTCAAACTACCGCTTAGCCCAAGAAACCCTCATGTGCCCACCCAAGTATTGTTCTACGCGAGTATCTGCTTCCTTTGTGTAGTCTACCCCTGACGTGTCAAGGGGAGTCCTACTGAACAGCAACCGATTACGCACGTCTAAAAATCTGCAGGCAATACCGTCATAGAGTCGACGGCGCCTTTCGTTCAGACCCTCCACTTAGCTCCAAACCAAAGGACCCCGATCAACTCTAGGAACAATGCTGCACATTGTGAGCTCTGCTTGCACCTCATGCACTAGGCAAGCAGCCTTCAGCACCTCCGCCATACGTCTGTATGAACTGAAGCATAACCTGCAGACGTCTGCACCCCGGCAGACCTACCAAGTACACACTGGCTAGCTGTCCAACCCCGAAGGCTGTCTGCCTAATAGACTCCACAACGCGCCTAACGTTGGAGCTAATGATAACTGGTAAACCCCGCAAACGTGTGCTGCGTGCTGGGACCTTGACGAAGCAGGCGCCGCGCGTCCACTCACAGGGTGAATGAGTGAGGCCAGACGTCCAGTCTCCACATTGGTCCTCCACCTCGAACGACGTGAATGCGTCACCACCCATCACTCACCCTGCTGTGAGGGCGGATCCACGGCTTTAGGTACATTAGCAGTCTCTCGGCATCAGAGCCCGTGGACTATAGCCTTTTGACATACAATGGTAGTAGCTGAATTGGACATATTAATTTCAGGAGTATAATTTTAACTGTTTAAACATATTTTTGATCTCACAATTAATCAATTAACATTGCAAGGAATAAAATAAATCGAAAGAGGAATGTGTTGAGAACAGCGATAAGCAAACCTGAGCCGCCAAATCGCTCGTCAGTGCGCTTAACAACGTTTTTGTTTTAAATAACATTTTACATTACAATCGATGAACAACCAAAGTCAATTACAACATTGGTAAAGTTTCCTACAACGTATGAAAAATAGTGAGACAAAAATTTTATCTACTCACGAACGCCGTAATAGAATTTCAAACTGCCTTCACAGTTATATCTATTCCGCTAGTGCATGACAATCTGAAAAATGCAGAAGCAACTTTCGAGTAAGTTTCGGGCCTTCAGGTGTAGTTCATGCTCTGATATTGTCTTCTCACTTTTAGTAAATGTCCAAAAACCATGGCACTGTCTTTGAAAAATAAACAATTCATCTAATGCAACTTTTTTCGGATGTAATCGTCAGCATGTCTGCAAACTTCTTTTTTAGCTTTAGGAACAGTTTCATTCGCCAATCGGCTTCTTCCACGTAAACTTGAGCTGTGATCATGATGTCTTCACCTTTTCTGTTTGTAATTTATATAGTTTCCGAGTTTTCACACCAAAGTATTGGTTTTTGTCTTCAGGTGCAACCACTGCGCTATCGCGTCATTGCGTAAACTGCTGCTCATAAATCCCTCATATTTAACGCGTAAATCTTTAGATAGCGTTTTACCTTCTCCTACGGCACAGTTAGGCGCAATATTCCAGGAACTTGAAAGAGGTATCAATCTTCTTCTCCTCCTTTTTATATTACTTTACACCAATGATTTTATATCCCTTAGTAAACTACTGTAAATATTTTATTACAGCTGATACTGCTCTATGGATTGAAGCTAGCTGTATAATAAAGTAATTTTTTGTCAGCAGCTGCCGACACAGTTGCGTTCTGAGGGCTCTCTGATACGGGAAAAACTGCGTTACCATGTTATAAAGTTGTCCCACACAGACAGAACTGAGCAAGCCTACAAATAAAGATCATAAAATTTCATTTTCTTAAATAATGTAGGACTTTTTGCATGAAATAATAAGAATCAAAATTTTACACAGTGTAGCTCCGAAATATGAAACATCAAGCAAGAACAAAATACTTTCACAAAATAATGAATAAAACGAAAGTTTTTAGAAACATATTTTTAGTTAAAGTATTTCATTACTTGCTGAGTACCAAGCGTTGCCTGTCTATGTACAGTATTTATTTCAGTTCTATCAGTCAGTCTCCTCCTTTTCGTCCTCTCTGTTCGTCTCCTTTTCCACTCTTCTCTGTCCGCTTCTCCACCTACCGCCCCCCCCCCTCTCCCTTCTCGTTCCATCTCGTCCTGCCCCCCTCTCTGTCCATGTGCTGCTCCCCTCTTTCACTGCCGATCTCTTCTCCCCCACTGTCTCCTCTGCCCACCCCATCTCGCTTCCCGTGCCCGGGTTCCCGGGTTCGATTCCCGACGGGGTCAGGGATTTTCTCTGCCTCGTGATGACTGGGTGTTGTGTGATGTCCTTAGGTTAGTTAGGTTTAAGTAATTCTAAGTTCTAGGGGACTGATGACCATAGCTGTTAAGTCCCATAGTGCTCAGAGCCATTTGAACCCATCCCCTCCTCTTTCCTTTCCATGTCCATCCCGTCTTTCTTCCTCTCCCTGTCCCTGATTTTGTAGGTAAATTCAGCTGCATTTGCGGATACTGGCTGCCAAATGTGTTGTGAACAGAGTTAGTATGACAGAAGTAGTAAATTTAAACGCCATGAACGATGCAGCAGTTTTACAACCATTTCATTGTTAATGACGTCGTATATCATGAATTAAATGCCGTATTGTGATATAATTTTTAAACGTACGATATATTCAGTGATATATGTGACCACTGTTTGCAAAACATGTCGTGAATATAGTTAGCAGTGAAGAAGTAATAAATTAAAATGTCATGCCTGATACGGCAGTTTGACTGCATGAACAGAAAACATGTAGTAAACGACAAAGTTTTCCATTTTATCATCATGTGGGAGGTAAAGCGAGAAAACGTTCGTAAACAGCGATTCCTTAAGTGATACGTGTATTAAGTTAGGGGGAAAACTAGCCCGTGGTTTCGGAGGAAATGTGGAACATCCATCCATCCATCCATCCAGATATAGATTTTAATATGTACAAATGTCTTTTTTTCAGTGAGCTGTTTTTGAGGAAATATAGCCTATGGTTTGCCCCAAACGATGCTCAAGTTACCTGGGAAAACCTCAAGAAAGTTTGTCCAGTAGTAATGTAGATTAGCATGTTCAGAGACAAACAGAAGACACAGGTCGGTTTTGCATAATTATTATTAGTATAAAATGCCAGAATGAGATTTTCACTCTGCAGCGGAGTGTGCGCTGATATGAAACTTCTGCAAGGTTCGCAGGAGAGCTTCTGTAAAGTTTGGAAGGTAGGCGACGAGGTACTGGCAGAAGTAAAGCTGTGAGGACGGGGCGTGAGTCGTGCTTGGGTAGCTGAGTTGATAGAGCACTTGCCCGCGAAAGGCAAAGGTCCCGAGTTCGAGTCTCGGTCCGGCACACAGTTTTAATCTCCCAAGAAGTTTCTGTATTAAATGCTTTACAGCACTAGAATTAAATTATAATTATTTTCACTACATTTGATTGTTATATTTAACAAACTGACTAATTAAGGTGCTATTATTGAGAGATTTAGATCTTCAACAAAACAAAACTGATAATAATTTGAAATATATTTCTCTTTTTAATTGACAGATTAGATATTTATCAACGAGACACTATTCTGTCGCAGTAGGAAAGGGGGAGGATCCTATTACAGGTAACAATGACTGAGGTTCAGCACAAGATCAAGATTTTAGAATTGTACTTGATTAGCATTCTTATTCAGTTGTCAGTCCTTACTGGAAGTCACTGGGTATGTCATACAGATGCGACTCATCTAACAGGCTATCGAGGCAGCTGAGACGCCGGTTTTGCCGGCTGCGACAGTCTCCGTTAGTTGCAGTCGTTACGAGAGCATTCTGTCTAATAATTACAGATGATTATGGAGCACGTCCTTATTGTTATTTTTGAGGTTAACTCATCTGCCCGCATGTGTCGCTCGCGTCGTGTCAAGTGAAATATGACTTGGCCTCACAATGATCAGTTTATAGGCTTGCAGGAGGTACACCCACCCCGTCTGTATCAGGTGTGGTACTAGAGCGCCGAACGTACGGAGTCTGAGGTAACAATGCAGCATCCAGAAGCGTTGTTACCGTCACAGTTTACTCTCTGGACACGTACAAAGACATTTCAGTTTCCCTAACATTTCCTACCAACACTACCCACTGTAATAATAATTTACAGAAAATTACGAAAGTAGTTGTTAATCGTTTTACAAAATAAGTAAGATATGAAAAAATATTTTGTTTTACTTACAGGTGAAATTTCAACGTTACCGAAAAACAAGGAAAGAAAATAGTTGAAAAGATATATATATAACAATTGTTTTACAGTGTTATAAACTACGTTAAGAAAACGAAGAATGTGGAGCTTCGACACAATAATCGTTTAGTCCAGGCACTTCACTACAACATAGATAGGACACTTGGCTTTAAACGGCTGTTGAAACGAGTGTTGAAACAGGTGTTCAGAACTGGAAGATAGCTAACAATAATATTGAGCTATGAACGTGAAAGATCTGCTTGCTCCTGCAGCTTAATGCAGCATTAAAACTGAAGAATGATTGCCGTTCACGTGAGCCGAAGCTGTGTGTTGCTGTAGTGAGAGGATTAAGTACATAACAGGGAACAATAGAGAGACTTGTAAAAGTTTTCGAGGAAGCATGTCGTCCACAATCGGAATAGACAAAACATAAATGCAGGGACTGGTAATGAAGCAATGCTGAATGGTAAATGGATGGGACAAGTAAATGCCAAAGACGAATAAGAGAAGAAATCCATCTCCATATCCACAGTCAGCACGCCAGTGAAATGCGCACGGTGGAGAATACCTTCCATTCTCTGTAACAGGAATTAGTAGTGCAAAGATCTTCGCAAATATCGGATGAAAGAGATTTGATGATGAAAAAAACGGATTGTGACTTTCAAGAAGAGTGCATGGCAAAGACCGCGAAAATGGATGGTGTAAAATTGGACTCCATTTCTAAAATAGTCGAACAAATTACACGCAAAGATGACACACACAAATAAAAAGGAATTCTGACAAGTAACAGAATAACGTGATATGTTGGAGCACAACGAGCTACAAGTAATTATTACAGCGAGGTGCTTTAAAGACAGAGACATGTTAATGAGAAATGATTCAGAGTAAGAGAAAACCAAATGAAAATAATTATCCGTCATGTGTTGGTATCAACTGTTACAGGGCTATTACAAATGATTCAAGCGATTTCATAAATTCACTGTAACTCCATTCATTGACATATGGTCACGACACACTACAGATACGTAGAAAAACTCATAAAGTTTTGTTCGGCTGAAGCCGCACTTCAGGTTTCTGCCGCCAGAGCGCTCGAGAGTGCAGTGAGACAAAATGGCGACAGGAGCCGAGAAAGCGTATGTCGTGCTTGAAATGAACTCACATCAGTCAGTCATAACAGTGCAACGACACTTCAGGACGAAGTTCAACAAAGATCCACCAACTGCTAACTCCATTCGCAGTTTAAAGCTTCTGGATGCCCCTGTAAGGGGAAATCAACGGGTCGGATAAAGCAAGCAGGGAGCTAAACGTACCACAGCCGACAGTTTGGAAAATCTTACGGAAAAGGCTAAAACAGAAGCCTTACCGTTTACAATTGCTACAAGCCCTGACACCCGATGACAAAGTCAAACGCTTTGAATTTTCGGTGCGGTTGCAACAGCTCATGGAAGAGTATGCGTTCAGTGCGAAACTTGTTTTCAGTGATGAAGCAACATTTTTTCTTAATGGTGAAGTGAACAGACTCAATGTGCGAATCTGGGCGGTAGAGAATCCTCACGAATTCGTGCAGCAAATTCACAATTCACCAAAAGTTAACGTGTTTTGTGCAATCTCACGGTTTAAAGTTTACGACCCCTTTTTCTTCTGCGGAAAAAGAACGATACAGAACACGTGTATCTGGACATGCTGGAAAATTGGCTCATGCCACAACTGGAGGCCGACAGCGCCGACTTCATCTTTCAACAGGATGGTGCTCCACCGCACTTCCGTCATGATGTTCGGCATTTCTTAAACAGGAGATTGGAAAACCGATGGATCGGTCGTGGTGGAGATCATGATCAGCAATTCATGTCATGGGCTCCACGCTCTCCCGACTTAACCCCATGCGATTTCTTTCTGTGGGGTTATGTGAAAGATTCAGTGTTTAAACCTCCTCTACCAAGAAACGTGCCAGAACTGCAAGCTCGCATCAACGATGCTTTCGAACTCATTGATGGAGACATGCTGTGCCGAGTGTGGGAGGAACTTGATTATCAGCTTGATGTCTGCCGAATCACTAAAGGGGCACATATCGAACATTTGTGAATGGCTATAAAAACTTTGAGTTTTTGTACGTGTGTGCAAAGCATTGTGAAAATATCTCAAATAATAAAGTTATTGTAGAGCTGTGAAATCGCTTCAATCATTTGTAATAACCCTGTACTTAAAGCGTGGCATCTCAGATCACCGTAGCCGTCGGGTTCACAATTACTGTAACTTCCTCGCTGCTGTAATTCCCGCCTAAGTGAATACAAATTTGGACATTTGTGGTAGGGTCTTACGGAACCAGGTTACTAAGGCCATCGGTCCCTAAGCTTACACACTAGTTAATCTAACTTAGACTAAACTACGCTAAGGACAACACACACACCCACGCCCGACGGAGGACTCGAATCTCCGACGGGGAGAGCCTCCCGGACCGTGACGAGACGCCTCAGACCGCGCGGCTAAGCGAATACAGGTGAGGCGGCGTTAGAGTAATACAAGATGTAGAGCGTTTATGCGAATTTCAGTGATTTCCTTGGTATGGTAGAATAGTACAAATTTCATAAATATCTTTGTTTTTGCAGCTCATGTCCACGAATATAGTCAACGAAGCAAAATTAGCGGAAAAATACGTGTAGCTGCGAATTTTTGTGCTGTGGTAGAACGGAGTGTCATGAACAACATATTAAAAGATCCTCGCCAGAGAGGTGGAGGGCGGGGGAGGGGCGCGAGAGGGAATGGTGGCTCAAAGGTCCATTTCTTATCTTTTGTTCGAACTCCAAAACCAAGGCTGCTACCAAAAATGCTTCCTAGTACAAGATCAAAATACATGAAATTTATTCAATTCTTCTCTAGGTCTAACAGTCTCTCCGTTTTAAAGAATGGAAAAATTGGAAATTACTAAATGTTATTTTAACGGCATAAAGTTAATGTTTACTGTAAAAATGAAGTGGGTTAACAACAAATATGAAATGTGTGTACCACATCGTAGTGCAGTACATTCATACTAAAGGTTAATTTGTGGTCTGTGGGTACAAACAGTGGGAGGGCGGGACCTGGAAACGTGAGGAAACGCGGGTCGCCAGAATGTGGTCATGCAGCTCCCTCTTTCGTCGATCTGCAAACTGAAGATGCAGTTCCACACACCGTCCAACACGCTACATCACAAGAAGCAATCAGAAGATTTTTTTTACAAAGTTACACCGACCCTTACACAACACGCAAATAAGCCTAGGAACCGTTTATTTTCGACAGAATTCATTAACAATGCATGTAATATAGATATGACTTAATAATATAGTAATGCTGATACAAGAAACGCGTATGTGACGGAATACATTAACATCTCTGCAAATTACATAGCTATCCTGCACAGCAGTTGCAGTGCCCTTCAGCCAGCTGCGGCTTCCCTCAGCACGAGCACTGCTCACTTTTCAGTTCACAGACAGACTATACGACGGGGTATCCAAAAAAAAAAAAAAAAAAACCGGAATAACATTGGTGTGGGCGGATCTTGTGTAGTACACGTTCCTGCTGCTAGGCGTGTATAGGATAACTCAAGGTCAGTTCAGTGCCGACTATGTTGCCGGTCTGGTTTGTTCCGTTCTTCTGCAGTCAATATTTTTGTTACCGTTGTTTTCTTCTTGTTTCGTTTTTTATGTTGGCAAGTTTAAGTGGACAACGTGCAGCTGTCAACTTTTGTTTTATACCCGGTAAAGATGCTGCTGCAAGTGTTTTAATGTTCAAAACAGCTCACCAAGGTAACGCTATGGAAAAAATACAGGTGCACGATTGGTTTGCTCGATTTGAAAGTGGCGGCATGTCGATTGATGACAAAGTTCGTTGTGGACGTCCAACTGCCAGAACCTGTGAAAATATTGAAAAAATTCGTTAACTTGAGCTCACAGACCACAGACAATTGATCTACTTTCATAGATTAGTGGGTTACCCTAGAGCTGGGTCCAGCAAATTTTAACGGAATATTTGGGAATAAAAAGCGTTGCTGGCAAGTTTCTCGTGTTCTGACTGACAGTCAAAAGGAGCGTCGAGTTGAAGCATGTCATGCTTTGAAACAAGAGCTTGAAACTAATCCAGATTTTCTGTCAAAGTTTATTGCTGGTGATGAGTCATGGTGCTATGTACTGTGTCCAGGCTAAGCGCCTGCATTTCTCGCTTCCCGCGAAGCAGACCGGTACAGCGGGCCCCGGACAGAGTAGGGGTCAGCCTGGCCGGTCGTCCAGGAAACACAGACGGTTCCCAGAGACCACCAGGAGGCGTCCACGGCGCCGCAATAGGTCGCTACAGCCGCGGACCTCTTTCCCTCCGCGCGACGCGTACTGCAAATAGAGCCAGCCATATCCATGCGCCAAGCAGTATTTAGGCTGGCGCAGGAGCCTAGAGAAGCTGTTCACGCCGAGCGACCACACTGGTGTCATCGTAGCCGCCGCGTCATCGTCCACCGCCGCCAGCGCACCGGAGCCATCCTCGCAGGGCCTCTGCTCGTCCTCGGACTCCGCGTCGCTCTTCACGAGACGCCCGGGGCTTGGTTTAGTGAAGTTGTATGGTTACTACAGACAGTTTGGAAGAATCTCTGATTTAGTTATTGGTAGGCTTGGAGGACCAGACCTACCTCACGAATAGTGTTCTGTAAATTTTGAAGAAAGATTTTAGTTTAAATAAAAACGCTATAACTCACACTCTGAGATTTTCCTATCCGCGGACGGCGGATATATTACTATGCTTACGACGCAGAAACAAAAAAGCAGTCAAGCAGCGATGACATAGTCAACCTATCGAAAAAAAATGTTGTCAAGTCAAATCAAACAATTAAAAAATGCTGAATTGCTTTTTTGATGCCAAGGTCATAGTTCATTCAGAGTTTGTTCCACCAGATCATACCGTCAATCAAACTTTTTATTTGGAAGATTGTGCAACACAATTCATCAAAGAAGACCTGGTCTGTGGCAGACAGGAGACTGGTTCTTCCACCACTACAACGCACCTGCACACATAACCATCTCTGTTAGACATTTTTTTGGCTGGAAATGGCATGGTTCTGCTGCCACACGCACCTTACTCTCCTGACCTGGCTCCATGTGACTTATTCTTATTTCCATGCACCCCCCCTTCCCCCCCATGAACTATGGACCTTGCCGTTGGTGGGGAGGTTTGAGTGCCTCAGCGATACAGATGGCCGTACCGTAGGTGCAACCACAACGGAGGGGTATCTGTTGAGAGGCCAGACAAACATGTGGTTCCTGAAGAGGGGCAGCAGCCTTTTCAGTAGTTGCAGGGGCAACAGTCTGGATGATTGACTAATCTGGCCTTGTAACATTAACCAAAAAGGCCTTGCTGTCCTGGTACTGCGAACGGCTGAAAGCAAGGGGAAACTACAGCCGTAATTTTTCCCGAGGACATGCAGCTTTACTGTATGATTAAATGATGATGGCGTCCTCTTGGGTAAAATATTCCGGAGGTAAAATAGTCCCCCATCCGGATCTCCGGGCGGGGACTACTCAGGAGGACGTCGTTATCAGGAGAAAGAAAACTGGCGTTCTACGGATCGGAGCGTGGAATGTCAGATCCCTTAGGTTTGTTTATAAATAAATAAATCGTCTGTTACCAGTCACGATTTTCTTTATTTTACTATTTGCACGACGCGTTTCGAGAAATAATTCCCATTTTCAAGTGCGTTTTTATGATGTGTGTTAAGCCATTTCTTTTGATGTTGTCAGTGTGTGTGAGTCTGCTTCGTTTTGTTGACTTTTACTGTAATACATAAGAAACGCGATTTTTAGTTGGGTATCAATATTTTCTGTGAGGTTAGTGGCTAAGGTTTGAGAACAATTTGTACTTACAATTTTCTAATGGTCCATTTGTGTAGAGAGTCACACACACTTAACATCACACACAACTTGTACATTTTACACATCGAAAATATCTTATATAAACAAAACAGTTACAAAGATCTTCTTATAGGTAGTTCACAGAGATAACATTATAGGTCTTCCACAGATTATGATATGCTTTTGTACAGAGGTTAATTTATCTTTACAATTTGGCTCATGAATTACTTATACTGATTTTACAATTGTGCTTATTTCTATGTTTTACTATTTTTATTTAAGTATATTATCAAAACATCTGAAGGAATTCACTGATTCACTTTCAAGTTTTTCATTTAATATTTTATCTTCATATTTTCTGTAATGTGAATATATCTCCAGTTCTTCAAGCAAATCCATTTTATGTCCTTTATCTAGTCGGTGGAGTACTTTGACATTTTGCTCTATTTTTCCAAATGGGTGTCCTGTATTATGTATGTGTGTTGCTATTGCTGATGTAGCGTGTTTGTTGTGGGTGTATGCTCTAATGTGCTCTGTGTACCTGGTGTTGATATTTCGGCCTGTTTGTCCTATGTAGAACTTGGAGCATTCCTGGCATGTTACCTTGTATATTCCAGAGTCTGAATATGGATCATGATTACACTTTATATTATGTATTAGTTTTTGGTGTAGTTTATTGGATGTAGAAAACCCAATTTTTACTCTGTGATTTTTGAAAATATTTGCAATCTTCTGTGATACATTGCCTATGTATGGAATGCTAGATATATATTTGTTTTTCTCTTTTTCTTCTGTGGTGCAGTTTGTACCTGGGTTTCTCTTCTTTTTGTCTAAGATTGTGTCAACCATGGAAGCATTGTAACCATTGGCAACTGCAATCTTCTTCACTGTGATTATTTCTTGTTGTATATTTTCTTGGTTCAATGGTATTTTTGTTGCCCTATGCAGCATTGACCTGTAAGCTGCCTGTTTATGAATATTTGGGTGACATGAGGTTGCAGGGATTGTGGTGTCAGTCATTGTGTTTTTCCTATAAATTTTGAATGTGCATGTGTTGTTGTGTCTTGTAATATTTAGGTCCAGAAAGTTGATACTTTTATTTTGCTCATGTTCCACTGTAAATTTGATTTTCTCATTTAGATTATTGAAATGATTAAGAATGTCTGTGATGTAATTGGTATCTCCTTTCACTAACAGTAGTGTGTCATCTACATATCTCCTATAAAATTCTATTTTCCTTAGGCAGGGTTCCTGGCTGTCAAATAATTTTTGTTCTAAGTGATTTAAGTATATGTCAGCTATGGTACCGGATATGCACGATCCCATTGCTAGGCCATCTGGTTGCTTATAAATGTTGTCATTAAACGTGAAGTAGTTGTAACTTAGGGTTAGCTGAAGGAGTTCCATAAATTCGCGTATGGTTCGCGAGAAGAACGATTGCCGGACAGCCTCCGTTCGCGCTCGAATCTCTCTAATTTTACATTCGTGATCTCCTCGGGAGGTATAAGTAGGGGGAAGCAATATATTCGATACCTCATCCAGAAACGCACCCTCTCGAAACCTGGCGAGCAAGCTACACCGCGATGCAGAGCGCCTCTCTTGCAGAGTCTGCCATTTGAGTTTATTAAACATCTCCGTAACGCTATCACGGTTACCAAATAACCCTGTGACGAAACGCGCCGCTCTTCTTTGGATCTTCTCTATCTCCTCCGTCAAACCGATCTGGTACGGATCCCACACTGATGAGCAATACTCAAGTATAGGTCGAACGAGTGTTTTGTAAGCCACCTCCTTTGTTGATGGACTACATTTTCTAAGCACTCTCCCAATGAATCTCAACCTGGTACCCGCCTTACCAACAATTAATTTTATATGATCATTCCACTTCAAATCGTTCCGCATGCATACTCCCAGATATTTTACAGAAGTAACTGCTACCAGTGTTTGTTCCGCTATCATATAATCATACAATAAAGGATCCTTCTTTCTATGTATTCGCAATACATTATATTTGTCTATGTTAAGGGTCAGTTGCCACTCCCTGCACCAAGTGCCTATCCGCTGCAGATCTTCCTGCATTTGGCTACAATTTTCTAATGCTGCAACTTCTCTGTATACTACAGCATCATCCACGAGAAGCCGCATGGAACTTCCGACGCTATCTACTAGGTCATTTATATATATTGTGAAAAGCAATGGTCCCATAACACTCCCCTGTGACACGGCAGAGGTTACTTTAACGTCTGTAGACGTCTCTCCATTGATAACAACATGCTGTGTTCTGTTTGCTAAAAACTCTTCAATCCAGCCACACAGCTGGTCTGATATTCCGTAGGCTCTTACTTTGTTTATCAGGCGACAGTGCGGAACTGTATCGAACGCCTTCCGGAAGTCAAGAAAAATAGCATCTACCTGGGAGCCTGTATCTAATATTTTCTGGGTCTCATGAACAAATAAAGCGAGTTGGGTTTCACACGATCGCTGTTTCCGGAATCCATGTTGATTCCTACGTAGTAGATTCTGGGTTTCCAAAAACGACATGATACTCGAGCAAAAAACATGTTCTAAAATTCTACAACAGATCGACGTCAGAGATATAGGTCTATAGTTTTGCGCATCTGCTCGACGACCCTTCTTGAAGACTGGGACTACCTGTGCTCTTTTCCAATCATTTGGAACCCTCCGCTCCTCTAGAGACTTGCGGTACACGGCTGTTAGAAGGTGGCAAGTTCTTTCGCGTACTCTGTGTAGAATCGAATTGGTATCCCGTCAGGTCCAGTGGACTTTCCTCTATTGAGTGATTCCAGTTGCTTTTCTATTCCTTGGACACTTATTTCGATGTCAGCCATTTTTTCGTTTGTGCGAGGATTTAGAGAAGGAACTGCAGTGCGGTCTTCCTCTGTGAAACAGCTTTGGAAAAAGGTGTTTAGTATTTCAGCTTTACGCGTGTCATCCTCTGTTTCAATGCCATCATCATCCCGTAGTGTCTGGATATGCTGTTTCGAGCCACTTACTGATTTAACGTAAGACCAGAACTTCCTAGGATTTTCTGTCAAGTCGGTACATAGAATTTTACTTTCAAATTCACTGAACGCTTCACGCATAGCCCTCCTTACGCTAACTTTGACATCGTTTAGCTTCTGTTTGTCTGAGAGGTTTTGGCTGCGTTTAAACTTGGTGTGGAGCTCTCTTTGCTTTCGCAGTAGTTTCCTAACTTTGTTGTTGTACCACGGTGGGTTTTTCCCGTCCCTCACAGTTTTACTCGGCACGTACCTGTCTAAAACGCATTTTACGATTGCCTTGAACTTTTTCCATAAACACTCAACATTGTCAGTGTCGGAACAGAAATTTTCGTTTTGATCTGTTAGGTAGTCTGAAATCTGCCTTCTATTACTCTTGCTAAACAGATAAACCGGGATGCTGCAACGGCCTTATGATCACTGATTCCCTGTTCTGTACATACAGAGTCGAAAAGTTCGGGTCTGTTTGTTATCAGTAGGTCCAAGATGTTATCTCCACGAGTCGGTTCTCTATTTAATTGCTCGAGGTAATTTTCGGATACTGCACTCAGTATAATGTCACTCGATGCTCTGTCCCTACCGCCCGTCCTAAACATCTGAGTGTCCCAGTCTATATCTGGTAAATTGAAATCTCCACCTAAGACTATAACATGCTGAGAAAATTTATGTGAAATGTATTCCAAATTTTCTCTCAGTTGTTCTGCCACTAATGCTGCTGAGTCGGGAGGCCGGTAAAAGGAGCCAATTATTAACCTAGTTCGGTTGTTGAGTGTAACCTCCACCCATAATAATTCACAGGAACTATCCACTTCTACTTCACTACAGGATAAACTACTACTAACAGCGACGAACACTCCACCACCGGTTGCATGCAATCTATCCTTTCTAAACACCGTCTGTACCTTTGTAAAAATTTCGGCAGAATTTATCTCTGGCTTAAGGATCGTGGTGGAGATTGTAACTATTACCTTCCAAGTCTGGGTTGGCATGGTATTGGACGAAAATTCATTCCAAGTCCACAGTAGAACTCTCTGGTGGTGTCAATATGTAATAGGCTTCATGATGAACACGATGAAAGCCGGCATCTTGAATAACCGTAGTCGCCTTATCAGTTGACATCATGGATGACAGTGCCCTCTAATGGTGGTAGTGTGTACTAAGTCAGTTGGAACGCAGACCTCCAGGCGAACACACTGGATGGTGGTGCTGTCTATAACTGTTTAAATAAAGACTGGTGCCTGATTTCGATAGTTGACAATTAGCAAGCTTGTTTCTGTAGTGTTTTAGATGGATTATTATTTTGAGAATTTAGGAGTTGTTTGGCTCTCTGGATGTAAATGTATTGAATTATTTAAGAGTGGTTTGCATGTCTGTAGGCTGTGCAATGCATTATTTTGACAGTTTACAATTAGCTGGCACATGTGTAGAGTATTATACATGAGTTATTTAAGAGTAGTTTGCAGGTCTGTATGATGTGTGGCATGTCAGAGCATGTGTTCTGTATTACTGTGGTAAATATACTCCATCCGTAAATAACTTCTTCGAAAATAAGTGAAGTACACTCCGCTCTCTCTCCAGCTGCCCAGTGCAGGCTGATTCCATTTTCCACAAATCCCTAGGAAGTGGTGGTGGTTGGGTGACTGATGTTAGTCCAAGTGTGTCTTCTTTGAATTAATTTTCTTAGGTTCATAGCGAATACCCATGTGACCTTTCCTTACTGCCAAAATTCAAACATGGTGCCAATTCCTAGGAAGAGGTGGCAGTCGGGTGACTTAGCTTCGTGGAGATAGGGCAAGTGATCTATCTTCCCGCAATTTTCTTTTTTTAGTGGATATAACCAGGGTGTGATGCAATTTTCTCTTGGAATTCAAACTTGGTGCCAGTTTGTTGGAGGAAGTAACGGTCGGGTGACAAGTTAGTGGAGGTAGGCCAAGTGAGCTATCTTCCCTCGATTTTCTTAGGTCAGTAGAGATAACCGTGGTGTGATGCATTATGCTGTTAGAATTTGAACTTCCTGCCTTTTTTCTGGGGGAGGGGGCATTTCACTTTCCAGCCAGAGAGGTTAATTAATTGATCAATTTAATTAAGTAGTCAATCAAACTGATGAGAGTGCCTGTCAATAAAAAGGAAATGGGGGTAATGTGGAAAAGCACATAACAGAACAATCGGTTAACTCAGACCTGGAAGTGTAGCAGTGTGGGGGAGGGGGTTGGGGGAGGGGGAGGGGGTGGGGTGACAATAGATTAAGTGTGATGACATGGAAAAGTACTTAGCATAACAATAGGTTAAGTACCTGTCAGTCAAAGAATAACAGTAGGTCTGCCACTGAGTGCATACTTGCCGATGATGTAGGCAACCTGCACTGACAAAATGTGCCAGTACACCCTTGTCCCCCAACTGACGTTGGCTACTGTAGCTGAGTGGTTCTAGGCACTTCAGTGCAGAACTACGCTGCTGCTACCATCGCAGGTTTGAATCCTGCCTCGGACATGGATGTGTGTGATGTCCTTAGGTTAGTTAAGCTTAAGTAATTCTACGTCTAGGGACTGATGACTTCAGATGTTAAGTCCCGTAGTGCTTAGAGCCATTTCAACCATTTTCGAGCCTAATGGACCGAATAAAAATTCGAATCAAAATATCAAGCTCGAACCTTGACTTTATGGCGGAGTGGAAAGTTATCTGAATGAATCATCTTGGCTTCGGAAGTAAAATAGTCTGTGCGAAAATGTACTTACTTTACTCTTATCCGATTGCAAGTAAATGCTTGCATTATGTCATGTTGAGCTCAATGCCAGATACTCATGAATGTAATGAGAAATAAATGTTTATTTCATTAGGAGTTCTTATAATATCTCTATTCTACACTGTCACGAATATACCATGACGATATTAATTATTATCTTTATTAGTATTTTTCTGATGAAACATGATACCTAGCAGCGGTAGAAGAGCTCGACGGGCAGTTAGGGAAAGAAATGATGAAATAGTTGTAGTCTGTCACCTTATCTGGTTATAGTAATTCAAATGGGGTATGCTTCCTTTTTTGGCGTTACAGAGAAAGAATTCGCTGTTATTTCGCTTCTGTATGTTTCAGTTAACATCTACATTTTTATGGCAAAACTAATGCTGATCTTTATCTGTTTTTCGTTAGTTCAGGTTTTCGTCCTATTTCATACCTCAACGGGCGAAGGGAATTGATAGACTTCCCGTCTCAGAAAAACACTGCCACAGAAATGAAGAAATCTCCCAGACAATAAAAACATAAAAAGAACCTAGTGTTATTAACTCTGTTTGCTACGAGTCTGAGCCTTTCCTCTTTGAAGGAAGCTTCTGCGATGTAAACAAAGTGTTCGCTAAAAAAACTGGTGCCACGATGTGAAGTAAACATTTGTTCTTGGTGCGGAGTGGGGTGAGGGTCTGTTCCTTCTTCGACGTATTTCTCTGAAGTCACGGCGCGGACGTAAACCAACTGGAGAGAATAAAATTACAGAGCCATGGAAAGACACCCTTCCCACGAAGCGAGCACAAGTGAACGAACAACAGCGCACAAGAATTCCCTCTGGTATAAACGCCAGGCGAGCGTAACGAAAAGGCATTCGGTCGTGTTCAGTTCGCACTAGCTTGCGTACGCTCGATCTCAGTTGATCGTCGGTCTTTTAGTGAATATAAAAGAAGGATGGACTCCTTTCCGCTTCGACGCTAGCAGTGATTCGGAAACTGCTGAGGAAACAGAGGCAATTGCGCTCTCGGTTCAAAAGAGAACGCGTAAATGACGACAAGCAAAGGTAGTAGAGATTCGTGCATCTGTTTAAAGATATATGCGCAAAGCATACATCTATCACCATCATACCCTAACAAAAGATCTGGCAGACAACCCGAGAAAATTCCAGTCCTATGCAAAATCACTAAGTTGATCTAAGGCTTCAGTCCAGTTACTTGTAGACCAGTCTGGTGCAAATAGAAAAACAGAAGTCAATGTTTTAAATTTCGTCTTCAAGAAATCATTCACGGAGAAGAATCGTACAAGCATACCGTCGTTTGAGCACAGAACAGAACCCTGTATGGACGACATAGTGATAAACAACCTTGCCGTATAGAAACAGCTGAAGGAATTAAAAAGAAATAAGTCACCTAATCCAGATGGAATCCCAGTTCGGCTTTTCAAAGAGTACTCTACGGAATTGGACCCGTACTTAGCTTGAATTTATTGCGAATCTCTCGCCCAGCTCAAAGTCTCAGTCGACTGGAAAATCAGGTGGCTCCTGTGTATAAGAGAGGCAAGAGAACGGACCGTATAATTACAGACTATTATGGCTAACATCGGTTAGCCTGAAAATATTTTCAGTTCGAATATAACAAATTTTCTTGCGACTGAGAAGCTTGTGTCCACAAATTAGGACGGTTTTAGAAAGCATCGCTAGTCCGAAACTCTGCTTGCCCTTTTCTCACATGAACTATGAACTGTGAACTACGGATGAAGGGTACAGGCAGAGTCCATATTTGTAGATTTCCAGAAGGCGTTTGACATGGTGCCCCATTGAAGGCTCTTAAAGAAGGTACGAGCGTATGGAACAGATTCACATATATGCGAGTGGCTCAAAGACTTCGTAACGTATAGAACCTAGGATGTATCCTCAACGGTGAATGTTCCTCATAGACAACAGGTGTGTGGTAGGTCCGCTGTTGTTCTATGTATACAGAAATAATTGGGGAGGGACCCTACGACTTTGCTGGCCAAGACAGGGTTTGGCAAGCGTGAAGACAAGCAGTTGAAACTGTCGTCGTTTGCGTGCGGGCATTATACTGCTGAAATGTAATCACGGGATGACTTACCATGAAGGGCAACATAACGTGGAGTAGAATATCTACAACCTACTGCTATTCTGTACCGTAGATAACAATCAAAGGGGTTCTGGTACGAAAATAAACGGCACCCCGGACCACCAATCCTGGCTGCCGAGCCGTATGGCGAGCGAAAGACAGGTTGGTATCACACCGATGTCCTGGACGTCTCCAGACACATTTCCGGCCTGGAATCACATTGACTGGAGTATAGCTGTCTTCGATGACGGGTGCCGCTTCGATTCGAGACTCGATGACCAGCCAACCTGATCTCTTCCCAGTTGAGAATCTTTGGAGCCCAATGACCAGTGAGCTGAATCTCTCGCCAGTTGGGAGCTTTTGCAAATGGTTCAAATGGCTCTGAGCACTATGGGACTTAACATCTGTGGTCATCAGTCCCCTAGAACTTAGAACTACTTAAACCTAACTAACCTAAGGACATCACACTCATCCATGCCCGAGGCAGGATTCGAACCTGCGACCGTAGCGGTCGCGCGGTTCCAGACTGTAGCGCCTACAACCTTCGGCCACTCCGGAAGGCAGCTTTTGCAGCGTTGTGTCCAGGGCCCTCCAACTAGCTCCGTATTTTGACGATCTAACGCGCCAACTGGACAGAATTTCCTCATGATAGTCCTTAAGAGGACATCTAACAACTCCGTCAATCAGTGTCAAGCCAAATAACTCCTTGAACAGGGAACAGCAGAGGTGGACCGACGCGTTATTGGCTTGTTGAGTTTGTGAAACTCTTCCTTTTGCATAAATCATCTAGTTTTTCTGAATTGTTTTTCTGCTCGTGTATATCACACCTACTGATTTTTGTCCCATTCTGATCACATCATTATAGTGCGTTGTTTTCTTGTCTTAGTGTGTATTATGCTGACTCTTAAACTTCTCCTTCTCTTTCTTAGTTTTCATTCCGTATCTTCAACGGATCGGCATCTGAATTTTTGGATTCAGTAATCTTAGTTGTAAAGGATGGCCGGATGCCCTTCCTGCATCCCCCCCTCCCCCCCCCCCCCCCCCCCCCACTTCACCACCTTCCCACAGTCCATGTACCCCAACTGTATGGATCTACTGTTATCCCATGTGAAAGTGTACGAACATCATCTAAATGATTGCGGAGCGCGTAGCTTAGGCGGAACTAGGGTACAGGTCCGTTATCGAGCTCGTGGGATATGAGAAGGCTCCTAACAGCGACATCCAGGCTGTCCGGCACGCGGGCCTCCGTCGATAATCCGTCCGGTGGATTCGACCTGGGGCCACCGAGTCTTCCCTTATACCGGAAGCTGCGTGCTAACAGGCACGGCTATATGGGCGGGTCTACCTATTATCGTGATTAAATCTCAAGGTAGACGAAAGGCCTATCATCACTCTCGATGCCTACCTTCGTGGAAATGTAATTCCATGGCTGAATTATCACTGTTATGTTAGAGGTTTCCAATGGTAAATGATTATAGTTTACCCGAAATAAAGTTGTCGGTCCTGTAGCGCTATACAGGGTGTCACAGTAGAAATGATCGCTATTTGGGGATATGACAGGAACGGTCATTTAGAGCAAAAACATTCATCTGAACATATTCTCTGTTCCGAATGGTTTCTGAGCTAGACCACATCTAATGTGCATTGTTATTTATTTTCTGTGTTGTCCAACGTATTATGAGGTTTGCACATGTACATTTGTGCAGCAGTTAGTAAACATTAAAACATTTCATATTTTGTCAAATGAGGAATATGTATTTTTAACACGTTCAGCTCTAAGCATTTCGTACTCGTCACATTAAAGTTGTTGTACAGTTCACAATAAGTGTTCGAATATATCACCGTCAAATTCAGTGTATTTATGCACTCTTGGGAGAACACGTTATGTTGGTGCCTGCATACCTCTGCACGTTCCCTAACGAAAGCAGCAGCGTAAATGAAGCGGCCAAGCAGTTTATCTCGCGTACTGACCTTTCTCTGTACACCTCAGACTTCATCCACATCTATAAATAAAAATCTAATGACTTAAGGCGGGTAGGGCTTCAAATAGGCCGATTTGGAACCGGAGAGGCAGCACAGGACATTTCAATTTCCACTGTCTATACTTTTACAAATAAATTTATAAAACTTTGACAGCGTGACCAGGAAGGATTCAGAATTCACACTCATAGCAGTGGAAGCTCACAAAAAGAGCAAAATAATTTATTTTTTACCTGTGAAATTTTATCATTTTTTCACTTACTATTGTCTGCATTTGTTGTTTTAGGTACACTTTTCTTCATAAGTAACAGATTCTTCGATGAATTTTGCACAGCATGCAAACCATACTTACATGTTCAAATGGCTCTGAGCACTATGGGACTTAACATCGGAGGGCATCAGTCCCCTCGAACTTAGAACTACTTAAACCTAACTAACCTAAGGACATCACACACATCCATGCCCGAGGCAGGATTCGAACGTGCGACCGTAGCGGTCACGCGGTTCCAGACTGAAGTGCCTAGAGCCGTTCGGCCACTCAGGCCGGCATACTTACAGGAGTATGAAAGTCTAGAATTTATTTATGAAAAAATGAATGATCTGTTACATTTTAAACTTCCTGTTTAGAGAAAACTCAAATTTTATAGTTAATTAGTTCAATTTTTACTACAGTTTTTAATAGATTTGGAAAATTCTAGAGTTTCATTCTCCTGTAACTATGGTTTGTATGCTGTGCAAAATTTATGTAACCATCTGTCTTACTTACGAAGAAAAGACTACCTATAGGAACAAATGCAGCCAGTAGAAAGCGAAAAAATGATGAAATTTCATGTGCAAAAAAAGTTTATTTTGTTAAGTTTCTGGACTTCCACTGCTATGAGTGCTATGAATGTGAATCCTGTGTCCTTCCTGGTCATGCTGACAAACTTTTATGAATTTATTTGTAAAAGTACAGACAGTCGAAAATAAAATGTCTGTGGTGCCTCTCCTGTTCCAAGTCGGCCAGTTTGACGTGCTACCCCCCTTAAGATCTGGCGATCATGGTGGCCAGTTAACTGTACTATCACGACCAATCCAGGGACTAGGATAAGTGCTGTTGAGCCATTCCCTGTTACGTGTGGTAAAATGTCGAGGCGCACCGTCACTCTAGAAGTACGTTCAGTCCTCGTGGCCAAAGGAACGTATTCAGGGTGCTCAACATACGAAGTTTCAAGAAAATTCAAGGAAGTCTGTCCCGTTATTTCCACTTCTAACATGAGCGCACGTATTAGTATGTTAGCAATCACGCCGCACCAAACAATGATCCAAAAACGAATTTGAAAATCGGTTTCCACTACATCGTGTGGAATATACAGCGACCATCGATCATTATTGAAACGCCTGGTTAAATCCGCAGGATAGAACAGGTAGCTGTAATTGTTGAATGCGGCCAAAAGTTAGCGGCTATCATTTACACTCGAACACATAACTTTATTTAGTTTCCCAAACATTACAGCGCAAATTTCCGAGCTTAACTATCGACTGAATATGTCGCATAATTTTATGGCTTAAGGGCACAACTTATTTAATTTTTAAAACGGCTGAAGGCCCATTATTTAAAACCCAATTACAAGCATACAAATTCAAACCATCGGCTATTAGCCATTAAAATACACAAACACCAATAAGAAAAGGCAGTACAGCCAGTGGCGCTCAGAAGTTTCCGGGGGTCGGTCTGCACTTGAAATATTAACGTTCGCTTAGGGGAGACAGGTAGTCGGCTGAACTATATCCGATCCGCCGGCAACTCAAGTAAGAGACAGTCAACGGACCCACCGACAAGACGACTTGCTTGCCACTGGACCAGTACACAAGAAACACCAAAGCCAAAACGTAAAAGGCGTAGCCGCCCACAGCCATGCATATGCTGTCAAAACTACACACACGTGTTGGACAGCGACAACACGGCGAAGAAAGGACACTGCTTGAATTTTACGTCATCGGCCAGGGCAGGTAACCGGAACGTTAACGGCCACAAGGCAGAAAATTCCGCTGGTGCACTTGGACTTCAAATAACCAAAATACAGTTAAACTCCACCCGATAGTGGCCAAACATTCGCCAACTCGAACACTCGCTGTGGCTCATAGGAATACCCCAAACAGAAAAACCATGAAAACCAGCGGCACAATGTGAACAGACTGGCTTCGGTAATTAAATCACCACTCAACTTTGATGTCCTGGATCGGTTAGTCACGAACCTCGTAGCAATCGGAATAGCTCCCACACACTCCTACACTGCGTAGAGACCGCCAGCGGACCCGGCCCACCGCGCCGCGCGGAGACTTCCTGGCTGATGCACACTAACCGAGCGACTGCCACGCATCAGCACGGAGAGAGAACTAAAATATCTGAGCAGTCGACATCACAAGCTACACACAGTTTCACGAACACTTGCACGAAGGACTAGACAATACTAACAGCAGCGACGATGCAATAACAAGGACGAATCACGAGTTGGCACACGCAGGCAACGCATAAGCGATCGCCGGCCAACATACACGTCGTCCGACAAGACGAGCGGCCGACGACCAACCAAGGTGGTCCGCACTCAGGTGGTATGTATCGGCAACCGTCGGGCGAGGCATGGCTGTCTGGACCTCACTGCAGCCGCGCCCCGACTGAACTTCTGCCGTGTCCTAAGTCGAACACTGCCAGGTCCGAACTGCACCGCTAGCGCCTCCCTACTCACTGGCAGATCCGACTCACTCCGAAGACACGACAGCCGGGAAGTCATAGTAGTCAGTAAAGATAATATACCGATACATCGGTATATCGATATATCGGTAAGCATTGCTGCTGCCGCTGACGGGCAGGCCAGGCAACAACTCAGTGACACCAGTAATTGAAAATTAACATAACGAGGTGACAGTACGGTAAAATCATGATGTAAAATAAGAAATGGCACCAACACGAGCCACGCATGACTAAATTATTACGTGTTTTGTGGATCCCAATGGAGTAAACATGCCTTCATTAGTGAAAAGTGTTAATAGAAGCAAATGATGATTGTCATGTAACCTCTGACGAAATTCAAGTTGTATGGCTTTGTTGCCAAAGTGAAGATTGTGGACAAGCTGTATGTGAACTGGAGACTAGTTTTCCGCACGTAACGTTCGTCGTACCGCTGTTTATAGGACACTCATGAGCGTAGGAAGTCGCCGCGTGCTGGCGGTAGGACTGTGCTGTCTCATTTCAACAACGTGTTGTTTTTCCTGCACAGGTTGTTGAACTACACGTCCAGAATAAAAATGAGAACTCAGAAGAAAACCCGCTTCACGCAGTGCGCTGAGAACTCTAGCAAACGCTCTGGGATGAAGAAGTGGGCGTGTCGTGAACCGCCGGCGGTGTTCTTACAGATCAGTAGAATCACTACCATCGCAGAAGCCGTAAACATACACCATATCTTCATTATTTTATATGTGTGTGTGACCTTTGCCATCTCATGTACAAATACAGTTAACCAAAGCTTCTCTCTACACACCCTCGATCCCTCACACTGGTTCAAATGGCTCTGACCACAATGGGACTTAACATATATGGTCATCAGTCCCCTAGAACTTAGAACTACGTAAACCTAACTAACCTAAGGACATCACACACATCCATGCCCGAGGCAGGATTCGAACCTGCGACCGTAGCGGTCACGCGGTTCCAGACTGAAGAGCCTAGAACCGCACGGTCACACCGGCCGGCTGATCCCTCACACTATTTCACTCACATTACACCAAGTACAACTGCATGTTCAACGGGCTAGTTTAGTGTTAGAAAGACACCCCGATCATAGAGGTTGAAAGCAGCGAGGTAGGTCGGGCTAGAGTAAAACGTCGAAGAGTTTGGGTGGGTAAATGAAATACGTGTGCGCCACTAGTCGAAAATCAAATGTACGTTAAGTGTGTTCTATCTCGGAAACCTTCGGAATACGGTAACTGTTCATATAATTCCTTTATAATGCAAGTGAGCTTTCGTGTCATATCTCTGAATACTGACCAATCCTCTTGCGACACCCTTCATTCCAAATTTTACGAAGTACCTTGTATTACACGTTGTATGAATATTTCATTTTGGCGTTATTTGCCTCATAAATGCTGTAATAAAATCCTATAAGTAACTGAAAACATCAGAAACTGTCTGAGACATAGTAGCAATTAGCAAGCCAAACAATCGCTACAGCAACCTAAATGTGTCTTATTGCTAATTAGTTTTCTGCTTTGAATTTCCTCCTCTATTAACATGAGAACCCAATGAAACGATTCAACTGATGATCGTATGGAAAGCTTGAGCTGCAGTTGTACAGTACACTATCGTTCCCATTTAAATTTCACATACAAAATGAGGCACGTAAGTTCTTCCTTTCCCCCACAATGTCGCTTACTTCATCAAAAGCAGTGCACTCACTCTGCCAGATGATCTTCTCTGAACAACAACGTTTTGCATCGTGAGTGGAACTGTGCTTTGTTGTATCCTGTGTGCTGATCATTAGCGCCAAAATGACAATAACGCAGCTTTTACATTCTATGTTCCTGATCTCCTCTTCCAGTCCAACTAGTGTAAACGCTTGTTGAGAGAGACCAAAAAATACAGGCGAACTGTCTGCGAATGCACATTTGCTTGTTTTCGCTTTCATCGTCTCCTCTGGAAAGGGCGCTTAAGACTGCGACCACAAACGAAAACAGGCAAAGAAACGCCAACTAGTCACTGACGTAAGTGGCTGCCAGCTACAAACGAACCGGTTGTCTGTTTGGTGCCTGAAGCTGGTGTCTCGTTGGATGCCTTTCGCAATTAAGGTGGCTGTGTTTTCTGTCGCTACGGCATTCCGCTGCCCGGAGTCTCTTTGTGAGATACGGAGAAATTGCCTCTGTGTGTCAAGTTATTTGCTCCGAATTCTTTAGCAGGAATGTTAAGAGAATTCCTTCTGTGTGAAAATCTCCTCTAATACCACAAAGCTTTCTTGAAGTAGAATCACAGTTTTTTTGTAAAGCAGAATCAGAGAGGAAAGTTTGTACATAATACTGGAAACCAACTCTGTAGTCCAGTCAATAAAAAAAAAGAAGAAAATTAGGTGAAGAACTCGTGAGTCCAACAATTTCTGCAGAGAGCTGCGAGGGAGTGTCATGATAAAAATAATAAAAAGGCTAACAAATGGGATATTACCGTTTAAATCTCCTGCAAAGCAGGCTATATTCATTTTTTTTCTCTAGGAGTAAAAGTTTCCACGTTGCAGTGGACGGACAAATCTCAGATCACGAAAAATGTTGTTGTTAAAGTATGAAATTATTTTTATCTTCAAATGAAGTGGCCTAAAAACAGATATTAAATGTTTATATCACGTCTAAGTGCAGTAGAACCCCATTAAGGAATACATGGTGTTCTGGGAGTGTAACAGAGTGGAGGGGGGAGATGTGTGGGGTACAAGCGCAAGGGAAGGTAGGTCGCCGGTATGTGTTCACATGGCTGTCCCCTTCATAGGTCTGCAATCTGAAGATCGAGGTGGTGACTCCCCGTTCTATCTACCACACTACGTTACAAGAAGCAATTATAGAAAGTTTCACTAAGTTATGGGGACCCTCCACAGCGTTCCTAGTCAGTCAATGGCGCCGCAGTGCGCAGACGTTAACGCTACATGGAAAGCAGATATGAGTTACTAATAATAACAAACTCAGTTAATGCATGTGGACAGAACGTACGGAAATCTGTGCACAGTGTTCTACACGGCTAGAGCGCAAATTAACTCTAACTCATCGTGTGTGGCAGCTGTAGTATTCTTCCACATAACAATCCCCCCCTCCTCACCACCAATGAGCGCTGCCTGATTTTCAGTTTGCAGGCAGGCTGTGCCTCCCCAGCATTTCCTGTGCAGTTCTCTTATGTAAGTAGCCAAAATAATTTCACTGAGCTCATATTTGTGCAAGGTTATTCAGCTGCCTCTACCACCGAGTTTTATGCAACCCGCTACGCCTTCGAATACCACGAGCAATATTGTCCTAGTCTCTCGATCGCTCAGTGGAAATTATTAGTCCAACAGAAATAAATAAACAGAACCTTTTTGTAGGAAATTCAATGCAGTTAAATTTTGTACAGGGATGCATTTTCGCCAGAGGTCGTAGTTTTCGAATTATTGAAGAAAAATGTACAAAAGTCACCTTCAACCCAGTTTTTCTTGGATAACCCGAAAACCATATACTGCAGCGAAAACATAACCCAGTACAAAATTTTACAGCATTAAATTTCCTACAAAAGGACCTTGCTCACTTTTTCTGTAGGACTTAATAGTCTTCAAGTAGTGAGAGAGATGATATCAAAATACTGTTGTGTTTAGTGTTTAATGGCTTTGTGGGTTGCATAAATCTCAGCGTTGGGGGCAGCTGAATCAACCTGTAGAGTGGAGTTATTTTCAGTTTATTAACTGAGTACTTTTTGTAGTTGGTAAGTGAATTATTACATAGAATAGTCCAACAGACGGCGATATCTACCACACTGAAAAGCAATTACCAAGTGTAACATTCTGTCAGTATGAAAATGTCGATTTCGTTGTATACTCTGTCAATATCTAGATTACTTTACATGCCAATATGGGTATGCAATGTAGAACCACAACCTCAGCTCACCGAAAATCTGAAGAGGGCTACGGGCTCGAATTGTCTCCCTCTGCAACAGAAGCAGATCTCCTATATGTTATAGAAATTCAGATATTTCAACGATAGTCAAAAAGCGTTACAGCAGATTACTGTTTCAGTCACGAAAAAACATCACTTGCATTCCACCAGGCATATTAAGACTCATCTGGGAAGATATACTGTGGACGAGCGGTAAGTGGCTTTGCTCAGTGCAGCCCACTCTACAAGTGACAGCAATCCACGTACGGAGGACTGTTATGCAGTCTACCAGTAACACAATTAATAGCGACAGAAGCGCAGTAATTTTTTGTTCATTCACTAACGTACTATGGAATGTCTGATATACAAATGCGTGGCTTTACATTGTGCTGTCAGTAATAGACAGCAGCAAGGTGCCACATTTACCAGTCCAGTCCTTTTCCTATCAACACTGCACAGAGTTCAAATGGTTCAAATGGCTCTGAGCACTATGGGACTTAACATCGAAGGTCATCTGTCCCCTAGAACTTAGAACTACTTAAACCGAACTAACCTAAGGACACCGAGAGAGGTGGCGCAGTGGTTAGACACTGGACTCGCATTCGGGAGGACGACGGTTCAATCCCGCGTCCGGCCATCCTGATTTAGGTTTTCCGTGATTTCCCTAAATCACTCCAGGCAAATGCCGGGATGGTTCCTCTGAAAGGGCACGGCCGACTTCCTTCCCCATCTTTCCCTGATCCGATGAGACCGATGACCTCTCTGTCTGGTCAACTTCCCCAAACAACCCAACCCACCCTTAACCTAAGGACATCACACACATCCATGCCCGAGGCAGTATTCGAACCTGCGACCGTAGCGGTCGCGCGGCTCCAGACTGTAGCGCCTTTAACCGCTCGGCCACCGCGGCCGGCACACTGCATAGGGCACTGACTACAACCACGCTTACAAATTAAACACACAGTAACATATTTTACATAAAATTTCACTTAACAACTGCAAATAAGTAGACAATGAAAATCATTCCAGTATAAAAACACATGGAAGCTCATTGAATCTTTTTTTTTTTTTTTTTTGGTCAACATAAGAGAAATGGACAGGAAATCCTGTGGAGGTATAGCCTGCCTGTAAAGTGTAAATTGGGCAGCGCTGCGCTCGTAGTCGAGGAACTCACTTTTTCCATTTGAACACTACAGCTGCCGAACTTTGTGACCTCAGCTGAAACAGTCAAGGCGTCGAGTAGAACTTAAGAATTATTCGAGTCTCATATGGAAATGTATTTTTGTAAATGTTGAACATTGTACTTCAAGTGCACAATTTCTTAATTATTGCTTCAATTAATGTTTTAATAGTCGCTGACAGTTGTAAGTAATCATGAACTCCTGTGGCAAAGTATTGTATTAACTTAAATGAATATTTTTATTTATTCGTATAATAAACTGAACTAATATTTCATGTGATGTAGTTCTGATGAGCCACCTCCCGGAGCCTACAACGAACCCACAGTTATGATTGGACGCTTCTACTTTCACGTGATTAACATAAATCTTAATTTGCTGAGAGTTTTTTAATTTTTTATTTGGCTGTAAGGCCTGATTTTATTGTGTTTCTAGCTTGGTGGCGACGCCTAATAATTATTGTGAAAAACTGTTTACCTCTACTCACATGTCGCAGTTGTTGTTGTAGTTGTTGTTGTTGTGCTCTTCAGTCTGGAAACTGGTTTGATGCTGTTCTCCACGCGACTCTACCTGCTACAAGCCTCTTCATCTCCAAGTAACTACTGCAACCCGAATGCATTTGAAACAGCTTACTGAGCTCATTTTTTGGTCTCTCTCTGCATTTTTTACTCCAACACTTCCCTCCAACACTATGTTTGTGATCCGTTGGTGTTTCAGAGTGTGTTCTGTCAACCAATCCCTTCTTTTAGTCCACTTATTCCAGAAGTGTCTTCTATCCCCAATTCTAATCAGTACATACTCATTAGTTACACAACCTACCCATCTGATCTAAAGCATTCCTCTGAAGCACTACGTTTCAAAAGCATCAGTTCTCTTTTCGTCTGAACTGTTTATTGTCCACATTTCACTTCCATACAAGGCTACACACTAGACAAATGCCTTCAAAAAAGATTACCTATACATCCAGACTAAAGTGGCGGATCAAAATCTGTATCAAGATCGGGATTCGAACCTGGGTCCCCTGCTCACTAGGCAGATGCGCTAACCATATTTTTTTAAAACATTTATTTAAGGAAAGATGTTACACATTCCAAATACATACTAAGTACATGTATTAACCATGCACATATATCAGACGTGAAATGACTTAAACAAAAGCAGTTTGATTATTGCAGTTACGCTGACGCTAAAGAAATACAACAGAAGATTGTGTTACGGGCTAAATTACCAGAAAGAATTAATTTGAACATCAAGAGATGTTCGTACAGAATATGGAAGATTTATGCCCATTGCACATAAAAACAATTTAATTATCATATTAGACAAATCCTAAATACTTGAGAATGGAGCAAAAGGGATGTCATAAAGTTGATTAGCATTCCAACTACTCTTTCTGGCCTTTAATGGAATGTTAATTATCTGAAGTGATCAGACGTATCTAACAGATCTTTCACTGTAAAACTGACTTACATATCACAGTGCAAAAATGAACAGGGTAATTTGCCAGCCATTGAATATAATATTATACCAGATACAGTCTTATGGTTTTAACCAATCGATAAAGACATTTCCATAAAAACTGTCAATTTTTATATTTATGCTATAAACAAATAATGTAGCTTTAATGCTGTGTGTTTTGTCACTATTAGACACACAATCTGACTGTCACGTAGGTTCTGTACATCAACTTATAAAATTTCAAAGGTACTTTCTTAAGTAGAAAATGCACACACCAAAAATTAACAATAAAAATTTAATTAATATCCGTAAGGTAACTACAATACATCACTGTCAACACAGTCTCCTTTTCCTGTATTTATCAATGCCCATTCTTTCAAATATAATTTTTAACATATTACCGAAATTTTTCTTGTGATTTGAATACCTTCTAATTTAGTGGTATTCACACAGCATGTGAACCTTGAACTCTATGGTGTTCTCGGATCCTAGTTTGTTAATGACGTAATTAATAAAATTTCCCAGCAACCAGTACACATCGTCATCTTTTGCGTCTGAGAAATAGCTTGCTTCAGGCCTGTGTATCAATGACAGCGATATACTCTCATGGGATGTCCTTGTAATCGGAGCTATTTGCTCTCGGATCCACTTCCAGCTATTCATGTGACCACTGCAAGTGTATCTATGAATTACTGTATCAACTAGATGACACTGTTGACATAAATTTGTTTCACACAGTCCGATTGCGTTGTCTTTCATTGGTACTACCTATGTTGCTTACTGTCTTATACCACGACGTTTTTATATTAGACGTGACCACATTAGAAATAATGTTTTTCGAAATTTTAGTCCAATCAATGTTTGGAAACTGTCGTTCTATTTTGTTCCTTCCTTCGCTTTTCTTTCGTTCCCGCAATATGGTTCTTGATGTTAAGTGTCGTGACTGATTTCGGCACTTACATAACTGAACTCAACATAGAAAAACCTCACACGCTGCAAACGACTGTTGATATTCTACCTGTCACACGGGGGGAAGCATGCTTCAAAGTTTGATGATCTCGAAAAGTTGGCTTGATTCTCGCGAGTCTCATATTAAATTAACTTGCCTTTTGATAAAAAGTGCAATGCTTTATCCGTTATATCTGTTATCCGAGTCCACCATTTTAGGGGCTAAAGTGGCTACTTTACGACTCTGATAACTTCCCCTCTCCACAAATAATTTGTCATTTTGGACATTATTCTTCTCGCTATCATTTTCAGCATTGGAAACAGCTAGACAATATAATAAGCTTTAGCAAGGACGCATGAGTTGATATACTTTGTTTCTAGAAACATTCCCCAGGCCGTGGCTAAGCCATGTCTCCGCAATATCCTTTCTTTCAGGAGTGCTAGTTCTGCAAGTTTCGCAGGAGAGCTTCTGTGAAGTTTGGAAGGTGGGAGACGAGGTACTGGCAGAAGTAAAGCTGTGAGGACGGGGCGTGAGTCGTGATTGGGTAGCTCAGTTGGTAGAGCACTTGCCCGCGAAAGGCAAAGGTCCCGAGTTCGAGCCTTGGTCCGGCACACAGTTTTAATCTGCCAGTAAGTTTGATATACTTTGTTGTTTGAACTTGGTTCATATATCGAGTTAAATTCTCTACAATGGCTCCTTGCACTTTATCTGCTGCAACTTTGCAATTTAAAGAAGTCATTTTCATGGGGCATGCTGTCAGGGTGAACCGAAGTGTTTTATGTTGTGGGACTAATTTTGCCCACTCGACGCTGATATTATCAAAACCTCTGAGGTTTAACATCTTACTTTGTTATCGTTTGCATTGGTTTCCAGATGCTCTACAGTACGTATCAACCACTGTTGCTAGCGTGGTTACCTCCTCATTATTCCATATAATGACCCCTATATCGTCAGCATTGGCTCTAATAACAGTTGTACCTCCTGATAATCTTAAGACTTTTAATCTAGCATGTGCATGTTGGAGGAAAGGTTCCAGTGAAATGACGAAGAGCGACATGGACAGAGGACTTCCTTGACGAACACCTCGTTTTATTTGTATCGGCCTGGACTGTTGATAATTCACCGCTATTTTTGCATTTATTCCAGTTGCTATGTTCTTTATCAACTGTATGACCCTATCGTTGAAATCTATATTATTCAACATATGTAGAAGATATTCATGATTTACTACAATGAAGGCTTGATAAAAATCTAAAAATGTAAATCACACTCTATGTTTGTTACAGAAGTTATTGCAATGATAGCCCTGAATTATACTAGATTTTGAGAAATGGTTGTGCCTTCTGATGTTTACTAATAATTTTATTTGTCAGGCATGAAATTCTCTTGTTTGCTATTATATTTATTAATTTATAATCAGACTTCAGCAGTGAAATTAGACGAAACTTATTTAAGAGGGGGAGGGGGTGTAGGACATCAAACGGACCGACTTGGAGCAGCAGAGGCACCACAGGACATTTTATTTTCTGTTGTCTATACTTTTACAAATACATTCATAGAACTTTGTCAGCAAGGCCAAGAAGGATTCAGAATTCACACTCATAGCAGTGGAAGTGCAAAAACATAACAAAATAATTTTTTTACATACGAAATTTCATCATTTTTTCACTTACTGTTGGCTGCATTTCTTGGTATAGGTACATTTTTCTGCACAAGTAAGAGAGAGTCTTTGATGAATTTTGCACAGCATACAAACCATACTTACAGGTGTATGAAACTCTAGAATTTTCCAAGTCTATTAAAAACTGTGGTAAAAATTGAGATAATTAACTACAAAATTTGACTTTTTTCTGACACAGATTATGCCTTCGATTTTATTTTCGTCCCTTCCATTTTATTTCTCTTGATATTAAGTAACTTGCCTTTGACTTTTTTTATGTCTGCTATCCGAAGCGAGGAACCTGCTCAGACCTGATCAAATAGATCTCTCAAAACGGAATAGTAATATTCTACAGTGAGTTTCATTTCTCTTGCGCTCTGGGCACTGTACTGAATAAGAACCTTTCTCAACTTTGGCTTCGCCAATTTAACCTACCAGTCGGTAGCAGTGGCATATCTACTACGAGCACGCAGGCGTATTGCCCATGCTTCTTTAATGAGGCCTTCTAAATCATGATTTACTAAAAAGGAAATGTTCAAATTCCACTGGTTCTTGAATCGGCGTCTTGGCTGTCTTGTTTGATTTATGCAAGCTAAGACACTTGAATAATCTGTAAAGTACGTAGGAATGGTTTCTACTTTTGTCACCGAAGTTTAGAGATTGTTAGAAATATATAATCTATCATTCCTGCTACGAGATGTTGCTGTGACATAAGTGAACTCAACAATGCAGGGGTATTTGATTTCGCGTATATCCTTCAATTCTAAACCTGTAACCGGTTGTTTTAGTTTACTTCAGAAATTAAAATTAGGTGACTGATCTTCTCGATTTAAAACATAGTTAAACTCACCTCCAAGTAATAATTATCTTGGATTTTTTCTTAAGAAGTATATCAGGTCGTCTTTGAAGAAACGTGCCGCGACAGCTCGGTGAGAACTTCCTGAAGGAGGTTACATGATGATAGTCACATCATTGATGTTTAGGCCTATTCCCCTTCCGGATTCCAGTCGTTCCGCCTAAGTTACTGGAATCCTTTCCCTCACAAAAATAGCTGTACCAACACTTGTTTCGTGATACACATTCATGTAACAGACATAACCCGGAATTATTAAATCCGACATTAGAACTCCTTGTAACAGGGAAATCAGTTGTAGATTCGTACAAAAATTCCTTAAGTGCCTATAATTTCAAACCGGACGTAATTTTATTTATGTTTATAGGGGTGACAGAATAAGATTGCGTCATTGCGCTATCACTATGTAGTTGTTTTGATGAACTAATTTAGTTTCCTGTGGTTCAGGGTTCATTTAAACTAATAAAAGTTTCTGGGAAGGCTGAATATGGAATAACACTTCTATCAGTTTATTAATTAGTACCGTTTTTTGCTACTTCTGAGGTTTTCTCTTGTACCTCTAGCAGACAGATTTCCTTGTAAAGTTTCTGATCTTTCCTCCGGTGATTTCTGTAGAACCACTTCGTACCGAACATTCTTTGGGCTTGGGTGGCCCTTTCCGGATTTTCCCTTCCCTTGGTTCCGAGCCACATCCACATTTGGTTGCGTTTTTATTTTACTTCGCGGATCATCTGCAGCAGCATCACGCGCATTCGCAATTTCTGTTGCTGGCTCCTGCCCTGCGGTGTTGACCGTGATCTCATTTTGGTCACTGCTTCCTTGTTCTTTAATAATATCACTTACTGCCTGTTTGAGGGAAACAAATAGAGACGGTAATTGTCCAACCTCACCCTGAGTTTGTTTACTAGCAGACAGTTAATGATCTTTTCAGTCAGCTACTTCACTTGTTGTTTTTTGCAAATTAATACTGACTACACCCCCTTTATTTTCTGGTATCGTATGTTTATTATCTTTCTGTTCATCAGTTTCCATTCGCATTCTGCCTTCCGGTTCCTCTGCCTCATCATCGCACTTTTTTTGCTTGCTTACTGAGGGAGTTGTACAGGACAGCTCGTCCTCTGAACAACTATCAGTTGTCTCCAGAGGTCGCTTTTTCGGTTGCATGCCAGTTTCACGAGTAGTAGTAACAGGTATTTCCTTTGTTGCTAACGGGGGAATTTGACTGTTAACGTGAAGAGGGACATCAGCTTGGCCCGATGCTTTAACATCCTCAACCATTTGATCCGGGCTGTTCTTTGGTAACAGATCATTTAAGGTAAGCTTCTGACACTGTATCATATTACTTTTAAGAACAACAGTTCGCCGCGGACATACCTGTCTGATGTGGCCAGTTTCGTTACATTTATGACATATAGCTTCCAGACCTGTGTAAACCATTTGTGCCTTATACCCACAAACAGTTATGTGAGATGGAATACTTGTCTTAGCGTCCATCTCTACACAGCGCATCCCACTGAAACATTGCAGTTTAAAACGAGGCGCCAATCTTTCATTTGCAGTTGATTTAACGTCCCCACAGTTTGACAGAGGTTCCTTAATCTTACCATTTTCAATTTGAATGCGAAAATTCAAGACATGAACGGTTTTGTAATCATTGTCAGCTCTATAGATGGAAACCTTACTTTTATAACAATATCGATGCTCAAAATCTACTTCATTGCCCCACTTTCGATACATTTTTTCAACAGTAGCAGTACTGAATAACTTGACAAAAACACAGTATTTTTTACGATCCAGTTGCCAGGTATGGACGGTTTCAGAATTGAGACCAATTACCTGTGTAATCCAGTCATCTGTTTCCAAGGATGTCGGCTGAACAGGACGGGATTCCTTGTGAAATGCAAATACTAGAGTATTCTTCCTGACGTTTGTATCTATGGTTAATCCAGCGACCAAATTTCGGCGAAACAACCGAAATTCCAATTAGCAGCAGCCCGAGCAGAAGGAGCGATCAGATCACAAGGAATCTGAACGAACACGAAGATTAAAGGACGAACAGCAGTCGGCGAAGCCCAAGTACAGCGATGTAAACACGGAAGTGCAGCGCAGCAGTAAACGACGTCCACTCGCTAGCGCGGCTGGAACGGAACTGAACTTCGCCACCCTAGCACATTGACTTCGCACAACTGCACAGACTACCCTAGTATGCCTCCCTCCTCAACCTAATTTCCATTCATGCCTCAACCCACTGCTGAGATGCTATTCCAATACAGTTCGAGTGCCTCTGAAATACTGTTCGGGTTTCAGGGAAATGGGCTGAAGCGTGTATGGGAATTTGGATTGAGGGGGCAAGCATACTAGGGTAGTATGTGAAGCTGTGCAAACCCACACTGCCGAGGTGGTGTGATGGTTGTCTCATCTGCCTGCTAGGTACAAGACATACGTTCAAATCCTGGCCTTGGTAAAAATTTTCATTCGGCGCTTCAGTCTGCATACATACATCATAGACTTTGAGACTTGACTAGGTCTTTGGAATCTTATAGATTCATTACTTAATTTTTTTTTCCATGTTAACAAATCTCTCTTACTGAGAAACACTTTTCTCACTATTGCCACTCTGCATTTTATATCATCTATACTTCGGCCAACATCTGTTAGGTTACTGCTCAAATGTCAAATCTCATATACTTCTTGTGCCATTTCTCTGGCGCGTTGCGTATCCGGCACTATCGATAGCGACTTGTATTTCTGTTTGCGTCTGGTTCGGCCTGCTCAGGCACTGAGCCCGCTGCTGCCCTCTGGAGCGTTTTTCGCGGGGGATCGCTCGCACTCGGCTCGGCAGTTGGATTCGCACCGAGCTGGTGGTATTTTGCCTTCCGCCCCGGCACGGAGGTGTGGTCTCGTTGTTGGCGGGCCTCGTCGATTTTGGGCATTGGGCGGTGTGACGTGTTGGTGACGTGCTGTAGTGGACAAATTATGGATCCCTGGATCCCCACACGCGATCGTTCGAGGTTCTCCGCCTTTGAAAAGGGTGCCACGATATCGCTTGGGTTTCCGCACCCAGGAGTTATAAGGACTGCAGGGCAGGCTTTCTGTGTGTTTGCTCTGTCCGGTCTGCGTGGCGGGGATCGTTTCACCTTACTTCAGCTGTTGTTTGTATTTTCTGCGTGATTTCGTTTTGGCCGGAGTCTAGGTGTCGAGTTTTCTGCTAATGTGTACCCGGTCGTCGCCCCCGTTTTCCCGCCCGGGGGGCAGCCGTATCTGTTGGTGGGAATTATGTGGCAGTGTGTGTTATGCGTGGACCTGGTGTGCTCACGCGCCCTGATTCTGAGATGAAATTACTGTGGTCAGGCTGGCTCGATTGCTCGAGAGTGTGTTGTTGGTTTTCTGGCTTGCTGGGGACTGGCCGAGCGCCTGTTCCGTTTGTGATGTGGCAGCAGTCTGATATTTTTGTGTGTGCTTGTTAAGTTGCTAGCAACTGCTTTTAGCCTTGTGCTTACTTATTTTTATTTAAATTGCTGGACATTGTCATTTGCCTCTGCTTTTACCTTTATTTATTTGCAGTGTCAATTAAGCCTAAGACGATGTCCAAGGTGCTAGCAATTGACTTTAGCCTCGTGTGTACTTAATCCTATTTAAATTCTTGGGCATTGCCATTTGCTTGTTCTTTTACTCTTATTTATTTGTTGTGCCAGTTAGCCCTAAGATGATGTTAGACCTTGGTATCCGTCAACCTTATTTGGCTACTAGCGCTCAGGTGCAATATTGCCGGGCCTATCCCGGATTTTGTCATTGAGATCCTTTTGTACTGTATTTTTAGTAATAGGTTTGGCAAGTGCACTTGCGTATGGTATTTATTATGTTCCCCCCCCCCCCCCCCCTCCTTAGTGTAAACTGATTTTGGTAAGATTGCTAGGTGGCCTGTGTTCTTTTATTACCTATGTAAGTTCGCCCGCTGCCGCAGTCGTAACATGTTTTGACCGGCAAGCGCCCCATGTCGGCTAGAGTTTGAATGTGGTCTGCGCTGTTGAAATCAGCAAACTTTCTGTAAGGAACCAAATGTTGGGCTTTGCTGTACGTATATTTATTATTTGAGCTAGTCATGTACGTGTTGTTGTGTTAAGGGTTTTAGGGCATTTTTGATTGAGATACCTTTTGGAAATTTTATCACTTTTTTAAACAAGGTATGGGAAGGAGTAACTTCGACTGAAAATTTAATTGTAAATTATACATTTGTGCTTCACATTATAAAATTTAACTGTATAAGGTGAACGTATGTAGTTTAATGCACAATGATTATTTGTTAATGTATCAAATTGTAAACAGTTTTGTTTGGCAGTGATTCAAACGATACAAATAAGTTTCTCTGTTCACCTGTGGCAAATAACATATTTATTGCCTCATATTGTAAGCAGCTTGATTTGTTTGTGTCACTGTAATTTGTAAGCCACAGTGTAATTTATTACAATTAATTAATTGTTTTGGGGAAATAAACCTTGAATTGTATGTCCCCTTTTCATTAACCGAATTCCATCCAAATCGTCCGCTCACTTCTTTTAATGTCTCGTTGTCAGATCTAATTCCCTCACCATTGCCTGATTTAATTCGACTGGTTTCCCCGACCACTGTTTTGCTTTTGTCAACGTTCATCTTACAGCCTCCTTTCAACAAAAAGTCCATTCCACTCAACTGTACTTATATGTCCTTTGCTGTCTGTAACAGAATTATGATGTCATCGGCAAACCTCAAGTTTTCATGTGCTCTTTCTGATTCTTTAATTCCGTCTCCGTATTTATCTGTGGCTTCCTTTACCACTCGCTCGAAGTTCCGACTGAATAACAACTCGTCTGGTTTCTGGTTTCCGTATAAGTAGTAAATAACCTTTAGTTCCCTAGATTTTAGCCATTGCTACTTTCAGAATTTCAAAGAAATTATTCCAGTGCACAATTTCAAAACTTTGTTGATAACCGCTGTAAGCGTATTTTTGCATTTCCTTAATCTATACCCTAGGAGAGGTCGTTAGGTCGTGTTCCTGGATTTCCATGGAATGCAGACTTTTCTTCCATGACGTCGGCTTTTATTCTTTTGTAAAAAATTTGTATTAGTATTTTGAAACCATGACTTACTAAAACGGTAGTTCCTGCACCTGCGGTCTTTGGAACTAGAACTTTTACATTCTGCTTGAAGTCTGAGATCATTCCCCTGTATCACATGTCTTGCAGACCAAGTGGAATACTTTTGTCATGGCTGGCTCTGCCAAGGTTGCAGCAGTTATGAGGGCATGTCGTTTACTCCAGGGGCCTTGTTTCGGATTAGGTCTTTCAATGTTCCTTCAAATTGTCTCGCAGTATCATACCTTCCATCTCATCTCCATCTACTTCGTCTTCGATTTGTGTTCAAGTTCATTCCTTTATACAGCCCCTCTATACATACCTTTCACTTTTCAGCTGTCTCTTCTTCGCTTAAAACTGCTTTTCCACTCAAGCTCTTGATATTCATACAGCTGCCTTTCTTTTCTACGAACGCCTCTCTGATTTTCCTGTGGGTAGTATTTAGCGTTTCCCTAGATATTGTAGACGCTTCTATACCCTTACATTTGTCCTCTAGCCATTCTGTTCAGCCAGTTTGCACTTTCTGGCGGTCTCATGTTTTAGAATTTTGTACACTCTTCTGTCTGTTACATTCCCTGCTTTTTTATAGTTGTTCCTGCCATCATTTAAATTCTACATTTCCTGCAATAACCAAGGCTTTGTACTTGACCCGGGCTTCTTACCTATTTGGTTCTGTGCTGCGCTCAATGTTTCATCTCTCGAAGCTATCCATTCGTCTTCTAATGTACTTCTTTCCTCCTTTTTAGTCAATCGTTGCCTATTGTTCCCTTCGAAACTTTGAGCATTGGTTCTTTCAACTCATCTAGGTCCCATCGCCTTCTGGAAGTTCTTCAGTTTTACTCTACAATCCGTGCTGAATAAATTACAGTCAGTGTCCTCATCTGTTCCCCGAAATGTCTTACAGTTTAAAGTATTCCTAAATCTCTGTCTAACCAGTATCAGTCTGAAACCTTCTGGTGTCTCCAGGTCTCTTCCACGTATACAGCTTTCTTTCATGATTCTTAAAACATCTGTTAGCAATGATAGATTTGTGCTCTATGCAAAATTTTATCAGGCTGTTTCCTCTTTCATTCCTTTCGCCAGTCCATTTTGCCCTATAATTTTTCGTTCACTTCTTCTTCGTACTACCGTATTTCAATCAACCATCACAATTAAATTGTTAACTTCCTTAAATATCTGAACGTTTTCTTTTGTCACATGTCACCTACCATTACGCTACACTATTTGAAGGGAAATATGAACGGAACCGATTTAGTGGGAATGGACAGTTAGTTATGGCTCCTCGTGGTAAATCTGTGCATGGAACTCTTTGATGTGAACTCAACAGAAACCACAAAGTTCAAAGCAACGTGTTTCTCTCGATGCTTGGACAACACGTTTGAGGTGTTGCCACTTGACGGTTCCTGCAATATATAAATTCTATCCATAATAATATAAAATTCACAATGGAACATGAAAAGAAGGCCCATTACCTTTCTTCAGCGTGCTAGTTAAGAGACGACGGGATGAATCCCTGGGTCACAGCGTATCTTGAAAATCTACGCACACTGACCTATTTTTACGTCCATCCCTCAAGTCTTCATTGTCCGTTAGAAAGAAATGTAGTGCTGAAGTCTCTGGTCCATAAAGCTCTAAGAAAACTTTTAGACAAGGAGAACCTCGCCGAAGATTTACAACACCTTGAATAGTGTTCTCAGGAATGGTTACTCAGATTGCTATATAGTGTAAGCTTCGCATGCAAAACCAGCCAACGCCTGGATGAGACTAGCTCAGGTTGAGACAGAGAAAGAGAAGGCAGGAATTGACTGTGTGCCCTATGCCTGCCCAACATCTGGTAGAATCTGCAAGCTCCTACGGAAACATGCGATCCGGTGTATTCTGCTCCCATCAACAAAGATAAAACGTCTTCTTTGGAATCTTAAAGACGAAGTAGGTCTCCGAAAGCCGAATATGTACCGCATTCGATCTGAATGTGGCACATCTTAGGTGAGATAGACTGTTAGAACAATTAGAAGAAAATGCAATGAACATCAACGACATGCCCGACTGTCTCAAAGATAATCACGAAATGAAATACAATGACCTACTCTAGTCGTGCAAACGCCATGCTTAATGATGCAGTCCGTTGAAATAAAGATGTCGGAAAACCTATTAAACAGAAATGGAAGTATCAATTTAAACGTAGATTTGTGTACAATTTTTTTTCACTCTCGCCTACAGAGTGGATAAAAATAATTTACACTTCTATCTGGAAGAAATAAAACCCAAAAATGTATGAAAATTAAAGAACAATTGTTTTGGTAATCTATGCTAGCAATATTCTCTTAGAAATAATTTAGAACCGACTAAAAGCAAACGTGGACAGAGTGTTACCAAGGAAGGAAACACGATTCAGAATGAGTAAAGGCATAAGGTACCAAACAGCGAACGTAAGGCGGATAAACGAAAAACTCAAAGGAAATCAGTGTTTCGTAGACTACAGCATAGAATTTCACTGTGAAAGGCACTCAAAAATACGGGAAATACTAGATTTTTCGGGAATACCAGAAGAACTTCTACAGCCAGTCAGAAATCTGTACAAAAAAGAAGAAGTAACAGTAAAAACACAGCAATAATATACATAAACTTTTAGTAGAGGGAAATATTTTAGTTATAGATTTATTCCGACCAAATTTCCTTTCAATTGGTATGATGAATACGTTCTGAGAACTGCAGGCTTGAGGTGGAATTGAAATTAAAATTGGAGAATGGAAGATCAACAACGTAAGATATGGAGATGACGCAATGGTTAAAACAGGCAGTGAAGAAGACATTAAAAGTATGCTAAAGCGATACTTAGAAAGTCGGCATTAGGATAACCTTAATAAGGAAAATTTTGACAATAGGATTGAATACTAGTGTGGTGAGAGAGGGAGAAATCATTTAGGTAGCTGAGAAATATTTATATCCTCCCCACATGAACCATAGACCTTGCCGTTGGTGGGGAGGCTTGCGTGCCTCAGCGATACAGATAGCCGTACCGTAGGTGCGACCACAACGGACGGGAGGCCAGACAAACGTATGATTCCTGAAGAGGGGCAGCAGCCTTGTAAGTAGTTGCAGGGGCAACAGTCTGGATGATTGACTGATCTGGCCTTGTAACACTAACCAAAACGGCCTTGCTGTGCTGGTACTGCGAACGGCTGAAAGCAAGGGGAAACTACGGCCGTAATTTTTTCCAGAGGGCATGCAGCTTTACTGTATGGTTAAATGATGATGGTGTCCTCTTGGGTAAAATATTCCGGAGGTAAAATAGTCCCCCATTCGGATCTCCGGGCGCGGACTACTCAGGAGGACCTCGTTATCAGGAGAAAGAAAACTGGCGTTCTACGGATAGGAGCGTTGAATGACAGTGCCCTTAATCGGGCAGGTAGGTTAGAAAATTTAAAAAGGGACATGGATAGGTTAAAGTTGGATATAATGGAATTAGTGACGTTTGGTGGCAGGAGGAACAAGACTTTTGGTCAGGTGAATACAGGGTTTTAAATACAAACACAAATAGGTGTAATGCAGGAGTAGGTTTAATAATGAACAAAGCAATAGGAATGCGGGTAAGCTACTACAAACAGCACAGCGAACGCATTGTTGTGGCCAAGATAGACACGAAGCCCACGCCTACGACAGTAGTACAAGTCTATATGCCTACTAGCTCTGCAGATGACGAAGAAATTGAAGAAATGTATGACGAGATAAAAGATATTATACAGATAGTGAAGGGAGACGAAAATTTAATAGTCATGGGTGACTGGAATTCGATAGTAGGAAAAGGAAGAGAAGGAAACGTAGTAGGTGAAAATGGATTGGGGTCAATAAATGAAAGAGGAAGCTGCCTGGTGGAATTTTGCACAGAGAACAACTTAATCATAGTTAACACTTGGTTCAAGAAACATAAAAGAAGCTTGTATACATGGAAGAAGCCTGGAGATACTGACAGGTTTCAGATTGATTATATAATGGTAAGACAGACATTTAGGAACCAGATTTTAAATTGTAAGACATTTCCAGGGGCAGATGTGGGCTCTGACCACAATCTATTGGTTATGAACTGCAGATTAAAACTGAAGACAAAGATGGGAATCTAAGGAGATGGGATCTGGATAAACTGACTGAACCTGAGGTTGTACAGAGTTTCAGGGAGAGCATAAGGGAACAATTGACAGGAATGGGGGAAAGAAATACAGTAGAAGACGAATGGGTAGCTCTGAGGGATGAAGTAGTGAAGGCAGCAGAGGATCAAGTAAGTAAAACGACGAGGGCTAGTAGAAATCCTTGGGTAACAGAAGAAACATTGAATTTAATTGATGAAAGGAGAAAATATGAAAAAGCAGTAAGTAAAACAGGCAAAAAGGAATACAAACGTCTCAAAAATGAGATCGACAGGAAGTGCAAAATGGCTAAGCTGGCATGGCTAGAGGACAAATGTAAGGATGTAGCGGCTTATCTCACTAGGGGTAAGATACATACTGCCTACAGGAAAATTAAAGAGACCTTTGGAAAAAAGAGAACCACTTGTATGAATATCAAGAGCTCAAATGGAAACCAAGTTCTAAGCAAAGAAGGGAAAGCAGAAAGGTGGAAGGAGTATATAGAGGGTCTATACAAGGGCGATGTACTTGAGGACAATATTATGGAAATGGAAGAGGATGTAGATGAAGATGAAACGGGAGATATGATACTGCGTGAAGAGTCTGATAGAGCACTGAAAGACCTAAGTCGAAACAAGGCCCTGGGAGAAGACAACGTTTGATTATAACTACTGACAGCCTTAGGAGAGCCAGTCCTGACAAAACTCTGCCATCTGGTGAGCAAAATGTATGTGACAGCGAAATACCGTCAGACTTCAAGCAGAATATAATAATTCCAATCCAAAAGAAAGCAGGCGTTGACAGATGTGACAATTACCGAACTATCAGTTTAATAAGTCACGGCTGCAAAATACTAACGCGAATTCTTTGGAGACGAATGGAAAAACTGCTAGAAGCCGACCTCGGGGAAGATCAGTTTGGATTCCGTAGAAATATGGGAACACGTGAGGCAATACTGACCCTACGACTTATTTTAGAAGCTAGATTAAGAAAAGGCAAACCTACGTTTCTAGCATTTGTATACTTAGAGAAAGCTTTTGACAATGTTGACTGGAATACTCTCTTTCAAATTCTGAAGATGGCAGGGGTAAAATACAGGGAGCGAAAGGCTATTTACAATTTGTACAGAAACCAGATGGCAATTATAAGAGTCGAGGGACATGAAGCAGTGGTTGGGAAGGGAGTGAGACAGGGTTGTAGCCTCTGCCCGATGTTGTTCAATCTGTATATTGAGCAAGCAGTAAAAGAAACAAAATAAAAATTCGGAGTAGGTATTAAAATCCATGGAGAAGAAATAAAAACTTTAAAGTTCGCCGATGACATTTTAATTCTGTCACAGACAGCAAAGGACTTGGAAGAGCAGTTGAACGGAATGGACAGTGTCTTGAAAAGAGGGTATAATATGAACATCAACAAAAGCAAAACGAGGATAATGGAATGTAGTCGATCTAAGTCGGGTGATGCTGAGCGTTGTGTCTAGACAAGACAGCCTAGACACAATGAGAGGAAGCTGAAAGGCACGCGATTAGCTCACGCAGGCAAGAGATAGGTCTGTAACAGGATACGTAATGAATGCTATAAAGAAAAGTACGTAGCTTCTGGAATACTTAACTTTAATCCATCCTTGGTACATCGCAATTGACGATATAAGTGAGACTCTTTAGATACAAGCTATGTAAGGCTAATGGCGCCTTGCTAGGTCGTAGCCATGGACTTAGCTGAAGGCTATTCTAACTATCTGCTCGGCAAAGGAGCGAGGCTTCGTCAGTGTAGTCGCTAGCAAAGTCGTCCGTACAACTGGGGCGAGTGCTAGTCCGTCTCTCGAGCCCTGCCTTGTGGTGGCGCTCGGTCTGCGATCACACAGTGGCGACACGCGGGTCCGACATGTACTAATGGACGGCGGCCGATTTAAAACTACCACCTAGCAAGTGTGGTGTCTGGCGGTGATACCACACTGAGGGAAATAGATTGGGAAACGAGACACTTAAAATATTAAAGCAGTTTTGCTATTTGGGGAGCAAAATAATTGATGATGGTCGAAGTAGAGAGGATATAAAATGTAGACTGGCAATGGCAAGGAAAGCGTTTCTGAAGAAGGGACATTTGTTGACATCGAGTATAGATTTAAGTGTCGGGAAATCGTTTCTGAAAGTATTTGTATGGAGTGTAGCCATGTATGGAAGTGAAACATGGACGATAAATAGTTTGGACAAGAGGAGAATAGAAGCTTTCGAAATGTGGTGCTACAGAAGAATGCTGAAGATTAGATGGATAGATCACATAACTAATGAGGAGGTAGTGAATAGAATTGGGGAGAACATTAGTTTGTGGCACAACTTGACTATAAGAAGGTATCGGTTGGTAGGACATGTTCTGAGGCGTCAAGGGATCACCAATTTAGTATTGGAGGGCAGAGTGGAGGGTAAAAATCGTAGAGGGAGACCAAGAGATGAATAAACTAAGCAGATTCAGAAGGATGTAGGCTGCAGTACGTACTGGGAGATGAAGAAGCTTGCACAGGATACAGTAGCATGGAGAGCTGCATCAAACCAGTCTCAGGACTGAAGACAGCAACAACAACATGATTACTATAGCAAAACTCAGCTTCTGCGCTGAGGAAATAAGAAAAAGGGTACAATTTGGAAAAGTCACTGCAAGTGAATTAAGCAAGTTGATAAAGGATAGAAAGCTTTCACTACTGACAAAAATAAAAAGGGCTGAAACGTTAATCTTTCCCATAATTCTGGACGGATGTGAATAGTGGATAATGAAAACAGTAGATCGCAAAAGAATCATTCCCTTTGCAGTGGTGGTCACACGATGAAAAACTCAGACGACAGTAAGGAACTTTGGGTATATCATGAGAGCAGAAAACTCGCTAGAAAAAGTTATGATACTTGTAAAATACTACAGTCAAAGACTTAGAAGAAAACTAAAGACAAGGTTGGCAGAGGATACGGAAGAATCATCTTGGAAGAACAGAGAACCAAACAACGTGTAAGAGCGTGGGGAAGGGTGATCGTGTCACCAATAAGTTGGAGACACAGAAACAACGTGGTCGACCACGTAATCTGTTCAGAGCTCGCCAGCCATCACATCTAGAAGAAAAACAAAATATCGTCAAATGGCGTAACGGGCGTCACGGTCAGCTATATGCAGCTGTGCGAGATCAACGAGAGTTCAGTCTGACTGGAGACCAATCAACGAGTGGACGAATCAGACAAGCTCGCATCACTTGAATAAGACGGCTGGATCAGTCGTCGAAACGTCGTGCAGAAAATGGAAACAAAAACTCGACTGAACATCTAGGAGTACACCATTTGTCTAAATCGCAATTACTTTTCTTTTTGGTTAACATAACTGAGCAGTCCTTGTCCTACCATTGGACAAAAACTTAAGCAGTTCTGTCGTAGAAGGACCATGGTCACAAACCCAGAGAAACACACACAAATTATATATTTTTATTCATGAATAAATTTCCAACAAAACACCGTCTAAATAGCTTCCAAAATTTTCAAATGACAGTGACTTTGGCAAACAACCAATGGCATAGCCTGCAAACAAACACCTACAGCATTTTCTGACGACTGACTTCAAAGAGTACATTAACACATGGTGGGTATAGGCAAAATCTGAAACACCCATGTATTAAAAAATTACAGCACTGGCAAACAGCCATTCAACATCGTGAAAATAACACTTGCTTGACACTTATGTAGCAGCCAGTCTCGTGCAAAAATCAAATCGAATTAGGTAAGTTTAAGAATGAGTACTACTCAGTATTCACTAAAAATGTTATGCCCAGCCGTGCCAAACCAGAACTTTTAACAAAAAGTTCACGTTATCGTAAGATAGAATTTTGTTGATCAGAACTTGCATATGCTCAATTTCGGATCAGTACAATCAGCTGACAGAAAATCACAAGGAATTACAAGCTAGCTGTAATCTTTGGTAACTTTCTTCAAGCATATTACCCTATTAAATTCAAAATGAATTATAAACAGTTTATGGGTACTGAAATAAGTGGACCAGAACAATAAGAACGTTGGAAAGGTACTGTCTTAAACATTGAGAGAGGATGAGTTCCCCTCTCAATACTTTTCATATTCAAGGCTACTCTTTAATGTCAATTTTCACCCAAGACATTTTTTCTGTGAGACGACAGCAAGTTATCAGCATAAGGAGGCATTGGTGGGAGCATGTACGCTGTAATTGCATTCAGGACCTTTGTGGTAGCTCCCCTTCGAATAGTATTTTCTGCAGTTGAGAATAAGCAGGCAGTTTGGTCATTTGATAATAAATTTTGCAATGGACGTTTGAAGCTTGGAAGCCACGTACAGCTATTAGTGAAAGGAACATCTCGAAACACTTACCGGTGCCAGAATGCTAGTCCCAGAATTTCTCGCACCGGTGTGCAGATAATGGTTTCGGCCGAAGAGGCCAAAGAACTGCCTACCTGGATGTGCCTGTTAAGCGTCTTTACCCACAGCAGGGGCAGGATCACAAGAGATATTTAGGTCACCTAGTCAAGGCGTTTCGACAGTGTCATAAACGACCTTTGTGAAGAGGGATGTTAGCCATAAAAATTCACGGGCTTCCATGTTCACTGTTGACCATACGCTATCGAGGGAACCGTTAGGTGGTGTCGTTCCTCTACTTGCCGAGTTTTTCGTAAGCCTCAGGCTTCCGAAACGATTTTAGAATGGAACACAACTTTTGTGGCGGCTCTGAAATGGTCTACATTGGGAAACAAAAGCACTTCTCTTAGTTTAGTCACGCTCCCTGGTCAGACAGTTTACTTTAGGGCTAAAAGGAAGCTTCAAACACCCTGCCTAAATTGGCCATGGGAGAAAACAAGTCGGGAGCACAATGTTATGTACTCTCCGCGTGGAAATTTACGAGTCAGTAATTCACTGCTTCAAAAAAGAGAAGAATATTGTTAACTGTGATTAGGAATGGCTGATGGTTTTGTGGAGTTTACCAAGGTTTGATGGAAGAATAGGAGATGAGAAAAATTGTCTTCTGATTCATACTCCAGTCTGAAAATAATTCTGATCTGGACTCCTGTTATGAAACTGTTGCACTTGGGACACTTTTCCTGAGCGTGACTTGGCACTAGCATTGGCCTTGACCGGCTAGCCTATGGTGAGAACTTAGCTGTACCGACATTTTAGACCTTGGCATCTCCGTTAATTGGCTGTGCCGAGGGCAAATTTGTTCATGCCAGGTCTGCCACCTTAATGTTTTATCTCCTTGTGCACACTGCCTTACAAGTGAGTCAAATTGATCATGGTACGACTAGCTAACGGGAGTGTCACTCACTGGAAACTACCCAAATTTCAGTGCTCTGCTGGAGAGTAATTGCTATCCATCTAATAGATCGCCTGCTACGAATCTGCATATTTCATACCCGCGATAGTGACTTACAGGAGCCACACATCGCTGCTCTGGAGACGCTTCAACTACGACCTGAGACAACGCTACACATCGAGAATGGGGTACAGCATAGCCGCTCCGACTTGTTGGGGCAAACAGAATCACAGTCTCGTCACTTGCTCTTACCGGCACCAGCGTAGTATAACTTCCGTGTAGAATAAATTCTTCATTGTCTATTCAGCGTTAGAAAATTTCAGATTGTATTATCCACGTTTTGATTAATTTGTTTAATCAGGCAAATTTAGTCTTTGCCAACCAGTCAACACCCAGTGGAGTGTTAACTAATTGTTGCCTCTCTTTTTGTTGCCAACAGTTCATGATTTATTTGTCGTCAGGATTAACTTGTATTGATTGTTCTATTCTTTGATCAATAATTTTTATAAAACATCAATCTTATGTTGCTATATTAATAACCAATCTACAGTTGACTACAATAATGAAAGGTTCACCATTTCATTACATAGGATTCAAGTTGATTTAGATTGTTATAAGAGAGATAGCCTCTAATGCAGGGTAACAACAACCACCACTGTCAAAGTGCAAAATCAGTTCAGTAGACGCATGGGCCAGGTAGACCAGTGGAAGGCTTACATGTTAAAGTGAGTGCTGTCAGGAAGTAAACATACTGTCGCATTTCAAATTACGCCGCAAGACCAGAAGAATCTTGCAACACATAATGAATTTTAAAGAGTTCAGCTCTCATTCGTAAAACAACAAGTTCTCAAAGCAACACAAGTCAAGTCCAGGGACGTAAAAGCCCAGACACATACCCGAACGTTCAGAGCACAAATGAATGTCTTGTCCTAATGCAAGTAAAAAATTATTTGCATGCAAACGCGACGCTCACCATGCACTGAAGTACTGCTTTGTTCATCATCAGCAAACAAATCTCAGGAAGCATCCACAGCATGCGACTAATACGGAGTGTGGCTGACAATTCCGCCTGGTGTTTCTGGTCGCAGATGTGCAGCACCTGTGTTAATCCGAGAATCTCCCCTCAACTTTCAACAAGAACAGACTCGGTGGTGCAGACAGCACTCGCCCGGCGTCACACATAGTACTGCTGCCAGACGGGAGTCAGAAACCACTCAGCCTGGCCGCGCGTGCTCTCTTTATTTCCGCAGAGTCGCGACCCTCTCGCCTTCTATCTAGACAGCAACGAAGCGCGATCTCGTGCACGGCCCAACGTCTGTGACAGTGGATCACAGACCGGCTCAGCAACCATCATCACAAGAAAATTACTTTACCGCTGCCATACAGGGAACCGGTGCTCGGAGCTCCTCTGTGCTACCTCATGTGGTTTGGCTAAATTAATAGTGATCTGTTGATGGTTACGCTAACCGAAAACGGCCACCACCGTCAAAAGGGAATGAAACGGCCATTTACACTGTTACGTTCCAGCATGTTGCCTGAATGTAATTACTTCTTCTGACCGGTGCGGGCAAAACCGGAGCACAGGCGCGCCTCAGCTGCGGCGCGTGTACGCAGCGCTGGGCGGCGTTGGACAGCGTCAGCTGCCCGCGGCTGCGGTCACACGCCCCTGTTTCCCCCTCAGCCGCTGGACCTCGTTTCACGCAACACGCATAGCACTGTCATTGCTGGCCATAGGCGCGCTTTTCTCACCCAGCGTAAAGTGCAAGCTGCGACAACAATAACAACTGTGCGCATTAAGTATCAACCATGACAGCAATTTCATAAAAGAGGTATGCCCTGTTGTCGAAATTCGACCAACTGCGCCCCTGGACCTGATTTGAGATCGCAGATGTCACGTATCTCAAAGTGTCTGAAACTTTAGCCGCGGAACTGATCCTTTGCAAATGCTGCATTGTTGATACATACATTCATGAAATAATTCTTTGATTTCTCTTTAATTTTCCGATCATTTGAAGGGAGTCTTACCATTTATGACAACACAATGTGAATGCCGTTAAATCGCGCAAAGCCACCTCCGACGCGAAACGATTTGCATTAAAAATCTGCACTATAAATTCATCAAACCACATTTACAACCGAGCGAGGTGGTGCAGTGGTTGGATACTGGACTCGCATTCGGGAGGACGACGGTTCAATCCCGCGTCCGGCCATCCTGATTTAGGTTTCCCGTGATTTCCCTAAATCGCTCCTGGCAAATGCCGGGATGGTTCCTTTCAAAGGGCACGGCCGACTTCCTTCCCCGTCCTTCCCTAATCCGATGAGACCGATGACCACGCTGTCTGGTCTCCTTCCCCAAAACAACGCCCAAACCCCCCACATTTACAGTTCTCAAAATTATTTATAATTATGTTGCGTGCACATTTAAATGTATCTTTCAGAACGACAATAGAATCATCGTTATCAACATCTGTACTATTCCTATTACTTTCTCTACGCAAAAATTATCTCTCTCTCGTTCTCCGTCTTTCAAAATGGTTCAACTGGCTCTGAGCACTACGGGACTTAACATCTCAGGTCATCAGTCCCCTAGAACGTAGAACTACTTAAACCTAACTAACCTAAGGACATCACACACATCCATGCCCAGAGGTAGGATTCGAACCTGTGACCGTAGCAGTCGCACAGATCCAGACTGTAGCGCCTAGAACCGCTCAGCCACTCCGGCTGGTTCTCCGTCTTTCATTCTGACCCGTTAATGTTCTTCTTCGAGGCATAGCGTAAAACAAATATAGTTTCATTATAATACGAGACATTGTACAAAAAAAAATGTTCAACTGTGTGTGAAATCTGATGGGACTTAACTGCTAAGGTCATCAGTCCCTAAGCTTACGCACTACATCACCTAAATTATCCGAAGGACAAACACACACACCCATGCCCGAGGGAGGACTCGAACCTCCGCCGGGACCAACCGCACAGTCCATGACTGCAGCACCTAGACCGCTCGGCGAATCCAGTGCTGCCGAGACATTGTAGCTACTGAAATTTGTGAACCCTCTAAATTTTGTGGTGACGGAGGCAAACGAACAAAGAGTTAGTTCCGTTCACTCTTAGACCAAAGTAAGTGAAGAATCGACGCTATAAACGACGTTTGTTCGTGACGGCTTCGTTACTACTTTTCGTTTTCCACTGTTGACGAAATCAACGGCGTAGCAGTTGTGGCGTTGTAGCTGCTTGGTACGCGTGTGTTACTGTAAATGAACTTTCTGCAACGTTTAAACATGAGAGTCCCTAGAATGCAACTTCGCAAAACGTTATTACTTTCGTGCGTCTTTTCCGCCATAGCTCCTGATCGTTACGCGTGTTAGAAGTTGGTGGCAATGTTGGAGACGAAGGAAAACTTTCATACGTATGTGTCTACTTCCTGTTACCTCTCCTAATGGCTATGTATACACGTGATTTTTTTTCTTTTGTTCCCATATACGGCATGGTTCCTTTGGAGTTATGTATTTTCATTGGCCTCCTTACATATTTAATTTTAAAAATCGATACCTACTTCAATTTTTGATGGTCACGTATTAACATGATGATCGTTAAATAAAAGAGATGCGTTATTATTATTAATGTCTACATTTCTATAACTTTCTCTACGCAAAAGTTGTGTTTGTCTAGCTTCACGTCTTTCACTCATACCGGTTAGCATTCTCATTCAGAGCATACACTAAAACAAATACGAAGAAAAGTCGAAAGTAGTAGTTATCGAAAATGAACAAATCGAAAATTAGGAACTTACTTCAGATTTTCTGGTAATAGGAACAAATCACGGCACAGTTATTCTTACAGAAATGTAAGCTAAATAACGTCACCAATATTCAACGTTATTTACAGACTTCCTCACTACGATAAGTTGACTATCACTGCTCACAACTTCAGCGACCTAGCAGTTATTGCACTGTAGCTGCATGGTATGCCTGTTCTACAGTAAATGAACCATGTAAACATGAAAGTCCCTAGAATGCGATTGCACGAAAATGTTGGTACTACCATAGCACTTGATAGTTGCGCAGGGCACGGGTAGGTAGCTCTTCAATTTTCGATGTTCAGGTATTGGAGATTTTAATGGGTGATAGAAAATGAAACATCAGTGTTATGAACGTGAAAGCTTCTACTGCCTTTCACCACTCTTAACGGCTACTTAAACACATAATTTTTCTTTGTGCACATCTGTAGCAAAGCATCTTTCGAATTAGGTTAGGATCAGTGGCCTCCTTCTACAATTAATAGTAAAAATGGGTACTTCAATTTTCGTGTTACATATTAGTATTGTGATAAGAATACAATGCTTGCACTACGTGTGGCGATAATTTTTCTACACACATCGTAAACGACGGCGTGTTGCATTGATCTGACATTAAGAGACAGATCAAAAATGAGAAAGTTTGGTCCCCTACACGACAAACTGAAGCCAAACCCAGACATGTTTTTCCATTACCACAAGATGTCTATTAACTGAAATGCTTTTGCACACGGTCAGAGTCAGAATTTGTAAAAGGAACACAACAATGATCGAACGTATCAGTGCAGAAGAAAAACATATAGTAATTTTAAGTGTAGCGGCGTCAGCACGTCAGGTAGTTTTATTCACAATTTGCGGCAGTGGATTGCATTCGTACCAACAACTCATGCCAGATTTCGTTGATGGTAAATTTGTGCAACATGAAATAGTAAAGTTTGTCGGGCCGACAGGGACGCAAGAGGTGCCAAAACGGCGCTCAGCGTTTCCGAGTAACTCTTTTGCGCAAGCCGACATCTGAGCCAGCGCACGTGGGTAACATCACCCTTCTTGAAGATGAGACATATAATTGCTCCCTTCCATTCTTCAGGAATTCAGGCTTAATACAAAATAAAATTGATGGACACTAAAACCACTGCGAAACACTATTACGCAGTTTTATGGGTCGTATATAGTCAGGAAAATACACTGGAGGCACCCCTGCAAAGAAATGAAAAAGACCAAAGCTGAAATACAATAAAGAGGCGACAATTAGGACTAAAGATAAAATTAACTCTGCTATTGAGAAAGAGATAACATCACTACACCTCCTAACCACACACAAGAACAGAAAAATTATTCTTATACAGGGATAGCAGTAGAGGGTGGAAATATACTAACAAAACTGTGCTGGTGTACGCCTTCGCCAGCACACCGGTCGGCACTAGGAGCCATTGTATAGCAGGCTCTGACCTAGGCACGCCTACGACAAGAGAAGACCAAGACACGCCCCCCAGGCGACGATCCGATAACGTCCCTGGTCAGCGTGCATATAGGCCGCCGGCGCCGGCCGAGCTCTCTGTCTCTGAATCTCCGTACCTCAGTTAGTCGCATTGGAACTCAGTTCGCATTGCACCTTAATACGCCACACTGTGCTCTGGTCTTCCACAGTAATAGTCGTCGCCTCACACTTTAGCTAGATGTGAGGGAACGTTGGTCATTGTATATTGTCGTGAAATGGACACGGACAAGATTGAAGAATTAGTAAATGTTATCTGATTACCGCTAACCACAGAACTTCAGACTTGACTTCACTGAAGTTACGTACTCAGTTGTTTCCTGTAATAAAGTGTATTTTAACCATGTGTGCATTTTGTGTTGTACTTTGGGGAAACCGGCCACCCATCTATCATACCACCCTCTCCGCATCCACCCAAGAACCGCAAAACATTACAAGAGGGCACAGCCACAACAAAAACAATCAGATGTCAAACTTGAAACATGTCAATACTTCCAAACGGTTTTTTCACAGGTCCTAACAGAAATGTAACTGACGAAGAACTAGCGGATTACATACAAAGTTAACCGCAGAAGACAAAAGCTTATCGTTTCTCTGGTTTTAGTAATAAGGAATTATGTGATCTTGTCAGGAAATCGTTGATAAATAAACGTCTAGGGCCCAGTGACATACGAATAGTATTTTATAGGTTGTACTACAACACAGATTCTGAATGTAGTACAGAGTTCAAGGACCGGAAAACAATGCCCATTCGAAACAGGAAAGGAAATAGATAATAAGCGTGAAGCTTATTACATTATTAAATAGCGATTTTAATATAATAACCAGAGCAAGCAAAGAAAGTCTCTCAATAGCAATCCACGTGATTATCGGTAAAAACCAGTCTGGCATTCTCAGAGGATATGTTATCCAACATCAAGGAGAATATAGCGATTCAGTAGCGAAAACATCTACAACAACAGTGCCGACGGGTTTCGTTTTCATAGAATTTCATAAAACTTTGGTTGTGTCAGGCACCACTGACTACAAAGAACAACGGAGAAAATGGGTCTTGATGATAATAACAAAGATGTAATAACGAAGATGATAACTGAAACAACGAAAAAAGGAATTGTGGACGTCTAGTCTTCGAAACAAGTAGAACTCAAGCGTGGAGTCCCCCAGGTGACCGCTACCCGTCATAATATGATACATCATTTCAGTAGAACTGTTGTTACTGGTGCATGTAACAAAACGGCTGAGACGATTAAACACTGTTGCTCAAAATTTCACAGTGAGAGCGTACGTGGACGACGTTATCGTCCAGATGAAAAGTGCTGCCGAGGTAGAGCTTCTTGAGAGAGAAACTTGAAAATAGTGTGTGGGGTCTACAAGAGGTGAAAACTAGCCGAATCACAATATTATATCTTAGGGCCCTAAGATACCTACAAGTAAACTGTACAGAAATTATTAGCATTCATAACGCATTATAGGTAAAACAGAGTACTACACCTGTTTCAGAATAACAAAGTGACTGAGAATGAAGCGCAGTTGAGTGTGGAAGGTGGCGATGTTGCCGGTTCTCCGGTGCGTGCGCACGCAGTGTGCCTGTCGCACCACCAGCTGTGCTGTTCCTTACAGGTCTGGCTCCTCACGCTGCCTTTTGTAGTGCGTCATTGAGTTCGCTTTAACAGAATAGTAATATATAGTCGCTGAATGAACGCGTTCCTTCGTATAAAATGCCACCGTGCACCTTTTATTTGTAAATCTCAACACGAAGTGCACTCTCTTTTACAGTGAACAAAAAATTTGTATTTGGCTGTCGTATTCTTTACAGAAGGTGCGCTAAAATGAATATTAATCGATCACGTAAATACAGTAACTACCAACATTAAAATAATATAAACTGCTTATCAATCACTGTAGTCTGCATGTATTTAGTCATCGTTGTGTAGAGGGATATTCCTTAATAACAAGATAACGTTTATTGCTGAAAGGCGGTAGACACCATTGACCCAAAACCGTGAAATACACGCACAAAGAGAACGACGAATTATTACGACAAAGGGGAAATGCTACTGACAAGGGAAACTCCCCATCCCCCCTCCCCCACTCAGATTTAGTGGCAAGTGAGTCCAGTGGACAGCCCGTCAAAAAGTAAACACAGATCAAGGATGGAAACCGAAAGAAGGTGTACTGAACAGCGAAAAAACAGCAAAATAGAAACAGTGAACTGTCCAAGAATAAGAACTGCTCTATAGAGCAGGAGGGCAATGAAATTAGGTTGCGGTCAAGTCATTAGTGTGTTAGAACTCCAACAGTGCCAGCCATGTTCAAATTTCCCTAGTACATTTTTTTTCTTCGCTGTTCGCTTCATTCAGATTTGTGTCTGTGTCGTGGTGTAATGTCCGTTTATAACAGAGAGGTGTAAGGTAGGGACCTATAATGACAGTTGATTCTGCACAACTACGCTATTAGAGGCAGAAAGGAAATGGGTTTCGAATGGGAATCGCAAACGTTTCATGACAAGGCGACAAGTCAACCGTATTTTCCACCGAAATACACGTCTGGTGTGTCATACACGACATTACCGACAGGATGACTCTCTTATGATAGGAATCTCTCATCGACGTACATAACTTGTTGGACTGGTAAGTGAGTGAGATACGCCTCTTTGCCCTATACAGGGTGGTCCATTGATCGTGACCGCGCCAATTATCTCACGAAATAAGCGTCAAACGGAAAAACTACAAAGAACGAAACTTGTCTAGCTTTAAGGGGGAAACCAGATGGCGCAGGATGGCGCTGCCATATCAAACGGATATCAACAGCTTTTTTTTTAATAGGAACCCTCATTTTTATTATATTTTCGTGTAGTACGTAAAGAAATATGAATTTTTTAGTTGGATCACTCTTTTCGCTTCGTGATAGATGGTGCTGTAATAGTCACAAACATATGGTTCACAATTTTAGACGAACAGTTGGTACCAGGTAGGTTTTTTAAATTAAAATACAGAATGTAGATAAGTTTGAACATTTTATTCCGGTTGTTCCAATGTAATACATGTACCTTTGTGAACTTATCATTTCTGAGAACTCATGCTGTTACAGCATGATTACCTGTAAATACCACATTAATGCAATAAATGCTCTAAATGATGTCCGTCAACCTCAATGCATTTGGCAATACGTGTAACGATATTCCTCTCAACAGCGAGTAGTTCGCCTTCTGTAATGTTCGCACATGCATTGACAGTGCGCTGACGCATGTTCTCAGGCGTTGTCGGTTGATCACGGTAGTAAATATCCTTCAACTTTCCCCATAGAAAAAAATCCGGGGACGTCAGATCCGGTGAACGTGCGGGCCATGGCATGGTGCTTCGACTACCAATCCACATGTCATTAAATACGCTATTCAATACCGCTTCAACCGCATGCGAGCTATGTGCTGGAAATCCATCATGTTGGAAGTACATCGCCATTCTGTCATGCAGTGAAACGTCTTGTAGTAACATCGGTAGACATTAAGTAGGAAATCAGCATTCATTGCACCATTTAGATTGTCATCGATAAAATGGGGACCAATTATGCTTCCTCCTATAATGCCGCGCCATACATTAACCCTCAAAGGTCGCTGATGTTCCACTTGTCGCAGCCATCGTGAATTTTCCGTTGCCGAATAGCGAATATTATGCCGGTTTACGTTACCGCTGTTGGTGAATGACGCTTCGTCGCTAAATAGAAAGCGTGCAAAAAATCTGTCATCGTCCCGCAATTTCTCTTGTGCCTAGTGGCAGAGCTGTACACGACATTCAAAGTCGTCGCCATGCTATTCCTGGTGCATAGAAACATGGTACGGGTGCAATCGACGTTAATGTAGCATTCTTAACACCGACGTTTTTGAGATTCCCGATTCACGGGCAATTTGTCTGTTACTGATGTGCGGATTAGCCGCGACAGCAGGTAAAATACCTACTTGGGCATCGTCATTTGTTGCAGGTCGTGGTTGACGTTTCACACGTGGCTGAACACTTCCTGTTTCCTTAAATAACGTAACTATCCGGCGAACGGTCCGGACACTTGGATGATGTTGTCCAGGATACCGAGGAGCATACATAGCACACGCCCTTTGGGCATTTTGATCACAATAGCTATACATCAACACGATATCGACCTTTTCAGCAATTGGTAAACGATCCATTTTAACACGGGTAGTGTATCACGAAGCAAATACCGTCCGCACTGGCGGAATGTTGCGTGGTGCCAAGTACTTATAGGTTTGTGACTTTACAGCGCCATCTATCACAAAGCGAAAAAAGTGGTCCAACTAAAACATTCATATTTCTTTACGTACTTCACGAATATGTAATAAAAATGGGGGTTCCTATTTTAAAAAACGCAGTTGATATCCGTTTGATCTATGACAGCGCCATCTAGCGGGCCAAACACAGCGCCATCTGGTTGCCCCCTTCAAGCTAGACGAGTTTTGTTCTTTGTAGTTTTTTCGTTTGATGCTTATTTCGTGAGATATTTGTCCCGGTCACTATCAATGGACCACCCTGCATAGGTGTTCTGCGAATGTAAATGTGATCACACCCAAGAAAGTGATGTAACCAATCTATAGTAGGACAACTGCCAAGACCACAAAAAGGAAACAAATATTTCCATGACCGAACGGACAGTTGATAATGTTGTGAAGAAAAAAATAGTAAAATAAATAGCACGAGGGAGTTCCAAACACGGCCAGCCCGCTTAACACCATGATCAATCACCCACGAGGCCTTTGCCGTTTCAAGATGCTCTTTACTGCAGTTCGCCCTCTTGGACCGTTCACTGTTTGTATTTTGCTTTTTTTTCGCAGTTCAGTACATCTTCTTCCTGTCTTCATGTCCTAACTGTCTTCAGTTTTTGATGGGCTACCCACTGGCCCGTGTTACCTCTAAATCTGAGGGAGGTGCGATGGGGAATTTCCCTTTGTTAGTTCAGAATCAGTTTATTCCTAGACACTGTCGTTATCTGTGGCCTGATCCTTGTAAGAGTGAATGGATTTGCCCAAGTACACAATTTTAGATATTACTCTCTATACTTACTTCACTTTTCCATGCTACTTCAACAAACGTTTCTGTGTGGTGTACAACATTACTCCACTTCGCTCGTTGTTTGTGCCACTGCTTCCTCTAACAGTTTTTAAATTTTTGGCTCTGTGTAGCTTCTGTTATTTGTTGCCACGTCATGTTTGACCGGCACACACATTAATTTGATGGCGTCCAAGTGGCATTGGTATGGAACCCTGTGACCGTCTTTTTTACCCGAATCGTCAACAACTTATTGTTGACACTCTGGTTCCTTGAGCTCTGCTTTGCCGAAATCATCCTGAACTTCCACATTGTGGCATTTCAACCACTCAGAAACGTCGGCTCTTTTCATTTCCACCGTCGGAGATTGATCTTTAATAATTGAGTGGTATGGCGCGTTATCCATTACAATGACAGACGGTCGAATTAATTTTCCCAATACTTGCCCGTGAACCACTGCATAAAACTATGGTGGTTTATCTCCTCGTGGTGGTCGCTTGTTTACCTCGATCTGCAAACGAGGAAGCACTTCGGTATGAAACCAGATGAAGTTTCAGCATCCAAGACAATAATTCTTGGAGCCTTTCCCACGGGAACAGCAGAACTTCCGCGTGTGTCATCTATCCAGTTTTTTCTGACGAAATGACTGGTGTCTATCCATTGTTAGTCGAAACAAGCGGTAACTTTGTACGGTACTTTAACAATATATCTTACTAATCGACAACGCCATACAACAATATCCGCTCTCTCCATTATAATTTTGTATCCATTAAAGTTTCTGTATCGAAGACCGATGGCTCTGACAATATTACATCGGTCAAGTATTTTGCAAGTGGAAAAAAGATAACAGCGAAGTCAGAAATGGGAAATAGTCAAAATAAAGATCACAAGATGCACGATACCCACAAATAGAGTCAATCTAGGCCTCGTGAACATCTGATATACGTGGGTTGGAACTTTAATAGCGGTAACTATTTATTAACAGCCGTACAAAATAGATACGTGTTTCAAAGTTTTACTGACCTTCAAAGTAGTCACCAGCGTTGTGTATAACCTGCTGCCAGCGATGTGGAAGTCGTAGGATAGTGTTGACAGTTCGAGCGGCGACGTCTATTGCCCGACGAATTTGTAGCGGTTCTTAAGCGAATGCCGTAAAGTGTGTCCCTCAGTTTCGAAATCGGGTTGAACTCACGAGGGTTAACTCATGGGACTGCAATAGGTGGTATAGCACTCTACGCTGTTCACTTTTGGAAAACAGCCTACGACTAGCTCATAGGCAGAAGTGATGACACTTTCTGCGGGACCTGACCATCACATCTTACAAATCATTTTGCAGGACAATGCTCAAGCACGTACAGTGCCAGCTATTACTGCTTAGTTTGACTGATGGGGTTGCTAAGTGCAATACCACCTACTGCATTCCACTGACTTAAGCCCTCGTAAGTTCAACTCGATTTTTAAACTGGAGGAAACACTTCACGGCATTCTCTTCAGTACTGCTACAAATTCATCGGGTAGTCTGCGCCGCTCGAACTGTCAACACAACTGGCACTGCTAAGAGTATCCTACGACTTCCACATCGCTGGAAACGGGTAATACGCAATGCTGGTGACTATTTTGAAGGTCCGTAAAACATTGAAACACGTATCCTTTTTGTATGAGCTGTAAATAAATAGTCGTCACTATTAATGTTCTAACCCTCGTAAATGCACGACTTTCTTTGTTAACCCTACTACACTAAAGAGGGAAAATGTTGCATTATTTCTAATCCGTCGTAAATTTTACTACTCTATATTTTATTGAGAGGACGTCATAATTTATAGTTTATGCAGTAGCTGATTACAACTGTAAGTTCACCAGTGGTATATCTCATACAAAGTAAGTACAGAATATCCTCTTTTACACCCTATATTGAAGATACCGGACTGGCGGGAACCGCGAACTGGTCCCGACTGCAATCGTAAATTTTACAAGGGTTTAGTAATCTAGCTTATAAATGAATATCGCTTTAACGGACAATGCGTGGAAAATCACTGCACAGCTGCTTCGTGCAACTGAAGATATCTGGGAATCCCTACAGATGTGTGGGGAATCCATTACAAGCTAACACGCGGCAGAGGATACTATACATAGATGTCTCCAACGCTATACTGCAAGACAGTTAAATATAGCAACTACATAGATAACTAGGCATACGCAGAAAAACGAAAGGGAGAGCAGGATTGAAGAGAAGTTTCTAAATATAAAACAGTATATACACAAGTAAAGCTAAAACAGCTTGGTGTAAGTCTGTGAATAATACCATCAACACAAAGGAAAACTCTACACCAGATTGAGCTATGTGCTGCTTATTTGTGTAACTTAACCCGAAACATGCTTTAAGATTCAAGGAACTGTGACTGACGCCCGGACAACAGGGAATTTACATGCATCGAGATTAGAAAATGGCTAGGCACTAGCCGAAATCTGGATTTGCATAATAAATCCTGCAAAAAAGGACGACCGATTGATGCACTCTATAATTTATAAATTTATATATAACTTAGAAAAGTGTCAGTTCGTTCCCTTGTAATTCATACTAATCAAGTTTTATCCCGATCTTAATGAAGTTTTGCACACTTTAGCTTCAAGACAAGATTTCGTAATCTGACTTGAAACATAAATCTTCTTGTCGTTGCTGTGGTCTTCAGTACGAAGACTGGTTTGATACAGCTCTCCATGCTACTCTATCCTGTGCGAACCCCTTAATCTCCGAATAACTACTGCAAATCTACATCCTTCTGACTCTGCTTACTGTATTCATGTCTTAGTCTCATTCACCGATTTTTACCCCCCACACGTTCCTCCAACACTACGTTGGTCATCCCCTGATGTCTCAGAATGTGTTCTATCAAGCGATCCCTTCTTTCGGTCAAGTTGTGCCACAAATTTCTGATCACTGAAATTCTATTCAGTACCTCCTCATTAGTTACGTGATCTACCCATCTAATCTTCAACATTCTTCTGTACCACAACATTTCGAAAACATCTGTTTTCTTCTTGTCTAAACTGTTGATCGTCCGTGTTTCATTTACATTCATGGCTACTCTCCAGACAAATACTGTTATATTTTGCTGCCCCAGAAGCAAAAATCATCTACTACTTTGTTTCGTTTCGTAATGTAATTCCTTAGCATCACCAGATCCTTTTGCTTTTGCTGATGTTCATCTTCCATCCTCCTTCAAGACAATGTCCATTCCATTCAACCTCTCTTCCAAGTCCTTTGCTGCTGACAGAATTACAATGTAAATTCTTCTTTAGTTTCCCTTAATGCTTGTTCAATGGAAAGGTTGAATAACATCTGGGATATGCTACAAACCTGTCTCATTCCCTTCTCAACCACTGCTTTACTGTCCTTCAACTCTTATTAATGGCGTGTGGTTTCTGCGCAAGTTGTAAATACCCTTTTGCTCCCGGCATTTTACCCCTGCTAAACAAAGAATTTCAAAGAGAGTACTCCAGTCAACATCGTAAAAAGCTAAGTCTACAAATGCTATAAAAATAGGTTTGCCTTCCATTAACCTATCTTCTAAGATACATAATAAGGGCAGCATTGTCTCGAGTGTTCTTACATTTCCCCGGAATCCAAACTGATTTTCCCCAAAGTCGGCTTCTATCAGTTTTTCCATTCTATTGTAAAGTATTCGTGTTAGTATTTTGCAACCCTAACTTATTAAACTGATCGGTTTCTGCAACCTCTTTCTTTGTAACAGGATTATTACGTTCATCTTGAAATCTGAAGGTATTTCGCCTGTCTCATACATCTTGCAAGGCAGATGGAAGAATTTTGTCGTGGCTGGCTCTCCCAACGAAACCAGTAGTTCTGCCGGAATATCGTCTACTCCCGGGGCATTGTTTCGACTAAGATCTTTCAGAGCTCTGTCAAATTCTTGGCACAGTATCACATCTCCCGTCTCTTCTTCATCTATGTCTTTCCATTTCTATAAACTGGCTTCTAGTTTATCTCCCTTGTATAGGCCCCCTATATACTCCTTCCACATTTCAGCTTTCTCTTCTTTGCTTTGGACTGGTTTCCCGTCTGAGCTTTTCATATTCATACAGCTACTCCTCTTTTCTCCAAAAACCTCTAATATTTTTCCCTAAGCAGTATCTATCTTTCCACTAATGAAATGTGCTTCTAAGTCTTTACATTTGTCCTTTACCCATTCCTGCTGAGCCATTTTTCACTTCCTATCAGTATGATTTCGTAAACGATTGTATTGCATTTCGCCTGCTTCATTTGCTGCATTTCTAAATTTACTCCTTTCATCAGTTAAATTCAATATCTCTTGTGTTATACAAGAATACCTACTAGGCCTTGTCTTTTTACTTGTCTGATCCTCTGCTCTCTTCACTGTTTCATCTCTAGCCATTCGTGTTCTTCTATATTCCTCCCCCTATTCTAGTCAACCGTTGCCTAATTCTCTCTCTGAAACTCTTAGCAACCTCTGGCTCTTCAAACTTATCTAGGTCTCATCTCCTTAATTTCCTAATTTTTTCCAGTTTCTTCAGTTCTAATCTATAGTACACAACCTTTAAATTATGGTCTCAGTTCACAACTGTATCTGGAAACGTTTGAAGGTTTAAAACCTGGTTCGTGAATCTCTCTCTTAGCATTATATAATCAACCTACCGATGTCTCCAGGTCTCTTCCACGTATACAAAAAGTGTTGGCGATGATTAAAATATGCTCTGTGCAAACTTCTAACCGGCGGCTTCGTCTTTCATTCCTTTTTCCCTGTCTACAATCACCCACTGTTTTTCCTTCTCTTCCTTTTCCTACTATCGAAATCCAGTCCCTCATGACTATTAAATTTTCGTCTCCCTTAACTGTCTGAATAATTTATTTTGGCTCGTCATACATTCCTTTACTCTCTTCATCATCTGTGGAGCTAGTTGGCACATAAACATGCTGCAGTGGTGGGTGTAGGCTTGTGTCTATCTTGCCTGTAATAATGTGTTCAATGTACTGTTCATAGTAGCTAACCTACATTTCCATTTTCTTATTCATTACTAAACTTATTCCTGCATTACCTCTATTTGACTTCTTGAGCGCTGCGTGGAGTGGCCTCGAGGTTACAGGCGCCATGCCACGGATGGTGCGACCACTCCCGCAGGATGTTCGAGACCTCCCTCGGGTATGGGCGTATATGTTGATTTTAGCATAGTTAGCATAGTTTAAGTAGTGTGTAAGTCTAGGGACCGATGACCATAGCGGTGAAGTCCCTTAGGAATCCACACATTTCAACATTTTTTAATTTTGTGTGTATAAGCCTATATTCACTTGACCAGAAGGCATGTTCCTTCTGCCATCGAACTTCAATTCCAACCATATCTAACTTCAACTAATCCATTTCCCTTTTTAAATTTTCTAACATACATGCCCAATTAAGGGATCTAACATTCCACACTCCGAACCATAGAATGCCAGTTTTTTTTTTCTTTTTTTTTTTTTTTCCTCCCGATGACGACGTCCTCCTGAGTATTCTTCGCCCGGAGATCGGAATGGGAGACTTTTTTACATGCGGAATATATTACCCAAGAGGACGCCATCATCAATTAAACATACAGTAGAGCTGCATGCCGTCGGGAAAAATTACAGCTGTAGTTTCCTCTTGCTTTCAGCCGTTGCAGAAGCAGCACAGCAAGCCCGTTTTCATAGATGTTACTAGACCAGATCACTCAATCATCCACAGTGTCGCCCCTGCATCTAGTGAAAAGGCTGCTGCCCTTCTTCAGGAACCACATTTTTGTCTGGCCTCTCAACACATCCCCATCGGTTGTGGTTGTACCTACGGTACAGTTCTCTGTATCCCTGAGGTACGCAAGCCACCCCACCTACGGGTAAGTCCATGGTTCAATATAACCCAATATGGAGTCGAGGTAGCAGTTGTCGTTATACTGGTTATCACTGTTAGAATTCAACCGCGATTCTTATACACATATTTTAACAACGCGTTTCAAGAGACAATGTTCTCATCATCAGGTTGTGAAGTCTATGTCATGAAATTAAACGTACTAAAAAGACAAAATACCATCACAAGTAGTTGGGAAGTCCATAGAGTAAAACAGAATTAAAAGTATATTGGACTGTGGGTCCTCGTCTTACATTGAAGTTGTCGACACAAGTCGATGGCCGTCCCATAGCTACCAAGTATTCTGTCGCACTGTGCCAGTATTTGCAATTGTATTTTGTCTTTTTAGTCCGTTTAATTTCATGACATAGACTTTACAACCTGATGATGAGAGCATTGTCTCTTGAAACGCGTTGTTAAAATACATGTATAAGAATCGCGGTTGAATGCTAACAGTGATAACCAGTCCATGGTTCATATAAAGGTATGTAATATTTGAAGAGGGATAGTTTGTTACCAAATATCTCTAACATCTCTTGGCAGATTTACTTCAGATTTCTACACGATCCCCTAATTAACATTTTGGTGGACAAAGGATGTACATTTATAATATATATATATATATATATATATATATATATATATATATATATATATATATATATATACGAGGGTTGTTGTCCAGAAAGTAAGTTCCGATCAGTCGCGAAATGGAAACCACAGTGAAAACCAGAAACGTATTATTTTCAACAGTTAGGTACACCTTCCATCTACTTCTCTACATAGTTGCGGCTCCAACTTCAAGTTTTGTATCAACTTTTGCAATATCCTCGTCACAGAAATCAGCCACCTGTGCTTTCGGCCAGTTATCTGCACTGGTCTGCAGCTCGTTGTCTGTGGAAAAATTTTGCCCTCATAGCCAGCGGTTCTTGTGGGCCGAGATGAGACTCAGGGGTAGCCAATTAAAGACTGGATTGTGGGTGATCAAATGCTTCTCGCCGGGAACGCTGCAGGAGCATCTTCATTGCCCCTGCAGTGTGCGTCCGAGAATTGGCAAGGAGAAGGAACTGCCCGACAGTTGTGTTATGTGGGATGCATGACACAGGCGAGATCTCTAACCAGGCCCTTACACTTGGCGGGAGACGCTATTCCCTACTCATCTTTACGTGCTCACTGTTCACTGAAAACTGAAAAGAGCGACGCGACACTATCTTCGGGCATACTAGAGACACTGCCCAACACATCTGTGCAAAGCTTTACCGGATTTTCTCTGTGGTTTCCATTTCGCGACCGATCGGAACTTACTTTCTGGACAACCCTGGTATATACTGTGTATTGTCTCTATGAAAAATATGTAGCCTATGTCCTCCAAAATGCAGAGAATTATTTAACTATCAGACGCCACTAGGTCGCGGGACGAGCGAAATTTGACAGAAACATGATTGTAAACTCTTATTCATTGATTAGTTGCTGTTGCTGCCTATAACATATACCGTAATATATATTGTAATCCATGTTTCACAGTTATTTTCATTATTAAAATCCACGTTGCATATAAACGCATAGGTGGATCCAGCACTTACTACCACCAAAAGTCACTAGACCGCAGGCCGATCGAAAGATCCAGAGAACACGAGATTTCACGAATTGTGACGCAAACTATTCAACAGTTCGAGCAGTGTTGTCACGATAGTTTAAGATGGTGCAATGACATACGATCCACCCTTCGACTCGCACGTCTGTTGTACGATCTTTTGAAATGCTTACTATTGTTAAGATTTCACATTTTATTATTTTACTTTTATGGTTTATTTAATTTTTTGGTATTTAATTCACAAATACAACTTTGAGTAGCGTGCATAGCAATTTTTTAGTAAGTAACATTTTTACCATTTTTAATATTGGATTGCAAAGCAGACTATCAAAAATCTAGTTTGTAAAACCGAACTGACTTTCATGTGAACTTTCTTCTTCTTTTTCTTCTTCTTCTTTTCGTCGGCCTCGTTCACATATAAGATGGTCTTCACTGCCATCGAGAGCATTACTCATGACGCACTTCTTGAAAGATTTAACAACAATGTCCTCTCTCACTCTTGATCCGCTGACGCACTTGTTCGGTTGTAGGTCGTTTTAGAGCTCCCTTCGGCGTGAATTCATGTGGGGTTCCATCCATCATTCATTTGTTCTGTTCCTCTCTCAGATGCACTCCAAATTTTTTATTTTTCAAGAGGTTGCAATTGTGTCCTCTAGGAATAACAGCAAGCTCTGTGTTTCCTTATCTTAATTTCTGTTTCACATAATTTTTCAAATGACTACTAAACTGATTTACCACAAGAAGAGAACTCTTCCACAATGAAGCACCCTTCATTTTCTCCCACACTCTGTTAATCCATAATTTCATACGAGTCTCGTCCATCCAACCCTTGTCATATACGTAACAAAAACACCTGGGGGTATTTCAGGAGGTTTTGGCATTGCTTTGCGCTGGAAAATGATCATTGGGTTGAGTTTAGCAACATCAGCACAACATGAAAGGACAACAGCGTAGTGAAGGTTTTCGTGTACACTTGTTTTTATACTTGCAGTTTTAGCACCTTTCATGGCAACAGTTCAATTACTCGGCAGATCAAATGTCTGTGGAGTTTCGTCCATATTGGCTATTTGACTTAGTTCCACACTGGTTTCCTTTAGATGTTGAATAATAAAGCGATGGAAAGATAATACTTTCTCTTCCAACTCTTGTGGCATTTTCTGAGATATTTTGGTTTTGATTCGCATACCAAGTGCACGACGCTTCATAAACCTGTAGCACCAGCCAACTGCATCCTTAAAGTCTGTTAAGTTCCACTGCAGCGCTAGCCTTAGGAGCGTGTATCTGAATCATTTTTGTATTAATTCTAACGCCATTTTGACGATATCCTTGAATCCATTTCAGTACGTCATCTTCTAAAAATGGTTCAAATCGCTCTAAGCAGTATGGGACTTAACGTCCGTTGCTCAAGAGAGTAGAAGAACAGGTAGAAAGTACAGTTGGCAATACCAAGTGGGATTTAGGAAGGGTAGAAGATGTATAACACAAATATTTATCCTGAAGCAACTAATAGAACTTAAAACTACATAAACCTAACTAACCTAAGGACATCACACACATCCATGCCTGAGGTAAGATTCGAACCTGCGACCGTAGCGGTCGCGCTGTTCCAGACTGAATTCCGAAATTCAACAACCCACTTGCTTCCTGTCTTTCCCCTTGCCCTCCCTGTTTTTTTCCCACCCGATCTTCGTAATTCAGTCCACACTCATCTTAATAACGTATTCAGCAAACCTTGCCCTCTTGAGTCTGATTTTCCCGGATATTGTTCTCATGTTCCGGTACAGTTCTTACCTAGGTCTTCGCATCCATCTCTCTCCACATCTTTTGGGACCTAGTATTTTTCTACATATTTTTGTCTCTTCTTTCTCTAGTTGTTCTGCCCCATTTCTTCCTAGTGTCATCGTCTCAGCAGCATACAATACTGCATTCCTCACCGTTGCTTTGTAGTGGCTTATCTTTGCCTCTGTGGATATATTCTTTTTATTGTATATCTCTCTCGTCATACAGAAGGCTGACCTCTTCTTTATCCTCTCTGTTATTCCCTCCGTGCTCCTGTTCCTTCCTGTTATAATTTCTCCCAGGTATTTAAATTTGTCCACCATTTGCACAGTGCCTTCCGGTGTTTCGCAGCCTGCAGTGGTAGTTAATGGTTTTTCTTGTTATAGCCGATCCTCAGTCCCACCTTTGTGGCTACCTTACTTAAATTGTCGCGTTGTGTCTTCGCGCCTTCTTCCGCCTCACTTACTATTGCTACGTCATCTGCAAAGGTTAGGCAGTCCACTTGACACCTGTTGTCCTTTTTGTCCCCGACATGGATTTTGATATTCCCATTTCCTCGTTTATTTCTCTCCACTGCCTGATCTCTTCATACAGTGCTATACTGAAACCAGTCTTGATCTCAAATTCTTCTGGCAGTGCTCCTCTGAATCTCACCCTTGCTTTTGTGTCTGTCAGAATCTCTTTAATGAGTTCTTGTGTAGTGCTATCAAGTCCTCTGTTCTTCAAGGTCCTAACAAGAGTCTGTCCGTCGATGGAGTTGTATGTCTTTGTGAAGTCCACGAAGGTTATTACTGTCTTTTTGTTTTTTAAGACCCTATGTTCTATTAGTTGCTTCAGGATAAATATTTGTGTTATACATCCTCTACCCTTCCTTAATCCCGCTTGGTAGTCGCCAACTGTACTTTCTACCTGTTCTTCTACTCTCTTGAGCAATAATTTTGACAGCATCTTGTATCAGACCCCTAGTAGCGATTGTGCACTGTAACTGTTTGCATATCTCTTGCCCCCTTCTTATGTATTGGCACTACAATTGCGTTCTTCCATCCTTCAGGCAAATTCTTTGTTCTCCAGATCTTCTGGATTATGTTGGTCTTGTTGTCTATGGCTTTGTTGCCTCCCCAGTATATAATCTCGGCTGCTCCACCATCTTCTCCAGTTACCTTATTATTCTTTAGATCACTTATGGTATGTGCGACTTCATCACTCGTTGGAGGGCGTGGCTCCTTCTCTTCTGTGTCAGTCAACAGATCCAGCTCGTCTTCAGGTGGTTCACAGCTCAGCAGGTCGTGGAAGTATTCCGCAAAAATCCTACAGTTCTCCTTCGCACTAACAGACAGAACCCCTTTCTTATCTCTTATAAACAGTTCTCTACCATTGCATCCAATCAGACTCTTTTTGAATTTCCCGAAAAAGTGTCTGCTGTTGTTTTTCCTGAAGGTGGTCTCAATCTCGTCCAGTTCCTGCTTCATCTTCTGCTTCTGGTCCATCTTATTGTTGGGGCCGCCTCCTTCCTTACTCCTAAGAAACTTCCCATTTTTCCAGGTCTTTCTTGCTGCTCCAGTCCCTCCAGGCTTTCCTGCGAGTGTCTACTGATTCCTCACATTCCTTGTTTCACCACCAGTGCTACGGTTTCTTTTCTTCCCTTCCGGATAGTTTAGCCTGTTTCTCCATAGTTCGCTTCATGTCGTCCCATTAATTGGATGATTCAATTCCTTCCTCATATCTGGATCGATGGTTTCTTGATTTCTCTCTGTTTACCTTTGGTGTTTTCGGTTCTCTTATTCGTCTGTGCCAGTCTGTTCCTGTTTGGAATCCAAAGGCACTGAAGTTCTGTAAGATACTGATCCGATTCTTTTCTTGTGTTCTTCTTGACCTTTGTGTTCATGATCTCTTAAGTGTTTTTCCAGATGATTGATATGTGGTCAATTTGGAGTTCACCAAGGCGGGTGCAAGGGTTTGCTCATGTCTTTTTCTTACTCGGTTTGGCCATGAAGTGTGTTGTCATCAAGTTAATTTTGTGTTCTCGACCCAGTTCAGTTAGTCTTTCTGCACTTTTGTTTGTCCGCTGGTGTGCGGGGTACTCGCCCACTACTTCTTTACATTGCTTCTTTCTTCCAGTCTGTCCATTATGATCTACTACGAGTATCTTTAAAAGTCTGTATGGTATGTTTTTCAGTGTATCATCCAGCTCCTTCCAGAAACTGTCTGCAACTTTCTTGTCTTCCAGCTCTTGTCATTTATAGGTGCATGTCCATTTACTTTTGTATAATTTTTGTTCCCTGCTTGAAATGTCAGTGTTGATATCCTTTCTTACCTGCCTTTCATCTCAGTTATGCCATCCTCGTATCTCTTGTCTACTATGAACCCCGTACCAAAGAATCTAGGTGCATGTCTTTCCTTCCCCACTCTAACTCCTGGTTTCACTTTCAGTATTATGAAGCCTTCTGACTCCACTGTATCTTCGTCACTGTATCTTGTTTCTTGCATTCCAATGCTTCTCTTTTTCATCTCATCTATTACCTGTTTAGGTTTACTAGTCTTAATCATTTTCTGTACATTCATGGCGCCAGTTCTGAAAGGCTTTTTAGTTGTAATCTTCTTTGAGATTTATGGGAGCTCTGGCTCTTCCCTTACGTACTTTTTAGCAGGTCCTCCAGAATCCGAATGCGTGCTTGCGTCGACCTTGGTCAACGGGGGATTGTCCCCCTCGGCGGAAAGAGAGCTTCGTATACAACAGTTTCCATGGGGCTTGCATTCGCTATGAGTATCAACAAGTCGCAGGGCCTATCACGTCCCGAGCAATGCCTAGCACTGCAGCTAGTAATTATACGTTAGGAAAAACTTTCATTAATAAAATAAAAGAAGCAGCTGGTGTGGTTGCTGACCGAACGGAAATGCTCACCTATTACTACATCATTTGCTCAACTGCTTACAAAATGTACACAGGAAACCAAATGTGTTTTATCCTGTCCTCCGGTTTTTTTACGTTTGTATTATGATGACATATTGTGTTCCAGTAAATACGAATGCCGATTCTAGTGTGTGTTACGAATTGTACGTCAATGGGTTACGTATTCTAATCTGCATTTTTGTGTACGTAAATAAGGAATTGCAACAATAATAGTCCATCAATAAAAAATAAATAAAAAAGAAATTCCAAGGGAACAAGAAAAGTTCACAATGGATAGAGGCACCAAAGAGCAAATAGCAAACGTAAGACGGATCATGGAAACAGGCAGAGAATGTCGATGCTTCATAGACCTCAGCAAAGAATTTGACTATGTGTGTCACTCAAAACTATGGGAATGCCAGAGCACCTTCTACACGTAATCAGAAATTCGTATAAAATCTATGAAACAACACTAATAAAACAGCAAGAATACACTGAGACTTTCTAGATGTGGAAAGGAGTCAGATAGGGATGTAGATAGAAACTGGAACTAAAATTTAGATATGCAATAGCGCACCCCCTTAAAAAAGCCAGTGAAAAGGTCAATAACAGTATGTTGGAAAAGAGAACAGTCCTACTCGAACAAGTGTTAAGGTTCTGAAACTCGTATATAAGGAAGCGATACCTTGATTCATCGTTGACCCTCACGTTTATTTCCTAGGCTGGTGTATTGCTAGCAAGACAATGCATCGTCTCGTAGCTTGTTGTCCTGTACCCATCACTGTGAATCTCTGGATTTTTGTTGTCCTTTGCTTGTACTTCCGTGAGGTCCCCTGATAACATTCCGTCTATTCATACAACATCACTCTGCACCCGAACTAATATGGGAATCAAAACAGAACTTATTTTTACTTCTCTTGTGATGTGGCGATTTTAGTAGTGTCTGTCACTTTGTAATGTCTCCACACTTAGGCAACGTATTATTTGTCTTAGTAAATGGATTATGTGACGATTACAGAAGTTTTTAGTGAAAACTGCTGTTTAGACTAACTGTTACCATGACAGCGACGCATCGTCTATTAGCGCACGTGCTCTGTTTTAAGCTATCACACCAGTTCTAGAAGACAAAAACATGTCGGTGATGGCTGTAGTATGATTAACTAGGTACCTCACATAGCCATGCTGAAGATGAAGAAGAAGAAGGAGAAGAAGGAGAAGGACAATAAGAAGAACAGAAACAAGAAGAATAAGAAGAGTTTCCACCCCATATTCTTTGATTCAGTTGACTGCTGAATAAAGGCGCCAGGACGCATTGATTGATTGCCCAGCTGTGCATCTAGGAGGCCCCACCATCAAATCAAGTGTACCTTCGCGCTGTTATTTTTGGACCACATAACGCTACAAATTACCAGCAGCATATTTTCCCATAGAAACCGAAGTGTAGGTTCAAAGATGGTATTGCAGACGCCTCATAGTCTGTTGAGGTACAGAAGAACAGAAGACAATGAGTTGTTATTCCAAAATGTTATAGACAAACATTAGTTTTTATGGATAGTCTTAGCATCTGTCATGCCACTTTCATGTGACCTGTCTCGTTATTAATTACGAACACTGATAGTAGTAGGAGTGTCTCGAGTACAAATACATTGATTAATGTGTGTATCTTCAAGTAAAAATAATCGCCCGTGACAGGACTCGAACCTGCAATCTTCGGATCCCAAGTACGACGTCTTATCCCTTTTTTTTATTTTTTATTTTATTTCATTTTTTGCTCTACCCCCCCCCCTATTTTTATGCATTTAAGTAAGAAAAAATGGGGTAAAGGCGGTTTGAATCTCAGACTGAGACTTCAACGCTACTCTATTTTCATTTTTATTTTTTTTTATTTTTTGTATTTTAATTTTTTTTCCAATGTCAGGCGTACAACCTTTGCTGACATACATTTTGTTGTACTACCGCATAAATAGTGTCTACAATGTCCAATTGTTGACAAAATAGTGGCTAATTAGAAAGTTAATTAATTAAGGAAATGGATAAAACTGAAAATGTCCAATTGAAAGACATGAAGACATTGCGGATAGTACAAATACAAAAGAAACATGCTCCTGTAGCAATTAAATGAAATTCGTGTCGGGGGCGACACCGGCTCACGACCCGACGTTCGATAGAGCAAGAGAGCCATCTATCGACTCGTTCTCCAAACGTTGGTGTAAGACTGGTTCGTCTTCCCGAAATGAACTCAGGATCCGTAAGTGTGATCGATGTCTATCTCGGCTTCTTCGTCTATCTCATCTCTCACCCGTCACACCCCATCTGGCCGGCGGGTCGGTAAATGTAAGTCGCAAGTAATTAGCGAAGTCTTGCCCATATTTCTTATGCTGTTGCAGCTTCGTGTGTCCATCCAGGAGAAAATACCAAAAATCCATTTTGTCCTTTACCGATTCGTTATAGAAGTAGCCCACCACCATTCCCCGTACCCATGTCACTGCATTGGTTTTTTGGACCGAAAAATATGATTCTTGGGGGAAAAAAAGTGTGTCTCATGAAATTGTGTGAGGGCCGGAACGTAACAGGAACGCCAATATCTGTTGCGCCAAGTACCACACTGGAGCCGTCCCACTATATGCAAAACGATGTTCATCAGTGTCCACTGTTGCGCAGCCTGAACATAGTGGAGTGTCTGCCAAATGAATCGCGTGCCGCCTTTGATTCGTTGCGAACTTCCTATTTACCACCACATACCATATTGAGCGTACCGACGTTGGGAGGTAAACGTTCCGTATAACTCGCCATATCTGGCGACAGTTCTTGTCTGGGTACTTCTTTTCCAGGGTATTCCTGGGACACCGGCGCAGGAAGAGTTGGTATACATGTCGCGTCGTCGGTAGTCGTGTTGTTGGGAAGGATTCTCTGACATAGCTAAGCGCCAAAAAAAAAAAAAAAAAAGACTTGAAATGTGACATCTTCGGTGAAATATGGCCCACATTGACTGAGGGCAGCATTGAAGTGGGCGCTAATACATCGGCCAACGCACCCGAGATTTTGCGAAATTGACCGCGCCACTGTCGTAAAATCGTACTGACGAATAACGCCCTTGCCTTTTCATATACGTTCACTAGACCAAGTTCACCCTCTCCAGGTGGTAGCGTAAGCGTTGTGTATTGGATCTTAAACAGGTGTCCCACACTCACGTAGGTTCCGAAAGTTGCTTGTATCCGTGATGACATTGTGCGCGTTAAAGGCAGGACATGCGCTACGTGAGTGAGTCTCGGTGCTAGGTATACGTTAACATAGGTCACCCTCTGAATCATATCCAACGCTCTTAATTTCTGTAACAGCACCATTGTCCGAATCAGCTTCAATATGCGTCGGTAGTTAGCCGCTGCTGTCCTCTGCACATCTGTGTGGAACGTAACACCTAGACATTTTATGGTCTTAACCAACATGAGCAGACCTTCCTCCCCCGGTTGTAATCCTCGACCGACATTGATGCAGCGTGACTTCTATAGATTAAGCACACCTAGTGTCGCCATCCCGTATAGCTGTAACCATGCCAACGCCGTACGTACTTCGTCGCCTGTCCTTGCCACCAGCAACGGCACTCCCTCCAACCGTCTTCAGAGACCTTATAGACAGGGTTCCAAAGCCATTCCATACAAAATATCGAAAAGGGGCAACCGTGACGAACTGACCTGGAAAGAACAATGTAGTCCGTGCCCCGCTCATTCACCGAGACCTTTGATCGCACGCCGTGTGACAGTCGCATGATCACTAGAATGAAGGCCTGTGGGATTCCAATCTGCCCATCACTGCGTGCAAAAAGATATGATCCAATCTGTCGAACGCATGATCGAAGTCAATAGCGACTAGTGCCCCACGCACTCGGCATTCCGCTGCTAATGCGATGATATCTCGGTAGTCACCGAGCGCCCTATGTACGTTACTCTCACCGCCGAGGCAAGTTTGATCTATGAGGAGTCTATCAGAAATTGAAGACCGCAGGCGAGCCCCAAGGATGTGCGCGAAAATCTTATAGTCGCAGTTCAAGTGAGTGAGTGGTCTATAATCTCCTAGCCTTCTGCCACCGCGTGGTTTGGGTATTTGGATGATGATACCCTCCGTGAATTCGGCAGGTATCTCAGTCTGCGGTAACAGGAGTTCGTTGTACATTTTAATCCAGGTCCGTCCCGTGAGGTATTCAAAGGCGCGGTAAAATTCAATTGGGAAGCCGTCCTGCCCTGGGGACTTGTTCGGAGCCCCACTGGCAACTGCGTCTGTCAGCTCGTCCTCTGTTATCGCTGTGATGAAAGACTCTGCATCCAGTGGTGGTCCTCTATCTGGCATTTCCGAGATGACATCATGTAGTGTCTCGTGGCTCACTTGTACAGGTCCATATAACGGGCGGAAATAGTCAGTAAACAAATGCGCAATATCACGCTGGTTCACAACTTGCTGGCCAGTTTCAGAGATTAGTTCCCTGATCAATGCCCTTCGTCGTCGTTGGCGTTTACGTACTACGTGGTGCATGGAGGGGGTTTCGGCAGCAACTGTGTCCGCCAATCTCGCCCGGACCATTATACCTTCCATTCTTAGTCTCGTCAGCTGTAATAACTTGGCTTTTATCCTGCGCATGGCCGTGTGCCTTTCCGGCGATGGTTGTTGGGTCATCAGCTCCCTCAGGGCTGTAAAATAAAAATCAATCGTCGTGCGGTTCCACTGCGATTTGTCCTGCCCGTATCGTATCAACGATCTTCGTGACGTTGGTTTTGCGCATTTGATCCACCACTGGAGAACCGAAGTGTATGCTCGTTGGCGGCGAACACAGGTCTCCCAGTCCGCCTCTATCGTCCGCCGACATGCAGCGTCACATAAAAGTGCACTATTCATTTGCAGTGACCCTTACTCCGCCATATCTTCTGACGCGTTAGTGAAATCGTACAGACGTACGCCATATGATCCCCAAAACCCGCTGGCCAGATTTCGGCATCCAGTATTGCCGTCCGTAGAGCTCGTGTCACATACACTCTATCAAGTCTATTCGCCGAGTATCCCGTTACAAACTTATAACCCGCTCTGTCGCCATGCTGCAGTTCCCAGGTATCCAGAAGCGCTATTTCGGTAATCAAAGCACGCAGTTCCATGCATGGCACATAATGAGGTACTTTGTTCATTTTGTCGACGACACAATTAAAGTCGCCGCCCACTACATAGTTATCATAGCGCCCAGCGAACAACGGTGCTATCTCTTCGGTGTAAAAGGTCGCCCTTTCTCTTCGTCTTGTGGAGCCAGATGGCGCGTATAAATTGATGAAACGAACGCCGTCGACAGTGATCGCTATTCCACGTGCCGAAGGGAGAGACATGACTTCCTCCAGTCCTATACCGTCCCTGGTGAGGATCGCCACACCGCACCCACTTTCCACTCAGTTACTGGGGGCGGACAACCTACAGTATCCCATTACAATCAGTATTGCAAGGTACTTAAAATGTTATTAGGAAGGCAAAGAATGTGTGGTATGCAAAAATGGTTCAAATGGCTCTGAGCGCTATGCGACTTAACTTCTGAGGTCATCAGTCGCCTAGAACTTAGAACTAATTAAACGTAACTAACCTAAGGACATCACACACATCCATGCCCGAGGCAGGATTCGAACCTGCGGCGAACCTGCGGTCGAACGTGCAGTCGCTCGGCTCCAGACTGTAGCGCCTAGAACCGCACGGCCAGTCCGGCCGGTTGTGGTATGCAAATCCAATAGCTAATTGATAAGATAAAATTAGAACCATATCGTCAGTTATGAAGGAATTGTCTGGTCAGCGGCATAAGGTCGATGATATAAAGTCACTTCATAGTAAAAATATTTCTATTAGTGATAAATCAGATTTATCCACAGTATTTAACAATCAGATAATTACAGAGGTATCTCTCTCTTAGACTGCACATACAAGATTTTCTGCAGAATCCTATACAAGAGGATCAAAGAGCAACTACAGGAAGATTTAGGTGAATACCAAGGAGGTTTCAGACCTTCGAGAAACTGTGCAGAACAGATAATCATTTTAAAATTATTGGCGTTGTTGTTGATGTTGTTGTTGTGGTCTTCAGCCGTGAGGCGGCTTCGATGCAGCTCTCCATGCTACTCTACCTTGTGCAAGCTTCCTCATCTCCCAGTACGTACTGCAACCTACATCCTTCTGAGTCTGCTTAGTGTATTCAACTCTTGGTCTCCCTCTACGATTTTTACCCTCCACGCTGCCCTCCAATGCTAAATTTGTGATCCCTTGATGCCTCAGAACATGTCCCAACAACTGATCCCTTCTTCTTGCCAAGTTGTGCCACAAACTCCTCTTCTCCCCAATTCTATCCAATACCTCCACATTAGTTACGTGATCTCCCCATCTAATCTTCAGCATCCTTCTGTAGCACCACATTTGAAAGCTTCTATTCTCTTCTTGTCCAAACTATTTATCGTCCATATTTCACTTCCATACATGGCTACACTCCATACAAATACTTTCAGAAACGACTTCTTGACACTTAAATCTATACTCGATGTTAACGAAGTTCTCTTCTTCAGAAACGCTTTCCTTGCCGTTGCCAGTCTACATTTTATATTCGCTCTACTTCAATCATCATCAGTTATTTTGCTCCCCAAATAGTTAAACTCCTTTACTACTTTAGATGTCTCATTTCCTAATCTAATTCCCTCAGCATCACCCGACTTCATTCGACTATATTCCATTATCCTAGTTTTTCTTTAGTTGATGTTCATCTTATACCCTCCTTTCAAGACACTGTCCATTCCGTTCAACTGCTCTTCCAAGTCCTTTGCTATCTCTGACAGACTTACAATGTCATCGGCGAAACTCAAAGTTTTTATTTCTTCTCCATGGATTTCAATACCTACTCCGAATTTATCTTTTGTTTCCTTTACTGCTTGCTGAATATACAGATTGAATAACAACGGGGACAAGCTACAACACTGTCTCACTCCCTTCCCAACCACTGCTTCCCTTTCATGCCCCTCAACTCTTATAACTGTCATTGGGTTTCTATACAAATTGTAAATAGCCTTTCGCTCCCTATATTTTACCCCTGCCACCTTCAGAATTTGAAAGAGAGTATTCCAGTCAACATTGTCAAAAGCTTTCTCTAAGTCTACAAATGCTAGAAACGTAGGTTTGCCTTTCGTTAATTATTTTCTAAGATAAGTCGTAGGGTCGGTATTGCCTCACGTGTTTCAACATTTCTACGGAATCCAGACTGATTTTCCCCGAGGTCGGCTTATACTAGTTTTTCCATTCGTCTGTAAAGAATTCGCGTTGGTATTTTGAAGCTGTGACTTATTAAACTGATAGGTCGGTAATTCTTACATCTGTCAACACCTGCGTTCTTTGGGATTGGAATTATTATATTCTGCTTGAAGTATGACGGTATTTCGCTGTCTGAGGGAATTTCGCCTGTCTCATACATCTTGCTCACCAGATGGTAGAGTTTTGTCAGGACTGGCTCTCCCAAGGCCGACAGTAGTTCCAATGGAATGTTGTCTAATCCCGGGGCCCTTGTTTTGACTCAGATCTTTCAGTGCTGTGTCAAACTCTTCACGCAGTATTGTATTTCCCATTTCATCTTCATCTACATCCTCTACCAATTCCATAATATTATCCCCTTGTACAACGCCATTTTATAGACCCTCCATATACTGCTTCCACCTTTCTGCCTTCCCTTCTTTGCTTAGAACTGGGCTTCCATCTGACCTCATGATACTCAAACAAGTGGTTCTCTTTTCTCCAAAGGTCTCATTAATTTTCCTGTAAGCAGTATCTATTTTACCCTAGTGGGATAAGCCACTATATCTTTACATTTGTCCTCTAACCATCCCTGCTTAGCCATTTTGCACTTCCTGTCGATCTCATTTTTAAGACGTTTGTATTCCTTTTTGCCTGATTCATTTACTGCATTTTTATATTTTCTCCTTTCATCAATTAAATTCAATATTTCTTCTGTTACCCAAGGATTTCTACTAGCCCTCGTCTTTTTACCTACTTGATCCTCTGCTGCCTTCACTACTTCATCCCTCAGACCTGCCCATTCTTCTTCTACTGTATTTCGTTCCCCAATTCCTGTCAATTGTTCCCTAATGCTCTACCTGAAACTCTGTACAACCTCTGGATCTTTCAGTTTATCCAAGTCCCATCTCCTTAAATTCCCCCCTTTTTGCAGTTTATTCGGTTTTTATCTAGATTTCATAACCAATAGATTGTGGCCAGAGTCCACATGTGCCCATGGGAATGTCTTATAATTTAAAACCTGGTTCCTAAATCACTGTCTTACCATTATATAATCTATCTGATACCTTCTAGTATCTCCAGGCTTCTTCCATGTATACAACCTTCTTTTATGATTCTTGAACCAAGTGTTAGCTATGAATAAGTTATGCTCTGTGCAAAATTCTACCAGATGGCTTCCTCTTTCATTTCTTAGCCCCAATCCATATTCATCTACTATTTTTCCTTCACTCCCTTTACGTACTCTCGATTTCCAGTCACCCATGATTATTAAATTTTCGTCTCCCTTCACTACATGAATAATTTATTTTATCTCATCATACATTTCATCAATTTCTTCATCATCTGCAGAGCTAGTTGGCATATAAGCTTGTACTACTGTGGTAGGCATGGGCTTCGTGTCTATCTTGGCCACAATAATGCGTTCACTATGCTGTTCGTAGTAGCTTACCCGCGTTCCTATTTTCCTATTGATTATTAAACCTACTCCTGCATTACCCCTATTTGATTTTGTATTTATAACTCTGTATTCACCTGAGCAAAAGTCTTGTTCCTCCTGTCACCGAAAATCACTAATTCCCACTATATCTAATTTTAACCTATCCATTTACCTTTTTAAATTTTCTAACCTACCTGCCCAATTAAGGGATCTGACATTCCACGCTTCGATCCGTAGAATTCCAGTTTTCTTTCTCCTGATAACGACGTCCTCTTGAGAAATCCCCGCCCGGAGATCCGAATGGGGGACTACTTTACCTCCGGAATATTTTACCCAAGAGGTCGCCATCATCATTTAACCATCCAGTAAAGCTGCATGCCCTCGGGAAAAATTACGGCTGTAGTTTCCCCTTGCTTTCAGCTGTTCGCATTACCAGCACAGCAAGGACGTTTTGGTTAGTGTTACAAGGCCAGATCAGGCAATCATCCAGACTGTTGTCCCTGCAACTACTGAAAAGGCTGCTGCCCCTCTTCAGGAACCACACGTTTGTCTGGCCTCTCAACAGATACCCCTCCGTTGTGGTTACACCTACGGTACGGCCATCTGTATCGCTGAGGCACGCAAGCCTCCCCACCAACGGCAAGGTCCATAGCCATAGCATATTACAAGAAACGAAGTACACCTCTTATAATAACATTCGTCGACTTTAAAAAAAGCGTATGACTGTATCCATAGACCTTTAATGTTAAAAATCTTAAGAAATTTCAGCCTCCATACAAAATTAATCAAATTGATAGATTCGCCCTAACCAACACTGTATCAAATGTCAAGTTCAGGGAGGGAGAACTCTCTGAGCCATTCATTGTAAAATTGGTTCAAGAAAAGGAGATTGCTTTGCAGCCCTGCTGTTCAACTGTGCTTTAGTATACATCATGAGGGAATGGTACAAGACTAACCGAAAGGACATCCAAACTGGAAGATCCAAAAACAAAATAGATTTAAACTGTCTAGGATATGACGATGACCTTGCTCTCTTGTCCAACAGTATTCAGGAAACCAAACAACAAGTTATCTCACTACAGGAAGTAGCACAGAAAGTTGGTCTCGGAATATCCTTTGAAAAAACAGTCATCATGTTAACTTACCCACCACTCATACACAAAATTGCCAAAGGAAACCAAGAAATCAAAACTGTAGATAGATTTAAATATCTGGGAGAAATCATAACATATGATCTCAATGAAAAGCCAGCGTGGCATAACAGTATAAAGACATTGACGAGAGCACAATACATCACCAAGAAAATCTACAACAAAAAGAGCCTGTCAATAGCAACAAAATTAAAACACTACAAAACAGTCACTCAACCAGAAATCACATACGAAAGTGAAACCATTTGCAAAACAACTAACACTGCACAAACAGACAATATACTCAAAATAGAGAGAAGAATGATCAGAACGTGCATCAACAAATCGTACCAGAGAGATGGGCACTGGAGAGTAGCTACAAATAAAACACTCTACAAGGAAACAGACTGTTAAGAGTACCATCAGGAAGAAACGCATTTCATTTTTTGCACATCTAATCAGAACACCAGAGAAGAGGATCATCAGGAGAATAATAGAAAAATTATGGAATAGTAAGTACAACATTAAGTGGATTACAGAAATCAAAGATATGGATGAGCTTCTGATTACACAGGAAGACATAAGAAACAAAACTGAAAATCCAGGAAACTCACAGACAAACAAACCAGACTGGAAACGAGAATCAACAGACAGACAATAGGAAGGGTGATTTCCGATGAAGAAAGGAGGATAAGATCCGAGAGAACGAAGAAGTACTGGGCTGACAGAAAACTGGAAAATTCTTTGTATGAAGTTGGCTAGAGTAGTCCAATGAAGGCCATAAAATGTAAATAATAATTTAACAACACTTCATGAGCATTGCTGGTGAATTAAATAAAAATTTTGTTTCTACAGGGAATCATATTTGGCAAATGCCTTTCCGAGATCCATTTCTGAAACACTCCTTTGTTATACAGACAAGGGGGAGATTGAGTCAATAATTAAATCACTGAAGACTAAGGACTCTCATTGGATATGATGGAGTGCCTAGCAGAATTTTAAGGTACTGTGCTACGCATGTTAGCCCTGTATTTAGCCATGTTTGTAATTTTTCCTTTAGGAATGGTCAGTTTCCTGAACGATTAAAGTAATGAGTAGTAAAGCCGTATTTTAAAGAAAGAAAAGGGCAATGTAGACAATTTTAGACCTATTTCTATTCCATCAGTGTTTGCCAAAGTTATTGAAAAGGCTATGTACGTAACGATAATTGATCATTTTATATCACACGATTTGTTATTAAATTAACAGTTCGGCTTTAGAAGTCGTTTAACTACTTAAAATCCTATATTCTCTTTTCTCTGTGAGGTACTGGATGGGTTACACAGCAGGTTTCGAACGCTAGGCATATTTTTTGATTTAACTAAGGCGTTTGATTGTGTTGATCACAAAATGTTGCTCCAGGAGTCGGACCACTACGGTATACGGGGAGTAGCTCACAACTGGTTCACCTCTTACTATAGCAACAGACAGCAAAATGTGATTACTCATAATGTTGAGAATTGCTGTGATGTGGGGTCCGAGTGGGGTACAGTCAAGTGGGGGGGGGGGGGGGGGGGAGGGGATGCCCCAGGGATCAGTGTTGGGGTCACTCCTGTAAATATTTATCAAATAAGGTATTTGATAAATGATATTCCCTTTAGTATTACAAGTAACTCCGTAATATTTCTGTTTGCTGACGACACTTCCTTGGTAGTTAAGGATTTTGTGTGCAACACTGGCCCAGTTCCAAGTACTGGCGTTCATGACCTAATTTCATGCCTTGTTGAATATAAACTAATGCTAAATCACAGTAAGACTCAGTTTTTACCGTTTCTAACACATAATTCTACAAAACCTGACGTTTCTGTTCTCAGAATGGGCATAGGTAGATAGTAAACAGTCGTGGAAAGCCAACGTTCAGGATTGTGTTCAAAGGCTTAGTGCTGCCATTTTTACTATTCGATCGGCATGTGAGGTGAGTGATCTTTCGACACGAAAATTAGTCTACTTCGCTTATTTTCATTCGCTCATGTCATATGGTATTATATTTTGGGGTAACTTTTGCCATTCTAAAAAGATATTTTTGTCTCAGAAACGAGCGGTTCAGGCAGTAAGTAGTGTAAGTTCACGAACCTCTTGTTAACCCCTCCGACCCCTCTGACCCCTCTTGCTTGTCGAGTCTGGGTACTTTGACATTGTCCTCTCAAAAAAAAAAAAAAAAAAAAAAAAAAAAAAACAAAAAAAAAAAAAAAGAAACCTGTATTTGGATCGGACGATCGGACTTCCTTTACTCTTATACCGAAACTGAAGAGTTTCCTCATGGGTCACTCCTCCTATTCTGTCGAGGTGTTCCTTGAAAAATTATGCTGATTCTTGTGTGTATTGTTGCTTGTGTTTACTTAAGCTTATGGATTGACTTTTTCGGGTTCTTAAACATTTTAGTTTTATCTGTTATTACTTTTATGTTGTAATTTCATGTACTGACATGACCTGTGACCTTGGAGATTTACTCCTCAATTTTTTCCTACGGAACTTGACGTGTAAATAAAATAAAATAACGCTCAATCAGCCGTAATCAGCGGTGAGGGATCAGCAGTAGTTCACAGGCTGCTTGGAGTGCAGGCAGCGAGTAAATATGACAGCAAAACTCATACCACCTGAAGAAGACGGCTGCATCGCTCGTCAGACATTTTGCATAGAATGGAAACAAAATCTCAGACGAACACCCGGAACCACACCGTTAGTTTGAATCGCAGTTTCCTTTTTTTACCGTTTGCAACTCGTTTCAGTTATCATAACTATCGTGTGACAACAGTCATTTTACGCAGACAGCATAGGGAGCCGATGCGCCAGATCACTGTGTGCTACGTCATGATATCCGAAACCGGTCGCTACCACAAGAGAGGAAAGAAATTTCCATTTAGACTGTTACTATTTGTTCACAAAATCTAGTGGTGGTGTGTTGGGGCTTTTGGGCGCTCAACATCGAGGTCATCAGATCTAGAAAATGCAGAAGTACCACCACGTTGCCAAAATTTCATTCTCTCTGCTGGTTTGTCTGGCCAAAACTAGACCACACAAGGATTGTATTTTTATCTCTTTGACTGTGGGTACTTCAGTGAGATAATGGTTTGCATTCATAGTGATCGAACGAGTTAGCAGTTGTACACTTTAACTCCAGACGGTAATGTGATGAGTGAACACTTGAAAATGTCACATCTCCGAAATCAGCTGACCTTGTGAAATAAATGACTGTTATCGTAACACAGCTAAGGTGGAAAGAGAAGTTCTCGTTTAACAAATTTGTGGCCCCCTATGCGGAAAAATCGTCTTATTTATAGGGCGATTCTGCTGCCCCTAGCGAAGTGGTTTTAGGCAACTCACAATGTTATATCTGCCCTTGAATAACCACTCGAGATACTTTCGTATTCTCCTGCAGAGGCCGGCCGAAGTGGCCGTGCGGTTAAAGGCGCTGCAGTCTGGAACCGCAAGACCGCTACGGTCGCAGGTTCGAATCCTGCCTCGGGCATGGATGTTTGTGATGTCCTTAGGTTAGTTAGGTTTAACTAGTTCTAAGTTCTAGGGGACTAATGACCTCAGCAGTTGAGTCCCATAGTGCTCAGAGCCATTTGAACCATTTGAACCATCTCCTACAGAAAAAGGAAAGGCTTTTTTTTAAGAAATTTAATGAAGTTAAATTTTTACTGCAATACATGTTCTCTTCAAGCCGTATTTTTCGGGTTAGTCAAGAAAAACGTACAAAAGTGACCTTAAAACGCACCCATATTCCCACACTCAGTTCGGCCATCATTTCTAGTATGCCAGAATGAGATTTTCACTCTGCAGCGGAGTGTGCGCTGATATGAAACTTCCTGGCAGATTAAAACTGTGTGCCCGACCGAGACTCGAACTCGGGACCTTTGCCTTTCGCGGGCAAGTGCTCTACCATCTGAGCTACCGAAGCACGACTCACGCCCGGTACTCACAGCTTTACTTCTGCCAGTATCTCGTCTCCTACCTTCCAAACTTTACAGAAGCTCTCCTGCGGACCTTGCAGAACTAGCACTCCTGAAAGAAAGGATATAGCGGAGACATGGCTTAGCCACAGCCTGGGGGATGTTTCCAGAATGAGATTTTCACTCTGCAGCGGAGTGTGCGCTGATATGAAACTTCCTGGCAGATTAAAACTGTGTGCCCGACCGAGACTCGAACTCGGGACCTTTGCCTTTCGCGGGCAAGTGCTCTACCATCTGAGCTACCGAAGCACGACTCACGCCCGGTACTCACAGCTTTACTTCTGCCAGTATCTCGTCTCCTACCTTCCAAACTTTACAGAAGCTCTCCTGCGTGCCTTGCAGAACTAGCACTCCTGAAAGAAAGGATATAGCGGAGACATGGCTTAGCCACAGCCTGGGGGATGTTTCCAGAATGAGATTTTCACTCTGCAGCGGAGTGTGCGCTGATATGAAACTTCCTGGCAGATTAAAACTGTGTGCCCGACCGAGACTCGAACTCGGGACCTTTGCCTTTCGCGGGCAAGTGCTCTACCATCTGAGCTACCGAAGCACGACTCACGCCCGGTACTCACAGCTTTACTTCTGCCAGTATCTCGTCTCCTACCTTCCAAACTTTACAGAAGCTCTCCTGCGTACCTGCAAGGCACGCAGGAGAGCTTCTGTAAAGTTTGGAAGGTAGGAGACGAGATACTGGCAGAAGAAGAGCTGTGAGTACCGGGCGTGAGTCGTGCTTCGGTAGCTCAGATGGTAGAGCACTTGCCCGCGAAAGGCAAAGGTCCCGAGTTCGAGTCTCGGTCGGGCACACAGTTTTAATCTGCCAGGAAGTTTCATATCAGCGCACACTCCGCTGCAGAGTGAAAATCTCATTCTGGAAACATCCCCCAGGCTGTGGCTAAGCCATGTCTCCGCTATATCCTTTCTTTCAGGAGTGCTAGTTCTGCAAGGTACGCAGGAGAGCTTCTGTAAAGTTTGGAAGGTAGGAGACGAGATACTGGCAGAAGTAAAGCTGTGAGTACCGGGCGTGAGTCGTGCTTCGGTAGCTCAGATGGTAGAGCATTTGCCCGCGAAAGGCAAAGGTCCCGAGTTCGAGTCTCGGTCGGGCACACAGTTTTAATCTGCCAGGAAGTTTCATATCAGCGCACACTCCGCTGCAGAGTGAAAATCTCATTCTGGAAACATCCCCCAGGCTGTGGCTAAGCCATGTCTCCGCTATATCCTTTCTTTCAGGAGTGCTAGTTCTGCAAGGCACGCAGGAGAGCTTCTGTAAAGTTTGGAAGGTAGGAGACAAGATACTGGCGGAAGTAAAGCTGTGAGTACCGGGCGTGAGTCGTGCTTCGGTAGCTCAGATGGTAGAGCACTTGCCCGCGAAAGGCAAAGGTCCCGAGTTCGAGTCTCGGTCGGGCACACAGTTTTAATCTGCCAGGAAGTTTCATTTCTAGTATGTTTTGCATGGCACTCTCTCCTACTACCGAACAAAAATTTGCGACTGCACGAATTATTTACGCATTTGATCTTTTTGGTCTTCACGGACTGGACAGTTTCGTCAGTTTTAACAGCGTAAAATGAACATTTACATCGTTGCAGCCTCTGGCCTTTCAACTACGAAACTGCTGTGCTTGTAATGGTGAAGTTTGTATCGGAGTGTCAACATAAGGGTAATTAGTTTTAGCGGGACGTTTACAAAAGTAATTTTTTTTTCATTACCCTCATGGTCACGTTTCAACTTATAATGTTAACGAAATAGCCGACTACGTTGCTGGCATAACAGTCCAAACAACGGACACCTAAAAAGGTCGAATGGCAGGAACCATCTGTGTAGTAGGAAATGTTTGTACAGTGGTAGGAGAAAGTGCCACGAACAACATATGTTGGGGTGGAGTGCGTTTGAAGGTCACTTTTGCATGTTTTCCTTGAATAACTCGAAAATCGGAATCCTCTCCCCCCCCCCCCCCCCCCCCCCGCCCCCGCGGGAAAACGTATTCCAGTACAAAATTTAACTGCATTGAATTTCCAACAAAAAAAGTCCTGTTCATTTTTTTTCTGTACGGCAGATTGTTTGTGCGTAAGGACCGAGAGAACATGAAAATCTCGCACTTGCTTTCTGGAAGGCCAAATATAACTATTTCGGGGTACGTAAAACGACGTCGGTATGGGTAGGTGAATCACACTGTATACAGTATTGTAACTGTCCTATGACACCATCTTTGGCTACACCCTAACATTTGCGTCAGCACATTTCTCCCCATTAAGAATGAGGCCGTATGGTTTCTTTGCTAGGAACTCTTCAACCCAATCAAAAAAACGTTCGCTCGTATTCTGTTTTCAGGTGACAGCGCGGGAATGTGCCGAAAGCTTTCTCGAAGTAAAACAACACCGCATCAACGTGGTAATTGGTTCTACTGCCTTAAAGGTCTCGTGGAGGAACACAGCTAATTGGGTTTCACACGACCCTTGTTTCTTCCTGCAGACGACATTTTCGGACTCCAAAATGGCTCTGAGCACTATGGGACTCAACATCTTAGGTCATAAGTTCCCTAGAACTTAGAACTACTTAAACCTAACTAACCTAAGGACATCACACACATCCATGTCCGAGGCAGGATTCGAACCTGCGACCGTAGCGGTCGCGCGGTTCCAGACTGAAGTTTTCGGACTCCAGAAACGTCATAATTCGCCAGCATAACATACGTAACAATACAATGATGTCAGGTCACGCCATACATCAGAGAAAACATTATGACCACCGATCTTCTATCGGTGTAAACCCGTCCAGGCGACAGGAGCGTCACCTGGCGAGGAATGACTGTTAGTCAGGCCAGACGTTGGCACGGTGCATCACGGTGCACAGTACATCAGAGGGCGTGCTGTCTCTGTGTAGTATAGGGAAGGGATGACATATATCTGAGTGTGACCGAAGGCAGATTATGATGGCTGAGAGGTTCGGCAAGAGCATTGCACGACTTGTCGAGTGTTCGAGGAGTGCTATAGCGTGTGTCTTCAATACTTGGCGATATCAAGGTGACTCCACGTCCAGACTGCGTGACAAGCTAGCAGGGGCTTCATTATCCTCTGGGGACATTCACATGCCCACCCATGGGTCCAGTGGACCTCGTAAAATGCACCATAACGTTCAAGGAATATCGTACACGTGTTGTAGACCACGTACAGTCCCTCATAACGATCATGTTTCCCGACCGCAGTGTTATTTTTCAACAAGATAATGCCCCATCTCACAAGGCCAGGAGTGTGATGGAGCGCTTCGAGGAACACATTGGCGATATCCAATCGACGTGCTGGCCCCCCATGTCGCTAGATTTGAACCCGATCGAACACATCTGGGATGTGATTGAGCGTGGCGCCAGAGCTCATTGCCTCCTTCCCGGAATTAACGGTAATTAGATATGGTGCCAAGTCTCTCCAGGGACCTTACCATGGCCTCATTGCTTCCATGCCACCACATTCGCGGCTGTAATCTGTGTCAAAGATGGACATGACCGTTATTAGGTAAGTGACTATAAGGTTCCGGCTGATTAGCGTATGTCTAACTAAAACTTACTGGCCAGTCAACTATTTTTGGAAGTGCAACTCAGTGTGTGTGTGCTGATTTATTGGATATAATAAAGTGTATTGAATTGGACTATATGTTAGGTGTTGTTCAGACGCACTCTCTCTGTGTTCACGTTCGTTTCAAAGGCCTGAAGGTGCCGTGTTGATATGTAGGGGCCTACTATCAGTCTTTCCGCTGGAAACATGAGAAAGAAAAACCATAACATTTGTCAACTTCAGCTTTGCACAAAGTTTGAGGACCGAATACTGTAGAGACCTTTAAGTCCTGCACGAAAATTCGTACAGCGGCGACGCTGTGGTTTCATCAGCCGGTAAATTACAAACACAAAATTCTTCCAGTATTCACCGCTTACGAACGATACCGACTTTTGGTACCGTTATTACTTTCGACTACGTTATTGCAATCCCCCACACGGGCTTCTCATAACCGCCTCGTCGGCGCGGCTGCCGCACTCGCCGCGTAGCCCGCAGCGGCGCCGCCGCCGCTTTCCCCCACTGGCCCCACGCCATCCTCGCGTGAGTTCTGAGGCGGGCGGTAGGCGGCCACGTGCCCCCGCTGGTGACAGCCTGTTTATTGCATTCTTTCTGATCCGCTTTCCCGCCAAGTTGACGTTGCTTTTTCCGCAAATCTCGTACTCTGCATTTCGAAACATACAAGAATGTCTACACAGCTACATGGGCAATTTCTTTACTTGTCAAGATCACCTTATTACCTTGTTCGACGCGTGTACTTTCCTAAAATTAACCATAGTGAGTAGAGGGCGTAGTTTATCTATTTACAGCGTTCCCAGGTTGTTCTACACCTAATTAGGTGTAACAAATTAAGTGACGAAAAACACATCAACTTGTGATATCGTTGCTCTTTTCATCTTCTTTTGTGACCCAAAATTCCGTTTACATTCTAAACTGCACTAATTCAAGAAATAATGTAGGTAGGGAGGTAAAAATTGACATCCGTGCCTAAAATGACGCGGAGATCTTTGAAACCACGAACCAGTGCAAAACATGGGTAACAGATGGCGTTGAACAGCAACAAGTCGGCAACGCCGCATGAGAATCGTGTACAAAATGAGGTTTAGTGAGAGAGAGTGTCAGATCATCCCTAGCCTGGTTGATAAACACGTGCTGGAAGGCTCGAATTTCATGCAGAATGGCCTTCAACACCACACTGCTAGACATGTGATATGCGAAAATAGTTCAGTGAGGGTCGAGTGCAGGGCCGTCGTGCTTGTCTTCCCAGGACCCTAGACCTCATTTCGTGTGATTATTAACGGATGTGGTGTTACCTGAAACCGCAGGTCTACCACGATCTTCCGACGTCCTTAAAAATGCTAAAAGACATGATCCGAGTACCACACTAGCCGATGTATCGTAGTGTCCTGTTCACAACATTGTCTCTCGACTAAAGGTATAGTTGATGAATGACGGTCGACCTGCTGAGCATTTCTTACCAAGAACATCGTCTCTTTTAGAAATTAGTTTTTAGGCTAACTAGTACTTTTGTATCATATGAAGCGCCATCTGCTGTATTGTTGTGCACTTTTTTGATTTCAATAAAACTCCATGTCATTTCTAGCATGTGTGTCAATTTTAACCTCACTGCCTACTATTAATCTGTGAAGTATTTGATTTTGAAATGTTAGCGGAATTTTGAGTCACCCCGTATTCAGACTCAAAAAATTCTGTTTTATATTTCTCTATAGGTATCACTAAATTAAAGTCCCCCATTGTGTTTTCCAGACAGTACGTGAATGCTAATATCAGGAACTATTGTAGGCATTTGGTACGGCTTTCACTAACAGACAGATGATACACGAGGAACGTGAATCAGTCTCTCAATTAGTGATACAAATGGCCAGGCATTTAGAAAAAAAAATGCAATTTTTGGTGCGGGCTGGGAAAAGCGTGAGCTCTTCAAGTAACCGCGATTTCCACTCAGCGATTGGCGCAGTGGAAAAAAAATGGAACGGTAATTAGAGAGTCGTGTGGTCGGGTTCCTAGACGGAAATTTTTACATTTTCAACTTTTACGGCACTTTAACTGCAAATAAACCGAAATAGTGCTCGATATGTCATAGTCTATGTATTTTATTTCTTAATGTTTTAAATAAATGAATGCAAAGGAAAGGCGAAAGTCAACTTGAGATTGCATATAAAATTCCAAGAAGGGATTGGAAGACGCACACGTTATAATCACCGCATTTTTACAGTTACGTGGTTGTTTTAAAGTTTCTATAGAAAAACAGAGCTGGTATACATTCATAAAAGGTCCTCACTCGACGCTAACGTCTAATTTCGCTAAATATTGCCGAGGATAGTTGCTGTTGTATTCTGGAATGTCCAAGGAGACTCAAAAATCAGATTACATTTGAAAATGCACTAATTCATGGAAGAATGTAGGTAGAAATATAAAACTTGACATAGATGCCTGAAATGACATGAGGGTTTATTTGAAGCAGACACGAGTGCAAAAGCTAGCCAACAGATGCCGCTGGACAGCAACACGCCAATGACGCCGCATGAGAATCGCGAGTAAAACCAGCTGTAAAGAGAGAGGGAGTCAGATCTTTCGTAGTCTGGATGATAAACACCTGCTGGAAGGTAAGAATTATATGCAGAATGGTGATGTATGCCATACTGATACATGCGTGAGACATCCTTTGGCACACTGTTTGGTGAGGATCTCGTGCTGAGCGGCAACGTCCATCATCCTTAGCCTCGCAGCTCCCCAGACCTCAGTTCGTGTGATTATTAACGGTTGTGGGTTTACCTGAAGTCGAGAATCTACCGCGATCGTCCGAACTCATTAGGGATGCCAAGAGACAACGCTCGACGGTAATCTCTCACCAAAAGTACTGATGGCCTGTGTATAGTTGATCACTACGTTGTCTCTCCACTACACGTATTCTTGATGAATGACGATCAACATTGTCTTTGCTAAAAATCAATTGTTATGCTAATTAATACTTTTGTATCATATGAAGCGCCATCTGTCAGTCACTTTCTGCACTTTTTTCGTTTCAATGAAATCCCATGTCATTTCAAGGATGTTTGTCAGTTTTTACCTCTCTGTCTACATTATTCCGTGAACTACTGAATTTTCAAATGTTAATAGTGTGGTGTCACCGCCAGACACCACACTTGCTAGGTGGTAGCCTTTAAATCGGCCGCGGTCCGGTAGTATACGTCGGACCCGCGTGTCGCCACTGTCAGTGATTGCAGACCGAGCGCCACCAAACATCAGGTCTAGAGAGACTTCCTAGCACTCGCCCCAGTTGTACAGCCGACTTTGCTAGCGATGCTACACTGACAAATACGCTCTCATTTGCCGAGACGATAGTTAGCATAGCTTTCAGCTGCGTCATTTGCTACGACCTAGCAAGGCGCTATAGCATTTGATATTTATCTTATGAAGCATGTACAATCAAGAGCGATGTTCTACAATTATGGATTAAAGTTAAGTATTACAGCAACTGCGTCCGTTTTTCTAAGTTCTCATTTCCTTGTAATGTTCCAGACCTCACGCCAGTCTGCGTGAGCAAAAAGCGTGCCTTTCGGCTTCCTCTCATAGTGACTTGGCTGTCTTGCCAAGTCACAACAAATAGACTTTTGGATCAGCCTGTGTCCTGATGTTGTCTTCTAAGGATGTGGTTTCGTTTTGTCTTTCGAAGCAATAAGATCAGTTTTGAAGCTTTTTGATCAAATTCCCTACGTGACAATAAAAACAAAGATCTCAGACGGCAATTAGCTGCCGAGGGCTGCTGTAAGGTCAAAATGAAACTAACGGATTACGAAGTGGTGTACGCTTACCATCCCTTCTTGTAAAGTTATCTGCAGAATCCTCGTTTACGCTGTAAGTACAATACTCTCTTGGAAATTTATTTGCAGACCCAAACTGCCTTTATGACTTGCTTTTAATGTCTTTTATTAAAAGATTAATAAATACAATATATTGAGCGATATTTCACTTTATTTGCAGGTAAAGTAAGGTAAAAATTGAAAATATGAAAGTTTTCGTATGTAGACTCGACCTCATTTGACGCTCGCTTTACCGTTGTGTACTCTTCTCACTGTGCTAACCGCTGCCTGGAGAACACGGGGAAGAAACTGGATCATGGCTCACCCAGCGAACGCCAAAGGTGCTATTTCTTTAAAAAAAAAAAAAAAAAAAAAAAAACGTTGACCATCTGGAGCTCACTCCTCTGTCACTTTTGTATACCATACATTTGGACTTAAGAGGTGATGACAAACTCGAGCGGTGTCCTTGTTAATGGTATCCATGTGAAGCTGGGATTGGTCTCTACTTTCGTATACAGGATGTAAACAATAGCTGCTTAAAACGTACCAAAGTAGTGTATAAAAAGTTGAGGCAAACAGTTTCATACAGGACACTTGTGTAACAGGTCGCGAAACTTCATCAAACTGTCCGATAAAAATTGGCGTGTTTCGTGTGCGATGGGGGTCCTGCAACGCCGACAACCCGCAACGTAGCACCGCTATGCGGGTCCTCGCTTTAGATCCGCAGGCGCACCGGCCGATGTAAGCCGAACTTCGCCTGACGGGAGGAAGCAGGATTGTACAGAGGGCGTGCGCAAGAGCAATAAACGCCGCCACATCAACGGAACTTTTGCTGCAACCTCGCACCATTTTTCTCAGCCAGTGAGAGCACACATCGCCAGGCCAACAACTATCTGATAGTCACGTGTCGAGCGGGTGTGACCGCCCTCGCTCGGCGAGCAGCAGCAACACAAGGTCGGCAGCGCGACGCCGCTTCCCGGACTCGACGTCGCCCTCGTCGCCCGCACCTCCACGCATCGCGTCCCGCTGCTCCGACTGTGGCCTCCGATGCTGGAACTCCTTGGGCGGCTCGTGTGATGGGACTTTAATTTTCTGCATACCGTTGTTTAAGAATATAGCCCGCTTCGTTTGCACGAGAACTTTTAAGAAGATAGTCTCACGCCGAAATTTGCTTGTGTGGTTTCCCAAGAACTTTAAGTTGTTAAAGAAGTCATTCCTTTATTTTCAAGGATATTTCTTATTTGTTTCGAACTGATAAAGGATCGCACAATTTATATCTGTGAAACTAAACTGATTGTGTTAGTAAACTGATTTTTGAGTATTATCAGCTGACTTACTGTGAAAGTCAGTACACTTCAGAAACCACCTAAGCAACAACGCATGTGCGCCACACGAGATATTTACATTCTCTCGCTCTCTATGCACAAACTATTAGTCTTAGAGAAAAATGACGAGGACTTTTTTGTCGGAAATTTAATGTAGTTTAATTTTGTGCTAGTATACTTTTTGGTTAGAGTGCGCAGATTTTGTGTTGTTCCAGAAAAAACACACAAAACTGACTCAAAATTGACCCCTAACTCACCAATGAATTTTCCCTCTTCCATCCTGCCGGTCAGAATTTTTAATTTGTTGTTCGTCGCACTCCCTCCTAGCATCGTACAAAAATTTGCGATTACATAAACTATTTCTCATATTTAACATCATCTTTTGTCTTCATTCATTGGCCTTTATTACGCCACCATCTTATGACGAATCAGGAAGGATCAGAGTTATCCACCGTTAACTAATTACGTCTAAAGAGAACTATACAGCTAAAGAAAGCTATTATGATTTCTTTTCCAGTGCTTCTGCTATACTTGCTAGATTTAAAATTATACGCAAACAAATTATTTAATCGTTGGAATAAACCTTCCACTTCATTATTTGATCAACGCTGACTTAAGAAGTAATTTGATACTGTCCTTCGATAATGCTGCTCTAGCGATTCATTCGACGCTTTTCTTGTTATGATAGCTTTAGGCAGTTTGAAGTTATTGATGTTTAAAAATTAAAGATACATCAATGTCCTTTAAATACAGCAGTTTCCACCTATAGATCTTAAAACATGCGCACTTGCGTCATTTTTATCTTTCATGTGGCGGCACTGACGGTTAAAAAGATCATTGGCACTGGTCTTACTCATTCAGAGATGGTGAAATAATATGCGGTCTTCGAGTTTCTTCTGTTTTAGCTCATTCACTCCAGATATTAACTTGCAACACCCAGTCACCTTGGGAAAATCGTATCTAGAAATCTTTCACTGTACCTGCTACCTTAATGCAAGCTGCGTTTTACTTTGTGCTCGGTGGATCCCACCAGCGGCAGATGTCCAGATGCAGTCTGCTCTGGTGTGGCACATCCAACACGGTAGCTTTCCGCGAAACAAGTTATACATGCCTGTCACTGGACTCTTGCCACACTGCACCGCCTGCCAAATCGCCTGTGTTTGCCGTGCTAAGCTATAATACGAAAAATTTCTCACGCTGATGACATCGTTTACCATTCGTAGTGGTAATTCAGGTGCCAAAAAATATAGCTGCATCTTGTAATGAAACTGGTCAGCGCTACAGTCTCCCTGTTAATAAATTGCACGATACACTACTCTAGGATAAAATACGATACATTAACATGTAACATAGAACATTCTTAAGTTTATACGAGGGGCGTGCAAACAGTAATAGAACACGTTTCTTTTCTGACAGCATGTTGGTTTTGTTCAGGATTACAGTACACCAAATTATTCCCCACTCTTTAGGCTACAGAATCATATTTTTCAACATAATCTCTGTTCAATACGATGGCCTTTTTTTTCGCCACGTTACTGAGATGCTCTGGTTTCCCGCATAGTACCAGTCTAGTGGTCGACGACGGAGTCAACATCTTTCTGCATCAGACCTCCCCATCATCGACGTACAGCTTCCCACGGAGTCATCCTTCATTGGGCCACACGGTAGTCGGATGGTCATAGATCCGGGCTGTAGGGTCGATGAGGAAGAAGAGTCCAATGAAGTTTTGTGATATCCTCTCGGGTGCGCAGGCTTGCGTGAGGATTTGCGTTGTCTCCAAGGTCAGGTACTCGTTTGTATTTTTGCGGCGACGAACAGGCTGAAGCCGTTTCTTCTGTTTCCTGAGGATAGCACGATGCCCTTAATATTTGATAGTTGGACCACGAGGAAAGACATCAAACAGAACAACCCCTCCAGAGTCCCAGAGAACCGTCGCTATGAGATTACCGGCTGAGGATGTGGCTTTGAACTTTTTCTTCGCAGGAGAGGTCGCCATTTTGTTTCCTGTTGGACCTGACGAACCAATGTTTCATCGCTTGCGACGGTTTTCATCAAAAAATTATCACGCTCAGCCTCATAATGCGCAGTCAGCTCTACACAGACCGTCTTTCGTTGCTGTTGCTTCTGTTAGGTGGCGAGGAGTCCAGTGGGCACACGCCTTTGTGTACCCCAACTTGTGGACGAGTGTGCCAGCACTACCAACACAGACGTCCAGTTGTGCAGCGAGGTGTGTGACTGTGATTCGTCGATCACCTCTAATGGGAGTTTCCACACGTTCCGACACAGCAGGAGTCACGGCTGTGCGCAGCCGGCACACGTGAGATAGGACAGGTCCTTTTGTTCACTGCCATGTCTCCGCAGACATTCTGCAAGCGCCCACGAATATCTGCGATGCTCTGGTTTTCCGCTAAAAGAAACTCAATGACGACTCACTGCTTGGAACGCACCTCTGCTATAGAGATCATTTTGAAGGCTACGTATAGCGGCGCTACCACCAGTTGGAAATTCATGAAACTGTAGATGCTGTCCCACAACAGATTCCGCTTTTTTTCAACCTAAATAGGCCGAGAAAAAAATGTTTTCCATTACGAATTGAACGCACTCGCATTTAAAACTTAAGTATCGTGTACATCACGTTCACATACGCATCTGTAAGAAATGCATCTATGAAATTGTGCCTAAACCTAAATGATGCTTATTCGAGACTGTCGCCCAAATTATGTCTTTCGTTATTCTATATGTAATCGGTGGGTAGTGCAAAGAGCGCTACTGGCTGGTCTTCTTGTTTGTCGAGAGGCACTTGACTCAAACTTCGAGCATCGGGGGGCTATGTTGGATGGCGAGGGGGACTCGAAGACGTTGTGGATGACTGCAGCCATCGGTGAACATAACAGTTCCGTATTACTCCATTACACTCGAATTATTTCTATACATCATCGTCCAGAACATAGCGTGGCATCGTCCTGTAATATTCCAGCACTGCTATGTCAGAGGTGGCGCATACAACCACTGAAATGCACACGCGTATCTGGGAGAAAGTGTACTCCTCCAACGTTGATGCCTCGCTGAACGCTGGCTCGGCACCAACGTTCACAGCACCTTGGCTGGACTTCTTACGTTCTAGCTCGGTATCTCAGAGGTGCAGTCGACGGTGGCGCTGTCTAGAGTGAAATGGCCGGTGTACCTCGACGGCACAGAGCTCGTGGTCGTCCGTTCATGTCTCAACCACGATGTGGCGTTACAGTCCGCGTCATGCAGTCCAGTAGAGGCAGCGCTGAATTATGTACTGTGTCATAAGGACAACATTGTTTGGCACAGCAAAGCACAGCCGTACCAGTTATTATTGCGTCAGTAGGACGTTGTGCGTCTCGCATCAGTGACTGATTCGTGGTGGATGACGTAACATAGCCCTGTCATGCTGACGAGTGTGCCAACGGTTTAAATACAGCTATCCGGCGCTGACCACGGGGAAGGCGCATTTCACGGCAGTTTCCCGAATGGCACCAGTGTTCTGGGCTTCGTGTCTTCATGAAGAACGAGGTCGGCACAGGAGCAGACACGCGATGGATAGTTCGTGTGTCGCCAGTTCTATGGCTGCTGGTGCTCTACACGCGGCGCTGTTATTTGCTACGGTCTGTGTGGTTACACATAATTTCATCTTTTGCAGTTTTTAATTGTTGCAATACATTTGCAAATACAGTTATTGTTACTGTTAGTGTTGATATTACTATTGATAACTGCAATATTCCGAAATGTCGGAAAAATTTGCAAACTTGAATGAATTGCTTTTGTTAATGTAGAGTTTGCTTTAGAGAATTTTGTATAATTTGTTTAGCGTAAACATTTTGGTGGGAGCTTACACTATGGCTAAGCAATCAGGGTTGATGGATGTACTGTTACGCAGTTATTTTATATCAAAGGCTACCAGATCAAGAAGTTATGAAAACAGAAGTATTACACAAATCAGATGTTGAAATTAATTCAAAAGTCACCAGTCCATCATTTAGCACACAAATATTAAGAAATCCAGACAACTAATTGAATGGCCAAAAGCAACAGTCGAATTGAGTGTCGATTCAAAAAGATGAATAGCATTTATGTTTCGCGTTCTGCTGCTGAATAATTATAAATATATTTCTAATGAACTCGTTATTTTGGAGTAAATTGGAAGTACATAAAAAAAGGTGTATAAATTCAGTGGTCGTAAACAATGAGAAGAATGCGCTGCAGGCTCGACATACTAATCCAAAGTGATAGTTATGGTGACCCATTCTTTATTTTCGAAAAACGAGGATTCGGTGAGTAGCTACAGAGAAGTTGTAAATATCATAGAACATTCAGATTTGCAAACGATGTTTATGAACACAATGAAACAAATCATCTGGTAAGTAAAAAATAGTCCTACTTGTACCATTAAGTTTCGAGATGCATATGGGTCCTGTCTGATATCCAAACTTTATTCATGATCCTTGTATATGAGGCCTTTCCTTTCATGGCTGAATGATAACAACCATTGGTATTTCAATTGTTGCAACAGCTAAGCTTCTGTCAATGCAAGTTTGAACCAACTTAGAAAGTAGAAGAAACAGTACCCTGAGGCTACGTGATCGCCATTCTTGCTCACTTCTAACTGGTCCATATAACACTGACACAGGCGTAGATGAGATACTTTACTTTTCAGTATTCCCGCAGGATTCTTATTCAGACGTCGTCCACGCTCTTCAGAATTAGCAATCGGTTCTGTTAGTAGGTGGTTCGAACGAACTCATGCGCGATGCGATATTGGGAAAAGAAATAGACATCAATCCGCTCCCACAACTTGCATTCGGCCACTGTTCCCATGAAACAGTTTTTTCCCGTTCAACGTCTCCGTGGCTAGTTGGTGGCGAGTTTGCCTACAACCTACAATCACCGTCGCGCGGTATCACCAGCTGCAAACAGCTACCACGTCAAAATGGCAACAGTTCGCATGTCTCTATTTACTGTGATCCAGTGGAACGCTTACACGGGGCAGTCGAGCAGTTCTGTATCGATAATGCTACCCACCTACGACACACAACCTTCCCTCGGACGTCTCCTACAATAATATTCAATGATAAACGACGATGATGGTGAACAATTTATCAGCATTCAGTGTAACACTTGTATTAGGTGGCTAAATAAAAGTGGCCAGGAAAATATTTCATGCACTTTGAGCTAGGCAACCTAACATGCATCTTATGCACCTGGAGTGGGCAATGATTTAAGTTGGGTTGCCTAGCATAAGGAGAATGAAATACCGGGTGATCAAACAGTCAGTATAAATTCGAAAACTTAATAAACCACGGAATAATGTAGATAGAGAGGTAAAAATTGACACACATGCTTGGAATGACTTGGGGTTTTATTAGAACCAAAAAACAAAAAAAAAACAAAAAAAAGTATTGCTAGATGCGTGAAAGATCTCTTGCGCGCGTCGTTTGGTGATGATCGTGTGCTCACCCGTCACTCTCGTCATGCTTGGTCACCCAGGTCCCCAGACCTCAGTCCATGCGATTATTGGCTTTGGGGTTACCTGAAGTCGCAAGTGTATCTTGATCGACCGACATCTCTAGGGATGCTGAAAGACAACATCCGACGCCAATGCCTCACCATAACTCCGGACATGCTTTACAGTGCTGTTCACAACATTATTCCTCGACTACAGCTATTGTTGAGGAATAATGGTGGACATATTGAGCATTTCCTGTAAAGAACATCATCTTCGCTTTGTCTTACTTTGTTATGCTAATTATTGCTATTCTGATCAGATGAAGCGCCATCTGTCGGACATTTTTTGAAAGTTTGTATTTTTTTGCATCTAATAAAACCAAACGTCATTCCAAGAATGTGTGTCAATTTGTACCTCTCTATCTACATTATTCAGTGATTTATTCAGTTTTCAAATTTATAGTGACTTTTTGATCACTCGGTATTTTTAGACCACTTTTATGTAGCCTACCCTCTAGCTTAATGCCAGGACGCGTATTCTCTGTTTCATTTCTTTTTTTATCCTACATCTTAGTTATACAATTATGTCCTGTTGCCCTATTTGGGTTCAGAGTAGTCGAGCTAGCTAGTCTATTGCATTTTGAATACATCGTGACATTGACCTGGACAACTGTGGTAATATCTTAAAAGTTATGACTGATTTTAGCTTTAATCACGCATCGAGAGCCTGAATGGATCGACGAATAACAGAGGAAAAAATCATGACTAAGAGTCTCTTGTTTCGTCAGCCGTAACCAGAAACGTACTTCTGCTCTCTGCTAACTTCGTAACACGCCGTCATTTCTTCTGACTCTCGTGTAGCAGAAGTCTAGCGTGTAATGTTTTACTAGATCACTACATAACTTCGCAGATTCATTAACACGAGGGAGTTGTAGAGTTAAACTAAAAATCATGTTCGTCACTGCGAAATTATAAAGGATCAGACGCTCATTACCGTTTAATATCAACCAACAAAGAAATGCTCCTCACAGAACGAAAAAAGGCTAATACGAGAATATTGATGTTTAAAAGACTGACACAAAATGTGGGGAACCGGCTGCCTCAATCTACATTCCGCCTTTGTCACTAAAGGTGTAGGAACGGGAGCATATTCACGCTCGTTTAACACAGAACTTTGTAAATCCTTTTTAACCAGCCTCTCTTTGTTGCTAAGCCTTCGTAATAAGCATCTCCCTCGCGGTGGGACTTCCTACATATGTCTCTCTCCCACCGTCTCCTTTTCCTCCAATTTATTTGCTGTACATCCCAAAGTCACTGTCTCCTGTCTCACTTACATTGCCTCCTTCTGTACTTCTTTCCCACTGTAACGTCGATATCTCAAAAATTCTATCGGGTCCAACTTGTCTTTCCCATGAATCCATGTGTTTTAAATTTCGACACAAACTGCGCTCTCCCCTACACTTGGATGTTAAAGTTCGTCGGTCTTGGAGGGTGATGGGGGACGGGGGTGCTGATACAGGCCCCTCCTACTAAAGCCTATGTATGGTGTCCAGTCATCTCTATTTTTCATTTCCATTGTCTCCCCTCTCTCCTTTGCTCCCATTACTACTATCTCCATACATGTCTCATCTCTTTTACTGCCTCTGTCCCTCACTGACCATCAGTATCCCCTCTCTCATTGCCACCACGACTCTCTCTTCTCTTTTCGTCTCCACTGGCTCTGTCTCCTCTCTGTTCCGCTGTGAATATGGTCTTCCACTCTCTTTCAGCACAAAAATGCAAAACTATTTTCGCATACCAAAATGTTGGGTGACCAAAACAGAATGAGGACTGAGGGAGCTGGTTCCCAGCAATAGATTCCTAGACATAACTCCCTGGAGAATTTCATTTTGGAGCACGGCTTTTTGGAACATATTGTAACTGCGCTATCGTGCACGGACCAATCAGAGGATTCTCAGATTGGCTATTCTGAAATATCTGACCATTTATATTCACAATGAAAGAATCTGAAATGGAAATTGTTTGTAACATCATCAGTTCTTACAAGCACGAATATTTTTTTCACTTTTCCTAACAAGTAAGTTTCTGCACTACATTCATAGCAATCGCCCACTGTTAAAGGATTGAGATGTTCGCATTCATTCAAATTTTCGTTTGCTTTAGGAGTTTGGGTGAGAGGTCTAATGGAATTAAAAGAGCATTTTCGTGAGTTTCCTTGTTGGTAGTTGGTTAATTCGGTGGATTATGAAGACAAAGTGAAACGTGATGACTGTCTGCAGCTTCTCAAAAGTAAGTACAACGTGGAAAGAACGATGCAAACCTCAACAAATTTAGAAGCATTCATTCGTACTTGGGACGAATGCAAGTTATAGAATAGTAGTGTTTATTCTGCACTTTATGTGTCGAAACCGACGTGATGCCTTTACGAGGTACTTTGAAAAAGCATACATTCGATCGCCGATATGATTTGACTGTCGTACATTGAATGGGACAATTATTACCCTTTCAGCGCCTTCATTTCATACACATCTACAGAGTTGCACATTCAGAAATAAATACGTGTTAGCATATTGTTCGAGCGTTGATTGTAAACGATAAATATCAAATAACTGTTCAACTTTTAAAGGAATAAATGTAGAGTTGTAATCACCTTAGCTTAACGTAGTTTCCCAGTGATTTCACCAGCGTGGAAAACTTCTGAGATGATATTAATGTTGAACTTGATCTTCGAATTGGGAGAGATCACCCCAGTACCTTGAATTCCAAGAATCAAAACTAATCTTGTCGCCCGATGTATACTGTTCCCATATTTTGTATTTTCCTTCGATATCGGTTTCCCAACGGTATTACTTCACGGGTATACGTGTTAGACAAAGAATTACTTACCGTATTATCTCTTTCATAAGGCTCACGCTTGCATTTTGCAAAATTGATCAATTATTTCAGTACTGCCTCTTATTTCTACGATTTCGTCTTTGTCTCTAAATATACCAGCTGTGGCGGCAGTTTCAGCTAGGAAAGAGGACATTTTGATCACTGGAAGAGAGTGAAATGTTATATCTTTCTATAAATCGGAACCACAGATGCGCTCATATCCAGGAAATCGGGAGCATCTTCGCTCATATCTTTTCTTGTGTGTGAGGCAAACACAGGCGCACGACGATTACGTGTAAATCGCACAGGCGTAGCGCACCTTCTGTATGTATGTGTGTGTGTGTGTGTGTGTGTGTGTGTGTGTGTGTGTGTGTGTATTTTCGTGTGTGTATGTGTGTGTGTGTGTGTGTGTGTGTGTGTGTGTGTGAGAGAGAGAGAGAGAGAGAGAAAGAGAGAGAGAACGGCGTGCGGTACCATTCATCAACCGCTCTGGAGTACCAGCTTCCACCTATACATAAATAACGCCGTCTTATCGAAGAGCCGTCCGCGTAACAGCTGTGGCCGATACCGATGAGTTACGCGGCATTCTCCTGACACCTCGTGCATGCAGATACCGTTATTTACTTGCTTGCCAACTCTGCTGCCATGCCCTCTCGCACCGAAACGTCTTACGGGGCCGTATTTATGTTACGCAACGGGTCGCATTATGAGTGGCCGGGCTATATATACACATCGTTCTTTTCAGTACACTCACGGAGGAATAATATTGCCAATATGGGAAATTATTATTCCGAACCAAGTGTCGAATATATCATGCTAGGTCTTCGTGTGGAGGAACTTTGGACTCGGTTGAAAACGAATGTGGTTCCAGATGTTGGTTGGAATACTTTCACAGCGTGTAACTGTTCCATAGCTTCTTGCTTGGTGGAGAGTCACTTCCTTTAAGTGATGGGAGTATCTCTAACATGTGCCGTGCGAGTGAGAAAGTTTTGGAAATTAGTGGTACGATCTTATAGGACCAAACTGTGGAGGTCGTCGGTCTCTAACTTTACACACTACTTTATCTAACTTAAGCTAACAAGACTGACAAGACGCCACAGACCGGGCGCCTACCCCGGCGGCGTGAGAAAGTTAATCAGAATTTCTCGTCTCTGGATTGCGTAGGGCAATCGAAGTACTCCCTATTCCCACGGGGATTGAAACCGATTAATTAATTAACTGCGCAGGTAGGCAGGAGTAACAGCACTCGAAGAAAAAAGTTATAATTTAAATATTCCCATATTACAACCAGGAATGTTCACATTGTGAAAAATAGCCTTTACAGAACTATGTTTGCAGCCAAGAACTCACTGCAGACAAACAGAAGCAAAAAGCACTCAAAAGCAAACAGGCACTGTTAGTAAATAACTAAGCTGTAGTGGATACAGAGTGGCCTATGACATGCCGCTACTATAGCAGATAAATTTGATCTCCGCCGTGCAGATGCTGTTGGGAAAGAGATTTCGAGATAAGTCAGAGAGGGCAGCGTGAGATCAGAGGTGGCGATGCGGAGTGTTGCTTGGTGTTACAACGCTCCTACCCGAAACAGCTGCTAGAGCGGCGTTAAAACAGAGGCGCTTTGTCGCATGCATCATTAGGCGTCTTGGTCGTAGGTGATTTTTTTTCTTTTTTCAGAATCTCTAGCACTGGTCTGATGCGGCAGGCCACGAATTCCTCTTCTGTCCCATGCCTTTCATCTCAGAGTAGCAACTGCAATCTACGTTCTCACTTATTTGCTGGTTGTATTCCAGTCTCTATTTTCCTCTACCATTTGTACCCTCTACAGCTCCCTCTAGTATCATGGAAGCTACTCTCTGATATCTTAGCAGATGTCCTGTGATCCTGTCCCTTCTCCTTTTCATTGTTTTTCACATATTCCTTTCCTAACCGATTCTGCGTAGAACCTCCTTCGCCCTTATCTTACCAGTCCACCTAATTTCCACTATTCCTCTGTAGCACCATATCTCCAAAGTTTCGATTCTCTTCTATTTCGGTTTTCCCTCAGTCTATGTCTCATTACCATACGATGCTGTGCTCCACACGTACATCCCCAGAAATTTATTCCTCAAAGTGAGATCTATGTCTGATACAAGCAGGCTTCTCTTAGCCAGGATTGCCCTTTTTCCCTGTGCTAGTCTGCTTCTTATGCCTTCCTTATTCCGTCAGTCATGAGCTATTTTGCTCCATAAGTAGAAGAATTCCCTTACTTCGTCTATTTCATGATCCCTGATTCTGATGTTAAGTTTCTCCCTCTTGTTATTTCCCATACTTTTCATTACTTTTGTCACTCTTCGATTTCTCTCCATCCATATGCTGTACTCATTACACTGTTCACTCGTTTCAGCAGATCCTGTAATTCTTCTTCACTTTCACCCAGGACAGCAATGTCATCGGAAAATCTCATCATTAACATCCATTCACCCTGAAGTTTAATCTCACTCTTGACGTCCCTTTTATTTCCGTCATTGTTTTTTGGTTGCATAGATTGAACAACCCCCCCCCCCCCCCCCCCCCCAATGAACCATGGACCTTGCCGTTGGTGGGGAGGCTTGCGTGCCTCAACGATACAGGTAGCCGTACCGTAGGTGCAACCACAACGGAGGGGTATCTGTTGAGAGGCCAGACAAACGTGTGGTTCCTGAAGAGGGGCAGCAGCCTTTTCAGTAGTTGCAGGGGCAACAGTCTGGATGATTGACTGATCTGGCCTTGTATCATTAACCAAAACGGCCTTGCTGTTGTGGTACTGCAAACGGCTGAAAGCAAGAGGAAACTACAGCCGTAATTTTTCCCGAGGGCATGCAGCTTTACTGTATGGTTAAATGATGATGGCGTCCTCTTGGGTAAAATATTCCGGAGGTAAAATAGTCCCCCATTCGGATCTCCGGGCGGAGACTACTCAGGAGGACGTCGTTATCAGGAGAAAGAAAACTGGCATTCTACGGATCGGAGCGTGGAATGTCAGATCCCTTAATCGGGCAGGTAGGTTAGAAAATTTAAAAACGGAAATGGATAGGCTAAATTAGATATAGTGGGAATTAGTGAAGTCCTGTGGCAGGAGGAACAAGACTTCTGGTCAGGTGAATACAGGGTTATAAATACAAAATCAAATAGGGGTAATGCAGGAGTAGGTTTAATAATGAATAAGAAAATAGGAGCGCGGGTAAGCTACTACAAACAGCATAGTGAACGTATTATAGTGGCCAAGATAGACACGAAGCCCATGCCTACTACAGTAGTACAAGTTTATATGCCAACTAGCTCTGCAGATGACGAAGAAATTGAAGATATGTATGATGAGATAAAAGAAATTATTCAGATACTGAAGGGAGACGAAAATTTAATAGTCATGGGTGACTGGAATTCGACAGTAGGAAAAGGGAGAGGAGGAAACATAGTATGTGAATATGGATTGGGGCTAAGAAACGAAAGAGGAAGCCGTCTGTTAGAATTTTGCACAGAGCATAACTTAATCATAGCTAAGACTTGGTTCAAGAATCATAAATGAAGGTTGTATACATGGAAGAATCCCGGAGATACTAAAACGTATCAGGCAGATTATATAATGGTAAGACAGAGATTTAGGAACCAGGTTTTAAATTGTAGGACATTTGCAGGAGTAGATGAGGACTCTGACCACAATCTATCGGTTATGAACTGTAGATTAAAACTGAAGAAATTGCAAAAAGGTGGGAATTTAAGGAGATGGGACCTGGATAAACTGACTGAACCTGAGGTTATACAGAGTTTCAGGGAGAGCATAAGGGAGGAATTGACAGGAATGGGAGAAAGAAATACAGTAGAAGATGAATGGGTAGCTCTGAGGGATAAAGTAGTGAAGGCAGCAGAGGACCAAGTAGGTAAAAAGACGAGGGCTAGTAGAAATCCTTGGGTGACAGAAGAAATATTGAATTTAATTGACGAAAGGAGAAAATATGAAAATGCAGTAAATAAAACAGGCAAAAAGGCAAAGCTACGTTTCTAGCATTTGTAGACTTAGAGAAAGCTTTGGATAATGTTGACTGGAATACTCTCTTTCAAATTCTAAGGGTGGCAGGGGTAAAATACAGAGAGCGAAAGGCTATTTACAATTTGTACAGAAACCAGATGACAGTTATAAGAGTCGAGGGGCATGAAAGGGAAGCAGTGGTTGGGAAGGGAGTGTGACAGAGTTGTAGCCTCTCCCCGATGTTACTCAATCTGTATATTCAGCAAGCAGTAAAGGAAACAAAAGAAAAATTCGGAGTAGGTATTAAAATCCAGGGAGAAGAAATAAAAACTTTGAGGTTCGCCGATGATATTGTAATTCTGTCAGAGACAGCAAAGGATTTGGAAGAGCAGTTCAGTGGAATGGACAGTCTCTTGAAAGGAGGATATAAATTGAAAATCAACAAAAGCAAAACAAGGATAATGGAATGTAGTCGAATTAAGTCGGGTGATGCTGAGTGAATTAGATTAGGAAATGAGACACTTTTGCTATTTGGGGAGCAAAATAACTGATGATGGTCGAAGTAAAGAGGATATAAAATGTAGGCTGGCAATGGCAAGGAAAGCGTTTCTGAAGAAGAGAAATTTGTTAACATCGAGTATAGATTTAAGTGTCAGGAAGTCGTTTCTGAAAGTATTTGTATGGAGTGTAGCCATGTATGGACGTGAAACATGGACAATAAATAGTTTGGACAAGAAGAGAATAGAAGCTTTCGAAATGTGGTGCTACAGAAGAATGTTGAAGATTATGTGGGTAGATCACGTAAGTAATGAGGAAGTATTGAATAGAATTATGGAGAAGATAAGTTTGTGGCACAACTTGACTAGAAGAAGGGATCGGTTGGTAGAACATGTCCTGAGGCATCAAGGGATCACATATTTAGCATTGGAGGGCAGCGTGGAGGGTAAAAATCGTAGAGGGAGTCCAAGAGATGAAAGCACTAAGCAGATTCAGAAGGATCTAGGTTGCAGTAGGTACTGGGAGATGAAGGAGCTTGCACAGGATAGATTAGAATGGAGAGCTGCATCAAACCAGTCTAAGGACTGAAGACCACAACAACAACAACAGATTGAACAACACGGGCGAGAGACTACACCCCTGCATTGTACCCTGTTCCTTCCGAGCAATTCATTCTTGGTCTTCCAGTCGTATTGTTCCTTTTTTGTTTTTGTATATGTGGTATATTACCCTATTTTCCTATAGCTTTCCCCCACTTTTCTCAGAATTTCGAACATCTTCCACCTTTTTACATTGCCGAACACTTTCTTCAGGTCGACAAATCCTATGAGTGTCTTGATTTTTCTTCAGTCTTGCTTCGATTACCAACAGCAATGTCAGAACTGCCTCCCTTGCCGCTTTACCTTTCCTAAAGCCAAAAGCCAAACTTAAGGTGTCAGGCAGAGGGTTCAATGATCCATCTTCAAGCTGTCTCTCTACTGTTCCACTCTCGAACAGTGCACGGGAAAAACGAGCACTTAGTTTTTTCTGTGCGAGCCTTGATTTCTGATCATTTCTCCCTATGTAGGTGGATACCAGCAGAATGTTTTCGCAATCGGAGCAGAAAAATAGCGATTGAAATTTCATGACAAGATCACGACACAACAAAAAACGCCTTTCTTTTAATGATTGCCACTCCAATCCACGTATCATGTCTGTGGCACTATCTCCCCTACTTCGTGATAATAAAAAACGAGCTGCCCTTCCTTGTACTTTTTCGATGTCATCCGTCAGTCATTTACAGCCTTCAGAATTGTGTGACTTATCGCGTAATCGAAATTTAGCGGATTTCTTTTAGTACTCATGTGCAAAACATCACATTTTTCTTTATTCACGGTCACTTAACACTTTTCGCACCATACAGATATTTTATCTAAATCACTTTGCAATTCGTTTTGGACATGACTTTACAAGACGGTAAATGACAGCACCATCTGCAAACAATCTTAGATGGCTGCTGAGACTGTCTCCTATGTTGTTAATACAGATCAGGAACAATAGAGGGCCTATAAAACTTCATTGGGGAACGCCGGATATTATTTCTGCTTTACTCGATGACTTTCAATTCATTACTACGAACTGTGACCTTTCTGACAGAAAAACACGAATCCAGTCGCACATCTGAGGCGATATTCTATACGAAAACTGGTTGGTTAGAAGACGGTTCTGAGGAACGATGTCGAAAGCCTTGTGGAAATCTAAAAATATTGAATCAATCTGACATCCCCTGTCGATAGCACTCATTACTTCATGAGTATAAAGAGCTAGTTTTGTTTCGCAAGAACGATATTTTCTTAATCCGTGCTGACTACGTGTGAATAAATCGTTTTTTTCGAGGTACTTCATAATGTTCGAATACAGTATTTGTTACAAATCCCTATTGAAAATCGACGTTAGTGATGTTGTTGTTGTGGTCTTCAGTCCTGAGACTAGTTTGATGCAGCTCTCCATGCTACTCTATCCTCTGCAAGCTTCTTCATCTCCCTGTACCTACTGCAGCCTACATCCTTCTGATTCTGTTTAGTGTATTCATCTCTTGGTCTCCCTCTACGATTTTTACCATCCAATAGTAAATTGGTGATCCCTCGTTGTCTCAGAACATGTCCTACCAACCGATCCCTTCTTCTAGTGAAGTTGTGCCGTTTCAATACCTCCTCATTAGTTATACGGTCTACCCATCTAATTATCAGCATTCTTCTGTAGCACCACATTTGGAAAGCTTCTATTCTCTTTTTGTCTAAACTATATATCATCCACGTTTCACTTCCATAAATGGCTACACTCCATACAAATACTTTCAGAAACGACTTCCTGACACATAAATCTATACTCGATGTTAACAAATTTCTCTTATTCAGAAACGCTTTCCTTTCCATTGCCAGTCTACATTTTTTTCTTCTCTACTTCGACCATCATCAGTTATTTTGCTCCCCAAATAGCAAAACTTGTTTACTACTTTACTTGTCATATTTTCTACAACTAATTACCTCAGCATCACCCGACTTAATTCAACTACATTCCATTATCCTCCTTTTGCCTTCGTTGATGTTCATCTTATATCCGCCTTTCAAGACACTATCCATTCCGTCAACTGCTCTTCCAAGTCCTTTGCTATCTCTGACAGACTTACAATGTCATCGGCGAACCTCAAAGTTTTTATTTCTTCTCCATGGATTTCAATACCTACTCCGAATTTATCTTTTGTTTCCTTTACTGCTTGCTGAATATACAGATTGAGTAACATCGGGGAGAGGCTACAACACTGTCTCACTCCCTTCCCAACCACTACTTCCCTTTCATGCCCCTCAACTCTTATAACTGCCATTTGGTTTCTATACAAATTGTAAATAGCCTTTCGCTCCCTGTATTTTACCCCTGCCACCTTTAGAATTTGAAAGAGAGTATTCCAGTCAACATTGTCAAAAGCTTTCTCTAAGTCTACAAATGCTAGAAACGTAGCTTTGCCTTTTTGCCTGTTTTATTTACTGCATTTTCATATTTTCTCCTTTCGTCAATTAAATTCAATAGTTCTTCTGTCACCCAAGGATTTCTACTAGCCCTCGTGTTTTTACTTACTTGATCCTCTGCTGCCTTCACTACTTCATCCCTCAAAGCTACCCATACTTCTTCTGCTGTATTTCTTTCCCCCATTCTTGTCAATTGTTCCCTTATGCTCTCCCTGAAATTCTGTACAACCTCTGGTTTAGTTAGTTTATCCAGGTCCCTTCTCCTTAGATTCCCATCTTTTTTGAGTTTCTTCAGTTTTAATCTACAGTTCATAATCAATAGATTGTGGTCAGAGTCGACAACTGCCCCTAGAAATGTCTTACAATTTAAAACCTGGTTCCTAAATCTCTGTCATACCATTATATAATCTATCTGAAACCTGTCAGTATCTCCAGGCTTCTTCCATGTATACAACCTTCTTTTATGTTTCTTGAATCAAGTGTTAGCTATGATTAAGTTGTGCTCTGTGCAAAATTCCACCAGGCGGCTTCCTCTTTCGTTTCTTAACCCCAATCAGTATTCACCTACTACGTTTCCTTCTCTTCCTTTTCCTACTATCGAATTCCAGTCACCCATGACCATTAAATTTTCGTCTCCCTTCACTATCTAAATAATTTCTTTTATCTCGTCATACATTTCTTCAATTTCTTCGTCATCTGCAGAGCTAGTAGGCATATAGACTTGTACTACTGTGGGCTTCGTGTCTATCTTGGCCACAACAATGCGTTCGGTGTGCTGTTTGTAGTAGGTTACCCGTACTCCTATTTTTTTTATTCGTTATTAAACCTACTCCTGCATTACACCTATTTGATTTTGTATTTATTACCCTGTATTCACCTGACCAAAAGTCTTATTGCTCCTGCCACCAAACTTCACTAATTCCCACTATATCCAACTTTAACCTATCCATTTCCCTTTTTAAATTTTCTAACCTACCTGCCCGATTAAGGGCACTGTCATTCAACGCTCCTATCCGTAGAACGCCAGTTTGCTTTCGCCTGATAACGACGTCCTCCTGAGTAGTCCCCGCCCGGAGATCCGAATGGGGGACTATTTTACCTCCGGAATATATTACCCAAGAGGACACCATCATCATTTATCCATACAGTAAAGCTGCATGCCCTCGGGAAAAATTACAGCTGTAGTTTCCCCTTTCTTTCAGCCGTTCGCAGCACCATAACAGCAAGCCCATTTTGGTTAGTGTTACAAGGCCAGATCAGTCACCCAGACTGTTGCCCCTGCAACTATTGAAAAGGCTGCTGCCCCTCTTCAGGAACCACACGTTTGTCTGGCCTCTCAACAGATACCCCTCCGTTGTGGTTGCACCTACGGTACGGCTATCTGTATCGTTGAGGCACGCAAGCCTCCCCACCAACGGCAAGGTCCATGGTTCATGGGGGGAGGACGTTAGTGATATTATGTGCAACCGTTGTCTCACAGAAAGATCCGTACCTAAAGACTGTAGATTTGCTCCAGTCACACCAATACACAAAAATGGAAGTAGGAGAAATCCGTTGAATTACAGGTCCATATCACGTTAGCACATAATTGCTACGTATGGAGCTATTGTATCACCATACTCTGAAAGGACTCTGAGTGGTATACAGTTTTGACCGGAGGCATTGCCTTTATTAAGTGACTTAAGCTGCTTTGCGACACCGAGGATATCTGTTTTTTTTTTATATTTCTCATCTTAGCAGTTGTTCATGATTGAAATTCAGGAATATTTACTTCGTCTTCTTTGGTGAAGGAGTTTCGGAATATCGTGTTTAATAACTCTGCTTTAGTGGCACTGTCATCAATGACTTCACCGTTGTTATCGCGCCGTGAAGATATTGATTGCGTCTTGCCACTGGTGTGCTTTATGTATGACCAGAATCTCTTTGAGATTTCTGTCAGGTTTCGAGACAGATTTTCGTTGTGTAATATACTGAAAGCATCTCGCATTGAATTACGCGCTGTATTTCGAACTTCTGCAAAACTTTTCCAGTCTTGGGGATTTTGCGTTCTTTTAAATTTGGCATGCATCAGCTTTTAAGTTGACTGTGTGATAATTCTCGTACTTGTCGGTTGCTGCAACCTTCGGAAAAGTGTAGATGCTGTTTTCCAGAATGTTTGATAGTATATCGCCAGCGTAAAATATTCTACATACCAACGTGAATAATCGTTTTGATGCCTCTATCCGCAATGATTTTAGAAATTCCGATGGAATGGAATCCATCCCTCTGCCTTATTTGATCTTAAGACGTCCAAAGCTCTTTTAAATTCAGATTCTAATACTTGATCCCCTACCTCTTCTGTCACGTCATGAGACAAGCCTCCCCCATGAAACAGGTCTTCAATGTAGTGTTTCCACCCATCCGCTCTGTCGCGCGCAGCTCGTGGTCTAATGGATAGCGTTGCTACCGCTCCATCAGGGGATCCGGGCTTCGATTCCGGGCCGGGTGTTTATGTTGTCCTCATCATTTCACCATCATTATCAACATTCGTGACATTGGCTAGATTGGACTATGTAAAAACCGAGCGAGGTGGCGCAGTGGTTAGATACTGGACTCGCATTCTGGAGGACGACGGTCCAATCCCGCGTCCGGCCATCCTGATTTAGGTTTTCCGTGATTTTCCTAAGTCACTCCAGGCAAATGCCGGGATGGTTCCTCTGAAAGGGCACGGCCGACTTCCTTCCCTAAACCGATGAGACCGATGACCACGCTGTCTGGTCTCCTTCCCCAAACAACCAACCAACCAACTATGCAAAAAAAACGGAGTGTGAAAAATGTTGCGACCTGATGCGGGCGCCGATGACCGCACAATTGAGCGCCCCACAAACCAGACATTATCATCATCATCACCATCCGCTCTCTCCTGTGCATTTAACAGCGGAATTGTCATTGGACTCTTCATGTTACAGCCCTTGCTTTTAATTTCATCAAACGTTGTTTTGAGTTTTCTATATGCTGAGTCCATTCATCCGACAATCATTTCTTTTCCATTTATTCTGTTTTAATGCAGCAATTTTGCCTTGCTTTCCCTGCACTTCCTGTTTATTTCGTTCCTAAGTGACCTGTATTTCTGCACTCCTGAATTTTCCTGAAAATTTTTATACTGCCATCTTCCGTCGATCAAATGATGCATTTCATCTGTTATCCGTGGCTTCTTCGTAGTTACCTTCCTCACAGCTACGGCTTTCTTCGCAGCATCTGTGACTGCTCTTTTTAAAGATTTCTATCCCTCATCAACTGAATTGCCTACTGCGCTATTATTATCGTAGTATATAAAGCCTCAGAGAGCAAGAGTATTTCCTCATTCCTCATGACGTCCATATTCGCCTTCTTTGGCATCGATTTTTCCTGTATAGTCTCCTAAACTTTATCCAACTCTTTATCATTACTGATTTGTGATCTTTGTATCTCCTTCTGTATAAGCCTTACAATCTTGTATCTGATTTCTTGATGTCTACCAGACCATGATGTAATCTAACTGAAATCTTCCTGTGTCTCGCCGTTTTTTCCAAGTATACCTCCTTCTCTTATTATTCTTGAACACTGTATTCGCATTAGTAACTGGCATTTACTGCAGAACTCAATTAGTCTTTCTCCTCCCTATTTCCTATTACGGAGCCCATATTCTCCCGCAACCCTTTCTTCTACACCCTGCCCTACAACCGTATCCCAGTCCAGCCGTCGTAGGTAGTGACCACAAAACTGTAAGGAGCCAAGTATATGCGGAATATACTTGGAGCTGAATGCGGTAACCGTTGGAGCCTTACGAGCGTTCCGTCTAACTGGAACCACATGTATGTGGAGTAGAAGAAAGTCAGGCTGAGAGGACTGTGTTCCAGACTTTTGTGATCCAGGAGTTATCAGGCGTGAATAATTCTCCGACGTCAGGAGTAGATTTCCAGCCGACTGGTGGCAAAGGCAATGGCCATGCTCTGCTAGAACATAGAAGCATATAATGTTGTATGATTACTGTTTTCTTTGATGTTATTGGATGTGTTAATATTTGTAAAGTAAAACGGCATATTTGAAGAACTGTGATCAGAGAAACTGTTGCTAGGCGGTATCTGTGTCTGCGATGGCGTAGAATCTTTGACAGTCGGTAGCGGATTGCTGCGGTGTGCAGCAAACGAGTTTCGTTGAGTGTACAACGTAATGCATGGACGCACTTTTGGAACTATCTGAGTTGCAGATTTATTACGAGGAGGACTGATGATTCAGAACAATGGTTGGATAGCACACGGACATAAAAATGTAAGAAGAACAAGGTATTATTTGCTGAGGTAAAAAGTTTATTTTTATTTTTGTAGACTTATATTGCTGGTCCGCTTCACCGTCGTCACAGTACACTTTTTATTAACAATCCTATTGATTGATCTTTTGAGTTAATTCACTGTGCCATGGAAGTTATTTGATTAAATGAATTTTCATATTAGAGTCTATAATTGTATTTTTTGTTGATATGTTCCTTCCTAACTGACATTTCAAAACTTAAGGTTGCGTCGTGAGTTTCATTGGCATTCTGTGTCAAAATTATGAACTAAGTTTCCCTGTACCAGCTGTAGTTAGTTTTTAGCAGTTGCGGAGTCTTGCTGTATTCTGTTTCTGCCAGTACTTCATTTTGCAGGTGAGATTCATAACACGTGATTGTTTCGTTTCCTTTCCGCAGTGCAGGTTCTGTCAGTTTCTTTATTATGCCAGCGCCATATGTCAGTGCAGAAATTTTCGTGTGTTTCAGGTTACATTCATATATAGGTCAGCATAACAGTTTGATTTTTCTTTTTTTTATAGAGTTTCTTTTCAAACAGTTCGTATTGACCAAGTCTGCTGAGAGTGAAATTGTTTGCTTATTTATTTGATTATGAATGAGATCGGTATTCACACAAACGCACTATTATTTTCAATTTCATTTAAATGATGTGGCTTTGAGCGCAACAGCACATTCATCTTATCAGTTCACATTTCCTGGTTTGTATTTACGATAACACCACACAAGTAAAGACTACTCACCTACAATTCATGCTCTACTCAGTAGTTTTTATCATGTGAAGGCGCGAGGTGATCCAAGAGAGGACATTTTCTGTACCAAGGTGCTTCTTTGAAGGGGAAGTAGGCGTCACCATTTTGGAGAAATTGACAAGTTCTCTCATATTTATCGTATCAAGGAACCGATTTCTGGATTCATCTGTTCAGCATGTATAGAGTCTAGCTATGAGTGGCTGTCTACTCTGCAGTTTATCTTTCAGGTGAAAATCTGCAAGTAAATGTATGCTGACATCGAAATAAATTTAATATTAAAAAATGAAATACACCAGAACGTTATTTTTAAAGAGGCATCAACACTGCCTACGAATATAGCCCTGATTCTAGGTAATTGAGCCTCTTTTCTTTTGTTGTTTGATATCTTTCGAGCGCTCATATGCGAATCTCTGCAGTTGGGAGGCTGGACTCAATTGTATTTTCACGAGCATTACTTGTGCTATGTACCGAGAGAGCTGAAGCGAGTACATTACTTTTAAGAATGAAGTTTATTGGATTCAAATACATCAATTCGTTGACCACGTGACATGTTGCACACGGCGGCTGGAGTGGCCGAGCGGTTCTAGGCGCTACGGTCTGGAACCGCGCGACCGCTACGGTCACAGGTTCAAATCCTGCTTCGGGCATGGATGTGTGTGATGTCCTTAGGTTAGTTAGGTTTAAGTAGTTCTACGTTGTAGGGGACTGATGACCTCAGAAGTTAAGTCCCATGGTGCTCAGGGGCATTTGAACCATTTGTTGCACACGACAGCGATCCATAGCACCCCTCAGCCGAGATCTGTATCGGTTGCTCGCAGTGATATTAAACGAGGTAACTCAGTGCGCCCACAATGTATATCTTCTGGCATTTCATTTTCTGTGCCTTTTTCACAATTAGGTAGTCAGTATGTGGGAGCAGTGTACCTGACAAGACAGCCCTATGCCGCCACAGTGGTTGGCTTGCCGACGTAATCGTCCCACTAGTCTCCAATGCCAGCAGAAAATACTATGGCCGAACCTCACTAGCTTGAGCTGGCCTGCTTTGGGGAGAATGTGCAGTCCGCATAGCTCGGACTACAGCCTGGTTTGCTGCTGCTAAAAACCGGACTGCAGCAGATGCACCCCCTGCGGTGCGAATACACCACGGCTGCGCTACAGACCCTTGAGAGTAATTGACGGCTACAGTAGTTTTCTGTGCTACTTCAGGAGGCAGCCTCCTTGGCGCCGCCTGGCCACCAATGGAGATTCAGTTGCGTTCGCCCTAAGAATGGCTCTGGACAGAGTTCTTGGTACATACGCCAGACCCGTCCTGAAGACAGCGCTCCGGCCTACTGCCAACTTCGTATTTTAAAATCTGCATCTTGTACGCAAAAGGAGGGAAGTTATCTGTGCTTTTCCCAGCGTGGTCACGGATTAGCAACAATCCTTTCCCATCACACTGACAACAGCATCCCCTCCATGTAGGTTTTTAGAGCAGGGTGTTAAGGAGCATAAATTTGGATTCTGGTCACTGTGCCCCGGGCCACTGAGGGACGGCATTATCTGTCGCCGCCGTTCGGTGATGTTTAAGCAAGTGTTAAGTAGCGGAACTGCAGTGGTGCGGCATACTCTGTGCCGCTCATTACTTAACTACTTTGCCACGTGACATGTGCTGCTCATTTTGATTATGAGTACAATTTGTAGACAGTGTGTTGCTTGATATTTTATTTTTGTATATAAGCTTATCTCGGCTTTACTACCTTCATCAATACATCTGAAAACATCGCATTTGTTTACATTTTATACAATAAATAATTTATAAAGGTTTTTTTACATTGGTTATTGTACTCAGCGTTGTATGATATTTCATTACGGAATGGATGAACCGTAGACGAAAGCGAACATTATAACTGCACTATCTCTGATTTTTATATTGAATGTTAATGACTCCGATGTTGTTCTTCCTCTGATAAAGACGAAAGGAACTTATAATTGATGATATTACGTATTACAAGTAAGAGCAATAGTAGAATTCAAGGAAGAAATAACCGACTGCTCATCTCTTATAAGTAATTACGTGACATTCGAAATTAAATATTACTCTTTGAAGTCATTCTAATTGCTATAGAGAGTTTCAGCTACACTACGTCAACGTGGAGTTCGAGAGACGCTGGCGAGATGGGCAGACGAACCTGCGAATAAACGCGGCGATTTCTAGTGGACTCGGCAGCACGATACAAGAGATCTACCACAAGTCTTTACCAACATATTACCATACCACGAAACACACAAAAGCAGAGTTTAGTTTCAATGGACATTTCAATACATCATTTCAAAAACCAAAAATTCATGCTAATCTGTCTATAAAACCATAAAATACAGTAAAAATAACAGTATATCGCGTCCTGACATTGTAGACGGACAAATGCCAGACTTGAGTAAATTGTCACTGTTGTCTGCAGTTGCTGGATAAAACATTTTTTTTTCAGCAACGTTTTAAAGATGTTTGATGATTTCATGTCGCACAAATATTATTGTATACTTCTTATCATTCTGGCAGTCGTAGAAATTCAACTTTGACAGCTATTTGTTTACTGAAAGATATTCATTCTGTTGCGGGTTGTATATCTGTGAAAATATAATCCATATGTTTGTAATCTCTGCTGTTTTGTTTATTCGTTATCCCTACATAAAACTTCAGTAATTTAAAAAAAGCCATGTGTGCTTGAAATCGGTTTCTTCATTTATCTTGGAGACAATCCTTAGTGCACGTATATTTCAAATTCCTACTAAGTACTCATCATCTACATCTACATATATACTCCGCTAGCCACCAAGCGGTGTGTGGTGGAGGGCACAATTCTCGCCAAACTTATATTTCCCCCCCTCTGTTCCACTCTCGGATCGCGCGAGGGAAAGACGACTGTCTGAACGCCTCAGTACGGGCTCTAATTTCCCTTATCTTTGAGTGTTGATCATTGCGCGTCTTGAAAGTTGGTAGTAATAATATATGCTCTACATCCTCGGCGAAGATCGGATTGCCGGCCGAAGTGGCCGAGCCGTTCTAGGCGCTACAGTCTGGAACCGCGCGACCGCTACGGTCGCAGGTTCGAATCCTGCCTCGGGCATGGATGTGTGTGATGTCCTTAGGGTAGTTACGTTTAAGTAGTTCTAAGTTCTAGGGGACTGATGACCCAGCAGTTAAGTCTTATCGTGCTCAGAGCCATTTGACCCATTTTTGAAGATCGGATTTCGGAATTTAGTGAGCAGCTCCTTCCGTTTAGCACGTCGTCCATCTGCAGGTGTATCCCACTTCAAACTTTCTGAGATTTGTAACGCTCTCGCGATGGCTAAATGTACCAGTCACGAAACTTGCTGCTCTTCTTTGGACCTTCTCAATCTCTTGAATGAGACCCAAATGGAAAGAGTCCCATACAGATTAACAATACTCTAAGCCTGGACGAACTATAGTAGTGTAAGCAATTGGTTTTGTTGAAGGACTGCATCGCTTCAGGATTCTACCAATAAACCGCAATCTAGAGTTGGCCTTGCACGGTACGTGCGTAATCTGATCATTTCATTTGAGATCATTTCGAATAGTCACACCCAGATACTTGACGGATGCTACCGCTTCCAAATACTGGGCATTTATTTTGTACTCGTACATTAATGGGGATTTTCTCCTTGTTATACGCAGTAGGTTACACTTACTAATATTGAGAGATAACTACCAGTCATCACACCACGCAATTATTTTCTGCAAATCCTCGTTGATTTGTTCACAACTTTCGTGTGATACTACTTTCATGTAGACTACAGCATCATCGGCAAAAGTCTAATACCGCTGTCGGTACCATCAACCAGATCGTTTATGTAAATCGCAAAATAGCAGCGGACCTATTACGCTGCCCTGGGACACACCTGATGTTACGCTTGTTTCTGTTAAAGTCACCCCGTTCAGGACGACACACTGCTCCCTGTCTGTTAGAAAACTTCCTATCCAACCGCATATGTCATCGGATAGACCGTAACCGCTCACTTTTTGGAGCAAGCGACAGTGCGGAACTGAGTCGAACGCCTTTCGACAGACGAGAAGTAGGGCATGAACCTGGGAGTCGGTATCTAGAGCCTGTTATTTATTATACACAATGAGGGCCAGCTGTGTCTCGCATGACCGCTGTTTCCTAAAACCGTGCTGGTTTCTGCAGATGAGCTTCTCAGAGTCTAGAAAGGTCATTATGTCTGAACACAAAATACGTTCCATGATTCTACAACAAATCCATGTCAGTGAAATTGGCCGGTCATTATGTCCATCCGATTTTCTACCCCTTTTATAGGTTGCTATGACCTAGGCCTTCTTCCAGTCCCGTGGAACTTTCCGCTGTTCCCACGCAGGGAAAAGCACAGATAACTTCCCTCCTTTTGCGTACAAGATGCAGATTTTAAAATACGAAGTTGACAGTAGGCCGGAGCGCTGTCTTCGGGACCGCTCTGGCGTATGTACCAAGAACTCTGTCCAGAGCCATTCTTAGGGCGAACGCAACTGAATCTCCATTGGTGGCGAGGCGGCGCCAAGGAGGCTGCCTCCTGAAGTTGAACAGAAAACTACTGTAGCCGTCAATTGCATAAGAATAGTGCTATATTTGTAGCATAGTCAACACATAATCTTACGGGGATACCGTCTGGGACAGATGCCTTGCTGAGGTCTAAGGATCTTAACTGTTTTACAACACCTGATACACTAAACACTAAACACTATTTGTTCGATAATTGAAAGAGAGAATGGTACTGCAGTCCTCCACCATAAACGAGTTTTTGAAAGCTAGGTTTAGAATTTCGGCCTTCTGTTTATCATCATCCGTGAGCATACTGTGAGACAGAGAAGGTATTGAATTATTTGTAGCGTTCATAGATTTTTCGTACGACCAAAATTTTTGGGGGCTGTTTTTAGAATGTGCAGATAAAATATTGCTTTCAAATTCGTTAAAAAACTCTCTCATTGACCTTTTGACAGCTGCTTTCATTTCGCACAATTTCTGTTTGTCAGCGGGGCAGTGACTACGATTAAAATTCTTTACTTTCCCAGCAACTTCCTAATATGTTTGTTGTACCACGCTGGATCCTTTCGCTCCCCTATATTTTGCTAGGCACTTACTTATCTAGCACGTGGTGGAGAACACCTTTAAATTCCATCCAAAGATGCTCCATATCTTTGCGTCCCGCTCTGAATGCTAGGAGCTGAGTATGAAGGTATTCATTAATGACACTTTTATTTGCTTTCCCAAACAAAAGAACTCCACGCTGTTTCTTTGTTTTTCTCTCGCAACATCCACTGACGTAGAAACCACAACGACATTATGGTCGCTAATACCTTCTTCTAGATTAACTTCGTCAAAAGGATCAGGTCTGTTTGTCGCCAAGATATCTAATATGTTCCCCATCTCGAGTTGGGTTTCTAACAAATTGTTCAAGGTTGTATGTTGAGAGCACTCCTATAGTAATTTCACACGAGTCTTTGCTTCTGCCCCCTGTGATAAACTTGTAAGTTTCCCAGTCAATGGATGCCAGGTTAAAGACTTCACCTATAACTAATGGATAATTTGGATATTTATTTCCTGTGTACTCAAGACTTTCCCTGAAACGTTCTGCAACGTTTGTTGAGGATGCTGGTGGTCTATAAAAACATCCTAATACAATCCTCGGAACTTTTGGGATTTTGTTCAGGATTTGTACTGCGTTTTCAGTGTTGTCAGATTCGTGTTTTTCAATGTAGAGGTGTGTAAAAAGAAAATTACATCAAACAACTACGGACAGCAGCAATAGATTACTCAAATCTGACACTTCTCCGTCTACAGCGTCAGGACGTGAGTACAATATCCAGCTTAAGAGACCTCTGCAAGCTATATGTTATGTAGAATATCACTAAATGAGATTGTTTGCGGATGGGCTGAAAAAGACAGTAAAGCCGAAATAAGCTTATGTACAAGAATAAAATATCAATCAGCATACTGTCTACTAACTCTCTGCATAATGTGCTACTGTGACATAATATAATCTGCAGGTGATATAACAAAGAAACTGTGGTGTCACCGCCAGACACCACACTTGCTAGGTGGTAGCCTTTAAATCGGCCGTGGTCCATTAGTATACGCCGGACCCGCGTGTCGCCACTGTCAGTGATTGCAGACCGAGTGCCGCCACACGGCAGGTCTAGAGAGACGTCCTAGCACTCGCCTCAGTTGTACAGACGACTTTGCTAGCGATGCTATACTGACAAACTGCGCTCTCATTTGCCGAGGCGATAGTTAGCATAGCCTTCAGCTACGTCCTTTGCTACGACCTAGCAAGGCGCCATTACCAGTTTATGTTGAGATAATTAATGTACCGTCAAGAGCGATGTACACCAATCATGGATTAAAGTTAAGTATTGTACCAGTTACCTCCTGTTTTGCTAGTCTTATTTCTCTGACCTGTACCAGACCTCACGCCAGCCTGCGTGAGCTTAAACGCGTGCCTTTCGGCTACCGGTCATAGTGGATTGGCTGTCTGGCCAGTCCACTACAGAAACATTTTATTATATTTATGACATCTTGTTGTAACGTTGTCCTTAAATACGGGACCTAAGCAGATGTTGTGCACTAGTTCCATACTCTTACTGTGTTAGTGTCATTTCGTAATGTAATTTGATCAACCGAAATTTACTCTCAGTTAATCTCAGTGTAATGTATGTGTGGTGTCACCGCCAGACACCACACTTGCTGGGTGGTAGCCTTTAAATCGGCCGCGGTCCGTTAGTATACGTCGGACCCGCGTGTCGCCACTGTCAGTGATTGCAGACCGAGCGCCGCCACACGGCAGGTCTAGAGAGACTTCCTAGCACTCGCCCCAGTTGTACAGCCGACTTTGCTAGGAAAGGTTCACTGACAAATACGCTCTCATTTGCCGAGACGATAGTTAGCTTAGCCTTCAGCTACGTCATTTGCTACGACCTAGCAAGGCACCATTACCAGTTTATATTGAGGTTATAACATGTACCGTCAAGAGCGATGTACACAAATTGTGGATTAAAGTTAAGTATTCTACCAGTTACCTCCTGTTTTGCTAGTCTTATTTCTCTGACCTGTTCCAGACCTCACGCCAGCCTGCGTGAACTTAAACGCGTGCCTTTCGGCTACCCGTCATAGTGGATTGGCTGTCCGACCAGTCCACTACAGTATGTTAATCATTAAAGTAAATAACTGTTAATCTCAGTCTTGACCCAGACTTCAAGATCCTTCATTGTGTACTTCATTGTGCCCGTGGGCACAGCGGCCCAATAAAAGGATAACTAACTTATTTCTACATCAAGGCAACTAGCATTGAATTCGGTCGTATCACGTTAATAACAAGTTAATTTCTCCTAGTATTCATTACGAGCATTGCACTCACTCTTGCAACACCTTGACTGTTGTTGTGTGGAAGCTGCGAGCACTGTACGCGGCGCACACACACACACACACACACACACACACACACACACACAAGGCGCGAGAACGGTTCAACTTTTAGCCCTGAAACGGCCGGTCAGACTGATCTTCGGTGTCAGCTCGCGAACTTCTTGTAAGTTGTTGTTCAGATGTCTTGTAATTGTAGCTCTGTCGTTCCCATGCATATACTCCATTATGAGACTTGTTGACAGTAGTGACTCATCTAAGTTCTAGAGGACTGATGACCTCAGATGTTAAGTCCCATAGTGCTCACAGAGCCAGTAGTGACTCATTCAGAAGAAGCTGCAACATTCATTCATCTACATCTACATTTATACTCCGCAAGCCAACCAACGGTGTGTGGCGGAGGGCACTTAGCGTGCCACTGCCATTACCTCCCTTTCCTGTTCCAGACGCGTATGGTTCGCGGGAAAAACGACTGCCGGAAAGCCTCCATGCGCGTTCTAATCTCTCTAATTTTACATTCGTGATCTCCTCAGGAGGTATAAGTAGGAGGAAGCAATATATTTGATACCTCATCCAGAAACGCATCCTCTCGAAACCTGGACAGCAAGCCACACCGCGATGCAGAGTGCCTCTCTTGCTGAGTCTGCCACTTGAGTTTGCTAAACATCTTCGTAACGCTATCACGCTTACCAAAGAACCCTGTGATGAAACGCGCCGCTCTTCTTTGGATCTTCTCCATCCTCCGTCAACCCAATCTGGTACGGATCCCACACTGATGAGCAATACTCAAGTATAGGTCGAACGAGTGTTTTGTAAGCCACTTCCTTTGTTGATGGACTACCTTTTCTAAGGACTCTCCCAATGAATCTCAACCTGGTACCCGCCTTACCAACAATTAATTTTATATGATCATTCCACTTCAAATCGATCCGCACGCATACTCCCAGATATTTTACAGAAGTAACTGCTACCAGTGTTTGTTCCGCTATCATATAATCGTACAATAAAGGATCCTTCTTTCTATGTATTTGCAATACATTACATTTGTCTATGTTAAGGGTCAGTTGCCACTCCCTGCACCAAGTGCCTATCCGCTGCAGATCTTCCTGCATTTCGCTGCAATTTTCTAATGCTGCAACTTCTCTGTATACTACAGCATCATCCGCGAAAAGCCGCATGGAAATTCCGACACTATCTACTAGGTCATTTATATACATATATATATATATATATATATTTTGTGAAAAGCAATGGTTCCATAACACTCCCCTGTGGCACGGCAGAGGTTACTTTAACGTCTGTAGACGTCTCTCCATTGATAACAACATGCTGTGTTCTGTTTGCTAACAACTCTTCAATCCAGCCACACAGCTGGTCTGATATTCCGTAGGCTCTTCCACTGTTCATCAGGCGACAGCGCGGAACTGTATCGAACGCCTTCCGGAAGACAAGGAAAATGGCACCTACCTGGGAGCCTGTATCTAATATTTTCTGCGTCTCATGAACAAATAAATCAAGTTGGGTCTCACAGGATCGCTGTTTCCGGAATCCATGTTGACTCCTACAGAGTAGATTCTGGGTTTCCAGAAATGCTATGACACGCGAACAAAAAACATGTTCTAAAATTTTAGAATAGATCTATGTCAGAGATTTAGGCCTATAGTTTTGCGCATCTGCTCGACGATCCTTCCTGGAAACTGGAACTACCTGTGCTCTTTTCCAATCATTTGGAACCTTCCGTTCCTCTAGAGACTTGCGGTACACGGCTGTTACAAGGGGGGCAAGTTCTTTCGCGTACTCTGTGTAGAATCGAATTGGATCCCGTCAGGTCCAGTGGACTTTTCTCTGTTGAGTGATTTCAGTTGCTTTTCTATTCCTTGGACACTTATTTCGATGTCAGCCATTTTTTCGTTCGTGCGAGGATTTAGAGTTGGAAATTCAGTGTGGTCTCTCTGTGAAACAGCTTTGTAAAAAGGTGTTTAGTATTTCAGCTTTACGCGTGTCATCCTCTGTTTGAATGCCATTATCATCCCATAGTGTCTGGGTATGCTGTTTCGATCCACTTACTGATTTAATGTAAGGCCACAACTTTCTAGGATTTTCTGTCAAGTCGGTAAATAGAATTTTGCTTTCGAATTCACTGAACGTTTCACTCATAGCCCTCCTTACGCTAACTTTGACATCGTTTAGCTTCTGTTTGTCTCAGATACTTTGTCTGTGTTTTAATTTGCAGTGAAGCTCTCTTTGCTTTCGCAGTAGTTTCCAACGAACAAGGAAACAACGATGAGCACTCATATAAGCACTTTCTTAAGCACTGTACAGAAAAGACTGCACTGGTCAGCAGATTTCATTCTCAATAGGCTTCCATCGCCGGCCTTGGTGGCCGAGCGGTTCTAGGCGCTTCAGTCCGGAATCGCGCGACTGCTACGGTCGCAGGTTCGAATCCTGCCGTGGGCATGGATGTGTGTGATGTCTTTCGTTAGGTTTAAGTAGTTTTGAGTTCTAGGGGACCGATGACCTCAGATATTAAGTCCATAGTGCTCAGAGCCATTTGAACCATTTCTGGCTTTCAGCGCAACTGAAAACAACTTGAGCGATAAATCCCAAGTATTCAAACTCACGTTGAAAGTTTTCCTAGTGACGCACTCCTTTTCTTCTGCATGGGGATTCCTAGCCCTAGTTGAGACGGGGTTTCTATAATGTGTTATTCATTCAAGTATTACACTTTTGTGTTGTACTAAATCATTAATTCTTTGTTTGTAATTTTCCTAATCTACAATCTGGAAATTACGTACCGACTCGGTCCGTGGCCAGGTACCTTTGGCCCACATAAGCTGATAAATAAATAAAAAAGAAAATTTTCGCTTGTGCAACAAACCCATGTAGGTGGGTCACTTGTTGAAAGAATGCGTGTGAACTATATCACACTTGAACAATACGTGAACTGTGATTTGATCAAATAAGTTTTAAAACGTGTCACGCCACTTATTAAAGCGAGACTATTTCGCGGGTGTCACAAAGTAGGTTATCGTATACAAAAATGTACAGCATAAATAGGGCATTGCGGCGTATGTAGCAGTTTGGACACTCCGTATCTGCAATCCCATGAGATCAAGCTTACGGTAACAGCGGCTACACTTCGGGAGTTATTTCATTACCTAGAACAGATGTCTATAGGATCCGGAGATATTATTTTTCAATTGTGGAGTGGTCAAATACCGGCTTCGCACATCATCGTCGCCATTCGCTATCTCATAATTTAGCAAAACAGGTGAGGTGCATCTCAATAAACAGACTTTTGAAGTAGATTCCTACATAGCATCACGTTATCAATTGCAAATCTGTATTTTCTTTAAAATAAAATATTGTTCCACTTGCAATATTAGATCGACAGTACTGTCTCAAATTTCCACGGAAGTGGTAACATAATAAATGTATTGCTTACTCCACATCCCTCCGTATAATTCTTCTGTTAATTTTCATTCAGTGCATTGGGCATGGTCTCCAAATTCTGATTTATCATACAATAAATTAAATCGTGAAGTGAGCAGGTTTGTAAGACAAATTATACGGCGTGCATATGAAACGATAATTAATTGCCCCTTATCGTCCACCGTAAACTGCAGAAAATGTGGAAAGGACGAATCAATTTTCTCGATTTTTCCTAATATCCAGACTTTGAGCCTGATAGTTAAACTAAGGCGATCCATCTGTTGGGAATTAAAATGGTCGCTAGCCCAAGGGCTATTCAGAAGACTTGGCGGTGTCTTTCTACCAGCAACAGAACGCTAGCCATGAGCCTCGGAAGGATGCGCGGCGTTTTGCTTTATATTAGATAGCGCATGCCGTCGTGTGCGTGCCGACCACCTTCTGGATACATAAGCGACAACCCAAAAAGTTTTCTCGATTTCTAGGAAAATATGCGTTGGGAAACTACTTATGTGCTGATGAAATATACTCAGTTTACAATTATCCGTCGATCTAGTCAATTCTGAGTCGATTGCGGGCCATGTATATTAGAAGTAGTTTCCTCAGAAACAGAGGAGTGGGGAGGCGGAGGCAGCTGAGCCAAAATGTCTTAGAGTCTGTCATTTTAGGTTTTATGCAATTACACAAGCGAATTACCAAACACGAGCTGAATCGGTTGTTCATGTTCGAGGCCTTCTCTTGCGAGCCTGATCACAGAGTTACGGCAACGTGTAATCACGATCATTAACTGAGAGGCCGAAGTCGCACGACCTGTTACTAAGACGGCAATAATGCAGCACGTTTGATGGAACTTCAGTACAATCTAACACTCCGTCACCAATGATCACAGTTCTCGTAACTCAGGCTTGCTGATGATGACATATTCTTAGTTAAATAATTGGCCGAAGGTGTCAAACTCAACTACATGTTTGGCAGAATGTCTTGACCATGGGGCCAGCAGGAAAAGGAATATGGAGGTTGTCATCTTTCGATGACTCAGGACAATCAGCTGCTGCTGGCGGCATCGTGCTCTGTAGCGGAATTTAAATACGGTAAAGCTCGAAGTTTACGGCTAATGATACATCTAAGGCATTTGACTATGTGAATCACAGTATTCTCCTAGATAAATTGAAGTTTAATGGGATTGATGATGTACTCAACCAATCAATAATGGCATTTTGAACCAAAGAACTCAGGACGCTGTACTTATTAAGTCAATCAATATAGTTCAGGGGTGTAATTCTGACTAGGGAGAAATCACGTATGGGTTTCTTCAAGGCTCAGGTCCACTGTTGTTCCTCATACATGTAACTCACCTTCCGTCTAACACACAATAGACAGAATTAGTTCTTTTTGCAGATGACATTAGTATTGCAATCAGTGCAAGCAAACACACAAGAGAAGTGGTAAACAATTTTGTTAAAAGTGTCAGTGACTCGTTTTCTGCGAATAATCTCACCACCGATTTTAAACAGACACAACGAATTCATTTCTGTACATCTAGGAATACTGCACTGATGATAGGTGTACACATGGTGAGGAAATAATAAATAAGTTGGAAACTTCAGACTTCTTAGGCGTCCTTATAGATGAGAATTTAAAATGGAAAAGCACATATTTTATCACCTAAAACATCTTAGTCCAGCTACATTTGCACTTACAATCATTAATAATCTTGGAGAGAGACAAACCAGTAAGTTGACATATTTTGCACATTTTCATTCAATAATTTCATAGGGAATAATGCTCTGGGATAGGTCATCTCTAATAAAGAAAGTCTTCATTGCTCAGAAACGTGATGCAAAAGTAATTCGTAGTGCACATCCACGACCATCTTATTGACGTCTGTTTAAGGATTTGGGCATGCGGACTGCTGCTTCACAGTAAACATATTCCCTCTCGAAGTATATTGTACAGGGTGTTTCAAAAATGACCGGTATATTTGAAACGGCAATAAAAACTAAATGAGCAGCGATAGAAATACACTGTTTGTTGCAATATGCTTCGGACAACAGTACATTTTCAGGCGGACAAACTTTCGAAATTACAGTAGTTACAATTTTCAACAACAGATGGCGCTGCAAGTGATGTGAAAGAGATAGAAGACAACGCAGTCTGTGGGTGCGCCATTCTGTACTCCGTCTTTCTGCTGTAAGCGTGTGCTGTTCACAACGTGCAAGTGTGCTGTAGACAACATGGTTTATTCCTTAGAACAGAGGATTTTTCTGGTGTTGGAATTCCACCGCCTAGAACACAGTGTTGTTGCAACAAGACGAAGTTTTCAACGGAGGTTTAATGTAACCAAAGGACCGAAAAGCGATACAATAAAGGATCTGTTTGAAAAATTTCAACGGACTGGGAACGTGACGGATGAACGTGCTGGAAAGGTAGGGCGACCGCGTACGGCAACCACAGAGGGCAACGTGCAGCTAGTGCAGCAGGTGATCCAACAGCGGCCTCGGGTTTCCGTTCGCCGTGTTGCAGCTGCGGTCCAAATGACGCCAACGTCCACGTATCGTCTCATGCGCCAGAGTTTACACCTCTATCCATACAAAATTCAAACGCGGCAACCCCTCAGCGCCGCTACCATTGCTGCACGAGAGACATTCGCTAACGATATAGTGCACAGGATTGATGACGGCGATATGCATGTGGGCAGCATTTGGTTTACTGACGAAGCTTATTTTTACCTGGACGTCTTCGTCAATAAACAGAACTGGCGCATATGGGGAACCGAAAAGCCCCATGTTGCAGTCCCATCGTCCCTGCATCCTCGAAAAGTACTGGTCTGGGCCGCCATTTGTTCCAAAGGAATCATTGGCCCATTTTTCAGATCCGAAACGATTACTGCATCACGCTATCTGGACATTCTGCGTGAATTTGTGGCGGTACAAACTGCCTTAGACGACACTGCGAACACCTCGTGGTTTATGCAAGATGGTGCCCGGCCACATCGCACGGCCGACGTCTTTCATTTCCTGAATGAATATTTCGATGATCGTGTGATTGCTTTGGGCTATCCGAAACATACAGGAGGCGGCGTGGATTGGCCTCCCTATTCGCCAGACATGAACGCCTGTGACTTCTTTCTGTGGGGACACTTGAAAGACCAGGTGTACCGCCAGAATCCAGAAACAATTGAACAGCTGAAGCAGTACATCTCATCTGCATGTGGCCATTCCGCCAGACACGTTGTCAAAGGTTTCGGGTAATTTCATTCAGAGACTACGCCATATTATTGCTACGCATGGTGGATATGTGGAAAATATCGTACTATAGAGTTTCCCAGACCGCAGCGCCATCTGTTGTTGAAAATTGTAACTACTGTAATTTCGAAAGTTTGTCTGCCTGAAAATGTACTGTTGTCCCAAGCATATGGCAACAAACGGTGTATTTCTATCGCTGCTCGTTTAGTTTTTATTGCCGTTTCAAATATACCGGCCATTTTTGAAACACCCTGTAAATAATCCACTACAGTTGAAAAGGAACAATGATGTACACAATTACAACACCAGAAGAAAAAATTAAAAAATTACATTCATCACTCCACATAAAGGCTGTATTCAGCATAAAAAGAGGTGCACAATGCTGTAAATAAAATTTTTCATCACTTACCCAGTGATACAAACTGTCTGACAGACAGCAAAGTAAATTTAAAATTTCTAAAAGTTTCTCCTTTCTATTAATGTACTGTTTAGAAGGTGGTGGGTAGTAATTACTGATTCACATTCGTATATTTAAAAGAATATCGTATAAATGTCAGCATGTAGCCATATGCAGAAATTAATTTGTGATGTAAATATGAAATGAGTCGTTCGCCATCATTATACTTTATTGTGCAAAATGATTCGTGGAACATGAAAGTAATGAAATAACTAAAAAGCAACGCAGAATTTTGTATCAGTAAGAAATAACGCTCAATTATTTCTGACGTAAATTTACATGACAAAATTTTCAGTGCCAATTATAAAGCTGATATTAAACTGAATCAACACGTTTTCACAGAAAATGGACCGCGTACATTCGGCGAATGATTTCTTACGATCAAGATTATTATACTCGCACTTAAGTATGCTGCATTATGTTGCATTTCAGAAATTTGTCTGTGTCACATGTACTATTGTACCATTCCGTTATTCAAACACGTCGTTCTTCAGAGGAATTTAAGAAACTCTCTTGAGCGGTGTCGAGATTCCAATTTTTATCCTTAGCTTGGAATTTCGGCATGACAGAAAGATTGATTATAACGCTTTCCACTTGCAAGCTTCTCCATAATACATAGCTTCGTTACAAAGATAAAGTGTGCTCCAATGCAAGATAAGACACGAAGCGCTTTTATGGTGAAAACGGGGTAATAAATTGTCTGTTAGACGTGCAGCAGAGATGTGTATCTGTTCCATTAACAAGACTGCAAACTTTTAAACCTTGCATCACAAAAATTTGTCCAACATCAAATAAACCCCGAACTGAATGATAGCACTCCTGAGAAAATTGCAATGAATCCAATCTCTTAACGATATACCGTAACATTCCTTGATTTTGAAACTGCTGTCTGCCTTAAAATACATTTTATCCTCAAACCAGGGGACCTGTGCGAAACTTTCGCACCTTCATAATTTTAAATAATGACAGTATTAGGGATAAAAGTAGTCGTAGGCAGAAGGGTAATTGTGGGAATGGAAAGAAAAGATCTTTAGAAATGAACCGAACGACGTGAAATAATAATCATGAATTTATGATACGTTCTTGTATATATATTTCCGTGTGTGCAAAAATGTGTTTTTATTTGTGATGTTTGTCCTAACTTGTACGACGTGCAGAGATCAGGGACTGAGGAAAGGACCACATAACCTATAACTTTAACTCGACAAAAATTTTCAGTTACAGTAAGCACGTTAGGCTGTAGTATCAATCCGTAAATCACAGTTCAAGGCGACAATAAGAAATACATTTGTCGTTTCGGGAAGTTTGTCCGTTTAGAAAAGTCAGCTTGTACGACGGTTAGAGAAAATGGACTACCTCAGCGATCACTGTTATTTTCTGTGACATTGCAGCATGCAAATTATCTAGTTAATAAGATCTTCAAAACAAATTAAGTGGTATTTGTAACAAAGTAATATGAAAAGGGAGGCTCTTACTCGTGATTAATAAGTCAAGTTGATAAAATATAGGTATGAAGTTAGCATATAAGTTTCCATTTTCCCTATGATAGTTAAAAGTCTCCTTTACATAGGAATTTGCATATAGCAAGATCAGAGCCGGAAGGTGAAAGAAATATGGCCAAACAAAAAGGCAATCAAGATGAAGCCGAAGGCACGAAGTCGACAACAAGCATGGACAGAGGACCAGAAACAGAAACACAACGAGCGAATGAGGGAAGTTTAGGCAGCAAGGAAGGCAGCAAAAGGAATTGGCCATGTAGTTTAGTCCAGCTGCGCTCTTTAAGGGAAAAACACTAATTATATATATATATATATATATATATATATATATATATATATATATATATATATATATATATATATGAGCGCAGTTGGACTAAACTACATGGGAAGTTCCTTTTGCTGCCTTCCTTGCTGCCCAAACTTCCCTCACTCGCTCGCTGTGTTTCTGTTTCCGGTCCTCTGTCCATGCTTCTTGTCGGCTTCGTGCCTTCGGCTTCATCTTGATTGCCTTTTCGGTTGCCCATATTTCTTTCATCTTCCGGCTATGATCTTGCTTGCGTTCTTCGCTCCAATTTACGCCTGTTCGTTTGTCACAGTGTACCTCATGTAGTTTACTTTTCATAATGATATTTCTGAATTTTCTTCTGTTGTTTATTGTGTCTGCTGTGATGTTGAGTTGGTTCAGGTCGTTTTCTACCTGTGGCACCCATTTGTTGTTTCTAGGGGTTACCCAGTCAAAGATCTGTTTGCTCAGTGTGTGTGATGGCATTCTGTATAGGTGTCCATAGAATTGTAGTCTGCGTTTTCTAATCCTTTCTGTGGTTGTCTCCGTATGTTTGTATAGTTCCTCTGTAGGTTTCTTGGTCCATATTCCATTGTTGTTAGTTACGCCAAATATTTTCGTAAGTATTTCCCGTATTACTTTTTCTAGTTGTCTGATACGTGTATGCCCTATGATCAGTGTGGTCTCTGCTGCATACAGTGCTTCGGGGAGCACCACCGTGTCGTAGTGGCGTAATTTGGCTTTTTGTGAGACAGACTTCTTGTTGTAATGGTTCCACACTACTTTGTATGCCTTGTCCAGTTTAGTTGTTCTTTCTTCGTTTGAGTCTCTGTTATGTCCACTCATTTGTAGTGTCTCACCGAGGTATTTGAAGTTTGCCGTTTTGTAAATCGTGCCGTTCATTGTGTTCAGAGATGAGAGTTTCTTTGTGGTCATAAACTGTCTTTTCGTAAGAGATCTGTAGTCAGTTTTGGAAGCGATTTCGTGTAGTTTTTCAATAGCGTCTTTTGTTTCGTTTATACCTTTCGTGACAATCGCCAAATCGTCTGCAAAAGCGAGGCATTTAATCTGCAGGTTTACTAAGGTTATCCCCTGTTGTGATATTTCCCATTCTTTTACTACCTTATCTAACATTATACTGAAAAAGAAAGGTGAGAGGCCATCGCCTTGTTAGACACCTGCGCGGATTTTAAAGGGCTCTGATAGTTCCCCACAGAACTTTACTTTGAAGGTCGTGTTGGTCAAGGTTTGCTCTATGGTAGTCCGTGTTTTGTTGTCTACTTTGTATTCAGCTAGAATTTGGAAGAGAGTTTTCCGGTCGATAGAGTCGTGCCCCTTTTTGAAGTCGACAAAGGTAATGATCGGGTTCTGTTTGTGTTGTAAAATCATTTTCAGGTTCCAAATTAGTTCCGCACAAGACCGCCCTTACGGAAGCCTGCTTGGTATTCCCCAATCAAGTGGTCGGTCTGGCATTCTAGTCTGCTTAGTAAAGCTTTAAAGAGGACCTTGTATGTGACCAGTGCTAGGTATATTCAAAAAAAAAAAAAAAAAAAATGGTGCAAATGGCTCTGAGCACTATGGGACACAACATCTTAGGTCATAAGTCCCCTAGAACTTAGAACTACTTAAACCTAACCAACATCACACACACCAATGCCCGAGGCAGGATTCGAACCTGCGACCGTAGCAGTCCCGCGGTTCCGGACTGCAGCGCCAGAACCGCACGGCCACCGCGGCCGGCCTAGGTATATTCCTCTGTAGTTGTTCGGGTCAGTATTGTCACCTTCTTTGTGTAGTGGGTATATCAGGGCAGTTTTGCAGTCGTCAGGAATTTTCATGGTCTCCCAGATATCTTCCAAGATCCTGTGGATGTCTCTGGTGAGTTCTGGGTCTTGTAACTTCCAGATTTCCGCGATGATGCCGTCTTCTCCCAGTGCTCTACGATTCTTGAGTGACTTGATTATTTCTTTAACTTCTTCTAGAGTTGGAGGTTTGGTATCTGGCTTGTACGTGCTCCTTTCGGTCATCAGTTCTTCCATAGGGGGGTCCGTGTTGAGGAGTTTTTCAAAGTACTTTGCCAGAAGGTCACAATTGTTTTTGGTATTGGTTTCCAGGGTTCCAAGCGGTCTTCTGAAGCACAAATTAGGTGTCTGATGTCCATTCATATTTTCTCTGAACGTCCTGTAGAAGTTTCTTGTATTGTTCTTCGTGGAATGCGATTCGATCTCCGTCAGTTGCCGTTTATCATACTGTCGTTTTTCACTGCGAATGATTTTGCTTGATTGTTTCTGTGTTGTCTGGAAGTTCATCCAGTTCTCTGGGGATTTATGGTTACTAAATTTTTTCAATGCTTGATTCGTTGAACAATAGCTTGGTCACATGTGTGGTTCCACCAACGGTGTTTCCCTGTACGTGGTACTTGTGCGAGTTTCACGGCCTCTCGGATTCTTCCTGAGAGTTGTATCCAGTCTGTCGTTTTGTCCATTTTAATTTTGTCCAATATTTGTGTCCGGTTTGAAGTAAAGAGTTCTTGATCTGGTCTAACAATTTTGTTCTTCTGGAGCTTTTTCTTGGGCAAAAGACGAATCCTGATCTGTAGTAGGTGGTGGTCTGTCGAAGTAGCCTTTGCGTGTGTCTATGTTCAAAATTTCTTTCTGTGAGTCTTTCTGGACTATTACGTGGTCGATTTGTAGGTCTTATTTTCCGCTGGGGAATTTCCATGTGGTAAGTTTACGTGGTGGTTTCTTGAATTTTGTTCACATAATAGCGAGGTCGTGGCTTTTTTAAAAGTCTATCAGGTGTTTTCCATTTCTGTTTGTGTCCTTGTGTGGAGTATGTTTTCCTGTGGTATGTCTGTATACCTTTTCTTTTCCGACTTTAGAGTTGAAGTCTCCCAGTATTATTTTGACTCTATTTGCACGAATTTTCCTGATAGCTTCTTCCATTGTCATCCAGAAGTCATCAATTTAGTTCGGGTTTCTCCTGTTGTAGTCGTTAGTCGGTGCATGTGCGTTGATTATTGTGTAGGATTTGTTGGCTGATTTCACTGTGATGGTGCTGATTCTTTCCTTTGGTGACGAAAAGTCGATTATTCTGTCCGTGATGGACCTGTGTACCGCTAATCCTGTGCCAAAAAGCCGTAGGTTTTTCATTTGTCTCAATGGTTTTCCTTTGTATATCCCAAAGTTCTCCGTGTTGAAATGGTCTCCGTCTGTACATAGTGTTTCTTGCAGTGCACATATTTCGATTTGAAATTTTTGGAGAGTGTCTGTGAGTTGTTCATCTTTCCTGTCTTCATCAGTGTGTTCACGTTGAGTGTTCCGATGTAGTGTTTGCGATTTGTCTTTAGGGAGTTTGAGAAGCTCCTATTCTCCTCATGATGTCCGTGAGCCCCCGGAATCCGATGCTCACGACGATCCCAGTCTATTGGCTGGGGTCCGGGGTGATGAGATTTTTCTCGTTGTACCATCACGATGTTTAGTAGTCTGATGTATGGCATGCTGCCGAGTACAACCTGACTTTCCAGATCAGGAGGTTGGTTGAGACCGCCACTGACATGTGGAGCAGACGCCTTTTGTAGCCGCCCACCGTAGGAACTGGCGCTACTAGAAGTTCTGGTGCGCCCCGAGTATTTCATTTCCTCGGTACCACGTATACCTAGGAGGCTTTCCCCTATCCCCCACCTAGAGAGACACTCAGTCGCGGGTCTACTAACCGCCCAGTGCTCACGAACATATGGTGTCGGGTGCACCGCAGAGCCTATATTTACAGGTGTCGGTGCCGAGATTTGAAACCAGCCCCTCACACATCTTAGTCCAGAGCCGCAAAGGAGGCACCACCATGTTCATATATATATATTCACGGTAATGAGACGCGAAAGAAGCACCACCACGTTCTTCTTCTCTGAGTCTATATTCTGTGCTCATTAGACTGTTCATTCCATCTAGCAGATACTTTGTCTTCTTCACTTCCCCTGAGGGTAGCAATGTCATTAACGAATCTTATCATTAATTTCCTTTCAGCCTGAATTCGAACCCCACTCTTGAACCTTTCCTTTATTTCCCTCGCTGCTTCTTCGATGTATAGACTGAACAGCAGCAGCGAAAGACTACAGCCCTGCTTTACACCCTTTTTAATCCCAGCAATTCTTTCTTGGTCTTTCAGTCTTATTGTTCCCTTTTGAGTCTTGTACATGTTGTATATTCCATGTTTTTCCCCATAGCTTATCCTTGTTTCTCTCAGAATTTCGAACATTTTCCACCTTTTTACATTGCCAAACGCTTTCTCCAGGTCGAAAAATCCCATGAATGTGCCTTGATTTTTCTTTTTATGCTACGGTTATTAACAGCAATGTCAGAATTGCCTCCCTGGTGTCTTTACCTCTCCTAAAGCCAAACTGATAGTCTTCTAAAGCATCTTCAACTACTTTCTATTCTTTTGTATGAGATTCTTGTCAGAAACTTAGATGCGTTAGCTGTTAAGCCGATTGTGCGATAATTCTCTCACTTGTCGGCATTTGCTACCTTCGGAAATGTGTAGATGATGTTTTCTCAAAAGCTTGATGGAATACCGCCAGTCTCATACATTCTATACAGCAACATGAATAATCGTTTTCTTGCCTTTCAGAGTCTAATACTGGATCCCCTGCCTCTTCTAAATCGACCCCTGTTTCTCCTTCTATCGTCTCAGACAATTCTTCCCACTCATAGAGACCTTCAATGTAATCTTCCCACCTATCGGCTCCCTCTTCTGCATTTAACAGTGGAATTCCGCTGCACTCTTAATGTTATCACCCTTGCTTTTAATTTCACCAAACTTCGTTTTGACTTTCCTATCTGCGGAATCAGTCCTTCCAACAATCATTTCTTTTTCGATTTCTTCACGTTTATCATGCAGCCATTTCTTCTTAGCTTCCCTGCACTTCCTATTTATTTCATTCCTCATCGACTTGTATTTCTGTATCCCTGGATTTCCTGAACATTTTTATACTTCCTTCTTTCAACGATCTTCTGTTACGCATGGGTTCTTCGCAATTACGTTCTTTGTACCTGTGTTTTTCTTTGCAACTTCTGTGATTGTCCTTTACAGAGATGTCCATTCCTCTTCAATGGTACTGCCTACAGAACTATTACTCACTGCCGTATCTGCAGCCTTAGAGAACTTCAAACGTGTCTTCACCTTTCCACAGAAAGTTTGTGGTTTTGGACATTATTCTCCTCGCTATCATTCTCAGTATTGGAAACAGCTGTGCAGTATAATATGCTTTAGCACTGATGCATGAGCTGATAAACTCTATTCTTTGAACTTGGTTCATATATCGAATTAAATTCTGTATAATGGCTCCTTGCATTTTATCTGCTGCAATGTTCCATTTTAAAGCCGTCGTTTTCAAGGGTCATGCACCAGGGTGATCCCAAGCTGTCGGACTAATTTTGCCCACTCGACGTTGATATTATAAAAGCCTCTGACATTTAACATCTTACTTTTTTCGTTTGCATGGGCTCCTGATGCTCTACAGTATTTATCAATCACTGTTGCTAGCGTGTTTACATTTTTATTGCTCCCTATAATGACCTCTATGTCGTCAGCATAGGCTCTTATAACTGTTTTATTTCCTAATAATGTTAAGCCATTTAATCTAGCATGGACATGTCGGAGGAAAGGTTCCAGTGAAATGACATTACTTCTTCAACGTCTGAAGAAGTAATTCATGATTTCATACACCCATGTCTTTATAAAAATCTAAAAACAATAAAGCACACTTTGTGTTTGTTACAGGAGTTATTGCAGTGATATTCCTGAATTCTGCTAGATTTTGAGAAATGGTTCTGCCTTGCGCGCAGTTCTGATGTTTACTAATAAGTTTATCTGTAAGGCGTGAAATTGTCTTCTTTACTATTCCAGCTACTATTTTATAATCAGAATTCAGCAGTGAAATTGAACGAAAATTATTTATGTCTTTGTTTCCGTTATTTTTTGGCACAAGAACAATTTTACTCTCCTTAAACTCATCCAGAATCATTTTACCCTGAATAACCTCATTTACAATGTCCGGGATCTTCGCACCTACTATTGGCAACTAACGGATGTAAAACTCTGCTGGGAGACAATCGGCCCAGGGAATTTTTTTGGTGGTAAGGCGCACAGAGTCTCATATACGTCCTGTTCACTGACAACCTCGTGAAAATATTTGTTGTCATCTTCTGGCAGCTCGGGGCTAGGATTTCATGGAATTCTTCCAAGGATGCATCACTACTTTGATTTACAGAATATAGCTCGCAATAATAGCGATAAATCTGGTCCATGATATAATGCTGGCTTCTGAGAATCTTACCGCTTTTTGTTCGAATTCCATCAATAAAAGTCCTTCCTTTTTTCGTATGCTTCACTAAACGATACAGAGAAGTAGTTTCGTCTTCTGACACTGATTTTGCTTTCGATTTTATTTTCAACCCTTCCATTTGATTTCTCTTGATATTATAGTTGACTTTTTTGATGTCTGCTATCCGAAGTGAGGAACCTGATGAGACCCAATCCTATAGATCTCTCAAAACGCAATAGTAATATTCTATAATGCATGTCATTTCTCTTGCGCTCTGGGCACTGTATTGAATAAGAACCTTCCTCAACTTTGGCTTCGCCATTTTAACGCATCAGTCGGTAGCAGCGGCATATCTACTACGAGCACGCAGGCATATTGCCCACGCTTCTTTAATAAGGTCTTCTAAATCTTGATTTACTAACAAGAAAATGTTCAAATTCCACTGATTCGTGAATGGGCGACCTGGCTGTCTTGTTAGATTTATGCAAGCTAAGACACTTGAATGGTCTGAAAAGTACGTAGAAATGGTTTCTAGTTTTGTCACGAAAGTTTCAAGATTTTTAGAAATATAGCCTATAATCCATCAATCCTGTTACGAGATGTTGCCGTGACGTAAGTGAACTCAATAATGGAGAGGTATTTGATTTCCCATGTATCTTTTAATTCTAAACTAGTAACTAGTTCCCAGAATGGAATTAGTAACTAGTTAGTTGTTTTAGTTCACTTGAGAAATTAAAATTAGGTAACTGATCTTTACCTCCCAAGTAGTAACTGTCTTGGATTTTTTCTTAACAAGTATATCAGGTCATTTTTGAAGAAACGTGCCCTGTCAGCTCGATGAGAACTCCCTGAAGGGACATAAATGTTTATGATAGTCACATCATACGTATTTGGTCCTATTCCCCTTCCGGATTCGTCGTTCCACTTCACTTACTGGAATCCCTTCCCTCACCAGAACGGTTGTTCCAGCACTTGTTTCGTGACACACATTTATGTAACTGGCATAATCAGGAATCACTAAATCCGACATTAGAACTTCTTGTAACACGGCGATATCAGTCGCGGATTCATACAAAAACTCCTGAAATGTCGATAATTTCAAACCGGACATAATTTTATTTATGTTCCTAGTGGTGACAGAATAAGATTGCGTCATTGCACTGTCACTATGTAGTTTTTTGATGAACTAATTTAATTTCCTGTGGTTCAGAGTTCAGTTAAAATATTAACTGTTTTCTCGGAAGGCTGAAAATATAATAATACTTCAATTAGTTTATTTTTTAGTCCCGTTTTTTGCTGTTTATGAGGTTTTCTCTTGTACCGCTAGCCGACTGATTCCCTTGTAAACTTTCTGATGTTTCCTCCAGTGACTCGTGCAGGACCGTTTCGTACCGAACATTCTTTGGACGTGGGCCGCCCTTTCCCTGATTTTCCCTTCCCTTGGTTAGGAGCTACACTCACATTTGGTTGCGTTTTTATTTTACTTCGCGGCTCATTTGGAGCAGCAGCAGACGCGTTCGCAATTTCTGTTGCTGGCGCCTGCCCTGCGGTGTTGACCGTGATTTCATTTTGTCGACCACTTCCTTGTGCTTTCTTAACATCACTTACTTGCTGATCGAGGGAAATAGAGACGGCAGTTTTGCAACCTCTCCCTGAATTTGGTTACTAACAGATAGCTGCTGATCTTTGCAATGAACTTCTTCATCTGTTGTTTCTTGCTAATTAATACAGACTACACCCCCTTCACTTTCTGGTATCGTATCTTTATTATATTTCTGTTCATCAGTTTTCATTCGCATTCTGCCTTCCGTTTCCTCTAACTCCTCATCGAACTGTTTTTGCATGCGAACTGAGGGAGTTGTACTGGACATCTCATCCTCTGAAAAATTACCAGTTGTTTCTAGAGGTCGTTTTCTCGGCTGCCTTTCAGTTTCACGAGTAGTGGTAACAGGCATTCCTTTTGTTGTTAACACGGGAATTTGACTGTGAACTTGAAGAGGGATATCAGCTTGGCCCGCTGCGTTAACATCCTTAGCCAGTTGAGCCGGGCTATTCTTTGGTAACAGATCATTTAAGGAGAGCCGGAACGATCCATCTCCTCCATGTTAATTTTAGCAAATAGAAGGAACAATTTTTCTAAAACCATTAAACATATTGCTCTGAAATTTGGACTACATGTTCAGTGAATATTTCTCTACAAAGTTATGATGCCATGTAAAGAAATATGTATTTGTTTTTGTTTTACAATTTTTTTAAACACATGCTTATTTTTTCTCTAAATTTGCACTTTTTTCTTCTATAACTGTTGAATTATACAATAATTTTTACAATTTGTTATAAAAATTAAGGAAAAGAAATAACAATACTGTGTATAAATTTCATTGATATACTGTAAGTACTTTTTGAGAAAATGTTCCTCAAAGATGAAAATTTTAAAGTTACGGGATATGGCTAGCGGAAGTTTTTAATACATTACTGCCCCATATGATGGATTATCAGCATCCTCTCCTTTTTCCAGTGTTAGTTTCCTTTTCACAGGTCTTTTCTTCCCTTCTGCTGCATGTTGTAGGCTTTTGTCTCTTCTTCTTGCACCTCTTAGTCTTTCTTCATAAATTAGGCGCATTGTGGAAATGGTGTTATGTCCTGGTTGGAAACCTAAACATTTCAGCACATCGCATTTGATAATGTTTCCTTCGCTGTACGCTGCCACTGCATCATACACTCCAAAATGCAATGTTTTATCTGTACAAACACTCTTTTGGGAATCCAATTTCAAATTAAATTATTTACACTTTCATTTGGATTTTGTGTTTTCCAATAAACTTGGGTGTCATAAATCTCTGAATATGGGCTTAATTACATCAGTTACAGCATTTGGCAAACTGATGGGCATATTCCTTTCCTGATTGGTACTTACACCATGAGTCATCACCTGTGGAGCACAGTGCATGTTGTGGGTGCTCATGCAGTATTAAAAACTAATGCCCATACTGCTCTCCTCATATGCTCAATGCTTCTTGTATTTTGCATGACTGCACAGCCATAATACCTCTGCAGTCTATCAGTAACTTCATCTGTCAATCTTCCTCTTCCTACAAGGGTCTTACCATCACTAAGCTTCTGGATCCTAATTAGTTTGAGCAAACAAGCCCCAACGCGCTTTTGCACATGTCCAATGTACTCCTGTTTTTTAATGTGAATTTCATTGCCATAAGGTTTGAGTCCCTATACAGCTTTATATCCCTTAGAATCACCATCTCCTATGTAGTTACTGTATCGTACTTTATACCAATCCTGTGATCTAGAAAAAATTGCTTTCACTCCCTCTACTTCCATCGCTCCACGCGTGCCGTGAAAATTTGCTTCACATCTTTCACTATGTTCGTCCTTGGTATTGCCCTTACATAAACAATGTTTTGAGAGAATAGCAACATCAATTACTTTGTAACTGTCTCCACTGGTAGCTGTCACAACTGCATTTAGAGATTTATGACCTCTACGATGCCATAATCCATCTAAAGCAACAGTTAAATCTTTACAATTCCTATTATCTGTCACAGCTTCTTAAGCTGCTTTCTTCATTGTTGCTTGAGCAATATCTGCAGCAGAAGATCCCACGAATTCATTATAAAATTTGGCAAGTTCATAATTCCACATAACATTGTCCCAGCAGCACTGCCCTTGCCAATGTAACGCAAACCATACACAAGCCTAACATTTATATCATACACCTTATCTCCATTATTACCACTACGACAAATTCTGTTAGAATTAGAAAATGAAACTTCTGCAGCACATTTGTTACACTTCAATAACATTTTACATGCCAAACTAAAGAGTGAAGTTATTTTCAATTCCAGCCCTCTTTCTTTGCAAACTTGGCATAATACGTTATAATTCAAAATATTGGAGAGCAAGGAAATATTAATTATTTCATTCACATCATTACTGTCACTTTCATAGTTTCCAAATTTTTCTTTGCTGTCACAAAGTTTCTTGCTGGAAGAAGTTCTATCACATTCATTTGGAGTAGTCGGTGAAGCAGTCTGAGCAGCATCTCCCTTCAAAACAACAGAAGATTTCTTCTTCCTGTTATTACGCCTTTTCTTGAACACTCCATTGCTGAAACGGTGCATAATGATACCCACAAACCAAATGCGTAAAACGGGTACGAGCAAAATTCGTCATATACGCAAAATTGAATAGCTAAACAACACAAAACTAACTCCACAAGTCAACACACAAGGTATAGAGTTTATGTTTAGCGATATGAACAGTAACTTGTCACAGCGATAAAGCCATACAACGTTGGAAAACAAAACGCTGTCTAATTCCTCAAAGATATCCTGCTTGCAGCCAGCGAGCGGCGCCGTCACAGGTGACACACCAAGTCGCTTCAACCGTTTACGGGGCGCGTCAACTTTGCAGCGATTAAAAACACACTTAGAATTCACTTGGAAGGGTGAAACTTGATTTGTTTTATTCAGAAAACTCTAAATAATTTTATAATGAAAAAACAAAAAAACGTTAATTTTGTCATTTTCATCGTTTTGGCTCCCATTAAGGTAAGTTTCTGACGCTGTACAAAATTACTTTTAAGAACAACAGTTCGACGCGGACATTCCTGTCTGAAGTGACCGGTTTCCTTACGTAAATGACACGTAGCTTTCTGACTTGTATAAACAATTTGTGCCTTATACCCACAAACAGTTATTTGAGACGGAATATTTCTCTTAACGTCCATCGCTACACAGCGGACCCCATTGAAACATTGCAATTTAAAGGAAGCGACCATCTTTCATTTGCAATTGATTTTACGTGCCCGTAGTTTGAAAGAGCTTCCTTAATCTTATCATTTCCAATTTCAATGGGAAGATTCAAGACAAGAACGCTTTTGTAATCAATGTTAGCTCTATAGATGGGAAACCACAAATTTTATAACCATTTCTATGGACAAAATCAACTTCATTTCCCCACTTTTGTAACACATTATCAACAGTCGCACCATTGAATAACTTGACAAAAACACAGTATTTCCCCTAATCCAGTTGCCACGTATGGACGGTTTCAGAATTGAGACCAATACCTGTGAAATACAGTCATCTATTTCCAGTGATGTGGGCTGAACAGGATGGGATTCCAAATACCAGAGTATTCTTCCTGAGGTTTGTAGCCATGGTTAAGCCAGCGACGAAATTTCTGTTAAACAACCGAAATTCCAGTTAGCAGCAGCACGAACAGAAGGAGCGATCAGATCACAAGGACAGCACACAGCGAAGTACAAGTACAGCGATGTAAACACGGAAGTGCAGCGCAGCAGTAAACCACATCCACTTGCTAGCGCGGCTGAAATGGAACTGCGCTACGGTCGCGTGGTCGAAACTTGATTAACATTACGGGTATTAGCAGTACGCATGAGACTTCAACATCCCGTGCGGGATTAGCCGAGCGGTCTATGGCGCTGCAGTCATAGACTGTGCGGCTGATCCCGGCGGAGGTTCGAGTCTCCCTCGGGCATGGGTGTGTGTGTTTGTCCTTAGGATAATTTACGTTAAGTAGTGTGTAAGCTTAGGGACTGATGACCTTAGCAGTTAAGTCCCATAAGATTTCAAACACATTTGAACTTCAACATCGATTTTCTCGGAGATTGGAGGCCGTCGCATGAACATCCGATAGCTATGTACTCAGGACAGGCCCTTCTATAGCATACGTGTTGTTGTTGTTGTTGTTGTGGTTGTGGTCTTCAGTCCAGAGACTGGTTTCACTGTGTTCTCCATGCTACTTTATCTTGTGCGAGACTCTCCGAGTAACGACTGCAACCCACAGCCTTTGGTATCTGCTTACTGTATTCATCCCTTGTATTCAACTCCCCGTCTCCGTCTACGATTTTTACTCTCCCACGGTCCTCTCCTGTACTAAATAGGTGAATAAGAACGAGGAATATGTTCGGTACTTTCTGGTTAATTGCATGATTTACCTATATAATCTTCAGCATTCTTCTGTGATACCACACTTAAAAAGCTTCTACTCTTTTCTTCTCTAAGCTGTTTATCGTTCATGTTTCACTTCCATTCATGGCTACACTCCATACAAATACTTTCAGAAAAGAAATTGGATTCCAAAAAGAACGTTCTTTTTTCAATCAGTTGTGGTGCGAACCAAGGGTATTTGATGATCCCTATGAAATCAGATGGACTAGATTCATGCAGAATTGAAGAATCTATATTTGATGTTAAGAAATATGTCTTCTGCAGAAAAGTTTTTCTTGCTGTTACCAGTCTACATTTTACATCCTCTCTACTTCGACCATTATCAGTTATTTTGCTGCCCAAACAGGCAATCTCATGTACAATTTTAAGTGTCTGTTTCCTAATCTAATTCCTTCAGCATCACCTGATTTAATGTGAATACGTTCCATTATCTTCGTTTTGCCTTTGTTGCTGTTCATCTTATACCCTCCTTTCAGGTTACTATCCATTCCGTTCAACTGCCCTCCAGAGTCTTTTGCTGACTCTGACGGAATTGCAATGCCATCGGCAAACCTCGAAGTTTTTAGAATGATGAAGTTTGGAAGGTAGGAGACGAGGTACTGAGATAATTGAAGCTGTGGGGATGGGTCGTAAGTCGCGCTTGGGTAGCTCAGTTGGTAAAGCACTTGCCACCATAGGCCAAGGTCCCAAGTTCGAGTCTCGGTCCGACACTCTGTTTTAGTCTGCCACGAAGTTTCTCGAAGTTTTTATTTCTTCTCCTTGTACTTTTTAACTCCCAGTCAAAACTTTTCTTTTGTTTCAAATGGCTCTGAGCACTATGGAACTTAACTGCTGAGGTCATCAGTCCCCTAGAACTTAGAACAACTTAAACCTAACTAACCTAAGGACATCACATACATCCATGCCCGAGGCAGGATTTGAACCTGCGACCGTAGCGGTCGCGCGGTTCCAGACTGTAGAGTCTAGAACCGCTCGGCCACTCCAGCCGGCTTCTTTTCTTTCCTTTACTGCTTGCTCAATATAGAGATTGAAAAACATCGGAGATAGGGTACAGGCCTGCTTCACTCGCTTTTCATCCACACCCTTCCCTTCCACGCTCCTCGACACCTAAGACTGACAAAAATCCATGATTAACAGGTCTAATGGTCGATTTGTAAGTAGCGGTACGAAACAGGTCGATCATCGTTAGGGAAGGCTATTAGATCGTTTACCTATCTACCTATCTTACCTTCCTATCCACATGTCTACAATTCACACTTACGTGCCTGGCACAGGGTTCTTAGGTCTACTATCAGACTATTTCTCTACCGTTCCACACTCTAACAGTGCATGGGAAGAACGACCTTAATTCTCGAGCTCTCTTTTCTCTTATTTTATTATGATGATCACTTCTTCCTACTCAGGTTGTCAGCAGTAAAATATCTTCGCACTCAGAGAAGGAAGTTGATAATGGAAATTTCGTGAAAAGATCTCGCAGCAACGGGAAACGTCTTTGTTTTAATGATTGCAGCCTCAGCTCACTTCTCGTGAGACTCTCTCCCCTATTCGATGATAATAAAAAACGCGTTTACCCTTCTTTGAATGTTTTCGATGTCTTCTCTCAATGCTATGTGGTAAGGATCCCCTACAGAGGACGAACAATTGTAGTGTAAGCAGTCTCTTTCGTAGACCTGTTGGATCTTGTATGTGTTTTGACTGTAAAACGTAGTCTTTGATTTGTTTTCCCCACAACATTATCTGTGTGATTGTTCCAACTTAAGTTATTCCTAAATGTAATTCCCTACTACTTAGTTCATTTGAGAGCCCTTAGATTTGTATGACATGAAGTTATAGTGAAACAATTGCCACTTTTTTCATTATTTAGATATCGTCTCTAAGCCCTTTTACAATTGATTTTGATTTTCTGATGACTTTATTAGACGGTAAAAGAACACATCATCTGCGAATAATCTCACGGTGCTGCTCAGATTATCTCCGAAATTTTTTATGTTAATTAGGAACAGGAACGGGCCTATAACTCTTCCTTGTGTCTTACTCGATGATTTTCCGCCAGTTACTTCGGACTGTGACCTTTCTGTGAAGGAATCACGGATCCAGTCACATAACTGAAGCGATACTCCACAGACACGCAATTTCATTACAAGTCTCTTGTGAGGAACGACAGCAAAAGCCTTCAGTAAATCTAGAAACTTGGAATCAGCTTGAGACCCCGTCGATACCGCTCTTCACTTCGTGTGGATCAAGAGCTAGTTATGTTTCACAAGAACAAAATTTTCTGAATCACTTCTGACTGTGTCTATGGACCGTTACCTTCAAGGTAATTCATAAAATTCGAACACGGTACACGTTCCAAAATCCTACTGCACGTCAGTGATGTGGGCCTGTAATTCAACGGATTACTCCTGTTTCCTTTCTTGGACATTTGTGTGACCTGCGGAGCTATCCGTTCTTTTGCAATGGATCTTTCTTCGATCAAGCGGTTGATTACTAAGTATGGGGTTATTGCATCAGCATACTTGAAAAGAATATGATTGATATGCTGTCTGTTCCGAACGACTTCCCCATTTATGTGCTTTAAGCTGCTTCGCTTCACTGATTTAGATTTGCTGGATGGGAACTCTCGGGAGAAAGACAACGTACCTGTTGGGAAAATTTAGAGAACCTGTACTCGAAGATGACTTTGCGGCCATTACGCTGCCAGAAACGAGTTCCTCGTTTAGCAGTCATGAGCGTACCGAGGCATACGAACGGTTGTTCTTCCCTCAGTCAATACGCTCATGGAGTAGCAAAGGAAATCGGTAACACTGGTACTATGTACACTATGGTGTGCTCAGAGAGAGTGCCATAAAGCATAAGGACAGAAGAGTAGTGCAGAGACTGTATAGAGAAGAGGTGGCTGTGATAAGATGTGGAGAACATCAAGAAGAAGTTACTATTAAGTAGAGTGTACGACACTGTTGCTTATTCTCTGTTTTCTTGTTCAATGGAGTCACTCAAACGACCATAACCGAAGTCAGGGGAAACGAGGAGCGATAGGAGGATCATAATTCATGATAAGGAAATAGACATGTTGACATTTACTGATGATAAAATGTGCGTAAAGTGAAAATGCGGAAAGCCGGCCGCGGTGGCCGAGCGGTTCTAGGCGCTTCAGTCTGGAACCGCGTGACCGCTACGGAAGCAGGTTCGAATCCTGCCTCCGGCATGGATGTGTGTGATGTCTTTAGGTTAGTTACGTTTAAGTAGTTCTATGTTCTAGGGGACTGATGACCCCAGATGTTCAGTCCCATAGAGTCAGAGTCATTTTTGAAAATCCGGAAAAACTAGAAGTTATGCTGACCCAGACAGAAACCACTCCCACCTCTTCCAATAACATAAAAATTAATAAACGTGGATGAAAAATCATAAAAAGGGACCGTGCCCGCTGATCATCACAGATTTCGTCCAAATTTATTTTCCCATACAGTGAGAAAACTGAGTGTTCAAGATGGCCAAGGGTTTATATACATATATATTGATGTAAATAGGTCGAGGCATGAGCCACTAATGTAAGAGTATTTTCCAGGCAGCGGCAGTGGAAAGATTTCAGAACGACAATCCGATGGTGGTGGGGTCGAGTCCCTCTCTGGGAATTATTCCTTTATTTTCGATCTTTACTTTACTTATACAACAAATAAACCGAAAAAATGCTCATTATATTGTAATTAGTAATATTTTCACAGAAGGCATGAAAAGAAAAGGCAAATCAAAAGTGTGAATTGCAATAACATGTCCAAGAAAGGATAGTACTTACGGCGTCCGACGAGGACTCTGCAAATAACTTTCCAAGAAGAGATTTTATTAGAAGCGTACAGGACATGTGATTGCGTTAGTTTCAGTTTGACTTTCGAGCATGCCTGGGCAGCTGCACGGGAGCAAAAGGTTCCTGATGCAAATAAAATCGATCAATTGACCTTTGGGGACACCGGTAGCACATGCAAATAATAATTTGTAAAATAATAAAAGTTTCTAATTTTATAATGAAGTTCTCGTGTAAGTCATACAATCCCTTCCTGGAAATTTATTTGCGTATACCAAATTTTCCTTTGCCTTTTACGAAAATATACATAAATATAATAATATGATCGCTATTTGGTTTTATTTGCAGTGTGAGTAACGTACAAATTTAAAAACAACTTCCGCCGCGAGTGGAATCGAACCCACAACCGTCAGAGTACCATTCTCTACCCACCCCACCGGTGCCAGATGTTGCTAGTTTTTCTAAACGCTTGGCATCTGGAGTTCCATCTTTCGTCACTTTCAATTCTGACCAAGTCCTGAATACACCATTCCTCTGACGATGACCAGTGGGCGCTATCCCCTTGTTAGTGGAGAGTAAACAAAACGCCGTTCAGTGTTCACTCAACAGTCAGTGATCGAAGGCGGTCGAATTCTTTGCCTAACTCGGGAGTAAAATTACGTCAGACGGAAGATCAAGCAAGGATACTGGAAGCCGAATCCACCAGGCAAAAGCTACCTTTAACAAGAGAATGAACCTATTCACGTGCAGCTGCATACCCAGATGTCTCAGAAAAGGTGTCATGAAGACGTTTGTTTGGAGTGTGCTGGTGTACGGCAGTGAAAGAGGGTCACTCTGAGGAACAGGGGAGCGCAAAAGAACAGTATTCGACATGCAGTGCTACTGCAGAGTGTTCAAGGTATTCTGGGTAGACAAGGTACCAAACGGTGCCCCACAGGTCCCAAGGAAGGTCGTCAGATAAACACTGGCACACTGACCAGCCAGAACATTATGGCCACCGCCTTGCTATCGATATAAACCAGTCCAGACGATAGGAGCGTCAACTGGCGGTGAATGACCGCTAGTCAGACACACGCACGGTGCATGTTGTATCAGGGAACGTACTGGCCGTGTGTAGTGTGGGGAAGGAGAGGGATATATCTTGAGTTTTACCAAAGACAGACTCGGACGCTCCGGAAGCTCGGCACGAGCATTCCGGAAACTGCACGACTTGTCGGGTGTTCGAGGAGTGCTGCGCTGAGTGTTTGAAACGCGTGACTAAAGTAAGGTGAAGCCACGTTTAGGCGTCGTGGAGTTGGGTGGCTACCCCTCATTATACAGGGCTGTTACAAATGATTGAAGCGATTTCATAAATTCACTGTAGCTCCATTCATTGACATATGGTCACGACACACTATAGATACGTAGAAAAACTCATAAATTTTTGTTCGGCTGAAGCCACACTTCAGGTTTCTGCCGCCAGAGCGCTGGAGAGCGCAGTGAGACAAAATGGCGACAGGAGCCGAGAAAGCGTATGTCGTGCTTGAAATGCACTCACATCAGTCAGTCATAACAGTGCAACGACACTTCAGGACGAAGTTCAACAAAGATCCACCAACTGCTAACTCCATTCGGCGATGGTATGCGCAGTTTAAAGCTTCTGGATGCCTCTGTAAGGGGAAATCAACGGGTCGGCCTGCAGTGAGCGAAGAAACGGTTGAACGCGTGCGGGCAAGCTTCACGCGTAGCCCGCGGGAGTCGACGAATAAAGAAAGCAGGGAGCTAAATGTACCACAGCCGACGGTTTGGAAAATCTTACGGAAAAGGCTAAAGCAGAAGCCTTACCGTTTACAATTGCTACAAGCCCTGACACCCGATGACAAAGTCAAACGCTTTGAATTTTCGGCGCGGTTGCAACAGCTCATGGAAGAGGATGCGTTCAGTGCGAAACTTGTTTTCAGTGATGAAGCAACATTTTTTCTTAATGGTGAAGTGAACTGACACAATGTGCGAATCTGGGCGGTAGAGAATCCTCACGCATTCGTGCAGCAAATTCGCAATTCACCGAAAGTTAACGTGTTTTGTGCAATCTCACAGTTTAAAGTTTATGGCCCCTTTTTCTTCTGCGAAAAAAAGTTACAGGACACGTGTATCTGGACATGCTGGAAAATTGGCTCATGCCACAACTGGAGACCGACAGCGCCGACTTCATCTTTCAACAGGATGGTGCTCCATCGCACTTCCATCATGATGTTCAGCATTTCTTAAACAGGAGATTGGAAAACCGATGGATCGGTCGTGGTGGAGATCATGATTAGCAATTCATGTCATGGTCTCCACGCTCTCCCGACATAACCCCATGCGATTTCTTTCTGTGGGGTTATGTGAAAGATTCAGTGTTTAAACCTCCTCTACCAAGAAACGTGCCAGAACTGCGAGCTCGCATCAACGATGCTTTCGAACTCATTGATGGGGACACGCTGCGCCGAGTGTGGGAGGAACTTGATTATCGGCTTGATGTCTGCCGAATCACTAAACGGGCACATGTCGAACATTTGTGAATGCCTAAAAAAACTTTTTGAGTTTTTGTATGTGTGTGCAAAGCATTGTGAAAATATATCAAATAATAAAGTTATTGTACAGCTGTGAAATAGCTTCAATCATATGTAATAACCCTGTAGATGTCAGACGGCGTATGCTGGGCGGAGTGGTAAAACAGGACAGGCGGGGAACTGTGGCGGAAGTAACATCAGACTTTAATGCTAGGCAGAGTACAAGTGTGACTGAACACACAGTGAATCGAACACTCCTAAGATGGGCCTCCGCAGCCGACGACCCATGCATGTTTACACCACGACATCGGCAACTACTACTGAAATGACAGGTGACCATCGCCACTGGACGTTGCCGCAGTGACAGAGCCTTGCACGGTCTGATGAATCCCGATACCCTCTTCATCACGCCGATGGCAGGGCGCGAATCCTTCGTCTTATGGATAAACAGCTTCACGACACCTGTACTGCGAGACGGAGAGAAGCTGGCGACGCCTCCATTAATCTGCGGGGAACATTCGTGTGGGCAACCCCGGGTCAGGTGTAGCTCGTGTAAGACACCATGACGGCCAAGAAGTATTCTACTCTGACTGCAGGCCACATCACCGTTTGGTAATGATCATGTTCCACGGTGACAGTGACACATTTCAACCAGGTAATGCGCTATGTCACAAACCGGGGAGTGTAATCGAGTGGTTCGAGGAACACAATGGTGAGTTCCAATTGATGTGCTGCCCCACAACTCGTCAGATCTGAACCTTTATGTAGAAAAGGCGTCAACTTGGTATTTTCAATCGTTTATTAATAATTAATTACTCAGTTCTTCCGATGTCACCCATAACCGTGTTTAAAGTAAACGACAATCAGCAAACAGGCTTATAATTTGATAAATGTGGTATGAGCAAAGTGCTCAGTTTTCTTAATCGCTCAGTCTTGTTTCTAAGATAATCTTATGTCAAAAAATTATAATATTTCATTGAATGAAATAAATAATTATCTATTCTTTTGGGACAAGAAAACGAAAAGATATGCAACAACTTCGCTCTTTTCAGCTACACTTATAAAGAACTAACAATAATCTTTTTTGAATATTAATTTTTCTTATTTAAACCCATTTAAGCAGGAACATTAGTTTTCTTGGCATTCATATCGTAGAGCTCATGAGCTGTTAATTTTAAGTTTCACCACATCCACATCATTCTGATTGTGTCGATTTGTGGATTACTTTCTTTTTATATTCGTTGGGCGTTTATGAAAGAGAACATCCTTCCGACGTGGTGAATATGGCCACTAACTGCAATTTAATATTCCATCAGTTTCATTAACTCTGAATAAATTTTTCATTGTGCTGTAATTTGAAATAAGCTATAGGCATTTCATGGGCCAATAACCATTTAGAGGAGGAGTCTTACTGTCATCCAACTTTACGTTTCTCCAGATAAAAATCTACAATTTCTGCTACTTGTTTCCCAGGTTGCGACGTTAGCTAATGCAGAGTTTTAAGTTGCCACTGAAAATTGTTTACATATTAGCCATGTTTGCTCTACATTCTTTCACCCGATTTCGCATCAGCTCGTTGGCACATTCCACTGTGCTTCGCTAACTCCCCACATAGCGTAATGTTGCACTGTAGCAGTGGTTGATGTATCTGTATGGCCTTATGATATAGCTCCTTATTCTTCCCTTCATTTACTCCTCATACGTAAGTCATTAGCTTGGAATTTGACTAAGGTGTACTTTCTCTACTTCACCGCTAAAAGATCTAATAAAAGCCGGACAGGCCGGGCTTACACATATTCGGCGAGAAAAGCTGGACTTGTACATAACTGGCCTGACACGACCGTAAGAAGTCGGATGTACCCGGCTAAAATCGAACATATGCTAGATGGTTCAATACAGCCGTCAGCGCACTGGATGAGGCAGCTAACACTGACGTGTGAGCAGACGGGGTATCCAATGTCACGAGACACGGCGTCGACGGTACACGACACGAGATGGTTAACGTGACATTGCGCTCTCTGCACTCTCTAGCGACAGTCTTCGGCTTTATTTGGCTCGCAAACCGTACAATTTGTTCACGGAAAGAAACGTGACTAGAATTCCCATGTTAGCTCTATTAAAACTCACACTTCGTCTCTTAACCATATGCTAGTCATGTTGTTCTGTCCGTAGTATACATAAATAAAAACTCCAATATCTGTGAATGTCTAATAAAAGAAAACTAAATTATGCATGACCATTGAATAAGGACATCAGTTTACAAAAGTTCACCAAATTCATTCATGACAAAGAGCTCACTCATATTTACATAACATCTGATATTACAGAAATTGTTTCTATTAATTGCATAGGAAAGTCCCGCAACATTCTAGAGAAAACACAAAGGTTAAAAACAAAATACTTGCATACACCAGGATGCAAACCCTCATCATCCTGTAACTTTGTGGCTCAACCAACTACCCTATGCCAAAACTTAGATAATGACATCCTCATATTTTAAATTACAATCTTCTGAAGGCTTTAATCGCCCAAATGTTATTAACTGACATCTAATTATGACAAATCTTAACCAGAAAGTGTTGTGTACATAGTTCCGCGTAGTCAGCGTGTACACAACTTTCCCTCTAGAGCGCGCCCCGCTAAGAACAACAGCGCAGGCGCAGTGCTCGTCCGTCTCCGCACTACGAGATGGCGCTGCTTTAGAGAGGGACCAAATTCTGCTTCCGCCGATCCGCGTATTAATATGTAACGCAGCCAATGAGATTGCTGCTAATGCAGAAACTTTTCTGCTTGCGGATCACACACGCGCAGTGATACCTTAACGCGCAAGGTATTATAACAAGTGTACAGACCTCCGATTAATCAGTCTGCATTTTTCTGCACCAGTCTGTACCAGTCTGCATTAGTCTGTACCAGTCTATAGTCAAGTTTCAGTCTGCACCTTATAAGATTACCATATTCCTGTACATAGCCACGAAGATAAATGAACAGACACTTTGTCAAGTATCAGAGATATGTCGGAATAAGATTAACGTACCAAGACCAAAGGAACTTCAGATTGTCAATTGTAAACAGCATCCAGAATCAAGTTAAGTAATGTCCTTGCTTTTTATTATTTCAATAAATGTGTGTGAAAATTAATCAAGTTCTGTTTAAAGTTGGTCACCGTCAATTTGATACTCTAAGCGTGCAAGTGGCATTTCTATCATCTGACCTAACGGCAGAAGATAAACACGCCACGACAAAACCACGAGACATATTGCTGACACTCGCCTACTTCGTTAGAGCGACAAGTCAAATAATCTGATGGTGTGTGTACCGAAGGTCTTACAGTACGCTCACCACAGAAAGACAAGTTTTCACGAACCTTGAAGAGGCCATTGTCTTCAAACGGCTTACTCTCATAACAGTGGAGCATAATTTTTTTTGCTTCTGATGTAGAGATTATTCTTGCCTGTCAGGGTTCTACTTTACGTGGCATGTTGGCGAAATAGTACAGAACATATTTTGCCTTTCACGTGACGAAATAGATCCTCAACGTTAAATTGCAGGAAATGAAGCCACAAGACCCACAGAGCGTCACGTCTACGTTAGCCAACTTGTTGTTCCGTGTGACGATTGGCTTAAGATGGGTCGGCATGGAGACGGTATGGCTTAAAGAAAATATCATGTTTGGTCGTAACCTTGACTACACCGTAAATGGAGTTGCTCAGTTTGTTGGTGTACGACCAGGGACCGTCGAGCGTATCTGCAATGAACAATGTACTAGTAAGGAGATACTTTGTGATTGGGCCCAGTAACGAATGTGGGTGAACCCCAACTGGAATTTCTTCTATCAGTGAATGAGGCTCCGTCTCAACCAGTGTCTGAGCCATCATTACCCAGAGAACTGTGTGCAACGGGCGTAGCCAACGCTCACAGCGACACATAAACGGCACAGAAATTACACACAATCTAGCTGGAGGTGTGTAGTATGATCCGACGTGTAACGATTTAGCCTCTAATCAAATGATGAAAAGCCTATCGTTCACCGATAACTCAATGATGATCATTCTGTGCGCGAGATCCCCGTCTTCTCAGTTGACAACAACCATGTCCACAGCACTACGAGCATACGTCCCTGGTTTGATGAACACTCAGGCGCCCTGTCGCCTATGGCCCAATAAATTACCCGACCTTCATCCCACAGAAAATATCTGGGACTATTTGGAACAGTGGGAGAGACGTTGCAGTTAACATCCCGACAATGTGGTATCTCTGTGGGTTATAACCATCGATTGGCGCCTCCATCCGGATATCACATACCTGAAGGAACATTTGGACTGTATAAAACGCATGTTTTTGACCATCAGTCGCTTTTATTTTAAACCTAATTATCGAGCCGTTTCAGTCATGGATCACTTTCACGGATAAGAGTTGAAATGGCTTAAGCCACAACATTACATTTTATACATTACTTGACGGCTATTGATCATAGGACTGTTTTCCCGGATGAATGGGGGCCAATATCAACGCCAGACACAATGTTATATGGCGTCATTTCTTCTTTTTTTTCGAGAGGCGTACTCATTGTCTTCCACTGTGTTTTGGTTTTAAGTCCGACAATGGCTATCCAACAACTCTCCACATTAGAATATTCTATACAAGTCTTATCATCTCTGCGTAATCAGTACAACCTATGTAACAGTTTCTCAGAAACTGCAGCCAGTCAATGGTCTCTGAAAAATCTTTTCATATTCTAAAATAGTGACGGTCGACCAACAGTCATTGCGGCTTTAAACTGTTTAACACAACCTGCAACAATCTGAACCCGCTTACTGTAGCCAACGCTTCGTCTGCCTCCGCAATTTGTATCACTCGTACTTCCTTCCAATACTAAATTACACAGACCCTGATCCTTCGGGATGATATATCGACTGACCACTTCTTCTAGTCACGTGGTGCCATGAATTTCTTTCGTCCCTGACTTAGTTCAGTACGTATTCATTAGTTATTCTATAGCTTTTGGTTCAAATGGTTAGAATGGCTTCGAGCACTATGGGACTTAACGTCTATGGTCATCAGTCCCCTAGAACTAACCTAAGGACATCACACAACACCCAGTCATCACGAGGCAGAGAAAATCCCTGACCCCGCCGGGAATCGAACCCGGGAACCCGGGCGTGGGAAGCGAGAACGCTACCGCACGACCACGAGCTGCGGACTCTATAGCTTTTATTAGAAGTACATTACACTGAATTTTCACAAGGGAAGCAACAATATATTATTGTTATTATTATTCTCGTTTCTGCTCTACTGGATCATGATATGTTCACCAAAGGGCATTTTAGTTGCCGGTTTTATCTTTCCTTTGCGCCCATATTTCTTCCCTTCGACACATCAAGTTGTCTTGGAGGTTTTTCTGCCAGTTATGAATCCTCTGGCTAACAGTTTTTCTGTCTGTGTATCAAGTTATGTTATTACTACTTACTCCAAGTCTTCTTTTAGTAAACTGATATTGTTTCAATTCTAGTTTTACTCCGACTTTTGTAGATTTCTGTACCTTGTACAGTTAGTCTGGTTGGTTCCGTTCTTTTCATACAGCCACAGAATTTTACCCTTCGTTATTTTCATTTTCGAATTAACATTCCTACAATTTTTATTTTCTTTATTTCCACTTATTGTTAGTCTCTATTTTCATTCTTCAGTGTAACTGGCGCTAAGGCGTTCATAATTACTTTTCGTTCTCTCTTTTGTCTGTCTTCAATGTCTCTCTTTCTGTTTAAAATGATTTTTTCAGGCCTATAAAGACACTCTACCTTCATGGCTGCTTAGTAGTGACTCAGTTTTCCTTATTTGAAGATGCATTTTTATAGATATTTTTCGTAACTCTACGATTTATTAGAAAACATTATCTATTATCGATGTCGAACACTGTGACCGAGATGAATAAAAGTTTTCAGAAATTACTACGATCTTCAATTTTTAGTTTCCGTTTGTGTTTCGAATCGCCTAGCGATTCATCATCAGATGGTACGAAGTTACTGCGTGTTTGCGGTATTGTGGCGGTCCTGTGGCTGTGGCAAGATGTAAAAACGCAATATGTAAGCACTAAATGTGGGTAGAATTATTTACATTATGCGAGCGGTATAAATGCATTACTTGCACTTATTTAGTAACTTTTGGGTTGTTCTTGAAGAACACATTATTCTGGAAAACATAATGTATTATTTCCAGTTAAGTTAATTAGTAGCACTTTACAAACTTTGACATAGGTAACTACTTCCACGTGCTTTACAAAATGTAAATAAACCAAAGAGTATGATGAAGATTGTGTTCAAGGAATTTGTCATGGGAAGGAGACCTTCTTTGTTCAGCACTCCCCTTACACATTGTCGACAGTAGGTTTATATCTATTTGTATTAAATTCGTTATTGTAAAACGAACATGTATTCACACTGCAAAACTGACGTGCTTTTCGCAAATTCTATTAAACAAGGGGTTTAGGATATTTCAACGACAATCTTGGTACTGAAATTAATACCTTTTGTAAACATTTTTGCAATAATGGGCCAGTGCGCAGCGTGCAACGCAAGTGCTGAACAAAGAAAGTCTTTGCACCAATACAATTTGTCTTAACTTCGTCATGCTCTTTGCTTTATTTACTGTTTGTAAAGCACGTGGAAGTTTTTAACTGTGGGAAAGTTTGAGAAGTTCTATAAAATTACAGTCGTTGGAAAATATACATTTTGTTCTCCAGAACGATGTATACACTAACAATAAAACAGCACATACTAATAACTGCAAGAAATGTGTTTAAATCGCTCTCAGAATATAAATAATTCTTGTCACATCCTGTGCTTACATGTTTCGTTTCTTCATCTTGCCACAGCTACACGACCAAAATGTTGCAAGCAAGCAATAACTGTCTACCATCTGATGATGAATCGCTAGGCGTGTCTACACCGGTAATGGAAAATAAAAATTGAGGAGTAAAATAAAAGGCGACTGTTTACAGTAATTTCGGGAAATATCTAAAGCCTATTTCCATTTCGTGATAGTGAATTTCGTAACTTTTTCCAGACCAGTTCCTGAATGGTTTCGTCTAAATATTCCAGCTGAGATACTATCTCTATTTTCCCGTTTTTGCTTTTCTGAACTATACATACCAGTTTTTTGCTAACATATATTTTCTTTCATTAAATGAGATTTCTAGACCTACTCTTTTTCCTTTTCTTAAGACTGTGTATGTGTGCTTGTGCTGTTTGAATGGCCAGACAAAGAATCGTCAGTTTGTCTGCAAAAGGTTCCTAATTTGACGGTATGTCAGTTTTTGTCTCTGATTTACTTTTCTTCACTCTTGGATCACTTTCTGTAAGACTCAGTTGTTAGTAATAGAGATAATCCGCCGCTCACTTGCACGGTTTACTTTCAAAATGTTCCAACGTATCTCCCCGGAATTTTAATTTGGATCTTGTACCATTTAGTTCTTGACTAATAATTGCAGTGGGTTTGAAACACAAACCTGTTTTCTCACAATTTGGAATTTATACACAATATAGTAGTTGTACACACCATCTGATTTTTGCCGTATGGACAATACTGGCTTTTCTGCCACGTCTAAAGGTCGCTGTGCTGGCATTCTGGATGAAGCAATGACTGTGAGGCTTCCATGACAGTCTCCAATCTATCTTCCGTTATAACGGTTTCCTGCCTCGCAGAACAATATCACCGAGTGCAGTGGTAGATTGCGTGGGCGGAGTCGACTAGCGTCACGCAATGTAGGTAGACCAGGTGCGTGCGAGAAAGTATACCTACGCAGCGTGGGGCTCCCTGGTTCCACTCTTATTAAAAGCTTCGAAAGAAACGCAAAGCAGTCACTCTTATCGGGATCACTGCTCGCAATTCCTTAAGCGTCCCTAATTTCCATATGAATAAGTAATTTGTCAAGTACTCGTAATTGTGTCTGCCGGAGCAACTGAACATCCCTTTAATATTGACCCACGCCGACGTTACCTAAGAGACCAGCTACATGGCTTCCACTTTCTGCCCTATTCACGACTGTCCGCGTACCTCTCGTATGATTGCAAGTAAATGATAAGAGTAACCACTGCTTGTCGAACGCTACACAGAAATGTATCAGACCTATTTTTTTCTATATAGCAAAACTATCTGACTGCCCAAGTATGAATTTATTCAGATCTACTGTTAGTCCATCTCCACCTTCTCCCTCTTGCTCTTCATCTCCTCTTCCTCTTCTCTCTGTCGATCTTCTTCTCTTCCCTTTCCCTGAACATCATCTTTTCTCCCCTCTCTCTGTTTATTTCCTCCTCCCCTCTGTCTGTCCAGTCCCTCCTACCCCTTCTCTCTGTCCATCTCTTCCTCCTCTCTTCTCTCTCTCCATCTCTTCCTCCTCGCTCTGTGTCCCTCTCCTCCTCTTCCCTTTTTCTGTCCATTTCCTCGTCCCCCTACTCTCTGTCCAGCTCTTCTTCCCCCTTCACAGTGTTCATCTCTTCCTCCTCCCTCTCTTTCCAAGTCCTTCTCTCCTCTCACTCCGTCCATCTCGTGCACTTTCCGTCCATTTCCCCCTCTCCTGTCTCTGTATATGTCGTGCTCCCCCAGTATATGTCCAACTCCTTCATCTCTGTCTGTCCATCTCTTCCTACCTCTTTCACTCTCGACGTTATCACACCTACACCAATAGAAGGTTCTTATTTCCCCAGTATTATTTTCCAGGTTACAAGTAATATGTGTACCAAGTTTGGTTGAAATCGATCCAGGGGTTTAGGAGGATATTTTCACCCATGGCTTCGAACATGTACCAACATCTCACATATATTTCGCATATATATAACACGTATCATATCTGTACACATCACCTGTATGGTTAGTGAATTTCGTCCTGCAGCTTCGTTTTCACGCAGCTCGTTGTTTATGCCGTCACACTACCTGAACTGCGAGAGGTACAATGACATAATTTTGTAGGTATGTAGAGTGGTATATGTGAATATTGCCTGCAAAATTTGTCACGAATACAGTTACGGAAGTATTAAATTAAAACGTCATTCCTGTTGCGGAAATTTTACTTCATGAACAGCGTAAACGCAGTAAGCAATATGCTTTTCCCTTACAGCGAGAAAAAATTTGGTAGTGTTTGAAATCATGTGTAACGTTTGCTGTAACTCACAACGTGCTCTCATTGTCAAACAGTGAATGAACGAAGTGTGGATATTTGTGCGTCATGGGCTACTAGTCTTCTTCACCCCCACCGCCATCTTTCTGATAGGTACGCCGTTCTAAAGCCACAGAGATTCTTACCGGAGTGTAAGTGGCATGTGTACCAAGTTTGCTTGAAATCTGTCCAGTAGTAGGAGGCGTGGAACATATTACCACCACCTTTGTGTGTTCATATCGGTATCCAATGACTTTTCTCACTTCAGTGTATCTCTCGCGAAATGGCCACGGGCAGAAAATCACGAGTTTATACACAGGTTTATCGACAGTCGAACATTCTACGAGTTATTTCCGTATGGGGCAGCTATGGGGACAGCGATGGGAAGCGAGAAGTTATAAAACACTTGTAGCAGAGGTTCCCTGCGGCATACACCATGAAGCTCCCCCTAGACGGTCAATAAAATTCCCCAATATTTCGGGATGCGCAATAATATCTGCATGCGTTTCGAAAAAGACGATCGTGTGAAACCCAGATCGCGTTATTCGTCCGCGAGACTCAGAGGGCCACAGAGACGGGTTCCCAGGTAGAAGCCGTGTTTCTTGACTTCCGCAAGGCGTTAGATACACTTCCCCACAGTCGTTTAAGGAATAAAGTAAGAAAAAAATGGTTCAAATGGCTCTGAGCACTATGCGACTTAACTTCTGAGGTCATCAGTCGCCTAGAACGTAGAACTAATTAAAGCTAACTAACCTAAGGACATCACACACATCCATGTGTAACACCACAGCTCTTATGCTGTATGGATTTATTTTGCTTTTGCTTTATTTAATGTCACATTGTTGATCTTTTGTAAATGTGTTTGAATCGATAACATAAAATTGTGTACTCTTTTCTTTGTTAAAAACTTTGGTGTCTTGATTTGATTCTATGCAAAGTAGTGTATCTGTAATTTAAAGTTCTTTGTCCCATTTGGAGGGAACAATACTTACTGTATATGATTGTAATTTTGTGTGAATAATTTTTGTAGAAGTGTCAATATGTGAAAATGTTCTGTTTTATTTAATACATTTGGTTGCTATTATGTAAACTGCTGATCCTCACTTAGGGCTCTCAGTTATTCTGTATGTAAGAGGTAGTGTGGTTCCCCTCGAGAACGGAACTGTGTAGCGCGCGCAAATTGTGTTTGGCCTCGGTGGAAAAGGTGGAACTGATAGTCAGTCGGAGACGAGCAGTAGTCGGAAAGGAGCTACCAGTCTGTGCATTGTCAATGTAAAGGTGCATATCATGCCGATTCAGAGAGAGCTTTTTACTGCTTCTTTCCAATGCCTCGGATGGGTGGATAAATAGCTGGATCTATTCTGGAATTTGTATGAATCATCGCCATGAAGATACGATAAAGTCCGGCAATTCTACCTGCAATTCCACCTACCAACATGCAGTTGCCACCACATTGCGCAATCACTGTAACGTAATACTATATTGATGTACAGTGAAGGATCAGCCTAATGGATGTGTTAGTGTGCTGAAATATAAGGTAATTCATATCGGAATTTATTTACCTACCTTGATTTTACTCCTCATCATAACACCTCTCAGGGTCCTCTCCGTTTGAAGTAAAGTGATTACCGAGTGTCCTTACTGAAAGTACGTTGAAGCCTAGAGCTTTGTTAAATAATGCCTCTTGAACTTATTAGAAAGATAGTTAAAGCTAATGTGGTAACAGAGTGAGTTAAAGCAAATGTTATTTGTCCAATAATAATTTTCCTATTGAAACTGTTATTTAAAGTGCTGTTACCAACTTCAAACTTTAGGCTGAGTCTTATAAAGTAAATGATCACGTTGTTGTCTGTAGTAAATTCTAAAAAGGAGAGTCAGTTCCTTGCAATTTTGTCAACATTGTGTTTCGTTGTAGTAAAAGTGAGAAAGCTGCAGTTGTGAAACGTTACATTCTCATGTATGCCAAGTGTTTGTCTCTCTTGTGTGCATATTAACAGTATAAAGACCACTCAGTTTGTGTAAACCCTGAAAGTGATAGTGTTTTTCTGTACCTGTTATAATTTTGAAAATAGTTCCTGCTGCTCTAACTGTTAGCTTCAATCTTAAAACATATGTGTGTTAGAGTTCATTGCACTCGCGTCTTGCTAAGTCTAGGTTGTGTCTGTTGTGTTGTCCATTATAGTTACTTATACCTACTTTCATAAACGAGAATGTTAATCTTTCTCTTGCCTAATTAGGCTGGCGACCGTTTCCCTTATTCTATAAACAGTATAGCTAGGCAAAATTTTGTTTGTCACTATTCCAATATTAACGAAATTCTGACTTTCATTTCCGATAAGCCACTTCCATTAGGAACAATACGGTCAACTTAACAAATTTCCTCTCAGAGGGTAACACTGCTCTGTTGCTTTGTGCCATAGTTACTTTTACAAAATTGTTTTATGTTACAACCTGCTTCTGGCATTGAGGTTATGGTACAGTAGTTAGCAGACGGGGAGTGTTATACATGCCCGAGGCAGGATTCGAACCTGCAACCGTAGCGGTCGCTGGGTTCCAAACTGTAGCGCCTAGAACCGCACGGCCACTCCGGCCGGCAACAAAGTAAGAGCATATGGACTAACAGACCAATTGTGTGATTGGATTGAAGAGTTCCTAGATAACAGATCGCAGCATGTCATTCTCAATGGAGAGAAGTCTTCCGAAGTAAGAGTGATTTCAGATGTGCCGCAGGGGAGTGTCATAGGACCGTTGCTATTCACAATATACATAAATGACCTTGTGGATGACATCGCAAGTTCACTGAGGCTTTTTGCGGATGATGCTGTGGTATATCGAGAGGTTGTAACAATGGAAAATTGTACTGAAATGCAGGAGGATCTGCAGCGAATTGACGCATGGTGCAGGGAATGGCAATTGAATCTCAATGTAGACAAGTGTAATGTGCTGCGAATACATAGAAAGATAGATCCCTTATCATTTAGCTACAATATAGCAGGTCAGAAACTGGAAACAGTTAGTTCCATAAATTATCTGGGAGTACGCATTAGGAGTGATTTAAAATGGAATGTTCATATTAAGTTGATCGTTGGTAAAGCAGATGCCAGACTGAGATTCATTGGAATAATCCTAAGGAAATGCAATCCGAAAACAAAGGAAGTAGGTTACAGTAAGCTTGTTCGTCCACTGCTTGAATACTGCTCAGCAGTGTGGGATCCGTACCAGATAGGGTTGATAGAAGACATAGAGAAGATCCAACGGAGAGCAGCGCGCTTCGTTACAGGATCATTTAGTAATCGCGAAAGCGTTACGGAGATGATAGATAAACTCCAGTGGAAGACTCTGCAGGAGAGACGCTCAGTAGCTCGGTACGGGCTTTTGTTGAAGTTTCGAGAACATACCCTCACCGAGGAGCCAAGCAGTATATTGCTCCCTCCTACGTATATATCGCGAGAAGACGATAAAATCAGAGAGATTAGAGCCCACACAGAAGCATACCGACAACCTTTCGTTCCACGAAGAATACGAGACTGGAATAGAGGGGAGAACCGATAGCGGTACTCAAAGTACCCTCCGCCACACACCGTCAGGTGGCTTGCAGAGTATGGGTGTAGATGTAGATGTAGATGAATATCGAACGTGTAGGGGTGAGACTTACAGGTTGTGCAATAATATTAAGAATATCTAATTTGTTTTCTAATACATTGCGCTGTCAGGAAATATTTTGTTGGCTATGTACTAAATATCCTTAAAAGTCTCTCTCTCTCTCTCTCTCTCTCTCTCTCTCTCTCTCTCTCTTTCTCTCTTCCCTTGATTTGTGTAGATCAAGGAAGTTAATTTAGGTTAGGTATTTTGTTGTTTCGTTTTGAGGAAAATGACTTCAAAACAAGACGAATACTTTTGTTACTGAGAAATGCATTCGTAAATTGGGCTACGATGGTACACCTGCTGTACAAATGATTAGTGACAGATGAAAATAATGTGCCGCATCGGCACTCCAACCTGGATTTCTCGTTTAACGTGAGAGGTCGCCCTAAATTTGCTCTGGTTATCCGTGCACTCCTCCCGGACCTAACCAAACTTCTGTAATGACGTCACAGTGTGTACGTCCCACGCTCGCACGTATTCCCATGATTCCCGCACAGCGATAGACGCTGTTACTCTCGTCGTTTTGCCTTCCTGTGGCATGAAATACAGGTGGCCAGTGTCTGTATTGTTCAGTGTCTGTACAGTCTAATGCAATGTCCTTCAGACAAACATACATGTATCAGACTACACAGGCCGCGAACGATACAGATATTGGTATTCTTTCCTGCCTTCAATAAACAATATGGTAAAGTAAGAAGCTAAACATCTCTTACCAGAAACATCAAAACTTGGTGAAAACTACCGAGGTGGTATCGACGAAGGAAATTTTTGTTTTGAATACTTCATTTTAGTGAATATTTGAAGTGTTTCCTTAAAAAAAATAGTGCTAAACGTTTCGCCACTCGAATTATGTGAATTAATGGTTGAAAATAATGTTGGTAATGTTTTTCGAAATGTGATGATTGCTTACCGAATTTTCCTCTCATTAGCGTTTGCGAAATGTGAAGCTGAGAGAAAGAATAATTTAAAATCAAGAATAGAATTTTTAGAGGGGAAGATAGTGTAGAATCAGAGTTCTGTAATTGCAGATCAAAATTATAGTATATCAGCAAGTAGTTTAACGTCTAAGTACAGTAAGCCACGGAAGCTCCGTCATGGAGAAAGCAGTGACTTTAAACTCTTGCGATGAAGTACCTAGAAAATGCCCTGATCGTCATTATTGCCGCCCTTTTTTCCCTGATTGTTTCGCTAAAGGGCGGGGAACCCGTGTCAGTCAGCGATTAGATTGGACTTTATCGTGTTAAGATTCACGATAAACTGTTAGAATCTTACGGAGATTGAAAGTGATGGAGTGTACGATCCCTGACTGTTGGTAGCAACGGAATATTAAGTGGATCTTAGAACTTTAGTGCTAGATTGGAAATTTACGGACATATAGGCGACAGAAACTCTAATTATCTGCTGATACGAGTGAATTCAGACGTACCGGTATTCAGATATTAACGTGTGGACTTCTAGTGTGGTGTGCCGTTAGTTGCGAATCTGGACGTAGAGGGCGTGCATTTGCGGACTATTAAGATTGCTCCAGGCTAGGAACCTTCTAATAGGTCATCATCCATCACCATCTTAATCCTTGAATATTGAGTGAAAGTGAAATACAAAAGTGTGGTACTTATTTCATTTACCTAGTATATAATCAGTGAAGGTTTTACAAAACCAAAGCTATTCAGCAGTAAGTCAGCACCATCTAGCGGAAAGCGTAGGCATTAACTAACACGCTAACTGAATTGAACGTTTACGTGTTTTACGGACTGCTTAATATGAACTTTTGTGACTCTTTGACGTCCCCACTCCCTCCGAAGGGTGGAGCAGGCTATCTTAATCAGAATAGGGGAGAGTTTTAGCCGGGCTAATTACTAAATAAAAGTGATATTTACAAGACTCGCAGTAATAGCAAAACACAAGGCTCGCACCTCATCGGAGAGTCGTCGCTGTCACGTCGGGATGTAAATCCGAAAAACCTACCGACGATACGTATCTACGAGCAGACGTCGACGTGAAATACCTAAAAGGGGAACCACAAGAAAGTTGTGGATGCTTCAGATTTGAGAGGAGATGAGACACAATTTGATCGTTGGAGTCGCTTTGCAGATGCTGCTTATTAGCCAGAGATGTTCTATGTGAGTGAGGAGACGCAGGAATGTGATGAGTTGGTGAAAGATTCTTGTGGGCGAAGGTAAACGGATGTGGAAAGTGAGGCAGAAAGCATGGTGTTCAAGGATCTAGAGGGACTTATAGCACTTGGGTGCGACAGATATCCAGGAAACATTGGCACAGCAAATGGTGGGGTAGATCACGGATTTGTATATGTGAAGGATAGTGGAGTAGTGTAGTTCACATGTTCGGCCAGTTTGTAGGTTTAATAGTTTCAGTCTGTTGCAGACTTTCTATTGGATGGTTAGTAAAAGTGGTTTCCATGTTGGTTACTAATTGGAGGGTAGTCCAAGGTGTTTTAGTATGTTAGTGGGCTGGATAGAACAGTCATAAATGGTGATGTAGATGGGTGGGGAACTTAGGCTGGGACATCGCTAAAGGAAATGGGACTGCTTACAGTGACGGCAGGTGGGAGAATCCTTGCAATCTGGAGTAAGGTGGTCATTGTAGAGGAGGCAATTTTGGAATTTGTAGAATCGAGCTGGGTAGGATGGGTGGGATCTGGAGGGTTCGACTTTGTGATTGCTGTTGTAAATGAGTGCTGCCTCTGTGAGAAGGTGGTCAATTGTGGGAGCATGCTCTGTAAAGATGCACGTGAGGAAGGTGGAATCATTGAAGACATGGTGGAAAGTTTGGCAGCGACCTCCTCTGCCGTGATCTTCATTCCAAGCTTTACAATCACAGCAGTGAGAGTGGGCGACAGCAAAAGAGCTGGGGTTATTTGGCATTGGGGTTGGTGTGGAAGGGGTGTGAGAAGCGTGAGGACTAATGGTGATGTGGGGGAGTTTGAGGAGAAGGACTGTGTGGAATGAGCAGTTGGTTGATTTGATGAGGACAGAGTCATTATGGGGAATGATTTGAATAATAGGAAGATGGGGGACATATGTTGCAATTTAAGGGTGAGGGATTTGGCATTGAGGAATTTAGGGACAGGGAGGGACAGGAGGAAGATTCAGACAGCTTGGGGAGAAGGTGTGGGAGAAGGAGCAGTGTCCATTTGGTTAATGTGGTTTGGGTCAGTTTGAGGTTTCTTTGTGGTGGTGGTGACTGTGGTGCCTGTGTTGTAACGCTTGTGGGGTTGTTTGATGACTGTTGGATGGAGTGGAGGTAGAGGAATTGGAGAGAGTGTACTATGGCGCTGGGCCTGTGCAACTGCTGGGGGATGGTGTTGCTTTATCTGGCATTGAGGCAGTGGTACAGTGGGAGGTAGTCTGTGCAGGTGTTGCAGGGGCATTGGTGTGTGTAGGAACGGATGGTAAACGAAAATGTCAGGGATGCAAAGTGTGTCACAGGGAGAAGAGTGTAGGTTTCAAATATGGCTGTCGATGGGGAGGAAACTGCGGGAAATGGGGTGGGGACATATGGTGGTAGGCGGGAGGAAGCGCTGCAAGCAGTGGTTGTGGGAGCAGGGAATGGGATAGTTCAAATAATGGTGGTGGCTGGGGTGTCAGTTATTGGTTGAGGAGTGAGTTACAGGGGTTGATATAGATCAGCGAGAGACCATCGCTGAGATGTTGGATGATGGCTACTACGATGCCCAAGGTGATGTGATGATGAGGAATGAGGAGCTGTGGTGGCGCTGGTGGCGGTGGTGACGGTGGTAATGAAGGCGAGGAGATGGAGGCGGCAAGTGGGCAGAGGTCGCGGCGGCGGCAGTGATGGGGATGGAGCAGCCGCACCGGCTGGAAGCAAAAGCGACAGCAAGTAGGTGGCGAAGACTATGCGGTGGCAACTGACAGCGATAACTGGCGGAGACTATGTAAATTACAATGGCTGGAAAATTTTCCCTGGTGGGATTCAAATTCTGAGAGTGGCCCAAGAAGTTGTCACACTCAAGAGGAAGAGAGATTACAGTCACTGGTTCAGTGCGCTTGTAACTCTCTGCCACCATATACAGGACTCCTGTAGAAACATCATTCAGAAATGAAACACGAGTCCCAAGTCGCATCCTAGCCAACAGAAAAACAGGAAATATATCGTACTATATTTTTTACACTGTAGTGCTCATTATCTTAACTAAACATGGCGTCTCAAGACGAAAAAAACAACCAATCACTTTCAGTCTAGTACAGCACCATCTACCAAGAGTATTGTGTATCTGCGGAACCAGCCAATCGCAAGAAACCGCGGCTCGCGAGAGCCTTAACTCTCAACTTCTTTCTTTTTTTGTCATCAGCCGTTCCTGCCCGCCACTAATTCCTCTCCTGTGCTAACCTCTTCATCTTAGAGTAGCACTTGAAACCTGCGTCCCCAAGTATGTGCTGAATGTGTTACAACATCAATCTTCCTCTACAGTTTTTGCCCTCTACAGCTCCCTCTAGTACCATGGAAGTCACTCCCTCATGTCTTAACAGATATCCTATCATCATGTCCCTTCTCCTTAACAGTGTTTCCAACTATTCCTTTCCCCTTCGATTCTGCGCAGAACCACCTCATTCCTTACCTTGCCAGTGAAATTAATTTTCAACATCTCAAATGCTTCGATTCTCTTCTGTTCCGGTTCTTCTACAGTCCATGTTTCATTACCATAAAATGCTGTAATCCAGACATACGTTCTCAGAAATTTGTTCCTCAAAGTAAGGCCGATATTTGATATTAGTGGACTTCTCTTGACCAGGATTGCACTTTTTCCTATTGCTAGTCTGCTACTTGCTCCGTCCGTCATTGGTTATTTTACTGCGTAGGTAGCAGACTTCCTCAACTTCATCTACTTCGTGGTGGCCGTGTGGTTCTGGGCGCTTCAGTCCGGAACCGCGGGACTGCTACGGTCGCAGGTTCGAATCCTGTCTCGGGCATGGATGTGTGTGATGTCCTTAGGTTAGTTAGGTTTAAGTAGTTCTAAGTTCTAGGGGACTGATGACCTAAGATGTTAAGTCCCATAGTGCTCAGAGCCATTTGAACCATCTACTTCGTGACCATCAATCCTGATGCTAAGTTTTTCGCTTTTCTAATATCTACTACTTCTCATTCGTCGTTCTTCGATGTACTCTCAATCCATATTCTGTACCCATTAGACTGTTCATTGCGTCCAGCAGATCATGTAATTCTTCTTCACTTTCACTAAGGATAGCAATGTCATCAGCGAAACGTATCATTGATATTCTTTCAGTTTTAATTTCACTCTTGAACCATTCTTTTATTTCCATCATTGCTTCCTTGGTGTACAGATTGAACAGTAGGGGCTAAAGGCTACAGCCTTGTCTTACACCTTCTTAATACGAGCGTCCTTGATCGTCCATTCTTATTATTCCCTCTTGGTTGTTGTACATATTGTATATGACCCGTCTCTCCCTATACCTTACCCCTACTTTTTTCAGAACCTCGAACAGCTTGCACCATTTTATATTGTCGAACGCTTTTTCCAGGTCGACAAATCCTATGAAAGTGTCTTGATTTTTCTTTAGCCTTGCTTCCATTATTAGCCGTAACGCCAGAATTGCCTCTCTCGTCCCTTTACTTTTCCTAAAGCCAAACTGATCGTCACCTAGCGCATTCTCAATTTTCTTTTCCATTCTTCTGTATGTTATTCTTGTAAGCAACTTGGCTGCATGAGCTGTGAAGCTGATTGTGCGATAATTTTCGCAGTTTTCAGCTCTTGCCGTCATCGAAATTGTGTGAATGATGCTTTTCCGAAAGTCTGATGTACGTCGCCTGACTCATACATTCTACAAACCAACGTGAATAGTCGTTTCGTTACCACTTCCCCCAATGATTTTAGAAATCCTGATGGAATGTTATCTATCCCTTCTCCCTTATTTGATCTTAAGTCCTTCAAAGCCATTTTAAATTCTAATACTGGATCCCTTATCTCTTCAACATGGACTCCTGTTTCTTCTTCTTCTAGGAGCGTTATTCGGAAAGCAAGGAACGATAGGTCACGAAATGGAACCCACAGTGAAAATCCGATGACGTTTTGCACAGGTGTGTAGGGGCAGTACCTCTAGTATGCCCGTCGATCGCGTTACGTCGTTCTATTTAGTTCTGAGCACACAGGGAGCAAATAAAGATACCTAGAGCAGTAGTGTCTCCCGCCAAGTACGAGGGCCTGGTGAGATATTTCGCCTGAAGCTATGCAGCCAACATTACATAACTGTCGTGCGTTTTCTTCAACACAATTCTCAGCCGGCTTCTGCAGGGGCAATGAAGACGCTCCAGCATCGTTTTCAATTGGAAATGTTTGATTACCCACAACACAGCCCGTAATTGTCTCTCTCTGAGTTTCATCTCTGCTCACATGAACCGCTGGCTATGAAATTAACGTTTTGTTCCAGACAGCGAGCTGTAGGCCAGCGTAGAGCATTGGTGGAAAGCGCTGGGGGCTGCCTTCTATAACGAGGGTATTGGAAAGTTGGTACAACGCTATGACAAACGTCTAAGTCGGATGGGCAACTATAGAGATAAGTAGCTGAAAGTTGTAGCTGTTGCAAATAAAACAGTTTTGACTCTCACTGCGGTTTCTATTTCGCGACCTATCGTTCCTTACTTTCCGAATAGCCCTCGTATCACATCAGACAGATCTTCCCTCATAGAGCCTTTCAATATATTCTTTCCACCTATCCGCTCTCTCCTCTGCATTTAGCAGTGGAATTTTCCTTGCACTCTTAATGTTATCACCCTTGCTTTTGATGTCACCGAAGGTTGTTTTGACTTTCCTGTATACTGTGTCTGTCCTTCCCACAATCTCCTTTTTCGATATCTTCACACTTTTCCTGCAGCCAGTTCGTCTTATCTTCCCTGCACTTCCTATTTATTGCGTTCCTCAGTGACTTATATTTCTCCATTCCCGAGTTTCCTGGAAATTTTTGTACTTCCTCCTTTCATCGATCAATTAAAGTATGTCTTCTGTCACCCATGGTTTCTTCGCAGTTACCTTCTTTGTACCTGTGTTTTCCTTCCTAACATATGTGATGGGTCTTTTTAGGATTGACCATTCCTCCTCGCCTGTACTACCTACTGAGCTATTCTTTATTGCTGTAGCTATAGCCTTACAGAACTTCAACAGTATCTTGTCATTCCTTAGTACTTCCGTATCCCACTTCCTTGCATATTGATTCTTCCTGACTAATGCCTTAAACTTCAGCCTACTCTTCATCACTACTACATTGTGATCTGCGTGTATGTCTCGTCCTGACTACGCCTTACAATCCAGTATCTGAGTTCGGAATCTCTGCCTGACCATGACGTAATCTAACTGAAATCTTCCCGTATCACCTGGCCTTTTCCAAGTGTACCTGCTCCTCTTGTCATCTTTGAAGATAGTATTCGTTATTACTAGCTGAGACTAGTTACAGAACTCAATTAGTCTTTCTCCTCTCTCATTCCATGTACCAAGTCCTTATTCTCCTGTAACCTTTTCCTCTATTCCTTCCCCTTCAACTGCATTCCAGTCTCCCATGACTATTCGATTTTCATGTCCCTTTATATACGTTATTACCCTTTCAATATCCTCATACACTTTCTCTATCCCTTCATCTTCAGCTTGAGACGTCGGCATGCATAGCTGAATTGTAGTTGTCGGTGTTGATTTGCTGTCGATTCTGATAAGAACACCCCTATCACTAAACTGTTCACAGTACCACACTCTCTACCCTACCTTCCTATTCATAACAAATCCTATTCCCGTTATACCATTTACTGCTGCTGTTGATATTACCCTATACTCATCTGACCAGAAATCATTGTCTTCTTTCCACTTCACTCCACTGACCCATACTATATCTAGACTGAGCCACTGCATTTCCCTTTTCAGACTTTCTACTTTCCTGCCCGTTAAAACTTCTGACATTCCACGTCCCGACTTGTAGAACGCTATCATTCCATTGTTTATGCAATTTTTTTCTCATGGTAACCTCCCTTTTTACAGTCCCCTCTCAGAGATCCGAATGGGTGACTTTCACAGAATCTTTTGCCAATGGAGAGATAATCATGAAATTTCTTGAAAGTCCTCAGGATACACGTCATGTGTCTTTAATGCAGTGGTTCCCATTGCCTTCTCCATCCTCATGATGTTGATCATTGCTGATTCTTCCGCCTTTAGGGGCAGTTTCCCACCCCTAAGACAAGAGAGTGCCCTGAATCTCTGTCAGCTCCTCCGCCCTCTTTGAAAAGGCCGTTGGCAGAATGATGGATGACATCTTATTCCGGAAGCCTTCGGCAGCCAATGCTGATTATTAATCAAAATTTTGGCGGGGGCGGGATTCGAGGCCGGGACCAAAGAAGTTTTGAATATGAATCAAAGACGCTACCAATGCAGCATGACTCGGAGAAACTGCAGGTCCAGTTTAAAAAGACCGAAGCGGGGTCGTTGTGTTGCCAATACCTTGAATTTATCACACGAAATGTAGATTCATCCCTTTTATACGAGTTCTTTCTGAAGACAGAAAAATATGACAACACACGCGTCTTCACATTGCGTATGTACAACACTGTAGCATAGGCTATATTTCCACTATTCTCTCGTCAGGTAGAAAAATCTGGTCGTATCATCTTACTGTCTGACACGTCCTGCATCACAGGAATACAATATTAAACTCATTTTCATCTCAGAACGGAGCGCTAAGAGCATGCTCTACGCCTGTCACAGGATGCCTCCTCATTTCCCAACTCCCTTAAAGTAAACCAATGTCTCATCACATATGAAGTCTTTCAAGTTAAGAGCACAGAGAAGAGATAAGTATCAGGTTTATACTATGTATCACTTTATAAATTCGATAATATAGCTGATTATTACGACGATCATCCATCCCCGTGTAGGTGGGGGATTAAAATTCCGTTAAAAGGTCTCGCTTTAACGAAAAAACGCCTGATAACTCTTCCAGCTCTTTAATCATATCTGTGACACTCTTTCCCTCGCTCCCACCCTCCCACTGGCACGTCGTTCCTATCAAAATGATAGGTTAATTAATTAAATTGATCATGAGAGCCCTTTTCAAGGTGAGTAGTTTTTTCCTGCAGTCGGAGTACACACACCACGTAACCACTAGAGACTCTTCTGTGACGTCTCTGAAGTCTTCCTACAGGCTAGGTAGTCACTTCCTCTGATACCAAAATCGATGGTAATTGTCAAATAGCTGAAGACATCCAACGCTAACTGCGTGCTGCCTCTCGGTTGCGTTGTCATGCTGGTGGAAGCAAGTCGCTCACAATTATGGTATATGGCTTCCGAAAAAAATTGCTGAAACCTGTTGCCCCATGGGCAGTGTAGGATGTTTCACTCTCTTTTAAACCCCGCACAGCACCTCCACCAACAGGTCTCATGTGAATAGCTGCCACCACTGCCACAGGGTCGCAAACCTCCATCCAAGCGTGAGTGTTGTACAGCTTCAGACTGACAACCCACCACTTGCTGTGCCTGACAACTGTTAATGATTCCAGACTGACAAAAGCTGTCCTATCGATCTCAGAAGGACAGGGTGCTTAAATGTCACTGGGGTAAATACCAGGATGTTGAATAATGTGCATCCCCTCATCCTTCTTGCGGACTGAAATACTCTGAGATGTCCTTTCATAATATCCCAGAAGACCGACAGAGTGGGCAATAACAAAATGCCTGTCTACTTACTGATGGTCACATGCCAAACTTATGTGAACCTGCACTGAAAGTCATAAAAGTGAATGATGCGGTGCCCAAAAATTAGGATGTCAGGGTGACTACCACCTAGGACTCCAGAAAAGCGGTCACATGCATGGATTCAATTTGCACCACTGATGTAAGGAATCAATGCTCAGCGTCTCTTCAAAAAACAAAATACTGGTACACCTGCTACCCTATCAATGTAGAAGATACTATGAAATGTAGGTGTTATCACCTTCAAACAGCTGCTTGGAAATGCTCCACAATGCCGAAGACTCTTCCAGTTTCCACATACTGGAATATCCTCCACATATCCATTAATAAGTATCGCCATCTCTGTCTTTTATTTCAACCATCCTGCATGTTGTAGAAGCAGCATAGTTGACACCATGCGATGCCGAGCTTTCTGTGAGAGCCTATGGATCGAAACGTGTTAATGTCAGTTTAGCACCTGACGCAGACATTGAAGTCATGGTGGAAAAGGAATATGTATGGCAGTGTACAGAGCTGTAGTGACACACTACTTGGATGTGTTACAGCAGGAAAACGATGTATCAAACTGCTTCTGAAAGAACAACGCAGGAACACTCTCTTGTGATTGTCAGTCTCCGGGATATGGTCTTCCTACAGTACGGGCGACCAAACTTTACACCTGTCTCTGCAGGCGACTTCGATCACTGGCCACCTGCTCCAATGAGGCCGCACCTGTACATTTAATAGGATCGCCACATACGCTCGATGTTAACATGCAGACAGTATTTGTTTCTGATGTATCGGAAGAGAGGATGAGGTAATATCTTACTGAATTCTCTTCCGCGTGATGTTAGTGAAATTTTTTATAATTCGTAATTTTACTCCACTGGGTGTTATAAAATTAAGGAGAAGAGAGGGAGAGACACAATGTGCTGTCAAGGAAGTCTCTGACACCATTATATTGTGCTGTTTCGACCGTAGTTATCATAGGAATATGATATCGAATATCAGGACATGTACAGGGAACTATTTATAGACCATGTTTTGATATCGATAAACTGGAAGTGTCATGCTTCTGAAATTATTCATACCGTCCATGTACCCTCTACATGATGGTGAATTTCCTACTGTACATTAGTGTGCTATTTTTCCCATTGTGATAGCTCTCTACCTAGTCAGCCTTCTAACTAATATAAAAGTGGTGTCAGAATGTGATGGGATTTCAGGAAAAACTAGCAGGGGTCTATGACTTGGCGGTGGACATCTCTCACTCGCGGAAATCATGTGGATTCAAATGCTATGTATCGAAGAGTGGAAGATTCGTGCGAATGTAGTAGGTAGACAACACTTTGACGAAATAGGAGTTGAGAGGTGAGCTTTATGCCGCATCTTCTAGGTTTTTGGGTGAACATATTACATCCTTGCACATACATCTCCCGAAGTCTGCAACGAGAAAATTAGGAGCTAATATGAAGATTTGTGCCGAGAGACCATCAGCAGCAGAAGTCTCATCGTTTGCTTTCTCGATAAATGAGAGACAACATATTTCCATGAGGTTTGTATGCCTATGAATTGATGGAGTGACATCTTAATACCTAGAATAAATTTGCATTTACATCTATATGCGTACTTTGCTAGCCATTGTACAGTGTTTGCCAAATGGTAGCCTATACCACTACTAGTCATTCCCTTTCCTATTCCACTCACAAACAGACCGAAAAAGACTACCTACATGTCTCCCTATGAATAACAATTTCTCATTCCCTATCTTCGTGGCCCTTATGTGAATGTACATTGGCGGCATTAGAATCCATCAACGGTCAGCTTCAATGTCAGTTCGCAATAGTGTTGCTTGAAAAGAACATCGTCCTCCCTCCAGGGATTCCCATATGAGTTCACGAAACATTCGCCCACTAATTTGATGGCAGGCAATAGGGACGCTTCTATAGCGCTGCATTCTGAGGGAAACCTAGGTTTGCAAAGTTTTACACGTTTCGGGTGTGGCGGTCAGTAGACAGGCATTTTCTTATTGCTCACTGGGTCAGCCTTTCCAGGATATTTCGAAAACACATCTCACAACATTTCAGATTGTAGCAAGGATGAGGCGAAGCTTATTGTTCATCATCCTGCTATTTAACCCAGCGCATTTAAGCTGCAGTCCTTCTGAGAACGACAAACAACTTTTTCGAGTCTGGAATCATTAGCAGTTGCCTAGTGGTAGGTTGTCGACCTGGAGCAGTAAAATGCTGATGCATGGGTGGAGGTTCACACCTGTTGGTGGCGGTGGCAGCTTGTGACCCGTTGGTGGAGGGAGTGGAGAGGAGAGTGAAATGTCCTGCACCCCCATAGACCAACAAGTCTCAGCAGCATTAGTTCAGGAGCAGTATACTATAATTCTAAGTGGCTTACTTCCACTAGCATGACAATGCAACTGAGGGACAGAACTCAATTTGCGTTGGATGTCCTCAGCTCTTTTGACAACGGCTATAACCCATTTTAGCATCAGAGAAAGTGAGTACCTACACTTTTTGCAGCCATCAGAAATGCCACGAAGTGTTTGTGACGGTTAGCTGGTGAGTGTAATTCACCTGCAAAAAAAAAAATTACTCACCTTTCAAAGGGATTCTCATGAGCTGTTTAATTAATGTCAATGACGTGCTGCTGGGCGGGTGGACGCTAGGGAAAGAGCACAGCAGATGTGGTTCAAGAGTTGGGGCGGTGGTCAGGAGTTTAATCATCTCAGCGAGATCTTTCAATAACATTTCAGTCCCCCTTCTACACAGGGAGAGATGATCATCGTAATAAAATCAGCAACATTGTCGAATTTATAACGTGACATATAGAATAAAGCTAATATTTACAACTTCTCTGTGGTGTTATCTTCAGAAACTTCGTATGTGACGAGACATTTTATTACTTTAAGAGAGTTATAAAATGAGGAGTCATCCTGCGACAGAGGCAGAGAATGCTCTCAGCACTCCTTTATAAGCCGAAAGTGAGTTTAATATTTGTGGTGTAGGAAGTGGCAGATATTAAACTGAAGAGAACAGATATTTCTATCTGATGACAGACTACTTAGAGGATGTAATAGCCTGTTCCTTAGTGTTGTACAGGATTTTCAATACAAGTAACGATACCCTAGTGATGTGAAAACGCTTGTGTAGTCTTTCTTTCTGCCTTGGAAAATATCTCGTATAAAAGGGACAACTATATTTTGTGTGATAAATTCAAGGTGTATTGACAAAACAACATCCCGGTTTCGGACTTTTTAAACTGAGGAGTCTACGTCTGGGGTGGAACTGCAGTTGGTCCGATTCGCGTCGCACTGTGCGACGGTCAGGGGCAGGAGCGATCACAAGTGGTGTGGCTGACAGGCAGTTTAAGCTTAAGGCTCTCGCGAGTTGACGGTTTCTCGGCTAGCCGGCATATGGCACTAGACTTGACTGGAGGTGGCTGATCAGTTCCTTTTTTTTCGTCTTGCCGTGTTCAGGTAAGATAATGAGTACTACATTCGTAAAAAGTATACGATATATTTCTCACGTTTCTGTTGGGTGGGATGCGACTTGCAGCTCGTAAACAGGCTTAAGTGTTTTTTATTCAAAAATGATGCTCCTACAAGAGTCCTATATACAGAGGCAAGGAGCTAGATGCGCATTCAGACAGTAGGTCGCTGTTCTGATGTTATTACCCATGCTTATCTTCCTCTCTGCAGCTGTTCACTTGTAGATCGGTGAGGTTACCCCTTTGTACTTGAGTGATAGGTTGCTACCCTGTCATTATTACCCATCCAACCCACATACAGCTGTTGGCTAGAATGGCTGGAGCAGCTCTCCTAGTTGTAGATTAATAGCGAAAATATCCTCTCGCTTGTAAAATGGTAGGAGGCTACTGCCCTATACTTCAATGATAGCTTGCTGTACTATTAATTTTACCCCTCCTTCCCATATAGGGTTATTGGCTAGACTGGCTGGAAGAAGTCTCTAGTGGTTGACTAATAGCGAAATATCCACTCCACATCCAGCAGTTATTGACAAAACTAATTGTAGCTACTGTCTAGTACTTGATCGCTGGCAACTACCTCTGCCCAAGTCAAATTGTTTGAATAAGCAATATTCTGCACTGTGTCCAAAATAAAGGCTTACTTCTATGTGGGAGCCCAGCACAGTACAGACTGAAGTTCCCTCAGAAGTGGAAGAGGAGAGAAGGATGGGAGGAGGAGGGGAGAAGGAGGTGAGGTGATAAGAGGAGTTGAGGACTAGGTGAGGAAGAGAGGAGGAGAGGTGGTGAGGAGAATGGGGAGTTGGGAGTGGAGAGAGCCAATAACGCCCTGTGGTGATCGTGTTGTAAACTATATCAGTTAGTGCCTTGACCTCACGGTGGAAACACAGAATTTGGTATTCCCACCAATGAATTTGAAATTCCACAGTTTATTTTGGGGGGGGGGGAGCGGTAGGATATCCTCTTGTGGTGGCATTGGTAATTGCTTAAATAAATAAGTAAATAAATAGGATGAAATTGTACAAAGAAATGCTATATTGAACGTTCCCGTCTGGCAGTTCAAGATAGACCGAGTGAGTGTACAGCTATTTCCAGGGCTGGAGGCGATGAGAAGGAGAACAGGAGGGGAGAACGAATGAGAGATGGATTGTGGGTAGATGGACTCAGGTGGTAGCTATGGTACTCACATGACATTATCAGGCATTAGGGTAATTAACTGATTAAATAATTAATTTGGATAATTAATTTGATATCAAAAGTGTACCAGAACGCAGTTTGCACTACTACTCATGGTATGGTTGATAGGCTCTGAGCACTATGCGACTTAACTTCTGAGGTCATCAGTCACCTAGAACTTAGAACTAATTAAACCTAACTAACCTAAGGACATCACACACATCCATGCCCGAGGCAGGATTTGAACCTGCGACCGCAGCGGTCGCTCGGTTCCAGACTGTAGCGCCTAGAACCGCACGGCCACGGCATGGTTGATATCTTGTAAGTATTTGTATTTACTTACCTTTCCTATTGCAGAAATGTATTTGGTCTACATGAAGTTCTTAATAAAAATCCCGGAAGTAAATTGCAACAGTTAGTCAAAGATACAGGTAACACTTAAACATACAGGAAAAGACTTCCCGTCGTCCTGTTGATGCTCGTTGTACAATATCTGAAATATGTCTTTAAATATTCTTCCTTCTAGAAATGGGTGGACCCAGAATTTCCTTTTAAATTTCGGCCCTTTTAGTTTTCTTGCACACTAAGAGATGTAAAAGAGAAGCAAGCTCCTCCTTAGACTTTGTGACAGAACTGAAACAGCGGCTCAGCGGCAGGCTGACAGCTCCGCAGGGCGACAGCCGCTGCTCGCGCTGCCGGCCTGTACAGATCCCGCACACTACAGAGCAGCACTTCCCGTAGCGCGCTGTGACGCCAGCCCGTTCTGGACCTCGGAGTTTTCAGTGTTCACCACTCAACGATGTGGGGAGTCGTCAGAGACCCCACATGATTCGGATTCCACGTTAAAGTGGAGGCCCCCTTTGATTGAATACATAACTGGACTGGGTTAGAGACACAGGAGTTGCCGAAGTGGTGTCCAATAGGACCACCTCGCTCAGGCCAGGGAGCCGCATGAGGTTATTATTATGATTATTATTATTATTATTACGCTCCTCTTAACTTTGTTGATCAAAAAAATTACACATCGACCTCTGACCTTCCCCTACACCAATCGCCATGAAATTTTACGTAAGCTTTCGGAATAACGATAGCTTCTTCTTGTACCAGTTCCAGTTCTATAACTGTAATAATTTCTGATACACTTGAAATTACCTAAAACCTATATTTCGGAACTTCCAGTTGCAAGCATCATCCTGAAATGTTGATATCTTCGTGAATATGTAATAAGACGGCTGAAAATAAACACTTTGTTGCCAAATGGTTAATTAAAGAGTAACTGGCCGTATATTGTATATGTTATGTAAGGTTTCAGTTTCAAATTTTAATTGTTATTCTCAGTCGTTTGTCATTATCATTCTCATTTATTATGTCGTCAGAATGGCTGCATGAGAGTACAGCATATAAGGTGGTCAAAAACAACCTGAAAAGCTTGTAAAGATGTTCCAGGGGAGATTGTGCTGAGAAATAATTGTTAAAAAAATTGAATACGTTGCATCAAAGTTAGCCAATCAGGTCGTTGCACGAGCTAATTCAAGCAGTTCCACGCTCTAAAATGCTGTAATACACAGACATTCGTAGGTCTGTGACTAATCACGTTTTCAAATGCTCAACGGAAGTTAAAATGTGCCTTTTCCAGGGGTGATAAATCTGAACTGGACCTTCAGTTTAAGGAAACCAAACGAAGTACACGTTTAGCAACGCATTCTCTGGCAAGCTACTTGAATTTGCACGCGCGACGACGTGATTGGCTAACTTCAGTGCTAAATAACTCGTAAACGGCGCGAAGTATCGAATTTTTTTCGTAACCGTTACATCTGAACATACCCTCCCCTGCAGCATACTTGTATTTGTGGCATATCAGAATTGGAATTTGCTTATAATTAATGATAAATGAGCATGTGTATCACATTGTGTATTCTGTCACTGAGTCACACACATGGCGGAAAATGCTTATTGTACAGTAGCCATTTCAAGTATTCTAGAAATAAAACCTACAAGTCTCTTCTTAAAACTAATAAAAAAGTTTTTTTTTGTTTTTGAACAATACGAAGTTTTTTTTATGAAACATGATTAAATTAAATTCAGAGGTGTGGATTTGTCAAGGAGAGAAATTTCCGTGCTGACAGAGAAAAGCTATACAGCTTCAGAGGTGAGAACGATGCTGTGTTCCGGAAGCGGGAGAGCTCTGTCTCGAGGAGTGGCTGTTCAGCTTTAGTAGTCTGAGCAAAAATTTTTCACTTCTCTCGAATTTTAGTAAAACTGTTCTAATTTGGTTTAGCTTACAAGCTCAGTAGTTTGGTAATTGATAAGATGAATTATAAATGACGCTTCCGAAAATTTTGGGATTTTTGGTGAAGGTAGTGGCTCTCTCCCGCAGGCCTAAAAATTTCTGTGTACCAAACCACTCAGTCCTCATAAGGAAACCATCATTTTACCTAGTAAAGTGAAGCGTATAGAGCGAGTGTTCTAAACTTACAAACGTCGTGTGACACTTCAAACAGGCAAGTGGCTGGCTAGAGTAGCGGTTCTCTGGACAGCAAGTCCTGATTCCTGCAGTTACGCTGGCTGCTAATGAGAGGATGTGCCATGCGAATGGACGGTGTAGTACAAACTGTGATCAGATATTTACCGCCATGACACGAACAACTGTTTATTAGACTGGACGTGGCAGGAGCATATGTTTTGGTAAAGTGGTAACTAACTGTAGCCAACAACATGTTTTATTAATAACCAGTTGGACCTAATAGCATGAACCCTCGTTTCAGTTATGAGACAGTACATGTAAGTTATCGTGCTGACGCATATAGCGCAGTCCACCGTTTAACATGAGATCACAAACTCCCGTCATTTTCGCGATGCACATTGGGTCAGATTTCCGAAAAAGTGGACACAAATAAAAGTTTGGAATTCACAGTTGGGTACCGTAATGTGACTACTGAATCCGAGCCTTATAAGCGGCCAAATATTTCTTCCGAATGTTGAATTTCTTTCGGATGAAATATTTTGGTTCAGCGAAATCATTGGATTTTTTTTAATGGAGATTATTACAGAAGGTATGTACTTAATTGCTAACACTTGTTTCACTGTTTAATCAACAACTGGTTTCTGTTAGTTAATTTCTAACCGGAATGCAGCAAAAACTTGTAAGTAAAGTGCGAAAAAAAGATAAGTTTTCGATTCCAGGGCATTCTGCCTTCTTTTCATTCCGTTCTTAAATACGTACTACATCTTTAAGAATCAGCCTTACAATCCAGCTACTAGACACAAATCTGGCTTTGAGCCATTTTTCAAGTAACAGCTGACAAATGCCGTTAGTTACACTGTTAAAAAATGGAAACATTTACTGAAATATGAGTACAACACATATGCACCCATAACCATAAAATTATTGTTATTCCTACAACATTGCTAGTAAGCTATTACAATACGAATCTATTATTACTAAATGTAAAAATATATATTTGATATATAGGGAATAAAAAAGTACTGTTTATAAAATTACTTTATAAATTCAGTTTTTTTTTAAATTCTAAATACGCAAAAAAATTACAGCAATTAGCTAACACAGGGGACTGATTCACCATATATCAATGGCGAAAGTTGAAAATTTGTGCCAGACCAGGATTCGAACCCGGGTCTTCTTCCTACTAAATCAAATTATATTTTACTATTACGTGTTTCATATTTCCCGAAACCATCTCTGAGTATTGTGGAAACTTTGTCGTCAGCAAGTGTTGCCCTCTTGGTACTTGCAGCAGAGCATTACGTGGAATCAGATGCTTCGACGAAGACGAGGATGTAAATGGCGATGAGGAAGAAGATGAAGAAGAAAATGAAGAACAGGATGCATAAAAGGAAGAATATTAAGAAAACTTACCAAACTTCAATTTGTGTTACTAATACATACTTTCTGAAATAAAAATAGTAATATAGAGGCAGTTCTGTAATAAAGTTTACAATTAAAATTATTAATGTTCAGCGAAAACGTTTTTGTCTACTTCATTGATTTATTCACGCCATATTGCACTCGCATTCTGAATTTTTCAGTTTTCTATCAAAATCGTTATCTCGAAGGTCAGAAGCCACATTACACCCATTTCTGGTCATACTGGAGGAGATTTTTGCAATTTTGTACAGGTCTTCAGGATTCTGGCTTTGTCTGCAATGAATGAATGGTAACTTGCTTTATCAGATCCCTTTCTCGTCCCACAGAGTATACTTCACTGTAGCTGCGTAAGTTTCGAAGTAGCTGATCAGCGAACCTGTATTGTCGCGGATTTGTGTCTATGTATCTAGAATTAAGTAAGGCAAGTGCACCAACGGGAACTATTTTAAGCAATTACATAGGTTCAGTTAATATATTCAATATTATATAGTGCATAATATGTGTTTGAAAATATTCCAGTTTTTATTTTGTTATTTTAGATTAATATTCTGCATGGGGATAACCCAGATTTCGAAGAAAAGCTTATGAAACTGCTTGAAGAAGATGTAGATGGAAAAGGATTTAACAGTCATTCTGGTTCGAACGAAGAAATGGATAATGTAGAGGCTGATGAAACAATAATGACTGATTCAGATCATGAACATATTCCAGGGCCAAATACCGACATGAGTCCAAGCACTCTGAAAGATTCTCTTGAGCATGGTAAATGTGGACGGAAACGAAAGCGGCTTGAATCCGAAAATTCTAACGCATCCACATCTGAAAGTGAAGAAGATGACAGAACTTTGTCATTATCAAGGAACACAACTATCATGAAAGATTCTAAAAGGTAAGAACAACTCCGCTGGTCCGCAATATCTGCCACTCGTTGAAGTTGTTGCACACCAAGCAGCAACATTAGGAGATGAAGACACGAAACACCACCACATACATAAAATCAAACAAGAATAGCAGAGGAGAAAAAGCCTCCTTCGAATCTTGTAATAACAGCTGCTTTTAAAAACAGTCATCTGTCTGTGAGAGAAACGTTCAACACAAATTTATGCGGTTCTCGATAGAAAGCCGCAATGAATTCCGAAAGGTTTTAATTCTTAATCGCAAGTTTGGATTTGATAACAAAGAAACTTGCAGAGCTGGAAGAGGACACTATTATTTCGCACCAATACGCGAAATTTGGGAACAGTTCGTCAATAATTGAAACGTCTGTTACAAACCAGGCCCATTTATTACCGTAGATGATCATCTGTTGGGTTTTTGTGGAGGATGTCCTTTCCGCATGTATATCCCAAATAAACCACATAAATTCTTTCTTTCGCTTACGCCATAGTGCCGCAGCGATCGCAGGGTCGGCGTGGTTACAACGGATTTGGCAGTGTTAGTGTTACAGATGGCTGGATGCACTTCCTCCCGCCACCCCATACCCCCCCAGGACAGAATCAGTATACCCCTACTGTCTGCGTCTAGAGTATATCGTGGAAGAGTGCGGACGTGTTTCAAACGTCTGCGACACGTGGAACTGAGGCGCAACGTGCGGACCAGCCCGGTATTCACCTAGTGGGATGTGGAAAACCGCCTAAAAACCACATCCAGGCTAGCCGGCACACAGGCCCTCGTCGTTAATCCGCCGGGCGGATTCGATCTGGGCCCGGCGCGCCTACCCGAGTCCAGGAAGGAGCGCGTTAGCGCACTCGGATACCCTGGCGGGTAAATAAACCACATAAATATTGGCTCAAAATAGTAGTAGTCTGTGACACAAAAAGAAAGTACATGGTCGAGGCGTCTCCTTACTTAGGAAAATGCAAGGAGACAAGTGGAATGCCTCTCAGGAAATATTAGGTAAAGGAAATGACGAAGACTTGTCGAGAGTCAAAAGTGAAATAGAAACATCGCTGTAGGCAACTGGTTTGCCTCAGCAGTCTTTTCAAGTATATTCTCGCACTGGTTAGTACTCTTCGCTCCAAAAACCCGGAAATACCCCTTGAGCAACTGTCCACAGAAATGCAGCCACGTATATGTTTTGGTTTGATAAAGAAAAAGTCCTGGTTTCACGTAATTGATAACCAAATAAAACGGTTGTTCTGATGCCAACTTCTAATGACGAGCACACTATAAGTGACGTTCGGAAGAAACCACACATAACACAGGATTACAGTGCTGCCAGACTTTGAGTAGATATCCTGGGCCAGACGTGCTGTACCCAGTCGTGTAGCTGGAAAACCAGAAGTGGACACCGTGTGTGTTTTATGGCGTTATAAATATTGCATGTCTGAATGTTGCTGATATCCATACCCACAATAATTAGCAACACAGAACCATTATATTGCCAAGAAAAGACTTTACTATACGCCTGGGTGAAGAACTCGTGCCGGCCGGAGTGGCCGACCGGTTCTAGGCGCTACAGTCTGGAACCGCGCGACCGCTACGGTCGCACCTGCCTCGGGTATGGAAGTGTGTGATGTCCTTAGGTTAGTTAGGTTTAAGTAGTTCTAAGTTCTAGGGGACTGATGATCTCAGAAGTTAAGTTCCATAGTGCTCAGAGCCGTTTTTTGAAGAGCCCGTGCTTACTACGAAGAACATTAAACAAATATGTACTCAAACTCTGTAAATAAGGCAATAATGTCTCTAAAAGTACAATAAAATACTGAGGGGTCTTCGTTGTTAAATACACCATTTTCATCGCATCTTCAATTTATGGTATATGGTTTTTATGAATGTAATAGAAAGCAGAAAAATGTATGAGGTTTCGTGTTCATGTCCTCGCACCATAGTAATAGGCTTTTTGTTCCAGGGTTAAACATGTTTTCCAGGTTGAATCACAAAGTACGATGCTTCAGGTGGCGCATTGGTATTAAACAGCTCGCTGAGGAAAGCGAGTTAGTTTTAGAACAAAGAACGACTGGCACCGCCGCAGCCTTCTGAATAAATCAGCTCAAACGAGAGTAGACGTTTCCGTGGGTGACGCCCTGCTCGCATGTGTCCTATTAACTTCAAGTAGTACCAGAATGGCCAACACGTTTCGAAGTGATAGCACGCAGCGCAAGTTAACTTACATGAACTTATATGAGCAGTGGCAAGAGAGGAAGTATTATTTGTTTTCCAGTATTATCTACTATAATTCCTAACGATACATTCATGTGAAGAAGGCCTCAAACTGTAAAGTCGGCCAGATATGATTCTTCATGGTAAAAATGGTATATTGACCTCAGCCGGTAGGTTAACAATTAATGGCGCATTGATTATCATGATTCGAGAGGCTAGCAACCTGAAAACAAAAAAAGCGCTTTCCGTGTGTAACAGGTCCCCAAAAGAAAGTTCTGTTCATCAAGATCATTAGAAAGGAGGATGGGAGTTTAGCATACCGTCGACAACGACGTTATTGTTGTTGTTGTGGTCTTCAGTCCAGAGACTGGTTTGATGCAGCTCTCCATGCTACTCTATCCTGTGCAAGCTTCTTCATCTCCCAGTACCTACTGCAACTTACATCCCTCTGAATCTGCTTAGTGTGTTCATCTCTTGGTCTCACGAGGTTATTAGAGACCAAAAAGTAGCTAGTTTTTGGAAAGGAATAGGAAAGTAATCAGCAGTGGCTGTTTCAAAGGGTCATTTTAGCATTTACCTTTAGCGACTCAGAGTAATAACATAAATCTGGACAACCGAACATGGATTCGAACGGACGTCCGTGTGAATGTGTTTCTAACGTTGGGTCTTTGTTTACAGATTCTCGTCGTTAAGGCGTGTACCTCAAAGAATGTTATCTCATATGAAAAGAAAGCAGTGTTAGTTATTTTTCGATGTGCACCATCAGATTCAAATATTCACATGTTCCAAAACAATACGACAAAGTTTTCTTTCACTTGAAAAAAAAAGTCAATGGTAAAGCAGTTCCTGGCAGAAGAGATATTTGCCATGAAGCAGTTGCTTGGAGAACTCAAGTAGCTTAACAGAGAAACACATTTTAAATTTGTTTATTGTCTTCGCACTTCGATAAAAGTGCGCAAAATTAAATAATTGCATCACCTAATTAAATATAATCGCATCAGGTAACAAAGGTGCATTTCTGTTCTAGTTTCTGCGCTATCTACAAATAACTTGGCTTTATATCCACACACTATTATCTGACAGCAGCTGCTCGTCGTCGATACATCTGCAGGACGTGTTTGATTTACTTTTGGTTCGATATCTGGTTTGATTTAGCTACATGTTCGTTTCAGTTGCCATATTCGACATCTGTTATACGACTATATATTTTGTTACTTTTCCTCGCTTGAGCGTAATGTACGTTAAGAGGGTGTTAACACCTGACGCTTTTCTCTTCTATTTTCCAACTACGATCAGTGTTGGTTCCGTAAATATCACATACACAGTAAGATACAACATTTTAATTCTTAGGAATTAAAACAGATTTTGTTCGCCGTTGTGGTGTACAATTTACACACAGAATTTTTTACTTCTTTTTACATGTACAGAAGACAGGTTTTCTTTTCTCTCTTTACTAGCAGATGCTGTAGTCGAAAAAATATAATCACGCTTTACGTTCCTGATTTCTCGACTTTTAGAAAACTGTTTTATTTTTGCTGCATATGCGTTCTTTACATTTCGCTTCTCTTTTGTAAAACTGCACGTAATTTATCTTGGTAGAAATTTTACATAAGAGAACTGCAAATAATGCAAGTCCAGTAAAAGAAACCAGTTTCCTTAAAATCGTAAAATCGAGAACGGTGAAATCGCTGACAAGGTATTTCGTCTACAACTTCTAGTGGTAACGGGAGAAAAACCTGTCTTCCAAATATGTAAACAGGAGGTAACAAACGCTGTATGTAAATTATACATCACCTTCATAAGCGAGATCTGTTTTCAATCGGTAAGAACCGAATGGTGAATCGTACTGTGTCTGCTGTATTTACAGAAGCACTACTGACCATACCGTTTAAATAAAAACGAAAAGCGTCTGATGTAATATTCTCTTAAACTGGAGCACGCTTAAGACAGAAAAAAGCATAATAGATATTATTTTGTCACATATATTATATTTTTTGCGGCTGATACGATAAATCAGGATTAAAGTCGTTTCCGCTACATCTCCTTCTTGTGAAACGTTATGTGCAGTTGCTTATAGTTTTATTGCTTTTGATGACGGGCACCAGTTACGGCTAGTGACAGCTATCATCATGTCCGTACTTCAGACCTGAAGAGGACTTAAACTGATCAAAGCCACAAAATACAATAAAATGTACCGAATTAGAGTGTTATTTATTCATAAAAATGATTAATTTTGTCGGTTTCAAATAATACAAACTATTTTGCGCTTAGTGACTGAAGAAACGGTATTTTTTAATGATTTAATTGCAATCATTTTCAAAATGGTTAACAATGCATGGATATGAAGGCATGGTGCGGGTTATAACAGACCTAGATTCGTGAACTGGATTCCTGATCTTTCGATAGTTTATTACGATTTTGAGAAAATTATTTCAATTTCTTTCGAATAACTGCTACACAAAGAAATAAATACAGGAAACAAAGTTAAGACCTTCATTTGCATTAACACGGCCATATAGATAAAACTAAAAGAATGCAGAAAAGAGAGAGTAACGAGATTCTATTTGTCGTTAGTAGTACCGTCCATGGCATACATCAGCAACACCAAAAAATAATGGCAGAGTTTGTAAGAAAATCTGAACTGTGGAGCTGAGATCTTTAAACAGGTATACTGATAAACAGGTAAAATAGTTGTGGCTGTAGAGAAAGATCTGGTGCGGCCAGGGAACTCAGGACACCTATCCACTCATGAAGAGGAAACGTGGGAAGCTCGACAATTGGTCACTGTCTGGTAACGCTGGTGACATATTTGAAGTATTTGAGGTTGTAGTGTTCATTTTACCCATTACGTGCGATTCAGGAAGAATGGTGTTTGACACGCGAATTGCTTACGTAGGACTACATTAAATACGATAAAATTGTGCACGTTAACATAAGGTTTCGCTTGAACGGTTTTGTTACAAATAGGTAAAATAAGATACTTTCGAAAGAAGATGAGATGACTAAACATTTGTTGTTTCGCTTTTATGAAGGATGCTAAATAGTATCTGCTTATGATATGATAGATACGGCGCAAAAAGAAAGGAGGTACAAAAAAATGTCAGATTTGTGTGAAATCTTATGGGACTTAACGGCTAAGGTCATCTGTCGCTAAGCTTACACACTACTTAACCTAAATTATCCTAAGGACAAACACACACACCCATGCCCGAGGGAGGACTCGAACCTCCGCCAGGACAAGCCGCACAGTCCATGACTGCAGCGCCTGAGACCGCTCTGCTAATCCCGCGCGGCAAAGGAGCTACAAGGGACGTTGGTATCCAGCACACAGGCCTAGCTTAGGTGCCCCAGTCCGTTAACTCACATATGTCTGATGTGTACTGTATGTTAATAACGATCTCTTAGTACGCTGCAAGGCCTTTTGCAAGCAGTGAGTTACAACTAAGGCCAGTTTATGTTTCCCGTGTTGGTAATAGAAATTACGGGAGAATGCGTCTGTGAACGAGAAAACTACTGAATCACCACAAAAATTACTGTATCAGTTATTTTTTAATTAGCAATTGTTGATTATGGGTTTATCCTAAACAATGCCCATGTACGAGAAGTAAGTGAAAACTGTTGTAGCTTGATGGCTTCTGTGAAGATGTTGTCATTCATCAACTACATAAGTCCTTTCCGCACAATTTTGGGCAGGAAAAATTAGTATCATTACAGTACTTCGAATGAGACTGTTAGCAAAGATTCACATCCTAACACAAAAATTATGATGGAGTTGTTTTCAGTGTGATGTACAATACTTATTTAGAGCTATGGCAACGACAGTATAGCATCGAAGTGCATCGTGTCAGCTAGTAAAAAGCACGGTGATAGCAGGAAGCGTTGTGATGATTTTAGTGACATCGCCGTAAGCTGATGGAGCATACCTGGTGTGAAACGTGCAGTAGAGCTACCAGGACCTACTGCTTTAACTGTAGACAAAAGAGCATTACTATTTTAAAATATTTGTCACTTTTCATTATTAAAACAAAGGTGACTCAGAAACTGGCCCAGTATTTAGTTTCCAGTGAATCTTGAGAAAAAAAATGAAAATTTCACCCGAAGAATGATTTATGTACGAGAACAACGACCAGAATCACTTCGTTCAAGATGTTGCAATCAGCCCCCGTCGGAAAATAAAGTGCGCAACTGGTTTGGGGAAAGTCTTCTTAGTCCCGCTACCTTGAGAGACGAATTTCCTGAAGGTCGAGAAACACCAGTTGTTTTTCCGAACAACAAGGGTGCCTTACGTAGCTGGAGGCTCAGCGCGTGATTTCCCTCGAGACTTCGGTACATCGAACACTGCAGTAAATTCGATTTTCCGCGAACATTTGATTAACCGTGAGAAAGGTCCGTTCTGCTTTGATGCCACATGATTTGATGGCAGCCCGCCGCGGAAATGCAAAATCTGTTTAGAGTGTTGTAACAGGTGACGAAACTCCTGTGTATTTCTGTGAGTTGGAAATGCAATCAGTATTTTGGGTATTCCCGAATGAACAAGAACCAAGAAGAGAGGTTCGTAAAGGAAGCGATTCCAAGAATGTAAACCTTTGTTTCTTTCGTTGTGCTGCACTTGCCGCAACCATTGCTACAGGTGATCGTTGACGAAAGCGGGGAAAACACACGAAGACGTTCACTCATTCTTTATCACGAAAGTGTGAACTGTCGAATGAAACTATAAGTTTACTGTTAACAGTCACTATTTATTTACTTCCAAGACGCGTTTCGTAGGTTTAAAAGTGCATCATCACTTGGATTTATGTGGACTATTATGGCATCCATGTATTATGTTCGACTGTGGGATAAACTGTGGCACTGTCTATCATAAAATAAAAAAATTCCTATTTCGGCTAAAAACCTTGACAGAACTCTAAGGCGTGTACTGAAGAAGTGAAAAACCACAAAAAAACTGAGCTGCGTACCGAAATAGTATTTCGTTTTCATAAATCAGATAACTACACCTGACGATGGAGAAACAAGTCTTCGCAGTAAATAAACAGTGAATGGTAACAGTCAGCTTTCTAGTTTCATTTGATATCAACAACAGTCAAGGTAAATCATAGCAAAAAGTAATCTCTGTTAGAGTGTCAGCTGTTACAGTTACGTGGAACAATGGATTATACGGCGGAGAATAAACACAAAATTAATGTGTCATTCGCTTCATTTATGTGATTTTTCAAGTTACGGTCTCTTTTTGTTCCCGCGTGCAAAATAAATAAATAAATAAAAAATAAAAAATTAAAATTAAAAATCCTGGAAAGCTCTTTTCATAATTTCAGGACCTGCTGTATTGTTCCATAGATTTCTTTTTTTTGTGGGGTAGCAACACGAGAGAGGAAAAAAATATTTACTGAACTTGTTCCAACGTAAAGCCGATTATTTAGAACAACAAAGAAAGGATCTGAATACAAGAATGTGTCCGTTTGATTGACGTTGTAGAACGTGCAGAAGACGACCCTGCTAAGGCAGTGCGGCCGGCATACCTCTTGTCGGACGACGAAGGCGGCGCCGGCACCAGCAGCAGCAGCGACGGTGACGGCGGCAGCAGCGGGTCGTCAGCAGAGGTGACTGGCGCCCTTAGCCCTTAGCCCTGCCTGCCCTGCCCTGTCCTGTCCTACCGGTAGGACGCCGCGCCGCCGACTGCCTCTGCCAAGCGACGCCGACGCCGACGCCGCGTCCTCTGCCAGCCGGCGATCGCAGCGCCAGCGTTGCCCCGTGGCGGCGCCTTCAACTGAAGAGAGGGTTAGGACTGCCGAGATGATTTAGCGCCGTATCTAATTGACTCGGCATAGACGGAACATTGAAAACTAATCTTCAGTCTACGAGTGTAGATCTATAGCAGAGTTTTGCTAGGTGGTGTGACTTTCTTCACAACCTTAAATTCCAGTATTTTTGTTTATAACACTGCACGCTAATCACCCTTCTTGTTTTGCATTGCTAGCCTGTGCTGCTTGCCTGCTTGGCTGTTTGGTGCTCATACGCTAGTGTGGCACAGTATTCTTATCTCTCATTCAGGATGCTGTGGTTGAACGTGTGTGATAATATTTCGTGTGAGTACGAGCCTGATTTTTAATTATTGATAAAACACTTGTGCAAGCAAGGGATAACAAGACACACACACAAAACTAACGCACTCCGTAGCGGAAGCCGTAACCGCTGGCATTTTTTTCAGGCCTACTCCCATATTCCTACCGGTTTATCAAGAGTTGATTTGGCACCATTTACTAAGGTATTAAGCGGCTTCTTATTCTCATAATTATGGATTTGAACTTTGGGAGACGAGAGATAATTGTCTGAAAATTCCAACCTTTTCTGGGTGACTGAAATTTTATTACAAATTTTTATGTTGTAATTGAACATAATTTGGAATAACTGGTCCATACTATCATCGGTGCTGACAAGCACTGAAGTAGCTAATTGTTCTCGTATTGTCAATCTATCAATGGTCACCCTACAGGGAGGCCGAAGGGAATTCATTGACACACATCAGAGCACAGCCCTTCCATGCGTCGCCACGCTGAAGCACACCGCGAAGCACTACGCGAAATGCCGCTACTACATGAAGTAATGCACAACCGCGACCCTACAGAGCTGGCAAGCTACCCACAGAGATGGCTGAGCACATAGTTTTCAAGAACGCTCTTGAGACGAGCCAAAGAGGGGCAGTTGGTTCACGAACTGTACCTACTGGGATACACCGCATTTCACACCTTGCCACCTTCCAGACGGAACGTCTCCACACTGCGTCGCATCCTCAGCACGTCCCAGCTACCCGTCTCTCGGCCACGCTACCGACCGGCTACCCGGTCGTTGATCGAACTGCCACGTTCCTATTGGCTGAAGGTCAACCTCCACCCTCGACGCTCCTCAGGAACCATCTTTTTGAAGTGTCTGAAGCAATCCCTGTGTATAGCTTCCCTAGTTTTGAGAAGCCTACCGCATCTACTTACTATCCTTTAAACAGCTCTTCACCTTTCTAAGCCCTACACATTCACACAAAACGCCTTCATACATACTGTAAAGGTACAGACGGGACGAGGATGTGTGATACATTGAAAGTCGAAATAAAAAACTTAGCTGCCTCATACATGTCCATGAAGCGTACTCACATTACCGCATCGACATTAGTAGTGATCAGTGTCATGGTCTCTTCCACATTAAAACCAAATTTAGCACCTCCCTAAACTGAGGAATGAAAGATTTTTCTTCGAACACTTTTATTTCTTAAATGATGAAAGATTAATGATATTTGGTTTGTGTGCCCGTGTTTGTGTGTGTGTGTGTGTGTGTGTGTGTGTGTATGCGCGCACGTGTGTTTTAGAATAAATGACAAACGATTTCGTGATGCACCGCTAGTGCTGCACAACTCCTTTCGAGATACAGCCACAGTGATGGTAGACGCAGCTTACAAAACACACTTCACATGCACTACTCCTCTCCTTTGTGGCACTTGCTTGACCTGCACTATGCAACACTATATAAATTTAGCCAAGTTAAAATCCGTGCACTATACTTACTGTTCATAAATCACTTCATTGTAGCACTGCTTACTTCTAAACTAGCAGAAATTGGAAGACTTCAGGCTGATAATGATTTGTGTCTGACAACAGCCATTATTAGTAACAATAATAATATTAATAATAATACCACTGCGACAGCATTATAGTAGCCCTTACGTAGTAACTGCTGTGGCACCCTGTCAATTAATTTGTTATTTGTTTCGAAGCGAGAAATTAAGCATCTTCTTGACTACTGCAGGTACTGTCTACAACTTTGAGAAGACTTTTCTTGAGATATTTAGCATTTTCTGCGTATATGTCTCACTTTTATCATCAGCGATGTGCTGGACAAGTGGGTGGTCTGAGTGAGTAGCCTGTAAGCTCCGAAATTAAGCATCTTCTTGACTACTGCAGGTACTGTCTACAACTTGGAGAAGACTTTTCTTGAGATATTTAGCCTTTTCTACGTATATGTCTCACTTTTGTCATCAGCGATGTGTTGGACAAGTGGGTGGTCTGTGTGAGGAGCCTGTAATCTCCACCGAACTGATGCTACTAATTGAGAAAAACTGATAATTGATAACTAATATAATCAAGATTATAGAGTCTTACGAAATTGCGATAGGCGTAATAGCCTTTTGAAAATAATTTAGTTTCGTGACTGAAACACCATCGAATCGTTTAGTTTTTACTCCTTAGGAAATTTCATTTTACCCTTCAGGGGGCAATTACGACCACGTTGGAAACGACTGGTATAGACTATGGGTTTGGCATAGGGATGAGAAAAACCTACCCGTTGAAACAGACCCTGGTATTTTACTTCCGAATAACCGGTGTTTCTCGGTATTCGTTTGGTCTCTGTTACAACAGGTTAGCATTTTTTATTAATAACCAAGTAGAAATCCCGAAATATCAATTAGCCACAGCAAAAGTGCTAAAATTTTACGTGTTTAAATACACCTTTCTGAGGAAAGAAGTAATGTTTATACGTAACATTTGCATATTTTGAAATTTTATGTTATTGCAGAAAATGAGGAAAGCGATCAGTGCTGTTTTAATAACAATGCCGGCAGAAACGAGGAAGAGACACGTGACATAAGAATCGGTAAAGCACTGCTAAGAAATTAACGTCATCGTTGCTAAGTGCCGTGGCTTGAAGCACATGTGCACGTGCAATAAAGACCTGCCCACATCTGTTCTATACGTTGTATTTCAGAATGGCACTAAGGTCTAGATATACTTTTACGAAGTAACGTAACAATGAAGTACAACGTTTAATTTGTTGAAAAGATTTCTATGAAATAATGAAAGAGGAAGGAGATTATGGTAAGAGTAATAAATTAGAAACTTAATAACTATTCATTCATAACGCACAATAAAAGCAGAAAATATCTGATCAGCTGTCGTTGTCTACATAATATGCCTTTATCTGCTTGTACCCCTTGAAAGTGGACAAAGTAACATGAAAAACAGACTTCTTGAACCTCAGTTTTCACCTTTTAGCACCGACTACCCGTAATGCCCTAATTCTAGTATGATCCCTGATTACAACATGATTTTTGAGCAGAATTTCTGTTGTATCCACGGACCCAACCAACCAACCAACTCGCGCACGCGCGCCCTGACCGTGACATAGCTGGCCACAGTTCCTGTCGCGGCCGTCTGCGTCTCAGGGCGTTACCGCCGACGTAAGAGGTCGCGCCATGGCTGAGCCCTGGTCCGCAGCGCCCTCTGCCTTTTGCATATAAGGAGGAACCCTGGCCCCGAGATTGTCTATCGCTAGCCTTTCGTGGAGTTTATAGCGGAGCCCTTTCTGTGTGGTATTTGCTATTGTATTCGACTAGGCTCAGTACACGGATTACTCTTGGATATTACTTGGACTTGTATTGCTGGTGCACGTTTCGTCAGAAATAAAGATACGTTATCTCTTCACTCTAGCTGGCGCAATTCTTGTCATTAATTATTTTTCCGCAAACAGACATAGCTGCATCCTGGTCACTACCCACGCTTTATACAATTTGTGGTGTCTGCCCCAAAAGTACCGCCGGGGACCTTGGGTTTGGAAGCCGTCCGAAAAATTTCAAAAAATTAGAATCAGTAGAGAATACTGAGGATTTTTTTCTAGTATTCACACACTAACCATTTTTCGAGAACACCACCGAGCAGTGAACGGGCGAAGTTTCCTTTTATTAGCCTATTTCATTTAATGTATCGATTCTATGTATCTTGAGACTGAGATAGTCAAAACTTTTCAGTCCTTGTTTGATTTCTACTTTTATTACAGGAAACAATACGAACAAAACATCTAAAACCCGTTATTTCAGAAACCGGTTATTATGAGTAGGTTTTACAAAGAGATTAAACTGGCGTGGCGAAAAACCGATATAATTTAAAACCGGTTGTTTTAGCCGTAACCGCCATCCCTGGTGGGGCAGCAGGGGGCCCGCGGTTCGAATCCGGCGTGCGATCGGTCTCAGTCGTGCCCGCGGAACAGTTTCGTGCGGGAGCGAGACGTTCGCACTCTAGTCCCACCAGGACTCATTTTCGGATATTCGACATCCTCTTGTTTGCATTTTCCCGTTTCGACTTCTCTATAACAGCCGATATATGTTACGTCAAGCGATGAAGACTTTTTGACAGTTTTAAAATGAACGAAAAATGATGGCTTAATTTATTTAGGGCCGATTGTATAAACCATTTAATCTTCGGTTAGCACAGAAAATGACCTCCGATCAAGTTTAAACTAGAAATTTTCGTTGTATAAACGTTACTCCCAGATCATGTAGCCTTGGGTTCGGTTCGGGGATGACCGGCGAAAATTCGCGATTCAACGCTAGTTTCAGCTCTAATCGTCAGTTTATAGCGTAGTGACACTACGATTCATCGCTTTTGTTTTTAGAATATACCAACTGAAATAATAAAAAAAAATTATTAACACAAAAAAATTGTTAGTAAATATGCGACTACGCCATTTTCACGTCGCTGATGCTCGGAATACTTTTTGTTTCCACCTGAAATCGTAGGTTAAGGAACTTACCGGCTACCGTGAGTACTTACTGATCAGTCACGTAACAGCTCTTGGGAGACGACTCTTAATTTATGTGATTAAAAATAAAGGCTCTGAGCACTACGGGACTTAACTGCTGAGGTCATCAGTCCCCTAGAACTTAGAACTACTTAAACGTAACTAACCTAAGGACATCACACACATCCATGCCCAAGGAAGGATTCGAACCTGCGAGCGTAGCGGTTGCGCGGTTCCAGACTGTAGCACCTAGAACCGCTCGGCCACGCCGGCCGCCTTATGTGATTAGTTCGAAGGTATTTTATAGCCACTGAGCAGCAGAGTAAGAAAGGAAAACTCAAAATATTTGCAGTGAACAGTTAAGTATGGGAATTTAGACACCGGACAATAACGATTCATCATCACTTATATTGTTCTCTTTCGGCTCGAGCTTCAGTAACTATGCAATCTGTATTAAATTCTTAACTATCAAACACGTCCTTAAATTAGTATGACAATTCCGAGTGCGTTGATAAAAGAACGTGAGGAATTGTTTTGAACTACACTAACCACAAAACTCTGTTCCTTTAATTTCGATGGCTGCGAGGTGGCGTTGTGAACTGCCACGCAGAAGATCGCATGCTCGTATCCACTTCATTTCCTGAATTTTTTCAATTTTTACTAATTTCTCTACTTTACTTGTCGTAAAGATAATTATATCAACATTACCATGCTGTTCCATACCAATGAAACCATACCATACATTCTATTTTCCGAGTGTATTGGACCACTGTCGCGCAAAATTCCATATGCTATAACCCTATCGATGTGAATTACATTGTTTCCTTTCGTTCACTTTAGAAACACTGAGCATTCAGTTGTGTCAACAGAGGACGACGAAGACAAGACCGAACGACGCCCCCATATGTTAAGGGCTCTTGGAGCTCTGGGAGCTAAATAACAAGTCATTTAAGCTGAGGTTTTGTTTGGAGAAAAGTATTGTAGGGCAGTAGGAACTAAGGCTGAAAGACTATCTGATAAAACCAACGAAAAGAAACCAACCACTGACTGCAATGTGCATGTTGCTGTTTACCTTATGATTTTACGCCGTTGTAACCTTTCAAATGGTTGTTGGTGATCTGTTTAAAGCATTAAAGCACACATAGCAACAGGTTGCAGAGCTGTCCATAAAGTATCGGCCTTATCAAAATTTTAAATTCAGCAGAAACTTTTCTCCATGCCTTTATCCTTCTTGGCGACAGTGACTTTTGTATCTTTATCCTACATGACTTCCAATACCAATCATTCTAGTATTGAGAGAAGTTTGACGATTGACGGTAGCTCCTTTTTCCGTTTACTTACTCCTACTTTTACAGCACACCTTCGATAGTAAACACAGCGTATCTACGAATTACGACAAATATCTGCAGCCGCAGAGCTATAATCATGTCGATAGCCGATTTTAGCCGTCTTATCAAGCATGTTACGTGCTACCTAAGATCAAATCTGAACCTGCTTCGGGGATCAAAGTTTATCATTATACAATAGGGCTGAGTTCTGCACATAGTTCAATTTCTGACCTAATGTCAAATTTGATCTGCAGTAAGCGCTGTTTATACAATCAACCCGTAATGTCACAGAAACTATCCATGCCTATAAGGTCAGACATGAAAAATATTTTTGGGTTAATTTTAAAAAGTGTCATTGCTAACTGTAGCTGTAGGAGGGGGGAGGAAGTGGTGAAGTGCTGGGTCGAAATTACTTTACACATTTCACCAAAAAATTATTTATTACACGAAGACTGCATTTTAATACTAAAGGACAAAACACAGTTTTCCGTTACAGTTGAACGTCACATATCCTTACTTCATACTACAGTTTCGATTAAACACATGCTACACGAATAACAGCTCAATAGTTAGTAGAAACATACATGGAACCTACCTCACATTACACATTTTACACAGTGACTGTAACTCAGGGAAAGATGACATCAATTTCACATACCTTAGCTACCAACTACACAAGTTAAAGTCTGAGCTAGAAAACTTAATTGCACTTCAACAAATTCTGACGCAATCCAATTCCAGAAGAACGAACTTAAGGCGTTACAGCAAAGTTCACTGCAGGTAACAGAAAAAATTAAACAGTTAATACGTAACTTGAGTTAATGAATACTTTTATATTTAAGATTGAATACACAACACCAAATCTCGTAAATGTCAGACATACACAGGCCTTTTAGGCAGTATCTACGTACCGGACCTGACGCATCTCATAAGAAACAATGGTAATTTCAAGAAAACTGTAGTGACACATTAGAATTAAACACCGATAATCTGTAAGTAAGACCAAGTATCAATTACCATTGCTTAAATTACAGAATCACAAATTAAAACGTATAGTAGCTTACAACATGACAAATTAAACCCAGATTCCTCATCAAGGTGGCCTTTAAAAAGCGTTAACAAAGAAGAAAATTTGCGCAGAAATACGTGAAACATGTATTTGCTACCACAAGCATCCAACATAACTAAAACATACATGATTGGTCTAACAGTGTAAGAAGTACAAAAATTCTCACCGCTTTGACGTGGACTCCGTAGAAGGAAACCAGCGGCGCACAGCTCAGCTCTCTAGAGCAGCTACAACTAACACGGTAGCGACACGATACCAGTGTAAGAATAACTGGCAAGATTCCACGATATTGTGCCACATTTTCATCATTTCATTGCAGGCTCACAAGAGTCCGCCCCTCCACAATTCCAAAACAGCACACAGTCTCCTGATCCTCTCTTCAGGATGCTAACAAACACTTCATAGTTCGGCAAAAGTGGCGAGACTTGACTGTTTAAAGATTGGGAATTTGTACGGGCGCTGATAACCACGCAGTTCAGCGTCCAACAAATTAAATATCTGCATTATCAGCCTGCTAACAAAGCCCTTCGAGACAGGCGTGCCTGTAGCAGTGGCAAGCCGGGCCATGCTGCTACACAGCTAACAAACAGCCAACTCGGACCCACTGCAGCAGACTGCCCCGGCGCCTGTTGTCTCAGTCCGCGTCACTACAGAGCGAGGATGCACAATGGTTAGCACGCTGGACTCGCATTCGGGAGGACGACGGTTCGCGTCCGGCCATCCTGAGTTAGGTTTTCCGTGGTTTCCCTAAATAGCTTCAGGCAAATAACTCTATGGTTCTTTTTAAAGGGCACGGCCGATTTCCTTCCCCGTCTATCATTAATCCCATGGGACCGATGACCTCGCTGTTTGGTCGGCTCCCCCACCCCTCCCCCAACTTAACCAACCAACCAATCCGCGTCACGCGCGGCAACTCGCAGGGAGCCACCACACGATTCGAGGCGCTACTCTCGAAGTGAAGAACATGGCCGCGCTCACAAGCTCATGTAGCCTCCCGTTCACTGCTGAAGAAATCCTCGACGGGAAAATGTCAAGAGAACACTCGAACCATCCTAGAAGTTAGAAGGCGCAGCAAAGCCATCACAGAAGAACTTGATAAAAATAAGCCCGACCGCTCACTAATAGTGTTTGTGGATGTTAACACACTAAATTTCAAACATTGCTCTGACCTGCCTCTGGTCAAAATTCTGAAAGATACTCCTAACTGCTTGTCGACTGGAATTGCCTGTTTCAAAGCTGTATTTTGTTCTTCTATTATATTTATAATAACATTAATAAATAGTTTTCGTCCATTGTGGACGTATTAAAAAAATGTAAGTGTTGAAACCGCAGGTAATCTGTAATGACTCAGCTGTATCCAGTTGCTTTTATAGGCGTTTATTTTTCCACGATGAAATTTCAAGATGCCTTACATTCCATCTTCAGATGCTTACATTTACTTGCGTGTGATGAACATTGTTTATTTACTAAAATCATTACAGAATTTTAGAACTGAAGGTTTTAAGTAATCTATTGTAAAATGTAGTAAGCAAAGAAGCAATGTCCACGACGCGTAAATAAATGTGAACAACTGAAGATGGTGTCAACATAAAATGAACGTACAACCGAAAACGTGAGTTTTGAGGAATAATTTGTAGGCGCGATGTGGCGGGAAAGGGGTGCCATTCATATCGGTTCGTTACCCCACAAACATTTAACGTCACCGGCGCGACGCTTTTGACTTCATGCGTTTGGAGCGCTCAGTCGTGTCAAATGACAAGCCGATCAGCGAACTGAAGATTGCGAATCACGTCCGCTAAGTACCAAAAGGTTGCCCATGCCTGGTATGCACAGTAGAACTAGTTCATAAATGTCTTAAAATTCTAGCTGTAATTAAGAATATTGTACAGCAGAAACATGAAAATACTTACCATTTCTTACTGCGCGAATCCTCAATAATGGTGAACGCAGGCTTTCCATTTGTTATTGGGGCTGATACCAATTTTTTTTAATTTATTATTATTAGATCCTGTATAATGTTCTAAACGAAAACAGTTTGACGTTCGTGGATTAACTGAAGTTTCTATGAGAGAATCTGAGTCGGATAGCAAAACAGTTTTCATTTCATTCACAATCGATACCTTGCGAATAACATATAAAGATGAGAAGGCGGATTTCGTCCTTAACGTTTTCCAAAGCAAGTTCTGAACTGCAGCATAATGTCGCCTTGTAACCAACAAAGTGTTATCTACAACAAACTATCATCACTGCACCGTAGTTAGGCTGTGTTTGCATTGCCTGAGATGCGAAGGGAAGAGCCGAGCGATGAGGCGCTCTCATCACGTCGCATTTGGGGAGCAGAGCGGAGCCCGTTTAGTCTGCAGGCTGACTCCGACGCAGTCGCAGGCGAGCTTGTCCCTTGTGCGGACATTTGGAGCGGTTTCTTGCGATGGCCGTCGAAAGGGTCGTTAATAATGTGCGTGAAGGCCCCCGTGTTGTCGGATCAGAAAAGCAAACACTACAGGGATCTGGTACGTCGAGCTTGGAACGAAGTGGCTCAGGATTGTGGAGCACACAGTAAGTGGAAAAAGGAAAAGAGATATCTTGAGTATTAGTAAACCGCTTCAGCTGTACTTAGTCCTACTTTACTGGATCACTAGAGGTTTCGTGGCACTAGAACCACATCTTCAGCTGAACGTCTGTATAACAATAAATCCAGAAGGAGAAACAACCCTGAGATAGGCACTGATATGGTAAAATATTTTAAGATTAAAAAAAACATTAAAAAATATTAAAAATTTACTTTATAACATCAAAATGTTAGTACTCACGTAAAAAAAAACATTATAGCAGAAAAGCTCGGGATGTATTTACCTAACATTCGTTGTCCGTCACAACAAAACAACACTAAAAGACGGTATGTCACAGACTAACACAGCAGAACTCCAACATAGTGGATAGGTTCTACAGAAATCATACCATAGTGACCCACTGTTAGTCTACAAATTGTTGTTTAAAAAAATTGTACTTTTTATCTCAGTATTCCTCGTTCTTATTCACCATTCACGTAATCCCCAAATGACCACCAATCATTCAGTGGAACCCGGCCATCATCAGCGCAAGCGTGAACCGTCCACAGGCCAGCTGTTTACTTTCTCGCTGTCAGTGTGACAGAACACATGGTCGCGTCCCCTGTGTGTGGTTCCATATAGGTAGGAGAAGCGGTAAGTGCGTCTATCAGGTTCTGCTTGGCTATTTACTTGGCGGATTTGGTGCAGGTAGAACATACCTCCATTTTATGGCAGCCAGTTCTTGGCTTTTCATTGTGGCTCAAAATTACGTTTTAACAACTTTCATTTATTTTCTCTTTACCAGTGGATCACTATGGTATGATCTGTTGAGGGCCGATCCACTGTATTGGAATCCGGCTGTTTCGTTCTTTGATGTACCGCCTTTCTGCCGTGTTTTGTTCTAACGGACAACGAATGTTGGTTAAAAAGGATCCGAGTTTTCCCACTCTGATGTTTTAGTTACGTGAGTAGAAACATTTTGATATTCTCATTTAAAAGTATTGAATTTTTTAATTTTTTAAAAATCTTAAAGTAATTTACCAAACCAGTGTATATCTCAGGGTTGTTATTCCATCTGGATTTACTGTTATACAGACCTTCACCTGAACATGTCGCTTTTAGTGCCACGATACCGGCAGTGATCCAGCAATAAAGGACTACATACAGCTGAACCGACTTATTAATACCCATGATGACTACTCATAGGTGTGGTTGCCCCACCTTCAAGGTTGTGTGCAGTAAAATAAGTAACTACAAAATTACTGGAAATAAGTAACACAAAAGTTTTGTACATTTTCACATGTAAATAATGTACATATTTTATCATTTTGGTAATGGAATGATGGCCACAGTACTTACAGTATTCCAAAAATTGGTCACGAGATCTGTTCCTGTTAGTGATTGTTGACACACACTATCCAGTAACATTAATGCGACCACTGTCAAAAGCCTGAACAGCCACCCTCGCAGCGTGGAGGGCTGCGAGGCGTGCAGGGAGGGAGTCAGTGGGGTTCTGGAAGGTGCCGACAGGGATGCGGGGCCGTGTCGACTGCAGAGCCTGGCCTGCTGCGCTGGGTTCCTCGATTGAGGACCCACCACCCGAACAGCCCGATCGACGTGCTCCCGGACACTCCCGGTTGCGTTTGAATCCGGGCAGTCTGGTAGTCAGCAGAGTGCGCTAACCTCATCCAGGTTCCCTACGAACCACGAGCAAACGCTGCGAGCTGTGACACGTGGCATTGTCCTGCTAGAGGATGCCTTCGTGCCGGAGAAAAACAAACTGGTTTCAGGGATTGACATGGTCCCCGGGGATAGATGCATGCCTGTGTTGATGCACTGTACCTTCCAGGATGACAAGATCGCCCAGGGAATGCCGCGAGAACATTGTCCTGACTATAACGCTTCCTCCCCTGGCCTGGACCCTTCCTTGTTGCAAGGAGTTTGCTTGCAGATGTTTCACGCCATACACGCCAGCGGTCACCTGTCCGGTGGAGCATAAAATGTAATTCATCTGTAAACGGCACGTGTCGCTACGAAGAGGACGTCGAGTTGCGGTATCGGCGTTCAAATTTCAGACTTCACTGTCGATTATGAGCAGTCAGCATGGCTGCATGAACGACGAGCCTGCTGCCGAGGCCCATACGCATCAAAGTTCGCTGAACAGTCATTGAACAAACACTACTGGAGGCTCCTTGGTACATGTTGTGTACATAGTTCCGCGTAGTCATCGCGTACACGTCTTTCCCACTAGAGCGCGCCCCGGTAAGCACAACAGCGCAGGCGCAGCGCTCGTCTGAGTCCGCACTACGAGATGGCGCTGTCTTAGAGATGGGCCAAATGGTTCAAATGGCTCTGAGCACTATGGGACTCAACTGCTGGGGTCATTAGTCCCCTAGAACTTAGAACTACTTAAACCTAACTAACCTAAGGACATCACAAACATCCATGCCCGAGGCAGGATTCGAACCTGCGACCCTAGCGGTCTTGCTGTTCCAGACTGCAGCGCCTTTAACCGCACGGCCACTTCGGCCGGCTGAGATGGACCATATTCTGCTTTCGCCGATCCGAGTATTAATATGCAACGCAGTCGACGAGATTGCTGCTAACGTAGAACCTTTTCTCCTCGCGGATCACACTCGCGCAGTGATACCTGAACGTGCGAGGTATTATAACGAGTGTACAGACCTCCGATTAGTCAGGTTGCATTAGTCGCCATTAGTCTGCATTAGTCTATAGTCAAGTTTCAGTCTGCGCCTAGTAAGATTATCATATTCCTGTACATAGCCATGAAGATAAATGAATAGACACTTTGTCAAGTATCAGAGATATGTGAGAATAAGATTAACGTACCAAGACCAGAGGAACTTCAGATTGTCAATTGTAAATAGCATCCAGAACCAAGTTAAGTTATTTTTATGCTTGTTATTATTTAAATGAATGTGTTTGAAAATTAATCAACTTCTGTTTAAAGTTGGTCACCGTCAATGTGCAACTCTAAGCGGCCAAGTGGCATTTCTATCGTCTGACCTAACGGCAGAAGATAAACACGCCACGATAAGACCACGAGACATATTCATGACACTCGACTACTTGGTTAGAGCGACAAGTCAAATAATCTGATGGTGTGTGTACCGAAGGTCTTACAGTACGCACACCACAGTACACCTGGGAGGTCGGTTTCTCAACAGTTCCCACTGCTGTTCGCCCGTACACATCTCCGCAGCCGTCGTTCGTTCCTGTCATCTACGGACCGTAGATGGCGCCATATCGTCATGCACAGTTTACTTTAAGCATGGTGGCGTGCGAACAGTTTGAAAAGTTAGCCGTTTCGGAAATACTTTCATCTATGCCTGGAAAGTCACCTATCATTCCCGTTTGAACTTCAGGTAAATCGCACTTCCGCATTACGACAACGACTGCACCTTTTGCGCCTTCCCCCGACACTCTTTGTGTACCCTGCACGACCGGTGCTGCCAACTGCCCGTCTGTGAGATGTTGTCACGGGAAGCGAACGGCGGCGCGTGACCCAGGGAGGCGCCCGGCGGTTGCAGCGACGCGTCCACTGCGCGCGTCGCCAGCGGGAGAACAGACGGCGGCGGCGGCGGCGCGTCGCCATGGGGAAAAATGGAAGGCAGCGTCAGTAACACCTGGCGCTGAGGCGAGCCAATGGAGGGTCCCCAGGGCGCTGACCGGACGGCACCGTCGCTGAAAGCAGACGGGGAGCGGCAGATCCCGTGCGACGACAGAGGCGCAGCTGATTGAGATGCCGACGCACCTCACCAGAGGCCCCCAAAACCAGATACATAGCGCAGCCGAGGCAGCGAAGAAGGCGCCCTTCGAGCCAACGCCGTGAACCTCGATAGTTGCGATAGTATACAACGTCGCCTGGGGCAAAAGCAGGTGTCTGCCACCGCACAGGAACCTGATGCGGCGGATGTAGCAAAGACTTCAAGGTTCCATGAGGGCGACCGTGAAGCAACTCAGCTGGCGAGGGACGATCTCGGGGCTAAGAGCGATACGAGGACAAATAGAGCAATAATGCGTCCTCCCGAGAATGAGACTCTCTCAACTTCAACATATGTGACTTGAAAGTCCTGACCAAACGTTCAGCGGCACCGTTGGACTGTGGCGAAAACGGTGCGGACGTCAGATGTTCAATACCATTGGCCTTGCAGAATGACTGAAATTCTGCGGACATGAATTGTGGGCCATTGTCGGAAACAATAGTCTGTGGAAGACCTGCAATGCAAAAGATAGCGGACAACGCTTGAATGGTGGCAGAAGACATCCGGATAACAAAAGGAAAATTACTGAATGAATCTACCAGAACCAACCATCGAGCATTCCAGAAGGGACCAGCAAAATCGATGTGTAAGCGTTGCCAAGGGGAAGTGGCTTTTGGCCATGCAAAGAATTTCCGCGGTGGTGCTGATTGTTGTTCGGCACACACCATGCAAGAAGAGCACATTTGTGTAATCGCAGCATCGATGCCGAACCAAGTACAGTGCTGACGAGCAAGTTGTTTCGTTATCACTATACCCCAGTGTCCTCGGTGGAGAAGCCGAAAGACAGAGAACTGTAACGAACGTGGGACCACGACCCTGGACTGATCATTATCAGAACGAAACAGCAAAACACCACGTCGTACAAAAAGTCTCTCTTTGTGAGCAAAAAATCGGCGAACCAACGGATACCCCGAGCCGTGACTTTGACAAGGGCCATTGCATAGCAAAAAAACGCAAAACGGTAGCAAGGACATGGTCGGCAGTTGTGGCTGTAGCTACACGACGAAAATCAATCGGAAACTATTCGACCACGTGATCGGTTTCCGAATCAATGAACATGCAAGCAAGTTCGGAGGAATCGAATGCTCTATCCTTAGCAACAGGCAAACGGGACAACGCATCGGCGTTTCCGTGCTTACCAGTGGACCGATACAAGATATCGTAGCGGTACTGCGAGAGGAAAATAGACCAGCGAATGAATTTCTGCGCTGTACATAAAGGTACAGGCTTGGTCGGATGAAAAAGCGATGTCAAAGGTTTGTGGTCTGTGATGATGGTAAAGTGACGACCATACAAGAAATCATGAAACTTTGTAACACCAAATACGAGAGCCAATGCTTCTTTCTCGATCTGTGAATAATGTCTTTGCGCAGACGACAGCAATTTGGACGCAAAGGCAATAGGGCGATCGTGCGAACCATCTTTGTGCGCAAGCACAGCACCGATCCTGAAATCTGATGCATCCACCATCAACAAAGGGGGCTTCCGGAGATCGAATGGCGTAAGGCAAGTATTGGAAAGCAACGCCGATTTCAACTGGCGAAAGGCGCGTTCGCATTCCGTCGTCCAGACGAACGGAACACCCTTACGGCGTAAGCGATGAAGCGGAGCTGAAATGGACGAGGCGTGGCGCACATATTTATGATAGCACACTCTGTAGCTGCTTCAAATTCTGCGGCGACGGCAAGTCTTGTATGGCACGGAGGTGCTGTGGACTGGGATGTATGCCTTGGGCATTGAGTAAATGTCCCAGGTAGGGTAAGTCACGAGCAAAAAACACACATTTGTCCTTCCTCAAGCGAAGACCATTTTGTCGCAAGTTCTGAAATAATGTTCTAAGATTGGCTAAATGTTCTTCTTCCGTCTTTCCGGAGATCACAATATCGTCCAGATAGTTTGCTGCAGTAGGGACCGACGCACAAACAGTTTGTAGATATTGCTGAAACAATGCAGGGGCGGATGCACACCCGAATGGCAGTCGGTTGAATCGGTACAAACCAAGATGCGTGTTAACCACCAAAACGCGCTGGGATTCTTCGTCCACCGGTATTTGCAAGTACGCATCTGCTAGGTCCAACTTCGAAAAATATTTACCCAGGCACAGTTTGTCAAAAAGATCTTCCGTGCGGGGTAAAGGAAAAGTTGCAGTCACTAGTTGTGGATTCACTGTTGCCTTGAAGTCCGCACAAAGTCTCAATTTTCTGGAAGGTTTTTGCAAAATTACTAAGGATGAAGCCCAGAGAGAAGCCTTCACACGTTCAATTCCAAATCGTGTAATGTTCTTGCGACCTCATCACGCAATGCGTGGGGAACATTGCACGCTCTGAGAAATTTCGGTTGCGCGTTTACTTTCAGCTCCAAATGTGCTTTATAGTTCTTAGCACAACCAAGGCCCGGTGCAAATATGTCTGCAAATTCGTCACAGAGACGAGAAACACTGTCGGAAGGCACAGTCTGGTTCACTGATAGGACCTGATTGACTATAGCCAAGTTAAACAACTGAAATAAATCTAAACCACACAAGTTCACTGCAGCAGAAGAACGAAGTACGTAAAATGACACAAGTTTTGTTTGTCCCTCGTATGTTACAAGAAGGCTACACTGTCCTAACACAGGGATATGCTGTCCTGAATAACTGCTGAGCTTAACATTTGCGGCACGCAACGCAGGTGTGCCCAGCTGTTTGTACTTGTCGTGATTGAGTAGTGAAACTGCAGCTCCAGTATCGAGCTGGAACGGTATCACTTTACCGTTAATGTCCAAGTTAACAAAAAGTTTATTGTCCTGCTGACGACAAGAGCGACTGTCTCGTTCAACATGAACTGACACTGGTACAGATTCACTTGCGATTTGACGGGATTTCCGTCGATGTCGACGCACACTTTTTGTGGGACGAACACAGTCACTGTGAGAGAGATTGGCACTGGGAGGAGTGGCATGAACTACATGAATTTCCATGGGCGAAGGTTCACGAGCCCGAGTATTCTTGGTTCGATTCCGATTCCAGTGCGAAGCAAAGGGCCTGGAATGGTTGTGAAAGTCCGATCGGAGCTTTTTCTGGCAAACACTTTGAACATGACCTTTTTTATTACAGAAAAAGCAAATAGCCTGTCGTGACAGGCAATTCTCACGCGAATGTCTAGTAGCACACTGCGGGCATGATTTCACTGCAATAGCATGCTGGCGCGGGACACATGGCTGAGAGCCAGGCGGAGTTGGCGCTTCCGGGCGCGAGGACTGTTTACTGTTCCATGTAGCTCGCCCGGCGGGCCGGTTAACATGACACACAGGTGGCAAAGATTCAAATGATTCCTGAGCAAAGTCAGGTGTGTCCTGCCGATCCGATATGTCCATCACTTGTTGAAGGGAGGGATTGACTAGTTTCAAAATCTGTTCCCTTATACGAACATCAGAAATGTTGTGTGCAATAGCATCACGTACCATAGTATATGAATAATGGAGTCCACATTCACACTCAAAAGCACAATCCCTAGTAAGGCCTTGCAAGGTTGCAACCCACTCCCGTTTAGTCTGACCGGCCGTACATTTTGTACGAAAGAAGGTATATCTTTTTGCAATGATATTGACTGACTCTTTGAAATATGCATCTAATGCAGACAAAATTCCTTCGTAGGACAGAGTTGCTACGTCGCCTCGGGGAAATAATTTCACTATCACACGATACGTCTGGACCCCTACTGAGGAAAGGAGATAAGGGTGCCGTTCGTTACCTTGAATTCTGTAGGCGGCGAGATGGAATCCAAATTGGCGTGACCACTCCGTCCAGCTTTCCAGTGCCGCATCAAAAGGACGAAAAGTTGGTGCAACAGCGTGTTGTGTCTGCAGTAGCAGTGAAGAGGCGGCTGCCACATCGTTTTGCAGTGCACGTAGACCCTGGTCGAGCTGTCGAAGGGCATCCAATAAGGCCTGCGTCTGCTGATTCTGCAAGCGATAAAATTCGGGCAGTACATCTGGAGATTGTGGCGAAGCCATGACACAAGTAAATCAATACGAACGCAAAATCCTCGTCGCCAATTTTGTTGTGACTTGGCAAGACAGCCAAGCCACTATGACCGGTAGCCGAAAGGCACGCGTTTAAGCTCACGCAGGATGGCGTGAGGTCTGCAACAGTTAAAGGAGTTGAGTCTAGTAAAAATAATACATAGCTGCTGGAATACTTAACTTTAATCCATAATTGGTGAACATCGGTCTGACGGTACATACATCACAAGATAAATGTTGTTGTTGTTGTGGCCTTCAGTCCTGAGACTGGTTTGATGCAGCTCTCCATGCTACTCTATCCTGTGCAAGCTTTTTCATCTCCCAGTACCTACTGCAACCTACGTCCTTCTGAATCTGCTTAGTGTATTCATCTCTTGGTCTCCCTCTACGATTTTTACCCTCCACGCTGCCCTCCAATACTAAATTGGTGATCCCTTGATGCCTCAGAACATGTCCTACCAACCGATCCCTTCTTCTGGTCAAGTTGTGCCACAAACTTCTCTTCTCCCCAATCCTATTCAATAGTTCCTCATTAGTTATGTGATCTACCATCTAATCTTCAGCATTCTTCTGTAGCACCACATTTCGAAAGCTTCTATTCTCTTCTTGTCCAAACTATTTCTCGTCCATGTTTCACTTCCATACATGGCTACACTCCATACGAATCCTTTCAGAAATGACTTCCTGACACTTAAATCAATACTGGATGTTAACAAATTTCTCTTCTTCAGAAACGCTTTCCTTGCCATTGCCAGCCTACATTTTATATCCTCTCTACTTCGACCATCATCAGTTATTTTGCTCCCCAAATAGCAAAACTCCTTTACTACTTTAAGTGCCTCATTTCCTAATCTAATTCCCTCAGCATCACCCGACTTAATTAGACTACATTCCATTATCCTTGTTTTGCTTTTGTTGATGTTCATCTTATATCCTCCTTTCAAGACACTGTCCATTCCATTCAACTGCTCTTCCAAGTCCTTTGCTGTCTCTGACAGAATTACAATGTCATCGGCGAACCTCAAAGTTTTTATTTCTTCTCCATGAATTTTAATACCTACTCCGAATATTTCTTTTGTTTCCTTTACTGCTTGCTCAATATACAGATTGAACAACATCGGGGTGAGGCTACAACCCTGTCTTACTCCCTTCCCAACCACTGCTTCCCTTTCATGTCCCTCGACTCTTGTAACTGCCATCTGGTTTCTGTACAAATTGTAAATAGCTTTTCGCTCCCTGTATTTTACCCCTGCCACCTTTAGAATTTGAAAGAGAGTATTCCAGTCAACATTGTCAAAAGCTTTCTCTAAGTCTACAAATGCTAGAAACTTAGGTTTGCCTTTCCTTAATGTTTCTTCTAAGATAAGTCGTAAGGTCAGTATTGCCTCACGTGTTCCAGTGTTTCTACGGAATCCAAACTGATCTTCCCCGAGGTTGGCTTCTACTAGTTTTTCCATTCGTCTGTAAAGAATTCGTGTTAGTATTTTGCAGCTGTGACTTATTAAGCTGATAGTTCGGTAATTTTCACATCTGTCAACACCTGCTTTCTTTGGGATTGGAATTATTATATTCTTCTTGAAGTCTGAGGGTATTTCGCCTGTTTCATACATCTTGCTCACCAGATGGTAGAGTTTTGTCAGGACTGGCTCTCCCACGGCCGTCAGTAGTTCCAATGGAATATTGTCTACTCCGGGGGCCTTGTTTCGACTCAGGTCTTTCAGTGCTCTGTCAAACTCTTCACGCAGTATCATATCTCCCATTTCATCTTCATCTACATCCTCTTCCATTTCCATAATATTGTCCTCAAGTACATCGCCCTTGTATAGACCCTCTATATACTCCTTCCACCTTTCTGCTTTCCCTTCTTTGCTTAGAACTGGGTTTCCATCTGAGCTCTTGATATTCATACAAGTCGTTCTCTTATCTCCAAAGGTCTCTTTAATTTTCCTGTAGGCGGTATCTATCTTACCCCTAGTGAGATAGGCCTCTACATCCTTACATTTGTCCTCTAGCCATCCCTGCTTAGCCATTTTGCACTTCCTGACGATCTCATTTTTGAGACGTTTGTATTCCTTTTTGCCTGTTTCACTTACTGCATTTTTATATTTTCTCCTTTCATCAATTAAATTCAATATTTCTTCTGTTACCCAAGGATTTCTACTAGCCCTCGTCTTTTTACCTACTTGATCCTCTGCTGCCTTCACTACTTCATCCCTCAAAGCTACCCATTCTTCTTCTACTGTATTTATTTCCCCCATTCCTGTCAATTGCTCCCTTATGCTCTCCCTGAATCTCTGTACAACCTCTGGTTCTTTTAGTTTATCCAGGTCCCATCTCCTTAAATTCCCACCTTTTTGCAGTTTCTTCAGTTTTAATCTACAGGTCATTACCAATAGATTGTGGTCAGAGTCCACATCTGCCCCTGGAAATGTCTTACAATTTAAAACCTGGTTCCTAAATCTCTGTCTTACCATTATATAATCTATCTGATACCTTTTAGTATCTCCAGGGTTCTTCCATGTATACAACCTTCTTTCATGATTCTTAAACCAAGTGTTAGTTATGATTATGTTGTGTTCTGTGCAAAATTCGACCAGGCGGCTTCCTCTTTCATTTCTGTCCCCCAATCCATATTCACCTACTACGTTTCCTTCTCTCCCTTTTCCTACACTCGAATTCCAGTCACCCATGACTATTAAATTTTCGTCTCCCTTCACAATCTGAATTATTTTTTTTTATTTCATCATACATTTCTTCAATTTCTTCGTCATCTGCAGAGCTAGTTGGCATATAAACTTGTACTACTGTAGTAGGCGTGGGCTTCGTATCTATCTTGGCCACAATAATGCGTTCACTATGCTGTTTGTAGTAGCTTACCCGCATTCCTATTTTCCTATTCATTATTAAACCTACTCCTGCATTACCCCTATTTGATTTTGTGTTTATAACCCTGTAGTCACCTGACCAGAAGTCTTGTTCCTCCTGCCACCGAACTTCACTAATTCCCACTATATCTAACTTCAACCTATCCATTTCCCTTTTTAAATTTTCTAACCTACCTGCCCGATTAAGGGATCTAACATTCCACGCTCCGATCCGTAGAACGCCAGTTTTCTTTCTCCTGATAACGACATCCTCTTGAGTAGTCCCCGCCCGGAGATCCGAATGGGGGACTATTTTACCTCCGGAATATTTTACCCAAGAGGACGCCATCATCATGTAATCATACAGTAAAGCTGCATGCCCTCGGGAAAAATTACTGCTGTAGTTTCCCCTTGCTTTCAGCCGTTCGCAGTACCAGCACAGCAAGGCCGTTTTGGTTATTGTTACAAGGCCAGATCAGTCAATCATCCAGACGGTTGCCCTTGCAACTACTGAAAAGGCTGCTGCCCCTCTTCAGGAACCACACGTTTGTCTGGCCTCTCAACAGATACCCCTCCGTTGTGGTTGCACCTACGGTACGGCTATCTGTATCGCCGAGGCACGCAATCCTCCCCACCAACGGCAAGGTCCACGGTTCATGGGGAGGACAAGATAAATAGCAAATGATAATGGCACCTTGCTAGGTCGTAGCAAATGACGTAGCTGAAGGCTATGCTAACTATCGTCTCGGCAACTGAGAGCGTAATTTGTCAGTGAACCATCTCTAGCAAAGTCGGCTGTACAACTGGGGCGAGTGCTAGGAAGTCTCTCTAGACCTGCCGTGTGGCGGCGCTCGGTCTGCAATCACTGAAAGTGGCGACACTCGGGTCCGACGTATACTAACGGACCGCGGCCGATTTAAAGGCTACCACCTAGCAAGTGTGGTGTCTGGCGGTGACACCACATCATCCATTGCCACAACCGACGAAAAGAAAGTCCCATTCATGCTGTCGTTGCGCGTCAACATTGCTTGGCAACATGCCACACGGGCAGCCATGTGGTCGTCCATCAGCATTTGTGGCACCCACCTGGATGACACTTTTCGCATTTTCAGGTCGTCATGCAGGATTGTGTGCACAGAACCCACAGAAATGCCAACTCTGGAGGCGATCTGTTCAACAGTCATTCGGCGATCCCCCAAAACAATTCTCTCCACTTTCTCGATCATGTCGTCAGACCGACTTGTGTGAGCCTGAGGTAGTTTTGGTTTGTTGTCACACGATGTTCTGCCTTCATTAAACTGTCGCACTCACGAACGCACTTTCGACACATCCATAACTCCATCACCACATGTCTCCATCAACTCTCGATGAATTTCAATTGGATTCACACCACGCAAATTCAGAAAACGAATGATTGCATGCTGTTCAAGTAAGGAAAACGTCAGCATTTTAAGTATTTAAAACAGTTCTCATTCTCGCCGCTGGCGGTAAAATTCCATCTGCTGTATGGTGCTGCCATCTCTGAGACGTATTGACAATGAACGCGGCCTCATTTTAAAACAATGCGCATGTTTCTATCTCTTTTCAGTCCGGAGAAAAAGAATCGGAGGCCTTAGAACTTGAATGCACCTCGTAACATTTCTTCCTCATTCAGTGGCGGTAGAGGAGACTGACGCATTTTGTTCTCCAGTAGGGGCATTTCTTTATCTCTACACTCACCGGGCTTTTACTGGAGTGTCGGGTAGTTCTTTCGTTGTAGACCAGTTCTGGGGAGGGTCCAGAATACTGCTGTACAAAACACTAGAGCTAAACATACTACTGCTTTCGATAACCTACACCCTCAGTTGCTATTAATCTGCAGTTTTGTAATTCTTGTACGTTGTAATGTTTGAGGGGACATTTAACCCATACGTGCTCCAATGGCTCCATACAATTCGCGGAATTCTAATCGGCGTACCTGTGTGGTGAGCTGTTTCATGCTTCGATATAGTAGGAGGAGGCAGGTTTACACGCACACATAGTGCGACTGTAGTGAGACCCACTCGATATTACTGAGACAGTACACTGAAGGACATCCCGACACACAGATGTCAGAAAAACAATGAAACGAACAGAACTGAACGACTCGAAGGGCTTTTGTGGTATTTGTGATTAATGTGCTATGGTTGAAACCTCCATCATCAGGTGGACATATGTGTGTTTATTTTTTATCACTGCATGGTGTCTGCTTTTTGGACATGTCCGAAAGAACAGACACCACTCACAATTCGCAGCTGTTATACATTATACGTCATTTAAAAGTAGAGAGGCGAAGAAAGAAAACACGAAGGAGGAGATGACTGATGTCAGCTGCATCACGACATTACGCGGAATCAGCAGCGACAGTGAAAATATTTACTAGACCGCGATTCGAACCCGGGATCCGCGGCTTTGTAGGCAGGTGCGTTACCCACTGCGCCATCCGGGACACAGTGACATCACAGGTGCACGGACCATTTCTGTGCGCCTCACGGCTGATCCACACTCCATTCGAGCGCCATCTGTCCGTTTCCTCCATGCTCGCTACTCTGAGATTCCCACAGGACGACGGGCGTATTTGTGCATCCACACCGAAAGAGGTGGATCCATTGCCCAGCTAGTTCAGTCAAATTAAATGAAGCGCGGTGTCTGCTGTTTCCGATCTCCTGCGGGAATCTCAGAGAGCGAAAATGGAGGAAACGGACAGCGACTGTGGGTAGGTGGCGCTCCGTCGGAGTGCGGGTCGGCCGCGACAATCCGCGCCCTAGTGATGACGCCGTGTTCCGAATGGCGCAGTCGTTAACGCACGTGCCTAATGAGTGGGAGATCCCGAGCTAGAATACCGATTTGGTACACATTTCCACTGCCGCTGCTGTTTTCGCGTAATATCCTGATGCAGCTGACAGCAGTAATTCCCTCCCTTTCCTTTCTTCCTCTATCAAACTTCAATTTACAAATGAGTGTGTGTGTTCCGTTACAATTTTGGGATAACCTGTGGCACTGTTTCCAGTGGTCACAGGCTCCTTTCTCTCTTGTAACACATCACATGTAAGCCTGTCATATTTTGTAAACGAAGATGTTACGACATTTTATATGTGATGCGTTACGACAGAGAGTGGTGCCTGTGATTACTGGAGGCAGTGTCACATGTTACCCCAAAATCGTAACACAACACACACATAATCCATATTAACAGCTATAAATCCACTTGATGATGGATGTTTAAAACTCCGAAACGCATTGGGGATACAAATAAGCCGACCGGTGTGGCCGAGAGGTTCTAGGCGCTTCAGTCAGGAACCGCGCGACCGATACGGTCGCAGGTTCGAAACCTGCCTCGGGCATGAACGTGTGTAATGTCCTTAGCTTAGTTAAGTTTAAGTAGTTCTAAGTTCTAGGGGACTGACGATCTCAGAAGTTAAGTATCGTAGTGCTCAGAGCCATTTGAACATTTGATACAAATGAACAGTGAATGCTAAGATAAACTTGTTGTTTTATTTGATATCAATAACGGTCTCAGTAAAGCCTAACCCAGAATGTTTGCATTTGAAGCTAATGTGCTAAGGACAATAAATATTGTATTCAGTTTAAAGTCTACTTAATTATTTATGTCCATATTCATGCCTGTATTTCCATTCAATGCGATGAAGACTAAGTGGAAATATTTACACGACAAGTTCCGCTCTGAAGTGAAAATACTAGGTCAGAACATTCGGCAGACGAAGGTGGCTAGGCAGCGTTACAATCTAAGTGGCCGTTGTTGTGTTTAGACAAGACAGCCTAGACACAATGAGAGGAAGCCGAAAGGCACGCGCTTAAACTCACGCAGGCTGGCGTGAGGTCTGAAACAGGATACGTAATGAATGCTATAAAGAAAAGTACGTAGCTTCTGGAATACTTAACTTTAATCCACATTTGTAGAACATCGCTCTTGATGATACATGCTTCACACAATAGTAATTATCAATTGAATACGGCGCCTTGCTAGGTCGTAGCAAATGTAGCTGAAGGCTATGCTAACTATCGTCTCGGCAAATGAGAGCGTCTTTGTTAGTGAACCATTGCTATGAACGTCGGCTGTACAACTGGGGCGAGTGCTAGTACGTCTCTCTAGATCTGCCGTGCGGTGGCGCTCGGTCTGCGATCACTGACAGTGGTGACACGCGGGTCCGACGTATACTACCGGACCGCGGCCGATTTAAAAGCTACCACCTAGCAAGTGTGGTGTCTGGCGGTGACACCACAGCCGTGGTATAAGGTACTGACGTTCTTGATAGGATCCTGACTCCGCACGACGACTCAGAGTTGTCAACACCGAGTGTTTCCGTTGACGAGAGCAACCAGTGATCCACCCTCACCCTCCCCAAAATCCAGGCAACCAATATAAGAGACCAAGGAAATCTACAAACACTGAATTCCTCAATATAGAAAAACAAAAGCTGAAACTAATTCCGTAACTAATCTCAGAATCGGAGACGCAAGGTCACAGTTTTCATTTTGTATTGAGACTGGTGAGCATTTTGCGAAAAATGTCCCCTGAAGCATAACTACATATATCATTAAAAGGCAGCAAATTTAATTGGAAGAACTTCCACTGCGCATTTTTTGATGTCATGTTATGGACTTGAAAATCCTAAAAGGGTAAGCGTAATTTCAAACCCCCAAGATTATGGAAACTTCGATACTTTTAGTGAACTGTCATTATTTCGACCTCCTTTTAGCTATGTTGTAAGTTATAAAATGTGGTCAGAACAACAAAAAATAGTATCTTTGTGATGGTAAAAATATTTTGTTGACATAATAATTTGTATTTACACTGAAGCGCCAAGAAACTGGTATAGGCATGCGTATTCAAATACAGAAATATGTAAACAGGCAGCTGCGGTCGGCAACTCCTATTTAAGACAACAAGTGTCTGCCGCAGTTCTTGAATAGGTTAGTGCAGCTACAGTCGCAGACAACATGTAAGTGAGTTTGAATGTGGTGTTATAGTCAGCGTGCGAACCATTCAACGAAACATCATCGATAAGTGCTTTCTGAGCTACAGGCCCACTCTTGTACTCTTGATGACTGCACGACAGCACCATCGAGTGGATGGACGTGTACGTGTATAGAGAGAACCTCATAAATCCATAGACCCTGCATGTCAGCACGGGACTTTTCAACCTGGTGGAGGCTCTGTAATGGTGTGGGGCGTGTGCAGCTGAGTGATATGGGACCACTGGTACGTCTCAATACTACTCTGATAGATGACACGTACGTAAGCATCGTCCATTGTGCATTACGAAGGAGTTGGGCGATTCCAGCAGGACAATGCGACACTCCACAAATCCAGAATTGCTATGGGATGGCTCCAGAAACATTCTTTGTTCAAACACATCCACTGCCCACCAAACTCCCAACACATTAACATACCTGGGATACCTTGCAATCTGCTGTTCAGTAGAGATCTCCACCCCGACGTACTGTTGCGGATTTATGTACAGCCCTGCAGGATTGATGGTGTCAGTTCCATCCAGCACTACTTCAGACATTAGTCGAGTCCATGCCACGTCGTGTTGCGGCACTTCTGCGTGCTCCCGGGGGCCCTACATGGATATTATGCAGGTGTACCAGTTTGTTTGGGTCTTCAGTGTGTCTGCAGCTGACCATAAATTTCTTCTCAGCAGTAACAGCATTCCTGAAATTTGTGTTTTTCTTTTGTAATCTATTTCAAACAGTCGACTCTATGTAATTAAATGTCTCTTAACTCATTCTGAAATAATTTCAAAATTTATCCTCATATTTTTGCAAATCACTGTACAACTGATGGAATGCTCCTACATTGCTCTTCTCCTTGTTGACTTTATGCCCTCCCCCCCCCCCCACCCCCCCACCCCCCAATGACTGCCTTGAATTCTGAGAGCATTGTTTTCTACTAAAAACGGCTTTACTGAGTCCAGTAAAAACTACATCGCTCCAAGACTGCTCGGCAACTACTTCTCCCCATCGGTCAGATCGCTCTGCATGTCGTGCAGTGTGGACGCTCCAGCCTTTCACATAGCTTTGGGAAATATGCTTCTCTTAGCGTCGCGTCGCGTTGCATCTCATCTAGTCTAAATTCTGCCTAATGCTGCGTAGAACGACTCAGACAGAATAAATACCCTGTAATATCCAATAACAAATTCAGTGGGAAGTTATCGGGTCATGTCACATCGGTTAAATATCTATGGTTGTGAAGTTTCTAGTTTTCAAGGTGATGACATTGAAAGCAATTTGGGAACGTGCGATGCATGAGCAAAGGAAACTTTATGTAAGACGCTAGTGCGAAGAATACTTGTGTAATCACACATCTCTTGGAAGCCTTACAGAGTATTCATGCTAGCAGAAATTAAACAAATTTATAGACATGTTTCCAGGATCGCAACAGCTTCGTTAATCCACTTATAGAAATACTCTGCAAAGTAAAATGGGAATATTTGGAAGTCGATCTTTGTCTCGTGAATCCCTTTGGGTAGTTTACAGAATGATATTCGAAGAAGCTTTGTCGCTAGCCGCTCGAACGACTCTCTGGTAACAATAAACTAACGTAAGAGCGGTCACAACGTCAATCATTTGCAAGCGGTTCGTGCACTAATGAAATAAGAGAGAATGTGGGTGACATGTTTAGCAAGTACCCTCCACCATGCACTGTACAGTGAATTCCGAAGTATACATGTTACTCGAGATGCAAACATCCGATAAAATGAAAAAGCAGAAGGGTTATTCATAGAGCGATAGTGAATGGGAGTAGCGTCCCCAGCCGTATAAACGGTCTCATTCTGTAAAGACTTTTAAAAATATTCTGAGACATTTCCCGCAAAGTAAAAGTGTTGTTTAATAGTGCGCTTAAGGGTATTCTACCGAGCTATTGATTCCATTTTATGTACAGTAGTTCGACTACAGATCCAACTGTCTTCTGCAACTGCTGCGAGGTTTGCTGTTTCATCTACTCGCTACCTGGACTCCAACCAGACTGTCAACTGCTGTTTGCCTTGCACGGCTGCTTATAGCGACTATGGGATTTAGAGGAGTATTCGATGCGAGTCTTCGGCTTTGAGCAGTGACGTAGGGAACATGCGACAAACGCTGTAAATAATATGCCTACTACAACGTGATGTTATTGACGATTTTTGAAACTGGGTAAGCTATAGATCAGTCTGTAGCCAGAAACAGTTCTTTTTTATTTTTTGTTTTCTTAGAATCACATTCGTTGGCTTCGCCAATTCACAACCAAACTATCACCTTCCAACTTAATTTAGCCATCGGGCAAAGCCACTGATCAGTCTGTCACCACAACCAATCTTTTTCACATTCGTTGCTTTCGTCACCTAACAACAAAACTGTGAAAATATGTGTTCCAAAAAGGTGATATTATAGCAGTCGTTAACGTTACGTCACTGGTCAAAGCCGGCGACTCTTATCGAACTCTCCTCTTGTCCCACCCCGACTCCTCTGCGCCCTGTGATGCTCTTTTGTTGTTCAGGGCTCTCACTGATATTCTTGTGCCACGCAAATTCTCTCGGCTTTTTCCAGCTCTGATGGATGTTATGTGCGACGAGATCTTGGTAAATCGAGTGCCGGGCCCCAAACCTTGTTGAAATTGATATCTCCGTTCCCGTTCATTACGTTTTCTGATATCTTTATTTCAACTGACTCCTTCATTACGCTGTCTCAGAAACTTGGCGTTCGCTCCACGATACTGGTCTCATCGCATTTCATTTCGTGATTATATCTGAGGCGGGGCCCGGAGGGAGCGGATTTGCTTCCTAGCTTCTGTCGGGTGCGTCGATGATGTTCCTAAAGGTAACACAACGCCAAGTTTGTGGGACCGCGTACTTAAATTGGAATATTGAGAAGCCCCAAATGCCCACTTATTGACGAAATTGAGTTATCTATGATTTTATACTTCAAACATGTAGGCCAATCATTACCTAGAGAAACCCTGTTTTGGCATTTTCTGTGTTGTTATGCTTCCATTACATCACCTAAAAGAAAGAGAAATACGACTGCCACAAATTCTATGGACTTTCTACAAATTTTAAGTTGTCAGTACCGTTTAAAACAAAAACAATAATTGATATTGCCTCTTATTCTTTAAGCGATTTCTATTGTTATTTGTGGTAAAATGTCAGACAGTGGTGATTCTAGTGGCAAATGGCAGGAAATAATGAAGAGGAGGAAGAATGCAGTGGGGAAAACATACAACCATAAATGGAGAAAGAGTGAAAATTAAAGCACATACAAATTGCAAAAGGGATAGAGTTCAGCCAAAACAACGTGGTTACGACTGCAGCTAAGCTCAAACCTCAAACTCAATATTGTTACAAAATTAAATTCTATTATATCACTGAACATAATAAGGTAGAATATTAAATTCAACTGAATATGTAGTTCTGTTTCCAGTTGTCGGATGAAATGGTTGACAACTGAGATTTTAGTTCATCACCCAGTACATTAACAGCGGACCATTCTTAGCTTCCGGGTGATAGCGATTTCAGCATGGTAAAAAGTAAAATTAGAAAGGTAAATAGGAGGTATTTGCTGAAATGATATGCTGAGTTAATAATATGGTATAGCAGAAAGATGAAATTTGAAAAGATGAGATTGAATAATAGAAGCGGTGCTAAATTTTAAATGGTGTCCGAAGTTCTACCGAAAATGCTATTTTCCTTGGAATTAAAGTAAGGGCTAGACAAATAAGTAACAAACATCACTTTCATGTAACACAATTCATGCACTTCTGCCATTCACATGGAAGTCTTGGTGTTGCTAAGGTTGGCTCTTTCTCATTTATGACGATACGAATGTAAGGACAGCACAACATCCGTCCCAGGGTGCAGAAAATCTCCGACCCGGCAGGAATCAAACTCCGGCCCCTTGGCTTGGAAATCCACAGCGTTGTTAAGATTAGGCTATTCATTTAGGCAGAGCCAGCCGGTGTGGCCGTGCGGTTCTAGGCACTTCAGTCTGGAACCGCGTGACCGCTACGGTCGCAGGTTCGAAACCTGCCTCGGGTATGGATGTGTGTGATGTCCCTAGGTTAGTCAGGTTTAAGTAGTTCTAAGTTGTAGGGGACTGATGACTATAGATGTTAAGTCCCATAGTGCTCAGAGCCATTTGAACCATTCAGGCAGCGGAGGAGGACACATTCTAAATGACTGATCCATCTGTAAGTCAGGCTTATCAATATCATGTGCGTATAAACGAGGAAAAAAACGGATGACCTAAGGTGATTTCTACCATTCCTACCAAAAAAGAAATCATCCAAAACTTCTGGTCTGACATGCACAACTGACCAACACGTGTCAAACCATATGTGGTGTATGATGCCAAAGCGAATGGAAAGTAGACGTAATTTATTTGATTTTTGTCCACGCTAACAATAAAGTGTGAGATAAGTAATCATTTATTGAGAATTTTACATGTTCAATATATAAAATTTTACTTAACGTCATGAAAATGTATCAAGATTGAGTAAATGTATCAAGATTGTTTACAGTTCACTGGCAATTTTCCCTCTACATTTTGACGAGAAATGAGACGAAAACCGGAATTTAATTATTATTTTAAGTGACGGAGGTTTCATTTTAAATGAGATTTAGAGTCCGGCACTCAATGTATCGAGATCTCGCCGTACTCAGTTCACTTGATTGAAGATCAGAACAGAATAAAGGTGAGAGAATTGATCAATCACACCCAAAAAAACAAGAGAGATAACATAAGACTGTGGTTAATCTTTCCTCATTTATATTCATGTTAAATGATAGAAACCCAAGGCGACGGATAGCAATTCCTCTCGGTGTTTCTAACTGTCCCCAGAAATAACTCCTCTAGTCAGTAATCGAGTTCTTTTGCCAGTACCACGCGATCTCGCGACAAAAAATTTAATGGAGAGACGGGAAGTGCAGGTCATAAGATTGGAAGGACGTTGACGAGGTATTCTTCGCCAAAACCTCCCCTTACCAGGAATTTTCCTTAATGAGAATTCTTACAACACTAAGAAATGAACTACGTAACTGTGGGCAGAACTCCTTCGCCATTCGGTGACCTCAGCTACGGAGGGGGCTAGTTTAAAGTAAATTTGTCTGAAATGAGGTTTCTTGCGGAACTGTGTCTTCGACATTGCCAGACTTGACTTAGATGTTGATCGATTTCTGAGGTGGGATAACTTATGAAAGCGGCGTGCAGCAAAGATCAACATAATTTTTCTTCTATGTTACAGACTTTGCGCCGTACTAACAGCGTGTTCTAAATAGTAGACGTGCAGCTCGAAAAATATAGAAGGGGATTTTCTTTGCCTTTCGTTGTTGTTTGTGAGGACTGGTCAGCACAAGGAAATCTTTATATCATCTGAACACGGTATACCATACCTACAGAGAAACAAGGCAGAGTCAACAAAACCGTGGCAGCAGCTTCTACGCGAAAAATGTAAACGTTTACATCTACATCCACATTTATACTCCGCAAGCCACCCAACGGTGTGTGGCGGAGGGCACTTTACGCGCCACTGTCTTTACCTTCCTTTCCTATTCCAGTATGGTTCGCGTGAAGAACGACTGCCGGAAAGCCTCCGTGCGCGCTCCAATCTCTCTAATTTTACATTCGTGATCTCCTCGGCAGGCATAAGTAGGGGGAAGCAATATATTCGATACCTCATCCAGAAACGCACCCTCTCGAAACCTGGACGGCAAGCTACACCGCGATGCAGAGCGCCTCTCTCGCATCCTTTGCCACTTGAGTTTGTTAAACATCTCCGTAACGCTATCACGCTTACCAAATAACCCAGTGACGAAACGCGCCGCTCTTTTTTGGATCTTCTCTATCTCCTCTGTCAACCCTACCTGATACGGATCCCACACTGATGAGCAATACTCAAGTATAGGTCGAACGAGTGTTTTGTAAGCCACTTCCTTTGTTGATGGACTACATTTTCTAAGGACTCTCGCAGTGAATCTCAACCTGGCACCCGCCTTACCAACAACTAATTTTATGTGATCATTCCACTTCAAATCGTTCCGCACGCATGCTCACAGATATTTTACAAAGGTAACTGCTACCAGTGTTTGTTCCTCTGTCATATAATCAAACAATAAAGGATCCTTCTTTCTATGTATTCGCAATACATTACATTTGTCCCTGTTAAGGGTCCCTGAGGCATTACATTCACAATAATATCTACCGAAATCCGAAGACAGCTACACAACTACAAAAAATTGTAAACAGGAGCGAAAACAGCAACAGCTGTGCAAAACATAAGACTATTGCCAGTAAATTGGAGTGTGTTTGTACAACAGATATTGCTGCTACAAACAACTACAACGTACAAATCAGAGCCCTCAAGGTCATCAAGGCATTTTTATTAAAGTGCGATGAAGGTCAATCAGAAGAAATTAGAAAACAGAATCTCACATGTAAGTACCAAGGAGATTAAACCTGTACTCCTAATTGTTCCTAAACTGCGACAACACTTTCTAACACAATCATGTGATGAAAGATCAAAAGGGTATTTAAATCACGTATTCATTCTATGTGTTTTGTGTTGTGATCAGCAGGTTACTTCATACAATATGCAGGCTGTAAATATAGTATAGCAGCGCAACTAGGTACATATTCTAACATGTTAACGCGGAACTGACTTACGCTGAAAAAAAAACAATTTTGGCCACCAGGTGCAAATGTGGCGCTGTGAATGGAAGAAAGACGTATAGAAATGTTTGCATATTTAGTGGATTAGGAATGGGTCATAGGCAGAAAACGTCAGACAAGTGATTAAAATTGTTCAAATGGCTCTGAGCACTATGGGACTTAACATCTGAGGTCATCAGTTCCTTAGAACTTACAACTATTTAAATCTAACTAACCTAAAGACATAACACACATCCATGCCCGAGGCAGCATTCCAACATGCTACCGAGTGTCTTGAAAGGAGGATATAAGATGAACATCAAAAAAGCAAAACGAGGATAATGGAATGTAGTCGAATTAAGTCGGGTGATGCTGAGGGAATTAGGATAGGAAATGAGACACTTAAAGTAGTAAAGAAGTTTTGCTATTTGGGGAGCAAAGTAACTGATGTAGACTGGCAATGGCAAGGAAAGCGTTTCTGAAGAAGAGAAATTTATTAACATCGAGTATAGATTTAAGTGTCAGGAAGTCGTTTATTTGTATGGAGTGTAGCCATGTATGGAAGTGAAAAAAGGACGATAAATAGTTTGGACAAGAAGAAAATAGAAGCTTTCGAAATGTGGTGCTACAGAAGTATGCTGAAGATTAGATAGGTAGATCACATAACTATTGAGGAGGTATTGAAAAGAATTGGGGAGAAGAGGAGTTTGTGGGGCAACTTGACTAGAAGAAGGGCACGGTTGGTAGGACATGTTCTGAGACATCAAGGGATCACAAATTTATCATTGGAGGGCAGCATGGAAGGTATAAATCGTAGAGGGAGACCAAGAGATGAATACACTAAGCAGATGCAGAAGGATGTAGGTTACAGTAGGTACTGGGAGAGGAAGAAGCTTGCACAGGATAGAGCTGCATCAAACCAGTTCAGGACTGAAAACCACAACATGCGGTTCTAGACTAAAGCGCCTAGAACATCTCGGTCACAATGGCCGGCGTCAGACAAGTAAGGAAGGTATAATGTTGATTTTATGATAAACATCCGCTTACGCAGTTTGTTGCATATGAACACCAGTGACGTCACGAGATGCATCAGCAGATACTCCCAGCAGTTCCGCTGCAATATGAGCAACGTGTTCCTAGTGTTGGAAACATTCGAATGAAAAGAATCGATTGATTCGGTTGTTGGAAAACAGTTCACTCACTAGGTTGAAGTTTTCAACTCCGCAGAAAATACCGTGGCCTGCAGGTGCATAGTCAGTAGGGCACACGTGGGTGTTATGGGCAAACGCTGGAGAGGAAGTGGCATACTGCAGTTCATATTTTTTGTAAACATGAACTGGAGCCCCTCGATGCTCACAAATACATGGTGACCATTCAAAGAGATCTATCACCGCTGCTTTGGTTAGTATCTAAAAAGAATTCTGCATATTTCAGTCTTGTCTTATCACTGGCGCGGTGCGATCACAAATGTGTGGTTACATCAGATCAGTTTTCTCGAGATTGGTGACAAATTAAGGTCTCCACCAAACCCGAGTCTAAAGAATAATTCGATATGTTAGTTAAATTCTATATGTCAACGTATTATAAAACACACACTAAACGCAAAATCATAGTGACACCTGTTTTTCATTGCAAACTGTTTCGAATTTCTCGCAATGCCTTACTTCCACGTAAATATCACTATACCTATAACTATTACCGATATGATGGTGACATAATCATGAATTTGACATATAAAGTTATAAGTAATGCAAAAAAGAGATTTTTTACCGAATAGTTCCCACATAACCGTTTGAGAAAAATGGCACGGCGTGCACTTCGCCTCGACTGGCCGAAAAGTTGCAAACACTGCCGGCCTACCCTTCTGAAGAAACGAATGATCTCGCCCAGCGCTTTGGACGAAAAGTGGTTACTGAGCATAGGCCACCGTGCCCTGTACGGACTCTGGATATCGGCTGAATTATTCATTCATTATTTTGAGTGCAACAAGTCTGTAGCAACAACGATCCGTGCATTCGGTTCGACTACTCATTCCTAGTTTTGAATGAAACCAGTCTGTGGAAGCAACCGAAAAAAAAAACGTTCAAATGGTTGGACTACGCTCCCTATCTTTTGAATAGATCCAGTCTGTGGGAGCAACCAAATGAAAACAATCTAGTCAGTAGGTCGCAGTTTTACGCGTTGTTTAAATTATTATTCTTACTTTTTATTATTTTTTTCGATTTGAAAACTGTCAGTGGGAGCTAGCGAATGAAAACTTTCTACACCGTTGTAGATTTGCGTGTTGACTGAATCATTCATTCTTTCTTTTCAAGTAAAATCAATCGGTAGTTTCTGTGTAAGTTGAACCATATATTCTTCCTTTTATCTGCATCCATTTTTTAGTACTTCAGGTGACAGCTATCTGTGGTGTCACCGCCAGACACCACACTTGCTAGGTGGTAGCCTTTAAATCGGCCGCGGTCCGTTAGTATACGTCGGACCCGCGTGTCGCCACTATCAGTGATTGCAGACCGAGCGCCTCCACACGGTAGGTCTAGAGAGACTTCCTAGCACTCGCCCCAGTTGTACAGCCGACTTTGCTAGCGATGGGTCACTGACAAAGTACGCTCTCATTTGCCGAGACGATAGTTAGCACAGCCTTCAGCTACGTCATTTAATACGACCTAGCAAAGCGCCATTACCAGTTACTATTGATGCTGTAAAAGATGTACCGTCAAGAGCGATGTTCACCAATTATGGATTAAAGTTAAGTATTCCAGCAGCTACGTACTATTTTTGCTACTATAAATTCCTTGTCCTGTTCCAGACCTCACGCCAGCCTGAGTGAGCTTAAACACGTGCCTTTCGGCTTCCTTCATAGTGGATTGGCTGTCTTGCCAATCCACAACACTATCCATTCAGTCCTCTGAGTGAAACCAACCTGCAGTAAATTTAATTAGCTGAACTAAGGCAGTGCTATGTCATGCCGCCAAAGGGTAGCCCTACCTCCAGATGCAAGTAAAACATATCTCAGGGGCAATGCTAAAGCTAAAATATGCATTTTACATGTTCGTTTAATTATGTAGTGAATGGAGTAATTTTCTTTTCGTCATTTAAAATTGATTTATATATTGTTGTGGACTGGGCTGTTTCACGTGTCATTAACACATAAGTAATTAAACTGACGTATAGCTGGGGTATATCTACCACCACCTAAATTGACGACCCTAGACAGAAACATCGAAAACCCCGGACACCTGGGTCAAATGGGATTACCATGCTGGATGGCCACGATGTGCCGTGGGAAGTGGGGACACGACAGGGGGAGTGTTTTCCGGCTTGCCTTTCAGAGCTGACAACGCTAGCGGATGCGCACCTCCTACCAATCAGCAAATATAAATTACAGACGATAGTAACAAGTATTTGTGAAAGTTCATTGTAGAGACGTTCGTGTTCAAATGTGGTACTCATTGGAAAATGAACACACATTGTTTCAGTACAGCTCAATGGGTAGAAGGCAAATGACGTCTAAAACATTCAGTTCTCTGGCTGGCGGTGTGTCGTCGCGGTGCGTGCGATCGCCGATTGTCGGCGGCTTATCAGTGTCTCCATAAAGAAAGCACAGAAAATACAGGGTGTTCCTGAATTATCTTTACAATTTTGATAACATATAATTCAGAAATGGGCACAGGTAGAAACGTGCGGCTTGTGATATCAAGTTCATACGAAACCAAACTTTCTCGTAGCTGCTTAACAGAGTTCAATGTATGAAGGTGACCATAATTTCCAGACCCACATTCGGCAGACAGTAAAAAAATTTTGATATTGCAAAAAAGGGCAAATTAAATGTAAGAAATGCAAATTATTACTTTGAAGTGTTACAAAAGGTACAATATTACAAAAAAGTGTCAATCAAAAGTAGTTAAGTGCAAATTATCACTGTAATGTGTTACAAAAGGTACATTAATTTAAATTATATTAGTATTAGACGAAGGAATGCAAGCAGACATACAGTTTTTATTAATGGTGTAAGTTTTCTCAGGGTGTCTGTATTCTTCAACAGGGTATGAACACATTCAAGTTTCAACATAATTCACCCTAGTCGCCAACATCGCTTGAGTAGCTACTACACCAAATTGTGTTCTGTCACTGCTCCATACATTACTTAGTTGGGAAAATACCCTTTCAGTAGTTGCATACTGATACAGGCGAGATGAGCATCTAATTTGCTATAAATCGTTTCATGATTCTCAAATCAGGAATAAATTTGTGCCCCAAATTGCCTTTGAAAAAAGTCGGGGCAGAGCTAGAAAAATTGCGAATGTCACAGGAGGTATATGAACACAGATGGTCACTTTAAATGTGTGCGCCACTTGTAGCACACAGGGTATCTAAGCGATATTCCAGTACCACGTCCGACCTAGCATGTCTTGGTTAATGTGTTCTGTTGCTGTTCTGGTGTGAGCAAACAGGTCCGCCAGATCTCATCCAAAGAAAAAATATAATGGGGTTCCGCAGGACATGGATGTCAGATCTGGTCTGTACCACACACGGTACCATCCGCTGAATGACAGCCAGTCAATATTTAACGTGGGTAAATATGAAGAAACACAGATTTAGGTGTAGGTGAACATTACGCCGCAAACGGCACTTTTCTACCTATTCCCATACTGAAATATACGTGATCGAAGTTGTAAAGATCATTTAGAAACATCCTGTAAATATGTAGCAGCTTACACCTGCATTTAATAGACTAAAACGAAGAAAGAATTCGTTCTGCGGAGAGATAAGAACATCAGTGCACTGTGGTGCAAACACTTCCTGCATAGCTAGTGCTCACGGAGTGTTTACATTGATGATTCATTCTAGCATTTGTTCTACTTACATACCTTCTGCCGAAATAGCAAAATTTTTGTTATGCTGTGATCACCACCATGCAGCTCCCTGCTCCACGAACTTCATAAAAAAAGCCACACAGTGTAGCAATGGATACTGAAGCACTTCCTGCAGACATCATAAAGTGATTAGCGACGCAGTCATCGCATCCCACAATGCAGACATACTCCAACATCTTGCACCTGTCACTCCAAAAATGTCAATACACCTGTAGCTGATGCAGAAATGCCAGTGGAATCGCACGGAGGAGGAAGGAGACAATGATCAGTGAGACAAAACGGAGAAGGTGCTACATTTCGATAGCAGTATGGCAATGCCGATAAAAGGCCATTTTGTTTGCGCAGTTTGCATACATTAAGGGGCAAGCAACGATTCAGGGGCAAACCTATTGTTATCCTAATTGATTTATGATTATCTGAAGATTGATTTCTGACTCCTTGGGAACGATTAGGCGTTCTGAGAACCAACCCACCTCTTCCCCTCCACGTCTGCCCCTCTGGAAAATCCCCAAACTTACCCCCATCCCTGTGCCAGTACAATAATACCTATAAAATTCACTGACAAATTGAGTTGTTCAATTAATTATCCCTTACACAATCCGGGAAACCCCAGCCCTCCCTTCCCCCCTCCCAACCACTAATGTGAAAAAAAATGGTGGGAACTTCAGTTAAGTGGGAAAACATGGCAGCTTTGCCACTTCCACTAACCTTACTCCTCTCAATTTCTATGACATCATCCACCACCTACCACCACCCCACCACTGTAACTGGTGGAAAATCGTCAGTCTCCGTCCAGTTGCAGGAGAGGAAGGTCAGGTTAGTGTACTTTATTTATTTTTGGTGGGATGCTGAATTAAAGATTGGTCCTACTTAAGTAATTACACTAATACAGATCGGAATTGCTATCTTGTTGGAAAATTTTCATGTGTATGCTCACCTTGATGTGCAGGTATTGACTGAGCTACAATGCCACTACAAGAGAATGTCCAACTCGCCCTTTTCCCTAACCACCCTAGTAGAAAAACTAATGGAAAATTCGCTGAACTGGTTCACTGGAAGGAAATTAAGACAGTAAATTCAACAATTATGCAGAGGGTATAGTAATAAACTGTTAATTTATAAAATGCAATTCACATACCAATTTGCAGCTGTTCTATCTTTTTATGTGGTGGGAAAAGCTCATAATTCTCTACTGTTCGAAACTGGAAATTTGTAGTAGGGTCTTATGGGACCAAACTGATGAGGTCATCTGTCCCTAAGCGTACGCACTACTTAATGTAACTTAAACTGACTTACACTTAGGACAACACACACACCCATGGCCAGGGGAGGACTCAAACCTCTGACGTAGGGAGCCACACAGACTGTGACAACGTGCCTCAGACTGTGCAGCTACCCCATGCAGCTCTCTGCTGTTAATTTTGGAAGACTTAGGTCTTGTAAAACACATCGAAAATAAGTAGTGAGAAACGTGAATAGTTGGTTTTGTTCTGATCATGCGAGAAATACCATAATGAAAACTATGTCAACATAACTCTCTGCACGTAATTAAGCTATTAAAAACCTCCTAACCACGTCTACACTCCTGTGCACTTAACGTTTGTTGGACTGCGCCATGCACTGTTGTCCACCGCAGCACTCCAAGCACCCAATAGGCATGTGCAATCTGTCTGCTGGGAGCCATGGTCACAACACCGCACTGCACCTCGAGGGACCACCAGCTGTCTATTATCACCCAGTATTAGTACATTGTCCATGCAGAGACTGTTGATCAATATTCATATTACACAATGCATACTGAGTGCCCAAACAGCTCTGTTGCCTGTGATAGCAGACACAAGCTACATTGTTTTTGCGACCGTCAGGTAGTGAGATCATCCCACAGCTGCAGTGCCTTTTTATCAAGGTGGCGTCTTTTCCTGGGGAACTGCCACCTCAAGGTACTATTTTAGGTTGCAGCAACTGTACAATCTGTTCCAAAACACACACCTTCCACAGCAGATCAGTGGATGTATCTGCTCTAAGTGGTTTCCCTGCTGTGCAGAGGCTGACTGAGTTAGTTCACAATGCCATCAGCAGAGAATGTTGGGAGAAGCAACCTCCCCACCTCTCCACCCTCCAATCCCCTCCTCCCCTTCCCCTTGCCCCTCCAGTTATTTCCTGTTGGACGAAGCCTAAGGTGCCATCATCTGACTGATATTGATACTTGGGAAATTCCTGTCGAAAAACATGCTCTTTCTCTCACTCTATCTCTCCCTCTCTCTGTATTACTTCCTGTCCAGCGATAATCTGTCATGGTACCACAATAGCCCCTCTTTTGCTCCGCACAAAGTAGTGGATACCTGGTAAATCCTCAGCTGTGGATGTCTTGATAATTGCCCATTCACACCACCCTTCTCTATCAAACTGATTCTCTAATTAATTAAATCAAGACCCTCTGTGTGTGATAGTCTTCTCATTGCTCCCTATTGTTGGATACTGGGACAAATATATGTGGTGGGAATTTCCACCATTCGATCCCATAACTACCCTATGTCCAAACAATGCTCTTCCCCACTTCAGAATTTTCCTTGCAACCTGTTTGTGGATACTAGCACAGATAAGGCGTTTGTATGAAATTCATTATACTAGATATAGCTGAAAATTTCAAATTTCGGCTCAGATGCATGCATTGCCGTTAAATAATTTGTGGGAGACCGGTCGTAGGGTTGGACTGGCGTGTGTGCTCGCTGTACCACTATCAGAAACAATGAACTGATCAGTTAGGAATCTGGTTTTGCAACTGGGTTTTTAAAGCAGTATATTGTCCCTAAGTTAGTCCTCTCATCTACAATAGGACGAAGAATGAGGAGAAAGAGCGGGAGCGAAGGTCCACCATGTGACAGGATAGTAATAACAACAAACCACTCTCATCATTCCACTGCAAGGCAGGTTCCATTAGATTGTATTAAGAAGTAGTAAACACCACACACCTCAACAGCAGCCGTTGTCATGGCTAGATATTGGAGATCGCTGAAACACTCATACACCCCATGTGCTCAAATTTCAGTTGCCCATGTCAAATCTGTAGCTCCTTATGACTGGACACAGTTATTTTCATTGCACATGTCGGAACACCGTCCTCAGTAACAATGTCTTCCAATACCATAACATTCTTGCCAAGAAGTGTGATTGTCATTTATAGGTCTACAGCATCATTGTTTTGGCTTACCATAACTTCCCAGTAGCAAAACCCTCTTGCCACATCATCGTTATCACGTATTTGTCGAGGAATAATTTTGGTAATTACAATTGAAAAGCCCTAATATCTTTTATTTATGTTGCATGCGTTGTTGTACAATAGCTGGCGTTTACCAGACCAGGGAGAACTAATACCCCCAGCCAAGTCACAGACCCCTTCTATATCTCTCGAAATCCTATCACATTTCAACAGCGATGTTCCATATTTAGGAGGATGTCTAGTCCTTAGTCTGTCACAGACCGAGCAGAGAGCTATCATAATGAGAAAAACCGTACACTAACTTACAGGAGGAAATTCACAACCGTAAGTAGGCTGTTTAGGTTTTCTTATTGGTAACGCCACGTAGCGCTCTGTGTGAGAATCACTGGCTGTGCTGTGTGAAGGCTAGTTTGCATTGTTGTCTGCCATTGTAGTGTTGGGCAGCGGCAGCTGGATGTGAACGGCGCGTAGCGTTGCGCAGTTGGAGGTGAGCCGCCAGCAGTGGTGGATGTGGGGAGAGAGATGGCGGAGTTTTGTAACTTGTCATGAACTGCTATATATATTATGACTATTAAGGTAAATACATTGTTTGTTCTCTATTAATATCTTTCATTTGCTAACTATCCCTATCAGTAGTTAGTGCCTTCCGTAGTTTGAATCTCTTATTTAGCTGGCAGTAGTGGCGCTCGCTGTATTGCAGTAGTTCGAGTAACCAAGATTTTTGTGATATAAGCGATTTGTGAAATGCATAGGTTAATGTTAGTCAGGGCCATTCTTTTGTAGGGATTTCTGAAAGTCAGATTGCATTGCGCTAAAAATATTGTATGTCAGTTTAAGGACAGTCTTGTACAATTTTTCAAAGGGGACGTTTCATATTTCGACCCTTAGCCGAGGATACCTCACTGGAATCTTCTGATTTTTTTTCTTGTAGTTTGTGTAATTAGTGTTGCTATTGTTTATTGCTAGCGCGTAATTGTAGAGAGAGTCTCCTTTATAGTTGCAGACTTTCATTGTTGTACAGTAAAACAGTTGTGGCATGCATGTAGATTTGCACCAAGTATTTCGCAGCTGCGCTTGCAATTAACTACATATTATTTTCAGTGCTATGTTAATGTGTTCTCTTATTTTTGCTCTTCAAATAGTGCTTTTCTGTGTTATCGTGTGAAATATTGTGACAATAATGGCGTGTGAAAAACGTAACACTAGGCTCCAAAGTAAACTGAGAAATAATAGTGACGACGAGCGTAGCTTGCCAGCACCACTGTGTAATGAATTAACAGAGGTTCAAAGTAGTAATTTGGTAACAGTGCATAGGGAAATGGAGCGGGCTGCAAACAATGGCGTAGACAGTGAAACAGGTAGTGAACAGGGAAGCATTATCGATCGATCGCTCGGCAACAGCTCGCCTCAGGAATCCGAAATGACAGGACACAATTTTGCAAATACTGTAGATTCAGGTTTTGCGTCCTCACAGTTTTTTCAAATGAGTCAAGACACATTTTCCGCTTGTCAAAATGTGACTGTTGCCGGTGCAAATTCACTGCCGAAAAGCACTGAGGAACATTTTTCAGACACCAGTGCATTGTTATTACAATTAATGCAACAAATGGGACAAAAGCTTGAAAAGTTAGACACAATGGAACAACACCAGATACAAACACAGCAACAGTTAGACACAATGTAACAAAATCAGAGACAAACACAGCAACAGCTTCAAAAGTTAGACTCATTGGAACAAACTCTTGAACAAACACGTGAAGATTTAACTACTGAGTTACATAACATTGAATCGAAATGTCAAAAAGTCTGTAATGATGTAAAAACTCAAATTTGTGAGCATTTTCAACCTATTTTTTCGCGGCATGAAAATGCATTACAGAATCACGAAGCAACCATAAAAGAACTGCAAACCATTGATCATGAAAATCATGAGACCTTGTGGGCTAAAATTGACTCAGTTGCATCTACCGATTCGGTTACGCAACTTGCAAAAACTCAGGAAAACTTGAAGGACACAGTAGATTCGATTTCAACACAAATGGACACTCTGAAACTTGGTTCAGAAAAACACAATGAGGAAATGTGTTCACTATCGGAGAAAGTAGCCGAACTTTCAGATCAGGTCACTAACTTATCTACAAAGGTAGATGATGATCTGAATGACACAAGACCTGTAGCCTTCACTGACACAGAAGAGTATGAACAAATTAGAAAATTCAAACAAAATCAAAATCAAATCAATACACAATACAAAAGAGAAATCCGGGAAGTACAAGATCAGTTGACGCAGGTAATACAAGAATTACGTATTTCAGAGGACACTCGCGCTCCAACACGGGAAGAGGGACTTAGAAATACGGAAAAGCCGCAAAATAATAACACAGGGCATTTCGGAAGTTATGAAAGAAATTGGCAATGTGCATCGAATTTTGAGATGGAACGGCCGACACGACCTAACAATGACCGATATGCGACTCGCCGACATGATGATTTTGACTATAAGCTGTTCATTACTACACGTAAATTCAAAACATTTAAGAATTCTGGCAACGACATTCATCCACAAGCATGGCTCCATCAATTCTCTCATTGTTTTCCTCCCAACTGGTCGTTAGAACACAGATTAGAATTTATGTGTGGCTACTTAGAGAATGAACCAGCTGTAAGAATGCGATCGGTCATTCACGATTGCCACAGTGAAGGAGAATTTTACCATGCCTTCCTCTCAGCATATTGGTCTCAAGCCACACAAGACCGAGTAAAACATGGCATCATAATGATGAAACATTTCGAACAATCTGAATTCTCCAGTCTTGTGAAATGTTTTGAAGACATGTTGCACAAGAATCAGTACCTGTCAAACCCATACAGCCCCTCAGAACTCATCCGCATTTGCTTAATCAAATTACCTGAACATTTACGACATATTATTTTAGCAGGACGTTGCAAAGAAGACATTGAGGCTTTTCAGGAACTGTTACAAGAACTGGAAATTGACACTGACAATCGGGGAACACGGAAACAGGAGCACAACAATTACAGGTCACATCTGTCACAATTCCGCGATGAAAGAAATAATAACTGGACACGACAAGGCTATTCTCACAACACATATCGTGACCAAAACAGACACCACCCGTATGAAAACCGTTGGCAGAGTAGTAATAACTTACAGGGAAAGATCACCTCTCCGCGGTAGTGACTATCACAGAGACAATCAGAGAAACAGACAATTTGGGAACCAAAATAATTATTATCAAGGGAGACAGAATAACTTTAGACGCAACGGTCCAGCGTGCAGTTACGATTCAGGGAGAAATTCTCCACCACGTGACCGACAAGAAAGAAACTATGGCATCTACCGACATGACGACAGACGATATAATCGTAAGGACAGACCTGAATTGCATCAGAACTGGCGTGATTCAGACAGAGCAGGGCCCTCTCGAGGAGGTGAATTTGTAGAAGTTAGGTCTCCAAATCCCAATAACGACGCGCGCCAACAAAGAGACAATAGGCAATGACTCACACCGCTGGCAGCCACAAAACGTACTTATGAAACTAACGATGCAGCTGCCGTAGCTAGTAATTACGTAAAAATGGAAGACATTAGGGACATCTTACTCCAGGAACACGACATAAAACATAACAACATTGCATATCCTGTGATTCACATTACTGTAAATGACGTAAAATTTACGGCAGTACTTGACTCTGGCAGTCCCATTTCAGTAATTAGTGAAACAGCCTTTAGTAAATGCAACAAATCGAACGATTGCCCCACACTTCCGTTACGTAAGATTAAATTACAAGGTGCAATCTTTGGAAAAAGTGTGGATGTACGCCAACAAACCAATTTAGAATTCTTTTGCCAAAGCCACAGCTTCTCTATGAACTTTCTTATTGTTCCATTATTGTCGGCGGAAATTATATTGGGAGTAGACTTTTTGAATGAATACAAAGCAATCTTAAACTTTCACAATGCTGAAATAAGTTTAGAGAAGGAAGGTAAGTCAATAGCTTTGAAATTTGAAGATTGGCTCTCAAACCATGACGAAGAAATTAATCGGCTTTATCTTCTGTTGGACAACAGTTCGGAATTTTCTACGGAACTAGACACTAACAATCACTCTGCAAGTACTGACAGGGATGATATCGACGGCATATTTGAAATTAATGAGTTAATTCAGAATGAAATTCAAACAATTGAGAATTGTAATGACACTGATAGGCAGGACCTTTTTGAGATTTTACAAGAACATTCCACAGTTTTTACTCACAAAACAGGAACAATCAAGGGATTTCAATACGAATTTCGTGTTCGTGACCATACTAAATTTTGTGTTAGAACATACGTAATTCCAGCACATTATTGGGACCATGTTAGAACAGAAATACAATCTATGCTTGACGAGGGCATTATTGAGCCTGCAGTAAGCTCATACAACAATCCATTACATGTTGTTGAGAAGAAAAATGGATCGATCAGGCTTGTCTTAGATTCGAGACAAATCAATACTATCATTATTCCTGAAACAGACAGGCCGCAAACGTTGGATGAACTTCATCAAAATTTTAATGGTGTAAAAGTGTTGTCTTCCATTGATCTCAGATCCAGCTTTGATCAGATCGAACTTCATTCAGAATGTAGAAAATACACAGCTTTCCTTTGTTTCGGCGTTTGTTATCAGTTTCGGAAACTTCCTTTTGGTTTGAACTTTTCTTCGGCAGCATTCATTCGTGGGCTAAATTCCATATTACCTGAGTTCTTAAAACGTCACTTCACCTTACATGTGGACGATATTTTAATAGCAGAAGCTTCATGGGAACAACATAATCGCACCCTCAACAGTTTATTACGTATTTTTGCAGAATCTGGAATTACAGTTAACTTGGAAAAGTCTGAATTCGGTAGGTCAAAGGTGAGGTTTTTGGGACATATTATTTCTTCTGAAGGCATTCAGCCGGATCCTGAAAAGTTAGAAGCAATCAGAGCCATTCCAGTTCCATCCACAAAAAAACAGGTCTGCAGTTTTCTAGGTCTCGTAAATTTTTACCGTCGTTTTCTCAATATGCAAATTCTTGTTACACCAAAACTTTGATCTCTCACTGGAAAAAATACTATTTGGAACTGGGACCAACAAGCACAGTTGGAATACAATTCTTTGAAAGAATCGCTACTTAACGCGCCAATACTAGCTCATCCAGATCTGTCACAAGATTTCTGCCTTAGCACGGATTCTTCTAAAGTCGGTCTTGTTGCCCATTTATTTCAAGAAGCCATAGAAAATGACACTACCATTCAGAAAACCATTGCTTTGGCTAGCCGAGTGCTAACAAAATCTGAAAAAAATTATTCCGTTACTGAATTAGAAGCTTTAGCAATCATTTGGGCATTTAACAAATTCCGTTTCTTTCTTTCTGGTAAGCACGTAAAAGTATACAGTGATCATCGTGCATTACAATTTCTTATGTCTTCAAAATTAAATCATGACAGGTTAAAACGTTGGGCATTGTTTCTGCAAGAATTCCACTTCATAATAGTCTACATTCCCGGCAAGGAGAACATTGTTGCGGACGCACTGTCACGCGCACCGGCTGGGCTGGAGAAAAGTAACACAGAAGGCAACCTCGAAAAAAATTTCAGTATTCTTTACATTCAGAAAGTCGCCTTTGAAAACTTCATCACCATATCTTTAAAGGACATTGCTCATGAACAAGATAAAGATCCGATTTGGAAAGACATCAAGAGCAAATGGCATGAAAAGACACACACACAGATTCGGCATTATTATCTGGTTTGAAACAACATACTGTTCAAACGCTGCACTGTTGATGACAAGCTATGGGTACTTTGCATTCCTGACGATTTTGTTAATAATCTCATTTGGTACATTCATTTCAGCTACGCACATTTTGGTCCACGAAAATGTTATCATATTCTTCGAACGACTTGTTATTTTAACAATATGGAAAAGAGAATTCGAAGAGTCTTGTCTATTTGTAAACTTTGTCAAAAGGCGAAACCATCTACTATCTCCCATCGTGCTCCGCTGTTTCCTATCATTCCTTCTAAATTAAAAGAATTTGCTGCTGTTGATCTCTTGGGACCGCTTGTCAGAACATTTAATGGATTTTCGTACGTTCTAGTCGCTGTTGAACTTACTTCAAAATTTGATCCTTTCACACCGTTACGTAAAGCCACTGGACGGTCTGTATCCAACGCCTTTGTTAAAAATTTCTTACGTGAAGTTGGACACGTTAGCAAAGTCATTTCAGATAACGGACCTCAATTCAGATCTGCTGTTTGGTCACGCATGCTTCGGAATCATAAAATCAAACCTGTTTTTATTTCATTGTACTCACCACATTGTAACCCGTCTGAACGGATTATGAAAGAAATCAATAAGCTTTGCGGACTTTATTGTCACAGAAAGCATCAGCATTGCGACAGATATTTACACTTATTTCAAAATGTGCTGAATGAAATGCCTCATGATTCCACTGCTTTACCACCTACTCTTGTACTAAAGAATGAAGAACCACCGAACAGAATCAGAGAGCATGTACCTTTCCCGAATACACGTAAACTTCGACACAAAGACATAATTGATTTGGCTCTTAAAAATATAAAATCTGCAGCAGACAAAAGGAGAAAACTACACGGTAAAGCAAATGCAAAGAAATTGTATATTGGTCAGAAAGTTCTCATTAAAGCTCATTCATTGTCACATAAGAAGAAACACTTGAGTCACAAATTCTTTCTAGTTTACAATGGACCTTACAGAATCCGACGTATACCACATGATAATTGCGTTGAAATTGAAACTCTGCGTACTAGGAAGAGTAAAGGTTTACACCACATTTCACATGTAAAACCGTTTATTGAAAGATAATCTGCTTTTTAACTTTGTCTTTGCCATATAACTTTTCACTTTACATTGCTAGTATGCTTTGTCAGACTTAGAATCTGTTAACGTACAACAATGTTTGAAGTTAAATATCCAGTCTAGAACCTAGGGAACATTTTTAAACAGAAATTACGAATGCATTGTTATAGTGAACAGACGACACAGTGTTGTATTTGTACATTCTTGCTTGTTAGTTGCACGATTACGTAACGACTATAAGGCTCACATACTTAGAACATATACTGGTACTGCTAATGAGATTCTAATGCAACATTTTGGTTTACTTGAAAATACATTCTGGATTTAAGGTACTTTCTGTGAGATACCAGATGAGACAGTGGTTAGTTTATGTAACAGCTACACGATTTTATCACGACGTTACTAATGAGTGACAATTTACAATGTTGCTTTTGCGGTGTTAGTTTTATGTCTGCACAGTTTTATGTATTATTCTGGAAAGTAAAACATGTTTTAATAGTAACTTATGTGGTATAGCTACAATGAGACAGCCTTTTCCGTAGCACAACAATACGTTACATTATAGCACTTTCTTGATTACGGTCAGGTACGTAATAACTACGATATCTATATGCAAAGATTTTCACTTTCGTTTATCATGAGGTAAGTACATTGACTTCTGCAGAACTTAGCTTTCGGAGGACAATAACTACGACACTTCCACAGAGATTATCTCACAACAAGACGCATAGTTTAGCGCTACAGTACACGTATTTGTGTGATTAATTTTATACTTAAAACATTTATTTTTAAAGATATTTGAAGTACAATGATACAAAGGTTTTCTGTAATAATTTCATTCCATTGTTGTAATCTGTAACACCTGAGGGTATAATTACATCAATCCTCAGGGGGTACACGCCTACTTTGTGTACCATGTGTTTGGCAAGCACAAGAAGCCCTAGCTAATATGGTATTTGCTTATACAACTTTACACATCGGTACCATATTTCTGTAACACATAAATTACGCAGCTATCTGATTATTTAACAGAGAAACAAACATTTTTTTATTACATCAGTGACAGATGTTTACGCAATTACACAGTTGGATAACTTCACACTTATGGAACTGTATTTTGTCTGTACTTTGTAAACTGTTCATATTTTTTCGGAACCATTGTGATACTATGAGAGCTTTGAATGATGTATTTGGTATGGCATCATGATTTTTGCAGTGCGTTTGAGGCAGATGACACTTTTGACATGAGCAGAGAATTTTTTAGGTTTTGAAATTATTGGAGGAAGCTACGACGATTTTGAGAGTTGACTGAGGTGTTATGAAGTTATTATTACGATGACTATTTGTATTATGCTGCTGCTGTAGGTTTATGATCAGTAATCTGATGCTATATGAGTTATTTGATTATGCTACATATCTGTTATGATGAAATATTCAAGAAGTTTCGACGAATAAGGTAAGGAATAATGAATAGTGGTTAGGGACTCTGGTTTGTGAAAAAGGTTGTTGGAAACCAAGAATCGTACTTTAAGAGTTATGAAATGTGTGTATATGCGTGAATGTATCACAATGGTGGCGAAAATTTTTTGGACGCTGTTATATTTATAGGATTTTGTTTCTACAGATTTGTAACCCAAATTCTTGACCTGTGAAATATTTTTATATGAGACTGTCACTGTTGCGGAAACTGGTGTTGTAAATATCTTGGTAAGAAAGTTAAGTGACCACCTGCACCTAATACGTTGTGGGCACCCAGCTGGGCGACAGTCACCTAGAAAAAAGCCATTAGCGTGTGCCTTCCAGAGGCACAGGTGGAAAAAAAAAGGGAGGCCATTATACTCGCTATTGACATTCCTGTTATATCCTAGCCAGTAATGCCACCCGAGCCCACTGCCAAAAGGTTGGCAGCATCAAAGTCCGGACACTGTCCGCATAAGCAGCGCCAGCGAGACAGGAAATCGCCGCAAGTCTGCGCGCGCCACCGCTGGCTTCTGGCTTCTTAAGCGCTGGAGTCACGAGCGCTAGGACAGTTCTGTATTCGCCGCTCAGTTGTATACTCGCCACCGAATTGTGTACTTGCTAGTCAGTTGTGTGTTCATCACAGCAGAGTTGTTGTTTGTTGTCAGCCGACGCTGACCTAGCCGCTCCGACTCGAACTAGACAGATCTCTGTAGACACGGAGTTCACTACTGTGTTTCTGTATCTTCGTTAATAAAGATAAGTACCGACTTTTATTTAATCAGAGTGTTTGGGTTTTCATCTTTCTGTTCACTGTTCCAGTGGACCGGTCGGCCCGCTATTAAAAGTGTGGTGGTGACTTCGTAAGCCGTTTCGACAGCGAATTGTTTGTCGCTACGAACGCCGCCACAAAACTGGCGACGAGGGCTTCCGAACTCGTGTGCAGGGCTGGTTCAACTTGTTTCTGGTTATACTAATTATAGCGATAAAATTTTGGGGGCTGGTTCAATTTGTGTTCACTATGTCTGCCGAATTACAACAGTTGATCTTGTTACAGAGTCAGCAAATACAAAGTCTGGTGGAAGCAATCGCCAAACAAGCGGCTACTCCTCCAACACAACAGGAACAACCACAGGCAGCACCACCTTTCCGTGCTTTTGATGCATCAAGAGAAGAATGGCGAGAATATTTCGCGCAGTTGCAGGCGCACATGACAGTCTACAAAATCACAGGTAGTGAGCGGCAGCTTTATTTAATTTCCACTGCAGGCGTGGAAGTCTATCGACTACTTTGTAAGTTGTTCCCGGAATCCAAGCCAGAAGCTTTAGACTATGACGTTGTTGTTAACAAGCTTGCTGAGTATTTCGAGTCGCGAGTTCATGTGGCAGCAGCCAGATTCAAGTTCTTCAGATTAAAGGAACTGCCACATCAATCTAATAAACAGTGGTTAACAGATTTACGGGGCCTCACCCGTCAGTGCCGATTTAATTGTGTGTGTGGAGCTTCCTACAGTGATGTCATGTTACGAGACGCTATTACTCAAAACATTGCAGATTCTCGTATTCGTGCTGCTATCTTAAAGTTGCCTGACCCGTCATTAGAGACTGTGATGAACAGCATTGAAGCCCAAGATACTTTTGACTATGCTGAGTGTGAGTTAGATCAGCCATGTATTTCTCAAATTGCCTGTGCTAAGCAAGTTCTGTCACGCCCGCGGCCCCACCGACAGAGTCAGACTGTAAACACTAGCCGGCCGCGTCATGTTAAACACATTCGTCAGCCGCGTGTGCAAAATGATAGAGTTAAGTCTTGCCCTAAGTGCGTTCTTGCTCATCCTCGTGAACGTTGCCCGTTAAGAAACGCGGTTTGTCACTTTTGTCAAAGGAAAGGACACATCCAGACTGTTTGTTTGCGTAAACGCAAGAACAATTCTAGTGCTGCCCAGCCCATGGATATTCATGTTCTTCAAAGCCAGCCCGCCCAGATGGTCGCGCTTAAAGACTCTTCCACGGTTCGTGTGGGTAATAAACTTGTTCGCAATAAGCCACCCACCCAGCCCTCTGCTATGCGACCCAAGCGTAATTCATACGCTGTAAAAAGTAATGTACAGACTGCAAGTGAAGCGGGAGTTGTTGTTCCACCCGCCCAACCCACGAGTTGTCGTAAGCAGCGAACACGCGCTAAACGCGCTGATTTTGTGTCTTCCGCCTCCACTGCACCGATCCAGAGACAGTGTAATAAACTATTTGTGAAGCTACGCATCCAGGATAAGACCTTCACTTTTCAATTAGACACTGGTGCGTCTGTGACTCTCATAAATAGTGCTACGTATGCGGCTATCGGCCGCCCTAAACTTTCAGCGGCAAAACATTCTTTGGCTACTTATAGTGGAGAACAAATTCCTGTGTTATGTGTGTGTAGCGTGCCAGCCACATTCCGTGGCAATACAAAAACAGTTTCATTCACAGTGCTCCGCGCTACAGACAGTGTAAACATTTTCGGATTAGACTGTTTTGACTTGTTTGGCCTGTCTATCCAAGACAATGTGTTGCAAATTAATTCTGTTGTTCCTCAAGACAGCATAACCGATTTGTGTAAACGATACAGTGACATATTTAAAGACGAACTCGGTTGTGCTGCGAACTTTGCCGCTCATATTACGTTAAAAGATAATGCTCAGCCTCGATTTTGTCGTGCTCGTCCAGTGCCTCACGCCCTCCGGGCGCCTGTAGAAGATGAACTTCGTCGTTGGCAAAACAACGGTGTTATTCAACCCGTTTCAGCGAGCCAGTGGGCTTCTCCCTTAGTTATTATAAAGAAACCGTCTGGCAAGTTACGTTTGTGTGCTGATTTTAAGTCGACAGTTAATCCTCAGACTGTCATTGATTCTTTTCCTTTGCCTAGATCGGACGAGCTGATGGATAAGTTAGTGGAAGCTCGTTTCTTTTCCAAAATTGATCTCCGTGAAGGATATTTGCAATTGCCCCTCGACGAGCAATCACAACAGTATTTTGTCATAAACACGTCGTTGGGGTTGTTCCGTTTTTTGCGTTTGCCTTTTGGTTGTGCGTCAGCTCCAGCTGTCTTTCAGCGTTTTTTGTCACAACTTCTGGCTAATGTGCCATCGTGTTGCAACTATTTAGACGATATTGTTGTGTCCGGTCGGACGCCTGCTGAACATTTCCGTAATTTGGAGTGTTTGTTTACAGTGTTGTCTCAGGCAGGCCTACGTTGCAACATCGATAAATGTTCATTTTTCCTTACGGAGATGGAGTATCTGGGACATGTTATTAATGCTCAAGGCATTCATCCCTCCCAGTCACATTTAGCAGCTATTCGTGATTTGCCCGCCCCTCGCAATCTGCATGAATTGCAAGCAGTTCTTGGCAAATTGACGTATTATATTAGGTTTATACCTAATGCATCACAGATTGCTGCACCGTTGCATCGTCTCCGCCGTAAGAATGTTCCGTTTGTGTGGTCAGCTAATTGCCAATCAGCCTTTCAGCAGCTTAAAGAGGCTTTATTGAATGATCGTTGTCTGGTCCGTTACGACCCTAACAAGCCTCTGGTGTTAGCTTGTGATGCCTCTTCTTTCGGCCTCGGTGCTGTGTTGTCTCACCGAGTCGGTAACACCGAACGTCCTATTGCGTTCGCATCTAAATTGCTAAACAAAGCTCAGTGTAATTATAGCCAATTGGACAAGGAAGCGTTGGCTATTGTGTTCGGTGTCACAAAATTCCATCACTACCTCTATGGTAGACCATTCTATTTAGTCACAGATCACAAGCCCCTGACGTCACTGTTTCATCCGTCTAAACCAGTTCCTCAGCGGACAGCTCAGAGACTACAACGTTGGGCTCTTTTGTTATCACAATACCAGTATGAGATACTGTATCGCCCTACAGCTCAGCATGCAAACGCTGACGCGATTTCTAGATTTCCGATTGCTGCGGATGATGTCTTCGATTCCTCTGACGACTCTTGCCATCAGATTGACGCCGATGAGCATCAATCCCTCCGGGATTTTCCGATTGATTATCGTCAGGTGGCACGTGAGACAGCTACGGATCCTCATCTGAGTTTACTATTACGTTTTGTTCAACGTGGTTGGCCGTCCAAGGCAAAGGACATATCGGATCCTGTGGTTCGTCGCTATTATCCGCAACGTCATCTGTTGTCTGTTTCGCACGGAGTTTTGCTGTTACGCACCGAGAATGACCAGCTTCGTGTAGTGGTTCCCCAAGTGCTCCAATCCAAGGTCCTCGACTTGTTGCATCAAGGTCATTGGGGAGTGGTCCGCACCAAGCAGCTTGCCCGCCGTCATTGTACATGGATCGGCATTGATAAGCAGATTACACAGATGTCTACAGATTGTTCGACGTGTGCCGAACACCAAGCTGCTCCGCCTCAACGCTATTTTGAGTGGGCACGCCCTGCCGGTCCCTGGCAGCGAGTACATATTGATTTCGCTGGTCCATATTGGAATTCTCGTTGGCTCATCGTGATAGATGCATTTAGTAATTTTCCGTTTGTTGTGCCCATGCAGTCTACAACGTCTGCACAAACTATACAGGCGTTGACTTCAATTTTTTGTATTGAGGGTCTTCCAGAAGTTTTAGTGTCTGACAATGGTCCACAATTTACCTCTGTTGAATTTGAAAGTTTTTGTTCTGCCAATGGCATTCGCCATGTTCTTACTCCGCCGTTCCACCCTCAATCGAATGGTGCAGCGGAACGTTTTGTACGCACATTCAAGGATCATATGGACCGCCTTCGTGCTACGCACTCTCGTCAGCAGGCCCTCATCACGTTCCTGTCGTCGTACCGGACCACGCCACGCGACGGCCCTTCGCCTGCGGAGCTTCTCCACGGCCGTCGTCATCGCACCCTATTACGGTTGTTGCACCCCCCGGATCGACCCGCCGCTTCTAAGCATCGCACGCGTTTTCAGCGCAACGACGCCGTTTTTTTCGGAGTTTATCACGGTCGCCGTCGTTAGGAACGTGGTACCGTGATAAGTGTCCAGGGTCGCGGTTTTTATACTGTTCTAGGTGCTACTGGGGTGCACAGGAGGCATCAGAACCAGTAGCGCCGCGCTGGCCGCCCGGATTCTGCCGCTCGTTCTTTTTCCACAGATTTGGTCCGCGGCGGGTTCCAGCCGCGCCTTCCGACTTCGCTGCCGCCCCCAGGGCAGCAGCAGCAGCCGTCGCCGCTACCACGCCGACAGCCCGTCCCGTTGATGTCTCCCGCGCAGCTTCATCCGGGAGCGCCCCAGGTGGTCGCTCCGGCGCCTGCGGTCCCTCTTCAGTCGCCACCGCCTTCGGAGCTGATGGACGTAGACCCCTCAGCCGGGCCGCCTTCCCAAGCGGTGGCTGTGCAGCCAGTCCTGCAGCCGCTTTCCTTGGGCACCCCCAAGGAGTCTGACACCGCAGCGCCTTGTCCGGCGCCCACTCAGCAGCCGTCGACGCAGCGTCAGGAGACGCTGCCTCTCTTCGTGGGTCCCTACGCCCCGTCGCATCCAGTACCAGAAGCTGCGCCCATGGTCACAGGCGTGCACCCTGACCTCGGTTTTCAGTCGGTGTTTCCCGAGGCCCCACGCAGCCAATGCTGGGGTGTGGACCGGGGACTGCCACCGACAACAGTCTCCGCCCCGGTCTCTTCTGCTACGCCTGCGGCCAGACCCCTCCCCCGCCGTCGACGCTCGCCACGTCATTATTCAACGACGGTGCGGCGATTTGGGGGGGGAGGAGAGTTATATCCTAGCCAGTAATGCCACCCGAGCCCGCTGCCAAAAGGTTGGCAGCATCAAAGTCCGGACGCCGTCCGCATAAGCAGCGCCAGCGAGACAGGAAATCGCCGCAAGTCTGCGCGCGCCACCGCTGGCTTCTGGCTTCTTAAGCGCTGGAGTCGCGAGCGCTAGGACAGTTCTGTATTCGCCGCTCAGTTGTATACTCGCCACCGAATTGTGTACTTGCTAGTCAGTTGTGTGTTCATCGCAGCAGAGTTGTTGTTTGTCGTCAGCCGACGCTGACCTAGCCGCTCCGACTCGAACTAGACAGATCTCTGTAGACACGGAGTTCACTACTGTGTTTCTGTATCTTCGTTAATAAAGATAAGTACCGACTTTTATTTAATCAGAGTGTTTGGGTTTTCATCTTTCTGTTCACTGTTCCAGCGGACCGGTCGGCCCGCTATTAAAAGTGTGGTGGTGACTTCGTAAGCCGTTTCGACAGCGAATTGTTTGTCGCTACGAACGCCGCCACAAAAGTTCCTTTGTAGAAAGCATCGAAAAAACGACACGGTCGAACTTGATAACATATGATTACACTGTGGAGCTCTTAATTTATGATTTACTGAAATGCCTAATGAAATGACGAGAAATATTTTTATGTCTATACACCTGATTATGACTACTGTCTCTCTACTTATGAAATGCCTAATGAATACTGAATGATGTTCTTATGCTTTACTTTGTACATAGTTGTTTATTTCATTTGATATCTAGTTTCTAGCTGCACTGCAGCATTGGTTAAAATAAAATTTTATAGATGTACTAATATATATATTTTCTGTCTACAGATCGAGTAAATAATAATTTTTTCAAAAAAAATGAGGGAGCACAAAAAGACATTTACCTTCACAGGAACTGCATTCATTATTTTTTTTTCAAGTACTTGGTAATTTTTTTTGGTAGAATAACTTCTTGTGGTGTACCACTTTAATTACATAGACATGAAGATGTGATTATACATTTCCCTTATCTGCATTGTTATTTTTAGTGTACTATGTTTTCTGCTTGAGCTTTGTCATGTTTAGGTATAAGTTATCTGATTCATTTTTCTTGTTTGCTGCACATTGCCTTATATTAGTTGTAATATTGCAATTGCTTTGCCAATTTGAATTTTTGTCATTGATGTTTGTGTTAACTGTTTTGTGCTGCTGCATTGCCTCGTCCCTTAGTTTAGCATCTGAGCTCAGTAGATTTAAGTTAGCTTAAGAGGGGGTAGACTATATAAGAGAATGAGTTGCGATGCATTTGAAGAAATCCACTGAGAGGCTATACGAGCAAAGTGCAGAAAGCAGGAATAGATAGGACTTTTTGGGAGTAATGAAGAATGAAGGGAGATCTCCAAGAAGTAAAGAAAGTTTTGTTTGCAAAATACTGCAGTAAAACAAATCCTGTCCTTTCCTTTTGTATTATTATGCTATGTGTTTGTGTACTCTTGTGTATTTCTTTTCTTCCTGTCTCTGTGTACTGTTTCATAGAAATTTTTTCTGTTCTAGTACTAAGCTACATTCACTATGATGAGGAATACTGTTATCCTCAAATATAATTTGCATTTATAATATGTTATTTCTTTGTAAAGATGTTTAGACATTATTTATTCTGTTTTGTTTTTAATGCACATGTGTGAAGTTGATGTTTCGAAAGTTATTCTGATCTTTTATGTATGTACTCATGTCATAATTCCTGTAACACTGACGTATACATTATTTCGATTCTTTTGTAAAGCCTGTACTACAAATGTTCTCTGTATTGTTATGTTCTTTACTGATGTATTTTGTACCTTTGTTGTTGTATTTTTATGTTATCAAATTGTAATTGTTAGCAGTTCTTCAAATTAAGTATCATTTCACTGCACACGTTTCTGTTGGTCATAGTATATGGGCAATATGTGAGAAGTAGGGACTGTTAGTGTTTGCACGTGTGTTAATAATTCAGCAAGGGACTGGATAACAGCATTTCTGGTTCTAAGGACTTTTCAAACAAATTTTTTGTGAGTGTACATGTGGTGGTTTATGGACTTGCTATATTGTCCACAAGACTCTTCGATGGTGATTGTGCACCTGCACAGTTGCAACAGATTGCTGCTGGCCATCTCTACAAGGACTACAGTGGGTCTGCACCTCTGGTGGCCCACCAATACCATTATCTCTACAAGGACTATAGAGGGTCTGCATCTTTGATGGCCCACCAATATCGTAGTCTCTACCAGGACTACAATGGGTATGCTCTGTGATGACCTACCTACCAATACTCTTCAAAACTTCGACTGACTCTGCTGTGGGTTTGCTCTGTTGTGGCCCATGACCTGTCTGCATGTCAAGAGACAGCACTGTCTTTCCGTTGGAAGGACAACACTACTTCTTCAAGACTGCATGGAAATCCACTACTTCTGTGTGCAATTTCTTTTACTAATGAGACTTTGTGAAGAAAAACTGTAATTACTATTATGATGAATGATCAGGACTATCTCTATGGACTGTGAGAAAATTTTAGCTTTTGACCAACATTGTATCAATAAGTGGGTGCATTTGATTTCTTTGTTATTGTAATTACGATTATGAAAAATTTTAACAAATATGTATTGCCCAGTGCCCAAAACAATTTGTAAAATTTTTTGTGGGGAGCATGGGGGCTATGTAAGTAGGCTGTTTAGGTTTTCTTATTGGTAACGTCACGTAGCGCTCTGTGTGAGAATCACTGGCTGTGCTGTGTGAAGGCTAGTTTGCATTGTTGTCTGCCATTGTAGTGTTGGGCAGCGGCAGCTGGATGCGCGTAGCGTTGCACAGTTGGAGATGAGCCGCCAGCAGTGGTGGATGTGGGGAGAGAGATGGCGGAGTTTTGTAATTTGTCATGAACTGCTATATATATTATGACTATTAAGGTAAATACATTGTTTGTTCTCTATTAATATCTTTCATTTGCTAACGATCCCTATCAGTAGTTAGTGCCTTCCGTAGTTTGAATCTTTTATTTAGCTGGCAGTAGTGGCGCTCGCTGTATTGCAGTAGTTCGAGTAACCAAGATTTTTGTGAGGTAAGCGATTTGTGAAATGCATAGGTTAATGTTAGTCAGGGCCATTCTTTTGTAGGGATTTCTGAAAGTCAGATTGCATTGCGCTAAAAATATTGTATGTCAGTTTAAGGACAGTCTTGAACAATTTTTCAAAGGGGACGTTGCAAACAGTACACTAACTTACAGGAGGAAATTCACAACCAAGCAGAGTAACATGGACTGTACAAAGAAATTCTGAAGCGTAACACCTACAGTTCATCGATACACCAAATGACAGACTATAAAGTCCCCCTGAATATGTTCTAATCTCCTTTATTGTACTACTACTATTACCTCGCTAGAAATACGGTGGTGTATTGTAGTCAGAGTCTTCAGTGACAACACAGTGCCCCTCTCTCTCTCTCTCTCTCTCTCTCTCTCTCTCTCTCTCTGTCTCTCTCTCCTCGTTATTTTTCTTCCATTCACTGTAGTAAACCTACCAACTATAAATATTTCATTAATATCTTCTGATAGAGAAAACAAGAAGATATACTGTATCTCTCTCTTACGATGTACCAGAAACAAATACCGTTTGTGTGTTGACGACGACCACATTTGGTGATCCCATTAAATGTACACATATTGGGTCCATTGGAGCAGGCAGTCAGTGATCGAAGTCGCTTCCACAGACCTGTGTAAAAATTTTGTCACCTGTACTGGAGAAAGACCATATGCCACAGAGTATCAGTCAAAATACAACATCCTTATGTTGTTGTTTCACAAGCAGTATGGTACATTGTTTTTTCTGTAACACACTGAAGTGTGTATGAATGCAGTTGTGTACACACCTAGACATTTTGTATTTCTGCCATGACTTTCAGGTCTGTGTCAGGTACTAAACCGACTTTAACATACTTCAATCCGTTCACTTTCACAGAAAGCTGAACATTGTATGGTGTAAACTAAGCTGCTTCCATGACACACAGAATGATAGAAATAAAAGAGGGAGATGGTACTTCTTATTGACAAAAATGTGGAGGACGTCACAACTGGAAACTGGAAGAGTTGTGGAGCGTTTCCACACAGCTACCTGACTCCTACAAGTAATTTCATCTTCCACAGTGATGGTGAAGCAGATGTCTCCATGTTTTGTTTTCAAAGAGACCTAGAGTTTTGATTCGCCATATTGGTGCTGTATATTGCACCCAGAAATGTGAGCACTGTTTTGGTGTTCTAGGTGGTAGTCATTCTGACCTGTAAATCTTTTGACACTGCATCTTTCATTTTTGTCACCTACAATGCATAACTGCATGTAGAGGCGGCATGCAGGGTAGCCACGTGGTTTGAGGCGCCTTGTCACAGTCCGTGCGGCCCCCGCCATCGGAGCTTCAAGTTCTCCCTAAGGCACTGGGTGTGTGTCCATAGTCTAAAAAATGGTTCAAATGGCTCTAAGTACTATGGGACTTAACTTCAGAGGTCATCAGTCCCCTAGAACTTAGAACTACTTAAACCTAATTAACCTAAGGACATCACACACATCAATGCTCGAGGCAGGATTCGAACCTGCGACCATAGCGGCCGCGCGGTTCCAGACTGTAGCGCCTATAACCGCTCGGCCACCCCAGTCGGCTGTCCATAGTGTAAGTTAGTTTAAGTTAGATTAAGTAGCGTGTAAGCTTAGGGACTTAAGCAGTTTGGTCCAATAAGATCTTACCACAAATTTAGTAACTACTGCATGTAGAACAAGGGGTATTAAACCCATAGGTCACAGATAATATACAGTGTCAACTTTCAGAGCTAGTGATGGAGGAATGGCATGATTTTCATTCACCCAGTCCAGCATGTAAGTATCCTCAACTCCCACATTTTTGTCATATTTTCATCAATTTTATGTAATTTTCATAAATTTTCGTAATTTTACCATGTTTTCCATAATTTAAGCACATTTTACCGAGTCATTCCATGTCCAAACCATAATTCTCGATGATTTGTAAGTCAACAAAATACCTCATTGCATCTATCTCTGGATGCTTCAGCCAGTGACATTGCAGCATTGTTCTCAATTTGTGGGAGGTGTCTCAGGGACAGATTATATACCCAGAAGCTCATAAATCAACCTTCAGTTGGTCATAAATCTATTAGGACAATAGTAGGTTTGCCCCTAAAGGTATGCTTGTCTCTGGTCTCTGAATGTATGCCACATGCACAAACAAAATGGCCTTGTATTGGCTTTGCCCTACTATTGTCGACGCCACTGAAAAAAGTACCATCACCCACAAACATTTAAGTTGAATTGCTAATTTATATGCAACTACAGATATGGAGCCATTCATCTTACTTGACGAAAGTTGTGTCTGAAACATAGCCAGGCTCGAACCTATGGTACTAGGCAAACTTGTTAGGTGGGACTCCCAGTTATTATTAAAGCACGTATTCAGTATTGAACCCATGATCTCGGGATAGCGTCTTTGATTAGTAATCAAAATATCGTTGGTCCTGGGTTCGAACCCTGCCACCACTTAAATTTCGAATAAAAATCGTCAGCAATGGCAGCAAAAGACTATCTACTTAAGAAGTTACCATCATTCACCCAACGACCATGTCAAAGAGGGTGCAGTGCCAGATGGTGGCTCAGGGATCTCTCTTGCCCTTGGGGTGGGAAACTGCCCCTAAAGGTGGAAGAATCAGCATGGATCGACAGCATGAGGATGCAGAAGGCAATGGAAACCACTACATTAAATACACTGTGCGTATCCACAGAACATTTGGTCTGTAACTGAAAAAGTACCATGGTGATCTCTTCATCAGTAGAAGGTGGAGGGGACTATCAAGGGCTGGCAGCTGTGGCCGAGTGGTTCTAGGTGGTTCAGTCTAGAACCTCGCGTCCGCTACTGTCGCAGGTTTGAATCCTGCCTTGGGCATGGATGTGTGTGATGTCTGTAGGTTAGTTAGGTTTAAGTAGTTCTAAGGTCTAGGGTACTGATGACCTCAGAGTCAGTGCTCAGAGCCATTTGAACCATTTGACAGTCAAGGGGGAGATGACCATGAGAAAAAAATTGAGTAACCTACAAAAGTACAACGTTCTACGATTCGAAGCATGGAATGTCATAAATCTGAGACGTGTAACGTCTAACAACCCTACCACAACAAAGGTCAGAATTTAATAACGATTGTGGTGTTGCTCACGCTGCTAAATACTGCATTTTCGCGCAACAACTAAGTTATTATGTGGCAGGTGTTATTGGAGCACAGTTAATAAAGTCATTTCATGTAATAATGAAAAAAAAACTAGGCACTTATCTTTTCGTATTTCCAACGCTGGTCTCGTTGTAAAATCATGGCTCAGTCGTTGAAAATCTAGGTGGTTATGATTCCAAGCTCTGATACAAAAAGGCTTAGGTTTTATTCCGCTATATTCAAACGTTTTGTAGATGTGCCTCACAAATCATCCTTGAAGATTACACTTTTGCTGGACAATGGTGATGTAAAAAAATAATCAGCACTCCGAATTTAAGTTACACTTCCTTTTAATTGATTTTATTGCAATATCACGTGACACACAAACATCACTTCACAATACAAAACATGGTTGAAAACATCTTTCTCACAGTCACTGTTAAAGTTCACATTTTACAAGAGGACTACAATACGCGTCTTTCCAACATGACGTCCAGAACTTGACTTTCTCAAGGTCCGATTATCTAACAAGTTAACAACTAACTAACTATCGCTTACGCACCCAAAAATCAGAGTTACAGGTACGTCAAAGATAATAGTGACAAAAGAAAGAATACACATAAGAATAATAGAAAGAATACACATAAGAATAATATCATTGCAATATAAACATGTCGATGTAACAAAACTGAAATCGAATCTGAATGTTGTCTCAGAAATATGTTAAGTGGTTGACAGAAATACAGTAGAATATTACTGGTATCGAGAGGTTCAGGTGAGGTGCCGTAATGGTTGCGTAATTCAAGTACCATTACAAACGGAAGTTAGAAAATCTGAAAAGGATAATGCTAAGGTTCAATCTAGATACAGTGGCGGTCAGTGAAGAGAAATGGAAAGAATAATTCTACGTTTGTTTTCAGACTCATCATTGCATATGTGTAATTCATAAGAGTGGTCTGCCATAGTGGGGATGCTGTCTCCCATGCAATGTTGGCACTGACTGTCAACCCGTCCTGAAAACAACCATTTCATTTAAGACGACAAGCTTTGCTTTACCTTCTGAGAAATGACTGCCATTTATACAAAATATATTGACAATAATACGGTCGTGGTGCGCACGTATCCCTGTGGAATTGGACATCATCTGCGTATACAAATTGACTAATTTTAGGATATAACATACCTTGTGAAGTCCTAATACAATTACAGGAGTACAGCATTGAGACAACTCCTTAGGGGGGTACGTGACAGCATTTCATATGCGCAACAAAAGGAAGCGGTAGAACAACAAAGCACGTTCACATAGGCCGCACATTCATGCACGATGAGCTCTCCAGCCACACATCCACACGATGAATGTTCGAGTGGCTTACCTATAAGGTCCCCAAACACACATCCATAAGATGAATGTTCAAGCTGGTTATCTATATGGTATGGTGACGTTTACTAGTGCCGAGACATATTGAGCTGTAGTACAACGCTAAATAGCTACTACAATAACAGAGAAAATCTGAAGTTGCCATATAGCACTACACAATATGGCCGCCTTGCATCTCATTTACACTATTCATCGAAAGTATCCGGATGCCCCTAAGTGATACGGATCTGCACACCGAATATCACGAGAGGCAGACCCATCAGCATAAAGAGGGCTGGGGATTACCGCATTGTCAGTAGGGAAGCTGCTTCAGCAGAGTGGATAGGCCACGAGGGCTCTGTTACTTCGAAGCTGGACTGATCATCGGACGACACTTGAATAACAAAGCCATCGGAGACACTTCGACCTTATAACGGTGCCAAAGTCGACCGTTTCTGATAGGATGGTGAAGTGGAAATCAGATGGAACGACCACGGCTAGACTAAGATAAGTACTAGCGGACATTGACGGTCGGTAATTGTGGACGATAATTGTAAGAAAAAACGCATTAAGTTAGGGGAAGGAACCATACGGGAGTGCCTAAGTGGTACCATCAGTCCCATCAGTCCACCTAGCAGGATGGAGTATAACTGTCGAACAGCTCCTCATAAGCCAGACATTTCTGTAGGCAATGCTAAGTGATATTTGATGAGGTGTAAGGAGCGTCGCGAATGGACGTTGGATGACTGGAAACGAGTGAATGGGAGTGGTGAATCACGCTATACCCAGCGACAATCCCGTGGAAGTGTTTGGGTTTAGCGAATGGCTGGATAACGCCGCCTGCTATCACGTGTGGTGCCAACAGTGAGGTACAGAGCAGGTGCTCTTACGATACAGGGGCGTTCTTCGTGGTTAGGGTTAAGAAGTCGCTAAACGCGGAGGGGTATGAACGCATTTTACAGCACTGTGAGCTGCCTACGGTAAAGGAACAGTTCCGAGACGACGACTGTTACTATCAGCACGAGTGCGCACCCTGTCATGAAGCAACATTTCTGAGGTACTGGCTTGTGGGCAGTAACATTCTTGAAATCGAGTGGTCTGCCACGAGCCCCAACCTGAATCCAGTGGGACTCTTCTGGTGGGAGATAGAACGACGTCGCTCCAGGCACCAGGGTCCGACATGGCACATCTTCTCTTGAGGAAGAATGGGCTGCTATTCCTCGACTGAGATTCAGATACGTCAGTGAAAGTGTACCCAGCTGAGTTCAAGCCGTCATAAAGGCGAGGGGCGGACACATCTCACATTAATGTCCATTAATATGTGTCTGCATACAATTGATCAGATAGTACGTGTGTGCTGTAGCTTTTACCACACCTGAGCACCTCATGATTATAATAATTTACATTTTACAACGACATCTGTGTACTTTTATGTGAACTGGCGTCCCACTAATAGCGTATGGGCCCAAAAGAATAACAGCTGTGGATTAACTTATCTGGAAGTCGTTGGTTGCCCAGGTTTGCCGGTCCAAGGATCCGTTTCATGTTCGATATTATAGTTGAGCTTGCATGTAATATACGGAATGTTTGTTTATTTTACTTATACGCATAAATAGCAACAATAGTGAGATGCACTGAACTATCTATCTCCATCAGTGTTATTAGCTTCACACTAGGCAAATCCAGTATCGCGCTATCTTGTAAACAGGCACACTGTAGCTATCGCACCACCTACTTACTCCAGCAGTCCTCAATGCGCCAGCACTCTCACCACATTTTTCCACCTTCAGCTCAGCGTGGCCTCTTTTATTCTAGTGGCTTGTGATGTCATTCCAGTGGCGTCAAGCAAGCCCTACGTCAGAATCACGACGTGACTTATGCATCGTATTAAGTTTAATGTGATTTTTAGTTAAGCTGATGACCAGTAATATAGCTAACCCAGTGCACGCAGATGGCACTGGGAGTCCATCACAAACTGTTCAGTTTACATGTCTATAATGTACTGGATGAACCGAGTTTAAAGGGGGCTGGAAGAGTTAAACATATGCAAAAACCGAATTCACTAGAAAACTGTCAAAATAAAAATCAGAGTGTCATACTGACATACATCAAACGATTTCCATACATCAGAGGGTTATGAAACTCAAATCTTATTTTGTCTAGGCAAAGTATTATTACAGTTATCGATCATAACCGGAGATGTTTTAATTAATTAATATCAAAACATCGTCTCTGAAGTAAAACTAGTTACCAGAATTGAGGAAATTTGACCATCTGCTTCGAGTTGCCTCATATATATAACCAGCACTATTCACCAGCAGCCTTTCTTTCAAATTTACGATGGACAGTACTGTGAATGGTAGGATTATTTCATTGAAGCTATCTCGTATAAAACCGATTATGTCACTGTCAGTAAAAGGTGTTTCTGACCTCTAGTAAATGTTCATAGTGTTACGTATAATTTGCAAAAGGGATAGCAAAGGCGAAAATTTGAATTATACGTTGAGCCGATACAGAAAAAACAAAATTACTAGTAAGAATAGAGTCGTAGAATTTCAAGACATCTTATGGTGTAACCAAACGTGTCTGTTACGTAACTTCGAAACCAACTTTTGTTACATAATATTTCAAGTTAACTTTACAAGCGAGGTTTCACAGGAAAATATCGTTTAAGTGTGGACAAAGAGAGTGCAGTTTGCCATATACTGATGGGAATAGCAGATAATTCAATAGATGTATATCACAAAAACTTCTTTTAAATGCATCGTGTTCCTCTTACGTCTTTTCCTGGTGATGTCACAGTTTTTATGAAAGAACTGTATACGGGACTATTAATTGCAATTAATTTGAAAAGCAATATAATGAAAAGTATTTCAAAACATATCTACAGCGAAAGCAGAGAACAAGCTTTCTCCTCTCATACATACCGTTGCCATTTCACTGAGGTATGTCACACACAATGAAACTTCAGAAACAGACGCATCGTAAGCCTTAGATGTGGTTAACCACACAATCAAGGGGAGCTTATTTAACTTCGTAATCAGAAGCTCTCAGTGGCTTTGACAGATTTCTGAGTGGTACTCAATGTTCGTCTTCCGCTCTCGATAATCACTGGAAGTGACAAGCCGGTCTGGGCTGCGAGGAACACAGTCTGAGGTGGAACTGCCGCCACCAGAGGGAGCTGATGCAGCGGTTAACAGCGCCCGGCACAGACAGCAGAACGTGGACTGTCCAAAACGCAGACACTGTCAGCAGCTCGTGGTTTTGCGGTAGCGTTCTCGCTTCCCGCGCACGGGATCTCGGGTTCGATTCATGGCGGGGGTCAGGGATTTTCTCTGCCTATAGATAACTGGGAAGTGTGTCTTTCATGATCATTTCATCATCATTGACTCGCAAGTTGCCGAAGTGGTGTCGGCGGCCGAACACCCCGCTTGGGGTCTCCCGGCCAACAATGCCGTACGATCATTTCATTTCATTACGGAGACACCACAGTGCCCCAAAATCATTCGAATTCCGTGACAAATCAGTAATTACGGTGTTATCGCTCTTTAGTAGCAACTGGAAAAATGCTCAGGTCATTGTCTTTTCCAAGGAGCATAGTCGAACTGATGCACACAACCACACAGCATGCTGACGTCACTCTATTTTAGATTTTTGGAACATATTTTGTGCTCACGTATTGTGATATTTCTGTATATCGAAAATCTCACGTGCGGTGCAATGTTTTCTGTATTGTACTGAAGTGGAATTGAGGTTTTTACTGTTTTCTCAAGAATGGAAGTTTCGCAACGGAATATTAGAAATCTGGTTATTAGACTAAGGGTTTTCATAAGTGCATTGAACATCAAGAATGAAACATGCAAAATTCTTCAGTCCAAAAGACATCAGTGTCACTGCTCTCTAAAACAATCAAGATAATGAAGAAGAACACGTCTAACAATATTTCACCCTGTCGTCGTCTTCACCGAATGCATAACTTCTTTCTGCATAGAGTGAGCATGTCGACTTGTTTACGTGTTTCCGATTACTGAACAGACCAATCCTAACATAAAACATGCATCCACATAGATCATACTGAATAGCTGGAGGAGGGCGTGGCAGTAACTGACGGAACTATGTTGCTCGTCGCTTGGCCTCTTCCTGTCCGTGACGTTCTCCTTCCAACACGTTAACAGCCGCGGGCGTAGTGTTCCTCCACAGTGAGCGGCCCACACCACATTCTCCCCATGTTTGTATGTTTATGCCAGTCGTCCTCATAATGTGTCGTAGCTGGTCCTTAAAGCGCTTAGTAGGGGCTGCATAAGGTCTGCTTCCAGAGTAGAATTCGCTAGAAAGGATTTCAAGGGAGTTGGCTGACATCACTCTTGTGGTGAACATGGCCTAACCAAGTCAGTTGGTGACCGACTATTGTTGCCTCAGTACTGTTTAGATGCGTTTTCTCGAGAATTTCAGTGATGCTCACATGGTCCTCCCACTTAATGTTGTATCTCATAATTGGTTGATGGACCCACTCAAGTGTTTGTTGCAACAGCGATTGAGTGTCCGAATTTCGCAGCCATACAGGAACTTGTAAATGACAACAGTGTTTTACACCGTGAGTTTGTTACACAGCTTTAGGTCTTTATTCATGAAGAGTCTGTGCAGTAACCACCTGAATGCTGCATGGGCAGTCCCGATTCTTTTATCTACATCCTGTTCACAGGTGGCCCGCTTGGACAAGATACTTCCAAGGTATGAAACGTGATGGGCTTGCTCCTGTGCTGTGTCTAGACTGGAGATATTCATTTCAGGCAAAGTTAATCCTGGGGCAGCTTGTGGGGTACCTTCATTTTTCCCTCTTTGATGGCAAGACTAAAGCGTTGACAAGCAGTTTAAAGCCGTTAACTGACTGTTGTAAATCTGATTTTGATAGCGCAAGAGATGCAGTGTCATCGGCGTACTGTAGTTCTGTCACCTGTGTAACCTGGGTACATCGTTGAGGGCGAAGTCTTGTCAGGTTAAAGAGACTTCCATCAAAACAAAGCTTAATATGCATGCTATGGTTGTCTGCAGATGATTGATCCTATATGGCAGCCATGTATAGTGCAAAATGTGTCGGAATAAGCACACAGCGATGTTTGAAAAGTGAATGGGAACAAATGTGATGCAGAATTACCATGAAGAACCCGCCAACCATGCCATCATGAAGAGGTTTACCAGTTGAGGACAACCGGAGTGTCCTAGTACCTTTCACATGGCAGACGTGGGTACTGAATGAAAGGCTTTTTCCAGGTCATAGTAAACGAAATATAGAGACTTCAGTTGTTGTCTTCACCTTGTAAAGAAGAAAGAACACACCTGCCTAGGCAACTAGTGTTGGCTTAGGGGCAGGCACTTCTTAGAGAAGCTTCGCTCCCAGCAAAAGACCGACACAGACAGACTGCCTACTGGAGGATCTAGACATAAGTTTGTGGCTACTCATGGGTGATAAACAAGCTATGTTACTGGAATGTGACCTAGAAAATTTACACCACCTCTTAAATCTGCACCGGGCTGCACACTTGCTCACCTCAATACTGCGTCACTAGTTATTTAAGGGTGAGGCAAGAGTACAGGCCCTCGCTTGCCAGACTTGCAGCATTGATGATCTTCTAATGAACGATGAACGGTGTGAGGCAGTCAATACAGGTCATCGCCTGAAAGTAGTGACTCCCGTCTGCAGGTACTATCATATCGACCATATTATGGTTGACTGGATACCGGATCGTCTTATAACTCAACATCGTATCTTCATCCTACCGATTTGTCATCTGCAAACCATTCAGGGTCAACTCAGTTCAGTTCTCCACTACCACAGTTGGTAAATATACTATCACAAAAGTCCCTGCGGAGTTAGTGACAGCTCTTGTCACACCCCCACGTCGCCGTGATGTAGGTGTAAGTGTACATGATAAGTGTGTGTTTGAGTCCCAAGTAACAGTCAACTTCTTTCTAACTTCGGAAATCAATATGATGCCAGGATATTTGTTTATGTTTTTTCTTCAACCATTGTTGTAACAGTAATTTTGTTTTGTCATCAACTTATCACTTATCTCAAGAACTACATTATAAATTAACAGCAGATTTTTAATGTTCTTGTTTTTTCTTGTATGTTATCTCTGTTAAGTTCCTAGATTATTTCAAAGACTGCTTTACAAGTTAGCAGCACATTTATTTAATATTTTATGTTATTTCTTTTATTTCTATGTTATCTTCAGAATGTTCCTAGATTACTTCATCCTTGTATTGTCGATATGTCAGACATATCTTGTCTCCTCAAAGGATAAGAGTGGGACTTGCAATATTGCTAGTACCTCTTACTTTACATACAAACATTCCACACACTTTCTTTTCAAATGACAGGGAATGTGATGAAATGCACCTGCTTTTCGTCTCATTTCACTGCTGCATTAACATGACTCTATCCTTTATTTTATCCACAGTGGTACACAAGTATACACGATGGGTTTCGATGGTGTACTTTCTTGCGTGGCTCTTCGGCCTAGCTGGATGCGTGGCATGTATCATGGGAGGCTCTCTGGTTTGCAGCAGCCATTCAGAAACTTGCCATGAGAATTTGCGTTTGGACTTGGCACGAAGTGAACTCCACTTACTCTTGTTGTTGTCTTGGTTCTACTCTCGCATGCGGAAAACACTTGTGTTTCAATCTGTTCGTCAGGTCGCTACATGCCGAGGCCGAATCTAGGGGGAGTGCGACGTGGAAACAGAGGGGACAATTGCCCCGGGCGGCAGAATTTAGGGCGTGGCAAATGTTGGACGAAATTTTATCTTTAGGTTAAGTAGAATATATTTGCTTCAGATGCGTTTAACATGAAATAATTCAGAGAGCACTGTTATGACACTGGAGCAAAAATCTCTGTGAAGTACGAAGGGATCCCGTCAGTAGCAACTGAAAAGAATGAACTGCCATATTTTGTGTTGTTCACACTTTATATTTAATAAGAACAAATACAGCCGACACATCTGCCGAAGCTCAAACCTTTTTTGAAACTATCCATCGTTTATATCTGTTCTTCGTAACTTTAGCTTCGAACCGCGAAATCTTACAAAATCATGTACCCATGACATTACAATTAAAATTTCAGAGCAAGATTACATGGTCTGCAAGAGCAAGAGCCACCTCGCCTCCTGAATCCAGGCATTACTAACTCAACGCTACTCTTAGCAATCTTTTTCCACTTACAGACTTCGACATTGCACATTTTTTAATCCATGCGCTACTTGTTTTTTTATTACAGATAAAGAGGGAAACACAAATATAAATTTTATTTTGTACAATTGGTTCCATGCGTTAAGAACACAACACGTTGCACAGTGATGAACAAGAGAAATAAACTGCTCTCCCTGCGTGACAATAAAGAAGGCCGCGCACCGCGGCTGTGTGTCTGTGGTTACCAGGTGATGACCTGCAGACGAGGTCTGGGCACGCCGTCTCTAAGCAAAATGCCGGATGTCCCTGTTACTGTTCCTGTGTTGACATTCACTATGAAGTTACCTTCACATACCTGGCACATCGCAGCAGCGAAAGGGTCCAACAACAAACTGCCCAAAAATTGGCATAATACTACCGAAGCATGGGTGTGTGCGTTTGTCCTTAGGATACTTTAGGTTAAATAGTGTGTAAGCTTAGGGACTGATGACCGTAGCAGTTAAGTCCCATATGATTTCACACACATTTCACAATACTACCGGTAGTGCGGATGGTGCTGAAGGCGATTGTAGCTTTTCTGTAGAAAGGCCCAAAAATCAAGAATTGTCACTCTTGTGGAACAGATAAGAAATCCACTTTTCTTCGATCTATGTCACTGCATCAGTCTTAGTGCGTAGTAAAACCGTTTAATCCGAGAATAAAATGAACTTTGGGTTCATTGCGTGTGGAGCTGTGTGAAGAAGGACAAGTATTTTTTCTTATCAACTGCCACACCTCAGCAGAACATCCAAATTCAATGCGATGTGCATCCATCTCTGGCAGACGACACTGTCGGCAAAGTGGAAAGTCGGGTATATTAATGGCATGGAGTCACTGGCATGTCCTAGGTTTCTGGCTCCCCACCAGATGCCAAATCGTCCGGGTTTTCGAGTCGAGAAGGCGGTGGCGAACTACACCGCTGGCTGTCTTAGGACGATCACATTCCGCTAACTTCCTCCCTTCATCAGACGATTAGCATCACGCACCATGGGGGCAGTGTTGCGTGGGAGAGTGATGAAGACATACGTGCCACTGCAGCGTGCAGTAATCAGGAGGTCGGAACCGTCTTTGATGAGGGTGAACATTAAGCCGTGCCGATGTCGGGTCCAAAACCTGATCGTCATAATGACGTAGAGGACCGCCGCTTGTAATCTGATGGGACATAGGCCGCCAACGTTGGTGGGTAAGGTGAGCTTATCGCATTGGATCACACCAGCGCTCACGAAGTAGCGAAAGGCTGCCATCAATCTGTATTAGATAATCTTTGGCATCAGTAAAGTGGTAGCCAAGTGGGGTACTCTGAACGCTGACATAAGCAAACCTTTGAATCATGTTTAATGGCTGGAGAAGATTGCCTTGAATGCTAGTGCATATCGGGTGAGGAAATCGGGTATAATTAATCACCGCAGTCCTCCTGAAGACGTGTGTGAAGAAAATCCTCAAACATTTAAGTGTATATTTATATTAAGATGGTATCTGTTCTTTCGGACATGTCCTAAAGAGCTGATACCATCTTAGTATATATATAGTTAAGGCTCACCGGCCACTTGACCATCTTCTTCTTCTGTGCGAATGCACAAACAGTGCCCGAACTCTTACGGGAATCGGGAACGCGCCGCGAGTAGTGAATATAATGGGCGGGGACACTACGAATGTAGTGCGGGACAATAAATCCCAGCAGTCGCGCTTTCCTATGGGTCCTCGGTGGCTCAGATGGATACAGCGTGTGCCATGTAAGCAGGAGATCCCGCGTTCGAGTCCCAATCGGGGCACACATTTTCATCTGTCCCCGTTGACGTATGTCAACGCCTGTAAGCAGCTAAGGGTGTTCATTTCATTGTAATTTTAATCACTGTCTCACAAGTTCTTTGGCATACACATCCTACAGCGGGCGTATCGTCTCTCAACAATCCAAATTAACAGTCTGTTTATACACAAATAGTTCACTCTATAATTAATGGCACTTCTTAACCGAAATTTGCAGGACCTATAAACACGTCGCCATGTAACACGCCTGGGGGTACAACTGGTGGGGGTTCTTTAAACTGTTCTCCCTTTGACCGTGCGCCCTGTCCATGCGGATATCTGAAAATCGCACCCAGTCGAAATCGCACGCTGCCAGAAATGTGTGAAACTCTCACCCAGTTTTGCTGGAAGCTACCTGCTCAAGGGCAGAGCCTATCTGCGCCCCCAGGAGTTGTCATCCATCGGAAACCATCTCTGTGCGGCACGGGCTACCTGCTTGCGGGAAGTCCTCGTCCACTCAAGTGACCGATTGCCTGGCTAGCCACTGTCAGTGTGAGTCTAACTAACGGAGTGTTCAGATCATTCGCCTTGTGTCTCTGTGTGCTTATACGTCCGATATGGAACTATCAACAACTACTCACAGTAAACCATGTGCCCACTATGATGGTTACTCGTACATCGTAAAGAGAACCAAAACAGATGAGACTGTGATATGGCACTGTTCGAAACATAGAACAACATATTGCCGAGGAACACTTAAGATCAAACACTGTATCGTGCTTAGTTAAATGCATCAATGCGGGCACCAGATGACGCTCGCTTAGAAGTAAAAAAGACGTTGAATCAGGCGAAGAAGAGACCGCAAGAGGAAGAGACTTCGATCTCTAAAATATATACCGAAGGGTTAGGTGACATGCACAATCGAGGGTATGATTTTGTAACTGAAATTCCAGAACACGAAGCAATGAAGAGGGTATTATACATGCCCCGGGCCAAATCACATGACAGCCAGAAAGAGCCAGAAACACGACATGAGGTTGACCTTCAAACAGAGTTACTAATCACGAATGACGGCAGCAGTTTTCTCTCAAGTGATGACAACTTTGGAGATATGATCATAGTTTTTAGCGGAAAAGCGGGAAGAGAGGCTCTAAAGACTAAACTAGGTTTTTTTATGGGTGAGACCATCAAATGCTGTAGCAAGCAATTTTTACAAATATATACTATTCATGGAGACTTCGGAAGTTCATAGTACGAAACAAACATCTATCCAGTGGCTTTTGTATTCTTACCAAACATAAGAAAAGAAATATATATCCACCTTTTCCGCAATGTTGTCGATAATGTACCAAAATGGAAACCTAATGACGTCAACGTTGATTTCGAATCAGCTGCCATTTCTGCGCTAAAAGCTGTGATCCCGTCGGTTCAAGTGCAAGGCTGCCATTTCCACATAAAGAAATCTCTCTGGAGGAAAGTGCAAGACTTGGGACCTACTTGTGGATACAGAGAAAACGAAGAAGTAAGGCTGCTAATTCGCATGTGTGCTGCTCTGGCGTTCTTTCGACCTGAAGATGTCTGCGATGGCTGGCTCGTAATACATTCACAAGCACCGGATATCACCAAGCTTTCTCAGTTTATCGACAGTTTTGTAGATAGGTGGTTGGAAAACCGAATCCTAAAATTACACACGTGATCGAGTGTATGGAAACAGAAGCAGAGAACTCTGCATGTGCATTAATGAGGTCACAATTAAGTATGGAAGGCAAACGAAAGAAAACAACTTATAGGAAACGATGAAAGGCTGGAAAAAATAGTAGAGAAGTATGAAGAGGATGGTGATATCAGGGCTTGTTTGAAAGCAATCTCTTATTTCCAAAAATTTTGAATGAAGCCATATGTTAGTGATGGACGATATATGTGAAAAGAATGACAAACGTAAATACTCATAGTAAATTACATTTTTAAAAATAAAATATAAAATTTAAAAAATTAAATACAAGAAATAAAAAACATAAAAAAACACAAAAAACAGGTTTTAAACACGTCTAAATGACAGTTTGCACTTGTCATATAGCCACGCCAAAGCCTGGATATAGTGTGATAGTAGTCCGTTTATTACGAAAAATCCATAGACACAACATTATCACTTCCTATAAGAAATGACGTTTCGTCTATAGAGTACCACAATTGACTGTTCATATTTTTTTTGTTTTCTCTCTGACGCAATCACAAAATTTTCTCATATGGCCTGTATCGGCCAACGTCGTCCACCTCCAGAAACAATCTAAAATATATAAAATTGCAAAAATATAATTTAAAAATCGTATCTCTTCTTCTGTCAAAAGCATACTTTAAAATAAACATAAAAAGTATGGCTAATAACTACGGATGGTAAAACATGTATATGTAACGTAAAGTACATAACATGTGTTGTCACATATTGTGCGAAAATGTACAAGGGCTGCGCGTATGTAGCGCTAGGTATGACGTGAAAAGCCGTGTACAGCTAATTTCACCTATATTCGTGCCTAACCCTGGACTTTTAGTTAGTATGACAATGCGTCTTAGATACAATACACGTACCATATGCTGATCCACGGTTGTGGACCGTATTTTACATTATGTTTATTTTAAAGTATTATTTGTGAAGTAGAAGTGGCTATGTTGTGGGTTGGCAGGAGAGCCAACACCGGGTACTAGAGGAAGCCGAAAGGCACGCGTTTTAGCTCACGCAGGCTGGCGTGAGGTCTGGAACAGGACAAGGAAATTAGAATTTAGAAAAACGGACGTAGCTGCTGGAATACTTAACTTTAATTCATAAATGGTGAACGTCGCTCTTGACTGTACATGATTCATAATATCAATAGTAACTGGTAATGGCGCCTTGCTAGGTCGTAGCAAATGTAGCTGAAGGCTATGCTAACTATCGTCTCGGCAACTGAGAGCGTATTTTGTCAGTGAACCATCGCTAGCAAAGTCGGCTGTACAATTGGGGCGGGTGCTAGGGAGTCTCTCTAGACTTGCCGTGTGGCGGCGCTCTGTCTGCAATCACTGATAGTGGCGACACGCGGGTCCGACGTATACAAACGGACCGCGGCCGATTTAAAGGCTACCACCTAGCAAGTGTGGTGTCTGGCGGTGACACCACAGGTTACATCTTTAAATGCTGTGTTTTTAAACTGGTTTCTCTGCTTTCGATTGTAGTCGCTGAAGATATAGTACTAAGTAAAAATCATGTAACAAATAAAATGATCACTTCTCATAATAAGCAATGTGGCATTACGGATCTTATTCGATCGTCACTAGTCCCCTTCACCTGTACACCACATAAGTGTACGTTTACCCGGACTGTAAAAATTGGCCATTGCTGACAATATCGGCCGGCAATGTCACGGCCACACGAATTACAGCCATTTGTGCGGCCAAATTGCCGGCCACTGTCGCCCGGCAACGTTTGCGGCGAAACATTTCCGGGTCAAATCTGTTTACATGAGCCACGCTATGGCCGCGTAATAAACAAAAGCAAGATAGTGGATGTGAGTCGAGCTCTCCTACATTTGCTTTCTGCAAGGAAAAAAATTATCAAGAACAAAAGAAATAGGGCAACATGGATGCGTTCATTTTTAAAGCAGGCGAACTGCATCCGAAACTTAAGCTTTGGACTGGAAACATACCTCTTCCAGAATGCTGAAATCCGATTTCGAATATATCGTTTAAAAGTAATTCGTCCGAGAATTGGTAAAACCAAAACCGCTATTATCTACTACATCCGAGCTACACCCGTTCATTTTCGGCTAGGGGGGTTGATACAGAGGTCTCATATTCCTGTCTCAGGAGCTGAAAAAAATACATTTTTAAAAGTTTACACCAGAGCTGCTAGTTGTTTAGTGTTGGCTGACAAGTTTGGGGCTTTGCATATTTTCAGATGCCACCCATTACAGAGAATAAAATTTGTAATGAGTCGATGCGTCGAATGTGGGTAATATATATAGCCTATCAGTAATAGTATGGTTCATATGGCAAATACGTATTTTTCATTTACACTCCTGGAAAGTGAAATAAGAACACCGTGAATTCATTGTCCCAGGAAGGGGAAACTTTATTGACACATTCCTGGGGTCAGATACATCACATGATCACACTGACAGAACCACAGGCACATAGACACAGGCAACAGAGCATGCACAATGTCGGCACTAGTACAGTGTACATCCACCTTTCGCAGCAATGCAGGCTGCTATTCTCCCATGGAGACGATCGTAGAGATGCTGGATGTAGTCCTGTGGAACGGCTTGCCATGCCATTTTCACCTGGCGCCTCAGTTGGACCAGCGTTCGTGCTGGACGTGCAGACCGCGTGAGACGACGCTTCATCCAGTCCCAAACATGCTCAATGGGGGACAGATCCGGAGATCTTGCTGGCCAGGGTAGTTGACTTACACCTTCTACAGCACGTTGGGTGGCACGGGATACATGCGGACGTGCATTGTCCTGTTGGAACAGCAAGTTCCCTTGCCGGTCTAGGAATGGTAGAACGATGGGTTCGATGACGGTTTGGATGTACCGTGCACTATTCAGTGTCCCCTCGACGATCACCAGTGGTGTACGGCCAGTGTAGGAGATCGCTCCCCACACCATGATGCCGGGTGTTGGCCCTGTGTGCCTCGGTCGTATGCAGTTCTGATTGTGGCGCTCACCTGCACGGCGCCAAACACGCATACGACCATCATTGGCAACAAGGCAGAAGCGACTCTCATCGCTGAAGACGACACGTCTCCATTCGTCCCTCCATTCACGCCTGTCGCGACACCACTGGAGGCGGGCTGCACGATGTTGGGGCGTGAGCGGAAGACGGCCTAACGGTGTGCGGGACCGTAGCCCAGCTTCATGGAGACGGTTGCGAATGGTCCTCGCCGATACCCCAGGAGCAACAGTGTCCCTAATTTGCTGGGAAGTGGCGGTGCGGTCCCCTACGGCACTGCGTAGGATCCTACGGTCTTGGCGTGCATCCGTGCGTCGCTGCGGTCCGGTCCCAGGTCGACGGGCACGTGCACCTTCCACCGACCACTGGCGACAACATCGATGTACTGTGGAGACCTCACGCCCCACGTGTTGAGCAATTCGGCGGTACGTCCACCCGGCCTCCCGCATGCCCACTATACGCCCTCGCTCAAAGTCCGTCAGCTGCACATACGGTTCACGTCCACGCTGTCGCGGCATGCTACCAGTGTTAAAGACTGCGATGGAGCTCCGTATGCCACGGCAAACTGGCTGACACTGACGGCGGCGGTGCACAAATGCTGCGCAGCTAGCGCCATTCGACGGCCAACACCGCGGTTCCTGGTGTGTCCGCTGTGCCGTGCGTGTGATCATTGCTTGTACAGCCCTCTCGCAGTGTCCGGAGCAAGTATGGTGGGTCTGACACACCGGTGTCAATGTGTTCTTTTTTCTATTTCCGGGAGTGTAGTATGTGTTTAGTGTGGACAATTCTATTTGTGTCATAACACTTACATCTATCTCAGATTTTCGTTAAATTATGTCACAATTGTAGTTACATCTTACTATATTATGTTAACATATCTGCATAATATATATTTTCCTTAATTGTTTTGCCCTCATTACCCAGTATGATGTGATCCCGGTGACAACGATATTTTACATACAATGGAGAAGTTCCTCAATGAACTACACTGTCGTCACGCTGGCTTATTTATCGTAAATATTATCATAATTTTGACATATGTTGATGCAGCGAATATTATTATTTCTTATATAATCTTTGATGTATTCAATTTACTTCGCGATTGTATTAAGATCAATGACTATATCCAGTGTAAGACAGTGTTCAATCACATCACAGTTGTACAATAAATATTTTATTTCCTTTCAGCACTATTTGAAAGCAAACATATCGTTTAATTTGTATTTCAATGAAATCTACATACGGTAGTATTCTGATGTTATAATTCTCGCCGTACAGATTGCGATACATAAGCCGATTAAGGTACTCTTGAAGATTTCTGTGAATCGTTTGTAGTCGCGTATTTGATGATTCATGGCATGGTGGAGTGCCTTTCACGTGGTGATTAAGGTGCTATGGAAATTTTCTATGATTTTTCTGCCGCACGATTCTGCTTGTTGAGTTAGCATTTGTTCTGGGAGCTTAATTGTGTGAATGGATTTGTAGAGGAATTTCTCCTACCAAGTTCATCAATTGGCCTTTGACGGGATATGTAATGTAGTGAAATTTCTCTCGATAATTTCAGTGGAATGTCTCTTATTCACTGAGGTGCGTGGTAAAAATTGAAAGGTTATTTTTGCTTCTGTTTATGTATCTTGTATATCTCGTTGTAAGGGGACCTGAAGTTAAGCGGGATGCATATCCAAGCCTCGCTTTCAATGTGCATTACTCTTGATCTACATTGCGAAGGAAGTTGCGGATTTGTACCAACACTGAATGACATTAACTAATGCTTTACAAGGAAAGCTATCTAATTATCTTTTGTAGTTCAAGAAATACGACATTCTATATAGTAGACGGTTTACTCTGGAGGAATTTGGTGAACATAGCTCAAATCATTGTTAAGATATATGAAACTTCCTGGCAGATTAAAACTGTGTGCCGGACCGAGACTCGAACTCGGGACCTTTGCCTTTCGCGGGCAAATGCTCTAGCAACTAAACTACCCAAGCACGACTCAGCTTTACTTCTGCCGGTGCATCGTTGATAGAACACTTGCCCGCGAAAGGCAAAGGTCCCGAGTTCGAGTCTCGGTCCGGCATACAGTTTTAATCCTCATGGAAGTTTCATGTCAGCGCACACTCCGCTGCAGAGTGAAAATCTCATCAAAATGTAGTTGACTCATCGTATGCCTGTTTCAGAACATTCCAGCAGCATTATTCCTGCTCGCCAGCTGCTTCTTCATTCTCTGTAGACTTTTGTCAGCAATCTTTTCCTTACTCTGGACGTTTAGTGTTGACTTTTGTAACCCTTTCAGCTTCAACTATATGCGGACAATTTTTGGCATTCAACACAGCTATCATATTATTTCCTGGTTGGATGCCTAATTTGTCCATTAGTTTTATCTTGCTAGTTGCACCATCACTGAAACATGTGACAGCATTCATTACACCTGAGTACTGTCAGTCGAACAAAGACTGTTTTTGCCACTTTTTGCTACACGCAAGTGTTGAAACTCTCATTATGATTTAGTGTATGACCTTGTAGACATCAGGTAAGTAATTTTGTATCTGCCAGGTCCATGTATATTGGCTTTATTGTTTCCATGACTGTGGCAGGCAAGAAATGCTTATTGGTAATATTGCTTGCCTGCCGCGTGAGCGTGGCTGGTTCTCAGACATTTGTTCAAAGAGCGTTTAAGACGTAATCAACAGTTGAAAAGCAGATAAAAAATACATTTTTTGAAACTGGAGAAATTTGTCTGTCTAATGGTGGCAAAAATATGTTTTTCGAAATTTCAGTCATTTTACAACCAGGTCCCCTTAAATGTCCGTATGCCCAACGTAGGCTTTATTACATTCGTTGCATTCGTTTTCATTACTGCCAGAATAGTTATATCGTCATGTTAAGGCTACTTTATAAATGATAATGGTGTCGAGTGTGTTTCTGTCAAAATTACGATAATAGGTGCAGTAAATAAGCCAGCATAATACATTTAGAACAAATTCTCCACTGTATATAAAATATCGTTATCACGTGGATCACATGTTGCTGGGTAATGGAGGTACCACAATTATATATATTGCACATATATTAACATAATACGGTACAGTAAGGTGTAAATACAATTGTGACATCCTCTAACGCACATATGAGATACATTTAAGTGTGGTGACGTAAACAGAACTGTCCACACCAAACACATCCTAAATACAAAATACGTAAATAGTTACCATATGAACCATATTATTTATGATACCTGTATCATCTACAATCAAAGCATCCACTCTTAACAGATTTTGTTCTGTGTAAGAAGTGGCTTGTGAAAATGGGCGAAGTCCGAAACTAGTCAACCAACACTAAATAATTAATTAGCAGCTTTGTTGTTAATGTTTAAAAAATGTAATTTCTTACACATTTTTGAGCTGGCAGACGCGACACACAGAAAATTTTTCCATATGCTTCATGGTACAAGGTATTTGCAATGCTTTGGTAAAAGGGCTCAAAGATTTTATTAAAATAGTAGTTGGCCAGAGTTATAGGCCATGCAAAGTAATTTATACAACCATCGCAATAAAATAATAAGAGTCTGCAAATTGATGCCCAGTTAAAACTCGCGATGAAGCTTCAGAATCGTTCAGGCGTTTTAATAACCGATGTAGAATAAAATTTCTGTTCAGTACTGAAACTACTAAAACGATAGCAGTGAGGACGTCCTTTTTCAGAAAACGCTCTTTGTATACATTACTTTCTGCTTCTTTCGCTCTAGTTGCAGATGTATCACGTTCATGGATTTCTCATTGGTTGTCTCGTTTCCCCAAGTTTGCTTACCTGTGGTTGCTTCTGTATTTCTGTATTGTTGGAGCTGTGATTCCTGTAATTCACTAGACGAACCTCTCCAAGAACGAAATAATGATGTTCAACACAGTAGCACTGTCAGCTGAAGAAGAAGAGTGCATGAATCTATGGTGCGAGTGAAAAATAAACACATACAGACAAGAACTGAGACGGATATGGCCTGGGCATTGACGCGTTGCAGCAGTGTAGCTGGCAGCAATATTGTGGCCCCTGCCCTAAAATAAGGCCTTCGACTCTCCTACCTGCCGATCGGCGTTTCTACCTGCCGGGCGAAGATCAGATACAGAGATTAGAGGTTCTTTCCTCGACTTTTTCTGGGTGCTAATATCACTAGGTGAGAATTTCAGGACACCGTCCACGCCACCTACTTGATACTCCCGTGGCTGTCGTATTACTTCACTTCACACTTGTGCTGGCTTGCCTGAAATTATGTATATAAATATGCAAGCGGGTTAGGGGAGTCACTCAATACTAAACACAACACTGCCCTACGTCTGATGTGAATAATTAATTCTGAGACGATATGAAAATTGCAGTTTGCACCGTTTATACACTAAGTCGTAAGTGTCGATGCTCATTAACATTCTTCATGATTATCTGTGCACAATTATCATTCCCTTATTACTGTGCAGTATTCGTGACTACGTGAATGTCTGTCACTATCGTACTTAATGCCGTCACGCGTACTTCACAGTCCTACTCTGGCGAAACCTTCGGCGATAGACACACAGGCAATGATGATGGTTGTCTGTGCTCAGTTATCACTTGGACGAGCGTAAGCGTAACCGATGCGACGAGGGTGATGGTTGACGAAGCAGAAGCCAAACGGTTGAACGAAAGTACTTACGCTCGTCACGTACACACAGATATCTCGTACCAGTCCTTCTTGACACTTGTAATAATATAACACTGTTCATAAATGTTAATTTACTGTACACAGTTCTCACTCGTTTGAGCGTGCACGTTTCCGTCGCGACGCAGCTGATTGTTGGTGATGCGGATACGCGATGATCGAGCGCATGTTCTCACGCTCGCTACAGGACACTGGCACTTGATTGCTCTCCTTTGTGGGAAACTATTTTACTGATTCACATTCGTTTCCTTCTGGAAGGCCGAACACGACGCAGATGATTGATGTTGTACGGTACGACACGCAACAAGCGGACATTCAAATACTTACCGGCGGCACTGCTGATATTAAATTACTTCTTTACGCACTTTTCTCTGAATCGACATCCATATCTCATTACTTCACTGCTATAGAACTTGTAGCAACACCTGAACTTCCATAATAATGCCTTTCCCATGTGGAGTTGCCCATAACACAGCATAGCAGCTCCGTGTCCCATGCTCGACTCTGCAAAATGCCGACGCTCGTTAAGATACTCCGCAACCAAACCCGCGATATGACAATACGCTTACAATCTGCTGCCACGTGCCTGCGAAAACTTATGAACTATCTGTTGAATCGATGCCACCCGGACCGCTGCTGTATTGCGTGACAAAGGTGGACTGCCATGCTGTTAAGCAGGTGGTCATAATGATTTCTCTCAACACTGGGTGTTTGCTGGACACACACTAGTTTCTTCCTTCACGGCAGCAAAGTACATTATTTTCTGATCTCCATGCTACTAGACCCAAAACGCTGTTGTAGCCTTTCTGTGCATAGCTGTTGTTTTAGAGCGAAGACAAGACTTTACTTTATTCTGTTACTGAGTAATCCATTGGGGTAGTGTTCCATTGTACTACGTACCTCTGCGGAAATTTTTGTCGTATCAAGATAGAGGTGAGAAATCGTTTTCTGTCAGCACTCAATTCGACAGTGCCTGCAGTGCGCTGGACCGCGTCCAGACCTTCTTGCTGCTGCAGATAAGGACCCGAGCTGGCTCCTCCTTCAGGGAGGGTTTTCCTCGCAGCGCTCCAGTTATTTTCCCTACTGGTAACGTCGTATGCGTTAGAATTTATCTTAAACTGTGAAAAAGTGAGTAAGCCTTTTAAACCTGTGACGGTGTCTGCAAATACAGCCGTAGGCGTTTAGTGTCGGGAGCGATCAAAATGTTCCTGATCGAAGGCCACACTAACACCTTGTCTACACGTCCGTGCTTTGACCCGCTTCGGAGTCTTGCTGGGCTGCGTATACGCTGCAACAATGGACTCCGACGCAAGCTTTTTGATCGCCCCTTATAGTAAGGGAAAATGGGGAAACGAAGCGCGCCGAAAGGAATTTCTTTATTAATTTTAAGATAAAATCATGGAACTGGTTCCTAAAAATTCATACATCGGTCCATAACACAATCCTAAGACAACATGGCTTTTGGCTGACTAATATTTAAATGAAGCAACAAGTACGGTTAAATAATGCATTGTAAGATGCTTAATTTTCTCCTTTGTTCGGTCTCTTTTATAATTTCATTTTATTTTACCGTGTTAAATGATTAACATTGGGTTTAATCCAGTAGTGGATCATATTAATGCAAACTGTTGAAATAAAGCGTTATGTCCAATGTTGAATAAGTTCAATGAAAATTTGAGAAACTCGCAGTTTGTTTAGATATACTGTAAGTCATTATGTGGACTGTCCCAGCCACTGTATTCTGAAAAGTTCCAATGCGAGCAAGATACTTCGCGGTTTTTTCAGATTCATGACACACGAAACGAACTTCTTGTATCGAATCCCCATCCATGTCATCTAGTTCATTTTTTCACTCAAGTTGGTGAAGCCTACCTCTGATTTAGATGATACAGATTCGATTATTCTCTTATAATTTGTAAGTCTTGTATTAATACGAACTGCTTTCTTATTGAATTCTCTTCTATTCTAGATTTTTGCCCTTGCTATTGACACTTTATGAGGCGCTCAAAAAATTAGCTGTGGAACATCGCTTACTCTGGCAGGTTAAATATTAATAGTTTTTAACGCTTGAAAAACTTCAGTATTTAGTCACACGCACCTTTCTTTCACTTCTAACAATCTGGTTCTGTAGAATTTTTTCAGGCTCCACACTCCCATCTAAATTTGTTTCCTCATAATTATTTGAGTTTTGGAGCTTAGTGAAGCAGGAGTATCTGCTAGTACCTAACAAGGCCCTACAATATTTGATATGTTTTGTAACGTCCTACTTACAGGAGGTAGGTTTTTCAGCATTGGTAGTGACCAGTACGAAATACAGACTGCGAATGAATGAGGGGAAAGATGCTAGTCACAATTTCCAATCTTGTGCCGAGATTGGAATAATTGTCGATGATAAAGAAGCAAGAGTGCCCTCCCTAGTCATTTCGATGCACGAATAATGTTCTGGCATAAAGTCAGCGCCGGCTCGCCAGTCGGGAGCGACAGAGAAGAAGAGAAACGGCTATGAGAAGAGGTCAGCCAATCGCACACTGACCGACATCCCTCCAGGACGACATCGCGACAGCAGTATTCCCTAGGTGAAGAAGATATAAGCTCCGCGCCCGACTGGTGGCAGCCCACTTCTGTAGCAGCTTCAATGTCAGCCACTTCATTAGTACTCTCTACGTAGCACAGACTTTTGTTTGTCTATTCTGAAGAAGATTGATTATTCTGCCTGTCGCCCTTTGCTTACGACATATATCAAACTTAAATATTGTATTTGTCTTTTGAAACGAAAATCATCAATACGAGCTGTTTGATTGTTTGTCTAGCGAACCGAGTATGCAGGATTCCTAGACACAACAAATAAAATGTAATAAAATTAGTTAAAATGGTGGTCCATGGATAGCATCTTTAATAGCGTCTTAACTGATTCGAACCTGATCACTGCTTAAAGTTTTCAACAGAAGTCATAAGCAATGGTGGCTGAAGACTCGGCACAAAGGCCTTGTCAGGCCTTGTCAAAGAGGGTGGAGGAGCGAGCAGAGGATCAGGGCACTCGCTTGCTCTTTGGCCAGAGAACTGCCCAGGAAACAGAAGCCACTGCATTAAAGGTCCATAAGGTGTATCCACTGGATATGTGGCCTGTAACAGTAGTAGTTTCATGATGATCTCCCCATCATTCCGGATTAGTCCCCCATTCTGATCTTCGGTAGTGGGCTCCCTAGGGAGATGAGATCTTGAGAAAATTAGGGAATAACCAAAGGACATTTTTCTACGAGTCGAAGAGTGGAACCTCGCAGGGAAGCAAAGACTCTTTCCAGATACAGCGATGGTTAATGGAGTTAAATGAAAATATGTGCCAAAGCCGCAAGCAGAAGATGAAGAGACAGAGAAAATATGTGAGGATACTGAACATGTAATTCACTCCGTAAAGTGAAATGAAAATCAGTCATGGGGGATTGGAATGCTGTTGTAAGGGAAAGAACAGAAGAAAGAGTTAACAGAAGACAGACTAACTGAGTTCTGCAATAAATTTCAGCAGCCGGCCGGTGTGGCCGAGCGGTTCTAGGCGCTACGGTCGCAGGCTCGAATCCTGCCTCGGGCATGGATGTGTGCGATGTCCTTAGGTTAGTTAGGTTTAAGAAGTTCTAAGTTCTAGGGGACTGATGACCTCAGATGTTCCATAGTGCTCAGAGCCATTTGAACTATTTTTGAATAAATTTCAGCTGACAGCGATTGCTCGTTTCAAGAATCAGAATTGGACGAAGTATAACTGGAAAAGCCTTGATACATTGGAAGATTTCAGCTGGATTACATCATGGCCAGAGGGAGATTCCGAATCCAGATATTAGATTGTAAGATGTACCCAAGACCAAATATAGAATGAGATCACAATTCAGTAATGATGAAGAGTGGACTTAACTTTAAGAGAATCGTCTGGAAAAACTAGTGTGGAAGGAAGTGGGGTACTAAGGTACTGGGGACTGATGACACACGGATGATGTTGACTGAACGTGAGGTTGCTGCGAAGGAATACCACAGCTGGCATCTTAGGCGAAGAGGAATGGACAGCTCTAAAAAGTGAAATGGCCGATGTTGAACAGACAAGCATATGTATAAGCGAGGCAACTACTAAGAAATCTAGAGAAACAGGAATCAGTAATTTAAGGAGGAAAAGGAGGAACAAAAATGCTCAGGGAGAAACAGGAATACAGAAATATAAATCACTTATGAATGAAATAAATAGGATGTTCAGGGAAACCAAGGCGGAATGGTAGCAGAAAAAGTATGAAGAAATCGAAAAAAGGAAGAATAGACAGACTCAGTATCCAGGAACGTCCAAGCTTCTGTAAAATGGAAAGCAAGAGTGACAACTTTAAGATTACAATCGGAGTCTCACTGTTAAATGCAGAGGAAGAAAAGCGGGTAGGTGAAAAGACCAGATTGAAGGTCTGTGTGAGGAGGAGGAATTGTCTCATTACACGTTAGAAGAAGAAATTGGAGTTGATATGGAAGAGATAGGGGATACAGCATTAGTGTCAGAATTGAAGAACGCTATTTAAGACTTGAGATAAAATAAGGCGAAAGGGTAGTGCCAACCAACGAATGTTAAAGTTCGTGTATAGAATTTATAAGACTGGCGACATACCATCAGATATTCGAAAAAATATCATCCACACAATTTCGAAGACAGGAAGATCAGTTCCATGCGAAAATTATCGGACAATAACCTTAAGAGCAGTAGTGGAGGATTGCCAGTTCTTCCACAAACGTGGCATTGTTCTCCGTAAGTAAACAAATGAGCCACTTGCACTGTCCTAATTTAATGGCCCTTATGTAAACAAACTGATCTCTTGTTCGCATGTTTTGTTTATTTAGGCCATAATAAATGGGCTTTAACTGCTATGATAATTACCGTAATTTATGATCAAGATATCTGCATAGTGGTTTGATGTTTATTCATGTACACCCAGGTGATCAATGCTTTCAGGTTAAAGCGGTGGCTGTCAGTTTTTGATCGAAAAAATTATACCTACTGGAAGCCCCACAACCTGCAATGTGCTGCTATTGGACACCGCCCTCCCTCCCCCCCCCCCCCCCCAGCCATTATCGCCATCACCCTCAGTCCTCCTTAGTGTCCCAGATATTCTCATTCTTGACCTGCGAACCTGTGAAGGACGAAAAACGTCCAACGTCAGTATTAATTCTTCTACCTCCTTTCTCCTTATTGTTATTATTATTTGCTATTTTTAGTAATTTTTCTTCATTTCTGCTATGGTGCAGCGGACTCCTGATGATAATGCAGTTGACTAACCTGATCTGTAGGAGCCACTCGACTTCCACTGCACTTACCTGATTTGACACTGCTTGTTTTAGCCAGTTTTGAGCCTCCTACGCATCAGTTCAGGAGTAGTCCACTGGCTACATATCACCTGCTAACATAAAAGAATTGTTCCTCTGTGATGATGAGTTACCACTATGACCTACGTCTTTACCACCATCTGTGCGGCTACAGTGGCATAATGCATGCATTTAAGGGCTTCTGTTCACTATAATACGCAATTCAAATGTGAGTGGCAGCAAACATATAGTTGTGCACACATCTCAGGTCATGAGTTCAATATCCTAATAGTCCTTGAAAATCCACAATTCACTGGTAAGAATGTTATGCTTTCGTTACACAAGTGGTGGAATGTAGGTGAGAATTTATGAAAGGTAGCTTCCGTATTCAACGCTCAACCTGCACTCCCTCTGTTACTGTCACTCAGTGTGTGTAGGTATTTATCCGAAAACTGTCACGTAATATTATCAATGATAAGGACAGGTTACAGTACACACAATTATAGGAAGTGGCAATCAGTAACTTTCTGTGCGCCAGCTCAGGATCTCAGTGGGCTATTAATGACTGTGTTGATTGGTGGAGTTATGTTTAAGAATTTTTTGGTCAAAGCTGACTAATGAGAACACTTCTCAGAATGTATTCACAAAAAACTTTGATATGTTTTTGAAGTTGTAGGGAGCTTACCTGATGCAGGCAAAGAAATGCATGCATACTTGCATATCGTTATCTCTCCCAAAATATTATCCGAAAGTGAAACAGAAAAGAATTATATGTACAAAAATCTTTGTTCTTTTCATTTTCAAATAAAGATGCAGAGCCGTTGTAGTTCGGACACTAGTGTGTGTACTTGAACCAAGAAAGGAAATGAGTGTACCTCAGTTACCAACTGACTCTAAGCTATATTCTGAGGAAACAAAAATCATGTTATGTCTCCTAAAATCGTGTCGGACCTCCTTTTGCCCGGAAACTCGAGTTGGCGTGCTCTCAACAAGTCGTTGGAAGTCCCCTGCAGAAACATTGAGCAATGCTGCCCATGTAGCCGTCCATAATAGCGAATGCGTTGCTGGTGCAGGATTTTGTCCACAAACTGACCTCTAGATTATGTCCCATAAATATTCGATGTTATTAATGCTGGGCAATGTGGGTAGACAAATAATTCGTTCCAAATGTTTAGAATGGTCTTCCAACCAAACAAGAAGACTTGTGGCCTAGTGATAGGGGGCATTGTCATCCATAAAAATGCCATCGTTCTTCTGCACCATGAAGTCCATGAATGGCTGCAGATGGTCTCCAAGTAACCGAACATAACCATTTCCAATCAATGATCAGTCCAGTTGGAGCTGAGGACCCAGTCCATTTCATGTAAATACAGCCCACACCATTATGAAGCCACCAGCAGCTAGCACAGTCCCCTGTTGACAATATGGGTCCATGCTTCGCCGGATTAGGGCTACACTCGGACCTTACTATCACCTCCTACCAGCTAACATCGGGATTCATCTGACAGGGTCACGGTTTTCCAGTCGTGTACGGTTCAACCGATGTTGTCACGAGTCCAGGTGAGGTGCTCTAGGCGATGTCGTACTGCTTGCAAATGCACTCCCGACGGTCGTGTGCTGCCGTAGCCCATTACCGCCAAATTTCGCCTTACTGTCCCACGTTGATTTCTGCGGCTATTTTACGCAGTGTCGTCTGTGGGTAAGCGCTGAAAACTACACAAATGCCGCTGCTCTCGGCCGTTAAGTGAAGGCTGTCGACCACTGCGTTGTTCGTCATGAGAAATGATGTCTGAAATTAGGTGTTCTCGGCACACCCTTGACATTGAATTTCCTAACAACTTCCATGGTTCAAATGGCTCTGAGCACTATGCGACTCAACTGCTGTGGTCATCAGTCCCCTAGAACTTAGAACTACTTAAACCTAACTAACCTAAGGACATCACACACATCCATGCCCGAGGCAGGATTCGAACCTGCGACCGTAGCAGTCGCACGGTTCCGGACTGCGCGCTCAAAACTGCGAGACCACCGCGGCCGGCTAACAACTTCAATGTCAGATGCATCTAGCTCCAACTACGATTCTGTGTTCAAAGCTTGTTAATTTCCGTCGTGCGACCGCATCACATCGGGAATATTTCCGAGTGAATCACCTGAGTATAAGTGACAGCTCCGCCATTGCACTACCCCTTTATACCTTTTGTACGCCATACTTTTGCCACCTGTGTGTGCGCTTGTCGCTGTCCCCTGACTTTGGCCACCTCAGTGTATAGCGACTATGTTTTTTGACCTGTAGTGGTACCACACTAAATACGTGATGGATTTCACTCAAAATGAGAATTTCAAGAGAAAGTTATATATTTGAAAACTTTTTCGGGTTTTTCAATATATATATATATATATATATATATATATATATATATATATATATATATACAATATTTCTTTTATGCAGAAAAAGAGAGAGAGAGAGATTTATTTATTTTATTTTTATTTATTTATTTATTGTTCCGTGGGACCACATTTAGGAGAAGTCTCCATGGTCATGGAACGAGTCAATACATGAAATTATAACACGATTGTAGAAACAGATAAAATGAAATATAAGAAACATATTCAGGCGACAAGTCGTTAGTTTAAATAAAGAAAATCAAAAATGTACACTGGAATTTGCTTAATTTTGTATCTCTTCCAGGAGCTCCTCGACAGAATAGAAGGAGTGAACCATGAGGAAACTCTTCAGTTTAGACTTAAAAGTGTTTGGGCTACTGCTAAGATTTTTGAGTTCTTGTGGTAGCTTATTGAAAATGGATGCAGCAGAATACTGCACTCCTTTCTGCACAAGAGTCAAGGAAGTGCATTCCACATGCAGATTTGATTTCTGCCGAGTATTAACTGAGTGAAAGCTGCTAACTCTTGGGAATAAGCTAATATTGCTAACAACAAACGACATTAAAGAAAATACATACTGTGAGGGCAATGTCAAAATTCCCAGACTATTGAATAGGGGTCGACAAGAGGTTTTCGAACTTACACCATACATAGCTCGAACAGCCCGTTTTTGAGCCAAAAATACCCTTTTTGAATCAGAAGAATTACCCCAAAAAATAATACCATATGACATAAGCGTATGAAAATATGCGAAGTATACTACTTTTCGTGTTGAAATGTCACTTATTTCAGATACTGTTCTAATGGTAAATAAAGCGGCATTTAGTTTCTGAACAAGATCCTGAACATGGGCTTTCCACAACAGCTTACTATCTATCTGTACGCCTAGGAACTTGAACTGTTCCGTCTCGCTTATAACATGCCCATCCTGTCTGATTAAAATGTCAGTTCTTGTTGAATTGTGGGTTAGAAACTGTAAAAACTGAGTCTTACTGTGATTTAGCATCAAATTATTTTCCACAAGCCACGAACTTATATCATGAACTACATTATTTGATAATGTTTCAATATTACACACAAGATCCTTCACTACCAAGATAAAACACTGACTATAAATTACACAGATAATATTCTTTTTTCTTTGTGACTAGTAGTTACAGAGATGCATAGCGATGGCTGGAGATATATCTTTTGTTTTTTCTTAATGATTAGATACATTTCATATGACTAGAAAGTATGTATCCCACACAAGTCATATTCTTTTTTTTAGTATCGAGGTCGTCATCTTTCACATTATTAGAGAGAATAATTTTTATACAATATTACAGATTCTTTGTAATGTATTTATCGTCTCTGATGTAGAGTAGAGAATGGGAGACAAGTGAAAACAAAATATATACACTAATAATACTGAAACAGATAGAAGCACATGCAGATATGACTGTGTACACACACGCACACTGTCAAACGTGTACTTTTTTTACATATACGCACTCACTATTTACATAAGTATGACACACTCCCACTTTTTGCCAGTAAATACACCATTTATACACTCAAGCGAATAATATGAGTACAGGAGAGTCTCGATCCAACCCCCACAAAAAAATTGTTCAAATGGCTCTAAGCACTATGGGACTTAACATCTGAGGTCATCAGTCGCCTAGACTTAGAACTACTTAAACCTAACGAACCTAAAGACATCACACACTTCAATGCCCGAGGCAGGATTCGGACCTGCGACCGTAGTAGCAGCGCGGTTCCGGACCGAAGCGCCTAGAACCGCTCGGCCACAGCGGCCGGCCCAATCCTCACAGATGAACCGTTTGTCGTCATGACGCGACACACCGATAGGTAGTGTATACCTCATGGTCATGAGACCGAGTGCTCGCACCATGTGTAGAGAAGAATAATCTTCACCAGGTAGCAATCATGGCAACCATGGAGACTGCGCGATGCACTCTCTTAGCCCACATTTGCGTAGCACCCGTTCCTGTGTGGTATGCATACATTTTGCATCTACGAAACTTTCACCTCATTTTTCATCAGACGGATCTCCTTGTTTTGAGGCGGAATACAGTGAGGATTATCTATCGGGTATCAAGACGTGGCTAATTCTTCAGGTTAGTGCCCAGTATGGTTTGTAGCCTTTCACCCAGAAGATGAAACCGCCTGTCGCCATGTAAAGTAACTTTCGATCAGCGAATTTCTTTTTCGTGAAGTTGTAGTGAAATCGATACATGTGGAATCTGGAAGGGACCAGTATAGACGCACCAACGTAGACGTGTTTTGTAAACTTTATATCGAAACTTTACTCATCTCCACAATGACTAATCTCTCACTCAAGATTTTGGCCCGTTTAAAATTTGGGGTGGCGACATAATCCTGTGCGCCGCAATGCCCCTCGCAGGAGTAAACTTCATGAATTTCGCAGCAGTCCCATAAATTCTCCATGGTTTCCCGGAAATAACACATTCATCAATTTTTAAAAAATCTTCTCGAAGTCACATGGCGAAAGCTCTCTATTCGGTATTAATATCAATATACTCCTTCAGCCAACGTGTCTGCTTGAGGGAGATGCCGTGGTTGACTAAGCAGTTGCATTCCCAAACTAATCTACTGCTGGAGGTTTCTACAGTGGATGATGTATTTCTGTTCTCCCCTCCCCCAGCGTTGGCCTCAGTTTGTGGAGGGAACCGTTGTGCAGACTAAGCGCTCTGGAAACAGAGGAAAATCGCTGTGTGCGTTATGTAGTCTAGATGGATATGCCATGTATACTACCGTGACATATCCTTTGCCATTATCAGCTGTCACACCTCTGAAGTCATCTAATCTAAGGATGTCTTCATCAGATAGCCATTGAAACTCTTCAGCAACTAGATATTTTTGCATTGATTATACTTATAAGCTGTTGACATCGAGGTACAAAATGTAACTCTCATCTTCAGATTCTTTGAACTCTCCACACATTTGAAGATTATTTGCCTTGGCATCCATTTGGACACTTTGGCAACCTCTCCCATGAATCCTACATTCGAAACATAGTATGTCGACATCAGTCAATAATTCAGTCTTGACACGTGTCCTTCTCAGCACTGCATCGCACGAAAGCCCTGGTGCGGTATAATAGAATGCTGGGTCTATTGTTTGTCGTCATGCATACATTCCGGAATTTCTCGAAAATATCTGCTAGTAGTCGCATGTCCATGTCCATGTTGAATTCCTGGCATACATTCGCCGCATGCCCATCATCTATATCCATTACGGCATTGCCTCTAAAGTCTCTCATGAATGGAATTATGTTGGGCAACGTGGTTTTGTTGAGTCAGTCCAAAGAATCCAGGTATCCGCAAGAAAAGTCCACTTCTTTGTCGTGAGCTGAAACTTAGCATCATCGGGAAACGCAGCGCTACTGAGATGCATGTCCTGCTGATGCTCTGATTCCAGGAACCGTAAGGTGATGTTCGGTGTCATATGCTTAGAGAACGAAATGTATCTCTCAATGCACTCAGACAAGACACTAACCCAATCGTTGCTCAAACCGAAATCACCCAAGGCTCAGTGATGTAACTGACATCACAGCCACTCTCATTGTGGGAAAAGGCGGGTATATGTCATGGCACTTGGTAGTTTACGTTGCATTCATTGTATGCCGCATTGCAGAAATTCCCTTTAACATGACAGTGGTCTTTACAAGGAGTTTCCGTTTTTCTGTCTAACGGTAGTGAACAAATATGGCATTTGCCGGCTTTCATGTACAATGACTCATTCTCCTGTGATCTGGTTATCTCGATTTGACGCTATAAATGCGATCACCTTTCCACACAAGGTTTTGAGCTCACTGAGCAACAGCCTCGCAGGATTATCCCTCACATATGATGTGAAACGGTTTTTACTTTGATTGTACCAACATGGTACGCACGTGTATATGGCTCATGAAACTCTGTGAGGGTTCTGTGGAAGACATAGGCGTCTCCTAATAGAGTCTCATCTACATCTAAATCTACATGATTACTCTGCAATTCACATTTAAGTGCTTGGCAGAGGGTTCATCGAACCACAATCATACTATCTCCCTACCATTCCACTCCCGAACAGCGCATTTTGACGATCATTCCTACCTATGAAGGTTGGGCTCAACAAAATATTTTCGCATTCGGAAGAGAAAGTTGGTGACTGAAATTTCGTAAATAGATCTCGCCGCGACGAAAAACGTCTTTGCTTTAATGACTTCCATCCCAACTCGCGTATCTTATCTGCCACACTCACTCCCCTATTACGTGATAATACAAAACGAGCTGCCCGTTTTTGCACCCTTTCGATGTCCTCTGTCAATTCCACCTGGTAAAGGATCCCACACCGCGCAGCAATATTCTAACTGAGGACGAACGAGTGTAGTGTAAGCCATCTCTTTAGTGGACTTGTTGCATCTTCTAAGTGTCCAGTCAATGAAACGCAACCTTTGGCTCACCTTCCCCACAATATTATCTATGTGGTCTTTCCAACTGAAGCTGTTCGTAATTTTTACACCCAGGTACTTAATTGAATTGACAGGCTTGAGAATTGTACTATTTATCGAGTAATCGAATTCCAACGGAATTCTTTTGGAACACACGTGGATCACCTCACACAGCCGGCCGGAGTGGCCGAGCGGTTCTAGGCGCTACAGTCTGGAACCGCGCGACCGCTACGGTCGCAGGTTCGAATCCTGCCTCGGGCATCGATGTGTGTGATGTTCTTAGGTTAGTTAGGTTCAAGTAGTTCTAAGTTCTAGGGGACTGACGACCTTAGAAGTTAAGTCCCATAGTACTCAGAGCCATTCACCTCACACTTTTCTTTATTTAGTGTCAACTGCCACTTGCCACATCATACAGCAATCTTTTCTAAATCGCTTTGCAACTGATACTGGTCTTCGGATGACCTTACTAGACGGTAAATTACAGCATCATCTGCGAACAACCTAAGAGAACTGCTCAGATTGTCACCCAGGTCATTTACATAGATCAGGAACAGCAGAGGTCCCAGGACGCTTCCCTGGGGAACACCTGATATCACTTCAGTTTTACTCGATGATTTGCCGTCTATTACTATGAACTGCGACCTTCCTGACAGGAAATCACGAATCCAGTCGCACAACTGAGACGGTACCCCATAGGCCCGCAGCTTGATTAGAAGTCGCTTGTGAAGAACGCTGTCAAAAGCTTTCCGGAAATCTAGAAATACGGAATCAACTTGAGATCCCTTGTCGATAACGGCCATTACTTCGTGCGAATAAAGAGCTAGCTGCGTTGCACAAGAACGATGTTTTCTGAAACCATGCTGATTACATATCAATAGATCGTTCCCTTCGAGGTGATTCATAATGTTTGAATACAGTATATGCTCCAAAACCCTACTGCAAACCGACGTCCATGATATAGTTATGTAGTTCGATGGATTACTCCTACTACCCTTCTTAAACACTGGTGCGATCTGCGCAATTTTCCAATCTGCAGGTAGAGATCTATCGGAGAGCGAGCGGTTGTACATGATTGCTAAGTAGGGAGCTATTGTATCAGCGTAGTCTGAAAGGAACCTAATCGGTATACAATCTGGACCTGGAGACTTGCCCGTATCAAGCGATTTGAATTGCTTCGCAACCCCTAAGGTATCTACTTCTAAGAACCTCGTGGTAGCAGCAGTTCGTGTTTCAAATTCTGGAATATTCCATTCGTCTTCCCTGGTGAAGGAATTTCGGAAAACTGCGTTCAATAACTCCGCTTTAGCTGGACAGTCGTCGGTAACAGTACCATCGGCACTGCGCAGCGAAGGTATTGACTGCGTCTTGCCGCTGGTGTACTCACAGGAGTGAGTAGGCATTCTAAATCGACATATACTAGGAAAATGCTCCTGCTTGTGGACTCTCACTCTTAGTAAAATAATTGCGGCATCTAGAGCAATAATGACGTTTATTTTAATTTTAACTGTTTTGTATTGAAATAAAGTGATACACGTTCTTGATCCATTTTCAAAGCTGTTTGTTACCCTTGCAGAATAACAGGAAATTTGCGTGTTTAGGGTGCTGACCAGCTACTTGGGAAAGGTAGACGGGTGTAACAATTTTATGATTTACTTCGCTTCCCCCCCCGCAGTGTATCCTTTTTCTTTTGGCTTGCTTCGCGCTTTCTGCAGGGTATAAAAATGAACGAAATAACGTGTTCTAGCTCTCAAATTTATGTATAACCCGCAGTGCCACAGGACTGAGATGCCATTAAAGTTAAAATCCCATAATCATCTTTCATCCCATATGCAGTTGGACACTCGCGATGTCCATCACGTCGAAATTTTCTTTGAAAAGCCAGTACTGACCACGGAAAGCAGAATTCGTCATCGATATTCTTAATATTGGTAGAGACAATTTTAGCAGCTACATCCTTCAGAAGTTTGATATAGCTGGATACCCATGTCCCATGTAATGGGGCAAATGCATGAGTGCGGGCATCCAAGTAATAAATAAGGCTGAGAGCTTTCCCAGACTCTCTTTCTTACATTTCGGGAAAACAGGCTAGTATGAGACTCCAGACGGAGCTGCTGCTCGCCGGTGCATGACTACGACCAGACAGTGGTACAGGTTGAGGGTCACGCCGTAAGGGCCCCGGCCGGGATGGTGGCTCCTTAGACGGCCCCAGTCACAACGGCGGTGTTTTAGACAGACCCGCGACTGCTGGTGGTGGTGCTGGTTGTATTAATGAAAGGTTAAGAGACTACGTTGTTATTGTAGATGAGCGAAGTCTGGCGCTTTCAGGTATCCTGCAAGGAATAAAAAGGACAATAATATCTTGTACGTCTAACGAAGTTCGGAACGAAAAAACATCATATGACGGTAATGACTTGTTTTACTTACTCATACGCTGATCTGTATCGAATGTAGCCCTTGTATGATTCTTTTCTGCCTGTTGGCTGCCTCTGATCACTAGCTCAAAATCAGCGTCATTACCATCATTATGATTACTGAGCACACCTACAAACAACGAAACATGTCAAAAACACTGCATACACAGGGTAACAATTATTGAACTACATGAAATAAAATCGTCGTAACATCTGAACGGTTTGCCTTAGGGCGTTCAAACTACACTGTTGGCCGCGAGGCATGACGGCATTAGTATGCGCATGCACGTGGTTTGGTTTAGCAACGAAACCGACTTTCATTTGGATTAGGTCGTCAATAAGCAAAATTGGCGCGTTTGGGGGACTGAGAAACCGCATTTCACGATCTGGAAGTCTCTTACCCATCAACGGGGATGACTGTGTGGTGTGCAATATACAGTCACGGTATAATTAGTGCCATATTCCTTGATGACATGGTGATTACCGAAGGCTACGTGAAGGTTTTGGAAAATGATTTCATCCCCATTACCCAAAGTAACCTTGATTTCGACAAGACTTGGTTCACGCAAGACTGACTCCATCGAAGCAGGGAATTTAATAATTTTTTCATAATGTGGGGCCACAGTCATAATATATTCCTTTAAAGTCAGTACCGCCATTAGACTGTTATTTATTTGTAAGTGTAAATGTAACACCGAAAATAAACAACAGTCTAAGGGCGGTACTGACTTTGAGGAAAGAAGCAGGGAATGTTTGATGACCTAGAGGAGCACTTTGGGGACCGCAGAGGCCACTGACATGGGTCTTCAATGGTGGCCATATTTTCCAGATTTGAGTATATGCGACTCCTTTTCGTGGGGCTGAATTAAAGACAGGACATACAGCAATAACAAAAAAGCTACTGCTAAGCTGGAAACAGCCATTCAAGAGGTCGTCAACAGCATCGATGTTCCGACACCTGAGCGGGTCACGTAGAATTTCGCTATTCCTCTGCGCCACATCATCGCCAACGATAGCAGACACATCTAACATTTCATAACCTAGATCTCTATATCTGTAGTGACGTTCACATTCTGAATAAAGTATGTGCACGCTGTAGTATGGAACTAATTTACTTTTTTCGTATAGTTCAATATTTGTCACCCTGTGACGAAAACGCTATTGCAGAAAGAAAGTATTACCCACGTATCCGCCCGTCTATGACGAGGTGGATCCAGTCGGGTCAGTTGATAGTGAAGTCTTAGGATGGGACAGCTCGACTCATTCTCCTCCAAGGCGTTCACTGTTAGCGTCAGCATATAGAAACAAGAAGAAGAGGAACATTCGATAAGCAATTCATGCAAGCAGTAATAACTATAGAATAAGAATGAATTACTACTATTACATACAGATACGATCATAGATTACTGACACCCATCTCTGCAAGGCAATGCAACGAATTGGCGTCATGGCCTGGAAGGGAACGTTATCCTGAGTGTCGATTGGATGTAGAAATGAGGAGAACTCTTGAGTAATGCAGGCAGATGATGTAGTAGCAGAAGAAGAAAAATGTATTACTACATATTCATATGCTCATTCACAAGCTGAATGACGCCCTAGGAATATACATGTCAAAATAGCTTCATGACCCCTACAGCTTAAGTACAATCTATGAGAAAAACTGAACACGCAGAAGAAAGATTACATTAACACTAACCATGTTCAGGAACCACATAACTGACTGCAGTCCCTACGTCAGCAGTGAAGCGAGCAACTGCGCTGGAGGACTGGGCTCAACCTGGGCTGAAATCCTCCTAGAAACATCGTTAGAAAAATCTACAAAGAAGTAATAGAAATGCATAGCAGTACTCACAGACAGTATTGCCTAAATACACACATCAAAAATAGTTTTGCATCACCCCGGTTTCCAGAATTCATGAAGATAGACTTTGACTGGGGATATTATATCACAGACGTCTAGGAGTGAACCGAAGCGACGTTGTTCGGACTTGGACGAGAAAAAGAGAGATAGGAATTGTCGATGACATGCCTCGCTCAGGCCGCCCAAGGGCTACTACTGCAGCGGATGACCGCTACCTACGGATTATGGCTCGGAGGAACCCTGACAGCAACGCCACCATGTTGAATAATGATTTTCGTGCAGTCACAGGACGTCGTGTTATGACTTAAACTCTGCGCAATATCCTGCATGATACGCAACTTCACTCCTGACGTCCATGGCGTGGTCCATCTTTGCAACCACGACACCATGCAGCACGGTACTGACGGGCCCAACAACATGCAGGATGGACCGCTCAGGAATTGCGTCACGTTCTCTTCTTCGATGAAGGGCTCCTCCACGATGGGCCCTCCCAGGAAGGGCTCTCAAGAAGGGAAGTGTCCAGACGTCTCGAAGTGAACCGACGCGACGTTGTTCGGACATGGAGGAGAAAAAGAGAGATAAGAATTGTCGATGACATGCCTCGCTCAGGCCGCCCAAGGGCTACTACTGCAGCGGATGACCGCTACCTACGGATTATGGCTCGGAGGAACCCTGACAGCAACGCCACCATGTTGAATAATGCTTTTCGTGCAGTCACAGGACGTCGTGTTATGACTTAAACTCTGCGCAATATCCTGCATGATACGCAACTTCACTCCTGACGTCCATGGCGTGGTCCATCTTTGCAACCACGACACCATGCAGCACGGTACTGACGGGCCCAACAACATGCAGAATGGACCGCTCAGGAATTGCGTCACGTTCTCTTCTTCGATGAAGGGCTCCTCCACGATGGGCCCTCCCAGGAAGGGCTCTCAAGAAGGGAAGTGTCCAGACGTCTCGAAGTGAACCGACGCGACGTTGTTCGGACATGGAGGAGAAAAAGAGAGATAAGAATTGTCGATGACATGCCTCGCTCAGGCCGCCCAAGGGCTACTACTGCAGCGGATGACCGCTACCTACGGATTATGGCTCGGAGGAACCCTGACAGCAACGCCACCATGTTGAATAATGCTTTTCGTGCAGTCACAGGATGTCGTGTTATGACTTAAATTGTGCGCAATAGGTTGAATGATGCGCAGTTGCACTCCCGACGTCCATGGCGAGGTCCATCTTTGCAACCACGACACCATGCAGCACGGTACTGACGGGCCCAACAACATGCAGAATGGACCGCTCAGGACTGGCATCGCGTGCTCTTTATTGATGAGTGCCGCATATACCTTCAACCAGACAATCGTCGGAGACGTGTTTGGAGTCAACCCGCTCAGGCTGAACGTCTTAGGCACACCGTCCAGCGAGTGCAGCAAGTGGAGGTTCCCTGTTGTTTTGAGGTGGCATTACGTGAGGTCGACGTATGCCGCTGGTGGTCATGGAAGGCGGCGTGACGGCTGTACGATACGTGAATGCTATCCTCCGACCGACAGTGCAACCATATCGGCAGCATATTGGCGAGGTATTCGCCTTCATCGACGACAGTTCGCGCCCCCATCCTGGACATCTTGTAATGACCTCCTTCAGGATAACTAAATCGCTCGACTAGAGTGGCCAGAACGTTCTCCAGACATGAACCCTATCGAACATGTCTGGGATATACTGAAAAGGTTTATGGATGACGTGACCCACCAACCACTCTGAGGGATGTACGTCGAAACGTCGTTGAGGAGTGGGATGATCTGGACCAACAGTGCCCTGATGAACTTGTGTATAGCATGCCACGACGAATACTGGCATGTATCAACGCAAGAGGACGTGCTACTGGGTATTAGAGGTACCGGTGTGTACAGCAATCTCTGAAGGTCTCTTTGTATGGTGGAACAACTTGCAATGTGTGGTTTTCATGGGCAATAAAAACGGCGGAAATGATGTTTATGTTGATCTTTATTCCAATATTGTGCACAGGTGACGCAAAACTTTTTTTGATGTGTGTGCATTGCGTAAGAAAAAACTCTTAGACGAAAGATCGCGTTAGCATACGCCATGTTGTTGCTGAACTAGCGGGTTGCCTACAGACCAGGGTCCAGCTTGCAGGATGAATGCGTCAAGGAAGCGATGCGCCCAAAACCTGGCCAACATCTGTCCCTGCTGCATCATTGAATACATCTACAAAGAAAAAAGAATAAACTCGTAATAGGGGTAGCGTCTTTGATTCATAATCAAAACGTCTTCGGCCACGGGTTAGATCCCCGCCACTGCCTAAATTTTGATAAATAATCAGCATTGGCGGCCGAAGACTTCCGGCATAAGAAGTCAGCCTCATTCTGCCAACGGCCTTGTCAAAGAGGGTGGAGGAGCGGATAGAGGTTCAGGGCACTCTCTTGTCCTAGGGATGGGAAATTGCCCCTAAAGGCGGAAGAATCAGCAATGATCAACGACATGAGGATGCAGAAGGCAATGGAAACCACTGCATTAAAGACACGTAACGTGTATCCACAGGACATGTGGCCTGTAATTGAAGAAGTGTCATGATGATCTCTCCATTGGCAAAAGATTCCGGAATAGTCCCCCAATCGGATTTCCGGGAGGGGACTGCCAAGGGGGAAGTTACCATGAGAAAAAGATTCAATAATCAACGAAAGGATAACGTTCTACGAGTCGGGGCGTGGAATGTCAGAAGCTTGAACGTGGTAGGGAAACTAGAAAATCTGAAAAGGGAAATGCAAAGGTTCAATCTGGATATAGTAGGGGTCAGTGAAGTGAAGTGGAAGGAAGACAAGGATTTCTGGTCAGATGAGTATCGGGTAATATCAACAGCAGCAGAAAATGGTATAACAGGTGTAGGATTCGTTATGAATAGGAAGGTAGGGCAGAGGGTGTGTTACTGTGAACAGTTCAGTGACCGGGTTGTTCTAATCAGAATCGACAGCAGACCAACACCGACCACGATAGTTCAGGTATACATGCCGACGTCGCAAGCTGAAGATGAACAGATAGAGAAAGTGTATGAGGATATAGAAAGGATAATGCAGTATGTAAAGGGGGACGAAAATCTAATAGTCATGGGCGACTGGAATGCAGTTGTAGGGGAAGGAGTAGAAGAAAAGGTTACAGGAGAATATGGGCTTGGGACGAGGAATGAAAGAGGAGAAAGACTAACTGAGTTCTGTAACAAGTTTCAGCTAGTAATAGCGAATACCCTGTTCAAGAATCACAAGAGGAGGAGGTATACTTGGAAAAGGCCGGGAGATACGGGAAGATTTCAATTAGATTACATCATGGTCAGACAGAGATTCCGAAATCAGATACTGGATTGTAAGGCGTACCCAGGAGCAGATATAGACTCAGATCACAATATAGTAGTGATGAAGAGTAGGCTGAAGTTCAGGACAGTAGTCAAGAAGAATCAATACGCAAAGAAGTGGGATACGGAAGTACTAAGGAATGATGAGACACGTTTGAAGTTCTCTAACGCTATAGATACAGCAATAAGGAATAGCGCAGTAGGCAGTACAGTTGAAGAGGAATGGAAATCTCTAAAAAGGGCCATCACGGAAATTGGGAAGGAAAACATAGGTACAAAGAAGGTAGCTGCGAAGAAGCCATGGGTAACAGAAGAAATACTTCAGTTGATTGTGAAAGGAGGAAGTACAAACATGTTCCGGGAAAATCAGGAATACAGAAATACAAGTCGCTGAGGAATGAAATAAATAGGAAGCGCAAGGAAGCTAAGACGAAATGGCTGCAGGGAAATTGTGAAGACATCGAAAAAGATATGATTGTAGGAAGGACAGACTCAGCATACAGGAAAGTCATAACAACCTTTGGTGACATTAAAAGCAACGGTGGTAACATTAAGAGTGCAACAGGAATTCCACTGTTAAATGCAGAGGAGAGAGCAGACAGGTGGAATGAATAGATTGAAAGCCTCTATGAGGGTGAAGATTTGTCTGATGTGATAGAAGAAGAAACAGGATTCGATTTAGAAGAGATAGGGGATCCAGTATTAGAATCGGAATTTAAAAGAGCTTTGGAGGACTTACGGTCAAATAAGGCAGAAGGGATAGATAACATTCCATCAGAATTTCTAAAATCATTGGGGGAAGTGGCAACAAAACGACTATTCACGTTGGTGTGCAGAATATATGAGTCTGGCGATATACCATCCGACATTCGGAAAAGCATCATCCACACAATTCCGAAGACGGGAAGAGCTGACAAGTGCGAGAATTATCGCACAATCAGCTTAACAGCTCATGCATCGAAGCTGCTTACAAGAATAACATACAGAAGAATGGAAAAGAAAATTGAGAATGCGCTAGGTGACGATCAGTTTGGCTTTAGGAAAATTAAAGGGACGAGAGAGACAATTCTGACGTTACGACTAATAAAGGAAGCAAGGCTAAAGAAAAATCAAGACACTTTCATAGGATTTTTCGACCTGGAAAAAGCGTTCGACAATATAAAACGGTGCAAGCTGTTCGAGATTCTGAAAAAAGTAGGGGTAAGCTATAGGGAGAGACGGGTCATATACAATATGTACAACAACCTAGAGGGAATAATAAGAGTGGACAATCAAGAACGAAGTGCTCGTATTAAGAAAGGTGGTGGTGGTTAGTGTTTAACGTCCCGTCGACAACGAGGTCATTAGAGACGGAGCGCAAGTTCGGGTTAGGGAAGGATTGGGAAGGAAATCGGCCGTGCCCTTTCAAAGGAACCATCCCGGCATTTGCCTGAAACGATTTAGGAAAATCACGGAAAACCTAAATCAGGATGGCCGGAGACGGGATTGAACCGTCGTCCTCCCCAATGCGAGTCCAGTATGCTAACCACTGCGCCACCTCGCTCGGTATTAAGAAAGGTGTAAGACAAGGCTGTAGCCTTTCGCCCCTACTCTTTAATCTGTACATCGAGGAAGCAATGATGGAAATAAAAGAAAGGTTCACGAGTGGAATTAAAATACAGGGTGAAAGGATATCAATGATACGATTCGCTGATGACATTGCTATCCTGAGTGAAAGTGAAGAAGAATTAAATGATCTGCTGAACGGAACGAACAGTCTAATGAGTACACAGTATGGTTTGAGAGTAAATCGGAGAAATACGCAGCTAATGAGAAATAGTAGAAATGAGAAGAGCGAGAAACTTAACATCAGGATTGATGGTCACGAAGTCAATGAAGTTAAGGAATTCTGCTACCTAGGCAGTAAAATAACCAATGACGGGCAGAGCAAGGAGGACATCAACAGAATCGGAGAGGAAAGGAATATGTGGAAAACACTGATAAGGAGAAGGGACAGGAGGATAGGACATCTGCTAAGACATGAGGGAATAACTTCCATGGTACTAGAGGGAGCTGTAGAGGGCAAAAACTGTAGAGGGAGACAGAGATTGGAATACGTCAAGCAAATAATTGAGGACGTAGGTTGCAAGTGCTACTCTGAGATGAAGAGGTTAGCACAGGAAAGGAATTCGTGGCGGGCCGCATCAAACCAGTCAGTAGACTGATGACCAAAAAACAAAGTAATTACACAAAGATGAGCACTCATAGAAATAAGAAGAAATGCCTCACATAATCGCATACCTCAAAGATGTGCTCTCACTTTCACAGAAATCTCCAGTTAACGATTCTGGAGCCCTCTCGGGGAAATGGGCGAACAAGAAGTCAGGTGTTTAGCCCCACATTAATGGCGATAATATACTACCATCTGCAACAACAGAAAATGATAATCATTTTTTTTTTTTTGGCTATACATCTACGAACGAGTACAATCGAACGCACACATACAAAATGTTAGCGACACATACTGCCACCAATGCGAACTCGCCTTCCTCCCTGTCCATCAGGGGATGAAAAAGCAACTGATTGCTATCACTCATTGCTCAGAGTGGTTCTGCTCGCTGTCTGATAACGGCTCAGCAGCAATGCTACCGCTGTATTTTTCCCTCAACCAATCAGAACGTCCACTTCCAGAAACGTGTGACCGACTACATTTGCAAGGCAACCTCAAGAGACTTTGATGTCCAACTTCAACGACCTGTCGAAAGCCAGAGTAGTAAAAACAGAAGCTCTTCAGTTCGTCCTGCCCATTTTCCATGTCCGAATTATATTTTTCGCATTTCTGTTGCATTTTTCCTATAAAATAAACATCAAGAAGTGGAAAAAGAGGAATACAAACTTGGTCAAGACAGGGAAAAAGTCACCCAAGAAATGTGTGCAAATCGATTGGGATTAATTGTAGATGTTTCCAGTAGTAGTGATACCAGTAGAAGATTTTTTGCAAACCCTGAAACATTATCAAAAATAACAGTCGTAGTTCTTCAACGCGTTATCTAATCACGGTTATTGTAGAAGCTATTGCCAGAGAACGTAAGGTAGAAGAAGATAAATTTTCGACTTATATACTTGAAACAGGAAGACTGCATATGATTCATATCCACGGCATCCTATGTGTCCCGCTGTAGGTAAGATTTTGGTGCATGGCCCAAACGTCGTTGAAAACACCCCCTTACCCACAGGCACTTTATCAGAAGAAGCAACGGAAGCCCGCAGTAAGCACTATCGTCTGTACCTACAAACACTAGCCAGGACATTCTCACGAGCAGAAAGCAGTCTGGAGATAATAAGTTGTCACTATTGACTTCTGATCCATTAACATACATTTTTTTTACGATTGTAAATATCGCTTTATTTTAAGACCTTTATTCCAATTACCAGTTTCGACACAATCGTACGGAAACGTTCGCACTGGCATTACATTGTATGAAAAGAAAATAGGTAACCCGTAATCTGCACAAGGTACAACGATTTTTTGGTATGATCCAAATTTTACAAAAACTTTTGCGTACCTTTGAGTATATGTTCACATACATGTGTAGTCGACATTTTGACACAAATTGTAAACAGCTCGAACAGTCCATTGGTATACTGCCGGTTTATAGTGTCCAACGGGCATCAGGTGACGATGGCTACATGTCTGATCGCGGAAATATTGTGCCCTTTGGACACTATGAACCGGCAGTATACCCGTGGACAGTTCGAGCGACAAATACACCGGGAGAAACGGAAGAATCAAATTGTAAATACATTAAAAACTCCACATGGTTTGCCATTTCTAAAACAGAATATTCCCAGATAAGTTGTCAAATGAATGAAAGGCAAAAGTACAACATCCATAGCACCAATAACAGTTAAAACAACACGCCATGTCGACGACCTCACGTGGACTAAACCGAGGCGCTACGGAGCCCTTGTGAATTGCCGTGTAGATATCAGGTGGCTCCATCGTATTAACCAGCGGTATATTGAAATATTTAGAAATTAGTCACATGACAATTTTTACACAGTTTAGACAAGTGTATTATATGCTACTGGAATCACAAAGCTAAATCTGTACACCTGATTCATGTACAAAGTTAATGCGCATTTCACCAATACAAAATACATGTGTGGTAAAATCTAATGGTAGCAAACATATGTAATCCTCCTACACTGCCATGTCCGTTACAAGGCGCTCAGTACACCACAAAATCCGATGAGGTCGCCCGCTGTATATGACGATCTTTTTATTTGCACCCATACATATCATTCACTAATCCATCCAAGCCTAGTCATACAAAAAATTACTGTATACAGCATAGAACAATAAATCCATAAACCAGGGAGACGATGTGGGAGGACGGGAGGATACGGAGGAGAAAAGGGGGCCATGGGAGAGGGAGGAGACGGAGGAGAGGGGAAGGGGAAGAGGGCACGCGGAAAGAGGAAGGGGGAAGAGGGAAGGGGAGATGATGAGGGAAGGTGGGGCGGGAAGGGGAATGAATCTCAGAGGGTTGGGGAAAAGTAATTGTATACGGAAAGGAAAAGGGGGAGGTGGGATGGTACGTGGTTAAAAATTATTTATCACGACAAGAATAAAAACATTTGCTTGTTACTTTGAACTTACTGTATGTTTGTAGAGATCAGTAGGTAAAATATGGTGCTTAGAAGGAAATATCATATACTAATGCCATAGTATGCATGAACTAACATAATCATCAGAATAGGATGATAGCTAAGCGGAATTACAGTGCTATTTTGGTGGTAACACTCGGAGTTACCAAGGCTAGGCGACCAGTCCGAGAAATGTACGTATTAGCAATAAGCTTACTTTGATGAACCAGCGACATAACTGTACAGCCAACTATGAAAGATGGCACAATATGCTAACATAATCACAGATTTTCATTTGTAAAACAAAAAATCGTATCAAGTGTAACAGTTAGAAAAGTAATAATAATAATAATAATTGTGTAACCTATGGTGAACAGTAGGTGTAATATGCTACCTGAATACACACTGTCAGTTAATAAATATTTTCCTTGATGCTGTTTTTTGTTTTATAAATGATAATATGTGGTTGGTTTAGCATATGTGGAAGCTGTTCACCATTGCAGTATTGTCATTGGTTCATCAAAATATGCTCGTTGGCAACACATACGATACACCTACATTTCTTGGACCTGTCCCCAAGCCTTGGTGTCACACCTGTCTCCATACTCTGGGAATGGTGGGAAATTTTGGTAGAAAACAGGGCAGTTTGGCTACTTACACTAACGTAATTCCTCCAACCATTTCGCCCCCCCCCCCACCACTCCTATGACACCACCCACCCCGTACCCCTCCTATGACGTCACCCCTGGAAATGGAGGGAAACGGTCAGTCTCTATCCAGCTGCCAGAGAGAGGAAGGTTGGGTCAGCATACTCTATTTGCTTTTGCTGGTAATGCTGTACTGGAGAGGAACGCTGGGTATTTAATTATTTATTAATTTTAATTTTAGTAATGAACAGCCTCAGTTCCACCGTTTATCTAGAAATTTACCTAGGTTTCAGTCGGGATAACCCAACCTTCTTCAGAATAACAGTATCTATCGTTTGTCCATAGTGGGATAATGTGGTGGCAATGGGATCCTCAGTAGCTATGAGCATAATTGACCTATGTCGGTCAATAGTTTTTAAGTGTGTTGACTGGAGCGATGTTCCCGAAGTCACACTTTAGCTTAGAGCACAATTGACCTATCTCGATCAATAGTTTTTTAAGTGCGTTGACTGGAGCGATGTTCGCCAAGTCACACTTTAGCTTTAAGCATAGTTCCGCTGTCATTCCCTAAGTTCAATGGCAGTGGTCTCCAGGCCCGAATTATGATGGCAGTGGTCCACACACAGTTTTTGCAGTATGTGTGTGGATCACCTCCATTAAGGTAAACTGAGTGCCCCATTGCCGCCACATTATCCCCTACTCTAGTTCAAAAATTGTTCAAATGGCTCTGAGCACTATGGGACTCAAATACTGAGGTCATAAGTCCCCTAGAACTTGGAACTACTTAAACCTAACTAACCTAAGGACAACACACACATCCATGCCCGAGGCAGGATTCTAACCTGCGACCGTAGCGGTCGCGCGGTTCCAGACTGGAGCGCCAGAACCGCTCCCTACTCTAGTGTTTTTTGCAACTCATAACCATAACTTTGCCAAGAAGCTCAATCAGGCACGTGCATTGGTTTTTGATTCTAGGCCATTTCAGGTCAAATATACTAATCTTGAATGGTGACCATCTATTTTATATGGCCCATATTGCCGTATGTTACATATTAGATGTAGACGTCTTCGTAAGTCCAATCATGACCATTTGTGTGCTAAGTCAATAGGATGATTATGCGTTGTAACCATAGCTAAGCAAGTGCTTAACAATTACGTCTTAAAAAATTTTCTAGACCTAGTAGTAATAATGCCGATGTTGGCTTTATATTAACCTTCCCACTCTCAAGTTCTTTTTAGATGATTAAACTTCATGTTTATGCACAGAAATTTTCCTAGATAGGCCCTACCTTGTAAGCACAAGATGTCTTCCTTATATCATGACCAATGAGTATTTGATAAATGTTAAGACAGTCGATCTAAGTACGTTCTGTACAGGTTAACATACGAGTATATGCCCTTTACCTCAGCTATAACTTTTATTTCACTTTACTTGTAAATTCAAGGTCAGGAGTTAATTTCATGTCTTGTCTCAACAAGTAACTATCATACATTTTATGCGCAGGCGCAAATTGTGTCTATCTAAGCGGGCCTCGTGACGCTACGGTCAGTTCCAGTACGGCACTCGTGGCTGCCGCATCGCGGTCGCGAAGTGGGGCCGAGGCAGTGCCAGGTAAGTTTTTACAGTCTGACGATGATTTATGGATTTGTAGTTTTAGCTTGACGATTTCCACTATGGACAAACGATAGATACTGTTATTGTGAAGATGGTTGGGTTATCCCGACTGAAACCTAGGTAAATTTCTAGGTAAACGGTGCAGCTGAGACTGTTCATTATTAAAATTAATATTTATACAGTTGCTGACAGGGCCACGATATGTTATACGTCAATTGGTATCCTAACTCAGATATGTGTATGTTTGCCTCAACATACAGGGACTGACTTAGTTCGCTCTACACCCACCAGAGGACGCTCTTGGCGTCCTCCCACTGCTATCATGTCTGCCACTCCCACACCACCCCCTTCGTGGAGAAATGTCGGGAAACGGTTAGTCTTTGTCCAGATGCCGGAGACGATGGTTAAGTTAGTGTACATTATGTATTTTTAGTAGAAAACTGAAGTAAAGATGACTCCCAATTACACATCTGTGTGCATAGTGCTATATATGTGCCCAAAATCGCAATATGGCTTAAAATTGACAATGTCACACAACTATTTTATCCTGATAGAGCAGAAAATTCACAATACCACTCGAAATTAGCAGCATCTGGACTCAAAATAAATAACTCGACATAGAGCGCTCCCTTCATCTACTTGTTGGAATAAATCTCTCTCTCTCCTACTTGTGAGTTGGTGGGAGAAAATACTTGATCTAAAACGATAACGGAAACAAACCCCTAAACCTGTATACACATAGATATTACGGAGAACGATGTTAAAAAAATCGTACTACACGTACCTGCTAATGATAAGAACACCATGCTAAAAAATAAGAAAAGAAAAAAAAGGACTGCGCACAATTTCGTCTGTAAATTAGTCATATGTCGCACGACATAAAAACAGCGCGAAAAAGATTTCTAAATTGCTGGGTGCTAGCGCAGCAGAGGCTAAAACTGCTACACGCGGCCGCCGTAACCGCGTATTTAACGTGCGGCGTGGCGCGGCGCACAGTCGCAGGACGCCGGGCGTGCGTGCACAGCGTGGTGCGCGGCAGTGGCTGCCCGTAAAGAGACGTGCTGTAGCTAGCGCGGTGCCCTGTGGGCTGCTGGTCAACAGAAGAGGCGCCAATGAACGTCACAGCTCGCCTCTTCTGCCATTGTTTGCCTTGATGTTGTAGCCTGTATGTGTCCTAAGGTATGTAACTAAATTTATATGTATATATATATTATATAAGTGGAATCCAAGCCCGCTTTTATAGTGTTTTCTGTCCTCCCTAGACCCGATGATGGCGGCTTTAGTTTCGCCGAAACCGGTAATCGTGGAATAAAAAAAATTCCTGCGATCTTAGCTACCAGTTAATTGTATTGTACATCTTTGGGGAGGGGAGGGGTGTGGTATCGCGAAGCACCTCAATCACTGAGTGGTTCCATGACCTCATCTTGAGTGCTGTTAGGACCAGGGTTTCAGAGATAACCATTAGAGGATCGTGTAGAGCATTCAGTCACGCTCTATGCGTAAACATCCACCACATCTCCATGACCAAATAAATAGAGGGTCCATCTATATCGGGCTGTCGAAAGATGTAACTGATTAGAGGGCGGCTATTAGTGTCCAGAATAAAACAGACAACGCCTGTTCCGCGTCGTCAATCCTGGCTGTTGAAATAAATCATAAGATTCATCTGGAGCGTGTTCACAAATATCATGTTCATGATGTTAACGCATGTTATAACTTTGACGGTAATGGTTTCCCCTTTAAACTTCAGGACATACCTAAATTCGAGAGGCAGAATGAGAGTATGACGGTTAACGTTGTCGGCCTGGAGGAGAACAACCCAGATGTAAAATCACCTAAAAAGTCATCAGACCTCTCCATTTATCCAAATTTGTAGGTCAGCGCGAACTGCACGTTAACATGTTGCTACGTGTGGGTGAAGGATATTCCTCTACTCCTTTCCTCCCAGCTGAGTAAACATGCTACAGGTGCCGCAATGCATTTTCCTCAAGCGAGTATTTAGCAAAACATAAGTTGACTGCTCAATCAGTAAACCGATACGAGTCGAAATGCCGACAGAGGAAAACAAATTCTTAAAGTTTAATAACCGCCACCACCAGGGCCGATGTCCCTTTGTAGTGTATGCTGACTCTGAGTGCCACCTCGCTTTTGTGATAGGCTGTGGAGGTTATCCCACAACCTCATTTGCAACCTTCGCTGAAAAACACGTACCATATGCAATGGCGTTCCAGGTAGTATGTAGCTGTGATTCCAGTCTAGACCGCCACAGATCATGTGTCGGGGATAATCCTGTCATTTCGTTGCTGACATAGTTCGAGAAACTCCCACGGGAGTTGATAAGCTTTATAGTGCCGACATTCCCATGATCGAACCGCAGGACATGGCATGGCATGGCAGATGATTCTCACCTAGGGTATACCCTATTAGTTTGCATGATGTGCATGCCGATTTGCCGCTATGTCCATACCAGCTAGTTCCGTGGGCCACAGGTTCCATCCTGAGGCTGATGACAATGCTGGGGAACAAACAGAGGTACATTATTCATTACTATAGCCGCCAGCAATGTCTTCGGCTGGGGATAGCTCTGGATGGAACTAGGCGCGCTGTCTCCTTCAACCAGGAACCCTGGTTGAAGGGTGATTTTACATTTATGATTTCTTTCAACAGCCAGGATTGACCACGCGGGACAGGTGTTGTCTGTTTTATTCTGGACACTAATAGACGCCCTCTTATCAGTTACATTAATGAATAATGCAGTTCTCGGTAAAACGATGGATAATTTAAGAAAACTCCGCGATACCCTTATTAGAATGAAATGGGATGGGCGTCATGGCGTAAGGAAATGCATTGCCAGACCAAATTTCAAATAGGTCACCATATTCAGTTAGAACTTTGTCGCTGTGGAGGCAGTGAAGATTGCAGTAAAGTTCTTGAAACCTCTCTATGTGGGGATGTGTGTACCATACCTACCCAGACTCCACATGTACCGCTTTCATTACGGGTTCGCGAAAACTCATTTCGCTAGTCCAAAGTTACTTTATATGAATACAGACAACTCGATCTATCGTGTGAAGAACTGCAGTCTGTGAAGTAGTTAGGTATTATGGCAATCAATTCGACACATTTTCATACACGACCGATAATCTTTATAGTACAGTTCTGCAGAAAAAGACGGTTATAAGTCTAATGAAGAACGAGGCGAATGGGTTGCTGATTGTGGAGTTTGTAGATCTGCGAGCAAAAATGTATGCATATCGCACATTTTGGAGGTCCCACCTAGAGGCGGGCTAAGGGTGTTCGTCAGTTTTCGTCAATAGTTCTCATGATTTCATAATTAAAGATTACTTGCGGTGCCAGTAACTAATATACGATCATGAGGGCGTGAATTAACTCTATGCTGCAGTCTAAAATCGGTCTGTGTGTGTGTGTGAATTAAGGGACCAAACTCCTTAGGTCATCGGTCCCTAAGCTTACACACTACTTAATCTAACTTACGCTATGCACAGCACACACACCCATGCTCGAGGGAGGACTCGATCCTCCGACGGGTGGAGCCGCCCGGACCATGGCACGACGCCCTAATACCACGCGGCTACCCCGCGCGGCAAAATCGTCCCCTCATGGCGATAAGCGTTTCCTTTGTGAGGAAGGGGTTGTAACACCTATACTCACACTATTCACCTCGTGGCATGCGTAAAGAGGATGATAGGGAGTGAATCAATGCCTGTAAGATGAATGAATGTGTGTGGAATAGTATGACCTCTTTATCGTAGTGTTTAAACAGTAATAGTGTAAGCAGTTGTTCTTCTCATGCATATCACGCTGTGGAAAAATTTATTTTTCATGAACATCATGTGTGCCACACTTTGGTTGTACACCATTTGTGTCTTGTATATATAGTTTTGGTGGACTATACACAAAAAAATAAAAAAAATTGTTACAATTACTTAAAAAGTAACGTAAAATAACTGTAGGAAAAAATTAATTGCAATGAGTTAAAAATTCGGTAACTAGCTGACAGCCCGTCCTATAAAATACACTGGTGTGTCAGACCCACCATACTTGCTCCGGACACTGCGAGAGGGCTGTACAAGCAATGATCACACGTACGGCACAGCGGACACACCAGGAACCGCGGTGTTGGCCGTCGAATGGCGCTAGCTGCGCAGCATTTGTGCACCGCCGCCGTCAGTGTCAGCCAGTTTGCCGTGGCATACGGAGCTCCCTCGCAGTCTTTAACACTGGTAGCATGCCGCGACAGCGGTGACGTGAACCGTATGTGCAGTTGACGGACTTTGAGCGAGGGCGTATAGTGGGCATGCGGGAGGCCGGGTGGACGTACCGCCGAATTGCTCAACACGTGGGGCGTGAGGTCTCCACAGCACATCGATGTTGTCGCCAGTGGTCGGCGGAAGGTGCACGTGCCCGTCGACCTGGGACCGGACCGCAGCGACGCACGGATGCACTCCAAGACCGTAGGATCCTACGCAGTGCCGTAGGGGACCGCACCGCCACTTCCCAGCAAATTAGGGACACTGTTGCTCCTGGGGTATCGGCGAGGACCATTCGCAACCGTCTCCATGAAGCTGGGCTACGGTCCCGCACACCGTTAGGCCGTCTTCCGCTCACGCCCCAACATCGTGCAGCCCAACTCCAGTGGTGTCGCGACAGGCGTGAATGGAGGGACGAATGGAGACGTGTCGTCTTCAGCGATGAGAGTCGCTTCTGCCTTGGTGCCAGTGATGGTCGTATGCATGTTTGGCGCTGTGCAGGTGAGCGCCACAATCAGGACTGCATACGACCGAGGCACACAGGGCCAACACCCGGCATCATGGTGTGGGGAGCGATCTCCTACACTGGCCGTACACCACTGGTGATCGTCGAGGGGACACTGAATAGTGCACGGTACATCCAAACCGTCATCGAACCCATCGTTCTACCATTCCTAGACCGGCAAGGGAACTTGCTGTTCCAACAGGACAATGCACGTCCGCATGTATCCCGTGCCACCCAACGTGCTGTAGAAGGTGTAAGTCAACTACCCTGGCCAGCAAGATCTCCGGATCTGTCCCCCATTGAGCATGTTTGGGACTGGATGAAGCGTCGTCTCACGCGGTCTGCACGTCCAGCACGAACGCTGGTCCAACTGAGGCGCCAGGTGGAAATGGCATGGCAAGCCGTTCCACAGGACTACATCCAGCATCTCTACGATCGTCTCTATGGGAGAATAGCAGCCTGCATTGCTGCGAAAGGTGGATATACACTGTACTAGTGCCGACATTGTGCATGCTCTGTTGCCTGTGTCTATGTGCCTGTGGTTCTGTCAGTGTGATCATGTGATGTATCTGACCCCAGGAATGTGTCAATAAAGTTTCCCCTTCCTGGGACAATGAATTCACGGTGTTCTTATTTCAATTTCCAGGAGTGTATGTGTACCAGGCACACATGTAAATATTCTAGTTTTTAAGTTTCACCTGCTACTAGCCATCCCAGTCCAATTAGTTTTTAGTATTTCTTTTCCCAGTTCAGTGTAACTAGCAGATATTTTGAATAGATCCAGTGCTGCTATTGTAAAATTATCATATTGTATGCATACTCCTTGGTAAAGATGGAAAAACTGCAATGTTGCTCAAAATTGCTTGGACTGTGGGCTACAGTTATTATTAGTAACAGTGTAAGAAATTTAAAAAAAAACTGCTGCAGTCTTCAGTCTCACTGTAAGACGCGAAAGTACCTGTTTTCTGAAAAACCAAATTCCATAAAAAAAATATCTGTTAATTGTATGTCAGGAGCCAATGTATAGAAACAACCAAATTGTATCGTTGCACATTGACATGTATCTGTGTCTAAAAAAACCGAGCTATGTATCAGTGTGTAAGTGTTTTACAAAACGTAAAAAAACTGTCAATTTTCTGAAAGAACCAAACTGTACCACATGAAACTAATTCTATCTCTGAACTGTATCTCAAGAATTTAATTGTATCACCGGATCTCTAATATGTGTGCAACGTCGCTCCTTGTTTTTGTTTGAAGAGGAAACGCCCAGTCGAATTTAGAGTTTGTGTAAATTACCATTAAAATATATTTGAATCCATTATTCACGTATGAATACTCCCACATATCTACAGGATCAGACTGCCATAAGAAATTTAAATCTTTAATCATAACATGCCTGTGAAGGTATGCTTTGCGTGCCGATTTATGCAGCTCTCGAACTACTGTCTCAATTCTTATTCGATAACACCTCCCTCTCTAAGCTCCGAAAATACTAAAACAATCTGTTTAGAATGAGTGATATTACCAGCAGCAGCTGAGGCCATGAGCAGTCACAGTTGATCTGTTAGTTCATTGGGATCGTCCTAGTTTAAATACTACGGGGCTCAATTGCTGACTCTTTTATGCTGGATGTCAATACCATTACCGGCGCTAGATCGAGTATGAAATATATTTCGCATTGCCTCAGTTTTTTGCTTTCCTATGTATGCTGGTCATTTGCAGCATTTCACAATACATCTCCATATACTTGCGTGAAAGATTTATAAAGTTTGCAGGATTTAGGAAAATGAGATTCGTTAGACCATCTGTTCCTTGAAAAATCCCTATCACCTATCTGTACTGTTTTTTTTTTTTTTTTATTTTAAACTTATAGACTGCATGCCGAGTACGTATGGCGTTTCTTCACTGACACCAAATATTTTGTGTATCCTGCTATCGTTATGGTGGTTAACGAAATCAGCAACCTCGTCAGGATTGTGAAATTTCAGTGGGGGTTCACCGAAAGATATAGTAACTGGTTTAAATGTTTCTCTCGGTTTTTACTCTCAATCCAAATGCCCTAACTCTAACAGACGAAGCTTTTCTCAAACAGCTTTCCGTGCCGTGATGACCATCTTTTTATATATTAAGCGAACTCCTTATATACATACCATCTAATTCTATTATCTATGTAAGCCCTCTACTTTCTGTTCTACTCCATCAGCCTTTACAGTTAACTCTTTTACTTTCTTTTCAAATTGAGTAACCCTAGCATCTAACTGATTGATCAGTCTCAGAAGCTGTAGGGAATATGTCTCTAGGTCCTTAACTTCACGTTCGAACTTGTCCATGGTGTAAGGTATCCTAACATCATAGCTACATGTACAGAAACTCCGGGAAATTTCATATATACCTACCATCATTCACTTTTCTTATTTTATCGATAACAATAGACCCGTATTGCGTGTGATTCCAACAATCTCCACATATTTTTACAAATTGATTGAATGACGTATAGGACCCTACATGAGCCTGGCAAATATTTACCATGCATTCTCTTCACCTGACGTTCAGCGATCTACAACTACATCAACATTGATATTCCGCAGGCCACTGTACAGGCCTGAAGGATATCTGATCGATTGCGTCCGACCGAATGTTCTTTGTTCTGATGTGACGTAACACTTACGATTACAGCATAAGTCTGCGTGAAATTACCCGTTGCTTTCCACAGTCACAATTCTACATATATTTCTCTTTCATATGATGAGTTAGTTTTCACTTTTGGTTTCCTTCTCAGAAATTCTACCACACGTTCCCAGTATTCATTCACAGTCCGAACCAACTCTAAATCACTTTCAGGCAATCCCAGAAAACCTGATACGTAAGCATAGTACTACCGACATTTGAAGTTTACTAGGAAAATTTTTTGGAAGTAACTCCACAATTTCCATCGAAAAAGGTCACGATACCACTATTCTGATAGCCAGTTTCCCATACACCACCACATTTTAATTAATATTAATACTGTCAACACAAAAAACTGATTTACACTTCAGGCACACTGGTGAACAAAACCTGGTTCTCTGATGCTTTGAGGGACATCTCCATTGGTTATGTGATGTACAAAACAACACAACTGATTAGTCGTCTGCCTATATTGACGTTGTTGTTGCTGCCTTTAGTCCAAAGACTGGTTTGATGAAGTCTCCTCGCCAGAACATCCTGTGCAAGTCACTTAATTTCTGGATGATTACGGCAACCTACAGTCACTTGAACTGTTTACTGTACTCAAGCCTTGGCGTCGCTCTATAATCCCCCCCCTCCCCCCCCACCCCGCCAAAATCCCCTCTTCCCTATGCACTTCATTTGGCTGCTAAGTTAAAAAAAACCATGATGCCGTAAGCTGTGCCCTATCAACTTATGGCTTCTATTCTTTTCCTCCTCACTCGATTTAGGAGTAATCCTCCTACACCACCAAAACGTCATATGCAACTCCACCTCCATGTGTTCGTCAGTTTCACTGAACTGCGCCCCATTACATTAAGCATTTTCTGAGCGTGAAGTGACGACACGTAGTCCACTGTTGATAATCAAAGAGCAGACAACAGCTGCGACAGCGAAAGGAACTGGCACGGAACTGTGACAGCCGAATTAACATCCGGCACGTGGATTAGTCACGATTGAAACATTGTTATTCGTAGGGGTACTGAAACTCTATCCGAGGCCGACTATCTCAGTGTCTAATCCTTGGATTACAATCACATACAATATTGAGCCTTACAAAGTTTATTTATGTACGACCATTACTTCATTTTTCATTTTCCAGTGGCAACATGTATGGGTGTAGGCTGTTTATGTGACTTAATGTCACATCATTCTTGTAGTACTGCGTTTATTGTCAGACCTGTGGCGTAACTCTGCCAATCGTCTGACGGATGCGTTTCATGTTTTGAAACATTAGGCGCGTACGGACTGTGTGACGAAGCTCTCATTTTTTTGAGCCCGGCCGAAGACAGTCGGGTGTCTTTATTGCTGCCTGATCACAAAGGGGCAAGTCAGGCCGACCAAGTACGACGTTTGGCGGTGGCTTTGAAGTCGAGTTCCTCTTACTGGTAGCGTAGTGGGCGGCCGGAATGGCGGCCAGTCTTAGAGCTGCTTCCGTGGTACAGTCGGCGCTCCTTGCTGGCTTCGTACCAGTAATTGTTCACAAGGGGTCTCGTAGTGGATGAGATTGGGGACGGAGGACTTGTGTGGGGAGTCGGAAGTGTCCTCGGGCGATTCCTCACAGTGTCGTCCTGGCGCTGACCAGACTGCAGCCACGCCTAACCACGCAAGAGACATGTGCCGAGACATCACTGCTGGATGGACTGTTATGTCGTGGACACGAGTTACTACGATGCCAGAGGCGGTCGCACAGTTCACTTAAAAACGACGTTTTCCCTGCGTGTGGTACAATCCGATTCGCCAGACTCAAAATCACATGTGGAGGGGGTCCGAAGCCACGAGTTCCTCTCGTCTGATTGGCAGAACGATTGGGGGAGACTAAATTAAATGCGTCTTCCGTGACGTAGACGCGGAGAAGATATCGTAGGCGAGATAGAGGGAACAATCTGGCGCGAGGCTCTAAGTACATTCTCGAAGCGGACTCTGAGAGGAGCAGCCTTCAATACTCTGGCCTTGGCGGACATCAATTCTGGTGGCCAATCCCGAGAAACCGCAGACTTCGAGTCTCTGGTAGCAGACTCCAGTGCGTGCAGATGCCGTCTTCACTCTGTGATGATGGCAGTTCGGTTTGGTAAGCGCCGTATCGGTAAATTGGACGCCAGAGCCAAGCCGAACTTGTCAAGCTTAACAATTTTGTGCCGTAACACCGGGTAGATTTTGGCCTAATTCATTTGAAGTGATTTATTTATTTGCATCCCGCTAGTTTTCCTTGCTGTATAACACCCAGTGCATTACATGCATTTGTAATGTTCTTCGAAGGTGTTAATTAAGGCACATTGAAGTGACAAAAGTCTTTGGATAGCGATGTGCACATATACAGATGGCCGTAGTATCGCGTACACGAGGTATAAAAGGGCAGTGCGTTGGCGGAGCTCTCATTTATACCCCAGGTGATTCATGTGAGAAGGCTTCCGACGTGATTATGGCCGCTCGATGGAAATTAACAGTCTTTGAGGTAGATGCACGGGACATTTCCTTTTCGGAAATCCTTTGGGAATTCAGTATGCCGAGACCCACAGTGTCAAGAGTGTTCCGAGAACACCACATTTCAGACATTACCTCTCACTACGGGCAACGCATTGGCCGACAGCCTTCACTTAACGACCGAGAACAGCGGAGTTCCTGTAGAGTTGTCAGTGCTAATAGACAAGCAAGAATGCGTGAAGTAGCCCTCTAAATCAATGTGGGACATACGATGGACGTATGTATCCCTTAGGACATTGATACGAAATTTGGCGTTAATGGGCTACGGCAGTGACGACAGAGGCGAGTGCCTTTGCTAACAGAACGGCATTGCCTGCAGCGCCTCTCATAGGCTCATGAGCATATCGGTTGGACCATAGGCGACTGGGAAACCGTGGCCTCGTCAGATGAGCTCCAGTTTCGGTTGGTAAGAGCTGATGATGGGGTTCGAGATTGTTGCAGACCCAAGGGAGCCAGGGACACAAGTTGTCAAGAAGGCACTCTGCAAGCGGATGGTGACTCCATAATTGTGTGGACTGTGTTTAAATGGAAGCGACTGGGACCTCAGGTTCAATCGGATCGGTTATTGACTGGAAATGGTTATGTTCTGCTACCTGGAGACGATTTGCAGCCGTTCATCCACGTCATATTCCCGAACAACAAAGGCATTTTTATGGATTACAATGAGGCACGTCACAAGGGCACAACTGTCTGCGACTGGTTTGGAGAATATTCTGGACAGTTCGAGAGAATGATTTGGCCACGCAGAGTGGCAGACATGACGCCCATGGAGCATTTGTGGGACAAAATCGAGACGTCAGCTCATGCACAAAACCCTGCACCGACAACACTTTTGAAATTACGGACTGCTGTGGTGGCAGCATCGCTCGATATTTCTAAAGGGGACTTCAAACTATTGCTGAGTTCACGCCTCGTCCAGTTGCTGCACTAGGCCTGGTGAAAGAAAGTCCAGTACAATATTAGGAGGTATGACTTTTGTCTCCTGAGTGAAGAATTGTCCTTTTGAGACATAAATAACTTGCAGCATCCTTGTTGCTATTGTGATATTAATGAGAAATAACAAATAGTTACTCATAATCCAGAACTAGTTCTTTTTCCACATTTAAGGCTGACAATCCCCTTTCAACTGTTCCAAACAATCCGACATGTTGTACACGGATTTGTTGAGTATGAGGGTTTACAAAGCACTGAAAACAGATATGGCATGCTGTAAAAATCTGGAAGGCATTTGTAATCAAAGGAAGAAAAGTTTCAGCGCTACTGAATGACAGCTTTATTGTGAGTTTTTATTTACTTTGTGTATTTTCAGTAATTCAGTAGGAATTTATTCCTGAGTTTAAGACGTCTATCTGCTTCATTCATATCAGTTTTGAGATGTACAGTGTATTTCCTAACATTAGCCACAGTGGCTGCCACATGTATTACAGGCGTTCCACACACATTAATTTACCTGTGTAAGATGGTATCAGTTACACAGTGGAACAGACAATGCTTTTGTTTGGTGAATCATAGTGTAGCAAATTTTTCGACAAATGCTTTTAAGTAATTTCAGAGCAAATGTAGATGGTACAGCAGCGAGAAACGGAAATATGCTCTAATATTGGGCTAATTTCAGTTGGTATTATGGTTCCATCATCATGTACTGGGTGGTTATACTTAAACTGATGGTGACCCGTATGCTGAGTGTAGGCTGAATACGAGGGCTCTTCAGAAACTAAGGAACGATAGGTCGCGAAATGGAAACCTCAGTGAAAATCAAAACTGTTTTATTTGCAACAGTTAGCTACAACTTCGAGATACTAAACTCCATAGTCGCCGATCCGACTTAGACGTCTGTCCTACCGTTGTAGCAACTTTGCAATACCCTTGTTATAGAAAGGAAGCCGCCAGTGCTTTCCGCCAATTCTCTACACTGGCCTACAGCTCGTTGTCTGTGCCAAAATGTTGTCTTCATAGCCAGTGGTTCATGTGAGCAAAGATGAAACTCAGAGAGAGACAGTTACGGGCTGTATTTTGGGTAATCAAGAATTTTCAATTGATAACGATGCAGGAGCATCTTCATTGCCCCTGCACAATGCGGCTGAGAATTGTTTTGAAGAAGAAAACGCACGACAATTACGTAATGTTGGCTAGATAGCTTCAGTCGAAATTTCTCAACAGGCTTTGTACATCACAGGACGCTGAAACATCGTGGGTATGTTCATTAATCGACGCGCTCGTCGAATATGCTGACAAAATAATACTTCCACACTCTGCCCTCAGATGAAAATATGGCGCTGTAAGCAATCAGAAAGTGAAATGTTTCCTGCTTTGATGTCAGTATGCTGCTTATCTCTTGGCAACGTATGTCATTTCTTTTGTGAAGTGACGATTGGTGTAAAAGGTTAAAAAGTCTGAAGTTTTCCGTACGAAAAGCAATGGCAGTGGAGAAGACAGACAGTGCATTGCTCGTAACTTTGTTTTATTAGAACGGAAGTAATATCAGTGCTGTATTGCGGGAATATCGCCGACAGAAACTGCTGCGAACAGTCCCCATGATAATAAATGAGCTAAAGCATATGATCAAGGAATTTGGAGGAGTAAATGTATTACGTGATGCAGCTGGAAAATTGGGGCATCCCATTCCCATGGCAGTTGCCGATGAAGTCACCGCGTCTATAGCCGACCATGCAGCACAGGCCTCAAACTCTACAGCCACTGTGTGTTACGGGAATTGTCTTTCTCCCAGTCAACAGTTCAAAAGATACAGCGTCACATTTTGCACTGGTAACCCTACAATATTCAGAATGTGCACCAAATGAAACCCCAAGATAGGCAGCAACTTTTGGTCTGCGTTTCTTGGCACACATGGAAATGGACAACTGTGATCTGGGAATATGCTTTGGGCGAATCAGAAACATTTTACTCTCCACAGTGCCGTGAAAGCACGGAACTGTCGCATGCGTAGTTCTATGCCAGCATATCTTGTGCACGAACTTCCACTGCAATCAGCTTATGTGCTATGTGCTGTGGTTTCACAAACTTCTTCATTTTCGGTCCCTTTGTCTTCGTGGAGATGACACCACGCGGACCTGTTACAAGTTCACTGACATTTGCATGTTATAAGGACGTCCTTGTGCAGCAAGTGATTGCAGCTTTGTAAGAACGCAGCTGTATCCAAACCACCATTTTCATGCACGATGGGATGATACCATATGCCGCCTGTTAGGTGAAATATTTGCTTCGAGAAACTCTCGGTAACGATCGCATAATCCCTACACTATTTCAAGACGTTTGACCTTCCAGATCACCTGAGCTAAATCCATGTGACTCCTAGTTCTGGGGATGCTGTAAGATCGTCACTATCAGGGATGTATTTGGACAATTTCTCATCTGTAGGATACCGTATGATGACATATCGCTCTGATTACACCGGATATTCTGGGAACAACTGTCAACTATGCAATGTAGCATGTTGCTGAATAGGGAGACTAGATTTAACACATGTAAATTCCGACCATATCCCAGTGAACGTGCCGGAATTACCATTATCACATGTTTCATAGTTCCTCCCCTTTTCTTGCACCCATACCACATTCTGACTGCTTACAGTGACCCGCCGGGTAGCCGCGCGGTCAGGGGCACCTTGTCACGGTCCTCACGGCTCCCTCCGTCGGAGGTTCGAGTCCTCCCTCGGGCATGGTTGTGTGTATTGTCCTTAGTAAAAGTTAGTTTGAGTTAGACTAAATTGTGTGTAAGCTTAGGGACCGATGACCTCAGCAGTTTGGTCCCATAAGATCTTACCACAAATCTCCAAATTTCCTTACAGTACCATATTTTCATCTGGTGGCAGAAAGTGAAACAATTATTCTTCAAGATTAATCGTGAGCGTGTTGATTAATTGCTGTACCTACGATATTTCAGCATCCAGCAATGTATACAAGCCGCGCTACCGCATTTGAAACACTGTAGTTTAATTATAACCACCCGGTACTTGAGCAACGTATTTTTTTAATAAAAGAACATACCCCATGATTCTATGTTTCGAGGCTGAATTAATAAAAAAACAAAGATACACAAAGATGGCGGTTTTAATGCTTCAGATTTTCTACATTGTTCCTTTTGTGGCGGCGTTCGTAGCGACAAGCAATTCGCTGTAGAAACGGCTTACGAAGTCACCGCCACACTTTTAATAGCGGGCCGACCGGTCCGCTGGAACAGTGAACAGAAAGATGAAAACCCAAACACTCTGATTAAATAAAAGTCGGTACTTATCTTTATTAACGAAGATACAGAAACACAGTAGTGAACTCAGTGTCTACAGAAATCTGTCTAGTTCGAGTCGGAGCGGCAAGGTCAGCGTCGGCTGACGACAAACAACAACTCTGCCGCGATGAACACACAACTGACTAGCAAGTACACAATTTGGTGGCGAGCATACAACTGAGCGGCGAATACAGAACTGTCCTAGCGCTCGCGACTCCAGCGCTTAAGAAGCCAGAAGCCAGCGGTGGCGCGCGCAGACTTGCGGCGATTTCCTGTCTCGCTGGCGCTGCTTATGCGGACGGCGTCCGGACTTTGATGCTGCCAACCTTCTGGCAGCGGGCTCGGGTGGCATTACTGGCTAGGATATAACAGTTCCCAACCCCCCCCCCCCCCAAAACACACACACACACACACACACACACTTGAGTACAGTGCACAGAACGTTCATATAAACATGTGAAACTGTCAGAAAACGCCTTATTTGTGTTGTTGTTCAATTCGTACGTCATACTGGCTTAAAATTGGTTTTGTCGTCAAACTATTGACCCTTCATGTGAGTCTCGTCATCCATGATGATTTTTGCTGTAAATGATTTATCCATGTTTTGAATTATTCATATTTTGCATTTCAATCAAGTCACGGCAGGCGCTTCTCCTGTTCGGGAGTCAATGTATCGGGGACAAACTTCCACACTTTTCTGTATGCTTCAAAATATTCTGGAGAATATCTTGAACACTTGATTTAGAATGTTACTCCTTTGTGATTTGTGACACATAATCATTGCCACTACCACGGTCGCATATGAACATCTGTTGTTTACAGTTGTTAGTTCAGGCTGCCACCATAGTCATTGGGCTGACGTCACGATGATAGTCAGTCTCGGAACTTACTGGACAGACGGTGTATACGGAACAATACTGAGTTGTGTTTTTACCAAAACTAGGAATTTTGAAAAGAAAAATGTGATCAAAAAGTTACAGAGTGTCAGGTGAACGTACTAAAAACATTCAAATACAAAAAATACACATTGAAGCACCAAAGAAACTGGTATAGACAAGCGTATTCAAATACAGAGATATGTAAACAGGTGGAATACGGCGCTGTGGTCGGCAACGCCTATATAACACTTAAATAGTGTCTGGCACAGTTGTGAGACCGGTTACTGCTGCTAAAATGGCAAATTATCAAGATTTAAGGGTGTTTGAACGATGTGTTATAGTCAGCGCACGAGCGATGGGACACAATATCCTCGAGGCAGCGACGAAATGGGGATTTTCTCTCACAATCATTCCACGAGTGAGCCGTGAATATCAGGAATCACGTAAAACATCAAATCTCCGACATCACTGCGACCGGAAAAAGATCCTGCAAGAACGGAACCAACGACGACTGAAGAGAATCGTTCAACGTGACAGATGTGCAACCTTTCCGCAAATTGCTACAGATTTCAGTGCTGGGTCATCAACTAAGTGTCAGAGTCAGAACCATTCAACGAAACATCATCGATATGGGCTTCCTCAGCCGATGGCCCACTCCTGTACCTTCGATGACTGCACGACAGAAGGCTGTACGCCTCGCCTTGGCCCGTCAACACCGAGATTGGGCTGTTGATGACTGGAAACGGACGAATCTCGTTTCAAATTGTATCCAACCAATGAACGTGTACGAGTATGGAGACAACCTCCTAAAACCATGGACACTGTATGTCATAAGGAGGCGTTGAAGCTGGTAGAGGCTCTGTAATGGTGTGGGCGTGTGCAGTTGGAGTGATATGGGACCCCTGATACGTCTAGATACGACTCTGACACGTGACACGTACGTAACAATCCTGTCTGATCACCTGCATCCATTCATGTCCATTGTGCATTCCGACGGACTTGGGCAATTCCAGCAGGACAATGTGGCACTCTACACATCCAGAATTGCTATAGAGTGGCTCCAAGACCACTCTTCTGAGTTTAAAAACTTCCGCTAGCCACCATAGTCCCGCAAACATGAACATTATTGAGCATGTCTGGGATGCCTTGCAACGTGTTGTTCAGAAGAGATCTCCTCCCCTCATACGGATTTATGGATAGTCCGGCAGGATTCATGGTGTCAGTTCCCTCCAGCACTAATTCAGATATTAGTCGAGTCATGCCACGTCGTGTTGCGGCATTTCTGAATTCTCGAGGGGATATTACGCAGGTGTACCTTTTTCATTGGTTCTTCTGTGTATATAATGCGTATATAAATCGCTAAATCACAAAACTTCCCGAGGAACTCACACAAGCACTGAAAGCCAAAGAACTAAAGCAGTGAAAAAGCTAGTAAAACATAACACTGATTAAACTGACTTGCATCAGACGCTCGTTCCGAAGTGTCGAAAAAATAACGTTCGATATATCCATTTAAATTTTTTTCTTGGGAGATACTGTACCTGCGATGACTTAAAATGTAGTCAGATAGCGTCAAAGTTGTATTAGAGCTAATCAGAGCGCAGTTAGCATTTTTAGAGTTTGGTTCATAATGTTATCGGCTTACGATCAGACAGTTTTTCGATGAAAGTCTTTCGTTTGTGAAAATATGGGTGCTCAAAGAGAAGATAAACATAAACAACTGTGGTAAACTGAAATTGTTAGTGCTTCACATGCAGTTAATGCCAAACACATGAGACATATTTTTAGAGAATGTTATGCAGCAGCACAAGAGACCCAGACAATGAATCTACAGTCAAAGCCCGCATCTCGTGGTCGTGCGGTAGCGTTCTCGCTTCCCACGCCCGGGTTCCCGGGTTCGATTCCCGGCAGGGTCAGGGATTTTCTCTGCCTCGTGATGGCTGGGTGTTGTGTGCTGTCCTTAGGTTAGTTAGGTTTAAGTAGTTATAAGTTCTAGGGGACTGATGACCATAGATGTTAAGTCCCATAGTGCTCAGAGCCATTTTTGAACCACAGTCAAAACAAGTACTACTTCTTATTGCAATGCACTGAATCCCACCCTTAGCCCAGGAAAATACTGCTACAACTTGAAAACAATTCACGTAGTGATGTTTTCATGAAGAATAATTGTGGAAAATTTAAGGATGGCATCATTACACCTTAAAGCACCCAACTCGCTTTATTTGTTCATGAGACCCAGAAAATATTAGATACAGGCTCCCAAATAGATGCTATTTTTCTTGACTTCCGGAAGGCGTTCGATACAGTTCCGCACTGTCGCCTGATAAACAAAGTAAGAGCCTACAGAATATCAGGCCAGCTGTGTGGCTGGATTGAAGAGTTTTTAGCAAACAGAACACAGCATGTTGTTATCAATGGAGAGACGTCTACAGACGTTAAAGTAACCTCTGGCGTGCCACAGAGGAGTGTTATTGGACCATTGCTTTTCACAATATATATAAATGACATAGTAGATAGTGTCGGAAGTTCCATGCGGCTTTTCGCAGATGATGCTATAGTATACAGAGAAGTTGCAGCATTAGAAAATTGTAGCGAATTGCAGGAAGATTTGCAGCGGATAGGCACTTGCTGCAGGGAGTGGCAACTGACCCTTAACATAGACAAATGTAATGTATTGCGAATACATAGAAAGAAGGATCCTTTATTGTATGATTATATGATAGCGGAACAAACACTGGTAGCAGTTACTTCTGTAAAATATCTGGGAGTATGCGTGCGGAACGATTTGAAGTGGAATGATCATATAAAATTAATTGTTGGTAAGGCGGGTACCAGGTTGAGATTCATTGGGAGAGTCCTTAGAAAATGTAGTCCATCAACAAAGGAGGTGGCTTACAAAACACTCGTTCGACCTATACTTGAGTATTGCTCATCAGTGTGGAATCCGTACCAGATCGGGTTGACGGAGGAGGTAGAGAAGATCCAAAGAAGAGCGGAGCGTTTCGTCACATGGTTATTTGGCAACCGTGATAGCGTTACGGAGATGTTTAACAAACTCAAGTGGCAGACTCTGCAAGAGAGGCGCTCTGCATCGCGGTGTAGCTTGATCGCCAGGTTTCGAGAGGGTGCGTTTCTGGATGAGGTATCGAATATATTGCTTCCCCCTACTTATACCTCCCGAGGAGATCACGAATGTAAAATTAGAGAGATTAGAGCGCGCACGGAGGCTTTCAGACAGTCGTTCTTCCCGCGAACCATACGCGACTGGAACAGAAAGGGAGGTAATGACAGTGGCACGTAAAGTGCCCTCCGCCACACACCGTTGTGTGGCTTCCGGAGTATAAATGTAGATGTAGATGTAGATTCCATCAATTAAAATGGTCCACCGTGCTTCTTCCTAAATGCCCCCCCCCCCCCCCCTCAGTTTTTGCACGGCTAGCAGCGTCAGTGTTCAACATAAATTTCATTTTGCAATTCTTATTGGACTGATTGACATTTAGCCTCTCTTACAGCTAAAGAATCACATACAAACACATTAACTTCGCAGGTGTCAGCCAAGTCCTCATCCAGTGATGGTGGGTAAGGGTATAAAAATGTCTCGTAATTTGCATGTGCTCTTGTATTCTGGTAGGAAGTTTTTCTACGTGTTTCACAATGCACGATTCAATTCCGTTCTTGTATGAGTATTTCTCTTATTACGACTCACAAACTCGACGAGTAGCACATGTGATATACCTCATGTATTTAAACTATGGAACACAGATCTGGCGTTGGGAAATGCGAAAACCTATCCCTGTAAGCACTATCCATACTCAATCATACTTAACTTCATCAGGTCATGACGCAAAACGCATGTAAGGTGGCAGCTTGGATGAATGTCAGTCTCCTACATTACATGATATTTTATACAGCATAACAAGTAGAAGGATATACCCCTGACATACTTCAGCGATAAAGAGCAGATTTGCCTATCAAAATATACGGTATGTAATGCAAAGGGATGACACTCGATTCGACAGTATTAATACACCCAATCCAAATCCTGCGTGTCAGTGACCAAAATGTGCAAAAGGCAGCTGGAAGGATCACTTTACTTTCGGTGAAGACACGAGTTGCGCTGTCGCAGCCCAACTACAGTGGAACGCTTCTAAGAGGGGCTGGTGACCCACAGCGTGAGGGACAACAAACGCGCCGGGCGATACATCGAAGGGAGCAAGCAGCGATGCACTGCTGCTTGCGAAGGGGAAATTCTTTACAAAAGTGTGTTGGGCAATTTCCAGATGGGTACAAACAGACCAGTGACGCAGTTGATCGCATGAAATGCCCATAGCAAACTCATGATGTATGTGTGTAACTTTTAGGCATCAGGAATGGGCATAAAATGTCCGATTGGTTGAAATAAACTTGGAAGGAGTAAAAAGGGGCGATACTTCGATGCAGTTTAAAGGTAGACCCTTTGCGATTGGCAGAGGTAGCTTCCACAAGTGGAAAGGTACGCTTCCATTCGTCTGAAAAATCTGTGACGTGAAGCACGAAAAGACACAGGTGAGGGACAGTTTGCTAACAAAGACATAAGACCGAAAACTTCGGGGACTCGCCTCTGAACCAACGTCAAGTGTAGAACAGGGCACATTGCGCTCTGTACGACGCCAAAAGAGGAATATTGTGTGAACACTGCGGTCACTTAGGCTGATATTCAGCTAGAAATTAGGTGAGGGGTCGTTGAGCTCTGATAGCGAAGAAACAAAACAGCCTCATAGTTAATTGTTGTTGCGAGAAATGAGAGGACTTTGAAGTATACAATATCAAATGGCTCTGAGCACTATGTAACTTAATTTCTGAGGTCATCAGTCCACTATAACTTAGAACTACTTAAACCTAACTAAAGTAAGGACATCACACACATCCATCCCGAGGCAGGAATTGAACCTGCGACCGTAGCGGTCGCCCGGTTCCAGACTGAAGCGCCTAGAACCGCTCTGCCACTTCGGCCGACGAAGTAAACAAACTGCACAACCAATTCACGTAGTGATGTATATCGTTATATTTTCCAGGCTACGTCCGAGTGCATGCTTTCTTGCCTAACGAGAAACATATGACAGCTTCAGCTAATAAAAACAGTATAGATTTTGATTAGATTTTTATAGGATTTTCAAAGAGCATCCATGCAGCCAACAGCAAATTGCAGGTAAAGGTAAAAGGCCCTGGCAGAGGCGTAAGCTTGTTGGTTCACCAGATTACGTCCACTGTGAGCTCGAGCAACCTTGAGTAATCTTTTCCTTATTCTATCACAAAAACTAACCATCCTTGTTAGACTTGATTGCCATCCTAAATATTACCGAGCTTAGAACCGGAATCGGATGATTTGTCGCGATATTGGCCATGTTCACTGCGTATAAGTAAGAAAAATCTTGTAGAGAACCTTCTATTTAAATGTGATATTGCTGTGTCCAATATTATTCTGTTGTTCACTATACAGGGATTCCACAAAGATGTTCAGTACCTATCTGTTTCCCCTGTCAGGGGTTTCAAATAGCATAAAATGTAATTAATCGTCAACCACTAATGCTCTAATCTGTAACACTTTTCCTTGGATTTATTTATTTCCAGAATGCAAGGTACTGAACTGGGAAGTCACTCCCAGGATAAGTGAGCACTTTACAAAATACCCCCCTCCCCCCCCCCCCAATGAACCATGGACCTTGCCGTTGGTGGGGACTCTTGTGTGCCTCAGCATTACAGATAGCCGTACCGAAGGCGTAAACACAACGGAGGGGTATCTGTTGAGAGGGCAGACAAACGTGTGGTTCCTGAAGAAGGGGAGCAGCCTTTTCAGTAGTTGCAGGGGCTACAGTCTGGGTCATTGACTGATCTGGCCTTGTAACGCTGACCAAAACGTCCCTGCAGTGCTGGTACTGCGAACGGCTGAAAGCAAGTGGAAACTACAGCCGCTATTTTTCCCGAGGGCTTTCAGCTTTACTGTATAGTTGAATGATGATGGCGTGCTCTTGGATAAAATATTCCGGAGGTAAAATAGTTACAATAGTCACCCATTCGGATCTCCGGGCGGGGACTACTCAAGAGAACGTTGTTCAGGAGAAACAAAACTGGCGTTCTACGGATCGGAGCGTGGAATGTCAGATCCCTTAATCGGGCAGGTAGGTTAGAAAATTTAACAAGGGAAATGGATAGGTTAATGTTAGGTGTAGTGGGAATTAGTGAAGTTCGGTGGCAGGAGGAACAAGACTTCCGGTCAGGTGAATACAGGGTTATAAATACAAAATCAAATAGGGGTAATGCGGGAGTAGGTTTAATAATGAATTAAAAATAGGAATGCGGGTAAGCTACTACAAACAGCATAGTGAACGCATTATTGAGGCCAAGATAGATACGAAACCCACGACTACCACAGTAGTACAAGTTTATATGTCAACTAGCTCCGCAGATGACGAAGAGATTGATGAAATGTATGATGAGATAAAATAAATTATTCAGACAGTGAAGGGAGACGAAAACTTAATAGTCATGGGTGACTGGAATTCGATAGTAGGAAAAGGGAATGTAGTAGGTGAAGATGGATTGGGGGGAAGAAATTAAAGAGAAAGCCGCTTGGTAGAATTTTGCACAGAGCATAACATAATCATAGCTAACACTTGGTTCATGAATCATAAAGGAAGGTTGTATACATGGAAGAAGCCTGGAGATACTGGAAGGTGTCTGATAGTTTATATAATGGTAAGGCAGAGATTTAGGAACCAGGTTTTAAATTGAAAGATATTTCCACGGGCAGATGTGGACTCTGACCACAATCTATTGGTTGTGAACTGTAGATTAAAACTGAAGAAACTGAAAAAAGGTGGGAAATTGAGGAGATGGGACCTGGATAAACTGAAAGAACCAGAGGTTGTAGGAAGCTTCAGGGAGAGAATTAGCGAACGATTGACAAGAATGGCGGAAAGAAATGCAGTAGAAGAAGAATGGGTAGCTTTCAGAGACGAAATAGTGAATGCAGCAGAGGATCAAGTACGTAAAAAGACGAGGGCTAATAGAAATCCTTGGGTAACATAAGAGATATTGAATTTAATTAATAAAAGGAGAAAATAAAAAAATGCAGTATATGAAGCTAGAGGACAAATGTAAGGCTTATCTCACTAGGGGCAATATAGATACTGCCTACGGAGAGCCACTTGTATGAATATCAAGAGCTCAGATGGTAACCAAGTTCTAAGCAAAGAAGGGAAAGCAGAAAGGTGGAAGGAGTATATAGAGGGTGTATACAGGGGCGATGTTCTTGAGGGCAATATTACAGAAATGGAAGAGAATGTAGATGAAGATGAAATAGGAGATATGATACTGCATGAAGAGTTTGACAGAGCACTGAAAGACCTAAGTCGAAACAAGGCCCCGGGAGTAGACAACATTCCATTAAAACTACTGACAGCCGTGGGAGAGCCAGTCCTGACAAAACTCTACCATCTGGTGAGTAAGATGTATGAGACAGGCGAAATACCCTCAGACTTCCAGAAGAATATAATAATTCCAACCCCAATGAAAGCAGGTGTTGACAGATGTGAAAATTACCGAGATATCAGTTTAATAAGTCACGGCTGCAAAATACTACCGCGAATTCTTTACAGGCGAATGGAAAAACTAGTAGAAGCCGACCTCGGGGAAGATCAGTTTGGATTCCGTAGAAATGTTGGAACACGTGAAAATAGATTAAGGAAAGGCAAACCTACGTTTCCAGCATTTGCAGACTTAGAGAAAGCTTTTGACAATGTCGACTGGAATACTCTCTTTCAAACTCTGAAGGTGGCAGGGGTAAAATACAGGGAGCGAAAGGCTATTTGCAGTTTGTACAGAAACCACGTGGCAGTTATAAGAGTCGAGAAGCATGAAAGGGAAGCAGTGGTTGTGAAGGGAGTGAGACAGGGTTGTAGCCTCTCCCCGATGTTATTCAGTCTGTATATTGAGCAAGCAGAAAAAGAAAAGGAATTAAAATCCATGGAGAAGAAATAAAAACTCTGAGGTTAGCCGACAACATTTTAATTCTGTCAGAGACCTCAAAGGACTTGGAAGAGCAGCTGAAAGGAACGTAAAGGATTTTGAAAGGAGGATATAATATGAACATCAACAAAAGCAAAACGAGGATAATGGAATGTAGTTGAATTAAATTGGGTGATGCTGCAGGAATTAGATTAGGAAATGAGACGCTTAAAGTTGTAAATGAGTTTTACTATTTGGGGACCAAATTAACTGATGATGGTCGAAGTAGAGAGGATATAAAATGGAGACTGGCAATGGCAAGGAAAGCGTTTCTCAAGAAGAGAAATATGTTACCATCGAGTATACATTTAATTGTCAGGAAGTCGTTTCTGAAAGTATTTGTAGGGAGTGTAGCCATGTATGGAAGTGAAACGTGGACGATAAATAGTTTAGACAACAAGAGAATAGAAGCTTTCGAAATGTGGTGCTACAAAAGAATGCTGAAGATTAGATGGGTAGGTCACATAACTAATGAGGAGGTACCGAATAGAATTGGAGATAAGAGAAATTTGTGGCACAACTTGACTAGAAGATGGAATCTGTTGGTAGGGCATATTCTGAGGCATCAAGGGATCACCAATTTAGTATTGGAGGGCAGCGTGGATGGTAAAAATCGTAGAGGGAGACCAAGAGATGAATACACTAAACAGATTCAGAAGGATGTAGGTTGCAGTAGGTACTGCACAGGATAGAGTAGCACGGAGAGCTGCATCAATCCAGTCTCTGGACTGAAGACCACAACACCGACATACAAAATACTACAAAAAATATGTCGTTGTTAACATACTAATCTGTCAATGAAATGTAGCTGATATTTGCATTTCATTAGTGGTGATTAAAATTGTTGGTTTCGACCAGATAACGAAAATGTTCTGAATAACGATTCCGCATTACAGCCCAATTCTGATCCAATGAGAATACGTCTATTATTATATTTATAAATAATGTTTAAGTTAATCATCTACAGAATACTTAAGATCTACGTTATCAGAGCTTACAGTAAAATTACACATGAAGTCACAACCAGATGTAGTTAATAATTTGCAAAGATTTTGCAAAGTCTTGCTTCATAGTTTCTAGGAAACTGTTTAATGAATACACAGTCCAATTAGGAAGGGCTGAATTGTGGAATATTTGAAATGAAAAACTCAGTTGGAAGGAACATAGCGACGGAACTGAAAATCTCATGTTACATCTACATCCATACTACGCAAGCCACCTGACGGTGTGTGGCGGCGGGTACCCTGAGTACCTCTATCTGTTCTCCCTTCTATTCCAGTCTCGTATTGTTCGTGGAAAGAAGGATTGTCTGTATGCTTCTGTGTGGGCTCTAATCTCTCTGATTTTATCCTCATGGTCTCTTCGCGAGATATACGTAGGAGGGAGCAATATACTGCTGGACTCCGCAAAAAGCCTCAGTGAACTTGCGATGTCGTCCACAAGGTCATTTATGTATATTGTGAATAGCAACGGTCCTACGACACTCCCCTGCGGCACACCTGAAATCACTCTTACTTCGGAAGACTTCTCTCCATTGAGAATGACATGCTGCGTTCTGTAATCTAGGAACTCAATCCAATCACACAATTGGTCTGATAGTCCATATGTTCTTACTTTGTTCATTATACGACTGTGTGGAACTGTATCGAACGCCTTGCGGAAGTCAAGAAACACGGCATCTACCTGTGAACCCGTGTCTATGGCCCTCTGAGTCTCGTGAACGAATAGCGTGAGCTGGGTTTCACACGACGGTCTTTTTCGAAACCCATGCTGATTCCTACAGAGTAGATTTCTAGTCTACAGGAAAGTCATTATACTCGAACATAATACGTGTTCCAAAATTCTACAACTGATCGACGTTAGAGATATAGGTCTATAGTTCTGCACAGCTGTTTTTTTGACGTCCCTTCTTGAAAACGGAGATGACCTGTGTCCTTTTCCAATCCTTTGGAACGCTACGCTCTTCTAGAGACTTACGGCACACCGCTTCGAGAAGGGGGGCAAGTTCCTTCGCGTACTCTGTGTAAAATATAACTGGTATCCCATCAGGTCCAGCGGCCTTTCCTCTTTTGAGCGATTTTAATTGTTTCTCTATCCCTCTGTCGTCTATTTCGATATCTACCATTTTGTCATCTGTGTTAAACACAAAGAACTGGGCAACATGGTAGTCGAGAAACAGTTTGCTATAGCGCAAAACTTCTCGAGCAGCACAGTTTAGCTTAGAATGGCGTAATGATCTAAGTCAAAATATCAGCATCCTGTTGCAGTTAACAAGGCTTTGGAGGTAGTTTTACACGAACGGTGGAGGCTTCATAATTTCTGAGTGAGACAATCGAGATAGGAATTAACCTCATTTAGCTTCATCACAATGGCAAGATGGAAGAATTTTATCGCCGAGTTAGAAACTACTGGTATGAAGTTTCCAAAGAGGAAACCACGATTCTGTATGTTAACGATGACTTGAAATTTGAATAACGACAGAAACCGTAATCCATGTCACTACTTCACAGTCGATAACTTGTTTCGCTACGTATCAAACGCTCCCGGAAGATGGAGCTTTTATTGCGAAAGAACGTTGAAGTGAAAAGCTTAGTTGGTTAGGAATAATTACGTATAAAAGACTCAATACAATAATAACAACTATTATTATTGTAAGGAAAATGGTGAACACAATCGAATGTTGACAAATCGTAAAGATAAATGAGTCACGAAAATGGGAAAATAATCAAAGCAAAACATACTCAAAATGGATTATCATATAAATTAAACAAGATTATTTACAATTAGAAGTGTGTACCCACATATATTAAACACAGCAGTGGAAGCAGCACACATTTACTCTAAACAATTCTTAATACTGAGTTGTAAATAAGCTTGACTAGAAATTTTGGAGGCAAGAGTTACTTGGAATATGAAATTACAATGAAATGAACACCGTTAGCTGCTTACAGGCGTTGACATAAGTCAACGGGGACAGCTGAAAACGTGTGCCCCGACCGGGATTCGAACCCGGGATCTCCTGTTTACATGGCAGACGTTCTATCCATCTGAGCCACCGAGGACACAGAGGATAGTGCGACTGCAGGGATTTATCTCTGGCACGCCTCCCACGAAACCCACATTCTCAACGTTTGTTCCGCACTACATTCATACCGCCCCCCGCCCATTATACTCGTTACTCGCGGCACTGTAAGCAGGAGATCCCGGTTTCGAATCCCGGTCGGGGCACACATTTTCATCTGTCCCCGTTGACGTATGTCAACGCCTGTAAGCAGTTAAAGGTGTTCATTTCATTGTAATTTCATTCTAACGAGATTTATGGTCACCGATGGTATCTGTTGTTTCGGACATGTCCGAAACAACAGATACCATCTTAGTATATATTTACTTGGAATATTTTGAATCAACTAAAATACACTTCGTTCATGACGTAAAATTCAATAACGAAATAACAGTAACAGTAATGGAAATAGCACAAATATTTTTTGTCATCTACAGAAATTCCATGAAGGCAGACTTCTAACACCGATCTACAGATACCAACGAAGGATAAATTAGCTCATGCTCAGTGTATGATGTTACGGTAATACGATCTGTGAGTACAGAACATAGAAGAAAATGAAAGGAACAAAAAATTTTGAAAGCGAAAGTATTGCAACTAGGTAGATAATGGGAAAGGAAACAAACGGCAGATAAGCCAAGAAGTATGTATGGGGTCTTCTAATGTCTGAAACGAGAAGAATTTAACTATAGCAGTAACATTCTAATCGCAACAGTGAGGAATGGCATATTCTGCACTGCATATAATCAATGGCCACGGGACACTAAAATTTCTCTCAGTGACGAAACTAATGTGTGCCAAAAACAGAAAAGAATGCATGCGACCCGTTTTCACTTAAACCTGTTTTTCAGTCTTCCTCCTCTCTAATTGGCTTTACAAATGAACATATCTGCGTGAGTCTTATCGGATGAGGTAATTAAGTTAATCGTTTTCGAAGTAGTTACCGATTATTGTGGAAAGTGCCTTCTTTCTTAAGCAAATTTTTGATGATCATTGTGCAAATGACAACCAGCTGGTTACGGGTACAGTAATTGCTACACAAAAATCTGAAAAAAAAGTGCGCTGAAACTGTTATTACACTTAACCACGAGGACACGAAATACGAAACAGCAAAGAGAAATATTAGCTCTTATTTTAAATCGCCAAACAAAATCAACTTTAATATTTTGCAAAAATGTCAAAATACTCGACACAGAAATGATTATAGGACTAAATCTCTATATTATTATTAAACTACATTATGTTACAATAACGTTTTTTAATTCTGAAATAAAAAGTATAGAATGTCACTACCTATCTATTTTACTATGCTAACAATAAAACTGTAAAACTGCCGTGGCTCTCTGTTTGAAAACGCCAATCACACAAACAACTAGACGAATTTTCAGGGGATTTTCATATGTAACTTGAGCTTATCTTGGAGCAACGTATAGCCTTTATTCCATCGAAATTGGATCACGGAAAAATAGAAACCGTTATATCACGACACAGGAAGATATATTTACTCTCTGAAGTAGGTGTTCATCTGGAGCATATTTGTGAAAATGCTACGTAATACAATTCAACGAAATGAATATAATGCTTCTACAGTCATCAACGTGTGTAATCCATATTTCCATACCAATATTATTAAATGTGAAAGCTCTGTCTGTTACGTTTTCAGTATTGAACTGTTGAACCTATTTCTATGAAATCTGGTGTGGATATACTGTAGCTTGAAACCTGACGAAGAGCGTTGGCTACTGTAGAAAGAGTGGAGTACGAAATACTTACTGATTTGAAGAATATTACGCGAACTAAGGAAGAATATTTACTAACAGTGTGAATTAGGGGCGGAATACATTTGTTTATCGTAAGAAAATGAAACGCCTACAGCCGTCCTTATGGTCTTATATACTGCGTAGCTACCAGTTTCGGCGCTTCACAACACACAATAAATAAGATCATAAGGACGGCTGTAGGGTTTCATTTTCCTAAAATAGTAAAGGCTGTGGTCCCCAAGACATCCAGACACAGGATGGACATACATATTTATTTACAGCACTGAACGTGAAATATATGGAAACAGTTATTAAAGCTGTTGCATAACGGTCACGTTGTATGACGTGTAGTTATAGTAGCTATGACGTAGTAGTTACATATAGTTAGGACGTATAGTTGTAGTAGCACGATCCACAGATATGCACCCCTGCTCGTGCCCCTCTGCATGCACGGCTTGGCAGCAATTTCACGGATGTTTCTGCAACATGCACTGTGGCAGGCGAGTGGTGGGGATTGCAGGGGAGATGCTGCATGTCACTAGTCTATGATTACCGAAACAGGCGGACCCGAGAGGGCAGCTGACGTTATCGGATGTACAATAGCTTAATTACTCGCCATCACTCATAATAACAAAACTGCTAATATATGAATGCAACAGCAGGTAACATCCAGTTTTATGGAATTTGGAAGTAGTGAATGAATTAATAATAGGTAATATATGATGTTGTTGCAACGAAGAAATATGAAGCAGCAAGCCAAAGAGAAAACAAATGTTCAAATGTGTGTAAAATATTATGGGACGTAACTGCTAAGGTCATCAGTCCCTAAGCTTACACACTACTTAACCTAAATTATCCTAATGACAAACACACACACCCATGCCCGAGGGAGGACTCGAACCTTCGCCGGGACCAGCCTCACAGTCCATGACTGCAGCGCCTTAAACCTCTCGGCTAATCCCACGCGGCAAAGAGAAAACACTTCCTCAAAATAAATAAAGATAGGTAGATCTGAAACAATAATGTTTTTGTTTGGCAGCATTACTTGATTTAAATTAGTTTTCATTTACTCAATTATTTAATTTCATTCAAACTGTAGTTATTTATAATAGCTCCGAGTGTTGAGTTGAACAAACTCGCTGTATTATTGAGCTGTCGTTACCGAACAATTTAGATCATGTTCCCCTAAAAACAAAACTGGCAGAAATCTTTAAATATATTCTCAATTTTACAGACTAATGACATTCAGTTAGATTAATAGTAGGAAATGGTGCAGATCCCTAGTCTAGATGGCAATGATTTAGGTTAATGACAATATCAGGGAATTATAATTTCACATGATCATCGGTATTACTTTTCACTGAAGTTCACCAGATAAGCCTTACAGACTCTCTGGACTAATTTGACGTGTACAGCTGCTGCTGTTAAAATAACAGTGTCGGCGTCTCTGGCTCAGCTTCTTTTAGCTCAAATTATTAAAAGAACACTTTGATTAGTTGAAGATTATACAGCAGGATCTTGATGACATCTGGAGCTTAATTCATCTGCTCACATGCACCACTTGCATTGTGACTCAAAAATGTGCATCTTGGCATCACATGGGCCTACTGCTCGTCTCGCGCGAGATTCATTCTACTACTCCACATCATGGCTAGTACAGGAGTGCCCAGCGCGCATACTTTGTTGTAACAAGGAAATGCCCACAGGCGTTGTAACATTACAGCGTATTTTCAACTAAACATAAAAACACCCAAATTTCCCTAACATTTCCCTGCTGATAGTGACACAAAATAACAAACAAATTGGCTTTACAAAATATGACATTAAATGCGAAAAGCTCATTTAGTTTACTTCACAGGTATAAATTTCGAAGTTACAAAAAAAAAGTTTTCACAAGTTAAAAATTAAACAATATTTATTGAAAATAGTGAAAAAAATCACATCTGCACTATAGTGTGACACTGTCGCAACATAAGAGAATCAATTTAAATACCAAGGTATTTCCAAATTATATATACAAGTTTCTTCTACTATACTATTGTGGTAGGGTCGATCAAATTTTACTGCCATATAGTTCAAACTTATACGCAAAACAACTGAACGGTCGGCAGGAGTTGATCTGGGGAAGATCAGTTTGGGTTGTGATGGAATGTAGAAACATGCGATTTAATATTGGCACTTCGACTTACCTTAATAGAGACGCTGAAGGATGTCAAACACATATTTACAGAATTTGTAGATTAGGGAAAAGCTTTTGTTTACGTTTAGTGGCAAACATTCTTTTAAATTTTGAAGTTGACTCTGATAAAATATAGGGGAGAGAGAGACTGTCCGCAATTTTTCCAGAAATTTATTTGCTGTTGCAAAAGATGAAGAGCTTGAAACCTCAGAAGGGTTGGGAAAGGTCGTGGTCCAGCTGTTATTCAATTTAACCCACAGCAAACAGTTAAGGAAACAAAAGGGTAAGCTCAGGGACAAGAAATAAAAACATAAGATTTTCCAACTGCAGTGTAACTGTGTCACAAACAGCGAAGTGCTTGTATAATCACTTAAATGAAATGGTTCGGGTCTTAAAAGGAGGTTATAAAATGAACATCAACAAATGAACAATAGTAGTGTTGCCTAATAGAATGAAATCATTCACTGCTGAGGAAATAAGGTTTTTAAACAATTACTGAATGAGGCGCAAAGAACAGTAGATGAATTTTCCAATTTGAGTAGCAAAATAATTGCTGAGAGCGGAGGGAAACAGAGTATAAAATGATGACTGGCAATGGTAACAAAAAGACAACATAAATTTCAGTGTTAGGAAGTATTTTATGAGAGTATTTGTTTGATGTGTTGCTTTGTTGGAAGAACTTGACAACAAAAAGTAAAGACCACAAGAGAATAGATAAAATAAAATTGCTATTTTAGTGAAATTCTAATCAAGCAGTTAAATAATTCTGTCCCCATTTCTAATGCTGGCAATTTATTTCTGAAACCAATTGGTTATAATCAGACGTAACAATCAGTAAGACTAGTACTGATGATATCGATAGCTGCTATATTCAGGGGATCATTAAATTCTCACTTTAGTACACAAAACTCTGGAATTATTTAAAGTAATGATAAGCAAAGTTAAAATTGAATGGACCATAGCAGTGCACGAAACTTACAGCGTAAACTCACTGTTACGAATTTCAATAAACTTTTCCAAACACCAGATATTCACTCTCAATATAACTTTATTTAAATGTTAATAACTTCAAAACAACGGTAAGAAAGCATGGCATCGCTGAAAGACGTCAGCCAAGAGACTTATATAGAAAGTAACGAAAATCACAGAGAATTCGATAATTCAGTTGTATAAGAAGTAAAAGTTGACATGAGTTGCCTGATTCAGTATTAATTGTTGGTGGTGAAACTTTAATAATTTTAATAATTTGCGAAAATATAAGCCCTGAAACACAACAAGCAGCTTATTCTCATTCCAGGCAAAGTCACTGTTTTCAATACCTATAAAACTTATCAATCATAATGTAACACTAGGAGTATAGGAAAATTAGACATGGATGGTGTTTCAGGCAATAATGACTTAGGTTAATTATCACTGAAATGACTATGAAATTTCAGATAAAATTATATTGACCAAATCGCTGTAAGTACTGACAAACCCTTTTTATAAACATCAGTCTTCTGACTAGGTTGATACAGCCCACCACGAATTCCTATACTATGGCAACTTTTTCATCTCAGTGTAGCAATTACGCCCTTAATTATTTTCATGATGTATTGCAGTCTCTGACTTCCTCTACAGTTTTCATCCTCTACAGTTCCCTCTAGTACTATGGAAGTTATTCCACTATATATTAAATGATACCCTATCATAATGTCCCTTCCTCTTGTCAATGTTTTCCATATATTTCTTTATTTTCAGATTATGTCGAGAACCTCCTCATTCCGTACCTTATCAGTCCACCTAACTTTCAACATTCGTCTGTATCACCACATCTCAAATATTTCGATTGTCTTCTGTTCCAGTTTTCCCGAAGTCCATGTTTCACTACGACGTAAATCTCAGCTCCTGACGTATATCTTCAGAAATTTCTTTCTCAAATTAAGACCTATGTTTGATACCAGTAAATTTCTCTTCGCCAGTAATACCCTTTTTGCCAGTAGTAATCTGCTTTTTATGTCCTTCTTGCTCCGTGCGTCGTGGGCTATTTTGATGCCTATGTAGCAGAATTCCTTAACTTCGTCTATTACGTGACCCCCAATTCTGATGTTAAGTTTCTCGCTGTTCTCATTTCTGTTACTTCCCATTAATTTGTGTTTCTTCGATTTACTCTCAGTCCATATTCTGTACCCATTACATTGTTAAATTCCACTTAACAGATCTTGTAATTCTTCGTGACTGTAGCTGAGAACAGCAATGTCATCAGCGAATCTTATCATCGATATCGTTTCACCTTGAATTTTAATTTCTCTGTTGACGTTTTCTTCTATTTCTGTCATTGCTTCTTCGATGTATGGATTTAACAGAGGCGGCAAAATACTGCATTCCTGTCTTTACTCGCTTTAACCAGAGCACTTCGTTCTTGGTCTTCTTGTCTTATGGTTCCCTCTTTGTTGCTGTACATGTTATTGTTTTTCGACTTTTCGTATATTTACCTCTGTATCAGAATTTCGTACATCTTGCAGCATTTGACATTGCCGAACACTTTTCCAAGCCGCCATATCCCATGAACTTGTCTATATTTTTCTTCACTCTTGCTTCCATTATTAGCCGCAACGTCAGATCTGCGTCTCCGTTGTGTCTTTACCTTTCCTAGAGGCAAAAAGATTGTATCTAACAGAGCCTCAATTTTCTTTTGCACTCTTCTGTATATTATTCTTGCGAGCAACTTGGGTGCATGAGCTGTTGAGTTCATTGTACTATAATTCTCTCTCTTGTGGGCTCTTGCTATTTTCCGAATTGAGAGAATGATGTTTCTGCGAAAGTCTGGTGGTACAACGTCAGTCTCGTAAATTCTGTACACAAATGTGAATAACCGTGTAGTTGCCACGTCCGCGTACCATTTTAGAAATTCCAATAGAATGTTATCTATCCGTTCTCCACCCTTAGACGCCTTCAGTTTACTTTTCCGCTTTCTTCTCTGCATTTTATAGTTGAATTCCCATTACATTCTTAATATTGCTGCCGTTATCTTAAATTTCACCAAAATGTTAATTTGATTTTTCTGTGCGCTGAGACAGTCTTTGCAACAAATATTTCTTTTTCGATTCGTTCAGATTTTTCTTGGAGCCATTTCGCATTAGCTGCTCTGCACTCCCTATTTATTTCATTTCTAAGTCACATGTATATCTGTATTTCTGAATTTCCCTGGCATTCGTCGATCAGCTGAAGTACACTGACCGTAAAACAATCGTCACAACCAAGAATGAGTTGTGTGACTCAGACGGATGCTGACAGGCGTGTTTCTACGTGTGAAAGATGACGTCTATTTAGATTTCGCACCAGCCGCATAAGATAGGCGCTAGTAGCGTCACTATGAGAATGCGAGGCAGGTTTGCTTTAAAGACACGTTGTAATGGTCGTGAACGACGGTCACCTTTGTGACTGGACGCAGTGAGTTGATGTTATTCAAGAATGCTTATAAGGCGACACAGACGGCACTATCGCACCTCTCTGAGTTTGAACGATGTTCCTTCTGCGATACTGCAGAAAGACTTGGCAGGAATGTAGCCACTGTACATGATTGCTGGCAGCGGTGGTGTCGAGAAAGATCAGATGCAAGAAGACTGGTCTTCTGGCGGCCACGTGTCACTACCGAAAGGGAAGACAACAGTGTTCGGCACATGGCTCTGGCGCATCGTACTGCATCAAAGGGAAGCAATTTGAGCAGCTGTTGGTACTACAGCGACACAACGAACTGTTACAGATCGGTTACTTCGCGGACATATAGGAGGCAGACGCCCTGTAGCGTGCGTTCCAGTGACCGCAAACCACCGTCATTTGTGAGCTCACTGGTGTCAAGCGAGAGCTCACGGTGGGCAGGGATGGGGGGGGGGGGGGGGGGGGGCTGATGTGTTTACTGATGAAAGCTGGTTCTGCCTCGGTGCCAGTAATGGGTGTCTGTTAGAAGGAGGCCAGTTCAGAGCCTGCAGCCAGCCTGTCAGCGTGGTAGAAACTCTGACAGCTCCAATACCACAACCAGCGTTAACCGTCCCTCTATTGATCGACAGACTGCAACAGACAGTTAACTCTTCCCAAAATCTGTACAGCACAATGAATGCAGATCTGCATGCCTGCATTCAACATCCTGGCAGTTACACCCTTTTAATGCACCAGCAGTTCGCATTTGAAATGGCTAATCACGTTCTTACATTATCGTGTGATCTTGAAATTTTAGTAACTTCAATACGTTACCTAAACAAATGTGTTCCCGAAATTTCGTTACTCATCATTAATTATCTTTTCATGGTACGTATTTTTACCGTCAATGTATTATTCACAGTTACTTTCCTTGTATCTTCTTTCCAACTTTTGTTATAGACATACTCGTATTAGTTCCTCTTAAACTGAACTGCCTACTGAGTTATTCATTACCGCAGCATGTATAGAATCAGAGAACTTCAAGCGTATCTTTTCATTCCTTAAAAGACTGCTTCCATATTTTACTTGTTTGTGCATTGATTCTTCCTGACTCTTAAACTTGAGCCGACTCTTCGTCATTACTAATTTGTGATCTGAGTCTACACCTGCTCCTGGGTACGCCTTACAGTCCAGTATCTGATTTCAGAATTTCTGTCTAGCCATGATGTAGTCCAGCTGGAATCTTTCTGTGACTCTGAGCTCTTTCCAATTACAGCTCTTCCTCTTTTGATTCTTGAACAGAGCATTCGTTACCACTAGATGACGTTTACTGTTGAGCTCTATTAGTCTTTCTCTGCTCTCGTTCCCATCAACAATCTCATATTCTCCCGTAACTCCTACCCCTATAACAGTATTCCAATGCCGCGTGACTGTTAGATTATTATCTCGCTTTATGCACTGAATTATCCTTACAATATCCTCTATACTTTCTCTGCATCTTCATCTTCTGCTTGTGACTTCAGCATGCATACCTGAACTATTGTTGTAGGCGTTTGTTTTCTGTCGAATCTGATGGGGTCGTTCCACGCATGTTCGGAGAACGTTACCCTTTCGTTCATTATCCACTGTTTTTCTCATGGTCAACTCCCCATTGGCAGTATCCTGCCGGCCGCGGTGGTCTAGCGGTTCAGGCGCTCAGTCCGGAACCGCGCGACTGCTACGGTCGCAGGTTCGAATCCTGCCTCGGGCGTGGATGTGTGTGATGTCCTTAGGTTAGTTAGGTTTAAGTAGTTCTAAGTTCTAGGGGACTGATGACCACAGATGTTAAGTCCCATAGTGCTCAGAGCGATTTTTTGAGCAGTATCCACCCGTAGATCGGATTGGGGGGGATAGTCAGGAATCCGTTGCTGGTGGAGAGATCATCATGACACAGGCCACATGTCCTGTGGATACACATCATGTGTCCTTCGTTTCCATTGCCTTCTGCACCTACATGCCGTTTCTCAGGGGCAGTTTCCCAACTCAAGGGCAAGAGACTGCGTTGAACCTCTTTTCGCTCTATTGCTGTCTTTGAGAAGGCCATTGACAGAACGGAGTTGACGTCTCGTTGATTACTTTTTATTCAAAATTTAAATAGTATCGAGGTTCAAACCTGGGAGCCAGGACGTTTTGATTACTGCTCAAAGCCGCTACTTTTTGTTTCCGTTTTGTTCATCACAGTTCTCATCATCTGATTGGCAGACGTCACACCACACACTGTGTAGTTCATTGTTGAATATTTCGTAGACATTTTTCATTACAGCGTGAGCCTTTTACAAACTTAAAAGTCTGATGTGGTTTGAGCTTACAGTTTTTGTTGCTGTAGGTGCGAAGTAATGTCGCACCGACAACAGTGTTACATAATTGCAAATTTTAATATCTAGTCTCCAAAAGCAGTCATATTACTTGCTGTCGCGAAACAGTACTCTTCTTTTTATTCCTCTTGAGGTATCATCATATGTAACGCATTTCGTGTGGCCCTTGTATCTCTCACAAACACGAGCAATTGCTGAACACACGTTCTGTGCACCAGAGCCACACACACTTGGGCTCGTCTTTGTTCGCCTGTACACCATCTCTTCCCTTTCGCCTGTTGTCAGAGACGGTGTTCGGGCCAAATATTTCCTCTTACTCGACTCGGACGTATTCATTGACTCGATATAACATGTGACATTACCAATGTGCCTACTTCATAAATTTTACAAAATTGTTTGCAACAATTTCAGATAACAGAGTATTTGATTTACACCTTGTGCATTTCTCATGTTTATTTTACAATGCTTACGCAATAGCGAAACTGATCTTATAGGCCTATAACAAAGAAATAAAAAAAATCACCGTTGGTGAAAACGACTAATGATTAATCGTTTCAACAATAATGCTACTTTATTATGTGATAGTGTTATACATGAGAGTTGTGCGTCGCAATCATAGCTTACGGAGCTGATTTTTCTTCCACACTTGCTAAGTTTCAGACTGCCGGCAAAGATGATTCTGTACCGAGCATCACAGACTTTCACTGACTCATTAGGGATATACGGTGGATGAACTAAGATGCCAAAAACACACAACATTACTACGCCTGTTACGGTATAGGAAATCCACTGGAATTCTAAGCAGCTTCCAGTCGTCTCGACATGAGTAAATACAGATCGTTATGGTTTCAGGGGAATCTCACACCATTCTCCCCGCAAAACAGTAGCAAGTGGAGGTAACGATGACGGAGGTGGACAGCGATCAAGCGCGCTTCTCGCCGACGTAGACCACAAAGGCTTAGCAGTACTGAGCTCTGGTGACTGTGGTGCCCGGCAGACACGAGACATTCCATCCTCGTGCTCACAAGATCAGTCCACGACGACGCAAGCTGTGTGAACAGGAGCCCGGTCTTCTTGGAACACAGTATCGCCACTGGGGAATAAACGTTGTACCAGGGTATGAGACTTGTCAGTCAATGTGGTCGTATAACCCTGGGCAGTAATGCGGCCTTACAGAGTAATCATGGAATATCACGATACGGCTGTCGAAACAGTCAACGAACCCCGACCATGTTTCATTTATGAGACTTAAGAGGGGGAGGACGTCAAAAATTAAAAATAAGATTTTTTAAAAAAAAATTCCTGTTTTGTAGCGCACACCTTCCTGAATAGTTTGATGTATAAAATATATATATTTGAAAGATTATAAGGCACATTATTTGGTCTTAATTGCATCAAGATGCACCGCCATACCCCTTTGCACAGCATTCTTCTGTCATACGTAACTAAAGAATATCATCGCAGGAATTCTCGCCAAGTGTTGTAATGGAAGCCATCAAATCTAAATGAAAACTTATTGAAGAAATCACATCATGGAGGTACCCAAAACCTAAGTTTTAACCAATGTGTAAGGGAAAGATTGCCATAAACAACTTTCGTGGGAAGAAATGCATTTGCTATTGGTGTTTATGATGCAGTTTCATGTTTTAATGATGGCATGTAAAGCAGGAAATATGTTTCACTGAAAACTGGAATTATGCTTGGAGTGTACTGCATCAAAGCTTTCTATGCGATAGGCAAGAGACCGTGTAGTGAAACCAGATAATACCATTTTGGAGGTGATAAGAGTGCATCATAGGAATATGAATAGGAAGACAACTGATTTAGAAAATGAAAAAGAACCTGCTTATGGTGCTGGACATTACTAAAAGATTGCCAAATATAAGCAGAAATTTTAACAGCCATTTTCCATAAAACACAAATTTTTGTACGTAGGCACCTGGAACATCCAAAATAAATATCCTATAACTTTCAAACGTGGTATGCTTATTAAACACGAACTTCTTAATGCAAAACTCAAGAATTTTCCAAATCTTTTAGAATCTGTGGTAAAAATTAGGATAATTAACTATAAAGTTTGAGTTCTTTTTCTAAACATGAAGTTTAAAATGTAACAGCTCATTCATTTTTTCATGAATTACGTAAATTCTAGAGTTTCATATACCAGTAAGTATGGTTTGTATGCTGTGCAAAATTTATCGAAGAATCTCTCTTACTTATGAAGAAAAGTGTACCTATAGCAACAAATGCAGCCAATAGTAAGTGAAAATATGATGAAATTTCACCTGTCAAAAATTTTATTTTGTTATGTTTTTGAACTTCCACTACCATGAATGTGAATCGTAAATCCTTCCTGGTCATGCTGACAAAGTTTTATGAATTTATTTGTAAAATTATTGACAGTGGAAATTAAAATGTCCTGTGGTGCCTCTCCTGCTCCAAGTCGACCCGTTTGACGACATACCTCCTCAAAATGGACCAGTATTATTTGTGGCTAAGATGTCAAGTGTGTTTTCGCAACCGTTTACAATTCGTGTGGGCTCATATAGGCCTTCGGCCTTTGAAGGTTATGGTAATTTATTTTGAAATCATCAAAATTTTATTGTGGGCCTTTGGCCGTTTCTATTGCATCTTGTTTACGTTTGTCTATCAACTTTTGCCTTGAGGCTTTCAGCCTAGCTGCGATAAAAATATATGTTAATCATTTTATTTACTATTTTAACTGCATTTTTATATTGTTGATTTTTAAGATTTCTTGCTTGGCGGCCTTCAGCCGTGAAAGAATTGCATTTTGGAAACTCGTAGTTGTAAAGTTCGTCTATGTCCGCTTTGGTTGTAAATGTGTTATTAAATTACAATAAATTACAATTTTATGGTGAAACTGACCCCAACCTTATTTGTCCCTTTCCACAATCCTAATCACCTGTTCTGCCCAGCGGGTTTAGCGGGCGTATCAAGTTCCTGCGAATTACTATGGGTGGAGGTTGTGCGCAACAGCTATACCAAAACAATAATTGCAAATAAGTACCCCACTCATTCAGGTATAATTGGTTGAGACTTCAATCTACCCTCGATTTGTTCGTGAAAATACATATTCAAAGCCTGTTGTAGACGGAAAACATCTTCCGAAATTATACTAAATGCTTTCTCTAAGAATTACTTTCAACAATTAGTTCTTGAGCCTACACGAATTGTAAATGGTTGCGAAAACACACTTGACATCTTAGCCACAAATAATACTGGTCTAATAGAGAGCGTCATGACGGATACAGAGATTAGTGGAGACAAGGTCATTGTAGAGAGGCTCAAAACCATATCAACCACACACACTAAAAATAAACGCAAAATATATCTATTTAAAACAGCAGATAAAAATTCGGTTGATGCCTTCCCAAGAGAGAGTCTCTCTTCCTTCCAAGCTAATTATGTAAGTGTAGACCAGATATAGCTCAAATTCAAAGATACAGCATCGACAGCAATAGATAGATCCACACCGCATAAGTTAATAAGAGACTGGGCTGATCCACCATGGTGCACAAAACACATCAGAACACTGTTACAGAAGCAACGAAAAAAGCATACCAAATTCAGAAGAAAGCAAAATCCCGAAGACTGGCTAAGTTTCACACAAGTTCGAAATTTAGTGCGGACGTCAATGAAAGATGCTTTTAATAGTTTCCACAATGAAACATTGTCCCAAAATACGGTAGAAAAGCCAAAAAGGGTTCTGGTCGTATGTAAAGTACACCAGTGGCAAAAAACAGTCAATACCGTCACTGTGCGATAGCGATGGAAATGTTACTGATGATGGTGCCACTAAAGCGGAGTTACTAAATACAGTTTTCCGCAATTCCTTCGCGAAAGAAGACGAACTAAATATTCCAGAATTCGAAACCAGAACGGCTGTTAGCATGAGTGACATAAAAGTAGATATCTTAGCTGTTGCGAAACAACTCAAATCACTTAAGAAAGGCACGTCTTCCGGCCCAGATGGTATACCAATCAGGTTCCTTTCATAGAATGCAGATACAATAGCACATTTCTTAGCAATCATATACAATCGCTCACTTGACGAAAGGTCTGTTCCTAAACACTGGAAAGTAGCGCACCAATATTCAAGAAAGGGAATAGGAGTAACTCACTGAATTACAGACCCATATCACTGACCTCAATTTGCAGTAGGATTTTGGAGCATGTACTGTACTCGAACATTATGAATCACCCTGAAGAAAAAGACTTCTTGATACATAACCAACACCGATTCAGAAAATATCGTTCTTGTGGAACACATCTGGCTCTTTATTCACGTGAAGTAATGAGTGCTGTTGACAAGGGATCTCAGATCGATTCCATATTCCTAGATTTCCAGAAGGCTTTTGATACCTTTCCTCACAAGCGACTATTAATCAAATTGCGTGCATATGGAGTATCGTCTCAATTGTGTGAGTGGATTCGTGATAACCTCTCAGAGAGGTCACAGTTCGTAGTGACAGACGGTAAATCATCGAGTAGAACAGATGTGATATCTGGCGTTCCGAAAGGTAGTGTCATAGGCCCTCTGCTGTTCCTGATTTACATAAATAATTTAGGTGATAATCTGAGCAGCCCCCTTAGATTGTTTGCAGATGACGCTGTAATTTACCGTTTAATAAAATCATCAGACGATCATTTCCAATTACAAAATGATCTAGAGAGAATTTCTGTACGGTGTGAAAAGTGGCAATTGACACTAAAGAAAGAAAAGTGCGAGGTCATCCACATGGGTACTAAAAGTGTTGTGGACTGGCAAGACAACCAATCCACAATGACGGGTAGCCGAAAGGCAGGCGTTTAAGCTCATGCGGGCTGACCTGAGGTCTGGAACAGTTAAAGGATTTGAGTCTAGCAAATAAAGTACGTAGCTGTTGGAATACTTAACTTTAATCCATAATTGGTGAACATCGGTCTGACGGTACATGCATCACAAGATAAATGATAAATAGCAAATGATAATGGCGCCTTGCTAGGTCGTAGCAAATGATGTAGCTGAAGGCTATGCTAACTATCGTCTCGGCAAATGAGAGCGTAATTTGTCAGTGAACCATCGCTAGCAAAGTCGGATGTACAACTGGGGCGAGTGCTAGGAAGTCTCTCTAGACCTGCCGTGTGGCGGCGCTCGGTCTGCAATCACTGACAGTGGCGACACGCGGGTCCGACGTATACTACCGGACCGCGGCCGATTTAAAGGCTACCACCTAGCAAGTGTGGTGTCTGGCGGTGACACAGCAAAAAGAAATCCGATAATTAGGAACAACTTAAATTGGAAAGACCACATAGATAATACTGTGAGGAAGGCGAAACAGAGACTGCATTTTGTTGGTAGAACACTTAAAAGATGCGACAGACCCACTAATAAGAAGGCCTACATTACACTTGTCCGTCCTCTGCTGGAATATTGCTGCGCGGTGTGGGATCCTTACCAGGTAGGATTGATATCGAAAAAGTGTAAAGAAGAGCAGCCCGTTTCGTGTTATCGCGCAGTAGGGGTGAGAGTGTCACTGATATGATACTCGAGTTGGGGTGGCAGTCACTGAAACAAAATGCGGTTTTCTTGGCGGCGAGATCTATTTACGAAATTTCAATCACCAACTTTCTCTTCCGAATGCGAAAATATTTTGTTGAAACGCACCTACGTAGGAAGAAACGATCATCATAATAAAATAAGGGAAATCAGAACTCGAACGGAAATATTTATGTGTTCCTTTTTCTCACTGGGCATTAGAGAATGGTATGGTAGAGAAGTATGAAAATGGTTCAATGAACCCTCTGCCAGGCACTTAAGTCTGAATTGCAGAGTAACCATGTAGATGTAGATGTAGATGTAGATGTAGATCTACCAGCAGAGTACTCAGAACAGCTCGATGTGTACGTGCGTGTTTCAAAGAGAATGAGGATGGTTTATCATACCTCCCTGGCCACCAAACGTCCTGGGTTTAAACCCAATAATGAATCTGTGGGACAACCTCGATTGTGGTGTTTATACTATGGATTCCGAACTGAGAAACATAGCGCAGCTGGGCACGGCACTTGAATTAGCATGACTCTGCATACCTTTTGGTCCCTTCCAGAACCTCTTCACTCTCTTCCTGCATGTGTCGCAGTGGTTAACGAAAGGTGGATATTCAGGCTTTTAACAGGTGGTCACATTAATGTAACCGGATCTTGCCAAACGTCTGCTGATATTCTGGCTTGCATCACATGACTTCGTGTAATAGTACGACTACATACAGCGTTTACATTCATGTATGCTCTATAATTACCAGTGTGATCGGCCACTAGATGATCCATCGTCATGAAGTCGTACTACCACTACCTAAGGCGGGGCGTGGGCTGTAGTGCAGCCGAGCGGTCTGAGGCGCAGCAGTCATAGACTGTGCGGCTGGTCCCGGTGTAGGTTCGAGTCCTCCCTCGGGCATGGGTGTGTGTGTTTGTCATTAGGATAATGTAGGTTAAGTAGTGTGTAAGCTTAGAAACTGATGACCTTAGCGGTTAAGTCCCATAAGATTTCAGACACATTTGAACATTTTTTTGGGCTGTAGTGCACTGGTGAATGGGCGCCTGTTGGACCTCCGATGACACGCCAGGTAACAGCATTGGAAACTGCTCATTTACTACTGAAAGTTCATTCGTCATGTCGTCGCCCCAGGATGCCAGGGTCAACGGGTTATAAACAGTACGTGCGCAGTAGAGGAAGGCGCCGCAGTCAGCACACGGCGACGTGCAGGCGCTACAGTACGCCACAACTGGCCAGCAGCACAGTCGCTCTGTGTTAGACTAGACTGGTAGAAGTCTAGGGCAACGACACCTAAGAGGGCAAGAGCCGACTGTGACTCTGCACAGAAGTGGCAGCTCCCGATAGCAGCACATGTCCAGAGCTGAGCAGGCAGCGAGACGATGGCAGACGAGCAGCTGCACGTCCTTAGACGGGAACCAGAAAGCTCAAGGACGGAAGGCAGCGGCAACTGACCTCCAGGTGACTCACTGGTTGGAGAGCGCTTATGTCAGAGCATCGGACTTGGCACGAGTAGTAGTGCCACTGCTAGCAGCACCATAGTCCGAAGGGATAAATGGTTGTGACATGTAAACTCGTGGACTTGCGGACCAGCATCGTTCCCTCCTCGAGATAAGAAAGAGATACCATAACTAAAAAAGAGCGTATTTTATAATGGATTGAGGCGTACATTTTACGCTCCTGAATTGCTTCTGGTCACATGCGTCACAATAAGTCTGTGGTTCGGATGTCAAGTAACTGGGCCAAAGCCACTGAAGCTGGGGTACTTCTTTCTGCTGCATCGATGCTTTTGCGCCTCTGGTCACACTGCTTGACAAAAACACGTGGTAATAACCTTACCGCTATGAAACTTGGCAAGCAGTTTGTTGGTTTCATCAACAATGAGAATACATTTATCATTCCGCATAAAAAATGTTATTGATATTATAAAACACAGTCACTGGCAGCAGGGTGCCCAGGATTATTTGCATGTCTCTATCTATTAACCAGCGACTCTTTTAATAGATTATGACTAATTCTATGGTGCGTGCAGATGTGCAGAACAGTGAAATTATTTGACAGAGCAACAGAGAACGCTCCTGTCATGCATGTTGGTGTCTGTTGATCGGGACTACGTTCTGAGTGGCGTAAGATTCTTGGAATTGAGGAAGGCCTTGAATCCACAGGGGAAAACAAGCATTGTGTTCCCACATGACTCCTTGCAGCTAAGATTCAGCCAAGGGCAGTCCGAGACTGTGTGCAGGATTGGAGGTGTTCTTCCATGTTTTCTGATTGATTTTGAAGATTACCCACTTGTAGAAAGCACGCCACACAGAAAATAAATTATAGTTTCGTAGCGGTCCCTCTGGATTTCTTGAAACCGGTAGCGAGGCATGGACATTGACGGAAGAACATTCAGTCGGCGTAAAGATGTCTCACGTCGTATTGGAGCGTTCAAATGGATTCTTTTTGGTAGTAGGAGAGGGTTTCATCTTGTCATCGGAGCCTGGAAAAAAGACGTGCTATCTCTGGCGGGATTCCCTGTTGGAGAGAATCCTCATGACTGGGCTACAGAGATTCATGATTTAGCGCTTGGCGACCAGCGCATTTAGGCAACAAGGAATACGCAGAGCGTAAGTAAGCATCGAAAGAGAAGCACTTGCTGGTAGGACTCGAAAGTTTCCAGTTAGACCTACTAGTAGAGCGCAAAAGTGTCCATTTCGTCTAGGTGGCAGAACGCGAGAGTTCCGGTGCGACATTCCGGTAGGGTATCTTGTTCGACTTGGCGTAGCAGTGCAATAGAGGCTGCCACATCTTGGAGTCCCACAAAGGTGTTGAATGTCTTCGCGAAGGAGCTAGCGACGTTTGCACCGTGTACCTCGGCGCAGTCCAGTCATAATTCACAGCACCGGCAGCGTAGTTCAATTTGATTTCACACGTGTGAATCCAGGACGACTACTTGTGTCATCTCCTTTTGCTCTACTAATGAATGTGTGAATTTCTGGGTTTTAGACAGCAATGTCCAGTCATTGCTCACATCAATAGTTATAGGATTAAATAGTTTTCAGTTACCATTGACCATCGGCTATCAGTAAATTCCTAAAAGGATAGGAAGTTATTTAACTGACAGGTCAGTGACACTATTCTCCATTTAATCTTCGTGCAAATTTAGACAGAGATAATTGTCTCAGGGTTTGATTATTAATTTATACAATATGTTTACACCATAAATGCCTTTATGAATAAATCTGAATATTGAGGTTTCCCATTGTTTCTATTCGACCCCTTCACATACATTACGCTGTAGGCCTTTGACCTATATCAATGAAGATATCTGCAGTCAGGTCTAAATCATAATCAACGTACTGTTCAATTCAAAAAGTGTTACAATGAACTTTTGTGCAAATTTCCCAGTTTCAGAACTACGCCTAGTGAAGCAATTTTTGTGTTATCTATTTAACTTTGCGCATAAAATTGTACAGATTAATTCTTAATGAGATGGCATTCCCACAATAAATTTTGGAGGGTTAAGTAAAATTTTACACCACGAGGTTTTTCCATAATCTACAGTTATTGTTGTATTAGCAAGTAACTCAAGATATAACAACGTTCTGGTGTGTCCCATCCCACCCACTACCCGGGAATTAGAGGGAAATTAAAGATGGAGATACACTTTCTGAGACGTGAACCATGATCATCCTGGATGGAAAGACCAAGTGCTCCCTCCTAACACAATCATACCACCAGACGCCCCTGCAAACCGAGGGAACTTAAAAAGGGCGGTACTCTCTCTGGAACTCGAACCTGAGCCTTCTGTATGGAAAGCCCAAGTGCACCCCCAACACATGGAAACTGACCATATGCAGGAGAGGAAGGTTAGGTTAGTGTACTTTAATGATTTTGGATGTAGAACAGATGTAGAGATTGGTCCTAATTAGGCAATTAACCATAAATATGGGGAGTTATTACACAAATACATATCAAAAAAAGTTTTGCATCACCTCGGTTCCGAGAGTTCCGGAACCTGAAGACAAAATTGGAATAGAGATCAACGTAAACATCATTTCCGCCCTTTTTAATGGTCATGAAAACCATTGCATGTTGTGTCACCATACGCCGAGACCTTCAGAGGTGGTGGTTCACTCAGTCAGGAACCGTACGACTGCTATGGTCGCAGGTTCGAATCCTGCCTCGTGCATGAATGTGTGTGATGTCCCTAGGTTAGTTAGGTTTAAGTAGTTCTAAGTTCTAGGGGACTGATGACCTAAGATGTTTAAGTCCCATAGTGCTCAGAACCATTTTTTAGGTGGTGGTTCAGATTCCTGCACACACCGGTACCTCTAACATCCAGTAGCACGTTCTCTTGCATTGATGCATGCAAGTATTCGTCTTGGCATACGATCCACAAGTTCCTCAAGGCACTGTTGGTACAGATCATCCCATTCCTCAATGGGGTTTCGGCGTACATCCCTCAGAGTGGGTCGCGTCGTCCATAAACAGTCCTTCTCAGTATATTCCAGGCATGTTCGATAGGGTTCATGTCTAGAGAACATTCTGGCCACTCTAGTCGAGCGATATCGTTATCCTGAAGGTGGTCACTCACAAGATGTGCACGATGGGGGCGCGAATTGTCGCCCATGAAGACGAATGCTTCGCCAATATGCTGCCGATATGGCTGCACTGTCGGTCGGAGGAGGGCATTCACGTATCGTACAGCCGTTACGGCGCCTTCCATGACCACCAGCGGCGTACATCGGCCCCACATAATGCCATCCCTAAACAGCAGGGTACCTCCACATGCTGCTTTCGCTGTACAGTGTGTCTAAGGCATTCAGCCTGACCGGGTTGCCTCCAGACACGTCTCCGAGGATTGTCTGGTTGAAGGCATATGCGACATTCATCGATGAAGAGAAAGTGATGCAGTTCCTGAGCGGTTCATTCGGCATGTTGTTTGGCCCGTCTCTACCGTGCTGCATGGTGTCGTGGTTGCAAAGACGGACCTCGCTGTGGACGTCAGTAGTGAAGTTGCGAATCATGCAGCCTACTGCGCACAGTTTGAGTCGTAATACGACGTCCTGTGGCTGCTCGAAAACATTATTCATAACCCTTAGGTAGCGGTCATCCGCTGCAGTAGTGGTCCTTGGGCGCGACAGTTCCTGTTTCTCTGTATCTCCTCCATGTACGAACAACATCACTTTGGTTCACTCCGAGGCTCCTGGGCACTTCCCTTGTTGAGAGCCTTTCCTGGCACAAAGTAACATCGTGGACACGATCGATCCGCCGAATTGACGTTCTAGGCTTGGTTGAGCTACAGACAGCAAGAGCTGTGTACCTCCTTCTTTGTGGAATGACAAACTGATGGACTGTCGGAGCCCCTCCATGTAACAGGCGCTGCTCATGCATTGTTGTTTACATCTTTGGGCAGCTTTAGTGACATCTCCGAACAGTCAACGGGACTGTGTCTGTGGTACAATATCCACAGTCAACGTCTATCTACAGGAGTTCTGGAAACCGGGGTGATGGAAAACTTATTTTGATGTGTGTCTGTGCATCGCACTACATAAGGACTGCCTAAAATCGCAATACAGTTCAAAAATTAACGATACCATACAACTATTGTGATCCTGTTGGGAAAAAACTTCACGATACCACTCGAAACTGGTGACAGACTCTCTCAAACTCCATCTACAAGATAGCAGGAAAGAGGCTGGTGTGTAAGGTACTTCGAAATTGTCATGAGAAAACGAGCATTTGTAATGAAACGGTCATAAAGCAGCACATGAACTGGGGAAAATAGTCGTTCCAAAAGACTGTAGTTAATAGTGCATTCTCCTCGATAGGTGCTCACAAATGCCGAAATTCGAGGCCATCTTACCTCCCCTCATCCTTGCCCTCCCTCTCTCCATCCATCCACCTGCGGAAGGAGCGGGAGGCAGGAATTTTTGAAGAGCCAGCTGCTGCCCCGCACCGTGCTTCACGCTCTACTGTCCTTCCGCCTTCGCCTTGAAGCGACGGTCCTTTGCCAACACGAAAGAATGCATAGTCAACCGAACAATACGAGACAAAACGACACCCACCCCTAATGCAACTTTTTCACCTAACTATCGACACTGCCCCACCCCCACACACCGACCCCACAGAAGGCGCACCTGTGGCTGTGACATCACGCAGACTTGGCATGCACCCACCGCCTCCAATAGGCCTGTCGTCGTGAGATGGAGAACAATTTTATTTAACGTCAATGTGACTCTTTCTTACGGTAAAGATGGAAATGCAGCGTGGCTAGCGCCTCCCGTCGGGTAGACGGTTCGCCTGGTGCAAGTCTTTCGAGTTGACGCCACTTCGGTGACTTGCGTGTCGTTGGGCAGGAAATGGTGATGATACGGACAACACAACACCCAACCCTGAGCGGAGAAAATCTCCGACCCAGCCGGGAGTCGAACGCGGGCCGTTAGATATGACATCCGTTGAGCTGATCACTCAGCTACCATGGACGGACTTCCTTTCAGACGTATTTCTTGAAAAGACTGGACCTCTCCGGAACAAAAACGAAATTCTAGAGAACGTTCGAAATCGCTTTTTCAAATGGCTAGCTGCGCTGTCGAGCCTTTCGCTGTTTTCCTGCGGCCCCTCTGCCACCACTCTGCGGTCGCTGGAACCCCCAGGCTTTCTGCTGTCCTTCGCGGTCGCATGCGGTACCCTGCCTGCCTTGAGGCGATGGCCCTTGACCAACACAAAAGGGAAATTTAGCAGCACTGCCCAGGCGCTATACGGAGCGTAGCTATGTCCGGCGACCACCCACAGTAGAGTCGTTCCCCACGCCTCCAGCAGCCCGCAGTTCTGTAATGGAGAACAACAGTATTTAGCGTCAATACATCTTGTATAATCAAGCATCTATAAACAGGGGCTATCCATTTTCTTTCAGTTATTTTGCGACATCAACGAAGTGCACCGCCGCCGATTACAGATGATCAACAGAAACATTTCCACCCTATTTAACATCAGGAAATATTTCCCACTATTTTGATGCAAAAGCTACAGATCACTGCAGAATGTCCTAGTTATTTCAAAAATTCCAAAGGAAAAAGCAATTTCTTTCAGCTTGGTGGACAAATTACACGACCAGAGAGCGTCTCCTGCCTTCAATTCAGTGTCATAAACTGTCATGCACGTGTGTATTACAATCATTTCTGACACATTGAATAACATTATAGAATACAATCTTTCACGACATTGGCTCATATATAGGAAAAAACATAATCAATTTACGTTCGACAACAACAAGCTATAATTCAATAGAACATAGCTGTTTTGTACACTACGGCAGATTCCATTTTATCAGTGCTATGCTATATCATAACAGCGTTCATGAAGCACGTGAGAACCTGTCTCGCAATGTGTAGGTGGGAGATTGAAATTTCGTTAAAAGATATCAACACAATGAAAATAGAAAGAAGCGCCTGTCAAGAACAGTTCCATGGTTCCCTAGCCATCTCTTCCACCGACTCCATGGCACGTCATTATTATCAAATTCATAGGCTAATTAAATAAATTGAACCTGAGAGTCAATTTGCGTGGAGAGTAATCGTTTCTTCAGCAGTCGTGTTACACTTACCAGGTAGGTCAAATGGGAATCCATGAAGGGAAGTCGATGTTCTTTTCGAGGAACACTACTGAGCACCGACATTTGGAGCGACGTCAGACGGATTCCACAGCCCACAACATACATTTTGCATAAGGACTGTGCTATTAAAAACACGATCATGACGACAGTGGTTCTGTCACGCTGCATAAAAACCGGTCTTGAATCTACAGGCACACACGAGTCTCTGACAGCGTAACGCTTTCTAGTAGAAATGTTGTCTGCAGTTTGGAATCAAGTCTATCGATTCAGCCAGATACTTGCGTTGTACCCTGTAGAGTCGTCTTTTAATGATTGGAGCCACTGGTGAATCATATTCGTGCCACTCTCATACTTCAAAACCAGTTACCTTTTTCGAAACTATCTGCTAAGGATCCCACACAGCGAAAACTCTTGTGCTGTTTCTTAAGCAGCCCCTCTGCATCTTGTAACTGCTCCTCAGTCTCTGCCCCAACCTCCCTGCAGCTTTGTCCATGTGATCGTACCACTTTAAGTCGGGCCTGAATTGAAGTTGGAATGCGCTACATCTAACACCTTCTGCACCCTGTGCCATCTGCGACATATGAACAAACACATATATCCAAAAAATAGAGCAAACGCACTGCAGCAGTAGAATATGTCGTTTGCCGTGACTGGATGTATTCGATAACAACGATGTGCTATGTCGTCCGATCAGAAAAAAATGGTGCATTTGCACTGGGTGTTGACAACTGTTACATTTACAAGCAATTTTAGAATAAGTGCAAGAAATGATGTCAAGATCCTACGGGAAGAAGTGACATAAAATCGATAAAATAACGAAAAATGAAGAAAAATACGTATAAATTGAGGGAAAATACGCCAAAATATGGGGGGAATTGAGAGGAATGCGTGGGTACATGCATGTCTTCCACTTGGTGCAGAAAAATTCTTGTGCATGGGAATGAGTAAGAGATAGCAGCCGTGCGGTTCTAGGCGCTGCAGTCTGGAACCGCGAGACCGCTACGGTCGCAGGTTCGAATCCTGCCTCGGGCATGGATGTGTGTGATGTCCTTAGGTTAATTTGATTTAAGTAGTTCTAAGTTCTAGGGGACTAATGGCCTCAGAAGTTGAGTCCCATAGTGCTCAGAGCCATTTGAACCATTTTTGAAGAGACAGCAAGAGGAATACGAGAGAAAGTTCACATGAAAGCACCTATCAGGGAAACAATCATTTTTTCGTCGACAGCGATAAAACGGTTTTTATAGGCTGTTTAACGTAGATGACCATCAAATGTGGAGTAATAAATTTATATATGTCGTGTCACAAGCCCAGGTGTGACCCCAGAGTTATCGGCAACTGCTTCATAAATTCTGCTAACGTGTCCTTGGCTAAAGAGCGCTCTATTACCAGCTGGGGTGACTGCAATATACTGCTAAAGAATGGGTCGCGTGTTTGACCCTGTGCAGGACTGTTTAGGTGTTTTAAACACTAACAAACTGTATTTACAATGTGCTTCTCTGTGCTCTCCACCAATCATAGTCATGCCGCGTGAGCTAACAAAAACCTTGCAAACAGTTGCTGCGTGGCCTTTTTTAGCAACATTCTTCTGTATGTCTATTGAGGTAATAGTGATACACGGAAGTTGACTGCTGCCTTTGATGTTTTCCTCGAAAAAAGAGCCATCTGTCTCTAACATGACATGGATCTGCGTTAAAGGATGTTACAAAGTGGATGGAGAGATTTATTGGGTTGTAGCGAGGTACGTTTTAATGGTAGACTGACGATGGATACTAGGGAGAGGGAAATTTTGCCACATTCCATTTATCACGCGTTTTACCATTTCATTCCGTTGTTCTCTCCGGGTGTATCAGTTGTGTGGTGCAACGTGCTATCGCGTAGCACACAGTTGCGTGTTCTGTGTGTGTGACTTAGAGCACTAGCCACCTGCGATGGTTAACATCAGACATATACATACCACAATGATCAGAGGACTTCCAACACATGAGTGATGATGAAACATATCAATCAAACATATCCTGTTTCTGCGCCCACCTCTAAGCGAACGAAGATGTGTGCGATGTACTCCATTTCTCTGTCACATCTTGGACATAATTCGAGTCTTCAGTTTCGTATAGATAAGAAGCGGCTGTTAGCAACCAAGTGGATCATTGGTGAGGAGGCAGAACGTTTTAGCAGGCTGGTGTATAAGATGAGCAAATAATCTCGCAGAAAATCAAACAGCACATGGGTATGTCAGCAATATGACAAAATACATATGGAAAACTGTGGAAAAATGTAGGAAATGACATAAAATTTGTAAAATTCGAGGAAAATCTGGAACAATTACGAGAAATTTGTGTGGGGTACGCAACAATTGAGGGAAATGGCATGAAATATGTCAAATCGTGAAAACCTGGTAAAATTATAGATAATGACTGAGAATACATAAAATTATAGACAAATACCATGAAAAGAGTACTGAGGAAAATCGATATAACTGTGTGTTCTAGGGAAGGAGAGTAGACTATGCTACATATATACACCTTAATAGCGGAGAGAGGAGGCATTCTACAGACGTCGCATCAAGGCGAAAGGCAATATTATCCTGCACATGAGCAACACAACCTATCATCGGGCCATAACTTCTGTGTGCAAGAGGAAGGTTACCAGGAGCGGTGGTTAACTGCGGTAAGAGTGTTACATCTCCTCTAGCTACTGATTGTGTTATTAGTTGTTCAGACGCATTTTCGGCCGTCGACGATCGTTGTGAGCCTATCATAAATTCCGAATCGCAATCAGGCTTGAACTTCAAAAACGACAGGCGTAATACACCGCTGGAAACCTATATAGTGTTTCTGTTACAAAGAATCGATATTTTCTTTGTAGTAGCTTTATACTTTACAGTTTGTGGCCCTAGTTTACCGTAGAGAAACTTGTCGGGAGAATGTATGTCATGCTCTGGGAATATATTTCTTACACTGGAATATTAACGGCGTCGTATTCCACACGACTAACAGCCGCGCCGCTCGAGCAGTCGAGTGCATTTTAAGTGCAGAACCGTGCAGCCTTACAGCACACTGGACTCGCATTCGGGAGGACGACGGTTCAATCCCGTCTCCGGCCGTCCTGATTTAGGTTATCCGTGATTTCCCTAAATCGCTTCAGGTAAATGCCGGGAAGGTTCCTTTGAAAGGGCACGGCCGATTTCCTTCCCAGTCCTTCCCTCACCAGAGCTTGCGCTCCGTCTCTAATGACCTCGTTGTCGACGGGACGTTAAACACTAATCTCCTCCTCCTCCGTGCAGCCTTAGGAATGTATGTGCTTATGTTCCACGATCATTTCTCTTTTACAAACACCTTCTACATACTGACCCCAGACACTAGAACAATACTTCTTAAATGATAGTGCAGTTGATTCAAGTAAACTGCTTCAAACTACGTTTGTCTGGAGCTCCATCACGCAAAAACCACACGTTTCTTCTTCATAACTATCTGTTATATCATCACAACACTCTCATATCTTCTGTACACCGATAATGGGTGCTAACCTCCTCGACATGCGCGCATCTGGAGAGATCTGGTCTGGTACACTTGGATGGGCGCTGTGAGTAAGATAAGTGCGGAACAGTCTTCGCTGGACGGCACTTACAGACTCGGTTCGCTCTGTTCCTCCACGAGACGTGGAATGTAGTGCACGTAGTGTAGTAGCCTCCTACCTCTGGTCAGCTGCAAATTAAATCAGTGACAGAGTTTCGGGTGGGGGGGGGGGAGGGGGGGCTGGTCAAAGACAATGAGGGGAGATCTCTCAATCTACAACTTTATCCTAAGAATGCGAGAATGCTCTGCGACTACTATCCGTAAACAACGTAATATGGTCGAAGTGTTAGAAATATGTAGATCAGTAAAGGACACCGTCTGGTATTTGCAAAGTAGTAGAGGGGTGGTTTTGCGATGATACAGAAATTGGAAAGCACGCTGTCGGATCACTGGTCGGTGTTGAAACTACAGAAAAATTTATGAAACTGCTAAAATTGATCACACTATCAACTATGGTGCTTATTACAGTAAATCGACAGAGTCTTTTCCATCCCAAACGTCCACTGGTACGCTGTTGATTAACACATGGTGACTGACTGACATCACTTTTTTAAGATGGAGAGCGAGTCGTAGTGGGAGCAACATCCTCTGAGGATGGCCTGCACTGAAAGAGTGATCACATACATGACTGCAATGTGATGGATCAGTCGAAACAGGACACCTAGATATCCACTACCACGTCACTGTAAAAGATGGCTTCAAATATAAATATCACCAAACATACTCAGATAGCTGTTTGGAAACACACCACAACACCGAAAAACTCTACCGGTTTGCATATGTCGCGATGTTTTCTGCATTTTTTTTTGTCAATAAGAAACATAACCTCTATCTTTTATTGAAATAGCCACCGCGGTGGCCGAGCGGTTCTAAGCGCTTCAGTACGGAACCGCGGGACTGCTACAGTCGCAGGCTAGAATCCTGCCTCGGGCATGGATGTATGTGATGTCCTTAGGTTGGTTAGGTTTAAGGGAGTTCGACGTTCTAGGGGACTGATGACCTCAGATGTTATGTCCCATAGTGCTCAGAGCCGTTTGAACCATTTTTTTATTTAAATCATCGTGTGTGTATTGTGGAAGCAGCAGCTGCATAATTTACACCATGCGATGTCCAGTTTTCTGTGAGAGCCAGTGAATCAAGACTTGTTAATGTTGGTTTAGCACCCAACACAGATATCAAAGTTGTCGTGGAAAAAACAAAATGATGATGGAGTATGTAATTGTATTCATGCACCGCTTGGATGTGTTGCAGCAAAATAATATCACTGTATGAGACAAGAACACAGGGATCTCCTCTTATGATTGATAGTCTGTGGGATATGGTCTTCCTCTATTACAGGTGACGAAACTGGACACTACTCTGTGGAACTGACTGCGATCACGACCCACCTGTTCCAATGAACCAATACCTGTGTATCTAATAGGATCGCCACATATGGTCAATGCCGGCATGCTGACTGTATTTGTTTTCGATATATTAGAAGACAGGGACATGGTAATAGCCTGTCAAGTTCTCTAACAAATGACATCAGCAGAGTTTTTATAGTTCGTAGTTTTTCTCTGTTACATGGTACAAAATACCGAGGTGGGAGGGAATATTTGGTTGACAGACATGAATGCACCCTGAGAGACATAGATCTCCCACGCACTGCAGTACCTGTATGTAGTCTGAAGAAGTATTGCAGGCCAGTAGCAAAATCCTCGTCCTTCTTCCATGCGCTGTATGATGTGGAGTCTTCCTAATTTTTCCAACATGAAACTCCAGAGTAATGTGCTCGTATTATCTTTTCAACTACCTCGTACTGCAGGGGAAAGCTAAGTTTGGCGCTCGCGTTACACATTGTAGACAGTAGGCGGAGCTACGACAACATCTTCCCATTTCCACTGAGTAGTCAAAACGCGGTCTTGTGGGATAAACTCACCTTGTCCTGGTTCTCCACAGGGTGCAGAAGGACTTACATATAACGGTCTATGACTTCCATTCAGGTCTGACATAAACTGGGACGATCACATGGACAAAGCTGCAGGGAGGGTGGAGCAGAGAGTGGGGAGCAGTTACAAGGTGCAGAGGGACTGTCTAAGAAACAGCACAGGAGAAATTGTTGTATGGGATCTTTGGTAGATAGTTTCGAAAAAGGTGAATCGTTTTGAAATATGAGAGTGGCACAAATATGATTCACTAGTGGCTCTAATCACTGCTTCACTGCCCTCTCCCCATAGGTAGATGGATGGAGGGAGGGAGGGCAAGGATGAGGGGAGGCAAGCGGGCCTTGAATTTCGGCAGTTGTGAGCACCTATCGAGAAGAACGCACTTTCAGCTACAGTCTTTTGGGACAACAATTTTCCCCCAGTATTTGTGCTGCATTATGACCTGTTCATTACAAATGCTGTTTTTTTTTCATGACAATCGAAGTTTAAATAGAACGGTGATACATTTTTTGGCCGGCCGGTGTGGCCGTGCGGTTCTAGGCGCTTCAGTTTGGAATCCCGTGACCGCTACGGTCGCAGGTTCGAATCCTGCCTCGGGCATGGATGTGTGTGATGTCCTTAGTTCTAAGTTCTAGGGGACTGATGACCTCAGATGTTGAGTAGCATAGTGCTAAGAGCCATTTTTTCATACATTTTGTTCCATGAGTTGTGGTAGCATGTATGCAATTACCTGGGCTGCAGGATGATTTTTGAGCAGTCATCTGTAGCGAACTCTGACATCAAACAACGATAGATACTGTACTCAGCTGCATGCTTACAGGTAATACACTTATACACTCGTCTCTGTCCAACACCATCATCTTGAAAGTTATACATATTTCCCACAAGAAAGAATAAAGATAGCACCTTACATCCCAGGTTTTTCCCCTCCTGCTTGTAGGTGCAGGGTAGAGTCTGAGTGTGTGTGCCATTAGCTTCGAGTGATATTATGAAATTTTTTTCCAGCAGGATCACACCAGTTGTATGATATCGTCAATTTTTGAGCTACATTGCGATTTGAGGCAGTGCTTGTGTACTGTGATGCATACAATTGTGTACTTACAACCCCGCTTTACGATTAATTACCTAAATGGGACCGATCTTTACGTCAGATTACCAACCAAAATACAGGGTGATTATAATTAAAGTTAAGCTTTCAAACCGCTGTAGAAATAACACCACTGGTCAAAGTGACATCAAATTGCAACGGAATATTATCGAAAAAGGGGGAAACATACGGCAGAAGAAAAATAAATAGTTACAAACTGTAGCAATAGATGGCGCTGTGAGCATCATAATGTGATAGTGGTCGACTACGAATGACAAAGGAATCATACAACAACGCCTAAGATGTACGTTTGATGTTAAATAAACTGTACCACTTAGTGTGCATGGATGTACAGGTGTGATACTGTTAGTTACGTAAGCTCTTCCAACACAGCAAAGTCATATCACATCGGATGGAAAAAATCGGTTTTTAATTGTCCTGAGCCCAAAAAACGCATAAAAACATCAATCACATTGGTTTTTAATTGTCCTGAAGCCAAAAACTGCACAAAAAGCACCAATCACATCGGTTTTTAACTGTCCTGAGGCCAAAAACGGCATAAAAAGCATCAATCAAACTCAAATCGAATTATTAATTTCCGCGTGACTGGCGCAAAACATGATCAGTTTGCTGTCCACCGTTTTCTGCAACAAGCTCAAATCGAGAAACAGCATGTTCCACAACTGATCGAAGTGTTTCTGTGGTCACATTCAGAATGTGTTGCGCAGTGCGTGCATTCAATGCAGCTAAGTTTGCAATCAGAACACTGAATACAACATCATTCAGATAGCCTCACAGCCAGAAGTCACACAGATTAAGATCAGTTGATCGGGATGGACAAATGGCGGCTGATTTACTATGTACAGAGGTGCGCCATCTTGCATAAAAATGATCCCATCCACTCTGTTGGAGACCTGAAATGATGTGGTTGCACAAAAGACACTCATAGCGCTTGCCGGTGACGGTAACGGTAACAGGGCTAGAAGCACCAGCTTCTTCAAAATAATGTCGCCCTATGATAGATGATACCATAAACCTGTACCACACAGTAATCTTTTCAGGATGAAGTGGTACTGGTTGATTTGTGTGTGGATTTTCCATTGCCCATATTCGACAATTCTGTTTATTCACATGTTCTGCCAGATGGAAGCGTCCTTTGTCTGTCCACAATATCTTCCACGGCCAATCATTGTCCACTTCCATGCGAGCAAGAAGTTCTAAAGCCAAGGTCTCTCTTGCTGGCAGGTCAACAGGAAGCAACCCGCGCACATGAGTAATTTTTTATGGATAGAAAAGGAGGACGTTTCGTAGGATTGTATGAACCGTGCTCACGGGTATGTCCAATGTTTGGCCAACTCTCTGTGCACTACACGTTCGCACACCACCACTCGTCTCCTCCAGCATTGCTGAGGCCACTGCTTCCACTGACGTCGAATAAATTCGTTTCCTCCCTCTACCAGGTTGCAGACCAAAAGACCCCGTCTTTTCGAATTTCCGAATCATTTTCTCCGACCCACGGCAGTCATCGGACCAACACCTTTTTTCAAACCCTTTCGTGTCCGGAAATTCTGCAGAGCGACGTGTGCACAGTCATCATTCTTGTAACACAGCTTTACAAGCAGAGCGCGATCCTGCATTGAGACAATCCCGGCGAACGTCACAGACACAAAAGGAGGAAAAGCTGTGTACCCGGCATGGGTCGTGCTCATGACAGGTGTTTCCATTTACGTATTCTGACACATACAGCGCCATCCACTAATCAATGTTCACACCATTTTTTTCTATTGCCGTACGTTTTACTCCTTCTCCAATAATATTCCGTTGCAATTTGACGTCATTCTGACCAGCGGTGTTATTTCTACGTGTTTTGAAAGCTTAGCGTTAATTGTAATCAGCCTGTAAATAAAGTACACTAACCTAATCTTCCTCTCCTGCATCTGGACAGTTTCCACGTGTTGGGGGTGCACTTGGGCATTCCATCCTCAAGCACCAGGGTTCGAGTTCCGGAAAGAGTACTGCTATTTTTAATTTCTCGCCAATTACAGGCACCTCAGGTGGTATGATCGTAATAGGAGGGTGCACTGGGGCTTTTTGTCCAGGAGGACCAGGATTGGATTCCCAGGAAATACACTGCCATTTTTAATTTCCCGTCAGTTCCTGGTTTTTGGGTGGGGTAGGACATCAGCACATCCCTGGGACCAAGAAATTCCCACCAAAATTCAAAAATACGTCCACTAGGTTAGGTGGGGGAAGGGGGAGGGGCTGGGGATAGACAGAAGGGGCATGGGGTCCACGTGTAAGCTGACGAAAACGTCCGACATTATCTGGGGGTGGGGATAGGTGTGGTCAGGTGGTGTTAATTGATCAGTTTAATTAATTCGCATACCAACTTGATATCAAATTTGCACCACTGCCACCATCCCCCTAGTACTGCTGTTGCAATAACCAAGGAAGTTGTCTTAGTTTTCTACTGCTGGACTGAGTACTTCTTGTTGTGGTGCAACATGCCACCCTCCTTTAGAAAATCAGCCCTGAAATTTTGATCATGGTTCCTTTAAAACTTCTTGACACGTGTTTAAACATTAACAATTCTACGCAATACAGTTAGTGTTTCTCTTATACCAGTTCAGTTTTAGACTCAAGGTACACTGGCGGCTTTCTTACAAGTGAACATTAGTATGTAAAGTACTGTACTAGACTGTCTTCCTTCCTTACAGGTACATGTTTCCATTAATTCAAGACTAGTACAATGAAATTCTCTCTTATTGAGAGCTCTTCAGCAAAGATGAGAAGATTCTCACATAATTCTTCCATACACTCTACATTTCTTCTCATTTACCGTATAGGTCCCTACCTAGTTCTTACTTATTAATGGTTACCCAGTTCACTGATATTTGATGCACTGGCTGTTCATGAACGTTGCCAAGTTTTCGCTTTAGGAACCTGTAGATTATACAAAACGCAATCGGAATCACTATGGTGCTAGAAATCATGACACTTCTAGTCAATACGTGATTTTGCCTATCACAATACTTACATTAATGCTGGAACATCTTTTTCGAGGTAAGATGTCCCTTTTGTGAAACTATAAGCTCATGTAATGAATGAGGAATGTACGGTTTCAGGACGTCGCTCAAAAAGGTAAGTTTCTGAGCTGGTAACAAGTCTAGTTGCTTCTCTGATCAATACAGCGAAGGTTGCATCAGATGAATCTTAGCTTTCAAGCACGAAGCATTGACTGACTTTGTATTTAGGTAGTTTACCAACACACTGTCCCATATGCTCTTGACACTTGAGCAGTTTCATATTTCCTCTCTGTACCTTATTCCAAGCATCTCGTAACATAACTTCTTCATCGACTTCCCATTCTTCCCAAGCTTAGGAATAATTTCTTCAAAAGGCGAGGACGTGTTTTTGTTGTGTACTACCTCATATGGTGAGAACCTGATGCTGGTATGTATTTTACAATTATGTCATTACGACATAAGAAAGGTAAACGAACCAATCTTTGTGATGGCTGTTCACGTAATAGCATTTTGTCAGCCTTACAATGAATACTTTCTCTTTTTCTAGTTGATTGAGGGTGAAAGCGCTAGTTCTAAGTTTCTGAGTGCGCTGTAGATGGCACAGTTGCTTAAAAAGATCAAAATTAGAGCCTTGACCAATAACGACTGTATCACAAAAGCCAAATTTCAGTATTAAGTTGTTAACCAACGTTTGTGCCACTTCATTTGCCTGTTGATTTGGGATTGCAACCATTACAGTATAAGGTTAAAATGGTTTATAATCGTCAGCATACAATGGTTACCGCTAGTGTTAGGTCGAATGGATCCAGAATGTCCATCCTCACAATTTCAAATGGACTATGTGCCTCTAGTAATTTTTCCTGTAGTACTCCTTGATGACTGAGATTAGCACACTGTGTGCATGGCATGCAACACCCTACATATTGTTCGACAACCTGCCTTCTTGCCTTTCACCAGTATTTCTTGGCGACTCAAGAACTAGTTATCCTTCGCCCTCTGTGACATGTACGCGTCCTTGGCACTCCGCCTTTCAAAGTTCCAGGTACCACAACACGTGGTTCATACTTCATCATTTTGTGTAATAGCCCATTCTGCACTGTGAACTGCGGCTGGATCCTGAATACTTCTCAGTCTGTGCAGAAAACTGCACTTCTTACCACTCAGGGCTCCTGCGAAGTGCTTGCTTAACCCCAATATCTCTGCAAGCCATCATCATTCCTGTGTTTCTTGTGTATCACTCCACAATCAAATTCACACAGCTTCAATACCCAACATGGTAATTTACTTTAAAGAGTCATTATGTGGTGTCACCGCCAGACACCACACTTGCTACGTGGTAGCCTTTAAATCGGCCGCGGTCCATTAGTATACGTCGGACCCGCGTGTCGCCACTGTCAGTGATTGCAGACCGAGCGCCACCACACGGCAGGTCTAGAGAGACGTCCTGGCACTCGCCCCAGTTGTACAGCCGACTTTGCTAGGAAAGGTTCACTGACAACTACGCTCTCATTTGCCGTGACGATAGTTGGCATAGCCTTCAGCTACGTCATTTGCTACGACCTAGCAAGGCGCCATAGCATTTGATAATTACAATTGTGAAGCTTGTACAGTAACGAGAGATGTTCTCCAATTGTGGATTAAAGTTAAGTATTCCAAGAACTACGTTCTTTTCTTTATAGGATAATTACTTTACCTTGTTCCAGACCTCACGCCAGTCTGCGTGTAATTAGCGCGTGCAGTTCGGCCTCGTCTAGCAACACGGTGTTGGCTCTTCTGCCAACACTTCACATTAAGTCTGAGTAACCAGTTCATTGCAGCATGGTTCATTATAACTTCGAATTTCCTCTCATGCAGGCAACAACAGAAATAATGTAATACCATAAATGACACTCAACATATCGTTTTCTGTGGTAAAGTAATACCATTCATCTTTACTCAACTGTCTCAAAGCAAATGTTACTGGGTGTTCCTTGCCATCTGTTTCCTGACTCCAGTGGTTGGATGGGTGACCCTCTTGGAATGTCATTTGCAGTTGACAATTTTCTCTTTGTCTTTACAGCAAAGAGGGCAGTCAAGGATTCAGGCATAAAGTCTCTGAACATCAGTCTTCTCGCCAATCTCCTGGAATCAGTTCCAAACCCCTCTACAATGTCTCATGAAGTGAGGGCATGTTTCACTGTGTTAGACTGGTGATCTGCCTGTCAGGTGGGGATGTTGAGCTCAGCAGTACCCTTAGTGCTCTTCAAAAGGACTCGGCTATGTACTGGCATTCTTCCTTCTCCCATCATCTCCAACATGAACATGACACTACATTACACACAAGCAGACATTACAGTCAACTTCACTTCACAGATATGCCTCTGCACACACTTCTCAGTCTTCATGAAGGAAGGACGCATACAAGTGCAAAGAGTAGGAAAAACATTGCCAATTATACAGTTGAACCACCCATTTCGGGTCTCCCAGCGGTTCATACCATGCAGTTTGACAGAGTACTTATATCCTGATTGAGAATGTATCCAGTCTCTTCACTGATCACATAATAGGATAAATTTCTCCTCATAATTAGGACTCATTGTTAATTCCACTTTCAGTTTCTCAAATGCAGTCTGACAGTTGGTAGTCCAGTGGAATTTCACACTGTTCTACAGGAAAACATTTAAAGAATTTTCTGTAATAATTACAGTCCTAAAAATGATTGCAGTCATAGAGCAGTTCTTGTTGTATCAGCAAGTAGCTCACAAAGCATAAACGTTCTGGTCTGACGTGTTTACAAAGCTCATTGCATTAGACGTGGAATATATCTCAATTTTTCCCAACCATGCTGAGTACATCATGTTACAGTACAACAGCAAAAAGGACACACTCATCATACATTTGATATGCCTTGGACCACGACCTTATGCCCACAAAACAAATATCTGGTACCATGAAGATACCAGTCATGAAAGCCTACACTCTATAACAGGTTCACTGTTAGGTGCGATGGTCTGTTTTCGAAGTAAGAGACAAAACCAAGTTAGTATTAATCCATCTGTATACTACTGCCGTTGAACTCATCATATTCCTGTTTCGTAAACTTTTCTTAGCGCTTTATAATGTGTATGGAGTTCTTTTTGTTTATCTCTTCCCTTTGTGGCGATCTATTGTAACACGTATTTCACGTGTGGTCGATTGAGTGCTTCATCATCGCCATGATCATGCTTTGAATGAAATTATACTCTCTGTTTAATGAGTCTAATATCCTTACAATTTAGCATAACGAGCAGTCAAATAAAAACCAAACACCCGCCATTACAGAACCATGGAATGGTTGAATTCAACAGTAATCACCACACATGTTAAGACATTTATCCCACTGGAAGACGAGTCGATCAATTCCTGATTCGTAGAGCGTCGTGTGGAAACATCCCATATCTCCCCCGCCAAAGAAATTAAAATGCTGTTCACACAAATTCCTTTGATCTTCCTCTTCAACTGCAGGGGCCCTCTAGTCGTCGAGTCCCACGTATGTGGAAGCAGAATCAATGCTCAGTACCATAATGACACTTTACAGAAACTACAGGGCGCTATAAAGCCAAAACGCTCAGAAATGCTGCCGGGCAGAATCATCCTATTGCACGATAAAGCCCGACCCCACACTGCTAGTCAGACGGAAGTGGTTGACAAACACCGCATCATCCTCCGTGCAGCACGGTTCGTTCACCCCGTGTGATTCTCACATCTTCGGTGACCTCAAGAAAGACATGCGTGAACGTAAGTTTCAGTAGAATGATGATGTGCAAGACTGAGTGAGGTTGTGGATCCGTCAGTGCCCGACCGCATTCTGAAAAACAGGACTGATCGTCTCGTCTGCCAGTAGGATAAATGTCTTAACGTATGTGGTGATAACTTTTGAATGGAACGATTCCATGGTCCCGTTGCGGCGAGTATTCATTTTTCATTTGACTGCACCTCATACATATTAGGTTGGTGCATAAGTTAGTACCTCTTTTCCATAAACACAACAGAGGCACGTAACAGAGATGTTAATCAATAACATACACTCCATCAGTATTTACATCAGTCTGCTAACGCTGGGGTAACTTTTCAATTCCGGGAGTGCAAAAATCACGTGGTTTGGAGTTGAAGAACTCGTTGATCCATGTACAGAGTATATTTTCATCCAGAAAGCAACTTTCTTGAAGGTTTGGCGATATGCACCGAAAAAGGTGAAAAGTCTGTGGGCACAAGATCAGGCAGATAAAGTGGGTGAGGAATGATTCGAAAACGAGCTCGTGTATAATGTTTTCTGTCGTGTAGGAGAATACGGACGAGCGTTGTCGTGAGGTAGGATCACTTTACACAGTCCTCCTGTTCTTGGACTGCGTCTTCAAAACGTCTCAGTTGTTGACAATAAATGTCAGCAGCGATGGTTGCACCTCGGGGAAACAGTTTGTACTGTCGTTGTTCCACCAGATGCATACCATTATCTTATGTGGGTGCTCGCAGGGCTTTGTACTGGAAGTTGCTGCTTTTTTTGGGGGTCAACCACTCTTTTCCCTCCCTTGTGTTAGCATAAAGACATCATTTCTCTTCAGTAGGAATGGTACAGGTAAGGAGAGACGCACATACGCTCATCTGCTTATTTTCGTGATTCTGGCTTGGAGCTTACGATTTTTGAACGTTCCCTATTGCATGTGAATGTCGTATGTGGTGTGAAGGGCCACAGGTCATCATATATGTCAGTTCTCGAGAACGCTGATATGGAGTTTAAACGATCTTCAGCAAATCCCAAAGGTCTTCCTGAACCCGGAGAGCCACTGAAGTCGAATGATCCTCCTTAAAAAGAGGAAACCATTTCCTTGCCATGCTCCGTCCAATGGCATTATTCCCACACGTGACGTAAATGTTTCCGGCCGCCTTTGCTGCTGCTGCTTCTGTCACCCCTCTCCTGAACTGAAACAGAAGACTGCGTCAAAATGTTCCACTTGTCCACTTGGCACTCCACTTTCTAGAATCCACGGCTCCACGCGCTATCTCCGGACGACAAAATGAAAATATGTAAACTAAAATACAAACAGTGAACTAAAAATAACAACTGACAACAGTTGAATAAAGGCACAGAAACCGTAATATCAACGTGCAAAGCAAAAACAGTATGAACTTTTGCATCAACCTAATAGTTTGAAATCTCCATCGAGCTGTCATACGTAACGTTGCAGATTTTGAATCTTCAGCAAATATATCTATCTTCTTGAGCCACTATTATAAACAGTATACGTGTTTCTGAAAGCTGCGGTCAGCAGTACGTTTCGGCTACTACTCTGTATGTTTTTGACGCCAGAGAGTAGAGAGAACTGGCAGTTCATCACTATATGTATGACATGATTTCTTTCTATCTGCAAGTTTCAGATTTCTTAACATAAAAACTTAGGTTAACAGATTGAAGAAAGCATGCTCACCACTTGTAACTGGGCTATAAGTTCAGATACTTACACGTCGTTGAAGCCAGGTCGTGGGTTTATCACAGGTTAGTATGATTGTAGAACTCTGTGAAATGTTCGTTTACGCCCATTATATTTACATTCGTTAAACTAAGTTATTCTTATCCATCTCATGTTCTTTTTATAAAATTTAGTCACTCTCTCTCTCTCTCTCTCTCTCTCTCTCTCTCTCTCTCTCTCTCTCTCTCTTAGCCCTATTCGATAGCATCACTGTGTAATGTGGCACACACACTCTCTACAGTAGCTTAAAGGAAAATGAAAGGAAAACTTTGATCTTGGAGCATGCAACTACAGGGTGCCTACATATGCCTGTGGTCTGTAGTATCCTCCAAATGTGGTTACTAAACTTCCTGAAATCTCTCAGCTTAGTTAGGGACTCTGTAGGTGATGGCGTAAGAGCCGCACTGTGTAAATGGTCGTGCTGTAGCATCCGAGACTTGCAGAGACGTCGCGTAGGATTTCCTCCTGCCTGTTTTGTCGCAAATCTCTCGTAGCTGACGACCCTCACACAAGCAGTATCTGTGCCATAGGATTCTCTGCAAAGTACAATTCTGTGTCCTGTAATTTCTAAGTGATAATATCGTCAGCCTAATACTTCTTGAGTTCAATAATATTTATGAAACACAATGGAATATTTCGCTCTCATTTTGCAGTGGATGGTTGGCCCTCCCAAATAAATCCATCGTTGTATTTTTACTACTTGGAATAACGTACTTGGATGACCCTACGATATGTTTATTTTCAAAAACACCGTAATATGACAATAATGAAACAAACCTTCACGTTTAACTCAAAATTAGCTATTTCCTAAGCGCATGGTCTTACGACAGAAGTAGATCGGAAGCCGTCCTGTCGGCGACTGGTGACTATGGCACGCAGTCTGGATCGTGTACATCTGGAATATCGTAGTTCTTCGTTCAGCTTCTTTATCTTAAACATTATCAATGAGTTTACTGAAGCACTGCTTTCTTGCGACATAATACTGTTATAAGAAAGTATTTATGACCAGTGGAGCTCTGGAACTCAAGTTTGCGTCTGAAGGGTTGCTCAGCCAGCAGGCGTTTCGCTCCGTGAGACTGTTCCTCCGTAGCGTCAAATGATAATGTTTCTGCCTATCACCTCTTTTTTTCTGTTTTTCTGCAAGCTTTGCTCGTACAGTTCAGAAACAACCTTCATAATTACACTGAAGGGACTTACTGGGCGATAGCTGGCTCAAATGGCTCTGAGCACGATGGGACTTAACTTCTAAGGTCATCAGTCCCCTAGAACGTATAACTACTTAAACCTAACTAACCTAAGGACATCAGACACATCCATGCCCGAGGCAGGATTCGAACCTGCGACCGTAGCGGTCACGCGGTTCCAGACTGTAGCGCCTTTAACCGCTTGGCCACACCGGCCGGCGGCGATAGCTGATCTTGACTTAAATACGAGGGTCCTCCTGCTTTATTTTGTTTCTTTATTCTCTCAAAATATATGTCTCCCTTATGATTTCCAAGGCCAAAGATGAAGTTGTATTTTATTGTTTTTTCTAAGATCACGGTGGACATAGAAAAGCAAATTACGCTATCTCTCCTGTTATGGGAGGGAAGGGGGGAGGGGTTTCCCCCTATCACGCTTAAGAAACACAAAATACTTAAAAATATGTATTCAGTTTACGGCATACGACAAATGAAGAGTTGAGAAACGAATGGCAGTGTACCCTCGCGTAAAGGGGCTTCCTTGAGGCAATGGTTTGTTGACAATAACACTTCTGAAACGGGATGGCCTGTCTACAGTCACAACGTGATAACCAATAGAACAGCTCAGAGATAAGTTAGATAGTCTACTTCACACCCAGCGTGTAACATCACCACCCTCTCTCGTTTCGGCTCTTGAAGAACGGCCTGCAATTCGTCCACGGACATTGAGATTCTTCACTGAAAATGTCGCCGACAGAGTTCAAGCCCTCCTAAAAGCGAAGAGGGGTACATCCCATATTAATGTCCTCCAGTGGCTGCCCGAATATTACGAACAGATAGTGTGTATCGTCGTCGAAGGGCAGTAGCTGTGTTCTGGTCATTTGCTGTAGCCCTGCAAAACTCGTGTTTCGCACTGTGGAGTATCGACGAACTAGCAATTTTCATACGGGGAACTGTGATGTATGAAAAGTATTTGATGGATTAATAACTCAGTCGTCACCGTGGAGGAAGAAAACAGTTGCGGCTTGGGGATCTTGGGTTGCATTGTATGATAGTGAACACGGAGAGTCGAAGAGTGGCCAAGTTTATGCCCGGAGGCGATAGTGACACATAGTAATCTGTAGTAACATTTATTTTCAAGAAGTAGTTTACAGACCTTTAAATTGTCTCATTGTGTTGCATGGCGGTTAGGCATAAGGGCAAGTCGTTATGAAGTGCTGACAAGCCTCGACAGTGAGCCATGAGGTCGAAGCCATAGGAAAATGAGCTCTAGCTGCATGTCGTGCCGGCGGCAGTGTGGAGACGGGTTTAGTGTCAGTCGCCCATCCATTCTGCGGTACAGCATGGCTCACACCTCAGTGCTCTCGTAACCAGCCCACTGCACGCCTAGGAGACGACAGCCAGTGGTGGTGTGAAGACTAGGCCCCGGTCATCCACGATGGACCGATCAAGACTGCAGCAGGTGTTCACGAATCGGCCAGGGGGCTGCGCGACAGCACCAAGCCAGGATGGTTTTGAAATGACAGCCTGTATATCATCCACAACTCACCCACAGTGGAGAAAGGCTGGCCACACAGCAGTCTTCTCCTCATCACCATGTCCCATTAGACATCAGAGGCAGACTGTGGCTGTGGTTTACATAAAGTCGGTGGAGTCAACAAGTAGGAAGTACGCTGATACTCAACAGCCCACCGTTGTCTCTTTCCTAGCGACAAGCACAGAATGGTGGCCCGACCGTGAGTGTCTCTGAGCTACAAAAGCCGTGATGTTGAAAGAGCTGAGCCTGCGACTATGACGCGTTGCTCTGGGTGCATGATTGAATTTTCCCTTATTTTTTTATATCTTCAGCAGTCCTTATCTCACTATAGTTATTCAGTGATTGTTCTAGGTCTTTGTGGAACATCTAATTATTGCAGCGGCGCCCTAGTGCTGAAGTTTCTGAGTGTTACTTCACTCTACCCTATCATGCATCACTTCACTGGCTGTACTTGTGCTTCGATCGCTTGGAGGTTGCATGGCAATGCTCGCATAGTTCCCTGCCTTCTGCTACATCGGTAATATGCCTTATTGACATTCTGATAGTACACTTGCCACTCTGAGCTTACAATCAGTAAGCAACCACAGCAATAGTCAACCGTGACTGTCCAACTTCAATAGCAACATTATTCAAAGCAAAGTTATTCCGTCCTCCACGAAACACTGATGGATCGTGCAGAAAGCTAGTCACCTTAGCTACATCAACATTCATATTATAATCAGTCTCAACGTCCAAAACTTTCTCTTAGAGACTGAAATGCCTCGTCGTCGTGTGCATCGTGTGTCTCATTTGCTCCAGCTGTCTAAAAGACTGTTTTTGATGCCGAGAACGTTGCTGTACCTAATGTCATTATAGTCTGTATGGTCCATCAGTGTCTCGTGTTGGACGTAACGATTTTTCTTTGACAAATATTGCAGTTGAACTTGAACAGGCGCGGCATTGTTCGTATTTATTCACCTCTTTGTTCTTTGGCAACTAGTTTGGAGAATTTGCCATCCATGATTTTATTGCTTACAGGACTTTTATGGTAAGTCTGGTGTATGCTGCTACGGAAAGTGATAAGTCAGTAATATTATTTTTTTTTTTTACTGACAAACTTACGTGTGTAAGGGCCATAAGTACGTGTAAGCAGTTGAAACATGATTCTGCAACGTAACAAAACACTGTGAGTGATATAATATATTCAGTCCTGCATTTCACAAGTGTCTTGCTCTGCTGAGAAGGAGAAATTAAAAGAGCACGCAAACTACTGCGGAGAATAAAATAGGCGATTAACGAAACGCCTTACTCCCAGTCCGCAGAGGGAAATCAGATGGCCAATACAAAGTCTACCCAGTTTGCCCGAGTCCGCCCCGAACTTCCTGCGACGAAGAAAACATGTGGATAACGAAACGATTCAGGCAGCAGCGAAACGGTACTTCGATTCTTGTGGAATACTCGTTAGTGAGCGACTAATACATACAATATTCAACAGTCCTTCATGTGGAAGCATGGCCTGCTTCTCTCGCACAGTTTCCTCCTCATTCGACAGACGGGTCAGCATCAACAGCCAGTTGGTCTCAGCCCGTGAGACATGACGGAGAGGTTTGAAGTTTGCAGTGTTTGCTGCCGATCACCCCGATATGAATGCTTCGGTACTGTTCGCGGGTGCGGCAGCCTTTAAAACGCGACGTTGGCTGCCGGTGTTGCTGTTCATCCAGCTTTGTCGGTGGACATTTTCCATCAAGAATGCTACTGTTAGTCCTATGTATTACTCAGCAGTGCGAACTGGCTACGTGGCCATGGGGAGAACCAATTTGTTCGAACAGTTGCGTACAATCGTGTTGCTATATAATGCAGGACGCCTTGGTACCTTGCAGTTCGAGTCTGCTAAGTGATCACGAAAAGTGATCGCGGAAAATAGCTTCGTGGAAAGCCGCGACAACTAGCTGTTGACGTCATAAATTTTACTGATAATGTGAGAGAGCCGACAAAGGAGACAGACTGCACAAACAGATGTTGACAAACAAAGGTAAGCAAGTGGGCGATTCGCTAATTGCGGAGGGAGGTGGCAAGATGCGCAGTGGGGCAAGATTCAGGTACCTACCCCAAAGCAGAACAAATAAAATGCACGCAATAGTTTTTTCATGGATTACATGGTTAAATGTGGTATTATAAAGAAATTACTGCGATAGTACGAACGACACAAGGAAGCAGCATCTTTGCAAAACCTTAACAGCTTTTGTCTCACAAAATTGGACGCCCACGGCAGCAAAGAAACTCTGAGCAAAACTGTTCCGCCAGTTGGATTTGATTTTAAAATTTGTTTGGATGGACGAGTCATTGTGCACCAACCAGAGAATAACTCGCAAAAAGAGCATAGCAGATACGATTTTTTACGAGAAAATGAGTGAAAGCGGCCAGTGGAGTATTTAGACGAACCATACGTTCATACGCCCTACACCATGTCTGGTACCGCGCGCTGCGGAATTTGAATCCGACCCAGACGTCATGGACGTCAAAGACGCATAGAGATCTCTGCACCGTAAGCTGTGGCGGCGCACGCCTCCGGGCTCGCTTTTAGTGTGGGGGCGCCACCGTGGAACACGTGGTCCCAACGGCCAATAGCGGCGCTCCCGATAGCGTACTTAAGCGTAGGCCTCTCGCTCAGCCAGACCGCACCTGGTCATGATGGCGTCACCTGCCGGAGTGTTTTTAATACTGTGGCCGACTTTCAACCTGTGCATGCGCATTCAGTGTCTTCTCTGTGTTTTAAGAGTCGCCAACTGTGTTTTTCAACATTCTGGTGACTTTTTAACTGTCCCCCATGAACGTCTCCATGTCAGTGTATTTCTATCACCATTTTCATCCCTTACTCTGTTTTATGTCCCCCTTTTGTATCGCGTTATGTGTTGTTGTTGTTGTTGTGGTCTTAAGTCCTGAAACTGGTTTGATGCAGCTCTCCATGCTATTCTATCCTGTCCAAGCCTCTTCATCTCCCAGTACCTACTACTGCAGCCTACATTCTTCTGAATCTGCTTAGTGTATTCATCTCTTGGTCTCCCTCTACGATTTATACCCTCCATGCTACCCTCCAGTGCTAAATTGGTGATCCCTTGATGCTTCAGAACATGTCCTACCAACCGATCACTTCTTCTATTCAAATTGTGCCACAAACTCCTCTTCTCCCCAATTCTATTCAATACCGCCTCATGTTATGTGATCTACCCATCTAATCTTCAGCATTCTTCTGTAGCACCACATTTCGAAAGCTTCTATTCTCTTCTTGTCTAAACCATTTATCGTCCATGTTTCACTACCATACATGGCTACACTCCATACAAATACTTTCAGAAACGACTTCCTGACACTTAAATCTATACTCGATGTTAACAATTTTCTCTTCTTCAGAAACGCTTTCCTTGCCATTGCCAGTCTACATTTTATATCCTCTCTACTTCGAACGTCATCAGATATTTTGCTCCCCAAATAGCAAAACTCCTTTAATAATTTAAGTGTCATTTCCTAATCTAATTCCCGCTGCATCACCCGACTTAATTCGACTACATTCCATTATCCTCCCTTTGCTTTTGTTGATGTTCATCTTATACCCTCCTTTCAAGACACTGTCCATTCCGTTTAACTGCTCTTCCAAGTTCTTTGCTGTCTCTGACAGAATTACAATTTCATCAGCGAACCTCGAAGTTTTTATTTCTTCTCCATGGATTTCAATACCTACTCCGAATTTTTCTTTCGCTTCCATTACTCATTGCTCAATATACAGATTGAATAGCATCGGGAAGAGGCTACAACCCTGTCTCACACCCTTCCCAACCACTGCTTCCCTTTCATGTCCCTCGACTCTTATAACTACTATCTGCTTTCTGTACAAATTGTAAATAGCCTTCCGCTCCCTGTATTTTACCCATGCCACCTTCAGAATTTGAAAGAGAGTATACCAGCCAACATTGTCAAACGCTTTCTCTAAGTCTACACATGCTAGAAACGTAGGTTTGCCTTTCCTTAACCTTTCTTCTAAGATAAGTCGTAGGGTCAGTATTGCCTCACGTGTTCCAACATTTCTACGGAATCGAAACTGATCTTCCCAGAGGTCAGCTTCTACCAGTTCTTCCATTCGTCTGTAAAGAATTCACGTTAGTATTTTGCAGCTGTGACTTATTAAACTGCTGGTTCGGTAATTTTCACATCTGTCAACACCTGGTTTTTTTGGGATTGGAATTATTATATTCTTCTCGAAGTCTGAGGGAATTTCGCCTGTCTCATACTTCTTGCTCACCAGATGGTAGAGTTTTGTCAGGACTGGCTCTCCCAAGGCTGACAGTAGTTCTAATGGAATGTTGTCTACTCCTGGGGCCTTCTTTCGACTTAGGTCTTTCAGTGCTCTGTCAAACTCTTCACGCAGTATCATATCTCCCATTTCATCTTCATCGACCTCCTCTTCCATTTCCATAATATTGTCCTTAAGAACGTCGCCCCTGTATAGACTCTCTATATACACCTTCCATTTTTCTGCTTTGCCTTCTTTGCTTAGAACTGGGTTTCCATCTGAGCTCTTGACATTCTTGCAACTGGTTCTCGTTTCTCCAAAGGTCTCTTTAATTTTCCTGTAGGCAGTATCTATCTTATCCCTCATGAGATAAGCATGTACATCCTTACATTTATCCTCTAGCCATCCCTGCTTAGCCATTTTGCACTTCCTGTCGATCTAATTTTTGAGACGTGTGTATTACATTTTTCCTGCTTCATTTACTGTATTTTTATATTTTCTCCTTTAATCAATTAAATTCAATATTTCTTCTGCTACCCAAGGATTTCTACTAGCCCTCGGCTTTTTACCTACTTGATCCTCTGTTGCCTTCACTACTTCATCGCTCAGAGTTACCCATTCTTCTTCTACTGTATTTCTTTCCCCCATTCCTGTCAATTGTTCCCTTATGCTCTCCATGAAACTCTGTACAACCTCTGGTTTAGTCAGTTTATCCAGGTCCCATCTCCTTAAATTCCCACCTTTTTGCAGTTTCTTCAGTTTTAGTCTACAGTTCATAACCTATAGATTGTGGTCAGAGTCCACTTCTGCCCCTGGAAATGTCTTACAATTTAAAATCGTGTCCCTAAATCTCTGTCTTACCATTATATAATCTATCTGAAACCTTTTAGTATCTCCAGGGTTCTTCCATGTATACAACCCTCTTTCATGATTCTTGAACCAAGTGTTAGCTATGATTAAGTTATGCTCTGTGCAAAATGTTACCTGGAGGCTTCCTCTTTCATTTCGTGACCCCAATCCATATTCACCTGCTACGTTTCCTTCTCTTCCTTTTCCTACTCTCGAATTCCAGTCACCCATGACTATTAAATTTTCATCTCCCTTCACTACCTGAATAATTTCTTTTATCTCATCATACATTTCATCAATTCCTTCATCATCTGCAGAGCTAGGCGGCTTATAAACTTGTACTACTATAGTGGGCGTGGGCTTCGTGTCTATCTTGCCCACAACAATGCGTTCACTATGCTGTTTGTAGTAGCTAACCCGCACTCCTATTTTTTTTCATTATTAAGCCTACTCCTGCATTACCCCTATTTCATTTTGCATTTATAACCCTGTATTTGGCTGAGCAAAGTCTTGTTCCTCCTGCCACTAATTCCCACTACATCTAGCTTTAACCTGTTCATTTCCCTTTTTAAATTTTCTAACCTACCTGCCTGATTAAGGGATCTGACATTCCACAGTCCGATCCGTAGAACGCCAGTTTTCTTTCTCCTGATAATGATGTCTTCTTGAGTAGTCCCCCCCCCCCCCCCAGAGATTCAAATGGGCGACTATTTTACCTCCGGAATATTTTACCCAAGAGGACGCCATAATCAATTAATCATACAGTAAACCTGCATGCCCTCGGAAAAAATTACGGCTGTAGTTCCCCCTCGCTTTCAGCCGTTCGCAGTACCAAAACGGCCTGTTGCAGGGCCAGATCAGTCAATAATCCAGACTGTTGCCCCTGCAACTACTGAAAAGGCTGCTGCTCCTCTTCAGGAACCACACGTTTGTCTGGCCTCTCAACAGATACCCTCCTCTGTGTTTGCACCTACAGTACGGCTATCTGTATCGTTGAGGCACGCAAGCCTCCCCACCAACGCCAAGGTCCATGGTTCTTGGGGGGGATCGCCTTATGCATGTATCATTTTATTTTTGTTTTAGTTGTCGTGTCACTCGGCTGAAGAGCGGCGGATTGTGCCGCTGACAGCCCTCCCCTGCCCATATGGGGCAGAGGAATGAAATCACAATAGAGAAAAAAAAAAAAAGCTCAGCCGGTCAGTCTGATCTCGCTTACGTCGGTTTACAACTCGCTTTGCGCTTGACTGCTTACTTCCTGGTTCGTGTTCGAGTGTTTGTTTCCTTGTGACTCTGTTGTTCAGTCTTGTTGTATTCGTTCTGTCCTTCGTTATCGTGTCCGTCCTCTTCCTATGTGTTGTTCTCAGGCCTCTCCGCGTGTCCTGCCGCGCCTTGCGTCATTGCTACCCCGCGACCGTCCTGGTCACATTTACAACACCATGAATAAACTGGATGGTACCCGTGGTGTAGGGGTAGCGTCTTTGATTCATAAACAAAACGTCTTCGGTCCCGGGTTCGATCCCCGCCACTGCCTTAATTTGATAAATAATCAGCATTGGCGGCTGAAGACTTCCGGCATAATAAGTCAGCCTCATTCTGCCAACGGCCTTGTCAAAGAGGGCGGAGGAGCGGATATAGGTTCAGGGCATTCTCTTGTCCTAGGGGCGGGAAATTGCCCCTAAAGGCGGAAGAATCAGCAATGATCAACGACATGAGGATGCAGAAGGCAATGGAAACCACTGCATTAAAGACATGTAACGTGTATCCACAGGACATGTGGCCTGTAATTGAAGAAGTGTCATGATGATCTCTCCATTTGCAAAAGATTCCGGAATAGGCCCCCATTCGGATCTCCGAAAGGGGACTGCCAAGGGGGAGGTTACCATGAGAAAAAGATTGAATAATCTACGAAAGGATAACTTTCTACGAGTCGGGGCGTGGAATGTCTGAAGCTTGAACGTGGTAGGGAAACTAGAAAATCCGAAAAGGGAAATGCAAAGGCTCAATCTGGATATAGTAGGGGTCAGTGAAGTGAAGTGGAAGGAAGACAAGGATTTCTGGTCAGATGAGTATCGGGTAATATCAACAGCAGCAGAAAATGCTATAACAGGTGTAGGATTCATTATGAATAGGAAGGTAGGGCAGAGGGTGTGTTACTGTGAACAGTTCAGTGACCGGGTTGTTCTAATCTGAATCGACAACAGACCAACATCGACAACGATAGTTCAGGTATACATGCCGACGTCGCATGAACGGATAGAGAAAGTGTATGAGGATATTGAAAGGGTAATGCAGTATGTAAAGGGGGACGAAAATCTAATAGTCATGGGCGACTGGAATGCAGGGAGAGACGGGTCATATACAATATGTACAACAACCAAGAGGAAATAGTAAGAGTGGACGATCAAGAACGAAGTGCTCGTATTAAGAAGGGTGTAAGACAAGGCTGTAGCCTTCCGCTCCTACTCTTCAATCTGTACATCGAGGAAGCAATGATGGAAATAAAAGAAAGGTTCAGGAGTGGAATTAAAATACAAGGTGAAAGGATATCAATGATACCATTCGCTGATGACATTGCTATCCTGAGTGAAAGTGAAGAAGAATTAAATGATCTGCTGAACGGAATGAACGGTCTAATGAGTACACAGTATGGTTTGAGAGTAAATCGGAGAAAGACGAAGGTAATGAGAAGTAGTAGAAATGAGAACAGCGAGAAACTTAACATCAGGATTGATGGTCACGAAGTCAATGAAGTTAAGGAATTCTGATACCTAGGCAGTAAAATAACCAATGACGGACGAAGCGAGGAGGACATCAAAAGCAGACTCGCTATGGCAAAAAAGGCATTTCTGGCCAAGAGAAGTCTACTAATATCAAAACCCGGCCTTAATTTGAGGAAGAAATTTCTGAGGATGTACGTCTGGAGCACAGCATTGTATAGTAGTGAAACATGGACTGTGGGAAAACCGGAACTGAAGAGAATCGAAGCATTTGAGATGTGGTGCTATAGACGAATGTTGAAAATTAGGTGGACTGATAAGGTAAGGAATGAGGAGGTTCTACGCAGAATCGGAGAGGAAAGGAATATGTGGAAAACACCGATAAGGAGAAGGGACAGGATGATAGGACATCTGCTAAGACATGAGGGAATGACTTCCATGGTACTAGAGAGAGCTGTAGAAGGCAAAAATTGTAGAGGAAGACAGAGATTGGAATACGTCAAGCAAATAATTGAGGACGTAGGTTGCAAGTGCTACTCTGAGATGAAGAGGTTAGCACGGAAAGGAATTCGTGGCGGGCCGCATCAAACCAGTCAGTAGACTGATGACCAAAAAAAAAAAAAAAATATAGATTAAACTGTGCAAAGTGACAGTGTGCGGAGAGTACTGTCAAGTAACAGTCCCAGGAGACGTTTCATTGTTGTGAACGGAGAGTTTTGACTCGAATTGGTACACTTTCAATTAACATAAAAAATATTAGGGTATCTAATCCTAGTTTAAGCTTTACAGACTCATAAAAAGAGCCATTAAAATTTTAACATTTCACCTTACAAATCTATAATTTAACTCTCAGATTATAAATAACTGCTTTGACCAATAAACAGGAAAACGTCGGACTATCACATAGATGTTTGCCTATGAGGATGGTTGAAAGACGAATTTTACAAAGCAGAAGTTCGTTCAGATTACGAATTTTGCTGTCTACGAAAAAAAAGTACCAAGACGAAATTGAAAACGTAGGGTTCTCAAGATGATGAGGGAGTGCACTGAATTAGGAGATAGTATCTATCAAAATCAACTTTGAACTAAATCATTTGCCTTTGTATAGAAACTTTTGTGATTAATTGTTTTAATTACATTCTAACAACTCTGTATCCGTAGCCTACAAAAACTGGGCACATGTTACTGGAATGTCTTATTCGAATTATTCCACACTGCCACCTTTAAAGTTCTTTATCTCTCCTGAAACAACCTGAAAATGTGACAAAAATCTGATAAAGAATCTCCTTTCAAAACCAAAATTGCAAATAATTGTTTCATAACTGAGACTGGAGGCAGTATAGCGGTATTGCGACGAATCGTCTCCGTCATTCTAGATAAGAGAGGGTCGCGATAAAGCGAGCACGGAATTGTTCTGCCAGAGCAGCGCTGTTAACATTTTACAAAAATACGGCAGCTATACTTATCTTTATGCATGGCACCGGGAAATGAGCAGCGGACCACAAGGAAGATCACAAATGTTGTCATCTCCGGAGCGAAGCTTTTGTTGGGTGGGGGCGGGGCGGTGTGGGGGGGGGGGCGGTTGGGGGGAGTACATTGTTAGCCTACGCAGACGTGCATTTCTCTCTCCGGCAGCTAGTGGCATGGCAGGAAAACCATGACGATTCCCCCAACAAGAAAAAATATGTAATGTCACCCATTACTTTGCTGGCAGCACCTTGATTTCATGCATTCACAGAACAAAATGTGTATATCCAATCTTTGCACTGATTTTATTAATTCTGAATTAAATGTCTGTATCGAAACAGCAAAAACATCGAGTCTTCATCAAAAAGTCTTGGGCAGGTGTCTGAACAACATTCAGGAAAGGATAAAGAGAAAGGAGTTTTTTAAGATTTAAATATCGTGACATTTTTCCTAGAACACTGAAAACGATCTGGACTCAGACCACATGCCTGTAATACTGCATACAGAAGAAACACTGCAGGACACAGAACCACGCAGGATAGTGAACTACAAGCGCGCGAATTGGACACTGTTCAAGGTAGTCGTATTCCTGACACCCACAAAATTAACAACACGCGACAAATTGATGAAGCTGTGGAAGCTCTTACTACTGCTGTCTAAGACGCAATGACTGACGCCATTCCACGTACCACACCAAAACAACACTCGACGGCCCTGCCCCAGGAGATCCTGGGCCTTATCGCAATGAGGGACTCCCTCAGGAGATACCGGCAGCGTACCATGCACCCCTTCTATAAACTGCACGTCAACAGACTCCAGGGTATAATCCGGGACAACAAAACCAACGTTTAGAAACGAACAATGGGGACAGACACTCGCTGGGCTAGATACCACACGTCCTGGCGTGTGGAAACTAGCCAGACACTTCACCAGGTATGAACATTACATTCCCACTCTACAAGGACCAGGCGGCCCAGCTTACTCCGCGATGGAAAAGGCAGAGCTTATGGCCACAACACTTGCAGCGTCTTTCATGCCGAATCTGGCTCCTTCAGATCCAGTATTCACACTTGAAACGGACCAGGAGGTTACACGACTTGTAGCCCAGCCCACGCGCGACGAAATTAGACGCAATAGCACAAATGAAATTACATGGGGGAGAATCGATAGAGGTACTCAAGGTACCCTCTGCCACACACCGTCAGTTGGCTTGTGGAGTATGGATGTAGATGTAGATGTAGATCAAGCATACCAACGCTAGGCCCCTGGGCCTGATGGCATTCAGAACTGTGTCCTCCAGGAGTTGACATATAGAGTCGTAGAATACCTTACACACATAACGAATGCCATCCTGAAACACCAACACTTCCCTGACTTTTGGAAGGCGGTTAAGGTCCTGATGTTCAGGAAGCCAGGGAAAGAACACTCCCTGTCACAAAATTACCGACCCATCAGTCTGCTGTGCTGCAAGATTGTTGAGAAGGTGATAGATGTTAAAACATATCTCTAGGCACTGCATCGCCAATGACGCTACACACGCACCGCTTTGAAACCCTCAAGGAAGTATTCAAAAAACACGCCACACTACTATACAGGAACTCGAGACATTCGAACAATGTTTTCATCCTTATTCTGGGAAACTATGATCACAACCATAGGTGGGCAGTCAAAGACACTACTAACTAGGGCATAACCACCTATGGGAAGCTGACATACACCAACAAGCGACAAACGTCGCAAGCGCCTGCATATCAGCACGTTGACTGGATATACCAGCTGCTATCAAAGCCAACCTACAGGGAACAGCAGGGAAACCGACGAGCTCACTCACTGACGCACAAACAAATCGCCAACATCACCCTACGCTGTGCATATGATATATGACATATCGGACACAAAACGATGATGAACCTGATTGTTCCAGATATGCTGACGCTGACCAAGAGATCAACACCGGCACCCAGCGGCAGCCGCCGAGTAACAGCACCACACAACGTCAAAGGTATCGACATGCATGGTACCTACTACTAACAAAGCCTACCCTTGCATAACCTGTCACAGGCAGCAAGGCATCCGCTACTGCTCTTACGACCCGACCTAACTATCGCAAAGGTTTTCTTCCCTTGGCTCTTGCCTTGGCACATTTTTTCCTCTACCCATACCCATCAAACCGCTACCCTTCGTTCGACTTTCCACCCAATCTATCTCCAGATGAGCGCGTATTAACGGTTAACCTTAACCAGACGTACGCAAACATCGCAGTACCCACATCCTGCGACATCTCACTTTAGTGAAAACCAACCCTTATGCAGAGATGGCGGTAGATCTTTTGAGTTGGCCATCATGCCGGTGTGAGCGTGGAGGGGCTCCACCTCCAAGAACTATTTTATACGATCATCCCGAGCTCCAACAGTCACTGCATTGGAGTTAGTCGTTGACGACTGACAGCACATTGTGCACATTTTCGTGTAGCTTGTCATTCAAACAACTCTTTATTGTTACATGAGAGAGAAAAATCTATCTTATACAGGATGATTTATTTTGTTGTGAAGGTTATATGAGATATTTCTTTTCATTCGAATGGAAAAGGATTCTCAGCGTGTAACGTCACCGTACTTACCTGTATTAATATGCCTCCGGTAGCTGCAACTGCCTCGAATCTGGCTGGAAAGTGGTTGTCTGAAGTAGGCTACTTCCAAATTATATGCTCTGCAACAGGTTTGCAATTCAAACATTTTAATTGCACTTTGATGTTAAATACCTTACGGATTATAGTCAGATCCAATCACCTTCACTTTAACTGCGGTACATACTACACTCGATAATTTCCCTGTGATGTGACTGTTTCGAGTACAGTAACCCAACACTGAAGTTTCACAAAAGTTCCTGTGTGGCTAACAGATACTTAACACAGTCACTGAATTACAGTCTTTGAATTCTAACAGTCATGACAATACGAAAACTGATGTGCACGGCGCGTAACTATGGAGGTTAAAACATAGTTCACAAATGTTCAAAAAAGTGTGTGAATTTCTAACGGACCAAACTGCTGAGGTCATCGGTCCCTAGTCTTACACACTACGTAAACTAACTTTAACTAACTTATGCAAAGAACCACACACACCCATGGCCGAGGGAGGACTCAAACCTCCAGCGCGAGGAGACGCGCAGTCCGTGACATGGCGCCTCGGACCGCTCGGCCACTCCGCGCGGCCATAGTTCACAGTTTAACCCAAATGTCTCAGTTAACTGAAGGTATTACTGAACATTAGCACAATTCATGAAATTAATTACCAGTTCACAGCCAGTCATTAGAAACAATCACTGAATGTGATCTCGGATAGAGAATTTACATGAAAAGTGATTCAGTTCCCATCTTGTAACTTGTGATAATTCTTCTGTGGTACGTTTCTGGACACAGACGTTACTCATTTCATTACCTTCCGCAGACTGACTGAAGTAGCTTGCAGCAGCCTCTCTGTTAGAAATTTGCCATAATTAAAACTGAAGTTAGCTATTGTTGTTCGCTGTTTTTTACAAATTACAATTAAAAGTCTTCATTTCTGGATAACTGAATAATAGGGGAACTTTCATCTGAAAGTCAACTTACAGGCATAGGAATAACTGCTATACAATTATGATGTCTAGTTTTCCAAAATATAGTATTATATTTCAGTAACAATGTTTTAGTTAATAATGCCAATTACTCAGAAATTAAACGAATGTAAAAGTTGCTAATATATTTTCAACATTAGCCGTATAAATGCTACAGTCATTAAATGTCTTTTACCTCTTATTTTTTCAGGAAGTTAGCAATCAGATACATGTTAGCATATAAACAATGATAACGAAGTTTTATATTACTGGTATTTGTAATTTTCGCGTAATTTAGGTAAACTGATTACACTTATGCATTCTAAATAACCGAATGAACGTGCCGAGTGCCGGAGGGGAAGTGCCGTCCTAAACTGAAGCTCACATTTTTTTTAAAATATTGAGTGAAGCCCCTCCATTCCCACACGTATGTGATGAACATTCAAAACAATCTGTCACGTCTGCTTTGTTTAGTATCTAAAATGAATTCCGCTGAAAATGCAACGATTTATTTTCGCCTGGTTTTTTAATCGTTTGTAACTTTCAGAAAAGTATAATGAACGGCGAATTTTCAGTAAAACCTACACATTTCTCTTGTTACCATATTAAAATTTGCTTCTTTTGCCAAAGCACAGCGGAGTTTACACAGTCTCACTGCAACCTTTTTTTTTATTAAAATTGTCAGATCGGTCATTGACTATATAATAACAGATCAGGAATTCAGGAAGGCTGTGAGGGACACACGTGTATTCAGAGGATTCTTTGATGACACTGATCATTATTTAATCTGCAGTGAAATTGGGATTATGAGGCAGAAAGTGCAGGTCGTCAGGTCAATATGTAGGAGGATAAGAGTGGATAAACTTCAGGATAAGGAAATCAGGCACAAGTACATAACAGCGATCTCAGAAAGGTACCAGTTAGTTGAATGTAGTCAATTACAGTCATTGGAAAAGGAATGGACAAGGTACAGGGACACAGTACTAGAAGTGGCTAAAGAATGTCTTGGAACAGTAGTGTGTAAAAGTAGGATGAAGCAAACAGCTTGGTGGAATGACACAGTCAAGGCAGCCTGTAAAAGGAAAAAGAATGCGTATCAGAAATGGCTACATACCAGAACTCAGGTAGACAGAGAAAGTTATGTTGATGAAAGAAACAAAGCCAAACAACTAATTGCAGCATCCAAGAAGAAATCTTGGGAAGACTTTGGAAACAGGTTGGAGACTTTGGGGCAAGCTGCTGGAAAACCATTCTGGAGTGTAATTAGCAGTCTTCGAAAGGGAGGTAAGAAGGAAATGACAAGTATTTTGGACAGGTCAGGAAAACTGCTGGTGAATCCTGTGGATGCCTTGGGCAGATGGAGGGAATATTTTGAAGAGTTGCTCAATGTAGGTGAAAATACGAGCAGTAATGTTTCAGATTTCGAGGTAGAATGGGATAGGAATGATGATGGGAATAGGATCACATTTGAGGAAGTGGAGAAAATGGTCAATAGATTGCAGTGCAATAAAGCAGCTGGGGTGGATGAAATTAAGTCGGAAATCATCAAATACAGTGGAATGTCGGGTCTTAAATGGCTACACAGGATAATTGAAATGGCCTGGGAGTCGGGACGGGTTCCATCAGACTGGACAAAAGCAGTAATCACACCAATCTTTAAACATGGAAACAGAAAAGATTGTAACAACTACAGAGGTATCTCTTTAATCAGCGTTGTGGGTAAAATCTTCTCAGGTATTGTTGAAAGGAAAATGCGAGTATTAGTTGAGGACCAATTGGATGAAAATCAGTGTGGTTTTAGGCCTCTTAGAGGTTGTCAGGACCAGATCTTTAGCTTACGGCAAATAATGGAGAAGTGTTATAAGTGGAACAGGGAATTGTATCTGTGCTTTATAGATCTAGAAAAGGCATATGATCGGGTTCCTAGGAGGAAGTTATTGTCTGTTCTACGAGATTATGGAATATGAGGCAAACTTTTGCAAGCAATTAAAGGTCTTTCCATGGATAGTCAGGCAGCAGTTAGAGTTAACGGTAAACTGAGTTCATGGTTCAGTTTCAGGGGTAAGACAAGGCTGCAACCTGTCTCCACTATTGTTCATATTATTTATGGATCATATGTTGAAAACAATAGACTGGCTGGGTGAGATTAAGATATGTGAACACAAAATAAGCAGTCTTGCATATGCGGATGACTTAGTTGTGATGGCAGATTCGATTGAAAGTTTGCAAAGTAATATTTCAGAGCTAGATCAGAAATGTAAGGACTATGGTATGAAGATTAGCATCTCCAAAACGAAAGTAATGTCAGTGGGAAAGAAATATAAACGGATTGAGTGCCAAATAGGAGGAACAAAGTTAGAACAGGTGGACGGTTTCAAGTACTTAGGATGCATATTCTCACAGGATGGTAACATAGTGAAAGAACTGGAAGCGAGGTGTAGCAAAGCTAATGCAGTGAGCGCTCAGCTACGATCTACTCTCTTCTGCAAGAAGGAAGTCAGTACCAAGACTAAGTTATCTGTGCACCGTCCAATCTTTCGACCAACTTTGTTGTATGGGAGCGAAAGTTGGGTGGATTCAGGTTACCTTATCAACAAGGTTGAGGTTACGGATATGAAAGTAGCTAGGATGATTGCTGGTACTAGTAGATGGGAACAATGGCAGGAGGGTGTCCACAATGAAGAAATCAAAGAAAAACTGGGAACGAACTCTATAGAAGTAGCAGTCAGGGCGAACAGGCTTAGATGGTGGGGTCATGTTACACGCATAGGAGAAGCAAGGTTACCCAAGAGACTCATGGGTTCAGCGGTAGAGGGTAGGAGGAGTCGAGGCAGACCAAGGAGAAGATACCTGGATTCGGTTAAGAATGATTTTGGAGTAATAGGTTTAACTTCAGAAGAGGCACCAATGTTACCACTGAATAGGGGATCGTGGAGGAATTTTATAAGGAGGCTATGCTCCAGACTGAAAGGTAAAAGGCATAATCAGTCTTAAATGATGATGATGATGAATTGTCGTAAGGTCTTATGAGACCAAACTGCTGAGGTCATCGGTCTCTAAGTTTACGCACTACTTAATATAACTTAAACTAACTTATGCTAATGACAACATACGCCCATGCCCGAGGGAGGACTCGAACCTCTGACGGGGAGAGCCGCGCCGACCGTGACAAGGCGCCGTAGACCGCACGGCTACCCCGCGCGGCAGTCTTATCTCAGTAACATGTTGTGGAGATGCAATTGCGAGAGAATTCTCAAACAGTGGTTTACTACGTTAGGAACTAAGGAAAAGTAGTGTTAGTAACCTATCAAAAAGCACATCGTCGGTACAAAATAAGGGTGTAATGTCTTCATTTATGTTGTTCCCAAACTCATAGCATTTCTTGTTCACCAGGTATCGATGGCCTCTAGAATTAAATTCCTTCATTAAAAAGGCTGTAGTTACTGGAATAGCACGGTAGATAATGAAGTTTTGCTTTAAAAACGTATGGGAAAATGCTCTCTTCTTTGCGTGCTACCATTTACCAAAATCTCTTTCAAATATCTCTTGTAGATATTTCATTCTCGTTTTATCTCTGGAACTGAGCGATCGCAAATATGTATGCTGCATTAGATCAATTTCCTCAAGATTGGTGACAGACTGAGCCTTCTTCCCAAGTCTAAAGAAAAATTCGACATGTTAAGTAAATTTCACACGCAGCAACATATAACGTAATATACACTAAACAAAGTCAAAGTGACCTCTGTTTTTCAATGCAGACTTTTATGACCTTTTGTCGGTGTCTTCCATGTAAATATCACAATTCAATCTCCAAGGTTTTAACACTCTTCTTAATTCGTGAAGTGCTTAATCGTCATAAGATCTGTAGCTGTTTATCGTGTCCAAGGTGCGAGTACAATCTTATGGGACAAATAATTATTTCATTTTTAAGCCAGAGGGGTGAGGTCGAGTAGAATGAATAACCATACCAATAGATCAATTGCGGATGGCCTCCGAACCGTCTGTTTCGACCATAGCTTTGGCTACCGAAACCGTTCGTGGCTTTTCCTGATAGTTAAGAATATAGATATATTAGTAATCTATGAATCTGTCGGGATTATTAGAATTCATCCCAGCATGGTGATCTTAGTGTCTGGAACCCTTTTATGCTGCTGTGATTGCGTTATTCACAGTGTACCTTCCTTCTTCTAGTACTTCTCCTCTCAAACTGGTGTGAGTCTTGGAATAATACTTGCGCCTAGAGCCACCGCCTCCCAAAAAAAGGACGCCTGTACATTTCCCTGTACATTAGCCTGTACATTAGCACGTAGTACTCGGACTAAGATTCTAAGGCACTTGAATTAGTGACAGAATCCTAAAACAGCGTATTATTAAACTAGTAACAGAGGGCGAGACATAACATTAGTTACGAGCAGGCCCATTCTCAGTATAAAAATAAATGTGCAGCTTCTTCATTTACATTGTTGCAAAACCCACAGCAGTTTTCGTTTCACAGGCTGCTGATGGTCCTTGAAAATTACATTATTTCATTTAAAAACTTCCGTAGTTGCTTGAATACCGCGGTAGATATGGAAGTTTCGCATATTAATCATATGGCAAAATGCTCTGCTGTTTGCGTGCTACGATTTCGAAAATCTTATTTCGATATCTCAGACCATTTATGAGATACGAGGGATTTGCGAATATTTCATTCTGGCTTTTTCACTATCGTGTGCGTTCGTGACGGAAACCTTTACAAACATTCCATTTTCTGGACATTGGAGATAAATAGCGATATCCTTCGAGGCTTCATATATAATTCAATACCTAAATTTTATATGCAGCAGCATACGACCTAACACACACAAAACGCAAACTCGTAGTGATCCCTATTTTTCACTACAAATTTCTCGCAGTAGTTTAGCTAATACGGAAATATCACAATAACTATGACCATTAACGAAATAATAGGTAATTGATCATGAAGCTGACTAATGAAGCTATAAGGTATGCGAGACTCACAGTTTATTACCAGACAGTTTCTCTAAAATCGTTTGAGAAAGGCTGCAGACGGGCCGGCCTGCGCGGCTGACAGGCTGCGAGGCCGAGCAGCCGCTACCGCCGCCAGCTGACGCGTTCAGCACACGCCGGCAACTGCGCTTCCCTCCACTCGATCAGTACTGAACTGTTAAAAGTCGCAACTAAATTTAAACACACTGTAGTGAGCTTACACGTAACATTAGCAGCAAACAATGTCTATTGTGTGTCTTCATCATCACTGAAACATCTTTCACACTAAGTGAGGCAAGAAATAATGCATCTGTTAGAATCACATTGACTGAGAAGTCTCAGTTTTCACGATATCAACTTCGTAGCATCTGGCTGCGATTGGAGTTACAACTAGATCAGAAGTAGCAACTAAAAGTAACATTTGAGCATTACTTCCGTATTTCGTTCTAAGAACTTAGTATCTCATGCTCTGAATGTATAACGTTACTATAGCTGAACAAATGAACCGAAGCAAATTTCCTGTGAGAAAATTTTTACACTTGGTCTTTGACCTTGGAACAGCACTGATACGTTCGGCTAAAGTGTGATGTGCGGTATTCGACATCCCTCTCCTGCCGACTAACCCCCCTCCCCTCCCCCACCCAATCCTCTTCCGTATTGATTCTGTAGAATATTCCAAGGTCGGGATTAGGTTGGAAGGTCACAATTAGGTGGCTGTTTATTGAAGTCAACGAATGTGAATGCCAAGCAAAGGTTGGGTTGTGGTGACAGATTGCCCTATAGTGTAGCCGAATGCTTACGTTGGCGTCATAGCTAAACGCACATACTGTACTTTACGTCGTAGATGTCAACACATACAAGTTGATGGACACTGATAATACCCTCTCGGTCCTTCTGCATCAGGCAGATAAAAGGGTGTTAGATACATTTTTACAAGGGTTGTTGCACAATGTGTCAAGGAAAGATATCGGTAGATTTCCACTGAAACTTAGATGAAACCTTAGCGACTAGGACAGTGTCAGAAGAGATGAACACAGTGACCTGATGTCAAGATAGAAAGTGGTTTATCACTGTGAGAGTTACATATGACTGATGTCGACAAACAGCCCACGTACAACGGCAATTCCGTGCACCACAAAGTTGGAAATTTGGCTGAATGAGGCGCCCGAATGGGATAAGTCGAAAGTCTATCAGAGCAAGTTCTAGATGGACACCAGGTGGGAATTGTAACCCAGTATTAAATGGCGGTTGGGAATACGATGCTGTCACATAACACTCCCAGTAAATACAAGCACAACCAAAACATGTACAGTGGGGAACTTCACTTGATAGCCCAGTGGATGGGAGGAACCATAAAGTTTTTATTGAACACGGGTTTGCAGGTGTCCATGGCAATGATTGTAAGTTCTGAAAGACCCATCCAGCTGTTTAATATGTTGGGCAGTAGACCCCAGTAAGTTTCATTCAGAGTTGATTGATTGACTTGGAAACTCACAGACAAATGTCGTTGGCTTGAGTCGGGAAGTAAATGCAGTACAATGAGCAATTCCAATCTACAGAGCGGGAGAAGTCGCAACCATCAGACGAAGATTCCAAGCTATTTGCAATGCAACCAAAATTTATTATCCGCAGTGGAATGTTAGGTAAAACACCAAACTCAGATCTAATATAGTGGTATTGGCGAGGCTGCAGAATTACAAGTTAATACAGACACATCAGCTTGTACTAGAAGTGCACGGAGGCTGTAAAACAACAGAAGGTCAGCAGCTGCACAGTGCTGGTGGTGGGCTCACGCGCAAGACGTAGAGCACCGTGTAGAGGACCAAAACATCACCCAGATGACGAGCTAATGGGGGGTTCTATACAAAAGTGTGAAATAAAATAAATTGGTTTGTCAGCTAGTGGTTTTTTATTTAGTGACTAACACAACAATTGCGCAGTTCTATTAATTTGCAGTATGGTCGCATTCTTCAGCGTGACGTTGTATCACAGCTACAACAGATTATCGGAGTCTCGCAAAACATTTAAGATGATTAGATTGGACATCTTACGTTATTTTAGACAGATTATGATAGCGAACGATTACGGTAGTTAACGAAAACAGATCTAGAATGAGATTTTCACTCTGCAGCGGAGTGTGCGCTGATATGAAACTTCCTGGCAGATTTAAACTGTTTGCCCAACCGAGACTCGAACTCGGGACCTTTGCCTTTCGCGGGCAAGTGCTCTACCATCTGAGCTACCGAAGCACGACTCACGCCCGGTGCCCACAGCTTTACTTCTTCCAGTATCTCGTCCCCTACCTTCCAAACTTTACAGAAGCTCTCCTGCGAAACTTGCAGAACTAACACTCCTGAAAGAAAGGATACTGCGGAGACATGGCTTAGCCACAGCCTGGCGGATGTTTCCAGAATGAGATTTTCACTCTGCAGCGGAGTGTGCGGACTCGAACTTTCACACATTGATGGAAGCAGAAGAGCTGCACCAATATCAATGGGAGCAGTTTACACACTTTTCCGCCACATTGGCCCGAATTTTCACTAGGACATACGAAATGGATCTATTCTTCAGAGGAGCAGCTACGGGTTGCTCAAAAATGTACACTGCTGGCCACCGTAAATGCAACACCAAGAAAGACAAGAGGTAGCACAACAAAATTTATTTTGTAGATAACATGTTGACCAAGTATTACGATTAGAGACGTCTGTGACATGTGGTTCCTGCCAGAATCAGTAGCCAGAGTAGCCGCCATTGTTGGAGATCACCGCTGCCACACGTCTCGGCATTGAGTCAAAGAGACGTTGGATGTGTTCCTGGGGTACAGCAGCCCAAGCAGCTTCCACGCGTTGCCAAAGATCATCTGGCGTGGCAGCTGGGGATGTAATCTGGGTCACTCGTTGAGCAACCATGGACCACATGTTTTCTATCGGCGAAAGATCCGGAGAGCGAGCCTGCCAGGGAAGCACTTCAATCTGGTTATTGACGAAGAACCTTTGGACAATGCGTGCCACGTGTGGTCGCACATTATCCTGTTGAAATATGGCTGTGGCCGAGCCCTGAAGGTAAGGAAGGACAACTGGCTCCAGCACCTCGGATATGTAGCGCCGGCTATTTAAAGTACCGGCAATGCGTACTAAAAGCGTGCGAGAGTAATATCCAATACCGACCCATGCCATAATACCCGGTGCAAGACCAGTGTGGCGGTGCACAATGCAGCTGTCCAGCATCCTCTCTCCACGGTGTCTCCACACTCGAATCCGACCATCGTGGTGCTGCAGACAGAAGCGTGCCTCGTCAGTAAAGACGTCATTCCATTCTGCCGTCCACATCCGTCTGTCATCACACCATTGGCAACGGAGACGTCTGTGGTTCTGCGTCAATGGTAGACGAAGCAATGGACGTCTTGCGGACAGACCACTCTGCTGTAAACGGCGTCGAATGGTACGTGCAGACACTGGATGATGCGTTACAGTCGCAATGTGCTGTGCTATGGTTCGGGATGTCACTGAGCGATCCGTCACTGCCATGCGCACAATTTGCCTATCAGCACGTGCAGTGGTGCACCGAGGTGAATGCGATCGACCACGTCGGTCCGTCGTACCCTCCTGCATCCAACGGTCACATATCCGCGTTACAGTTGTTTGGTTTCGTCCATCACGACTAGCGATTTCTCTGTATGATAATCCACAATCTCGGTAAGCCACTATCCTTCCTCTGTCGAACTCGGATACTTGATCAAACGATGTTCGCTGTTGTCTACGAGGCATAATTGATCGTCTTGTGAAACAACCACAAGGTAAACACACGTGCCGAACGTACACTCGTCGAAATCGCCAAGCCTTAAATGGGGCTATGAGGTGGCGCCACAGGCGCGCGTGATGTGCGTCTGCGCTGAAATTCTAATCAGTTGCATATCTCATCGCTGCAAACCCATGGTGTAAATTTCACTTGATTCGGATGCTTCCTTCAGAGTGTTGCATTTACGGTGGCCAAGGGAAAACGAATGATTGTAATTATGGAACAGTTGGATACTGTTACACGTGACTCATTGTGACAGTTCACAAAAGATTTTTCGGCTACCAGCGACAGTAAAATAGACGACTATGGTTCAAATGGCTCTGAGCACTATGCGACTTAACTTCTGAGGTCATCAGTCGCCTAGAACTTAGAACTAATTAAACCTAACTAACCGAAGGACATCACACACATCTATGCCCGAGGCAGGATTCGAACCTGCGACCGTAGCGGTCACTCTGTTCCAGACTGTAGCGCCGAGAACCGCACGGCCACTGCATCCGGCGACAATGACTGTGAACCTAACGTATCTTGTACTGCATCTACATGATAATCCTTTAGCCGGCCGGTGTGGCCGTGCGGTTCTAGGCGCTTCAGTCTGGAACTGCGTGACCGCTACGGTCGCAGGTTCGAATCCTGCCTCGGGCATGGATGTGTGTGACGTCCTTAGGTTAGTTAGGTTATAAGTTCTACGGGTCTGATGACCTCAGATGTTAAGTCCCATAGTGCTCAGAGCCATTTGATAATCCTTTCGAAATACTGTCAGGGAACTAACTAACCTATCTGAATGCTGCCCTTGATCTCTCCACACTTAGTGCCTTCGACAAACTGTTATCAGCACAGGATGACTAATTGGTGCTGAACAGATGTTCCACTATATTCAGCAATTTAAGAACTTTCAGCATTGCAGCGCGTCAGCAATCGTAAGTATTGAAATAATTATGAAAAATCCACGTCGATTGCACAAACTACCCGGTGTTTACCTAGGTTTCAGTGTGGGTAACCACGCCTTCTTCAGAACAAATATTAAACAGCAGGCTTAAATAGGCATACGCATAGGTGTTGATTTTAGCCTTTGACTATACCTATTTAGGCAAGCTGTTTTATATTTGTTCTGAGGAAGGCGTGGTTACCCACGCTGAAATCTAGGTAAGCACCACGTAGTTTGTGCAATCAAGCCGGATTTTTCATAATTATTTTATATTCAGCAATACCACAGTTGTTACCAGCACCAAGTCATGAAAATGGGGCTTTCGGAGTTGGCGGCTTTCTTTATCTAGATCGACGCCTTTATGACCTACTTCCATCATTAGCGCAGTGTGTCCGCAGCTCGTGGTCTAGTGGTTAGCGTTACTGCCTCTTGACCACGGGGCCCTGGGATCGATTCCCGGCTGAATCGGGGAATTTCTCCACCTGGGCACTGGGTGTGTTGCCCTCATCACTTCATCATCATTCGGGAAAGTGGCAAGATTGGATATGAAAAGACTGGGAATTTCTACGGGAGCTTATAACCGGGCAGTAGAGCGCCCCACAAACCAAATATGATAGTCATTAACATCGGCGTGGAGTCATTTGCCCACCCAATCTCCCAGTCGACAATCTACCAACCCAGTTTTTCGACCGCAAGGTTTGACCGAAGTCACGGAACATTGTGAGTGTACCAGTCGATATACACTGTACGATGGAGAGTGTACTGAAGAAGAAGGACAATGTGTAAAGTGTAAAGAGTGCTTCTCAATGTCACGGGGAGAGTTGTAGATGCAGTAGTACCGTGTTCATTTAGTAAATCACAAATTCAGCAACATGGTTTTCGGATGTCAGGATTATCCAAAGGAAGTGGCGTGTTGCGACACAAACTTCAGGCAGCTCCTCCGCTGGCCTGTGGACGCTCAGTACCGACAGTTGCGTACTGACATCGCCATTCGCTTTCTGCTTTCTCTCTCACACAGACCGCAGAATGGCTCCTGCAACTATCTGAGATTTTTCGTACGTTGTCCGTGGAGACTCTGCGGGCACAGGTGCGTCACCGCGTTACAAATTTGATAAACGCATGGTGCCGTGCTGACTTCCAAGCCAGCGTTATCTGCCGCCGCGTTCCGCGGTATGAATTTTAATGCAAAGTGCGCGCCTCTGAATTCGCTACGAGGGTTACGGCCGCGGAAGCTGCTGTCCAGAGTGGGAAACTTCCGGACCGACCGCACTGCCTCCTGCATTAATAACTACCCAGGTGCACTAGAGTACACGGCGGCCTGTGTCCAGTTTGCGGCGAGCAAGGAGCAGTATCATTTCCCCGCCTTTACACGGGGCGTGGCGTTCGACGTGCAGGGCTCTGCGCGATTTCAACCCGGCGCTATGCGCCCATAAACGGTCTGGTTTGTTCAGGGTGTACTTGTGGTGTGGCGTGGCGGGACCTAATGACACGGGCTAGCAGCGACGTTAGCGAGGTCCCCTGGATTATTTCTATTTATATCTTTCTATATATATCTTTGCAGCAGATATCTGTGGACTATCTCAGATGCATTTCAGGTAGGCCAGGCATCGAGTCTGATAACTGGTTAACGTCCATGACGTCATACGAAAGCTAACTTAGTCGTACAAGGATCGGCCGTTGTCTCTGTGATAAGGTATCGTGATCCAACACGTCGGTAGCCATTTAAGCAGACCAAGTAAGGCAGCAACTCCTTTTACCATTAATCTAAACACTTTCGACCCCAGATTAATAATAAATAGAGACAAATTAAGAGGTTCGTCTCAATGAATCAGGTGTTCTACATTGTCTTTTCCAACTTGAGTACAACGAGCAGAATATTTTCAGAGCCATGTGTAACTGTCAGAAAAGTTTGATAATTAAAAAACAGTCTCGATCGCAAATTTCTTTTAATCGGAGTGACCGGTTTCAATACTTAAGGATCATCTTCAGACTGAAATAACACACTGTCTGTGTGTTATTTCAGAGTCTGTTTTTTAATTATCATATTAATAAAAGGTCGCTGATAACGTTTTCAAAAGTTATATGTCAGAAAAGTCCTACACTGAGATGTTGTTCACCTCGTGCGGCCCCTGGCTTGAATGTCGGTTCTGCTGTGAAGGTCATGACCCTTCATGTTAGTTTCTGAGCTTAGTCGTTTCGTTGTAGATTCGATTTGATAACACCAAATCTAGTTACACGTGATGGTTTCAGTGGTGTCACTGCCAGACACCACACTTGCTAGGTGGTAGCCTTTAAATCGGCCGCGGTCCATTAGTATACGTCGGACCCGCGTGTCGCCACTGTCAGTGATAGCAGACCGAGCGCCACCACACGGAAGGTCTAGAGAGACGTACTAGCACTCGCCCCAGTTGTACAGACGACTTTGCCAGAACGGGATCACTGACAATTACGCTCTCAATTGCCGAGACGATAGACTAGCCTTCAGCTACATTTGCTACGACCTAGCAAGGCGCCGTATTCAATTGCTAATTAATATTATGAAGCATGTATCATCAAGAGCGATGTTCTACAATTATGGATTAAAGTTAAGTATTCCAGAAGCTACGTACTTTTCTTTATAGCATTCATTACGTATCCTGTTTCAGACCTCACGCCAACCTGCGTGAGTTTAAGCGCGTGCCTTTCGGCTTCCTCTCATTGTGTCTAGGCTGTCTTGTCTAGACACAACAGTTTCTTACAGAAAAGAACTACCTGTGTGTTTCATTTCAAGAAAGTAATGGGAGGAGTCCAAACATCTTTTCTTTTTTCGTGAGTCAAGATGTTCAGGATGAATTTTGCACACACTTTTCCTCTTTTTCAAAACATTCCGCTGCGATTTGCGACAAAACACCATTGACACACTGCGGCCGAACATCCACTAGTGAACACCGCCCGTTCCCGACCGACTGGTTACAGACATCTGTTAGCTCAAACTGTCATCGCCGCGCTGGATTAGCCGAGCGGTCTTGGGCGCTGCAGTCATGGACTGTGCGGCTGGTCCTGACGGAGGTTCGAGTCCTCCCTCGGGCATGGGTGTATGTGTTTGTCCTTAGGATAATTTAGGTTAAGTAGTGTGTAAGCTTAGGGACCTTAGCAGTTAAGTCCCATAAGATTTCACACACATTTGAACAAAAAAAAAAAAAACTGTCATCGCACTTGCCGCGCTGTCGTACCTTATACGCCAGGAATAAAATAAATCTATTTCATTGTAGTTTTGGGAGCCATTCCTCCCTTTTCTTACTTCGTAAGTGAGAACCTGCCAGCTTCATTCTCATTTCAAGTCTTATAAAAAGAAATACGAGCTATCCACATAAACCTGAACTAGTTCAGTGAGTCAATTTTCTTCCGAAAGCTCGTACAAACGGCATAATTATTTTACCGATCACAACAGCTCTGAGAGAATTCCCGCCAGGGTAGCCGAGAGCGCTACTGCGCTGCTTCCTGGACTCGGGTAGGCGCGCCAGCCCCGAATCGAATCCGCCCAGCGGATTAACGACGAGGGCCGGTATGCCAGCCAGCCTGGATGTGGTTTTTAGGCGGTTTTCCACATCCCGCTCGGTGAATACTGGACTGGTCCCCTCGTTCCGCCTCAGTAACACGACTCATAGACATTTGAAATGTTCGCACTGTTTCATGGCTTACAGTAGGCACAGACACTACAAACGTTCCAGGGGCTCATGGTGGCGGCAGGAAGGGCATCCGGCCACCCTCTGCAACTAACACTGCCAGATCCGTAATAACAAGGCTGACCCCGCGTTGAAGCGGGACAAAGGCCCCAAGAAAGGAAGAAAGTAGGTCTGAGAGAATCAGAAATATCACCTGTTGTTGCCAAGTTGGTTGTCTCTGTGCATGAGGTCCCTTGTCCGGTATAATGCTGCGTTTTCTAGGCTTGTGTTAGTTCGTTCACAGCCCCGTCGGTCGTGGTTTGTGGAGTATGTGAGTGTGTATTTCGGGTTGTGTAACAATAACGAGCAAATTAGTGATTCGTTCACAATCTTTAGCCGGCAGAAACATGCAGTACACACTTAAAGCCCAGTCAACTAAGACCAGAAAAAGGGCGAATAGGAGAAAAAATTCGTGCTGTGATAATTTTTTTTACAGTTGCAGGTTACAGTATCATGAACAACATACTAAAAATCCCCACCTATGTGAATGTTAGGATGGGGGGCGTTTAATAGTCAGTTTTTTACGTTTTGGTTAAATAACTCGAATACTGCGGCTTCTATCGAAAACGTTTCCCAGTACAAAAGTAAAATATTTTAAATTATCTACGAAAAAGGTCCTATATATATTTCTCTAGAACTTATAGTATCTGCGTTTCAGACAATAGAAAAATAGCAAATTATATAAAGTGTTGTTTTAATGGTATAAAATTAACGTATATTGTTAAATGGAGCATGTTAAGATCAAATATTAAGTGTCTGTAACATATTTAAGTGCAGCAAAGCCATACTGAGCGATAAATTGTTTTCTGGGGATGTAACTGTTGGCAGTGGGAGGGTGCAAGTTTGAGGGGAAGCAAGTCGCCAGAATGAGGTCACTTACACTTCCCAAAGCTGTGTATCTGTAAAACGAAGAGCGAGCAAGTGAGTCCCCACTAAAGCACTGGATATACCGAGCTGAATAAACCGCCATTTAGATTTCCACTCCGAGGAAAGTTTGTATGCTTCGCGTGGCATAGCGAATTTTGATTAATTTTATTGCTCCACAGCGTCAAATGGTTGGGTGTGTAGCTGCAAATTGCTCAAATAGCAGACATGGTCGATAAAAGTTTTATGGGCTTCCTTCAGCTATAGATTGGCGTAAAAGGCGGCTTGTAAATTGGACACCAAAATCGAGCAGCTACTTGTGTAATGTAAGTAAAAATGCTTTTTTTTTCTTTTAATGATAGATGTCCTCACAGAGGACATTATATATGTAAGAAGTGTCTTTATTTTAATCTTGGTGCAGATTATATTTACATAACACGACGTAAAAATGGCTCAAATGGCTCTGAGCACTATGGGAATTAACATCTGAGGTATCAGTCCCCTACAACTTAGAACTACTTAAACCTAACTAACCTAAGGACATCACACACACCCATGCCCAAGGCAGGATTCGAACCTGCGACTGTAACGGTCGCGCGGTTCCAGACTGAAGCGCCTGGAACCGCTCGGCCACACAGGCCGGCTAACAAGACGTAACATTGTAAGTTTATGTCAGCTACTTTTCTTGATTTTATTTAAAACAGTTGCAGAAATCCATAAATCATCCCGAGGAGCTGTTTATTTTATAGAAAGAGTAAATTAACAATACCTTATCGCAACAAAAAAAATGGTTCAAATGGCTCTGAGCACTTAACATCTTAGGTCATCAGTCCCCTAGAACTTAGAACTACATAAACCTAACTAACCTAAGGACATCACACACATCCATGCCCGAGGCAGGATTCGAACCTGCGACCGTAGCGGTCGCACGGATCCAGACTGAAGCGCCTAGAACAGCTCGGTCGAAACGGCCGGCTGAGAAGTAACGGTTAAAAGTGTTAGCCACTAGTGAGGGGCCAGTTAGTTTATTGCTTTTTGAGTCAGTTTGATATTAGCGTGATTATCTGACCTAGCACCCAATATCCTTTTAATAAGCTGCCACGTTGCTTTAGTTTTATTCCTAGATTTACCAAACAGTTTATCGTTTCCCAATATTTTTAATTTTTAAATAACTTCTGACAGATATCCTTTAAAGCTGTTGAAACAGTCAATAAAATAGGGATCAGTAATATACTTTGAGCACTCATGCAATTCCCTCTTGTGCCGATATGAAATTTTTATAGCTGTTATGTTCCATTGTACCATTATTCCGTAAGTGTTTACGAATGCAACTTTTACTTACCGTAAACGTAAATGAGTGTATCATACATAAACCATAAAATACGATTCTGATAACGCATTTTAACTGTATTTGGGAACTAGAATAGCAACGTACGAATTACATGGAACGTAAGTGAATGCATGGTACCTCTGAGTACTCTCTAATGACCTTCTTTAATTTGTTTGCCTCTTGAAGTCAAATCAAAGGCAATACATTTACCACGCTGTAATATGATTTGTACAAGGAATGTACCTTTGATGGCCTTAAGAGCATATAAAGAAGTGTTCCATAGAGTTTAAACGAGCGCCTTCAGCGTAAGATTCAAAATAGCGGATTTTTCAGCTTTTACTATGCAGTGCTCTACTCCCCACGAGTACGTCACAGGAAACAACTACACGCTGTGTAACAGTTATACCGACTGTTCCGCAGCACGCCTTGTAAACCAATGGTAACGCAGTGCGCTGTCACACAGTGGAAAATGTCTATCTTCCACAAAATGCGTTGTGCGCAGACACGACAGGGAGGTGTTTATTTTGTACGAAATGGGTTAACATTAATTGGAATACAGATATTACTTATTAATAAAACTACACTTACGAAGAGAATCTACTTAAATTTCCGCTCACCGCCTCGCACTGCAAGTAGGAAATTGATTGTTAGTCATCCTCTGTGACTGTTATGGTTTTCGTCTGGGTCAAGGTCAATTCCCCTAATAGGGAAACTGCTCGCTCTTCAGTTTTCACACAGATTAATCGACTATACCCTTCCCAGCATTTCCTGTCCAGTTCTCTTATGAAAGCAGGCAAAGTAGCTCCACAGTTCTCATGTTTAAATAGTGGAGTGACTTTGCATTGATTATGTGAGTATTTGTATGTTAGCCGGGGATCTAGAAACGACAAGAGAGGCGCTCCGTTCCTGCTGCAGCCGCAGTGGTCCACAACCCCACGACGACTGCCGCAGTCCACTTCACCCCTCCGCCGACCCACACCGAACCCAGGGTTATTATGCTGCGGTCACACCAGACGAGTGTAACCCCCATGTTTGCGTGGTAGAGTAATGGTGGTGTACGCGTACGTGGAGAATTTGTTTGCGCAGCAATCTCCGACATAGTGTAGCTGAGGCGGAATAAGGGGAACCAGCCCGCATTCGCCGAGGCAGATTTAAAACCTCCTAAAAACCATCCATAGACTGGCCGGCTTACCGGACCTCGACCTCGACACAAGTCCGCAGGGCGGTTTCGTGCCGGGGATCGGGCGCTCCTTCCCACTCCGGAAAGCCGTGCGTTAGACCGCTCGGCTAACCGGGCGGGCACGTGAGTGCTTACTTGCCGTAATTAAGAGAGTTTTTATATAAAAGTGTTCCTATAAAAATAGCTGAGAATGATTTAATCTGTGAGACTGATGTTGTCACTTACCTGCGCAATATTACTGAGAAAGAATACGTTGATTGGGAAATGGTTATTTGATAAGTGATGGGAAAGGTGATAGTTTCAGGAACCAAAAACATGGTGTTGTTCAAGCATCTTCCACGAAAGATTATGCCAGAGTTAAGTCAATTAAAAGATTTAGAAGAGAGGCTGTTTCAGAGGAAAAGTCTTCAGCGTCAGCTGATGTCAAACGTTTGCGTTCAGCTGAAGCGAAATTTGGTTTCAAAACTAGCTGTCTGTTGTGTGCGGAAGCTGTTTGTTGATGATGAATTTTTTCATAAGCGGAAAAAAAGGAGGGAATTAAATAAAAACGGCGGTGGAAGGTTGACAATATTCGATCCTTCACTACCGATAATACGATCAGAGTTTGTGAAGAGAAGAGGAAGGATGAATGAGGAGAAACCGTCGGAAAACGCACCTGCTCTGCTGGGTATCTACAAGCTGCAGATGCAAGATATCACGAGGACTAGTACACAGGTTTTTATAAGTTCGACTTCTGAATCTAGAAACGTGGATGCCCTAAGAATGAAGGAATTAATATTCAGTGAAGGAAATGTTCAATTACAGACAGGGGTATAAGGACCGCGTGCTCACCTAACACGAGTTGTTGGAGCAAGTTTCGGGAAAGTTACCTCATATTAAGAGTGTCACGGACATTCTGGAAATTTACCGAGGGTCTGAATATCTACATCTGCACATCGACTGTAAGGAAGCTGGAGTCAACTGGTGTAGTAAACAGTAACGGTGGTAAACGTAAGCCATCATAGAGTGCACAGGTCATCGACAATGTTCGAAGACGCCTGGAGAATTCTCCAAGTTTGCGTCGATTCAACCAGGAGACAGGTATTTCATATGGCACATGTCAGAGAGCTGCGAAGAAATAGACTTTGCGACCAATACAGAGTGCACATGTTGCAAGAGACAGATCATGAAGAAATAAGGCGTTGCTGTCGATGGTTTTAGGAGTTTCTTATTCAATGTCCAGAGATTCTCTCCATAACTTGGTTTACAGATGAGGTATGGTTCCGTCTATCAGGTGACGTCAACACACAGAACAGCAGATACTGGGCTGGTGTAAAGCCCCGTATTATCCACGAAACATCAGTGCGTGATGAAAAGGTTGAGTGTCGCGCGTAGTCAGCTTCCACGACTGTTAGCACCATTTTCTTTGATACGACTGTAGACGCTACATTGTACACGGCCATCTTCATACATTTGTCGAACTTCGGGCCGGGCTGGGCCACCTGTCAGTTATCGGAGTGCGGCTGGTGTCTGTTGGCAGAAGTTGTAGGTTTGGCCCCATTTGTACATAGGGCTTTAATTAACGATCATTTTTGAATGTTGTATGCATTAAGGCAAAAGAAAAGAATGGTAAAAGTACATAAGAAGTGTTAATACGCTCTCAAACATGTAACATACGACGTATCGCGACCGATGACCTCGCTGTTTGGTTCCCTTCCCCAAATCAACCAAGCAACCGACGAAATATTGCATGAAATATGAAAAAGGATAATCTGGCCGCAGCTCGATAGTGAACGTTGGCCATGATTATTGTTAAAGGAAGTCGAATCGACTGAAAAATTCTTGTTTAAAAAAAATAGAGGCAAATACGTTCGGTCAGGAAAATACGTCAAGCAATTCGCAACTGGAGAGAAAGAGCTAAAGAGATTATTTTGGTTTTGTTTGTGAATTTATGGTGCCTGCATGAAATCTGTGTCAGTATCTATCAAAGGAAATTATTTTTATTAACGATTCTTCGTCAAAACATCGAAAAACATATCCGGATGTGTGTGTACTTATTTCCTACTATAGAGTAGAAGTATTATTAATTCAATTAGATGCATCTGAAATCGAAATTCTATTATAAATTAATTTCTTTTTTTGCTTCGATGTACACAGTCACACAATAATACATTCCCAGTCTTTTCTCGATGTTCGTTATCTTTTTCTGAGGCTGTTTTCCTCACATATATAGGCCTACTCATATTATTTCAGGTGCAGTCTAGATCGTTATCAAACAGAAGCTATCTTCCTTTCTCAACGTATTGCGATTTTTGTGTTCTTACCCACAAACATACGTATTATGTCTGAAATATTGGCGTCTCACTTAGAGTTTAGTCCAAAGGAGCATACGATTTTGCAGAAGTACTCGTAGAAAAACTGGCATTCTGTAATATTGTATCTAAGTTCGTTGCCGTCTTTCCTCAAATCGGCCACTTTATTCACTTCACCCAATACCACTAATCGCCTCCGCCATTTTCATGTAGAAGGGTTAAACTGTTTTAATTTTTATAACCAGGATGGCGGCAGTAGTAAGACACTGTAAATTCTTCATACTTCTAAAATAAATGCTTTGTAACAGAGCTGCTGCAACACAATTAATAGCAGTCCTATTGCGATGGACACAAATAAATGAGGCGTGAATCGTCAATAAACTCTAGTAAATTGTTTACAAAAGTCTGTATTTAATCTCTTGCAAAGAAATTTTATCTTATTGTATGGAAGACGATTGGAGAAATGGCAAGTACTTCGAAAAGAAAGGACAGAATGTCAAGAAAACTGGAAAGAAAATAAAAACTAATGGCTGGTGAGTACAGAAACGTAGACTGATACAAATCTCAAAAGTCCTATTTTGTCAGTGCGTAAGCCTATAGCAGAAGGTGATGGCCACACTATTAACTATACTTGTATGGAATGCAATGAACTTTACTTGCATGCTCAGTGGTCATCTGTCACTTCGCATATTTTGCGCTGTTCGTGTATGTCTAACAAACAAGTGGCATGTGTTGACCAAAAACGCCTTACCCAGATCTGCTCAGAGAAAAATTACTGATAAGTGCGTCGCTATGTGTGCATGATACATGAGATCTTATGTAGCTGTTGAAGATGAAGGATTTATTGAACTGGCTCAGAGATTAGTCGACACCGTTGCGACTTACGAAAAAGTATCCGCAAAACCTATTACGCCTCCCCCCACAACTGTTTTACGACATATCACGACATATCAGAGAACCCTTAGAAAAGAAATTAAGCCTGAAGTAATTTATTACAAGAAAAGAGGTGAATGTTCAGAGATACAGATATGTGGATATGTAGTGCAAAGAGGATTCATTTCCTGACACGTACAGTTCCTTATAATGTTAACTGGGATTTCAGCTAACGCTTCTTGTTTACGACACGGTTTTTCAACGAGTCTAAAATAAATGAAAATATTATAAACGAATTTCTGAGACCACTTATCTCAACGAAATATCTTTTACGACTGAGCAAGGTGGCAGCGCTATCACTGTTCTTCATGGATCTCCTAGACCGAGTAATTCCCGTCACATGGTAATGACAATGTTAACAAATGCGTTTAATGTGCAGTATATGTCATCCAACTCCCCGCAGTTTCGTTTTGTTTCGACTACAGTGGTGGAACTTGTGACATTTGCAAAGCAAAGTGGCCTTGTTCGTAGAGAAAACACTGTTGCAGTCGAACTATGGAACACACGATGGACCATGCTTTACTCAGTCAAAAGGCAGTATTCGGTATTATGTAAGAAGCTTTCTGAAAAATGAGATACAGAGAGAATAGAACGATTGACATCACGTTGATGAACGAACTGATTTCTCGTATACTGCTGTGTTTTTATATTAAACTGGTATTCATTAGCACGGAAATTATTTGAGGAATTGTAAAGCAGGGATTTTTCTTACATCCCTTCAAGGAGACCTCAAAAGAGCGGGAAACGGAAAAATCACCTTTACTGCACCTCGTATTGCCACGGACGATGAAGGTCCTGAAACCCGTAAGTATAAAAGCTCAGGACGGAGAAGCCTCTGAAATAAATATTGCGAATCCGCCTGAAAAATTACGTAGAAGAACTGAAAATGATGTCTGAATCTCAGAAGAGCGGAGTGATGGGAGAGGTAAATCATACAACTCAATAACTACTAATTTCAATAATTTCGAGTGACCATTGAGAAAAGGACATCCCTCGCGAAGTGCCGTCTATAGAATAAAACTAAATTATACCGCAGAAAAGACGATAATGTCAGGTATATTCTTCGGTAAATAATAGCTAAATATATGTGAACAGTTTGTCAGACTATCCAAGTATAATCTGAGAGAAATTATGACGAAATCCTCAAGTACTGAAAAATAATTCAATTTTTTTAGGTACAGAACTTTTCTTCAATATCAGTTTTGCATTCTGATGTTTTGCGAAGCAGCATATTAAAAGTCTTTGTTCCACCAACCTGGACAAAAGTACAGAAGTTTGCTTTGTGGGCAGACATTGAGGACAATTCGACATAGGTACTTACAGGATTGAAAATTGGCCGAAAATATAGCTTATGATTAGAATGGAAACGAACGAATATTTCCTACTCTCCATAAGGCAGCCAGAAAATTTTTTTGTGTGCACTCATCCAGCTTTGCATCACAGAGAAATTTTACTCCTGCAAGTTTCATTCTAAGAGCAGGACGGTAAATTCTGGACTGGGACACTGTTGATGTCTTCTCTACCTTCATAGAAGCTCCAGTATCAGAGAACATGAATGAAGGAAATTTGAAATGTTTTCACACCGCGTTTTGTTTTATGTTTTCTCTAAATCTATTGTCGATTATTGTATCTGTTTCTCTTGTAGCGTTCATTTACGCAAACTGTTCTGAAATTAGTGTTGATATATTGCAGCCAAATAAAGGAATCTCTTTCTTTGAGAATTACTATTGCATTGTAGACATTGTGTCAGCAGTTTTACCGCACCCCAAGTCATGTGTGACGTTAGTGCAGTGACAGTTGTTTAACATGAAAACGCTAAATTTAAATAGTCCGTTGACATGAAACAGCACTGCAGACTCAGCGTAATGACATACTCAATTTTTCTTTAGCAGGCAACAAAATGGTTTGACATGACAATAAACCGCTTCTCAAATGGCTCTGAGCACTATGGGACTCAACTGCTGAGGTCATTAGTCCCCTAGAACTTAGAACTAGTTAAACCTAACTAACCTAAGGACATCACAAACATCCATGCCCGAGGCAGGATTCGAACCTGCGACCGTAGCGGTCTTGCGGTTCCAGACTGCAGCGCCTTTAACCGCACGGCCACTTCGGCCGGCAAACCGCTTCTCAGTAAAATTAGATATTCAGTACATACTTTATGCAGTCGCACCAACACCCAGAAGTTTTCTTATTATTTTTGTTTATTTGTTAGACTGAACAGAATAAACAATGCTGCTTTTGGACTGGTTTGGGTACTGTCAGTGCCAGCGCATTACATTATACTAGTCGGACACTTTTCGGATTCGGTTCTGGGTGTGTCGAAACCTAATTTAGGTGACTAGTGGCCGAGAAGTCTATATGATTACAACCCATCATTTTGCTTAAATTTAAAATATTCAAAGAGTAAACAATTGTATCTAAACATATGTATGCGTACGTTTTAGCAGCAAATAGTATTTCAGAAAATTACTTCTAATGTATTTTGGAGCATTTATTTGCCACGCACAGTGAAACATGAATTTCTTTTAACAAAGAAAAATATTTTGGCCCGACCAGTTTCGTGTCAAACACTTTTCACGGTACATAGGGAAAGCCTTAATGAGAGGAGGTAACGGCACGGCTGGAGCGGTAGAAGTCAGCGCAGTGCGGGATGTATATCTGATAGGCGGCCCAACCCATCCCCCAGTGCTGCGGGCAGCCAGCGCAGCAGGAGGTGAGCCCGCAGTCTGGGCAGGGCGAGCACATAGGCCGCTGTGCAGCTGTCTGGCCGTTACACGAGAAGAAAGCGACACTGGCGAGGATACACTTTACACTACGTCACGAAATATGGTGACGCGAGAACAGCTGTGCATAGATGCTGGTGGACTGCCCTTCCAACATTTTCTGTGAGAACTTTGTATATGTGTATGTTTATCAAACATAGCATAGTGGCTTTGGCAGCTCACTCAGTAAATACTGGAGTAGTGTTATAAAGATCGGTAGTTCAGTCACATTTCAATGCTGTAATTTTTCTTTCTTTTATCGCTTCTATCCTCTTTGGTGAAAAATTCCAAGTTGCTGCAGATCACAGAGACCGTGTCAAACTGGATAAGCCAGTTGTAAGGTTAGGTTAGCTCAGTATCCTCTTGTAGTCCTATTTGGTATGGGTCCCGCCCTCTCCCCCCTCCTTCCGCACGCTTCAGAAGTATTCAAACATGAGAGGCACCAGCATTTTGTAAGTTGTATCCTTTGTAGACGCCTTCCTTAATTCTTCTTGCAGCATGCCACTTTAGAAAATTTTTCAGTCTGGATCTTCTATTTTTTTAAGGTTGCACTGTTCTATCTAAAAACCTCTGTCTCCATAGTAACCCAATCCTAGATGCATTTTTATGGAGCCATTTTTAAATGTAGTTTGGATCTGTAAACTGAGCACGTCAGTTATTTCAGAATCATTCTCTTTATCACCCAAAGAAAACAAGCTTGACGTTTCAAATCAACTGCGGCGCTGAGTCTTGTACAACGAACAACCCTCTCGTGGCAACGAGAACTTTCCAGGTTTCATTTAATATGCGACGCAAGTGTTTGAAAACTTGCGGAAACTGTTTCAGCACATCGCTACTAAATGATTATTACCGGCTCGAATGGACACAGTGCCGTGGGCAAACTGCAGAGACCTCTATCGGTACGTTAAACGACCCAGTTGCCTTTCTCATGACATCAAAAACATTAGGCCGTCAGCATTCGCGGTGCGATGGCCTCTCAGAACGGAAGGTGTAGAGCTCTGGGCTCTTAGTGTTGAACTACAGACAGCCTCAAGTACCCAGTTGGCTTCGTCGTCAGCCTTGTTCAAGTCACGTAAAAATTATCAGCCGATCTGTACCTCACTAAGGATTCAGTTCAGATCATAAATGTGACGTCCTGGACCGCAACAGTGACTGCAGCAGGGAATTCCCAGATCAGCACGAGACAGGAATAACTGCTTCCGTAACGTATGCTAAAAAACTGACAGTCCCTCCTGAGGCTTTGTTTCTGCAAATGGTAACAGAAAATTTAGTGCTCCAGAAAATTTTTAAGGACTTTCTATCTGTCACATGTATAATGACAAGCACCTGCAACTCTACTTCCGAAATCGATTATCTGACACCGACTGTAAGTGGCGTATCTATGTTGTCAAAACAGATGCCATGTAGCACCGATCAGAGCAAGTAATTTTCTTCAAAGCTCGATATGTAATGCTCTGCTGAAGGAAACACAAGGGAATTTCAGAAGGGTACACATTTCATGGTAGGCAAAGTAACACTGACTGCATACAGGGTGATTATAACCAAACATTCGCTGTTTGAAGACATCCCCATGACAAACGAGTGATCTTAGGACAATGAAATATTGTGTACGCGTTTGTAAGGATATGCGGAAGAGAAATTACAAATAAACCATTAAAAGAAACATATTTTATTTTCCACATGAGAGTGTAACACTTCTTAATTGTATACCTTGGTTATGTTCCACGTTACAAAAGTCATTCACTGTCATGACCAATCGCATCTACGACAGCCTGGAAGATTATACGTATACCATTCCACACTTGTTCGCAGCGCACTTCGATCAGTGGGCTGTGGAATATTCAATTGTGGTGACACAGCTCGTGCAGTGTTTGAAGATCGTACACTGCGTCCAGCATTCTCAGCCATGACAACAGAAACTTTTTTAACAATTTGTGACGGAATCGGCCATCAGCTACTCCAAAGAGCAACTCCCAAATCACCAGTTAATTCGAACATCTGAACCGTTTTCGACACCGGTGCGGTAAAAGATCTTCTCTCTATTCCTTTAACGCAGCGATACTCGCGAAGAGCAGTAGCACTATTGCTGTTGCTTTGATATAACAGACTTCCGAGTAAAGCCCTGCTCACCCTGTCCAGACCCATGCTGACTGTCTGCAACTGTAATGCACTCTAATGCTCCTGTTTCTACCGCACGTCGTCGAACCGCCACCGGGCGCCTAACGGCAAGTAACAATACTAACACTACTAACAACGCAAATCCAGCAGCACAAGGTATGAACGTCATTCCCCACTCTTACGGTAAATAGTTTCCCGTCTTCACTGGCTGAAGTAGCGGAAGTTGAGCTGTAACCACTTTGTACATCACACTATTTATCATCGTAGTCAACAAGTCTCTGCAGTCGACGTACACCCAGAAATCCCCATACCTTACTGCTGAGGCACACCGCTAGAAGAGCCAAAAGAAAATGGCACAGCCCATCTCCACTTGCGAGCTGGGTGTGCCATTTTGTCATGGTTCTTCTAGTGGTGTGCTACAATACTACGGTGTGGGGATTTCTGGGAGTACATGTATCTGTAATAAAAACAAATATTAATAATATTAACTTTATGACTACGTTCTACCAATCGTTCAGTTCGTCGACGATAGAAATCCGCTCCTTCATGGACCCATTCTAGAACCTCTGTGTGACTGTCTCTTTCTCCTCAGACGTTCTTTTAGCTTGCCAGAAAGATGGCAATCACGTGGTGCAAGATCTGGAATTCCCAGTCATCGCCACCCCCACATCTGCACCACTTCACTACAGCTGCATGCGGCACTGCCTCTAGAAAATATAACGCTAGAATTTTCAGGTTAATCCGTATGCAATTTAGACTTTTTGTCCGCAAGAATAGTGCTACAATTTTTGAGTGTTTCTCATTGCCGCGCTATTTCACTTCCGCATTCTAATTCACCTTTCATTCGTACCGCTACAGAACTCTGTCTGTAGTAGCAACCCGCAACTTGTTCTCTCTTTTGACAATACGACACTCTTGCTCTGCAGTGGACAACGTGAAAAATTACTTCCTGAAGTCATTGCCTATTTTACTAAACAGCAAAAAGCAGAAAAGTTCATGGTGTACTATCCCAGTTGTTATCAGCTTCCAGAGACAACGATAATTTGATTTTCGCTATTTCCCATATTTATTGATCGAATTAAATAATTCTAAACGATTTCATATTGTAGTCATTAAGAGGTGTAATGTTACGTTCAAGGTTTAACTCAAAGCAGTTTCCAACTTTAGACATAATTTCAAACATTTTTCGGCACTCTTTTTTTCGCTGGCAACCTGTGAGGTACCCCTTATGTGCAGATAAGAGCACATTTTACTTCATTTCCAGTTTTGCTATTTCACATACGTGAAGTGAATGTATCAGCGCTGCAGAACGTATCGAGTTAGGAGCGAGCGGTAGGTTCCCACGCTGGTGATGGCGGTTGGCCATCTGGCGCTAGGTGAGGTGCCGATCGCTCATGACGTCATCAAAGAGATACGAAGGGAAAGTAAATTTATTCTGGAGCGAATCATGCAATCGTTACAAATAAATATTTACTGACAGAATTTATCTTTTGCCACTCAGACATAGGAGGAGTCTACAGGTCATAAATACTATCTTTCAGTAACTTTAAGATTCCTGGAAGCATTGATATTAATAAACACATGAATAACTTCGGCATAACCGAAGATATACGATCTTATACGGACTATACCGATGATACGCTCAAGTTACTGGCTGTGCTCTATAGTCGCCAGTCATCGATAGGATTCCTCTCATGCCGTTAATAGTTAGCTTATAATCAGTGTCAGCAAGTTCTTAAAGACACGCACCACGTAAAAATTATTTGCATAAAAGAAACTTCTTCCCTGTTGATTACGTAAAACATGAATAGTAGTATCGCACTTTCAGAATCGAACGGTGCTGCTACGGCTCTGCAAGGAGACATCAATCAGCAACAGCATCTCCACATAACAGGTAGGAAGAATTCTACGCGACAGTTCACTAAGTCATTTCAAGAACGAACTGGCTTAATCATCGCAAAGCCCGTGTGGGAAAACGTGGCCAGTTAAAGTGTACGCCCCTTTTACTACAATCTACGGAGTCACCGGCTAAACTGAGACATTTCTGGAGGTTTAGTACGAGTGCGGAGGTTGTCGAGCCCCCATTTAAGTGAATATCAGGAAAACGAGTTAGACATCTTTTCGTGAGTGTTAATGTATATAATATGGGCCTACAGCAGAAATAAACCTGACACACCATAAGATCAACAGACGTCAGTAGGGTGAATAAATGCTACAATCTCACCATACACGATGACATGCTTCAGGCCCTTATGGTTCTCAGCACCTCATATATACGTACATAAAATTTTACGAATGGTATTGCTTCTCATTTCATATGCCCCTCTTGAATCTTTCTTTTATTTCCGTCATCGCTTCTTCAATGTAGGATACAGACTGATCACTAGGGTAGAATGACTGCAGCCCTGCTTACATCCTTTTAAATCCAAGCACTTCGTTCTTGGTACTACATTCTTATTATTCCTTCTTGGTTCTTAGACGTATTGTACCTACAGCGTGCACATATTTTGATCAAAACTTCTCTTAATATTGATTCTTGAAATCTAGAAAATGAGTTTTACCTGGGTAATTGGTGTCCCTCTTCAAACGTATTACAGTTCAGTTTTCTCAGCATTTTCGTGACACTCTCCTGCAAGTGAAACAGACCAGTGGCCATTCGTGCTGCCATTCTTCGTGTACGTCCAACATACCCGCTGGTCTTAATTTTTATGGGCCACACACTTGTTCAGTATCCTAAACTGGGACTGTGAGCATTTTTTCAGCAGTCTCCTTTATTCATGTCTCATTCGATAGAATTTGGGAAACATTACTTTACAAACCAGGTGTTAGTTTCCATTTCAGTTTGGGTCGTCTGTATTTCGAAGGTTCCACTGTACAGCCCCAAAGTCCTTGTTCCAAAGTAATTATTTGTTACTGGAAATGGTCCAGAGTCTTCTACTCATCTCATTTGTGTCGGTGCATTGGGCTTTCTCCCTGTCGTGCATGGCATTAACCATGAAAAATTTTACGACAAGCGATTGTCTGCTGGTAACGAGGGGTTTCGTGAATCCATTTAACATGTGCTGCACATATTTGCAAAGCTCTTTTTACGCTTCCAACGCTTACCTAAAGAACAATTTTTTAATAGAAACCACGAAGGATGACAGCAACGCGAGAAGACTGCAAAAGCAGTAAGCTCCAGGTAAACTGCATGGAGAATTCTGCCCAACTACAAGACGGCATACACAAAGTGCCACTAGAATCTAAAATAAAATGGCCCACATGAAGCTGTTACATTGCGATTTCCGTTTTCTTGAGAAGAGGAACAGGGTCTGTTGCAAAAATAGTGCAAAAAACGGTGATGATTCTGCTGCTGAATTACAAAAATATCCTGTGATCGGGAAGTTGGCTTGTGACGGGAAAACTGATTCAACAATATTTCGCTTGCACATAACTTATGCGTTCTGTTGCTGTGCTAAAGAACGACATATGTTGGAGAAGAATTCAATAAATTAGGCACATATTATCAAATATTCAAATGCGTTTAATACTTAAAAATCAAGTGGACAACGAAAGTGACTCTTGAATAAAGTTGGCATCGCGTTCTGAGACATTCCACAACTGAAAAATATTGCATGTAAACATAGCAGTTACGTATGAAATATAAACTGACATTAAAATGTGCAGGGAAACCTACACCTAAAATGACGTACATTTTTGAGTAAATGATACCTCAAGTGACGCACTACGGACTAGCATTTGCCACTAAACTCCATCCCCTGCCCGAATCTTCAAATGATCGAAAACCCCACTTATAAAATGTCATGTCACCCGGATTATGGATCCTGTTGTTGTGGTTGTTGTTGTTGTTGTTGTGGCCTTCAGTCCAAAGACTGATTTGATGCAGATCTCCATTCTGCTCTATCCTGTGCAAGCCTCTTCGTCTCCAGATAACTATTGCAAATTACATCCTTCTGAATCTGCTTACTGTACTCATCTCTTGGTCTCTCTCAACGAGTTTTACCCCACATATTTCCCAATAATACTAAATTTGTGAACCATTAATATCTCAGAATGTATCCTACCGAGCGACCTCTTCTTCTAGTCAAATCGCATCCCTTAATCTTTAGAATTCCTCTGTAGTACCTCATTTCAAAAGTATCTATGGTCTTCTTGTCTGAACTGTGTTTCTGTCTTGTTCCACTTCCACACTTGGCTAAACTCCAAACAAATACCTTAAGAAAACACTTCCAACAATTAAAACTGTATGTGATATTAACAAATATCTGTTCTTCGGAAACGTTTTTCTTACCATTGCGAATCCACATTTTATAGCTTCTCTACTTCGGCAATCACCAGTTTATTGCTGCCCAAGTAGCAAAATTCTTCTATTGCGTTAAGTATCTCGTTTCATAATCTACTTCCTTCAACATCACAGAATTCAATTCGACTACGTCCCATAATTCTTGTTTTGCTTTTATGATGTTCACCTTATATCCTCCGTTCAAGACACCGTCCAGTCCGTTCAATTGTTCTTCCAGGTCCTTTCCTGTCTCCGACACAATTACGCTGTAATTGGATCCTCTTATAAAAGAATTACTTTGTAATTGGGTTCTGTTGAGGTACATTCATTGGCATGCCTGGATACAGATTGTTCAAATGGTTCAAATGACTCTGAGCACTATGGGTCTTAACATCTGAGGTCATCAGACTTAGAACTACTTAAACCTAACTATCCTAAGGACATCACACACATCCACGCCTGAGGCAGGATTCGAACCTGCGACCGTAGCGGTCGCGAGGTCCCAGACTGAAGCGCCTAGAACCGCTCGGCCACACCGGCTGGCGATACAGTTTGTAAAATGTGTTGCGAGTAGACTTAGTAATAAAGAAGCAATAAATTAAGACGGTATGCCCAATACTGAAGTGCTGTTATACGAACAGTGAAAATGTAGTAAGTGATACAGCACCTCATATATACATATTTATGTATGTTCCACTTCTCTTTCTAAATCGCTGGACTGATTTCAGCCAATCCTGGTACACATATCACTTACAGTCGGGAAAGAATCGCTATGGAGGTGAGAACTACGCTATGTTATCAAAAGTATCCGGACACCCAAAAAAATTACGTTTTTCATATTAGGTGCATTGTGCTGCCACCTACTACCGGGTACCCCATATCAGCGACCTCAGTAGTCAATAGACATCGAGAGAAGGCAGAATGGGGCGCTCCGCGGAACTCACGGACTTCGCACGTGGTCAGCTGATAGGGTGTCACTTGTTCCACATGTCTGCATGCGAGATTTCTACACTCCTAACAACTCTAGGTTCACTGTTTCCGATGTGATAGTGAAGTGGAAACGTGAAGGGACACTTACAGCACACAAGCGATCAGGCCGAACTCGTCTGTTGACTCACAGAAACCGCCGACAGTTGTAGGGGGTCCTAATCTATCCACAACTTTTTTTTTTGGTCATCAGTCTACTGAATGGTTTGATGCGGCCGGCCACAAATTCCTTTTCTGTGCTAACCTCTTCATCTCAGAGTAGCACTTGCAACCTACGTCCTCAATTATTTGCTTGACGTATTCCAATCTCTGTCTTCCTCTGCAGTTTTTGCCCTCTACAGCTCCCTCTACTACCATGGAAGTCATTCCCTCATGTCTTAGCAGATGCCCTATCATCCTGTCCCTTCTCCTTATTAATGTTTTCCACATATTCCTTTCCTTTCCGATTCTGCCTAGAACCTCCTCATTCCTTACTTTATCGGTCCACCTAATTTTCAACATTCGTCTATAGCGCCACATCTCAAATGCTTCGATTCTCTTCTGTTCCGGTTTTCCCACAGTCCATGTTTCACTGCCATACAATGCTGTACTCCAGACGTACATCCTCAGAAATTTCTTCCTCAAATTAAGGCCGGTATTTGATATTAGTAGACTTCTCTTAGCCAGAAATGCCTTATTGACCATAGCGAGTCTGCTTTTGATGTCCTCCTTGCTCCGTCCGTCATTGGTTATTTTACTGCCTAGGTAGCAGAATTCCTCAACTTCATTGACTTCGTGACCATCAATCCTGATGTTAAGTTTCTCGCTGTTCTCATTTCTACTACTTCTCATTACCTTCGTCTTTCTCCGATTTGTTCTCAAACCAAACTGGGTACTCATTAGACTGTTCATTCCGTTAAGCAGATCATTTAATTCATCTTCACTTTCACTCAGGATAGCAATGTCATCAGCGAATCGTATCATTGATATCCTTTCACCTTGTATTTTAATTCCACTCCTGAACCTTTCTTTTATTTCCATCATTGCTTCCTCGATGTACAGATTGAAGAATAGGGGTGAAAGGCTACAGCCTTGTCTTACACCCTTCTTAATACGAGCACTTCGTTCTTGATCGTCCACTCTTATTATTCCCTCTTGGTTGTTGTGCATATTGTATATGACCCGTCTCTCCCTATAGCTTACCCCAACTTTTTTCAGAATCTCGAACAGCTTGCACCATTTTATTTTGTCGAACGCTTTTTCCAGGTCGACAAATCCTATGGAAGTGTCTTGATTTTTCTTTAGCCTTGCTTCCATTATTAGCCGTAACTTCAGAGTTGCCTCTCTTGTCCCTTTACTTTTCCTAAAGCCAAACTGATCGTCACCTAGCGCATTCTCAATTTTCTTTTCCATTCTTCTGTATATTATTCTTGTAAGCAGCTTCGATACATGAGCTGTTAAGCTGATTGCGCGATAATTCTCGCACTTGTCAGCTCTTTCCCTCTTCGGAATTGTGTGGATGATGCTTTTCCGAAAGTCAGATGGTATATCGCCAGACTCATATTCTACACACCAACGTGAATAGTCGTTTTGTTGCCACTGCCCCCAATGATTTTAGAAATTCTGATGGAATGTTATCTATCCCTTCTGCCTTATTTGACCGTAAGTCCTCCAAAGCTCTTTTAAATTCCGATTCTAATACTGGATCCCCTATCTCTTCTAAATCGACTCCTGTTTCTTCTTCTACCACATCAGACAAATCTTCACCCTCATACAGGCTTTCAATGTATTCTTTCCACCTATCTGCTCTTTCCTCTGCATTTAACAGTGGAATTCCCGTTGCACTCTTAATGTTACCACCGTTGCTTTTAATGTGACCAAAGGTTGTTTTGACTTTCCCGTATGCTGAGTCTGTCCTTCCGACAATCATATCTTTTTCGATGTCTTCACATTTTTCCTGCAGCCATTTCGTCTTAGCTTCCCTGCACTTCCTATTTATTTCATTCCTCAGCGACTTGTATTTCTGTATTCCTGATTTTCCCGGAACATGTTTGTACTTCCTCCTTTCATCAATCAACTGAAGTATTTCTTCTGTTACCCATGGTTTCTTCGCAGCTACCTTCTTTGTACCTATGTTTTCTTTCCCAATTTCTGTGGTGGCCCTTTTTAGAGATGTCCATTCCTCTTCAACCGTACTGCCTACTGCGCTATTCCTTATTGCTGTATCTATAGCGTTAGAGAACTTCAAACGTATCTCGTCATTCCTTATTACTTCCGTATCCCACTTCTTTGCGTATTGATTCTTCCTGACTAATGTCTTGAACTTCAGCATACTCTTTATCACTGCTATATTGTGATCTGAGTCTATCTCTGCTCCTGCGTACCCCTTACAATCCAGTATCTGATTTCGGAATCTCTGTTTGACCATGATGTAATCTAATTGAAATCTTCCCGTATCTCCCGGCCTTTTCCAAGTATACCTCCTCCTCTTGTGATTCTTGAACAGGGTATTCACTATTACTAGCTGAAACTTGTTACAGAACTCAATTAGTCTTTCTCCTCTTTCATTCCTTGTCCCAAGCCCATATTCTCCTGTAACCTTTTCTTCTACTCTTTCCCCTACAACTGCATTGTAGTCGCCCACGACTATTAGATTTTCGTCCCCCTTTACATACTGCATTACCCTTTCAATATCCTCATACACTTTCTCTATCTGTTCATCTTCAGCTTGCGACGTCGGCATGTATACCTGAACTATCGTTGTCGGTGTTGGTCTGCTGTCGATTCTGATTAGAACAACCCGGTCAGCACAGTAACACACCCTCTGCCCTACCTTCTTATTCATAACGAATCCTACACCTGTTATACCATTTTCTGCTGCTGTTGATACTACCCGATACTCATCTGACCCGAAATCCTTGTCTTCCTTCCCCTTCACTTCACTGACCCCTACTATATCTAGATTGAGCCTTTTCATTTCCCTTTTCAGGTTTTCTATTTTCCCTACCACGTTCAAGCTTCTTACATTCCACGCCCCGACTCGTAGAACGTTATCCTTTCGCAGATTATTCAATCATTTTCTCATGGTAACCTCCCCCTTGGCAGTCCCCTCCCGGATATCCGTTTGGGGGACTATTCCGGAATCTTTTGCCAATGGAGAGATCATCATGACACTTCTTCAATTACAGGCCACATGTCCTGTGGATACACGTTACGTGTCTTTAATGCAGTGGTTTCCGTTGCCTTCTGCATCCTCATGTCGTTCATCATTGCTGATTCTTCCGCCTTTAGGGGCAATTTCCCACCCCTAGGACAAGAGAGAGCCTTGAACCTCTATCCGCTCCTCCTCCCTCTTTGACAAGGCCGTTGGCAGAATGAGGCTGACTTCTTATGCCGGAAGTCTTCGGCCGCCAATGCTGATTTAATGTCTATGAAAATGAAAAAGGATCGAAAGAGACGCGATTGTACGGCCGAGGAGGAAGGACGCATTTTATGACACACACACTGTTTTGTTTCGCTATACGGAAGGCAGCCATTGAGCGGCCACCCATATTTTATGTACGTTTTTCGTATTTATTGCTAAAATAAACTTTTTATTATTATTACAAAATGAATTTCTTTGTAATAGTTGTCACCTCAAATGCTCGCAGTGGCTAGTTATTTTTAATAAGCTTTTTTTCAGTAAATTGCGCTGCGAGAAGCTCCTCTTCCGATGCAGCCTCTGGTCGGCCATTACGGGCCAAAGTATTAATTTATTTTTCAGTGTTAACAGTAACTGTAAATGCGAGAGATTTCATTATGAGAACCTTTTTAAACTGCACCAGATAATTTACGTTGAAGTTCATGTTTTTAAACTATACAGATCCCATGAGTTGGGTAAGTTTTATCTTGGCGGCTCCACGGCAACAATCGAAATTCTCTCAAGCCTCGCTTTGCAATAATAAATAGAAATTAACAAAATTACATTCAATTCTGTTAACGGCAACTATATTTTTGTCATCTCGTTCAAAATCTAATACTAGCGTTGGAGCTCCCAACTACCAATAATTCCACCTTATACGTCACACTGTACCACTTGTGACAGCCGCTCGAAACCAGGGGGAATCTCTTCCGGTTCAAAGCGACACACATCATTGGTACCGACGTGAGCCACCACCTGAAGTTGCCTGCACTCTGTGCTCTTCTTGACATCTGGAAGGATTCTCTTCACATCTGGAATGACTTCATCCGGTATGCACGCGATTTCACCTCCTTGGCAGCCATGTCCTTAAGGGGATGCGCTACCCGGCTAACGTTGGAGCTCCCAACTACCAATAATTCCACCCTCTACGACTACCCGGATCTTGCTGGCAGAGAGGTTTCCTATGAAACAGTGAAAGCGACTGCATCTGGCCAAGGGACAGTCTCGCCATCCTTCTCTCTCCCTATCCACCTCTTCTTTCCTTTCTATTCCCATCTCCTCCTCTCTCCGCTCTCCTCCTTCACCTGTATGTTTTCAGCGCCTCCTTCCTCTACTCCATCTTTCCATTTCCTCCTCCCCCCTTCTCTCTCAAGTTATCGTGCTTACCTTAGTAGGAGACTGGTGGTTCTTACCCCCACAGTATTTCTTTCCAGATTGTAACTTCATGTGCACTAAATATGGTTGAAATTGTTCCAGGGATTTAGGATGAGATTATTACATCTACCTAGCGAAATTTGTCCTGCAGCTTCCTTTTCACGCAACTATTTGTTTATGACGTAGTATATCCTGAACTATGAGCTGTACAATGACACAACTTTGTAGATACACCCAGAGGTATATGTGAATACTGTCTGCAAAATGTGTTGCGCATGAAGTTAGTAGTAAAGGAGTAGTAAATTAAAACGCCACACTTTGTCCACTGTTTTTCTACATGAACAGCGAAAATGTAGTGAGCGATAAACTTTTCCCGTACATGATTTTATGGGGATTGTCATAGAGAAAAAGTTTTGTAAATGTCTGAAATTAGATGTACAGTTTGTTGCAAGTCAGTAAGTGCTATTTCTCAAATATTGGATGACTAAGGGTTGGGTGTTCCGGCGTCATGGGCTACATTGCTTTTTGACTCACGCCCCTACCCCTTTTTATAAGTATGTACACTATGCAATCAAAAGTATCTGAACACCTGACTGAAAATGACTTACAAGTTCGTGGCGCCCTCCATCGGTAATGCTGCAATTCAATATGATGTTGGCCACCCTTAGCCTTGATGACAGCTTCCACTCCATCAGGCATACTTTCAATCAGGTGCTGGTAGGTTTCTTGCGGAATGGCAACCCATACTTCACCGAGTGCTGCACTGAGGAGAGGTATCAATGTCGGTCGGTAAGGCCGGCACAAGTCGGCGTTCCAACACATCCCAAAGGTGTTCTATAGAATGTAGGTCAGAACTCTGTGCACGCCAGACCATTACAGAGATGTTATTGCGGTGTAACCACCCAGCCACTGGCCGTGCGTTATGAACAGGTGCTCGATAGTGTTGAAAGATGCAATCGCCATCCCCGAATTGCTCTTCATCAGTGCGAAGCAAGAAGGTGCTTAAAACATCAGTGTAGGACTATGTGTGATTGTGCCACACAAAACAAGGCGTGTAAGCTCCCTCGTTGAAAAACACGACCACACTACAACACCACCGCCTCCGAATTTTACTGTGGGCACCACACGCGCTGGCAGATTACGTTCAACGGGCATTCCGGAGATAATTCCAGCCGAAATTTTTACGAAGGACCTAACGGTGTTCAGATTGGCAAAATGCAGTTGGCGGCGGCGTGTTTGTTGTTGTTAGAAGCAGTTTATGTTACAGTGAAATTGAAGTAGGTAGTACCTGTCAGTTAGTATGGGTAGAAGTCATTCTTGGCAACCAGAATAAAATAATAATTCGATCCTTTCACAGACCTCCCAACTCAGATGATACAATTGCTGAAAGGTTCAAAGTAAACTTGAGTCTAATTTCAATCAGGTACTTGACTCACACAGTTATAGTTGGCAGTGCCTTCAATTTCCCCTCAATATGTCGGCGAAAATACATATTTAAATCAGGAGATAGGCATATAAAAATTCATCGGAAGTTGTGCTAAACGTATTCTCGTGTGGAAGTTTCGGTCTTGCTGTGAGTCGTGCTCGGATAGCCAACAGCACAGATTTTCACTGTCGTCACTCCTTCATACATTTGATGACTGCAATTGCGAATACATTTCATATGTTTTTCCGAATGTATCTATTTCCGAAGGAACATTGCATTGTAATTCAGAATAACACAGGGACTGCAATATCGCATTGTCAGTTTGTCTGCAGACCAGAAATACATAGCAAATAACAGAAAATGTAAACAAAAAAAATGGTTCAAATGGCTCTGAGCACTATGGGACTTAACATCTGTGGTCATCAGTCCCCTAGAATTTAGAACTACTTAAACCTAACTAACCTAAGGACATCACACACATCCATGCCCGAGGCAGGATTCGAACCTGCGACCGTAGCAGCCGCGCGGCTCCGGACTGAGCGCCTAGAACCGCTAGACCACCGCGGCCGGCAAAATGTAAACACATACAGAACATTCAAGAGTATAAAACGACAAGATCGTCAAAATTAAACAGCTTAAACACACACCATGAGCAGCTTCGTGATCAGATGTCTAGAGGCAGCTAGTCCACCATGTCAGCTTTTTTTGTTACAGACTTTCTCTATACGTGTGATCACCTAGATGTTCACCGTGTGTATTTGAGCTGTTTAATTCTGACGATCTTGTAGCTTTATAACCATGAATATTCCTTGTGTATTTACATTTTTTTGTTATTTGCTATGTATTTCTGGTTTGCAATACAGGTATGATGATGGGCTCTACCCCAAAGGCGTCAAATAAAATCACTGATTTGTCACCTGGTGGCTTCTTATTTAGCGACCATTACAGCAGTTGCGCAGTAGCCCTGTTGACCGTCATAACGAGAAAGAGAAACAGCTTTATTCTCACATCGCTTTGTTTACTCCGCGTTGGGAACTCGGTGGTGGCCGTGGTGTTTTCATTAGCTCCTGCTGACGTTGTTGCGCATGCTGTGTGCAGAGTGGTTGGTCAGTCTGTTGTGCGACAAGACACACAGTGGGAGGTACAAGTGGAGGTGAGTTGTGACTGAGCAGTACAAACCAGATCTCGATCCACCGGCTCCTGCAGGTTACAGAAACTGTATTTGCAAGCGTTTTACTGCAGCTTTCCAGACTCCCTCTGCACAACCATTCATCAAGTAAATGCTAATTTACTTGCCCTATCAGATTAGGCGCAAAGCAAAGGGCTGAAAGTAACCCATCATAACTGAAAGCCAACTTAGTCACTCAAAAACATCTTATTACCCCTCAGGTTAGAGGGCCTCGTCCACCATCCATCCTAAACGGCACAAAAATGATCTTTTCTTCTTCTGAAAAGAACTTAGCGATAATTGTGGACCATCACTTAGATTCGGCTGGACACACAACTGCAGTCTGTAAGAAGGTGTCAGAGTTACTTCATTCGCTACAGAAATACAAAAAAGTATTTCCTTTCGAGCTTAAAAATGCGCTCGTAGAGAAGTTAACGCTCCCCATACTTGACTATGGTGATGCTATTCCACAAGGAGTTCCGGACGGAAGCTGACGCAAGCTGGAGCTGGCGATGAATACTTGTATACAATACATTTGTGACGTACGCTTTATCGACCATGTCGCATCAGCCCGCGTACAATTATCATGGCTACGTGCCGGTAAGCATAGAGGCTACCATACTCAATATTTGCTCTGTTGTTTCCTCAATCGTTGCACTCCTTCTTATTTGTCTTCAACTATTACTCTACTATCTGAACAACACAGCGGAAATACTCGTTCTCGACAAAGTAAAACTCTCGCTGTACCGTCACGTAGCACTGCCATGTTTTCTAAAACATTTTCTGCATCAGTACCCAGACTTTGGAACAATCTCCGTCAAAATATAAGAGAAAGTAAATTAATTCGAAACTTCAAAAGACGGCTATTGGTGCATCTTCTATCACAACAGCATCTCTCTACATTCTGAGTGGCTCATTCCTGTCAGTCACCCTGTTCCAGAGCTTTTCCCTACTTCTTGGCACAGAGTTCTCCACTTACATTCTGTTCTTTCCTAACAGCCAATGTCACTGTCATTTCAATCTGCTCCTCTCCGTTTATCCATTCTGCTTATAATAATACTGAACATAGCTTCCAATGAGTTAAGCTAATCTGTCTCATTCCGAATCCCCTTAATAATCATCATCAGCAGCAGCAGGTAGGTTCTGTATTATCTTTGGTATGTTTTGTTCCTGATCAGATGTAAGACAGGACCTTAGGGCTGAATAAGCAATAAACAAATAATATAAATAATTCATATCACAAACAACTTATACTATGACAAGATATTAAATGGGTAACACATTTAAATGACTGTTTCATGGAAGTTTTGGGAATCTGAAGTCAATGTAAATAGGCAGAGAGCCAATTTTTTACATAACTCACACCATCCAAAGCAGAACCTCTATTTTTCATTTATTTCCTGTCACCACAAGGTGAACGGTACGTTGGGATTTTAGAACAACGTTTCGCCACACACAGCAAGTGCTGGAGGATCGTATCGTTCATTCAAGACCGGGACCAACCATATTGCTCCAAACCGGTGTTTCGCTTTCTTGATTAATGCTGCGGGAATAGAGACACTGCGTTGGATTACGCCAAATTTACTGACTAAGGCATGGATTGGCCTACATATTCATCTGAACTGATTTTCCCGTGTATACTTCTCGTGGTACACATTGAAAGACGCCGTGTATCAGAGTCATTCCATCACGCCGGACAGGCTTGAATCGTCGTTCTGTGTGGCAACTGAGTCCATTTCTGTTGAGATGTTAAAGATGTGCTGGCAGATTTCATTATTCGTTTGCGCTCCCTCTCTACTGCAAGTGGTGTAAATTTTGAATATATAGTGACGTAATTGAAAAGATTGCTTGCAAGACGACGAGATTGTTAACGCACACAGATATGAGCTGCACAGCGTACAGGCACCATCTGTTAGCAGCATTTGTAATTTCTGTTTCGAAACTTTTGTATAAAATTTTTGCAGCCTTCTCAATAAACGTATAATTTGTTGCACTCTTCTACAGATCTTTTCTTACATATTATTTATTCCTGTTATTATCTTTGGATCCATATAGGCTGCAAAGGATTTTGTTACTCCATAAAGTCTTTATACTTAAACCTAGCACCCGAAGCTTAATGGCTTTTTCACATATATTCTACACAGCGTAAGACTCTGATGAAAAATAAAATAGACTTTCTCTCTGTTTTTATAGCTTTATCTGTTACACTCGTGTCCCTTGGCTGTATATGCCGCGGATATTTAAAACTTCGCTACATGTACAAATACCTGTAGTAAAATTTTATTTGTGAGAGTTTGGGATATATGTATAATCATCTTTTATGAGAATCCTTGCTTACAGTTACAATGCGCGAAGTTACATAACAATGAAGGTCGCTATTACGTTGATATTGTCAACATATTATGACTAGCAGTATCTCAACAACTGCTTGATGAGGACGCAGTTCATGTATCTAACCTATTAACTCGGGTGTGGCTATCGCGACGAAACGATTTCTCTCTGATGAGCAATTGCAAACATTAATAAATATATCCGACAGTGGAGAGAATATTTCCGAAGAATAATGTCACACCATCGACGACAGCATTCAGCCTACAACTGAATCGGATGACACCTCACGCACTGATACCTCACACGGCAATGTGCAAGATGTGCAAGTCTTTCACTCGAAAGTCAAAAGTATCATGTGGAACGTACAATCTTTTCAACAAACTGGAAGAGCATCCAGTGCAAAGCTATAAAAGTGACTCCCGGTTCAACAAGATATGCCATATTCACAGCAGATGATTTAAAATCCTCTTTTCAAGCTCCTTTGAGATAATACTTCAGAAAATTGTGGTAGAGGTTCTTCAATCCATATGTGGCATACAGCAAACAAGCGCTTAACAGTATTGGTTAAAAACAGTCTTGGTTGCAATTTTAGTTTTTTATTTTTCAACGACGCGTTTCGCCTTATTTAGGCATCTTCAGGTTATCTTTTCTAGATGGACTCGAGTGACACCAAGATCTGCCAAATTGGTTGCCGTTCACAGGAACGCTCCTGTTTTGCAGATCTTGGTGTCACTCGCGTCCATCTAGAAAAGATAACCTGAAGATGCCTAAATAAGGCGAAACGCGTCGTTGAAAAATAAAAAACTAAAATTGAAATCAAGACTATTTTTAACCAGTACTGTGGTAGACGTGAATAAAATTAAGGATCAAATGTTTATGGTTACAGCCTGGAAGAATTAGATGAAGTTACGCTTGAAGCTTATGTTGGTTCGTTATTACTGACTGCCGTGCATAAATTGTATAGTGAATCAACAGGTAGTTCATGGGATCGAAAAACAGGTAGAGCAATTTTGCCTGTCGTAACGTCACAGAGACGGTAGTGTTGCATCTTACGTCTGTAACGTTTCGACGACAACTCTTCACGTCGGGCAGATGACAATCTTGCAGCTGTAGGAGTCCTGGGAAAAAATGGTTGGGAGTACATTCGAAACTGAACTGAGTCTACTGCGAGACACGGCCAATGTTCAGGAATATTAAAGGAACGATTATTTGATGTAAAACGGTCTACTAACCATGAGCTCTAAAATGCGTACCGCAAAAGCTATGAGCACTCTTTCATCTTCGATACTTTGAAACAAATCTATTCTACTGCGAGCTCTTTTCTTTCCATATTTCGGGAGAAAGTAGCAGATATCAAAACAAGGAAAAGTTGTCTAGTGATTCTGGGCTCCCAACATGCACGCCTTAAGTGCTATGAGCACTTCTTCAGTAGAAGAGCTGTGTTTCATAGAAGCGAAGATGAACAAGTGCTTATAGCTCTTAAGGTTTGGACTTTAGACCCCTTGTTTCACTGGTCACTTATTTCTTGTTATGATCCACACGACCACCTCTAAAAACGTGGGAGAGTAAAGAGCTTGCGATAGAAGGAAAGAAGTGCTCATTGCTCTTACTGCATGCATTTAGAGCCCATGTTTACTAGACCTTTTTGCTTCTAATAATTGTCCCTGTCATATACTTTAATCCTTTCATATGTATATACATAATCCTGTCGCAAATGTAACCCAAGAGGAGCAAATAGAAGCTTAATTTGAAATTGCAACAACTTTTAATAATTTATGAGTATTATGCTCGTAACTACCGTTCGGGACATTATGACCTGAAAGAGCATATGCGTGTAGCTTTCATACGGCGGGGAGCAGGGTTAATTTTAAAATCGGGGGCTCATTTGATGTACACTCTGTATGTATCCATCAATTTTGTGACCTTAACGATGAAGAAAAACCGCTTCGAAGACCTGTCTCCGAGTACGGCTCTTTTGCGACACCTCGCGGCGAAAGCATTTCCATGTTCCCCGTCGAATTTCGCCGGCAACCGCGAGCGCCCGGCGCTTCTTTCGCCTGGGCAATGAGGTTCGGCCGACACTTTTGCTACGACCGCAGTGAGTGCAGCGGAGGCGGCTGCCGAGTGCGGACGGTAACGAGTGCGGACCGCAGCAAATCGGAGACGAGGGGCGGCGTCTGGGAGGGGTGGCGCCTGAGAGGCGCGCCCTGGAGAGCTGGAAAGCCTTCCCGTGTCCTGTCGGGGGGCCGTCAGCCGGAATGTCGGGCCGCGGGCACGCGCCGCACCCCCGCGCGCGAAGCGCCCGCCGCTCTCCCCTCAGCGCCAGCCAGCCGCCTCCGCCGAGCAGGCCACGGAGAAAACCGGCGGCGGCAGTCCTGCCTGGCCTTCTCATTCCGGATTTGCCCTTCCCAGTTGTCGATGTGCTGCTGTCCACAAGCAGCGAGGAGCCGTATCACTACCGACAACCTCGAGAGCGAGGACAATACTTTTTTTGTTTCTGTGTCGTCTTCACCTTGAGACGTTCCTTTTCCTCTATCTTTGGAGGATTCGTCAGGTCGTATGACATCACGATCTCAGCCGCGGCCAGAAGCCACGCCCTCTTGGCGATGTGCGGAGCGCGAATCTTGAGCACACAACGTCTTCCTCAGAGAAGTTAGTCGCTAACATATTTTGCCGCTCCTGGATTAAATCCCTGCACAGTTACACTAGTAAAATTGTAATAATGGTTGCCAGCCACACCTTAAAAGCAGTGGCGGTAACATTAAGGGTACAATGGGAATTCCAGTGTTAAATGCAGAAGAGAGAGCGAATACGTGCAAAGAGTACAGTGAAGGCCTCTGTGGGGAGGGATGGCGAGGGGGAGCACGACTTGTCTGTTAACGTGATGGAATGAAAAACCGTAGTCGGCAGGAAAGAGATAATGGACCTGGCATTAGAATCAGGATTGAAAAGGACTTGGACGATTTAAAATCAAATAAGACAGAAGGGCTGGATAACATTTCATACCGAAGTCGACAGGAAAGAGATAGCAGACCCAGCATTAGAATGAGAAGGAGCTTGGGGGACTTAAAATCAAATAAGGCAGAATGGGTAGATAACATCCCATCGTTCAGTCATCGGAGATAATCTGAAAGTGAAGTAATTATATTTGAGGGTAAACTTATTCAGACAATATTGTCCCCGCTGAGTCGTCGCATACGACAGCTCATAAACTAGCATTTCTTCATTCTGCCATACTCCGTCTTGTAACGGCCCCTTTGTAGCTCGCCAGTCAGCCAAATGAGTTAATTGTCACTAAATCGATCGCAGTCAATAACGTATATGACCACGGCATGGCAGATGACATCGTTAGAAAGAAAAGTTCTCAAAAATATTCGATGTTGTGCAACTACCTTTCCTCCCACAATAAGATATTCACATGCTTTCCCTTCATATGAAATATTTCCTATACGATTAGACGTCTTCTAGTCAATAAATACAACTGTCATATCTCTTTCTCTACAGACAATAATTTGCAGAGAAGACTTTTGCACACAGTGGAAAATACTGCCGACTCGCTTTTGAATTCGGGTGTTTATAAATTAACCTGCCCATGCTGTTACTCTGGTCAAACAGGCAAAGCTGTGACGACAAGATACAAAGAGCATCTGCTAGGAAAGAAAGAAGCAAACAGAGATAACTCCACGTTTCCTGAACATCTACTGATTGCCAACCACACTCCGAAAAATTTGGAAGACACAGTTATTCTCCACAGAGAAATCAAAGGGCGTAGGATAGACCTTTGGGAAGAATTAGAGATCTATAAACATCTTGAGCGCAAAGATGGGATTTTAGCTAAACGACCATCTGCAGCTCGCCTTTAGACAATTTTTCGATGGTTTCGAACCGATAGTGTTCGCAAAAGAATCTTGATATGACTTCCGGTAGCATTTGTGAGTGGTTCATTTCCCCAAAATTGTTGTATACAATTTTTGCGCATTTTCTTTTGGTAGTTTATGTTGAACCAAGTTATTAATACCACCAACTTTTGTTACGTTTGCCACTAATCAAATACCAGTGATTTTTTTGCTCTTTATTGTCAATGTGTTTAACAGCGTGCTTCTGCATTGGCATTTTTACTTCTCGTACGATGTACTGGAGGTGATATGTTAATTTCATTGCTGCCATTATTCATGTATTATGCACTTAAGCTCAGACATCACTATTTCCTTACGATAATGTATTGACAGTCCTATAAGGGTCTTAACTTACACATGTATATTTTATGTACTTGTCTTTTCCAACATTTTATTCTATACTCGGTGATTCGCTTAGCGTATTTCTGTTGCTAATTTCAATGTGCTTACTCGCAGTGGCCCTTTTACCGATAAGCGTATATGTTCATCGGTGCATGCGCCTCAGGATTTATATTCCTGGTATCGACGCGCTCCATTCTCTCTCAGTTGGCATGTAGCTATTGACACGGTCTAAATCAAACAGTAGAAAATCCAGGATGGAATGTAACTATATTATGAAAAGGAAAGTTGCTACTTACCACGTAGCAGAGACGCTGAGTCGCAAATAGGCACAACAAAAGACTATCACAAATTAGCTTTCGACTAGTCTGGCCTTCGTCTAAATTAGACGACAAACACACACACACACACACACACACACACACACACACACACACACACACACGCACGCACACACGCACACTGTGGCTTCAGTTGCAAGACACAGCAGTTGGTTGGTTGGTTTAAAGAGAGAGAAGTGACCAAACTACGAGGTCATCGGTCCCTTGCTCCTAATAAAACAATGCCACAAGAGTGAGAATAAAACGGACGAAACATATAACACAAGACGGAAAGAAAGGAAAAGCACAAGAACGAAGGGAAGGCAAAGAAGACTAAAGGGAACGAAAGAGGACGAGAAAACAAGAGAGAGAGACGCTAGAAACAGAAGCGAGTAAAACATGAAAGCAGATTGCAGTGGCTGGTCAACCACGAGAATAAAAATGGAAAGCCAGCCACTCTGCAACAGATTAAAACCTCTAGGGTGGAGGACTCGGAGAGACAAAGGACATGCGCTAAAACTTACATAGAAGTGTAAAACCCATTCTCACGTATAAAACGTAAAACTAAAGCTGCTGTGGAAGCATTGTCCCCCAACACCAAAGGAAGGGTGCTGGGAAAGTTAAAAGTCTGCTGCAGAGCAGCTAAGAGTGGGCAGTCCAGCAAGAGGTGGACGACTGTCATTTGGGAGCCACAGCGACACAGGGGTCGGTCCACGTGATGGAGTAGGTAACCATGTGTTAGCCACGTATGACCAATGCAGAGCCGGAAGAGGACAACTGATTCCCTGTGAGATGCCTGCATGGATGACTTCCACACATTCATAGTCTCCTTGAAAGACACGCAGTTTGTTGTGCGTGCTATTAAGCCATTCCGTCTCCCAATGCCGTGTAAGACAGAACGCAGGTCAGCATCGGAGATGTCTATCTCGAGAGGCGCTTTCTGAGGCGCCTGTTAGGCCAGCCTGTCCGCAAGTTCGTTGCCGGGGATTCCGACGTGTCCTGGGGTCCACACAAACGCCATGTAATGGCAGGACTGTTCCAGGGCATAGATGGACTCTTGAATGAACGCCACCAGGGGGTGGCGAGGGTAGCACTGGTCGATAGCTTGTAGGCTGCTCAATGAGTCAGTACACAGGAGAAATGACTAGCCAGGGCATGAGCGGATGTACTTAAGAGCACGAAATATAGCCGACAGCTTTGAAGTCAAAACACTGCATCCAACTGGCAAGGAGCGCTGCTCAACGTATGCGAAGCCTACGTGACCATCAGTCATTGAGCCGTCGGTGTAGACCACTTCAGCGCCCCAGAACACTTCAAGAATCGAGAGGAAGTGACAGTGGAGGGTGGCGGGGTTAACAGAGTCTTAGGGATATGCAAAAGGTTCAGACGAAGCTGCAGCCGAGGCGTACACCATGGAGGCGTACGTAAACGGACCGCAAGTAGAGGTGGTAAAGGGAAGGACTCCAGTCCGCAGAGAAGGGACCTCACGCGAACCGCAATCGTTGACCCGGATCTGGGTCACCGATGCGGGAGATGGATTGCCGCAGGCGGGAAAAGGAGACGGTAATTCGGATGCTCAGTGGAACTATAAATATGTGCAGCGTAACTGGCGAGCAGTTGCGCACGTTTGATCTGCAGTGGAGGGTCACCAGCCTCCACCAGTTCGCTGATCACCGGACTCGTCCTAAAAGCTCCTGTCGCTAATGGGAACCCACAGTGGTGCACAGGATCGAGTAAATGCAATGCTGAAGGCGCTGCCGAACCATAAACCTCACTCCCATAGTCAATTCGGGATTGGCCAAGGGCTCTGTAGAGCTGCAGCAGCGTACAGCGATCTGCACCCCAATTGGTGTTGCTCAAGCAAGGGAGGGCACTGAGTAGCTGCCAGCGCTTCTGCTTCAGTTGACGAAGATGAGGATGCCATGTCAACTGAGCGTCGAAAACCAGTCCTAGGAATTGATATATCTCCACTACAGGGAGTGGATCGTCAGTAAGATAAAGTGTGGGTTCCGGACGAACGGTACGACACCGACAGAAGTGCATGACACACGACTTTGCGGCTGAAAACTGGCAGCCGTGGGCTAGAGCCCGTGACTGCGCCTTGTGGATGGCTTCCTGGAGGCGCCGCTCAGCAACAACAGTACTGGAGCAGCAGTACGAATTGCAGAAATCGTCTGCATACAGGGAAGGTGAGACAGAGGGCCCGACAGCTGTTGCTAGACCATTAATGACCACTAAAAATGGAGAGACACTCAACACACAGCCCTGCGGGACTCCATTTTCCTGGCTATGGATGGAATTATGGGAGTCACCAACTTGGACACGGAAAGTACGCAGCGACAGGAAGTTTTGGATAAAAATCGAGAGGTCCCCGGAGACCCCACTCATAAAATGTGGCAAGGATATGATGTCGCCAACTCGTGTCGTATGCTTTACGTGAGTCAAACAAGACAGCAATCAGGTGTTAACGTCTGGAAAAAGCTGTTCAGAAGGCAGACTCGATGGACACAAGATTATCCGTGGTAGAGCGACCCTGGCGGAAGCCGCCCTGACATGGAGCCAGCAGGCCACGTGACTCCAAGATCCAACCCAACAGCCGACATACAATACGTTCCAGTAGCTTACAAAGAACGTTGGAGAGGTTGATGTGCCGATAGCTATCCACATGAAGCGGGTTTTTACCGGGTTTGAGCATCGGAAAATGATGGTGCTCTCCCGTCGTTGCGCTGGAAAGACGCCATCGCACTAGATGACGTGAAGATGTCGCTTGTAGTCAGATGAGAGATGTTTAATCACCTGGCTGTGGATGTGATCAGGCCCAGGAGCTGTATTGGGGCAATGTACAAGGGCACTGAGGAGCTCCCACTCTGTAAATCGGACGTTATAGGATTCACTGCAGTGTGCAGTGAATGAGAGGACATTCCCTACCAGCCGCTGTTTGAATGTGCCAAAGGCTGGAGGGGGGGGGGGGGTAATTCTCCGACGCAGACGATCGAGCAAAGTGCTCAGCAAAGTGCTGGGCAATCGCGTTTGTGTCGGTACATAACTAGCCATTTATGGTAACACCGGGGACAGTTGTTGGGGCCTGGTACCCATCAAGACGTTTGATCTTTGCCCAGACTTTGGAAGGTGAAGTGTGGCACCCAATGGTGGAGCCATGTCTCTCCCAATACTTCTTCTTCAGTTGTTTGATAAGGTAGCGAACACGGGCATGGAGCCGTTTAAAGGCTATGAGGTACTCCAGGGAAGGGTGCCGCTTATGCCGCTGTAGAGCGCGCCGACACTCCTTAATTGCTTCAGAGACTTCCGGCGACAACCAAGGGACTGCCCTGCACCTCGGACATCCTAAAGAGTGAGGGGTCGCGTTTTATGCAGCAGAAACAATTGTGCTAGTCACCTGCTCAACCATCACATCGATGTTACCGTGTGGGTGAGATTCAGTGATGACAGCAGAGGTGAAAGTTCCCCAGTCCGCCTTGTTCAAAGCCCATCTGGGCAGGCGTCCATGTGCCTGACGCTGGGGCAGTGACAGGAAGATGGGGAAGTGGTAACTACCACACAGGTCGTCATGTGCTCTCCAGTGGATAGATGGGAGAAGTCCTGGGCTGCAAATTGATGAATCAATGGCCGAGTAACTACCATGAGCCACACTGAAATGTGTGGTGACCCCAGTATTTAAGAGGCAGAGGTAGTAATTGCGTCAGTAAAGTTTCGACATCTCTGCCTCGGCCAGTAAGCATAGTACCACCCTGCAAGGCGTTATGGGCATTAAAATCTCCCAGAAGTAGGAGAGGTTTAGGGAGTTGATCAATCAGTGCAGCTAATACATTCAGGGGTACTGCACCATCTGGAGGAAGATATATATTGGAGACAGTTATTTCCTGCGTCGTCCTTATTCTGACAGCCACAATTTCAAGAGGGGTTGGAAGGGGCACATTTTCACTATAGACTGAGTTTAGGACATAAATGCAAACTCCACCTGACACTCGATTGTAGTTGCTACAGTTCCTGTAGCATCCCTTATAAACGTGGAGGGCAGGGGTCTGCATGGCTGGGAACCAGGTTTCCTTGAGGGTAATGCAGATAGCAGGCGTAAAGCTTAACAGTTGCCGCAGCTGAGCCAGTGAAAAAAACCGCCGCAATTCCACTGGAGGATGACATCATGAGACTGGGAAGGCATAGAACATTCAATGAGGCAGTTTACGCCAGAGTCACCTGCTGCCACGGATTAATTATCTGAGCAGTCTATATCCATTGTGTCTGAGGCTCTGGTGAGATCTAGGTCCTCAGCGGACGCCAAAATCTCCACCCCATCATCAGCCGCAGAGCTTGTAGGTAGCAGTGGTGTGGGTGCCACCGCAGCTTCCTTGGTATTAGGGCTTTTCTTTTTGGATACCTCTCGCTGCTCCTTGGGTTTCCCTGGCTGGGAGGACTTCACTGGCTCAGTCTCCAGGCCTGAGGATGAGCGTGAAGCAGTACTACCAGCTGCTTTTGGGCTCTTCAGCCACTGGTGGGTGTTGTCTTTCCTACTAGAAGAAACCTGGGAAGAGAGTGACCCAAGGACCCCTTCCTAGCGAGAGAAGCCGAAGAAGACTCACACTTCTCCGGCTTAGAAGTAGGGACATCCTAAAGTAGGTGCTGCAGGAACAACAAGGAGGGAAATGCCCCCCACCATCAAGGGGGCAGGTGTAGTCTTCGGCTCTGAGAGGTGACCTGGGTTGGTGGAGCTGATGGTGCCAGAACTGTTACGGCGTAAGACGATGTCGTACGCACATGATGCAGGCGTTCAAATTTTCTCTTAGCCTCAGTGTAGGTCAGTCTGTCCAGGGTACTGTCCACCATGATTTTCCTTTCTTTCTGGAGAATCCTGCAGTCAGGCGAACAAGGCGAATGGTGCCTCCACAGTTGACACAGATGCGAGGCGGGACATATGGAGTATTGGGATGTGATGGGCGTCCACAATCGCAGTGATGTGTCGGCAGCTGGGCCAACACCTTGTAGATCGAGATGGCTGAAAATGTACGCTAGACTAACGCAGACGGGCGTGAAGTACTGGAACAGGCTACGTAATTAATGCTATGAAGAAAAGTACGTAGCTGGATTAATACTTATCTTTAATCAATCATTGTGGTACATCGCTCTTGACTATACACAGGAGACTTTAATTACAATCACTGTAAGGCTAATGGCGCCTTGCTAGTTCGTAGCCATTAACTTAGCTGAAGGCTATTCTGTCTCTCGGCTAATGAGAGAGAAAGGCTTCGTACATCTAGTCGCTAGCTAGGTCGTCCGTACAACTGGGGCGAGTGCAATATCGTATCTCGAGACCTGCCTTGTGGTGGCGCTAGGTCTGCGATCACACAGTGGCGACACGCGGGTCCGACATGTACTAAATGGACCGCGGCCGATTTAATCTACCACCTAGCAAGTGTGGTGTCTGGCGGTGACACCACACGCAGCATGTGACGCTGGAAGTACAACTAGAAGACATATGGACGAACTTCCAGCACTTAAATCACTGCATCATGGGAGTGATATAAGGCTTTACGTCACATCGGTAGAGCATCACCTTGACCTTATTGGGCAATGTATCACCCTCAAAGGCCAAGATGAAGGCACAGGTGGCAACCTGATTATCCTTCGGACCCCAGTGGACACGCCGGATGAAAGGTACACCTCGCCGCTCTAAATTGGCGCGCAGCTCATCGTCGGACTGCAAAAGAAGGTCTCTGTGAAATATGATACCCTGGACCATATTTAAGCTTTTATGGGGCGTGATGGCTACAGAAATATCTCCCAGCTTGTCACAAGCGAGTATCTCCCGTGACTAGGCAGAGGATTGTGCTTTGATCAAGACTGACCCAGATCTCATTTTGGACAAGCCCTCTAGCTCCCCGAACTTGTCCTCTAAACGCTCAATAAAAAACTGAGGCTTCATCGTCATGAAAGATTCCCCATCAGCTCTCAAACACATAAGGTACTGGGGCGAATAAGATCCGCTGCCATCCTTAGCCTGATGTTACTCCCATGGTGTGGCCAGGAAAGGAAACGATTTGGGGTCGTACTTCGGTGCGTTCAATTGAGCTCATGATCACTTAGACTGCTGGTGTTTCACCACCAGCAAGAGATGATGGACTACGCTTCATCGCGTGTCATCCACCCTGATGCCACCCACTCTGACCAAGGGCCCTCCCCACGGGCACCACCCAGCCGCAGCAAAGGCCACCTGTCAGGATGGCCATTGCCAGGAGTCTCGATGTCCCAGGGAGATGCACATCTACCCCTTGGCATACGTGGGGAGTTAACGGTGGAGGCATCAGCAGAGCGATCTCTGTGTCGTCAGGGGCTACAGCCAACAGGGTACACGGCTGCCCCACCACAACGGACTGGCTACCGTGCTGGATATCAGGTGCAAAGAAGTCCTTGGTCATCGTCGACGCAGAAATCGGCACTGCATAGTGCATGGTGGAAAACGCACCCAGGAAGGTGTCCTCGCCCAAGAGATGGAGAATGGGCAGGATTGCAAAGCGACGACAAGAATGTGGGCTAAAGATCTCAATGTACAATGGACACGATGCACGTTGTAAGGCGCCCTTCCCCAATTGGCTCGCGCTAAGGGAAAATTTTGAAGAATGGAGGTCAAACCCTACAGATGACCGTCACATAAAGCACATAAAGGCCGAAACGTGTGAAACTGCTTTTAGTCGCCTTGTACGGCAGGCACACAATTCCGAAGACGGCAAGAGCTGACAAGTGCGAGAATTATCGCACAATCAGCTTAACAGCTCATGCATCGAAGCTGCTTACAAGAATAATATACAGAAGAATGGAAAAGAAAATTGAGAATGCGCTAGGTGACGATCAGTTTGGCTTTAGGAAAAGTAAAGGGACGAGTGAGGCAATTCTGACGTTACGGCTAATAATGGAAGCAAGGCTAAAGAAAAATCAAGACACTTTCATAGGATTTGTAGACCTGGAAAAAGCGTTCGACAATATAAAATGGTGCAAGCTGTTCGAGATTCTGAAAAAAGTTGGGGTAAGCTATAGGGAGAGACGGGTCATATCCAATATGTACAACAACCAAGAGGGAATAATAAGAGTGGACGATCAAGAACGAAGTGCTCGTATTAAGAAGGGTGTAAGACAAGGCTGTAGCCTTTAGCCCCTACTCTTCAATCGATACATCGAGGAAGCAATGATGGAAATAAAAGAAAGGTTCAGGAGAGGAATTAAAATACAAGGTGAAAGAATATCAATGATACGATTCGCTGATGACATTGCTATCCTGAGTGAAAGTGAAGAAGAATTAAATGATCTGCTGAACGGAATGGTCTAATGAGTAAACAGTACGGTTTGAGAGTAAATCGGAGAAAGACGAAGGTAATGAGAAGTAGTAGAAATGAGAACAGCTAGAAACTTAACATCAGGATTGATGGTCACGAAGTCAATGAAGTTAAGGAATTCTGCTACCTAGGCAGTAAATTAACCAATGACGGACGGAGCAAGGAGGACATCAAAAGCAGACTTGCTATGTCAAAAAAGGCATTTCTGGCCAAGAGAAGTCTACTAATATCAAATACCGGCCTTAATTTGAGGAAGAAATTTCTGAGGATGTTCGTCTGGAGTACAGCATTGTATGGTAGTGAAACATGGACTGTGGGAAAACTGGAACAGAAGAGAATCGAAGCATTTGAGATGTGGTGCTATAGACGAATGTTGAGAATTAGGTGGACTGATAAGGTAAGGAATGAGGAGGTACTACGCAGAATCGGAGAGGAAAGGAATATGTGGAAAACACTGATAAGGAGAAGGGACACGATGATAGGACATCTGCTAAGACATGAGGGAATGACTTCCATGGTACTAGAGGAAGCTATAGAGGGCAAAAACTGTAGAGGAAGACAGAGATTGGAATACGTCAAGCAAATAATTGAGGACGTAGGTTGCAAGTGCTACTCTGAGATGAAGAGGTTAGCACAGGAAAGGAATTTGTGGCGGGCCGCATCAAACCAGTCAGTAGACTGATGACCACAAAAAAAAAAAACGACAGGCAGGAATACGTCAGGCCTATTCTAACCTCTGGACCCTGCAGTCGTGTGTGTGTGAGTAGCGTGTGTGTGTGTGTGTGTGTGTGTGTGTGTGTGTGTGTGTGTGTGTGTGTGCGTGTCTGTCGTCTAATTTTGATGAAGGCCATACTGGCCGAAAGCTAATTTGCGACTCAGCATCTCCGCTATATGGTGAGTAGCAACTTTCCTTTCTATAATATTAACATGGTCTGTGATTTTAAGAGATTGGTTTTACTGATGTGGCAATCCTCTGACTCTATGGGCCTTAAGTTTTTCATATGGACATACAGATCGTTGCCGACACACGTCATGTGGGGATACCTTTACTGACTCATTGCTAATGTGAAGTTGGTACTGCTTGTCCTATGCTGGTATATATCATGTTGTTTGTGATATTCGTAACCTTTTTGTAGAAAGTAGTTTCTGTTTGACACGTACTATTGGTCCTTGACGTTTTGATTGTCGGTTATTGTATCGCATTGTATGCAGGTTTGTCCTTCCGAAGAAGACGGGTTTAAATGCGTCGAAACTATGGTAAAGGTTACTTGAACACCATTTATTGCCACTGGTTGGCTGTCTATTACACCTGCAGAATAATTACAATGTATGAGAGCTGATTTCTGAGGATGGGGCAGGATAAGATTACGATTGTGGATGGGGCCGTAATCAGTTACTCTCGATTGCACAACAAATACATAAACTTTATTTAAAAAAATAAAAATTTTAAGACAATCTCTTTAAAAAAACAGAATGGACTGTATGACGGCTGAAGGCCTTATCACAGAAAAAAATTCCACAATTTTAGAGCCGAAGGCCACCAATAATAAACTCTAACAGCAAACGGCTGAAGGCCTGAATTAGAAGTCAGAAGAACAATTAGAAGTCAGAAGAACAGAATAGCACATATTAAGATAAATACTTCGTTTTACAACAAACTGTAACACGTCTGATGGCCTTATTATGAAAGGAGCGAAATTATTGCTCGTCTGAAGGCCCCACCAACAATAATTAGAAAATTACAAATATCCTTAAAACAAAAATCACAATCTGAGGAATCAGGACAAGCGGTTATCAGCTAGTGTTCCAAGGGTCGGCCTGGGAAGGTAACTCAAACATAAGGTAAGGCGAGATAGGCAGCCAAGAGTTGTACTCACGTAACAGGATGGCAGTTCGAACTAGGGACAGCTTAAGCGCCGACCGATCGACTAACCATTCTGCCTTACGTCCGATCACCGGTACAACAATGGAATACTTTTAGGCAAGGGCGAAGAGACAGACAGCAGTACGTCGAGAGAAAGACGGCTGCAATATTTCACCGCCTCGAAACACTTCACTCGTTGGCGCCAGGCTCAGCAGCCCTGGGAGCAACAACCCGCCAACCAAAGGCGAGATCTCAGGATAGTCGAGGTTGCATTAGCGGTTAACTCTTCACTCAGCTTAATCGTCCAGGGTTCTGTGTGCAACGAAGTCGTCGCTCTCGCAGTGGCAGCCTGCCGGAAGAGGCCGCGGACCTGCTCGCTGCTGCGCCCCCAATCGACCTCACGTCTGTTCGCCACTCCTCTCCAAATCCAGTACGCAGACAGCATTAAAATAACTGCTCATTCGAAACCACGAGATACACACGGATCCGGGAAAACACTTCCACCAACAACTCACAATATTAGAACCAGTCATTGTGTAACAACACGGACGAATTATAGGTCGGCACAAACACAGAGAAGCCAGAAACGGTCGGAAGACCAATTGCACATCGTCCGCTGCGACGACCGACCGAACGACCAACCAACGGTCGTTTCCACTCAAGCCAGGCATGGGAAACATCCCAGTATATATTATCGACTGACAACTTATTGCCCTGAGCTCACTTCGACGGGCGGACACACACACGCAAGTGAAAGTTGCACTACTCGAATATCACGGTCCATTCAACTATAACTCGCTGAATCCGATCCTTCGGATATGTCGGAGAGAGCACGTGTGTCGCCAGCGGTCGGGCGAGGACTGGCTTCGGTGTCCGCACCTCACTGCTGCTCCCTCCCGACTCAACTCGCTCGGCACACGACGACCCGGAAATACTAGACGCGCTATCGATAAGCGCTGCTGCTGCCACTCACAGACAGACAAGGCGAGGAAACGTAGTGCCGGCCGCTGTGCCGAGCGGTTCTAGACGCTTCAGCCCGGAACCGCGCTGCTGCTATGGTCGCAGGTTCGAATCCTGCCACGGGCACGAATGTGTGGCATGTCCTTAGGTTAGTTATATTTAATTAGTTCTAAGTCTAGGAGACGGATGACCTCAAATTTTAAGTCCCATTGTGCTTAGTGCCGTTTGAACCATTTGAATATCTCTCGGTAAAACCCTTGGTATTAGCCCCGAATTTTCTCACTACAATCACTCTGCGAGGCGTATGTGGGATGGAGTAGCACTTTTGTTCACAGCAGTTAGCAGAAGTGGTAAAGAAATCTCATCTCTGCCTCCCTTTTGTTCGAGTATCATTTATCCACTCCCCCCATATTCTCACCGTTCACGAATCTTCCAGCCTTCGATATATGGAATTTGCATATACCTGATTTAGACGACTAAGGCTTGTTCTTGATCCTCCAGCCGTCACAGACACTTTAGTCATTCTCTCTCGAATTCCGATCACACTGCTCGCATTCGGGAGGACGTCGGGTCAAACCCGCATCCAGCCATAGAGATTTGTGTTTTCCTCGATTTCCCTAAATCGCTTCGGGCAAATTCCGGGTTGGTTCGTTCCCCAATCCGAGCTTTCTCTCCGTCTCCAACGACCTCGTTGTCAACGGAACCTTAAACACTAATCTCCTCCTGCTCCCTCCACCATTCAAATTGCGACTGTTCCATTAGTTAGAAGGCTGTCTAGGCCTCCATCTGTCACCGACTATGTAGAGAGCTATCACAACGAGCAAAACGATCACACTAACGTACAGGAAGAAATTCACCACCATGAGGTGAGGTGAGATATTTTGAGATTGGTACGAGGGGTACCAAAAAAAAACGATAATAATTTTTTAAAACTATATATTTTCAAACTGTTCATAAAACAATCTTCTCCCCTTCAAAATACTCCCCAATACAACTAGTGTATTTGTCCCACCTGCGCTTCCACAGTTCCAAACATTTTTTGTAGTCATCTTTAGAAATGGCTGACACCTGCTCCCTCGTTTTTTTTTTTCTTGGCCTCTTCAGTGTTGTCAAATTGATGTCATTTCATGCCGCTTTTCATGCGTGGAAATAAGAAAAAGTCGCAAGGAGCCAAGCCGGGCGAGTAAGTTGTATGGGGCAGCGGAACCGTGATGTTCTTAGCCAAAAACAGAGAGGATGGCTTTCTGTACTGGTGCGTTATCTTGGAGTATGAACCAGTCTCCTTTCTGCCACAAATCGAGTCGTTTTTCATGAACACTGTTGCATAATCTTAAAACTTCCTAATAAAGTATTTGACTGACGGTCTGACTTTGGGTAACAAACTCTGAATGAACTACGCCCTTGGCATCAAAAATCAAATCAGAATTGTTTTGATGTTTGATTTGACTTGACGACACTCCTTTGGACGGGGTGACGATGACATCGTGTGATAGTGTCCTGTGCGGTCCAGTGGAGAGGGGACAGCAGGATGTCTTTTTGACTAACGATCCTTTGTTTAAACTATATTCCATCGATTTCACTGAGCAACAGGATGCTGCAAATTAAAAAAAACTATCCCATACATGTGAAGAATATCGATTTAATTAATTTGCATAAATTTTTATATCAGTGTGGTGTTAGCGGTACAATAGTTATGGGGAGGGTGTATGTGAGTGGGTGGCATGAAGCAGAATAGTAGGTTAAGTGCAGAACACTAGGTTAATTTGCATAATTTTTATGTAAGACGCAGTACAATGGTTCAAGGGGGTGGGTGACAAAGAAGAATGCCCAAGAAATGGCGTTCAAAAGCATGTGAAATTCGATACGTGTACCAGAAAATGGTGGGAGGAAATAACTTATTACTTAACTTGGTGTCAGAGGCGGTACAATAGCTTAAGGAACTGGGGGTGACATGGAAAAGCACTTAACAGAACAATAGGTTAAGTGCTGACAAAGGGCCAAACATTAGGTTAAAACACCCAGAGTACACTGCCGAACATTAGCTTATGCTACGTGTTTGCCCCATGTAATTGGTTCTTACAAGACCTACATGTTTCCAAACAGCAGAGAATGATATGCAAGAGAAAACAACACCCACAAGCAGATTTTTTTAATAAATAAACAATATTCCCTGAAATTTCCAGTTATGAGATCCTTCCCTCCACCAAGGAGCCACCAATTTCCATATATTCCACACACTGTCTGGAATCCCCTAAATTCTTTAAACAATATTCCATATACAGCAGTCGATTTCTGGACAACTTCTGTAACTAAATAAATAAACTACATTCCATACACTGCCATAAATAATTGAATAATATTCTATACATTGTCTAAAGTGTTTAAACAACATTCCATACATTACAATCGAATTCCCTCCAAATGACCAATCAACTGTCTTTTTTCGGGCAATTTCCAGGAGTGAGGATTGGTGGGGAGGGGGTGTACCAGAGGGGGAAAGGTTAATTAATTGATCAATTTCATTAAGAAGCCAATCAAATTTATAAGAGGGTCTATTCCAATAATTCAGACCGTTAAGTGTACCTGTAGTAGTGAGGGAGGAGGTTATCTGAGGGGTGGGGGTGGGGGAGGTGGCGGGAGAACAATAGGTTATGTGCTTGTCAATCAACAGGAAGGATCCTTTCAGCAGAGCAATAGGTTAACTACCTGTCAATGAAAGGAGAACAATAGGTTAAGTATGTGTCAATAAAAGGATAACAATAGGTCAAGTACCTGTCAGTCAAAGGAAAACAATAGGTATGCACCTGGGTGAATACCTGCCCCTGATGTAGGCAATACGCACTAACAAAATGCAACAGAATGAACTTTGTTCTACTACTGCTGTTTCACAGCACTGTGCTGGTTGGTGTGCAGTTGATGTTTCAGAACTGCACACTCATAGCCAGAAGGGTCACTGTGGTGCAAAGGTGTAAAGCAAACTGATATCCACGCCACAGAAACGCACTCATGTTTCCTACAGCCAACTGAGCAAGTTTCAAAGGGGTCGAAGTGTGGCCGCCGCATTGTCCTTCGGAGAATTACCACACAATTTGGACGGGCTGCTTTAGTTGTCCAACGATGCTGGTATCAGTCGTCACCTGTACATTCTCACACCTGTAGATGAGGTTCTGGTTGTCCACACAGCATAGACGTCTGTCAGTATCGTTTGCATTGTAAGGGCAGCAGTGGCAGATTGTGCAGCTACCACAGCACAGATGAGAGGGTTTTGGAACCCAGATGTGTCACTACGAAATGTTGAGAATCAGTTATTAGCAGTGCCAGTGAGGGCACACACACTTCTAGCCCCTCTGCCACTCACATCACATCGTCAACGTGCACAGCTGCATTGATGCCATCACAGGGTCATCAGGAAAGGCGGGCCGGCCGGGGTGGCCGAGCGGTTCTAGGCACTACAGTCTGGAACTGCGCAACCGCTACGGTCGCAGGTTCTATTCCTGCCTCGGGCATGGATGTGTGTGATGTCCTTAGGTTAGTTGGGTTTAAGTAGTTCTAAGTTCTAGGAGACTGATGACCTCAGAAGTTAAGTCCCATAGTGCTCAAAGCAATTTGAACCATTGGAATGGCGGGCCATGGTCTTCAGCGATGAAAACAGATTCTGCCTGCACTTAAGTGATGGCCATCTGCACGTGTGATGCAGACTTGGTGTGTGCTGTCTCCTATAGTGCATTCGTGCAAGACACTTGGCCCCTACCAATGGCCTTGTTGTCTGTGCTGTGATAAGTTACAAAACTCGTCCACCTTCAGTGTTCCTGTAGGGGAGTCTAAACAGCCATCAGTACTTGCAGAACGTTGTTAGACCTGTTCTTTCGCAGTTCCTGCAACTGGAAGGTGACGTGTTGTTTCAACAGCATAATGCCCGCCCACAGGCTACCTATTGAAAGTCGGCGTGCTCTGCAAGACTTACACCAACTTTCTGGGCCAGCACGATCCTCGGAATTGTCTCTAATTGAGCAAGTGTGGAATATGATGGGACTAGACGTGACGTATGCGACTCTTCAGCCAACAAACCTTAAAGAATAACTTGAGCATGTCGAGCAGGCGTGTAATACCGTATCCCAGAACAGTATTCGCCATCTGTACGATCGACTGGATTCCAGAGTCAGCGCCTGAATTGCCGCCCATTTTGGCTACACCACGTACTAATATGAGTGTTTCAGCATGGGTCGATACCTCGCACTTCAGAACCGCTTCTGCTATTGATCTGAACATGTAATCGTTTTATGTACACCACATGCACTGTTGCAACAACAAATCTAGAGTGACTTGTAAATCTCTAAAATGGTGTTCTATTTTTTTCCGCAGAAGTGTATCATTCGAACACAGAAGGGGTCCATAGAAATAAATTTTTAAAAAATTCTATATGAAATAAATGGACATACACTAGGTGATCGAAAGTATCCGGACACCTGGACGAAAATGACTTTCAAGTTCGTGGCACACTCCATCGGTAATGTTGGAATTCAATATAGTGTTGGCCCACCCTTAGCCTTGATGATTGCTTCCACTCTCGCAGGCATACGTTCAATCAAGTGCTCGGAGGTTTCTTGGGGGAATGACAGCTCATTCTTCACGGAGTACTGTACTGAGGAGAGATATCGATGTCGGTCGGTGAGGCCTGAAACGAAGTCGCCGTTCCAAAACATTCCAGAGGTGTTCCATAGGATTCAGCTCAGGACTCTGTGCAGGCCAGTCCATTATAGGGATGTTATTGTCGTGGAATTATTACCCCACAGTAGGTGTATTATGAACAGGTGCTCGGTCGTGTTGAAAGGTATAATCGCCATCCCCGAATTGCTCTTCAATAGTGGGAAGCAAGAAGGCACTTAAAACATCAATGTAGGCCTGTGCTGTGATAGTACCACACAAAACAACAAGGGGTGCAAGCCCCCTCCACGAAAAACACAACCCCACCATAACACCACCGCCTTCGAATTTTACTGTTGGCACTACACACGCTGGCAGATGACGTTCACCGGTCATTCGCCATACCCACACACTGCCATCGGATCACCACATTGTGTACCGTGATTCTTCACTCCACACACCGTTTTTCCACTGTTCAGTCGTCCAATGTGTAGCATCCTTACACCAAGCGTGGCGTCGTTTGGCATTTACCGGCGTCATGTGTACCTTATGAGAAGACTCTCGACCATGAAATTCAAGTTTTCTCACCTCCCGCCTAACTGTCATAGTACTTGCAGTGGATTCTGATGCAGTTTGGAATTCCTGTGTGATGGTCTGGACAGATGTCTGCCTACTACACATTACGACCCTCTTCAACTGTCGAAGTTACTGTCAGTCAACAGACGAGGTCGGCCTGAACACTGTTGTGCTGTACGTGTCCCTTCACGTTTCCACTTCACTATGACTTCTGGAACAGTGGACCTGTGGATGTTTAGGAGCGTGGAAATATCGCGTACAGACGTATGGCACAAATGACACCCAATTACCTGACCACGTTCGAAGTCCGTGAGTTCCGCGGAGCACCCCATTCTGCTCTCTCACAATGTCTAGTGATTACTGAGGTCGCTGATATGGAGTACATGGCAATAGATGACAGCACAATGCACCTAATATGATACACGTATGTTTCTGGGGGTACCCGGATACTTTTGAACACATAGTGCACGTGATTGGTTTCCTTCACTCCCTTCAAGTCTGATTCAATCGGGAATGATTCAAACTAATAATGCTATTGATTATTAGGTTTCTTAGAAACTACTTACAAAATTTTTGTGTTTTATGTCTCTTAATTAAGAATAAGATTACTGAACGGACATACTCCAAAGAGAAATAACATGTCTAGTCCCACAAAATAAATTGAACTATTGAGAACATTGAGAATCACCTGGGCTTCTAGCATTTCTGGAACATACGGAGCTTCCTTCAGAAATTAAAAAACGTCTATGTCTTATCTAACATGTAAAATGTTTTGGCGTTCGTTAAAAACGTGTCAGCAGCAGCAAAGCTAGGGTTTCGGTCACAGTTATCGTCATACCGGCCAGATTACATTTAGTGGGAGACACTAAAGTGTTTGCAGTGTATCACATAAAGTAAAGAATGTGTGGACATTTGAAATTATGACGGTGGACTTCGTTCAGCGCCAATATACAGGAAAAATACGGGTACTTGTAAATATTACATAGACCAGTTAAAGAATGTGTTGCAAAAACAGGGGGAGGCCATCGAGAAATTCGTACATAGGGTTAGTAAGTTAAATTACGTACAGGGTGACAATTATTGAACTATATGAAAGAAAGTACATTAGTTACAAACTACGGCGTGCACACAGTTTACTCAGCATGTCAAAGTCACAGCAGGTATTCGGATTTATATTATGACATGTTCGATATGCCAGCCGTCGTTGGCGATGATGTGGCGCATACGAATAGAGAAATTCTGCATGACCCGCTAAAGTGTCGGAACATCGATGCTGCCGATGACCTTCTGAATGACTGTTTTCAACTCAGTAATGGTTTTAGGGTTATTGCTGTACATCTTACCTTTAATACAGCCCTACAAAAAGAAGTCGAGTATGTTCAGATTGGGAGAAAATGACGGTCGATCGAGGCTCATGCCAGTGGCTTCTGGGCACCGCAGAGCCCGAATACGGCCCTGCTAGTGGTTCTCCAGGACTACAAACACTCTCCTGCTTCGATGGAGTCGAGCTCCGTCTTGCATTAACCTCGTCTACATCGGGATCACTTTGGATAATGGGGATGAAATCATTTTCCAAAACCTTCACATACCGTTCGGTAGTCACCGTGCCATCAAGTAATACAGCATCCATTGTTCTGTGACTTGACATTGCATACCACACAGTTACCCCTTAAGGGTGAAGAGACTTCTCGACTGCGTGATGCAGATTCTCAGTCTCGCAAATGCGCGAATTTAGCTAATCGACGAACCCATCCAAATCAAAACGGCGGACAACAACAAGACTCGTGCGCATGCGCATAGTAATTCCAATCATGCCCCGTGACCAACCGTGCAGTTTGAACGCCCAGAAGCACACCGTTCAGAAGTTATGACGATTTTGTTCCATAAAGTTCAATAATTGTCACGATGTACAAGTTGATTGACAGCTACGATACCAATGCGGACCTCCTGACGGAGTTCAAATGGTTCAAATGGCTCTGAGCACTATGGGACTTAACATCTATGGTCATCAGTCCCCTAGAACTTAGAACTACTTAAACCTAACTAACCTAAGGACATCACACACATCCATGCCCGAGGCAGGATTCGAACCTGCGACCGTAGCAGTCGCGCGGCTCCGGACTGAGCTCCTAGAACCGCTAGACCACCGCGGCCGGCTCTTGACGGAGTCATAGCGGAGGGCACTACAAGCAGTTTTGCGGGAATTGCCACCCGACATGTCAAGAAAGTTACGTGAAGAGTTTCTAAGAAACTTAGAGGAAGCCATAGCTACGGCAAAATGTTAGAGAAGACAGAAACAGTGATTCGAGTTTGGAGTGGGAAGGGAATTTATAGAAAGGGTATTTTCACTGTGGAAACAAAATGTTACAGGTGTTGGACGGCCTACATATGGCTACGTATGGTATGAAACACAGTGTAGGAAATATGGTGAATATTGCACCTGGAACGGAAGTGCAGACAAAAGTCTACAGAGGTCATGGCAGATGGACACAGTGTGGGAACAGTAACCCACCGCTAAACGAAAATATTCTCTGAGGCCGCCGCAAGGCGCCTCCAGTGAATATAAGCACAGCTAAACCGCTTGCAGTGTGTGCATGTATAGCATGATGAATGAAAAATATAAGTTTTTATTTGACATACGACGAAAGTTTGGACCTCATTGGGACAGGAAGCTGGACACAAGTAATTACATTGGGGATGCGTGAAAATGACTTATGTTCGCAGGATTCAGTGGCGTTGAGCTTTCAGGTAGGAGAAAAAATTTCCAGACTTTTATGAAATATGTGCCTCATATACCAATTATTACTGCGTATTTCCTTGCTTGAACGTCACACAACAACTGTCCTTATTGGACGTATATTAGAACTCGATGGGACACGACTCAATCTGAACGAAATTGGCATCAGTGCCATGCTCTTCCACGACTTATTTGGGGCGCAAGGAGAACCACTTAAATGGCATGCACAGCCTTTAAGGATCAATCTGCTTGGCAGAGTACCACAGGGTGCACAACAAGTGTAGATAAATGTGGGTAAGTGTTGGATCGAGCATGGCAGTTAACGTATACATCGAAGCTGCTACAGGAAAACGAGGAAATACATGAAGTATGGTGTTTTGTAAGAAGGCGAACAGCAGATGGACAGTAGGCACTGAGTGCCAATCGGGATAGTTCTATGGATGATAAGTTTGAAATCTTGCAGGAAGAAGATGTCTATAGCGTACAGAGAAAATTGGGACCCTAAGCCTAAACAAGACGCCAGTTCATCTGCATTGTGGAGAAAGTAGCAAAATGGAAGAAGCAAAGAAGTTGCTGATCGAGTAGTTATTATTGGCAAGCGAGGATCCGTGTAATCATTGTGAGTCTTTGCCAGTGAGCCAGGGGACACACCACATAAACCCAGCAGCGAATGAACTGCCTGAATACCATAAACCATCACCAGTAGCCAGTGATGGAAGAATTAATCAAAAAACAGTTACGAGATGGTATTATTGTGGAAAGTACCAGTCATTGGGGATTACAAAAGGTTATCACTGCACAGAAAAGTGCAGATGAGGTGAGGGCAAACCACCATTGTTGTGACCATCGTACCTCAACGAATCTACAGCTACAGATGTATACTCTATTGTGAATATAATGGGAACACTGTATAATCTTCGACACTGCAGATACACTACCAAATGGTTCAAATGGCTCTGAGCACTATGGGACTTAACTTCTGAGGTCATCAGTCCCCTAGAACTTATAACTACTTAAACCTAACTAACCTAAGGACAGCACACACGTCCATGCCCGAGGCAAGATTCGAACCTGCGACAGTAGCGGTCGCGAAGTTCCAAACTGTAGCGCCTAGAACCGAGATACACTACCACCTTAAAAGTATCTGGACAACTATTTGTGGGGTGTCCAATGAACACTTGAACTTTGCTGTGGGCATTTTGAGTGAAGTGTCTGAATATCTGTGGAGGAATGGTAGCCCATTCTTCGTCGAGATCAGGAACCAGAAAGAAGTGCTGATCTTGGATACTGGGGTGTGAAGCTAAGTCGACGTTCTATCTCAGCCCACAGGTGGTTCATTAGATGCACGTCGGGATTATCAGCATGTCGGTCCATATCAGAAATGTTATCCTCAAAGAGACGTTGCCTCACATATGCTATCTTATAGCAGAATGCACTGTCATGCTCATACAAACAGTCACCGTCTCGAACTATTGCTCTACAGTATGCAGTAGAGCAACAGAGATGCTGTAAAATGTCTTCATATCCTTCCGTATTCAGAATTCAGAGTAATGTGTGGACCACATACAAACCATGAAGAACGCATCCTCTTATACTGGTGCGTCCATCTCTTGTGACGTCTAGTGGTCAGTTCCACATTACGTAAGGGTGTCTGAATATATTTTATCATAGTGTATGAATCTGTGGAGCTGCTTACCACGAGGTAGAGGCAGTACCAGAGGGTCGCCCAAAGACAACATCTTCGGACTCATCATGGCATCGTCAGTATCGGTGTACGCTATTATAACTGAAAAGTGCAGCAGCCAGATTCCATTGCCAGTAAAATGGGATATTGCTGGGACAAGGCTAGCCACTGCCTGGTGTACACGGACGAAAAAACTTCGACTGCCAAAAATATGGAAGAACATTTATTATGGTTATATCATATAGAATATGTGCAGCGTAGCTGACACTCAAAGTGTCACTTTTCACTGGTAGAAGTACACTATTTAAGACACATTTTTATTTGCGAGGGAGTTTGGACGCACCCCTGGATAATAACAGCCATATAATACTTCTGAGACAGCGTACAGAATAGGATTTGAAGTCTTTCTTGAACGTAGGGAGCCGGTCGGAGTAGCCGTGCGGTTCTAGGCGCTACAGTCTGGAACCTCGAGACCGCTACGGTTCCAGGTTCGAATCCTGCCTCGGGCATGGATGTGTGTGATGTTCTTAGGTTAGTTAGGTTTAAGTAGTTCTAACTTCTAGGGGACTGATGACCTGAGAAGTTGAGTCCCATAGTGCTCAGAGCCATTTAAACCATTTTTTGAACGTAGCGAATTTTACCGAAAGGCTGCACCAAAATTCGGAAAAATGTTACGATCGTTCACTCATATTGACAATAGGAGTAAAGCTTCACTGGTCATCGGAATGTGAAAATATGTTGGACTGGTTGAAGAAGTTGTTAACAACTGGACTGATATAATATCCCTTAACTACGGAAAGGCGTTTTTTTATCATGTCGTTCAACTTGGCTGTGTGTTAAGTGGATGGGTCAGAAAATCTAGTAGCGTTTGTGACACGGCAGTTAAAAAGAGCAGAAAACGTTACTTTACTACAAGGAAAGAAATGGAGAGTCTTGGAGAAAGAAATGCTGAAAACCACATTATATTCTCGTGGAAGTTTTAAGTCATAGCAGGCCACGTGGCTTTGAGATGGGTATTAGAACTGAAAGACCCATCCAGCTGGTTAGTCACTGCCCAGTGAAATTCAGTGAGTTTGATTTGGAAGTCAATCGAAAGTCCTTATGTCCTCAGTCGGTTATTATTTGCGTTACAACGTGTAGATATGATGTAACCATAATTCATCGTGAGTGAAGGTTCGTTACGTAAACAAAAAAAAAATCGGAAATTGTGAAGTGATACTAGCTATGTTGTGAAATGAAGTGTTCAAACAGGCACGTGACCATGTCCAGATGGAACAGAGAAATTGACCAGTTACAAATGCACAGTTACAGATAACATAGATGTGTAAGCTCTGACTATTCGTCCGAAACCACTAAATCGGATGTCAGCGCTGGGTTACGTTTGTAACAATCAGATGGCACAGTGTCTCACCTACATAATTGCTTCTAGCTTGATGGATACGTCTGCATGTCGATCATGATGAGGTCCCATACTCCGAGGAGCGTAGGGGACGATGCTGGAGATCCGCACCGCGCGTACTAGGCAAGGTCCTAGGGGAGGTGGTTTGCCATTGCCTTCCTACGACCGTAATGAGGATTAATGATGATGACGAAGTCGACACAACAACATCCAGTCATCTCGAGGCAGGGAAAATCTCTGCCGCCGCCGGAAATCTAACCCGGGACCCCGTGCGTGGGAAGCGAGAACGCTACCGCAAGACCACGAGCTGCGGACTTGAGAAACGGTTCTCAAGGGTTTGATGCTGATGGACCAGAAGTTCACTGCATAATACCTAGTTGATTAGTTTCTGTTTGACGTAAGATATTTTCATTGATTTATTTTAATATGAACTGGACATGTTATCGAAATCAGTCATAAATCATTTATGCTATACAGCTGAAACAATAAAAGTAAACTTTTCTTAAAAGACATAGACAGTAAATTGTATCTCATGAGTCAAAATGTCGTCTATTATCTGAATTACATTTCTTTGTAATTATTCTAGTGAGTTTAATTTAGCGGCTTCCTTAAATAATGGACGCACCACTGCTGCGTTCCAGGTCACTAGCACGTATTGGTAAATTTTTAAAAGTGTGTCAGAAATGGTCTCACATTAATATATGTACACATGCATACACGAAGAAGTCAGAATTATCTCCACAGTCCGGCAGTCTTAACAAAACTATACCCAGCTCCTCAGCGGTTACCTGGCCTACGTAAGTGCTTACATTCGTCGTTTCGCTCGTTTCTAGGAGATCGCAGTTCCTGTGCGCACGAAGGCACTGAAACAGCAACTTTGCTTCTCACTACAGAAATTCACGTTAATGTACGGACTCGCAACCGATAGGACCTTTTCTGAAAACCAATTGAGAAAAGAGCTCAATTCAATTATTGAGAAAATTTCCCTCTCAGGCGAAATTTCCTGTTCGCCTCACATTGTTTTCGGAATTTTCACTTAACGAGAGAAATTCTATTAGAAGAATCCATTAAGTGTAAGTGATTTCATTTGTACCAGCAAACAGTCAATATTCTTTTCCTCTTGAAAATTACACGCTGTCTTAGAATAGATTATCGTCTGTGTGATGCATCTATAAACGAAACTGGAAAACTGCAAGGAGCATTTTTTTAAATCTCCGCTAGTTTTGCTTTCAGTTGATCACAAGAAACGTTTCAGTAGTCATTATTCTGTAAAATACGACATTAACCGCTCAAAACGTTCTGTACCATCTACAGTATCTGCGACCGTGTGTCAGCTTAGAGTGAAGGGGGCAAAAAACGGAGAATAAGCGTTTTTGAAGTAAAAGAATACCTGACTGTGAAATAAAAACAAAACGGTAAACGATATAGAGGCAATGTGTTTGAAAGTTAGTTGACTGATTTGGGGGAGAGAACCAAACAGCGAGGTCATCGGTCCAATTGGAAAGATGGGGAAGGAAGTCGCCGTGCCCTTTCAAATGAACCATCTCACGTGTTTGAATCGTAGTCCTCCCGAATGCGAGTCCAGTGTGCTAACCACTGCGCCAGCTCGCTCGGCGTGTTTTAAAGTGCACATATTTACATTACTGCGTGTAGTATCCACATATTTTACAATACGACTGTTTTTACTGAATTAAGAAGTTAGGCACTGTAAAGCAAATATGGTAGTACTTCTTGCTGTTTCAGGGGCCCTACAGTACGCCGTATTCCTCATCTCTGTCGCCATACGACTTGATTTCGCCGTTCTTCCTCATCCTCTTCTATTCCTCTTTTTTCCGTCGCTTCATGGCTACCGCTTAGCCATACTTTCCGTGGTCTTTCACTACTTCTCCTTCTTGGAGGTTCCCTCGAAAGCACTCTCTGGGACCATCTACATTCATCCATTCTTTTTACATGCCCAATCCAATCAAGCTCTCTTCTGTTCTATCCGTAATGCTACAATGATTCTGCATCCTCTCTCTTATTTCCTCATTCACTACGCGGCCAAGTCGGGAAATTATACATGGCCTTTCGAGTGGTCCAGTTCTAAAGCTCTGTGTGTCTTTTTATTTCTTTCTGTGGCTTCCCAGCACTGAATAGTACTGAAAATAAATTATTGATTTTATTCTGGCGTCAAAGGCTACCTGTAAGTATAAATTTGCTTCACTACTTTTTCATGTTAAGTCTACAGTGTAAAACTTCCTTTTTTTTTTTTTTTTGCTGTTTGTAGCCATGTAACCCTCCGCTGCACAACAGCTATACTTTGACTGTGTAATGGTAAAAGAATTTTCGATATGCAATAACTTCTTGAATATTGAATCGCAGAGTCTTCATCTTGAAAGCGTTTCTAGATTTGTCCTTTAAACCCTAAGTGATGGTTTTAGGGGCATGCCAACAATGTGCTCTGCTTTATGCTCTGCTTTATCCATAACATGGAGACATATGTGTCGCTGTAAACCGTTAACGTGTTAATTGGTGGGAAGGTGATTAACTTATATAAGAAACACACAACTGTTCTCGTTTTAGAATTAGCAGTAGTTAGACTGGTGGTAAGTTCCTATGGGACCAAACTGCTGAGGTCATCGGTCGCTAGGCGTAGGTGTAGGCTACTGAATCTAACTTAGACTAACTTACGCTAAGGACAACACACACACACACACACACACCCATGCCCGAGGGAGGACTCGAACCTCCGACGGGGGCAGCCGAGCGAACCGTGTGGCAAGGCGCCCAAGACCGCGCGGCTACCCCGCCCGGCAACGACTTAGATTCTCGGCACAAACTGTTAATAAATCACGTTACACACTTCAGCGAATATTGAAATGAACACCGTATTTTGCTGGTTATATAGTCGTGATACTCGCAACTTTCTTACGCCCTTAATATGAATTTTACATTTATTAAATTTTTTCGATTCCTCGCACAAACTCGTGACCATGACCACACGCCATTCTTTCTTTCTTCCCTCCTGCTTCCGGATGTTTCATCCTCGAGTAGGTGTCTCGTTGGCATGGATATCCACCTGTATTTTACACTTTAATAGTGTTAACAACATGCAAGGGCTTACAGCAGTAACATATGTGAGTCTCAAAAGAAAGTCTGATGAGCACAGTATTTTTCTGATTGGTTCTTTTTTCAGGATATTTTTATAATGAAAGAATTAAATCAAAGGGTCATTGAGTTCAAGTCCCAATTCAAGAACTAATTTACACATTAAAAATTTCAAAACAACGTGTGATTAAATCATAAGGTGGCATTTGAGGTCTCCGAGGATACGGTCAACCTAAGCAATTTGATGGACACACACAAAGTCAACATAAAGATAAATGAAAAAGTCCCAAAAACATGTAAGTTGACGTATCCTGTAACACTACTGTTACGTATCGGTATGCAATATCGGTTCATTTTGTGGAGACTGTTTTGCGGTTACATTTGTGGTATGGTTTTGGGGATCCTTTGTTGGAAGAGGGCAGTGTGTGAATCTCTTTGTGTTAGGCACACCTACTTGGGTGTTGAGCAACCTTTGCGGAAGCTGGGCGGTGGCCTGCTCCGATACTTTTTCGTGAACACGACTGACGCCTATCGACGAACTGGACAGTAAACGCCACGCTCACTTTGCCATTACGAGTGCGACATTTTCTCCTTTCTGCGCTAACGTCAAATTCCCAGGTACCCCAGTGCTGCTTGGCTAGCGTGAGAGCGTCGCTTAGGATACGGTACAAAGATTTTGTTTTTCCAACGAGGTCGCATTGCGCCACCTAGCGCACAGTGTGCACGAGCCGATCAGTCATGGTAACGCTGCTTCAGTCCAGTGCGGACCTCAAGATGGTAAAATGAGGCCCTTAATTTTGTTACATTTCTAATTCTACACATTGACAATACCATGGAGTCTTTCGCTCTAAGCTGAATTATTGAAAGGCTGGAAGTCGAGCAGGAGCAAGTAACTTTTTAGGCATTCGGGGATGGACAATTGGAGGGATAAGGAGGTGACCACCATCTACTTTTCGCAAGCTACAGTAGCGCGATCTGTAATCTGAGCAGATCCCTTCTCCTGTGTTTCGGTTCCAGTTTTTATATCTTGGACTACATTCTAAAGGGAGTCTACCTCCCATCTCTGATGCCCTACAGCAGGGCTTAACAACTGGCCGGTTTTGAGCGCGAGTACTCGCGTCTGCTCAGGCACGTGCTCGCGAGCAGGTGCAAGGTCGCGGAGTAGGGAGGGAGGGGAAATGCGCGCGCACGTTTGAATATGATCTCGCGTTCTTAGCAGATTTAACTAGCCATCTGAATGCTTTGAACATTTTACTACAAGGTAAAGATCTGCTAATTACTCATTTCATAGTTGAAATAAGAGCTTTTAAAATGAAATCGACACTTTGGGTGAGTCAGCTGGAAACAGGAAACCTAGCTCATTTTCATAAATTATCATCCATGCAAGATGTTCACAAAGACTGTGAACGTTATTCACATAGTTTAGTTGATCAGCGCTTTCAAGATCTGACAGCACTAGACAGTGATTTTGATCTGTTCTCTCCATATTCAGCGAATATTTAAGAGATTCGTCCTGAGCTGCAGCAAGAAATTATTGACCTGCAGTGTGACAGAGAATACAGCGACAAATTTCAAAACAAGAAAAACATTTTGGAGTTCTACAGACACTTCCCTCAGGATAGATTTCCTCGTTTGCACAAACTGGCGGCTACAATAATATCAATGATCGGTTCCACGTATGTTTGTGAACAACTGTTCTCTGCAATGAAATGTAACAAGACGCGCCTGAGAAACGCATTGTCTGATCCAAATTTAAACTGCATGCTGCGCCTAAAATGCACAAGAACAATTACTCCGAACATAGACGCAATTGTAAAGGGCAAAAAGTACAAGATAACCGAGAATCCCACACTTCAGTGACACCTTTTATTGTGTAACAGTTCACAAATTAATGCGAATGTAGAGGCATACACTAAGCTAATAAAATTATGTGGCATGTGTACATTCTCCTTTATTTGTTTCATTTGTCGCAGTAATAATTCGTGAGTGATATCCCTGCAGGTGGCCGCGGATTTACATTGACTGGCGGCAGCTGTTGTGTGCCCCACGTGACTTTCCCCACTCTCCGCTCTGGTCCGGTAGTGGGGGTAGCGTGCTCGCGCTGCTCCGTGCTCGCGCCTTGCTGCTCACAACTTGCTCCGCGAGCACGTGTGTTGTGAAGCCCTGCCCTACAGTACTAGCATCATTTTTTGTTAATGCAATTCGTAACTCAGTCTCCTTCTTAGGTATCTTTTGATCAATCTCTGTAAGACTTAAGATTAAGTAACACTCTGTTGAAGGTAGAATTGATGTCTGTTTCAAGATCCTTAACTTCTCGTACAACCTTTATGATTATGTGGCCCATAAAATCCAACATATTTTAAAAATAAATCTGCGTACATATGAAGGTGTGCACAAAGGTCACAAAAGTCGTAGGACAGCGATATGCACATATACAGATGGCGGTAGTATCGCGTACACAAGATAAAAAAAGTCAGTGAATGGCGGAGCTGTCATGTGTACTCAGTGCTTCATGTGAAAAGTTGTCTGATTTTGGCCGCACTATGGGAATGGACAGAGTTCTAATTTGGAATGGTAATTGGAGCTAGACGCATGAAACATCCCACTTTGGAAATTGTTAGTGAATTCAATATTCCAAGATTCACAGTGTCAACAGTGCGCCTGGAATACCAAATCTCAGGCATTCTCTCTCACCATGTACAACGCAGTGGCCGACTGGTTTTACTTAACGATCGAGAGCAGCGGCATTTGTGTAGAGTTGCCAGAGCTAACAGCCAAGCAACACTGGGTGCAACTACTGCAGAAATCACTGTGGGACGTATGACGAGCGTACCCGTTATGAAAGTGCGGCGAAATCTGGCGTTAATGGACTACGGCAGTAGACGACTGACGCGAGTGTCTTCGCTAACAGCACCACATCGTCTACAGTGCCTTTCCTGGGCTCGTGACCATATCGATTTGACCGAAGACGACTGGAAAACCGTGGTCTATTCATATGAGTCCTGATTTCAGTTGATGGTAGAGTTCGAGTGTGTTGCACACCCTACAAAGCCTTGGACCCAAATTGTCAACAAGGCACTGTGCAAGCTAGGGGTCGCTTCGTAGTGGTGAGGGCTGTGTTTACATGGAATAGACTGGGTCCTCTGGTCCAACTGAGCGAACCACTGCTTATTTTTGGTCACTTCGAGACCGCCTCCTGCCATTCAGAGATTTCGTATTCCCAAACAACGACGGAATATTTATGGATGACACAACTGTTCGCGATTGGTCTCAAGAACATTCTGGACATTTCGAGCAAATAATTTGGCCATCCAGATCGCCTGGCATGAATATCATTGAACATTTATCTGACATAACCGAGAGGCCGCGTCATGCACAAAATCTTACACTGGCAACACTTTAGAAATTACTAATGGCACTAGAGGCATCAAGGCTCAATATTTCTGCAGGGGACCTTCAACGAGTTAGTGAGTCAACACCACGTCGAGTTACTGCGCAACGACGGACTAAAGGAGGGCCGATACGATATTAGGAGACATCCCATGACCTCTAGTGTACATTTACGTATGTATATATGTATGTATGTGTATATGTATGTTGCACATCTTCTCCTAAACCACTGGAGCGATTTCAACAATGCTTGGTACACATATCATCGGAAAGAATAGCTGTGAGAGTAAAAACCACCTACTATCAAAGGGGTGGGGTGAAAAAGAAGTGTAGCCCACAACGCGCGGATTCCCAGATTTTATTCAGCCAGTATTTGAGAATGTGGGCACTTAGTTACCTACAACAAAGTGTAAACGTTATTTAAAACATTCATTAAACTTTTTAGGACTAACAACCTTCAATATATTGTCGCAGAAAAACCTCAGTATCACAGTTACCGTGGTGTAGTGGTTATGATACTAAACTATTACATGGAGGGTCGTGTATTCAAAACTCACCTGAACTGTGGAATTTTACTTTCTATATTCGGTTCGAGTACATTTTAGAAGTATCCACAAATGTCAAGAATCATTGTACTGGAATGTTCTGTAACTGTGTATATACCGTATGTGTTCTGGCCAGTGGCAGTTCGCTCCGCGCTATAGTATGTGCAAGTGCTAATAAACCTCCGTTAAGTGAAGGTAATGTTCGTCATTCATCTAATTACACCTTCTTCTACGTGACATTATTCTGGTGGAGACGCTGAGTATTGGAACTTTGTGATACCGCAATTATCGACGACACAGTGGCTTCCATCAGGCCACGACAGAGCCGCCGTTTACGTGGCGCGAAACCCGAGTTCGAGCCATATTCAACAGATCGCAATCTATCCGAGACAGAACAAGAAGAGGACGTCACGATGACAGCAACTATGTGCCACCACATGAGACATCCTTCCAGGTTCCCTGGTGACAATGGTCAAGATCCAAACAAATGGCTGAGCGTATGGCCAAATTTAACAAATGGGATGACACCGTGTGTTTGGCTAACGTATTTTTTTATTTGGAGGGCACTGCCAAACAATAGTATGAGAACAACGAGGACAAGTTCACAAGCTGCGAAGTATTCCAGGCGGAACTGCGCAAGTATTTCGACGACACACAACGACAGAAGTGCAAGGCTGCAGATAAATTAAAGTGCAGGGCACAGCGTCCAGGAAAAACTACAGCATTCAAGTCGTCTAGGAGCTGTGTAGAATAGTGGCTCCTACAATGAAGGAGGAAGATAAGGTTGCACATCTCATGAAAGGTGTTGTTGAGGACATGTATGAAGCCCTACTCCTGAAGGAGGTTTCGACAGCAAACGACTTCATAAAATGGTGCTAGTATATCGAGACAATGCATCAAAAGAGAATTACACTCTAGAAGTTTGAACGGCTTCCAAACGTCGTATCGATGTCTGTGATGGAGGAAGGAACTGTTATCACATGTGTTCTTCGTCAGATGCCGGCCGCCGTGACCGAGAGGCTCTAGGCGCTTCAGTCCGGAACAGCGCGACTGCTACGGTCGCAGGTTCGAATCCTGCTTCGGGCATGAATGTGTGTGACGTCCTTAGGTTAGTTAGGTTTAAGTAGTTCAACGTTCTAGGGGACTGATGACCTCAGATGTTAAGTCCCATAGTGCTCAGAGCCATTTGAACCAGCCTTCGTCAGATAGTGAGAGAGGAAGTTCACAAGGCACTTGGATTGCAAGGCGAGCATAAAACCGAGACTCTTGAAGAGGTCATAAGGAAGGAAGTCAAACAGACATTGAACTCAATCTCTCGTCCTTCATTTCCCTTTAAAACGGTGGAAAAGTAGAGACCCATGCGAAGTTACGTCCCTACAATGTCACATGAGGAAGCTGTTTGGGCACCAAAGGCGTCTGGAGGACCCAGGATAACCAACCAGTATGTTTCCACTGCGGACGACCGGCACATGTGGTGCGCTATTGCCGAGAAAGGCGGCGGATATTAGATGACACCCGCGCCAGAAGACAGCAGACCGATCTTAGCCGACGCCCACTCCGGGACGACAAAGATGAGCAAGAAGATGTGGGTGCAGGACGACGTAGGTCACCATCGCCGGAAGCTAGCCACTGGAGAGGACGCTCCCCAACACGCCGATTAAGGTCACCACCGCCGTTTAGAAGTTCCAGCCGATCACCTAGTCCCCGCAACCTGGAAAACTAAAGGGTGCGACCTTCCTTGGAGAAAAGGCCGCCGAAGAGAAAAATCCTCCGCCGTCGAACTCTACAAAAATGATAGGAAACTACATCGATATCCTTATGGATGTCCGACCAGCCCAAGCTCTTGTGGACTCTGGAGCATCATATTCAGTCATTTCGGAGAAGTACCGTCGACATTTGCAGCAAACCGCATTCGTCTACAACATAACGTCTCTGATGAAAATGACTAATGGGAAATATGTAAAACCTACAGGGAGATGTGTCATTCGTGTGGGTATAAGTGGCCATACACAGCCCTTAGAATATTCATCGTCTTACAAGAGTGTAGTCATTACGTCATTGACGTCATTCTCTGATAAGACTTTTTGAAAGCTTCTCAGGCAATTATAGATTGTGGTCGCTCGAAGGCTATGCTAGACGAAATGAGATACTGTGGACAGGAAGATGCACATCCGAGTGTGTGGAGACTATGTGTGCTGGATGAAGTGATCATTCCTGCACTGAGCGCTAGAAAGGTTACTATCACGTGTCATGCCATGCATCAACCCATGGATCTTGTAGTGGAATGTAAGAGAAGAATAACCTGGTCACCCCAGCCTCTGTCGTCTCGTTTAAGAACGGATTCGGTGAATTGTGGATAATTAACTGTCGCCGAGAACCGCAGATGCTTGCAAGACGCATGTGCGTAGCAAGCGCTGAGCCGTTAATTGCCGAACAGCTGATCGTCATAGAAACCTCCCATGCCGAGTCTGTGGGCGGAATTGTCGCTACCACTACGAGCAAGATCTTCTAGCTCGACTATCACCAGAAGCTACTTGTCATTCTACAAGAGTTCTCCGAATACTTCAGTCCACAGGTGAAGAGCAAATTAGACAAATCGACGGCGAAGCACCGGATTAGCACTGGAGACCATCAACCAATAAGCCAGAGAGCATACCGTGTGTCAGCAACGGAACGTCGAATAATTCGCGACGAGGTAGAGAAAATGATGAAGAATGACATCATTCAGCCTTCGCAGAGCCCATGGTCGTCACCAGTGGTTCTCGTCAGGAAGAAGGATGGCAGTTGGGGCTTTTGTGTTGATCACAGACAGGAAGCTTAATAAGATAACTAGATAGGACGCTTACCCCATCCACGAATTGACGATACACTAGATTGTCTGAAGGGGGCTAAGTTTTTCTCAGCCATGGACATGTACTCGGGATACTGGCAAATCGAAGTAGATGAGACCGATAGTGAGAAAACTGCATTCATCACCCCTGAGGGCCTGTATGACTTTAAGGTAATGCCGTTTGGTCTGTGTAATGAACCAGCAACTTGAATGGATGATGGATAATCTCCTAAATCACCTGAAGTGGACGATGTGTCTTTCTTATTTAGTTGACATTATAGTGTTCTCAGAGACATTTGATGAACACACAAGAAGACTGACTGCCGTTCTTAAGTGTCTCCAACAAGCCAGACTGAAACTTAATCCAAGAAAGCGTCTCTTTGGAGCAAAAGAAATCAAAATACTGGGACACCTTGTGTCAAACGAAGGTGTGGCCAGACACAGAAAAAGTGAGATCTATAACGGAATTTCCTATTCATAAAGCTATTAGAGACGTGAGAAGCTTCCTCGGATAATGTTCTTATTACTGCCGTTCTATCAAAGACTTTTGTATCAAAGCCAGGCCACTCCAAGAGTTGTTAAAAGCCGATGTTAAATTTATCTCGAGTGGTGCTCAGCAAGATTCTTGCGATCTTCTGCGGAAAGCTCTGACGACTGACTGGGTATGGGATCGGTTCTGTTCTGGTGCAAATTTCGTTTGGAAAAGAGAAACTCATAGCCTATGCTTCTTAGAAAAGCCGAGAAAAACTACTCAACTACAGAAAGAGAATGTCTTACTGTGATCTGGGCCATGTGAAGATTTCGACAGTATCTCTCTGGAAGACGATTCACTGTTGTTACAGACCATCATTCACTTTGTTGGTTGACAAGTCTTAAGGATCCAACAGGATTACTCGTCAGGTGGGCACTAAGTCTTCAAGAGTATGACATTACCATAGTGTACAAAAGTGGAAGAAAACACCAAGATGCTGACTGTGCCTCAAGAAACCCTGTGCAAGACCATCAAGACTTTGATGATGATAGCAACTGTCTCGCTGCACTCCAGGATCTCTCTGCTGAGCGGAAAAAAGACGCAGAGATATTTCAAATTATGCTTGCCTTAAATTGGTCGGAGTATACGAAAGGATAATTTAAGGTAGTTAATGGATTACTTGGCAAGAAAAACTTTGATCCATTTGGAAAGAGGTGGCTACCAGTGATTCCTAAACACATGCGCTCAGATGTTCTACAGTTCTACAGAAATTCCATGGCACACCTGAGGTCAGACATTTAGGATTTATTACGACATACGACAGGATCTGCAACAGATATTTCTGGTCACTGATGAACACTGTCGAGAGTGCCAGAGGAGAAAGGCAGTTCCTCAGAAACCACCTGGCCGACTCATACCAATGCCACCAGCCTAAACGCCTTGCCACTGTGTTGGGATTGACCTCCTCGGACGATTTCCAACGTCTGCTAGTGGCAACAGATGGATTATTGTTTGCACTGATCATCTGGCACGCTATGCCATTGCAAAATTCGTGAAAACAGCCGAAGCATTCGAGGTAACCAAATTCATCGTGGAAGACATTGTATTAAAACACGCTGCCCCAAGGTCGTTAATTACGGACCTATGGAAAGTTTATCAATCGAATCTTGTGACAGAGATAAACTGTCGTTGCAGCATTACTCATCACATGACGACAGCCTACCACCCGCAAACTAACGGGTTTAGTGAACGCGTTAATAAGACTTTGGCCGACATGCTATCAATGTTCGTCAACGTTGAGCAGAGCAACAGCTTTGATTTTATCCATACTGGATGAGAGGTCGTGGTTGTGAATGTCAATCTTAAAAAATATATCGGCTCAACCACTTGTTTATAGTGTAAAACACTAAGATTGACGCGTATCGGAAGTCAAGCTTCCATCATCAGAATAATAAAAGTAAAAGAGCCTGTTAAAACGCGCTAATATGGAACATGCACCAAGCACAATAAAACTGATAATAAAATTAAAACATCGTGGCCACTGTAACAACAACAACGCTGTACTATTGTACATATAATAATTTTTTCTCCTGATTTTCGATAAATTAGTGTAATCGCTATTCTGATTTCATTTCTTTTCCTTTTCTTGCCACTGTGTTAAAGAAATTGTAAACAATTTTCGATGTGAAGATTAATGTTTATGTCAAATTGCAAGCAATATTATAACAAAATGGAAATGTAAGAAATGTTGAAACTGCTGTAAGATGTTAAAGTTGTAATTGTGCGCCTGGTCCATACGTAGGCAATGTATTAGGATATGTGGAGTGCAAAACCTTTGGTGAATACCCTGTCTGTAGGGGAGCGGTAAAAGGTGGATGGCAGGCGAGCGCGGGAAAATGCACACGGGCGCGGCACGGCATAACGGGCTCAGCAGTAGTAGTCAGAGTTGGGCTTTGTTCTGAGCAACACGTTCTGGATCGAGGAGGCTCTCCTGGAAAACGTGATTTCGTTGAGCCTCGGATGTGCCGTTTCCGACGACTGTACAGCATGGCAAAATTCCATAGGCACTAAATGGAAAAATATTGCGACGCTATGAAGAAGTAAAGTGCCGATACATCAAGAGCCATAGCTGTGATTGTATGTGTGCTCTGCGCCTCGCCATCTCGCCGCCTGCCAACCGCCGCATCGATACGAACAGGTTGAAACTATTAGTACTGTATTAGTGTGGACCAGTGTTACTTTTGTTCCTTACTGTTCAATAACAACTTAACTTTTACCAGAACTGTCCTATCATTTAATTATCCTCATCACTAACCTAGACAGGATCCTTTCCACATGTTGTGCAATCCGAGTGTCCCGAGATGAAGATTTAAAGTTTATGTTAATAATAATTACCTGCAGACCTATCTATGTTAGAATGATGTTTAAACAACTTTGTTGTTAATGAATATATAGGTAAATAATATAGGTCTGACAAAGTTGGAAGATAATGTTGAAATTGGTTTAGTAATAAAGTTTAATTAATTTGAGACAAAAAATAATGGTAGTTAAATGAGCAAGAAATAAGACAAAAAGAGTAGTAACTCATATATTGGAAATCTTGAGTGCTTAACGATTTCGATAATCAAAAATTTCAGTACAGTGATCATAACAGTTTCAGGGTCCCCCCCCTTTTTTTTTCTTTTCTATTCATTTAAATTCTGAAGTGTACTGAACTGATTTGACCAGCAAAGTTAAAGTCAATATAAAACCAAAATTTATTAGTGTTTTACCTTTTTTCAAAATTGACATTGTATGTGTGTTTCGAAAGTGCTATTTCTAGGGTAACCTATGCCCGATTTTAATCAGATCAATAGACAGTACGAAGTTTGTAGTAAACATTATAGTGTATTGTTGTGTATTTATGGTTTGTCCATATTGATACAGAAAGTGAAATTATTAGTTCAGTAGATTTTCTGGTTCTAAAATTTACCATATTATGCAGTGCTATTACGTGTTGTTTTGTATGAACATACATCAACTTGTACTGGGAAGAAACTCAGTTAATGCCTAATTAGGCTGGCGACCGTATTATTAACAATTTGGTAGCATCTGCTGAATGTTTCTTGTCCGTCCTAACGTGTAGTTGCACGCCAGACTTGCTTGACGTATCATTGTTGTTGCTGAGTGGGTGAAAGTCTGATTTTGCCTCCATTCAGGTACACGTGGTCAACATATATACCAAAATCCTTTCTTATAAGGTGAAGCCCGTCGACTTACTATAGTACAGGCTTTAATAAGTATCGTGCGCAGTAGCGTAGTGTTACAAGTGGCTTCCCAGTGACGGGACATCCAGTTGTTGTCGATCACATATTAACGTGAATACCGAACAGTGGATGTTCAGTGGCACGAATTGCAATAATAATTAGTAAAGTAAATAGCAGTGAACGTCAAGTACGATAGTGTGGTGTAATTTGCGTTCAGTATGGACAAGAACGTAGAAACAGTTGATGTGCCGAGCGTAATGGAAAACGCGGCCGGCAGTAGCAGGAGTTTACGCGGCCAGATAACAGATGGCGTTAGCGGAAGACAATTGGCGTACGTACAATATCACGAACATGTTAACGAACAGATTGAAATGTTGAGAGTGCCTCGAACACTGCAAGGGATAAAACAGGAAGTAGAGGGTGACTTTGTAGATGATAGTGGGTATGTGAATGAATCCACTGACATGTTTGATTCTCCACAGATAAAGAAAGAATCGAAAGAAAATTTTGAGGTAGGATCGGAACGTACCGATTCCATAGAACAAAATAGTGTGAAAATTTTAAGGATGAACGATTTATTTGAACAATTAACCAAACAAATTTCTGGACAGAGTGAACAGATGAAAACACAGAATGATCAGCTTCAAAGACAAGTCGGTAATCAGGTGAGTCAACTTAAAGGACACGTTGATGAGCAGCTTAAAACTCAAAGTAATCAGCTCAAAACTCAGAATGATCAGCTTAAAACACACGTTGACGAGCAGCTTAAAACACAAGTTGGTCAGATTAAAGCACAGGTCGAAGAACAAGGAATTAATATTAGTAAACAAATAGAACAGGTAGAACAAAAAGTGGGTAATTTAAGCTCTGTAGTAAATACTATGAAATTTGAAATTGAAACAATTAATAAAAATATGGATACTATGCACGGGGAAATTGATAACATTAATAATAGGTTCGATGTTGAAATTCTCAGAATCCAAGAGAAAGTAGAGTCCCTAGTTGAAACAAAAGTAGACGAAAAAGTTTTCGGTCTTAAAACTGAGATCGTAAACGAATGTCAACACGGAATCTCACAATTGAAAAAGGCAGTTTCAGACACTGAAAGAGATTTAGGTGAGAAAGTTACCGGATGTGTACTAAATTGTGAACAAAATACTTCTAAAATTCAAGGCAAAATTTTCGATCTTGAGAGTAAAATTAAAGATAGACCTAGTGTTGTCTACAATGGCACACCACTTACGAAGCTGTTAGAAGGTGAGGAACGCTTCGATCCCGCCAAGAAACATAACGGATGGCATCCGTTAGATTTCATCAAAAATTGCGAGAGGATATTTCCTGAACACTTGTCTGATCAGGAAAAGATAAACGTAGTAATTAGCGCCTTAGCAGGTCACGCTAAGCGCTGGGGAATTAATATGAATACCGAACGAATGACGTTCGAAGAATTTAAGCTAAAGTTTACGGAAGAATATTGGTCCGAACAAAAACAGGATCATTTGTGGCGCGAGTTTATCATGGCCAAGCTTCATGATAACAGGGGCAGAAATTCTTTGAAAGATTTCTGCGAATATTGGTACCGAAAATTGTCACACTTAAGAGGGAGAAGATCCGATTCTGAAATAATATGGGAGCTATATAAAAAGCTTCCAGAAGATTCAAAGAGATACGTGGGAAGCAATCATCGCAGCTTCCAAGCATTTCTCGAAAGGGTCGAAGACGAAGACCACTGGCGCGAAAGTCGTGCCAATTTTCAGAATTTTGGTAACAGGAATAACCGCAATAATGACGAGAGAAATGATGGCGATGGGTTTCGCGTCAACGTAATACAAAGAGGTAGAGGCAGAGGAAGAGGAAGTTATTCAGGTCGCGGTAGAGGGTACACCGCGCAAAATAATAACGACGCGGGAAACTGATTTCCGCGAACGTTGCGGGCCAAACGGAAGCGGACAGTATATACCGGCCCCGATTTAAGAAATGTTACCGGACTGACGGTAAAGTTATGAGACAGGTTAGAGACAGGCATGGAACGACGCAACGTGTTGCGGAGCAAGCGTCAGGTGCGCACACAAATGACTTATCTTCGCTGAGCAGAGTGCTACATGTTAACAGGCGAGTGGAGCATCAGAGGGCAACGGCCCAGCCTAGCAGAGCAGCTGTTCAGAGAGAAGCCGCTAGCAATGCGACAGCATTAGATACGAACACTGCCGTAAGAGCTGGTGAATACATTACGAGTGGTATTTCCGTGGCGAAGGAAATAATAGATGAAACTGTGGGTACACAGAGAGGTGCTGTTAGCGGTGTTAGCAATTAAGTAAATGGCGAGAATGAATTAGCAGAAGTAACCGATTGGCGTGTGCAGATCGACAATCTGTACAAAGGCCTCAAGCAATGTGAGTGGGAGGATTTTAAGAAGGAGTATGAAGCAAGGAAGTTAATTAGTGAAAAAGGAGATAGTTGGGACGTCGATAAGGTGACGTGGCCCGAGTTTAAAGAGGAGAGAGTAAATAGCGCCGCGCAAAGTACGCGTGCTGCCGATAGGTCGAAGGTTAAAGATAGAAAGGAATTGGAGGATGAAATTCTAAGCATTGACGAGGAAGTAACTTACGTTAACAATCCGCCAACAGTACAAGCTGCTACCGAAAGGCACCGTGAGGAAGAGGCAGGTAATTACCTGAAAGTAATTGAAGTCCACGAGGATTACACTAAATATGAAATAACAGTGGATGTGAGTAAAGCTGATAATGAGGCCGTTTTGCCAAAAGTGGATATTGAATTAAAATTAAAGCCTGACGAAAATGCAGAGGAAGAACTTAGTGCACCTCCCAGAAAAGCTTTTATGTTAGAACCTGAAAGCTATCCAGAATGGTCGGATTCTGACGATAGTTCAGATGACGAATATTTCGGTACTAGTGAAAATAATGGGGATAAGCTAATTGCGATATTGTACCTAATGATGACGAAGTTTCAAAACAAAATCCAGATGTTGAGACTGAACAAAGAAAGAAAGAGCCACCTGACGACTCAGGATATGTTTTGCAAAGAGTTCAAGTAATTAATGACTTTGAACTCCCGGAACCAAAGAAACCACCAGATATAGGTGAGGTGAATGTTAAAAGCATATCTTGGGACGATGTTATCGTCGACCCGGATTTGATTAGGGAAGACCACAACAATGAAAAACATTCGATGGTTAAACAAACTGTAATACCAGTTGAAATTTATTATGTGAATTTGCAAGTACTTCTTGATACTGGATCTCAGATAAGCGCAATCTCCCAGTCGTTTTTCGAACACATTTGTGATAAGCCTGAACTAGTAATTATGTCAGTGATGGGTGTAAAAATTGTTGGTGCTACGGGCAAGACTAGCAAGCCGGTAAAGAACCAGATTTTGGTTGAATTTAGTATAAAAGGACAAAAATTTGAACACGATTTTTTGGTTGTGCCAGACTTGAGTACTGAAATGATTCTGGGAATAGATTGGTTAGATAAAGAAAAGGTTATTATTGATTGTAGCCAGGAAGTGATCAAAATTAATAATGCATCTAGGAATTTGGAATTAAAATTTGAGGAAAATGGGAACGTGTTCGATTCAGAAATTGATTCTTTATTGTTGGAAATCGACCAAGGGAATGATGGTTTGACAAATATGTATGAGGTGTACCATGTCCAGAGGGTAATAGATGAGAGTGACAAGCAGGGGCATAATTTTAAAGAAATTGTGGAAAATTTGAAGGAGATATCTCCTGATCAGAAAACAGAATTGGTTGACATTTTAGAAAGTAATAGCACCGTATTTTCGGACAAACCTGGCCTAGTTAAGAACTTCGAATACCAGATTGAGACAATAGAGCATAAACCTTTCTTTGTAAGACCATTTTCGGTACCCATATCAAAGAGGCAGGCTGTGCAAGTGGAAATAGATAAAATGATAGAATGGGGTGTAATCGAACGGAGTAGCAGCGAATATAATAGTCCCCTTATCATCGTGAACAAAAGGGATGGGGGAGTAAGAGTAGTTATTGACGCCAGGACTTTGAACAAAATTGTAAAGAAGGAAATAGACAGACATGAAAATCTGGACGAAATGCTCCAAAAATTTTATAATGTGAAGTATTTAACCAGTATGGACATGACCGCCGGATACCGGCAAATCCCATTGAGTAAAGAATCCTGTAAATATACCGCTTTTCTATTCGCTGGGAAATGCTATCAGTATAAAGTAGTACCATTTGGGCTTAGCACTTCTGTGGCAGTATTTATTAGGGCACTGGACTTTGTATTAGGGAGAGAATTGAGTTCCCAGCTAACCATTTATGTAGATGATTTACTGATTGCTACAGAAGAATGGCAAGAGCATTGTGAATTATTGCAGAAAGTTTTTGCTGCTCTACAAGCAGGGGGCATGACACTTAAATAGAAGAAATGTGAGTTTGTGAAGTCGGAAATAAAGTTTCTGGGGCACATTATTACTACGACTGGTATTGGCAAGGACCTGGAAAAGTTAAGTGCAATAGCAGGGTGTCCAGCTCCTAGAAATAGAAAACAGTTGAAAGCCTTTTTAGGTTTATGTGGGCTCTATAGAAAATTCGTCAAAGGGCAAGTTTTTAATAGTCCTCACTTTAATAATCTACTTAAGAAAAATAGTGCTTTTGTGTGGACTGAAGGGTGTATGAGAGATTTCGAAAAATTAAAAAGTGAACTTTTGAATGACAATATATTGCATCACCCCATACTGTCAAAACCTTTCCACATGAGTACTGACAGCAGTGCTTATGGAATTGGTATAGAAGTTTTCCAAGAAATCTGTGATGGCAAAGAAATCGAACATAGGACTATCGCGTTTGCAAGCAGAACTCTAACAAAATACGAGAGAAACTACACTATATCGGAAAAGGAAGCTTTAGCCATTATATGGCGGTTAAAGAAATTCAGAAATTATCTGTGGGGCCATAAGCTCATGACACATACTGACCACAAAGCTTTAACTTTTCTTAAAGATTGTCGTTTACTTAATGGTAGGCTAACTCGTTGGGCTTTGTACCTGCAACAATTTGATTACGAGATTTGCTATGTTAAGGGTACTGAGAATTATGTGGCAGATGCTTTATCTCGATTGCCTAATGGTATGAGTGAAGTGCCCGATGAAAATGGTGAAGAGGGTACTTTTCAGATCAGGTATATGGAAGAGGTTTCAGGAAAAAGGAAAATTGAGCAAATATGTAAAAATATGAGATACCATCAGAATGAGGATCCGACATGGAAATCTGTGAAGGTAAATTTTGACAGTGTGCAGTATCCTCAACTTAAGAAATATTACAAAATTTTTAAAGGAATTTTATATAGGAGGAAAGATTTAGCCACTGAGGAATGGAGAGTATGTTCTCCACACCAGTTTGATACTGATGTCATAGATTATTTTCATTTAGCATTGGGGCATAGTGGGCCAAAGAAATGTTTGGATAAACTGAATAATGTAGTAGTGATTGCTGGTAGTGTCAGTAAAAAGGTAAAGGAACGAATTAAGTCATGTCAAAGGACCAAAGTACCGAAGAGAACTAGTAGAGGTCCAATGCAAAGTACATTACCTGAAGACACCCTAGAATTATTATCAGTAGATCTGTATGGTCCCCTCCCAAAGACTTCGGGAAATTGTGCATATATTTTAGTAATTTTTGAAGTATTCTCGAAGTTTGTGAAATTATACCCCTTGAAAAAAGCAACAGCAAAAGCTGTATTTAGTAGGATGGTCGAATACTTCAGAACGATCGGGAAACCCAAGGCAGTACTATCTGACAATGGACCCCAGTTCATATCCAAAATTTGGAAAGAAGGAATGGAGCAAAATGGTGTGGAGGTTAAATATATCGCAGCCTACCATCCTGCTAGCAACCCGGTTGAAAGATACATGCGAGAAATTGAGAGATTGTGTAGAACATACTGCAGTCATAACCATAGAGCCTGTGGTAGATTTATATCGGATTTTGAGAATGTCATGAACACCTTACATCATGAATCTACTGGGTTCCCACCGGAAGAAATTTTGTTAGGCAGCAGGAGAAAAAAAACTAGAGTTTCCACCTTGTACGAGTTTGGGGCTGAGTCAAAAGAAAGAATTAGTCAGAAAAAGGGCAAAGCAAAAAGCTAAATCTAGATCTAAAAGATATGATAAAAAGCTGAAAGTTTCAAAATTTAAAATTGGGGATTATGTTCTTTTAAAAACCCACGAAAAGTCTACTGAACTGAACCATGAAATTTCCAAATTTAAATATATTTATAATGGACCATATATAATACAGAACATTCCACACGATAATGCTTACTACCTGATCTACCCAAAATCCAAAAGACCTTTAGGTGTAAGAAATGTTGTGGACCTGAAACTGTATGTTCCTAGAAGTGAGTAACCTAAGTACAATCAGAAGGCAATTTGCAGTAAATGTGCTGTATATTATGCAGAAACTATTTTATTCCAAAGGTAACAAATTTTTGTAGATATATGTATACCAATATCAGTGTGCTAATGTACTTATGTGAGTTTCAGATTACCAAATGTACTGTAAATCTAAAGATGTATGGAGAAAAGGGCTGAAAAGAAATAGCAAATGCTGTAAGCCAGATAAAAGATGGGACTGTCAAAAACCAAAGTAGGCAGTATATGAGTCATAATATAAGGGACTACCATACACCAATGAGGGCAGATAAATAGTCAATGGAGAACTGTAAGTGTGGTACAGGTGATGTAGTAAAATGATGCGAAATGGACTGCCCAAATCTGAGTAATAGGCAGCAAATATATGTAGTGATTTTTCTAAATATTATTGTGTGTGTTTTTTTTTTTTGTAAGTAAGGAAATGGACTGCCATTCAAGCAAGCAGCAACAAATTGTCTTATAGTGTATATAGATATTTGCATTTGCTTTTGTAGTTAAATGTTTGTGTTCCAGATTTTGAAATTATTTCTTTGAGAAATTTAGTAAAAATGAGTAATTTGCTATTTAAATAATGTTGTGATAGGAGGTTGGACTGTGCCAAAGGCACTTAAGCAAACGATAGGTAAATGTTCTTAATATGTTAAAAAGTATAGACCTAGATAATGTGAGTGAAAGGAAGTTTGTGGTAAAAAATTTTTTGATGGGACATTCACACAAAGATTCAGAACCATTGTATAAATATAAAATTTAGTGTTCCCATCAAATTTGCACTTAGTGAAATTTACTGGAAACAGGGGCATGTGTAACAACAACAACGCTGTACTATTGTACATATAATAATTTTGACAGTGTGCAGTATCCTCAACTTAAGAAATATTACAAAATTTTTAAAGGAATTTTATATAGGAGGAAAGATTTAGCCACTGAGGAATGGAGAGTATGTTCTCCACACCAGTTTGATACTGATGTCATAGATTATTTTCATTTAGCATTGGGGCATAGTGGGCCAAAGAAATGTTTGGATAAACTGAATAATGTAGTAGTGATTGCTGGTAGTGTCAGTAAAAAGGTAAAGGAACGAATTAAGTCATGTCAAAGGACCAAAGTACCGAAGAGAACTAGTAGAGGTCCAATGCAAAGTACATTACCTGAAGACACCCTAGAATTATTATCAGTAGATCTGTATGGTCCCCTCCCAAAGACTTCGGGAAATTGTGCATATATTTTAGTAATTTTTGAAGTATTCTCGAAGTTTGTGAAATTATACCCCTTGAAAAAAGCAACAGCAAAAGCTGTATTTAGTAGGATGGTCGAATACTTCAGAACGATCGGGAAACCCAAGGCAGTACTATCTGACAATGGACCCCAGTTCATATCCAAAATTTGGAAAGAAGGAATGGAGCAAAATGGTGTGGAGGTTAAATATATCGCAGCCTACCATCCTGCTAGCAACCCGGTTGAAAGATACATGCGAGAAATTGAGAGATTGTGTAGAACATACTGCAGTCATAACCATAGAGCCTGTGGTAGATTTATATCGGATTTTGAGAATGTCATGAACACCTTACATCATGAATCTACTGGGTTCCCACCGGAAGAAATTTTGTTAGGCAGCAGGAGAAAAAAAACTAGAGTTTCCACCTTGTACGAGTTTGGGGCTGAGTCAAAAGAAAGAATTAGTCAGAAAAAGGGCAAAGCAAAAAGCTAAATCTAGATCTAAAAGATATGATAAAAAGCTGAAAGTTTCAAAATTTAAAATTGGGGATTATGTTCTTTTAAAAACCCACGAAAAGTCTACTGAACTGAACCATGAAATTTCCAAATTTAAATATATTTATAATGGACCATATATAATACAGAACATTCCACACGATAATGCTTACTACCTGATCTACCCAAAATCCAAAAGACCTTTAGGTGTAAGAAATGTTGTGGACCTGAAACTGTATGTTCCTAGAAGTGAGTAACCTAAGTACAATCAGAAGGCAATTTGCAGTAAATGTGCTGTATATTATGCAGAAACTATTTTATTCCAAAGGTAACAAATTTTTGTAGATATATGTATACCAATATCAGTGTGCTAATGTACTTATGTGAGTTTCAGATTACCAAATGTACTGTAAATCTAAAGATGTATGGAGAAAAGGGCTGAAAAGAAATAGCAAATGCTGTAAGCCAGATAAAAGATGGGACTGTCAAAAACCAAAGTAGGCAGTATATGAGTCATAATATAAGGGACTACCATACACCAATGAGGGCAGATAAATAGTCAATGGAGAACTGTAAGTGTGGTACAGGTGATGTAGTAAAATGATGCGAAATGGACTGCCCAAATCTGAGTAATAGGCAGCAAATATATGTAGTGATTTTTCTAAATATTATTGTGTGTGTTTTTTTTTTTTGTAAGTAAGGAAATGGACTGCCATTCAAGCAAGCAGCAACAAATTGTCTTATAGTGTATATAGATATTTGCATTTGCTTTTGTAGTTAAATGTTTGTGTTCCAGATTTTGAAATTATTTCTTTGAGAAATTTAGTAAAAATGAGTAATTTGCTATTTAAATAATGTTGTGATAGGAGGTTGGACTGTGCCAAAGGCACTTAAGCAAACGATAGGTAAATGTTCTTAATATGTTAAAAAGTATAGACCTAGATAATGTGAGTGAAAGGAAGTTTGTGGTAAAAAATTTTTTGATGGGACATTCACACAAAGATTCAGAACCATTGTATAAATATAAAATTTAGTGTTCCCATCAAATTTGCACTTAGTGAAATTTACTGGAAACAGGGGCATGTGTAACAACAACAACGCTGTACTATTGTACATATAATAATTTTTTCTCCTGATTTTCGATAAATTAGTGTAATCGCTATTCTGATTTCATTTCTTTTTCTTTTCTTGCCATTGTGTTAAAGAAATTGTAAACAATTTTCGATGTGAAGATTAATGTTTATGTCAAATTGCAAGCAATATTATAACAAAATGGAAATGTAAGAAATGTTGAAACTGCTGTAAGATGTTAAAGTTGTAATTGTGCGCCTGGTCCATACGTAGGCAATGTATTAGGATATGTGGAGCGCAAAACCTTTGGTGAATACCCTGTCTGTAGGGGAGCGGTAAAAGGTGGATGGCAGGCGAGCGCGGGAAAATGCACACGGGCGCGGCACGGCATAACGGGCTCAGCAGTAGTAGTCAGAGTTGGGCTTTGTTCTGAGCAACACGTTCTGGATCGAGGAGGCTCTCCTGGAAAACGTGATTTCGTTGAGCCTCGGATGTGCCGTTTCCGACGACTGTACAGCATGGCAAAATTCCATAGGCACTAAATGGAAAAATATTGCGACGCTATGAAGAAGTAAAGTGCCGATACATCAAGAGCCATAGCTGTGATTGTATGTGTGCTCTGCGCCTCGCCATCTCGCCGCCTGCCAACCGCCACATCGATACGAACAGGTTGAAACTATTAGTACTGTATTAGTGTGGACCAGTGTTACTTTTGTTCCTTACTGTTCAATAACAACTTAACTTTTACCAGAACTGTCCTATCATTTAATTATCCTCATCACTAACCTAGACAGGATCCTTTCCACATGTTGTGCAATCCGAGTGTCCCGAGATGAAGATTTAAAGTTTATGTTAATAATAATTACCTGCAGACCTATCTATGTTAGAATGATGTTTAAACAACTTTGTTGTTAATAAATAATGGTAGTTAAATGAGCAAGAAATAAGACAAAAAGAGTAGTAACTCATATATTGGAAATCTTGAGTGCTTAACGATTTCGATAATCAAAAATTTCAGTACAGTGATCATAACAGTTTCAGGGTCCCCCCTCCTTTTTTTTTTCTTTTCTATTCATTTAAATTCTGAAGTGTACTGAACTGATTTGACCAGCAAAGTTAAAGTCAATATAAAACCAAAATTTATTAGTGTTTTACCTTTTTTCAAAATTGACATTGTATGTGTGTTTCGAAAGTGCTATTTCTAGGGTAACCTATGCCCGATTTTAATCAGATCAATAGACAGTACGAAGTTTGTAGTAAACATTATAGTGTATTGTTGTGTATTTATGGTTTGTCCATATTGATACAGAAAGTGAAATTATTAGTTCAGTAGATTTTCTGGTTCTAAAATTTACCATATTATGCAGTGCTATTACGTGTTGTTTTGTATGAACGTACATCAACTTGTACTGGGAAGAAACTCAGTTAATGCCTAATTAGGCTGGCGACCGTATTATTAACAATTTGGTAGCATCTGCTGAATGTTTCTTGTCCGTGCTAATGTGTAGTTGCACGCCAGACTTGCTTGACGTATCATTGTTGTTACTGAGTGGGTGAAAGTCTGATTTTGCCTCCATTCAGGTACACGCGGTCAACATATATACCAAAATCCTTTCTTATAAGGTGAAGCCCGTCAACTTACTATAGTACAGGCTTTAATAAGTATCGTGCGCAGTAGCGTAGTGTTACACCACTTCCCTTGTTGAAGCCGTCTTACAAGGTGCATCTTCCCCACAGGATTTACGCCATTTTACTGGTGCATGGGCGTGAGGCTACTACGACGTTGGAAACTGTGTTTCCGGTACATCCTGATGACGTGGACGACGACTACATCGGCCAGGTGTTAACCAGAGCTGAGGAAGCTCGGCAGTTAATTCGACTCCTCACGCTGCAGGCACAAGGAAACGATCGCCGAAGGTATGAGGCGAGCCACCGCCCTGTTGTCTACCAGCCTGGTGACCTCGAAAATGGTTCAAATGGCTCTAAACACTATGGGACTTAATATCTGAGGTCATCAGTCCCCTATACTTAGGAATACCTAAACCCAACTAACCTAAGGACATCACACACATCCATGCCCGTTGTAGGATTCGAACTTACGACAGTAGCAGCCGCGTGGTCCCGGACTGAAGCACCTAGAGCCGCTCGGACACAGCGGCCGACCTTGTGACATCATGTGGATCTTCACTCCTGTTGGGAAGGTTTGTCTCTCTGAGAAGCTCCTCAGGTGCTACTTTGGACCTTAAGGTTGTAAAACAGTTGTCTGAGTTTACTTATGAGGTCACAGAAGACGGTTACAAGACGACGAAAGATCAGAGATATGGTCAACGTCCTTCGATTGATGCTCTATAAGGATCCTGCAACCCAGGGTAAATTCGAAGCTCCAGCGACAGGCGGCAAGCGGAAAGGTGACGAAGGGCGTAACGGCAAAGGAAGTTCTAAGAATATCACCGCCAGGGCGAACATCAGTCATCGGGAGTCGGACTATGCAGGACCGATGGCTCGTTCCCGGACTAGGAGGACGTAACACCGAGACGCTGTTCTCTTAAGGAGGGAGCAATGTCGCAGAAGAAGCTGAGTAGCAGTCGCAGTATTCCCGCTTCGCGCTTTGGGCAACTAGGTTGTGCTATTAGTTCCGCCTCTACCGTAGCGCTGCGTGTTTTCCTCGTTTCCGTTTAGTGTCGTGTTGGTCTCCGTGCTCGTCGCGTCGCTGGCTGTCGGCTAGTGTCCGGTGTTCGGGCGGCCCTTCCTGAAGCGGCGTCGTCTCGCGCCGTGATGTCCACCACGGTTCTCACGAAAGCTCCTCGTACAGGTACTGCCAGCTTCACCTTAGACATATCCACGCGTCACGTCCGGCCCGGTTCTTTGGAGGTACATGACTGGTTAGTCGATACAATTAGTCACTACTGATCAGGTGCATACTACGTATTTTGACAGCGAATTATATGTGTTTCCTGTTAAGATTCTTGACCCGCTGCAGGTTGATAGGATACTTTCTCGTCACGGTTCTCAGGTACCCTTTACGCGCCGTGATGGTTCCGCTAGTATCGTTCTCCTGGCAAATACAGAGATTATATATGCGAATGTCCGGGTGTTTAACCTTCCGCCCGAGGTAGACGACTGTTTTCTGAGGCACGTTTAGCTTCCTTATGGGGAAATACCTCATATTCGAAAGGAACGCTCGTCTGCTCAGCACTGCTTATAGGTCTAAAGTGGTATTCGGTCGGTGGAAATGGTGGTCAAAATACATATTCCTTCTCATCTACAGGTATGTGGCTATAGGGTCAACATTACGTACAGTAGCCAGAAGGAACATATTATTGTAATCAAACCGGTCATTTCCGTACTAATTGTCCACGGCGTGTGGTGGTATTAAAACCTACATTCGAACAGGTTAAAACATTTACTTTAGCAGATCTTCTCCCGCAGGGATCTCAGAATGAATCGCTCCCTGTTACTGAGGGACGCAGTGATCCGTTGAGCGACAACGCCCGTCATTTTCCCCCGCTGTCCTTGCGTAGGGATGTTGATGCCGTCACTTCCGATGCACCCGCCATGATTTCCCATTATAAGCTTCGCCGAACACAGGATGATGCGGATGATGAACCTTCCCTATTGGTTCGCCCTTCCGATGGTCCTCCAGTAAAGGACCCTCTTTCTCAGTCTGAAATCGTGGATGAGGACGCCACAGGTGCTTTCACGCCTGTGCAGGAGATCCCTGACGCCTTATCTGGCGTTGTTCCTGTTGTCGAGGCCGCCCCTTCGGAGACGCCTGTAGATGAACTACTTCCGGTTCCCAAGTGTCTTCTCCGGTTCTCTCGAACACTTCTCCTGTCGATTCTCTTTCCCATCCGCCTTCTGCGACTTCTGTCGCCCCCTATAGTTCATAGCCCTCTCCCATGAAACAGTGATCCCGTTGTTATTCACCAACCGTCCCTCCGTGAACCCATGTCTTCGGACGAGTGGGATGTAGAGGCCTCTCCCTCGCAATCTGAAACGGAATACCTGCATGATGTTCCCACGCGACCGAACGCGGCAGCGTCGGCGCCGCGGAGCCGCAGTAGAATCAGTAAACAGCCACAGACAGCCGCGTCACGGGCGAATAAAAAGCAGAGGGAAGATGGGGGTTCTGTTTCGTAGTTCTTCTCTCTCTGGTTCGGCGATTGATTCTGGTATGGTTACCTCTCTGTTGCTCCGTCAACTGACGGATCTCTATCGTTCTTTGTTCTTCTTTCTGGGGTGAAGTTCCATGCAAGAATACACATTTCTTACTCTGAATATTAACAGAATATGTTCTGAGCGTCGGCTCGCCGCTTGCTTAGCGACAGTTTGTGTATCAATCTGGGACAGATGTTTTTTTTACAAGAAGTCTTATTCGACCAGTTTTCCACTCCTGGGTTCTCAACATTTTTTAATGTAGCTTCCGAACTTTCTACTCGCACTGCCTTGTTTTGTAGGGAAGGCATTCCGTTGATGGATTTCGAAGTACTCGACAGTGGAAGGGAGATAGGGTGCACGTTTTGTGATCTCAGTTTACTCCTTCTTTATGCACCTTCTGGCACAGGTCGTACTACCGCACGTTCGAGTTTCTATAAAGAAGAAATCATTTACCTGTTTCGTAAATCCCCGACAAAGATTTTCTTAGGTGGGGATTTCAATTGTGTTCTACGGCCGGTGGATCAGTCTCCTGATTTTTAATTTCAGTAAAGAACTCGACGACCTGGTGCGCTCCTTGCGCCTGCGTGACGTGTGGGTTTCTCGCTATCCTACACTTGTGCGACATACGTACTTTACTCCCACGTCTGGCAGTCGCCTCGATCGCTTTTACCTTTCCGATTCCTTGTGTGGGCAACTTCTAGATGTTGATCTGATACCAGCCTGTTTTACTGATCATTGCGCCGTAGCCGTCACGTTTAATTACGAGCACCTATCGGTAAAATTGTTTCGTCCTCCCTGGACGCACAGTATAGCCTATTTGTAAGACACCTCTCTTGGTGTCGTCCTGGAGGACGTATGGGTTCGTTGTTCTGGTACTGTGGACCGGTACTCGTCCACTGTGGCATGATGGACACTGCATGTTAAACCACAAATCCATACGGCTCTCATGCGTTTTGGAGCTGCGAAGGTGGCAGACGATCAGCGAACGCAAGAATTTTACTACTCAGTCTTACGTCAACTGTGTAATACTGCTACGCATGCTCCCCTACGGGTTACTGATATACAGCGCATCAAAACCAAATTGCTGCAGCTCAAACGCATTCAAATGGAGGGACTGCGGACGAGGTCTCACGTTCCCTTTTACAAGACGAAATGACATCAATTTACCATCCAGTCCGTTTACGGGCGCGCCGGAAACGTGTGTGCCTTGCCTCCCGCACAACCGCTGACGGCCGCATGTTCACCTCTCACCGTAACATTTCCTACTTTATTTAAACCTATTTTGTTGATCTGTACGATACCCATGTCCCGGCTGAAAACTCTCTCGACGACTTTACATTCTTGCTGCATCGCATCGTCACTCCTCAATTAAATGACGCCTTTCTGCGTCCCTTTCACAAGAATGATATATGTGATGCTCTTACAGGATCTCAGTACCACAAGTCGCCAGGTTTAGACGGTATTCCTAAGGAGTTTTATGTTCAATTTTGGCCACTCATTGGTGACACCTTAACGTCAGTGGTAAATGAAGTGATGCGGGGAGTCTCACTGCCTGCTCCTTTTCAGGAAGGTAAACTGGTTCTCCTCCCGAAATACATAGGTCGACCTGCGATTGATTCCCTCCATCCAATTATTCTCCTTAACTTCGATTATAAAATTGTCGCTCGAGCAATTAATATCCGTCTCTAAGCTGCTCTATACCATTATTGCCGCCCACCAAATCCGTGTGCCTGGACTCACGATACTGACTTCTCGAATGTCGCGATGTAATTTCGATGGCGGCTGCTGCTAATATCCGAGGGGCTTTGCTTTTTCTTGATTTTCAAAAAGCGTTTGATCGTGTCAGCCATGATTTTTAACGAGAGTGCTCACCGCTGTCCGCTTTAATAATGACACTCGAGAGGTCTTGACTCGCCTTTTTACCGGTATCAGTGTCTCGGTGACTGTGAACGGTCACACTACCACCCCCCCCCCCCCCCCCCCCCGGATATCGATCAGACATCAGACGAGGTTTATCCCAGGGAAGCCCCTTATCCATGTCCCTTATAGTCTTGTTCTTAGAGTCTTTACTTCGCTGACTCGCCATGCAATTACGTGGCTGGACTATGCTGGGGGAACTTCTTTCGGTCAGTGCATACGCCGATGACGTCATGGTTTTAGTACGACATGTCGAGGACATACCGAGGCTTAATGATACCTTGGATTCATTGTGTCGTCTTGCTGGTGCTCGCATTAATGATCGTAAATGGACGTTCCTATCGTTGAGAGGCTACGATCATGTCGTCATTCCTTGGGCGACGGCCGTCAATTGCCATAAGACCTTAGGGATCTTAGTCGATCGCGATCCGATCAAAATGGCAACACTAAATTGGCGTGAGGTTACGAGTCGTGTTCACGGGGCGATCCTTGAACATGAACGTCGTTCCCTTAGCCTCCTTCTCAAGGTACGAGCTTTAGGAACCTATGTCTTCAGTAAAGTCTATTACGTTGCGTAGATCTTCCCGCTTCCCGCGATGATAGCCCGCAGCCTGAAACAGCTGTCTGGTCGATTCCTGTGGCGCCATCATCTCTTTCGTGTCCGGTATGAAGTAGCGGTCAGGCCCCGAAAGCTTGAAGGATTAGGTCTTTCCGATATCAAAATGAAGACATCCACTTTATTTGCCCGCCGCAGTGTTTTAACCTGTACGCGGGCTCCACATTCTGTTATATCCTAGCCAGTAATGCCACCCGAGCACGCTGCAAAAAGGTTGGCAGCATCAAAGTCCGGACGCCGTCCGCATAAGCAGCGCCAGCGATACAGGAAATCGCCGCAAGTCTGCGCGCGCCACCGCTAGCTTCTGGCTTCTTAAGCGCTGGAGTCGCGAGCGCTAGGACAGTTCTGTATTCGCCGCTCAGTTGTATACTCGCCACCGAATTGTGTACTTGCTAGTCAGTTGTGTGTTCATCGCAGCAGAGTTGTTGTTTGTCGTCATCCGACGCTGCCCTAGCCGCTCCGACTCGAACTAGACAGATCTCTGTAGACACGGAGTTCACTACTGTGTTTCTGTATCTTCATTAATAAAGATAAGTACCGACTTTTATTTAATCAGAGTGTTTGGGTTTTCATCTTTCTGTTCACTGTTCCAGCGGACCGGTCGGCCCGCTATTAAAAGTGTGGCGGTGACTTCGTAAGCCGTTTCTACAGCGAATTGTTTGTCGCTACGAACACCGCCACAAAACATTCAGTCACCTCTCGTTTACTTTCCTGCCTGCGGTCGGTCTGTCTGATCCCACCTGTTGATGTCGGACGGATTAATCCTAAATTGCGGCACATTCGTGAATACTTTCTAATTATCCGAGGTGCTGGTGTACTTTCTATGACGCATATATTTAGCAACATGCTATCACAACGTTGGGGTGCACCATGTCCACTTTCTTCTGTTGAACTTGGTTCCCCGTCAATGTCTTGGAAAACAGTCTGGTCTCATCCTAGTCTTCCTGTATTGCCGATGGGGATTGCTTCAACGTGGTATAAGGTCATTCACCGTCTGATACCCACTGGTGATCGTCCTTTTCGTATTGGCCTTCGTCCTACTCATCAGTGTGAGGAATGTCATCGCACTGACACCTTACTTCACAGGACTGTAGCTTGCGGCCGGGATCATTGGCTTTGAGTTCGCCGTCAATTTGCTTTCCTTACTCGAGGGCCTGAAACCGCTATCCCAGGCGACATTCTCCTACATCCAGACATATCCTTTTTTCCTTAGACGAAAACGAACACGATTGTCTGGCTCTTTGGTTACTATGTTCACTATGCCGTTCAAGGCGGGAATGACCCAGTTCCCCGCGTTTTTCACAATTATCTGACAACTGCGCATTGGAAATGGCAGCGGTTGCCACTGTATCGAACGCTTTTATCTAATGTGCTTTTTCTTGTGTTTAACCGTCAGGATGTTGGTTAAGCTCCTCTGCGATCCATGTTTCTTCCCTGAGCTTGAGTCCCCTACCCTGTAGCTTTGTTTCGTCATTTTTGCTCTTCTACATGTATCAAAAAAATTTAAGAAAAATCGTGGTGTAGTGGTTATGATACTAGACCAGGGCCGGCCAGACGCTGCACAGTGTGCAGACGTGCGGAAGTGCTGCACAAGTGCGCACGTGTGCCACAGCGAGCGACAGCGACATCTGGTATTAGACATGTATCCCAAATGAACGGCGGCGGCTCCACTTCCCTGTTTATGTGGTACAAGCAAGAGCGCAACATACCCAGTCTCGTTTACCCTTGGTAACCGCAATCTTAACAGAGAAGTACTGAGAAATGGCAGCTACTGTGAAAAAGCAAAGGACGGGAGATCTGTGCTCTCAGTCGTTTAAAAATGACTGGGAACTGCAATTCTTTTCTGTAGCCGTTGGTGAAAACTCACAATGTTTGCTGTGCCGCCGAATAATAGGCGGACAGCGTAAGTTTTCAATTGAAAGACACTACAATACATATCACAAAGACGAGTGTAGTGTACTCAAAAGTGAAGAACGGCAAGCAAAATTAAATGTCCTTAAGAAAATGGATGAGACACATCAACTCGATTATCATTTCTCGTGATCTGTGATAAACGTGTTTGGATTTATTCCTTTCATAATTAAAAATTATTGTTTACTAACTGTGCATTATTGCCTCATTCTGCTCCATGTTACATTTATCATCAGGAAAGTTGGTCATTAAACCGATTGTTCCAATGTATACTTACATTTAGGGGTTTTGTTAATGTGTGAAGAGCTACGCTCAGCTGAAGTCGATAGAACATAACATTCAGCTAATTGTCGGTTACTATGTAGATTTCTGACGTAACTGATGAGAGACATAACAGTAATGGTATTGAAATAACAGGTGATCATCCGAGAGGTCTGCGGTTATCGTTCTGTTCAGAGGTCAGTGAGACAGAAATTATGTGAGTGTAACTGAGGGCACCGAGAATTAGTTATACAAAACCTTGCATTAGTTTAATGTTATTTGAAATCATGAATAAATGCTCTCTTTCTTAAATACTAGATCAAAAACATTACGCGTGTTTACGTGCCGTCAGTCAAGCTGCCTTAATAAAAACCCACGGTTGTTAACTGTATTACTTGTCTTACTGGGTTAAACTGTTAACATAAAAGTAGACGTCTCAATGAGTAGATTGTGACAGTATTTTAAATGTTTAATACGCGAAATACCTTCCCATGGTTGGCTTGAAAGCTGTGGAAAGAACACTAGAATGCGCCGGTACAGAGTATCCCAGCAAGTGGATAAAGCGACGCCTGTGCGTAGAAACATGCACTACATTAACACTGATGGCTGCGGCGTGCACGCTGTAACCCGGAAGTTGCACATGTGCAGGATCACCGCACGCGTGCAGAATTTCTGGCCGGCCCTGTACTAGACTGTTGCATGGAGGGTCGTGAGTTCAAAACTCACCTGAACTGTAAAATTTTTATTTCTGTATTCGGTTCAAGTACATTCTAGAAGTATCCACAAATGTTCTGTAACTGTATATATACCGTATGTGTTCTGTCCAGAGAAAGTTCGCTCCCCGCTCTTGTATGTGCAGTTCCTAAATAAACCTTCGTTAAGTGAAGTTAGTGTTCGTCAGTCATCTAATTACGTCTTCTTCTATGTGACAATATGATGAAAGGAAAAAATTTTATCGCATACTAGATTTTTTTTGTTCATGCAGTAAAACTGCCGCATTAGGCGTGACGTTTTAAATTATCACTTCATTACTACTAACTCTATTCGGAAGACACTTTGCAGACAGTATTCACAAATACCAATTAAAGTACCTGCAAATCTATATCATTGTACGAAATATGTTTCAGGAGATATGACGCCATAAACACTGAGATGCGTGATGAATTGCCGAATCATACACGACCTTCAAATGTTCAAATGGTTCAAATGGCCCTGAGCACTACGGGACTTAACATCTGAACTCATCAGTCCCCTAGAATTTAGAACTACTTAAACCTAGCTAACCTAAGGACACCACACACATCCATGGCCGAGGCAGGATTCGAACCTGCGACCGTAGCGCTCGCGTGGTTCCACACCCAAGCGCCTAGAACCGCTCGGCCACAACGGGCGGCCCTTCAAATGTATTACTTCTTTACTACTACCCACATTCGCAACAAATTTCGTAGACCGTATCCACACAAGCCGCTGAATGTACCTACAAAATATACCATTCTACGTCACACAGCTCAGGAGACATGACGCGATAAACATTTAGCTGCGTGGAAACGAAACTGCAGTTCGAAATTCTCTAGAAATAGAAGTAATTACGAGGATGGTTTGAAAAGTTCTCGGAGTCACCACGAAAGGTCAGCGCTAATGCATCGAGTTGTTCACGTGATATTCATTGGACCGTTGCCTGTAAACTCGGGCGACGTCAGTGCTCTTGGGAGAGACCTGTTGCAGTGACGCGTTGTTCCCGCATAGCGATTTCCAAAGATGGAAAAAGTCGAGATTCGAGCAGTGATTACATAGCTCGTAAAGAAAGGTACAAAGCTAAGGAAGTTTATGCCGATTTCCCGAATACACCGGAAGAGTCTGCTCCTTCGTATCAACTATTTCCAAGACGGCCAATGAATTTAAATTTGGTCGGGAGATCATAGGTGATGATCCGCGCAGTGGTCGGCCAAGATGTGTCACTACTCCAGAAATCATTGCAAAAGTCCACAAAATGGTGATGGAGGATCACCGATTGGAAGTGCGTTAAATTTCTCACGCTTGCCAGACGTCATCTGAAAGGCTACATCACATTTTAACTGAAGAATCAGAAATGAAAAAAATTATCTGCAAGTTGCGTGACACGACTCTTGACGCGCGCCCGCACACATGTGCCGTCACCATGGCAAAATTACACGAACTAACAATAAGGTATGAATTGTTGCCACACCCGCCTTATTAACCTGTTATGGCTCCGTGAGACTTCCATCTCTTCGCAAAACTATGTCTACAAATATGTGTGAAATATATTAAATCTAAGGCGCTGCATTCATAGTCTGTGCGACTGGTCCCGGCGGAGGTTCGAGTTCTCCCTCGGGCATGGGTGTGTGTGTTTGTCCTTAGGATAATTTAGGTTAAGTAGTGTGTAAGCTTAGGCACTTATGACCTTACCAGTTAATTCCCATAAGATTTTTCGCACACATTAATATATATATATATATATATGACAAATGTATGCGACATGCGCGTTTGCGGGCAAAACGCTACATAAAAAACTAGAGCCAAGCCGCTGCACCAATTTCAGCCAAACATGGTACACATTACTTAGTAATGGACCGGAATATTGTGGCGATAAGAACTAGCAATTTCGTATTTGGTTTGGGATGATACGTCGAGAGAAAATGGGAGCAGGAAGAGATGGACAGACAGAGAAAGGCAAGTAGGACGTGGACACAGCTGTGAGGGAGGAGGGGGAAATGGACAGAGAAAGAGGAGAGGAGGTGATGGACAAAGGGAGGGGGAGAAGGTGGACAAAAAGGAAGGAACGGAGAGGGGAAGAGAGCAGGTGGACAGAGGGAGGAAGAAGGAGAAGATGGGCAGAGGGAGGGGAGGAGCAAATGGATTGAGAGATGTGGAAGAGGAGATGGAGAGAGAATGGGAAGATGGGAAGAGGAAGTGGACAGAGAGAGGGGGAGGAGAGAGTACGAAAGAGACGAAAGGGGGGGGGGGGGAGGAGATGGAACACTGGGTACTCAGTTAGTTGTAAACATAACCTGCTGTATTACCAAGTTGTGCCTCAGTATGTCGGCGATGTCCTTTGCGTACAGTGGCCAGATTAGATCGTATGTTACTGATTATTTCATTTCGTAATAGGCACTAGTTTGGCACTTCCTGCCGACGTTAGTAGTACACATAGTTATCAATACAAATATTAAGGTTGAAAGTTTCGGTGTAAAACCATTCGCTGTAGAAAGAGAGCTACAGGTCGTTCAGGATTTGCTGGCCACTGTGAAAACTCGCGTGGTGGGAAGCCGTGGACATTGGCTGCAGAGGCCAGCATACGGCATTAGGAACAGCGACGCCCAACGCAAAAGGCGTCGGATACGATTTCCGAGGCTGCATGGTGCTGGAGTAATGTGGCGCCTCCAAACGGTAAAATTAAAAACTGCCACTCACTAACATTCTGCACCGCATTACTTCACCTGATGCGTCGTCACATACTTGGATCGTCCTTGCTTTGCAGCCGTCGAGGTGGAGGAAATGTTGCCCCTCAAGCCTGTCAACAGTGGTTCCCCTGAGGTCGTGCTCTGTGTAACGACGTTTGATGTGACGGAGCACTGCCAAATTCAGCTGGTCCCAAATATTTTATAATGGATTATTTTTCCATTTGTTATACCATTACATAGAATTCGTATTGTTTGTATGACTCCTGCCTCCTGAAAGAAGGCGTACATGAGGCGCGCGCTGTGTGCTTTTATGTTATAGTTTGAAAGGGGAAACCATCATCACAATGCTAACTGTACAACTGGGTAGTAGGTTGGACCATCCTGCCCTGGAACAGCCCTCAAATACTTACAGTAACAATGAGCTTTTAAGCGTCCTGTTCGTTCTCCTAAGCTCTGATGTGTACCCAGACGTATGCCCATAATAAAATTCCCTCTTACATATGAAATTTAGAGCCACGACATAATGTGATAAAGCTTTGTAACTGCATCCTGAAAGAAATATGCCAAAAGAAAAATTGGAGTAGCTTACTTTGTGTAACGTACCATTAATGGGCATATGTAGACAGTTGATTGAATTACTTGTACTAAGTTGCGGTAAGCATATGAATAACGTGAACGTAACCCACTTTGTACCAAAGCTACGTCCAAGGGGCATTCCTGGTGCAGTTTCTTAGCCTAAACCTTTCTACTGAGATATATTAAAATACAAAGACCTGACGCAATCACGTCCGCCTCGGTAGCCGTGCAGCCACAGCGGCGGATTACCTAGCGTAGGGGCCTGGTTTCGATTCCCGGACGGATAAGAAATTTTCTCCGATGGAGGATTGAGTGTTGTGTTATACTTACATGCCTATCGTCATAATAGAGGTTACTATTGAGCTGGGTAAATGGGCAAGTACCGAAAGCCAATAAACTGAAAAAAAATTCTGAGCCCTCCCCAGAATTGAAGGCTGACTTACCTTCTATTGTCTAAAACCATTCATAGGAAAATATTCGAGATTTTTCATTCTTCGCGGTTTTGGAACGGAAACGTTACGTGTAATGGCAGAAAGTACATCACACTTAACAGTTCAAAGCCTACTGCAACTCGGTCGAAAAGAGATCAGAATTTTAGATTATTGGTTAAACATCACGGATAAACCTACGAATTTTTAAATTAATATATATATATATATATATATATATATATATATATATATATATATATATATATATATATACATCCACAAGGTGATTAAGGCCACCATGACCCACATAATACCCTAGCATAAAGCACAATGAAATATTTAAAGAAGAGGTACCTTGTACAGGGTGGCTAGAAAAAGTGTGAAAAGCTTGTAATGGTGACGCAGTGGAGGTTGTGCTGAGAAGAAAGTGTTCAAAACAATTCAATAAGTTGCGACGGTTCCGAGTTATTTACGGTTATAGTTATACAGTCAGGTCACAGCGCGCGCAAATTCAAGCACCCTGCGAGAGATGGTGTCGCCGAACGTGTTCTTCGTTCTGTTTCCTAAAACGGGCTTTTGCTCACCCAGTTTAAATTTATCACTTCCGAAAAAGACACATTTTGATTGGTAATGAGTGTTTTAACGAGCAGTAACTCACGGGCCCACATACGTCTGTGTATTACTGCATTCTAGCACTTGCAAGTGCTTGAGTATTAGCGTACAATGGCCCGACTGGCTAACTTCAGTGTTAAATAACTCGGGAACAATTGTTTATCAGCACAAGCTCCCCTGCAACGTCCTTATGACACTTTCAGACTGCTTCTGATCACGCTGCATGCATCAGAAAATATAAAAATAAGCTCATTCAGTACGAGTGTGATGCATTCAAATGCACAACTATTCGGGTGTATTAGCATTAACCATATTCTGTACAGTGCCTAGAAAGTTACTCTAACTTCGAAATACGCTAAGCTTTGCAATACAGATCAACGAATTAGCATGCATGTATGACATGACATCTGTGAATCAACAAAAGACGTTGATTCAAATTCCAGTGACGTGTTACTCAAATATGCAGCTTATTGCTATGTCAGCACATCTTCCATCCATTCAAAACAGCCAATCGGTCTTCTCGCCTCTCGTTTCTACGTCGTAACCGGCATGTCAAAGAGCACCCTGCTGGCATCCTACTGACCCCAGTCAAGGACAGTCATGGTTTTAAAGATGGATTGCTAGCTACAGAGTACGATTTGCAGAATAACTGAAATTTCAAGTCACTAGTGAAAATTGCAATTTCATATACATGAAAGAAAGTCATTACTGAAAGTTGTGATCTTGACAGACAATCTTCGAGCTACGTCCGACGTTCTTACGTGATATCGTCCCAGAACGTCACTCAGTAATCTTTGGGATGAATCGGTGGGGCAGCGCTCCGGCTAGCCTCATCCACCAGCTCTACTAAGTCACTGCTGGAGTACTAATTATCATTTTCCGGGTTTTACTGTCCCCGTTACTACATATCGATAAAAGGAACATCGCACTGATTTAATTTGCGACAGTCTGTCGAATGGACATGTAAAATTCACCTTTAAAAATCATTTGGTTTGTAATAGGAAACAAACCGACGACTTCCGTCGACATTAGGGGGTCACATGAAAGACATGACGAGCAGTACTTGTTTCGGTTGAATCGAGTTACACATTGCAAAAATAAAATTACAATTATCTGGCGAAATATCAGAAGAATGCGCCAGGCGGCTCTTAGGAGAGACACCCGCTTTATACTAGCTTAGTGCCCGAACCTTCGCACACAAGGACTGTATGGTATGCACAGTTTTCTTTTTTTTATCGTCGAATTTGTATGCTTCTACGCTCATTGGACATATGTAATTCTATACATTGTGCCATAGAAGGTGTCTTTCGACTGTTCTATTATACCTAAAAATTTACGCACGTCCTGTATTGCGTTTCACCTGATTTGCACGCAGCTCACATAACGTAGCTGTCTTGCAGGTGCTCTAATCTCTTTGCAGTACGGTCGCCTGACCGTACAACATGGATACCAAAAGAGATCAATAGGGAACGCTATTCTTTAAGGTAATCAGTCCAGACGTAAATCAATCCACGATGTTCCAGATATTAGGCAATGCGTCATTACAGATGACAGTCCGTAAAGTATGTAAACTCAATTTTATTACGACAAGTGGGATTTAAAAATAACTACCACACTCATCAGAACCTGAGTTAACTAACTGTGCCACTTAAGTTATTCCAGCACGTAAAATTCACCTTTAAAAACCGTTAAATATTCTTATGAACGAGATATTTTGAGACAATACGTGGACTCCTGAAATTCTCTGACAATTCTAAGTATTCTTCTTCTTCAGCTACTGCCTTTGTCCCGCATCACGTGCAGGGTCAGCAAGGTTATGTATGGGTCTGGCATGGTTAATTTTAAGGCATGCCAGATGCCCTCCCAACCGTCACCCCTTACCCCCTGGGGTGGAATAAGTGTACCCCTGCTGTCTGTGTACAGCGTAAATCATGAAAGAGTGCGAATGAGTTTCAAATGTCTGCGAGTCGTGTAACTGAGGTGGGACGTGGGAACCATTCCGGTATTCACCTAGTGGGATGTGGAAAACCACCTAAAAGCGACATCCAGGTTGGCTGGCACACTGGCCCTCGTCGTTAATCCGCCAGCGCGCCTACCCGAGTCCAGGAAGCAACTCATTAGCGCTCTCGGCTAACCTGGCGGGTTGGCAATTCCAAGCATTATTGCCCTTTAAAAGATTCCCCCAAACCTATGAAACGTCGTTCCTGATTCGAGTTCTTTATCATAAACTGAATGTTGAACTAACCAGATAGTAACAACGCGATTAACAGCGCAAGCGCTCTACGGATACTCCAAAATTCACATCGTACCACTAGCAATTTCTGGTTCTCAGGATTGAACCTTTTTTTCCACATGTTAGAACTTCAATCGACATGACGAACATTTTTGTTCTGGATCTGGATTGAAACCAACCACCTATGGCCTGACCAAGACTCTATCACAGCAACGTTTGTCAGTGAAATATCGAAGTTTGCACCAGCATCAGTTAGCAAATAACTTCAAAATTTTTGTGCTATGCTCAGAATCATGTCAAGACTTTTATTTCCCCGTTAACTAACCAACAAAAACGTTTAGTACAATCAAGTAACAAAGCTCATGTTTAAAACGAAGTTTACGCTGCAAAGGTTTGTGAGTGGGACACGAACCCAGCACGTAATCACATTGTCAACTATATTAAGTCAGATGCCAGATGTCGTACGTTTTCACCAAAAGCGAAATGTCTGAATCTGAAATGTGGATTCAATTTTTTTGCCAGTCGCACCTGGCACCTACGACGGCTGCTTTCTATCCATGAATTGCTTGCTCACCAGTAGTGAGATGTATGCATATTTGACTACAAATCACGGCATCTACCGTTTTGTTGACAACATATGGGAAAAGACACATTAAAAATGAAATTATTTATCATTAATAGTTCAGCGTGATTTTGTTACGGCTTGAAATGAAAGCATGAATGTTTTTTTACTGCACCAGGACTCGAACCTACATGTGTGCCTTTCGTGGAGAGCTAGAGGAGTTTGAATCCTGAGGAAAACAACGAAATTATCGAATAATGTCGTTCCGTGTGGGTCAGATAACACGTAAGAGGACATCGGAATTCGAATCCCAGTCCAGCGCCAGACTTTTCAACGTGTTGAGTAATAAAGTAAGAGCCCTTTGACCTGAAATGACCATTGTCCCATTAAATAAAATAAAGTATCTACTATAAGATAGCTCACTGCCGACAGGGTTTCTGTTTGCCACGACTTCCGCCTATGCTATGCCCCAACCGAAGCCGGCTCTGCCCCGATTGGTAGCGAAGGGACGTTATGTTTATATCGCGGATTTTGAACTACGGCGCAAGTTCAAGTTGTCCACTTGGCATTAATGGAGGTATATTTGTTTAAAATACGTAACAGATGTGGGAATCGAACCTATACCACGCAAATAAGAAACTATAATCAATCCACGAGACTACAGGAGCCGACATTTTCTGCGATTATGATTGTGTCGTAACGTGCGACACGCTTAGCTTACACATTAGACGCGGTGAAGCAAATTCAGTTCTCTCTTAGCTGGTTAATTATGAGCAGGCTTCAGACAAGGAAATTATGTTAGTCTCATGTCAGACGCTTTGAGCCGTCATACCCTAGATTCGAAGCAATTTTGAAATTTCAAGAAATCTGTTAGTTCTAGAAGTACCACTGCCAAGAACGAGGTTATCAAATGCTTCGATCATTACTGCCATTATCGCTATTCCGTTTCTAATTCTGCTGCTGCTACAGGCAAGATTGGGCGAAGCATTTAATGCTTCTTGGTCATTTTTAGAAGTAGCTGCGCAGATATACGCAAATACTTGGTTCGCGTTGTATATTACAAACGCTATGTAGATGATACGTTGCTTCTTATTGATGGACAAGAAAAAGAAAAAAACGGTTCAAATGGCTCTGAGCACTATGGGACTCAACATCTTAGGTCATAAGTCCCCTAGAACTTAGAACTACTTAAACCTAACTAACCTAAGGACAGCACACACGTCCATGCCCGAGGCACGATTCGAACCTGCGACCGTAGCAGTCACGCGGTTCCGGACTGCAGCGCCAGAACCGCACGGCCACCGCGGCCAGCAAGAAAAAGAATTTGCAGAAATAGTAAATAAATTTAACAAGTTACATGATAAAATTGAAATCACTGTGGAATAAAAGAAAAATGGTGAACTGCAATTTCGCGACCTCAGTATTAGGAAACAAAATGGTAGGCATGTTTTTAAAATATTTAGGAAACCAACCACAACTGATGTGTTGGTACAAAATAATTCCTGCCATCCTAATAGCCAGAAACTTTCTGCCTTTAGATCTGTGATAGATAGAGCCTTTAGAGTCCCTATGAATGAAGAAGACAGAATGACTGAGTTGCACATCGTGAAACAACTAACCAGAGCTAACGGATATCACCAAAACGTTGTCATTAAATTAATACGACAGAAACAGCGCGCGAATGCAAGGAAGAATACCGCAAATAATATTACGAGAGTCACAATACCGTACTTCGGTGATATTTCGCAAAAAGTGGCTAACATTTTCAAACCTTTTAAAGTTGATACCGCTTTTCAGACCAATAAAACGCTGCGATTTAAACTAAGAAATAATTTACAGCAGGAAAGCTGTGGTCTATAAAATTCAGTGTAACACGTGCAAGGCAAGCTATGTAGGCCAAACTGGTAGGTTCTTTAAAGTACGTTACAAAGAACATAGCGATGCTTTCCGGCTTAGTAATTTCAAAAAGTCAGCTGTAACCACGCATATTTGGGAAACGGGACACCCCATGTTGGGAACAGATGAGGATCTCGTTATTTTACATAGACAGGACAAAGGCAAAAATCTGGATCTGCTAGAACAGCTGGAAATTACGATACATAGCGTGGATAATCATAACACACTGAATGAACAGCTAACTGGTGATACAAATAACATTTTCAAGCATTTCAATGGTTTCTTTTAGTAACTACATTTTTAACAATTGGCAGGATACCATCATTCATGAGGTCCTTGTAACATGTATACGTTATCTGTTTGTATAGACATCTCTGTGACTTCCTTGTTTACTTGCGCGTGAGCTCAATCGCCTTTCAGTGTCGTGTTTGGTTACGTGGTGTGGTATCAACGAAGACGCACGGACGGTTTACGACGATAGAGGAGAGAGCAATGTGGTTAGATGTTCAACACCATAGTTGACACCATTTTAGAGTTTTTTATATTTTGACGACTGTCTCGAGATGCACCTTGGAAGACACGGCTGCAACAAGGGAAGTAGCCACGATGTTTTAATTTTATCATCAATTTTATTGTGCGTGGTGCATATTCCATTTAGAGAGTTTTAACAGGTTCTTTTACTTTTTATTATTCTGATGATGGAAGCTTGACTTCCGAAACGCGTCAATCTTAGTGTTTTACACTATAAACAAGTGGTTGAGCCGATATATTTTTTAACATTGACGTTCACAACCACGACCTCTCATCCAGTATGGATAAAATCAAAAAACTATTTCATTTATTTGTGCTTAGCAACGCCCCTTGTAGAATGTTAGAACTGACGGTAAATACAACTCTCAAAGTCAGAGAATGTTAATATCTACAATTAAATATCACGATCTTTCTCTCCAGATGACTTGCTCAACGGCACCTATTTTAGGTACTACAAAAAGAAAATATTGCAGAAGATCAACTGTTTTCCGTTGCAATAAACTCATTTTACGTGGTCCTAGTTCCCATTTTCGCAGAATTACTGAAACTGTATCCAGTTCAACCATGCACAAAAATATCACAACGTTGCAAAACTGACATCCTTACGCTTACTCGCCAGCCAGAAATTCTAGCACTGCGGAAAACCAGTTCACTTACTGGGCTCTATAACTACACTGAAACAATAAGCAATGCAATGGATACGAATTGTAGAATTTAATAGTGGCGCGGCTTTTAGTTCTGTATACTACCGACCTAAAACGGCTCTGCATCGTTTCAGGCCCCAGGTGTTGTTGTTGTTGTTGTTGTTGTGGTCTTCAGTCCTGAGACTGGTTTGATGTAGCTCTTCATGCTACTCTATCCTGTGCAAGCTTCTTCATCTCCCAGTACCTACTGCAACCTACATCCTTCTGAATCTGCTTAGTGTATTTATCTCTTGGTCTCCCTCTACGATTTTTACCCTCCACGCTTCCCTCCAGTACTAAATTGGTGATCCCTTGATGCCTCAGAACATGTCCTACCAACCGATCACTTCTTCAAGTCAAGCTGTTCCACAAACTTCTCTTCTCCCAAATCCTATTCAACACCTCCTCATTAGTTATGTGATCTACCCATCTAATCTTCAGCATTCGAAAGCTTCTATTCTCTTCTTGTCCAAACTATTTATCGTCCATGTTTCACTTCCATACATGGCTACACTCCATACAAATACTTTCAGAAACGACTTCCTGACACTTAAATCAATACTCGATGTTAACAAATTTCTCTTCTTCAGAAACGCTTTCCTTCCTCTCTACTTCAACCATCATCAGAAATTTTGCTCCCCAAATAGCAAAACTCCATTACTACTTTAAGTGTCTCATTTCCTAATCTAATTCCTTCAGTATCACCAGACTTAATTCGACTACATTCCATTATCCTCGTTTTGCTTTTGTTGACGTTCATCTTATATCCTACCTTCAAGACACCATCCATTCCGTTCAACTGCTCTTCCAAGTCCATTGCTGTCTCTGACAGAATTACAATGTCATCGGCGAACCTCAAAGTTTTTATTTCTTCTCCATGGATTTTAATACCCACACCGAATTTTTCTTTTGTTTCCTTCACAGCTTGCTCAATATACAGACTGAATAACATCGGGGAGAGGCTACAACCATGTCTCACTCCCTTCCCAACCACTGTTTCCCTTTCATGCCCCTCAACTCTTATAACTGCAATTTGGTTTCTATACAAATTGTAAATAGCCTTTCGCTCCCTATATTTTACCCCTGCCATCTTCAGAACTTGAAAGAGAGTATTCCAGTCAACATTGTCAAAAGCTTTCTCTAAGTCTACAAATGCTAGAAACGTAGGTTTGCCTTTCCTTAATCTAGTTTCTAAGATAAGCCGTAGGGTCAGTATTGCCTCACGTGTTCCAATATTTTTACGGAATCCAAACTGATCTTCCCCAAGGTCGGCTTCTAGCAGTTTTTCCATTCGTCTGTAAAGAATTCGCGTTAGTATTTTGCAGCTGTGACTTATTAAACTGATAATTCGGTAATTTTAACATCTGTCAACACCTGGTTTCTTTGGGATTGTGATTATTATATTCTTTTTGAAGTCTGAGGGTATTTCGCCTGCCTCATACATCTTGCTCACCAGATGGTAGAGTTTTGTCGGGACTGGCTCTCCCAAGGCCGTCAGTAGTTCTAATGGAATGTTGTCTACTCCCGGGGACTTGTTTTGACTCAGGTCTTTCAGTCCTCTGTCAAACTCTTCACGCAGTGTTATATCCCCCATTTCATCTCCATCTACATCCTCTTCCATTTTCATTATATTGTCCTCAGGTACATCGCCCTTGTATAGACCCTCTATATACTCCTTCCACCTTTCTGCTTTCCCTTCTTTGCTTAGAACTGGGTTTCCATCTGAGCTCTTGATATTCATACAAGTGGTTCTCTTTTCTCCAAAGGTCTCCTTAATTTTCCTGTAGGCAGTATCTATCTTACCCCTAGTGAGATAAACATGTACATCCTTACATTTATCCTCTAGCCATCGCTGCTTAGCCATTTTGCACTTCCTGTCGATCTCATTTTTGAGACGTCTGTATTCCTTTTTGCCTGCTTCATTTACTGCATTTTTATATTTTCTCCTTTCATCAATTAAATTCAATATTTCTTCTGTTACGCAAGGATTTCTACTAGCCCTCGACTTTTTACCTACTTGATCCTCTGCTTCCTTCACTACTTCATCCCTCAAAGTTACCCATTCTTCTTCTACTGTATTTCTTTCCCCCATCCCTGTCAATTGTTCCCGTATGCTCTCCCTGAAACTCTGTACAACCTCTGGTTTAGTCAGTTTATCCAGGTCCCATCTCCTTAAATTCCCACCTTTTTGCAGTTTCTTCAGTTTTAATCTACAGTTCATAACCAATAGATTGTGGTCAGAGTCCACATCTGCCCCTGGAAATGTCTTACAATTTGAAACCTGGTTCCTAAATCTCTGTCTTACCATTATATAATCTATCTGATACCTTTTAGTATCTCCAGGGTTCTTCCATGTATACAACCTTCTTTCTTGATTCTTGAACCAATTGTTAGCTATGATTAAGTTATGCTCTGAACAAAATTCTACCAGGCGGCTTCCTCTTTCATTTCTTACGCCCAATCCATATTCACCTACTACATTTCCTTCTCTCCCTTTTCCTACTACCGAATTCCAGTCACCCATGACTATTAAATTTTCGTCCTCCTTCACTATCTGAATAATTTATTTTATTTCATCATACATTTCTTCAATTTCTTCGTCATCTGCAGAGCTAGTTGGCATATAAACTTGTACTACTGTAGTAGGCGTGGGCTTCGTGTCTATCTCGGCCACTATAATATGTTCGCTATGCTATCTGTAGTAGCTTACCCGCATTCCTATTTTTTATTCATTATTAAACCTACTCCTGCATTACCCCTAGTTGACTTTGTATTTATAACCCTGTATTCGCCTGACCAAAAGTCTTGTTCCTCCTGCCACCGAACTTCACTAATTCCTACTATATCTAACTTTAACCTATCCATTTGCCTTTTTAAATTTTCTAACCTACCTGCCCGATTAAGGGACCTGACATTCCATGCTCCGATCCGTAGAACGCCAATTTTCTTTCTCCTGATAACGTCGTCCTCTTGAGTAGTCCCCGCCCGGAGATCCGAATGCGGGACTATTTTACGTCCGGAATATTTTACCCAAGAGGACGCCATCATCATTAACCATACAGTAAAGCTGCATGCCCTCGGGAAAAATGACGGCTGTAGTTTCCCTTGCTTTCAACCGTTCGCAGTACCAGCACAGCAAGGCCGTTTTGGTTAGTGTTACAAGGCCAGATCAGTCAATCATCCAAACTGTTGCCCCTGCAACTACTGAAAAGGCTGCTGCCCCTCTTCAGGAACCACGCGTTTGTCTGGCCTCACAACCTCCGTTGTGGTTGCACCTACGGTACGGCTATCTGTATCGCTGAGGCACGAAAGCCTCCCCACCAACGGCAAGGTCCGTGGTTCATGGGGGGACAAAGTCATACTGACACAAATAGTGTGCTCGTACTGCCAACTTCATTGTTCGTTTTACTTGATTTTGTAATCACTAAAAATAAAAGTCACAAGACCTCCCAACATGCAAAATTTCATTTCGTTCCTTCTATTGCTTTTGGAAGATTAGCTTTCTGGACAGTAAGCTTTTTCCCTTCTACCCAGCGAATTGCGCCAAAGGCGGCCAGTAATCGCTTCACAAACTGTTATTTTGTGCTGATAAGAAGATTTCATTTAAAGTAGTCGTAGGTGACGGAATTTATTTTAATCTAAATATATCTTAAGCGGCTACGTTCACATATTTACCGAATAAAGCTTATTGTCCAGGTAGAATAAGGTTTAAAAACAAATTCTGCAGAGACTGGGCCAGATCGGTCATTTCTTCCGATAGCATTGTATTACAGTTAGCCAAAGACTCATCACACGTTGTGTTCCTGTAGTTGTGGAAGTCATTAGCTGAAACCGATTTTAGCATCTAAGGGTGTGGTACTGCTAAAAATACAGAACTATTAACAACCGAAGGCTGACTGGTGATCCTGAGACACAGGTGTATATGTAACAGGGAATCCAGGGGAGATCGTCTGTCTTCGCCTCCCTCCAATGACGAATGGAAGCCATATACACAAATATTTACAATACTAAGTGTACTTTGAACGTTAAAGCTGAAGCTGTCCTTGTAAACTAACAATTCTTTGTTTACAACGAATTAAAATTCGTAGAAGCGGCAGAATTCAAACCCAATAACTAGAGATTACAAACTCACCGCTTTACATACCCGTCCTACCACTTTTATGTAGCGCTGTTACAGACTTCTGTGATATAATATTTGAGGTAACGAAGCTGGCTAAAATACGATAGCAACATGACGTGGATCACAAAGGCATGAGTCTGAATTTTAACTTTAATTTATAAAAATGGTGTCATTGTTATTACTACGTATAGCAAACGAATACATTACACGATATGCTAAACAATACTCACGAGGACCTAATTTATTAAATTCTTTTTCAAAGCATGTAATCGGGAATGAATTTTACTTCTGAGGCGGAGGAAGTGCTCTCCGCCTTGTATCGCACGTCGTTTCCTCCTGCCTTGTCAGCAAGTCCTTACTTGAGAAATGACACACTTCAAGGAATTTGATAAAGATCGTGTTCTTTTGGATTATGATGGATATTGTACCAGCTCCATTTCCCGTACCCTTCGATACAAAATATTTACGATGCATCTTTAGGAGAAGAGGATGGCGGAGGAAGGCCACGTCAACAGTCATCGTTTTCCTAGACGTCCACTGAGTATCAATACCATAGTATACTCCAGTGATGTACACCCTTTCAGGACCAGCACAGAAATTAGGAACATCCTCCCGGTAAGTGCGAGGAGATCGACCATTCGTCGTTGTCTCAACGAAGGATGGTATTGACAAAAATCTGCAGTTAAAGAAATGTTGAAGGAGAAACATAAGGCTGCCAGATTAAACATCGTACCGGCGTTCTGAAGGAAATCTCTTTCGTACTGGAAGAAAAATTATATTTACGGTGGAGAATCTGTTTTCTACTGCACCAGTTACTTCAGTTCCATGTACAGCAACAAACTGGAGCGACATTCGACAGCCAATACGTCCATCAGAGGAAAAGCTGTGGCCGAACTTCAAAATGGTTCAAATGGCTCTGAGCACTATGGGACTTAACATCTGTGGTCATCAGTCCCCTAGAACTTAGAACTACTTAAAACTAACTAACCTTAGGACATCACACACATCCACGCCCGAGGCAGGATTCAAACCTGCGACCGTAGCGGTCACACGGTTCCAGACTGAAGCGCCTAGAACCGCTCGGCCACACCGGCCGGCTGTGGTCGAACTGCTGACAGAGTTGAGGGATGGACATCAGGAAGTCGTGGCGGCGTTCTGTGACAACTGGACGATCCACCTTCTAGTCATTACTGTTGCGAATTACTGGGGAACATAATGCTTCCTTCCCTTCGTCTGATAGAGTGGCGATCAGTAATAACACAATGATCTAGCAAGCAACAATTACCTCTACACACATTTTAGCAGTAAACGTGTGTGGTCAAGATTTTTGTAGCCATTCAACTGGAATTTGATGTAGTGATATGTTATTGTATGTCCTCGGTTTTCGTCTGATACACGAAAATCAGTACGAAGTATAATTATGAACAAGAAGGTTCCAGAAATACCTGTGCCCAATACCATACTTAGCATTTTATGTTACTCTTTCAACTGTTCAATGTGCTGCGTCATAGCGTTGGCATCAATCTGGCCTTGTTGTGCAGTGATAAGGACGCGTAACGACTGCAGGATGGAGGAATCAAGGGAGTTGTTTAGGTAACGCAAATTTTGAGGACCCAATAGTTGGATAGGTGTTTCTGCCCTGTAAATTAGTGGTTAAGATGAGGTGACAGTGGTCGAACTGGTTATGGTTGTGGGATAGTGAAATCTCATGCCTGAGAGAACACGTAATCCAGCATTAATTATCAGTCCACTCCCGGGGAGTTCAACATGTTCGATTGTAGTAGCTGCACCATGGTCGAAACACTGTGTAAAGATATGTCGGTTGGTTAACTGTATAAAGCCAGTGTTCTCCTACTTGCTCGAAAAAATATGGCGTAGCAGTTAGTACATCATGCGGGCAATTTGAGACTTTGTTTCGCTCAAAAAAATAGCTGGGATCCCCATTAATCGGTGTTCACTTCAGTGAGACGTGATGGGCACGTGGCAAACTGCTCTATATGTAATTATTTAATTCTGCAGCTGTAATTACTGCAGCAGCATTCGATGTATTACGGATTAGTAATACTTGACTTGTTCGAAATGGTACAAATTTTGTTAGGTTGTCCCCATTTCATTTGGAAGGAGTGCACTGTATAACAGTCACAGACATGTTTTGCCTGTCGCTGAGAAGGAAATATGAATTCGTAAGTTTACGTCATGTGTGTCCACTACTACCTTAGCTGAGTGGTATTACTGTGGCAAGTGTTCCCTATCTGGAGGGAAGATTAATTGTAGTGATTCCAGTAACTGTTTATGATTCCCAATCAATATGAATCTAAAGTTTGTTGCCGATAGTAAAATTAGCGATAAATATCCCTGTACTTCCTGGTGGATGGCTTCTTTGACGTCTTTTGTTGTTAGCCATGCAGCCCTATACTGATCGGTGAGTAATGGAAGTAACCTCGCTACAGAGATTTTTTTATTCTCTATATCTAGTCTGGTTTGTATTATCTTTAAGTCGACCTTCAATGCTACAGTGGTAGCGTGTAGACACTTATTCCATTCTTGCGTAACGTTCCTAATGACATTGGTGTTATTGAGCAATGCTTGTTCTAAGTCATTTAACCTCGTGGTGAGCCTTGTTGAGACCTGCTGTAACTGTAACGCTCTGTAATGTATTATTGAACTGCTTGATATCGTCGTCTTATGCCGTGCCGAAATTCCTTTTTAATAATTTATCACCTGCATTCATCCACCTTGTTAATCGTTTGACTGAATGTGGCACTTATCCTATTCGACGCCATTGGCCTCGTAACTGGTCGTATGAGTACCGCAGAGTTTTTATATGCACTTGCTACCTCATCTAATATCTCCGCTTTTCTTGCAACTGAGTGTAAGGTACTAAATTCTAGCTCTAATCTCCTAAGTTCAGTACGTATCTGCATACCTGCAAACAAGAAGAATAGTGCCATGACTAGGTGGTAGAAGGCGATACCTGCAATATGGCAAGTAGTGTTGCTATACGCGTCGTATGTAATTATGATTTTATGGCAAAAGAAAATTTATTTTACTCTTTGTATGACCTAGATAGCGTGTACTGGATGACTTGTACTTATTTAGGCACACAGTGTCTAATCATATGTCGGTGCTTCCTATTATTTAAAACTCAATATTCCCCTTCATGTATTTTGCTAATTCCCTTTTCTGTATCTGATTCCCTGTTACTACATTATCGCTAGAATCAGTAGTATATTAAGCTTATTTACATTTTCACTAGAATGGTAGATTTTGTATTGTGGATGCGCAATTGACTGCTTGTGGCAAAAGATTATATGGGCCAACTGCGTTTTCCGTGTTGGTGGATCAGCGGTCTTCCATGCCCGCGGTCCAGCACGCTTCAGAACAGTATTTGCTACTGTTGGTGGCATTACAGCTGTTACACCCTAAAAATATTTCAATTGGCTTGAATAAACAATGGTTGTTTTTTGGGTAACTGTAATCTGACGTTATCTGGTGATGTTATTTCGATGTTTTGGAAGGATATTTGTGGTAACATCCTATGGGACCAATCCGATGAGGTCATCACACACTATTTAATCTAACTTAAACTAACTTACGCTAAGGACGACACACACACCCATTCCCGAGGGATGACTCGAGCCTCCGACGGAGGTAGCCGCGTGGACCGTGACAAGGTACTTCAGACTACGTGGCTAACCCGCGTGGCACTTGTAAGAACCCTGGTAATTTGTCACAAATTTTTTGTCTTTTTTTAGCAACATAGGGACAGAAAAACCCATTGTCCAATTGTGAAATCTGGATACTTAGCATGTACATTGCCTAGTTTCTCTTACCGTTCTAATTAACTGGTATTTGTTATGTGTACTTTTGCCACACGACCTTAATCATTCGAGTAGTTTTTCTGCTTCTCCATTCTTTGCTTCTTTGGGCTTAATAACATCGAATAACGACGCCATATTCCTTCCATAAATAACTTCATAAGATGAACTGCCCATTCTTTCGTGTGTTTTGGCGTTGCAAGTACTTACACAGTGCTGAATGATGATATCCTAGTTTTTGTGTTGGTCATTGATAAAACAATTAAGCATCCTTTTGATAGTGTGGTGGACCCTTTCTATCCATTCCCTTGCCTGTGGGTGTGATGAGGTCATGCATAATTTATGTACCTTCAGCAAATGGAAAAGTGGCTTAGTGAGGTCAGACATGAAGTTACTACCTTGGTTGGTTGTAAGTGCTTCTAGTGCACCGAATTTTAAAATCCAGTTACTGGCCAAAGCCCATGCAATGGTGTTTGCCTGTTCATCAGGGAGACTTACCATGGTTATATATCTTGAGAAATGATCTTTAATCGTCAGTATGCACCTAGTCCTGGCTGTTGTTTTATTAAAGGGACTATAAATGTCCATTCCACCTAATTGAAATGGATGTGACGCTTCGGAGAGTCTTTGTAACTGTATAAGTTGACAGCAATACTCAGCTCGCTGGCCGCACGGTATGCAATTGCTCACATATTGTGCTACATCATGCTTTCTTGTCTCGCACAAGAAAGGTTCAGCAATGCTTCTTTCAGTATTTCTTTGGCCACCTTGACCTGAAAGAATGTAAGCATGCGCCTCCTGCATGACTTCCTGTCAGAGGTGTTTGGAAACAATGATTCTCAGTCCGAGTCTAGTTGTTTGACATAGGATCCGATCCTATAGACAAAAGTGCCATTGTGCTATGCATCTTTTGCAATATGCATCTGAAGCATGTGCTTTTGCCATTCTTCTGCATCGCAACCAACTGCTTCTAATACCCTTTCTACTCCAGTTTATGAATGACTTGAAGGTCCATTTCGGAGCACCTGGGGCCCAATGTGTCAAATGACTTGATGGGTCTTTCAGCCCAAGTAACCACTTGAGAGCAGCATGGTTCGTGATTATCTTGAATTTATTCCCATACAGATAGCACCTGCAATATTTTAGACCTTAGATGACACTCAGAAACTCATTTTCCGTTGTTTAGTAATTATTTTCTGCTGTACTTAATTGTCTGGATGTGTAGGCTACTCTACATTCTAAGCCATTAATATTTCGATCCAAAACTGCTCTGGTGTCATGTCCAGATGCATTGCGGGCCAGGATGAATTCTTTGCTGAAATCTGGATAGATTAATACAGGACTTTGTGTTAATTTGTATTTCAATATTTCAAATGCTATGTCACATTCTTCTGTACAGTGAAATTTAGTACCTTTTTTCAATAACTGTGTGAGAGATTGTGCTATTTCTGCATAGTCTTTTACAAATTTTCGATAATAATTTGAGAAGCCTAGAAATTGCTTCACTTCCTTGATACAGTGCGGTGTTGGAAAATCTTTAACTGTGGTTATTAGCGATGGATCGGTTTTGATTCCATGTTTGCTGATAACATGGCCTAAATATGTTACTTCCTTCAATGTGAAGCGACACTTTTCCAAATTTAATGTTAATTTAGCGTCCTGATACACTGGGAAACTTCTCGTAAGTGAATCACATGCTCCTTGATTTCTTTCGAAAATCCGTATATGGCATATGGGTATATCACGCATTGTCGAGGTTTTAACCCACGTAAGACACCATAAGAAATCTTGGGACTGTTGCAGGGGCATTTTTTAATCCAAAAGGCATCCTTAAAAACTGCCAATAGGCTGCAGGGATAGATAAAGCAGTTTTATGTCTGTCCTCTGGTACAACTGCTATTTGATGGTACCTGCTCCTCAAGTCAATCGTAGAGAAATATTTGTTGTTGCCGAGATGGTCAATGGTATCTGCTCTATTCGGTAATGGATACACATCCGAAACTGTTTTGCTATTTAAATCACAACAGAATCTATAACGTTTTGCACCGTTAGCAGATTTCTTTGGCACAATTACTACGTTTTCCCTGCATGGCGAATCCGAATATTCTATTATAGGATCCTTTAATTGCAGATCTAGGAATTCATCAAGTAACGGTTGTAACTGTTGGGGAATTCTGTATCGTCTCCTACAAACTGGGGTGTTGTCTCTTGTTGGAATCTTGTGTTGTGTGATTGTCGTCGCTGGTAGCGGCCCCTGTGAACTAAACAGATCCTGAACTACGTCCAACACTGCTTCTGTCATATCCAGTTCGTGTCGTGTTAAGTGTCATATCTTCAGGTGCAATGCGGTTTTGCAGATAGCTGGTTTGTCGCTAATGTCTAAGTCTGACCAATCAAAATCATCCTCCTCTGCGGCACTTACATTAGTTATTAACATTTCCTTTCGTTACTCCTTGTCTTCTGTCCCAAAATTATCCATATGCGGCGGTACATTCTGTACTTCATCAATTCTAGCGGTGCGAACAACACTCCTGCGCGCAAAACTATGTGCTGCCTCTACATCACTTTCCTCTAATGGTTCCACTACGCATAGTGTGTTTGCTGATAAAGCAGCATCAATGTCTACCGACAGTGGCTTTCCTGTAGCAAATGATATTTTATCCCACGAATCTAAGTTTACGAACATTACTCACAGTTCAGTTGATTCATCTTTCCAGGGAGAGGTATCTTACGGCAGAACGTCCTTGGCAGCTGTGCCACCTAATCGAAACAATATGCTGCTAAGTTCCACTGTTTGCTGCGCGAGGTTGATGATGGCGTGATGTTTAATCAGGGAACCTAACCCTAGGATAACATCACATTCGTCGCTACCCTTGATATGATTTCCACAACCTTCTGGAATCTTACACCCTCAATGTGAGTGACGTACAGTCTGCTGAACACCTCCACCTATACCACAAAACTTATATCTTGGAGGGTCATATCTCCTGACTTTAGTGCACTGTTTATTTATGACATATGTGAACTCCATAATAATAGTGTGCGTAATGAGATTCTCACTCTGCAGCGGAGTGAGCGCTGATATGAAACCTCTTGGGAGATTAAAACCGTGTGCCGGAACGAGACTCGAACTCGGGACCTTTGCCTTTCGCAGGCAAGTGATCTACCAACTGAGCAACCCAAGTAAGACTCACGACCCGTCCTCACAGCTTCAAGAAAAGAGGTACTGGCGTAACTGAAGCTGTGAGGATGGGTCGTGATTCGTGCTTTTTTTGTCTAAAAGGGGGCCCGCCAGATTTGTTAACCACGGATGTTGATGAGTCTGAAGTGCGCTGTAGAAATGTACGTCATGCTTCGGCTACCCGAAAGTAACGCAGCGGGTAATGTTCCTGGATATCACGCTGGCAATCTAGGATCAAATCCAGCATACATAATTTCTAGTTTTTTTAGTACTAAATTATTTTTGTAATAGTAATTTCATTAACATATCAATCATTAAATCAAACTTTCTTCGAATGTGTTTTGCTTCTGCTACAGAATAAACTACAGAATTCTCTTACCCGCTGTTGCTTGCACCACCTGCTCTGACAGAACATAATTTGTCGTAGAAGCAACCGAAAAACAAATTCGTAAAACACGACTCCTATTAGATGGAAATTATTGCCTTGCAGGCAAACCGTTTTATTCAGAAGTGCTTCCAGAAAACGAAGTTTGTTTACATTCAAAATGATTGTTATTTCTTCGATCAACTTCGATGAAAACCCTGCGTATGTGATTATTCCTGTGAAAGCATATGCACTATATTGACTTAGAATTAAGGAATTCATTTTTATGAAAGCTTCCCTGGAAACAATTTCTCTACTAGCAAGTTAGAAGCGTTTTGGAATTTTTCGAGAAAAATGTAACCTGCATATAACAATAAACATCACAGTGTTAATGTGGAGTACATTTAAATGAGATAGTATTTACGGTACAGATGGAAGCTTTTCTTTCATCTACAAGGATTTGATTGCATAGCGTCTAATCAGACTGTCCTCCCCAAGAATCAAGATAACATTATCCAAATATTTGGAATTTTAATTGCAAAACACAAACGGAGTATACCTTTGAAGAAAGTTTGTTGTAACGAAGCATTTGTTAAAGACGTTACTATGATGAGGATGATTATTTCTAAATAATTTAAAGTGATATACATTATTTAATGTTCCTCTGTAGGATGAAATTTAGAAAAAAGAGAGTACACGGGCTATGGCTGAACCTGTAGCGCCAGCGTGATGGCCGTAAACTTACCTACTGTGCTACTTCTGCGTGCCCGAAATAGTACTAATGCTGCAGGTGTAGTAGATATGCATAAAATTTCAATTTTGATTTTCTCGAAAACTAGGAGTCAACCTAATAGAAGCAGCTAGCGAGGAACTCTGGACAACTACTTATACAGTATATCGAAGATTAATCAATATCCGTCATTAACATGTATGGTCGTCCCTTTGTAAGTAAAGTATTACGGAAGTTGTCCATGTTTTAATTGATTAATAGTAATTAAAATGTTGTCTTTTAAGTGAAACTGATTACCAGACTCAAGATATACTGACCTCATGCTTCAGCTGAAGTACATCAATTGCATCAAAAGATTTTTACAGAAAAACTGTCAAAATTACGGAGAGTGCAGTTCTCATGTCAGCTTTGGCAAGAGTGGTTTATGGAAGCCATCCCCTGCAAATACCGTTACGTTATTGCATATGAGACGTAATTCAGACTTCCAGTACATGTCAGTAAAGTTGGGGATAATTTCTACAACAGAGACTAAATACGAAAACGTGAACCACGCGCAGGAAGATAATGAAGTAAATATACATATCAAAAATTTTTGCATCACCTCGGTTCCGAGAGTGCCGGAACCTGTAGAGAAAACGGGAAACTGGAAGTGAAGTTGCGCATCAGGCAGCCTATTCCGCACTTTTTGAGTCGTAACACGACGTCCTGTGGCCGCACGAAAAGCATTATTCAACATGGTGGCATTGCTGTCAGGATTCCTCTGAGCCATAATGCATAGGTAGCGGTCATCCACTGCAGTAGTAGCTCTTGGGCGGCCTGAGCGAGGCATTTCATCTACAGTTCCCGTCTCTCTGTATCTCCTCCATGATCGAACAACATTGCTTTGGTTCACCCCGAGACGCCTGGACACTTCCCTTGTTGAGAACTCTTCCTGGCACAAAGTAACAACGCGGATGGGATCGAACGGCGGTATTAATCGTCTACGCATGGTTCAACTACAGACAAGATGAGCGGTGTACTTCCTTCATGGTGGAAGGACGAACTGATAGGCTGTCTGACTCCCTCCGTCTAATGGACGTTGCTCATGCATGGTTGTTTACATCTTTGGGTGGATTTTGTGTTCAAATGGTTCAAATAGCTCTGAGCACTATGGGACTTAACTTCTGAGGTCATCAGTCACCTAGAACTTAGAACTACTTAAACCTAACTAACCTAACGACATCACACACATCCATGCCCGAAGCAGGAGTCGAACCTGCGACCGTAGCGGTCGCGCGGCTCCAGACTGTAGCGCCTAGAACCGCTCGGCCACTCCGGCCGGCCAGGATTTTTGTGTCATCTCTGAACAGTCATAGGGACTGCGTCTGTGATATAATATCCACAGTCAACGTCTATCCTCAGTTCTGGGTACCGGGGTGATGTAAAACTTTTTTTGATGTGTGTATAACAAAAAAGATCATTAGGTGTTTGGAGGATAGTTTTAAATAATTCTACGTACTGGCCGAATGTGTGTGATTCGTTTCTCAAAACCAACTTTTGTCATCTAGAATCTAAGTTATAACAAAGAAAGCAGTTTTCATCTGAAGCAATCGATTCGGAATAGACTGACTGGCCACAAATGAAATGAGCGGTGAGTTCAACAGAATTACACTCATTACAATTAATGGTTCACAAATCGGTAGACAGGATGTACATGTACAGACAAACAAATGAAGACAATTTCAGGAAAAAAAATTAATGATTTATTCAAGATAAAGAGCTCCAGAAGTTGAGTAAGTCGATAACACGAAGGTCGACCTCCGACCCTTATGCAAGCAGTTATTCTGCTTGGCAGTGATTCATAGAGTTGTTGGATGTGCTCCTGAGGGATATCATGCCATATCGTGTCCATTTAGTGAGTTAGGTCGTCAGAATCCCGTGCTGGTTAAAAGGCCCTGCCAGTAATGCTCTAAATGTTCTCGACTGGGGGTGACCCTGCGAACTTGATGGACAAAGTAAAGTTTGGCAGGCACGAACACAAAAAGTGGAAACTCTCGGCGTCTCAGGGTAGGAATTACCTTGCTGACACCTAAGTCCAGGATGGCTTGCTATGGAGAGCAACAAAACGTGGCGGAGAGGTCCTGCTGTGAAAAGAAACGGCACCTCAGTCCACTGTTCCTGGTTGTCTGGCCGTATGGCGGGCGACACTCACTCTGGTATCACACTGCCATCGGGGCGTCTCCACACACGTCTCAGCCGGCCATCGGGTCTGAGTTCAGAGCAAGACTCAACAGTAAAGACAATTCAGTCAACGAGATTCCAGGCCGAAGACGCGTCTGCAGACACCCCCGGGTGCGGTGGGGTAACAATCTATAACCCGCCAACGGTTCGAAAACCAGTAGCGAAGAATTGGGGTGTCATTTCTTTTCAAACCATGACCCCTAGGGTGTCACCCGCGGCGCCATTATAGCATACCAGTACGTTGACGATATTCTGCGCCACGTTTTGCTGCCCTTCATTTCACGTCATGCTGGGCTTACGTTTCAGCAAGATATTGCCCACCCTCAGACCGTGAGAGTTTCTACTGCTTGTGTTCATCCTTGCCAAAGTCTGTCTTGGACAGCGAGTTCGCCGGCTCTCTCCCCAGTTGAGAACATTCGGAGCGTTGTGGGCAGCGCCCTCCAACCTCCTCTGGATTTTGACCATCTAAAGCGTTAATTGGAGAGAATTTGGCACGATAACCCTCGGGAGGACCTCCAACAACTCTCTCAATCAATGCCAAGTCAAATAACTGATTTCATAAGGGTCAGAAGTTGACCAACGAGTTATTAACTTGCTCAATTTGTGAAGCTAATTCTCTTCAATAAACCACCTAATCTTTTTGAAAGTATTATGGTTTGTTTTTCTGTAAGTGTAAATTACATGTACCAATTTCCGTCCCATTTGTACAATTCCTTCCTAGTGCGTCGGTAGTTTTTTTCTTAGAGTGGATTACAATATATCTGTCCATTTGGTGCAACAGCATTCAGGTTGAGTTAGTACAGTTTTTCTTTTCTAAGGAGAGGGGAATGCTGCCGTTCTCCCCTAAAAATTGCTGGCTATGCTGTTGTTAATACTCGATTCGAGTACGGGTTTCTGTTTTGCACTACAAACGCGGGTGCAGTCGTGACTTGTGGTGGGCTGCAGAGACCTTCAGGTTTTATTGGCGGCTGCAGTTCCCGGAGCGCAAACGACGCTTCAGGAAGCGGACTCGTCCCATCCTGTCTGGGCAACCGCGGCCGAGTTCCCGGCCCCGCCTCGGCTGCTCGCAATCAGCGGAAAGCGGTCTGCCGACACGCCAGGCGCCGGTGAAAACAAGTGAACAGCGGCGAGCGAACGAGTCCTCACTCTGATTTGTCTGGTCCCAGAGCACGCTTCGGTAGACGTCCATCAATAAAGATTTCTCGTAAACTAAATTTTAGCGAAGCAACTTATATCACTTAACAAAAGCAAGTCTGCTCCAGCCTGTATACCAATTAGGTTCCTTTCAGAGTACGCTGATGCAATAGCTCCATACTTAACAATCATATACAACCGCTCGTTCGACGAAATATCTCTGTTCAATGACAGGAAAGTTGCGCAGATCACACCAATATTCGAGAAAGGCAATGAATGAAATCCACTAAATAACAGGCCCATATCACTGTCGTCGAAATGCAGCAAGATTTTGGAACATATACTGTGCCCGAACGTTATGAAATATTGATACACAGTCAACACGGATTTAGAAAATATCCTTCTTGTGAAATACAACTAGCTCTTTACTCACACGAAGTGCTGAGTGCTACTGACAAGGGATTTTAAATTGTTTTTCTAGGTTTCCAGGATGTTTTTGACACTGTACCTCACAAGCGGCTTGTAGTGAAATTCCGTGCTGAAGGAATATCGTCTCAGTTATGCAACGGGATTTGTGATCTGCTGTGAAAGAGGTAGCTGTTCGTAGTAACAGATGGAAAGTGATAGAGTAAAATGGAAGTCATTTCTGACATTCCCCAAGGTCCTCTGCTGTTCCTTATCCGTATAAACGATTTAGGAGACAATCTGAGCAGCCGTCCTAGGTGGCTTCCAGATGATGCTGTCGTTTATTGTCTAGTGAAGCCGTCAGAAGATCAAAACAAATTGCAAAACTATTTATGAAATATATCTGTATGAAGCGAAAATTGACATTGACCCTAAATAATATGGTGTCATCCACATTAGTGCTAAAAGGAATCCGTTAAACTTCGGTTACACGATAAATCAGTCAAATCTAAAGGCCGTAAGTTCGACTAAATACCTGGGAATTATAATTACGAACAATTTAAACTTAAATTGAACAGAACACACAGAAAATATTATGGGGTAGGCCAAGCAAAGAGTGTGATTTATTGGCAGAACACTTAGAAGACGTAACGGAACTACTACAGAGACTGCCGACACGACGCTCGTCCATCCTGTTTTGGAGTAATGCTGCGCGGTGTGAGATCCTTGCCAGATAGGATTAACGGAGTACACTGATAAAGTTCAAAGAAGGACAGCACGTTTTGTATAGAAGAGAGAGTGTCACGGACATGCTACAAGATTTGGGGTGGACACCATTAAAAGATAGAAAGATAGCCGTTTCTCGTTACGGCGTGATCTTGTCACCAACTCCTCCCCCCACCCCCCACCCCCACCACTCCGAAAACGGATATATTATTTGACATCGACCTACACAGGAAGCATCGATCATCATAATAAAATTGGGGAAATCAGAGCTCGTAAGGAAAGATATGTGCATCTGTTTTTTCCACGCTATGTTTGAGAGTGTAATAATAGAGAATTATGGTGAAAGTGGTTGCATGAACCCTCTGTCAGGCAGTTAAGTGTGATTTGCAGAGTATCCGTTTAGATGAACATGTAGATAACTTTGTTTTCGTTACTACATTCAGGATATACGGCTCTCTGCGCAAACAGTGGAAATGAATGCATGACCAAAGAAACCATACACTTTTTGTTTCGCTGCGTTTCTTAACTATAGAACATTAAATGGGGGAAAATGTTACGTTCCCACTAAGCCATCGTAAAGTGCATTGTTCCAGATTTTATTCAAAGGATGATATAATTCGTAGGCTGTGCATTAGATAGTTACGATTACTAGATCTCCAATGGTATCGAATGACAAAACAAATTTGCTGTTAACTGTTACTGTTTATTCATATCCACAATGCTTTCAAAGGTTAAAACCTCCATCAGGTGGCTTTATATGAGTTAACAGGACATGTGTGTATTGTCACGACACTGGATAAGTTGTGTAACTGACTAGTGGAGAAACGAAACATTTTTTCAGAACAAGGTTTTTGGGAGGTTTTTGACTGAAACTAAACGTAATTGTAAATGTGAAAATAAGAGAAGTAAACAGTCATAGTCTCCTTTCTCACTGGTAATAAGTCATATGTAAACTGTTACATTTTGTAAAGAAAGATGGTACAGTCGTGCTCAAAAGTATCCGAACGACCTGAATTGCGTTTCGCCTGATTCGCATGCAACCCACATAACGCAGCTTTCTGGCAGGTCCTCTAATCGCTCCTTAGTACAGTCGTTTGACTATTGAAAATGGTTCCAACAAGTCACCACTAGAAAACACTGCTCTGTATCGCAATAACTCAAGATGTAAAGTAATACTGCGATACTAAAAATAACAGGGACCACCTTATCACAGGTCCTTAAGGCTTGTAAGCTCACATTTATTACAAGAAATGACATACCTGAAATGTTACCACTCTCATTATTACGTCAGATAGGTAATGCACGTAGTAAGTTCGTCGTATTCATGAGTTCGTCTTCAAAGTAACATACCGTACTTATTATTTAAAACAAAATGACATTAAAAATTTAAGTTTTTCACGAGCAGCTAGTTGAGAATATGTATGAACTTCAAATGACACGACGAATCGTCTCGTTCTGCATATGGATTCAAACCCAGGTCATGTAGACTAAGCAAAGATTTCGTGACTGACGGAAACTAACAGTCATTCCTGATTAGGCATACAGAGAGTGATACACCGCGATTTTAGACAACTTAAAATTTATAACGCAAACATTTTAAACGGACGCGAATTCCTACCCAGCACTTAATGTCCCTGTTAAATATTGCTTCTCAACAAGTAACTTATTTGAAATGCCCTGAGGTAAAGCTTTGTGTTGGACAGGGATTCGAACCCAGAACCTAATCGGATAGATATCTAAGCACAATCAACTGTGACATATTGGATTTTCTCGGCAGTAGCTAGATGTTTTAACTGAAATGACGAGACGAAACATTAATTTTTTCCTTCCAAGGACTCCAACCCGGCACCTATCGCTGTTATATTCTAGGGAAAGCAAACGTTAAATATGGGTTTGTTGCACCAGCAGCGACATGTGAGCATGTTAGAACTAGAAATAATATGACGAAGAGTTCAGTGCTGACTGGGAATAGAGCCCCACACATATCGTTGTTGACTACACACAAAGAGACGTCAGCTACCGAATTTTTCTCCACCAGCAGCTCGGAATAACATCTTGAACTTACAGTGATCTCGCAAATGGTTGTGTGTCTCACTGGGAGTCAAAAACGTCAAATATCGTTAGTATTGACAACGAATGAAAATACATTAAAAATCGAAATTATTATCCACCAGCAGATAGGTGTTCTCATGCTAGAGCTTGATAATACATAATTAAATCTTTAGTGCCGGGCCAGGATTCGAACCCATTCACGCGCAATATGTGGAGATGTTGAGGAATCTGCAGTTTTGAACAAACAACAAATTGTAGCCGAGCTGTATTGTCACGAAGGGATCAAATTCCGCGTTAAGGGCGGTCTGAGTCGCATTCCCAGTTCAGAACCAATTTTATCGACATACAGAAGCTGAGATAAAAGATGGAATAAGTGTCCTGTGAGCCTACATAGCGTTTGTTTCGTCACTAGAAATAAATAACTAGTATAAGAAAGGTTACTGGCGAAAGAGTTTCTACATGTCGCCACTCCAGACTTTATTGTGGCTCAACCTAAAGTCTACTTGGTAGAGAAGGTGTTGTGTCGGTAGCTGGGCCGACACCGTGAAGTTGAGATGGCTGAAAATGAACTCTAGACTAACGCTGTAGCCGATAGGGCACGCACGGCTAAAGCAGACGGGCGTGAAGTCTGGAACATGAGAACTTATAAATGAATAAGAAGAAAAGTATGTAGATGCTTATTACTTATCTTTTATTTAGTCCTTGGAATACATCTCTCTTGAATACTCGTAAGCTATAGGCACTGATACAAATGGCGCCTTGCTAGTTCATAGCCATTAACTTAGCTGATGGCTATTCTGTCTCTCGGCTAATGAGAGAGAAAGGCTTCGTACAACTGGGTGGTAGCTAGGTTCTCGTACAACTGGGCTGTAGCTAGGTTCTCGTCCAACTGGGTCGAGTGCTCTCTCGTATCACGAGACCTGCCTTGGTGATGGCGCTAGGTCTGCGATCACAGTGGCGACACGCGGGTCCGACATGTACTACATGGACCGCGGCCGATTTAAGCTACCACCTAGCAAGTGTGGTGTCTGGCGGTGACACCACATTCCTCCCCCGCAAATCGGCGAACGGTCGTGTGATAAGGCTTCCGCCCGCCGTGGGGAGGACCACATGTTGACGTATGCGATGAGGTGGGGAGCCTAACAACAGGCGAGGCTGTGCCACCCGCACCCGGCCATTCGGTCCGAGGGGAGCAAGGAAACGCCTGCAAAACTAGTCCAGGGTCCACGTCAACATGCGGTGTATGCGCCCGTAAAGAGACAGGAGTGACCGAAGGATCAACCTCCATTGCGTCGGGGTAGCCGACGCGCGATGACGTCATGTGGTCCGGAGCGGGCGGGAGTTCCATGGCGGAGGACAGCTGGTCACGGGAAGCGATCGGCGGCGCGTGACCCTGGGAGGCGCTTGGCGGCTGCAACGAAGCGTCGAATGCGGGCGGCGCCGGCGGGAGAACAAGCGGCGGCGGCGGCGGCGGCGGCGGCTGCTGCTGCTGCTGCTGCGGCGGCGGCGGCGGCGCGTCGCCATGGGGCCAAATGGAAGGCATCGTCGGTAACACCTGGGGATGAGGCGAGCCAGTAGATGGGTCCCCAGGGCGCTGACCGGACGGCACCGTCGCTGAAAGCAGACGGGGAGCGGCAGAACCCGAGCGACGACAGAGGCGCAGCTGATTGAGATGCCGACGCACCTCACCAGAGGCCCCCAAAACCAAATACATCGCGCGGCCGAGGCAGCGAAGAATGCGCCCTGCGAGCCAACGCCGTGAACCTCGATAGTTGCGATAAAATACAACGTCGCCTGGAGCAAAAGCAGGAGTCTGCCGCTGCACAGGAACCTGATGCGGCGGATGCAGCAAAGACATCAAGGTGCGATGAGGACGACCGTGGAGCAACTCAGCCGGCGAGCGACCATCTCGGGGCTGAGAGCGATACGAAGACAAAAAGAGCAACAAAGCGTCCTCCCGAGAATGGGACGCTTTCAATTTCAACATCTGTGACTTGAAAGTCCGGACCATTCGTTCAGCGGCACCGTTGGACTGAGGCGAAAACGGCGCGGATGTCAGATGTTGAATACCATTGGCCGGGCAGAATGACTGAAATTCTGCGGACATGAATTGTGGGCCATTGTCGGAAACAATAGTCTGCGGAAGACCTTCAATGCAAAAGATAGCAGACAACGCTTGGATGGTGGCGGAGGACGTCGTGGAAGACATCCGGACAACAAAAGGAAAATTACTGAAGGCGTCGACCAGAACCAACCATCGAGCATTCCAGAATGGACCAGCAAAATCAATGTGCAAGCGTTGCCAAGGGGAAGTGGCTTACGGCCATGCAAAGACTTTCCGCGGCGGTGCGGATTGTTGTTCGGCACACGCCGGGCACGAAGAACACATATTCGTAATCGCAGCATCGATTCCGAACCAAGTACAGTGCTGACGAGCAAGTTTTTTCGTTCGCACTATACCCCAATGGCCTTGGTGAAGAAGCCGTAAAACAGAGGACTGTAACGAACGTGGGACCACGACTCTGGACTGATCATTATCAGAACGCAACAACAAAACACCACGTCGAACAAAAAGTCTCTCCTTGTGAGCAAAAAATCGGCGAACCAACGGATCCTCGATCCGAGACTTTGACAAAGGCCATTGCGTAGCAACAAAACGTAAAACAGTAGCAAGGACAGGGTCAGCAGCTGTGGCTGTAGCGACACGACGAAAATCAATCGGAAACGATTCGACCACTTCATCGGTTTCCGAAGCAATGAACATGCAAGCAAGTTCGGAAGAATCGAATGCTTTATCCTCAGCAACAGGCAAACGGGACAAAGCATCGGCGTTTCCGTGCTTAGCAGTGGACCGATACAAGATATCGTAGCGGTACTGCGAGAGGAAAATAGACCAGCGAATGAATTTCTGCGCTGTACGTGGAGGTACAGGCTTGGTCGGATGAGAAAGCGATGTCAAAGGTTTGTGGTCTGTGATGATGGTAAAGTGACGACCATACAAGAAATCATGGAACTTAGTAACACCAAACACGAGAGCCAAAGCTTCTTTCTCTATCTGTGAATAATTTCGGTGCGCAGACGAGAGCAATTTGGACGCAAAGGCAATAGGGCGATCATGGGAGCCAACTTTGTGCGCAAGCACAGCACCGATCCCGAAATCCGATGCATCTACCATCAACAAAAGGGGTTTCTGGGGATCGAATGGCGTAAGGCAAGTATTAGAAAGCAACGCCGATTGCAACTGGCGAAAGGCGCGTTCGCATTCCGTCGTCCAGAGAAACGGAACACCTGTACGGCGTAAGCGATGAAGCGGAGCTGAAATGAAAGAGGCATTGCGCACATATTTATTGTAATAATTAATTTTACCCAACACACTCTGTAGCTGTTTCACATTTTGAGGGGAAGGCAATTCCTGTATGGCACGGAGGTGCTCTGGACTCGGATGTATGCCTTGGGCATGAATGACATGTCCCAGGTATGGTAAGTCACGAGCAAAAAACACACATTTGTCCTTCCGCAAGCGAAGACCATTTTGCCGCAAGACCTGAAATAAAGTTCGTAAGTTCGCAAGATGATCTTCTTCTGTCTGTCCGGAGATCACTATATCGTCCAGATAGTTTGCTGCAGTAGGGACCGACGCACAAATAGTTTGTAAATATTGCTGAAACAAGGCAGGGGCGGATGCACACCCGAATGACAGTCTTTTGAAGCGGTACAATCCAAGATGCGTGTTAACCACCAATACGCGCTGGGATTCGTCGTCCACCGGTATTTGCAAGTACGCATCGGCTAGGTCCAACTTTGAAAAATATTTTCCCGGGCACAGTTTAGCAAAAAGATCTTCCGGGCGGGGCAAAGGAAAAGTAGCAGTCACTAGCTGTGGATTCACCGTGGCCTTGAAGTCCACGCAAAGTCTCAATTTTCCGGAAGGTTTTGGCAAAATTACTAAGGGTGAGGCCCAGAGAGAAGCTTGCACACGTTCAATTACACCCTGTGATTCGAGATCGTGTAACGTTCTTGCGACCTCATCACGCAATGCGTGGGGAACATTGCGCGCCCTGAAAAATTTCGGTTGCGCGTTTACCTTCAGTTCTAAATGTGCTTCATAGTTTTTAGCGCAACCTAAGCCCGGTGCAAAAATGTCTGCAAATTCGTCACACAGCCGAGAAACACTGTCTGTAGGCACAGTCTGATTCACTGATAGGACCTGATTTACAATAGACATGTGAAACAACTGAAACAAATCTAGACCAAACAAGTTCACTGCAGAAGAAGAACGAAGAACGTAAAATGACACAAGTTTTGTTTGTCCCTTGTATGTTGCAAGAAGGCTGCACTGTCCTAACACAGGAATTTTCTGTCCGGAATATGTAGTTAGCTTAACATTTGCGGAACGCAACGGAGGTTTGCCCAGTTGTTTGTACGTGTCGTGATTGAGCAATGAAACTGCAGCTCCGGTATCGAGCTGGAATGGTATCACTTTGCCTTCAAATTCTAAGTCCACAAAAAGTTTATTGTTCTGCTGACGACAAGAGCGACTGTTTTGTGCAATTGGAACAGACACTGGTACAGAATCACTTGCTAATTGACGTGATTTCCGGCGACGTCGACGCACAGTTTTTGTGGGACGAACACAGTTACTGTTAGAGAAAGTGTCACTGGACGAAGTGGAATTAACGACATGAATGTCCATAGGCGAAGGTCCACGAGCCTGAGTGTCCTTGGTTCGATTCCGGCGCGAAGCAAAGGGCCTGGAATGATTGTGATTGTCTGATCTGAGCTTTTTCTGGCAAACACTTTGAACATGTCCTTTCTTATTGCAGAAAAAGCAAATAGCTTGGCGTGACGGGCAATGTTCACGCGAATGTCTAGTAGCACACCGCGGGCACGATTTCACTGCATTTGTGTGCTGGCGCGGCACACCTGGCTTAGCGCGCGGCGGCAGCTGTGCGGACGGCCGCGAGGGCAGTTGACGGGGCCGCGTTGCGCGAGCGCGCCCGGCGGGCCGGTTAATGTTACACACAGCTGGCGAAGTTTCAAAAGATTCCTGAGCACAGTCAAGTGTGTCCTGTCTATCCAATATGTCTATCACTTGTTGAAGGGAGGGATTAACTAGTTTCAAACTTTGCTCCCGTATGCGAACATCAGAAACGTTCTGTGCAATTGCATCACGCACCATTGTATCGGAATAAGAAAGACCACAGTCACATTCAAAGGCACAGTCCCTAGTAAGTCCTTGCAATGTTGCTACCCACTCCCTATTAGTTTGACCGGCCGTACGTTTTGTACGAAAGAACGTATACCGTTTTGCAACCACATTAACTGTTTCTTTGAAATAGGCATCTAATGCAGACAAAATTTCCTCGTAGGACAGAGTTGCTACGTCGCGTCGGGGAAACAATTTCACTATCACACGGTATGTGGACACACCGACACAAGAAAGCAAAAACGGCTGCCGCTCATTACCTTGAATTCTGTAGGCAGCGAGGTGAAAGTTGAACTGGCGAGACCACTCTTGCCACGTCTCATCGGCTGCCACGTATGGTCGAAAGGGAGGTGCAACAGCGTTTAGTGGCAGCGGGAGCGAAGAAGCGGCGGCGGCCGCATCGGTTTGAATGGTACGTTGACCCTGGACGAGCTGTCCAAGGGCATCCAGTAACGCCTGCGTCTGCTGATTCTGCAAGCGATAAAATTCGGACAGTACATCTGGAGAATGTGGCGAAGCCATGACACAAATGTAAGCAATCAGAAAACACTTTAAATCGTCGCCAATGTTGTAAACGAATTAATACAAACTCTTTTGCTCGTCGCCAATAAATGTTGTGTCGGTAGCTGGGCCGACACCGTGAAGTTGAGATGGCTGAAAATGAACTCTAGACTAACGCTGTAGCCGATAGGGCACGCACGGCTAAAGCAGACGGGCGTGAAGTCTGGAACATGAGAACTTATAAATGAATAAGAAGAAAAGTATGTAGATGCTTATTACTTATCTTTTATTTAGTCCTTGGAATACATCTCTCTTGAATACTCGTAAGCTATAGGCACTGATACAAATGGCGCCTTGCTAGTTCATAGCCATTAACTTAGCTGATGGCTATTCTGTCTCTCGGCTAATGAGAGAGAAAGGCTTCGTACAACTGGGTGGTAGCTAGGTTCTCGTACAACTGGGCTGTAGCTAGGTTCTCGTCCAACTGGGTCGAGTGCTCTCTCGTATCACGAGACCTGCCTTGGTGGTGGCGCTAGGTCTGCGATCACAGTGGCGACACGCGGGTCCGACATGTACTACATGGACCGCGGCCGATTTAAGCTACCACCTAGCAAGTGTGGTGTCTGGCGGTGACACCACAGAAGGAATATCATTTTTAATGTGAATTTCAGACCACAATGCCATTATAACTTCTTCTTCACTTGGTGTAGCCAGAAGAGAATGGAATCTGTCTCATCCTATCTAAAATCATTGACCGAAGTTGGAATCGAACCCAGACCATAGATATATGAACCTATCATCAGCTCAACAGACCACCAAATCCTCTTCTCAGCGGCTCATTTTTCTATCATAACGCCGTTGTACCACACTGACTGAGAATTCTGACACACAGGCTCCCTGTATCAATTTGCAGCATCTTCAGTAAATTCATTTACTTGGTTGACCGAATCACCATGAACTAGCTGCCTCGGCTACAAAGTGCATGCATTCATCTTTATTTTGAAGTCACCAAAATAAAATCACGTAACTGCCACCAACACAGAACTGGCAACAGTGTAGGATGCAGAAATTTAAATAGGAAGTGTTCCTTTCCACTTGAGCTACTCTATTGCGCTATCTGTTTGTTGAAAACGTCGTGCCGTGCAAAAGAAAAGGTATAACTGTTTGTCTCTCATAAGTATTGACCTGGCGATATGCATTATCCCACAGCGCTGTGGAATGCACAAGTTCTGGATGAATTGTTGTTGACTTCTAGAGGTGTTATAGCTACGTGTCAGCTAGTGGCGTAGTGGTAAGAATCGCGCACGGTACATAAGATGTCGCGAGTTCGAGTACATTCACTGCTATATTTTTTAAAACGCAATCTTGCTGTCTGCTAAATTATCAATCTAATGGAACTTGTAACATAATTCCCTTCACTTCTCAACCCAAAACAGTCGTATGTGGAAAAAGGGCTAACTTCTGCAACATTTTGTTCATTTCAGTTTGAATAGACAGCCAGACAGTAGATGCATCTCGAAAATTTTGTATTACGTATGGGTAGAGCGCATCGTGCCAAAATTCGTCGGAGAAGTATTTTCTACATTAGCTGTCGTCTGGTAGTGGCATTTTATTCTTCTTCAAACCTTGTTTGACAGCTTTAACTCAGAACAAGTTTTCTACATGCATGTAATCTATAAACTGCATGTGCATTTTCAGACTGTTATAGATAACATCAGAGAATTCGCATATATCGTTGATGATTAATTTTTCTCTCATATTTACTATTGTTTTAATAACATTAAAGGAAACCTTGCGAAAATTGTGAACTGTATTATAAAAAATGAAATAAAACTACCCACGATAACCTTACGACGAAAGTCTGTTTTAATAAAACTGAGTATCTGTACACAAGCGTGCCTCTTTCGTCATGAATTGGTAAAATACTACTCACTTAGATTTTGATTGGGTCTGTGTTTAATTGGTATGCTGTGTCATACTCAACAGGTATGCAAATGTGGCATTTCGTAAATAAAGTTAAGTATTCCTAGAAACCCAAAATTTGCTTGTCAGCAGCGGAAAGAGGCGTTACCTGTTGTGCATCATTGTAAGTTATTCACCATTGCACTATGAGCCTCAAGTGTTTTCTAGCGATTTCCTTATCGATGTTTGATCTGACTGCTTGTAGCTCTTTCACAGGAAGGATATAAACGCTACACACAGTGATACTGGAACTGCGAACCATATCAGACGCTTTTTCACAGGTCAGCACGTTACCACAGAGCTGGCGAAGAGGTATGTGCCTCAGCTTCCTCTTACGAGACCAATAGTGGCTAGAACTCGTAAACCGCTATTTGAAGGACGAGATTATTTGCGATTTCCAAGTGCAACGACTTCCCTGGGCTGAAAACCGTAAATTTACAATCTTTTGTTACACCTCAAGCGATAATAACTCAGATTATTCAATGGAAATGACACGAGAAATCAAATGAACTTTGAGGCTTAATTCCGTGCACACCAGGAAGTAACTCGTCGATCACAGAGTTGCCAAACGTACATTGCCTTGTTGCCAAATCTCAGTTACAATACCAGCAGGAAGAAGACGAACCGATGTGATCTTACAGCGGGCTGGGAAGTGACCATAGCTGGTGTCTCCAAGTCGCGGCTGCTACGCCCTGGAATACGTAATGCGTCTGATTCGCATTTCTGTAACTATGTTTAGGGTTCAAAAATGGTTCAAATGGCTCTGAGCACTATGGGACTTAACATCTATGGTCATTAGTCCCCTAGAACCTAGAACTACTTAAACCTAACTAACCTAAGGACATCACACAACACCCAGTCATCACGAGGCAGAGAAAATCCCTGACCCCGCCGGGAATCGAACCCGGGCGTGGGAAGCGAGAACGCTACCGCACGACCACGAGCTGCGGACTAGGTTTAGGGACTGGAGCGTAGTTACTAATAATACTCAGGACTGACTGAAACTAAGCATCATACATCAGTAACTCTCATAGTTGTTTTTATATTTCTTTCGTAAGTGTACTCAAAACTAAGAAATTCATTCACAGACGTTTTCGTGCCTCGCCGATAGTCGAGCACAACAAACAAATAAAAATAAAAAAAGAATGTGTGTGTGTGTGTGTGTGTGTGTGTGTGTGTGTGTGTGTGTGTGTGTGTGTGTGAGACAGATAGAGAGAGAGAGAGAGAGAGAGAGAGAGAGATAAAAATCAAAAAGAATGAGAGAGAGACAAATAATCAAAAAGAATGAGAGAGAGAGAGAGATAAAAATCAAAATGAAAGAGAGAGAGGGTAAAAAATTGTAAAGAAATTGAATCATGATATGTAAAGGAATCTTTCATTATAATGACACGGTCCACATCATTAAGAAATATTGTATTCATGATCTATGAAACAAGAATTAATCTAATGCAATCTAATCTAATCATATCATATTGATGACTAGTGAAGAGTCATGAATTACCGATGTTTTTGCCAATACCAGTAACCAAATCTAAACTTGAAAATAAAAGGCGACAGTTTTTGTAATAAACCGGGACTTCTATCAACACCCTTACGTCCCTGTTAACTAACCACGAAAGACGTCTGATATATCTCTCTTCTGAAGTAACAAAGTGTGCATGTATTTAAAGATGAAGTGCATGATGTGGAGTTCTGTGACAGAGATACGAACCCAACACGTATTCGTATTAGTAACTAAGTAAAATCAAATGTTACGTATCGGATTTTCTTACCAGCTGATAGGTGTTTGACTCTAAAATAAGGATACAAACTTTTGTGCCTAAGCGACAATCGAACTGCACACCTACCATGCATCCATGAATGTAGCATAAGTATCAGTTGCGTGTTTGACCAGAAATAACGACACCTATTGCGATTGTTGGCAACACATGAACAGATATTAAAAATGCACGTTAATTTTCACTAACAGGCCGGTGCGCACGTGATAGGGCTTGAAATGAAATTATGAATATTTTTGTTCTGGATCAGGATGCGGACCCATATACTTACCTTTGGAGGAGACCTAGAGAACACTGCAGTCTTGAGAAAAGGAACGAAATGATTGAACTATACTGTTCCGAGAGATTTAGATCCTCGACAGAGGAGATACGAATTCGAATCACAGTCCAGCACCAAATTTTTCAACGTCTCTAGTTCAATAAAGCACAAGTAAAGTAAGAGCCCTGTTCCTTTAAATGGCTATCGGTTCACCTAATAAAATAACATTTTCTAATGTAAGTAAGTTTACTGGCGACTGTATTTCTGTTTACCATGACTTCCGCTATGTCATTTTCCAACGTAAACCGGCTCTGCCTAGTTGGTAATGAAGGATCGTGATGTTTAATGCGGAGTCTGGATTATAACGTCTTTCTCTTGATGTTACCAGGGGTAAAGTAAATCTGCTTGTGCCTCTTAAAAGTAAATGCCTGAACCCACGCATTCCACTTGTGATAGTTCGTTCCGTCAGACCATTGTGGCCACATTTCCCAGCCCCAGGAGTGTGCTGTAACAGGTGGTGTGCTTAGCTTACAAAATTAGTCACGGTGGAAAAAACACTAAAGTGGTTAAGTAGAAGCAAGCTTCTGAAGCGCAGATTATGCTATTCTAATGTCAGCAGGATGTAAAGACTCTTCCAGACATCATAGGCTCGATGTGAAGCCATTTTGAAATTTTCACAAATTCAGCAAATTTATTAATTCGATAAAATCTACTGGGATGTGTAAAGTTACCGGATAATTCGATTATTACCGTCATTATTACTATAATTTTCTTCATCCGGCAGCTGGAACACTGTACTTGAAGATCATTTGATGCCTTTTGTCACTATAGAAGTAGTTTCCCAAGAACAGGTTCTTTCCCTGTCTACGGAATCCTTTTCATGTTAATATCAAACATCAGTAATAACTCGTAGATTACATTAAAACTAAAGTAATTGATGAAGACGTTACTTGATAACAAAAACGCACTGCCTTTCTTCATTTTCTTGCGCCTAGAAATGGCTATCGAGTACTGCCAAACCAAAAACCAAGAGATCTTACTGCCTACCGATATACGTCGCTGTCAGTTCGTCCATATGATTTGGTCGACATGACCTATTTCAAGTTGTGTATGACAGACAATGTTTTAGAAAATCAATTGTTTTCCTTTTTAATAAACAGAGAGATTTTCATTCTAAGCTATCCAAGTACAAAATTTTCGCAATATTAGTTCAAATTTAATATTCGCTTCTATAATGTAGGAAAGTATTTCGCAGTTGCAAAACTCGCATCCGACTCATTGACCTTACACTTAGTCGCTGACCATATATTCTATCCCAGAGTGACACCAGTTTAAGTAACCTAATGTAGCGAAGACTGTTTGCCAGAGCTCTTTCTCGCCGGAAAATATGCAATTCACTCATTGGGCTCCATAAGTACATTGTAACAGTAATTTCTGTGTGTATGCAATGCATACGGATTAGAATTTAGTGGTGCTATCTCTTCCACTTCTATATATAATATGCCTGACCTAAACGGGCCTTTTATCATTACAGGCCCTGGACAGTGCAACATCATATTGATAAGAGTAATGTGCTTATACTGACAACCCGACTGTTCGTTTTACCTGAATTTGCACTCATTTAAATAAAACAACATGACCTTCCAGTGGGAGACATTTCGTCACCCTTTTCCTTCTGTGAAATTTGTCAGTAAGGTTTTTGTCTTCCAACCAGTGAAATGTGGTAGAGTACGGCCGGTAAATGATTCACAAACCACGATTTTGTGCCGTTAAGACGATTTATTTAAACATCACAAGACTGCACATAGGTGCAATCGATTTCGAGGTGCAAAGTGTTTATCTTACTTTTGTGACAGGTGGTCATAAGTGATTTCCAAAGACTTTTTATTGTACTGAAATAATCTTTTGTCACAAAGTAACAAGGTAAGTGTTTTATTTGTATATATTTTGTAGGAATTTTATCGTGCTGGAAGATTATACACCTGAATGTTTGACACAACTGGTAGAAGAAAACGCTGCATATTAACCAAACCCCGCGCCTCCTCCCCATATCCTCCTATGACACGAGCACGGGATTCTCCTCGTATACCGCTACAGTGCTGTTCCTAGCACAACTGAGAATTGGCAACACCGTCACAAACATTAGGCAACACTGTGACAGGGCAGTCACTTCCGCGTATGGTACTGAATTGACTCGCTAAATTCACTTGATATTCCCTTTCCATTTGAATGACTCGTGTTGTATAATCCTTATGTAAACTAAGACATTGAGACAGAAAATTCAGTTTTTGCCTAAATAAATGCTATTCTTCACATAAGTGACAACTTTTATTATCTTTCACGATGCGTTAAGAGGCTGAGCGACAAATACCATGATGAGAGCGGCGTACAGGCAGCAGTGTGTCCGTAGCCCGGTCGTACCGCCCGTGTCTCGGGTCAGAACGGCTTAATCAGTCGTCAGTTCTAACTGCGGTAGGGACAGCGTCTGTGAGCTTTTTTTCTGATATATTTTATGGAGCTGCGAATTTCCATAAAAAGTTCTGTATCGAAATCGGAAGGAAACATTTACCATCAAATCCTCTTGGTAGCTCGACTCAGTAAGTTGTGTTAATGGTCATAGATCTTGGCTTTCTGACTGCCAAGCTGCTTCGCAATACCAGCGTCTCTGAAGAAATTCGAATCGACCATCAGTGATAAGAGTTTCAATATCATTCTTCACTTAAGACTCACATGCCAGGGTGATAAGTATGAAGGAAATGAACCTCTTGATTACTATAGGGCCTCTATGCTAAATTTCCACAGTAGCAGTTAGGAACTCCCTGCAGACATTTGCTAACAGCGGCTCTAGCGACTTACTTTTTCTCTGGGTAGCTTCAAATTTGGACAATTTTGTCCCCTAAAATCCACTTGAATATTTTAAATATCATTTGTGAACAGCGTTCACTTCTCCATTAATTAAGGTACAGATTTCAAAACAAGCAATTTTCCTGAGTAGCTATATAGCACGTTGTGATAGGTATTGACACAATATTTTGCATCCATTGAAAGGTGGCTACACTGAGCCGCAGCGTCAGAGATTGCGCCGAAGAGTTTTATTCCGCCGCCTCCACTGGTAGTGCTTGTTGAGAAGTCGCAGTAGTCGGTCGTTGTTGAGATGTGGTGGTAGTTAGTGCTTTGGAGAGAGGATGTTGATACCTGTACTATTTGAGGCCATGTTGTGTGCAGATGTTTTGATGGGCTAGACACCAGATGCTGTTCGAATGGAGATATTGTAATGATCAGAGTACTTTTCGTCAACATATATAAAGGTAAAGAAATTTTTTTTATTTTTTTATTTCAAATGTGTGAAACAATAATGCCCCTTGGTCACAGGTTCAGTCAACAAAGCATTTGGCTCGTGTTCTTGTATTAGACTGTATTTCTGGTTTCGATGTGCAATTATAGTATTTCTGTTTATTTTTTTAACTACTTCAGTATAAATGGTATTTAAAATATCTTGTCTTATTGAGGAAGAACCGTGCCAGATGTGTACGTTGAATCACACTTCCACACACAGAACAGTTACACTTGTGCTTTGGTTTCGTAGGTTTTATAGTTGCTGGGGACTTAATTAATTGTGTTAACGGAAATTTTCTTTCATTCTTTGTTGTTATTCTATGCAGTCAGATTGCGGAGTAATACTAGTCAGGGCCAACCGTTTACGAGACTTCGTAGCCGGACATACAGCGACTAAAATTAAAAATATTTGCATTCTATATAATTAAGCCCCCATGCACGTGGCGACCGCTGCTTCGGATCGTCCCTTGGAATTCTTCTGATTGTAAAAATCGCAGATAGTAGTATTGTTGTAGTAATTCGTAGTTTAGTAATTGTAGTCTATATTGCATGTGTAGATTTGGTAATTGTCACTCTTCTAATGGTACTTTTTGCAGAATTTAATTTTTGTTGTCTTGTATACGGGTTTGACAATTTTGTGCAATTGTGAAGGTTTCAATTGTTCGTTAATCGTAATTGAGGGAAGCATTTCGTTAGAATGGCATTGTTGGGGATAAAGTGTCATTGTGTGTAATTTTCGTATAGTGACGAGTTCTGTATGTTTTGTAAATGATTACGCGATCGATGAAAAAGGCAAAAATGATGGATAGTGAGAATGACGAAATTGTTAACATGGCGAACTCGCCAACACAGGAGAACAGTATGATGAATAATGAAGTTGAAAACAATTTAATAAGTCGAGAAAATAGTCCGGAACCATTTCAAAATTTTTCACAATCAAAAAATTTTCAGAATACGAGATTAACGACAGAAGACTCTGGAATAGTATCGAACACGGATAGCTTTATGGCTATGCCGAAGGAAGTTAGTTTTGTGGGAAATGTTAGAGGCGAAAAGAATTTCGAACCAGTTAATATGGAGCAGTTGATGGGTGCTATATTAAATTTGGGATCACGGATGGAAACAATGGGATCACGGTTAGACTCACAAATAGGAACAATTAAAACTGATATGGGAACAATGGAAACACAGTTAAGATCTGAATTAAAAACAATGGCATCACAGTTACGATCTGAAATTAAAACTGATATGGGAACAATGGAAACACGGTTAGACTCACTGGGATCACAAATAGGAACAATTAAAACAGAGATGGAAACAATGGAAACACGGTTAGATTCAGGAATAGGGACATGTTTCAAAAACATGAAAGATGAATTAAAGAAAGAAATTAGAGAAGAAGTACAACTGATTTTGAATGCTCACAAAAATAGACTAATTTCAATAGAAATCAGACAAAAGGAACAGGATAGAGAACAGGAAGAAAGAGATCGCGTGATAATACAAAAATTTTCAGAGTTAAATTTACAACGTGCACACGATAAGGAAGAAATATTTGAGAGAATCGAGGAATCCGTACCAAATGACAGATTAAATAACCTAACACAACAGTATGAACAGTTAACTACTAAATGTGTTAATATTGAAATCCGAGTCGCGACACTTACGGAAGACGTAAACAAACAGAAAGAACAATTAGGTGACTTATCGGAAAGAGTTGAGGAGATTTCAGATAAATTGACAAGTCTTAGCTTAAATGGGGACAGAGATTCGGATGATACAGCTCCATTACCATTTGCAGGAACTGAAGAGTACCAGAACATAAATAAACATGTTGAAAATCAGGGAAAATTTAATGAACGTGTTAAAAGGGAAGTTGAGGCATTACGAAAGCAAGTCAAACAAATTGAAGGCGAAATCGTAGGAAAAGATAGCAGAAGAAATTTAGAATCACAGATAGCAGAGGAGTTTGAAGAAAATAATTTGTTTCATTTACGGGATGCAACAAGAGAGCGCCAGGCGCGCGAACTTGACAATAATCGACATTCGGACTGGGACAGACGCGGTAGGTCTTAGTCGCCACGAGGAGAAAACTTTGACTATAAACACTTCTTAACTGTTCGGAAATTTAAGATCTTTCGCAATTCTAAGAACGACATACATCCATGTTCATGGATAGATCAATTTATGTACGCACTTCCATCAAATTGGCCACTAAGTCACAAACTGGAATTTATGTGTGGATATTTAGAAAACGAACCGGCTACGCGGATGCACGCTCTTATTAGAGATTGTAATAATCTAAATGATTTTTATCATGCATTTCTATCGGCATATTGGTCCGAAAACACGCAAGACAGAGTCAAACATAGTCTTATTATGCAGCGTAATTTTAAACAGTCTGAGTTCCGCACGCCGGCAGAATACTTTGAAGACATGATTCGAAAGAATCAATTCCTGTCCAACCCTTATAGCCCGACTGAATTAATTCGCATTTGTTTAACTAAGCTGCCACAATCCATAAGACAAATTGCTTTAGCTGGAAGATGTAAAGACGACATTGAGACTTTTAAGACTTTGCTACAAGAACTTGAGTATGACAACGACGACGGGACTTCTTGTAATTTTTTCAGTAACGGTAATCACAATAGATTTTCAGAGAAAAGGGATAGTGATCGGAACGGGCGTTATATGGGTAATTTTGAGAATGACAGACGAAACAGACAGGACAATAGATACCAGCCTTATGACAATAACAGACGTTCTAACAGAAATTACACAGACAATTATAATAACGGTAATTCCAACCGGAATGATCAATCATACGGAAACAGTAATCGGTATCATCAAGACAGAAATTATTCATACAATAGTAGAAATTCTTACTACAGAAATAACCGGGGTAGTAGATCTAACAGTAATTTCAGAAGTGACAGTCGAAATTACACAAGAAGCAGTCATGCAGATAGACAGGAAAATACAAATTTTAATAACAGACACAACCAAGAATTTGCATCTAACAGATAGGAGGGACCTAATTGGCATCCTCCACGTGACAGAACTTCAGAGAGACAAGTGCAAATCGTAGAAATTGATCCGCAAAATGACGCGAATAATCAAAGACGTGACGCAAACAATCGACAATGTCTTGTAGCTTCGGCTTCTGGCAGCAATATAGACGGTTCAGAAAGTAATGACACTACGACTTTATACTAAGTACGCCTGGAAGACATGAGACATTTTGCTAGACGAAAAGGAAAATAATGTAGACGCATTTTTACATCCTGTTATTGAAGTATGTGTGGGTAAGAATAAGTTCACTGCAGTTTTAGGTTCTGGGAGCCTATTGAATGTCATTAGTGAATCAGTTTTCCGTATATGTGTAAGAACTATTGCTTGTCCTCTGTTACCTTTTTCTAAAACTACTATTCGAGGCGCTATTTCTGGAAAAAGTGTGGAAGTCAAACAACAGACCAACTTAAATTTCATTTGTCAAGGATACGAATTTTCTGCTAATTTTATTATTGTTCCATTACTTAGTACACAAATTATATTAGGTATGGAGTTTCTTAACACACATAAGGCAATTTTGAACTTTAAGGGAGGAAGTGTGAATTTGACGGTTGCCGGAATGCCGAAATGTTTGAAATTTTTCGAGTGTTTAGCAAGATCTGAATCAGATACAAAATGTTTAAGGTTTCTTACTTCTGATGTTTTCGTTGAGCTTTATGACGACAATGTGTTTATTCATGACAACGACAATAGATACAGAGACACGATGGATGATATAATTAATAGCGAAGAATTAATTAATGAAAAGGTTAAGAAAGCTTAAGTGCCAGATGACGTTGCAAGAGAAGAACTGCACCAAATTTTGACTTCACATGATACAGTATTTAGTCATCACACAGGAACTATACAAGGCTTACAATATTTATTTAAAGTAAAAGAACACACACCATTTCGCGGGAAAACGTACGCTATTCCTTTGGCGTACAGAGACAAGGTTAAGAGTGAACTTCAATACATGTTAGATCAAGGCATTATTGAGCCAGTAGTCAGTCCTTATACCAGCCCATTACATGTCATTCTTAAAAAGGATGGATCAATTCGTTTGGTTCTGGATTCCAGACAGATAAATAATATCATCATTCCTGAACCTGACCGTCCACAAAATTTAGATGAACTTCTTCAACATTTCCATGGAATTAAAGTTTCATCCACGATTGATATGCGCACAAGTTTTTGGCAAATAGAACTCCACCCTGATTGTAGAAAATACACTGCCTTTTTAGCCTTTGGTAACTGTTATCAGTTTCGGAAATTACCGTTTGGACTTACTGTATCTTCAGCAGCATTCATTCGTAGTTTAAACGAAATTTTACCTGTTTATCTTCGTGACAATATTACTTCATATGTTGACGATATTCTTATTGCTAAACATTCTTGGAGTGAGCACAACAAAATTTTGGATTCATTACTACGTATCTTTGCAAGAGTTGGCATTACAGTGAACTTGGAAAAATCTGAATTTGGTCGTTCTCAGGTGAAATTTCTTGGTCATATTATTTCTACAGACGGTATTCTTCCTGATCCAGAGAAACTAGACGCTATTCGTAATTATGCTGTTCGTACCACAAAACGTGATGTTCGTAGTTTCCTTGGTGTCTGTAATTTTCTTAGGCGCTTTGTTAGATTGGACAATTTGGCCACTCGTCGTTTATGTGAACTATCTGGAAAGAATTCTAATTGGTGTTGGGATGAGGAAGCTCAATCTGAATTTGAACAACTTCGTGATGCCTTTAGTTGCTGCTCCACTTCTTTCACACCCGGATTTATCTAAAGATTTTTGTTTGGCGACGGATTCATCATACAAAGGCCTAGGAGCACACTTATTTCAAGAGATAGAAGAAAATGGCGTTGTAGTACAGAAGACTATTGCATTTGGAAGTCGTGTTCTCTCTAAATCAGAAAAGAATTATTCGATTACGGAACTTGAAGCCTTGGCTGTTGTTTGGGCTTTCACAAAATTTCGGACATTTTTGTTTGGCAGACATACTAGGGTTTACACCGATCATCGAGCTCTGGAATTTCTTATGTCAACAAAATTAACACATGGAAGATTGTCACGATGGGCGCTGTATCTACAGGAATTTGATTTTAGTATTGTTTACATACAGGGTTTTTCAAATATTATTGCTGATGCTTTATCACGTGCACCTGTGGGTTTGAAACAAAGTGCTGAGGAGGACTGCAAAGAAAACAATTATTGTTTGATGTATATTCAAGGTGTAGCGTTTGAGAATTTTATTTCGTCTTCGCTCCAGGACATCGCTAAGGAGCAAAATAAGGATCCAATCTGGAAGGACATTAAGGAGAAGTGGAGGAGAAAGGAAAGCGTAGCGATTAGACCGCATTATTTAGTTCGCAATGATATTCTTTTTAAACGAAAATCGGTTGACAGCTCTGTTTGGTTAGTTTGTATTCCTGATGAGTGGGTCAATAAATTGATTTGGTATATACATTTCAGTTATGCACACTTTGGTCCCAGAAAATGCTTTCATAAATTACGAGAAAATTGCTACTTCAGTAATATGGAAAAACGTATTCGATCTGTTCTTGCCAAATGCAAATTATGTCAAAAGGCTAAGCCGCCAACTATTTCTCACAGAGCACCGTTGTTTCCTATCATTCCAGCGAAATTAAAGGACATGGCTGCAGTCGATTTGTTCGGTCCAGTGGTTCGTTCTACTAATGGTTTTGCGTACATTTTGGTAGCAGTGGAATTGACATCAAAATATGTGTGTTTTACACCTTTACGCAAAGCAACAGCTCGTTCAGTATCTAGTGCTTTCATCAAACATTTTCTTAAAGAAGTAGGTCATGTTGATAAGGTTATATCAGATAATGGATCACAGTTTCGTTCTAAAATTTGGCTTCGTACTCTACGGCGTCGTAAGATTAAACCAATTATCATTTCACTTTTTCACGCTCAATCTAATGCTTCAGAGACATGGATGAAGGAAATCAATAAATTGTGTCGACTTTATTGTTATCAGAATCACAGAACGTGGGATCAGTATCTTCATATTTGTCAAAACATTCTGAATGAACTCCCTAATGATTCAACTTCTTTACCGCCTATATTGATATAAAAAAATAAAGCACCGACAAATCGCATTTCTGAAATCGTTCCTTTTCCGCCTACACGGAAACTGCGGCATTCTGAAGTTGTCAACCTGGCTCTACAAAATATTGCGTCTGCGGCTGCTAGAAGAGAGAAATCAGCTAAACGTCCTGGTCGTTTAAAAACCTTGTCAGTTGGTCAAAAGGTGTTAATTTAGTCTCATCGCTTGTCTCACAAAGGAAAAGGCTTGTGTCGCAAATTTTTTCTGCTTTATAACGGTCCATATAGAGTTCGCAAAATTATTCGTGATAACACTGTCGAAGTAGAAACTCTTAAATCTCGACGCTCTAAGGGAGTACATCATATATCTAACGTTAAAATTTTTGTGGAATGACATACTTTCGAGAAACCAACAGTTATACGTAAACATGCGGAGAGTACAAGGATACTGCGCTGTGTTTTGGCGGCGGCACATACTCAAAGCAACAGTCAAGTCTGCGCGCCGCACAAGGCAGTCGTTGACCGCAAACAACTGCTTCCTACGTCACGCGTACCTACAGCTGATCGAGCGCTCAGTGCGAATGCACTGACAGCCGTAAATACACAGTCTAATTTCTCCGATTAAATTCAGTATAAAGCTATAGTGACTTGATAAATTATGTTATTAACGTTCAGTATTTTTCAGGATACGGTTGTATAAAATATTTAAGACCTTCAGGTAAATTCTGTGTGAGTCCCACGTTAAGAGGACTTGCTATCGAGAAATTTTCAGGAAGAATGTAATTTCGAAGAAGAAAGTAATAAACTAAAAAGGTAACTATTAATTGAGTTTATTTTTCAGGTAACATATTTCCACTTAGGTACGTACTTTACACGTAATTTGCTGCTCGCGATTACGTGAATTATACTTCGTGTTAACTGATTTGACAATGATTGATTAATGAACAGGGTTGTTAATTATGTATATTATGCATGGCTTGGCTGCACTGCTTTTTCACTGATGTCACATTTTTTTTATTATGTGCCTGCTGTGCTTATTTATTTAAATTATAATTGTCACCTGATTAATTTTGCTGATAGGGTTATGTATGTAGATTATACTTTGTGATTTATCTGCTTGCACCTTCATGTTTACTTATTAAGATTACATATGAACATTTATTTGCTTATGCTGATATGATGCTAATGACCTGTTTATTATGTAAGATATATATTTGCTGCTTTGCGTATGGATTGCATATTTGCACATTTCTTTTTTTTTTTGTTGTCATAGATACACTCTAATTTGGTATATAGAAATGCTGATATACTGTGTACGAACATAGAGTTTAGGTCACACTATGGTATTAATTATAGATTGTTCGCTTAGCAGAGCCTCGTTGTAGGAATTGTGCTGCATCCACTTGACATTCTGTTCTCCACTGGTATATTTAGTCGCTATTGCATGTTTTGCTTACGCTTAGTGCCTTATATTTTAAGATAAGAAAATGAACTGCTATAATTCGACGAACGACATTAGTACAAGAAACTTCATTGAAGTCACATGAGCTGGAGGTTTTATCGAAGCTGTATAAATTTATGCTAATAGAAAGGAAGCTAACAACATGAAATACCAACACTAGGTTTAGACCATTGACAGTTATTACACTGTATTCTTCGTGAGCAATTGAAATAGTAAGTGACACTTGACACAAGAAATACTCCACATGTTTGCTTCTGTTTTGCCATGATTCTTGAAGTGGTGTACACACTGTGAAATATTATGATTTATTCATTCAAAGTCTTATGTGATCTTTCACACTACGTACTCGCACCTACTTACTGAAAGTTATTCAAACTGAAGGCTGTTAGAGGTCATGTATGCATTTCTTTTATTTTATGATGGACAAGGTAACCAAAATGTATTTTATAATCCATAATGAGTAGAAGATTTGGCTCAGGTGGACTACACAGAGGTTGTGTGTGGACATTATGTCTTCGGATTGTATGGGATGATGAATTGAAGTTTGCACTAGGATTTTGTTTGTACTTGTTCGAGGAGACTGACTAGAGGAAAGAGTTGTTATGGAAGTGAAATGATATTGGCGATAAGGTTTATATGTGTCGACGTATTGAAGAGGTATTATTGAAGTATTATGATTATGTGATGCTGATGATTATTGGAGTTTTGGTGGATAAGAGGTAAGGTAAATGATATTGATGATGAGGTTTATATGTATCGACGTAAGAGGTATTATTGAAGTATTAAGATTATGTGATGCTGATGATTATTGGAGTTTTGGTGGATAAGAGGTAAAGTAAGTTGGTTTATATGGAACAAGGAGGATGAAGATAGCAGACCAGAACACTCAAGTGGAAGGAAGATTGTCTACACACACACTTTGTTAAATCACTAAGCAGTATATACTTTTTTTTGGAGAGAGGAAGTATTTGCATATCTTGGCACACTGACAGTTGTTCAGCAACCGTACATTTTGATTTGGCTTGGAAAACATTGGTCTTGACATGATGACTATGATGTTGACTAACTATTGTTGACTGTTATACATTGCTGCCACTACTACTTGATACACAAGTTGAACATAAAATTTTGGACAGAACTGCATTTACACAGTTAACACTATTCAGTTACACAATAGTACTTAATGTGGATGAAAGATGAGTGAGTGTGTTTGTGTGTTTTCCTTTCCTAATCCCAAATAATTGGTACCGACCTACCTCCTAAATGTTATTTTACTTGTTTGTTGTAGCTTGCACTGACACCCATAAATATTATAGGTTTACTGATATTTGTGTATTTGTAATATTTAATATGACAATTATCTGATATCATTTGTGTGTTTATTATAATTTGTATGTTTAGTGTAAGAGCATTGAGATTAATTTTGTAAAAGCAATTGTGTGTGCCTTCAAACTGTTGTTCGTGCTTGCACCTATTCAACATTGCTGGGTGCCACTTGGAAATGTTTAATTTCTGCTGATAAACTCTGATGAACAGTGTGATTAGTGATAGTGAATATTATGGACTGCTGTCTGCACCTGTTTAACATTGCTGGGTGCCACTGACGGAGCTGCTTCTACTGAAATAATGTCACTTGTTGGTGCTTGCACCTGTTCAACATGATAGGTGCCACTAATGGAACTGCTTCTACTGACATAATGTCACTTGTTGCTGTCTGCACCTGTTCAACATTACTGGGTGCCACTGATGGAACTGCTTCTACTGACATTATGTCACTTGTTGCTGTCTGCACCTGTTCAACATTGCTGGGTGCCACTGATGGAACTGCTTCTACTGACATAATGTCACTTGTTGGTGTCTGCACCTGTTCAACATTACTGGGTGCCACTGTTGGAACTGCTTCTACTGAAATGATGTTACTTCTTACTGTCTGCACCCGTTCAACATTGCTGGGTGCCGCTGATGGAACTGCTTCTACTGAAATGATGTCACTTGTTGGTGTCTGCACCTGTTCAACATTGCTGGGTGCCACTGATGGAACTGCTTCTACTGAATCAAAGGAAGAAACCAAACACATTACATTGCATTTACTCTCTGTGCCTTGACTAACACATATGAATCCGTGACAATAATAAATTATTTGAGGAACCTTCCGTGAAAGGAAAAAGAACAGAATGTGACGCTTTAATTGTCGTGCACTGGATCAGAAACAATGAAATTAATTCTGTGCCACATTGATGTATTGCATTCTAGTGTAATAAAGTAATCATAAAAAAAAACGGTTTTGTGACTCCTTTGCTATAAAGAGTGAATTACAAATCGTAGACAGATTTTATGGGTCACCACTCAACAACATTAAAGCATTTTACATGGTCGAGAGTGCGTAGTGGAGCAGACATTGTCGGCAGAAGGCGAGACAATGCAGTGCCTCAGCCCCCGCCGGTAGGCAGTAAACGGGTCCCAGAGAACGAGAGGAGCACGACTGTATTGTCCACCTTACGTGAACGACTCGGTGGTCAATTTTTTGCTCTAAGACTGTATCTACAACACATATTGCATGCTGAAGACCCAGAAGAATTAAAAAAGAAAAGAAGTTTATGCGAGCAACTTAACTATAGCATTCGAAGTATTCATAGTATTGTATACGTGTGAGTAAATGTCTTCCAATGCCCACTCAAGGAAGACAAGGATACACAGTCTAGCTACGATATTATAAATTCGCCTCAGTTTGAGGATGAACTCGGACTTAGGTTGATAATCATTTTGAATGTTTAGCAGTACTGTACCCATTGGTGTTAAACTCGTTTTCAACCAATGATTCCCATAGCTACAGGAACTCAGACGAAAAGATCAACCTGACACAAACTGTGGGAAGTTTGTTTTACAACCTTCGTACCTGGATAATGAGTTTTTTTCCTATTGGAGATCTCTGTGAACGTTGCTGCTGTAGAGACGATTTAAGACGAAACTAAATTCCTTCAGCTACGACAATGTTAAAAGAAATCGTTTTAACGGCACTAAATCGTGGTTTGTCAATCGTTACCGGCCGTACTCTGCAGCATTTCGCTGGCTGGAAGGCAAACACCTTACTGACAAATTCCACAGAAGGAAAAGAAGGACGAAATGTCTCCCACTGGAAGGCCATGTTGTTTTATTTAAATGATTACAAAATCAGGTAAAACGAACAGTCGGGTTGTCAGTATAAGCACATTACTGTTATCAGTATGATGTTGCACTGCCCAGGGCCTGTATTGATAAAGGGCATATTGTATATAGAAGTGGAAGAGAGAGCACCACTAAATTCTAATCTGTATGCATTGCATACACACAGAATTTACTATTACAGTGTACTTATGGAGCCCAATGAGTGAATTGCATATTTTCCGGCGAGAAAGAGCTCTGCCAAACAGTCTTCGCTACATTAGGTTACTTACACTGGTGTCACTCTGGGCTAGAATTTATGGCCAGCGACTAAGTGTAATGCCAACGAGTCGGATGCGAGTTTTGCAACTGTGAAATACTTTCCTACATTATAGAAGCGAATATTAAATTTGAACTAATATTGCGAAAATTTTGTACTTGGATAGCTTAGAATGATAATCTCTCTGTTTATTAAAAAGGAAAACAATTGATTTTCTAAAACATTGTCTGTCATACACAACTTGAAATAGGTCATGTCGACCAAATCATATGGACGAACTGACAGCGACGTATATCGGTAGGCAGTAAGATCTCTTGGTTTTTGGTTTGGCAGTATTCGATAGCCATTTCTAGGCGCAAGTAAATGAAGAAAGGCAGTGCGTTTTTGTTATCAAGTAACGTCTTCATCAATTACTTTAGTTTTAATGTAATCTACGAGTTATTACTGATGTTTGATATTAACATGAAAAGGATTCCGTAGACAGGGAAAGAACCTGTTCTTGGGAAACTACTTCTATAGTGACAAAAGGCATCAAATGATCTTCAAGTACAGTGTTCCAGCTGCCGGATGAAGAAAATTATAGTAATAATGACGGTAATAATCGAATTATCCGGTAACTTTACACATCCCAGTAGATTTTATCGAATTAATAAATTTGCTGAATTTGTGAAAATTTCAAAATGGCTTCACATCGAGCATATGATGTCTGGAAGAGTCTTTACATCCTGCTGACATTAGAATAGCATAATCTGCGCTTCAGAAGCTTGCTTCTACTTAACCACTTTAGTGTTTTTTCCACCGTGACTAATTTTGTAAGCTAAGCACACTACCTGTTACAGCACACTCCTGGGGCTGGGAAATGTGGCCACAATGGTCTGACGGAACGAACTATCACAAGTGGAATGCGTGGGTTCAGGCATTTACTTTTAAGAGGCACAAGCAGATTTACTTTACCCCTGGTAACATCAAGAGAAAGACGTTATAATCCAGACTCCGCATTAAACATCACGATCCTTCATTACCAACTAGGCAGAGCCGGTTTACGTTGGAAAATGACATAGCGGAAGTCATGGTAAACAGAAATACAGTCGCCAGTAAACTTACTTACATTAGAAAATGTTATTTTATTAGGTGAACCGATAGCCATTTAAAGGAACAGGGCTCTTACTTTACTTGTACTTTATTGAACTAGAGACGTTGAAAAATTTGGTGCTGGACTGTGATTCGAATTCGTATCTCCTCTGTCGAGGATCTAAATCTCTCGGAACAGTATAGTTCAATCATTTCGTTCCCTTTCTCAAGACTGCAGTGTTCTCTAGGTCTCCTCCAAAGGTAAGTATATGGGTCCGAATCCTGATCCAGAACAAAAATATTCATAATTTCATTTCAAGCCCTATCACGTGCACACCTGCCTGTTAGTGAAAATTAACGTGCATTTTTAATATCTGTTCATGTGTTGCCAACAATCGCAATAGGTGTCGTTATTTCTGGTCAAACACGCAACTGATGCTTAAGCTATATTCATGGATGCACGGTAGGTGTGCAGTTCGATTGTCGCTTAGACACAAAAGTTTGTATCCTTATTTTAGAGTCAAACACCTATCAGCTGGTAAGAAAATCCGATACGTAACATTTGATTTTACTTAGTTACTAATACGAATACGTGTTGGGTTCGTATCTCTGTCACAGAACTCCACATCATGCACTTCATCTTTAAATGCATGCACACTTTATTCAGAAGAGAGATATATCAGACGTCTTTCGTAGTTAGTTAACAGGGACGTAAGGGTCCTGAAAGAAGTCCCGATTTATTACAAAAATAATATGACACATTTCCGTTGGTCATCCCACGTAAATTTTTGTGCAGAAACAAAATAGAAAAGTATGAGACAAATTACTCTTACATATACCTTGTATTAATGGCGTCGCCTGCTCTCATGGAGGACATTTACCAGCATGATTGACTTGATGATAAATTTGTTCGTTGCGGAGAAATGTACACATTTTTTTAATGTCACCCTACATTTGTTATTCGGTAACACTCTTCCCCTCCTAAAGACATGTTAACAACTATCACAACGTGCCATTCATTCTCGAAGGCGTAAGTCAGTAGGTGCTGTCTTAGGTAGCAATACTCAATGAAATCTTAAGTATTTTTAAAGTTTAAAAATGCGAAGAGTAAGGAAGTGTTCGCAAGCGACGCCATTAGTACAGCATCTTTATATATCTTTATATAGCACAACAGCCTCTCCCATTGGTCGATTCAGTACCACACTAAATTGATACTCTCCAAGTATTAGGACACTGACATCTTGCATTCGTATCCCCTACGAAAATTTCAAAAAATCTTTTTTCCTTTTGGCATTCATGCGTGCATAAGTGAAGGAAATTGTGTAATAACATACAGACATTGTAAAACACAGACACTGTAAATTAAAAAGCGTATTATATGCCTCAACGGGCTTAGACAACGATAACAACAATGTCCCTCAAGTGAAAGTTTCACTGTGCAGTGGTGAGTGCGCTGATATGAAACTTCTTGGCACATTAAAACTGTGCGGCGGACCTAGACTAGAACTCGTGACCTTTGCCTTTGGCGGACAAGTGTTCTATCCACTGAGCAACCCAAACACAGCAAGTAGGACTTTGTGAGCTTTCTAGTCCTTTAGTAATACACAGGGTGTTAAAAAGAGGTGTCGAATATTTTGAGACGTCATCGTAACCATCAAAACGCGAAAAAATTCCAATAAATGTCGGCCGTAAACTATGAACCTTAAGGGTTATGAGCACTTGTTCATTTTCAATGCTGTGAAACATACCGTTTCTACTGCCAGCTCTTTGCGTTCTACGCTTTAGAAGGAGGTAGTATGAATCAAAACAGGAAAAAAAAAAATCCTTAAACGTAGGCTTTAAACGCATACCTTAAGAGCTGTTGTTCAATAGAAGAGATGTGTTACTCAACAACGAAGATGAACAGGTGTTCATAAGTCTTATTAAAGTATGCTATTTATAACGCACTTTCACTGGGGATTTTTTTTCTTAATTTGATGGTTAATGTCAAGTTTCAGAATATTCGACAGTGTGTTTAGCATTCTGTAGGTACTCTACACACGCAGCAACAGACGAGTGCACTGGATTAAAAACGTACGGAAGTCTGGCAATCTTCAAAGACGATTTCCCTTATATATAGTTGCGCTGTTCTGCTTTAGAGGATTAATGTCTAGGTGAGGTCAGAGCTGTCCTGTGATATCGCCATCGTGGCACAAATCGAGCCACGGTGTATTTTTTCGTCTCGGCTGTATGTGGAGTGGCCCGCCTAAGCTGCCTCACCCTGTAAAGTTACAATTGCGAGTTACTAGAGGTCTTCTTTATTGCCCAAAATCTTTGTATTCTTCCTCCGGCAGCCTGTCTTCCTTCTCTGTCCACTCCCTGTCAAGTCTGTTTTTGCTATGGGAGCTGTAAGGCTTGTACTGTATACGGCTGAGTTTTCTCCTGTAGTAAATTCAACCTTTTCATGATACTTTGCTATGTCTCTCTGAACCATTCGTTGGTGCAGTCCATGACTGCAACGCCCTAGACTGTTCGGCTAATCCCGCGCGGCGACGACGGTTCAAATCCGCATCCGAACATCCTGATTTAGGTTTTCCGTGATTTCCCGAAATCGCTCCAGGCAAATGCCGGAATGGGTCCATTAAAAGGGGACAGCCGACTTCCTTCCCCATCCTTCCCTAATCTAATGAGACCTATGACCTCGCTCTTTGGTTCCCTCCCCCAAATCAGCCAACCAAACCACTTGTCATTCATCTAAAACCTATGTCCGTAAAATTATATTCTTTTCCTAACTGAGTCGATCAGTCTTTCATCTCCCCTTTCTTCCTAATTGGTTATCTCGAATTTCTCGGCTTCGCTTAGTCTGGACATTCCTGCCATTGTTTTAATCATCGAACTGTAGTGTCAGTTCATTGTGTCCTCCGAAAAACAGTGGGAATTTTCTCTCGCCTGGTGTTGTCTGCGCATCTTTCGTCAGGTTTCCTTTACGAGAAGACATTTTAAGCTGTCAGCCCTTTCTTCCTCACCATGCTCTCTCTTCAAGTGATAAGGCGCTGCTTTCATGACGTTTAAGTATTTAATTTTTTCCAAGAAGTATTAGAATGCAGTACATTTTGCCTGCTGTTTTCGTAAATTTATCTGCTCTGTAGTTTTGTTAGACTTTCTGGACACAGCAAGAATCTGGTCTTGCAGCCTCCAATTAAACATACTAGTTTGGTACCTGATCGCGTCAGAACTTCATTGGAAATCAGCTCCCCATGAGTTCAGATAGACAATGTAAAATTTTTTTAAAAAAAATTTTCAGAATGAATAACACAAGAGTCCACTCAAGGGAAACACAGATGCCGAACTTGCACAATCCTTGAAATAAGAATATGAGCAGGGATGGTCTAAGCTATGAAAAAACATAATAAGTCCAAGTTACCCTATTTATTTGCTCTCATGAGCACACACATGAGATAGAAACATTAAAGGTATTTAGATGTGGAATAATACAGAGAAGGAAAAAAAACAATCATTAATAAACACAATCGAAAATTACTTACTTACACTTTAAACAGTGTCGAATCGACTCCTTGAAAGTGGGAGAACGGTCATTCACGAAGATCTTACTCAAACCACCGCTTGCCGGTGGGACAGAAACAGTTGCACCGATAATGCTGTACAGCAGTAATCAATCTTCGAACGAGTTGATTGTTTGGACTGGACATCGTATGAGCCACATTACCAAGAGATGCGTGGACAACTGTCCACCAGGATAAGTTTAATAGGAAATTAAAAAGTTGAAAGACAAACATTATCGTTGTACTACAAGGAATCGTGCGTCCTCATAAAGTCCCTCATGAAATTTCCAACATGAACTCTGATTCATATCCTAACACTTTTCCATATCTATATCGATCATGGAGCAAAGCAGCGCCCACCAATGAAGAGATGCCTTTAGGGATGTGAAGGCAAAGTCCACGTCCATCATAGTCTCGCTCCCATCACAATCTGGCACTATAGAGCAAACATCTGCGTCAACCGCAATCTCGCAACCAAGTGTTGGAAGTATTCTCCCCTCAGATATTACTGTCAGACATAAGGGAATTAGAGGCATTAGCTGCCAGTGGGTTCAAAATGGTTCAAATGGCTCTGAGCACTATGCGACTTATCTTCTTAGGTCATCAGTCGCCTAGAACTTAGAACTAATTAAACCTAACTAACCTAAGGACATCACGCACATCCATGCCCGAGGCAGGATTCGAACCTGCGACCGGAGCGGTCGCTCGGCTCCAGACTGTAGCGCCTAGAACAGCACGGCCACTCCGGCCGGCCTGCCAGTGGGCATTTGATTTCTGTCAATGGGGTATATGTCCGAAAGAACAGACACTACGTATACTGCTGTCAAGGTTGGAACTCTTCTGTCCTTGATAATTACTACCAGACGGACTATAAGACTTTGCTCCTCTGTCGTCATCGACATTCAGTAAAAAAGCAGCTCCAACAGAGACCTCCTCAGCCAATAAAAACTACTAACGTGTTGTCAGTCAGCTACGAGCAGAGCCTTCTCAATCTCCTCCTAGCTAAATTTTGAGAAAAAAAAGGCAGAGCGCAAATTTCCGCACATGAAAGACGTGAGAGGAAGGAGGAGAGAGGGGGAGGAGGGAGGGAGGGAGGGAGGGAGGGAGGGAGGGAGGGAGGGAGGGAGGGAGGGAGAGAGAGAGAGAGAGAGAGAGAGAGAGAGAGAGAGAGACCTGTTTTAAAGCTGAGATGTGGTGGCATGTTGCGGCATTCTGGGGTTCAGAAAGCCTTAACATTCTATTGTCAGTTTCTGTCGGCTAAAAATGAAAAGTACCCCTTGCATGGCCACACGCCCGTTTTCATAGCCCCACCAGCAAACGCCAGTACCTCGACAAGAAAGACCGATTTTAGGCTCAGTAAGAGTTCCAGCTCACACCCAGGTATTCAAAGCCGTTCCCTTGAGAGTCTTTCCAATGACAGAGAAACTAGTCATTTATAAGTGCCATGGCGTCGTTTCCTGCACACATACCACTACGTAATCAACTCTCGTACTTGTCACTGGCAAGCCCTTTTATGCCCACAAGAGGGGAGGGCATTCCTCAGTCTGGCTCGCGTCTAGGGGGTGCCAGACGACAGCCACCTGAGGCATCAGCGTTTGTTTCCAGACCACTTCACTCCACAGTGTTTGAGAGCAAAACAAAATGCCTATTGTGAAAGGAGCTCCTTTGCGGTTCCGGGCTGTTCTTGCGTTATCTTTTCACAGAGTCCGTGGAGAGCAAGAATATATTCCGTGCCACTGGCCACGAGTAGGCCAACGGCTGCATCAAGTTAAGCTCAGGCCAAATCCACGACCAAAGCACACATTTCGTTGGCAAGTGGACACTTATTTCTCTATTCTGTTTATTATAATCGGTGTTATATTAAATGAGTCATCGAGAGAAATGGAAAATGTGTTTCAGCATTTCATAAGATCGTCGGCGAACGCAGACAGATGAAGCTGATACCATGTCTGGACCATCCGATGGGTACTTGTTGGGGAAGACCTGTCTCGTGCAGTTTTTTTGCCTTATTCGTGGATGATATTCTCCAAATCTCTATTGTAGAGAATGTTTTAGTAACATTAACGAGTGCCGACTCATTTGGCAATCATGATATCTCAATGATACAGAGTGCACGTAAAACGTTATACTGAAGTCACGCAACTGTAGGTCTGAAACGTACCGTTGTTGAACTAATGCCGTAAAAGGGCAGCAAATCCGCGACGAGCGAGCGACAGTGTGTGAATTTAACATAACTCGTGCAGCTAATACCAGTTACGCTAATGAGCGCACGTCTTGCTTAAACTCTTCCTCTTCCTCTTTTTCTTGTGCTTAATCCCTTATAATCACGTGCTTGGCTTTTTAAATATGGATTTGGCATTGCTAGTGGAACTCTGTGGCCGGATGCCCCAGCCGGGCGGAATTTGTGTTTCTAATCTGTTTGCGTCCAGTGCTATCCGTGTGAGAGTGTGAGAACGGCTTCGATACGTTCGCGAATCGTGTGAATAACGTGGGAGGCGGGTATCAGCCCGGTATTCATGTAGTCGGATATGGGAATACACCTAAAAACCATATCGAGACACCACCCATTCGCCGTTATTCGCCGGGCAGATTCCACTGGGGGCCGGTACATCTTCCAGAATCGCGAAAGCAGCATCTCGCGCTTGTAGTTCCTCTTTAAATTAACGTAACTGAATAAGCTAGAAAGTCAAAGTTAGGGAACCTTTCTATTACTTTTCACAGCTTATTTCGTTAAACGCGACTTTTCTCTTACGTTCACGGGTTAAAGGTTTGCTATTAAATTACATCAGCAGTAACTCAATTCCATTAATGTATTAGTAAACTTCGTTACAGAAACAGAATTTTTATTTTTGAGTCATCAGTCTTGTGTGTCGTTTGATGCGGCCAGCCACGAATTTCTTTACTATGTAAACCTTTTCATCTCAGAGTAGCTCTTGCAACCTATGTCCTCAATTTTCACTGCATGTATTCCAATCTCTGTTATCTTCTACAGTTTTTACACTCTGCAGCTGCCACTACTACCATGGAAGTTATTCCTTGATGTCTTAACAAATGTCCCATCATCCAGTCCTTCCTTCTTGTCAGTGTTTTCAACACATTCCTTCCCTCTCTGATTCTGCACAGAACCTCCATATTCCTTATCAGTCCACCTAATTTTCAACATTGGTCTTTAGCATCACATTTCAAATGCTTGAATTCTCTTCTATTCCGGTTGTCCCAGGGTCCATGTTTCACTACCAAACGATGCTGCGCTCCAAATATACATTCTCAGAAATTTCTTCTAAAATTAAGGCATATGTTTGATGCCAGTAGACTTCTCTTGGCTAGTAATGCCCTTTTTGCCAGTGCTAGGCTGCTTTACTGCCTAGGTAGTAGAGTTCCTTAGCTTCATCTTCCTCGTGGCCATCAATCCTGATGTTAAGTTTCTCGCTGTTCTCGTTTCTGCTAATTCTCAATACTTTCGTATTTCTTCGATTTACTCTCAATCCATCTTCTGTGGTCATTAGATTGTTTATACCATTCAGCAGATCCTGTAATTCTTCTCCATGTTGACTGAGGACAGCAATGTCTTCAGTGAATCGTATCATTGATATCCTTTCACCTTTAATTTCAATTACACTCTTGAACCTTTTTTTTATTTCCATCATTGCTTCTTGGATGCACAGATTTAACAGTAGAGGCGAAAGACTACATTCCAGTCTTACATCCTTTTTAGTTCGAGCACTTCATTCTTGGTCTTCCACTCTTATTATTCTCTCTTGGCACTTGTACGCATTGTATGTTACCCGTCTCTACCTACAGCTTACCCCTATTTCTCTCAGAACTTCAAACGTCTTGCACCACTTCACATTGCCTAATGCTTTTTTTCAGGTCGACAAAACCTATGAAGGTATCTTGATTTTTCTTCAGTCTTGGTTCCATTAACAAGAGAAACATGAGATCTGCCTCTCTTGTGCCTTTTCCTAAAGTCAATCTGATCCTTGTCTACCAAATCCTCAATTTCATTTTCAATTCTTCTTTATATTATTCTTGTCAGTAACATGGACACATAATCCGTTAAACTAACTGGGTGATAATTCTCGCAATTGTAGTCTCTTGTTGTACTGAGAATTGTGTGTATGATGTTCTTCCGCAAGTCAGATGGTATGTCGCTAGTGTCATACATTCTACACTTCAATGTGTACAGTTGTTTTGTGGGCACTTCCCCAATGATTTTAGAAATTTTGATGGAATATTATCTCTGCTTTCTGCGTTATTTGATGTTAAGTCCTCCAAAGCTCTTTTCTATTCTGATTCTAAAACTGGATCCCCTACCTCTTTTATATCGGGTCCTGATAGTCTCCTGTCACATCAGGCAAATCTTCCCCCTCTAAGAGGCCTTCAACGTAGTCTCTCCATCTATCTGTTCTCTCCTCTGCATTGAACAGAGGAATTCCCGATGCACTCTCCATGTTACTACCATTGCTTTTAATTTCATTGAAGGTTGTTTCGCTTTTCCTATAATGCTGAGTCATTCCTTCCCACAGTCACATTTTAATCGATTTCTTCACATTTCTCATGCAGCCATTTCGTCTTAGCTTCGCTGCACTTCCTATTTAGTTCATTTCTCAGTGACTTGTATTCTGTATTTCGGAATTTTCCTGAACGTTTTGTGCTTCTTTCATCGATCAACTGAAATGTTTCATCAGTTATCCACGGTTTCTTAGCAGTTGCCTTTTTTGTACTTGCGTTTTTCCTTTCAACTTCTGTGACTGCCTTTTTAGAGGTATTCATTCCTTTCAACTGTACTGCCTACTGAGCTATTCATTATTGCTGTATCGGTATCCTTAGAGAACTTCAAGCGTACCTCGCATTCCTTAGGACTTCTATATCCCACTTCATTGCATGTTGATTCTTCCTGACTAATCTCTTAAACTTCAGCCTACTCTTCATGACTACTAAATTGTGATCTGAGTCTATATCTGCTCCTGGGTACGCGTTACAATCCAGTATCTGATTTCGGAACTTTGCCTGACCATGATGTAGTCTAACTGAAATCTTATCATATCTCTCGGCCTTTTCCAAGCACACCTCCTCCTCTTGTGGTTCTTGAATGGAGTATTCACTATTACTAGTTGAAATTTACTGTATAATTTAGTTAATCTATCTCATTCCTAGCACCCAGCCCATATTCTCCCGTAACCCTTTCTCCTACTCCTTCCCCTACAACAGCATTCCAGTTCCCATTGACTATTAGATTTTCATCTGCCTTTACGTAGTGAATTGCCCGTTCAGTATCCTCGCATACTTTATCCATCTCTTCATCTTCAGATTGCGACGTCTGCATGTATCCCTGAGCTACCACATTCAAACTTCTGACATCCCACCCCTCGACTTGTAGCGTTATCCTTTCGTTGCTCACCCAGTCTATTTCTCATGGTCACCTCGCTCTTGGCAGAGAAGGAGGTGTACTTGGAAAAGTCCGGGAGGTACAGGAAGATTTAAGTGAGAGTGCATCATGGTCAGGCAGATTCCGAAATAAGATACTGGTTTGTAAGATGTGCCCAGGAGCAGATTTAGATTCAGATCACCCCTCCCTGAGAAAAGAGACTACTTAGGAATCTTTTGCCAGTGGAAAAATCAGTTAAAGGCCACACGTCCTGTGGATACACATTACGTATCTTTAACGCAGCAGTTTCCATTGCCTTCTGCATTCTCATGCCGTTGATCATTGCTGATTCTTCCGCCTTTAGAGGCAGTTCCCCGCCAAAAGGCCATTGGCAGAATGAGGGTGACTTATTGTGCAGGAAGTCTTTGGCCGCCAGTGTTGATGACTTTTTATTCAAAATTTGAGTGGTGGTGGGGTTCGAACCCGGGACCGAGGACGTTATGATTAATAATGAAAGACGTTATCCCTTCTTTTTATTGATGCTGTCAAGACACTTCAGAAAATAATTGCCGAAAAATCATATAATATAAGCGGCAAATGGGAGACAATATTGATTATGGTAACGGAATAATAAATAAAAAGAGAAAGGAAAAAAGACAGTGCATACTCGACAGAACACTGCCCAGTGTCAACTATTTTTTATTACTTTTCTTTATATTTCATTAATTTTTAAAATTTTCACTTATTTTGTATCTTTTACTTATTTTAAATCGAATCTAAAAACAGATAGACAACGAAATCAGATTACAATGCGCATCGCAAACTAAGCATTCCGTCTACAGGAAAACTCCAATTTAATTTCAAGGTTTATATACGCTCATGAGTCTATGTACTTGATCTATACACAATATACGGGGTGAGTCACTAACTATTACCATCAAGAAGAACTCCGAAAGATTGATAGGAGCTGAAAACTTGTGGGACAAAAGTTTCATGGAACAACGGGGGTCATAATGTGACATTGGTTTTTTGTAGGTGGGGTCGCTTCAGAGATAAGATCAACTTTGTTTTTGTAAATGGGATGCTATAGTTTGGTACTTATTTTCTGATAGCGGCTATCGAGACGAATCCAATTATGTGTAACAGTAAGGTCTTTGAAGGTCAACGAAGGTCACAAACGTGGCATGAACGTTCATTTACAGAAGGTGTTCGAAGTGATGACCATACGTATCAATGTAGTGCTGCAGTCCTCTAATCATCGATTGAGTGGTATTCCTTATCACATAGGCACTTATTGAAGCACATGCTCTGATAATTCTCACCATCTCGTACCATAAGGTAAAGATACTGCATGTTATTTCCATAAGACACGACTAGTCAACTCTTGTAGCTTCTTCGTCATCGTCGAGGTTAGCGGATAACCTTGGGCTACGTGATAAGCTTTGAATAAGACACATGTATCCAGTATTTGGGCTTTGTTGAGCAGCTTAAGAGAACGCTGTTCATGCTCTAGTATCGCTCCATGGATTTCGTCCGAAACACACTCCCAGTTGAGCGTCGCCATTTTGAGTGGACAACGATCAATGATGATACCGAGAGGCATATGCCGATCCACTGCTGTAGCCCACAGAACAACCGTGTCATCAGAATCTCGCAAAATAAGAAGCCTGCATTTACCTTCATTAAGTAGTGCTCCAGAACTCTAACAGTAATCATCAGTTACAGCGTTCAGTCAAGGTATCCCCGCACGACTGCAGAGTAGAACCATCACGTCATCTGCATATGCCTGAATAGCAATAGTCTCTCCAGAAAGTATCCAACATTTCAGCTGGGATACCAGCATCAGAAGTGGGGCTCCACAGTCACTGACAATCGGATTCCTTGAGGCACTCCTTGACGGATATTTACCGGGGGCGTCAGCTGACCAGTAATAAACAACAAAGCGGAAATACCCGTAAACAGATTTTAGAACACTCGCTGTGTGTTACAGCAGTGACCGAAACAACGTCACGACACTCGACTATAGGTGCAAGAATGGTATGACCTGGTGCAGTTTTGATGTCTTGCCCAAATTGTCTCCATCAGAGCCGACATCCTACTATCAACTGGCCTCGCCACAGTCTTATAACCAAAGTTTAACAAAAAAAATGTCGTGTGACTAGTGCCTCCAGTCGCGTAGACCGTTCGCCGGGTGCAAATCTTTCGATTTGACGCCACTTCGGCGACTTGAGCGTCGATGGAGATGAAATAATGATGGTTAGGACAACACGTAACGTGTATCCACAGGACATGTGGCCTGTAATTGAAGAAGTGTCATGAAGATCTCTCCATTGGCAAAAGATTCCGGAATAGTCCCCCATTCGGATCTCCGGGAGGGGACTGCCAAGTGGGAGGTTACCATGAGAAAAAGAATGAATAATCTACGAAAGGATAACATTCTACGAGTCGGGGCGTGGAATGTCAGAAGCTTGAACGTGGTAGGGAAACTAAAAAATCTGAAAAGGAAAATGCAAGGGCTCAGTCTAGATATAGTACGGGTCAGTGAAGTGAAGTGGAAGGAAGACAAGGATTTCTGGTCAGATGAGTATCGGGTAATATCAATAGCAGCAGAAAATGGTATAACAGGTGTAGGATTCGTTATGAATAGGAAGGTAGGGCAGTGGGTGTGTTACTGTGAACAGTTCAGTGAGCAGGCTCTTCTAATCAGAATCGACAGCAGACCAACACCGACAACGATAGTTCAGGTATACATGCCGACGTCGCAAGCTGAAGATGAACAGATAGAGGAAGTGTATGAGGATATTGAAAGGGTAATGCAGTATGTAAAAGGGGACGAAAATCTAATAGTCATGGGCGGCTGGAATGCAGTTGTAGGGGAAGGAGTAGAAGAATAGGTTACAGGAGAATATGGGCTTGGGACAAGGAATGAAAGAGGAGAAAGACTAATTGAGTTCTGTAACAAGTTTCAGCTAGTAATAGCGAATACCCTGTTCAAGAATCACAAGAGGAGGAGGTATACTTGGAAAAGGCCGGGAAATACGGGAAGATTTCAATTAGATTACATCATGGTCAGACTGAGATTCCGAAATCAGATACTGGATTGTAAGGCGTACCCAGGAGCAGATATAGATTCAGATCACAATATAGTAGTGATGAAAAGTAGGCTGAAGTTCAAGACATTAGTCAGGAAGATTCAATATGCATGAAGTGGGATACGGAAGTACTAAGGAAAGACGAGATATGTTTGAAGTTTTCTAACGCTATAGATACAGCAATAAGGAATAGCGCAGTAGGCAGTACAGTTGAAGAGGAATGGACATCTCTAAAAAGGGCCATCACAGAAGTTGGGAAGGAAAACATAGGTACAAAGAAGGTAGCAGCGAAGAAACCATGAATAACAGAAGAAATACTTCAGTTGATTGATGAAAGGGTGAAGTACAAACATTTTCCGGGAAAATCAGGAATACAGAAATACAAGTCGCTGAGGAATGAAATAAATAGGAAGTGCAGGGAAGCTAAGACGAAATGGCTGCAGGAAACATGTGAAGACATCGAAAAAGATATGATTGTCGGAAGGACAGACTCAGCATACAGGAAAGTCAAAACAACCTTTGGTGACATTAAAAGCAACGGTGGTAACATTGCAGAGGAGAGAGCAGATAGGTGGAAAGAATCCATTGAAAGCCTCTATGAGGGTGAAGATTTGTCTGATGTGATAGAAGAAGAAACAGGAGTCGATTTAGAAGAGATAGGGGATCCATTATTAGAATCGGAATTTAAAATATTTTCTAAAATCATTGGGGCACGTGGCAACAAAACGACTATTCACGTTGGTGTGTAGAATATATGAGTCTGGCGATATACCATCTGACTTTCGGAAAAGCATCATCCACACAATTCCGAAGACGGCAAGAGCTGTTTACAAGAATAATATACAGAAGAATGGAAAAGAAAATTGAGAATGCGCTAGGTGACGATTAGTTTGGCTTTAGGAAAAGTAAAGGGATGAGAGAGGCAATTCTAACGTTACGGCTAATAATGGAAGCGAGGATAAAGAAAAATCAAGACACTTTCATAGGATTTGTCGACCTGGAAAAAGCGTTCGACGATATAAAATGGTGCAAGCTGTTCGAGATTCTGAAAAAAGTAGGGGTAAGCTATAGGGAGAGATGGGTCATATACAATATGTACAACAACCAAGAGGGAATAATAAGAGTTGACGATCAAGAACGAAGTGCTCGTATTAAGAAGGGTGTAAGACAAGGCTGTAGCCTTTCGCCACTACTCTTCAATCTGTACATCGAAGAAGCAATGATGGAAATAAAAGAAAGGTTGAGGAGTGGAATTGAAACACAAGGTGAAAGATATCAACGATACGATTCGCTGAAGACATTGCTATCCTGAGTGAAAGTGAAGAAGAATTAAAAGATATGCTGAGCGGAGTGAACAGTCTAATGAGTACACAGTATGGCTTGAGAGTAAATCGGAGAAAGACGAAGGTAATGAGAAGTAGTAGAAATGAGAACAGCGAGAAACTTAACATCAGGATTGATGGTCACGAAGTCAATGAAGTTAAGGAATTCTGCTACCTAGGCAGTAAAATAACCAATGACGGACGGAGCAAGGAGGACATCAAAAGCAGACTCACTATGGCAAAAAAGGCATTTCTGGCCAAGAGAAGTCTACTAACATCAAATACCGGTCTTAATTTGAGGAAGAAATTTCTGAGGATGTACGTCTGGAGTACAGCATGGTATGGTAGTGAAACATGGGGTGTGGGAAAACCGGAACAGGAGAGAATGGAAGCATTTGAGATGTGGTGCTATAGACGAATGTTGAAAATTAGGTGGACTGATAAGGTTAGGAATGAGGAGGTTCTACGCAGAATCGGAGAGGAAAGGAATATGTGGAAAACACTGATAAGGAGAAGGGACAGGATGATAGGACATCTGCTAAGACATGAGGGAATGACTTCCATGGTACTAGAGGGAGCTGTAGAGGGCAAAAACTGTAGAGGAAGACAGAGATTGGAATACGTCAAGCAAATAATTGAGGACGTAGGTTGCAAGTGCTACTCTGAGATGAAGACGTTAGCACAGGAAAGGAATTCGTGGCGGGCCGCATCAAACCAGTCAGTAGACTGATGACCAAAAAAAAAAGACAACACAACACCCACTCCCTAAGCGGAGAAAATCTCTGACCCAGCCGGGAATCGAACCCGTGCCCTGAGGATTGACATTCTGTCGCGCTGACCACTCTGCTACTAGGGAGGACAGTTAACGAAGTAATTGGGCAAAAGCTGTCAGGAGCAGCCGGCTCAGAGCGTTTCGGGATTAAAACAATTTTCCCCACTTTCAACGTGGTCGTCACAACTCTACCCTGTAACACTTCATTCAAAACGGACGTGAATGTATCACCCAACAGCGGCCAAAAGCGCACGGTAAATTCTTTGGGAAGTCCATGTAGACCCAAGGACTTTTGAGAAGCCGATCCCACGATAAGTTTATAAATTTCTCTGCAGGCTGAAAGGCACCTAAGAGAGTTTCATTATGTGGAAATGTCGTATTCAAGGCGCTGAGTAGTGGGTCGAAAGAGGTATGTCAATGGTAGATATCTACATAGGACTGGTGTAAAACACGCACTATATCAGTTTGCGCCATTACGATACGTCCATCATTTGCCGTGAGAGAACGAATGCAAGTGTGCTGGCGATTGGTCTGATGCCGAAGCAAATGATATAAGGAAGTCAGTTCTTCCGTCACCAATGAATGTGGCTTGGATAGCAGTTTCAAACCTTCCATTTGTATCCTCTCCAAAGTCAACAATTTCGCCTTTTCACGCCTAACATCCCCAATTCGCAGAGAGGCGTGATCCGCAGAATCATAAGTTCCCACAGGATGTAATAGTAAAATTCTCAAGTTCACCGGAAGTCCTGTGCTTTGGCAGCATAAAAAAATATCAAAGCTTGCCTGAGCCCCGGTTTTGCGAGTTGTGCGCACCAGTCAAGGGCGGACGAGTACTTCCCAGTGCACCGTAGACTACGCTCCCACACGGCTTGCATCACGTCATCGAGAGAGCAGTCATCAATTTGAGTGTCGTTTAACATCCACGGGGCGTGAAATTATTTTACTGGTTGCTGTACAAAAGTGAGAGTTGCAGTCGCAGTGCTGTGATCCGTGAAGGAAGCAGAGACGACGTGAACATCAGGAATAGTATCGTGCAGGCAGTCTGATAAATAAACTCCATCCAGTCTGCTGCTAGAAGCCGTAAAGTGGGAAAATTTAACTAACGTTGGGTATTTACATATGCAGACTTCCCTCAGGCTTAAAGAGCGGACCACTTCATGTAATTCACGACAGAAATTAAAATTTGGAGATTGATCTGCAGAACTTAACACACAGGTATAAAAATCACCCAACAGATTACGTGGAGGACTCACTCTTACGCAATAGATAAACAATTTCCTCTTTATGAAAACGCGAACGATCCACTGTACGACCAGTGCCAGACGGGACATATAAAATAACTAACATTTCCACGACAGCAATAGGAATTCCTTCTCGAGAAAATAAGGCGATCCCCGAATCATATTCGAGTGTTATATTAAAGATCAAATTGAAACCAGTTAAGGACAAATGCCTTAATAACGCCTCCTGTAACAAAACTATGTCCGCACATGAATCATAAAGGAACTGGTGCGACGAAACAAATCGCAGTTCTGGTTCCACACGATTAACGTTTAAGGAAAGGAACGTGTAGGCTTTGGTCATTGATCACAGCTATACAGGGATGTACGAACGTATCGAACAGAATTATGTAGACAACTGAGCGTCAAGGTCGATTACGGAGTGAACGGATGAATCAGACATCGGGGGACCAGTGCCCCCATCATCGGAAACTTTCTTGGATTTCTTTCGTGCCACCGTAAGGTCAGACTGTATACCATGTTTCTGTTGGCTACGTGGCATGGCGGTCTCTGCAGACGGAATTGTGGGAGGGGTCATAGGCACAGCTTCCTGCCCCTCACAACAAGGGACATGTAATGCAGGTCCAGACACTAAGGTGGAAACGTTCTGTGGAACTGCCAATGCAACAGGTGATACTTTGTCGCTAATATTATTCTCCTCTGGAGTTATTTTGGCAGCAAATGCAGGAAATCGTCGGCGGCTGAAGACGAAGGAGGAGGGGGACACCGGCACATCGCAGAATGTAAAGAGGAACACAAGGACCCCCTCCCTATCCATACAGAGGCAGCTCGGAAGGAGCCACTTGGCGAGCAGCAGGGATGCTGGAGATAACTTCTTTGCCACTCACCGCACCACGGACGGGAGGTATCGTATCATCGGGAGTAACAGAGGAGAAAATTGATGTGCAGAATGTTGGGGTAAAATAAGGCCAAACCAAATCCACGTCCTCACAGTTGTGAATGGGACGTCACATGTTTGTCACTGTTGCAGGTACTGTCCTGGGGCAATAAGGTTCTGATTCTGCCACGGAGCCAAAAGAGGATATTCATTTACACTATTACCATGTTGTTGTTGTGTTGTTGTCTTCAATCCTGAGACTAGTTTGATGCAGCTCTCCATGCTACTCTATCCTGTGCAAACTTCTTCATCTTCCAGTACCTACTGCAGCCTACATCCTTCTGAATCTGCTTAGTGTATTCATCTCTTGGTCTTCCTCTACGATTTTTACCCTCCACGCTGCCTTCCAGTACTAAATTGGTGATCCCTTGATGCCTCAGAACATGTCCTACCAACCGATCCCTTCTTCTGGTCACGTTGTGCCACAGACTTCTCTTCTCCCCAATCCTATTCAATACTTCCTCATTAGTTACGTGATCTACCCATCTAATCTTCAACATTCTTCTGTAGCACCACATTTCGAAAGCTTCTATTCTCCTTTTGTCCAAACTATTTATCGTCCATGTTTCACTTCCATACATGGCTACACTCCATACAAATACTTTCAGAAACGACTTCCTGACACTTAAATCAGTACTCGATGTTAACAAATTTCTCTTCTTCAGAAACGCTTTCCTTGCCATTGCCAGTCTACATTTTATATCCTCTCAACTTGGACCATCATCAGAAATTTTACACTCCAAATAGCAAAACTCCTTTACTACTTTAAGTGTCTCATTTCCTAATCTAATTCCTTCAGTATCACCAGACTTAATTCGACTACATTCCATTATCCTCGTTTTGCTTTTGTTGATGTTCATCTTATACCCTCCTTTCAAGACACTGTCCATTCCGTTGAACTGCTCTTCCAAGTCTCTCACAGAATTACAATGTCATCGGCGAACCTCAAAGTTTTTATTTCTTCTCCATCGATTTTAATACCTACTCCGATCTTACCCCTTGTGAGATAAGCCTCTACATCCTTACATCTGTCCTCTAGCCATCCCTGCTTAGCCATTTTGCACTATTACCATAATGCCCCCCCCCCCCAAGAACCATGGACCTTGCCGTTGGTACAACCACAACGGAGGGGTATCTGTTGAGAGGCCAGACAAACGTGTGGTTCCTGAAGAGGGGCAGCAGCCTTTTCAGTAGTTGCAGGGGCAACAGTCTGGATGATTGACTGATCTGGCCTTGTAACAATAACCAAAACGGCCTTGCTGTGCTGGTACTGCGAACGGTTGAAAGCAAGGGGAAACTACAGCCGTAATTTTTCCCGAGGGCATGCAGCTTTACTGTATGATTAAATGATGATGGCGTCCTCTTGGGTAAAATATTCCGGAGGTAAAATAGTCCCCCATTCTGATCTCCGGGCGGGGACTACTCAAGAGGATGTCGTTATCAGGACAAAGAAAACTGGTGTTCTACGGATCGGAACGTGGAATGTCAGATCCCTTAATCAGGCAGGTAGGTTAGAAAATTTAAAAAGGGAAATGGATAGGTTAAAGTTAGATATAGTGGGAATTAGTGAAGTTCGGTGGCAGGAGGAACAAGACTTATGGTCAGGTGACTACAGGGTTATAAACAAAATCAAATAGGGGTAATGCAGGAGTAGGTTTAATAACGAATAGGAAAATAGGAATGCGGGTAAGCTACTACAAACAGCACAGCGAACGCATTGTTGTGGCCAAGATAGATACGAAGCCCACACCTACTACAGTAGTACAAGTTTATATGCCAACTAGCTCTGCAGATGATGAAGAAATTGAAGAAATGTATGATGAAATAAAAGAAATTATTCAGATAGTGAAGGGAGACGAAAATTTAATAGTCATGGGTGACTGGAATTCGAGTGTAGGAAAAGGGAGTTGTACAGAGTTTCAGGGAGAGCATAAGGGAACAATTGACAGGAATGGGGGAAAGAAATACAATAGAAGAAGAATGGGTAGCTTTGAGGGATCAAGTAGTGAAGGCAGCAGAGGATCAAGTAGGTAAAAAGACGAGGGCTAGTAGAAATCCTTGAGTAACAGAAGAAATATTGAATTTAATTGACGAAAGGAGAAAATATAAAAATGCAGTAAATGAAACAAGCAAAAAGGAATACAAACGTCTCAAAAATGAGATCGACAGGAAGTGCAAAATGGCTAAGCAAGGATGGCTAGAGGATAAATGTAAGGATGTAGAGGCTTATCTCACTAGGGGTAAGATAGATACTGCCTACAGGAAAATTAAAGAGACCTTTGGAGATAAGAGAACCACTTGTATGAACATAAAGAGCTCAGATGGAAACCCAGTTCTAAGCAAAGAAGGGAAAGCAGAAAGGTGGAAGGAGTATATAGAGGCGATGTACTTGAGGACAATATTATGGAAATGGAAGAGGATGTAGATGAAGATGAAATGGGAGATATGATACTGACGGCCTTGGGATAGCCAGTCCTGTCAAAACTCTACCATCTGGTGAGCAAAATGTATGAAACAGGCGAAATACCCTCAGACTACAAGAAGAATATAATAATTCCAATCCCAAAGAAAGCAGGTGTTGACAGATGTGAAAATTACCGAACAATCAGTTTAATAAGCCACAGCTGCAAAATACTAACACGAATTCTTTACAGACGAATGGAAAAACTAGTAGAAGCCGACCTCGGGGAAGATCAGTTTGGATTCCGTAGAAACACTGGAACACGTGATGCAATAGTGACTCAACGACTTATCTTAGAAGAAAGATTAAGGAAAGGCAAACCTACGTTTCTAGCATTTGTAGACTTAGAGAAAGCTTTTGACAATGTTGACTGGAATACTCTCTTTTAAATTCTGAAGGTGGCAGGGGTAAAATACAGGGAGCGAAAGGCTGTTTACAATTTGTACAGAAACCAGATGGCAGTTATAAGAGTCGAGGGACATGAAAGGGAAGCAGTGGTTGGGAAGGGAGTAAGATAAGGTTGTAGCCTCTCCCCGATGTTATTCTATCTGTATATTGAGCAAGCAGTAAAGGAAACAAAAGAAAAATTCGGAGTAGGTATTAAAATCCATGGGGAAGAAATAAAAACTTTGAGGTTCGCCGATGACATTGTAATTCTGTCAGAGACAGCAAAGGACTTGGAAGAGCAGTTGAATGGAATGGACAGTGTCTTGAAAGGAGGATATAAGATGAACATCAACAAAAGCAAAACGAGGATAATGGAGTGTAGTCGAATTAAGTCGGGTGATGCTGAGGGAATTAGATTAGGAATTGAGACACTTAAAGTAGTAAAGGAGTTTTACTATTTGGGGAGCAAAATAACTGATGATGGTCGAAATAGAGAGGTTATAAAATGTAGACTGGCAATGGCAAGGAAAGCGTTTCTGAAGAAGAGAAATTTGTTAACATCGAGTATAGATTTAAGCGTCAGGAAGTCGTTTCTGAAAGTATTTGTATGGAGTGTAGCCATGTATGGAAGTGAAACATGGACGATAAATAGTTTGAACAAAAGGAGAATAGAAGCTTTCGAAATGTGGTGCTACAGAAGAATGTTGAAGATTAGATGGGTAGATCACATAACTAATGAGGAAGTATTGAATAGGATTGGGGAGAAGAGATGTTTGTGGCACAACGTGACCAGAAGAAGGGATCGGTTGGTAGGACATGTTCTGAGGCATCAAGGGATCATCAATTTAGTATTGGAGGGCAGCGTGGAGCGTAAAAATCGTAGAGGGAGACCAAGAGATGAATACACTAAGCAGATTCAGAAGGATGTAGGTTGCAGTAGGTACTGGGAGATGAAGAAGCTTGCACAGGATAGAGTAGCATGGAGAGCTGCATCAAACCAGTCTCAGGACTGAAGACCACAACAACAACAACAACAACAACACCATAATGTCTTTTATGTCATTATGGTCCAAAGCATAAGTAGCTCCGACTTCGGGAATGGAAGGAACAAGAACATCAACCGCTAATTTTCGACGCTGCACTAATGACGGCTTTCCCGCAAACACCGTCCGCGGGCAGTTAAACCAAATGTGTCCACTTTCATTACATAGGAAGCAGGTTTCCTGTTACCCAGTATACGTGAGACGAACGCGATAACCTCTCACTTGTAAATGTGATGGAATTTTACATTTGACACGCATTTCCATGGAACGAATTCCACTATAACACTGTAGTCTGTGCTGAATAGATCAACGTTCACGACGGGCGTTTTTCACGTAACTATAAGGAGTCAATATGCCGTTTAGAAAGTTGTCATCTGCCTCCAGCGGGAGGTCGAACACTCGAACTTCGGTACTGTCAGTTTAAGTATCTGCGAGTAACAAAAATTACCGGAATTATCGCCATGCTTGAAAGGGAATTGAGAACCATGTTGCGACAGAAAATTTTCAACGTGAGAGGGATCCATAAATTTCACGTAAAACACGTACTCGTCTGCGTCAAAATAAGAGTTTGGACCTGACCAGAGTTCACATGAATTACATCTACCAGTCAGTCGTGGATTTCTAGAGACCCGGGCTGCTCGTGTGGTGTTGTTTTATCGAAAGTAAAGCTCACAGTACCTTCTCGTGGGTATACAAGTGGAAACCACGGTAGCCATAGCGGAGAGACCGACGCCGCAGCAAATAGACGACAAAGACTTACAGCAAGGGGGAGCGGACGTGCTACGACTCACTCGACAAACAGAACACCACTAACGAGGATAACTTCAGACAAGCGATGCTGCCACAAGTGAGATAAACAAGGACCTCGGCGCTCAAAACAGAACTGTAACCCGTGGACCACGGGCACGGCACTAGAGTTTGGTAATAAGCTTGTAGTACTGCTAATTGCTATGCTTTTAATTCTGACATCCACAGTACGTGTTTGACATCTGCTCATGTTCTGTATGCATGAATGAAAATTTGTTCTAACAGTCAGATCAGTAAGCCTTTACTAACATGTGAACTACCCCTGGTCGATCAGCTAAAACAGAACAAGAGTAGCGAGGAGTTCTCGGGCTTCCAGCCGGGTGGCGGTGTCTTCAAACTGCGACGTTTCGACAAGTGACAGCCAAATACTGCCAACCTTCGGATACGTGTTTATATTGACAATACACTCGACAGTGGACTTCTGTTTACTTCAGGCACTTTCAAACTGATAAACCACGGGTCATACTGAAAGCCGTCTGTTAGATAACGCCTTTCACATTAACTATCACGACATGTGTTGTAAGGTGCAAAGAGTCTCTATGTACTGTTCTCGTCTGCCAGGGAAGTCACATGTAGTAAGAGACTGTCTGTATGCTGGGCTATGCCTACTGACTGGCCAGATGACTGGACGATTAATATTTCAGTTATAGTGTCCATGGGGATGGTCGGATAAAACATCTCAGCATTTCTCTTCCCCTGACCGCTGGTTTTAGTCATACACGTGCCTTCGTGTGACCGCTACATGCAGCTTCCCTGGCTCGTTTTCTTAAGCTCAGATGACTTTTGTCAAGTGAACTGCCAAGCTGATCATTTCTAAGGTGCAACATTCAGGAATTTACGGCGAGAGCACTTCTTGCTTGCGTGTGTTGGTGTGACATTATATCAAATGACTTTCCAGTCTGAAGATGTGTTTGATTTGTGAGCAAAGTTAAATATGTTTGTTCCAATCGAGGCTTTGTTCCGCGTACAAGAACTAATGTCAGTCAATCATTATATACTGAAGCACCAAAGAAACTGGTATAGGCTTTCATATTGAAATACAGAGATACGTAAACAGGCAGAATACGACGCTGCGGTCGCCAACACCTACATAAGAAAACAAGTGTCTGGTGCAGTTGTTAGATCGGTTACTGCTGCTATAATGCCAGGTCCTCAAGATTTAAGTGAGTCTGAACATGGTGTTATAGTCGGCGTACGAGCGATGGAACACAGCACCTCCGAGGTAGCGATTAAGTGGGGATTTTCCCGTACGACCATTTCACGAGTGTACCGTGAATATCAGGAATCCGGTAAAACATCAAATCTCAGACATCGCCGCGACGGGAAAAACATACTGCAAGGATGGCACCAACGACGACTGAAGAGAATCTTTCAACGGGACAGAAGCGCAACCCTTCCGCTAATTGCTGCAGATTTCAATGCTCGGCCATTAACAAGTGTCAACGTGCGAACCATTCAACGAAACATCATTGACATGGGCAATCGGAGCCGAAGGCTCTCTCGTGTACCCTTCGTGACCGCATGACACAAAGGTTCCCGCCTCTCCTGGGCCGGTCAACGCCGACTATGGACTGTTGATGAACGGAAACATGTTACCTGGTCGGACGAGTCTCGTTTCAAATTGTATCGAGCAGATAGACGTGTACGGGTATGGAGACAACCTCACGAATCCATGGATCCTACATGTCAGCGGGGGACTGTTCAAGCTGTTGGAGGCTCCGTAATGGTGTGGGGCGTGTGCAGCTGGGGTGATATGGGATACCTGTGATACGTCTAGATACAACTCTGACCGGTGGCAGTGCGGCGGCGCTGTTTCTCTTCGTCCTTTTACCTGCACCTAGCTGTGAACTCGCTGCAGCAGATCGCCTGTAGGAAAGCCGAGCAGAAACCTGCCGCACAGCAACAAGCACCAGAGTGCATACAACGTAACTATCCCAAGAATCCGGAAAAGGTCTTAATTTTGAATGAAAGTTGGAAGTACTGACAAAACTTGTGTTTATTGTGAACTTTGATAATGTACACTTTCACTGCCAAGCCCATGCTAATCTTAACACAGTCATGCACAAACCCTTTCATTCACGTTAGCAAGTTTATGGTGACGTATTTCCCGAAATCTGAACAGCTACTAAGCACGGATTGTTCTTAAATGAAAATGCTCGCCATAATATTAAGTTTATCGATGTCTAATGGTTCAAATGGCTCTGAGCACTATGGGACTTAACAGCTATGGTCATCAGTCCCCTAGAACTTAGAACTACTTAAACCTAACTAACCTAAGGACATCACACAACACCCAGTCATCACGAGGCAGAGAAAATCCCTGACCCCGCCGGGAATCGAACCCGGGAACCCGGGCGCGGGAAGCGAGAACGCTACCGCACGACCACGAGCTGCGGACTCGATGTCTAATGCGCTGAAGTATGTTCAATAGGCCGCGTCGAATTGCTATCTTCTTCTCACACACAAAATTACTTAAAAATCCGTACTTTTTAAAAAATACACCAGAAGAAGTGTGCCTTCTCTTTAAAACACCTCTGAAATATGTAGCACAACTAAAACCGGCAAATTATAACTCCGTACCGTTGAAAGGATGGGCTCCGACTACTTTAGACTGATGTAAGCATTCTCTATCTCCAAGAGAGAGGACGCGCGAAGAATACTCCATTCTGATTGGTCAGCTTGCTTTGGGGCCAATAGCAAAATGTTATTCTCCCGCGTTAGTCCGCGCTTTTCATGACTAACCAATCAACAAATAACACGCTTTCGAACTGTACTTTTACCCTAAATAAATATTTATCATTCTGGTATTTTGTTTATACTTAACGTTATTAACTATTTTCATTTGCACTCGAATTAGGTTTCCTTTTACCATAAACTTACTTAACATATTATGACACAATATTACCTGTCATCTGCACTCACACTAGAGATGGGCAAACTCGTTGGTCATTGGGAACTAGTTCACTGGTGATCGCTCTTTTTTGGGAACCGTTCATTTTTACCCGTCAACGTTCATTTGTGCATGGCACATGGTTCTTATGAAAAATTGAAAATTGGAGGCATAGATGATTGTAGATGGAAGGTGCCAAGAGGGAGCAGTTGCCTCCCCACTGGAGTTCAGAGTTTTTATTGATTACAGAATTCTCACACACCTGTAGAAGTAATTTTCGTGATTCTGCAAAACCTCTCGTTTAGCCAACTGCAGCGTTACGTGACTGATCGCGGTGAAGTAATATAAGGTGGCGCACGAAAAACCGGCCCCGGATACAGACTGCTCGGCAAATACGCACCATTTGTTGACCGCTACGAGTAGAATAGATAAACATGTAATTATTAGGCAGTAAAAAATAACAAACTAATGCAAACAACAACATCGAAACAATAGATGACGATTTGTGGGCGACAGTGAGCACTTTATTACTCGGAGCCGATATTTCGTGCGACTCCCTGTAGTACTGAAATAATATTATACAAGTTATCGTATTCTCTTTACAAAATGTGACACCAGACACTCGATTATGGAGCGCGGGCCTCATTCGGCTGCCTTCCATAACAATGAGCATGATGTTTTACCTTGGATCAAAAAAAAAATGAAAAATGGCCACTCGTGCCGAATTCCTCTTGTACTTTTATGTCTTCTGCTGTTTATCGAAATAGTGAATTAAGCTGATATGCCCTTTTGTTACCTGAAAAGATGAACCACGTAATTTTTATGTAATTTACGTAACTATAAAATACATTTTAATTCCCCGTCGTGGACGCTGAATAGAATACGAAAAGAACCAGAGTTCAAAAAAGGTTTGAAACATATCTAGAATTGGTGGGAGCAGCCAGAGAAACGAACAACAACTCGATACTGAACTAACTAGGAGCAGTTGGCAGTTGAACTGAGACGAGTGGCCACGCGAAGAAGGACGAGTCCGGCCGAGCGAGACCGAGATGGATGGGAACGGGACCGAGGATGGAACGAGACCGGCCGACGTGCCGTTGCGTGAACGAGACCGACAATTTCCCGTTCCCGGGAACTATGAGTAGAAAGCCTCGACCGAAGTTAACTATGAAAGACCTATAACACTACCGTCTGCTACTGCTGTACCATAACCCTAAAGCTGGAGGCAGGTTGTGAAATAAAGCTATCTTCTTAAAGCAATTATGGCATAACGCAGCAGAGAAGTGTTACCCTCTGAGAGGAATTTTGCTATAATGACCGCGTTTTACCTAACGGAGGTGGCTTATCGAAAGTGAAAGTCAGAATTGCGTAAACGTTCAGACAGTAACAAATAATGTTTTACCTAGCTACACTGTTTAAAGAATAAGGAAAACGGTCGCCAGCTTAATTAGGCAAGAGAAAGATTAAGATTCTTGTTTAAGAAAGTAGGTATGAGTAACTTCAACAGACAAACACAACCTATACTTTGCCACACGCGAGTGCAATGAACTCTGACACCTACCTATGTTTACGGTAAGACTGAAGCTAACAGCTATAGCAGCACAAACTATTTGCATAAATATAACAAATAACGAAACACACTATTACTTTCAGTGCTTATTCAAACTGAATGGTCTTTATAACGTAATTACTACTGTTCACTGCAGAATAATTAATTGGACATAGGTTCAGTATTATTGTTCAAATATTTTCCTAGCTGACATAAAATTATAAATGCAGTTCACTGCATTTTTATGAACTGGTCACAGATTAAATATCTCTCAACTAAATACTATTCTATTTAGAATGAAAGTTAAATGGAATTCACTAACAGGTTACTTCTCACTATCTTTTGAATAAAGATATTATGGTTTCCATAAATTGTGGTCTTCTCGTTACTTGTTACCTAGCATTAGCACAATAGACAAACTGTGGATCCTGTTATACTATTAATGTTCACTTCCGATACACAAGAGAGACAAACACTTAGCAATCATGAACATATAATTTTCTACTATTGCAGTTTTCCACTTTTACTGCAGTGAAACACTATGTTGACAAATTTGCAAGAAAGTGACTCACCTTTTAAAATTTACTACAGGTAGCACTATGATCATTAACTAAGCAAAACTTTATAAGCCTCAATTTTAAGAACTTTACTTTATAAAAGAAACAGCAAATTGTCTTTATTACCACAGACTTCTACTTTCAAGTAAATGATTAAATAGGTGACTTTGAAACTTCACAAAACTGCTGCACTTACTGCCTCCCACAATTTTACTAAATCCACAGTAAATCTGAATATTCCCTTCTCATCAAAGATCAAACAACATTATGTAATTAACTGTCTAACTTTGAGGCTTTCATTTTTTCCACAAAATAGGACACTCGGTAATCATAGTTCAAATGGAGAGGAACCTGAGAGGTGTTGTGATAGGGAAAAAATCGAGGTAGGTGCATAAATTCGGTTATAAGTTACCTTAAATTTGTGCACACTAAATCGCCCAATAAGCTGATCCTTCACTGTACATTACTATAGTACTCCTTTACAGTGATTGCGCAATGTGGTGGCAACTGCATGTTGGTAGGTGGATTCGCAGACAGAATTGCTGGACTCTTGGCCCTTCTTGGTGGCGATAATGAATACCAATTCCAGAATCGTTCCAGCTATTAATCCATCCATCCGAGGCATTGGAAAATAGCAGAAAAAGCCTCTCTCGGAACCAGCACAATATGCAACTTTTACATGGCAGTGCACAGTTTGGTAGCTCGTCCCCGACTCACTCTTGTTCCACCTTTTCTACCTAGGCCAACCACAATTTGCGCGCGCTACACAGTTACGTTCCCCAGGGGAACCACTACACCTTTTATATACTAAAAAACTAAGAACCCTAAGTCAGGATCAGCAGTTTACATAATAGCAAACAATCATTTTAAACAAAACATATCATTTGCACATGTTAGGATTTCTACAAAAAAATTATTCACCCAAATTCCAAATGTATACAGCAAGTTTTGTCTCCCTCCAATTGAGACAAAGAATTTAAATGACAGATATACTACATTGCATAGAATCAAATCATGACATCAAAGTTTTTTACACAGGAGCGATATAATTCGCCGCGCCTCAACAGGTACGTAAGCATCGTGTCTCATCATCTGCATCCATTCATGTCCATCGCGCATTCCGACAGACATGGGCAACTGCAGCAGGACAATCCGACACCCCAAACGTCGAAAACTGCTGTTGGAATGTTCGTACATTTATATCGATATAGGGAATGCAACGAAGAGTGATATATCTTTATAGCACAACCGTTTTGTTCTTTGCGTGTTTTCTCACTCACTGTAAAAAGATGGATGAGTGTAGTTGTACCATGATTTGTACTTAAACTTTGTTCTGAATAAATATTATCAACAATTTCTACAGAGTGGCTCCAGGAACACTCTTCTGAGTTTAAACACTTCCGCTGGCCACTAAACTCGCAAACATGATTATTACTGAGCATATCAGGGATGCCTTGCAACGTGGTGTTCAGAAGAGATCTCCACCCTCTCGTATTGTGGACAGCCCTGCAGGATTCAAGGTGTCAGTTCCCTCCTTCACTACTTCAGACATTGGTCGAGTCCATGCCACGTCGTGTTGCGGCTCTTCTGCGTGCTCACAGGGGTCTTACACGATATTATCAGGTGTACCAGTTTCTTTATCTCTTCAGTGTATCATACGTGAATGTAGGTCATGGTATCCGTATGTCACATATATTACACATACCTACAGTGTGTCTTTCCTACGGATCATTAGACGCATTTTCTCTGGTTTTTCAGCAGATATTTGAAGTTTCGTTTTTGCATTGTGTAACTGGGATCATCCCAAACGTGTGCTGGCTGTCACCGCTATCTTGCGAACGTCTGTCGCCGACGGGAAACGTCGGTTTGTTTCCCGTCACAAACAAAATTCTTTTTGAAGTGGTATTTAACGAGTCCACTCGATATTAGTCTTCAAGTTGTATTCTATTTGTCGATATGTATTAACATGGACAGTAACAAAGAAATTAACCAGAACTCGAGGAGTGGCTGAGCAGCGCTGTTCCATAGCGGTAGCAGACATCGGGCAGCGCAGCCGAACACGAGGCAGGGCGAGTCTGGCAGGGAAGACATACAGGGGGTAGGCAAAACAGTGTCAACACCCGTACTTGCTTGGGAATTGTTTATGAATAAGGTTCAAATGGTTCAAATGGCTCTGAGCACTATGGGACTTAACATCTGAGATCATCAGTCCCCTAGAACTTAGAACTACTTAAACCTAACTAACCTAAGGACATCACACAACACCCAGTCATCACGAGGCAGAGAGAATCCCTGACCCCGCCGGCAATCGAACCCGGGAACCCGGGCGCGGGAAGCGAGTACGCTACCGCACGACCACGAGCTGCGGACTATGAATAAGGGATTGGACCCCCAACTTCCCGTAATACAGCTGTCATTCTTTTTGGAATACTGGCATATAATGATGGTATAGTCCCCAGTGCAATATTATGCCAGTCTTCGATCAGAACCTCTTCTAACTCCTGTCGTGAGTTGAAGGCGGACAATCTGCTCCAGAGTGTGCTGCACAACATCGCCCACAAGGGTTCCCCTATCCGGGGACTGGGCCGGACAGGGAAGACGCTGCAGTTCAGTTGCATGCTCCTCATACCACGATTGTGCTGTCCTGGCTGTGTGAATGGGTGCATTATCGTCCTGAAATATGGTTATTGAGGAACAACATTTGAATCATGGGATGCACCTGATCACCTAAAATGTTCACATAATCGTTGGCGGTAACACGGCCTTTGAGAGTAATAATAGGACCAGTAGAATTCCATTATATGGCTGCCCACACCATCACACTTCCACCTCTTCCTTAACCGTTGGTATCAAGCAATCAGGATTGTAGGCTTCTTTTGGCGTTCTCCAGACGTAAACCCTGCTCGATGTTGGAAATAACGAAAGCGTTGATTCGGCGGACCATATAACGTGTTTTTACTGATCAGCCGTCCAGGATTTATGCTCCTGGCACCATGTTTTACCCTTCTTTGTGTTGGTTGTCGTCAGCAATGGTTTCGATGTAGCAGCTCGACCACGAACATTGACTTTACGTATTCTCGGTGGACAGTGTCGATAGATACGGGGTCTCTAAGATAGCTATTGAGTTCTGCAGTCACTTTAGCCGCCGTAGTTTTGTGCTGTTTCTGCACAATTCGTGTTAACGTCGAGAATCACTGTCATTTAGTTTTGAATTGCGCCCACTATTACGATTAAACCATGATGTTTTTTCCATGTTCTGTGTAGGCTGACTGTTGAACGGTTAATCTTGAAACATTCAATAAGTTGGCTGTCTTGGTTAGAGATGCTCCAGCGAATGGAAACTCTGTTAGGCCTTTCATTGCGCGTCGACCTCGGCCGCTGAATGTAAATACGAAGTGTGCACTATTCGTGAACAACCTGCAATAGTGCTTAGACCGTACTGGACACACACAGTCCAGCGCCACACGTGCCTCACCTGCGTTGTTGACCGTCAAACACAAGCAACCCACTACAATCACTATTCACATTATTTTGCCTATCCCCTGCATGTAGCCCACAAACGTTCACCGATCCTTCCGTGTGTGATGTGGGTATCACATGCATTGGAGACCGTGTGAGAGCAATCTACGTAGCCACAACAGTAATACAGCCCAACATAGTAATATTTTCAAGACGATTTCACGGAACGACATGGTGTTTGAGTTTACACATCCCAAATACACTATTGGCCATTAAAATTGCTACACCACGAAGATTTGCGAAATTTAACCGACAGGAAGAAGATGCTGTGATATGCAAATGATTAGCTTTTCAGAGCATTCACACAAGGTTGGCGCCGGTGGCGACACCTACGACGTGCTGACATGAAGAAAGTTTCCAAGCGATTTCTCATACACAAACAGCAGTTGACCGGCGTTGCCTGGTGAAACGTTGTTGTCATGCCTCGTGTAAGGAGGAGAAATGAGTACCATCACGTTTCCGACCTTCATAAAGGTCGGATTCTAGCCTATCGCGATTGCGGTTTGTCGTATCGCGTGATTGCTGCTAGCGTTGGTCGAGATCCAACGACTGTTAGCAGAATATGGAATCGGTGGGTTCAGGAGGGCAATACGGAACGCCGTGCTGGATCCCAACGGCCTCGTATCTCTAGCAGTCGACATGACATGCATCTTATCCGCACGGCTGTAACGGATCGTGCAGCCACGTCTCGATCCCTGAGTCAACGTTTGGAAGACAACAGCCATCTGCACGAACAGTTCGACGACGTTTGCAGCAGCATGGACTATCAGCTCGGAGACCATAGCTCCGGTTACCCTTGACACTTCTGCATCACAGACAGGAGCGCCTGCGATGGTGTACTCAACGACGAACCTGGGTGCGCGAATGGCAAAACTTCATTTTTTCGGATGAATCCAGGTACTGTTTACAGCATCATGATGGTCGCATCCGTGTTTGGTGACATCGCGGTGAACGCACACTGAAAGCGTGTATTCGTCATCGCCACACTGGCGTATCACCCGGCGTGATGGTATGGGGTGCCATTGGTTACACGTCTCGGTCACCTCTTGTTCGCATTGACGGCGCTTTGAACAGTGGACGTTACATTTCAGATGTGTTACGACCTGTGGCTCTACCCTTCATTCGTTCCCTGTGAAACCCTACGTTTCAGCAGGATAATGGACGGCCGCATGTTGCAGGTCCTCTAGGGGGCTTTCTGGATACAGAAAATGTTCGACTGCTGCCCTGTCCAGCACATTCTCCAGATCTCTCACCAATTGAAAACGTCTGGTCAACGGTGGCCGAGCAACTGGCTCGTCACAAAACGCCAGTCTCTACTCTTGATGAACTGTGGTATCGTGTTGAAGCTGCATGGGCAGGTGTACCTGTACACGCCATCCAAGCTCTGTTTGACTCAATGCCCAGGCGTACCAAGGCCGTTATTTCGGCCAGAGGTGGTTGTTCTGGGTACTGATTTGTCAGGATCTATGCACCCAAATTGCGTGAAAATGTAATCACATGTCAGTTCTAGTATAATATATCTTTCCAATGAATACCCGTTTATCATCTGCATTTCTTCTTGGTGTAGCAATTTTAGTGGCCAGTAGTGTACAATTATATCCACCGAATTTTGCGAATGTTTGAGATTAATAAAACACACCACAAAGTAGACAAAACACCTTTAATTTATATTAATTACTCTACTTACTAAGTGCCAAGACTATACATTTACAAAGCAATTCCTGACCAACTAAACACTCAAGAAATTACTTAGTAGTTACCAAAGCAATTTTTTGTAACTTATTTCCATTCTATAATCAACAATGAGCTTATTTTGCCACTTTCTTATTAATTCTTCGTTGTAGACACGTAGCCTACTTCATTAATAGTCCATATAATATTAAAAAATCCTGAACTCTTCTCAAAATAAAGTATCATCAGAAGCTTCGAGGAAAATAAAGTAGACCAAATGGAAATAGGAAAAAAAGAAACCCGTAAGTAATTACTGTTTCACTGGGTCAGTGCCTTACTGAAGGTGTTCAAAAAAGGACCGTTTGTTCCCAGCACCGCCCCAGTGTAGAACGGATGCCAGCTGTAACACGCAGTGTATCACACGACTCACCAAGTGCGGAAAAGGCCTGCCTGATGCGATTTTCCATCTCGTCACTGTTTTCACATTCTTCTCCGTATACTGTATCTTGTATTGTGTCGCGGAAACACAAGTCGAAGACAGACATACTGGGCGATCTAGTTGACCATTCGTCATGCTTATGTCTGCCTGCTGTTTTATTGGGAAAAGGTACCGTGCAGCTTGGTGCGCAGGTGCAGTGCAGTGGCTGGGTGCTCCATCCTTTTACATCCATATCACTTGCGTCGTTCTTAAACCAACACACCTAGCAGAGCAAACAGGTCATTCCGAAGGAAACTGATGTATTTTCTTCCTGTTCAACGTGCCTGCAAGAAAATGGGAACCAACAACACGCTTACCGATTAATGCCACCCCGGCAACTGACAGTCCACCTGTGCTGGTAAATAGCCTCCCGCGACCGACAGGGGTTCGCGGGGCACCCACTAGTGTTAGGCAGTTCGATTTCCTAGACCTGTGCTGAAAAACGTTCTCTCATCTCTGAATAAAGTCTTTTTAAAGAACTCAATAAGTTCGCTTAAGGCCGAATCACAGAAAGTTATACTGTTGGTCGTGTCATTCAGTGAAATTCTTTGTGCACATGCCGGCAGTATGTGGGCGTGTTTGAGTCTTTCAAAGTGCGATGCACCGTCCAGAGCGAAATCTGTAACGCCCTAGCGAGCATCCTTGGAATTCTACGTGCGTTTGTGTGTACAATATTCAGTGCAGTGGCATTGTTTCTGTTGCGTACGACTTCGTACACAATGGTAAGGGGAGTTGGCTTACAGAGTGGTGTGGCAACGGCCGTCGTCGGATAGCTGGACAGGAGAAGAAATGATTAGAGAAAAAGTTAACATAGCAAGCAGACGATTTACTTAACTTGTATTTCTCCAAGTGAACGAAGACTCATTACAAATATTGCAGCAATAAATAAGGTACAGCTCTCAGCGTTAGCAAGGATGAGGCTCTCTGTACTAAAGCACAAACGATGGAATCAGAGCGGCATCTGCGTAGCTTCGTTTAGCGAAGAGCCTCCAAGTGCAAGTGGACCATGTCATTGGTGCTGGCCATCCTACTCCGCGGCAGCAAGCTCATGATGCGGAACTGCTGCCGGTGTGGCTCAGTGGGCATCATGCAGCCTTGAGTCTGCCGGATGCTGCACGGTTGCTACCGCCGTCGGATGGAATCTTGTAATTGCGTTGAAAACTGTGTGACGCCAATGGGGTGGTACTCATACATCCCTCCCTCCTGAAACCACCTCATCGTCGTCGTGTAGTACATATGAGCGAACGACGTCAGGGGGAGGGGGGGCTAGATGCGTGTGGCAATGAAGACACGGGAGCCGAAACGGAGGCCGTGCCGAACTCCCACCCAAGCCCCAGCACACACCCTGATTCTGCCCAGCAATGCCAGCCAAATGGGCACGCACTCATTTTCAGGGATGGATCAGCAAACGAAGACGGAGGTATCTCGGTGACTGCAGAGGCGGCACATGGAAGAACCGCCAGGAAGAGGCGGCCCACCATGAATTCCTCTCCTGTGCCAACAGAGTAGCCTACGTCCTCAATTATTTACTGAATGTATTCCAGTCTCTGACTTCATCTACAGTTTTTGCTCTCTACACCTCCCTCTAGTACCATGGACGTCATTCCCTGACCTCTCAAAAGAACTCTTATCATCCTGTGCCTTCCCTTGTCGGTGTTTCCACATACTCCTTTCCTCTCGGATTCTGCGCATTACCTTCTCATTCCTTACCTTATCAGTCCACCTAATTTTCAACATTCGTCTGCAACAGCGCATCTGAAATGCTTGGATTCTGTTCCGGTTTTCCACTCAGCCCATGTGTCACTACCATACATTGCTGCGCGTCAGACGTACATTCTCAGAAATTTCTTCCTCAAATTAAGGCCAATGATTGATACCAGTAGACTTCTCTTGGCCAGGAATTCCCTTTTTGCCAGTACTAGTCTGCTTTTGATGTCGTCCTTGCTCCGTTCGTCAATGGTTAATTTTCTGCCTAGGTAGTACAATTCCTTACTTCATCTGCTTCGTGGTCATCACTCCAGATGTTAAGTTTCTTGCTATTCTTATTTACCCTACTTCTTATTACTTTCGTCTTTCCTCGGTCTCAGACCATATTCTCTACTGAATAGACAGTTCATTCCGTTCAGTACATCATGTAATTCTTCACATTCACATAGGATAGCAGTGTCATCAGCGAATGGCATCAATGGTACCCTTTCACCTTGAACCTTTCTTTTATATTCATCATTGCTTCTTCAATTATAGATCGAACGGCAGGGGCAAAGACTACATCCCTGTCTTATACCCTTTTTAATCCGTGCACTTCGTTCTTGCTCGTCCACTATTACTCGTATTATTCCCTCTTGGCTCTTGTACATATTTTATATTACCCACCTCTCCCTATACCCTTCCCCTATTTTTCTCAGGTCGACAAATCCTACGTACGTGTCTCGATTTTTCTTTAGCCGTTCTTCCCTTATCAGTCACGACGTCAGAAATAGTTATTTGGTGCCTTTACCTTTCCTAAAGCCAAACTGATTGTCATCTAACACATGCTCAATTTTCCTTTCCATTCTTCAGTAGATTATTCTTGTAAGCAACTTGGGTGAATGAGCTGTTAAGCTGATTGTGCGATAATTCTCGCACTTGTTAGCGCTTGCAGAATTGTGTGGACAATACTTTACCGAAACACCGAAGGTTGTTGTGACTTTCCCGTATTCTGATTCAGTCCTTCCGATAATCACTCCTTTTTCTATTTCTTTACATTTTTCCTGACCATATTTACAAAAATTTTATAAGTTCAGGATCACGATTAAAAATAACTTGAGTGCACTAGCAATTTAGAAACAGAACGATAATCAGGTTTTTATAAAAAAAATACAGTTTCAGCATTTCACCAAACTGGAGGAGATCTTTGACATTAGGAACTTTTCAAGCAGCAAGGTAACAACATGCAAAATATTCCAACTTTTACAAGATCCTCATGTGACAATCTGAAGTTCCTTAGGCATTAGCAGTTTCTCAGACAGACACGTCAACAAAATTTTTAAGATATACATGTTCAGTATTTTACTAATCTGGAGAGTCTCTTCGGCATTAGCAGATTTTCAAACAGGAAAAGCAACAGTATTTTAAAATTAACAGATTCAGAATTACGATAAAAAGATTTGGAGCGCCGTTTGGGCACTAGCAATTTTGGAACAGAAAGGTAAGAACGATTTTAAAATTTGCAGTTTCAGCACTCTACAATTAAAGGATTGAAAGTTCTTCAAATCAAAGCAAATTTTAAGCACTAATAACAAGACAAGGCCGGGCTAGCGGCTGCTGGTGGATAACACGCCGGGGCCAACGGCTCCAGCGCTACGAACAGCTCGGGAAGCCGAAGACAGACAGACAGACATATGATTCACGCAAGACCGAGCATCAAAAATAAGTACATTCTGGAGGCCCGACATAAGAATAACAAATGCAAACCCCGCCCCAGACACCGACCAAACTCTAAGTTTTGCAATGACTGCATAGTTAAAATAAAGGCGATTAACCGGTTAATCTTTTAAAAATAATGACCAAACTAACAAATAATTTGATTAAGCAGCCAACTGTTAGCAAGACCCCCTCCACCACAAAAAAAATTACCCAAGTAAACCTATAAGATGCTTGAACGCTAATACTTAAGCACGTGATCATTGTAGTAATAAAATATAAGAGAGTAAACAATAAATTCCTTCTTTCAAGTCAAGTGCTGATTCTCAAAAAGTCCTTCCAACGTGAGTACAGTAAACGAGCCAACATTCGTCGTGCCGCTGGTATGGTGCACCATACCGGATGTTACAATTCATGCACGAGTCGGGCATGCGAGAACTTGCCACCTTACGGGCCAGGCTCGATATTCGACCACAGCGGTCACTAGTATACGTGATTCCCTAGAACATATTACAACAAACTAATTTCACACGCAAGCAATAATGAAACGCTGAACAACTTGCAATAGAAAGGAAAACAGTTTAAATACACTCGAATACCTCACCCATAAAGAGACTTCACACAGAGGTGGCGGGGCGAATTTAATAGCGTGAGTACGGAGTGAGGGAGAACAGATGGCAACCCAGCTGAACAGGGGTAATTTCAGCACCGGAGCACAGGTGCTAAAATCCATAAGCCGAAATATGTTACCCAAAAGTAAGGCAGGGCGGGCAGCTACTATAGAAAATCAATATCATCACGACGCCCATATCAGTAGACAGTCACTCCCGAATCCAGATGGGCAATCGGGGGCAAAGGTAGAGCCCACCACTCCACACCAACAGGGCCCTGCACAAATAGCTGCCCACTTGGACGGGCAACCCCCCGTCAGGCCCGCAGTCACGTCCGTCAAAAAAGCGCTACCCGCTAACGTAACAGGAGAACGGACTGCGCCAGTAAGCAAAGATGTAACAGCTCGGGAAAAGATCCGACAAGCCTCAGTCCTGAGTACTTAACTCAAACAAATCAGAAGAGTGCAGACCAAAAATATTATCACTGTCTCTGGAAGAAAACACTGTGAATGTCACAGTCTTCATCAAATTACTGGAAATTTCAGGAAGGAATATCTTGGCTGTTATACACCATCACCGTATGGCGCAATGTACACAACCTAGGTTTGTCAAGCAGTTCCGAACTGCTGTTGGGCAAAGTCACAGAAGCTCCAGTACAAGTTGCAAATGGACTGATCGTCCAGGGGTGGTAAGTTTAATGTCTTCGTGCAGCAGTGCAGATGAGATGGGAGCATTTCCTGCCTGAAAGGCTATTGCACCGTTCTTCCACACTAACGGCACTGTGGAGCTTTGAAGGTAGGAGGGCAGTTCAATAAGTAATGCAACACATTTTTTTTCTCGGCCAATTTTCGTTGAAAAAACCGGAAATTTCTTGTGGAATATTTTCAAACATTCCCGCTTCGTCTCGTATAGTTTCATTGACTTCAGACAGGTGGCAGCGCTCTACAGAGCTGTTAAAATGGCGTCTGTAACGGATGTGCGTTGAAAAACAACGAGCAGTGATCGAGTTTCTTTTGGCGGAAAACCAGGGCATCTCAGATATTCATAGGCGCTTGCAGAATGTCTACGGTGATCTGGCAGTGGACAAAAGCATGGTGAGTCGTTGGGCAAAGCGTGTGTCATCATCGCCGCAAGGTCGAGCAAGACTGTCTGATCTCCCGCGTGCGGGCCGGCCGTGAACAGCTGTGACTCCTGCAATGGCGGAGCGTGCGAACACACTCGTTCGAGGTGATCGACGGATCACCATCAAACAACTCAGTGCTCAACTTGACATCTCTGTTGGTAGTGCTGTCACAATTGTTCACCAGTTGGGATATTCAAAGGTTTGTTCCCGCTGGGTCCCTCGTTGTCTAACCGAACACCATAAAGAGCAAAGGAGAACCATCTGTGCGGAATTGCTTGCTCGTCATGTGGCTGAGGGTGACAATTTCTTGTCAAAGATTGTTACAGGCGATGAAACATGGGTTCATCATTTCGAACCTGAAACAAAAAGGCAATCAATGGAGTGGCGCCACACCCACTCCCCTACCAAGAAAAAGTTTAAAGCCATACCCTCAGCCGGTAAAGTCATGGTTACAGTCTTCTGGGACGCTGAAGGGGTTATTCTGTTCGATGTCCTTCCCCATGGTCAAACGATCAACTCTGAAGTGTATTGTGCTACTCTTCAGAAATTGAAGAAACGACTTCAGCGTGTTCGTAGGCACAAAAATCTGAACGAACTTCTCCTTCTTCATGACAACGCAAGACCTCACACAAGTCTTCGCACCCGAGAGGAGCTCACAAAACTTCAGTGGACTGTTCTTCCTCATGCACCCTACAGCCCCGATCTCGCACCGTCGGATTTCCATATGTTTGGCCCAATGATGGACGCAATCCGTGGGAGGCACTACGTGGATGATGAAGTTATTGATGCAGTACGACGTTGGCTCCGACATCGACCAGTGGAATGGTACCGTGCAGGCATACAGGCCCTCATTTCAAGGTGGCGTAAGGCCGTAGCATTGAATGGAGATTACGTTGAAAAATAGTGTTGTGTAGCTAAAAGATTGGGGAATAACCTGGTGTATTTCAATGCTGAATAAAACAACCCCTGTTTCAGAAAAAAAATGTGTTGCATTACTTATTGAACTGCCCTCGTACACCACACACAGTTTGTTACTTAGATTTGCGTGAAGTTGATGCCTTACGCTTCTGTAAGCACTCAGCACTCTGCAGCAACAAACAAAAACAAAAAAAAAAACAAAAAAAAACCTGCAGAACCACTTGCAAGGAAGGGTCCGGGTATTTAAGAATCCGCTCCCTACTTCGAGAGTCAGCTACACTATACTTGATGGCATCACGAATCATTGCATCACTGCAGTATTTGCCACAGTCACATTTGAATCTACACTGTCTGCTTAGGCGTTGCAATTTAGTAGCGCACTGATGGTATTTCTGTCCTCGTGGCTTACGCAAACCTAAGGAATTTGTAACGGGCAACTGCCACTTGAAGCATGTCTACGTAATACGCGAATCAAAAAAACGTTTTGCATCACCCTGGTTCCCAGAACTCCTGAAGATAGACGTTGTATCACAGACACAGACCCTCTGACAGTTCAGAGCTGTCACTAAACCCGCCCGCCGGCCGCGGTGGCCAAGCGGTTCTAGGCACTTTAGTCTGGAACCGCGCGACGGTCGCAGGTTAGAATCCTGCCTCGGGCATGGATGTGCGTGATGTCCTTAGGTTAGTTAGGTTTAAGTAGATCTAAGTTCTAGGGGACTATTGACCTCAGATGTTAGGTCCCATAGTGCTCAGAGCCATTTGAACCATTTTTGAAACCCGTCCAAAGATATAAACAACCACGCATGAGCAGCGTCTATTAGACGGAGGGGGCCCGACAACCGATCAGTTCCAGTCGTTCCACCAGGAAGGAGGTACATGGCTCCTGTTGTCTGTAGTTCAACCATGCCTAGACGGTCAATATCGCGGTTCGATCGTATCCGCATTGTTATTTTTTGCCAGGGAGGGCTCTCAACCAGACAAGGGTAGTATCCAGGCGTGTCGGAATGAGACAAAGCGATGTTGTTCGGACATGGAGGAGATACAGAGAGACAGCAACTGTACAGAGAGACAGTAACTGTACAGAGAGACAGCAACTGCCGATGACATGCCTCACTCAGGCCGGCCAAGGCTACTACTGCAGTGGATGACCGCTACCTCCGGATTAAGACTCGGAGGTACCCTGACAGCAACGCCATAATGTTGAATAATGCTTTTCGTTGAGCCGCAGGACGTCGCGTTATGACTCAAACTGTGCGCAATAGCCTGCATGATACGCAACTTCTCTCCCGGCGTCCACGGCGTGGTCCATCACTGCAACCACGGCACCATGCAGCGCGGTACAGATGGGCCCAACAACATACCGGGCACCACGTTGTCTTCACAGATAACTGTCTTATATCCATTCAACCAGACAAAGGTCGGAGACGTGTTTGCAGGCAACCCGGTCAGGCTGAACACCTTAGACACACTGTCCACCGAGTGCAGCAAGGTGGAGGTTCCCTGCTGTTTTGGGATGGCGTTATGTGGGGCCGACGTACGCCGCTGGTGGTCATGGAAGGCGCCGTAACGGCTGTACGATACGTGAATGCCGTCCTCCGAGTCATAGTGCTGCCATATTGGCAGCACATTGGTGAGGCATTCTTCTTCATGGACGACAATTCGCGCTCCCATCGTGCACATCTTGTGAATGACTTCCTTCAGGATAACGACATCGCTCGACTAGAGCGGCCAGCATGTTCTCCAGACCTGAATCCTATCGAACATGCCTGGGATAGAGTGGAAAGGGCTGTTTATGGACGACGTGACCCCCAACCACTCTTAGGGATGTGCATCGAATCGCCGTTTGTGTTTGGGACCATCTGGACCAACAGTGCCTTAATGAACTTGTGGATAGTATGCCACGACGAGTGCAGGCATGCATCAATACAAGAGGACATGGGTATTAGAGGTACCGGTGTGTACACAAATCTGGGCCACCACCTCTGGAGATCTCGCGGTATGGTGATACAACATGCAATGTATGGTTTTCGTGAGCAATAAAATGGACAGAAGTGATGTTTATGTTGATCTCTGTTCCAATTTTCTGTACAGGTTCCGGAGCTCTCGGAACCGAGGTGATGCAAAACTCTTTTTAATGTGTGTAGTTCGTAACTGCCTGCAGTAGGTCCTCGTATAGGCCGTGTAATGGGACACAACTTCGGCACAGCCGATACATGTCACTACCACCATGGACAAGAATATTTGTGGGCACATTGTAATTAATGCGCTGCGATGTGTGCGTTGAACTGTGTGAGGTACTCTGTGTGGTCTTCCTTCTTCACGTCAAACTCCCGAAATGGCGGCACGTGAGCAGGTGGTGGCGCTGCCGTTGGGTCTGGTATCTGGTGTGCGAAGTCTTCTGCGCCGACAGGAGCCGATTCATTCCGTCAAGCAATTGCGCCATTTGTTGACTCAAACTGCACGACGAGTTTGAGTGGCCATCCTCCGCTGCAAGCACAGAAATATCTGTTTTGTAACAATAAACGCCTTCCTTCGCTGCCCTGTATTTCATTTCTCCCAGACGCGGTTCACCGTTTTTCGCTTCATCTTCACTGGGAAGGCTCTTCACGGTTTTGGTTGGCATCTGCGTTTCCTCTGATCTTCTCACATACTGGAGGTCGCACAGACACACAGTGAACGCAAAGTAGTCACTTCTTGAACTCATAGTTTTCGGTCAAGTAGATAGCGCACCAGAACTTGAAAGGCAAACAAGATGAAAAACGGGAAGAAAAAAGTTGGTAATAGAAATAAATGTTTATATTTCTTAAATAAAACTGTAAAGTTGGTAATAGAAAACATGTTTATATTTCTTAAATAGAACTGTAATACGATCTCCACCATGTGACCATGTAATAGAAATACATGTTTATACTTCATAAATAAAACTGTAAAGTTGGTAATAGAAAACATGTTTATATTTCTTAAATAGAACTGTAATACGATCTCTACCATGTGACCATGTGAGAGAAAATTCGAGGAACTATCCCACTGATTATCATTTAAAGTAAAAAAAGCAAAACACGTCTGCGAGAAATAAAATACAGTGACAGCAACAGAAGGCGCTTTTTATCTACAAAACAAACATGAACAAAATGAGGTGGATCAAGCACGGGTGGCGCAGCAGGCGATTCCATCGTAATAGCCACAGAAACTACAATGTGCAAAATAGCAATACAAATAACCACAGAGAGAACTAGAAGTGGAGTAAAACAGCATCCACAGAACCTAGGACATAAAGAGCAAGCAGTCCGCTGTGGCCGAGCGGTTCTAGGCGCTTCAGTCCGGAACCGCACGACTGCTACGGTCGCAGGTTCGAATCCTGCCTCGGGCATGGATGTGTGTAATGTCCTTAGGTTAGCTAGGTTTAAGTAGTTCTAAGTCTGATGACCTCAGATGTTAAGTCCCATGGTGCTTACAGCCATAAAGACCACAAGCAAGGCAAACATTAGGGATACAGACGAGAATAACACAAAAAACCAATCAAATAGAACAGGAAGTAGTCAACTCGAAGACTGCCACACGCAGTTTCAACCGCTGGCCACCAAATGTGTTGTTTACGACTTCGTACACAACGGTAAGGAGACCCGGGCCTCACAGTAGTGCAGCAACCGTCGTCGTAGCAAAATTGACGGTGCAGAAACGGTTAGCGAACCAATAAACAGAATACTCATTACAAATATTGCAGTAAGAAATGGAGTCCAGCTCTCAACATCAACAAGAATGACACTCACTGCAATAGAGCATGCACGACAGAGTCAGAACCGCGATTAGGTGGTGGCTGCTTAGCTTCACTTAGCGAAGAGGCGCCACCGCTGTCGACGCCGGATAGAAATTTTCAATTCCATTGGCAACTGCGTGACGCTCTGGGGATGGTATCGATACGTCATACCACAGTTTCGATTTCACACGGGCGTGCATCCCTGGAGTTTCACGAGGCGCAAATTCCCAGTGTCTCGAGCTTCGGAACGTGTCAACACAAGGATGCCCCCTTCCTCGTTCTGGTTTACCTTTCAACATACTGCCATATTGCGTCTCTGGCAACCTCACTACACGCGCCTGAACAGATAAAATAAGTAATACAGAAGCCTCTCACGAAAATTCAGTGCACTAAACGGGAGCCTCGTGTAGGTTGGGGCAAATAAAAGTAGCCCAGACAAAAGAGATCCAAAGTACAAAGAAACACAGTAGGGGAAATGAAATACAATACTAATCTGACTGCCGGCCGGTGTGGCCAAGCGGTTAAAGGCGCTACAGTCTGGAACCGCGTGACCGCTACTGTCGCAGGTTCGAATCCTGCCTCGGGCATGGATGTGTGTGATGTCCTTAGGTTAGTTAGGTTTAAGTAGTTCTAAGTTCTAGGGGACTGATGACCTTAGAAGTCCCATTGTGCTCAGAGCCATTTGAACTAATCTGACTATATATCAGGTGTTGAAAGTGATCGCCTTTCATCTCTTGGCACGTTTCGGCTCTGGTCGGGAAGTTGCTGAAGGCAGATCGAAGCTGGACTGCTGGAATTGCTGCAGTCTCATCCGAGATGTTCTGCTGCAGTTCTTGAAGCCTGTGAGAGTTGTTCTGATACACTTTAGACTCTAGGGCTCCGCACGGAAAAGTAATCGCCCACTGACAGCTCAGATGACCTGAGTTGCCAGCTAGGGCCACAGCCAGACTGATCTCGGCTATCAACTCTGTGAATGCGTAAAGATGTGCTCGAAGGTTTTGCCAGCTGTACAGGCAGTTGTTCCATCCTGTTAGGGTGTGGTTATATGCATACATTAATGTCGAATTGTATCCACCTGACTGGACCACTTATTTGCTCACCTTGTACAAAGAAACTCAGCATCACGTACCCATAATCAAAATCGTGTCTGTTGCTTCCGTACATGTAGTATTGAGCAGAGTTGTCATGGTCTAGCAGTTGTCACATTGGTAAACATTTGTTGGCCACGTCTTCCTTGTCTGACTTCTTATACCTAGTGTGCCGCCATTCTGCGTGCTGTCAACAACCACCATGCAGCAGGGCTGCTCAGCTGCTGTTGGGGTACTGCTTGATCTTCATGTTTTACTGTCCTTGTCAATACACATCGCTAAACCGAATATCACACTAAATTAATATGGGAGTGCTCTATGGAATGGACTCCTTAAATCCCACTTTAAAATTCATTAGTAGTGGTACAAATTTCGTTCTGAGACAATTTATTAATGCGGGTTGCATACATTCAGGGGCAAACTTGATTGATTTATGACCCCTCCCCCTCCTCATAACCTAATGCTCTGATAAGTGGTTTATGATTCCTGGGGGTTGATTTATGACCCCCTGGGGATAATCCGTTCTTCCAAGAAATCCCCCCACCCCTTCCCCTCCCCCTTCTCCATCCCCACCGCTGTGGGAACTCCCTCTCTAATCCAAACACACTTCTGATATCAAACTAATAGACTAAATAATTAAATCGATTAATTAATTAACCCCTCTCCATCTGGGAAATCCTCCAGCACTTCATCTCCCCTCCCCCGCCTGGAAATAGGTGAGTCTGCGCTGGAGAGTGAGGATCTCACTAGAAGAAATACAGTTCGTAGCAAAGAATATACTGTTTATGTTTGCTTCCACAGACAGAAATCTGAATCATCAATTTTACCAGAGGACCAGGAATTTTAAGGGCTATATAATGGCTCATATGCATTTGGATTGCAATGAATGAAAACACATCTAGAGAAGTACTTGTTACTGAAAACAATCACACACAAAGAAAGTACACATATTCGCCCCTTAGCATTAGAGGTGCTTGGGCTCTGACTTTCGGCAGCTGCCCAGCCAACTGTCTTTACAACTGCTCTCCCTCTCGCTATGTCGTGTCCCGTTAGCTGCCCTTAGAGGGGTGGTATCCCGGCCATTGCCCCTCAGGTACAAATTACTCAAGAGGGGGGGCAGCACTCTCCAGTGAGTTGGAAGAGTGCACCGACTGCACATACTGGCTGCCAAAGAAATATAACTTCTTTCCAAAATGATACAAGTCCTGCTAACCGTAAGGGCAAACTACAGTTTGTAACAGCCACCTGAAAAACAAAATCTCATAAACAATAAATACACTGAAACACAAAAAAATGATGAAATTCACTCAGTCTGCTGCAAAGTAATTACACAACAAGAAAAAGAAAGCATGCCAAGAAAGAAAAAAACACAAATAATGTATTGATTGACGACTCCATAGAGTGCTGTGAGCACAACGACCATATGATAAATAAAATTAGAAGGAAGGTCAGCATTGGCCGTAATTTTGATGATTTATTAACAGCAAAATCGATTTTCGATCACATAATGATCATCTTCAGTGCTTTAGCGCACAAATTAAAGCTCTTAGGCACGGGTGTCTAGTTATTAGCAGTAGCAGAAGCTATGAAATGATCACAATAACTCTTATTGTGATCGTTTCATAGCTAATGGCTGAACACCAGTGCCTACGAGCTTTAATTTGTGCGCTAAAGCACTGAAGATGATCATTATGTGATCGAAAATCGATTTTTCTGTTAATATTGATCAAAATTACGGCCAATGCTGACCTTCCTTCTAATTTTACAAATAATCTATTCACTTCTGTGTTACTTCACTCAGTAAAGGACACAGCTTGCAGATTGGTCTCTTGAAAACCTCTTGTGGTGAACAGATAGTGGCCACTGGCCCATGTCGTCATGCACAGGATGTACTCCTTCAATGATGGCCAGCTTCCACATAAGGGAGGCAGGTTACCTGCGCTTATTAGACCAATGCACCTGGCTGCACATTATGACTGGGAGCTGTCCACTTGCCCACTGTTGCAGATGATGTAAGTAGTCAGATGACCTACGCTGCCAAAAGATTTGGGTTCCTTGCTGTAGTATTTCCCACTTTGTTCACAAGTTCAGTTCGGCTGTACCTTGATCTCGCTGAGGGATACTTGTGCTAGCAGATCCAATCAGGAAATGACTTGGGGTGAGGAGGGTCAGAAGAATCTAGTGGTGTGAGAGGACGACATTTCAAGCAAGCCTCAGTTTGACAAATCAGGACTGTCAACTCTTCAAATGTTGGACATAGGTACCCATCGTTCGCCGCAAGTGGTACTTGAAGGGCTTCACTCCTGCTTACCATATTCCGCCAAAGTGTGGTGACGCTGGAGGAATGAACAACCAGTCGACAAAATCTTCATATATGAAGTTTCTCACCCGTGACTGCTGATAATGACTGCTCACAGCAGCTTGTAACTCACGGAATTCCAACTAGCTCAGACAAAGTTTGTTACATTGTCGCTGTGGCAATTTTGGCATCCACCCCGTCGTGACAAGTCTTCTAAGAGCTGACAGAATTCCTTCAGTATTCGTGTTGGCAACTACCTTCAGATGCACTGCTAGTGTCTCCAGGCACACAAACAGGAAAACTCAGCACTTTTTTCTTTAATTTGGATCACCGTGAGCCAGTTTTCACATAGAACGGTCCTGTGTGATCAACGCTGCAGTTCAAGAAAGGCCTCGCAGGCTCTACACGTGGTGAAACGTCGGTTAGATTCGTTTCATACTATTTAACTTGTATTTCATGCTGTCACGCTGAGTCATTTGTTAATTAGTTTGTCCTTTATGTTTGTCCCCATCCAGTGGTACACAATTACACTAAAGTACCAGTTTTTCCAGTAAGCAGGTACTCCTATGTACATTACCTACATTTTGTGCTCCCAAATTTCCTTCCTCTCTTTAGTATCTGTATGGGTGTGTATGTTGAATTAGTCAATTTTATGGTAGCAGTACAGCCTCTGGCTGTCTGTTGTGTTAGCAACAGTGTAGCCAACGTAGCTTTCTCAGTCAAGGTAAAGAGATCTGTACCCTTTCGGTAGTCATTCGACAGTAGTTAAGTTGGTGGCGGGAAGGGCCCCTCTGGTCTCTTCCAGCTACTTGGGCGAAGTTCGTTGCAGGGAGAGCGTGCTCTTGGCACTTGGGACTGGACCTTTGGTGAGTGTAGACGGTATTCTTAAGAGCCACTTGGTGCTGGTGAGTGTATTGATGTGTGCAGGTGTGTAGCTATTGTAACAGATGTATACATTTGAACTGCTAGGTCATCTTCAAGTTCGATTTCTTGTATTTTTCAGAGTGCAGTCACGAACATATTTTCTATACTTGGTAAGTTTTTTCCGACACTTGCTTTGTGTAACCAGAACAATTGGTGTAGGAAGTTCGTCACTGAAGCACGGGTTTAAAATTCAGTTGTCTGACTTTTCTTTTAACTTGGATGTATTCATGAACTTTTCTCGTGCCTATGTGTTTTATTTCTTCTACGTTTCATTTCGTCCCAGTTTTAAGATTATGTAGCTTTGTTCATACCACGTGGTGGTGATCTCACCTTGTGTAATTTCAGTACCATCTTGAATATGTTTTATTCTTAATTCTGCATGATATCTTACTGCTATTTGTGTCTATACAGTTTACATTTGTCTTCCTGAGGTTTTCGCGAGTCTTAGTAATTTTGGTTTCTTCATGAATATTCAACGACATATGCGGGTGTTTCACGCCAGCGTAGCTTAGTTTCACGCCGAATGTGATGCAGGTAAATTTCTTTGTCGGAAAATATTCCATACTATTCGTATTCACGATAATTCAATCGTAGCGATAGGGATGAATCTCTGAGCCTTGGACATAATTGCGACGGGCAATTTTTTTTATCTCTTTTCTTGTGTATGTGAATCTAGTATGTTTGAGTGAACTTTTCCTATCTGCACGTAAGATTTCCTTTACATTTATCATCACAATGTACCACAGAATTCAATATAATAATAATAATATAAGTGAGTTAATTAATTAAATAGCAGGTACTTGTGAATTCTTAATATGGTAGTTTATTTTAATTAACTATGTTACACTGTGATGACTGTTTCTCAGATAAATCCCTCTCCTTTTGTAAGATAATTTTTAAAACGTCCCACCTGGGGTTTCTGAAGCCCAAAAGGCAGACCTTACATTTGTAGATTTTTGTCTGATTATCTTATTCTTTTTGTTGAGGCTTAATCTCCTGCTTGCTGTGAATTATTTGATTTAACCTTGTTCTTAAACTGTTTCCATATGCTCATTTCATATATTCACTTGGATCTTTTTATTAATATTAGCACTTTGGTATACTTAGCAATTCAGTGATTAATTCCGTTCTTATATTAAATGTTCACAATTTTAATTGTGGCAAGACAGTAAAATTTTGTGACAACGAAACTTACAGTAGACTGCAGAGTTTCACATTGACCGACTTCCCTCAGTTTCTGTTTGCAAATCACTTTCCAGATAACCATTTAGTTGGTGTGGAAAATCTCTTACGACCGGATGTGCAGGCCTTGCCTCTAATCGCTGACAAGTCACTGATGCGAAACACGCCGGGTGTCATTTCGCTCCTTAGGTATTCAATATCGCTTCCTGAGAGGTGTAAGCAAAAGTTGAGAGCCATTGTGGGAGAGACGACGATGTTCACTTTCCACTATAAGCCTTGTGATATGATGATAAGTTGGCAGTATGAGTTTATGCCTCTCCAAATACAACAGATCAGCATTTCGTAGGTTGACACCAACCCTTAGCAATCTCGTTGCAATGATTTGAGATGCTATTCTGTTCTACTGGCATCTTAGTCTCCAATTAGTAGATTTCTGCTGTTTGTGTGGCTTCTTGCGCTATTCTGACGCACCGTAGCAAGGCATCCTCCAGCTCATTGCGAGACAAGTCAGCAGTTACTCTTGTTTCCCTTGCAGGTTTGCAGTTATTAAAAAATCAAAAACAACATGACATTATCCCCTGTAATCGTGACAAATTCGAGAATCCACAGATAAGATCATCCTGGATTACTCTGCCGATGTGACAGAGGACTTGAGCTCTTTCTTCCGGCAACTCCTCAGATTCATGACTCCTAATCTAATACAGGTCATGAAGTGACGTCCTTTTTTTAAGCCAGACTGTTCCTTCTCACCACAGTCTGGGTACCGAACCGCACAATCACCCTGGGTTCGGTGTGGGGCGGCGGTAGGGTGAGTGGACTGCTGTAGTCTGTTGTGGGATTGTGTACCACTGAGGCGACGGCGGGGACGAAGCCTCTTCCTCGTTTCTAGGTCCCCATTTCCACCTTACCATACAACACAATACAAGGGTGCATAAGCCATTCCATACGTGACTAATTGGTATTCCTTCAGTGATGCAGATCTATCATCCCTCCAAAACAGTCGTTGGTAAGTGCGATCTTCATCCGCTGCTAGAACCTGTCGATGCACCTTCGCTGTATCTGCTCTGAAGTCAATGCGATGCGTGCAGAAGCGTAATATTATGGGCCACAAATTCTGTTGAATGGTTGGACCTACCATTAGCAAAGTGTTTAGTGGTAAATTCTTGTTAGTTTTGGCGGAACAGTCAAACACTACTCTTGTTTTAGTAGTCGAGCTGGCTTCTTTATGAGCAGCATGATGTGGCATGAGTATTGGTTCCATACAGCGTAAGTCTTCATACTCCCTCGTAAGTTCTGTGTAGCTTTCCTTAAGCTTCAGTGTCTCTCTAGTTTCTGTTCCATCTGAGAGATGAGTTTTTCTGCAGTGTGGAAAAAATTGCGTAATTGACTCGGCTCTTCACGAAACGGAAGACGAACAACGAATCTGCCTGTGGAATGTTTAGTTTATGATCGGCAGAGTGTGCTTCTTTCGTCATTACAACACGATTTCTTTCTTGTATCTCCAGAATTTCTTCAAGGATGTTCGAACGTCAGTGTCGATTTTTGCAAAGCACGACACGACCGGCCGCCTTGACGAAGTGTTGTGCTCTACCGTTTGATACTGCCGTGACATAACCCAACCTAGTTCTGTCTCCTGAAGCACAGGATGATCAGTTCTTATGGAGATAGTACGGACAAACTTCTGCTCCCAACTAGACGACAGTCTCGCCAGGTGATCAAAATTCTGTATCAGCGAAGTGTATGCCCGACAAGTCCCACGTACTGGGTTCAATTGTTTGCTCCAGCAAGACGTCAGCTATCTTCGGCGAAAGTAAGCTTTCAGCAGCTAACATGAAGTTGTTCATAAAAGAGCCGACCTGAATGGAGACGCGGTGTTTTGTTTCTGAGAGGGTTGCACCTATTTCTTGAACCTGCACTCTGCTGTGCTATCTTTAAAGTCTGGGACGTTGTGCGCGTGCTTCCGACATAAAGCATGACTGCGACCCAGAATTTAAGAGAGCACCCACCTTAAGTTTACCATTTGTCACTGCTATCTTACAACCTTATTTTCCCTCTCGTAGGCGCCAGTCGTTTGCTGGAACCGACTTTCAATGAGCAATAGCTAGATGTACTGGACGGATGTATGACATTGTGTTCTTGTTGCATGTCACTTGAACAATCTTTGCTTGTTCCATCTCGTGTGTGTTGTATTTGTGCGTATAATTACGTGTGGTGTCGGTTTAGAGAAGCTTGACAGCAGACAGATCTGGAATTAGAAGCCCTATGGTCACCGTTCAGACAGTTGTAACACAAATTGTGCATCACCACGGCCTTGTGTTCGCTACATGCGGCCTGCCTGAATCTGCTGCGCTTGTGAAACGCGTGACGCACGCTATCACATGACACATACAGTACTAATAGCGACATAAGTTAGTCTCAAATGCCGGAAATTCTTGGCGATAGAGGCGTTCTGCTGTTTGTTCTCGAATTTGCTGTGCCGTGATGGTACTGTTGCCTTCACAATTTGTAATGATTTACATTTATCTAAGTAGAGCACGAAGTTCACTTGCACATGCCCTTGTCACTGGCTGCAGCATCAACAGTTTCTTCAGACGTGCCGACGCAACCATTCGAGAGTTATTGTGTCTGTTGCAAACCATATCAAAAGCTACCTTAAAATCATTGCTAGTTACCGGAAGATGAGCAATTACGTTGTGAGCTTCAACTGTTAATGAACTACTCCAGCGGTGATATTTAGTAGTGTCCTCTAATTCCTCATTATGTACTACAAGTGTCTGGTGCAGTTGTTAGATCGGTTACTGCTGCTATAATGGCAGGTCCTCAAGATTTAAGTGAGTCTGAACATGGTGTTATAGTCGGCGTACGAGCGATGGAACACAGCACCTCCGAGCTAGCGATTAAGTGGGGATTTTCCCGTACGACCATTTCACGAGTGTACCGTGAATATCAGGAATCCGGTAAAACATCAAATCTCAGACATCGCCGCGACGGGAAAAACATACTGCAAGGATGGCACCAACGACGACTGAAGAGAATCTTTCAACGGGACAGAAGCGCAACCCTTCCGCTAATTGCTGCAGATTTCAATGCTCGGCCATTAACAAGTGTCAACGTGCGAACCATTCAACGAAAAATCATTGACATGGGCAATCGGAGCCGAAGGCTCTCTCGTGTACCCTTCGTCACCGCATGACACAAAGGTTCCCGCCTCTCCTGGGCCGGTCAACGCCGACTATGGACTGTTGATGAACGGAAACATGTTACCTGGTCGGACGAGTCTCGTTTCAAATTGTATCGAGCAGATAGACGTGTACGGGTATGGAGACAACCTCACGAATCCATGGATCCTGCATGTCAGCGGGGGACTGTTCAAGGTGCTGGAGGCTCCGTAATGGTGTGGGGCGTGTGCAGCTGGGGTGATATGGGATACCTGTGATACGTCTAGATACAACTCTGACCGGTGGCAGTGCGGCGGCGCTGTTTCTCTTCGTCCTTTTACCTGCACCTAGCTGTGAACTCGCTGCAGCAGATCGCCTGTAGGAAAGCCGAGCAGAAACCTGCCGCACAGCAACAAGCACCAGAGTGCATACAACGTAACTATCCCAAGAATCCGGAAAAGGTCTTAATTTTGAATGAAAGTTGGAAGTACTGACAAAACTTCTGTTTATTGTGAACTTTGATAATGTACACTTTCACTGCCAAGCCCATGCTAATCTTAACACAGTCATGCACAAACCCTTTCATTCACGTTAGCAAGTTTATGGTGACGTATTTCCCGAAATCTGAACAGCTACTAAGCACGGATTGTTCTTAAATGAAAATGCTCGCCATAATATTAAGTTTATCGATGTCTAATGGTTCAAATGGCTCTGAGCACTATGGAACTTAACAGCTATGGTCATCAGTCCCCTAGAACTTAGAAGTACTTAAACCTAACTAACCTAAGGACATCACACAACACCCAGTCATCACGAGGCAGAGAAAATCCCTGACCCCGCCGGGAATCGAACCCGGGAACCCGGGCGCGGGAAGCGAGAACGCTACCGCACGACCACGAGCTGCGGACTCGATGTCTAATGCGCTGAAGTATGTTCAATAGGCCGCGTCGAATTGCTATCTTCTTCTCACACACAAAATTACTTAAAAATCCGTACTTTTTAAAAAATACACGAGAAGAAGTGTGCCTTCACTTTAAAACACCTCTGAAATATGTAGCACAACTAAAACCGGCAAATTATAACTCCTTTTTAGCTCATACTACCCAACGGCCGTACCGTTGAAAGGATGGGCTCCGAATACTTTAGACTGATGTAAGCATTCTCTATCTCCAAGAGAGAGGACGCGCGAAGAATACTCCATTCTGATTGGTCAGCTTGCTTTGGGGCCAATAGCAAAATGTTATTCTCCCGCGTTAGTCCGCGCTTTTCATGACTAACCAACCAACAAATAACACGCTTTCGAACTGTACTTTTACTCTAAATAAATATTTATCATTCTGGTATTTTGTTTATACTTAACGTTATTAACTATTTTCATTTGCACTCGAATTAGGTTTCCTTTTACCATAAACTTACTTAACTTATTATGACACAATATTACCTGTCATCTGCACTCACACTAGAGATGGGCAAACTCGTTGGTCATTGGGAACTAGTTCACTGGTGATCGCTCTTTTTTGGGAACCGTTCATTTTTACCCGTTCACCGTTCATTTGTGCATGGTATATGGTTCTTATGAAAAATTGAAAATTGGAGGCATAGATGATTGTAGATGGAAGGTGCCAAGAGGGAGCAGTTGCCTTCCCACTGGAGTTCAGAGTTTTTATTGATTACAGAATTCTCACACACCTGTAGAAGTAATTTTCGTGATTCTGCAAAACCTCTCGTTTAGCCAACTGCAGCGTTACGTGACTGATCGCGGTGAAGTAATATAAGGTGCCGCACGAAAAACCGGCCCCGGGTACAGACTGCTCGGCAAATACGCACCATTTGTTGACCGCTACGAGTAGAATAGATAAACATGTAATTATTAGGCAGTAAAAAATAACAAACTAATGCAAACAACAACATCGAAACAATAGATGACGATTTGTGGGCGACAGTGAGCACTTTATTACTCGGAGCCGATATTTCGTGCGACTCCCTGTAGTACTGAAATAATATTATACAAGTTATCGTATTCTCTTTACAAAATGTGACACCAGACACTCGATTATGGAGCGCGGGCCTCATTCGGCTGCCTTCCATAACAATGAGCATGATGTTTTACCTTGGATCAAAAAAAAATGAAAAATGGCCACTCGTGCCGAATTCCTCTTGTACTTTTATGTCTTCTGCTGTTTATCGAAATAGTGAATTAAGCTGATATGCCCTTTTGTTACCTGAAAAGATGAACCACGTAATTTTTATGTAATTTACGTAACTATAAAATACATTTTAATTCCCCGTCGTGGACGCTGAATAGAATACGAAAAGAACCAGAGTTCAAAAAAGGTTTGAAACAGATCTAGAATTGGCGTGCGCAGCCAGAGAAACGAACAACAACTCGATACTGAACTAACTAGGAGCAGTTGGCAGTTGAACTGAGACGAGTGGCCACGCGAAGAAGGACGAGTCCGGCCGAGCGAGACCGAGATGGATGGGAACGGGACCGAGGATGGAACGAGACCGGCCGACGTGCCGTTGCGTGAACGAGACCGACAATTTCCCGTTCCCGGGAACTATGAGTAGAAAGCCTCGACCGAAGTTAACTATGAAAGACCTATAACACTACCGTCTGCTACTGCTGTACCATAACCCTAAAGCTGGAGGCAGGTTGTGAAATAAAGCTATCTTCTTAAAGCAATTATGGCATAACGCAGCAGAGAAGTGTTACCCTCTGAGAGGAATTTTGTTATAATGACCGCGTTTTACCTAACGGAGGTGGCTTATCGGAAGTGAAAGTCAGAATTGCGTAAACGTTCAGACAGTAACAAATAATGTTTTACCTAGCTACACTGTTTAAAGAATAAGGAAAACGGTCGCCAGCTTAATTAGGCAAGAGAAAGATTAAGATTCTTGTTTAAGAAAGTAGGTATGAGTAACTTCAACAGACAAACACAACCTATACTTTGCCACACGCGAGTGCAATGAACTCTGACACCTACCTATGTTAACGGTAAGACTGAAGCTAACAGCTATAGCAGCACAAACTATTTGCATAAATATAACAAATAACGAAACACACTATTACTTTCAGTGCTTATTCAAACTGAATGGTCTTTATAACGTAATTACTACTGTTCACTGCAGAATAATTAATTGGACATAGGTTCAGTATTATTGTTCAAATATTTTCCTAGCTGACATAAAATTATAAATGCAGTTCACTGCATTTTTATGAACTGGTCACAGATTAAATATCTCTCAACTAAATACTATTCTATTTAGAATGAAAGTTAAATGGAATTCACTAACAGGTTACTTCTCACTATCTTTTGAATAAAGATATTATGGTTTTCATAAATAGTGGTCTTCTCGTTACTTGTTACCTAGCATTAGCACAATAGACAAACTGTGGATCCTCTTATACTATTGATGTTCACTTCTGATACACAAGAGAGACAAACACTTAGCAATCATGAACATATAATTTTCTACTATTGCAGTTTTCCACTTTTACTGCACTGAAACACTATGTTGACAAATTTGCAAGAAAGTGACTCACCTTTTAAAATTTACTACAGGTAGCACTATGATCATTAACTAAGCAAAACTTTATAAGCCTCAATTTTAAGAACTTTACTTTATAAAAGAAACAGCAAATTGTCTTTATTACCACAGTCTTCTACTTTCAAGTAAATGATTAAATAGGTGACTTTGAAACTTTACAGAACTGCTGCACTTACTGCCTCCCACAATTTTACTAAATCCACAGTAAATCTGAATATTCCCTTCTCATCAAAGATCAAACAACATTATGTAATTAACTGTCTAACTTTGAGGCTTTCATTTTTTCCACAAAATAGGACACTCGGTAATCATAGTTCAAATGGAGAGGAACCTGAGAGGTGTTGTGATAGGGAAAAAATCAAGGTAGGTGCATAAATTCGGTTATAAGTTACCTTAAATTTGTGCACACTAAATCGCCCAATAAGCTGATCCTTCACTGTACATTACTATAGTACTCCTTTACAGTGATTGCGCAATGTGGTGGCAACTGCATATTGGTAGGTGGATTCGCAGACAGAATTGCTGGACTCTTGGCCCTTCTTGGTGGCGATAATGAATACCAATTCCAGAATCGTTCCAGCTATTAATCCATCCATCCGAGGCACTGGAAAATAGCAGAAAAAGCCTCTCTCGGAACCAGCACAATATGCAACTTTTACATGGCAGTGCACAGTTTGGTAGCTCGTCCCCGACTCACTCTTGTTCCACCTTTTCTACCTAGGCCAACCACAATTTGCGCGCGTTACACAGTTACGTTCCTGAGGGGAACCACTACACCTTTTATATACTAAAGAACTAAGAACCCTAAGTCAGGATCAGCAGTTTACATAATAGCAAACAATCATTTTAAACAAAACATATCATTTGTACATATTAGTATTTCTACAAAAAAATTATTCACCCAAATTCCAAATGTATACAGCAAGTTTTGTCTCCCTCCAATTGAGACAAAGAATTTAAATGACAGATATACTACATTGCATAGAATCAAATCATGACATCAAAGTTTTTTACACAGAAAAAACACTCTCATGATATTGATTCAAACACATTTACAGATACTCAATGTTATAACATTAAATAAAACAAAAGGCAAAATAAATCAGTAGAGCATTAGAACTATGGTGTTACAGAGTGTTCCTTAGAATTCGTTCCTCGCTCCTTCTGCTCAGCTTGGTGAACCGTTCCTTTGGACCCGTTAGTTCGCGAACGACCCATCTCAAATTCACACTGTCTTAAAATTTTCTCACGGTAGTTCACGCAGCGTTCATCAGAAGAACAATGATCTACATATTTACTTTAGACCACATTCACACTACTAAAAGCATATACAAAACAGTGCAAACATAAATAAGCAAAAAAGCCTTCAAGAAATAGACAGAATAATTCACAAAATCATTCTCTTGACCTGTTCCTTGAACGTCTCTGTGCACTACTGTCCTCTAGCTGATGAAAATTAGAACTACGTACTCGACTGAACTCGCTCCAGACCATCTCTCACTGCGCACGCATGAGTCATTCTCCCGATAGACAGACTCTAGACAGGAGCGATATAATTCGCCGCGCCTCAACAGGTACGTAAGCATCGTGTCTCATCATCTGCATCCATTCATGTCCATCGCGCATTCCGACAGACTTGGGCAACTGCAGCAGGACAATCCGACACCCCACACGTCGAGAACTGCTGTTGGAATGTTCGTACATTTATATCGATATAGGGAATGCAACGAAGAGTGATATATCTTTATAGCACAACCGTTTTGTTCTTTGCGTGTTTTCTCACTCACTGTAAAAAGATGGATGAGTGTAGTTGTACCATGATTTGTACTTAACCTTTGTTCTGAATAAATATTATCAACAATTTCTACAGAGTGGCTCCAGGAACACTCTTCTGAGTTTAAACACTTCCGCTGGCCACTAAACTCGCAAACATGATTATTACTGAGCATATCAGGGATGCCTTGCAATGTGGTGTTCAGAAGAGATCTCCACTCTCTCGTATTGTGGACAGCCTTGCAGGATTCAATGTGTCAGTTCCCTCCAGCACTACTTCAGACATTGGTCGAGTCCATGCCACGTCGTGTTGCGGCTCTTCTGCGTGCTCACAGGGGTCTTACACGATATTATCAGGTGTACCAGTTTCTTTATCTCTTCAGTGTATCATACGTGAATGTAGGTCATGGTATCCGTACGTCACATATATTACACATACCTACAGTGTGTCTTTCCTACGGATCATTAGGCGCATTTTCTCTGTTTTTTCAGCAGATATTTGAAGTTTCGTTTTTGCATTGTGTAACTGGGATCATCCCAAACGTGTGCTGGCTGTCACCGCTATCTTGCGAACGTCTGTCGCCGACGGGAAACGTCGGTTTGTTTCCCGTCACAAACAAAATTCTTTTTGAAGTGGTATTTAACGAGTCCACTCGATATTAGTCTTCAAGTTGTATTCTATTTGTCGATATGTATTAACATGGACAGTAACAAAGAATTTAACCAGAACTCGAGGAGTGGCTGAGCAGCGCTGTTCCATAGCGGTAGCAGACATCGGGCAGCGCAGCCGCACACGAGGCAGGGCGAGTCTGGCAGGGAAGACATACAGGGGGTAGGAAAAAACAGTGTCAACACCCGTACTTATTTGGGAATTGTTTATGGATAAGGTTCAAATGGTTCAAATGGCTCTGAGCACTATGGGACTTAACATCTGAGATCATAAGTCCCCTAGAACTTAGAACTACTTAAACCTAACTAACCTAAGGACATCACACAACACCCAGTCATCACGAGGCAGAGAGAATCCCTGACCCCGCCGGCAATCGAACCCGGGAACCCGGGCGCGGAGCGAGAACGCTACCGCACGACCACGAGCTGCGGACTATGAATAAGGGATTGGACCCCCAACTTCCCGTAATACAGCTGTCATTCTTTTTAGAATACTGGCATATAATGATGGTATAGTCCCCAGTGCAATATTATGCCACTCTTCGATCAGAACCTCTTCTAACTCCTGTCGTGAGTTGAAGGCGGACAATCTGCTCCAGAGTGTGCTGCACAACATCGCCCACAAGGGTTCCCCTATCCGGGGACTGGGCCGGACAGGGAAGACGCTGCAGTTCAGTTGCATTCTCCTCATACCACGATTGTGCTGTCCTGGCTGTGTGAATGGGTGCATTATCGTCCTGAAATATGGTTACTGAGGAACAGCATTTGAATCATGGGATGCACCTGATCACCTAAAATGTTCACATAATCGTTGGCGGTAGCACGGCCTTTGAGAGTAATAATAGGACCAGCAGAATTCCATTATATGGCTGCCCACACCATCACACTTCCACCTCTTCCTTAACCGTTGGTATCAAGCAATCAGGATTGTAGGCTTCTTTTGGCGTTCTCCAGACGTAAACCCTGCTCGATGTTGGAAATAACGAAAGCGTTGATTCGCCGGACCATATAACGTGTTTTTACTGATCAGCCGTCCAGGATTTATGCTCCTGGCACCATGTTTTACCCTTCTTTGTGTTGGTTGTCGTCAGCAATGGTTTCGATGTAGCCGCTCGACCACGAACATTGACTTTACGTATTCTCGGTGGACAGTGTCGATAGATACGGGGTCTCTAAGATAGCTATTGAGTTCTGCAGTCACTTTAGCCGCCGTAGTTTTGTGCTGTTTTTGCACAATTCGTGTTAACGTCGAGAATCACTGTCATTTAGTTTTGAATTGCGCCCACTATTACGATTAAACCATGATGTTTTTTCCATGTTCTGTGTAGGCTGACTGTTGAACGGTTAATCTTGAAACATTCAATAAGTTGGCTGTCTTGGTTAGAGATGCTCCAGCTAATCGGGCCCCCGTAATCTTCCCTCTTGGAAACTCTGTTAGGCCTTTCATCGCGCGTCGACCTCGGCCGCTGAATGTAAATACAAAGTGTGCACTATTCGTGAACAACCTGCAATAGTGCTTAGACCGCACTGGACACACACAGTCCAGCGCCACACATGCCTCACCTGCGTTGTTGACCGTCAAACACAAGCAACCCACTACAATCACTGTTCACATTATTTTGCCTATCCCCTGCATGCAGCCCACAAACGTTTACCGATCCTTCCGTGTGTGATGTGGGTATCACATGCATTGGAGACCGTGTGAGAGCAATCTACGTAGCCACAACAGTAATACAGCCCAACATAGTAATATTTTCAAGACGATTTCACGGAACGACATGGTGTTTGAGTTTACACATCCCAAATACACTATTGGCCATTAAAATTGCTACACCACGAAGATTTGCGAAATTTAACCGACAGGAAGAAGATGCTGTGATATGCAAATGATTAGCTTTTCAGAGCATTCACACAAGGTTGGCGCCGGTGGCGACACCTACGACGTGCTGACATGAAGAAAGTTTCCAAGCGATTTCTCATACACAAACAGCAGTTGACCGGCGTTGCCTGGTGAAACGTTGTTGTCATGCCTCGTGTAAGGAGGAGAAATGAGTACCATCACGTTTCCGACCTTCATAAAGGTCGGATTCTAGCCTATCGCGATTGCGGTTTGTCGTATCGCGTGATTGCTGCTAGCGTTGGTCGAGATCCAATGACTGTTAGCAGAATATGGAATCGGTGGGTTCAGGAGGGTAATACGGAACGCCGTGCTGGATCCCAACGGCCTCGTATCTCTAGCAGTCGACATGACATGCATCTTATCCGCACGGCTGTAACGGATCGTGCAGCCACGTCTCGATCCCTGAGTCAACGTTTGGAAGACAACAGCCATCTGCACGAACAGTTCGACGACGTTTGCAGCAGCATGGACTATCAGCTCGGAGACCATAGCTCCGGTTACCCTTGACACTTCTGCATCACAGACAGGAGCGCCTGCGATGGTGTACTCAACGACGAACCTGGGTGCGCGAATGGCAAAACTTCATTTTTTCGGATGAATCCAGGTACTGTTTACAGCATCATGATGGTCGCATCCGTGTTTGGTGACATCGCGGTGAACGCACACTGAAAGCGTGTATTCGTCATCGCCACACTGGCGTATCACCCGGCGTGATGGTATGGGGTGCCATGGGTTACACGTCTCGGTCACCTCTTGTTCGCATTGACGGCGCTTTGAACAGTGGACGTTACATTTCAGATGTGTTACGACCTGTGGCTCTACCCTTCATTCGTTCCCTGTGAAACCCTACGTTTCAGCAGGATAATGGACGGCCGCATGTTGCAGGTCCTCTAGGGGGCTTTCTGGATACAGAAAATGTTCGACTGCTGCCCTGTCCAGCACATTCTCCAGATCTCTCACCAATTGAAAACGTCTGGTCAACGGTGGCCGAGCAACTGGCTCGTCACAAAACGCCAGTCTCTACTCTTGATGAACTGTGGTATCGTGTTGAAGCTGCATGGGCAGGTGTACCTGTACACGCCATCCAAGCTCTGTTTGACTCAATGCCCAGGCGTACCAAGGCCGTTATTTCGGCCAGAGGTGGTTGTTCTGGGTACTGATTTGTCAGGATCTATGCACCCAAATTGCGTGAAAATGTAATCACATGTCAGTTCTAGTATAATATATCTTTCCAATGAATACCCGTTTATCATCTGCATTTCTTCTTGGTGTAGCAATTTTAGTGGCCAGTAGTGTACAATTATATCCACCGAATTTTGCGAATGTTTGAGATTAATAAAACACACCACAAAGTAGACAAAACACCTTTAATTTATATTAATTACTCTACTTACTAAGTGCCAAGACTATACATTTACAAAGCAATTCCTGACCAACTAAACACTCAAGAAATTACTTAGTAGTTACCAAAGCAATTTTTTGTAACTTATTTCCATTCTATAATCAACAATGAGCTTATTTTGCCACTTTCTTATTAATTCTTCGTTGTAGACACGTAGCCTACTTCATTAATAGTCCATATAATATTAAAAAATCCTGAACTCTTCTCAAAATAAAGTATCATCAGAAGCTTCGAGGAAAATAAAGTAGACCAAATGGAAATAGGAAAAAAAGAAACCCGTAAGTAATTACTGTTTCACTGGGTCAGTGCCTTACTGAAGATGTTCAAAAAAGGACCGTTTGTTCCCAGCACCGCCCCAGTGTAGAACGGATGCCAGCTGTAACACGCAGTGTATCACACGACTCACCAAGTGCGGAGAAGGCCTGCCTGATGCGATTTTCCATCTCGTCACTGTTTTCACATTCTTCTCCGTATACTGTATCTTGTATTGTGTCGCGGAAACACAAGTCGAAGACAGACAGACTGGGCTATCTAGTTGACCATTCGTCATGCTTATGTCTGCCTGCTGTTTTATTGCGAAAAGGTACCTTGCAGCTTGGTGCGTGGGTGCAGTGCAGTGGCTGGGTGCTCCATCCTTTTACATCCATATCACTTGCGTCGTTCTTAAACCAACACACCTAGCAGAGCAAACAGGTCATTCCGAAGGAAACTGATGTATTTTCTTCCTGTTCAACGTGCCTGCAAGAAAATGGGAACCGACAACACGCTTACCGATTATGCCACCCCGGCAACTGACAGTCCACCTGTGCTGGTAAATAGCCTCCCGCGACCGACAGGGGTTCGCGGGGCGCCCACTAGTGTTAGGCAGTTCGATTTCCTAGACCTGTGCTGAAAAACGTTCTCTCATCTCTGAATAAAGTCTTTTTAAAAAACTCAATAAGTTCGCTTAAGGCCGAATCACAGAAAGTTATACTGTTGGTCTTGTCATTCAATGAAATGTTTTGTGCACATGCCGGCAGTATGTGGGCGTGTTTGAGTCTTTCAAAGTGCGATGCACCGTCCAGAGCGAAATCTGTAACTCCCTAGCGAGCATCCTTGGAATTCTACGTGCGTTTGTGTGTACAATATTTAGTGCAGTGGCACTGTTTCTGTTACGTACGACTTCGTACACAATGGTAAGGGGAGTTGGCCTACAGAATGGTGTGCAACCGCCGTCATCGCATAGCTGGACAGGAGAAGAAATGATTAGAGAAAAAGTTAACATAGCAAGCAGACGATTTACTTAACTTGTATTTCTCCAAGTGAACGAAGACTCATTACAAACATTGTAGCAATAAATAAGGTACAGCTCTCAGCGTTAACAAGGATGAGGCTCTCTGTACTAAAGCACAAACGATGGAATCAGAGCGGCATCTGCGTAGCTTCGTTTAGCGAAGAGCCTCCAAGTGCAAGTGGACCATGTCATTGGTGCTGGCCATTCTACGCCGCGGCAGCAAGCTCATGAAGCGGAACTGCTGCCGGTGTGGCTCAGTGGGCATCATGCAGCCTTGAGTCTGCCGGATGCTGCACAGTTGCTACCGCCGTCGGATGGAATCTTGTAATTGCGTAGAAAACTGTGTGACGCCAATAGGGTGGTACTCATATATCCCTCCCTCCTGAAACCACCTCATCGTCGTCGTGTAGTACATATGAGCGAACGACGTCAGGGGGAGGGGGGGCTAGATGCGTGTGGCAATGACGACACGGGAGCCGAAACGGAGGCCGTGCCGAACTCCCACCCAAGCCCCAGCACACACCCTGATTCTGCCCAGCAATGCCAGCCAAATGGGCACGCACTCATATTCAGGGATGGATCAGCAAACGAAGACGGAGGTATCTCGGTGACTGCAGAGGCGGCACATGGAAGAACCGCCAGGAAGAGGCGGCCCACCATGAATTCCTCTCCTGTGCCAACATCTCAGAGTAGCCTACGTCCTCAATTATTTACTGAATGTATTCCAGTCTCTGACTTCATCTACAGTTTTTGCTCTCTACACCTCCCTCTAGTACCATGGACGTCATTCCCTGACCTCTTAACAGAACTCTTATCATCCTGTCCCTTCCCTTGTCGGTGTTTCCACATACTCCTTTCCTCTCGGATTCTGCGCATTACCTTCTCATTCCTTACCTTATCAGTCCACCTAATTTTCAACATTCGTCTGCAACAGCGCATCTGAAATGCTCGGATTCTGTTCCGGTTTTCCACTCAGCCCATGTGTCACTACCATACACTGCTGCGCGTCAGACGTACATTCTCAGAAATTTCTTCCTCAAATTAAGGCCAATGATTGATACCAGTAGACTTCTCTTGGCTAGGAATTCCCTTTTTGCCAGTACTAGTCTGCTTTTGATGTCGTCCTTGCTCCGTTCGTCAATGGTTAATTTTCTGCCTAGGTAGTACAATTCCTTACTTCATCTGCTTCGTGGTCATCACTCCAGATGTTAAGTTTCTTGCTATTCTTATTTACCCTACTTCTTATTACTTTCGTCTTTCCTCGGTCTCAGACCATATTCTCTACTGAATAGACAGTTCATTCCATTCAGTACATCATGTAATTCTTCACATTCACATAGGATAGCAGTGTCATCAGCGAATGGCATCAATGGTACCCTTTCACCTTGAACCTTTCTTTTATATTCATCATTGCTTCTTCAATTATAGATCGAACGGCAGGGGCAAAGACTACATCCCTGTCTTATACCCTTTTTAATCCGTGCACTTCGTTCTTGCTCGTCCACTATTACTCGTATTATTCCCTCTTGGCTCTTGTACATATTTTATATTACCCACCTCTCCCTATACCCTTCCCCTATTTTTCTCAGGTCGACAAATCCTACGTACGTGTCTCGATTTTTCTTTAGCCGTTCTTCCCTTATCAGTCACGACGTCAGAAATAGTTATTTGGTGCCTTTACCTTTCCTAAAGCCAAACTGATTGTCATCTAACACATGCTCAATTTTCCTTTCCATTCTTCAGTAGATTATTCTTGTAAGCAACTTGGGTGAATGAGCTGTTAAGCTGATTGTGCGATAATTCTCGCACTTGTTAGCGCTTGCAGAATTGTGTGGACAATACTTTACCGAAACACCGAAGGTTGTTGTGACTTTCCCGTATTCTGATTCAGTCCTTCCGATAATCACTCCTTTTTCTATTTCTTTACATTTTTCCTGACCATATTTACAAAAATTTTATAAGTTCAAGATCACGATTAAAAATAACTTGAGTGCACTAGCAATTTAGAAACAGAACGATAATCAGGTTTTTATAAAAAAAATACAGTTTCAGCATTTCACCAAACTGGAGGAGATCTTTGACATTAGGAACTTTTCAAGCAGCAAGGTAACAACATGCAAAATATTCCAACTTTTACAAGATCCTCATGTGACAATCTGAAGTTCCTTAGGCATTAGCAGTTTCTCAGACAGACACGTCAACAAAATTTTTAAGATATACATGTTCAGTATTTTACTAATCTGGAGAGTCTCTTCGGCATTAGCAGATTTTCAAACAGGAAAAGCAACAGTATTTTAAAATTAACAGATTCAGAATTACGATAAAAAGATTTGGAGCGCCGTTTGGGCACTAGCAATTTTGGAACAGAAAGGTAAGAACGATTTTAAAATTTGCAGTTTCAGCACTCTACAATTAAAGGATTGAAAGTTCTTCAAATCAAAGCAAATTTTAAGCACTAATAACAAGACAAGGCCGGGCTAGCGGCTGCTGGTGGATAACACGCCGGGGCCAACGGCTCCAGCGCTACGAACAGCTCGGGAAGCCGAAGACAGACAGACAGACATATGATTCACGCAAGACCGAGCATCAAAAATAAGTACATTCTGGAGGCCCGACATAAGAATAACAAATGCAAACCCCGCCCCAGACACCGACCAAACTCTAAGTTTTGCAATGACTGCATAGTTAAAATAAAGGCGATTAACCGGTTAATCTTTTAAAAATAATGACCAAACTAACAAATAATTTGATTAAGCAGCCAACTGTTAGCAAGACCCCCTCCACCACAAAAAAAATTACCCAAGTAAACCTATAAGATGCTTGAACGCTAATACTTAAGCACGTGATCATTGTAGTAATAAAATATAAGAGAGTAAACAATAAATTCCTTCTTTCAAGTCAAGTGCTGATTCTCAAAAAGTCCTTCCAACGTGAGTACAGTAAACGAGCCAACATTCGTCGTGCCGCTGGTATGGTGCACCATACCGGATGTTACAATTCATGCACGAGTCGGGCATGCGAGAACTTGCCACCTTACGGGCCAGGCTCGATATTCGACCACAGCGGTCACTAGTATACGTGATTCCCTAGAACATATTACAACAAACTAATTTCACACGCAAGCAATAATGAAACGCTGAACAACTTGCAATAGAAAGGAAAACAGTTTAAATACACTCGAATACCTCACCCATAAAGAGACTTCACACAGAGGTGGCGGGGCGAATTTAATAGCGTGAGTACGGAGTGAGGGAGAACAGATGGCAACCCAGCTGAACAGGGGTAATTTCAGCACCGGAGCACAGGTGCTAAAATCCATAAGCCGAAATATGTTACCCAAAAGTAAGGCAGGGCGGGCAGCTACTATAGAAAATCAATATCATCACGACGCCCATATCAGTAGACAGTCACTCCCGAATCCAGATGGGCAATCGGGGGCAAAGGTAGAGCCCACCACTCCACACCAACAGGGCCCTGCACAAATAGCTGCCCACTTGGACGGGCAACCCCCCGTCAGGCCCGCAGTCACGTCCGTCAAAAAAGCGCTACCCGCTAACGTAACAGGAGAACGGACTGCGCCAGTAAGCAAAGATGTAACAGCTCGGGAAAAGATCCGACAAGCCTCAGTCCTGAGTACTTAACTCAAACAAATCAGAAGAGTGCAGACCAAAAATATTATCACTGTCTCTGGAAGAAAACACTGTGAATGTCACAGTCTTCATCAAATTACTGGAAATTTCAGGAAGGAATATCTTGGCTGTTATACACCATCACCGTATGGCGCAATGTACACAACCTAGGTTTGTCAAGCAGTTCCGAACTGCTGTTGGGCAAAGTCACAGAAGCTCCAGTACAAGTTGCAAATGGACTGATCGTCGAGGGGTGGTAAGTTTAATGTCTTCGTGTAGCAGTGCAGATGAGATGGGAGCATTTCCTGCCTGAAAGGCTATTGCACCGTTCTTCCACACTAACGGCACTGTGGAGCTTTGAAGGTAGGAGGGCAGTTCAATAAGTAATGCAACACATTTTTTTTCTCGGCCAATTTTCGTTGAAAAAACCGGAAATTTCTTGTGGAATATTTTCAAACATTCCCGCTTCGTCTCGTATAGTTTCATTGACTTCAGACAGGTGGCAGCGCTCTACGGAGCTGTTAAAATGGCGTCTGTAACGGATGTGCGTTGAAAAACAACGAGCAGTGATCGAGTTTCTTTTGGTGGAAAACCAGGGCATCTCAGATATTCATAGGCGCTTGCAGAATGTCTACGGTGATCTGGCAGTGGACAAAAGCATGGTGAGTCGTTGGGCAAAGCGTGTGTCATCATCGCCGCAAGGTCGAGCAAGACTGTCTGATCTCCCGCGCTGCGGGCCGGCCGTGCACAGCTGTGACTCCTGCAATGGCGGAGCGTGCGAACACACTCGTTCGAGGTGATCGACGGATCACCATCAAACAACTCAGTGCTCAACTTGACATCTCTGTTGGTAGTGCTGTCACAATTGTTCACCAGTTGGGATATTCAAAGGTTTGTTCCCGCTGGGTCCCTCGTTGTCTAACCGAACACCATAAAGAGCAAAGGAGAACCATCTGTGCGGAATTGCTTGCTCGTCATGTGGCTGAGGGTGACAATTTCTTGTCAAAGATTGTTACAGGCGATGAAACATGGGTTCATCATTTCGAACCTGAAACAAAAAGGCAATCAATGGAGTGGCGCCACACCCACTCCCCTACCAAGAAAAAGTTTAAAGCCATACCCTCAGCCGGTAAAGTCATGGTTACAGTCTTCTGGGACGCTGAAGGGGTTATTCTGTTCGATGTCCTTCCCCATGGTCAAACGATCAACTCTGAAGTGTATTGTGCTACTCTTCAGAAATTGAAGAAACGACTTCAGCGTGTTCGTAGGCACAAAAATCTGAACGAACTTCTCCTTCTTCATGACAACGCAAGACCTCACACAAGTCTTCGCACCCGAGAGGAGCTCACAAAACTTCAGTGGACTGTTCTTCCTCATGCACCCTACAGCCCCGATCTCGCACCGTCGGATTTCCATATGTTTGGCCCAATGAAGGACGCAATCCGTGGGAGGCACTACGTGGATGATGAAGTTATTGATGCAGTACGACGTTGGCTCCGACATCGACCAGTGGAATGGTACCGTGCAGGCATACAGGCCCTCATTTCAAGGTGGCGTAAGGCCGTAGCATTGAATGGAGATTACGTTGAAAAATAGTGTTGTGTAGCTAAAAGATTGGGGAATAACCTGGTGTATTTCAATGCTGAATAAAACAACCCCTGTTTCAGAAAAAAAATGTGTTGCATTACTTATTGAACTGCCCTCGTACACCACACACAGTTTGTTACTTAGATTTGCGTGAAGTTGATGCCTTACGCTTCTGTAAGCACTCAGCACTCTGCAGCAACAAACAAAAACAAAAAAAAACCAAAAAAAAAAACCTGCAGAACCACTTGCAAGGAAGGGTCCGGGTATTTAAGAATCCGCTCCCTACTTCGAGAGTCAGCTACACTATACTTGATGGCATCACGAATCATTGCATCACTGCAGTATTTGCCACAGTCACATTTGAATCTACACTGTCTGCTTAGGCGTTGCAATTTAGTAGCGCACTGATGGTATTTCTGTCCTCGTGGCTTACGCAAACCTAAGGAATTTGTAACGGGCAACTGCCACTTGAAGCATGTCTACGTAATACGCGAATCAAAAAAACGTTTTGCATCACCCTGGTTCCCAGAACTCCTGAAGATAGACGTTGTATCACAGACGCAGACCCTCTGACAGTTCAGAGCTGTCACTAAACCCGCCCGCCGGCCGCGGTGGCCGAGCGGTTCTAGGCACTTCAGTCTGGAACCGCGCGACGGTCGCAGGTTAGAATCCTGCCTCGGGCATGGATGTGCGTGATGTCCTTAGGTTAGTTAGGTTTAAGTAGATTTAAGTTCTAGGGGACTATTGACCTCAGATGTTAGGTCCCATAGTGCTCAGAGCCATTTGAACCATTTTTGAAACCCGTCCAAAGATATAAACAACCACGCATGAGCAGCGTCTATTAGACGGAGGGGGCCCGACAACCGATCAGTTCCAGTCGTTCCACCAGGAAGGAGGTACATGGCTCCTGTTGTCTGTAGTTCAATCATGCCTAGACGGTCAATATCGCGGTTCGATCGTATCCGCATTGTTATTTTTTGCCAGGGAGGGCTCTCAACCAGACAAGGGTAGTATCCAGGCGTGTCGGAATGAGACAAAGCGATGTTGTTCGGACATGGAGGAGATACAGAGAGACAGCAACTGTACAGAGAGACAGTAACTGTACAGAGAGACAGCAACTGCCGATGACATGCCTCACTCAGGCCGGCCAAGGCTACTACTGCAGTGGATGACCGCTACCTCCGGATTAAGACTCGGAGGTACCCTGACAGCAACGCCATAATGTTGAATAATGCTTTTCGTTGAGCCGCAGGACGTCGCGTTATGACTCAAACTGTGCGCAATAGCCTGCATGATACGCAACTTCTCTCCCGGCGTCCACGGCGTGGTCCATCACTGCAACCACGGCACCATGCAGCGCGGTACAGATGGGCCCAACAACATACCGGGCACCACGTTGTCTTCACAGATAACTGTCTTATATCCATTCAACCAGACAAAGGTCGGAGACGTGTTTGCAGGCAACCCGGTCAGGCTGAACACCTTAGACACACTGTCCACCGAGTGCAGCAAGGTGGAGGTTCCCTGCTGTTTTGGGATGGCGTTATGTGGGGCCGACGTACGCCGCTGGTGGTCATGGAAGGCGCCGTAACGGCTGTACGATACGTGAATGCCGTCCTCCGAGTCATAGTGCTGCCATATTGGCAGCACATTGGTGAGGCATTCTTCTTCATGGACGACAATTCGCGCTCCCGTCGTGCACATCTTGTGAATGACTTCCTTCAGGATAACGACATCGCTAGACTAGAGCGGCCAGCATGTTCTCCAGACCTGAATCCTATCGAACATGCCTGGGATAGAGTGGAAAGGGCTGTTTATGGACGACGTGACCCCCAACCCCTCTTAGGGATGTGCATCGAATCGCCGTTTGTGTTTGGGACCATCTGGACCAACAGTGCCTTAATGAACTTGTGGATAGTATGCCACGACGAGTGCAGGCATGCATCAATACAAGAGGACATGGGTATTAGAGGTACCGGTGTGTACACAAATCTGGGCCACCACCTCTGGAGATCTTGCGGTATGGTGATACAACATGCAATGTATGGTTTTCGTGAGCAATAAAATGGACAGAAGTGATGTTTATGTTGATCTCTGTTCCAATTTTCTGTACAGGTTCCGGAGCTCTCGGAACCGAGGTGATGCAAAACTCTTTTTAATGTGTGTAGTTCGTAACTGGCTGCAGTAGGTCCTCGTATAGGCCGTGTAATGGGACACAACTTCGGCACAGCCGATACATGTCACTACCACCATGGACAAGAATATTTGTGGGCACATTGTAATTAATGCGCTGGGATGTGTGCGTTGAACTGTGTGAGGTACTCTGTGTGGTCTTCCTTCTTCACGTCAAACTCCCGAAATGGCGGCACGTGAGCAGGTGGTGGCGCTGCCGTTGGGTCTGGTATCTGGTGTGCGAAGTCTTCTGCGCCGACAGGAACCGATTCATTCCGTCAAGCAATTGCGCCATTTGTTGACTCAAACTGCACGACGAGTTTGAGTGGCCATCCTCCGCTGCAAGCACAGAAATACCTGTTTTGTAACAATAAACGCCTTCCTTCGCTGCACTGTATTTCATTTCTCCCAGACGCGGTTCACCGTTTTTCACTTCATCTTCACTGGGAAGGCTATTCACGGTTTCGGTTGGCATCTGCGTTTCCTCTGATCTTCTCACATACTGGAGGTCGCACAGACATACAGTGAACGCAAAGTAGTCACTTCTTGAACTCATAGTTTTCGGTCAAGCAGATAGCGCACCTGAACTTGAAAGGCAAACAGGATGAAAAACGTGAAGAAAAAAGTTGGTAATAGAAATACAAGTTTATATTTCTCAAATAGAACTGTAAAGTTGGTAATAGAAAACATGTTTATATTCCTTAAATAGAACTGTAATACGATCTCCACCATGCGCCCATGTGAGAGAAAATTTCTCAAATAGAACTGTGAAGTTGGTAATAGAAAACATGTTTATATTCCTTAGATAGAACTGTAATACGATCTCCACCATGCTCCTATGTGAGAGAAATCGCGTAGAACTATCCCACTGATTATCATTTAAAGTAAAAAAAGCAAAACACGTCTGCGAGAAATAAAATACAGTGACAGCAACAGAAGGCGCTTTTTATCTACAAAATAAACATGAACAAAATGAGGTGGATCAAGCACGGGTGGCGCAGCAGGCGATTCCATCGTAATAGCCACAGAAACTACAATGTGCAAAATAGCAATACAAATAACCACAGAGAGAACTAGAAGTGGAGCAAAACAGCATCCACAGAACCTAGGACATAAAGAGCAAGCAGTCCGCTGTGGCCGAGCGGTTCTAGGCGCTTCAGTCCGGAACCGCACGACTGCTACGGTTGCATGTTCGAATCCTACCTCGGGCATGGATGTGTGTAATGTCCTTAGGTTAGCTAGGTTTAAGTAGTTCTAAGTCTGATGACCTCAGATGTTAAGTCCCATGGTGCTTACAGCCATAAAGACCACAAGCAAGGCAAACATTAGGGATACAGACGAGAATAACACAAAAAACCAATCAAAAAGAACAAGAAGTAGTCAACTCGAAGACTGCCACACGCAGTTTCAACCGCTGGCCACCAAATGTGTTGTTTACGACTTCGTACACAACGGTAAGGAGACCCGGGCCTCACAGTAGTGCAGCAACCGTCGTCGTAGCAAAACTGACGGAGCAGAAACGGTTAGCGAACCAATAAACAGAATACTCATTACAAATATTGCAGTAAGAAATGAAGTCCAGCTCTCAACATCAACAAGAATGACACTCACTGCAATAGAGCATGCACGACAGAGTCAGAACCGCGATTAGGTGGTGGCTGCTTAGCTTCACTTAGCGAAGAGGCGCCACCGCTGTCGACGCCGGATAGAAATTTTCAATTCCATTGGCAACTGCGTGACGCTCTGGGGATGGTATCGATACGTCATACCACAGTTTCGATTTCACACGGGCGTGCATCCCTGGAGTTTCACGAGGCGCAAATTCCCAGTGTCTCGAGCTTCGGAACGTGTCAACACAAGGATGCCCCCTTCCTCGTTCTGGTTTACCTTTCAACATACTGCCATATTGCGTCTCTGGCAACCTCACTACACGCGCCTGAACAGATAAAATAAGTAATACAGAAGCCTCTCACGAAAATTCAGTGCACTAAACGGGAGCCTCGTGTAGGTTGGGGCAAATAAAAGTAGCCCAGACAAAAGAGATCCAAAGTACAAAGAAACACAGTAGGGGAAATGAAATACAATACTAATCTGACTGCCGGCCGGTGTGGCCAAGCGGTTAAAGGCGCTACAGTCTGGAACCGCGTGACCGCTACTGTCGCAGGTTCGAATCCTGCCTCGGGCATGGATGTGTGTGATGTCCTTAGGTTAGTTAGGTTTAAGTAGTTCTAAGTTCTAGGGGACTGATGACCTTAGAAGTCCCATTGTGCTCAGAGCCATTTGAACTAATCTGACTATATATCAGGTGTTGAAAGTGATCGCCTTTCATCTCTTGGCACGTTTCGGCTCTGGTCGGGAAGTTGCTGAAGGCAGATCGAAGCTGGACTGCTGGAATTGCTGCAGTCTCATCCGAGATGTTCTGCTGCAGTTCTTGAAGCCTGTGAGAGTTGTTCTGATACACTTTAGACTCTAGGGCTCCGCACGGAAAAGTAATCGCCCACTGACAGCTCAGATGACCTGAGTTGCCAGCTAGGGCCACAGCCAGACTGATCTCGGCTATCAACTCTGTGAATGCGTAAAGATGTGCTCGAAGGTTTAGCCAGCTGTACAGGCAGTTGTTCCATCCTGTTAGGGTGTGGTTATATGCATACATTAATGTCGAATTGTATCCACCTGACTGGACCACTTATTTGCTCACCTTGTACAAAGAAACTCAGCATCACGTACCCATAATCAAAATCGTGTCTGTTGCTTCCGTACATGTAGTATTGAGCAGAGTTGTCATGGTCTAGCAGTTGTCACATTGGTAAACATTTGTTGGCCACGTCTTCCTTGTCTGACTTCTTATACCTAGTGTGCCGCCATTCTGCGTGCTGTCAACAACCACCATGCAGCAGGGCTGCTCAGCTGCTGTTGGGGTACAGCTTGATCTTCATGTTTTACTGTCCTTGTCAATACACATCGATAAACCGAATATCACACTAAATTAATATGGGAGTGCTCTATGGAATGGGCTCCTTAAATCCCACTTTAAAATTCATTAGTAGTGGTACAAATTTCGTTCTGAGACAATTTATTAATGCGGGTTGCATACATTCAGGGGCAAACTTGATTGATTTATGACCCCTCCCCCTCCTCATAACCTAATGCTCTGATAAGTGGTTTATGATTCCTGGGGGTTGATTTATGACCCCCTGGGGATAATCCGTTCTTCCAAGAAATCCCCCCACCCCTTCCCCTCCCCCTTCTCCATCCCCACCGCTGTGGGAACTCCCTCTCTAATCCAAACACACTTCTGATATCAAACTAATAGACTAAATAATTAAATCGATTAATTAATTAACCCCTCTCCATCTGGGAAATCCTCCAGCACTTCATCTCCCCTCCCCCGCCTGGAAATAGGTGAGTCTGCGCTGGAGAGTGAGGATCTCACTAGAAGAAATACAGTTCGTAGCAAAGAATATACTGTTTATGTTTGCTTCCACAGACAGAAATCTGAATCATCAATTTTACCAGAGGACCAGGAATTTTAAGGGCTATATAATGGCTCATATGCATTTGGATTGCAATGAATGAAAACACATCTAGAGAAGTACTTGTTACTGAAAACAATCACACACAAAGAAAGTACACATATTCGCCCCTTAGCATTAGAGGTGCTTGGGCTCTGACTTTCGGCAGCTGCCCAGCCAACTGTCTTTACAACTGCTCTCCCTCTCGCTATGTCGTGTCCCGTTAGCTGCCCTTAGAGGGGTGGTATCCCGGCCATTGCCCCTCAGGTACAAATTACTCAAGAGGGGGGGCAGCACTCTCCAGTGAGTTGGAAGAGTGCACCGACTGCACATACTGGCTGCCAAAGAAATATAACTTCTTTCCAAAATGATACAAGTCCTGCTAACCGTAAGGGCAAACTACAGTTTGTAACAGCCACCTGAAAAACAAAATCTCATAAACAATAAATACACTGAAACACAAAAAAATGATGAAATTCACTCAGTCTGCTGCAAAGTAATTACACAACAAGAAAAAGAAAGCATACCAAGAAAGAAAAAAACACAAATAATGTATTGATTGACGACTCCATAGAGTGCTGTGAGCACAACGACCATATGATAAATAAAATTAGAAGGAAGGTCAGCATTGGCCGTAATTTTGATGATTTATTAACAGCAAAATCGATTTTCGATCACATAATGATCATCTTCAGTGCTTTAGCGCACAAATTAAAGCTCTTAGGCACGGGTGTCTAGTTATTAGCAGTAGCAGAAGCTATGAAATGATCACAATAACTCTTATTGTGATCGTTTCATAGCTAATGGCTGAACACCAGTGCCTACGAGCTTTAATTTGTGCGCTAAAGCACTGAAGATGATCATTATGTGATCGAAAATCGATTTTGCTGTTAATATTGATCAAAATTACGGCCAATGCTGACCTTCCTTCTAATTTTACAAATAATCTATTCACTTCTGTGTTACTTCACTCAGTAAAGGACACAGCTTGCAGATTGGTCTCTTGAAAACCTCTTGTGGTGAACAGATAGTGGCCACTGGCCCATGTCGTCATGCACAGGATGTACTCCTTCAATGATGGCCAGCTTCCACATAAGGGAGGCAGGTTACCTGCGCTTATTAGACCAATGCACCTGGCTGCACATTATGACTGGGAGCTGTCCACTTGCCCACTGTTGCAGATGATGTAAGTAGTCAGATGACCTACGCTGCCAAAAGATTTGGGTTCCTTGCTGTAGTATTTCCCACTTTGTTCACAAGTTCAGTTCGGCTGTACCTTGATCTCGCTGAGGGATACTTGTGCTAGCAGATCCAATCAGGAAATGACTTGGGGTGAGGAGGGTCAGAAGAATCTAGTGGTGTGAGAGGACGACATTTCAAGCAAGCCTCAGTTTGACAAATCAGGATTGTCAACTCTTCAAATGTTGGACATAGGTACCCATCGTTCGCCGCAAGTGGTACTTGAAGGGCTTCACTCCTGCTTACCATATTCCGCCAAAGTGTGGTGACGCTGGAAGAATGAACAACCAGTCGACAAAATCTTCATATATGAAGTTTTTCACCCGTGACTGCTGATAATGACTGCTCACAGCAGCTTGTAACTCACGGAATTCCAACTAGCTCTGACAAAGTTTGTTCCATTGTCGCTGTGGAAATTTTGGCATCCACCCCGTCGTGACAAGTCTTCTAAGAGCTGACAGAATTCCTTCAGTATTCGTGTTGGCAACTACCTTCAGATGCACTGCTAGTGTCTCCAGGCACACAAACAGGAAAACTCAGCACTTTTTTCTTTAATTTGGATCACCGTGAGCCAGTTTTCACATAGAACGGTCCTGTGTGATCAACGCTGCAGTTCAAGAAAGGCCTCGCAGGCTCTACACGTGGTGAAACGTCGGTTAGATTCGTTTCATACTATTTAACTTGTATTTCATGCTGTCACGCTGAGTCATTTGTTAATTAGTTTGTCCTTTATGTTTGTCCCCATCCAGTGGTACACAATTACACTAAAGTACCAGTTTTTCCAGTAAGCAGGTACTCCTATGTACATTACCTACATTTTGTGCTCCCAAATTTCCTTCCTCTCTTTAGTATCTGTATGGGTGTGTATGTTGAATTAGTCAATTTTATGGTAGCAGTACAGCCTCTGGCTGTCTGTTGTGTTAGCAACAGTGTAGCCAACGTAGCTTTCTCAGTCAAGGTAAAGAGATCTGTACCCTTTCGGTAGTCATTCGACAGTAGTTAAGTTGGTGGCGGGAAGGGCCCCTCTGGTCTCTTCCAGCTACTTGGGCGAAGTTCGTTGCAGGGAGAGCGTGCTCTTGGCACTTGGGACTGGACCTTTGGTGAGTGTAGACGGTATTCTTAAGAGCCACTTGGTGCTGGTGAGTGTATTGATGTGTGCAGGTGTGTAGCTATTGTAACAGATGTATACATTTGAACTGCTAGGTCATCTTCAAGTTCGATTTCTTGTATTTTTCAGAGTGCAGTCACGAACATATTTTCTATACTTGGTAAGTTTTTTCCGACACTTGCTTTGTGTAACCAGAACAATTGGTGTAGGAAGTTCGTCACTGAAGCACGGGTTTAAAATTCAGTTATCTGACTTTTCTTTTAACTTGGATGTATTCATGAACTTTTCTCGTGCCTATGTGTTTTATTTCTTCTACGTTTCATTTCGTCCCAGTTTTAAGATTATGTAGCTTTGTTCATACCACGTGGTGGTGATCTCACCTTGTGTAATTTCAGTACCATCTTGAATATGTTTTATTCTTAATTCTGCATGATATCTTACTGCTATTTGTGTCTATACAGTTTACATTTGTCTTCCTGAGGTTTTCGCGAGTCTTAGTAATTTTGGTTTCTTCATGAATATTCAACGACATATGCGGGTGTTTCACGCCGGCGTAGCTTAGTTTCACGCCGAATGTGATGCAGGTAAATTTCTTTGTCGGAAAATATTCCATACTATTCGTATTCACGATAATTCAATCGTAGCGATAGGGATGAATCTCTGAGCCTTGGATATAATTGCGACGGGCAATTTTTTTTATCTCTTTTCTTGTGTATGTGAATCTAGTATGTTTGAGTGAACTTTTCCTATCTGCACGTAAGATTTCCTTTACATTTATCATCACAATGTACCACAGAATTCAATATAATAATAATAATATAAGTGAGTTAATTAATTAAATAGCAGGTACTTGTGAATTCTTAATATGGTAGTTTATTTTAATTAACTATGTTACACTGTGATGACTGTTTCTCAGATAAATCCCTCTCCTTTTGTAAGATAATTTTTAAAACGTCCCACCTGGGGTTTCTGAAGCCCAAAAGGCAGACCTTAAATTTGTAGATTTTTGTCTGATTATCTTATTCTTTTTGTTGAGGCTTAATCTCCTGCTTGCTGTGAATTATTTGATTTAACCTTGTTCTTAAACTGTTTCCATATGCTCATTTCATATATTCACTTGGATCTTTTTATTAATATTAGCACTTTGGTATACTTAGCAATTCAGTGATTAATTCCGTTCTTATATTAAATGTTCACAATTTTAATTGTGGCAAGACAGTAAAATTTTGTGACAACGAAACTTACAGTAGACTGCAGAGTTTCACATTGACCGACTTCCCTGAGTTTCTGTTTGCAAATCACTTTCCAGATAACCATTTAGTTGGCGTGGAAAATCTCTTACGACCGGATGTGCAGGCCTTGCCTCTAATCGCTGACAAGTCACTGATGCGAAACACGCCGGGTGTCATTTCGCTCCTTAGGTATTCAATATCGCTTCCTGAGAGGTGTAAGCAAAAGTTGAGAGCCATTGTGGGAGAGACGACGATGTTCACTTTCCACTATAAGCCTTGTGATATGATGATAAGTTGGCAGTATGAGTTTATGCCTCTCCAAATACAACAGATCAGCATTTCGTAGGTTGACACCAACCCTTAGCAATCTCGTTGCAATGATTTGAGATGCTATTCTGTTCTACTGGCATCTTAGTCTCCAATTAGTAGATTTCTGCTGTTTGTGTGGCTTCTTGCGCTATTCTGACGCACCGTAGCAAGGCATCCTCCAGCTCATTGCGAGACAAGTCAGCAGTTACTCTTGTTTCCCTTGCAGGTTTGCAGTTATTAAAAAATCAAAAACAACATGACATTATCCCCTGTAATCGTGACAAATTCGAGAATCCACAGATAAGATCATCCTGGATTACTCTGCCGATGTGACAGAGGACTTGAGCTCTTTCTTCCGGCAACTCCTCAGATTCATGACTCCTAATCTAATACAGGTCATGAAGTGACGTCCTTTTTTTAAGCCAGACTGTTCCTTCTCACCACAGTCTGGGTACCGAACCGCACAATCACCCTGGGTTCGGTGTGGGGCGGCGGTAGGGTGAGTGGACTGCTGTAGTCTGTTGTGGGATTGTGTACCACTGAGGCGACGGCGGGGACGAAGCCTCTTCCTCGTTTCTAGGTCCCCATTTCCACCTTACCATACAACACAATACAAGGGTGCATAAGCCATTCCATACGTGACTAATTGGTATTCCTTCAGTGATGCAGATCTATCATCCCTCCAAAACAGTCGTTGGTAAGTGCGATCTTCATCCGCTGCTAGAACCTGTCGATGCACCTTCGCTGTATCTGCTCTGAAGTCAATGCGATGCGTGCAGAAGCGTAATATTATGGGCCACAAATTCTGTTGAATGGTTGGACCTACCATTAGCAAAGTGTTTAGTGGTAAATTCTTGTTAGTTTTGGCGGAACAGTCAAACACTACTCTTGTTTTAGTAGTCGAGCTGGCTTCTTTATGAGCAGCATGATGTGGCATGAGTATTGGTTCCATACAGCGTAAGTCTTCATACTCCCTCGTAAGTTCTGTGTAGCTTTCCTTAAGCTTCAGTGTCTCTCTAGTTTCTGTTCCATCTGAGAGATGAGTTTTTCTGCAGTGTGGAAAAAATTGCGTAATTGACTCGGCTCTTCACAAAACGGAAGACGAACAACGAATCTGCCTGTGGAATGTTTAGTTTATGATCGGCAGAGTGTGCTTCTTTCGTCATTACAACACGATTTCTTTCTTGTATCTCCAGAATTTCTTCAAGGATGTTCGAACGTCAGTGTCGATTTTTGCAAAGCACGACACGACCGGCCGCCTTGACGAAGTGTTGTGCTCTACCGTTTGATACTGCCGTGACATAACCCAACCTAGTTCTGTCTCCTGAAGCACAGGATGATCAGTTCTTATGGAGATGGTACGGACAAACTTCTGCTCCCAACTAGACGACAGTCTCGCCAGGTGATCAAAATTCTGTATCAGCGAAGTGTGTGCCCGACAAGTCCCACGTACTGGGATCAATTGTTTGCTCCAGCAAGACGTCAGCTATCGTCGGCAAAAGTAAGCTTTCAGCAGCTAACATGAAGTTGTTCATAAAAGAGCCGACCTGAATGGAGACGCGGTGTTTTGTTTCTGAGAGGGTTGCACCTATTTCTTGAACCTGCACTCTGCTGTGCCATCTTTAAAGTCTGAGACGTTGTGCGCGTGCTTCCGACATAAAGCATGACTGCGACCCAGAATTTAAGAGAGCACCTTAAGTTTACCATTTGTCACTGCTATCTTACAACCTTATTTTCCCTCTCGTAGGCGCCAGTCGTTTGCTGGAACCGACTTTCAATGAGCAATAGCTAGATGTACTGGACGGATGTATGACATTGTGTTCTTGTTGCATGTCACTTGAACAATCTTTCCTTGTTCCATCTCGTGTGTGTTGTATTTGTGCGTATAATTACGTGTGGTGTCGGTTTAGAGAAGCTTGACAACAGACAGATCTGGAATTAGAAGCCCTATGGTCACCGTTCAGACAGTTGTAACACAAATTGTGCATCACCACGGCCTTGTGTTCGCTACCTGCGGCCTGCCTGAATTTGCTGCGCTTGTGAAACGCGTGAGGCACGCTACACATCTACATCTACATCTACATCTACATTGATACTCCGCAAGCCACCCAACGGTGTGTGGCGGAGGGCACTTTACGTGCCACTGTCATTACCTCCCTTTCCTGTTCCAGTCGCGTATGGTTCGCGGGAAGAACGACTGTCTGAAAGCCTCCGTGCGCGCTCTAATCTCTCTAATTTTACATTCGTGATCTCCTCGGGAAGTATAAGTAGGGGGAAGCAATATATTCGATACCTCATCCAGAAACGCACCCTCTCGAAACCTGGCGAGCAAGCTACACCGCGATGCAGAGCGCCTCTCTTGCAGAGTCTGCCACTTGAGTTTATTAAACATCTCCGTAACGCTATCACATGACACATACAGTACTAATAGCGACATAAGTTAGTCTCAAATGCCGGAAATTCTTGGTGATAGAGGCGTTCTGCTGTTTGTTCTCGAATTTGCTGTGCCGTGATGGTACTGTTGCCTTCACAATTTGTAATGATTTACATTTATTTAAGTAGAGCACGAAGTTCACTTGCACATGCCCTTGTCACTGGCTGCAGCATCAACAGTTTCTTCAGACGTGCCGACGCAACCATTCGAGAGTTATTGTGTCTGTTGCAAACCATATCAAAAGCTACCTTAAAATCATTGCTAGTTACCGGAAGATGAGCAATTACGTTGTGAGCTTCAACTGTTAATGAACTACTCCAGCGGTGATATTTAGTAGTGTCCTCTAATTCCTCATTATGTACTACAAGACTCTCCAATATGCGATAAAAATACTTGAATTGCGTTACATTACGATTAAAAGATGATAGCTTTCTGGTGGGCAACATAAAGCTGCGTTTTGATGCAATCAAGGTAAATCCAGCATCTGACGAAATCTGCGTTGACACGATTCATTGGCATTGCTCTAAGTTTTCTCGAAACGTCTGAGACCATATGGAGCCGTGCGTGGCTCGCGTTCGTGCCATCTCTTATTTAACATCTTGTTTTTTTTTTTTTCTACCGTACTACCACCTTGTTATGTTAATGCTCATTTACTGGTGTCACTGAGTTGCTGCCTTGCCTGCCGTGAGCGGCTGCAGCAGCGCTTGTCGATATAGGCCCTCCCGTATTATCTTTGCTGGATTGCTATTACTACTCGGTCGTCGTGTGTTGTTAGTTAGTTTGGACCTGACAGTGTTTGAGCTGGAACGCGGCACAAGTTCAGTCAGGTCGCGACAGCAGTGAGGTCCGGACCGCCATGACTCGCCGGACGGCTGCCGACACACGTGATTGGAGTGGCGACGACTTTGGTTGGTCGTTTTGCCGGACTACGTGTATTTGGCCGGCGATCGCTTATGGGTTGGCTGTGTGTGCCGACTCGTGATTCGTCCCTGTTATTGTACAGTCACTGCCGTTAGCATTGTCTGGTTCTTCGTGCAAGTGTTCGTGAAACCGTGTGTAGTTTGTGTGATTTTGACAAACAAGTTATTTTAAATGTTGTCGGCATACTGGCTCTGAGGAGTCGGTAGCTTGGCGTGGAGCAGTGAGGAATTCTCGGCGGGGCCTAGTTTGTCCGGGGCCCGCTGGCGGTCTCTACGCGGTGCCGGAGAGTGTGGGGCTGTTCCCATTGCTACGAGATCCGTGGCTCACCGACCCTGGACACGAAAGTTGAGTTTTGATTTAACCTACCAGCAAGTCAATACTGTTCACATTGTGTCGTTTGGGGTTAATTGTCGGCTGTTGGGATATTGCCGCGAGCAACAGCGTGGTTTTCAAGTTGGAAAATTCTAGCCAACCTCCGGTGGAGTTTCACTGTATTTGGTTATTTGAATTGAAGTGCACCAGCGGGATCTTCTGCCTTGTGGCCATTAACGTTCCGGTTACCTGCCCTGGACGTTGACGTAAGTTTCAGGCATTGTAGTTTCCTCATCGAGTTGTTGCTGTCCAGCACGGTGCGTAGTTTGACAGCTCGGCGTATGGTTGGTTGTGGGCGCCAATATCTTCTACGTGGTTCCGTTGAACTCCCTGTTGTGCCCTGGTCGGGTGAAGTGGATGTTATCTTGTCGGTGTGTCCGCTGACCTTCGGTCGGTTGGGTTATCGTCGGATCGTGAATGGTTGGCCCGACTGCCTGTCTCAGCTAAGCGAGCGTTAGTGTTTGAATTACAGGCCGACCCTTGAACATCTGGGCGCCCTTGTGTCGACTGCCTAATTTTTTTTATTTGTTCTTGTTGTTGGTACTTTTATGGCTTCTAGCCGGTTTTGTGTTTTAAATTAGAGTTGTTTTACGCTTAAGGCCTTCAGCCTAGTTTAAGGTATTGTTTTACGTCAGCCCTTCAGCATTTAAAAAAAAAATTGAATTTTTAAGTCTACGGCCTTCAGCCCATTTGAATTTAACTTGTTTACTTCAACCTATTGAATTTTTAAGTCTTCGGTCTTCAGCCGGTTTGAGTTTCACTTGGTCTTCAGCGTAAATGAAAGAAATGTTTCACGTAAGGACTTTGGTATTAAAAAAAAAATTAATGTTTTGGAGTTTTAAGTGTACTGCCTTCAGCAGATTTGAATTTAACTTGTTTCTTTCAGCCTAACTAAACAACTGTTTTAAGATAAGGCTTGCCCTTTAAATTTCTGATTATGCTTGCGTTTTAAGTTATTGGCCTTCAGCTGTTTTTTAAATTAAAGTGGCTTTTAGCCGGTAATTAAGTCCCAAAGATCGAAGCTGTGTGTTCAAAAAATTTTTTGGGCTCTTGTAATGTTTGATCAAATAATATAGTTGTATGTTCGAGTGTAACTGACAGCCCCGTATTTTGGCCCCTTTCCACAATTTATTCTATTTGTCCTGTCCCGTGGGTTAAGCAGGGCATTTCACATATATTCGAAGGTTTCTTTATCGGCAACATGTATTTCTATATCTTCAAACAGTTCGAGCATTAACAGCGCGTCTTTCTACTTCTCTACGATCTTTGAATACTATTCTAGTCTGACAGTAATATCCAAAGTGTCTGATTTCCCTGTTATATCAAATTCATTTGCAAACTTTAACAACTGCGTGAGGCTTGCTGTCACCACTGAGCGTGTAGTGATAAGTTTCTTTCTTACAGTTCATCCATCATTGAGGATTAGCGGTGGCATGCAAGAGCAGAAGCAGCAGTTAGAATTAATGGGAATTTACAGGGTGCAGGGTAACCAGTCCAGGCACTCAGCTTATAGATGCGCCGTGTCGGTACCACTGACTGCGTGCCGGTGCTACTCCGTTGAAGTTCGTCACTTCCGTTCCACCCATGGCTGGCTGCCGCTGCACGCTACTTCATCAAATCCATCATAGTCCAGCCCGGTGGATGTTAGCGCCCACAGATGAAAATTTAAATCGTCAATTTTAAAGGAGGACCAGGAATTTCAAGAACTGTGTAATGGTTTGGATCCATTCGGGTTGTAACGAATGACAACACATGTAGAGAAGCAATATTGAAGACAGTTACACACAAAGAAAATGTACGTATTCGCCCGTTAGCATACGAGTCCAGCGGGCCCCAACCTACGACAGCCGCCGGATCGAGAGTCCATTAACAACTGCCCTCCCCCTCGCCATGGCGTGTCCAGTTAGCCGCCCCTGGAGGGATGGCGTCCTGGCCATTGACCCTCAGGTACCAATAACGCAAGAGAGGAATCATCACTCTCCAGTGACTCGGGCGAGTGTAGCGACCAAACAGTTTATAAATAAAATGCAGTTAGCGGGGGCTGGATCTCTTTTGCTCATCATTCTGTACTGTACTGGAAGATGCAAGTCTTTTAGAATACATCGAAAAGAAGTAATTAAATAGATCGTTTCTTTTCAGTCATGCAAGACGCACAGCCAGCCACTTGCGCGGTGCGCAGATCGGGAGCTACGCTAACTAAAGCTTGAGTCGGCGGTAACCCTTTGACAATTGACACCTAACAAATTCTTGTCCAGACACAAGCTCCGCACCTCTCTCTCTCTCTCTCTCTCTCTCTCTCTCTCTCTCTCTAGTGCATGGTTCAAATGGCTCTGAGCACTATGAGACTTAACATCTGAGGTCATCAGTCCCCTAGAACTTAGAACTGCTTAAACCTAACTAACCTAAGGACAGCACACACATCCACGCCCGAGGCAGGATTCGAACCTGTGACCGTAGCGGTCGCGCGGCTCCAGACTCAAGTGCCTAGAACCGCTCGGCTACAACGACCGGCCTAAAGTGCATGCTTCCTGTTTCTGTGAACCAACGTATACGATCAAACACAGACCAAGATGTTCCCTAGCCTCCCTCCCTCCCTTCCATTGCCTCCCCTGGGCCCTTCGTCACTCATGCAGACCTGGCGTTGGTAGTCGGTACACCCCTTTTACCAGTGCTCTAGGGGTTGCGTCTCTGATTCATAATCAAAAATTTTTCGGTCCCGGGTTGAAATCCCGGCGTTGCTCAAACTTTGATTAATAATCAGCGTTGGCGGCCGAAGGCTTCCGGCATAACAAGTCGTCCCTCATTCTGCCAACGGCCTTGTCAAAGAGGGCGGAGGGGCTGACACAGGTTCAGGGCCCTCTCTTGTCCTAGGTGTGGGAAACTGCCCCCCAAAAGCCGAAGAATCAGCAATGATCAACGGCATGAGGATGCAGAAGGCAATGGAAACCACTGCATTAAAGACACTTAACGTGTATCCACTGGACATGTGGCCTGTAATTGAAGGAGTGTCATGACGATCTCTCCATTGGCAAAAGATTCCGGAATAGTCCCCCATTCAGATCTTCGGGATGTGTCAGGCAAGGGCGAGGTTACCATGAGAAAAAGACTGAATAATCAACGAAAGGATTACGTTCTAAGAGTGGCGGCGTGGAATGTCAGAAGCTTGAACGTGGTAGGGAAACTAGAAAATCTGAAAAGTGAAATGCAAAGGCTCAATCTAGATATAGTAGGGGTCAGTCAAGTGAAGTGGAAAGAAGACAAGAATTTCTGGTCATATGAGCACAGGTTAATCTCAACAGCAGCAAAAAATAGTATAACTGAAGTAGGATTCGTTATGAATAGGAATGTAGGGCAGAGAGTATGTTACTGTGAACAGTTTAGTGATAGTGTTGTTCTTAGCAGAATCGACATCAAACCAACACTGACAACGATAGTTCAGGTATACATGCCGACGTCGCAAGCTGAAGACGAAGAGACAGAGAAGGTGTATGAGGATATTGAAAGGGTAATACAGTATGTAAAGGGGGACGAAAATCTAATAGTCATGGGAGACTGGATTGCAGTTGTAGGGGAAGGAGTAGAAGAAAAGGTTACGGGAGAATATGCGCTCGGTACTAGGAATGGGAGAGAAGAATTACTGATTCAGTTGTGTAACAAGTTTCAGCTAGTAATAGCGAATACTCTCTTCAAGAATGACAAGAGGAGGAGGTGTGCTTGAAAAATGCAGGGTGATACGGGACGATTTCAGTTAGATTACATCATGGTCAGACAGAGATTCCGAAATCAGATACTGGATTGTTAGGCGTACCCAGGAGCAGACATAGACTCATATCAGAATACAGTAGTGATGAAGAGTAGGCTGAAGTTCAAGACATTAGTCAGGAAGAATCAATACGCTTAAAAGTGGGATACGGAGGCACTAAGGAATGACGAGATGCGGTTGAAGTTCTCTAAGGCTATAGATACAGCAGTAATAAATAGTCGGCTATGCAGTTGAAGAGTAATGGACACATCTAAAATCGGCCATCACAAAAGTTGGGAAGGTAAACATAGGCACAAAGAAGGTAACTTCGAAGAAACCATGTGTAACAGAAGAAATACTCGTACTTCAATTGATCGATGAAAGGAGGAAGTACAAAAATGTTCCGGGAAACTCAGGAACAGAGAAATACAGGTCGCTGAGGAATGAAATAAATAAGAAGTGCAGGGTAGCTAAGACGAAATGGCTGGAGGAAAAATGTAAAGACTGTTGTGTTGGCAGAAGTGCCAACACCGTGTTACTAGAGGAGACCGAAATGTAGGCGTTTTAGCTCTCTCAGGCTGGCGTGAGGAGGGAAGAACTATACTGACGTGAGGTCCGGAACATGACAAGGAATTAGATTAGATTAGATTAGATTAGATTAGATTAATACTAGTTCCATGGATCATTAATACGATATTTCGTAATGATGTGGAACGAGTCGAATTTTCCAATACATGACATAATTAGGTTAATTTAACAACATACTTAAGTTAATATAACAACTTTATTTTTTGTGTTTTTTGTTTTTCTTTATTTTTTATTTTTATTTTATTTTTTATTTTTTTAATATTTTTTTTTCTTAATTTATATCTAAAAATTCCTCTATGGAGTAGAAGGAGTTGTCATTCAGAAATTCTTTTAATTTCTTCTTAAATACTTGTTGGTTATCTGTCAGACTTTTGATACTATTTGGTAAGTGACCAAAGACTTTAGTGCCAGTATAATTCACCCCTTTCTGTGCCAAAGTTAGATTTAATCTTGAATAGTGAAGATCGTCCTTTCTCCTGGTATTGTAGTTATGCACACTGCTATTACTTTTGAATTGGGTTTGGTTGTTAATAACAAATTTCATAAGAGTATATATACTGAGAAGCTACTGTGAATATCCCTAGATCCTTAAATAAATGTCTGCAGGATGATCTTGGGTGGACTCCAGCTATTATTCTGATTACACGCTTTTGTGCAATAAATACTTTATTCCTCAGTGATGAATTACCCCAAAATATGATGCCATATGAAAGCAACGAGTGAAAATAGGCGTTGTAAGCTAATTTACTAAGATGTTTATCACCAAAATTTGCAATGACCCTTATTGCATAAGTAGCTGAACTCAAACGTTTCAGCAGATCATCAATGTGTTTCTTCCAATTTAATCTCTCGTCAATGGTCATACCTAAAAATTTGGAATATTCTACCTTAGCTATATGCTTCTGATTAAGGTCTATATTTATTAATGGCATCATACCATTCACTGTACGGAACTGTATGTACTGTGTCTTATCAAAATTCAGTGAGAGTCCGTTTACAAGGAACCACTTAGTAATTTTCTGAAACACAGTATTGACAATTTCATGAGTTAATTCTTGTTTCTCAGGTGTGATTACTATACTTGTATCATCAGCAAAGAGAACTAACTTTGCCTCTTCATGAATATAGAATGGCAAGTCATTAATATACAATAAGAACAACAAAGGACCCAAGACTGACCCTTGTGGAACCCCATTCTTGATAGTTCCCCAGTTTGAGGAATGTGCTGATCTTTGCGTGTTACGAGAACTACTTATTTCAACTTTCTGCACTCTTCCAGTTAGGTACGAATTAAACCATTTGTGCACTGTCCCACTCATGCCACAATACTTGAGCTTGTCTAGCAGAATTTCATGATTTACACAATCAAAAGCCTTTGAGAGATCACAAAAAATCCCAATGGGTGGTGTTCGGTTATTCAGATCATTCAAAATTTGACTGGTGAAAGCATATATGGCATTTTCTGTTGAAAAACCTTTCTGGAAACCAAACTGACATTTTGTTAGTACTTCATTTTTACAGATATGTGAAGCTACTCTTGAATACATTACTTTCTCAAAAATTTTGGATAAAGCTGTTAGAAGGGAGATTGGACGGTAATTGTTGACATCAGATCTATCCCCCTTTTTATGCAAACGTATAACAATAGCATATTTCAGTCTATCAGGGAAAATGCCCTGTTCCAGAGAGCTATTACACAGGTGGCTGAGAATCTTACTTATCTGTTGAGAACAAGCTTTTAGTATTTTGCTGGAAATGCCATCAATTCCATATGAGTTTTTGCTTTTTAGTAAGTTTATTATTTTCCTAATTTCAGAGGGAGAAGTGGGTGAGATTTCAATTGTATCAAATTGCATAGGTATGGCCTCTTCCATTAACAGCCTAGCATCTCCTAATGAACACCTGGATCCTACTATATCCACAACATTTAGAAAATGATTATTAAAAATATTTTCAACTTCTGACTTTTTGTTTGTAAAGTTTTCATTCAATTTGATGGTAATACTGTCTTCCTCTGCTCTTGGTTGACCTGTTTCTCTTTTAATAATATTCCAAATTGTTTTAATTTTATTATCAGAGTTGCTGATTTCAGACATGATACACATACTCCTGGATTTTTTAATAACTTTTCTTAATATAACACAGTAGTTTTTATAATTTTTGATAGTTTCTGGGTCACTACTCTTTCTTGCCGTCAGATACATTTCCCTTTTCCGGTTACAAGATATTTTTATACCCTTAGTAAGCCATGGTTTGTTACAAGGTTTCTTACGAGTATATTTAACTATTTTCTTGGGGAAGCAGTTTTCAAATGCATTTACAAAAATGTCATGAAATAAATTATTCAGAAAGCGGACGGAATTAGTTTGAAACTTAACTTTAATCCATTAATGATGAACGTCGCTCTTGAAGGTACATGAGTCACAATATTATCTGTTTAGAAGACATAGTAACTGAATATGGCGCCTTGCTAGGTCGTAGCAAATGACGTAGCTGAAGGCTATGCTAAACAGTCGTCTCTGCAAATGAGAGCGTATGTAGTCAGTGAACCATCGCTACCAAAGTCGGCTGTACAGCTGGGGCGAGTGCTAGGAAGTCTCTCTAGACTAGACCTGCCGTGTGGCGGCGCTCGGTCTGCAATCACACGGGTCCGACGTATACTGACGGACCGCTGCCGATTTAAAGGCTACCACCTAGTCCGGCGGTGACACCACAAAGACATTCAAAAAGAAATGATTGTCGGAAGGACAGACTCAGCATACAGGAAAGTCAAAATAACATTAAAAGCAAGGAGTATAACATTAAGTGTGCAACGGGAATTCCACAGTTAAATGCAGAGGAGAGAGCGGATAGGTGGAAAGAATACATTGAAAGCCTATATGAGGGGGGAAGATTTGTCTGATGTGATAGAAGAAACAGGAGCCGATTTACAAGAGATAGGGGATCCAGTATTAGAATCAGAATTTAAGAAAGCTTTGGAGGACTTAAGATCAAATGAGGCTGAAGGGATAGATAACATTCCATCAGAATTTCTAAAATCACTGTGAGAAATGGCAACAAAAGGACTATTCACGTTGGTGTGCAGAATGTATGAGTCTGCCGACGTACGACTTTCGGAAAGGCATCATCCACACAATTCCGAAGACGGCAAGAGCTGACAAGTGCGAGAATTACCGCACAATCAGCTTAACAGCTCATTCATCCAAGTTGCTTACAAGAATAATATACAGAAGAATGCAAAAGAAAGTTCAGGATGCACTAAATGACGATCAGTTTAGCTTTAGGAAATGTAAAGGCAGTAAAGGCACGAGACAAGGAATTCTGACGTTGCGGCTAAAAATGGAAGCAAGACTAAAAAAAAATCAAGTTACGTTCATAGGATCTCTCAACCTGGAAAAAGCGTTCGACAATGTAAAATGGTGCAAGATGTTCGAAATTCTGGAAAAAGTGGGAGTAAGCTATACGGAGAGACGGGTCATATACAATACGTACAACAGTCAAGAGGGAATATTAAAAGTGGACGACCAAGAACGAAGTGCTCGTATTACAAAGGGTGTAAAACAGGGATGTAGCCTTTCGCCCCTACTGTTCAATATGTACATCGAGGAAGCAATGATGAAAATAAAAGAAAGGTTCAGGAGTGGAATTAAAATACAAGGTAAAAGGATATCAATGATACGATTCGCTGATGACATTGCTATCCTGAGTGAAAGTGAAGAAGAATTAAATGATCTACTGAACGGAATGAACAGTCTAATGAGTACAGAGTATGGATTGAGAGGAAATCGAAGAAATGTGAAAGTATGAGAAGTAGTAGAAATGAGAACAGCGAGAACTTCGCATCAGGATTGATGTTCACGAAGTAGATGAAGTTAAGGAATTCTGTTACCTAGGTGATAAAATAAACAATGAAGGGCGGAGCAAGAAGGACACCAAAAGCAGACCAGCACTGGCAAAAAGGTCATTCCTGGCCAAGAGAAGTCTACTTATATTAAATATCGGCCTTAAATTGAGGAAGAAATTTCTGAGGATGTACGTCTGGAGTACAGCATTGTATGGTAGTGAAACATGGACTGTGAGAAAATCGGAAAAGAAGAGAATCGAACCATTTGAGATGTGGTGGTACAGAGGAATGTTGAAAATTAGGTGGACTAATAAGGTAAGGAATGGGGAGGTTCTCCGCAGAATCGGAGAGGAAAGGAATATGTGGAGAACACTGATAAGGAGAAGGGACAGGATGATAGGACATCTGCTAAGACATGAGGGAATGACTTCCATGGTACTAGAGGGAGCTGTAGAGGTCAAAAATTGTAGAGGAAGACAGAGAATGGAATACGTCAAGCAAATAATTGAGGACGTAGGTTGCAAGTGCTACTCTGAGATGAAGAGAGAAATTCGCAGCGGGCCACATCAGACCAGTCAGAAGAGTGATGAGAAGAAGAAAAGAAAAGAAACATCCGTTTGTTCTCACACGTCGAATGCTATGGAAACCTGTAGTGGAAGGAACAAAGACATTCGTGAAGTAGTAGGTAGTGTGTGTCGTCTGCCACACTAATTCCACATTTTAGCTGAACAAAATAGTGGATACCTCGGAAACCCCCCACTGTGGGTGTCTTGGAAATATATTCTCAATCTATCAGATTGATTGGCTAATTAAGTCGATACCTATTGTATGCAGTCAGTTTTTCTTGCATCCTATTGGTGGATACTAGAACTGGTATATTTGATGACCTGTTTTCAGATCCTACTGGATTTTTTCCCTTGCCTCCTATTGGTGGATACTGGCACAGTTAGGTCATTTGATATAAAGCCCATTACGTTGGAGGTAGCTGAAAGTTTCAAATTTCAGCTTAATTGCACGCTGTTTCCTTAAACAACGTGTGGGAAGGCCTAGATTGGGGTGTGTGCTCGCAGTCGATCGATCAATCAGGAATTTGACGTTGTGGCTGGGTTTTAAAAGCAACATGGAATCCCTAGATAGCTTCTCTCCACTGCTCCAGGAGGAGGAGGGGCCTACTGTGTGATAGGATACAAATACCTCTGCAAGACAGAGTCCACTGTGATGTGTTGAGAAGCACTAGACACGACACACTTAAACCATGACCCAATCCGGAATAGTAGTAGTAGTAGTAGTTGTTGTTGTTGTTGTTGTTGTTGGCGTGGCTAACTGTCCATAGACTGCTGTCAATCGGGAACTTGACGTTGCGATTGGGTTTTTAAATCCCCGTGGAATTCCTAAATTGTTTATCTCCACTATATTCGGAAGGTAGGGCCTACTGCGTGATAGAATAGAGACAACAGCAAATAACACTGCAAAAATGAGTCCACTGCAATGTACTGAGAAGCACTAAACATGACGCAGATAAATCACAATCCAATCCTAAGCAGAAGCTGTCATGGCTAGACGACGGAGATCGCTGAAAGACTCGCACATCCCACTCTTGTCCGTAAGTCCGCACAAAGCTCACCAGTCCCCTCACACCGCCATCGCCAGACGTCAGAGAAAACTGCCGCCACAACCACAGCCACAGCCAGAGTCCACCACCCCCAGCCATAGAGGGCGTCCAGGAATCATTGGAGTTCAGATGTTATCAATACGTCCAGTGACAACACCTGGCAGTAATCCATACTGTATCACTTAAATTTCCAAGGAGAATGCATGCAACACACGTGATTGCGGAGACAGCCCAAAGCATACTTAGTATTAGTTCGCTGGTCAGATATCCAGAGAGCACCTCCACGGGGACTTGCCCTTGCAGCTGCAGGTAAGCACCGACTAGTCGGCTGACTGGAATTTTTCTTTGGATCCCCCACTCACAAGAACCTTAAGCCAGAAATGCCCATTCGTTACAATCTCAGGCGACCCGTGCCACACACTCCGCATACCAATCGGTGTTGTCTTAGGAAAGCAGCCACATCACTGTAATTACGGTTAAATATTATGATTGCAGCCACAATCTGATGACATTCAACAATGACCAAAGTATCGGGAATACCTCCTCCTGATGGCTGTGGCTCTGGAAATATCAATATATATGTATATACTCCTCTTATGAATGGACATAATTTTCCATGTAAAACCCTTTATATCTCTTATGACTGTTGATGCACTGAAATCACAATCTCCCACATCAAATACACACTTCGCTTACAACTAGTTTTCTCTGCAAAGAGAAACTTGCAGGGAGACTGAATGTCACGTGTTGCAAAAATGTTTCCTGCATTAGAGTACTGAGAGCGTTGCATTCCACATGACTAATTGGTCGGTAACAACACAGCTCTAGCATGGTAGTATGTTTAAGTACAGAACTGTGTAGCCCTTGGAATGTGTCTACGTTCCATCATCATTTCTCTCTTTCCAATATCTTCTTGGTGTGGACACCAAACACTTGAGCAGTACTTCAGAATTGTTAGCCGAAGCGATTTACGTAAAATTGTTTCAAACTCGTTTTCTAAGTAAGTGAAAGAGTTTGGGAGCACTGGGAGCTATACACATCCGGAAAATATATTGTTTTTCTTTGGTGTATGTCAGATTTGGATGTATGTCAGATTTTGGATATATATGTCCTGCATTAGAGTATTCCCGCGCCCTTGTTCCCAAGTTCGATTCCCGGCGGGGTCAGGGATTTTCTCTGCCTCGTGATGACTGGGTGTTGTGTGCTGTCCTTAGGTTAGTTAGGTTTAAGTAGTTTTAAGTTCTAGGGGACTGATGGTTCAAATGTAAGCACTATGGGGCTCAACATCGATGGTCATCAGTCCCCTAGAACTTAGAACTACTTAAACCTAACTAACCTAAGGACATCACACAACACCCAGTCATCACGAGGCAGAGAAAATCCCTGACCCCGCCGGGAATCGAACCCGGGAACCCGGGCGCGGGAAGAGAAAACGCTGCCGCACGACCTAGGGGACTGATGACCATAGATGTTAAGTCCCATAGTGCTCACAGCCATTTGAACCATTAGACTATTCAGAACACTGCACTCCACCATGGCTTTAACATTATAGTGTGTTTAAGAGCAGAACCATATAGCCTAAGGAGTGCATGTGTTTATGCTCTACGATCATTTCTCTTTTGCCGATACCTTCTTGGTGCCGATCCAAGACTACGGAATAATATTACAGAATTGATAGCACAGTTGACTTCTGTAAAATGCCCCGCACTCCGTCCGTCTGGAGCCCCATCATGCATAAGCCACACAGTTCTTTTTAACTGTCTGTTATATCACCACAATACTCTCGCACCTACTCTACACCGATAGGGGTGAGGGGGGAGGGGGGCGGCGTGCTGAGTTCCTCGACATGCCAGCATCTGGAGAGATCTTGTGCACTTCGATGGATGCTGTGAGGCGGCAATGTTGCAGGGAGGGTTGGTCAAAGACAAAGATCTCCAACTTCAGCCTAAGAATGCGAGAATATTCTGTGACTCTCATCCACATAGGGAAAGATGAGCAATCTTTATCATAAATTCGGCACTATGACCGAAGTGCTAGAAATATGAAGAGAAACTAACTGCATTGGTATAGGACGCTGTCTGGTATACTTTGGTGTACATGTCCGAGAATTAACAATGAATGGACGCACAGCACAGTCAAAAAAAAATGGTTTAGATGGCTCTGAGCACTGTGGGACTTCACTTCTGAGGTCATCAGTCCCCTAGAAGTTCTCTCTCTCTCTCTCTATTCGTTTAGTCGGTTCCGACTCTTCGTGACCCCATGAACCAAATCACGCCACTTTTTCCTGTCTTGCACTTTCTCCCGTAGACCTTCCAGGTTGGAACACATTGCTTCTGTGATGCCATCGATCCATCTCATCCTCTGACGTCCTCTTCTTCTAGTTCCTTCAATCTTCCCCAGCATTAATGTTTTTTCCAGCGAGGCATGCCTTCGCATTGTGTGTCCAAAGTAGGTCAGCTTTTGTTTTAAGATTAGACCTTCCAGGGAGAAATCTGGTTTAATTTGCTCCAATATTGATCTGTTGGTTCTCTTTGCAGTCCATGGAACTCTAAGAAGTTTCCTCCAACACCACAATTCGAAGGAGTCAATTCTTCGCCGTTCAGCCTTTCTAATGGTCCAGGTCTCACATCCACACATCACAACTGGAAAGACCATAGCCCTCACAATACGGATCTTTGTTGCTAGTGTTATATCTCTGGACCTTATAACCTTGTCAAGGTTTGACATCGCCTGTCTACCGAGCAACAGGCGTCTCCGGATTTCATGGCTGCAGTCACCGTCAGCAGAGATCTGGGAACCGAGATAACTGAATGTGGTCACTACCTCCGTGGTTTCTCCTGCTATATCCCACGAATTGGTAGGTGTAGTTGCCATAATTTTCGTTTTCTTCACATTCAGCATAAGACCAGCCTCTTCACTTTCGTCTTTCACCTTCAGTAAGAGTGTTCTCAATTCTTCTTCACTTTTGCCAACAGGATCGTATCATCCGCGTACCTGAGGTTGTTTACATTTATTCCAGCTATTTTAATTCCTGTTTCTCCTTCATCTAGCCTCGCATTCCTCATGACATGTTCTGCACACAGATTGAATAAGTACGGTGACAGTATGCAGCCTTGCCGGACCCCTTTCTGAATCTTTATCCATTTCGTTGTTCCATACATAGTTCTCACCGTGGCTTCTTGGTCAAGGTATAAACTCCGTATCAGATGAATGAGGTGATCTGGTACACCCATGTTTTTCAGTACGTTCCATAATTTGTTGTGATCGACGCAGTCAAAGGCTTTGGCGTAGTCAATAAAGCAGAGGTACACATCTTTCTGGAATTCTCTCGCTTTTTCCATAATCCACCGAATGTTAGCAATTTGATCTCTAGTTCCTCTTCGTTTCCTAAATCCAGCTTATTCTTCTGGCAGCTCTCGATCTAGATATTGGCGAAGTCTATTTTGTAAGATTTTCAACATAACTTTGCTAGCATGTGAAATAAGTGCGATTGTTCGGTAATCTGAGCATTCTTTAGAACTTTTCTTCTTTGGAATTGGGATGAAGTTAGAACTACTTAAACCTAACCTAAGAACATCACACACATCCAAGCCCGAGGCAGGATTCGAACCTGCGACCGTAGCGGTCGCGCAGTTCCAGACTGCAGCGCCTAGAACGGCAGGGCCACCACGGCCGGCCTGCACAGTCAACTGTCTACATTTTCAATCTAGTATATGGTATTCGAATAGTAGTGGAGGGTTGGTTTAGCGGTGCTACAGAAATTGGGAAGCATGCTGCCATGTCACTGGTTGGAGTCGAAATTACGGAAAAAGATGGCAAAATTGCTAAAATTGATTACATTATCAAGTGTTGTGCTCATTGCAGTACATCTTCCCATATCGACAGTATCTTTTCCAACCCGTTTGTTAACGGGTAAGCATTTGATTATCACATAATGATTGACTGGCACCACTTGTTTGATGGAACTAACACCTTCTGTAGATGGTCAGCACTAAAACAGTGATCTTGCATATTGCTGCAATATGAAGAATTTCTCATGGTCTGAGAATGGAACACCTAGGCATCTGCTACCACGTCTCTGTGGTACATAAGTTTGAATGTAGAGGTCATCAGACACCTTTGGACAGCTGTTTGGAAACACTCAACAGTGCTATAAACTCTTCCTGCTCCCATACGCTGCGACGTCTTCCACATTTTTGTCAGTAAAAAACACCATCCTGTGTGATGTGGGAGCAGCATAGTTTACATCACGTGGTGTCCAGCTTTCTGTGAGAGCCAACGGATCAAAACATGTTAATCTCGGTTTAGCACCTGACACAGACCTCAAAGTCATGACAAAAAACAAAATATATGGCTGTATACACAACTGTAGTCATACACTACTTCAGTGTGTTACAGCAACAACGAAGTATCAGACTGCTTATGTAACAACAACACAAGAACCCTCTTCTTCTTGTGACTGAATCGATATGGTCTTCCTCCAGGGCAGGTGACAAAACTTTACACATTTCCGTAGAAGCGACTTCAGTCGCTGGTCGCCTGCTCCAGTGGACCAACACATGAATGTTTAATGGGATCACCATACATGGCCGTTGTCACAACGCAAAAAATTGCTCTGAGCACCGTGGGACTTAACTTCTGAGGTCATCAGTCCCCTAGAACTTAGCACTACTTAAACCTAACTAACCTAAGGACGTCACACACATCCATGCCCGAGGCAGGATTGAAACCTGCGACCATAGCGGTCGCGCGGTTCCAGTCTGCAGCGCCTAGAACCGCTCGGCCACCCCGGTCGGCTGTCACAACGCAGACGGTATTTTTTCCCCAGTATATCGCAAGAGATAGATGCGGTAAATTCTTATTGAATTCTCAACCAGGTAACGTTAGTGAAGATTTTATAGTTCGTAAATTTACTCCCGTGCATGTTACAAGATTAGCGAGGCAAGATGAAGACACTGTGCCGTCAACAAAGACAGTCACCATTACAATGTCGTATTTCTGTCATGGTAATCATAGGAACCTTATAAAGGAGATTAGCACATATACAGAGTGATATTCAGAGACCGTCATTTGACACTGACGATTTTTAAGAGCTGTGCTTCTGAATTTCCTTAAGGAGACCTCGTATACTCCGCATGGTTGTGAACTTCCTCCTGTACGTTACTGTGCTATTCTTGTCGTTGTCATAGCCTCTCTACCTGTCAGCCTTCCAACTAATGGATCACTGCCGTCAGAACGTGAAGGGGTTTAAGAAGAATTAGCAGGGTCTGTAACTTGGTGGGGACAAATCTTACTCGTCAAAATCAGGTGTCAAATGCTATATATCGAAGATTCGTGAGGAGACGACAGGTAAGCAATACTCTGAGGAAACAGGAGTTGAGACCTCTATACCATTTCTTCGAAGTATTGTGGGCAAACGTATTACAGCCTCTCACATACGTCTCGCGAAGTGACTACATTGCGAAGATTAGGGGCTAATACGAAGGTTTCTACAGAGAGACAGTCAGCAGCAGAAGTTCCATCTTCTGTTTTCTCGATAAATAAGAGACAACATTCTTCCGTGAGTTTTGTGTGCCTATAAATGGATGCACTGACTTCTTAACAGGTAGACTAAATTTACAACTGTATACTTACTTCGCGAGTCATTGTACGGTGTGTGGCGGAGTATTAGCCACTCCTTTCCCTATTCCACTCGCAAATAGATCGAGGGTAAAAGACTGCCTATATGCCTCCCTAAAAGCGCTCATCTCTCGTACCTTATCTTCGTTGTGCTATTGCGAAATGCACGTTGGCAGCATTAGAATCCTTCTGCGGTCAGCTTCAAATGCCGGTTGCCAATAGCGTTCCTCGAAAAGAACATCGTCTTCCCTCCGGGTATTCCCATTTGAGTTCTAGAAGCATCCGCCCACAAATTTGGTGGGAGCCAACAGGAATTTCCGATAGGGCTGTATTCTGAGATAAACCTAGATCTGCAGACTTACACTTTTGGGATGTGGCGGTGAGTAGACAGGTATTTTGTTATAGCTCACTGAGTCGGTCTTTCCTGGATATTTCAAAAACTCGTCTCAGAGCGTTTCGGTTTGCAGGAGGGCTGAGGGGAAGAAATAGATCGACATCCTGGTATTCACCCCAACGACATTTAAGCGTCCAGACCTTCTGAGAGGGACAGGACAACTTTTGCGAATCATTAACAGCTGTCCGGCACGGCGAGCGATGATTTGTCGGCCAGAAGAGGTACTGCCATGATGCATGGGCGGAAGTTCGCTACCCAGTGGCAGCTGTTCGCATACAATCCGGTGGCAAAGTCGGCGTGTGGGTGAAGAAGAGAGTGAAATATACTTCAACCCCCTATAGATCATGAGGTCTCAGAAGGATTAGTTCGGGAGCACTGTACCAGAATTCTAAGTGACTTGCTTACACCAGCATGAGAAGACAACAGACAGAACGTAAGTACCGTTGGATGTCTTCAGTTATTTGACGATAGTTACCACCAATTTTGGTATCAGAGGAAGTGACTACCTAGCCTGTAGGAAGCGTACAGAGACATCATAGAAGCGTCTGTAATGGTTACCTGGCAAATGTAATCCGACTGCAGGAAAAATGTTACCCACCATGCAAAGCGACTTTCATGATCAGTTTAATTAATTAGCCTATCAGTTCGACATAAATGATATGCCACCAGGTGGGCTGAAGCGAGGGTGAGAGTACCACGGACATGATTCAAGAGTTGGAGCGGTAATCTGGAATTTTTTCGTAGCGGCGAGATCTTTTAACGGAATTTCAATGTCCGACATACACAGGCAGATGATCATAAAATAATAATCAGCTGTATTATCGAATTTATAACGTGATACGTGGTATAAACCTGATATGTACAATTTCTCTGCGCAGTTACCTTGAGGAAAATTAGCATGTAACGAGACGGTTTACCTCAAGAGAGTTGAGAAGTGAGGAGGCATTCTATGACAGAGGTAGAGCATGCCCCTAGCACTCCGCCATAACTAAAAATGAGTTTAATACTCTAGTACGACCGGCCGATGTGGCCGAGCGGTTCTAGGCGTTTTAGTCCGGAACCGCGTGACCGCTACAGTCGCAGGTTCGAATTCTGCCTCGGGCATGGATGTGTGTGATGTCCTTAGGTTGGTTAGGTTTAAGTACTTCTAAGTTCTAGGAGACTGATGACCTCAGATATTATGTCCCTTAGTGCTCAGAGACATTTGAACCATTACTCTAGTACTGTAAGGCAGAACATGAGAGACACGAACAGGTTTTTCTACCTGATAAGAAAATACCTGAAGGACATATAGCCTGTGCCATACTGTTGCACAGGACTTTCGTAACAACTAACGATACTTTAGCGATATGAAACGCGTGTCTAGTGCGATTTCTTCTATCTTCGAAAATAACTCTTATACACGGGAGACACATACATTTCATGTGATAAATTCGAGGTGTATTGACAAAATAACATCCACGTTTCGGGTTTTTTTTTTTTTTTTAAGTGAGGAATCTATGACAGGGGTGGGACTGTAGGTCGTCCAAATCGGGCCACATTGTGCAGCAGCTGGCGGCGGGATTGGCCGGGCAGCACCAAGCAGAAGCTTAAGAAGGCTGTCATGAGGTGTGCTTTCTCCACTGGCCGACTCTTCACTTACACAATACACTCGGTAGATGGCGATGGACTAGACTGGAGGGGACTGGACAGTTTTCTTTTCCATCTTGAGACACTGTGTTCAGTTAATTTAATGAGCGCTATATCCACAAAAAAATATCATAGGATAAATTTCCCGTGTTTCAGTTGGTTAGGACATGACTTGCGACTCGTATATAGGTGTACTGTGCTTCACTGTTGCTATGGGAGACCTGTATACAGGCGCAGGATACTACAGGCGCAGTGGGACATTGGGTCACTGTTCTAATATTCTTGTTACCCACCCTTACATTCCTCCCAGCAGTAGTTATCCACTTTTAGATCAGCAAGAAGCTAATTTTCTGTACCTAAATGATAGCTTGCAGTGAGTTAATACCACCCATCCGACCCACACAGGGCTATTGGCTGAACTGCCTGGATCAACTCCCAAGTGCTCGACCTAAAGCGGAAATATCACACTATTTCTAGCGATTATTGATGAACCTGGATGCAGCTGCTGTCTAGTAGTAAATCAAACGCAACTGAAATTGTTCAAATAAACAATATATGGCACTGTGTACAAAATACTTACGTCCCTCTGAGCCGCAGCGCGGAGTGTAAAGCAGTCGCCTTCCGTTTCTGGCGGTGGCGCCGCCGTGGCAATCGCAGCTTTTGTGTCTCCCTCTGGTGTGAAAGGGGAAACGTTGCCTGTGGACGTGTATTTAATGGCCGCTGTAAGCTCGCCAGTCTCCTCACCGAGGGAGCCCTCATCTACAATCGCCGTCATAAGGTGGAGCCCTCCCGTTCCCCAGTCCAATCCTACCACTGCCAATGCTGCCTAACATACAACGACCATGTTACCTCTGCCTGCAAGAACCTCCCTACTTGTCCCCACTGCAAAGCTTCCCACTTCCTCAAGAACTGCCCCAAACTCACCTCTCCCCCCTCCTGCAACACGTGTAGTGAACCACTTCCTACCTACTCCTCGAAGTGTAAAGCGAAACCTCCTCCAGTCACCCCTGAGCTCACCGTCCCTGTTCGTCCTGTTGATGACCCCATCCACCCCAACAACTCGCTCCGCCCTCCACCTACTGCAGAGGACACCATCCGTTTCATCACCATTGTGCTCCAAAACATCTACCCCTTACAGCGCTCCCACACTCTTTCCCAGATCGCCCTCGCTGCCCGTTCCATCTTCCATCTTACCACCTATGCCACATACTCCCACAACCAGGCCCACTTCACCTTCACCCTCTCACCACCCTCGTCTAACTCTCCCCTCCCATGGTACAACAACCCTATCGTATCCTGTACCACAATATTCACTCCCTGCCCACCCACAAACTCCTCTTCCTCCACACCCTCTGTCAGCACCGCATGGATGCCTTCGTCCTAAATGAAACCTTCCTTCAACCCCGTATCTCCATCACCACGGCTCCTTACACCCTTCACCGCACCGATAACCCGTACCCAATGGCGCGTGGCGGAGTTGCTATAGACCACCTCAAGCACCTCTCTGTCCAGCCCCAACCTCTCCTTAACAATCCTGCCGAGCATCTCACCCTCAGCCTCTTCTTCCCCACCCTTACCGTCACCTGTGCACCATTTATGTCCGCCCTCACACCCCCATCCCGTACGATTTCCTGGCCCACATTAACCGCACCTTCTCCACCTACGTGACTGCCGCCGACCTCAATATCCACAGCCGTGATCCACCAGCAGTGGCATCAGATTATTACCACCCTCCAGGGAGACCTGATTCCCCTCTCTCTGCACACTCAAACTGAATCCAACACCACTCCCAATGTAGTCCTTGCCTCTCCCAACCTCCTTGGGCGCATCATCGCAGATGTCCTTGACCTCATTGGCCGTGACCATGCTCCTGTTCTCCTCACCATCTCTAATGGTCGCCCTCCCTGAAACGCTCCTCGCCCCGACATCCCTCCGTGCCAACTGGTATGCCTACCGGGACTCCATTCACACCAAGGTTGGCGGCCACGACCTTACCCTCCAATCTCCTGATGACATCTCTCGCACTGCTGCCTTCCTGCACCAGACCTTGTCTGACGCCATCGCCACACCTATCCCCACCAAAGCCATCCACCCTCACCATCCCACCCTGCGTCCACAGGCCATCCTTCTCCTTCGAGAGTCCCATCGCACTCGTGACTGGGATACACTTACCCACCACCGGCAATTACAATGACACATCCGCAACCTGATTACTGCGAAGAAACACCATGCCTGGCGCCAGACCTGTACACAACTCAACACCACGCTGCCCGTAAACTCTTCCAAGTATTGGTCTGCTTTCCACCACCTTACTGGGAACCGCCCCATCCCCCAGTACCCTCTCCTCCTTGATGACCGTCCCTTTCCTGACGACCTCAGTAAGGCCAACCACTTTGCCTCCCACCTCTTTGATGTTTTTTCCATCCCAGATGACTCCACTTTGATTATTCCCTCTTCCCTGATGTCATGGACTGTACTAATACCTCTGTTCCTCCCCTTGCTCCTAACTTCCAGTACATGGACAACACAACACCATCTGAACTTAACACTCCCATCACTACACAGGACATCAGCCTCACACTCCGCACCAAATGCAACACTGCTCCCAGCCACGACTGCATTACCTACTGCCACCTCAAACACTGCCCTCCCTCGTTCCTTTCAGTCCTTGCCACCCTCTACAATGTCATCCTTGCCACTGGCTTCTATCCCCACCTGTGGAAAACCTCCTGTATCCTAATGTTCTCCAAACCCAACAAGCCTCCATCTGATACCTCCTCCTATCGTCCTATCTGTCTCACATCGGTGTCTTTCCCAGCACATCCATCACCACCTCCGCCAAAACCACCTCCTCCCCAACACCCAATGTGGCTTTCGACCTTCCTTCTCTGCCAATGACCAACTCCTCCACCTCACTCATCTCCTCTCCCTCCAGCTTAACTCCCGTCGCTCCGCCATTTTTGTTTCCATCGACTTCAAAAGGGTCGTTGTGAGTGGTCTTGTCTACGGCCATGTTGAAAGGGAGCAGAAGCTTCTGAGCCCGAAGGCTTCTACAGTAAAAAAAAAAAAAAGTGTTATTCTGCCTCTGAAGAATTGTAACTTGATATTTAGAAAGTGCTTTCTGACTGTAATTTTAAATCTCTTTTGAAAAGGCTTTTAGGAATAAAATTCACATTTGTCAAAAGTAATTTTATTTTCCATCAATTACTTCCTGGCAACTACTTCCACACTCACCTAGTGTGATTAAATGTGTTAATGGTCTTGGTGAATTGCTAGTAAATAAAATAAATTCTTTAAGAAAATATTTTGAAAGTTTAAATTCACGGTTCACCCTCATATCCAGCAGGACAACATAGGCTAAGTCCTTTTCTCACAAATTTCCAGAGGGAGCGTAGGGGGGGAAGAGAGGAAGTTGGGTGGGGAAGAGAGGGGTGGTGGGTGGCGAAGAGAGGGGTGGTGGGTGGCGAAGAGAGGGGTGGTGGGTTGGGCAGAGGGGGTGAGGGTGGGAAAGAAGGGGTGAGGGTGGGAAAGAGGGGGTGAGGGTGGGAAAGAGGGGGTGAGGGTGGGGAAGAGGGGGTGAGGGTGGGGAAGAGGGGGCGAGGGTGGCGAAGCAGGGATTGGGGGGAGGAGGGGAAGAGTGGGGTGGGAAAGAGGGGGAGTGGGAAAGAGGGGAAAGAGGGGGAAGAAGGGATGGGGAAGATGGGGCCCAGGAATAAGGGGAAGAGGGGGTGGGGAAGAGGTAGGAAGATGGGGCCCAGGAAGAGGGGATGGGGAAGAGGTGGGAAGATGGGGCTCAGGGAGGGAGGGAAGAGGTGGGAAGATGGGGCTCAGGGAGGAAGACGGGATGGGGAAGAGGGGAGAAAGAGGGAGGGTGGGGAAGAGGGGAGGAAGAGGGGGCCTCCTTCCATCCTTTCCTTCTCGTTTCCTATACACCTCTCCATTTTCGACCTGCCTTGTGCTCCTTCTCCTCCTCTTTATCTCCATCCTCTCCTTCCATGCTCTCTGTCCATTTCTCCTCCCCCCTCGGTCCATCTTCTCCTAGCTCTCTCTCTGACCATCTAAACCTCCCCTCACTGTCCATTCCTCGCCCCTCTTCTCTCTCCCTCTCCTCTCTCCATCTTCCTCCCCCTCTTTGTCCGTCTCCTCTACTTCCCTCTCTCTATCAGTCTAGTAGTGCACTATGAGGATACATACCACTTTTGTTTCGGTGGTAAGCTTGAGCTAGCTTTGAGATTGGACTTGGTGAGTTGATGTTAGTTGCGAATGGCTTTCAGGCGTCAAAAATTCCAACAACACCTCAACGAGTTTGAAGAAGATCGTTGAGGTGTTCCTTCTGCGATACTGCAGAAAGACTTGGGAGTAATGCAGCCATTGTACATGATTGCTGGCAGCGATGGTCACGAGACTGTATGGTCCCAAGAAGACCAGGCTATGGACGTTCATGTGACACTACTGAGGGAAGACCATCGTGTTCGGCCAATAGGTCTGGCACATAATAATGCATCAGCAGCAGCAATTTGAGCAGCAGTTGGCACCACTGTGCACAACGAACTGTATAAATCGGTTACTACAAGGACAGCTCAGAGCAGGACGCTCTGTAGCGAGAATTCCACAGACCCAAAACCACCGCCATTAGCAACGTCACATGAGGTTTCCGTGGAGGACATGGTGGAGGTCTGACGTGCTTTCTGATGTAAGCTGCCTCTGTCTCCTCAGCTGCTACGAAGTTGACTTCGTAGCAGCTGAGGAGAGCTCCGCCTACCATCCTCCAAGGAAGCCATGGGTCTGAAGATGGTTATGTAAATATAGCCGAAACCGGTCACCTATGTTATTGAGACATAAGTGTTGTGATCAAGACTGAACTTTAGTTAAAATATAAGACTCTATTGATCACTGTTTCCAAAAATGTTTACCAAAACTGCTTCCGTCTGATTGCCAGTGATGGCCGTGTGTTGGTTAGAAGGAGGCGAGTTGAGGGCGTTCAATAATCCTGTCTGCAAGCTAGACATACTGGATCCACACCTGGAGTTATGATCTGAGGTGCGGTTCCATATGAGAGTAGGAGCACTCTCTTCGCTATCCCGCACTCCCAGACTGCAAAATTGTATGTCAGTCTGGTGATTCGGCCTTTGTGCTGCCATTCTTGAACAGCACTCCAAGCGATATTTTCCAAATATAAGGTAGGTGTCAGCTGCTGAGAACTTTGAAATATGTGCTGTCATCCAGACTACGTATAGAGTGCCTTTTGCAAAGTTCAGAGTACATCTTCGTCACATGCATTCTCTCTGTAAGGAAGAAAGCATTCGTACTTTTAGACTGGGTTAGAAAGATCGAACGTATTCGTAATACTTTTTCCTTACTCAAACGTGTGTGCAAAATCACTTTTTATTTTCTTTTGCATCATGATGTAAGTGCTGCTTATTACCGAATAGTTAGCGAATAGAAGCCACGTTACATGGGTCAAAATTTTGTTCAAAAAGGGTAATATTCCTAGAGAATAAATTTTGAAATCATTTCAGCTGTATACTCAGATTCAATTTAAATAGGAAATAGAAGGTATGGAATATAATGATCCATATTTGATCATCATTCTTCACTCTGTTTTCTACAATCAACATTATGCGCCGAAATGAAACAAATTAGGTAGCACATTATATAAATGATACGGTTAAGATTTTTCTATTTCTTTTGCGTCATATGATCATATGATGAGCATTGCTTTTGCTGTTGGGCTAGAGTTGGAGATACACCGAAAATGATGTAGCATGTCCACACGTTCCCCTTGTCAACTGTGTACATACACCCACTCTGTAAGCACTACTTGTGTCAACGTGATTTGCCTTACTAAACTCTCCTGACACATCCATTTTCAACGCCATTTCACGCACTAGCCAGTCAAGCCTGAGCCTAAGTCCTATAAAAAATTTTCTTCAAACCAAACACAAATAAATAACTGAGATTAAATATACTGTAACCATAATGCTCAAAATCCTATGATCATATAACAATGCCTCCTCTTTTGATCCCATACCACAACTACAGCAGGTTCCACCGGAAGGTGTGGATTGTTCTTAACTCGATACCACGTGCTACCAGAACAGAGAACATTCGCCATATTGCGCAACTGCCTATTCCGTCACATAAACAATTGCTTGATAGTCCCACAAGAACTGTAAACACGCGTTTCTTCTTCAGCAAGGGAATTTTCAAATGTAACTAGATATGTCACGTTCTCCCAGAAATATTCCACACATCAAACGTATATCCAGTAAACCAATATTACATGTTTGAAAATTAAATCGTACACAATGATATACATGAACAAAAAATACAAATTGGCACTACAAAAATCAATTTCCAAATGGCAAAGCAAATGTTGCAATCTCCTGCAAAGAAATATACATCAGGATACCACAGAAATATTCATCAAGAAGCACACAGTTCCATGAAAAAGAAAAAAACCTCGCAGGAATCACTTGGTCTCCATCTCTTAATGGTCCAACATTTCAAACGGCATAAATTTATCACTATAAATTTATATTTAAATGGGAAATTTCTGACTGTACAACACCTTACAATAATTCTCTGCATCCTCACTCACCCAGACCTATTTTTGTTTTTCACAATACCGTCATTTAATGATCACTGAACTATCTTTAAAACATGATTAACAAATGAAACTTGTCTTTTCGTGTTATTGCCACTTATCAAAGCAAAGAGGGTACCATAAACAATTTTTTTGTTCTTCAAGATACCCTCCCTTTCCACAGTTATCTACCATCAATCTTCGTAATTCATTTCTCACTTTTCTCAAGATAGTTTACTATTCAGACTAGTTATCATTGTTCACTGCATATCTGAATGCTTCACGTTGCATACCCCAGAATATTTTACTTATAGAGTAATGCACAAACATTCCATTAACTCTCACAAAGCACACGCAATCATTGATCATAGCACTTCCTTAGAGGAGAACAAAAAAAGTGTTATCAGTTTTAATGCCCAGTACTCTGTGTTATTAGTACAACACCAAATAATAATCTGTCATAGGCTGTAATTTAGTTTATATTTTATTTCACTGAACCAGTTTTTAGCAGTCAACGTTCAACAGACAAACGTTAATGAAATACAGAAATTAAATAACCCAGAAACGTAAAAGCCCCATTCTTTTGTGTTATCAGTTTTAATGCACAGTGTTCGGTCTTATGAGCACAACACCAAATAATACTCTGTCTTATGCTGTAATTTAGTTAATACTTTGTTTCACTGAACCAGTTTATAACAGACAACGTTCAACAGACAAATGTTAATACAACACAGAAATTAAAGAAACTAGAAACGTAAAAGCCCCGTTCATATTATTTATCAAGAAAGCGTTGCCCAGATGTTTAGCGTCTGTAAATATGGTGTAAATATATACTAACCCAGCTACCTTCAGTAGTCACTAAATTTCACATAAAAGTTGCGCCTTTTCAAAATTGATAAGCCCCTAAGAAAATAATATTACGCAATCACGCTATTCTCATGTATGGTACGTTTCTCACAGACACACACGTACATAAACACAACAAAATATTCTTTACATCTGAAATGTTTTACTGTTGGTCAATAACTAGCCTTTTCTTTACTCTAATCAAGTTTGAACCCCACATACAACATTTAGTTTTTACCTGATCGCCGGGATGTGTACCCAGGACAGTGCGTTCATTCATGAAAAAATGTTTCCTGCTTCATTTTGGTGACATAGTAATGCAGCAGTATTACAAAACATAGTACCAGAATGGCAAAACAGATACTCTCCTGAAGATCTCGAGGCAAGATTACCTCCTGTTATTTGAAAATAATTTTCTAACGCGGAAGAAACTGTAGTTAATTTAGGCAGAAGTGGTTCTCATGGTCCATCAGTTGATTCAATGGTAGGAAAATATTTACTTACTTCTGCATGAAACATGGCTGCAAGCCTCCATGGTCATTCACTGCTACCATTCTGCAAAAATTGTGCTTCATTTCATCAAATTTATGATAAGAATGAATCCACACGTGTTATAAAAATGTATGTACGTATGTACACGAATATGTTTGTATGTTCAACACCTTGTACATCATTATACCAATTTCAATCAAACTTGGTACACATATCCCTTACTGTCTGGTAATAATCACTATGTGGGTGGGAACCACCTACCTATAGTGGTTCAGGAGACATGATGCCATAAACAATGAGATGCGTGGAAAACTTCCGCATCATGCATGACGTTTAAATGTTTTACTTCTGTGCTAATTATTCGCAAGAAATTTGGCATACATTGTCCAAATATAACGCTAAATGCGCCTACAGTATTACACCATGGTACCACACATAGTTAAGGAGATATGACGTCATTAACACTGAGATGCGTGAGAAACAGCCGCATTGCGCATGACGTTTAAATTTATTACTTCTTTCCTACTAACTCTATGGGCAACATATTTCGATGACAGTATCCACATACTCCGCTGAATATACCTGTACAGAAATGCATCAGTGTACAACACGTAATTCAAGAGATATGACATCATAACATTAAGATCCGTGGAAGAATGTCGTATCACGCATTAAGTTCTAATAAAGTCATTCTTTGCTACAAAGACACTCCTGTAGGCGAGTTGACTTAAGGAAATTCTTGACATCTGACACCGCTTTTGACAGCTTTCTACTGTGAAGCTCAAATAATAGCTGTGTATAGAGCTGTGAAGATGCGCTGCCATAGAAACGTTCACAAAATCGAGTTTTAGACACTTTAATTAACTGTACGCAACGTACAGAAACTGTACACTACACAGACAGTTAATTTTTTGTTTTCGTTTCTGATAGAAATATCCATGCAATAAATCTGAGGGTTTGTCAGCTAGTATGAAATAAAGCTTCAATTAGCTTTATACTTGTTATTGAATCTCTTGAGTACGAAAATTTTACGCAACGAATTGTGGTTACATGAGACATCTGGTGCCACCAGCACAGTCGGACAAAGTCTGGTTCAATAGGGTACACCCGAAAAAGCCACTCTGCTATGCATTTTGCGCGTAAGAAGCCTCTCCAATCCAGTAAGGCTTGGCGAACATTTAGTTGTTGAAAAATTTTAATTTTTGATCCAGGACTGTTGCATGAGAAGAGCTTTATAATTTTATGTATCACTTCAATAACATAAGACCATTACTGCTTGCTGCTTTTTCCCTCATCTCTCTCTCTCTCTCTCTCTCTCTCTCTCTCTCTCTCTCTCTCCTCCCCCTCCCCCCCTCCCCGGACCACAACTACCACCTCCCCCTTTCTCAGCATACTGAAATCCAACCACTTTCAATAGCACACTATAAAGCACTGTAGGTAAAATACACCTTCGCCGTAACACGTGCTACAACAGAATCGAGCTAGAAAGAGTACTTCGTCCTAGTTCAGAATTTGTAAATCGTGCTAGCGACTGAGTGCCCCAGCTCATTAGCTGAAACAGCACTCTCCTCAAAGATCGTCAGCGTAGAAAACTACCGCATCAGACTCCACAACAGACGTACAGAGTCGACCAGTGGGTTCAGAGATAACAGCAAAAGGTGCTGACCAGTAGTAGACACGTAACAAAACGAATATTTGGACGTAGGCAAATATAGCGTGGAAACAGTATAAGATGCCAAGAAAATCCTGTTAAACAGGATCAAAACACTGCAGGGTGTCTGCTGCTCCCCCTTCCCCGTCCCCCCCTCCGACCCAACACAATTGCATTTACGTAAGGAATCGGTTCGTGCTATTTACCGTTGCGCGTACTGACAGCGCGAGCGTGAGTTGCAAACACATATGCAACTACAGCCTGGTTGGTTGAGTCATTGTGATAAGACGATTGTCGACATTCATCGAGTTACCTGTGCTCTGTTAAGCGTTAGGATGGAGGGGAGATTTAATTTATGGCGAGGGCAGCTGTACGAATTTATAGAGAACGCTTCCCACAACAAAGACTTCCTGCGCGATCGACATTTGTTGCTGTTCACCAACGTTGTGTCATCATGATTCTCTACTTTTAGTGGACTGTTCTGAAAGTCATTCGTAACGAAATACCGTAGTTATATTTACCTTTTTACTTTTAATTCCGTATGCGAAACGTATTGTGTGTTCTGGTATGCTTTCATTTTAATCTTAAATCATGATAGAATATAGCTTAAGAGCACATATTTAATTCACATAGTTTGAGAGATACTGGCTCTTCATTGCCCCGCGCAGAAGGTAAAGGCCCACAACGCGAGGAACTTATATAGGAAGCTGAGAAACAAGTTCTGGACCGCATCCACGAATTTCTTACTAAGAGTACTAGCAGACTCGCCCACCACAGTTAAATTTTCACTCTGCGGTGGAGTGTGTGCTGATCTCACAGGAAGTTTAAATTTCGTCACTTACTGCTTCAGCTATTACAGTATAAACACTTTTTTCGCCCTCGTAAACCTCTCTTATTTCCTTAAAGTAGGCACATTTTTTGTGCTTTACCATTTCACCCACAACATATGACACAGAAACCACTGCCTGTTCATCCTACTCTTCCACCTCTTCATGCTTTTTGGGCATAACTACGAGCTCTACTGCCCGTACTTAATAACCGCTGACTTTCACTGGAGCGGACTCCATTCTTCTCTACTTCAGTATTTTTATTGTTACCTCCTGTCAGACCAGTACGCATTCACTTCACCAATCTCCACACTTGACTAAATTATCATCCAGAATGGATACCAGAACCTTATTACTTCCAAATTTAACGTTCTTAGAGAACACTGAACCTTCAGCAAATAAAAATATGCTACAACAAAAATTATTTCTTGTCCTATTTTGCATGAATTTTTTTATGCATCACATAGCAGATGCTGCAAGAGTAGAACTTTTGAATCACCTTCTTCACAGGAGCTGTGGTCGCACAAAATGCGATAGACCCCATTTTACTCCTGCTGTCACAGCAAATATCTTTTACAACCAGCATCTCTCCGGATCAGTCCCCATTTCCTCAGTGCCATGTTGATTATACCCTTCCAGATAATCCTTTTTTCGGCAATACTTGTCATTCTCCTCAGTAGTTAAAATCTTCTTCCTCGAAAATGATACAATTATATTTCTCCCCATAACAGGCATTATTAATAATTCCTCCCTATTTGGTGAAGCACCTAGCCACTTTTGACTGAGAGCATAAAGATCACTGCCACTGTCACCTAAACACTGCACTTCTTGCACTTGGACTGCTAACTTAACTACAGCTTGGCCTGTCTTCTCCACACTGTTACTGACTTCAAATTCATCCAGTGACTCGCGCACAGATTCCCTTCTTTGAAAACCTTCCCCGTGCCTAGGAATTACGCAGACATTTGAAGGACTGTTTTCATTATTTTTTCTCTTAGAAGCAGTCAATCTGTCTACTACGGTAGATCTAAACACTTCTACATATCTTTTCATCTGTCCACTAATGACAGATCTAAACACATTGACATATTATCTTTTTATCCCTGAACTTACTCCAATCCATTATTTAACTGACCCCCACTATGGCCATTCTCAGTATGCACTCTACCCTTACCACAAACAAATTATCATGAATCACTTCCGCAATATTCCTCTCGTCTAAATCCTACAATTCTTTACTATCTGTTCTCCCCTTCTTCATGAAAAGGTTCCTCCTCTGTTACGTAGCACACATTTCCCTGCTGATTAGAACCTGTGTCATCATCTGTACACACGCATATTACATTCTCATTACTGAAATGTGACGCTGTCATCAAAGTACCATCCACACTGTTAGTACCAACTTGTATATTATATGCTACTTTAGTTAGTCTGTTGTTATGATCGTGCAATTCATTTGCTGCGCCCCCTCCCCCCACCCCCCCTCCTGACTAGTCAAATGATCCATGTTAATCTCTACTTCTTCCACACAGTAAGACAGAGCCGTTACGGCTTTTAAACAACTTTCACTTTCTTCGTTGATTTTACTGTTCAAATTTGTGTGCTCACTTTGACATTTACCTAGCACTGTTGCTGTTTTATGCTCTACGTTCCGAAGATTTCCTTGCATCCGATCCACTCTTCATTTTATTTTTTAACTAATGTTCAGTCTTGATCACAACACTTATGCCTCAATAACATAGGTGACCGGTTTCGGTCATATTTATATAACCATCTTCAGACCTGTGAATTAATTTTAGAAAATACTGTAGACCAATCTTAAAATAAAATTAAAAGTGTCTAATGACGACAAAATTTTAACAAGATAAGATAAAACTTAGTATACCCATGGCTTCCTTGGAGGATGGTAGGCGGAGCTCTCCTCAGCTGCTACGAAGTCAACTGATGGTTATGAGTGCTGAGCATGAGCTTAAATGTGCAGAGGATCCGCCTACTTCCTGTCATACTACTTCACAACTGTCAACCAGCGTTCATAATATGACGCTATCGTCAAAGTATAAAAGTACGAAATACACTGGGAACATAAAATTGATTCATTTAAAATGTCTAATTAACAGATAGTTAGTATGTGTAAAACTTATTTATATCTTAGATAAAAACGGTAAACTACGATGTGTGCCCTCTATGGGCAACCTTAATACTATTACACTGTCAGTTAAATCAAGGATGTAAAAGTCCTTGAAGTTGTGGTATACATCGATTATACCGAGTCGCCTACATCACAATTGCATCTTTGATGGATGTTGCAGAATCGTCTTACTTTAACTGTAGTTTTCATGGTGACATTTTTTATAACACTAGGGTAGCAGCCAAGGGTACCTTCCGCATTATGTATTTCTGAATAACTGATGAGACAGCTGATTAAATATTTAGAACTCATCGATCTAATAGTTTTTATAATAATCAATCTCAATTTAATAATTGTGATCAAGACTGAACTTTAGTTAAAATATAATAATTTATTCATCACTATTCCAAAAATTTTTACCAAAATTGTACACTCTTCACTTTCTTTCAATAGCTACTCTTTCTATAATCTCTTAATTCCTTTCTTACACTATCTGAGGATTTCTTACAACTTTCCTCAGATTGAGAAACTTTAACTTCAAACTTTTCATCAAAAGCTTTCAATTCTTTTCACCAAATGTCCTTTAGATCATCAGCCTGATTTTTTAACTTAGTGTAAATTTCAACTTTGAACTGTTTAAATTCGCCAGCTAAATCTTTTATGGTACCAGACAGCTGCTTAAGTTCATTAGCAAAATTTTTATTTGCTTCATTTATGCTAAGCGTAGTACCAGACTGTTGCTTAAGCTCACTAACTAAATTTCTATTTGTTTCATTGATGATACGCATTAATGCTGCTAACATCTCATTTACACTTCCCTGTTCAGTTTGCGTAATGTTCAACTTATCAAGTTTCGCATCTGCCTTTCTTCCCTCCTGTTCGTCTGGGTCACCTTGGCTCTTTTCAAATCAGCATCACTAAAATCATTCAATTTATTATTAATAGAGCTGGTACCCTCTCCCCTAGCTAGTCTGTTAAAGCATTTTATTCCTGTTTCTCTCCCACAGTTGAGATGAAGGTTGTAAATTAGGAACTGAAACATCATTAATTTCTAATTCACCCACATTTCTCTGTCCTGCAGTGCTTGTCCGACTGAAACTTCCATCAAACTGAATCACATTATTTTCCTTCACAACGGCAGAATTGCCATTCCCTGCCATTTTACAAAGACTTGATACAAGCAAATAACAGATAAACTAAACTTATCTCCATTTGTCGACTGTAGTCTCAGCGTGCTGAAACTGTGAATCCATCCTCCGCCTGCAGCTATCCCATTTCGTGGGCTGCCACCTACTGCCAACCCCGTCGACGTAGTTACTGAAACAGCAGCAGCCGCTGCATCCGTCATTCCGTCTGCTGACTCCACGCTGTTTCTTTTGTCGTATCTGTGATCTTCTTCTTCAGGATTGCAGTTCTCGCTGCAGTGTTCTACTTCTTCACTTTGTCACACACTGTTCTCTCCTGTCTTTGGACCACTGTTCGTTTTCACATTTACTCTGAACAGCGTTTCGCTTCCCTACAGATTTTTACACTTCCCGAGTTTTGGGGCATCGTTCCTGGCGACGCAGCGTGTTTGATGTGGAAAGTTCAACTCACCTGCTTAGTTAGTTACGTGTTCTACTGATCAATCTTACGGTAACCGTTATGATGTGGAACGTGTCAAGTCCATGCATACCTGAATCAAGGTTTTCTTTTTTAAGTTTCAAATTTTTATTACCTACCCCATTCCCTTAAATGCCAGAAAATGCATATATTATATCTATACGTTTATTTATTTCTACTCAAGAACTCATCTATGGTATAGAAGGAGTTGTCAATGAGATATTAATTCAGTTTATTTAAGAAACTACCGAGTGGTTATAATTAAACGTGCCCTGTTTAACACTTTAAAACACAGAAAGTAATTACCGTTCGAGTACCAAACTTGGTAGCATTAATGTCAACGACATGGGGGAAGAGAAATAATGCAGAATCAGTTCGACTGAGAGACTTACTGTGCTGCTACGGTACATCATACCGTTACATACGGGTACCGTTACGCTACAAAAGGGACTCAATATAGCCCCCATCAATGTCCAGAAGAGTTTGAAAGAGCAGGATTGGATTCTACACAGCAAAACGAAGCACGTCCATAGGTATGCTGGCTACCTCTCTTGATTGCTGCGCTTCAGATCAGCACATCTGTGACTGTTCCCCTGGTAAACCCTGTCCTTCAGGTAGCCCCACAACAAGAAATCACAGCTAGTGAGATCAGTTGATCGTGCCGGCCAAGTATTTGGAAACTATCAACGGATAATTCGATCGTTTCCAAATGTCTTTCGGAGAAGCTTGTGAACTTCACGAGCGATGTGAAGTGGGGCCCCACCTTCCAAGAAAACTGTTGAGTTCAATAAGTCTATCTCCTGTAGGGAGGATATGACGTGCTGGCGAAGTATACTACAGTAACACTGGCCAGTCACACTGCACATCTTTGCTCCATGATCGCCAACTCATGCAAAAAAGAATGGTCCAATGATGAATGTACCCGTGAAGTCGCACGATATGGTGACACGTTCACCATATAGAGAAACTTCATGCACAGTGACTGGAGGTGAAGATTCTCACACTCGGCAATTCCATGTGTTCACCTCACCAATCAGAGGAAAAAGAGCTTCGTCTGTATATAGAGTGGTCAGTCCTTGCGAGAAAGATGACAGTGAAGTCAACACGCCATTGTGCATCTTGTAGTGCAAGCTGCTGTGCGATATGGACCTTTTACAGGTGCCACTTGAGAACGGTTCGAAGCACCTTCTGCAAAGAGGACCACTGGATGTTCAGCTGTCGTGACACAGCACGCACGCTTCCTGACGATTGGGAATCGTGCGCAGCGTTGTCTGCCATGGCGCAGCGATTTCATAAGCCACCTGTGGTGCAATCTGTCGTCGGCCTCTTCCCGGAGAGACGCCCAATTCTCCAGTTGCTTCAGACTACTTCTTCATGCTCCACACAGCAGGTTGACAAAGAGGATCCTTCCGTAACCCTTTCAGCCGGCGATATTCTCGAGGTGCAGCTACAGCTTTACTGTAGTTTTTATAATAGAGCTTCACCAATAACGCCCTGCTCCTTTTGTCCAAGCTCATGTTGACACGTCAACACTGCGACGGGTCAGATGTGTGAGATTATGAATCACGATGAATGGTCGTGGCACCTGGTGGCCATAGTTTTAGCTGAACGGTGGCGCTGTGATGCATGGAACTGATGTACCCCATACTTTGGACGTTTATGCTACCAAGTTTGGTGCTCGTACGGTAATTATTTTCCGTGTTATAATGTGTTAAATAGGGAAGGTTTAATTATAACTGCCTGGTATTGTTCCTGTGTCAGACATTTTATTTAATCTGGTAACTTATCGAAAAGTTTTACAGCAGCATATTTTACCACTTTCTGAGCCAAACATAGGTTAAGTATAGGATGGTGTAAGTCTTTCTTTCTTCTGTTATTATAATCACGAATGTCACTGTTTTTAAACTGCTGCATGTTGCTGAGAATAAATTTGATTACTGGAGGCTGTTGTAAGAATTCCTAACCTTTTAAACAGCTGCCTACAAGGTTTGCGAGTATTAGCCCCACACATTCTAAATACTTTCTTTTGAGCAGTACTTTCTGCCAAAGTGTTGAGTTACCCAAAAATATTATTCTGTATGACATCAGAGAGTGAAAGTATGCATAGTATGTTAAGTTACTAATTTCTATATCCTGAAAATTGGCAATTCTCATTACAATCACGCTGCTAAACCTAGTCGCTTTAGGAGATCCAAGATATGAATTTTCCAGTTAAGATTTTCATCTATATGTACACCCTAAAACTTAGTACGCTCTATCCTGGCTACTGACTTCTGTTATATTTATTGAAGGAACTGTGCTCCTTGCAATAGAAAATTGGATGTACAGTGTTTTTTCAAAGTTCAGAGCAAGCCCGTTCATAGAAAACCAATCAATAACTTTTCCAAATACGTTATTTGTATCATTTTCTATTGGAGTTTCTTTTACTGGATTAATAATGTTGCTTTTGTCATCAGCAAACAGTGTCAGTTTAGCCTCTTGTTTCAGACAACAGGGGAGGTCATTCACATATAACAAGAACAAGAGACCCATGGTCGAACCCTGTGGAACACCTAATGTAAGTTCACCCCAGTTAGATGAAGTGGAAAACTTCCTTAAATCATTTAAACCATGTATAGAAACTTTTTGGTTCCTGAATGAGATTTTCACTCTGCAGTGGAGTGTGCGCTGATGTGAAACTTCCTGGCAGATTTTGCTTCCTGTTCTGTAGATATGACAAATAACAATGCTATTTCATTTACACCACAGAACTGTAATTTCTGTAACAGTGTCATGGTTTACACAACAAAATGCTGTTGATAAGTCACAGAAAATTCCTATTGTTGACATTTTACTGTTTAAAGACTCATGTGGGCAGTGAAATTGTATATTGCTGTCTCAGTGGAACAGCATTTCTGAAATCTGAACTGCTATTTACTAAGTGTACTATTAATGTTGAAATACCAAACCACTCTTTAGTACTTTATTTTCTCGTAGATTTTTGAAAATGCTGTAAGCAAGGATACTGGCCAGTAATTATTCACATCTGTGGTGTCCCCTTTTTTTTTTTGTAGAGAGCCTTGACAATGGAATATTTTAACCTGTCTGGGATAATAACTTGAGTTACTGATGCATTACATATGTGACTCAGAACATCAGCTGTAACTGCTCCACATTGTTTTAATATCGCCTTGGAGATGTCATCTACTCCAACAGAACATTTTTTTTCAAAGATTTAATGATTTTTCCTTATTTCACAAGAGGCTTTTAGGTGAAAATTTGATTATGATTTCTCAAAACTGACTCTTCCATGTACTGCTTAGCTTTTTCTTTTGAACTATTTTCACCAATTTTTCCATCTACACTTAATAAATGGCTGTTAAGTACATTAGCTACTTGTGTACTGTTGGTTAAGATGTCTCGTTCTCTTTAACAGTAATACTACATCCCATGTTCGAAAAGTGATATAAATTTGTCAAGAAATATGTTGCATTTATTATTAGCACTTGGCTCATTATCCCAGCTAAGATTTCTTAAACTTTCTCTGAAGTGCTCCATAGATAGCAGGTCGAGCTACCTTACACTTTCACTTAATGGTTTTTTAACTGTACATCCTACTAGGTTTTGTAAGTTAATCAATTGTGCATCATAATCTGATATTCCATTTATCACAGGGAAAGCATGTTTTAGTTTAACAGCCTCTTGCTGGACAAATACTGTCGTGACACATACGTGTAGGGAAACTGATCATTGATTCTAAGTTCTACGTCATTAATAACATTTCTTGTTCACTTTTCCTATCAGAATTGCTCAGAAAGATGCCAGTGAAATCACCACAGATTAATTACTTCCTTTTGTCTGGTAGACAGCATAATAAGGAGTTAAACATTTTTATGAATAGCTCCCAATCCCCTAATGGAGACCCGTACACTGTTGCTAATATCAACACTACGTTATCAAGCTGTAGCTCATATGCACAAACTTCAAAGTGCTTACTTCCACAGCTTTGTTTTTATACACTTGTTTTGTGTAAATGGCAACTCCTCCTTTATCTGTGCTAGATCTGAATTGTAAGATGCTAAATTATAGCGCTTTATACTGTCACTTTCCACACCCATAGTTACATGGTGTTCAGACAAACGAAATATATCAATCTCATTCTTATTTTTGAGATCATATAAACACACTAACAGTTCATCTACTTTATTCCCCTGATATTTTGATGAAGTAAATTTATACTATCCTTCGCATTATCCCTATTTATTAAGCTTCTTTTATTCTATTTTTCTAGATTGTCTGTTTGCACTTTGGCTTTGACCTAAAATACCTGTCTGCTGGTCCCATTAACCACAGGGATCATTCCTTGTGTGACTGTGCTCCCCCTTACAGTATCTGATAATAGAGAAGCTAACTTATCGTTCCTCTTTCTATTTAGATGCAAGCCAAGTGTTGTGTATTCCCACCTACCAATAACATCAACTGGAACAACACTCGTGTGGGATTTTGCCGGTGTCTGTTCAACTCAGTGTTAACATGCTTTAAAGCAGTGTTTACTCAGGGCTGATCATGACGCTGAAAAACCTCCACAAACCCCACATTTCTGTGGCCAGTTTCTGCTGCTATTTTATCCAGGTCACTCCTAGTACTATATCTTGGATTCACAGCCAGGCTGTTCCCTGCACCCCCAACTATAACTACCTGAGCTTCCTTCTCAGAGTCCCTGCATAGCTGACCTATGTTTTCTGTCACCTAGTTAAGGATAGCACTTTGTTTCACAAAATTTGTTACCTGGTAGCCTACACCTAATTTCTCCTCAAGCTGCTGGCCAAACACCCCCACCCCCACCTCCCCCAACCCCCCACCCCCCGTCCCATGACTGCTACCTAGAATCAGAATTCTCTTCTTTTCCTATTCCGATTTGATCCCGACCTGTCTTTTCTCTTCACGCTAATATTCTGCTTCAACCTTCATTAAACTACATCTGAATGAGTCCCTTCCTCCACTACTTCAGATAACAAGCCAAACTGATTTACTAACTTAATTTAGAAAGTTTTCCTCACTTTGCTTGCTACCTTTTCCCAACAGCCTATCTCTTTACCCTCCCTTAGCCTATATAATTTCAAATTCGCGTTCTCTAATCCAGCCTTAAGGGCACAAATTTTTGCCCCCTGTTCAGAGATTTTTCTGTCCTTTCTACATAACGTACATTGCCTCAGAATAGCCTCATCATTTATTCCCGTTTCCTCTCCGCTACATTCACCCCAACGAAACCATAGCCTACAGTCTCCGTAGGACACCCCCTCCTTCAGATTTCTACCGCAACCACCATATTTGTCCTACACGGTTTTACACAAACGCAGAGAATAAGTTTCGTAACATGTACTAATACGTTGTTGTTGTTGTGGTCTTCAGTTCTGAGACTGGTTTGATGCAGCTCTCCGTGCTACTCTATCCTGTGCAAGCTTCTTCATCTCCCAGTACCTACTGCAGCCTACATCCTTCTGAATCTGCTTAGTGTATTCATCTCTTGGTCTCCCTCTACAAATACGTAACGAAACACTAACGTAAACAATCTTCTAAACGTACTTTCGGTAGTTTTAATTAACTACCTAAACTGTAATGACAGATACGAATTAATTTAACTGTGAACCGCTAAGTCTAGTCGAAAAACAAAGATCTACATTCGCACTAAATTTACGCCTAAAATGTAAGCAAAACTAACGTCTACCGTCCTTAAAGAAATTCTTTCTTTTCTATGTAGATACGTTGAGAGAAGCGAAACCTACAATTTCTTCTTAAACACGCACGACTATTGAAGATACTGGCATGCATTTCTCAACCGTAAAAAGCTATAACTAAAACTGGTGTACACACTATACATTTCAAGCCGACTAAAGTCATTTTGGCGGTGATGTAAAAAGTTAAATGAAAGTATTTGTGTGTGTAATATTTCACTATTACGATAAGCTTGCGCACAACAGTTACTACCAAGCCTTACTCTAAACTGTACATTGTTTTAAAAGTTCATACACACACCGTAGTCAGTTTAAGGTGATTCTTCATCTAGCCACACGCATTATCATTATCATACATTGTTTGTTTCGACAGCACCTGACCGCCGCACCGCGTCGTTTTACACGTCCAATGTTTACATTGCCCTGGTTCGTTGGTTAGCTTTCTCTGGCCACCGCCTCGATGTCGGCAATACACAAGCAGGCTCGTAACGATAATTGTTGACAATGTAAACAGAAATACGTCTACTATATCACTCTTTTAGGACTACAAAAACAGAGTATACGACACAACGATATTCCATTAGACTCGAGATGCACCATGTGTATGATTTTGGCGCCTTGTACCCTCTACACCCTGTTTAACAAGACAACTTTCACACTATATCTTCAAACTATGGCTATGAGGCACATATTGTTCAGTTTTACGTCCTCTATCCTCATCTGATATTATGAGTTCCTGTTTTTTGTTTTAATTTTTGTTTTGTGCATTCTATATATTGTTTATCTCACTATAACGTAACATCAGGCATTAGTTTGTTGAGAATGGATGTGTGATATGACAGTGCTGTTATGATTCCCATCAGGTGAGGTTACTCCAGACAGCAAATACCGCTGAACCTATAGACAGGTGCGTAAGGAATACTAATACTGTTACTACGTGTGTTATTCGCGACGCACATTTTCCTGCTACTACATTTTCCTGCTATTACAGCCATACTCTCCAAACCACTGTGAAGATCACAGCAGACCCGGTACTTTCCGCTGTTACGTTTCTTATTGTGTGAAATTCGCGTATGAACTGTGGAAACAATTATTGCGTAAATATCTCCAAACTGGCTTTATGTTAGTTTCACCTTGTCTTCGCAGTATCGATACCCACGTACAGTATTCCTAAATTACTCACTTAATATTGGATCTCGGCATTTCGTGAGTAGGCTTTCGCGAAATGACTGACGTGCAAGAGTCTGCCAGTTCACGGGTTTCGTCATTTCCGTGCCCCTGTTCCGTGGGTCACTCATGCTACGATTCTTTGCAAACGTTCAGTGTCCACTGTTTGAGCTATTTATTATGAGTCCCACGTACATGAGCAGTAGACTAGGCTGTTTCTTTGGGAAGACAACGAATCGACTTCCACGGACTACGATGAAATGCTGTACGTGCGTTATCAACGTCGTGACTACGGCTTCTTGTCACCAACACTGCGTCCGCCCCTGGTAGCTGAGTGGTCAGCGCGAGGGAATGTCATACCTAACGTCCGGGGTTCGATTCCCGACTGGGTCGGAGATTTTCTCCGCCCAGGGATTTGGTGTTGTGTTGTCTTTATGACCATCATTTCATCTCCATCGACACACAGGTCGCCGAAGTGGCGTCATCTTGAAAGACTTGCACGAGGCGAACGGTCTACCCGACGGGAGGCCCTAGCCACACGACATTTACATGTACCAACACTGCCAATCTCTTTAAACTATTCACACCATCCTTTCTTGCTCTTCACATCTGGCGGGTCTGTACCACAGACACCTCGAAATTGAACTGCAAGTTTAATGCGCGAGCTCGTTTCATAAAAGCAGTAACCACATTGCGCTCTCTCCAGCATACAAGCCATTGTGACAGCAGGGCTCCTATGCTACGCAGCCTCTAACGAGAGAGAGAGAGAGAGAGAGAGAGAGAGAGAGAGAGAGAGAGAGAGGGAAAAAAGAAATCACATAGTCTCAGAGCACTTGCAGAAGCGTATCTATGAAAACTTTGTGAGTGAAGATACCATTTGCAAACAATGTGTAGACACGGGGCTGTGTATCCACGGAAAAATGGATGAGTTAAGTTACCAATTGCAACCAACCGCGTACCTGCGCCAACCATAGTTCCATAGAAATCAATTTTTGTAGTGGAGGAAAGACTTTGTGCTCATCCTGTATATGAGTGAGTTGCACAAACTAGTACGATTCCACGAATGCTCCATTGCGAACTTTACTGAAACTGTTCCTGCTTTGACCTACAAAATGCATTTGCTTTAGGACAAGAACTACTAGCTATACATATTTATAGTCGACTGGGAAATTTGCCTTTAATAGTGGAATGTCTAATGTTTAGTTAAATTGGTATGAAGGTGTAAACTAATTATCTGATTACACTGTGCTCGTGATATAAGGTTTCAAAACTGTAGCACGAGCTGTGAGAGACCTTCTCGAATTCCAGTCTACACAGCACAAATTTGCTTGTAGTCATCTACAAGACAGAATGACATACTTTCTACACTGTCATTAGGAATGAAGAGCTCTGCTTCGATATATCGTTATGAGTCAAGTTTCTTGACGAGAGCGATAACACCTGTTTACTTCGAACTAATTAACAGGAGGACAGAAATCAGCATAATAACCGTGAGGCTGGGTCATCACAAAACGTAAAGAACAGATTGCAAGCAAACTTTCCAGATACGTGCCTCAGACAATCATCTCTCACTAAAAGGTTATTTGAAATTACATAAAATAATTTAAAAAACTATCATTCCACTATCCAATGAAATACACCTGATGATTAACTGAATATCACTATCTTACGAAATGGACCTATGCATTGTCGTGTGGTAAGAGACTGGAGTTTTCACATTGCTGTATTCCCCGCCTAAGCGATTACAGGTGAGAAGACTTAACAGTTATACAGTGTATGTCAAAATGATTTCATACGTATCCAAATGGCATTAATGTTTTATTTTTCTACATCACGTAGAGCACATGGCCGACGAAGTATGCAGAAAGCAGAATCTTCGCTGCAGCGGTCATAAGGATGAACTGAGCAGCTGCCATCGCGCTCACGCACATTTGTAGATCTGCAGTCGCGTTTAAGCAGCGCCTTATCCAGCTTATGGCCACCTGGAATGTGGCCATTAGCAAGCAGCCAGAATTTTTCTGGTACTCGGAAGCTACCAGATCCGTACATATGCATGGCTGTCTAAGCTTTAGTATGGGGCGGGGGAGGGAGGAAAGGGATGTTTATTTGCCGCATGACCCGATTTTAAGTTTCGTGATTTCGCTGTTTTCTTTTTTTACTTCGGGTACAACTCTCACGAAAATAAAGCTATCAAGCTGAAAAGCAACAAGACATTTAGCTCGTTTTTTTTATTATTTTATGATAAATAATTCAGCTGGATGGAAGTTGAGCTAGATAGGCCCTGTCAATACGAAAGTTTTGACAGATTAATGAGGTTACATTGATTGTGCGTGCTTGCTTCATTACCTCCTTTTTAACAATAATTAATTTAACCTTGTGCTGACTACATTGGTAGCTTTTCTGAGTGAGCTTCAGAACTGAGGAGTACTGTGGAAAGCGAACATCAGTCGCAAATGGCACGCTGAAAGCAGATCCCCTTGTGGGGGAGGGAACATGGTCTTCTCAGAACTGAGAACAAGACTGTGCTGGAAAGTCACCTCGGCTAACATCATATTGGCAACCGGACTACAGTGCAGTTTAATGCATATGTCTAATTCGGACAGCCGAGCTGAGAGCATTTATTCCACACGATGGAACTCTGCCGGCAGGAGACAGGCATTCGGACCAAATTAAGAAAAGTGTTGTCCCAAAAGAAAAAAAGAAAAAATAAAAGATAAAAGTGGCTAAACAGCTAAAAAATGGCTGAACAGCTCTAGCGTACTAAAGGTTCAGAAGACACCGCAGAGTTGCCTCAATCACAGTTCTTGTAGCCTTTACCAGGGCCTGCTACTTGAGAGGGCACCGACTGGCGAAATTAATGTGATGTCAGGAGCACGTAACACTTGGCCCGAAGTTTTTTAGAAAAAGTGTGGACGAAATCGAAATTATTGGTTTTTTAACGTTTCGCCTGTTAGTGGTGGAATATTTTGTTAAAGCAACAGCCGGACCACTGGTGGGCTGATGTAATTTCGAAGAGTATCGGTTCGTTACCGAGATTCTTGGTGGGAATAAAGGTCTAGTCAATTTGTAACACCAATAACTGATAGATTTAGGCACATTTCGTGTAATTTATCAGCTGACATTGTACACTAGTGTACCTGCATAGTCAATATCTTTGTTTGTGCAAATATATCATATTTATGCTAATTATTTTGGAGTTTTAAGAAATTATGTTGTAAGTGTCCCCTGATTATGTGTGATACTATATGAATGTAATAATTTGTAAAAACTATTTACTGCATAAGTAGGAAAGTTAAATGTAAAATCTGTAGTAAAGCCCCGACGCTACGGCAGTAGTCTGACGGGACTGGGAAAGGTGGACTTTGCGCGCAAGGCGTTTGATTCCTTTATGACCAGTGTCATATTCGAGTTCTGCCTGTGATACTGAGTGATCAGCAGTGGCCTTGGGCAGCTATTGTGGTATAAATTGAAGCACGAAGAGCTTGCGAGCATGTACAGGGCTATTACAAATGATTGAAGCGATTTCATAAATTCACTGTAGCTCCATTCATTGACATATGGTCACGACACACTACAGATACGTAGAAAAACTCATAAAGTTTTGTTCGGCTGAAGCCGCACTTCAGGTTTCTGCCGCCAGAGCGCTCGAGAGCGCAGTGAGACAAAATGGCGACAGGAGCCGAGAAAGCGTATGTCGTGCTTGAAATGCACTCACATGAGTCAGTCATAACAGTGCAACGACACTTCAGGACGAAGTTCAACAAAGATCCATCAACTGCTAACTCCATTCGGCAATGGTATGCTCGGTTTAAAGCTTCTGGATGCCTCTGTATGGGGAAATCAACGGGTCGGTCTGCAGCGAGCGAAGAAACGGTTGAACGCGTGCGGGCAAGTTTCACGCGTAGCCCGCGGAAGTCGACGAATAAAGCAAGCAGGGAGCTAAACGTACCACAGCTGACGGTTTGGAAAATCTTACGGAAAAGGCTAAAGCAGAAGCCTTACCGTTTACAATTGCTACAAGCCCTGACACCCGATGACAAAGTCAAAAGCTATGAATTTTCGGCGCGGTTGCAACAGCTCATGGAAGAGGATGCGTTCAGTGTGAAACTTGTTTTCAGTGATGAAGCAACATTTTTTCTTAATGGTGAAGTAAACAGACACAATGTGCGAATCTGGGTGGTAGAGAATCCTCACGCATTCGTGCAGCAAATTCGCAGTTCACCAAAAGTTAACGTGTTTTGTCCAATCTCACGGTTTAAAGTTTACGGCCCCTTTTTCTTCTGTGAAAAAAACGTTACAGGACACGTGTATCTGGACATGCTGGAAAATTGGCTCATGCCACAACTGGAGACCGACAGCGCCGACTTCATCTTTCAACAGGATGGTGCTCCACCGCACTTCCATCATGATGATGGGCATTTCTTAAACAGGAGATTGGAAAACCGATGGATCGGTCGTGGTGGAGATCATGATCAGCAATTCATGTCATGGCCTCCACGCTCTCCCGACGTAACCCCAAGCGATTTCTTTCTGTGGGGTTATGTGAAAGATTCAGTGTTTAAACCTCCTCTACCAAGAAACTGGCCAGAACTGCGAGCTCGCATCAACGATGCTTTCGAACTCATTGAGGGGGACATGCTGCGCCGAGTATGGGAGGAACTTGATTATCGGCTTGATGTCTGCCGAATCACTAAAGGGGCACATATCGAACATTTGTGAATGCCTAAAAAAAATTTTTGAGTTTTTTATGTGTGTGCAAAGCATTGTGAAGATATCTCAAATAATAAAGTTATTGTAGAGCTGTGAAATCGCTTCAATCATTTGTAATAACCCTGTATATTAGCCTCGGATGGTATGTAAAGTGGCCTATCGATCATGGTACTCTTATTGGCCCTGTTTGGTTAAATTTACGACACCAGGAAGATTTATATCAGGGCGTAGTTAACATCAAGTACCATGGTTGCTTTACCGCTGTTTTGTAGCCACTGTAATTTCCCACAAGCGCTACTACCTTCAGCATGATTGTCATCTAAATATGTACATCCAATGGAGCGGGTATCATATATTGAATAACAACTTTTTGTGGAACTTCTAAATTAACTATGCACAATCGTGATTATCCCCCAGTCACTTTCCTAGACAGGATCCTTTCCAAATGATTTAATTCCGAGTATCCTGTTTTTATTAAAATAATTTTGGCAATGAAATATTTTGCCGTTTTTATTAACTTTTTTTGGAAAATGAAGTTTGGTTAGTTTTCTGTGCAGTAGTAAATGATTTACTCCAGATAATTTTTTATCTTCAAGTTTTCTTAAGTGTTTCATAAAGAAAGCCTTTCATTAAATACGAAGCTGCCATGGAAATAATCAATGACCAAAACAAAGTACTTAAGTGTCTTCGATGAATATGATAAAAAGACAGCAGTATTATTTCACTTTGAACAGGTTTCCAAACTTGTAATTGTTGTTTCTTTGTATATGTTGTTTTAAAGTAGTTTTTCAGGTTAAGTAGTCATTTACAAAGCCAGTTTGAGTCCAGTGAGAGACTGGTTGCTAGGTCCCCTTGTTAACTGTCGAAATGATTTTGCACTATTCATTATACTTCAAGTTAATTTTGTGAGTTAACATTTACAATTGATGATGGTTCTTCAAACCATACCAACTTAATGGACCTCATAAGCTACTTGTGTGATAAATGAAAGGAAAAGCTCTTTCTGAGCAAGTGCAGCAACCAGTACATTGTTCTGCACCAAAACGTTTCTTATAATAGCTGTACTGACTATTTGTACGAAGTAACTTCATGTGCGAATTTCTAAAGCGCGTAGTAATCAGTACTGTTTTAAAACATAATTTTTGTGATAGTTAATTAAACTCATAATAGTTCGTGCTATTGTCAGTCAGACCTTGTTGGTAGGTTCATATGTCGTCCTGCACTTGCTCATTATGCTGCATAATACTTTTTGCCAATTGTAGATGTTATTGTGAGTGTGTACTGCTTTATTTATTGGCCACTCTGTTCTGTTTAAGTGTTACTTGTAGTGTTATTTGCTACGGCAAGTTACTGTATAATATTGAGAGTAATTGTGTTAGAAGAAATTATTTAGACTATCAAGTGAAATTAGTTTTCTTAGGTGAAGTTCATTTCCGGTTTGCCATAAAACTTGATACAGCATTGCCTAATTACGCAGGCGACCGTATGTATATAGTTACAGTTAACTTCCGTATTAGTAGAACATCAGTTCAAAACCCGTTATTTTGCTGCTGTTAATGTTTCACTAACTTCACGATTACGAAATTATAGTCCGATTTCTTGTCATCGGGTACAGTCACGGTCAGGCTAAAGCCCTTCACAGAAGGTTAACATTATCGGCGATGGCCAATTTGGTAAGGGCAGGTAGTGTTAGATTCTTTACTGTCTGTAAAAAATGGACTTCGTTTCTGGACCTGGCACTAAACACACAAGTACCCTAGTGGGCTGGACTCTCAACTGGAACAGCAGACTCCATCATCAGAGTCCTCAGCAGAGCGATTCTAATGTACTGGCACTGTGCTGCAAATATTGCAACGACGATAATGGTGAGCATAATTTGCAGCTCCGGCATATTAGGGCAGCCACGAACTAGAAGTTCATGTTTATGATTGGTTTCCCTTTCCCAAGTGTGTCAGTACATTCTCATTTGCACAGGATTTTTTTCTGCACAATCATTTTAATTGATGTGTAGGCAGGCGGAAATAAAGTTTACAAAGTCAGATACGTGATTAGTACTCCCGATCCTCACTGAGTAACTTTGTCAACTGTCCGCCCCCGGTAGCTGAGTGGTCAGCGCGACAGAATGTCAATCCTAAGGGCCCGGGTTCGATTACCGACCGGATCGGAGATTTTCTCCGCTCAGAGACTGGGTGTTGTGTTGTGCTAATCATCATCATTTCATCCCCATCGACGCGCAAGTCACCGACGTGGCGTCAAATCGAAACACTTGCACCCGGCGAACGGTCTACCTGACGGGAGGCCCTAGTCACACGACATTTACATTTTACTTTGCCAACTGATTGTTCCCTTTTCTGATTCTCGTAGTTAATATTCTAAGCTTGTAATTCCCGTGATTTCATGATTTATAGAGAAACTTGCTCATTCTCATATTTTTTTGTAATAAACTAAAGAGTTCACTTAAATCATGAGTTGGATTCCAGTAGATAATGCCTCCATTGTCACAGTTGCTTTTTCCAATCATACAAATGCAAATTCCCCACCGTAAGATTGTGTAAGTATCACGATTAGTTCTGATTCAGCTAAATTTAGTCACACACACACACACACACACACACACACACACATACACACATGTGGTTTGTTCAAAATATTCCGGAACGCTCGTAATTTCCTACCAATGGTGGGTTGAAGCGAAATGCAGTTGGCAACCTTGCAGACACCTGTCTTTAATGTGTTGTATATCAGTTAGTGTTCAGTGCTATACTGTGTGGAACGTTGTGTCCCACAGTTCGCGTATTTCGAGATGACAGAGTTAGAGGAGCAACGAGTCTCTATTTAATTTTGTATGAAACTCAAGAAAATCTTTAGAGAGACACACCAAATGATGCAGAAAGCCAACGGTGGTGAGTGCTTAAGCCGTACTCGGTGTTAAGAGTAGTTCATACGGTTTAAAATGGCCGGACGGAAATTAAATATTACGCTCGTTCAGGACGCCCTTAGGCGTTTACTGAAGACGCTGATGTCAGAAACGTCAACTAAATCGTGCGTGTCAATTGAAGACACTGTCCGAGAGATTGCAGAAGAATGTAACATTTCAATTGGATCATGTCGTGAAATCCTGGTAGAGCATCCTGGAATGCATCATGTTGCCGCCAAGTTCACCCCACGGCTCGTGAGTCAAGATGAAATGACCTTGGCTTTGCAATCTGAAGAGATTTTGGATTGCGCAAATGAGAACAAGATCTTCCTTAAGAGAATCACAACTGGCGATAAAATGTTTGATGATGTTGAGACCAAGGTTCAATCTTCACAATGGGTCGGAACAAATTCTCCAACATCAAAAAAGTCTCGTCAGGTCAGGTCAAATGCCAAAGCCACTGCGATAGTTTTCTTTGACTTTGAAGGATTAGTTCATCATTAATTCGTACCATAGGGGCAAACTGTTAAGCTATGGTTCTATCGAGACGTGTTGCGACACCTGCACGAGAAAATATGAGAAGGAAACAGTCGGAAATGTGACAATTCACGGTTCTCGGATCACGATAACACCCCTGCACATTCATTCCTGTTGGTGCGTGACTATTGCACAAAAAACGGAATCGGTGTGCCGCTTCATCCTCTGTACTCTCCAAACCCGGTCGCTGCAGACAATTTTTAATTTCCAGAGTTGAAAAGAAAACCCCGTGGAAAGGACTATTTGCAAAAAATGGTTCAAATGGCTCTGAGCACTATGGGACTTAACTTCTTTGGTCATCAGTCCCCTAGAACTTAGAACTACTTAAACCTAACTAACCTAAGGACATCACACACATCCATGCCCGAGGCAGGATTCGAATCTGCGACTGTAGCGGTCGCGCGGTTCCAGACTGAAGCGCCTAGAACCGTTCGGCCACGCCAGCCGGCACTATTTGCAAGAATAGACGAGATTAAAGAAAATTCGTAGACGTTGCTTCGCGAGATCCAGCAAGAGGCATACAAAGACCGCTTCCGAAAGCGAAAATGGAGTTGGGAGGGGTGTATCAATTGTGGAGGAGAGTATTTCGATGGAGATCATGCACAATAAGTAAAAGGTAAGCGCAGAAAAACTTTTTGGACAATATTCCAGAATTTTTTGAACAGACCTCGCACACGCACAGTGTTTTATAAAAATTGGCGGACCGTGTCTGGATAGAATTAAAAAAGGAGATTCTAGGATGCAGTCAGAATTTTTTTTTGTTTTAGTTATTCACTAACTGTAAAAATTTAAAATGACAGTAATCTGTAGAACAGTTGCTGGTCCAAATACCTAACATATGTTGTTTACTTTTTGCTTTCTTTCTATGTTTTCGTGGATTCCGTTCCACATTTGATTGCTTATCACCGATGCAATATTAGCGTTGAAAATTTTGGAAGGGTTATGCTCATTTAGATGGGATTTGTTGACTGACGTAATATGTTGTGATTTTTTTATTTTTTTTTTTTTTTTGTGGAAGCCATAGTGTTCATAATTAATCTGAATGAGAACGAGAAGTAAGTGTGGCGAAAACAAGAACAGGCTAAGAATAAAACAATAGGCTCCTGGAGCAAAACCAAGATAGAATTGATAGTGATTCAGGAGAGGAACCGCTGGTGTTTATGAAGGAACAATCAGCTACGAATGAAGCAATTTGCTTAGACAGGATACATCTAGACATGAATTAAAGGATACGGGCGGTAGTATTAACGAGGAATATGTCACTTCATTAGACGCTGAAGGCGTTGTAACAGTTAGAAAGTACGAGTTAGAGGGTAATGATAAGCCGGACACGCCAATGAGACGAGATAATCAAATGAGTTTGCATGCCTCCTCCAAAATAGACAAACTGTAACTACAGACGAAAATTTAAAATACTAAAAATTTTAAAGGAAATAGATGGAGATGCAACGGAGAGGCCAGATGAAATAGTAAAAGTACTGAAGGAAATAGAAAAGTAAAAGATGATGCAGAAACGAGTAAGATTATAATAGACAAGGACATGGTAGGGGGTAGAGTGGTCTAGCCACGTTCTGATACAGGAAGCTGGAATGGAACTTGAACGTGCTTCACTGCAGCCCAGCTGGCAACTGTAGGTGAGGATGTATCAGGTGGTACATAGCCGGCCAGTGTACACTGCACAAGTCACCGTACACTGCGTGACTTGACCCCTAGTCCTTTCCTGTTACACTTTCAAACAGAGCGAGGCAAAAACGACTGCCAATGTGCCTATGTATGAGCCCTAAGTTTTCTTTCCTTTGTCATCCTTACGAGAAATGTATGTTGATGGTCGCAGAAACATTCTGAAGTTAGTTTCAGTTGCCGATTCTCTAAATTTTCTCAATAGTGTTTCTCGAAAATAACGTCGCTTTCCCTCCATGGATTCCCTTTTCATTTCCAGAGGCATCTCCGCAATACTTGCGCGTTGTTCGAATCCACCGGTAAAAAGTCTAGCAGCCCGCTTCTGAACTGCTTTGATGTCTTCTTTTAATCAGACCTGGTGCGGATCCAAAACGCTTTAGCAGCACACAAGCATAGGTGCTTTACAGATGAAGGACACTATCCCGAAATTCTCCCAATAAACCAAAGTCGACCACTCGCATTCCCTACCACAATCCTCACATGCTTGTTCCATTTCATATCACTTTGCAGCGTTACGACCATGTATTTAAACGATGTCACTGTGACACTACTTATGTTGTATGCGAACATTATGGAAGCTTTTTTTCCTACTCATCTGTATTACTTCGTCGGTGTTATCGATGTTCAAGGGAAGACCGTAGTCTAATCTGCTAGGCAAACGTTGCGTATAAAACACGGTTGGGGTAGGACCCAACGCGGAAGCATTGAAAAAAAAACGTAGAAAGTGACTTGTGTGCCGAACCAAAAGCCAGGCAGAAGTATGCGCATTATTGTCAAATCCTCGTCTTGGAGGCCGACAGAAGTAATGTAGAACCATGCAACGCAGATGTGCTGCCACTTACAGGCTCAGTGGAAGTCTTGCCTGATGGTGTTCATGAAACTCCTGGAGCACCATTAATTCGTACCAGTGATTTGCAGAATTCAGGAGTATATGACAGTCCGAAGAGGCTTAGACGCAGATAGCGAATATGTTTGGAGCCGTGTAGTTACAAAATGAGTTCTCTTTGTGGTGTAGACTTATTAAGCAAGGAGAGAAGCGAAAGGCAGAAGTTCGTGTAAGCGTAAAAGAATAAGAAAAAAGGAATCAACGAGTGCACTACACAGGCAAACTTAGAAGAAGTTTCTGTAAAACGACATCAAATCGAACACTTGGCGTGTGTGGCAACGAACGGGACAGCTTCGACACTGGCAGAGAGTGAGGTGGTGGTGAATGCGCTGCAAGGGGATATGGTTTGTCGGACGTAGCAACGGATTGATGGGGCCGGTGTTTGCAGGCATAAGTAGCGACACTCCAATGAACACACAAATATTTAAACAGAAAACTCAAGAGGTAAACCCCCCGTTATCCTTACAACAAAATCGGCAAAACAATTTTATCACTCATTTTTTTAATACAGCTTTTAAGATCAATGAGCAGGGAAAATTTGAATTTAGAGTTTCATTCCCCCTTTACCTTTGAGAAACAACTAATATTAAGACATAAACGTAATAAACCAAAACAATTTTCAAATTATGTGCTGGGTTCACCCTCCTGCATTTACAATAAACAATTGTAAAGCGCCCACAGAATTTTTACTTAAGTAACAGATCACATTAACTGAAAAGGCAGACGGAAACTACACAGGTCTCACAGTAACTAAAAAGAAAGATTTAAATTTACGCACTGAGTTCAACGTTCTGCATTTCAGAATACATAATATTAAAATGACCACAAATCATCTTCAAACAATAGACAATTAGTACTTTGAACTGATAGATCACACATTAACATTACCCATATACAGCCGTCCTAAAATGTGAACCACACCTTTTTCAACAATACCCAAATGAATAACTTTATGTAATGAATAACATTACGTAATAAATAAGGTTCTCATAAAGACAAGCACGTGCATCCAAAACCACGTGGACTCAATATAATAACCTCGATGCGCACCAGAAACGTACTTCACTACAACCAAATCAATCAATTGTGTGAGCAGTAAATGTGATTTTACAAGCTGTAACCGCTACGCGAATCTACATAGGCTAATAGTTGCAAACGGCCAAATCGACCAATATCATCTTTTTTTCTATGTGGCTGTTTAACGTCGCTTCACAATTCGTCGAATGGCGGCAAGCAGCAGTTGCCGTGAGCCCTCCATAGAGTTCTTCATGCCCAGCACCCCCCTCCCCCCTCCCCCCTCCCCCCCCCCCCCCCCCCTACCCAGGCCACTGCGGCCTCCCAGCCACCACTCGCCGGGAATTCGAAGTGTCGGCCGCTGGCGCCGGAATCGAGCTGTCACAAATAACGTGCTACCTTCGCAATATGTTCATCTGGTCTCCAAAGTTTATGTCCTAACCATCGCCACTTCCTGCTTCGTATTTGCAGCTCTATTGGCTTCTGCTTGGTTCTTTCCCAGGGTGTTTCGTTCGAGAACAAAGAATTTATATAGGTTACCTATTAATAATAAGACTGATATAACTGGGCCCACGACGTCGTCCCACATTCTCAGTATTGGCTCTAGAGCAAAAGAGTTTGATGACCACTGATCTAGATTGCACATTTCTAAAATAGTGACGGTTTAGGTTTATTCAAATCATTTTCAGTATATCGTCTACATGACTAGTCTGTCAGTCTGTACACAAATTTAGGTTCTAACGTCATAGAACAGTTATTAGATATTCACATGTAAATATCTGATTAACAGTGATACAGTGCGTGGTAGAGGTTTACATACCCTGCAGTCCCATGAAAAAGCTTAACAAACAAAATATGGCAAACGGGAGAAAAATATCAGCTATACTGCAGATGGTCAGACTGTTACATAAACATGAGTATGTAATACTACTTAAAATAAATGAATGAAATGACAGTGGTGAAACATCATCGAAACATATTTAGGTGTTGAAAAAAAGATCTTGTATTTGCTTAAGGCATGTCCACAGTTACACATCAGGACGCGAAACGAACAAAAAGTGAGCTTTATTCACAGAGTGCAATCACAGAATGAAGGACTTTGAGATTTCCTGGTGACATTTTAATTCTGTCAGAGGCAGCAAAAGACTTGGAAGAGCAGTTGAAGGGAACTGATAGTGGCTTGAAAAGAGGCTATAGGATGAACATCAACAAAATTAAAACAACGGCTAGGAATGTAGTCGCATTAAATCAGGTGCCAGTGAAGAAATTAGATTAGCGAATGAGACGCTAAAACTTATGTCAGGTTTGCTATTTGGTCAGTAAAATAGATGATTAAGGCTTATGTTGAGAGGATATAAAATGTAGATAGCCTAAAGCAGGAAAAGTGTTTCTGAAACAGAGAAATTTGTTAATATTATATATAAATTTAAAAGTTAGGAAGTCTTTTCCGAAGGTATTTGGCCGGAGTGTAGCCTACACGGAAGTGGAACGTGAACTACAAGAAATTCAGAGCAGAAGAAAATAGAGGCTTTTGAAATGTAGTGCTACAGAGGAATGCTAAAGATTAGATGAGTAGACTGAGTAACTAATGACGAGGTAGTCAACAGAATCGGCGGGAAAAGAAATTTGTGGCACAATTTGAGTAAAGGGAGGGATCGGTTGATAGGACATTTTTTTAAGACATCAAAGAATCACCAATTTAGTACTGGAGGGAGAGGTGAGGGGGGAGGGGGGAGTGAGGACGGGGTGGGGGGTTAAACTATAGAAGAAGGTCACGAAAAAAGGCAGTAGGCAGATTCAGAAGGATGTGGGTTTCAGTACTCATTTGGAGGTGAAGAGTCTTGCTCAGGAGTAGCGTGGAGAACTGCTTTTAACCAGTCTTCGGATTGAAGACGACAACAACAACATTTCTGTTGTTAATAATTAATTTGTAGCCATTCTTCCTAAGATGTTACTTCAGTTATGTTACTAACGTAGGTAAGAATAAATATGATCTCTTTTCAGCACCTCAATGTTTATGTCTCATATTCGTTTGAGGCACGTTCTGTGGACGGTAAAAAATAATAAAGATAGTAGTTTAGCTGTATATATATATATTGGATGATATGTAGTGTTTCCTGGTAACTTATTTATCATTCAGCGTAAATAGCGTGTAAATGTGCTCCCACGAAACACAACATTTCTCACAGCAGAGTATGTAGGAGAAGGTGATGTGCAGTGAAACACGGAGCACAGAATAACTTCTCATGTTGGTAACCATTGTTTAAGTTACGAGAGGCGTTCAGTAAGTAACGCAACACATGTTTTCCTGAAAGCAGGTTGATTTTATTCAGGATGCCAATACGGCATATTTTCCGCACTCTTTTGTCTAAAAACCCTGTCTTTCAACATAATCGCTGTTCAATACGACGGTCTTACGCCACCTTATTGGAAGGGCTTGTGCATGCGCATGGTGCCACTCTACTGGTCGACGACGGATACGACGCCTTGCTGCATCAATAACCTTCCCATCACCCACTTACTGTTTCCCGTGACGTGCATCCTTCATTTGACGAAACAGATAGAAGTTGGAGGGTACGAGATCCGTTCGTAGTAAAGTCGTATCGCTTTCAATATGGGATTACATCCACACTGTTCCTGGTAAGAATTAGAAGCTAAAGTACCTTTCTGTCAGTTGTGCAGAAATGATTAACACTGGAAGAGATAAATAGGCAACTTCATCGTGTCTGAACCAATGCTCAGCTGCACAAAGCTGATTGCGTTTGTAATAATACATAAAGGTACTTTTGATTCTTATGCTTTGTTCATTTTGGAAGAGAACACAACATTCCGATTATTTTAAAGAGGATTTGTTATGTGCCTACGTGTGTCGGAATTGAGCCTCACACCAGGAAAATACACTGACGGAAAAAAATCGCAGCACCAAAAAAAAAAAAGTAACTTATGTAAGTCATTAACAGTGCAAGATCACAGGTTAATGTAAACACAAGATAAGCCATTGCCAATGTAAAATTTTGGTACATTAACAACCACTGTAACTGTCAGAATGTAGAATGCAAGTATGCAAACGTGCACGCATTGTGTTGAACAGGTGCTGGATGTCAGTTTACGGGATAGAGTTTCATCACTGTACCACATGGTAGATCAGTGCAGGGCCGGTTAATGTGTTTGTGGATGACGCTCGAGTTGTCGTTCGATGATGTCGCATATATGCTCGATTGGAAATAGATATGGTGAACGAGCAGGCCAAGTAAACATGTCGACACTCTGCAGAGCATGTTGGGTTACAACAGCAGTATTGAGGGAAGCGTTATGTTGTCGGAAAACACCCCCTTGGAACCCTTGGAATACTGTGCATGAATGGCAGCACAAAGGTCGAATCATCAGATTGACGTACAGTTTTGCAACAAGGGAACGTAGAATAACCACGAGAATGCTCCTGCTCTCATATGAAATCGCCCCCCCCCCCCCCCCAGATCATAACTCCAGGTGTGGATCCAGTATGTCTAGTATTCAGGCAGGATGGTTGCATGCCCTCAACTGGCCTCCTTGTAACCAACGCACCGCCATCGGTGGCACCGTGACAGAATCAGCTTTCATCGGAAAACACATTTGACCTCCACCCTGTCCTCCAGGGAGCTCTCGCTTGTTCAAATGTGTGTGAAATCTTATGGGACTTAACTGCTAAGGTCCATCAGTCCCTAAGCTTACACACTACTTAACCTAAATTATCCTAAGGACAAACACACACACTCATGCCCGAGGGAGGACTTGAACCTCCGCCGGGACCAGCCGCACAGTCCATGACTACAGCTCTCGCTTGACACAACTGAAGTTGCAAATGGCGGTGGTTAGGGGTCAGTGAAATGCACGCTACAGGGCGTATGGCTCGGAGCTGATCTTGTAGTAACCGATTTGTACAGTTCGTTGTGTCACAGTGGTGTCAGTTACTGCTCAATTTTCTGCTGCAGATGCAGTGCATTGTGTCATCGATAGCCGAACACGATGGTCTCGGTAGTGTCACGTGGCCGTCCGGCGTCCGGTCTTCTTGCTACCGTTAAGTTCTCGTGAGTGGCCACATTCCTGCAAACACTTTCCGCAGTATCGCAGAAGGAACATCCAGCTTCTCGTAGCCCTATTACACGGCTTCGTTCAAACTGAGCGAGGTGTTAGTAATAGTGTCTTTGTCGTCTTAAAGGCATTCTTGACCAACATAAACTCACCGCATCCAATCTCAAAGGTAACTAACTCTCGCGACCGTTACAGCGCAAATTTAAAGCAAACCTGGTCTACATTCCCCATAGTGGCGCTACTAGCGCCATTTTTACGTGACTAGTGCGAAATCTGACTATACATCATCTTTCAGATGTAAAAAAAAAAAAGCCCACCAACTTTAGTTTATGTTGCACAACTCCTTCTTTGTGTTCCGATTTTGTTCAGTCAGTGTAGTTAGAACAGTATAAGACATAAGTGTTAGTGCTCTATTACAGTGTGAACATTACGAGTGTGTTCGATCATGAGAGGATTATGCAACAGCTTTTAATACTAGTGTGCTCCATATGTAGTAGACAGTATTCAATTTTTTATAGGTTTAGTGCAATAGTAGGGTAAAGTGAATTGTTGGAAGTAAAACAAACCTGAGAACAAATTGGGGAAGCAAGTTTGTATCGACATAATTAACATTTACGAGACCCAGTATAGGGTTAGAGAGACAAACCTCGACACCAGAGTTAAACGCTCTCTCTGGGAAAGCCGAGGGTCGGCGACTAGGGCAACGCGATGCACCAGCAGCTGCGCCGCTTCCCCACAGCCTTTAGTTAAAGCGGCTGCTAACCAACAGCCCTAATTGCGGATCTAACGCAGTTACAGAGTTTCACCGCTGGGGCGCCACCTCCGCCAGGGCGCCTTCGTGATTTTAAGTACATCGGCGCCACCGCACTGGCGCCATTCAGCGAGCGTCCATGTCTCCGCACTACGGCAACCGGGGGACAAATGTCTGCGTCAACGTCGCCCATTTCCCTCTGCTCGCACCAACGAACGAGTAGAGAAATACCCTGAGCAGTGCTCCACGGAAGTCTGCTAGGACCATTTCTGCTCATGCTGCAGACGATATAGTTATCTATCATGAAGTACTGTCTGAGAAACATTTCACAGACAGTAGATCCGGGAACACATCGGTGATCTTCATTTAAAAAGCTTAAGGAAATTAATATTTGCCCTACAGGTCGCTAAAGATGGACATAAGTGACAGACATAGCCCACAACTTACAAGTACTCATCTAGGCTAACAAAGGAAAGCTAATGAAATATCTAGAAGAAATTTAAATTTATTCTCACAAAAGTGCATCCCCAAATGACGTCCTAAATGACCAGAGTTACTCAACAAAATTTTTGTAAAGAATTTCCATAATTTGCTTATACAGCCATACACTAAGTACAGCCATCAAAAAAATACAATCCAATATGAGTCCACCTAATGCACATAGTAGTTCTTCATCAAGTAAGTCTATCATTCTGCCTTAACTGTTTTTAGATGTCACTGCTGGTGTGAGTAGAACATGTGGTACTAATACGTGGTGGGTAGTGCTGCAGAACAACATATAGCTCAATACTGGGCTGACCAGACAAGGCCAGTCAACCAAAAAAGTGTACCGGTACACTTAAACATTCTGCTTGGCATCCATTTAGAGCGATACATCGATCAAATAAGGGTAAAGACTTCAATTATGAAAATGTAAACCAATAAAAACATGTATACACAAGTTCAGCCTGAAAGTAAACTGCAAAATTACTGGATACACTAATTACAACACAAATGTGGAAACTAAATTTTTTGTGTGAACGAATTCCAGAATTCAGAGTCAAGAGTTAAAGACAACATATAATAATTCTCAGATTTTACAAAAGCTGCATGCAAACGAAACTAGATCAGAACTATTGTGTCCAATATAAGACAAAGAGAATATTGACTGATGGATATCAAGACAGAGTACTTACAAAAGTCGTATCGTCATTAGACATGTAGGACAGTGAGTAATTGTGATCACACTACATGATGACCGATGGAAATAAACCTGTGATTACAAAAAACTGTATTTCATTAAATATATAAAACAGTTGAATTAAGTATTTTAAATCATGATACCGGCACATTTCTGCCACTTTTTGAGTACTATTTGTTGATAAGATTTCCATATAGCAATGACTTATCGCATATTATGTGCATGTTTCAGTAGATGTGTCTCATTGGGCTGCAGGTTACCTGATGTTCTTATAGAATGAAACCAGTTGCAACTTAATAAATGCACCTACAACAACAGATACATTGGTTTTCGTAACACCCCTTGCACAAATACCCAGTCAGATCTTCATAAAATCTGAGACCATTCCAGCTGAAGCAGGGTTCGTTTACAGATGGTTGGCCAAGTAGGACAATGTTCCTGGCACTACAATGAACTTCTGTCTACCAAACTCTTATTTCTAGTTGCTGATATGGGAACTGACAGAGAAAGAACGGACAGACATTTTATGCTTTTCAATTCGTGTTAAAGATCGGTACTACCATGCAATCGAACCGGTAGTTAGAAGCCACTCCTTGTTTCACACATTTCAGGCTAGCAGGAAGCGGATGTGTGACAGCAATAGTTCAGCTCTTTCTCACTTATATTCTTAGATATGCATAAGCTATTCTGTGACTGTCAGAAGAAAGAAGAGGGTGCAAAGAACCTCCTGTATTTGTGCAGTTTCTTCGAAGCACGACATCCCCGCTAGCTGCACAAACTTGTGAAAAGAAGGCGGAACTTGTAACAAGTGCTACGGTATTATTTTGTTATGAAGATACTGAGGTACATAAATCCCTTAATATTTTATGCGAGACGGTAAGGAGTGTTTACGAAATTTGGTGTGCTGTCAGTACTTCCAAGAACACTTCAATCTGCAGGGCTATGTTTTCCAATCTCTGTTGAGTTATATTTTGTATTCTACTTTCTCTGCAGTTACTATCATGTCAAGATTCTTCAGTTTGTAAATAATTTAATAAAAGAAATATATATATATATATATATATATATATATATATATGTGTGTGTGTGTGTGTGTGTGTGTGTGTGTGTGTGTGTGTGTGTGTAAATATGATTATTTATATATTTTGGTTTTTTTATAATTTTTGTTGAACTGAATTGAAATGGATGAAAATATTTAAAAATCAGTGAATATATTTAAATCATGATAAGGTGGCATCGGACATATACTTTGAGAATTTCGTCGCCGTAAGAAGGAGGTTCGTGGGCCACGTTATTTCTGAGCTAAAATGAGATAAATACTGAAAATACAGTTTACATATAATGTTGAAATTTTGGGATCATGGATTAAACAAACAATGAAATCACAATAGCGTTAATCATAACTATAATTACTGAAGTGCACTATGCTACTTACATTGGGAATACAATATTAATCACTAGTGATATGTTGATTATCCGCACGTCGGTATCTCGTCCGTGCGCAGTGGAAATTTCCTCATATAATTACCAGTATGCGCCCTGCAGTACGCAGTGACTTTTTGTAAAATTAAAGAGTTTAAATTAGAGCGGCCAGTCTAACGCGCGAGGCTCTCCCTCGACTCCATTCCAGAACAGATAACAGAAGAAGTAATTAACAAAAGACTAGACATCCTTTCTGTGTCTCCCCAGCGATCACATGCGACCGCGCACAAGATAACTTGCATTGGCTTTCATGCTTTATTAAACAGGGTTCTCTGATTAAGAAAAAATAGATTTACATGCAATGGCTAAAAATGTGCCTTTAAACCGCCCCCAAAGTTGCGAGGCAAAAGATCATATCTTTAGACAAGCAACTTTCCCAAGTGCGATGGCAAAAATAAAAAAAATAATAAATAATAAATACTCATACAATTCCTTAAACATAACAACATATACAGATACATTATGATTGTATTTATTTACATTTTGACAAATCAAGGTCTTAGCCTGTATTTAAGTTGCCGGATTATTTCCCTTTGTTGATCATAGTCTGTTATTGTAGTCCGCGCGCATGCACTTCACTGTAGGTTGCTGCCGCACCGCGATCGTTGCTAGATACTCTGTCTCGCATAGTTGCCGGTTTCAGTCTCTGTTCTCAGATGTATCTCGTCGTGATAACGTTCATATGACTGCATACCAAAGTTCCTTGCAGGTAAGTACTTCATCACTTTGAAAAGAAAATATTTTCCATTGGTTTTCAATCTTCGTTGTACTGGTATAGATTATAATTTATTCATTTCTTGCATCCGTTAGGTTCTCGTGCCGTCAATTGACGTCAGCGGTCAAAGTCCATTTGTCGGTGTTATTGCAGATGTGATACAGGTTTGTATTGTCCATTAAAGTTCATTACAGTGCAACTTTTCCTCGCTTTTAACGAAGGAAAGGGTTCATTTTTGTCGTTTGATTGACTATTTTGTCGTTGTTCACAGATCGGGTCGTATGTAAGAATTGAAGTACGTAACTTCAGGTGTGCCACAAGTGTTTAGTCCCGGAGAAGGCATGGAAATCACTTCCGACGTCACAGTTTACTGATTTGGTTATCCAATGTTCTAAGGTTAGTGTTCGTCATACGTTGAATTATTAGCGTTTTGAAGTATTCCATAAGTTGTTCCTTCGGTCGCTTGCATGGCATCACCTAGTTACTTTCTCATGTTGTTAGTGAGTGCGGGCGCATTCCGACGATAATTGTTCACGACAGCATGCGCTCGTCGTCAAACATAATTGGCATAATGTCTTTGTTCAGAGTCGTTTGGAATGCAAATTTCACCGTATCACGTCGTTGTCATTGTTCGCAGTCACACACAAGACCTAACAATGCACTTGTTCATACACGCGAATAACTTCACACGTTAACACACTGATCACATTGTGTTTGACAAAAGTTTCAATTTGTGGACATTTATATATTCTGGTCCTTTTCTACACTCTTGACCTTATTTACAGGTATAGATCAATACATTGACGTGGAAATAAAATTAAGAATACAATTACAACTATATTTCTCACTCATTCATGTGAGGGTTTCATGTTAGATATGTGCAATGTTATTCACATTACTCCTTCTGTTGTGATCTAGTTTTCACAACTAAATAACATAATGAAGTAAGTATCCTTTGTCAACAAGCTATGGAAAGAATTGTTTGCGACTCAAAAGTTCAACAAATACATACAAGTTTAAATTCACCTGAAAATAGAGAATATAAGAGAAAATACCTCTTAACTAGAGCACTGCACCCTGAGGCGCTTATTAACCACACATGTTACCGCGTAACGAAAAGGAAATTTATTCAGTAAACCATAACCTAAGGTAACCATGCAGTTAATTGGCCACTGTGTTCACGTCACTTTTAAGTGATCTCCAACAGCAAGTATCAGATGCAATTGGAGATCATAAAATGAAAGCAGTGCTTTTTGCCGATGACCTGATGTTATGGGGAAATTGCGAGAAGGAGGTGCAAGAGCAGTTAGATGCATGGGAGACAACGGCAGCACAATATGGAATGCATTTCTCTGCAAAGAAAAGTGAAACAATTGTCACAACAAGGAAGAAGAATAGGCCAAATGTGGATATAACTTGTGGAGGGGAAAAACTACAAGTGGTAGAGAACTTCCAGTACCTGGGAAGCGTGATTGAAAGTAAGGGGGGAAACGCAATGGAAATAAATGAAAGGTGCAGAAAAGCAGGGCAGTTCTACAAATGCATTAGGGGGCTTATTTGGAGCAACGAGGTGCCACAGAAATCCAAGGGAATTATATACCGAACCTGTTTTCTCCCCATATTGGCATACGGAAGTGAGACATGGGTAATGCACAAAAGCAACAAAAGTAGAATACAGGCTAGTGAAATGAAGTTCCAGAGGAGCAGGCTGGGTGTAACGAGACGAGACAGATTGCGAAATGTGTATGTGAGGGAAAGACTAAAGGAGGAACCAGTACAGGACAGGATAGAAAAATCAAGACTGCAGTGGTATGGACACATGAAGAGAATGGATGAGGGAAGAATTCCAAAGAGGATGTTTGATCTGCAACTGGAGGGGAAGAGGCCCAGAGGAAGACCAAGAGATAGATGGGTGAAGGGAGTGAAGGAATGTGTGATGAGAAGAGGAGAGAACTGGACGAAGGTGGAAGAGGGGGAATGGTGGAAAGACAGAACACGATGGAGAGGCTTGTGTTCCCGACAGACCCAGCCAGTGGCTGGAAACTGTCCAAGATGATGATGATGTTCGCGTCACTCAGTGTCGTGTGTTTTTGTCTCAAATCGCTGTGCTCAAGAATTTCTATTTGTTCTACAGGAGTGCGTTTGAATCGGTGTCACAATCTACACATCGTACTGCAAACTTCTTTAATAGATGTGCCTTGCACAATCATATATACTTAATAACAAATAATATCACTTACCTTCTATCTTAATGACTATAATATTCAGCATCAGCGTTCTGCAATCATGTCTTCTTTCTTAAGTCAGGCACATAAACATTACTTAATTAATATTCGTATCCTCTGCCTGTCATTATTCAGTGCATTCCCTTAAAACTACTATTTACATGTAGTTATTCTGTGTTGTACTTTTTAATGTCTTTATGCGGATATAATCCTATAATCTTGTCATTTCTCCTGTTCTTTAGTAAGTACGCTCCTGGATGCGGTATCCCGTGGATTATGTATGGACCGACGTAGACAAGTCTCCACTTAGCATTCCTATGCATCAGAGCTGAGGATTTGTGGTGAGTACGCAAAAGTACAAGTTAACCTTCCTTGTAGTTTAGTCTTTTCTTAGTTTGTTTTCTGTAGTGCCCTTTTCTTATCTTACTTTCCCTTTCCAATGTAATGTAGACTTCTCTTAGCTTGTCTTCTAGTGGGATTTCTTCGTGTGTCAACTTCGGTATTGGATTACTCCAATCATTTCTTTCTGCTATGTTAAACATGATTTCCATAGGTGTATAGGTAGTGTCATATAGGTTTAGATTATTGTGCACCTCCTCAAATGAGTTCAATAGGCTTACCCATTTGGTTTGCTTATTTGGTATGCAAGTCCTGATAAACCGATTGAGTTCCCTAAATACTCTTTCTGCTGGGTTACCTTGTGCTGCAAATTTACAAATGAATATGGGTTGTACGTTGTTGTCGGATAAAAATTTCCTCCAACGAAATCCTGTATAGTATGTGGCATTGTCTGATAGGATTTTAACAGGTTTGCCTACATATGGTATGTAATCGTTCTTAAATCTCCTGATAATGGCATTTGCTGTTGCAGATTTCAGTGCAAATAATTTTACATTTTTTCTAAAAACATCATAAAATAAAAGTATATATTTTTCTCCTCCAGAGCTTGTAGGATGAGGTCCAGATATGTCAGTACTAATTATTTCCAATGGTTTGGTGGGCAGTATTGAATGTAGTTCTGTTCTTTGTGACTGGTTACTTGCTTTTGCTTTCTGACATGTGGTACAAGTTTTGAGTGTGTTATGTACTTTCCTCCTCATGTTCGTGAAGTAACAGCATGAGCTTAATTTAGAAAAACATTTCTTGGATCCATAATCACCAAAGAGAAAATGTGTATGCCAAATAAATATCCTTCATATTCCTAAGGAATACAATCGCACCAGTTTTTACTCAAAATGTGTCTTCTGTAAAATAATACTCCTCTGTCTAGTTTACATCTACTACACAGTGTGTGCTGAGGCTGATCTGTGATAACTTTCCTAATTTTTAACCCGTGAGGGTCTGCCATCTGTAATATTTCCATGTTTGTACACAAGTCTTTGTAATACTGAATATAATTGCTATTCTGCATTAGCAACATTCTGTAATCATGGAGGTTCTCTGGTTCTGTTGTATCCTTACTTAATCCTTGTGGAAGTTGTGATAGTGTGCCTGCTATGACATTATCTGTACCTTTAATGTGAATTGTTTCAAATGAGTATCCTTGAAGGGAAATCGCCCACCTGGCTAATCTGGGGTGTAATAATTTACATGATAGAAGAAATGTCAACGCATGATGATCTGTGTATACCCTTGTGTGCTTGCCAAAAATATAATAGTTAAATTTCTTGAAACCCCAGACTATGGCTAATGTTTCTAGTTCTGTAGTTGTGTAAGATCTTTCACATTCGGTCAAAGTTCTGCTAGCAAATCCTATAATTCTAACTTCTTCCTTACCATCTTTATTTACAACTTGGAAAAGACATGCTCCTAAACCATAGTTGGAAGCATCACAAGCTAAACAGAATTCTGAGCTAAATCTGGGTGGCATAAAATGTCTGCATGTTTAATTTTCTCAAAGCCTTCCTGACAGTGCTTACTCCAATGCCAAGTGTGGTTTTTCTTAAGTAGTTTGAGTAGATGTGGGTTGTTTAGAAGTGGGTGAGGTAAAAATTTTCTAAAAAATGAGAAAAACCCAAGTAGTCACCTTAGTTGTTTCTTTGTTCTGGGTGCTGGGAGATTCTTCAGTGCATCCGGCTTCATGGGATCTGGCCTTATGCATTGTGCATTTATTATATGTCCTAGAAATTTTATTTGTTCACAAGCAAACTTAGACTTAGATAGATTCCGTAAATCTGTTTAATAGCTTGTTAAGAATGTATGAATGTTCTTCCCATGTGTGGGTGGGTATCAAAAGATCTTCCACATATAGTGTATGACAGAATGTTTTAAGTCTTCATCCAGTACCGTCTCTAAGGCTGAGATGAAAACACCAGAGCTGATAGTCAAGCCAAATGGCAGTACACAAAACTGATAACTCTTTCCATTAAACGAAAAAGCTGTGTATTTTCTACACCGAGGTTCCAGTCTTGTTTGCCAGAAGGAATTGACCAAATCTAAGGAACTGAAATATCTTGCATCTAGAAATTTCTGCAGTTGCTCTTCAAGGTTCTCAGGCTTAGTTCTAACAGGTAGTATAATCTGGTTTACTGTCCTAGCATCTAACACAAGTCTAATGCTACCATTAGCTTTCCTTACAACTAATAGTGGGCTGCAATATGAAGATGTTCTGGGCTCAATAATATTCCTCTCCAGCATTTGTTTTAACTCTTTCCAAACTGCTGCTTTCTGTGAGTGTGGTACACTATTTGATTTGTGGTAGAATACTGTATGAGGCTTCACTTTAATGTTATCAGAATATGTGTTAATTACTCCTGGTGTATTTGAGAAAACACTGGCATATCTATGCAATAGTTGTGCTAGTTCACTTCGTTCATCCTCAAATAAGGCTGATGATTGCTGTACCTTACTCTGTATAGTTGTATCTGTCTGAAACATGTCTTGCTTAGGTACTGGTGTGCATGTCTGTGAATCATCATATTCGTGTATTATCTGTAACTTGTATCCTGGATAGTGTTTATTATGGGTTACTTCTCTAGTTTGTAAGTGCATGGTGTACTGATGGCCAAAATCCTTAAAACTACATGTTTGTGCAGAAAGTCAATTATAGCGTCCTTTTAACACAAGAAATCCAGTCCCAGTATAGCATCACATATTAAATTAGGTACAACTAAGAATGCCCAATTGATCGATCCATTCTCCACTTGAACTGGTATATAAACTTGCTTCTTAATACTAATAGGCTTGTTACCTACAGCAGTCAGTATGTTGCATCCTTGCACTGGAAACACATGCGTTTGTCCATGTTCCTGCATTAAATTGTAAAAATTCTCAGATAATACGCTTACAGCCCCACCAGTATCTAATGTTAGACTTGTAGTTGTACCTCCTACTTTTGCTTTAGTGGAAGCAAGTACTACTATTTTGTGTGATTAACGGCAAATATTGTCATAATTTTCAGTGAGTTCATCTGATAAAATTTTTACCATAATTATAACGTAAGATTAACACAGGTTTATGTTTGTAAATACTTCTTACTTTTTCTTGTTCAGTACTTACTGTGTCCGTCTTAAATAATTCTTGTAAATCAAAGTCGCCCCCATAGTATTCCTCAGCCACAACTTGGGGTCTAGTAATGGCAGTCATTAGTTTAAATGTCTGTCTTGTGTTCCGTCAGTCTGTCTTGGTGTAGGTGGGTTATTGTCTACCACTATTATGTTTACATTCGGGTACTGTCTATTCCAGTCACCCGCATTCCTTCCTTGTTGCTGTGTAAAAGTTGCATTAGGTGCCTGTTGTGTTGTGTTCTGTACTGCATTGCTGTAATTCCTTTGCGGCGGTGGCGAGGCTGCGGATATGCTGGATATTGCATTCCGTAGTTTGGGTTATTACTGTACCAAACCTGCCCCTGTTGGTTTTGGTTACCATTGTAATTAAAATTTTGTCGGTTATTTTGCCAGTTTTGGCCATTTTCATAATTCCTGTTTTGTTTATTGTTCCACCTGCGCTTATAGCCATTGTCGCTAGGCGAAAATGTGGGGTTAGTTTTCAAGAAGGGTGGTTGCATATTAGGTACACTGTTGCCAGCATAATTTGCATTCGCTGCAGGGCCAAATTGCAGCGCAACATATGCTACGGTAGGTGGTGTGTATTGATGAGGTTGGGTATACTGTTTGTTTTGATTGGAATTACGACTGCTATACTGTTTGTTGTCATGTCGGCTGCTACGCTGATTTTCAAATAACAGGTCAACAGTATCTAGAGCCTGGAGAAAATATTCTATGTCGTAATCCGGGATATGTAACAATTTCTCTTTGATATAGAACGGTAAACGTGCTTTCAACGCACGGAGCATATCTCTAGATGCGACAGGTTCTGACAAGAAATGCGTCATATTTATATACTTCTCTAAGTAACGTCTAAGATTTCCGTACTTTTGATTAAATGTTTCGGGTTCTACGATCTGTCTCCTTATTCTTTCCTGCACGGTATGTGACCAGAATTTTGACAGGAAAGCATTTTCGAATTGCTGGAAAGTTTGGCATCTGTCTACCTCAATATAGGCCAAAATAGATGCGCTTCCTTGTATATGAGATACTGCAAAATTAATTTTCCTCTGCTCACTCCACGTGCGAGGAAATGCGTCTTTGAAGGCTTTCATGAAAATTACAGGGTGAATGGTTTTATTGTCTGGAGTAAAAGGTTGAAAGGTTCGGTATTTTATAAAACTTTTTTGCTGTCTGTCAGATTAATCTATGTTTCCTCTTCTCGTCCTTCGTCTCTGATACATTTCAGGACAAGAAGACTGTGGGTCAGAATCATTTCCGAAATTTCGGTTTTGTTCTACTTTTCTGTATTTACATCTGTCTGAGTTGTCTGAATAAGTTTCTCTCTTATATCTGTTAAGTCTCGACAATTTATGTCGGTTGTGTGTTTGAATGTAATTATCTCTGTGATCTGAATTGTCTGTACTGTCAACATCGTGTAAACGTTTGTTTACACATATTCTTGCGTTTGCGGCATCAGGTACTTTGCTCGCTTTCGTTACAACATATTCATCTACAGTCTGTTTTACTACTGCCGGTAGGTTTGTCCTAATGCATTCGTCAAGATGTTTGTCTTTTCTGTCAATCCACTCATGAAATTCTTCATTAATTTTAGAAAAACGTCTGTCTGTCTCTAATTTGATTGTCTGGCCAATTGTCTTTGCCATGGTTTCTAAATCTGTCTCCACTTGTGTGACACGCTTCGTGATGTCATCATGAGCAGTGACGCACTTTTCTCCTTTTGTCGTCACGGTGTCACACGTGCTACTTAACTGTTTGACATTGGTTTCAAGAACATTGATTTTTGTTTGATTACGTTTTGCTAAAACTTTTAGTTTTCAAAACTTCGTGTCCATTTCATCGAGCCTTTTGTTTAAGTCAGTACCAATTTTGATTAATTTAGCGTCATTACCGTCAAGTTTTTTGTTTATTTCCTGATATTTTTCCTTAAACTGTTTGTCATTGTTCTGTAAACTTGTATTCATCTGCTGAAATTGTTGCATGACAGCATTGATAAATTGTGGGAAATTTACTGTTTGAACATTATCTGCCCCCGGTAAGTCGTGAGAATTTACTGCTTGTAATTCAGTTTCCGTATCTTGCGACTCTGTTACTGTCTGTTGCTACGGCTAGATTGTATAGGTTCTGTATTTCATTTACTGTTTCGCTTGTTTGTGCATTAGTGAACCGTTTATGTTATCCATTCTATTTGCCATACTACGAGTCATGACCACATCAATAGCAAAAATGTAATAATTTTTTTTTGTTTTGAAAATTCAGTAAAGTAAATGCATGAAATATTTTTAAACCCATCTCTATAGCACATGAGTATCTACAATGTTTAGCTTGTATGTAACTGTTATTCAAACAATGCATAGAGTTGATCTATTATTGACGATGTATCTACACGCCATGTTGTCTCTACTAAGCTGTGTCTCGGCCATATTGCAATAATTATTGTCGTACTTGGAAAATCTGAACAAAATTTTGAAAAAAAGATCACACTCAGTAGTAAAAAACACTTCTTTTTTTGTAAACTTTTGCAAAACTTCACTATATATCGCGAGTTAATGAAAGATTGCGCCAGAGTCAAATGCGATAGATGTGATAAGTCTGTCCTACCTTCTTTGTTGTGGTGATTTTGTCACAGTCTGACCAGATTTTCCATTTTGTTTTCTGGGTTTAATATTCTTTCCATTCCTTCTTGGTGATTTCTCAGAGTAATGCATGCAATGAAACATGAAACAAACAAACAAAATTATTAGCTCACAAATAACATCCTGGCCAAAGTGTCGCCATTGTAAATAATTAAATTATATATATATATAATTACATATATAATATATATTATATATATATAACTATATATATACACAAAAAAGTACGGCCAAATTTTCAGGAAACATTCCTCACACACAAAGAAAGAAAATATGTTATGTGGACATGTGTCTGGAAACGCTTACTTTCCATGTTAGAGCTCATTTTATTACTTCTCTTCAAATCACATTAATCATCGAATGGAAACACACATCAACAGAACGTACCAGCGTGACTTCAAACACTTTGTAACAGGAAATGTTCAAAATGTCCTCTGTTAGCGAGGATACATGCATCCACCCTCCGTCGCATGGAATCCCTGAAGCGCTGATGCAGCCCTGGAGAATGGCGTATTGTATCACAGCTGTCCACAATACGAGCACGAAGAGGCTCGACATTTGGTACCGGGGTTGCGTAGACAAGAGCTTTCAAATGCCTCCATAAATGAAAGTCAAGAGGGTTGAGGTCAGGAGGGCGTGGAGACCATGGAATTGGTCCGCCTCTACCAATCCATCGGTCACCGACTCTGTTGTTGAGAAGCGTACGAACACTTAGACTGAAATGTGCAGGAGCTCCATCGTGCATGAACCACACGTTGTGTCGTACTTGTAAAGGCACATGTCCTAGCAGCACAGGTAGAGTATCCCGTATGACATCATGATAACGTGCTCCATTGAGCGTAGGTGGAAGAACATGGGGCCCAAACAAGACATCACCAACAATGCCTGCCCAAACGTTCACAGAAAATCTGTGTTGATGACGTGATTGCACAATTGCGTGCGGATTCACGTCAGCCCACACATGTTGATTGTGAAAATTTACAATTTGATCACGTTGGAATGAAGCCTCATCCGTAAAGAGAACATTTGCACTGAAATGAGGATTGACACATTGTTGGATGAACCATTCGCAGAAGTGTACCCGTGGAGGCCAATCAGCTGCTGATAGTGCCTGCACGCACTGTACATGGTACGGAAACAACTGGTTCTCCCGTAGCACTCTCCATACAGTGACGTGATCAACGTTACCTTGTACAGCAGCAACTTCTCTGACGCTGACATTAGGGTTATCGTCAACTGCACGAAAAATTGCCTCGTCCATTGCAGGTGTCCTCGTTCTAGGTCTTCCCCAGTCGCGAGTCATAGACTGGAATGTTTCGTGCTCCCTAAGACGCCGATCAATTGCTACGAACGTCTTCCTGTCGGGACACCTTCGTTCTGGAAACCTGTCTCGATAGAAACGTACCGCGCCACGGCTATTGCCCGTGCTAATCCATACATCAAATGGGCATCTGCCAACTCCGCATTTGTAAACATTGCACTGACTGCAAAACTACGTTCGTGATGAACACTAATCTGTTGATGCTACGTACTGATGGGCTTGATGCTAGTACTGTAAAGCAATGAGTCGCATGTCAACACAAGCACCGAAGTCAACATTAACTTCCTTCAATTGGGCCAACTGGCTGTGAATCGAGGAAGTACAGTACATACTGACGAAACTAAAATGAGCTCTGACATGGAAATTAAGCGTTTCCGGATACATGTCCACATAACATCTTTTCTTTATTTGTGTGTGAGGAATGTTTCCTGAAAGTTTGGCCGTACCTTTTTGTAACAGCCTTTATATATATATATATATATATATATATATATATATATATATATATATATATATATATATATATATATATATATATGTGTGTGTGTGTGTGTGTGTGTGTGTGTGTGTAAATATGATTATTTATATTTTTTTTTATAATTTTTTGTTGAAGTGAATTGAGAGGGATGGAAATATTTAAAAATCAGTGAATATATTTAAATCATGATAAGGTGGCATCGGACATATACTTTGAGAATTTCGTCGCCGTAAGAAGGAGGTTCGTGGGCCACGTTATTTCTGAGCTAAAATGAGATAAATACTGAAAATACAGTTTACATATAATGTTGAAATTTTGGGATCATGGATTAAACAAACAATGAAATCACAATAGCGTTAATCATAACTATAATTACTGAAGTGCACTATGCTACTTACATTGGGAATAGAATATTAATCACTAGTAATATGTTGATTATCCGCACGTCGGTATCTCGTCCGTGCGCAGTGGAAATTTCCTTATATAATTACTAGTATGCGCGAGTATGCGCCCTGCAGTACGCAGTGACTTTTTATAAAATTAAAGAGTTTAAATTAGAGCGGCCAGTCTAACGCGCGAGGCTCTCCCTCGACTCCATTCCAGAACAGATAACAGAAGAAGTAATTAACAAAAGACTAGACATCCTTTCTGTGTCTCCCCAGCGATCACATGTGACCGCGCACAAGATAACTTGCATTGGCTTTCATGCTTTATTAAACAGGCTTCTTTGATTAAGAAAAAATAAATTTACATGCTATGGCTAAAAATGTGCCTTTAAAAGTTGCATGTATCTTGCTTATGGGGATTCAGTAACATAATATTGTACTGTAACTTTTCTGTACAGATTTTATAATGACCAGGAGAAAGTATTTTCGCTTGACCACAACTGTGGGCTCTTTGACTGCCAGTGAGGTGACACATCAAATTAAAACACATAAATGCATGAAAGATTCAATAAGCTTTGAAACAGCTCTTTGCCAGAGGATTTCATGATAACTTATACGTCTCACTGACTATGAAAGAATCACTGGTTCAGAGAACAACAAATTGTTCTCATGGATTGGTGTAAAAGTTCGATGTATGCAACAGTAAAAATTCATCAGAGTCTTTTACAACTCGTTGCTGCTATACTGTGTTGATGTCTGCTGTTGCTGAGGTCTCGAACTCGACAGAGCTCTTGCATCCTCGAGACTACATTGACCTCAGAGTGAGGGCGCTGCTGTTGCTGAGATGGAGGTGTGGTCTTCAGGAGCGCCTCCCCATACGTTGATGTGGATTGAACCGAGCCCTCGTTAATGTCCCGACTTTGGCTCGGCATCTTGATCTCTGGGCGACACTACAGATCTTATTATGTTTCTACAAACCTGTTGGCAGTATGTTTTAGTTAACCTAAGCAACTTAATAATCAAAGTTGTGTAAAGATTAGTTTTAAATGGTCATAGGTCTAAAACTGTACCCTTCAGAAAATAAAAAAGATGGCAGTATCGTATAACTACAATATCAGTGGGTCACAAATGGGATCAGTCAACTCATACAAATATGTGGGTGTAATAGTTTGTGGGGACATGTATAGGAATTGTCTCATAGGTCCACTCTTAGACGAAGTAGGTGGGCAGACTTAACGTCCATTAGTAGGATACTCGGGGAAAATCTGGGAACTGCTTACAAAATGCCGGTGCGAGCACCGGGCGAGGTGGCACAGTGATCAGCATGCTGGATTCCCATGCGGGAGGACGATGGTTCAAATTCCAGTCAGACCATCCTGATTTCGGTTTGCCGTGATTCGTCTGAATCGTTCCTGGAAAATTCCAGGATTGTTTCTTTGAAAGGGCACGCCCGATTTCCTTCCCCATCCTTGAAAGAATCCGTTTCTAATGATCTCGATGTCGACGGGACGTTTAATCCTAATCTTCTTCCTTCTTTCCTTCTCAGTTGGCCTCAAAGGGCTGAGTGAATGCCGCTTGCCAACAGCGCTCTGCAGACTCGCACGGTCACCCATCCAAATGCTAGCCAAGACCCATAGCGTTTAACTTCAGTGATCTCATGGGGACTGGTGTTACCACTGCGGCCAGGTTCCTGGCTTAAAGCAAGGAAGCCGTCTCGGTTTGAGCAGTACCTGCTTTCTCGAGTAACCTCACCTGACGGGAGTTATAACACCATCGCCATATCACCCATGCATACTCAACAAGTTAATGTCCAAGATAATGTTTACGCGAGAAAACTAATGTATACACAACAGAAAAAAAGGAAACAGAAAAATGAGAGCTGAGGACGTCGAATCGAACAATATTTGCCTCGTAACCGTAATTCTGAAGAATATTGTTGTGGAGCTACAGCCGCAGAATCAAACAATGGCTAGTGTTCAGAAGTCAATACTCGTAAAGACCTGGTCGCAGGAATTTCTCAGGTATATAACTTTAACTGTTTTCGAGGGCATGCCATTCTTGGAGCGATATAGGAGGTAGAAATTTTGACGATTTATTGTAAAAATTATAATGAGGAAATAACTCTTTTAATTGAAATTTCTCTCGTTCCCTGCCAGTGCCTTACAAGAGAAGTATCCAAGCTGTAGCGGCTGAAACTGAATAAAAGTGATTTGAAAGTGTCTGTTACACCACCTATCAAGGTCGTTCTTTCCTAAATCTCAGAATTTGTGCAGAATCGATGTTTGCTGCCAGTCTAATGAATCACAGTACAGCGTAATATCCAGTTATGTCCAGCAAATTCATAAAAGTTGTATTCATAAAAGTTGTATTATTTGGGAAAAAACCAAATGTTCGCTTGAGACAATACATGTCAATACACCTACAGCGTACAGAGCATGTATCCCAAAATAAAAGTAGCTGTATTGCCCTACGTTCTTCCTTTGTCATCGAAGCCATTATGTGGATGTTCAGTTAAGTTACTGCAACACAGCAGAATGTAACCGAGTGAACAGTTGACAAGGTCAGCGCCCGGGTGGACATGCTACAACACTTTCGGTAGGACAGCCTCCATCCAACATTCAGTTGATGATCCCTTGATGACTCCGAATGTGTTCTATCAGACTATCCTCCTTTCAGTCACGTTACGCCACAAATTTCTTTTCTCCCCAATTCTATTCAGTGTCTTCTCATTGGGTAGATGATGTACGCATCTGATCTTCGGCATTCTGCTGTTGATCCACATTTCAAAAGCTTCTTTTCCCTTCTCAACTGTTTATAATCCACGTTTCACTTTCATACAAGACTACACCCCAGACCAATACTTCCTGACACTTATATCCATATTCGATACCAGCAAATTTCTCTTCTTCAAAAACTCTTTTTTGCCATTGCCAGTCTACATTTTATCCTCTCTACTTCGGTTGTCATCAGTTATTTTGCTGCCCAAACAGCAAAATTCAGCTACTACTTTCAGCATCGTTGTTGGGATTCAATTACCTTCCATTACCCTTGTTTTGCTTTTGTTAATGTTCGTATTATATGCTGCTATCAGGACACTTTTCTTTCCGTTCAAATGCTCTTCCAAGTATTTTGCTGTCTCCTACAGAATTAGAATGTCATCGGTAAACACCAGTTCTTTTATTTCTTCTCTCTCAAGCTTAAATCCTTCTCAAATAGTTTTCTTTCGTTTCATTTACTGTTCGCCCAGTGTATATACTGATAACGGCGGGCATAGGCTACAACCCTGACTCACTCGCTTCTGTACCATTGCTTCACTTTTACGCCCCTTGACTCTTTAAAACTACCGCCTGGTTGCTGTATAGGTTGTAAATAACCTTTCACGCCCTGTATTTTACTCTTGCTACCGTCAGAATTTCTGTATTCCATGTGACGTAGCTGAAGGCTATGTTAACTATCGTCTCGGCAAATGAGAGCGTAATTTGTCAGTGAACCATCGCTAGCAAAGTCGGCTGTACAACTGGGGCGAGTGCTAGGAAGTCTCTGGACCTGCCGTGTGGCGGCGCTCGGTCTGCAATCACTGATAGTGGCGACACGCGGGTCCGACGTATACTAACGGACCGCGGCCGATTTAAAGGCTACCACCTAGCAAGTGTGGTGTCTGGCGGTGACACCACACCATTCGTCGTTACGCAAGGCTTTCTCCAAATTTACGAAAGGTGTAAACGTAGTTTTGCCTTTCCTTAGCCCACATTCTAAGGTAGGTCGTGGGGTCAGTACTGCCTCGCGTGTTCCTTCATATCTCCGGAATTCGAACTGATCTTCCCCGATGTCGGCCTCTGCCACTTCTTCCATTCTTCTGTAAACAATTCGTGCAACTATGACTTATTAAACGGATAGTTCTGTAATACACCTGTGAGCGCATGCTTTCATTGGAAATGGAATAATTACATTTCCCTGAAATTTGAGAGTATTTCGCCTCTCTCATATATCTTGCATACCAGATGGGATAGTTCTGTTATGGCTGGCTCTCCGCAGATATCAGTTCTGAGGGAGAATCATCTACTCGTCTCAGGGTTTCCAGCGTTCTGTCAAATTCTTCTCTCACTATCATATCTCCTATCTCATCTGCATCTATGTCATCTTCTCTTTCTATAATATTGCCTTCAAGTTCGTTAACCTTGTACACACCCTCTATACACTCCTTCGGTCTTCCAGCTTTCCATTCTTTGCCTAGCACTAGTTTTCCATCTGACCCCTTCATACTCATACAGCAGCTTTTCTTTTCTCAAAATGTCTGTATCATTTTTCTGTGGGCAGTATATATCTTTCCCCTAGTTATACGAGTGCGGAGTGCAGCCAGCTGCTGATTGTTGCACATGTCGGCACCAAAGACGCTTGTCGTCAAGGCTCCGAGGAAATCCTTGGGTCCTGTCGACGGCTAGCTAAATTGGCGAAGGCGGCCACCATCTCTCGAGGAGTGGAAGCCAAGCTGACGATCTGCAGCATCGTACCCAGGGTGGACCGAGGACTTCTGGTTTGTAGAGTGGAGAACCTAAACTAGAGGCTACGTCGACTCTGTGACGAAAATGGTTGTAGATTCCTCGACCAACGCTATGGGGTGGAAGGTTCTACGACGCCCCTCGATAGATCAAGGAAGTACTACACACAGGAAGCAGCTACATGGGCAGCACAGTACTTGTGGAGTGCACATGGATTTTTTTTTTAGATTGGGTTACTCCCCACGAGAAACAAACCGCTGGCCTGAAAAATTACCAGTTCATGTCACTGATGTCGGTGTGCCAACTGTAAAAATCGTTAGTTCGCCTAAACAGGTCATTCCAAATGATTTAAATATGCTTAATCTCATGTTAGTAAACTGTCGAAGTGTCTGTAGCAAGATTCCCGAGTTACTCTCCGAAATAGACAGTAGCAATGCCAATATTGTATTAGGTACCAAAAGCTGGTTGAAACCAGACATAAAAAGCAGTGAAATTTTGAACTCGGGATGGACAATTTTTAGGAAGGATAGCACTGATGCTATGGGAAGTGGTGTGTTCATTGCAGTTAAAAGCTGTTTAAACGCAGTTGAGATCGATACTGGGTCGGACTGTGAAATAGCCTGGATAAAGCTGTCAATCAGACAAGGATTGACCATCGTATTAGGATGTTTTTATAGACCTCCAGCAACCACAACATACGTCACAGAACGTTTCAGGGAAAGTCTTGAGTACATAGGAAATAAATATCCAAATTATCCATTAGTTATATGTGGAGACTTTAATCTGGCATCCACTGACTGGGAAAATTACACGTTTATCACAGGGATCAGAAGCAAAGATTAGTGTGAAGTTACTCTAGAAGCGCTTTCAACATACAACCTTGAGCAGTTGGTTAAAAAACCAACTCGAGATGGGAAGATATTAGATAAAAAGATGGTTCAAATGGCTCTGAGCACTATGGGACTTAACATCTGTGGTCATCAGTCCCCTAGAACTTAGAACTACTTAAACCTAACTAACCTAAGGACAGCATACACATCCATGCCCGAGGCAGGATTCGAACCTGCGACCGTAGCAGTCGCGCGGTTCCGGACTGAGCGCCTTAACCGCGAGACCACCGCGGCCGGCCATATTAGATATCTTGGCGACAAACAGACCTGATCTTTTTGAGTAATTTAGTCTAGAAGAAGGTATTAGCGACCATAATGTCGTTATGGCTTATATGTCAGTGGAAGCTGCAAAAAAATCAAAGGAACAGCGTAGACTTTTCTTGTTTGTGAAAGCAAATAAAAGTGTCATTAATGAATATCTTCATAGTCAGCTCCAAGCATTCACCGCGGGACGGAATTTAAAAGTATTGGCCACCATGTGCTAGAGAAGTATGTGCCTAGTAAAAATATAGGAGAGGGAAAGGCTCCACCTTGGTACAACAAACATATTAGGAAGTTGCTGAGAAAGCAGAGAATTTTGCACAGTCGTTTTAAACGTAGTCACTGTCCCGCTGACAAACAGGAATTATGCGAAATGAAAGCAGCTGTCAGAATGACAATGCGAGATTCTTTTAACGAATTTGAATGCAATATTTTATCTGCAGATTCTAAAAATAACCACAAAAGGTTTTGATCGTACGGAAAATCTATGAGCGCTACAAATAATTCAGTACCTTCTCTTGCTGACAGTACAGGTAATGTAACTGATGATAATAAACAGAAGGTCGAAATTCTAAACCTAGCTTTCAAAAACTCGTTTACGGTAGAGGACTGCAGCACCACTCCCCCTTTCGATTATCGAACAAACGCAAGGATGGCTGACATAGTGTTTAGTGTATCAGGGGTTGTAAAACAGTTAAGATCCTTAGACGCCAGGAAGGTATCTGGCCCAGACGGTATCCCCGTAAGATTATATGTTGACTATGCTACAAATGTAGCACCATTCTTATCCATCATCTATCAGAGATCATTGGAACAGCGGAACGTTCCACGGGACTGGAAGAAGGCCCAGGTCATAGCAATCTATAAAGAGGGTAGAAAATCGGATGCACAAAATAACCGGCCTATTTCACTGACATCGATTTGTTGTAGAATCATGGAATACATTTTGTGTTCAGACGTAATGACCTTTCTAGACTCTGAGAAGCTCATCTGCAGAAACTAGCACGGTTTTAGGAAACAGTGGTCATGCAAGACACAGCTGGCCCTCTTTGTGCATGAAATACAACAGGTTGTAGATACCGGTTCCCAGGTTGATGCCATATTTCTCGACTTTCGAAAGGCGTTCGACTCAGTTCCGCACTGTCGCTTGTTCCAAAAAGTGCGCTCTTGCGGTCTATCCGATGACATATGCAGTTGGATAGAAAGTTTTCTAACAGACAGGGAGCAGTGTATGTCGTCCTGAACGGGCTGACTTCAACAAGCGTAACTTCAGGGGCGCCCCAGGGCAGCGTAATAGATCCGCTGCTTTTTACGATTTACGTAAACGATCTGGTTGATGGTATTGACAGCGGCATTAGACTGTTTGCTGATGATTCTGTAGTCTACAGGAAAGCAGTATCACACGAATGTTGTGAACAAATCAATGAGGATATGCGTGGTGTAATGACTGACAGTTATATCTCAATATTAGTAAGTGTAACCTACTGCGTATAACAAGGTGAAAATCCCCATTAATGTACGAGTACAAAATGAATGCCCAGTATTTGGAAGCGGTAGCATCCGTCAGGTATCTGAATGTGACTATTCGGAATGATCTCAAATGGAATGGTCAGATTACGCAAGAAACGGGTAAGGCAAAGTCTAGATTGCGGTTTATTGGTAGAATCATTAAGCGATGAAGTCCTTCAACAATGGAAATACCTTACAATATGTTTGTTAGTCCAGTGTTTGAGTATTGTTCGTCTGAATGAGACCCTCACCAGTTTGGTCTGATTCAAGAGATTGAAAAGGTCCAAAGAAGAGCGGCAAGATTCGTGACTGGTACATTTAGCCATCGCGAGAGCGTTACAAATCTCATAGAAAGTTTGAAGTGGGACACTCGCAGATAGACGGCGCGCTAAACGGAAGGGGTTGCTCACTAAATTCCGAAATCCAATCTTCACCGAGGATGTAGAGCATATATTATTACCACCAACTTTCAAATCGCGCAATGATCACCATTCGAAGATAAGGGAAATTAGAGCTCGTACTGAGGCTTTCAGACAGTCGTTTTTCTCTCGCGTGATCCGCGAGTGGAAGAGAGAGAGAAGGTGGGGGGGAGGGGGGGGGATATGACTTTGGCGCGAAGTGTGCACTCCGCCACACACCGCTTGATGGCTAGTGGAGTATTTATGTAGATGTAGAGTATGCTCCTGTATCCTTACATTGGTCCTCCAGTCATTCCTTCTTAGCGATTCTTCGCTTCCTGTTAATCTCGGCCGGCAGTCTGGAACCGCGCGATCGCTGCGGTCGCAGGTTCGAATCCTGCCGCGGGCTTGGATGTATGTGATGTCCTTAGATTAGTTAGGTTTAAGTAGTTCTAAGTTCTAGGGGACTGATGACCTCAGAAGTTAGGTCCCATAGCGCTCAGAGCCATGTGAACCTTTTTTTTTTTTTTTTTTTTTTTTTTTTTTTTTTTTTTTTTTTTTTTTGTTAATCTCAGTTTTAGACATTTGTATTCCCTTTCGCCTGCTTCATTTTCTGCATTTTTATATTTCCTCCTTTCATCAGCTAAACTGAATATCTCCCACGATATCCAAGAATTTCTACTAGGCATTGTCTTTTTACGTATTTGATTACCTACTACCTTCCCTATTTCATCTCTCAAAGCTACTCATTCGTCGTCTACTGTTTTCCTTTCCTCCGTTTTAGTCAATCATTGCCTAATTCTGCCTCTGAAATTCTCAACAACCTCTCGTTCTTTCAGCTTATTCAGGTCGCATCTCCTTAATTTCCTACCATTTCGCATTTTCTTCAGTTTTAATCTACAATTCAAGACCAATAAGTTGTAATCAGAGTCCACATCTGCCACTGGAAATGTCTTATAGCTTGAAATATCATTCTGAAATCTCTGTCTTAGTATTATACATTGAGTAAAAACCTTTTGGTGTCTCCAGGTCTCTTCCATGTACGCAAGAGCCATTCATAATCTTAGTGACGATTAAATTATGCCCTGTGCAAAATTCTATCCGGCGGCTTCTTCTTTCACTCCTTTTCTCCAGTCCATATTCACCTACTATTTCTCCTTCTCTTCCTACTGCAGAATTCCGGTCCCCAATCGCAATTAAATTTTCATGTCTCTTAACTACCTGAATAATTTTTTTATCTCATCATACATTGATTCAATCTCTTCATCTTCTGCGGAGCTAGTCGGCATATAAACTTGTACTACTTGGGTTGGCGTTGGCTTCGTGTCTATCTTGGCTACGGATGATGTGTTCAGTATGCTATTATTTGCAGCTTACCCGCATTCCTGTATTCGTATTCATTATTAAACCTACTCCTGCATTACCGATCTTTGATTTCGTATTTGTAACCCTGCACTCACATCACCAGAAGTCCTGTTCATCCTGTCACCGAACGTCAGGCATTCCCACTGCATCTAAATTCAACCTAACCAATTCCCTTTTTTAAATTTTCTAACCTACTTGCCGAGTTAAGGGAGCTAACATTCTACGCACCGATCTGTAGAACACTTTTGTCTTAAGCGATTTAGGGAAATCACGATAACCCAAAATCAGGATGGCTAGACAGGGATTTGAAACGTCATCACCGCATATGCAAGTCTACTGTGCCAATCAGTGCGCCACCTCGCTCGGCCTATGATAATCTGTATCTCCATACAAATTATTAAAATGGATGTTTGTTTCATATCTCCTCCTAAACCACTAGACCGATTCAATCAAACTTGGTATACGTATCACTTACTGTCTGATGGGGCTAATAACCATTTGTCTGTCAATGGCGTGGGCTGGTGTTGAAAAGGCAGCGATGCGCGAGTAGACAATTCATTCATCCAGTATTTATGAGAGCACTTAGTGACTTGCAACAAACTTTACACAAATTTCAAACTTTTATGAAACATTTTTCGCTGACACCTCCAGCAAAATGACGGATGGAAACAAGTTTATCTCTTACTACGTTTCCGCTGTTCATGCAGTAAAACTGCTGCATAAAGCACGACGTTTTAATTAATTGCTTATTTATTACTAAATCCATTCGCGACCCCTATTGCATGCAGTATTCACATATACCGCAAATGTACCAGTAAAATTAAATCATTGCAACAGACATAATTCAGGGAATATGACGTCATAAACAGTGATATACGTAAAAAAAATTCATATACTTAGGAATTCCGAAGCCCCTTTAACTGCATGCAGACAACGAAAAGAATGACAAGACAATGTTCTAGAAACCCTTGTAGTTGAACAGCAGAAAGACATTTTTGAAAGTACAAGGAAAGTGTTATGTAGCAAAAGATAAGAAACCATATTTAGACTTTTACAAGCTTGTGGAATTCCAAATTCAAAATTATCTCCACATGGGGAAAACACTGCGCAGTGAACTCATTTGTGCCAACATCACAGACTGCATTGTGGACACTATGATGAAGAAGTTCTTTTGTTCCATAGTATCTAAGAATACCAAGAGCTCCGTACTCGTTTATGAATCTACATCTGTTATTTCATAATCAGTTTTAATACTGTATTTAAGGTCTTATATCAGTGATAGTTGTGTAAATACCTTCTTCATGGATATTACTGAACTTAAAAGAACAGGTGCAGAAACAGTAGAAGCAGAACTTCTAAAATATCTCTCGAAGCATGGTTTTTGTTCAAATTATTTGAATGACAATTTGAACGGAGCATGCAGTGATGGTGCCAGTGTAATGCTTGCTAAGAATTCAGGTGTTTTGGAACGGCTTAAGGACAAGCACAACAAACTATTCAAATGGCATTGTTTATGTCACCGAATTTAATTAGGAGTTGCTGATGCAGTCGAAGAAGTTGCAGTCGTGAATCGTATTATCGTTTCAAGCTGTATGCGTTGTATCACAAATCTCCAAAGAATGAGCATGAACTGTCAGATGTTGCACAAGAGTTAAGGGCAGACTTAAGAAGACATCTAAAGTATTCTCATTGCGTTGGGTAGTCTCAGTATTTAGGGGAGTGCAAGCATTTTGGAAGTCCTTCAAGGCTCTGACCGCTCATTTCAATAGATGTTCGAATGCCATGACTAGAAAATAAGTTGTAAGGGCAGAGTTCAAGAGCTTGCAGAAAACACTATGAAGCCCTGAGCTTGTGAGCAACTTTTCTCTGTTTTCTGATGTTCATTAAGCGTATAGTATCCTCTCACAGTTCCTCCATAAGGACAACGTTAATAGTCCCTCGTCATACAGGGCAATTACGATGTCAATAATGGCAATTACGAGGTCAATATGAGCTACTGAAGAACTGGAGGAAATACCAGGTGCTTGTATGAAGGACGCAGAGAAAGCTATTTCGGAAGGGTGCTTCAAAGATGTTTCACTGATTCCCAGAACAGAATCAAGCAGAATAACTACCCAGTTTAATAGGTAACATTTCTGTCAGAGCCGTAGCGACAATTTGAGGTAAAGGCTAATTTCGAATAACAGTGAAGTATACAAATTCTTCACGAAAGAAATCGATGTTTTGTACAGTAAAAAGTGACCCTACGACATTGTGAGCCCATGGCCAGAAGGAGAAAAATCTAAAAAAATGGTGTGACTGCTTTCTTCTCTTTTAACCAAATGCAACAGAAGGTTTCAGACATTGTATAACAGTAGAGAGAACATTCCCGAAAACATGAAAGCAATTTTCGTTTATGTTGATACATTATCTGTGAGCATATAGGACTGTGGAAGAGTCCTCAGTACAATGAACTCAGTTATGATAACGCTGCGGAATTCACTTTCTGTTTGCCGTCTCGCATCCTTAATGTTTATTTCAATTGTGGGGCCTCCGCCACATTTTTGGAACGCTGGAGATTACATCAAAGTGTGGATCAAAAGCCACATGCATGCTGAGGACAAGCAATGCAAGACAGCTAATCGGCACTTGCAGCAGTCCAACCGGTACTCCAACATAAGAGATCTTCTTTAGGTGAGTCCACCCACTATTTTTGTTATGAATATAGCATTGCCTCCAAATCGCTTGAGGAAAATGTTGGGACGGTTCCTTTGAAAAGGATTTCCTTACCCCCCTTTTCCCTATCACAGCTCATCCTCTGTCTCTAATGACCTCGTTGTCGACGGCACGTTAAGTCCTAATCTTCCTCCTTTACTTCTGGCGGCATCGTTCCTAAGAAGTCATTTGTAGCACCAATGTCCATGCTGTCAGAATTTAAGGTCACATGTGCTGCCCTCATTCTTTCAAGATGTTTATATTGAATCTGAAAAGGTTGGCCGGCCGCAGTGGACGAGTGGTTCTATGCGCTTCAGTCCGGAACCACGCGGCTGCTACGGTCGCAGGTTCGAAACCTGCCTCGGGCATGGATGTGTGCGATGTCCTTAGGTTAGTTAGCTTTACGTAGTTCTAAGTCTAGGGGACTGATCACCTCAGATGTTAGGTCCCGTAGTGCTTGGAACAATTTGAACCATTAATTAAAAAGGTTGAGATTATGTTTGTATTACCAATTGGTACAATGTATTAGATACATTTCTTAGTCTCGTGAATTTTATTTGTCAGAGCCTTAAAAGCGTCGATGAATCTGTCTTTATGTGTATATAGGGTGGTCAGAAACAGTTTGAAAAGCGTGTAATCGTGTTTCAGGGAAGGATGTGCTGAGAAATAATTATTAAGAAAGAAATTCGATACGTTGCCGCGTTCCCGAGTTATTAAGCATTCAAGTTAGCCGATTAGTTCGTCGCACGCGCAAGTTCAAGCAGCGTACCAGAGTGTCGCCACACTTGTTCTTCGTTTGGTTTCCTCAAACCGAGCACACGTAGCTTTTGATCATCTAGTTTAAATTTATCGTTGCCGAACAAGGCACATTTTAACCCGTTATGGACATTCGAACAGGTGCTAACTCACGGATCCAGAGATATCTCTGCATTACCGCATTTTAGCGCTTGAGAGCGCGTGAATTTGTGCGCTCAACAACGTGACTGGCTGACTTCAATCCATATCCATGCCAATATTATAAATCAGTCAATAACTCTGTCTGTTATGCTATCACGACAAAATTGCTCAACCAATTTTGATGAAATCAGACATGGACAGAGATTGAACGCTGAAGAGAACACAGGCTACTTTAGAGAGTGTGTAGTACAGCATTCTTATTTATTTGAGCAATATAACGCGAAACCGTGGGACAAGAATTACTCTTCGAAGAAAGCTATTTACTCTTTGACTTTTGAACTTTACCATATTTGTGAAAATACTTTTATTGTTTGATATGTTCTACACAATACGATTCAACGTAATCAATACAATGCTTATTCAGTTCACAACGTGTTTAATCCATATTTCCACACTAAAACCAATATTATTAAATGCGAAGGTGACTCGGTCTCGTTTTCACGACTTCATCACTGAACCTATTCTGACGAAACTGGGTGTGGAGAAAGCCTTAACCCTCAGGAAGATCTTAGGTTTGCTTAGAAAGTTGTAACTTTCTGTGTATTATTAACAGTTTTAAATGCAGCATACGTGAGTGGGATGCAGACGACGCTGGTGCGATCGTCGGCGATTCTTAGTGTTTATAGATTATTCCGTGACAGTGAAAATCCACTGTTACCGTGTGCGCAGTTTATGATACTGAGTTGCTACACCATCTGGCATAGCTGGAGAGTCTTCGTGGAGTTATAGCAATAAAATCCGATGGTAAGTCTGAGAACCGCATTTAAAACTATTACGATAAACCTCCTAGACGTAAGTCTGATCTAGCCCATAGTTTTAAGAGAGCTCGAGCTGCGAAAGTTACTCGAACCCAACAAACCTCGGAGCAATCTCAGATACCCAGGACCTTAAATACAGAACGTCAGGCGGCCGTAACAGTTAGAGAGACGTTAGAACTGCCACAAACCCGTCGCATTTCAGACAATGAGCGTCGTGCGCCTCTTATGGCTTAAAGACTAACGACGATGACATCATTTCAAAGCTGTACGACAAACAGAGACGCCGTACCTTTATATGTGGAACGCGGGAGGCTTTTGGTGAGCCTGTGTTTGATTTCGATGTATTAATTTACTATTTTAATCATAAATCAGTTATCGCAGTCAAAAAGGTAGGCACTACAATGCATTGAAGAAACAGTTGGTATATGTAACTCTAGTAGCAAAATATCTTACCCAGCAGTAGAGCAGCCAGAGGAGCTCCTAAAAGCTCTGCTTCTGTACGAGTGTGATCAATCGCTGCATTTTTAAATACGATTAGGAAATGTAATGCATGCTTTCAGATTCGACATAGAGCAAAACAATAAATAGACATTCATTATGCACCTATATAATGATACTGCCTACATTTTTATGCCACCGTATACACAGAGTAGCTTACTTCGCATTTTATGCCACCATATACACAGAGTAGCTTACTTCTTCACCATCATTCATCATAAAAAAACTAAACATGATTAGTTGACAATTCAAACAATAAACAGTGCTTTTTGATACGGGTATCAAAATTATTAAACATAAAACTGAATGAAAAGTCCAATAGCTCTCTTATTCGAGTCAATTGTGGATTCACACAACTTTTAAGTCGCTTCTTCGAGTGTATACGACTGCTATGTCATCTGGTGTAGGGAGTAGTTATAGAATGCAGCAGAGTAACTGTCGGCGTGGCTAGGCAAAGTTACAGGCCTTCTCAGTTCAGAAAACACCATCATCAATTGAAAAAAAAAAAATCCATCATCTGTGACGAATGTCATGTCTGTGTTAAAATCATCAACTGTCTTCACTTGTTGATTAAAATGTGTTTTTGTCGACCTACGTCTAGCAACAGACAATACCCCTCGTAGGTGTTATCCATGGAAGTACCGGGCCCAAAAGCCGACATGCTCATGTGTGCTTTGTTTTGTCGCCAACATAGCTGCTGACAACATAAGCTACGAGCGTCCAGTGTTTGACGAAGTGTGTGCTGCGGTTGCCGTCCCGCACCGGTATAAGCTTCTCAGAGTACTTCTGACCACCCGGTATATGGTTTCTTATCCACCAGCCGAATGTGTTGTATTTGGGGTCTTTAACGTCATCTCAGATATATTCGTAGAACAAGCTTTTAAAGTCCTACCATCGTAACATATTGTGACGAAATTTTTTTACAAGTTCTCGACTTTCTCGAAATAGAGAGATGTCTCGTATCCTCTTTAGAGCCTTTGAGTGTTAGTATATGGCACTCATGTAAAATGGTCCCTCACATCTGGAGGTACTACACCAATGACAAGTGTAACACATTGTGAGGATATAATAAATAGGATGGAAACTTCAAAATTCTTTCCGTCCATATTTATGAGAATTTACTCTGGAAAAAACACAGTTTAGAACTCCTAAAACAACTCAGTCCAGCCAAATTTGCGCTTAGAATCATTGCAAATCTTGGGAGAGACAAATCAGTAAGTTGACATATTTTGCATATTTTTATTCAATAATGTCATATGGAATAAAGTTCTGGGATAACTCATCTTTAAGAAACAAAAGTCTTCATTGCGCAAAAACGTGCTGTGATAGTAGCATGTGGTGCTCACCCACCATCTTGTAGACTTCTGTTTAAGAAATTGGGCATTGCGACTACTACTTCACAGTATAGTTATCCGGTTGGTTGGTTGGTTTGTGGGATTAAAGGGACCAGACTGCTACGGTCATCGGTCCCTATAGTTATCCGGTCATGAAGTTTGTTGTACATAATGCACTACAGTTGAAGAGGAACAATGAGATACGTGTAAGTAGGCTGTTTATGTTTTCTCTATGTAAGTAGGCTGTTTATGTTTTCTCTATGTAAGTAGGCTGTTTATGTTTTCTTATTGGCAACGTTACGTAGCGCTCAATATGAAAATGAAATCACTGGCTGTGCTGTGTGCAGTCTGTGGCTAGTTTGCATTGTTGTCTGCCATTGTAGTGTTGGGCAGCGGCAGCTGGCTGTTTATGTTTTCTCTATGTAAGTAGGCTGTTTATGTTTTCTCTATGTAAGTAGGCTGTTTACGTTTTCTTATTGGCAACGTTACGTAGCGCTCAATATGAAAATGAAATCACTGGCTGTGCTGTGTGCAGTCTGTGGCTAGTTTGCATTGTTGTCTGCCATTGTAGTGTTGGGCAGCGGCAGCTGGCTGTGAACAGCGCGTAGCGTTGCGCAGTTGGAGGTGAGCCGCCAGCAGTGGTGGATGTGGGGAGAGAGATGGCGGAGTTTTGAAATTTGTCATGAACTGATATATATATTATGACTTGTGATGATATAAAGGTAAATACATTGTTCGTTCTCTATTAATATCTTTCATTTGCTAACTATCCCTATCAGTAGTTAGTGCCTTCCATAGTTTGAATCTTTTATTTAGCTGGCAGTAGTGGCGCTTGCTGTATTGCAGTAGTGGGAGAAACGAAGATTATTGTGAGGTAAGTGATTTAGTGATTTGTGAAAGGTATAGTTTAATGTTAGTCAGGGCCATTCTTTTGTAGGGAATTTTGAAAGTCAGATTGCGTTGCGCTAACAAAATATTGTGTGGCAGGTTAAGCACAGTCGTGTATAAATTGTTCAAAGGGGATGTTGCATATGGCGACCCTGCCAGGATACCTCACTGGAATCTTCTGATTTTTTCTTGTAGTTTGTGTATTTAGTGTAGCTTTTGTTTATTGCTAGCACGTAATTGTAGAGAGAATTTCCTTTGTAGTTGCAGTCTTTCATTGTTGTATAGTAAAACAGTTGTGGCATGCATGTAGATTTGCACCAAGTATTTCGCAGCTGCGCTTGCAATTAACTAGATATTATTTTCAGTGCTATGTTAATGTGTTCTCTTATTTTTGATCTTCAAATTGTGTTTTTCTGTGTTGTCGTGTGAAATACTGTGACAATAATGGCGTGTGAAAAACGTAACACTAGGCTCCAAACTAAACTGAGAAATAATAGTGATGACGAGCGTAGCTTATCAGCGCCGCCGAGTAATGAATTTACTAATGTTCAAAGTAGTAATTTGGTAACTGTGCACAGGGAAATGGAGCGGGCGTCAAACAATGGCGTGGACAGTGAAACAATTAGTGAAGAGGGAAGCATTATCGATCGACCGGTCGGCAATAGCTCGCCTCAGGAAGCCGAAATGACACGACACGATCTCGCAAATACTGTAGATTCAGGTTTTGGATCCTCACCGTTTTCTCGAATAAGTCAAGACACATTTTCTGCTTGTCAAAATGTGAATGTTTCCGGTGTAAATTCACTGCCGAAAAGCACTGAGGAACATGTTTCAGACACCAATGCATTGTTATTACAATTAATACAACAAATGGGACAGACACAGCAAAAGCTTCAAAAGTTAGACACAATGGAACAACACCAGAGACAAACACAGCAACAGTTAGACACAGTGGAACAAAATCTCAAAAAGTTAGACTCATTGGAACAAACTCTCGAACAAACACGTGAGGATTTAACTGCTGAGTTACATAACATTGAATCGAAATGTCAAAAAGTCTGTAATGACGTAAAAACTCAAATTTGTGAGCATTTTCAACCTATTTTTGCGCGGCATGAAAATGCATTACGGAATCACGAAGCAGCCATAAAAGAACTGCAAACTATTGTTCATGAAAATCATGAGACCTTGCAAGCTAAATTTGACTCAGTTGCATCTACCGATTCGGTTACGCAACTTGCAAAAACTCAAGAAAACTTAAAGGACACAGTAGATTCGATTTCAACACAAATGGACACTCTGAAACTTGGTTCAGAAAAACACACTGAGGAAATGTGTTCATTATCAGAGAAAGTAGTTGAACTTTCGGATCAGCTAAATAATTTATCTACGAAGGTAGATGATAATCTGAATGACGCAAAACCGGTAGTCTTTAATGACACAGAACAGAGCGAACAAATTAGGAAACTGAAACAAAATCTGAATCAAATTGATACGCAACACCAAAGAGAAATCCGGGAAGTACAAGATCAGCTGACACAGGTAATACAAGAATTACGTATTTCAGAAGACACTCGCGCTCCAACACGGGAAGAGGAACTTAGAAATACGCAAAAGCCACAAAATAATAACACAGGGCATTTCGGTAATTATGAAAGAAATTGGCAAGGTACACCGAATTTTGAGATGGAACCGCCGACACGACGTAACTATGACCGAGATGCTACTCGCCGACACGATGATTTTGACTATAAGCTGTTCATTACTACACGTAAATTCAAAACGTTTAAGAATTCTGCCAACGACATTCATCCACAAGCATGGCTCCATCAATTCTCTCATTGTTTTCCTCCCAACTGGTCGTTGGAACACAGATTAGAATTTATGTGTGGCTACTTAGAGAATGAACCAGCTGTAAGAATGCGATCGGTAATTCACGATTGCCACAGTGAAGGAGAGTTTTACCATGCCTTCCTCTCAGCATATTGGTCTCAAGCCACACAAGATCGTGTAAAACATAGCATCATAATGATGAAACGTTTCGAACAATCTGAATTTTCCAGTCTTGTGAAATATTTTGAAGACATGTTGTATAAGAATCAGTATCTTTCAAACCCATACAGCCCCTCAGAACTCATCCGCATTTGCTTAATCAAACTGCCTGAACATTTACGACATATTATTTTGGCAGGACGTTGCAAAGACGACATTGAAGCATTTCAGGGACTGTTACAAGAACTGGAAATTGACACTGACAATCGCGGAACGCAGGAGCACAACAATTACAGATCACATCCGTCGCAATTCCGCGATGAAAGAAATAATAACTGGACGCGACAAGGCTATTCTCACAACACAAATCGTGACCAAAACAGACACCACCCGTATGACAACCGTTGGGCAGAGTAGTAATAATTACAGGGAAAGATCACCTCTCCGCGGTAATGACTATCACAGAGACAATCAGAGAAACAGACAATATGGGAACCAAAACAATTATTATTACGGGAGACAGAATAACTTGAGACGCAACGGTCCAGCGCGCAGTTACGATTCAGGGAGAAATTCTCCACCACGTGACCGACACGAAAGAAACTGCGTAAACTACCGACAAAACGACAGACCTGAATTCTATCAGAACTGGCGAGCTTTAAACAGAGCTGGGCCCTCTCGGCAAGGCGAATTTGTGGAAGTTAGACCTCCTAATCCCAGTAACGACGCGCGCCAACAAAGAAACAGACAATGACTCACACCGCAGGCAGCCGCGTGCGCCGGCTGGCTCAGAGAAAAATAACATTGACGCTAACCTTGAGCAAAATTCCAGTATTCTTTACGGACGAATACCGCATGATAATTGCATTCAAGTTGAAACTCTGCGTATTAGGAAGAGTAAAGGTTTACACCACATTTCACATGTAAAACCATTTATTGAAAGATAATCTGCTTTTTAACTTTGTCTTTGTCATATAACTTTTCACTTCACATTTTTAGTATGCTTTGTCAGACTTAAGAAACTGTTAACATGCAACAATGTTTGAAGTTAAATATCCAGTCTAGAACCTAGGGAACATTTTTAAAACAGAAATTACGAATGCATTGTTATAGTGAACAGACGACACAGTGTTGTATTTGTACATTCTTGCTTGTTAGTTGCACGATTACGTAACGACTATCAGGGTTACATACTTAGGACACATACTGGTACTGCTAATGAGATTTTAATGCAACATTTTGGTTTACTTGAAAATACATTCTGGGTTTAAAGTACTTTCTGTGAGATACCAGACGATACAGTGGTTAGTTTATGTGATAGCTACACGATTTTTATCACGACACTACTAATGAGTGACAATGTACAATGTTGATTTTGCGGTGTTTCTGTTTTATATCTGCACAGTTTTTCTGTATTATTCTGGAAAGTAAAACATGTTTTAGTAGTAACTTTTATGGTATAGCTACAAGGAGACAGCCTTTTCTGTAGCACAACAATACGTTACAGCACAGTGCTTTCTTCATCACGGCAATAAGCGTAATAAGTATGATATCTATACGCAAAGCATTTCACTTTTGTTTATCATGAGGTAAGTACATTGGCTTTTGCAGAACTTAGCTTTCGGAGGACGATAACTACGACACTTCCACACAGATTATGTTGCAACAAGACGCACATTTAGCGCTACAGTACACGTATTTGAGTGATTAATTTTGTACTTGAAACATTTATTTTTAAAGATTTTTTAATTACAAAGAAAGTTTTCCGTGATACATTTCATTCCATTGCTGTAATTTGTAACACCTGAGGGCATAATTACATTTATCCTCAGGGGGGTACACACTTACTTTGTGTACCATGTGTGTGGCAACCACAAGGAACCCTAGCTATTATGGTATTTGCTTATACAACTTTACACATCTGTACCATATTTTTCTAACACACAAATTACACAGCTATCTGATCATTTAACTGAGAGATAAACATTTTTTTTACTACGTCAGTGACAGATGTTTACGTAATTACACAGCTGGATAACTTCACACTTATGAAACTGTATTTTGTCTGTGCATTGTAAACTGTTCATATTTTTTCGGAACCATTGTGATACTATGAGAGCTTTGAATGATGTATTTGGTAAAGGGATTATGATTTTTAAAGTACGTTTGAGGCAGATGACACTTTTGACATGAGCAGAGAATTTTTTTTAATTATTGGAGGAAGCTACGACGATTTTGAGATTTGACTGAGGTGTTATGATGTTATTTTTACGACGACGATGTGTATTATGCTGCTGAGGTATGTTTACGATTAATAGGCTGAGGCTACTATATGAGTTATTTGATTATGCTTCATATTTATAATGACGAAATATTGACGAGTGTCGATGGATACGTATATGTGTAATAAGGTAAGGAGTAATGAATAGTGGGTAGGGACTCTTGACTTGTGAAAAAGGATGTTGGAAACCAAGAATCGTACTTTAAGAGTTATGACATGTGTGAATCATGTGTGAATGTATCACAATGCCACTGAACATTTTTTGGACACTGTTATATTTATAGGATTTTGTTTCTACAGGTTTGCAACGCTAATTCTTGACCTGTGAAGTATTTTTATGTGAGACTGTCACTTTAGCGAAAATTGCTGTCGTAAATATTTCCGTAAGAAAGTTAACGGACCACCTACACATAATGCGTCGTGGGCACCCAGCTGTGTCAGACGCCTGGAGAAAAAGCCATTAGCGCGTGCCTTTCAGAGCACAGGAAGAAAGAAAAAAAAAAGAAAGGGAAGGCCATTATCCTGGCCATTGTCATTCCTTTAGAGAAAGCATCGCAAAAACGACACGGTCGAACTTGAAAACATATGATTACACTAGCTCTTAATTTACGATATTTACTGAAATGCCTAATAAAATGACAAGAAATATTTTTACATCTGCACACCTGATTATGACAAGCGTCTTTCTATGAGAGTTGAGAGAATTTCTACTAACTTACGAAATGCCACATGACTATTGAATGATATTTTTATGCTTTGCTTTTCATAGTTGCTTATTTCATTTGACATCTGTTTTCCAGCTGTGTTGCAGCATTGCTTTTATAAAATAAAATGCATTTGCTAATGTGAACACTTTCTGTCAACAGATCTATTAAATAATTATTTTATGATCCACATTCTTTAAAAAAGGAGCACTTGGAAAGGAAAGAACAATAAGAAGGAACTAGTAACTGCATTCATAATTTTCTTTTCAAGTAATTGGTAACTTTTTGGTAGAATAACTTCTTGTGGTGCACCACTTTAATTACATAGACATTAAGATGTGATTATACATTTGCCTTATCTGCATTGTTATCTTTAGTGTACTATTTTTTCTGCTTGCGCTATGTCATGTTTAGGTATAAGTTGCTGCTGTTTGCCAGGCATAGTGTTATTGAATTTGACTTTTGCTCATTTATGCTGCTAGCTTTGCCAATTTGCATTTTTTGCATTGCTGTTTGTGTTGATTTGTTATGTGATTCTGCATTGCCTCGTCCCTTAGTTTAGCATCGGAGCTCAGTAGATTTAAGTTAGCTTAAGAGGGGGTAGCCTCTAAGAGAATGAGTTGCCATGAATTGGAAGAAATGCATTGAGAAAACAGGTTTAGGTAGGATTTTCTTGGAAATAAATGTTGAGGTAAGAAATGTGTGAACATATAAATACAGAAAGCATGCTTAGATAGAATTTTTTTTGGTGGAAACAAAGGATGAAATAAGAGGAAAGATATATGAAGTTTTGGGTTGGACTGCAGTACCAAATGTTACACTGAAAACGAACCCTGTCCTTTCCTATTGGTGTTATCCCACTATGTGTTTGTGTACCCTTGAGTATTTGTTTTCTTCCTGTCTCTGTGTAGTTTCATAGAATTTTTTTCCTCTTCTAATACTAAGCTACATTCACTATGATGAGGAATACTGTTATCCTCGATTATAATTTGCATTAATAATATGTTATTTACTTTGTAAAGATGTTAGACATTATTTATTGTTTTGTGTTAATGCTCATGTGTGAAATTGATGTTTCAAAAGTTATTCTGATCTTTTATGTATTTACTAATGTCATAATTCCTGTAACACTGATGTATATGTTATTTCGATTTTCTTGTAAAGCCCCTATTACTGCAAATGTTATCTGTATTGTTATGTTCTTTAATGATGTATTTTGTACCTTTGTAATTGTATTCTCATGTTATAAAATTGTAATTGTCACCAGTTCATGACATTATTAACTTGTTAGTTACATTTCACTGCACACGTTTCTGTTGGTCATAGTATATGGACAATATGTGAGAAGTAGGGACTGTTAGTGTTTGCACGTGTGTTACTAATTCAGCAAGGGACTGGATAACAGCATTGCTGGTTCTAAGGACAATTCCAAAAACTTTGTGAGTGCACAAGTGGTGGTTTATGGACTTGCTATATTCTCCGCAAGACTCTTCGATGGTGAATGTGCACCTGCACAATCGCAACAGATGGCTGCTGGCTATCTCTACAAGGACTACAGTGGGTCTGCATCTTTGATGACCCACCAGTACCATCATCTCTACAAGGACTACAGTAGGTCTACATCTTTGATGATCCATCAATACCATCTCTACAAGGACTACAGTGGGTCTGCACCTCTGGTGGCCCACCAATACCATTATCTCTACAAGGACTACAGTGGGTCTACATCTTTGATGATCCATCAGTACCATTATTTCTACAAGGACTGCAGTGGGTCTGCACCTCTGGTGGCCCACCAATACCATAATCTCTACCAGGACTACAGTGGGTCTGCTCTGTGATGACCTACCTACCAATACTCTTCAAAATTTCGACTGACTCTGCTGTGGGTTTGCTCTGTTGTGGCCCATTACCTGTCTGCATGTCGAGAGTCAGCACTGTCTTTCCATTGGAAGGACAACACTACTTCTTCAAGACTGCATGGAAATCCACTACTTCTGTGTGCATTTTCTTTTACTGCTCAGACTTTGAGAAAAACACTGCAATTTTACTGTGATGAATCAGGACTGTCTTTATGGACTGTGAGAAATTTTTAGCTTTTGACCAACATTGTATCAATAAGTGTGTGCATTGGATTTCTTTGTTATTGTAATTATGAAAAAAAAATTTTTCAAATCTGTATTGGCCACTGCCCAATCCCATTTGTAAAAATTTTTTTGTGGGGAGCATGGGGGCTATGTAAGTAGGCTGTTTATGTTTTCTCTATGTAAGTAGGCTGTTTATGTTTTCTCTATGTAAGTAGGCTGTTTATGTTTTCTTATTGGCAACGTTACGTAGCGCTCAATATGAAAATGAAATCACTGGCTGTGCTGTGTGCAGTCTGTGGCTAGTTTGCATTGTTGTCTGCCATTGTAGTGTTGGGCAGCGGCAGCTGGCTGTTTATGTTTTCTCTATGTAAGTAGGCTGTTTATGTTTTCTCTATGTAAGTAGGCTGTTTATGTTTTCTTATTGGCAACGTTACGTAGCGCTCAATATGAAAATGAAATCACTGGCTGTGCTGTGTGCAGTCTGTGGCTAGTTTGCATTGTTGTCTGCCATTGTAGTGTTGGGCAGCGGCAGCTGGCTGTGAACAGCGCGTAGCGTTGCGCAGTTGGAGGTGAGCCGCCAGCAGTGGTGGATGTGGGGAGAAAGATGGCGGAGTTTTGAAATTTGTCATGAACTGATATATATATTATGACTTGTGATGATATAAAGGTAAATACATTGTTCGTTCTCTATTAATATCTTTCATTTGCTAACTATCCCTATCAGTAGTTAGTGCCTTCCATAGTTTGAATCTTTTATTTAGCTGGCAGTAGTGGCGCTTGCTGTATTGCAGTAGTGGGAGAAACGAAGATTATTGTGAGGTAAGTGATTTAGTGATTTGTGAAAGGTATAGTTTAATGTTAGTCAGGGCCATTCTTTTGTAGGGAATTTTGAAAGTCAGATTGCGTTGCGCTAACAAAATATTGTGTGGCAGGTTAAGCACAGTCGTGTATAAATTGTTCAAAGGGGATGTTGCATACGTAATTACAATATCAGGAAGAAAAATGACCTTCACTACTCCAAATTAAAGTTGTTTTTTGCACAAAAAGGGGTGCACAATGCTGCAACAAAAATTATCATTTACCCAGTTATATAAAATGTCTGACAGATAGCAAGGTAAAATTTGATAAACTGAGAAGGTTTCTCCTTGACAAGACCTTGTACACTCCTGGAAATGGAAAAAAGAACACATTGACACCGGTGTGTCAGACCCACCATACTTGCTCCGAACACTGCGAGAGGGCTGTACAAGCAATGATCACACGCACGGCACAGCGGACACACCAGGAACCGCGGTGTTGGCCGTCGAATGGCGCTAGCTGCGCAGCATTTGTGCACCGCCGCCGTCAATGTCAGCCAGTTTGCCGTGGCATACGGAGCTCCATCGCAGTCTTTAACACTGGTAGCATGCCGCGACAGCGTGGACGTGAACCGTATGTGCAGTTGACGGACTTTGAGCGACGGCGTATAGTGGGCATGCGGGAGGCCGGGTGGACGTACCGCCGAATTGCTCAACACGTGGGGCGTGAGGTCTCCACAGTACATCGATGTTGTCGCCAGTGGTCGGCGGAAGGTGCACGTGCCCGCCGACCTGGGACCGGACCGCAGCGACGCACGGATGCACGCCAAGACCGTAGGATCCTACGCAGTGCCGTAGGGGACCGCACCGCCACTTCCCAGCAAATTAGGGACACTGTTGCTCCTGGGGTATCGGCGAGGACCATTCGCAACCGTCTCCATGAAGCTGGGCTACGGTCCCGCACACCGTTAGGCCGTCTTCCGCTCACGCCCCAACATCGTGCAGCCCGCCTCCAGTGGTGTCGCGACAGGCGTGAATGGAGGGACGAATGGAGACGTGTCGTCTTCAGCGATGAGAGTCGCTTCTGCCTTGGTGCCAATGATGGTCGTATACGTGTTTGGCGCCGTGCAGGTGAGCACCACAATCAGGACTGCATACGACCGAGGCACACAGGGCCAACACCCGGCATCATGGTGTGGGGAGCGATCTCCTGCACTGGCCGTACACCACTGGTGATCGTCGAGGGGACACTGAATAGTGCACGGTACATCCAAACCGTCATCGAACCCATCGTTCTACCATTCCTAGACCGGCAAGGGAACTTGCTGTTCCAACAGGACAATGCACGTCCGCATGTATCCCGTGCCACCCAACGTGCTCTAGAAGGTGTAAGTCAACTACCCTGGCCAGCAAGATCTCCGGATCTGTCCCCCATTGAGCATGTTTGGGACTGGATGAAGCGTCGTCTCACGCGGTCTGCACGTCCAGCACGAACGCTGGTCCAACTGAGGCGCCAGGTGGAAATGGCATGGCAAGCCGTTCCACAGGACTACATCCAGCATCTCTACGATCGTCTCCATGGGAGAATAGCAGCCTGTATTGCTGCGAAAGGTGGATATACACTGTACTAGTGCCGACATTGTGCATGCTCTGTTGCCTGTGTCTATGTGCCTGTGGTTCTGTCAGTGTGATCATGTGATGTATCTGACCCCAGGAATCTGTCAATAAAGTTTCCCCTTCCTGGGACAATGAATTCACGGTGTTCTTATTTCAATTTCCAGGAGTGTATTTCGCAGAAGAATTTGCTATTGTGATGTATAAATAGTGGTGGGTAGGAATTACTAACTCACATCCGTATATCTTTTTCTTTCTTTCTGTAAAAAAAAAAAAAATTAGAAATGTTCAGAATGTAAACGTATGTACAAATTAATTTACGATGTGTATGTATAATGGTTCGTTCCGCATCATTGCCGTCTCTCGAGCAAAATGATCAATGGAAGGCATTACTAACTAACTAATAGCCTTGACCGAAACACTTGCTCATATCTAGTCCTTTGTATTACACATGCAATAAACAGATTTTCGTATCCTAATCCGGATTTATCTTTGACCAGGGTAAAGGTGGATTCACACTTGACGGAACATCATCGTCACGTCCGTTATGTCAAAACATTCTCTTCTGTATTTCAAAGGGTGGTTGGTATTCACACACGCCGTCATCCACACGTCACGTCAAGGTTTCTTGGGAAGAATGTTCGGACGGACCATTGACGGAGTCACGCGATACTTGCCTGTTGCTGCCGCCAAGTGGCACCTCCATATTTGTTTTGTTTAGTGCACCAAAAGGTCCATGTAGACAAACCGTAGGCAAGCCATGAGCTACTGCCATCGTGATATTGGACGCCAAAATCATAAATTTGTCGTAATTTTTAATTGTACCTTGCTTAACATGTAAAAAACTGTTGTTTAGACATTGCTTAATATTTATAGAACGATGACTCCTCCTCTTCCAGCTCCTTGTAAAAGAGTGTGGAACTCTCCTTCAAAGTCTCGATTTTTTAACATTTTTTTGCTAACACGGACTCTTTTTTTCTCGCTGCTCCTGTTCATCATAAAGTGCAACAACCATCATTACAAAATGCTTTAAATTAAATTTCAACATTTCATGACGATCTACCATGAACTACGAAATAGTGCCTCTGGGGGGTATTTTGTGAACCACCTGTAACGTCAGGACGTTCTTCCGACGTTGACGTTCCGCGTAGTGTGAATGCTGAGGAATGCCTCTGACCGTCGACGGTGGCGTTCCGAGAAGAGTGAACCCGCTTTTAATGAGGTAAATGAGTGATGTATCTTTACTTCAGAATGACATACAAAACAATCTTCCATATTTTAACGTAGCGAAAGACTTCTGTTAACTGACCATTTTACTAGCTAAAATTCCTATCTTTCCCATTTTATTTTCCTGGTTTTACCTTTTTTTCCCTTCCAAAAGACGTGTTATATTTTGGGGCATTACCCCAGATTACGCCCCTACTGTACACCGTTCATCATATGAATAAACCTGATTAAACTTTACGCCGTGTATTCCTCAAATTGGTTGAAATGGTTCAAATGGCTCAAATGGCTCTATGCACTATGGGACTTAACATCTGAGGTCATCGCTGGCCGAGCTGGCCGAGCGGTTCTAGGCGCTACAGTCTACGACCGCTACGGACGCAGGTTCGAATCCTACCTCGCGCATGGATGTGTGTGATGTCCTGAGGTTAGTTAGGTTTAATTAGTTCTAAGTTCTAGGCGACTGATGACCTCAGAAGTTAAGTCCCATAGAGCTCAGAGCCATTTGAACCATCAGTCCCCTAGACTTGGAACTACGTAAATCTGACTAACTTTTGGACATCACACACATCTATGCCCGAGGTAGGATTCGAACCTGTGACCGTAGTAGCCGCTTGGTTCCGGACACAAGCGCCTAGAACCGCTCGGCCACCCCCATGTTTCTTCCGCGTTTGCGTGAATCTCGTGGAGCGGAAACCAAGTTGTGACCAGTAGTCAAGTACGATCATATGGATACGTTTTGTGCTGTGTTACACCCACATAGACTGAGCGATAATGCGGTTCAAATGGTTCAAATGGCTCTGAGCACTATGGGACTTAACATCTACGGTCATCAGTCCCCTAGAACTTAGAAATACTTAAACCTAACTAACCTAAGGACATCACACAACACTCAGTCATCACGAGGCAGAGAAAATCCCTGACCCCACCGGGAATCGAACCCGGGAACACGGGCGCGGGAAGCGAGAACGCTACCACACGACCACGATAATGCGGGACAAAAGCTTTACCGGCGCATTAAACTTGAACAGCACTGGCCAGCCAGCGGTCCAACTAACCTGCAATGATGTGAGCAGTTGCAGTTCCGACATAAAGAGACGAGCAAAGAAACACTATAGCTTCGAATGTCATTTAATTTTTAAAGAGAAATAAATAATATTCGGAGAAACTCCAGCCCAACTCTCGCTTCTTAGGTGACCAGACGGAAAGCATAAAATGCACTCGTTCTCACCTAACTTAGTATTCTAATTATAATCATGAGTGATGAAAATTCCTAACGCAAGCATAGGGTAATTTTTCCTAGAGAGCTATGTGTTATGCAAAACCATTCTGCAGGGATTTCACCGTACTGTTGAATACTGAAGCCACTGAAGGTATTAATTACAGTCAGTCGTCTGGTATTCTCTTAGCTCTTCCTTATCAGACTCCGAAAAATACGTTTCAGTTCTGGAAGTATCACCTGCTACGTTGATAACGGGTCGATCAACAACAGAATCAAGAATGGTTCAAATGGCTCTGAGCACTATGGGACTGAGGTCATCAGTCCCCTAGAACTTAGAACTACTTAAACCTAACTAACCTAAGGACATCACACACATCCATGCCCGAGGCAGGACTCGAACCTACGACCGTAGTTCCAGACTGAAGCGACTAGAACCGCTCGGCCGCTCCGGCCGGCTCAACAACAGAATCCACGAAGCTAACCAGGCGCCGTATTTTCTATTCTTCTTTTATGACGTACCGTTCTATATCCCGCCAGCGTTCGGCAGTGACATGTGAACAAGCTGCGTGCGTTAGTTCCAGTACGTCTGGCAGCGTAACACACTTGCTACTTCTCGGGCCAAATCCCGCAGCTTGGCTCCGGGTCAGTTCTGTTGGGTTCATATTGTAATGGTACAGTAGCAAATGTAAGAATGCAGCATTCGTATGATGTGCTCGATGTTGTGAAAATGATTGTTTTTCATGTTTCTACGATACTTATCTACCTCTGTGGTATAAATCATGGGCACAGTGCAAATAAAGAGGATTTGGTTTTTCATGATTCCCTTAAAACTTAAATTGTTGTGTTTACTTAATTTAAGCAACTTTTATGAACAGTCTTTCATAAAACATCGATAATTAAGAATTTGTATTTGAATTGAAAACAGTACTGTCGCGTCCAATATGTAATTAGAAACAAGAATACATGCATTATTCATAAAAAAGATACGTTTTATTATAACAGGATGTAAGTATTTGAAATTAAACGAAGAAAAAGAAAATGATAGTAGGGATATATAAACCAACACGCTATTTTGTTGTATTTGATTACCATGCCACTACCGTACCGACTGCGCTACAATTACGATATGCGTCTTGGCATCAAGTAAAGTACGTACATTGGGTGGAAAAACTTCAATGTCGATTATCTCCGTAAATTTATGAAAAACATTAAGAACAGCCTATTTCTCGGAACTTTTTAACCGTAGTCAGAAGCGTGTTTCTCTACGAAACACAAAGTAGCCTCAGCCATTTTCATACTGCGCATAAACAGTGCGACAATCAGAGCACAACTCTGCAGAGGCTGATTGACACGATTTTTGAAATAAAAACCACGTAACTAAAGCGTGATGAAGAAAAACGTTGATGGCTGTTAATACATTTGAATACCTTAAAGTTTCATTAAACGTAACTTAGTAATATCTAATACGTAAACAGGACCTACTTCCAAGAGCGTAACAACACCAATGTACGTGTGCTACGACTTCTGACCATTCATCGCGTTTGTGTTTGTTTACATCAGGTTTATTCATGATGAACGGATTATAGTATCGCTGGATGCTTCATTTATTATGCGGTTATTATTTTCCACGTATCCTGTAAGAGTAAATGACATACCGAAGTTCTCAACAACACAGGGTTCCCCGCTGCTGCTTAGCAGTCTGAGTTCCGCCTACCTGCAGCGCCCAAAAAACAGGCGTGAAGTCTGCTGCACTTTTATGCGGACGCATAGCATAAATTCTCACAGGTATGTACACTAAACTTTAATGAATGTAAAGGTTTCGACGCTGTCGTTATATTCAGGGTAATATAATGTGGAAAACGAGTCGTCCAGCCTGTTGAAGTGTTTGTCTCGGGCAGCTTATGTTGGAAAAGCATGAGTTTTACAAATCTCGTAATTACAAGGAAATCAGAATTCTAAACATTTTGCATTCTCCTACGAAGTTATCATGCCGAGTACACTGTCTCGTATAGTGATTGTTCCACAAGTAGTGTGCCGCACTTTTCTATGCTTATGTGATAGGAAGTAATACATTTTATAAAAAATTCTAGCGATTGTGAAGTACAATGCGCTCCCATTTTCCTGGCCTTTCGTTTCCTAGAGCTGAATCGGTAGGCTTCACTGGAATTCGAGCTGCCAGTGTGTGGATAACATTCTTTCGGAATTTCTGAACACTGAGAAGGTGGCCACCAAACGATTTGGTGTGCGGAATCTGAGTCAGATCGAATGCCATAAGACTTTGGGGAAAATGTCATGCACATAATCCTGCAAATAGCAAGGGCAGGTTAAGTGCGAGAACTATGGCACAGTCAGTCGTTAACTCGTGCACCCAAGTTGGTGTCAGGGATAATATACAGAACAATGGAAAAGAAAAGTATGTGTTAGATAATCTGTTTAGTATTCGGAAAAGTACGAGCACCAGACGTTGCGATTGATAATGGAAGCAAGACAAGAAAAATCACGACACTTTGACAGGATTTGTTGACCTGAAAAAGGTGTTCGACTGTGTAAAGTGAGGTAAGGTGTTCGAAATTCTGAGAAAAATAGGAGTAACCTATCAGGAAAGACAGGTAATATACCATTTGTACAAGAACCAAGTGGAAACAATAAGGGTGGATAATACAAGGATCTAGTCTTCAGCCCCAGTTGTTTAATTCGTACATCGAAGAAGCAATGACGAAAATAAAGGTTAAGGGTGAAATCAAAACTCTAGGTGGAAGGGCATCAATGATAAGATTCGCTGATGATGTTGCTAAGAAGAATCGCAAAGCGTATTGAATGGAATGAACAGTCTAATCACTTGAGAATATGGACTAAGAGTAAACCAAAGAAAAACAAAAGTAAAATGAGATTAGCATTAAACTTTACGTCAAAAGTGGTGGCTACGAAGTAGATGAAGACAAAGAATTCTGCTACTTGCAAGCTAAGTAACACATGACAGTCAAAGCAAGGAGGGCATAAAAGGCAAAGAGGGCATTCCGGGCCAAGAGAAGTCTGCTAGTAATGGTATCAAACAACGGCCTTAATCAGAGGTATATATTTCTGTATGTTTGGAGCACAGAATTGTATGGTAGTTAATTACGAGCTTTGGGACAACCGGAGTGGAAGAGAATCGAAGTGTTTGAGATGTGGCGCTATAGAAGGACATTGAAGTTTTGGTGGACTGATAATACCCCAGGCAAATTAGTAATAAAATCAGCAAATGGGGGAAAAAATTTAAAAAGTTTTGAAACTTCGGTAAAATACTCATACGGGTTATAGTAATAAGAAACAGAATAGTTCCCCTTCGTAGGGGAAAGGGGGGGGGGGGCTTTATCCCATCCAAAACCAAATTTGTACCATATTTTAAATTTATACGCAAAAAGGCTCATTTTTCGAACAGAGGTCTTATTATTAAATATATTCCTCGCAAAATAGTACACGAAAAAGATCTTGTGCATCTTTTCGTTTATACGAATTGTATTTGAGGTATAAGAATTGGAATAGAATTCTGTCAACGTAACAGTTTGGCTAATCAGGGATGGCTAGAGGACAAATGTAAGGATGTACAGGCTTATCTCACTAGGGGTAAGATAGATACTGCCTACAGGAAAATTAAAGAGACCTATGGAGAAAAGAGAGCCACTTGTATGAATATCAAGAGCTCAGATGGAAACCCAGTTCTAAGCAAATAAGGGAAAGCACAAAGGTGGAAGGAGTATATAGAGGGTCTATACAATTCTTGAGGACAATATTATGGAAATTGAAGAGGGTGTAGATGAAGATGAAATGGGAGACACGCTGCTGCGTGAAGAGTTTGACAGAGCACTGAAAGACCTGAGTCGAGACAAGGCCCCAGGAGTAGACAACATTCCATTGGAACTACTGACGGCCTTGGGAGAGCCAGTCCTGACAAAACTCTACCATCTGGTGAGCAAGATGTATGAGACAGTCGAGGGCACGAAAGGGAAGCAGCGGTTGGGAAGGGAATGAGACAGGGTTGTAGCCTGTCCCCGATGTTATTCAATCTGTATATTGAGCAAGCAGTAAAGGAAACAAAAGAAAAATTCGGAGTAGGTATTAATATCCATGGAGAAGAAATAAAAACTTTGAGGTTCGCCGATGACATTGTAATTCTGTCAGAGACAGCAAAGGACTTGGAAGAGCAGTTGAACGGAATGGACAGTGTCTTGAAAGGAGGATATAAAATGAACATCAACAAAAGCAAAACGAGTATAATGGAATGTAGTCGAACTAAGTCGGGTGATGCTGAGGAAATTAGATTAGGAAATGAGACCCTTAAAGTAGTAAAGGAGTTTTGCTATTTGGGGAGCAAAATAACTGATGATGGTCGAAGTAGAGAGGATATAAAATGTAGACTGGCAATGGCAAGGAAAGCGTTTCTGAAGAAGAGAAATTTGTTAACATCGAGTATAGATTTAAGTGTAAGGAAGTCGTTTCTGAAAGTATTTGTATGGAGTGTAGCCATGTATGGAAGTGAAACATGGATGATAAATAGTTTGGACAAGAAGAGAATAGAAGCTTTCAAAGTGTGGTGCTACAGAAGAATGCTGAAGATTAGATGGGTAGATCACATAACTGATGAGGAGGTATTGAACAGAATTGGGGAGAAGAGGAGTTTGTGGCACAACTTGACAAGAAGAAGGGACCGGTTGATAGGACATGTTCTGAGGCATGAGGGGATCACAAATTTAGCATTGGAGGGCAGCGTGGACGGTAAAAATCGTAGAGGGAGACCAAGAGATGAATACACTAAGCAGATTCAGAAGGATGTAGGATGCAGTAAGTACTGGGAGATGAAGAAGCTTGCACAGGATATAGTAGCATGGAGAGGTGCATCAAACCAGTCTCAGGACTGAAGACAACAACAACAACAACAACAGTTTGCAGTTTTTGTTGTTTAGCGAAGTATTTAAATAAAAAGCGTAACTAAGCGTATGGAAATATTTCGTAGCCTATAATTCTACTTGGTGATATTTCTTTTGCGATCGGTATTGTTGAAATCAGGAGTACGTGCCAACAATGAAGACGTCAAGTTCCCCCTCCCATTCACTCAGCGCTCCCCTACCATTATTGTCGCTGACATTTCTTCCTAACCAGTGTTCAGTTCAATCAACAGTTGTTAACTGTCGGAGTAATGCTAGAGAGTTGTGTTTTCGTGACAGCATTCATCAGTTTATGGTGTTATGAAGTGCTTCTTCTTAGTCTCATTTCTTTTGTTTGGTCTGAGAAAACAATAACGCTGGACCTGTTTTATTTGTGATAAATCTGTTTCGGAAAGAAACTCTGATACGCGTCAGCAAGGAACGGAAGGATGGGGTTAATAACCTTCTACAGAACGCTGGACTGATTGAAGTGCGTAAGGTATGTCGAAGTGAATATATTAAAGAACGTAATTTAAAGAAGTAATTAATCAGAATGTTGCACAAACGTCGTGGAGTGTTTGAAGTTCGCTCTTTAACGGTGAAACAAACGCAGCTTGAGAAAGCAGAGAAACGCGATGATGATTTCGGTAGAGAGGTTGCCGAACGCATCAAAAGTGTTTTGTGTTTAGCAGCTGCAGAAGCCCGTTATCATCAAGATTTCTATGATAAATTAATGTCGAACCCCTCCTCTGTTCGAAACAGAGACCGCCCTCAAGATACAAACTTTGATACCGCTTTTCAATAATTATGCAGATTTAGACATAGTTCAAAGGAATGTCAATTTTCACTGCTCGATTTGTTGCAGAAAATTAATGAATGTCTCCCAGAAGATGAGGCAATGACTATAAAAACTCTGAAAAATAAAATAACTAAACACTTCGGTGATGGGGTCTTGTTTGTGACAATGCCAAAAAATCCTCCAGTTGTGTGTTTTCGTGGCAGTGGTCACAATAAATCAATGGTATAGTGAACGAGCTGTTAATGACAAATATAAGAAAATGTGAATGGTAGAAGCAGCAGCAGCTATCAACCATAAAGATATAAGAGTGGCTCCTTACAGTATTGCTGATTGGCCATATATCAATGACTTGACAGTGAATGCCGAAGTTATGGTTCCTGACACTTTACACGAACAGTGGCGGATTTACATACAGGACCACCAGGTACGGGCACCTGAAGGGAGGCGGCATTTTTTGCTCTGTGCTCATTTTAACCTTTTACATTTTAAAATAACTGCGCTTCAAACGACAAATTTTTTTAATATTGTTAAACAACTTGCTAGTTTAAATAAGCGTTAAGAATGAAATTCGACAATACAGGCTTGGAAATATACACAGTTTACTTGGTGGCTGAATGGAAATTTAACTTTGGTCTTTCTGTCTATTATCGTCTCCATGATTGTTCAAAATATTTTGAAATAAACTATCACGACGGCAATCTACAATACAATGTTTGCAACGTTATTATTCCGAGAGTGTTGTCAGCTTCTGCTTAACCCTTCCATATTTTCCCCTGAAAAGCTGTGATAAACTAATCAGCAGTTTCTTAAGTACTGTAACATGTGTGGGCATCATTATGTAAAACTTGACTCTACTTAAATTTCTTGCAGAAATTACGGAGAAGTATCAAGTCAATCCTCCATTTCTGTAATTAATGTGAAAGCTCTGTGGTCTTCAATATCTGAACTTATAATTAATGGCACCCGTTCAATAAAACATGTTGATACTGGGAATGTTTTACATTTTTAAACACATTTTTATACGAAAAGAACATAAGCAGAATATCTAATAATGTGTGAAATACACTTCACAACAGTTTAAAAATTTTATTTATGTATTTAATTAGTTACTTGTTTTGGCGAAAAAAGAAGAAGAAACCAACTTCTCGTTTGTCTCATTTATTGTGCTGCAGCTCGCACAATATCAAAGTTCCCACTCTGTGCAATCGAATAGTACATGGCATTGCAAATTTTATATTAAACTTCCTAACTAAGCTTTTTTCTTAGAAAGATAGTGTCAAGAATATTCAGAACATATTTGCGTCCCAGCTAAAATTCCGCCGACGCGGGAAACAGAAGCCAAAAGGGGCTGTCCCGTTTTCTTTATGAGACGAATTCCAGCCGGCAGGTGTGCTTCTACTGTTCAATGACAACACAGAAACAGGCGACAATGAAATTTAATTATTCTGCATTTTCGTCCTTTCATAGTACAGTTACGTCCAGTAATCCGAGTTGGTCAGTTCATCGTTCAGTATTTAAAGCAAAAATCTTTGTGCTCGTGTCCCGTGTTTAAAGTAAAAAGCTTTGTGCTCATGCGCAGTGTAGAATGATTGAAACTGGACATACAGTCTTTCTTTCATTTCCCTTAATAATTTGGTGGTTGGTTAACAATTTTGTAAGTGCTTTAATATGAATAACAATGAAAGAAGCAAACGTGCAAAATTAAGTGGGGCGGCATTTCGGAAATTATCGAATGAAAGGCGAAAACGAGAAGCCAATGTTTTCAAAACGCTTGGCAGAGTAGAGAAATTTTCCGCAAAAAGTGTTGCTGGATCGACTTCCGAGTTCAAGAAGTACGGATGATATTTCTGGCACTGCAGCTGTTGTAAAAGAAGTAAATACAGACGAAACAAAAGTTAAAAATGAAGAAAAGCAAATTGTTCCTGATTTTTTCGCGAAAAAGTAAGTTTGAATCAGACATTACAAAAAGAAATAACTTGTTAGTGATAATCCTGCAGAATGGTGTGTCAATGAATCAACAATCGACATTCTCTTACAACGTGGCGTTAATCAAAATTGTAACGATGATTTTTGTATTTCAAGATCAATAGGCGATAAAACCTGATGACTGAACAAAAATTTATTTTACCGTAAACTTTTAAATGGTGAATCAACTTTGGGTGATTTTATAGTATACTTCCGTAGCACCATTGCTGTTTTTTGTACACCATGTAAATTGTTCGGAGTATGGCCGCGATTGCTACTAATGGTATTGCAGATTGGAAAAATATTTGGCTCTGAGCGCTATGGTACTTAACTTCTGAGGTCATCAGCCCCCTAGAACTTAGAGCTACTTAAACCTAACTAACCTAAGGACATTACACACATCCATGCCCGAGGCAAGATTCGAACCTGCGACCGCAGCGGTCGCGCGGCTCCGGACTGTAGCGCCTAGAACCGCTCGGCCACTCATGTCGGCGGAAAAATATTTCTAATATTTTATCTCATCATGAGAAGTCACTTGAAAAAAAAATTCTGAGTTACCACTCTTTACAAGAAAAAAGTCACTTGGAACAATATATAACTATTTCGAGACATGTTGAGACAAGAATTGTACTGACGCAGTGTGTTGAAAAGGGTGTTTGCAGTAGTAAAGAAGCTAACAAGTCATGGAGTTCACCTACGTGGACACTTTGAAAGATTCCATTCATTACATAATGGTCAATTTATGATGTCTCTTGAAATTATGACAGTGCTTGATTCCATTCATTACATAATGGTCAGTTTATGATGTCTCTTGAAATTATGACAGAGTTTGATCCTTTCCTCGCAGAGCACATTGAACGATATGGAAATCCAGGGCTGGGTCATACAAGTTATCTTTCTTGAACAATCTGTGATGGAATAATAGAGCTTCTTTCTGAACGAATAAAAAGAATTATCATAAATGAAATAAAACGGGCCAAATATTTCTCTACAATAGCAGATTCTGCTGTGGACATTTCATATATTGATGAATTATCTTTCGTATAAAGATATGTGAACGAGAATAGTGAACCTGTTGAACGTTTCCTTCTGTTTTTACCAAACCCGCGACACAAGTCCGAAGTCTTTACTGATGCATTACTAAAAGTCCTATCCACAAAGTCCACTGATATTACTGACTGTAGAGGCCAGTCATACGAAAACGCTATCAATTTGCCGGGAACCTACACTGGTTTGCAGGCACGCATTAAAGAACGAAATCTGAAAGCGCATTATGTGCCTTGTGCAGCACATTCTTTGAATTTAGTCGGCGCTAGTGCTGCGAGCCGCAGTCGGGAAGCATGTTCATTTTACAGTGTAGTGCTAAATTTTTATAATTTTTTCTCTGCTTCTACACAGCGCTGGGATAAACTTCTTTCTTTCATGAAACCAGGAAGCAAAATGGCAAAAAGGTTATCAAAAACACGTTGGTCAGCAAGAGAGGAAGCGTGTGTAAGTCTATACGAAAACTGGAAGGGCCTTGTCAATGCCCTTATACATATTGCCAATTATATGTTTGAAAAACCACTTGGGCAAAATGATGCTTCAGCTTCATTGAATCAAGTCAGCAGATTAGAAACAGTATTTATGATAGCAGGAAGGTCATACTCCAGAGGTTTAATAGTGTAAATCTGAAATTGCAAAGTGTAAATATTGATACTAAAATCGTGCATGAATTATATTAATCACTTGTAGTATTTATTGCATCTATTCGTGACACGTTCAACTATTATGAAATTAATCCATGAAGATTGTGACTGGTATAGACTGTGAATGTACCTATAAAAGAACATAAAAACGCGAACTTCGTAATGACGAAGAAGCGGACCCTGAAGAAGTTTTTGTGACTGGAAGGGAAAAATTTAGAGTCGAATCATTTCTCCCAGTACTCGACAACTTGTACGCCGAATTAGTGAGGAGGAAGGAAAGTTGTAGAACACTGTTGGACTCCACAGTTTTTACCTTAAGAACAGTTCACCTGACGATATTGCTGAACGTGCAGCAAAACTCCCAAGCGTCATATGACACAGATTTAGAGCCTCTCTTCCCTAGTGAATGTGTACATTTCGTGGAACTTTTGAAATCTTCTGAGATTAGTGATATACCAGTCAAAATGAGTAATTTTTTACGAAAAGAGATGTTACAGGCCGTGTTTCCGAATGTTGACATTGGTCTTAGAATATTTGTATGTATGGCACCTAAGAAGTTGTTCAGCAGAACGCTCGTTTTCGGCTCTGAAAAGACTGAAATCGTACCTACGTTTTATGTTTTCTCAGGAGAGATTGAATGCCTTGTCCATTCTTCACATCGAAGCCGACTTCCTAACTGATAACCATCTGAACTGTGAAGATATGATCAACGAGTTTTCTGCCGTCAAAGCCAGACGCAAGCTTTGCTGACTGGTGAGTTCGTTTATTTATTCATATTTTAAAAATTTATTATGTATTTCTATTATAACGTAGAGCACATTCGTTTATTTTACAATTGCCTATGGCAGAACGCGGAACTAAACCTCGTTTACGTGCAGACGTGGCCGAAGGCGGCCGACAATACTAAATAATAGCCAAGTGACCCAGGCCGCTCCGTGCTGTAGTCAAGCAATAATGGTACTGTAGCATGTTGCAACTGATGCGTTTTCTTGGCATCTGCTGAAATGTATAGTTATCGCGGAAATATACGTTATCGGAAAGTACGCTCAGATTAAAAAGTCTTACAACATAACACAGATCATTTCTGTCGAAAAATACGTAAAAGCTTTGCTAATAACTGTTAGAAAGAGCTATGGTGAGGGCAGTAGCTGCAGTACAAAACTGTTTAGCCCTTACATGGGTTAAAGGTATTGTGTACATTTATTATGCAGCATCTAGTTGCACAGACCCTAATGCTTTACACGTTAACTATTAGATTATAAAACAAATTGTATTTTTGCACACTAGTGTGTAAAATCATGTAATAGCAAATCCAGTTCTGTGTTTATTCGTCTATATTTAGTTATTAGTTTGTGCACCGAAATCGCTATTTCATTTTCATTTCTTACGCTTTTCTATAGAGTCACGTATTAATACCAAACGTGTTTTTTTTATCTGCTACACATTCAAGTTATTATATGGTAAAACAACAGTTTAATTATAATTTTAAACGCATCTCTGTAAAAGTACGTATTAGTTTCTAATGTATGACACGTTCGCTTCAATTTTAGATCATAACACAACTTTTTTACTTTCGTTTTCAACGATTTCGTGTAAAAGAGCATATTAAAAGTGAATGTTTATCTAAAATCCGTTGTCTCCTACTAACTCTGCTGAATTTTTAGACCATAAAAGAAAAGTTATTTTTCCTTGTGTTCGTTTCTGTTGTCTTTTGACAGAAGATTGTGTTGACATACTGCAGTTTTAAGTTCGTTTTATCCGCTGCCGCACGCCAATACAGTGTAGGAACCGTATTACATTTTGATTGAACGGGACTAGACCGCTGACATGTCCTACAGAACAACGAATAGCAGAGTACAGAAACAGCTCACAGCGCTCCCACCCAAAACGGCAATTGTGAAGTGATCGGGTAATAGTTATTATTTAAAACATGTTCTTTTCGTTGGGGAGGAGGGGGGAGGGCGTATAATATGATATGCCTAGGGGCAAAATTTTTAAATCCGCCACTGTACACGAATTTGTGAAGGGTGTGATTTTGTCAAAAAAGAAAGGTAGGCCTATTGAACAATATTCTTTAAAAATGTACAGCAATATCCCACTCGATCGTGTCAGCTAGCAAGTCGTGTTCATTTATCTCCCCACTGCAACTTTGCCTTGCAGTGTACTTGTTTCGTAAACTGGGATCAGAAAGCGTTGTTGGAATTGTCTCGAATATGGGTTTATGCTCTTCATATAGCACCGTGGACTTATTTGAGGCTTCTGTCTTTCAATTCCGGAAACCAAATATTTCAAATAGTTCACTCTGACAATTCGTTTTCGATAATGCTGACTTAAATATTGCAACAACGACGGGCGAAGGTACATTCCGTGCTGTGGGTGGAATCAGGTGTGTGACTCGAGGGAGAGCGATAGAGCAGCAGAAACTAACGAAACACTCTGTCATGCTGAGCTCCACTGAAACAGCAAGTGCTAAAAAAAAAGTCTGGTCTCATTCCGAAGGCAGAATAGAGCTGGAATTGAAGAAATTGTTCTGTAAAATGTCTACTCAGAACGGTCATTCACTAAAGCAACAGTGCCAACCAATCACGATTTTACTTGGATGATAGGGAAGTTTTTACAGCTTTCTGTTTCAGCATGGCAGTGTTTTATGGAGAAAATCGCAATTGGAGAACATTATACGCAATCAAATGTATTAGCGCTTCTATTCATCAACAACCCACCCACAGATTATAACACTATTTTAACTGCTTTAACGTATGTCATCACGGAGAGTAAGAAGACCACCCAGCAAATATGAATTGTGACTTTTGACCAATCAATCTACATGAAAGCTAAAGATGTAGTTGCAGTAGAGGCTAATGGAGGGAATCAGCTATTCACTAATGTAGTTATTCGATTAGAAGGCTTTCACTTAATAATGTCTTTTCTAGGAACAATACGATTCTTAATCAGAGACAGTGGACTTTCTCAACTTTTGGAGACTGTATATGCAGCAGCTTCTGTTCCCCGTTCTGTTCTGTTCTGGTCGTGCATACATGAGGGCAACTGAAGCTCACCTGCAGCCATGTGTACTCTTACCATCATAATACTCGAGGAAATGGCAGTCGTAGAGGAGGAGAAGCAACATATTAAGGATTGTATTTCTAATATGAGTGGAAACGATGCATGTTTCTGCGATTTGAAAAAAGATCAAGTGATTCAAAGGCTGGAAAATAAATTTGTCGACACAATGGGTGATATTAAGCAAAGAGGGGAAACTTCCCAGTTATGGATACAATACATTTAGCATGTCGCCGTGGCATCGCATTTTATCCCGACAGACCGTGTGGGGAATTGGGAGCTCCATGTAGAATTTGTGAGAGCTATGCTCCCATGCAACAGGACACTTTCGTTCTGCTAAGGCGTGTCCTTTGTACCTCCAGGACACGGAAAAACTGAAAAAAAAAACATGAAACAAGCGGAGTTCGATAAATTCAGCGTCTTCACACTTCTACGCTCTACTGAAGTCGATTATGGACTGACATGACGATAGAACAAACGCTTATGAAGGACCTGAAGAGTGTTGGGGGTGTTCCACATGGAAGAGGTTTCACCGATAGTGTGTTGAACTGATGTATTTGCTGTATACCAATAGCCCATCACATATGTGAAGCTATGGACTTAGTGATCAACATGTTGAACTGAGGAGTGTAAGGATAGAAACTGACGAGAAAATTCGTAGAAGATTTCAGCTACCAGTATGGTTGCAACAACACAATCCATTTGCTTCTAAGGAGCAATTGTATTCATTAGGATCTGGATTAGTAGCTTCCCAGGAAGTAAACTACTACAAAGCTGTGTCTGTTGAGGAAGAAGCTCTTCGAACAATAGTTACTGTCTCGCTAAAATTTGATTCTTTGAAGCTTAAGCGATCCAGCATGGGTAGGACAATAAGCATGTCAGCTGTTAGGCCTGAGAAAAATATAACCGAAGTGCATACAATTCAGTTATTTCAAAGAATACTGTGCCCATTTATTCAACTGATGATTTAAAGGATTGCTTCACGTACGAATTATCGAGTGTACCAATGCCTTTCTTTGACAGCAGTGAATTGGTGAGGAAAACAAAAAAAAAAATAAAAAAAATCATCGCTATACAATCTTTTTCAATCAAGTACCAGAAAGGAATGTTGACAATAATGAATTAGAGTTGTTTGTTATAGATGGAGGGTTTCTTATCCACAAAGTCATGTGGCCCGAGAATGGAACACCTTAATAGCCTATATTCAGAGATATTATATATTGCTGTTGTATTTGACGGATATTCAGAAAGCTCTCTGAGCGTAAAAACTATTGAATGCCAAAGGCAAATGATGAAGCGGACCTCAGGAGAAATTTTCTTTAATGATGAGACATTATGTGCTGAGTGACAGTCTGCCCTTCTTAGTAACCTCAGCAAAAAGGAAATGTTTATTATATAGCTTATGCAAAAACTAGACAGTTTTAGTATTGAAATGAGGACTGTGGATGACAATGCAGATGCTGAAATTGTTGCAAAAGCAATAAATGCCTCAAAATGCTTATAGTGGGCCAAGATGTAGATCTTCTTGTGATACTTATCATTCTTGCACCAGATGGCGCAGACATAATCCTGATGTAGGAAGGTACAGGTAGGATCAGAAAAGGTGTTAAGTTCTCAAGATATACATAACTCCTCACTCGTTCATGAATGCTAGAATTCAGTACTGTTTCTTTATGCAGTAAGTGGTTGCAACAGCACTTCAGCCTTAGTAGTCAATCAGTATCCCCAACTTCATAATACTCCACAGATATTCAGTGATCCTGCTTCCTCTCCTGGTAACACTGGAAAAGCAGGAGAGAAATTTATACTCTCTCTCTACACAAACACAGTACAATGTCATGATGATAACTTAAATACCCTTTGATTTAAGTATTTTAATGTACTTGCGGATCAGGCTAACAGTGCTGTCAGACTCCCTCATTTGCCACCCACTAGTGATGCAGGATGCCTCCACTCTTACTTAGCTTACCTACAAGTCCAGCTATGGCTGGGGAACAACTTGACGCGAATCAAACTCATCCTTGTCCCCGATTCACCTGAAATGACCAGTTGCCCTAGAGAAAATACTGCTGCTGATTTCATGCAGCTGCACTCAAGGCTGCGGAAGAGAGTGTGGATGTGTGAAGGCTGACCTGAATTGCACAACAATGTGTAAAAACTGTCACGGACAAAGCTGCACTAATGTGCCTCGCAGTGATCTGACAGAAGAGTTGGATGATGTTTTTATGTAAAAAAAAATATTTACAAGAATTTATTTGTTTGATCGATAATGTGGTGTCACCGCCAGACACCACACTTGCTAGGTGGTAGCCTTTAAATCGGCCGCGGTCCCTTAGTATATGGCGGGCCCGCGTGTCGCCACTGTCAGTGATCGCAGACCGAGCGCCACCACACGGCAGGTCTAGAGAGACGTACTAGCACTTGCCCCAGTAGCACAGCTGACTTTGCAAGGAACGGTTCACTGACAAATACACTCTCATTTGCCGAGACGATAGTTAGCATAGCCTTCAGCTACATTTGCTACGACCTAGCAAGGCAGCGTATTCAATTGATATTGAGATTCTATTAATGTATCATCAAGAGCGATGTTCTACAAATGTGGATTAAAGTTAAGTATTCCAGAAGCTACGTACTTTTCTTTATAGCATTCATTACGTATCCTGTTTCAGACCTCACGCCAGCCTGCGTGAGTTTAAGTGCGTGCCTTTCGGCTTCCTCTCCTTGTGTCTAGGCTGCCTTGTCTAGACACAACAGATATTGTGAAATTTTCATTGTCTACATTCTGTACATATGATTATAAATATTACAAAAAAAGTAATTGTTGATTAGTTTTACAGCAATTCTTAATTTTCACGAAAAATGATTTTCTTTCCAGTAATTCAAGTTGCATGAATCTAAAGTAAAAGACTACAAAACAAAATTGTTCTGTATGATTAAAAGTCTGTTTCAGGTGAAATTTGACTTCTTTTTACCTACAAAGTTTAGCACTCTAAACTAATTACCTTGTTTAAACATGCAATTGAGCAATTGACCTTCGCTGAGTAGAATTTCACCAGAAATATTTTCTGTCAGACAGGTAACTACATTAAATGAACCGTTTATCATAAAGTTTGGGAAAAGGAAAATAAACTACATTAAGCGGTGGGGGAAGGGGAAGTTCCCCGGATAGGGGAGGGAACTTTCCTGTTTTTCACTTCTTCAGCCCCTAATAGTGTTTACCCTAAGTTTCAAAACTTTATAAATTTTCCCCTATTTTCCCTAATTTGCCTAGACTATAAGGAATGAGATGGTTCTTAACAGGAATTGCAATGAAAGGAATATATGGAAAATACTGACAAAAAGAAGGAGCAGGATGATAGGACAACTGTTAAGGCAGCAAGGAATGACTTCTTTGGGACTAGAGACAACTGTATAAGAAGGCAGAGATTGGAACACGTTCAGCAAATAGTTGAGGATGGTAGGGTGCAAGCACTACTCCAAGCTGAAGAGGTTGGCACAAGAGAACAAGAGAGGAATTCATGGTGGGTCACATCAGGCCAGTCGGAAGACTGGTGACAAAATTTATTCATTCTTCTTTGTCAGTTTTAGCAGTTCAACTATACTGTGCACAAAACACAAACCCTCTCTCTCTCTCTCTCTCTCTCTCTCTCTCTCTCTCTCTCTCTCTCTGTCTGTCTGTCTGTCTGTCTCTCATATGTCTGTGCATGTTGAGCATAATATAGTTGTGAACAAATTTTGAGGCCTGTTCGGGGATATTTCACGAATAATTTGTCTTAGTTGACACCTGGTCTTTGGTGGTTTGTTACAGAGAGTTTAATTTCTTCCTGCCATTAATTTTTGTATTTGCATTTGACTGAAAATGTCTGTACAACAGCGCAAATATCAACATATATACTGTGTTGTCACATTCACTTACAGTAATGGCTGTTGACAATAGTAATTCCTCCTTTACCCTTTGCCCTCAAGCTTGCATTCAGTGCTATTCAGTTTTGTCCTGGTTTTGTTTCTCCAGCAGTGTACTGTACAGTACTGTACTGTGTCAACAGTGACACACAGCTGTAAAATGTGTGGGATCACTGAAACCAACTGAAGAGTGGCACAACTCTACTATACTGAAATGTTCCTGCTACAAAATCAATCCCAGTGCTTTTGTAAATGAGAGTTGTTCACTATATACTACACTCTTTTAAACAATCTTTGTATCTGTATGTGGAGGGCTGGGTGAGGGAGGAACACATATACAGACATTATATTTAGTAGATGAAAAGTAGTAATACAACACTTACACAGAGTAACTGCTATGGCAAAGGTCATGACTTCAAGTAAATTACAAGTACAGCTTACAGGACATTAACTTCAAGAGTGTCCATATGATAGTTTGCTGGAGGGGGGAGGAGGGGGCAAAGTATTTTTAATATTCTGGTAGACAAAAGCTGACGTGTAAGTAGTCATTAAAATGTTCCAGTCCCGACTCTGTTAAAACCTGCATAATACAAATTTTTAAATCATTTTCTTGAAAGAAAAACACCTGATTAGACTATATTTGTCCCTTTCCCCGAGAGGTAACAGGTGCCATGATCTCTCCCTCCTCTCCCCCGCCCCCCCTTGCCCTCAGGTATAGGCTCACTTGATTGCCTGTTCAAAAGGTGTGATAGGAGATTGACTTTTGGTGTGACCGCAGACAAGACTACACGAAGATGAGAACTATGTGTCGGTTCCCTCAATGTCCCCACAGTTCACAAAACTACTTCCACACTCTCACTAAATGTCTAGATTCTTTAATAACCAGACTTAAAAATTAGTAGCAGCCATTTTTCACAAATACCTGAACTCTTTGAACATCATGAAGAAAGGGAGGAAGGACATGAAATTACGACAATCCTGTTACATGAACCTGTGAACATTGGTTGTCTGCTGCTGAAATGTTAGGTGATTGTGTCAGCAAAACATGGTAACAGAACATGCTTCAGATCTAGTCCCATCTTTCATGTCCACAACTCACGTCAACACAATGAAGCACATGTTTGCGAAAATACACAAAATAATAAAAAATGTGTATTATGTTTATAAGTAAGCTGTGTATGTAGTGCAACTAAAGTATGAGAATATAAAAATAAAATAAAAATATGCCTGGAGAGCAGTATAGTAATTGGGTTAATTGATCTGCTCCAGTCTCTACACACAATTCAGTTCACAAAATATAAGCTTTGAGCTGCTGATTTAAATTAATACAGTACTTATGAAGGTAGCAAAATAAATTTGAATTGCTTTTCAGTGACACCAGCTGGTGCAATATGTCAAAACACACTTTCAGGGTTGTTCTCCCCCCCCCCCCCCCCCCCCACCCCCCCTCCCCAAAAATCAGTCTTCTGACGTGACACAATACTAATTCACCTCCTGTGCAAACATCACATTTTGATATTTATTAAAAGAAAAAAAGTAGGATAATGGAACCGTTAGAGATAGGCTATCTGCTCCTGAACTGATATAGAGAGTTGTATCCTTACTGGGTCACTACCATTCTCAACTTTTCTACTAGGTACACACCTGTCTAGCATTTGGCCAACTATTCTTCTAAAGTTGAGCTACAGTTTCTCAGCATCTTATGCCCCAGAGCTAAATGCTTTGAGTTAGTTATTGAGACATGAACATACATATTTTTGTATTTGTTTTAGTTGTGCTGCATGCTCTATTAATCATAGTTGCTCCGATTATGTCATGGTCACTGATATAAGTTTGAATGTGGGTATTCACGGCTAGTTGCCTTTAGATCTAATATATTCTCTTATGACTGGGCTACTGAGCTACATGTTGAAAATAGTTTTCAAAGAAACCATTTAGTATTGTTTTGCAAAATGTCTTATCTCACTTGACTGTCAAATAATTAAAGTCCCCTGTAAAGCTGACAATGATAGGGAAACGTACTTGCTAGCTATCTAAATTTTATCAAAATATTTTGTTTTTCTTGAGGTGGTGAATTCTATAACTGATAGAAGGGCCCAATTATAAACAATGTCCACCCCTGGTTCTAAGTTTTTCCCAAACAATCTCACATATCTACTCAGTTTCTATTACAGTGGACTTGAGAATCTCATCCACTGAACCAAATATACGACCTCCATCTCTCATTAAACTAGCCTCTTGATATGCATCTAGATTCTCCAAAATATCTCATTGTTGTCAATTTCAGGTATTACAGTCCTTCCTGTACCTAATATCATGTGAGCTTCACTGCATTTTTAGGACTGCTTCATACTCTAGACGTAATTACTAGGATTTTAATAGTTGCATTGGTGGGGTGTAGGCATTTCTTTGGATGTTATGCAAAGACATCTGAACAGCAGGCTGTGATGTTTAGCGTGCCTCAGGGTCATTTTAGGGGACTCTACAGTGATCAGCCCTATCGTGCAGTTCTGCTATTTATCTCCATCTCTGAGTACTTGTGCTGTCATTTTGTCTCATTATGCACATGATTAGAGTGACAATATCAGGATTTTACAACACTTTCCATTTGCTACTTTGTCACTGAATAACCACTCACTACATCTTTTTAATACTGAACTTCCCTTTTCGCTTTCTGTATTTCGCTCGTCAAATAGAGGTGAATCTTTCTGTCTGTGACCAATTGTGATCTTTGATATAGTATTATGGAAAATATTTGATTCATCCTTCATCCTCTGTGGCTTTTGTATAGTATTAAGGTGCTAAAATGTGGTTTTTATAATTTATGCCACACTGTATCTCATGCGAAGAAAGTCTGCCATCTATGTCACCAGGCATTAGACTCTAGAACATTAGCTAGTTTTTGGCCTTATTTAGCAATTTTCTGCTGTATCACAGCTGAAAATGGACTTTCACCTTTCCTTTACAAAGCATGTTACAACCAATGGTCCTCATGCGATTTGAATTATACAACTATGGTGGACTGTGTAGCCTTCAAACAGATGATGAGTTGGAAATGATGGTATCTGTCTTATGAATAAAATTTTGAAACCAAGATGGGAATTTTCTTGATTTTTAAAACTAAAATTTTGCACAGAAACCCATGTTAATTCCCTAGCAACCCTATAATTCTAAAAGCGTGAGTGAAAAACTGAAAGATTCCCATTAATTACTGGAATCCAATGAAGTATGTTCTCTTGTACTGTGGCATGTGTTTCTGCTGTTAAAGGCAGCACAGATTAGTTCATAGATGAGCCAGCACTCTCTTCTGGGTTCTATTTGTTCATGTTCTTAAGTAATTATTCTATTATTGATAATAAAAAATTCTGTATAGTTATATAGTCACTTATTTTAAGATGACTGTTTGATAACAAGTTTCATACAAAGTGATTCAGTTCAAAGTGGAATTTGTTTGGTAATAATAAAATAGCCTCGGGCTGCTGCTGTAGTTTTATAAGTTTTATTTCATGATAGATTTTGAAACTTCATGTTTCATATTGAGAGGTACCTTAGTACACTTCTTATTGCACTTATTGACAGTTACATATTAATTTACTAGATTACAGCAGTTTTCAACCAAAACGCAGGTGAATACATGCTATATCTGCAACACCATGCAACGTGCCTTGCATGATTCTGTTGACATAGGATATGCTCAATGGTCTTTCGGTTGACCAACTGCTGTTATCTGGGAGATTAATACATAACAGATGATAACAGAGCTTCTCAGTACGTCTAAAGATGAGATGCTAAGTCTCAAAATAGATCATGAAGTAAAACTTAGAAAACTAAAGTTGCAGCCAGAAGCTATAGTATTATTATTATTATTATTATTATTATTATTATTATTATTATTGTACCAGATGTTATAATTAAAGTTAAACTTTCAAACCACTGTAGAAATAACACCACTGGTCAGAATGACGCCAAATTGCAATGTAATTTTATCGGAGAAGGGGGAAAACATATTGCAGAAGAAAAATACAAGTGTAAGTCAGTTATTGTCCACAAAGTAGTAATTAAATATTATTGTAATCAAATAGGACACTTACAAGAACATCATTTTTCAACATAGTCTCCTTGCAATGCACTTGGTCTTGATGCCCTCATAAATGAAGATTCTCAGTTGAGCTGTGGGCCAGGGATGCACTGCTTCTTTCACTGCTTCGTCCAAGGCAAATCTGTTGTTGTTGTGGTCTTCATTCCTGAGACTGGTTTGATGCAGCTCTCCATGCTTCTCTATCCTGTGCAAGCTTTTTCATCTCCCAGTACCTACTGCAACCTACATCCTTCTGAATCTGTTTAGTGTACTCATCCCTTGGTCTCCCTCTACGATTTTTACCCTCCATGCTGCCCTCCAATATCCCTTTATCCTTGGTGACCCTTGATGCATTAGAATATGCCCTACCAACCGATCCCTTCTTCTAGTCAAGTTGTGCCACAAATTTCTCTTCTCTCCAATTCTATTCAATACCTTCTCATTAGTTGTTTGATCTACTCATCTAATCTTCAGCATTCTTCTGTAGCACCAGATTTCGAAAGCTTCTATTCTCTTATTGTCTAAACTATTTATCGTCCATGTTTCACTTCCATACATGGCTACACTCCATACAAATACTTTCAGAAACGACTTCCTGACATTTAAATCTAAACTCAATGTTAACAAATTTCTCTTCTTCAGAAACATTTTCCTTGCCATTGCCAGTCTACATTTTATATCTTCTCTACTTTGACCATCATCAGTCATTTTGCTCCCCAAATAGCAAAACTCCTTTACTACTCTAAGTGTCTCATTTCCTACTCTATTTCCGGCAGCATCACCCGATTTAATTCGACTACATTCCATTATCCGTCGTTGAAGAATTACAATGTCATCGGCGAACCTGAAAGTTTTTATTTCTTCTCCATGGATTTTAATACCTACTCTGTATTTTTCTTTTGTTTCCTTTACTGCTTGCTCAATATACAGATTGAATAACATCAGGGAGAGGCTACAACCCTGTATCACCCTCTTCCCAACCACTGCTTCCCTTTCATGCCCCTCGACTCTTATAACTGCCATCTGGTTTCTGTACAAATTGTAAATAGCCTTTCGCTCCCTGTATTTTACCCCTGCCACCTTTAGAATTTGAAAGAGAGTATTCCACTCAACATTGTCAAAAGCTTTCTCTAAGTCTACAAATGCTAGAAACGTAGGTTTGCCTTTCCTTAATCTATTTTCTAAGATAAGTCGTAGGGTCAGTATTGCCTCACATGTTCCAACATTTCTGCGGAATCCAAACTGATCTTCCCTGAGGTCAGTTTCTACCAGTTTTTCCATTCGTCTGTAAAGAATTCATGTTAGCATTTTGCAGCCGTGGCTTATTAAACTGATTGTTCGGTAATGTTCACATCTGTCAACACCTGCTTCCTTTAGGATTGGAATTATTATATTCTTCTTGAAGTCTGAGGGTATTTCGCCTGTCTCATACATCTTGCACACTAAATGGTACAGTTTTGTTAGGCATGGCCCTCCCAAGCCTGTCATTAGTTCTAATGGGATGTTGTCTACTCCTGGGGCCTTGTTTCGACTTAGATCTTTCAGGGCTCTGTCTAACTCTTCACGGACTATCATATCTCCCATTTCATCTTCATCTACATTCTCTTCCATTTCTATAATATTGTCCTCAAGAACATCGGCCTTGTATAGACCCTCTATATACTCCTTCCACCATTCTGCTTTCCCTTCTTTGCGTAGTACTGGGTTTCCATCTGTGCTCTTGATATTCATGCAAGTCATCCTCTTATCTCCAAACGTCTCCTTAATTTTCCTGTAGCCAGTATCTGTCTTACCCTTAGTGATAAGTGATATGTGCCTCTACATCCTTTCATTTGTCCTCTAGCCATCCCTGCTTACCCATTTTGCACTTCCTGTCGATCTCATTTTTGAGATGTTTGTATTCCTTTTTGTCTGCTTCATTCACTGCATTTTTGTATTTTCTCCTTTCATCAATTAAATTCAATATCTCTTCTGTTACCCAAGGATTTGTATTAGCCCTCATCTTTTTACCTACTTGCTCATCTGCTACCTTCACTATTTCGTCTCTCAAAGCTACCCATTCTTCTTCTACTGTATTTCTTTCCCCCATTCTTGTCAGTCGTTCCCTAATGCTCTCCCTGTAGCTCTCTACAGCCTCTGGTTTAGTCAGTTTATCCAGGTCCCATCTCCTCAATTTCCCACCTTTTTGCAATTTCTTCAGTTTCAATCTACAGTTCATAACCAATAGATTGTGGTCAGAGTCCACATCTGCCCCTGGAAATCTCTTACAATTTAAAACCTGGGTCCTGAATCTCTGTCTTACCATTATATAATCTATCTGATACCTTCCAGTATCTCCAGGCCTTTTCCATGTATACAACCCTCTTTTATGATTCTTGAACCAAGTGTTAGCTATGATCAAGTTATGCTCTGTGCAAAATTCTACCAGGGGGCTTCCGCTTTCATTCCTTACTCCCATTCCATATTCACCTACTATGTTTCCTTCTCTTCCTTTTCCTACTGTTGAGGAGTTCCAGTCACACATGACTATTAAATTTTCATCTCCCTTCACTATCTGAATAATTTCTTTTATCTCTTCATACATTTCATCAATCTCTTCGTCTTCTGTGGAGCTAATTGGCATATAAACTTGTACTATTGTGGTAGGTGTTGGCTTCCTATCTATCTTGGCCAGAATAATGTGTTCACTGTGCTGTTTCTAGTAGCTTACCCGCATTCCTACTTTCCTATTCATTATTAAACCTACTTCTGCATTAACCCTATTTGATTTTGTATTTATAACCCTGAAACAAAAGAAAAATTCGGAGTAGGTATTAAAATTCATGGAGAAGAAATAAAAACTTTGAGGTTCGCCGATGACATTGTAATTCTGTCAGAGACAGCAAAGGACTTGGAAGAGCAGTTGAATGGAATGGACAGTGTCTTGAAAGGAGGATATAAGATGAACATCAACAAAAGCAAAACAAGGATAATGGAATGTAGTCTAATTAAGTCGGGTGATGCTTAGGGAATTAGATTAGGAAATGAGGCACTTAAAGTAGTAAAGGAGTTTTGCTATTTGGGGAGCAAAATAACTGATGATGGTCGAAGTAGAGAGGATATAAAATGTAGGCTGGCAATGGCAAGGAAAGCGTTTCTGAAGAAGAGAAATTTGTTAACATCCAGTATTGATTTAAGTGTCAGGAAGTCATTTCTGAAAGTATTTGTATGGAGTGTAGCCATGTATGGAAGTGAAACATGGACGATAAATAGTTTGGACAAGAAGAGAATAGAAGCTTTCGAAATGTGGTGCTACAGAAGAATGCTGAAGATTAGATGGGTAGATCACATAACTAATGAGGAAGTATTGAATAGGATTGGGGAGAAGAGAAGTTTGTGGCACAACTTGACCAGAAGAAGGGATCGGTTGGTAGGACATGTTCTGAGGCATCAAGGGATCACCAATTTAGTATTGGAGGCCAGCGTGGAGGGTAAAAATCGTAGAGGGAGACCAAGAGATGAATACACTAAGCAGATTCAGAAGGATGTAGGTTGCAGTAGGTACTGGGAGATGAAAAAGCTTGCACAGGATAGAGTAGCATGGAGAGCTGCATCAAACCAGTCTCAGGACTGAAGACCACAACAACAACAACAACAACCCTGAATTCACCTGACCAGAAGTCTCAATCCTCCTGCCACCAAACTTCACTAATTCCCACTATATCTAACTTTAACCTATCCACTTCCCTTTTTAAATTTTCTAACCTACCTGTCTGATTATCAGATCTAACATTCCACACTCCGATCCATAGAATACCAGTTTTCTTTCTCCTGATAACAACGTCCTCCTGAATAGTCCCCGCTCGGAGATCCAAAAGCGGGTCTATTTTACCTCCGGAATATTTTACCTAGGAGGACACCATCATCATTTATCCATACAATAAAGCTGCATGCCCTCGTGAAAAAATTATGGCCATAGTTTCCCCTTGCTTTCAGCCATTCGCAGTACCAGCACAGCAAGGCCGTTTTGGTTAGTGTTACAAGGCCAGATCAGTCAATCATCCAGACTGTTGCCCCTGCAACTATTGAAAAGGCTGCTGCCCCTCTTCAGGAACCACACATTTGACTGGCCTCTCAACAGATACACCTCTGTTGTGGTTGCACCCATGGTTCATGGGGGGAGGAAATCTATGGCCCCTTAATGCCTGTTTGAGTGGACCAAGCAAATAATAGTCAGAAGGGGCGAGATCGGGACTTTATGGAGGATGATCCAGTACTTCAAATTTGAGTTTCAGGAGTGTTTCAGCAGTGTGGGCAGCAGTATGCAGATGGGCATTGTTCTGCAACAGTACAACAGCTTTTGACAGTAATTGTTGGTGTTTGCTTTGAATTGCAGGCTTTAGCTTGATGGTAAGCATCTCACTGTAACATGCACTGTTTATTGTTGTGCCCCTTTTCCCCACAATGTTCCAATACTGGATCTTGCACATCACAAAAAACCTTAAGCATCAGTTTTCCTGCAGGCGGTTGGGTGTTGAACTTTTTCTTGCATGGCGAATTTGGATGTTTCCATTCCATACTCTCTGGCTCATAATTATGGATCCATGTTTTGTCATCAGTAATGATCCTGTCTAAGAAGTTGTCCCGTTCGTTACTATTGTGATCCAAATGTTTTTTGCAGATTTCCAAGTGTGTTTGTTTATGCTATGTGTGAGTTGTTTTGGGACCCATCTTGCACAAACTTTATGAAACCCAAGTCTGTTGCAGATGATTTCATAGGTACAACCATGGTTAATTTGCAGACAATTTGCCACATCGTCAATAGTTAATCATCTGTCTAAGAGAATCATTTCACGTGAACATTCAATGGTTTCTTCATTTGTGGCGGTAAACAGTGGTCTGGATCCTTCATCATGCGTAACATTTGTGCAACAATTTTGGAATTTTTCAATCCATTTGTAGACACTCCATTGTGGCAAAACACTGTACCGAAAGTCTTTGATGAATTTCGGCCCCTGATAACACCTTCCAGGCACAAAAAACGGATCACTCAACATTGCTCTCCTTTGGTGCAAATATACATCGTAGCAGCCATGATTAACAGCATGGCAGCGATTATGAAACTAACCTAGCAGATTGAAAATTGCAAAGATATAACAGCAAATAAACAAAGCATGCATCATCAAATTAAAGCGACAGTACTACCAAAATAAACAAAAATATAACTAAATTGTAGATAATAACTGACTTACCCTCATAAATAGTTACAAAATGTAGCAACAGATGGCGCTCTAAGCATCATAATTTAATAGTGATCAACTACAAATGAAAAATGAATCATACGACAATGCCTAAAATGTACGTTTGATATTAAACAAAGTGTACTACTAAGTGTGTGTGGGTGTACAGATGTGGTACTGTTAGTTGCGTAAGCCCATCCACCACAGCAAGGTCATATCACATCGGATGGGAAAAATCGATTTTTTAATTGTCCTGAGGCCAAAAACCGCATAAAAAGCATCAATCAAAATCAAATTGGATTATTAATTTCCATGTGACTGGCACAAAACATGTTCAGTACGCTGTCCACCATTTTCTGCAACAAGTTTAAATCGAGGAACAGCATGTTCCACAAATGATTGAAGTGTTTCCGTGTTCACGTTCAGAATGTGTTGTGCAGTGCATGCCTGCAGCCAAGTTTGCAACTGGAACAGTGAACACAACAGCTTTCAGATAGCTCCACAGCCAGAAGTCATACAGATTAAGCTCAGGTGATCAGGACAGACAGGCTGTAGGGAAATGGTGGCTGATGATTCTAGCATTTCCAAAATGGTGCTTTAGCACCTGCATGACTGGTATTGCAATGTGCAGAGGTGTGCCATCTTCCATAAAATTGATCCCAGTCACACATCCAAGCTGTTGGAGAGCTGGAATGATATTGCGCAAAAGACACTCTTAGCACTTACCAGTGACAGTACAGGTAACAGGACTGGAAGCACCTGTCTCTTCAAAAAAAATATGGCCCTATGAGAAATGATACCATAAACCCATACCGCACAGTGGCCTTTTAAGGATGAAGTGGTACTGGTTGATTTGCATGTGGATTTTCTGTTGCCCATATTTGACAGTTCTGTGTATTGACATATGCTGTCAGATGTAAGTGGGCTTTGTCTATCCACAAAATCTTCCATGGCCAATCATTGTCCACTTCCATGTAGGCAAGAAATTCTAAAGGAAAGGCCTCTCTTGCTGGCAGGTCAACAGGAGGCAACTCTTCCACATGGGTAATTTTGAATGGATAGCAAAGAAGGATGTTTCGAAAGTTTTTACACACCTTGCTCAGCGCTATGTCCAATGTTCAGGCAATTCTCCATGCACTAAATGTTTGCACACTGTCACTGCTTCCACTGATGTCAAATCAATTTGTTTTTTCCTCTACCAGGTTGCACACCAAAGACCCCATCTTTTCGAATTTCCAAATCATTTTCGCCAGACCCATGGCAGTCATCAGACCAACATCTTTTCTTAAAACCCTTCAGGGGCAACATGTGCATAGTCATTATTCTTGCAATATAGCTTTACAAGCAGAGTGCGATCCTGTATTGAGACAGTGATGGTGAATGTTGCAGATGTTAAAGGAGGATAAACCATGTACCCAGCATGTTTATGCCAAATTCAATGGGTCGTGCGCATGACAGTTGTTACATATTCTCATACATACAGTGCCATCTATTGATCAAATTTCACAATTACTTTTTTTTCTACTGCCATACGTTTTCCCCCTTCTCAGATAATATTCCATTGCATTTTGATGTCATTCTGACCAATGGTGTTATTACTACAGCATTTTGAAAGTTTAACTTTAATTATAATCACCCTGTATATGTAACTTCCTGGCAGATTAAAACTGCGTGTCAGACTGAGATTCAAAATTGGGACCATCGCCTTATGCTGGCAACTGCTCTACTGACTGAGCTACCGAAGCATGACTGTGTGTGTCCTCACAGCTTTACTTCCTCCAGTACTTTATCTTCTATCTTCCAAACTTCACACAAGATCTCCTGCAAAACCTGCAAGACTGCTATTACTATATGTGTCTGCGTTCCCACTTCTGCCATGATAGGTACCATACAGAAGACACAATGTCTGTTTGTTTGTTGCATGTTTCACGGAAGTCATATTTTGACAAGATGTCAGAGTGCTGTAAAACCTGGCAAGCTGCTCTGTCAGAAAATTATTTTTTTACTTTGCAAAATTAAGAAAAATTGTTTCCTATGATTATGATTTCAGTGATTTGTGACTGGAATCAATAAACTCATAGAAATATTGAATGTAAAATTTTCTGGGATATGAAATGAAGTAATCACATAGGATCTGTCATAGATAAAGCAGGTGTTCTTGATAGGATACTAGGAAAATACAATCAATTTCCAACAGAGATTGCTTACAAAACAGTTGTACAATATATACCAGAATACTGCTCAAGTGTGTGGTACCTGGACCAAATAAAACTAAAAGTGGGTTTTGGATATATAAAAAGAAGGGCAGCACCTGGCACTCTTGAAGGTAGGCACAAACCATTCTCTGAAACCCTAATTACGAAGTTTCATTGACTAGCTTTTCTGTGAGAAATCTTGAAATATGCCGTACAACTCCCTGTTCATTGCTTCAGTAGGGATCACAAAGACAATGTTAGACTAATTACAGCACACACAGAGGTATTTAATCATTTTTAGCACACTCCATACACAAGTGGAATGGAAAGAAGCCCTAATAACTGGTACAATGGGAAGTGCCCTCTCCTATGCCCTTCACAATGGTTTTGCAGAGTATAGATGTAGAGGTAGGTGTAGGTAGTCCATAACCTGTCTGAGTCTCTAATGTGAAATGTTTCAGTTAGTTTACAAAATTTTAAATTATACTTTATTTCATCTGTATTTTACCATGTATGGCATTGTGAAGTGCATAGAACAGGGACTTTATACTGTTCATTAAGCCATTGAAGGAGTGTAGGGAGAAAGACTGCTTGTATGCTCTGTAAGAGATAATATTTTCCAGTTTTGTCTATGCAGTTCCTAAGAGATAGACACTAAGGAGGCTGAAGAATATTCATAATTTCTACCCTGACAGATAATTCTGTAAATGTACTAAGCAGCTTCTTGTAAGACATAGCATGCCTTTTTTTCAGTAGTTAAGATGTTCCAACATTTCCTTTCCACGCTCTCACAAATCAAAACAAGTGTGTGACCATTTGCACTGTCCTTCTGTGTATACTCTAAATATCCCTTTTTAGTCTAGCTTGAAATGAGTCCCATACACTTCAACAAAATTCAGGTGTGAACTGTAAAAGTGCTTCAGATGCACTCTCTGCTGTAAGCAAACTGCAACTTTCCGGTATCCTACCAGTGAACCACAGCCTCACTTTTGCTTTACATACATCTTAGCCTATAAGTTTATGCCTATAATGTAAAAACCTTAAATTTTGTATAATATTATGTGATACATGATACTTAGTAAATTACCCAATACATTGTATGGAATGCTATGCTATCATATGTTTATGATGGATTTATTGCTTTCATACCTATTAGTCCTTAGTTACCGCTATTTGGGAAACTGAATGTCCTCTAAGTCACAAGTCAGATACACTATTTGATTTGCAAGATTACGAAACTGTATAATTTGGAAGTTTTTGTATGTGCATCTCTATTCTGTTACAACAATAATTTGAAATCCAGAATTACTCAGATAATACAGGTTTTGTGTGAAATATGAAAAATTATCAGATAGGAAATTCTAGAAAGACAATGTATAAAACTGTGACAATTACCAAAACTTTGAATATATTAGTAGTTAATAGTCTTTAACATAGTTTACTACATAGTCTAGCATATTGTATCACATAACCCATAAATATTAGTTATCAAAACAGTTAAGCACTATAGCAGGTATTTGCATATTTCTGGAGCTGTTGTTAAAGGCTTACACTTAACAAAGAAAGTGCAGGGGAAAGTTGGGAAGGTGTATGCACCTAGTATTATCCACACATACATAATAGATAAGAATGTCAAAACAAACTTTTCTTATACAAAATTATTGTTGTTTTATTTAGGAGAACGTATATAAGTTACAGTTACCAAAATTTTAACGCACACCTTAGGTCTCAATACGTATTAAGATTCTGCTCATTTGTACTCTTAGCCACATTGTCTGGTAAGAGTACACGACATGTAGTCAGAGAGTGCACATTAACATAAACTGCAAGAAAATACACCATATTCTTCAAAACTGCGCATTCTTCATGGCACGATTGGGAGCATTATCACACGTGATCTGGTCTTCTGTAAAAGCTTACTCATTGTAGACTTCATCACATCCTTGCTATAATTAAAATCATCAGACCTGCCTCAGATTAAGTCCTGGTAGTTTCTGAAGTTGATAGCGTGGACAAGTCCAGTCTGTGTTGTTCAGTGCTGGTATTTTATTACTTCTTTATTTCTCTGACTTAGCTTGTTTTTCTTTGATCTGGCAAGTGATGTGAGGTTGCAGCGCTGTAAAGAAAAATAAAAATCTCTTTAGACTTAGATACATTGCATTATGCATCCAGGCCAACAGAATAAAGATCACACTGCAGGTATACAACAACAACAATAATACGATGATGGTTTGAAAAGTTCTCGGAACCACTACGAGGGGTAAGCGGTAGTGCAATGAGTTGTTCACATGATATTCATTGGACTGTTGCCTGTAAAAACATGCAATGTCAGTGCTCTTGGAAGAGAGCTATGATAGTGACGTGGCTCTGTTGTTGTTCCCCGCATAGTGATTTGCGAAGATGGAAAAAATTGAGATTCAAGCAGTGATTAAGTACTTCGTAAAGATAGGTATGAAAGGTAAGGACATTCATACCGACTTCCAGGATACACTGGGGGACTCTGCTCCTTCACATTCAACTGTTGCCAAGTGGACAAATGAATTTAAATTTGGTAGGGAGAGTTTAGATGATGAACCGTGCAGTGGTCGGCCAAGATGTGTCACTACTCCAGAAATCATTCCAAAAGTGCACAAAATGGTCGTAGAGGATACCCAATTGAAAGTGATTGAACCCCCCAGGGGGTCCACACCTCTTTCGTGGATACGTGCGTGGCGAGCACGGGGCCCCGAGCCATTGCAGCCTTCTTTCTCTCCCGGGCTGCATTTCCTTTCCCTTCCCCTCCTTTCCCCTCCATACCCCTTTCCCCTCGCCCTCTCCTCCCCCTCTATTGGTGTCCTTGCTTATGTTGGCCCCCGCTATCCTCCTGGTTCTGTTGGTTTTACACTCTGGCTTTGTTGCGTAATCATCTCCTCCTTTTGGCATTCCTTGGTCCCCCTCTGGGGTTTGACCTCCATTCCAAAATTTCTCTTCCGTAGTGTGAGCCATTTGGGGAAGAGCACCTTACCTAGTGTCTCCGACGTGTGCCCTCCTAGTATATTCCACCTTTCTTCTACGTCGTTGTCTGATGCTAGGGTGCATAGCCAGCACGGTAGCCAGCCTGTGTGGTGGGGTCGCTATGTACCCTTTTGGTTGAGCCCCCTGAACACACAGGGATCACACTTCTGATACCTGAGCTGTGACCTCCTCATGCATGCCTTGGAGTGGTTGCTCGTCATCCTGGAGCATCGGAACTCCCGGCAATGGCCGCCGTGCCAGACGGCCCTTGCTGTGGCTGGGTGGCGCCCGTGAGGAGAGCCCCTGATCGGAGTGGGTGGTATCAGGGCGGACGCTATGCAGATGAAACGCATAAGGGTCCAAACCTCTGGCCGCTCTTCTGCGGCCGTCTCTCTGCGTGGTACTGATTCCTCAAGTGCTGCTTCTCTTGCCCCTTCGGCCTTCCCTTCCGTGGCTACCCCCTGGGAGGAGGGTCAGGCCCGTCGTCTAGGGGCAAAACCTTTCCCCCGTTATCTAGTTTGCACCAGGACTGATGGAGATACTTTCACCAGTGTCAAACCTTTATTCTTTGTGGAACACATTGAAGACAAGTTCGGCGAAGTGGACTCCCTGAGCAAGATGCGGTCGGGTTCGTTACTGATAAAAACTGCTTCGGCTGCCCAATCTGCGGCCCTTCGTGCCTGTACCCATCTTGGCACAATTCCCGTGTCCATTACCCCTCACCAGTCTCTAAATATGGTACAAGGTGTGATTTTTCACAGAGACCTCATCCTTCAAACTGATGAGGAACTTCGGGACAATCTCGGACGGCGGGGTGTTCACTTTGTTCGGCGTGTTCAGAAGGGTCCTAAAGATAATCGTATTGATACTGGTGCCTTTATCCTGGCCTTTGAAGGGGATACCCTTCCTGAGAAAGTTAAGATTATGGTCTATCGCTGTGATGTGAAGCCGTACATCCCACCTCCTATGCGGTGTTTTAAGTGCTTGCGTTTTGGCCACATGTCTTCTCGCTGTACCCAGGACCCTCTCTGTGGTGACTGTGGACGTCCACTCCATGAGGGGAGTCCCTGTGTTCCCCCTCCTGTATGTGTAAATTGTCATGGTAGTCATTCTCCACGTTCAGCAGATTGCCCAGTCTATAAGAAAGAAAAAAAGATACAGGAGTATAAGTCTCTTGATCGTTTAAGCTACACAGAGGCCCGTAAGAAATATGCACGATTGCACCCTGTGTCCATGACATCTAGTTACGCCTTGGTTACATCTTCATCCCTTCCTCCCCCTTCCTTACCCCCATCCCGGACCCCTCTCCTTCCCCCCTCCCCTGCGGCTCCCACACCTTCTCCCCTGGGCGCTGCTCCCCCTCCCCAGCCGGAGAAGTGTCCCACTCCTTCGGCGTCTGCCGGTCAAGGGCGCCTCTCCCGGGATGCCCCTTCCCGGCACCTTCCAGGTCAAAGGTCTGCTGCAGCGCGGCGACCGCGAGAGCCGCGGTCTATCGGCCCCCAGGTCGCCCGGTCACTTTCTGTTCCTGACCTTGCTGCAGCTGGCTCCATTATGCCACACAGCCCTCCTCGAACTCAGCCTGAAAAGAAGAAGAAACATAAGTCCCGGGACAAAGAGCCTCTGGTGTCACCGGAGGTCCCTTCCCCGGCTTCACAACCGGATTCTGACCTGTCGTTTATGGATGTCGCCCCCTCCTTGTCGGTGACGGGTGGGGACCCGGCGGTATGACTGGATTTAGCGTGTTCAGCCCTCATTTAAACCATCGTTCTGTGGTTCTCCAATGGAATTGTAATGGCTACTATCGTCACCTTCCGGAATTGAAATCCCTTCTTTCGTCCTACTCAGCAGCTTGTGTGGTTCTCCAGGAATCTCATTTTACTGATGCTCACTCACCGACCCTCCGTGGGTTCCGTGTTTTCTGTCGAAATCGGGTCGGACCCTTGCGGGCTTCTGGTGGCGTTTGTACGTTGGTCCGTACAGACATTGCTAGCACGTGGATTCCTCTCCAAACTACATTGGAAGCGGTTGCTGTTAGGATCCACTTAGACTCTGCAGTCACAGTATGCAATCTTTATCTCCCTCCTGACAGGACTCTTACACCTGCTGCCTTAACCACCCTTCTTCAGCAACTTCCTCCTCCCTTCCTCCTCCTTGGGGATTTTAATGCTCATCATCCTTTGTGGGGCAGTGCCTTTCCATCTAGACGAGGTCTTCTTATCGACCAATTTATTGCAGACCACGACCTGTGCCTTCTTAATGATGGCTCCCCTACTCATTTCAGTGCTGGTCATGGTACCTTTTCTGCCATTGATCTTTCTCTTTCTTCTCCCTCTCTCCTCCCTTCATTACACTGGTCGCCACACGACGACCTTTGTGATAGTGACCATTTCCCGTTGATTATCACGCTCCCTTCCCGCTCCCCGATGGAGAGGTTACCTCATTGGTCTTTCCACCGCGCCGATTGGCCTCTATATACTGCACAGGTCGAGTTTTCTCCCTCTTTGTCGGGTTGTATTGATGACGTCCTACGTGACGTGTCTGACGCGATTGTTCGCGCTGCTAACCTTGCTGTCCCGCGCTCATCTGGACAATTTCGTCGTCGGCAAGTCCCGTGGTGGAGTACGGCCATTGCCATTGCCATCCGTGATCGCCGTCGAGCTTTGCAACACTTTAAGAGGCACCCATCTGTAGCCAGCCTTTCTACCTTTAAGCGCCTTCGCGCTAAAGCCCGTTATTTAATCAAACAGAGCAAGCGGATATGTTGGGAACGATTCGTTTCTTCCCTTGGTTCCACTGTCCCTCTGTCACGGGTATGGGCTACACTTCGCTCTCTCCAAGGTTGCCATCGGCAGTCCACCCTCCCAGGCCTTCACCTCCCAGGTGGCATTTGTACGGACCCATTAGTTCTTGCAGAACATCTTGCGACCCATTTTGCAGTGGCATCAGCGTCGGCCTCCTATCCAGCTGCTTTCCTTCATCAAAAACAGCAGGCTGAAGCTGTCACCTTATGTTTCACCACTTGTGAGTCAGAATCTTACAACGAACCTTTCACTGAATGGGAATTTCTTTCTGCTCTATCTGCTTCTCATGATACGGCTCCTGGCCCAGATTCCATTCATAACCAGCTGCTTCAACATCTCAGTGCTCCACAACGGCACCATCTTCTTCGGGTGTTTAACCGTATCTGGCTCCAGGGTGACTTCCCTTCTCAGTGGAGGGATAGCATTGTGGTTCCTGTCCTTAAGCCTGGTCAGAACCCCCTATCTGTTGACAGCTATCGGCCAATTAGTTTGACCAATGTTGGTTGTAAGTTACTTGAACGGCTGGTAGCCCGTCGGCTCACTTGGGTCCTCGAATCTCGGGATCTATTGTCCCCTTACCAGTGTGGCTTTCGAGAGGGACGATCTCCAATCGATCATTTGCTTCGCTTGGAATCCGCAGTTCGGCAGGCTTTTTCCCAGCGCCGCCATTTGGTTGCAGTGTTTTTTGACCTTCGCAAGGCCTATGACACGGCCTGGCGCCATCACATCTTACTAACCCTTCATCAGTGGGGTCTTCGGGGCCCACTCCCGACTTTTATCCGCCAGTTCCTGATCCATCGGTCATTCAGAGTTCGAGTTGGTACTGCTTTTAGTTCTCCACGGACCCAGGAGACGGGCATCCCACAGGGTTCTGTCTTGAGTGTCCTTCTTTTCCTCATTGCTATCGATGGACTTGTGGCCTCTGTCGGTCCCTTGGTCGCCCCTGCCCTGTATGTGGATGATTTCTGCATTTGGGTTAGTTCCTCCTCGATGCCATCTGCAGAACGGCAGCTCCAGGTGGCTATACGGCGTGCCTCTGCATGGACCCTCTCCCACGGGTTTCAATTCTCTCCTTTAAAATCGCGGGTGGTCCACTTCTGTCGCCGTACTACGGTCCACCCTGATCCAGAGCTCTATCTCGCTGCACAAAGATTGCCTGTGGTTCCACAGTTTCGTTTCCTAGGTCTTCTTTTCGACAACAAGCTCACTTGGCTGCCCCATATCAGACTCCTGAAGGTAGGATGTTTCCGTAAACTCAATGTCCTTCGCTTCCTTGCCCACTCCTCCTGGGGTGCGGACCGTTCCCTCCTCCTCCGTCTTTATTGTGCTCTAGTTCTGTCACGTTTGGACTATGGTTGTCAAGTTTATGGTTCAGCTGCTCCTTCCACGCTGCACGTGCTGGATCCAGTCCACCATCGTGGTATCCGTTTGGCCACCGGTGCCTTCCCTACTAGCCCTGTTGATAGTCTCCTGGTTGAAGCTGGGATCCCCCCCCTTTCTGTTCGGCGGTCCCAGCTTCTGGTGTCTTATGCCCTTACTATCCGTTCTTCTCCCGCTCATCCTTCCTATTCTATCCTATTCCCAGACCATGGACGTCGCCCGCCTGACTCCCGCCCTCGGGCGGGTTTACCGGTTGGGCTGCGCCTTGCGTCTCTTACCCGTGATTTTCGGCTTCCTTCTTTGTCCTGTCTTCCTCGCTCCCTCCCCTCCACCCCTCCTTGGTTAGTTCCTCGGCCTCGACTTCGGATGGATCTCCGCCGCGGACCGAAAGATTCCATCCCCCCGGTGGTGTTCCGTACCTTTTTCCGCCAAATTTTATGGGAGTTTCGGGATGCTGTTATTTTTTTACACTGATGGCTCTAAATCTGCTGATCATGTTGGGTATGCCTTCACGTCCTCTGTTGGAACGGAAAATCATCTGCTGCCACCCACATGTGGGGTGTTTACTGCGGAATTGATGGCAATTTCCCGGGCCCTTACCTTTATTAAACAATCCCAACACAACCGCGTTTTGTTATGTACGGACTCGATGAGTGGCCTTCTTGCTATTGACCGGTGTTTTTCGCGCCATCCCTTGGTCTCTGCCATCCATGACCATCTCGCTGATCTTCACCGTGCTGCTTGTTCCATTGACTTCTTATGGGTCCTGGGCCATGTGGGTATCCCGGGTAATGAGCTTGCTGATCGTTTGGCTGGGGGAGCAGTTACTTACCCCCCGTTTTCCGTAACCCCTCCTGCAGCGGATTTACGGCTTCACATCAAATCCCACTTTGCACAGTCATGGGCCAATTCTTGGGAGGCTACTCCACTGTCTAATAAACTTCGTGCCATTAAGGTGAATAAAGGCCCATGGCGTTCTTCCTTTAGCCTCTCCCGCAAGGACTCGACCACACTGTGTCGTCTCCGCATTGGCCATACCCGGCTGACCCATGGTTTCCTTTTGCGTGATGAGCCACCCCCGCTATGTGGTTGTGGAGCCTTCCAGTCAGTGGCCCACATTTTGGTTGAATGCCCCCTTCTTTTGGCTCTGCGTGCTAAGTACAGACTCCCCCACACTTTACCTTTGATGTTGGCTGACGATTCCCGGATGGTCTCTCTGGTTCTAGGTTTCCTCCGGGAGAGTGGTTTTTATTCTCAGTTTTAAAGTTTTTAATCTCCCTCTGGTGTTGGGGCAGGGCGGTGAGTGTTTGGGTGTCTCCCACTGTAGGCAGTGTTCAGAGATTCCCGATTCACCTCCCTGACCGGAATCCTCTTTTCTTTCCCTTTTACTCTGTTTTTACCCCTTCTTTTTAAGGCTTGGTTAGTTTTTCTGTTCCCATACGTACTTTCTGCATTATAGCAGTTGTACCTTTTAAGTCACAGGTGGTCTTGCCTATGCTGTTTCAGCATAGCGTTGGGTTCGTTCTCTTGCCAACTTCCCTCATTTGTTTTTACTAATGACATCGTGACTGCCCTTTTACGTTTCCCCTTTATCCGTTTTATTTTTCTGACTATACTGAGATGTCCCGTTAGCAGAATGGAGTCTATTTGAAACAAGGGACTGATGACCTTGCTGTTTGGTCCCTTTAACCTCAAACAACCAACCAACCAACCAAAGTGATTGAAGTTTCTCACCCTTGCCAGATGTCATATGAAATGGTATAACACATTTTAACTGAAGAATTAGAAATGAAAAAATTATCTGCAAGATGGGTGCCGCGACTCTTGACACTGGATCAAAAATGCATGCCATCGCCATAGGAAAATTACATGAACTAAGGTATGAATTGTTGCCACACCTGCCTTATTCACCTGATATGGCTCCATCAGCCTTCCATCTCTTCCCAAAACTGAAAATTTTTCTTGGTGGATGAAGATTCACTTCAAACGAAGAATTGATAGCAGAAGTTGACAACTATTTACCAGGCCTGGAGGAAACTCATTTTTGAGATGGGATCAAGGCACTGGAACATTGTTGGACCAAGTGCATTAATCTAAAAGCAGACTACATTGAAAAATAAAAAACGTTTCAGTCATGTGAGTACTTTTTCTTATTCCTTTCCGAGAACTTTTCAAACCACCTTCATAATAATTTGGCAATTCTACTTCTTGACTCTTCAGTTATAGCCTTCTTATATTTTCCCATTTTCTGATTTCTGTATATTCAAAAATAAAATTGTTTTGAATGAAAGATTCAGCATTATGACAAAACAGATATTATTTTCTATTTAATTTCGTAATGTAGGTAACTCATTTATTTCAGTCACACACATGCATGCATTCATTAGAAAAATTGTTTTTAACCAAAGACATGTACACAGACAGTACGTTAGATACAAAGAGGGGACAGGGATTAAGATTGCATGTGTAGTCTTTCCACCTGCCTTGCAGCATACTCACAAATCACTGATTGCAGTCACCACTTTGTTCTGCAGTTTGTCGTACCAAAGTTTTTCCTCACAGAATGGTGATTCTTCTTGACAAATATTTTTATTTTCTTGTGCTTACCTAGAAAGTGCTTATTGCTTAAAATACGCAATTTAAAGATTACAGAATTTGAAGCAAAAACTTATATGTGCCTGACACAATCAATAAATCTGGTGAAGTTATTGAAGATTACATGTAATGGCGCCTATATGGAAACAACTACTGAGTGTATTTTTCCATTGTTGCTGTGTTGCTAAGCGGTATCACTGATTTTCCATGTACTTTTGTAGGTGTGTGATATTATACTGTGGTGACACATTTTATTGAATGACGTAACGAATTTGGAGCTGTATGGGTTTGAGCTGAAATTCACAAGGTCTCCTCCTCCTGATTTTCATATTGTGGATATAACTGTTTCTGTAGTGTGATTTTAGTGTAATTGTGGTGTAAAAGGCAAAAATGTGTACATTTGAGAGGAAGCATGTGATGTCTTACCCAATGCACCAGAAATCAAATGTTCGGCCCCTTCCATTTTTTGCCTTGTGGCCAAGGAGAAGAGACTGGAAAAACCTTGGCTAGGAGTGCTTCCATGGTATTTTACCTGACTAGCATGTTAACAAATGAGTTCTTTGTCCTACCAGCTTACTTATATGATAGTTGTGTCTGCATATTCTTCTGACAGGAAAACATGTCAGTTACTCTGTTGTTAAAGTTCGAAATATCACTGATTTCCTCCTTATGAATGACACAAACATTGAGATGAGCCTTTCTTGATCCATACTATTCCTGAGGAGGGTTTTGAAGTGCTGAAGCTGTGTTCTGCTCCTACTGTTGAAACAGGTGTAGTTACTGCAATTTGCAGTTTTGTGCACTTCAGCAAATGATTCTTCAAAGGAATGCCCACAATAACAGTGAACACATCACAAACCAATGTCATGCCTTTAAAAAGTATAACTGGGATAAATCACTGACACTTAGTTTCACAGTTTATCATGGCAAATAAACAGACTATAACTTATTGAAAACGTAGTGAATACAGTGACTCGTAAATGTTCTCCGAATGAAACAAACTTTATTTGGTCTATAATTTCAAGGCAAAGAGGCTTCTGCAGTATAGAGCAGTATGAAGAGCTGCATCAAACCAGTCTTTGGTCTAAAGACAACAACAATAATTTGAAAGATACTAAATGCTTGAGAATTTTGGAATCTTCCTATCAGTTAGTTGCTCACAATGTCACACATTTATTTGACATTTGTGTCAGATTAAGTTCAGTACTGTTTTGGAACATTCTGTTGAAGAAGAAAAACATTAGTGGCAGTATAACAAAAAGGATAGTTGTTGCTCACCGTATAGTGGATATCGTGAGTTGCAGAAAGACACGACAAAAAGATTTTCTGAAAGTTAGCTCTTGAGGCAACAAGCCCTTGTTGGCCAAAAGCTAACTTTCAGGCAGTCTTTTTGTTGTGCCTTTCTGTGACTCAGCATCTTCACTATGTGGTGCATAGCAACTATCCTTTTCATTATATTGTTACATTTCATCCTGGACTTTCCATTGTTCGAAAAACATTTGTTGGTCAAATCCCTTGGTTAAGGTATGGGAATGTACTGTTAAAACACCAGATACAAATATTTCAGTATAAAGCATTTATTCCCTTTCGACACAATATAAAGCATGCCTCACATAGCCTACAGTGTGGAGCACCGGGCGGAGGGTCTGTGAAGCTAATGTCATAGTCGTGAGCACTGCAGCTACTCAGCCATGGCTGTCAGCTAAATATCGAGTACAAATGGTATGCCACGAACTATGGCAGAGGTTGATTTTGCCATCAGCAGTTGTGGCAGCAGTTGAAACTGTGGATACCTAGGATCTGGTGAACAAAAGATAGGTTCAAAGTGGTGGCAGTTGATGAACAAGTTTTGCATGGTCTGGTAATGGTCTGATCCCATTAGCATTGATGGTATGCCCAAGAAATGTTGCCTCTGGCTTCCACAAATGCGATTTTTCTTCACTTCACCTGTGTCACAGAGAATAGTGAGGACGAATTTGAGGTGTCACTCATAGTTTTGAGCATAGGCACACAAAGTTAAGATATCATCTAAGTATGTGTAATGGCAGTTGAACTTGAAAAGTACCCTATCAGTATATCAATGTCACATTTGACCAGCATTCTCCAGTTCATAGGGCATGACAAGGAACTTAAACAGGCCAAAGGGTGTAATAATAGCGATCTTGGTGGTATCATCCAGGTGCATGGGTATTTGAGAATAGGCCTTACAGCAGTCAATCACACTAAAAGAAGTAGCCCCCACAAGTGAATTTGTGTGGCATGGGGTAGCTGTCCTGAATAGTGAGAGATTTAAGAGTTCTGTAGTCACCACAGAGCTGGATAGAAATGTCTTTCTTAGTGACCACCTTTACGGGAGAGGCCCAGGCACTGTCTGAAGAATGAATGATACCAGCGTACAACGGTTTGTGCATCGCTTTCTTTACTGCATAGAGGAGTGCTGGCCCAAAGCGTCATGGACTGTGACAGACAGGCAGGCCCCGGGTTGCATTGATACGATGCATGGTACCATTCCTGATTGCACACTGATAGAGCCTGACCTGTGGTGTGTCATGCGGGAGATTGGAATTCATTTGCAGAACAGGAAGGAATGACACAGAAAGTGCTGCACTGGCCTGTGGTGCGTCATCACAGGTTGCAAGGAGATGTCCCTGAACTGTGGTGATGGGTCCCAACTTTGCAAAGCACTTGCGAACAATCAGTGTGGGCAGCAACATAGGTTGCAGGCAAGTGTGAGCATTGCTTCACAGCCCATGGTGGAGCCAGATCAAAAAGCCCTGGAATGGACTGATGTGCCACGTGATGGAATAAGGCAGCATGACTGAGATCAGGGGAGAGGCAAAATCTACATGAGTTCAGCAACATCTGTGATGTAGAAAATCCAAGGACAGTGGAGCTCATCCATGAATTGCATTACATGGTCTGCAAGTCATGCACATGGATGCTGGCATTGTTAGCTGTGTGGAGCTGCAACCCAAGAGCTTTGGAATGCAGTTCAAACATCTTTCAAGGTACCATGCACGCATCTTTTCCCACGTCAATAACGAAGTACTTATTTGTACATCAATCACTAATTTACAGATGTCCTTCAGCAGATGTTAACATTACAAGTGAGGCGGTGCACACTGAACTCGCATTCGGGAGGATGACAGTTCAAGCTGGTGTTGCCCATCCAGATTTAGGTGTTCCGTGATTTCCTTAAATCTCTCCAGCCAAATGTCAGGATTGTTTCTCTGAAAGAGCACAGCTGATTTATTTTCCCATCCAGGATCCGAGCTTGTGCTCAATTTTTAATTACCTCTATATTGATGTGAAGTTAACCCCAATCTTGCTTCCTTCCTTGGATGTTGATATTGTGTATTAGAGGCAATTTAATGTTGTGAAAAGAGCCAATGTGCTTCTTCAGCCCACATTTGTGATTTGGGGAAAGAACACAGCTGCCAGTGGTTAGAAAAGGTCTCACCAAAATGCAAGTGATACCAGTGGTGATGTGGCCATAAGACGGCAGACTCAGCTGATGCAGAATTGCCTGCTAGCAGTGTGGTGCCATGTGTATTCTGCTGTCCAGCACTCAGGTGGAGACTGTAATGGTCGCCTAGTCGTTGATATTGCTAATTGCTGTAATCGCACTATTTCACTCCCATTTACGGAGCTTGTTAGCACTCGATGTTTGGTTGGCGCCATTAAAATGCGTTGTAGTAATCGCTGCTGCTTGCTGGATCGCTGCTGTGTCTCGATGCTGATGCTGGCTCTAAATCTGGTTGTCTAGGGTTAAAAACATGAGGTCCCGTGTTTTTTATGTGCTTTTGATGATAAAGAACGAGCAAAACCAACAAATATGTAACCTTCAAATATTTATTACTCTGGTGGCCATCTTAATTCCACTGTCCACCAAAGACCATGACACAACACAAAGTAGTACTTCCATTACATGATCTTTGCATTGTTTGTCCACCTCAAACAATAACACACAAACACACTTTACCAAAGTGACATTCCGACTGCCTCCCGACCGTTCTTGCTGCTTGTATTTATAACATTGTCAAAGAACTACCAAAAAGAGATACAGTTTACAAGTCATATGTACATCTGTTATCATAATTTGTGCAGAAAAGTTATTAATTAGCATTGAGTGACATAATTTAACATGTTATTAAAATGACAGACAGATTTGTTGACTTGACAGAATAATTCTCTGTTACAAAAAGGCCATTTTTTGGAAGTTTGTCAATTGACTTCTCTAATTTGCATAAATAAGTAAGTAACATGAATTATTAAGAATTACATTAGTTTTCGTCTAAAATAGGATTGATTACGTGAATACTGAGTGAAAACGCTCCTAGTGAACAAATAGGTTTCACTGGGTGATTTTTATTTAAGGAGATCCAAAATACCTAAGTTGGCTACTATTTTTTGTACTTCATATTAATTATTTAAGATAAACTTAGTGCTTTTACATGATGACATTTGCTGTATCAGTGATCAAGTGATATTAACTTTTGTGTGGGTCAGTTATTCAGTATAATTTAATGGGTTGACTGTTTATGGAGACATGTTGTGCAATCATTGTTAACATACACAATAACTCTTCTATAATCATAAATACTCGTTAAACTGATTGAATTTGGAGGGTATCACATACTTCATTAAAGTAAAGCCTTTAATATGTTCCGTTACAATACCCCCCTCGGGTATATCATGTACAGAATGTTAATGATATTAGCCGACTAGGACAAATGTGTCAAATGGTTAAAATTTGGAAAAGTACTATTTTAATAAATTTTTTTTTTGTTTTACTATGCATAATGTGTATGTATACAATGACTTTTTCCTGCAAATATTTTAGTTGTGTTGTTTCAAATGCACTTTGTGTTATGGCCCTCAGTATGACAGCATAATAAAAATATTTAGTACTATATGAAAATAAAAAAAAAAACTGTTAATCTGTGTTCCCAGTGAGCCACATGTAAAACGATCAAAAACAGACACAAATATATCACATGCGATCTTAAGATATAAAAAAAAATATGTGTAAATTATTTCAAAGTCAGCTCTCATTGAGTCACAGAATAATCAAGATAATAGAAGGAACATAAATATATTACATAGATGGACAGTTCAGATGTCCATAGGAAAATATTGCAACTGTCTGCTCTTTTTGAGCCACATAAAGGAAATGAAAACAAAGAACATAATTAGAAGTATGGACATGATATATAAACACAAACACTAGAGAAGTCACATGTATGAATATAATATGCATTTAAAAAAATGGAAATATTTAAAAAACTTGTCTCCCATTGAGACACAGTCAAGAATGTACAAGAACATATTAATACTAAAATTGGACACTTAAATTGGTCACAACATAACACAAACATCAAACTTGGTGAACATCTGATTAGCTGTAGAAAATTGTACACAAATCTTATGCCTAAGAAAACAATAGTAACAAAATGATGGGTCTTGCACAACAATTTTTACACTGTCTTTTATATTTGGTGCAAGTATGTCCCATATTCAACAATACAAACAGAAAGTAATAAATGTTTGTCACCTCTTTGGGTGCATGGTTAAACTTGCCCCTTGCAAGTAAAGAAGATGTCTCCAAATTTAATATTCAATAGTGACAATAAAAATATAAAAACATTGTCTCAGAGATGTGGAACTTTTCCAGGGTCTGTAGGATGAGTGGTAGTTGCTATTTGACACACCCAGTAAAAATCTTTGCTGATAAAATGCTTTACGGAAAATGGGTAAGTAACTGTATTCAAACAGGGAAATGTGCTTAATCATGTTTATATGGTTTCAATTCAGTGATGTTTCTTAATCCGAATAACCTTCTTGATCTGGGAAAGATAAGTCTATACGCATTAGGATGTGGGCTTTCTTTTATTTCAAATGGACCAATGTAAATGTTTACTTTAACATATGGACAACCTAGCTCAACATCATTGTCTATTTCAGTATTTACAAACAATAGATCATTTTCAATTTCTTTAGTTCCTAAGTCTATTTCCTCTTTCCTACACTTAGACACATCCCTCTCTGTTTGCAAAGCATTGACATTTAAACATAAACCTTTGTTTTCATCTGTTCCTCTTAACACTGTGTTGTCACTTAACAAACTACTGGTTTCACCCCATTTTTTATAAAGTCCACTACGGATTCTTGTCCACCATGTAGGATACAAGGTTGCACTTACCTTTGCTAATTCTTTCCAAAAGGCATCTTTGTTTATACAGTTTCCATAGTTGTTCCACAAAACTTCTAAAAGCTTTTCCCCTTTTTCTTGAAAACACACATTTACATTCCATCCCTTTATATTTTCTTTATTATTATTATTATTATTATTATTATTATTATTATTATTATTATTATTATTATTATTATTACCATTCTCATAGATTAGTGTTTCATAGTTCCCAATAGGCAATAGCTTGTCCTCAGATACACATTCCCTAGTCTGCATTTCACTTAATTTAACCTCATTATTACCCATGTTTGTCACATCACTTACCTTTACTACATAATCACTTTTCAATTCTACAAATACTTTTATTTCTTCCTCCACACTCTCATCAATAACATCACTTGATTTAGGATCATTATTTAAATGTCCCTCTATTACTTCTTCCTCCTCCTCCACAACAACCCCATCTTCAGTTTCCCCCCTATGTATCTGAATCTCAGCAATTGAGCCTTTGGCTCCATTAAACACTTCGGCATCCCCCTTCTTATCAAATAAACCCCCCAAAATAGATTCTATTTGTGGTGTGTCTGACTTGTTATTAACACCAGTATCTTTTTCAGCCCAACTATGGAACTCTGCAATACCTTCAACTTCTGCACTTCCACTAACTACCTGTGCTTGAACACTGTTTTTATTAACTGTATCACTTTTACTCATAGTATCCCAAAACCTTTTATTAAATTCTAATTTATTCATTCTAACAACATCAGTATTTTCATGGTATTTACTCTTTACATTGTATCCTCTCCTTTTCCAGTTTCGGTTATGTGTTGTCCTATCATAATATTGTCTAGCCCCAAAACTACGAACATCTAGTGGGACTGTCCACCGTTTCCCGGCTGGTTCCCTCGGTCTGTCCGTTTGTAGTTGTCGTTCTGTTCACTAGTTTCAACAAACCCCCGTCTATCTTGTTCTCTTCCCCAATACCTATTTCTATCATTCCTGTTATCTCTCCTCCATCCTCCCTCCTGTGTATTGTTTCTGAAATCATTTTCATATCTCCTATCTCCCCTATTTGGAGCATTATTTCCAGAATTTTCAAAGTCTCTCCTCCCATAATAATCTCTATTTACATTCCTGTTCCACCCCCCATACTGGTTGTTGCCAGAGCCAAAACTTTGGTTATTTTCTCTTTCCAAGGCGCTGTCTAATCTATCTACAAATTTCAGGAACTCTTCCATTGAATCGTCTGGTCCATGGACCAATTCCCACTGCAGTCTCTCTGGTAACCTTCTTTTTAAAACATCAATTTGTGTCATAACATCAAATGAGTTATTCAAATGAGCAAGTTTTTTCAATTGGTCTCTGCAAAATTTTTGCATTCCCCCTATTTTCCCTCTATACACTGGTCCATTTAGAAATTCTGACTTTAATCTGGCTTGTATGGATTGTGACCAAAATTTACAAATAAATTTAGCTTCAAACTCTTCAAAAGTATTCCAAGAATCATTATTCTCATTTGCCCAGGATAGGGCCTCCCCTTCTAGAAACCGTTTTACTAACTTAATTTTTATGTTATCTGACATTCCTACAACAAACATATTCTTACATTGGTGAATAAAGTCAATAGGGTGTAGATTTTCACCAGGAAAGTATTTCACTTGGATGTGCCCATACATTGTATTATGATTGTAAATCGTTTGTTTGGACATCAATGCGTCCTCCAATTGTGTATATTTAGTGTGTATCTTTTCTACTTTTGTATCTACATTAGTGGTATACAGATTGTATTCTTGTTTAAGGTTTTCTAATGTTTTGTCTATTCTCTGATCTAATCTTTCAACTTCAGTATCTACTCTGTTGTAGATGACAGCAATGCTGTCTGTGTTAGCTTGTATATTTTCATTTAAACTTTCAACTTTAATTTGAAATTCTTTTCTGAAGTGTATCAGCTGTTTGCTAGTGTCCTTACTGAGGGTAGTTATAATTTCCTCACACTTCTCATTGAGATGAGTAGTTAATAGATCAAAATTCAAACTTAACTTATCCAGTCTATCTGTGTTTTCTTTAAGTTTCAAACTTACTTGTTCACTCGATTGTTTAAGTTGCGAGCTTATTTGAGTTGCAAACTCTGCTAGCCACTCTGTTAAGTTTAATTGTTCACCATCCCCTGGTTCAATTTTTACGTTTCCTACGATCTCATCACTCTCAGGTAGAGACATGTTAACTATAATTTTTTTTTTTTTTTTTTTTTAAATGACAACAACAAAATACCTTGCTTTATGTAGCTATACTATGATGTTGTGATCGGTGTTCTTGTTGGCTTTTTTCACATCTATTCGGTTTTATCTTGATTGATGAATTCCATTGACCATCCAGACGTTAATCTTCCGAGCGGTGTGATGATAGTTTTTCGTAATCGCATATACACACGTTTTTTTTTGTTTTTCACTTTGACATATCTTCACTGTTGCCACACCTGCACAAATAAACTTTTTTTTTTTTTTTTAGGTGCTAAGCACTTACGAAATTTATCGCTGCACTATTATCATCGATGCACTTAAAGATCCCGGACGAGCCCCCACTTTTGTAATGGTCGCCTAGTCGTTGATATTGCTAATTGCTGTAATCGCACTATTTCACTCCCATTTACGGAGCTTGTTAGCACTCGATGTTTGGTTGGCGCCATTAAAATGCGTTGTAGTAATCGCTGCTGCTTGCTGGATCGCTGCTGTGTCTCGATGCTGATGCTGGCTCTAAATCTGGTTGTCTAGGGTTAAAAACATGAGGTCCCGTGTTTTTTATGTGCTTTTGATGATAAAGAACGAGCAAAACCAACAAATATGTAACCTTCAAATATTTATTACTCTGGTGGCCATCTTAATTCCACTGTCCACCAAAGACCATGACACAACACAAAGTAGTACTTCCATTACATGATCTTTGCATTGTTTGTCCACCTCAAACAATAACACACAAACACACTTTACCAAAGTGACATTCCGACTGCCTCCCGACCGTTCTTGCTGCTTGTATTTATAACATTGTCAAAGAACTACCAAAAAGAGATACAGTTTACAAGTCACATGTACATCTGTTATCATAATTTGTGCAGAAAAGTTATTAATTAGCATTGAGTGACATAATTTAACATGTTATTAAAATGACAGACAGATTTGTTGACTTGACAGAATAATTCTCTGTTACAAAAAGGCCATTTTTTGGAAGTTTGTCAATTGACTTCTCTAATTTGCATAAATAAGTAAGTAACATGAATTATTAAGAATTACATTAGTTTTCGTCTAAAATAGGATTGATTACGTGAATACTGAGTGAAAACGCTCCTAGTGAACAAATAGGTTTCACTGGGTGATTTTTATTTAAGGAGATCCAAAATACCTAAGTTGGCTACTATTTTTTGTACTTCATATTAATTATTTAAGATAAACTTAGTGTTTTTACATGATGACATTTGCTGTATCAGTGATCAAGTGATATTAACTTTTGTGTGGGTCAGTTATTCAGTATAATTTAATGGGTTGACTGTTTATGAAGACATGTTGTGCAATCATTGTTAACATACACAATAACTCTTCTATAATCATAAATACTCGTTAAACTGGTTGAATTTGGAGGGTATCACATACTTCATTAAAGTAAAGCCTTTAATATGTTCCGTTACAAGACCCACGTCACTTTCAAGAGGAGTTTGCAGCATTTTTTTTTTTTTTCAGGGTGTGTGCCATCTTAGTGGGTGGCAGAGGCCAAATAGTAAGGTATGAGCAGTGCCACCAACACCATTTGTGGCATGGTTGTAGCACCCAGAATGTTGTTGACACTGCACAATGGTTTTCATGCAAAATGGTTGCATCAAATGACAGCAATCACAGCACTGTAGGCATGGAGAATGCAGGTGGAATGACATCCAACCACACGTGCACTGAATGCAGGGTGTCACTGAAACTTGACAGAGCAGGTTCAGAGTCAGAGTTCACTAATACTGGCTCTGTTGTGACCATTGTTGTCACACTCACTGTGTCTTATGACGCAACATTTGCACTGGCATCCTGTTCAGTTTTTGATGCTGATTGTTGTTGAAGGCAATGAGAATACTGAGCAATGGCAAGTCCTGATAAAATTGGAGCACTAGAGCCACACGGAAAGGAGTACAAGCCAAGTTTCATGTCCAATGGGTGCATTGTTAATACGCAAAAAGGCGGCTCAAGATGAAATTTCATGGTTATTGCAGAGTTCATAATAGTCAGTGCCACCAGTGTAGCTAGTTTCCCTCATGTAGGATATGGTAACATACCAATAACACACTGCACATAAATATTTCAGTGTAAAGCATTTATTCAGTTCCAACATGATACAAAGCATACAACAGATTGCATGTCTCAGAATGAATTGCCTGTGCCAGTCAAAGATATTCCACACTTCTGTGAGAGAATGCTGGTCAGCAGCCATATTTGCTCGTATTTCAGACATAGCTGTTTCAAGATGATGTAATACATTGTACATAGTAATGACATTTGCGCTCTGCATCTGGACTGTGTTGTACAAAATATCAGCATGTTTAGAAGTGTCAAAAATTCTGGATTGTGAAGTAAATTACTTAAAGCAAAGATTCTTTTCTTGAAATATCATCCCAAGTATTCCCTCCTTCTGTCTTATCAAAACATTCCAATATGCATAATTTGTTTTCTTGAACACTATTTACAATATGAGGCTGGAAATTTCATCTAGTTCAAGTAACTGAAGGAGTTCTCTTACTGAATAGTGTGTGTAACATATCACTTCACTTAAACAATGAAGAGAAAAATGTTGTAAATCCAGCAATACTTGCAAAGAGCAATCTAACAGACTTAATGTTTTCGATACAAGCATTTGCATAACAAGATTCATTTTGTCTGCATAACAGTGAATGTACTTAGCATATTGGAAAGTACTCTTACAGAACATGTAAATACTTAACAGGAAAATATGTCAACAGGTAATTGCAAAGTAAAAGCTTCTTAGAAATGATAACGTTATAAGAATGTTGGACAACACGTCAAAATCTATATACAATACCATAAAAAGTGAAACAGGAGAGATACATGAAGAGCAGGAAAATACATTTACAAATGCTGATGATATCAGTATTTACCAAAAATACTTGGCCAAATTATATAAATGATCATTGCATTAATGCATTCAAAACATTCAGCTTAAATTTTACAAATCAGGATAAACTTAGGTTTTGCACACCAGCATACAGTGAGAGATTAGTTGCAACTAGCAAGAATGAAGTAGTAAAGGAGATTAAAAGCCTCAAATTCAAAATTGATAGGTGGTAGTAGATGATGTACCAGTGTCATTTATAATCTGTACTGCTTCACAAATCATAATGCCCTTGCCTCACGTTTTTAATTTATCATTCACTGAAGGAGTGTTCCTCAAAAGATGAAAAATATCAAAAGTAATACCTTCATTCAAAAGTGGGAGTATTATTTAAGAGTACTCGTGAAGCTGAGAATTCCCATTTCACTCCTACTGGTATTCTCTTAACAATTTAGAATATAATGAAACAAAGACTCACAATTAGTTAGATGATCACAGCCTACCAAATAATAATCAGGATGGCTTTGGAACAGGTAGAAGTACAGAAACTGCAATAATTGGTTTCATCGATGGAATAGTTAGAAACTGGGATAGCAACAATAGCATTGTAGGAGTTAATTATACCTTTCTAAAGCTTCTGATATTTTATTCATGGAATTTTTAGATAAGTTGAATGCATTGAGGATAAAAGGAATAGAAAACAAGTGGGTTCATTCATATTTACAAACTATATTACAGGTTGTGGAGCTCATATCATAAAATCAGATTAGTACCCGATGCAAGGAAAGTCTTAATAGGTGTACCCCAGGGTAATGTGTTATGCGGCCTTCTGTTCCTTAATTAAGTATCATGCACACCTCAGAAACTGCAGCCAATCTCATGTTGTTTGCAGATGACTCTGATGTAATAGTGAATAATGTTAAGGAATCTCTGACCACTACAACTGATAAAGTCCTCTCAAGTCCTTGGATTTATGGTTCAATGGCAACAGGCTGTCCATTAATGTGAAGAAAATAGACTACATATAATGTGAAAAAATGAATTAAAGCCAAGATCTTCATCTGGCACTAGGCAGGATGAGTTAGAAAGGGTACAATGCACAAACTTTTAGGAATGTATGTTGACCAAGACTGAAATTGGAAAGACTATGTAACTAATCTCTCCCAGACACTCAGCTCTGCATGTTTTGCTCTGAGAATATTTCTAAGGTTTGCTCTTCAGATGGTGCTTGAATGACTCATTTTGGTTACTTCCAGCCCCTTTTAGCTTATGGAATACTTCTCTGGGGTAAAATTAATAGCTGAGTAAATGAAATTTTTGAGTAAATGAAATTTTTACATTACAGGAAATGGCTATTCAAATCTTGTCACATTGCTTGGCTAGAGCTCACTGCAAGCCCCTACTTGAAAAGCTGTTTTTGCTTACTGTATCCTCCTTGTACATATACAAATGTGTGATGATGACAAGGGCTAGACCTTCAGACCAACTCTGATTACCACAGTTAAAATACTCACTACTGTGGGTTTCTCCATATAGTACAAGTTCTCAAAGAAAGTGGACCATTTTGGTGTCATTCTCTGTAATGTACTGCCAGCATACATAAAGGGGTTGGAGATGGGAAAGTTTTTTAAGTCAGATTTAAAATAGTTTCTCGTTGAAAAGTGTTTCTACACTAAAAATGGATGCATTGTGCACTGGATACTAGACCCTGATTTGTTGTTGACTTCTTTTGATTCTATTAACTGACGTATCATCTGTGCTGTGTTTGTCTTTGCAAAGAAGGTTTCTTCTGCTGATGGCTTTCTGTTTCCCTTTTTTAGATGATTAGATTAGATTAGATTAATACTTGTTCCATAGATCATGAATACGACACTTCATAATGATGTGGAACATGTCAGGTTAATAAAAGATGTCTGTACAAGATATTACATTTTCCCCCTAATTTATATCTAAAAATTCAGCCAATGAGTAGAAGGAGTTGTCATCTAGAAATTCTTTTAATTTATTTTTAAATGTTAGTTGGCTATTTATCAGTTAGGTGATCAAAGACTTTTGTGACAGCATAATTTACCCCTTTCTGTGCCAAAGTCAGATTTAACCCTGCATAGTGAAGATAATCCTTTCTCCTGGTGTTATAACTATGCACACTGCTATTACTTTTGAACTGGGTTGGATTATTAACAACAAAATTCATAAGTGAATATATATACTGTGAGGTTACTGTGAGGATCCCTAGATCCTTAAATAGATGTCTGCAGGATGACTGTGGGTGGGCTCCAACAATTATTCTGATTACACGTTTTTGAGCAATGAATACTTTTCTACTCAATGATGAATTACCCCAGAATGTGATGCCATACGAAAGCAGTGAATGAAAGTAGGCATAGTAAGCTAATTTACTGAGATTCTTATCACCAAAATTTGAAATAACCCTAATAGCATACGTAGCTGAACTCAGACGTTTCAGCAGACCATCAATGTATTGCTTCCAGTTTAACCTCTCATCAATGGACACACCTAAAAATTTTGAAAATTCTACCTTAGCTACAGACTTCTGTTCAAAGTCTATATTTATTACTGGAGTTGTGCCATTTACTGTACAGAACTGTATATACTGTGTTTTATCAAAATTTAAAGAGAGTCCGTTTGCTGAGAACCACTTAATAATTTTGTGAAAAAACATCATTTACAATTACATCACTTAGTTCTTGGTTTTTGGATGTTATTACTATACTTGTATCATCAGCAAAAAGAACTAACTTTGCATCTTCATCAATGCGGAATGGTAAGTCATTAATGTGTATCAAGAAGAGTAAAGGGTAAAGGACCTAAGACCGAACCCTGTGGGATCCCGTACTTGATAGCCCCCCCCCCCCCCCCCCCCCAAGTTTGAGGCATCAGCTGTTGTTTTAACATTACATGAACCACTTATTTCAACTTTCTACATTTTTCCAGTTATGTATGAATTAAACCATTTGTGCACTGCCCCACTCAAACCATAATGATTTAGCTTATCTAAGAGAATTCCATGATTTACACAATCAAAGGCCTTTGAGAGATCACAAAAAAGTACCAATGGGTAATGTCCGGTTATTCAGAGCATTTAATATTTGATCAGTGAAAGCATATATAGCATTTTCTGTTCAAAAGCCTTTCTGAAAACCAAACTGACATTTTGTTAGTACTTTACTTTTACAAATATGAGAGGCTACTCTTGAATACATTACTTTCTCAAAAATTTTTGATAGAGCTGTCAGAAGACAGATTGGGCGGTAGATGTTGACATCCGACGTTTCCCCCTTTTTATGCAATGCGTTTTACAATGGCGTATTTCAGTCTATTGGGGAAAACACCCTGCTCCAAAGAGCTATTACATATGTGGCTGAGAATCCTACTAATCTGTGGGGAACAAGCTTTAAGTACCTTGCTGGAAATGCCATAAATTCCGTAAGAGCTTTTACTTTTCAGAGGGAGAGGTTGGTGGAATTACAGTTGTTTCAAACAGCACAGGTATGGCCTCTTCTATTAGTAGCCTTGCCTCTTCTAGTGAAGATCTAGATCCTATTTTCTCCACATCATTTAAAAAATTATTATTGAAAATATTTTCAATTTCTGATTGTTTTTTAGTACACTTGTCATTCAGTTTTATGGCACTAAAGTCTTCCTGTGCTCTTGGTTGCCCTGTTTCCCTTTCAATAATATTCCAAATTGCTGTAATTTTATTATCAGAGTGACTGATCTCAGACACGATACACATGCTTCTGGACTTTTTAATAACTTTTCTTAGTACCGCACAATAGTTTTTATAATATTGAACAATTTCGGGGTCAGTACTCCCTCTTGCTGTTAGATACAGTTCTCTTTTATGGTTGCAAGATATTCTTATTCCTTTAGTTAGCCAAGGTTTTTTATGTGTTTTCTTGGAATTATGTTTAACTATTTTCTTGGGAAAACGATTTTCAAATACCCGTAAAAATGTATCGTGAAATAAGTTATATTTCAAGTTTGCGTCGAGTTCCTTATACACTTCATCCCAGTCTAGCTGCTGTAGGCTTTCCCTAAAGTTTGAAATACTTATATTGTTAATTGAACGCACTGCTTTGAAAGTCTGATTTGATATACTGCATGGAGCTATGTCATGTACTGTAACTAGCTGTGCACCATGATCTGAAAGACCATTCTCAACAGGATAAGCATTTATGTCCTTAAACTTTTCTTGGTCTATAAAAAAGTTATCTATCAATGTACTGCTGTTCTTTGTTATCCGAGTAGGAAAATCAATGACGGAGCTCAAATTGAAAGAACTGAGTAATACTACAAGGTCATTCTTCCTATTACACTCTTTCAGGGAATCAACATTGAAATCCCCACAAATGATAATTTGCTTCCCCCCGTCTGACAGATAGCACAACAAAGCATCCAAGTAGTGAAATACACCTCCACTAAGGAGGGACCTGATGCTAGCTCAGTTGTGATGGGCGTAGTGTTGGCAGGTTTGTTGTGTGTTTGAGCATTATACCTCAGCTGTTCTACAGTATATAATGAGTTCATGTGATTTATTTTATTTTATTCAGTGGTTTTTATATCAAAGTACCACAATTTACCTACAGCACTGATTTATTTCTTGTGCATGTTGTGCATTTCAGCAGTTTTATGTAATGTGCTCATGTGCTTTCACTTTTTCAGTTGTGTCTTTATGTTCAAAATTTCTTGTTCATTGATTTACTTGTTATGCATGTTGCACTCACAATGTAGATGGTGTATTTGTGATTACCCTTCCAGTCATGTACTGAGTGAGGTGGCTACTTCAATCTCAATATAATGAACTAGCACTTTGGAGGACTAGGGTTTATCCTCTGTCCAGCTATTATAACTTCAATTTTCCATGGTTTCCCCAAGTTAACATGAATGCTGGGATGGTTCCTTTCATTAGGCTATGGCTAGCTTCCTGTCCTGTCCTCATCTTGCCGTATACTACTTTGTTAATTGTTTCACATTTATGGACTATATGTTATGTCCAAAGCCCGAAGTGCGGCCAGTTCCTGAATTGGCTGGCCATTTTGCACTTTGGCTGAGAGCTGTGGCCAGTGTCCAGTTACTTGAAAGTAAGTGTGTATGCTGCTTTGGCTGATCACTTTGTGCATTGGCTGGAAATCTCTGATTAGATCTTGATGTAATGATGCAACAATCTGCAGTACACATCACTTCTTTCGCATTCAGTGTTTCATGTGCCATGCACATAATAGCTGCTGCTTTTCAGAGGTCTCATCTGAGACTGTGACTTGTTCTTTCCTGACAAATTCGCTTCTTTGTGAGTGCTGTAGCTATTCCTGGTATTTGTGCTTTCTTTGTGACTTCTTATTTACACAAACCAGTTTCATTGTGAGTACAGTGGTGATTCTCATAATTATATTATACACATCAAAAAAAGTTTCCTGAACCTGTACAGAAAATTGGAATAGAGATCAACTTCAACATCATTTCCATCCGTTTTAGTGCTCATGAAAACCACACATTGCATGTTGTACCACCATAGAGTGTGATCTTCAGAGGTGGTGGTCCAGATTGATGTACACATTGGTACCTCTAATATCCAGTAGCACATCCTCTTGCATTGATACGTGCCTGTATTCATGGTGGCATACTGTCTGCAAGTTCATCAAGGCACTGTTGGTCCAGATTGTCCCACTCCTGTTTGGCGATTTGGCGTGGATCCCTCAGAGTGACTGTTGGGTCATGTCATTCATTACAGCCCTTTTCAAGCTATCTCAGGAATGTTAGATAGGCTTCATGTCTGGAGAACAAGCTGGCCACTCTAGTCGAGTGATGTTGTTATCCTGAAGGAAGTCATTCACAAGGTGTGCACCAAGGGGGTGCGAATTGTTTTCCATGAAGATGAATACCTCTCCATTATGCTGCCGATATGGTTGCACTGTTGGTCAGAGGATGGCATTCACGTATCATACAGCCATTATGGTGCCTTCCATGGCCACCAGTGGCTTACGTCGACCCCAGATAATGCCACCCCAAAACAGCAGGGAACCTCCACCTTGCTGCACTCACTGGACAGTGTGTCTAAAGCGTTCAGCCTAACCGGGTTGCCTCCAAACACATCTCTGACGATTGTCTGGTTGAAGGCATATGTGACACTCATCGGTGAAGAGAATGTGATGCCAATCCTGAGCAGTCCATTTGTCATGTTGTTGGGCCCATCTGTACTGCGCTGCATGGTGTCGTGGTTGCAAGGATGGACCTCGCCATGGACGTCGGGAGTCACTCTTTGACACCTGGACACTTCCTTTGTCAAGAGCCCTCCCTGGCAGAAAGTAACAATGTGGACATGATCGAACCATGGTACTGACTGACTGTCTAGGCATAGTTCTTGGTGAAACAACTGGAACTGATCAGCTGTCAGACCCTCTCTGTCTAATAGGTGCTGCTCATGCATGGTTCTTTACATCTTTGGGGAGGTTTAGTGACATCTCTGAACAGTCAAAGGGACTGTGTCTGTGATACAATATCCACAGTCAATGCCTATCTTCAGGAGTTCTGGGAACCAGGGTGATGCAAAACTTTTTTTTGATGAGTGTATATTGTACCTTACTATGCTATACAGTTGGGCCCTAATCCTCTGATCCGAACTGACCATAGCTTTGTCGCTTTAACAGAAAGGACAGCTGATATTGAAAGTGACATATATGACCTTTAAGACTGACAAAATACAACAATGGTAGTTTCAGACAATGGAAACTCCATGTAGGAATATCAACAACATGGGAAATGACAGATTGCTACTTAGCATAAAAAAGACACATCAGGTTTCAAAGAGGCACAATTTTAAAAGACACTTACATAAAGCTTTCAGCCACAGCCTTGTCAGTAAAAGAGACACACTCACCATCCACGCATGCACACACACAAACCAAGCACACCTCACACATGCAAGAATGTCAATTCCAACATCTCAGGCAGGAATGCCAGTAGCATTCTGGAATGCCAATAGCATTCTGGCCCAAGATGCTGGAACTGGTAGTCGTGTGTGTGAGGTGTACTTGCTTTTGTTTTTGAATTGTGTGTGTCTCCCTTTTACTAACAAAGGCTGTGGCCGAAAGCTTTGTGCAAGTGCCTCTCAATTGAAGGGCTTATTTCAGTAGTGGTACAAGTCAATTTTTGTTCATTGTGAGATACAGAGTCCTAAAGTAAAATAAGTGCTGAAAACTCTGCAGTTGAGATACCAGAAATATTCAAGCATATAGCTACTTGCTAGAGATGAACCTTTCTTTCTGTTTGTTTAGATCATTAATTTCAGAAGCATTATAGGCAGAAAAGAGGAGGTAATGGACTTGTACCATTATTGAAATAAGCCCTTCAATTGTGCCTGTCTGCAATCTGATGTGTCTTGTTCACGGTAAATAGCAATCTGTCTTTTCCTAATTGGTAATAACAATAGCTTCTCTTCTTCCCACTAACATGTTTGGGTTGAATGGAAGGTCTTGTTGGTGAAAGTTGGATGACAAGAACTCTGCTGTGATTTTATTTATGGTATTAATATGCTTTCTGATATTTCCCTTTAAAAGTGATAAATCAGCAACTGAACATAATTATTGGGCCTGTGGACATGTCCCATGTAATTGTACATTGATTTCAATTATATTATATTATGCTTTCATAGGCTGTCTACTTCACATGGGTGTTATCAGCAGGATGAAGTTGGCATACATGCAAATACAGAACTAAAATTTGATATGAAAAACAGATTCTCGGACACTGCAAGAAAAAGAAAATAATAGCAGAATCCTCCTCAGAGGTAGCTACTGCCCTCTTAGAGAGGACATTTAACAATCCTCTTCCCTCTTTGACTGATTTCATCTTTGGTTGTAGCATGTACATTATCTCCATAGTGTTTGTACTAAATGATCTATGGATGAATAAAAAAAATGAAATCGGCATCTGTACACCATCATGATTGCTGTTCATTTCTGGGATACCATCATATGCCTGAGCATTGAGTATTTCTTGAACACTGAAATATTTCAGATTTTTTTAGAACCTCTCTGAGCCCACATGCTGTACTATTATAACATCTTCAAAGGAAAGGCTTCTTTCAACAGGTTTGGTTCAAATGGCTCTGAGCACTATGAGACTTAACAGCGGAGGTCATCAGTCCCCTAGAACTTAGAACTACTTAAACCTAACTACCGTAAGGACATCACACATCCATGCCCAAAGCAGGATTCGAACCTGCGACCGTAGCAGTCTAGAACTGCTCGGCCTCCCCGGCCGGCTCTTTCAACAGGTTTCTCCTCCATAATACACTGCAGTATAATGACAGACTGTGTTTTTGAAGTAATGTCTGTTGGTTTGTTTGCCTGCACAGTAACAATATGACAGTATTAATGTCTTTAGTTGATTCTTCAGTGTAAGCTTGGTACATATGGTCTAAAAGTTCATTTTCTATATTGTCAAAGACTGGAAAGTACAGAATGGAACAACAAAAGTATTATGAAAAGAGTACTACTCAGCACACAGAGGAGACATGAAAAGGCACAACAAAAAGACTGCTATAACATTTCAGCTTTCAGCCTAAAGGCCTTTTTCTGAAGTATAAAACTTACATATATTCACACTAGCACTGTCAGGCCATATTGGCAGAGACAGTGGTTATGTGTGTGTCAGAAACAGAGATTACTGCATAAAAGGTGTAAAACAAAGCACAGGGCTATAGATAGAGAGATGCCATGATACCTTCAATGACTACTGTATCAGAATATTGTCAAGTGATCTTTCACAGAATCCAAAGAAAATCTGGTCATACGTGAAGGATGTTAGTGGCCAAAGTTAGTGTCCAGCCCCTAGCAAATGAGACAGGAACTGAAATTGAGGGTAGTAAAGTAAAAGGTGAAATGCTTAACTCCATTTTGAAGTGGTTTTTTTTACAAAGGAAAACCTAGGATGATTGATTGCTTCAGTTTAATCCTTGTACCATTGAAAAGATAAATTACATAAGTGTTAGTGTCAGTGGTGTTAAGAAACAGCTGAAGTCATTTAAAGTGAACAAAGCTTCAGGCCCAGATGGAATACTTGCCAGATTCTATATTGAATCTGCAACTGAGTTAGCTCCCCTTCTAACTATAATCTATCATAGATCCCGTGAACAAAAAGCCCATGCCCAGTTCTTGGAAAAAGGCACAGCTCACACCCATCTACAAGAAGGATAGTAGAAGTGATACACAAAACTATCAACCACTATCCTTGACATTGATGTGTTATAGAATCTTAGAACATATTCTGGGCTCAAACATAATGAGGTATCTTCAACATTTGTGGTCCTGTCCTCCTCAGTTGCGCGTAATACTACGGTATATTGATAATTTTCACTTATGGACCGTCTGACAGCAACTGAATAAAACACAATTTTAGTGCCATACGCGTTTCGCCTTTATTTTCTGCAAGGCATCATCACTGAAAAACGTTGAACACACACTCACAGACAAACAGAAATACTACTTAACACAGAAAAACCCACAAGCACCAACACTCCGCAGTCAACCAAAAGTACATAAAGACGGAATGCCAATGATTTGTGATTACCCTTCCAGTCATGTACTGAGTGAGGTGGCTACTTCAATCTCAATATAATGAACTAGCACTTTGGAGGACTAGGGTTTATCCTCTGTCCAGCTATTATAACTTCAATTTTCCATGGTTTCCCCAAGTTAACATGAATGCTGGGATGGTTCCTTTCATTAGGCTATGGCTAGCTTCCTGTCCTGTCCTCATCTTGCCGTATACTACTTTGTTAATTGTTTCACATTTATGGACTATATGTTATGTCCAAAGCCCGAAGTGCGGCCAGTTCCTGAATTGGCTGGCCATTTTGCACTTTGGCTGAGAGCTGTGGCCAGTGTCCAGTTACTTGAAAGTAAGTGTGTATGCTGCTTTGGCTGATCACTTTGTGCATTGGCTGGAAATCTCTGATTAGATCTTGATGTAATGATGCAACAATCTGCAGTACACATCACTTCTTTCGCATTCAGTGTTTCATGTGCCATGCACATAATAGCTGCTGCTTTTCAGAGGTCTCATCTGAGACTGTGACTTGTTCTTTCCTGACAAATTCGCTTCTTTGTGAGTGCTGTAGCTATTCCTGGTATTTGTGCTTTCTTTGTGACTTCTTATTTACACAAACCAGTTTCATTGTGAGTACAGTGGTGATTCTCATAATTATATTATACACATCAAAAAAAGTTTCCTGAACCTGTACAGAAAATTGGAATAGAGATCAACTTCAACATCATTTCCATCCGTTTTAGTGCTCATGAAAACCACACATTGCATGTTGTACCACCATAGAGTGTGATCTTCAGAGGTGGTGGTCCAGATTGATGTACACATTGGTACCTCTAATATCCAGTAGCACATCCTCTTGCATTGATACGTGCCTGTATTCATGGTGGCATACTGTCTGCAAGTTCATCAAGGCACTGTTGGTCCAGATTGTCCCACTCCTGTTTGGCGATTTGGCGTGGATCCCTCAGAGTGACTGTTGGGTCATGTCATTCATTACAGCCCTTTTCAAGCTATCTCAGGAATGTTAGATAGGCTTCATGTCTGGAGAACAAGCTGGCCACTCTAGTCGAGTGATGTTGTTATCCTGAAGGAAGTCATTCACAAGGTGTGCACCAAGGGGGTGCGAATTGTTTTCCATGAAGATGAATACCTCTCCATTATGCTGCCGATATGGTTGCACTGTTGGTCAGAGGATGGCATTCACGTATCATACAGCCATTATGGTGCCTTCCATGGCCACCAGTGGCTTACGTCGACCCCAGATAATGCCACCCCAAAACAGCAGGGAACCTCCACCTTGCTGCACTCACTGGACAGTGTGTCTAAAGCGTTCAGCCTAACCGGGTTGCCTCCAAACACATCTCTGACGATTGTCTGGTTGAAGGCATATGTGACACTCATCGGTGAAGAGAATGTGATGCCAATCCTGAGCAGTCCATTTGTCATGTTGTTGGGCCCATCTGTACTGCGCTGCATGGTGTCGTGGTTGCAAGGATGGACCTCGCCATGGACATCGGGAGTCACTCCTTGACACCTGGACACTTCCTTTGTCAAGAGCCCTCCCTGGCAGAAAGTAACAATGTGGACATGATCGAACCATGGTACTGACTGACTGTCTAGGCATAGTTCTTGGTGAAACAACTGGAACTGATCAGCTGTCAGACCCTCTCTGTCTAATAGGTGCTGCTCATGCATGGTTCTTTACATCTTTGGGGAGGTTTAGTGACATCTCTGAACAGTCAAAGGGACTGTGTCTGTGATACAATATCCACAGTCAATGCCTATCTTCAGGAGTTCTGGGAACCAGGGTGATGCAAAACTTTTTTTTGATGAGTGTATATTGTACCTTACTATGCTATACAGTTGGGCCCTAATCCTCTGATCCGAACTGACCGTAGCTTTGTCGCTTTAACAGAAAGGACAGCTGATATTGAAAGTGACATATATGACCTTTAAGACTGACAAAATACAACAATGGTAGTTTCAGACAATGGAAACTCCATGTAGGAATATCAACAACATGGGAAATGACAGATTGCTACTTAGCATAAAAAAGACACATCAGGTTTCAAAGAGGCACAATTTTAAAAGACACTTACATAAAGCTTTCAGCCACAGCCTTGTCAGTAAAAGAGACACACTCACCATCCACGCATGCACACACACAAACCAAGCACACCTCACACATGCAAGAATGTCAATTCCAACATCTCAGGCAGGAATGCCAGTAGCATTCTGGAATGCCAATAGCATTCTGGCCCAAGATGCTGGAACTGGTAGTCGTGTGTGTGAGGTGTACTTGCTTTTGTTTTTGAATTGTGTGTGTCTCCCTTTTACTAACAAAGGCTGTGGCCGAAAGCTTTGTGCAAGTGCCTCTCAATTGAAGGGCTTATTTCAGTAGTGGTACAAGTCAATTTTTGTTCATTGTGAGATACAGAGTCCTAAAGTAAAATAAGTGCTGAAAACTCTGCAGTTGAGATACCAGAAATATTCAAGCATATAGCTACTTGCTAGAGATGAACCTTTCTTTCTGTTTGTTTAGATCATTAATTTCAGAAGCATTATAGGCAGAAAAGAGGAGGTAATGGACTTGTACCATTATTGAAATAAGCCCTTCAATTGTGCCTGTCTGCAATCTGATGTGTCTTGTTCACGGTAAATAGCAATCTGTCTTTTCCTAATTGGTAATAACAATAGCTTCTCTTCTTCCCACCAACATGTTTGGGTTGAATGGAAGGTCTTGTTGGTGAAAGTTGGATGACAAGAACTCTGCTGTGATTTTATTTATGGTATTAATATGCTTTCTGATATTTCCCTTTAAAAGTGATAAATCAGCAACTGAACATAATTATTGGGCCTGTGGACATGTCCCATGTAATTGTACATTGATTTCAATTATATTATATTATGCTTTCATAGGCTGTCTACTTCACATGGGTGTTATCAGCAGGATGAAGTTGGCATACATGCAAATACAGAACTAAAATTTGATATGAAAAACAGATTCTCGGACACTGCAAGAAAAAGAAAATAATAGCAGAATCCTCCTCAGAGGTAGCTACTGCCCTCTTAGAGAGGACATTTAACAATCCTCTTCCCTCTTTGACTGATTTCATCTTTGGTTGTAGCATGTACATTATCTCCATAGTGTTTGTACTAAATGATCTATGGATGAATAAAAAAAATGAAATCGGCATCTGTACACCATCATGATTGCTGTTCATTTCTGGGATACCATCATATGCCTGAGCATTGAGTATTTCTTGAACACTGAAATATTTCAGATTTTTTTAGAACCTCTCTGAGCCCACATGCTGTACTATTATAACATCTTCAAAGGAAAGGCTTCTTTCAACAGGTTTGGTTCAAATGGCTCTGAGCACTATGAGACTTAACAGCGGAGGTCATCAGTCCCCTAGAACTTAGAACTACTTAAACCTAACTACCGTAAGGACATCACACATCCATGCCCAAAGCAGGATTCGAACCTGCGACCGTAGCAGTCTAGAACTGCTCGGCCTCCCCGGCCGGCTCTTTCAACAGGTTTCTCCTCCATAATACACTGCAGTATAATGACAGACTGTGTTTTTGAAGTAATGTCTGTTGGTTTGTTTGCCTGCACAGTAACAATATGACAGTATTAATGTCTTTAGTTGATTCTTCAGTGTAAGCTTGGTACATATGGTCTAAAAGTTCATTTTCTATATTGTCAAAGACTGGAAAGTACAGAATGGAACAACAAAAGTATTATGAAAAGAGTACTACTCAGCACACAGAGGAGACATGAAAAGGCACAACAAAAAGACTGCTATAACATTTCAGCTTTCAGCCTAAAGGCCTTTTTCTGAAGTATAAAACTTACATATATTCACACTAGCACTGTCAGGCCATATTGGCAGAGACAGTGGTTATGTGTGTGTCAGAAACAGAGATTACTGCATAAAAGGTGTAAAACAAAGCACAGGGCTATAGATAGAGAGATGCCATGATACCTTCAATGACTACTGTATCAGAATATTGTCAAGTGATCTTTCACAGAATCCAAAGAAAATCTGGTCATACGTGAAGGATGTTAGTGGCCAAAGTTAGTGTCCAGCCCCTAGCAAATGAGACAGGAACTGAAATTGAGGGTAGTAAAGTAAAAGGTGAAATGCTTAACTCCATTTTGAAGTGGTTTTTTTTACAAAGGAAAACCTAGGATGATTGATTGCTTCAGTTTAATCCTTGTACCATTGAAAAGATAAATTACATAAGTGTTAGTGTCAGTGGTGTTAAGAAACAGCTGAAGTCATTTAAAGTGAACAAAGCTTCAGGCCCAGATGGAATACTTGCCAGATTCTATATTGAATCTGCAACTGAGTTAGCTCCCCTTCTAACTATAATCTATCATAGATCCCGTGAACAAAAAGCCCATGCCCAGTTCTTGGAAAAAGGCACAGCTCACACCCATCTACAAGAAGGATAGTAGAAGTGATACACAAAACTATCAACCACTATCCTTGACATTGATGTGTTATAGAATCTTAGAACATATTCTGGGCTCAAACATAATGAGGTATCTTCAACATTTGTGGTCCTGTCCTCCTCAGTTGCGCGTAATACTACGGTATATTGATAATTTTCACTTATGGACCGTCTGACAGCAACTGAATAAAACACAATTTTAGTGCCATACACGTTTCGCCTTTATTTTCTGCAAGGCATCATCACTGAAAAACGTTGAACACACACTCACAGACAAACAGAAATACTACTTAACACAGAAAAACCCACAAGCACCAACACTCCGCAGTCAACCAAAAGTACATAAAGACAGAATGCCAATGAGACCTGTTATCAACTTCAAGAAAGCCCCAACATACCACATAGCCAAACACCTCCAAACGTTAGTTACAAAACACTATAAAGTAGAAAACAACAGAACAGTGATAAACACAGAAAACCTAATAGAAAACATACAGAACATACAGGTACCACACGCAGCATCACTGATTTCATTCGATATAGAAAATATGTATACCTCCATCCCTATCACAGAAACAATAGAAATCATAGAACAAAATCTCTCATCCCACAGCAACCTCACCACAGACGCAATAAAAGAAATAACAGATATGCTCAGACTGACAACGGAACAAAACTACTTTCAGTTTGAGGAAGAATATTTACAAACTGCCCATGGGATCCCCAATATCAGGAACACTAGCAAACATTTTCATCAGTCACCTTGAAAATCAGATATTTGATAAGATAACCACAAATGAAAGTTTCAAAATCATATATTGGTACAGATACGTGGATGACATTATTTGTCTGGTAGACGAGCCAAGTGAAAAAATAGATGAACTCCATTCAGAAATAAACAAAGCTCATAAGAACATAAAATTCACACTTGAAAAAGAAAAAGAAAATCAAATAAATTTTCTTGACATTACAATTAAAAAAGAAAATGGAAAACATACATTTAACATCTTTAGAAAACCAACAGCCACGGACACAATAATACATTCCACATCCAACCACCCCCAAAGCCAGAAACTTGCAGCACTAAGACACATGTTACATAGATTAAACAGAATCCAACTCAGCAAGAGAAACTATGAACAAGAAATGAACACGATCATACAAATAGCTAGGAACAACGGGTATGACACACATGTGGTACACAGGCTCAATCAAAAAATAAAAACACAAATAAAAAACAAACACAACATTTCCACAATACAAAAGAACTCACAAGCTGAAAACGTACAAACACACTCAACAAACACACACAATGACAACACCACACAGAAAAGAACCAGATGGTACACCATGACCTACACACATAAACTAACACACAGAGTTGCAAACATCCTAAAGAGACAGGGCTTCAAAATAGCATATAAGCCTGGGCAAACCCTTCAATCACACCTAAGCCAGCCAGCTACCAAGAGGGACAAATTCCAACAATCAGGAATATATAAACTTGAATGTCAAAGTTGTGATGCAGTATACATAGGCATGACATGCAGGAATTTTGAAACAAGATACAAAGAACATATCAGATGTTGGAAGTATGAAACAAACCATTCCACATTTTCAGAGCATTTAAAACACTACAACCATCATCCTACAAACATGGAACAAGAAATGAAAATAATGAGAATAAGCAACCATGACAAACATCTTATACAAATGCAAGAAAACTTCCACATCCAGAAAGCCATAGCAGAAAACAAACATGTGATAAATGAACAAACACACATCAACACAGGCTCCCTACTACACTTAATAAAGGAAATGATAACATAATATATATATTGCCAAGGCAATCCCATTCCTGATGTCCAGGCGGAGCTTCAAGGAATCCTCAGAACCTTAGGCCCCCTACAAAACCTTTCACCCGACTCCATCAACCTCCTGACCCCACCAACACCCCGCACCCCTACCTTCTACCTTCTTCCCAAAATTCACAAACCCAATCATCCCGGCCGTCCCATTGTAGCTGGTTACCAAGCCCCCACCGAACGCATCTCTGCCTACGTAGATCAACACCTTCAACCCATTACATGCAGTCTCCCATCCTTCATCAAAGACACCAACCACTTTCTCAAACGCCTGGAATCCCTACCCAGTCTGTTACCCGCGGAAACCATCCTTGTAACCATTGATGCCACTTCCTTATACACAAATATTCCGCATGTCCAGGGCCTCGCTGCGATGGAGCACTTCCTTTCACGCCGATCACCTGCCGCCCTACCTAAAACCTCTTTCCTCATTACCTTAGCCAGCTTCATCCTGACCCACAACTTCTTCACTTTTGAAGGCCAGACATACCAACAATTAAAGGGAACAGCCATGGGTACCAGGATGGCCCCCTCGTATGCCAACCTATTCATGGGTCGCTTAGAGGAAGCCTTCCTGGTTACCCAGGCCTGCCAACCCGAAGTTTGGTACAGATTTATTGATGACATTTTCGTGATCTGGACTCACAGTGAAGAAGAACTCCAGAATTTCCTCTCCAACCTTAACTCCTTTGGTTCCATCAGATTCACCTGGTCCTACTCCAAATCCCATGCCACTTTCCTTGACGTTGACCTCCACCTGTCCAATGGCCAGCTTCACACGTCCGTCCACATTAAACCCACCAACAAGCAACAGTACCTCCATTATGACAGCTGCCACCCATTCCACATCAAACGGTCCCTTCCCTACAGCCTAGGTCTTCGTGGCAAACGAATCTGCTCCAGTCCGGAATCCTTGAACCATTACACCAACAACCTGAAAACAGCTTTTGCATCCCGTAACTACCCTCCCGACCTGGTACAGAAGCAAATAACCAGAGCCACATCCTCATCTCCTCAAACCCGGAACCTTCTACAGAAGAACCCCAAAAGTGCCCCACTTGTGACAGGATACTTTCCGGGACTGGATCAGATTCTGAATGTGGCTCTCCAGCAGGGATACGACTTCCTCAAATCCTGCCCTGAAATGAGATCCATCCTTCATGAAATCCTCCCCACTCCACCAAGAGTGTCTTTCCGCCGTCCACCTAACCTTCGCAACCTCTTAGTTCATCCCTATGAAATCCCCAAACCACCTTCCCTACCCTCTGGCTCCTACCCCTGTAACCGCCCCCGGTGTAAAACCTGTCCCATGCACCCTCCCACCACCACCTATTCCAGTCCTGTAACCCGGAAGGTGTACACGATCAAAGGCAGAGCCACGTGTGAAAGCACCCACGTGATTTACCAACTGACCTGCCTACACTGTGAAGCGTTCTATGTGGGAATGACCAGCAACAAACTGTCCATTCGCATGAATGGACACAGGCAGACAGTGTTTGTTGGTAATGAGGATCACCCTGTGGCTAAACATGCCTTGGTGCACGGCCAGCACATCTTGGCACAGTGTTACACTGTCCGGGTTATCTGGATACTTCCCACTAACACCAACCTGTCAGAACTCCGGAGATGGGAACTTGCCCTTCAGCATATCCTTTCTTCTCGCTATCCGCCAGGCCTCAATCTCCGCTAATTTCTAATTTCAATTTGCCGCCGCTCATACCTCACCTGTCTTTCAACTTCATCTTTGCCTCTGTACATCCGCCCCGACTGACATCTCTGCCCAAACTCTTTGCCTTTACAAATGTCTGCTTGTGTCTGTGTATGTGTGGATGGATATGTGTGTGTGTGCGAGTGTATACCTGTCCTTTTTTCCCCCTAAGGTAAGTCTTTCCGCTCCCGGGATTGGAATGACTCCTTACCCTCTCCCTTAAAACCCATATCCTTTTGTCTTTCCTTCTCCTTCCCTCTTTCCTGACGAGGCAACCATTGGTTGCGAAAGCTAGAATTTTGTGTGTATGTTTGTGTTTGTTTGTGTGTCTATCGACCTGCCAGCGCTTTTGTTTGGTAAGTTTCATCATCTTTCTTTTTAGATAGATATATATATATATATATATATATATATATATATATATATATATATATAAAACACCAAACTGCAGACACACACACACACACACACACACACACACACACACACACACACACACAGCCCCCCACACCAAAATACACACACACACACACACACACACACAGGACAAAAACAAAAATTAATAAATACAATAAAATTAAATTAATACGACACCAAAAACACACACACACACACACACACACACACACACACACACACACACACACACACACAATGCAAAAACACGAACAGGCCACAGATACTTCAATAGTTACACTCATAAGTTTGGCAGTAATATTCGATCTTTGGCAAAAATATTTGACAGTCGGCAACAGAAACCAAAACATTGCATTGAAACAAGCATTCAGTGCATAGTGCTGTGGAATGCGGAAAAAACAGCAAATTGGCGCTCATAGGAAGAAGAACAACACCAAAAATGCAACAGGAGCATAATATGTAAGAAACTGTCTACGCAACCTGTAAGTACAGTTCAAAACATTACCACTTAATAGGAAATACCAACCACCAGAACTGTTTATAACCTATAGGCACAGTGACAAAAATGTAAATAAAATAGCTAACATATGTACATATTCCAGGCCACTGATGATGCCTTGCAGAAAATAAAGGCGAAACGCGTATGGCACTAAAATTGTGTTTTATTCAGTTGCTGTCAGACGGTCCATAAGTGAAAATTATCAATATACCGTAGTATAATGAGGTATCTTGGACAGACTCATCACCTCAGTGCCAACCAGCAGGGATTCCGAAAACATCGATCATATGAAACCCAACTTGCACTTTCCTCACATGACATACTGAAAGCTTTGGGCCACAGCAGCCAGATAGATACAGTAGTTTTGAATTCCAAAAAGCATTTGACTCAGTACCACACCTATGCTTAATGTCAAAAGTATGATCATATGGGGTATCAAGGGAAATTTGTAACTGGAGTGAGGACTTTTTGGTGGGGTGGACACCACATGTTATCCTGGATGGAGAGTCACTGGAAGATGTATTTTATTTATTTATTTACACATCACATTCTGTAGGACCAAATTGAGGAGCAAATCTCCAAGGTCATGTAACATGTCAGTACAGGAAATTACAGCATAGAAGTAATAACAGATAAAAATAAAATGTTTATGAACCCGAAAAAAGTCAATCCATAAGTATAAGTAAACACAGTTAACAATACAATAAGAATCAGCTTAATTTTTCAAGGAACTCTTCGACAGAATAGAAGGAGTGATCCATGAGGAAACTCTTCAGCTCAGATTTGAAAGTGCATGATTTACTGCTAAGATTTTTGAATTCAAGTGGTAGCTTATTGAAAATGACTGCAGCAGTATACTGCACACCTTTCTGCACAAGAGTTAAGGAAGTTCGATCCAAATGCAGGTTTTATTTCTGCCGAGTATTAATGAGTGAAGGGTGCTTATTCTTGGGAATAAGCTAATATTGCTAACAAGAAGTGACAGTAAGGAATATATATATTGAGAGGCCAATGTCAAAATACCCAGACTCATGAACAGGGATAGAGAAGAGGTTCGTGAACTTACACACTTATTGCCGAACCACCTGTTTCTGAGACAAAAATATCCTTTTAGAATGAGAAGAGTTACTCCAAAATATAATACCACACAACATAAGCCAATGAAAATAAGCAAAGTAGACTAATTTTTGTGTCGAATGATCACTCACTTCAGATACAATTTGAACAGTAAAAATGGCAGCAATAAGTCTTTGAACAAGATCTTGAATGTGGGCTTTCCGTGACAGTTTACTATCTGTCTGAACACCTAGAAATTTGAACTTTTCAATTTCACTAATCATGTGCCCATTCTGTGCAATTGAAACATCAGGTTTTGTTGAATTGTTTGTTAAAAACTGAGTCTTACTTTGATTTATTATTAGTTTATTTTCTACAAGCCATGAACGTAGGTCATGAACTGCACTATTTGAAACCAAGCCAATGTTGCTCACAACATCCTTTACCACCAAGCTAGTGTCATCAGCAAATAGAAATAATTTAGAATTACCTGTAATACTAGAGGGTATATCATTTCTATAAATAAGGAACAGGAGTGGCTCCAACACTGATGCCTGGGGCACACCTCCCCCCCCCCCCACCCCCTGACCGTACCCCACTCAGACCTCACATTGTGAATAATGACTTTTTGCTGTCTGTTGCTAAAGTAAGAGGTGAACCAATTGTGAGCTGCTCCCTGTATTCTGTAATGGTCCAACTTCAGGAGCAGTATTTTGTGATAAACACAATCAAACGCCCTAGTTAAATCAAAAATTTGCCTAGCATTCAAAAACTCTCGTTTAACCCATCCAGTACCTCACACAGAAAAGACAATATAGCATTTTCAGTTGTTAAATGACTTCTAAAGCAAATCGTGTGATATAAAATGATCAATTTTACTTACATATACAGCCTTTTCAATAACTTTAGCAAACACTGATGGCATAGAAATAGGTCTCAATTGTCTGCATTATCCCTTTCTCACTTTTTATAAAGCGGCTTTACTACTGAGTACTTTAATCGTTCAGGAAACTGACCGTTCCTATAGGAAAAACTACAAATAAGGCTAAATACGAGGTTAACATATGCAGAATAGTACTTTCATATTCTGCTAGGCATTCCATCATAACTATGAGAGTCCTTAGTCTTCAGTGATCTGATTTATCAGTATCAGAAATATTTTTACTATGAACTGACTTTATATCATCGACCTTGTGCTGTTGACCAGACGGTTCCTTCACAACTGACCATATGGTTTTAATTTTATCCTGTGAATTAGCTATTCTATTTCCATACCACATACTCTTTGCCTTCCTAATAACATTTTAAGCACCTTACAACAGTGTTTATAATGGGCTACTGTAGCTTGATTGTGACTACTTTTAACATTCTGATGTAATTCTCACTTCCTTCTACATGATATCCTTATCCTACTAGTCAGCCACCTTGGCTACCTGTTACTGCTAGTACCCCATTTAGAACATTCTAATAGAAAGCAATTCTCAAAGAACATGAGAAATGTGTTGAGGGAAGCATTATATTTATCATCTATGTTATCATCACTATAAACATCCTGCCACTCTTTTTCCTTGACAAGGTTTTAAAAACTCTCTATTGCTATTGGATTAACTTTCCTACATAGTTCGTAATTATGTGTGACATTTGTTTGAGTACAAAAGCCTTTTAGTGTTAAAATTTGTACTTCATGGTCTGAAAGGCCATTCACCCTTTTACTAATGGAATGCCCATCTAGTAATGAAGGATGAATAAAAATGTTGTCTATGGCTGTGCTACTAAAGTGCACGTCATTTATGTTGGCGGCTGAGTTTAGGTTCGTTCTGCGCATCTGATGTCAAAAAGTACAGTCAGCCAATGAACAGAGAACGACGTTGCCAGATCTCGACTGCAGAGCAGAGCAGGGACCAGTGCCTTCAGTTTTAGAAACATTCAGTCATAAATAAAGTAATAGAACTAAAGCAATGCTTGATAGCAGGCTTTGTTTTATAGAAAGTTTGGAAAAACCATTCTTTATACCAATTGCTTCATTTTCTATTAATTAATTAAACCAAACAAACAATAAGACTCCTAATTGAGGCGATAGCAAGGAAAGGTGTTTGTATCAATTTCACGAACCGCTTTTTCACAATAAAGAGCAGCGGTAATTGTTTATTTCCTATTGTACTTCGACGAAGTGTGAGTAATTCATAGGCATACCAACAGTGTTTGTCAGAATTTTGCATAACCTGTTAGAGCCCTTATGGAGAAACATAGCAGGATGAGCTGCGCTAGCGTAACGGTTAGGGCGTTGGATTAGTAAGTGAAAGGTAAAGAGTTCAAACCTTGTGCGATGCTAAATATTTTCTTTATTTAAAAACAATATCGAAGTGTCTTACTTCACGAATCTTATTCGTTTGAATGCAATTTTTTGAAATTTCTAGTGCTTTGTCTCTTCATTAACCCTTTCGCTGCTGCAGTCACGTGCTCCCCGCATTCCGCGCTGTGTGCGATTTTGTCATCACTGCACTGCTCCCCTGTGCAGACACATGGTGTTCCCACTGCTTATCATTCGATTTCACAAAAACTATTTGGCCCAAAAATTAGATTTTTACACATCTTCTTGACTGATACCTTCCCCCCATAAATGACTTAATTTTGTTTCGATGTTCAACCCAGTTATTGTGCAGCATTAAATGTAAAAAACCATTGCACGAAATTTTGAAGAGTTTGCAGAGGTAAAAGTCCATAGCGTATACTTTCCGTATGGTCGATTTTAGTTGCCACAATGTTGAGAATGAAATGTGGACAAGGTACCTAAATTTCATATAAAATTTTGCCGTATAACAATATCTCATTTAATGTAAGTACCACATAGGTGTCGTATGTAATATTGAGAAATATTCCGTCTTTCGCGACTGTAATAAAAGTTTTATTTACACTGGGCGCGTTTGGCTTTATTTTAAAGCACTTTAATCAATCAAAAAGATGTTTAAAAATCTAATTTTTGGGCCAAATAGTTTTTGTGGAATCGAATGATAAGTGTGTCAAAGCAGTCAGAAACACCATGTGTCAGCACAGGCGAGCAGTGCAGTGACAAAATCGCGCACAGTGCGGAATGCGGGGAGCACGTCTCTGTAGCAGCGAAAGGGTTAATGCGGCCGTGGTGGCTTTACTTCATAAACTGCGCACTCCCCCCTAAACGTAAGCTTGTGAACTATACTATACTATACTATGGCGCTGCTTCTCTTGGCGCGTGCATCGTGTGCAACTGGCAACACAGCAATCTCCCGCGTCTGGGCGGGCATGCGTGAGCCGCCAAGATAAAAGAATTCAACTATAGTCCCTTGCACTCTAGTTGGAAAAAACACAGTCTGCATCAGACCATATGAATTTAGGAGACCTACCAACATTCTTTTTCTTGCAGCCTCATACACAAAGTTATATTGAAGTCACCCCATATAACTAATTTCTGGTACTTCATACAAAGTGAATCAAGAACCCTCTCTAGCTTGAGCAGAAATGCTCTGAAGTCAGAGTTAGGGGACCTGTAAACAACAACTATTAGAAGTTTAATTTCACTAAAGTCAACTGCCTCTGCACAACATTCAAATATCTGTTCAGTGCAGTGCCATGATAAATCTATGGACTCAAATCGAATACCGGTACTGTTTTTTATGTACATAGCCACTCCCCCACACCGCAAGGAACTCCTTGAAAAACAGCCACCTAATCTGTATCCTGGTAAAGGAAGCCTCTGAATTGTCAAATTATTTAAGTGGTGCTCGCACATACCAATAATTTCATAAGTAATGTCAGGTGTAAGCCAAGGAAGTGTGTTGGGATGCTTGCTGTTCATATTATATATTGATGACCTTGCAGACTATAGTAAAATCAAGCTGAAAGAAGTTGCATAAATATTCAGTTAGAGCTTGATAAGATTTCAACATTTTGCAGAAATTGGCAAATTGCTTTAAATGATCAGAAATGTGAAATTTTGCATTTCACAGAACGAAAAAATGTAATGTCCTATGATTATAATATCAATTAGTCACTGTTGGAATCTGCCAATGCATACAAATACTTGGGTGTAACAATTTGAAGGGATATGAAGTGGAATGGTTACATAGGTTCAGTCATGGGTAAAGCAGGTGCTACACTTTGGTTTATTGGTAGTATACTGGGAAAGTGCCACTGGTTCTACAATATTGCTCAAGTGTGTGGGACCTGTACCAGATAGGACTAATAGGGAATAGTGAACTTATACAGAGAAGTGCAGCACAAATGGTCACAGGTTTGTTTAATCTGTGGGAGAGTGTCTCAGAGATAATGAAAGAACTGAACCAGAAGACTCATGTAGATAGATGTAACTATATTGAGAAAGACTGTTAATGAAATTTCAAGAACCAGCTTTAAATGATTACTCTAGGAAACCCCCTACACGTTGCTCATATAGGGATTGTGAGGATAAGATTAGAATAATCACTCCTTGCACAGAGGCATTCAAACAGTCATTCTTCCCACGCTCCATACGTGAATGGAACAGGAAGAAATTGTTATAACTGGTACGATGTGATGTACCCTCTGCCATTCACGTCACGGAGGTTTGCGGAGTGTAGTTGCAGTTTTGTGAATGTATGTATGTTTTCTACTTCAGAAGAAGGCTAATATGTATAGCACTCTTTTCACTGTGCCTGTCTGAAACTTAGAAACTCCTGTATATGAAGAGTAGCAACCTATTCTTCTCATCATTTTGTTGTTTTTCAATAACATATGATGTGTATTAGAATCGTTTAACTGTTCATCTAGGACACTGCCAAGATTTGCTAGAAGGCATAACAGATCTAATAAATTGCTACAGTTAGTGGACTCTCATTTTTCATTATGAGCCTGTAGTTCTAACACATAACTTTTGCAAAACCTGAAGCACTATACTACCCTGTTTAATATGTGTCTATTTTTAATAACTAATTCATTATATTCCTGAAATGACATATGCTGGATCAGTATGAACAGCAATGTCAATAGTACCAAACATTTTGCATTTATAAGATTTTTCCAAAAAATAGTGCACTTTCTGTATGTTTCTTAATTTGCTGACTTAAATGCTTTAGATAAAAACAGTTGACTTTTGTTCGCAACCATGTATCGCCAAATAACACACAATAGAAATAAAGTAACTTTCTTACATGTGTTCTCTGTTCTTTTGAAAGAACAGACTCCATTTCCATCCTGCAGCCACTATGAATCAAGACGTAAAGGACTCCACATGTATAATTAAGGTGATGACAGCCAATAATCCCTTCAGCAAAGATGCACACCATGCTTGAACTCTTACAGGAATCAGCAAGATGCCATGAGTAATGTGGCTAACGAGCAGAGGCACCACATCAGTCGTGTGTAGTATAAGTTGCGAGTTAGGGTCTGGCAGGAGGTGTGCTAGGATAGTTCATCTGGCTACAGTGGCTGCTGTGTCCAGAAGGCATTGTGGTCAGTGCATCTACCTATTAAGCAGCAGACACGGGTTTGAATACCAGCTGGGCAAAAATCATCAACTTGCCCCATTGATATAAATCAATGCCCACTAGCAGCTAATGTCTGTAATCCCTTTGTGTTTTGAAAGTAACTTTTATATCTCTTCAGTGTTAAGCATAGCTTTGCCAAATTATATGTTGCAGAAAGTTGTTCTTTCCATCAAGTTAAGCATTAACAAATATTCTGGTTGATGTGCACCTAATCACCTATTTCTAGCTTCTCTTCTGTACTTGATAAATTAAAAAGCATTTTTAGCAAACAATCTACTTTATTCATTTTAAAATCATTGTAATAATATTTGAGCTCCAACCACAAGCTCCAGAATGTGGAATATTACTGAGAGAGGACATCGTTTGCTATTTGCAGGACATTTCCTGTTGATGAATGACAATAGGGGGTTGGGGAGGAATGCAGTATGAGATTTAACAGTAACTAGTGGTAGGTGTTATGGGCCCAAGCTGGATAGCCCCAACCATTGAAGAAACATAGAGACAGGTGGGAAAATGGAGGAGAGGGCTAACATGACACAGTCGGGATTGCTGGGGTGCAGGAAAGGAGTGGTATGTGTGAGCTGGTCCATCCACTGGGCCTGCCCGAGATGGCCATAGGCTATGCTATGGTGAGAGACAATGTGAAGAAAGAGAAACAGCTTGGTCCTGTTGCTAAGACTGAAGTTTTCAAAGCCAAGGATATGGAAAGAGTACGAGCCACCTGACGCTGGCCCTCGGCATTGGATGAGTGGGATGATGAATGGAAAACAGGTTTATCACTGTGGATAAACATGTTCAGGGGAGGGATGAGAAAGGAGTAGCAGCAAGGTCTGGCCTGGCTACTCACAGCTCAGAGTAAAGCTGCCCATACACAGCTTGACTGGTACGCCAAGGCGTGAGTGGGTCAGCCTCAGCCTCCCGGTCCCTTTGTGGTTGATGGGCTCTTGGTCAAGTCTGTGGTTCAGGTGTTTAAAAGTGATATTAATTACTCTCAGCCAGCCGCGGTGGCCGTGCGGTTCTAGGCACTTCAGTCTGGAACCACGTGACTGCTACGGTCACAGGTTCGAATCCTGCCTCAGGCATGGATGTGTGTGATGTCCTTAGGTTAGTTAGGTTTAAGTAGTTCTAAGTTCTAGGGGACTGATGACCTCAGATGTTGCGTCCCATAGTGCTCAGAGCCATTTGAACCCTTTTTGAATTACTCTCATTAAGGAATTGAAAGTATGAATGAAAGTGTATGAATGAACCTTCTTATTTTAGTTGTGTTGTGTGTAGTTATAATTTCATTGTTTGTCAGAGTGTGTTAAGTTTATGTACGGAAATATTCTGTCAGTGCCATCCACAATTTAGTTGACCACATAATAAAAATACAGTACAAACACTGTATAAAAGTTCTTCAGAATTTATAAATTTGTGTGTTATTACGTTTCTACTCAGGTAGGTAAAGCATCTAATGTGTTAGTGAATTAATGTCATTGGTATTCAGTAGTCCATTTTCAAGGTACTAAGATTATAAAAATTCACTGACCAACCGGATTCCCAAATACAATTGTCTCTGTATATCTTGAATTCTTCTCTGGTGTGCAAACTTCTTCATCTCAGATTACCACTTGCAAGCTATGTCCTCAATTATTTTCTGAATGTATTCCAACCTCTGTCTGCCTCTACAGTTTTCACCTTCTACAGCTCCCTCTAGTACCGTGGAAGTTATTTTGTGAAGTCTTAACTGGTGTCCTACCTTCATGTCCCTTCTTCCTCTCAGTGTGCTCCATATATTTTTTTCTTTCTGTGGAGAACCACCTCATTGCTTACCTATTTCAACATTCTTCTGTACCACCATGTCTCAAAAGCTTCAATTCTCTTCCATTCCCTACTTTCCCACAGTCCATGTTTCACTACCAGGTGATTCTGCACTCAGAACATACAGTCTCAGAAATTCCTTCCTCAAATTAAGGCCAGAAATGCTGTTTTTGCCGTTGCTAGTCTGTTTCTTATGGCCTCATTTCTCTGTCCTTCAAGGGTTATTTTGCTACCTAGGTAGCAGAATTCCTTACCTTGATCTACTTCGTGATCACTAATCCTGATGTTTAGCTTCTCACTGTCCTCATTTCAGCTATTTCTCATTACTTTCGTCTTTCTTTGATTTACTTCCAGTCCAAATTCAAGTTCCATTCAGAAGATCCTCTAATTCTTCTTCACTTTCCCTGAGAATAACAATGGCATCTGCAAATCTTATCACTGATACCCTTTCACCTTGAATTTAACGCCATTCTTGAACCTTTCTTTTATTTTCATCATTGTTTCTTCAATTATAGATTGAACAACAGGGGTGAAAGACTAAATCCCTGTCTTACACCCTTTTTTATTCAAGGACTTCATTCTTTGTCTTTCACTCTTATTGTTCCCTCTGGGCTCTTGTACATACGGTACATTACACATCTTTCCCCATAGCTTACCCCTATTTTTCTCAGTTTATCTAACATCTGACATTGTTGAATGCTTTTTCCAGGTCAACAAATCCTGTGGACATGTCTTGATTTTTCATTAGTCTTGCTCCCATTATTAACCACAACATCAGAACTACTTCTCTGGTGGCCTCAGTATAAGACCAAATTTTTTTCTGATTAGGAGACTTACCCTTTCGTATGATGTTGCTATGGTTGTTATTGAACATTACATGCATTACCATTTTTGTAACCAAACACATTTCAATTATCATTTGACTATCTGTGGATTTATGTTTTTACCTCTATTTTTTTGCAGCAGGTACTGTTTCTTATGGTACTTCTTTATATAGTGTGTTCTACAAGGGGTGTCTCTACCATAATTATTCTGCATGGTACATAATTTTTAGAGATTTTTCAACTATTTATTTGAACTTGGTCCATGGTTCCCCTACATGTTCACTTCCAGAATCTAATGATTTCAACTCATGTCTGAGCAATCCCATAACCACCTTCTTACCCATTTTACTGAACACATGAATTTTCTGCTTACTTTTTTCCCCTGATTCTGTTGGTGCTCATTGTTGTGACAATTCAGCAAGATAGTATTTTCCATCATGGGTAATATGATGAAGTGATTTGTTCCAGATAGTTTTCAAAGGAAACTTTTACAACTGTTTTGTAGGTAGTTTTCTCTTTACCTGCCACTCAAGCTTTTAAGTTTACTTATAAAATGTGGGATTATTAAAATCTGTTCCAACTGGTATAGCATGACTTGGGTGCATATGAACTAATGAATCGAGGTTTCCTTTGAAGTTAGCAGTTAATTTTGCAGTTGAGCTTGCCGACCAAAACAAAGATTCAGTGAAGCCATCTATCTCATTCTTGACTGTTACTCATGCTCAAGCTATTTCACATGTAGACTTAGTTTCTACCTGAATTATCTGAAGATTCTTCTCCATGGCAATAAATACCCTACCCTCCCATGAGGTATGTCTTTCTGATAAAAACTTCAGTTTGATCTGAAGATTTCACTACTATCAAGTTCTGGTTCTTGGACACACACACACACACACACACACACACACACACACACACACACACACACACACACACACACACACACACCTATGGCATGAAGGCCCAAAGGACATGTACCTGACACCATGTTATCCTCTGCCGTTTGGCATCATGCAGGAATGGTATGTTGTCAGCAATAAGTTGCCAACCATCCCATACTTCCAAGGAAATAATGTATTTTAGAGCTTTTTAAATCACAGATCTCACATTATTTCAGATTTATCCAATAAAATAATTTGCTTTGCCTGACCCCCATGGCTTTCCCTATGATCTCTTGTCCTGTATGGCAATGGCCTTGCCACAGTGGATACACCGGTTCTCGTCAGATCACCGAAGTTAAGCGCTGTCGGGCATGACCGGCACTTGGATGGGTGACCATCTGGGCCGCCACGCACTGTTGCCATTTTTAGGGGTGCACTCAGCCTCGTGATGCCAATTGAGGAGCTACTCAACTGAATAGTAGTGGCTCCAGTCAAAGAAAACCATAATAACGACCGGGAGAGCGGTGTGCTGACCACACGCTCCTCCTATCCGCATCCTTAGCTGAGGAAGACACGGCAGTCAGATGGTCCCGGTGGGCCACATGTGGCCTGATGACGGAGTGCTTTTCTTGTCCTGTGGTGAACTATTAAACCAGCAACAGCACTTACCGTATGGCAGCCCAGAAACTGAAGGAAAGACCACATTGTGCTAAGCTAGAGGACCGGAGCATTGTTCTAATCAGATCTAGTTTGCGATTTCTTGTTTTAATATGAGTAGTTATGAAGATAGGGTGAAATCACCCAAAGAAAGAAAAGCAATACGTGGATTTACCATTCATGTTGAAGAGAAGCATTTTCCTGGATTTGCCCTGTGAAAGCTAATTGCTTCATAGCCTTCCATTCTGTCTGCAAACAGTAATTTAGTGTGGCACATGGCAGCAATAATGACTATTCTCAGCATGCAAAAACGAAAAGTAAGCCAAAGTTGATTTTGTTGTACCTTTATTTTTTGTTGTTTGGTGAAATTTCAAATTACATAAATATGATTTAATTAGGTACTAAATATTTTTAATGTTATTAGGTCATACAAACAAGGAGAACAACATAAAGGAGACTTCCAAGGTTCCCAACTCTTTTTTTGTGCTAGAGGTAGCTCAACCGCAAGTGGATTAAGCAAATCTGTTGTAGCCGAACTGACATTTGTATCTCAAGCAGTGAAACACAATATCACCCACAATATCTTGGATGCAATGTTAAAGTTGTAAAGGATGTATTCAGTGATTCTAGTGTTAGGAAAATGCATTGTGAGTGTACAAAAGCTGAAAAATTAGTGAAGGAAGTTTTAGCTCCAAAAAAAGTCTCAGATTTTGTTACAATTTTATGTGACCCCAATAAATTGAGTAAATTTCTTCTGCAGCAAGTGATCCTACAAACCATACAAATTTAAAAATGTTTTGAATTGTTTTGAAATATTTCGTAGATTGAAAGAATTCAATCTTGAAATCAGACTTCAAAATGAACTTTAGGATTTTGTAGAAGAGAGCAGTGAAACATCAATGTCTCCACAATTTGTTAAAGCATTCCCAGGACTCCCACAAGCCTGCTATAAGCAATTGTAATGTTTCCAGAATGAGATTTTCACTCTGCAGCAGTGTGCGCTGATATGAAACTTCCTGGCAGATTAAAACTGTGTGCCCGACCGAGACTCGAACTCGGGACCTTTGCCTTTCGCGGGCAAGTGCTCTAACCAAGCTACCGAAGCACGACTCACGCCCGGTACTCACAGCTTTACTTCTGCCAGTACCTTGTCTCCTACCTTCCAAACTTTACAGAAGCTCTCCTGCGAACCTTGCAGAACTAGCACTCCTGAAAGAAAGGATATTGCGGAGACATGGCTTAGCCACAGCCTGGGGGATGTTTCCAGAATGAGATTTTCACTCTGCAGCGGAGTGTGCGCTGATATGAAACTTCCTGGCAGATTAAAACTGTGTGCCCGACCGAGACTCGAACTCGGGACCTTTGCCTTTCGTGGGCAAGTGCCCGCGAAAGGCAAAGGTCCCGAGTTCGAGTCTCGGTCGGGCACACAGTTTTAATCTGCCAGGAAGTTTCAATTGTAATGTTTTTTGTGCCAATAATGCCAATGTTAATTTTGGAAAGCATAATTCAATATTAAATCAGTTAAATGATAACAAACAAATGTTCAAGGCAAATTGTTCAAATAATATTTTTCATAGTGCAATGAAACATATCTCACCTCTTGATCTCAGAAATTTGGTCCTAAAATTGTATAGTCACTTCTCCATTTCTGCAGTGAAGTTCTGAAATCTTCTTTTGAATAATATGGCTTTCATTAACATGAGCAGTTGGCAGAATCATTACAAAGCTTGAATCCATTAAAAGTTACATGCAATGTAATGAGGATTGTCCCAAAGCTCTAAAGCCACTTTAAATGATTCTGACAACACTGAATAAGAGTTAAATTTGGAGGTTTTCCAATGTTGGTGCAGTTGTTTTAGATTGCTCTAAGCTTTTAGAATACTCTAATGTTAGTATCATGGTAACGTTTGAGACAGCAAAGACTGTGATTAGTAAAATTGCACAAAGAATGAGTGATAGATAATTTGGTGGTGACACAAAAAACATTTTTCATAAGTTAGCTTGTTCCAGAACAAGAAAATGCACCAAAGATAATCTTTTGGAATTTATTGTGTTACTGAATACATACTTGGTCAAGAATCTCATTTGAAGATCAACTTCCAATGCCACTTATGTCTGGGATGCATTTTTGTCTCAGTTCCAACCTAAAATATAAGTATCTCCAAAAAATAATATTGATTCATTTCAGATAAATGATGTAAATGGAGACTGTTTTATGATGAATTTTGTATTGCAAAGGATGTTCTGAAGCAAGGTGTATCCATGGATGGCAATGCAAACAGAACATGTGTTAATGTTTCCTGTACCTTTAACACTAAACAAATACAGGTTTCAAATTTGTTGAAAGTATTTGGGTTTGTATTAAGCATTCTTTGTTCAAATGCTGAGGCAGGAAGAATTTTTTCCATAATGAACTATAAATGGAGAGAGATCTGCAACAAATGTACAACTGAGCTTATAAAAATAGAACTATAAGTAGCAGTGAATTTTAATTTTAATTGTGCAGAATTCCTCACATATGCAACATTTAATGAATCTTTGCAAAAATAAGCAAGTCTGTAAATAAATACAAGAAATAATGCAAAATAAAACAATCACATTTTAAATATATTCTTATTGTTCCTTGTAAAAAACACTATCTCACACACACAGTATAGCCTAACTTATTGTTGTATGTCATTTTAGGTTTCCCTCAGGTAGGAAAATCTTCAATAATTCTTGCCTACAGAGCCAGGTGGCATCGTCTAAATAGCTGGCCACTTCCATGACAGGCCAAAATCGCAGGCCATTTCTGTGGGTATCTCTAACAGATCGGGCCTGCTGATCTGAAGCCCGTAGTTTGTCTCTAATGTGCGGGCCCTGCCTGTCGGATATAGTCTCACTGATCTGCCCACAGGTCGCGTCTGTCTGTATGTGGCGTAATGCAGGAGATTTTCATTGTTTTTTCCATGGCCCCCAGGACTGTGGTGCTCCTCCGTAGGGCAGAAGCCACTGGCGATGCATTTCAGGAATTGCAAGTGTCTCACCGCAAGTATATTGTACAGTGCAGCATTTTATAGACTTTTTAATTATTCTAGTACATTTTGGCTTTTCAAAAGTAGTTTATGTATTAGAAAGAATGGACAATAAGAAGAAGAAAATTGTGGCAGTCGCTGGCAATTTGTACACTATGTACTCATGTATTTCTTGAAAGAAAAATAACACAATACCTGTAGAATAATAGACATAACACAGTGGGTAATAACTGGCAATAATGAATATAGTATAACCAACATTTTATTATTGGTCACCTATAGTGTGCTGGTTTACACAACTCTTCCCCACCTTATACATTTCTTTCACGAGGCCTACTTTTTTTTCCGAGGTTATTTCTGAAAGCAGTGAAGGTATTTTAAATCTGTCTTGGGACTCCAACAAAATGCATATTTTTGTCATCAAATGTGTTTCGCTTTCTTGAAATAAAATAACATAATTGGTCTTAATAACTTGCTTCCTCCATCCAAAAACAGTGTATTACAAAAGGTGTTGATGTTAGAACCTAAGATTTTTGGTCACGCATTTAGAAATACAGAAGTCCTTAAATTTTTTTGTCAACTTATGTTTTTACTTAACCCTGAGATTTCAAAATTTGTCAGGGAAAAACGTTAAAACTTGTCTGGAAATCAGAGAAATATCAGGGAATTTCACTTGGGGAAACTTGTGGCGACCCTGATAAACATCGCCATTGTTCAGTTTCAGGCTGTTGAAGATAGGTTCTGCCAGTCAATTTCTTGACTGTTTTGGGATGTTTGCCACATTCATCCCTGCAAATTTTGACACTAGAATACACTTTATGGGGGAAAAAAAAGTAACTTTTCAAATATCTTATTTTAACTTTTTTCATGCCACATAACATTTTAAAATAGAAGGCTTGAATATAATGCTATGAATCTGTGAATGTGATCGCATGTGAAATTCCATAAACAAAGAAAGTGTTATGGGCTGGATGAATTCAAATTTGAATAAAAAAAATTTTAAGTTTATTTTCTGTTTATCTCCTTTGGAATGTTAGTCATTTGAATGTTGTTCTGGTTATTTTTATTAACACCTCACTAGATTCAATCAGTTGGTCTAATTTTTTCTGACTTTTATCAGTGTCAGTTGTCTTGCCTTTTACATTAAGCTATATAAAGAAATTATGGAAAACAAAATTTGGTGGTTAGACTCTGATTTGAAGTGCTGAACTCCTGAATAAGAATCCAGTGTGTTACTACCACAGCAAAAACGTTAGTGCTCATATTCACACTCTGATATAAAAATATTTACATTACATATACCAATAAAATTAGCTTATATTTTAGATGTCTACCTTCAAAACAATACTGAATGACTATCACATGTTTGTGATGTATTAAGTACAGGATATTTTCTTTCAAATTTAGTTCTTGAAGCATGATACATTCTCTAAATCATGAACTCATATACTGTATATCAAAACTGTTGCCCCCTCTTGGAAAAAATTCTGAAGCTGCCTATCCAAAAGAAGCCATTTCTGTAAGTTGCGGTAGCTGAAACTGTAACACGATATCTTGTGCTGTTTTTATAACTCTGTAACATGCTTAAAAAATAGATTGCTATTTACCATATGGAAGACACAGTAATTTTCAAACAGGCACAAGTGAAAGACACTTACACAAAGCTCTTGGCTGCAGCCTTCATCAGCAAAAGAGAAACAAAGAAATGCACATCATTCATACACACAAGCAACACCACCTCACACACATGACTGCAATCTCCGGCAGCTCAGGCCAGAATGCCAGAGTTGGCAGTCATATGTGTGTGAGATGTTGTTGCTAGTGTGTATGAATCATGTGTGTTCCCCTGTTTCTCTTTTGCTCATGCAGGCTGTGGCTGAAAGCTTTGTGTAAGTGTCTTCTAAGTCTGCAACTTCACATTTCTTCTTTACGGTAGGTAGCAATGTAGCTTTTCCTACATTGCTGAAATTCCTGTGCAGATTTTCCATTGTTTGATTCTGTAACATGCTTGCTTGACAGAAAATGATATAGGATTCTCACATTATTAAGGAACTATTTGTCACATGCAACTGTTTCTCAACCCTGATCTTATCCTTATACTGTACCAAGTTTTATCAAATTTGCGTAAACAAATGACAGTAGTTTGGTAGATTTGCTCTTGGGCCCTATCATTAAATATCATACATGAGATCCGATGCAGAGAAATGAGACGAGTACCATGGATTTGTGTTTGTACTAAATATGTTCAGCTATTGATAGTTATATTAAGAACAGAATGCATGAGTGTCCTCACTCATACGCATTTGTGACTTCCTCTGCACAAAACATTTAAGCATCATGTTTTTATTTGTGCCTGCACATGAATTGGTAAGTTTTGCTTTTCATTAGGGTACAAGCATACAGTGAATCCTCACTTAACGAGCACCTCCCATAATGCACAATTCACCAATTCACAGAACAAGCAAAACAAACTGAAAAAAATGATGCACTCAAAGAGCAGTGTTTCGCATAACGAGTGACGATGATTTAGAGTGATGTGACCAGCCATTTCATCATCACAGGGGAAATGTTCATCAACATGAACACCTTTCATTGTTGGCAGTTACATATGAACAATGTCTTTAGTACCCACTGCAGTCTGGGTTTGCACTCTTTCTGCTACCATCTTAGTGCAGGTTGTGATCACACATTTTTCTAAACTTGTGTTCACACAGTGGTTTTCTGTGAGCACATTTTAATAACCTGAGAAATGTCCCTGAATATAAGGATGCCAGAAGACAACCATAATAGAAAGAAAATGACCTTAGGAATGAAATGTAAAATCATTGAAAAATGCGAACATGGTGTGAGCATTGCTGATTTAGCATGCATGTACAGTTGGTCTACATCAACTGTTTGCACTATCGTCAATAACAAGTGCAAGATTAAGGAGATAGATGCTTCATAGGGAGTGACAAGAGTACCTAAACAATGGTTTTGTATTCTGGACGATGTCGAAAGGTTGCTCCTTATATGGATGAATGAAAAACAATTGCAAGGCAACACTATTAACACTTCGAAGACCAAGCCCGAATGCAGCTCGAGCCACAACTGTGTTAAGACCACACCTGAGTATAGGTCAGGCCTTGCTTTTATTAGCACACGAGCCACCAGTCACTTTATAACTGAACTCATTTCATATAACAACAATGTACAGAAGACTCGCAACTTGTCTCTTGACTGATCTTACCCTGTTTAGTCCATTTCTAGAATTATTTCGAAAGAAATAGCGAACGTAACAGCTACTGTCACTACTGCCTGAGCCTTTATTTTATTTTTTTATTTTTTTGGAGGGGGGGATAATAATACTTTCTGTCATTATTTTAAAATTTGTGATCTAGCGAAGAACTAAAGTAAATATGAAAAATAAATCTTGATGTTTGGCTCCTTTTTAGTATGTATTACTCTTTAAGATCCATCAATTACATGCATGCCAGAAACATTTTAAGTAACAGTAGAAATGGCTGGTTTCCTAGACCCAATATTCCTCCAAGTACGTGGTCTCTGAAGTGTGAATGAGAACATCATTTGTGAGAAGTCGAGAATGATTTTCACCGACTTTGTGAAGAGAAGAATGGGCATCAATCGCATTGTGAGGCACAGCATTGCAGCCACCTCCAACACAAAAGCAGCAGAGAACTTGGTCAGCAACTACAAGAGACTCGTAGAGTCTGAGGGTTATCTGTTGCAATGGGTTTTTAATTGTCATGAGATGGGCCTGTTCTGGAAAAAGATGCTGAGGCATACTGTTATAACTTCAAAATGAACAAATATATTTCAAGGATGACACAATACATGTAAGTCACAGATCAAGTAAACAAAGTAAGACATGTGTACACCTTAACAGTCAAATCAGAACTGAGTCCGAGTCTAGCGCCGGCCGCGGTGGTCTAGCGGTTCTAGGCGCGCAGTCTGGAACCGCGCGACTGCTTCGGTCGCAGGTTCGAATCCTGCCTCGGGCATGGATGTGTGTGATGTCCTTAGGTTAGTTAGGTTTAAGTAGTTCTAAGTTCTAGGGGACTGATGACCATAGCTGTTAAGTCCCATAGTGCTCAGAGCCATTTGAACCATTTTTTTTTCGAGTCTAGCGGCTGCTGGCAGCTTAGGTGGCGCAGCTGCTGCATTGCTGGCAGACAGTGCCGCGTGTAGAGGACGTGCGTAACTGCGCGGCGGCACTTTGAAAGATCGGCGAGTCACAACACTTTTCCCCCCTTTGAAGGTTTTGCACAGGTCTTGATGGAGGTGGCCTGTAGATTGCTAATGTCCATAGGTGTTGTTTGACTGGCCGTAAAGTCTCGAGGAGGAGGCTTCCCATACGGACGGAAGTGTCCCCAATGATAATGGGTTGAGATGACAGGAGATGTGGGGGTCGAATCTGCTGGGGCCCCGTGCACCAATCTGCCTGTTGCGGCAAGTCCGGCTGTTATAACAGGAGACATGGGCGATGTGTCCCGTCCGTAGGAGAAGGAGGCGAGTAGAGTTGCTCCGACAGATGATGGTCATCTGTTCCTGCATGGGCATGTCTCCTGTTGGCGTCAGTTCTTGTGCTGGCACCGATATGATAGTGAGAGGACTACGTTGTGAGTAATGAGAGATTCCAGGATCCCGAGCGACAGGTAGAGCCAAAGGCGGTGTAGTGGCATCCGGAACGGGCATTGTCGGCACATGAGGCTGAAGCTGATCCGAATGACGCACTGCAACACCTGTGTCCGTCTGGGTTTCATACAGGCGTTGGCCACGGTGTTGTAAGATGTGGCCAGGACACCATTTTGGGCACCTGCCATATCCCCGTACCCATACAAGGTCTCTGGCGGTGATCCGGCCAAGTGAAGGCACCCGTGGACGTGAGGTGGAAGGCCGCAGAAGATGAAGTAGTGTGTCGGGCTGTGGGCCAGTAAGAGCTCAGCTGGGCTGTGGTCACCCATGGGGGTGAAACGGTAAGAAGCCAGAAACTGAAGAAGCGCATCATCAGCAGCAGAAGAAGTCAGGAGTTTCCTCATCTGAGCCTTAATTGTGTGGACCAGTCGTTCAGTCTCACCATTTGACTGTGGGTGGAACGGAGGGGCTGTGACATGCATGACGCCGTGACGGGCACAAAAATCCGCAAAATCGGAAGAGGCAAATTGCGGACCATTATCAGTAACAAGAGTAGAGGGAAGGCCTTCCAAAGAGAAAATGCGAGCTAGAGCATTGATGGTTGCCACGGTGGTAGGCAACGTGCAACAGACAATGAAAGGAAAGTTAGAGTAGGCATCAATAACGAGAAGCCAATAAGTACCTAAAAACTTTCCCACAAAGTCAGCATGAATACGCTCCCAGGGCTGTTCAGGTGAAGGCCACGGTGACAAAGATGACTTTTGGGCGGCGGCCTGTGATGCACTAGGGCCGCAGGCAGCGACCATGTGTGCGATTTCAGAGTTGATGCCGGGCCAGTACACATGACGGTGCGCCAGAGGTTTTGTGCGAGAGACACGCCAGTGCCCTTGGTGAACTAGGTGCAAGACTGAAGCATGCAAAGACGCAGGTACCACAACACGCGCCGAAGCATTTTCGGTGGAAAGGAGGATAACACCATCCCTAGCTGTGAGGCAGTAACGCAAAGCATAGTAGTTCCGCAACGGGTCAGAAGTCTTAGCAGACGGATGATCTGGCCAACCCTTCTGAATACAGCGTAAAACCTGGAAGAGGGTAGGGTCAGAACCCGTAGCAGCCGCCAGCTGGTCCCCGGTGATGGGGAACCCGTCCACAACCTGCTGCTCGGCAACATCCAGGTGGAAACACAAAAGTTCGTTCCTATCTAATGCCAGATCAGAACCCATGGGAAGGCGATACAGTACATCAACATTCGCATGTTGAGCCGTAGGCCGGAAATTAATCTCAGAATTGAAACGAGACAAGTAAAGAGCCCAACACTGGAGGCAGTGTGCAGCCTTGTCGGGAAGTAACGTTGATGGATGAAACAAGGAAACAAGTGGTTTGTGATCTGTAACAAGATGAAATTTGGATCCATAGAGAAAAACACCAAACTTGTGAAGAGTATAAATAATGGCCAAAGCTTCTTTTTCAATTTGAGAATATTTTTGTTGGGCATCCATGAGCATTTTGGAGGCATAAGCAATAGGTTGTTCAGAACTGTCAGAAAAACGGTGCGCAAGGACTGCACCAACCCCACATTGAGAGGCGTCCGTGGCAAGAAAAAGATGTTGGCCAGGTTGATATGTAGCCAGGCACGGGACCTGTTAAGCATAGTCTTCAATTTCTGGAAAGCCGCATGATGCGGACCAGTGAAAAGGCACGTTTTTATGCAACTGGCAATGCAACGGCTGAGCCACCAAAGCGGCAGACAGTAAAAACCTGTGATAGTATGCTATTTTCTCCAAGAAGGCCTGCAGTTCCTTAACAGATGTAGGGCGAGGAAGGGCATCAATCGCAGCGACAGTTTCCTGAAGACAGTTTGGATTGGCAGGAGAGCCAACACCTTGTTGTTAGAGGAAGCCGAAAGGCACGCGTTTTAGCTCACGCAGGCTGGCGTGAGGTCTGGAACAGGACAAGGAAATTAGAATTTAGAAAAAATGGACGTAGCTGGTAGAATACTTAACTTTAATCCATTAATGATGAGCGTCGCTCTTGACTGTACTAGATTCACAATATCAATAGTAACTGAACACGGCGCCTTGCTAGGTCGTAGCAAATGACGTAGCTGAAGGCTATGCTAACTATCGTCTCGGCAAATGAGAGCATATTTTGTCAGTGAACCATCGCTAGCAACGTCGGCTGTACAACTGGGGCGAGTGCTAGGAAGTCTCTCTAGGCCTGCCCTATGGCGGCGCTCGGTCTGCAATCACTGATAGTGGCGACACGCGGGTCCGACGTATACTAACGGACCGCGGCCGATTTAAAGGCTACCACCTAGCAAGTGTGGTGTCTGGCGGTGACGCCACATTCCTCCCCTGCAAATCGGCACACGGTTGTGGCATAAGGCTTCCGCCCGCTGTGGAGAGGACCCCATGTTGACGTATGCGACAAGGTGGGGAGCCTAACAACAGGCGAGGCTGTGCCTCCCGCACCCTGCCATTCGGACCGCGGGGAGCAAGGAAACGCCTGAAAACCTGCTCCAGGGTGCACGCTAACATGCGGTGTATGCACCTGCAGAGAGACAGGAGGGGCCGAAGGGTCGACCTCCATCGGGCTGCGGCACCCGACGGGCGAAGACGACATATGGTCCGCAGCAGGCAAGAGTTCCATGTTGGAGGACAACTGGTCATGGGAAGCGATCGGCGGCATGTGACACAGGGAGGCGCCCGGCGGTTGCAGCGAAGCGTCCACTGCGGGCATCGCCGGCAGGAGAACCGGCGGCGGCACGTTGCCATGGGGCAAAATGGAAGGCAGCGTTGGTAACATCTGGGGCTGGGGCGAGCCAGTAGATGGGTCCCCAGGGCGCCGACCGGACGGCACCATCGCTGAAAGCAGACGGGGAGCGGCAGATCCCGTGCAACGACAGAGACGCAGCTGATTGAGATGCCGATGCACCTCACCAGAGGCCCCCAAAACCAGATAAATAGCGCAGCCGAGGCTGCAAAGAATGCACCCTTTGAGCCAACGCTGTGAACCTCGATAGTGGCGGTAGGTGACAACATTGCCTGGGGCAAAAGCAGGTGTCTGCCGCTGCACAGGAACCTGATGCGGTGGATGTAGCAAAGACATCAAGGTTCGATGAGGGCGACCGTGGAGCAACTCAGCCGGCGAGCGACCATCTTGGGGCTGAGAGCGATACGAGGACAAAAAGAGCAATAACGCATCCTCCCGAGAATGCGACTCTTTCAACTTCAACTTCTGTGACTTGAAAGTCCTGACCGATCGTTCAGCGGCACCGTTTGACTGTGGCGAAAACGGCGCGGACGTCAGATGTTAAATACCATTGGAATTGCAGAATGACTGGAATTCTGCGGACATGAATTGTGGGCCATTGTCGAAAACAATAGTCTGTGGAAGACCTTCAATGCAAAAGATAGCAGATAATGCTTGGACGGTGGCAGATGACCTCGTGGAAGACATCCGGACAACACAAGGAAAATTGCTGAATGAATCTACCACCACTAACCATCGAGCATTCCAGAATGGACCAGCAAAATCAATGTGTAAGCGTTGCCAAGGGGAAGTGGCTTTTGGCCATGAAAAGAATTTCCGCCGTGGTGCTGATTGTTGTTCGGTGCACACCATGCAAGAAGAGCACATATTCGTAATCGCGTCATCGATTCCGAACCAAGTACAGTGCTGACGAGCAAGTTGTTTCGTTCTCACTATACCCCAATGCCCTTGGTGGAGAAGCTGTAAGACAGAGGACTGTAACGAACGTGGGACCACGACCCTGGACTGATCATTATCAGAACGCAACAGCAAAACACCACGTCGTACAAAAAGTCTCTCTTGGTGAGCAAAAAATTGGCGAACCAACGGATCCCCGATCCATGACTTTGACAAGGGCCATTGCGTAGCAACAAAACGCAGAACGGTAGCAAGGACAGGGTCGGCATCTGTGGCTGTAGCTACACGACGAAAATCAATCGGAAACGATTCGACCACGTCATCAGTTTCCGAATCAATGAACATGCAAGCAAGTTCAGAGAAATCGAATGCTCTATCCTCAGCAACAGCCAAATGGGACAACGCATCGGCGTTTCCGTGCTTAGCAGTGGACCGATACAAGATATCATAGCGGTACTGCGAGAGGAAAATAGACAAGCGAATGAATTTCTGTGCTGTACGTGGAGGTACAGGCTTGTTCGGATGAAAAAGCGATGTCAAAGGTTTGTGGTCTGTGATGATGGTAAAGTGACGACCATACAAGAAATCATGAAACTTTGTAACACCAAATACGAGAGCCAAGGCTTCTTTCTCGATCTGTGAATAATTTCTTTGCGCCGACGAGAGCAATTTGGACGCAAGGGCAATAGGGTGATCCTGCGAACCATCTTTGTGTGCAAGCACAGCACCGATCCCGAAATCCGATGCATCCACCATCAACAAAAGGGGCTTCTGGGGATCGAATGGCGTAAGGCAAGTATTGGAAAGCAACGCCGATTTCAACTGGCGTAAGGCGCGTTCGCATTCCGTCATCGAGACAAATGGAACGCCTTTACAGCGTAAGCGATGAAGCAGAGCTGAAATGGAAGAGGCATGGGGAACATAGCGATGATAATAGTTAATTTTGCCCAGCACACTCTGTAGCTGCTTCAAATTCTGCAGCGAAGGCAAGTCTTGTATGGCACGGAGGTGCTCTGGACTGGGATGTTTGCCTTGGGCATTGAGTACATGTCCCAGGTAGGGTAGGTCACGAGCAAAAAACACACATTTGTCCTTCCGCAAGCGAAGACCATTTTGTCGCAAGACCTGAAATAATGTTCTGAGATTGGCTAAATGTTCTTCTTCAGTCTTTCCAGAGATCACAATATCGTCCAGATAGTTTGCTGCAGTAGGGACCGACGCACAAACAGTTTGTAGATATTGCTGAAACAATGCAGGGGCGGATGCACACCTGAATGGCAGTTGTTTGAATCGATACAAACCAAGATGCGTGTTAACCACCAAAACGCGCTGGGATTCTTCGTCTACCAGTTTTTGCAAGCACGCATCTGCTAGGTCCAACTTCGAAAAATATTTACCCGGGCACAGTTTGTCAAAAAGATCCTCCAGGCGGGTTAAAGGAAAAGTTGCAGTCACTAGTTGTGGATTCACTGTTGCCTTGAAGTCCACACAAAGTCTCAATTTTCCGGAAGGTTTTTGCAAAATTACTAAGGGTGATGCCCAGAGAGAAGCCTGCACACGTTCAATTACACCTTGTGATTCCAAATCGTGTAATGATTTTGCGACCTCATCACGCAATGCGTGGAGAACATTGCGCGCTCTGAAAAATTTCGGTTGCGCGTTTACTTTCAGTTCCAAATGTGCTTTATAGTTCTTAGCACAACCGAGGCCCGGTGCAAAAATGTCTGCAAATTCTTGACATAGATGAGAAACACTATCGAAAGGCACAGTCTGGTTCACTGATAGGACCTGATTTACTATAGACAAGTTAAACAACTGAAATAAATCAAAACCAAACAAGTTCACTGCAGAAGAAGAACGAAGGACGTAAAATGACACAAGTTTTGTTTGTCCCTTGTATGTTGCAAGAAGGCTGCACTGTCCTAACACAGGGATCTCTTGTGACCTGAATAGGTAGTTAACTTAACAGTTCCGGCATGCAACGGAGGTGTGCCCAGCAGTTTGTAAGTGTCTTGATTGATCAGTGAAACTGCAGCCCCGGTATCGAGCTGGAGTGGTATCAATTTGTCGTTAATGTCCAAGTCCACAAAAGGTTCGATTCCAATTCCGGTGTGAAGCAAAGGGCCTGGAATGGATTTGAGCTTCCGATCTGAACTTTTTCTGGCAAACACTTTGAACATGTCCTTTTTTATTGCAGTAAAAGCAAATAGCTTGGCGTGACGGGCAATTCTCACGTGAATGTCTAGTAGCACACCGCAGGCATGATTTTAGCACTGCATTTGCGTGCCGGCGTGGTACACGTGGCTGAGAGCCTGGCGGCGTTGGCGCGGCCGGGCGCGAGGACTGTTTACTGTTCCATGCAGCTCGCCAGGTGGGCCGGTTAACCTGACACACGGGTGGCGAAGTTTCAAATGATTCCTGAGCAAAGTCAAGTGTGTCCTGTTGATCCAATTTGTCTATCACTTGTTGAAGGGAGGGATTGACTAGTTTAAAAATCTGTTCGCTTATACGAACATCAGAAACGTTCTGTGCAATTGCATCACGCACCATAGTATCTGAATAAGGGAGTCCACATTGACACTCAAAAGCACAGTCCCTAGTAAGGCCTTGCAAGGTTGCAACCCACTCCCGATTAGTCTGACCTGCCGTACGTTTTGTACGAAAGAAGGTATACTGTTTGGCAACTACATTGACTGATTCTTTGAAATATGCATCTAATGCAGACAAAATTTCGCCGTAGGACAGAGTTGGCTACGTTGCGTTGGGGAAATAATTTGACTATCACATGGTACGTGTGCACACCTACGGAGGATAATAAAAAAGGCTGCCGCTCGTTACCTTGAATTCTGTAGGCGGCGAGATGGAATCCCAATTGGCGTGACCACTCCGTCCAGCTTTCCAGTGCAGCATCAAAAGGATGAAAAGTTGGTGCAACTGCGTGTTGTGGCTGCATTAGCGGTGGAGCGGCGGCTGCTGCGTCATGTTACATTGCATGTTGACCCTGGACGAGCTGTCCAAGGGCATCCAGTAAGGCCTGCGTCTGCTGATTCTGTAAGCGATAAATTTCGGACAGTACAACTGGAGATGGTGGCGAAGCCATTACACAAGTAAATCAGGGCAGTATACTTAAGAACGCAATGTTGCCTCATCGCCAATGTTGTGGGTTGGCAGGAGAGCCAACACATGGTTATTAGAGGAAGCCGAAAGGCACGCGTTTTAGCTCATGCAGGCTGGCGTGAGGTCTGGAACAGGACTAGGAAATTAGTATTTAGAAAAAATGGATGTAGCTGGTGGAATACTTAAATTTAATCCATTAATGGTAAGCGTCGCTCTTGACTGTACAAGATTCACAATATCAATAGTAACTGAACATGGCACCTTGCTAGGTCATAGCAAATGATGTAGCTGAAGGCTATGCTAACTATCGTCTCGGCAAATGAGAGCGTATTTTGTCAGTGAACCATCGCTAGCGAAGTTAGTTGTACAACTGGGGTGAGTGCTAGGAAGTCTCTCTAGACCTGCCGTGTGGCGCTGCTCGGTCTACAATCACTGATAGTGGCGACACGCGGGTCCGACGTATACTAACGGACTGCGGCCGATTTAAAGGCTACCACCTAGCAAATGTGGTGTCTGGCGGTGACACCACAGATGACATTACCAGATTAATTGCAGTGACGTCAAGAGAAAGTGGCACCTGCTGTTCCTGGGGTACCTCTAGCTGCTGTGTATGGCCATTCTAGTCTGGGCCCTAATAAACTGGCATAGGGATGGAGAAAATAACAGAGGAGGATGACCAAGGTGCAATATCATACGGAACAGAATCAATAAAGGGCCATTGACAACAGAATTAAGGAAAGAGAATCAGGAGCAAGAAGAGAGGACAAACTCAAAGGTGTGGGAGGGGTACTCTATTTATGAACAGAGTTGATTGCAGTGACAGGTCACCAGGCTGTCTACCTGCTGCAATGTGAAGGCATGCCAACCACACTGGCTGTTGATGACTGTCAGGATCAGATGCTCATGGTGAGAAAATGTGTGAGCCCAGACCTGAGTCCCAGGTGAGTATCACACTGTTTGAGGGCCCTTTGGTTGCCTCAGAGTGGGGAACAAGCCTGTGGAACTAAGAGAGCATGTTCAAATATGTGTGAAATCTTATGGGACTTAACTGCTAAGGTCATTGGTCCCTGAGCTTGCACATACTTAACCTAAATTACCCTAAGGACAAACACACACACCCATGCCCGAGGGAGGTTTCAAACCTCCGCCAGGATCAGCCGCACAGTCCATGACTGGGGTGCCTGAGACCGCTCGGCTAATCCAACTAAGAGAGCATGTGGGTGTCTCATTATGGGGCATTGCCAATATACTTCTTCATTTGCATCTTAAAATTGTGGACAAGGTATTCTTTGCCTCCTTGTTTGAGTGAAGGTGAAACAGAGGTGCACGAACATATTGAGTACTGTGGTGTGTACAAGAACCATAGAAAGTCTGAGACATGAATTGAGGTACATTGTCAGTTACCAGGGCATAGGGCAGGCCTTCAATTGAGGAAAGCTGGGTGAGAGCCCACATCATTGCATCCTCTGTGGTGGAGCAGCAGCTGACTATGTCTAGATAACAGGAGGAGGCATCAATGACCACCAGCCAATAAGCATTCAAGAAGGGGCCAGCGAAGTCAACAGGGACTGGCTGTGATGGCTCAGGTCACTGTGAAAAAGATTGCCTGGGAGATGCCTGATGACATGCACTGAGCAAAGAGCAAGCATTGATGAAATATTCAATCTCATGGTCAATTTCAGGTCATTAGACATGGTAGTGAACTAGCAGCTTTGTCAATGAGCCATACCAATGGTGTTAATGCAGAAAATAAAGAATGTTGTGCTGGAGAGCTACCAGAATGGTTAACCATAGAACACCATTTGCTATGTACAATAAGAGAACATCACTGAGGAATATGAGTCTTGAGTCTCAGTAAAAAGTTATTGCTGACAGAAGCTGACACATGCTGTAGTTTGCTTGGGTCACCCTTGCGGAACATATCATCACACTTGATGAAGAACAAAGTCAGAGGCAACAACTTGAATGATGCAAGAACTGTCAATAATGAATCTGTCCACTGTCTGAGGCACTTCCTCATCAAGATAAAAATAAAACCATTGGCAAAAGCAAAAGAGCAGCTGCATTTGAATGCTGAGTCTATGGGCTGTCTTGTCTGACAATTGTGCCATGGGGCTTAAGAGATACTAATGGCTTAGGATTAGCCATCAAATGAAACTTAACCCCACATAGAAATACATGAATCTTCTTGATAGCATAATAATAATGAGAGCCTCCTTCTCTGTTCTTCTGCACATCATCAAGCATCTTTGACACAAAAGCAGTGGGCTGCTCTGAATGACCAGGATGATGTTGAAACACTAAGGCTCTCAAGGCATACTATGATGCATCTGTTGCAACTAAAAGCTGAAGTTCTGGCTGATAGGTGGCCAAGCATAGGGCAGAATGCAAACGATATTTCAAAGTCTTGAATGCATAGTCACAAGGAGTTGACCACTCAGACGCTGCACCTTACTTAAGCAGCTGATTGAGTGGATAGGAACCAAAACAGCCTGTATATGAAACTTATAATAGTACATGAATTTGTCTAACAATTGTTGGAGCTCCATATTCGTAGGGTGCAGAAGGGCCACAATAACTGCTATGTGGCTGTCAATCGACTGAACCCTCTAATGTGAAATAGCATGTCCAAAGTTTCTATAGATAATTAGAAGAAATGAGACTGTTCAAATTGCACTTAGGACCAGGGTCAAGGAAGATCTGAAACAAAAGATGAAGAATGTGGAAACAGTCCTCAGTGATGGGACTGGTAATGACAATATCATCAAGGTAATTGACACAAGGAATGCATTGAGCAGGCTGTTCCAAGCAAAGTTAAAAAATGGCAGCCACACTTGCAGCACCAAAAAACAATCAGCTGTACCTCTAGAGGCCATATTGCATATTAACAGCAAGAAGCTAATGTGATTCTTTGTCAAGCGGCAGCTGTAAATATGCTTCTATCAAATCAAGTTTTGGAAGATTTGTCCACCCACCAGTTTCATCATAAGTTCATATGTGCAAGGAATGGGTTGTGTGTGTCTGTGAATTATCTTTCACCTTAAAGTCACTACAAAGACAGTGTTTGCTCATCAACTTCTTGATAATGAGCAATGGTGTACCAATTGATTGGGCAAAATGGGTGCCACAATGTCTGCAACTGTCAATCTGTCTAATTCTTCCTTCAGTTGAGCACAAAGTTGAGCAGAACAGGCCTGGCATGGAAAAAAAGAGGTCAAGCTGTAGATTTGAGAATGATGTGTGCTACATAATCAGTGGCCTTATTGAGTCAGGCCCAAGTATTCCTTGCACAAGTCATCAAACTCTTGATAACGCAGAAGTTCCAGCCATAAATGAATGGAATTGGAGACTGTAAATCCAAAAACCTGGAAAGCATCTAAATCAAACAAATTTTCCATAAATGCACTGTGCACTACCAGAAATGTAACTGGCTGAACCACTGCCTTGTGCATTGTTTCTGCAGTAATCTGGCCGATAATAGGAATCTGCTGTCTATTCTAACTGACAGAAGGGTGCAACGTAGCTGACAGTGGATGGTAAATACACATAGATAAGTATTTGAATTCAGAAACAAGGCCGCTGTTCCCATATCTATCTGGAGGTATAAGAGGATCCAGTTAACACACATTGATGAATAAGTTTTTGGAAACAGTTGCAGCAACTTCACACATCTAACTGACAACATTAATATCCCTAATATCCCTAGCTGAGATGTGGAAGAGACAGTGGAAGCAGACTGACCATTGCATACAGTTGCAGTGTGTCCTTTCTTATGACATGTATGGCGTGATGCCCAAAATTGTGGACAAGCTGGCCACTCATGTTGAACAAAACAAACAGGACAAGGGCTTGTGAAAAGTTTTGTGCCATGGCCATGTTTCTGTAGAGCACAGTGACCAAGCCTGCTGCACTGCCATGGCCTACACTTTGTAGTGATTCTAGGGTTTCTGTGTAAATTCTGGAACCTCTCGGCCTTCTACCATCTCGATCACATGATATTTTAGATATGAATGTGAGAAAGTGGAATCCTACCTATTGCGTGTCACATGTTTGTGTGTGCAGGTTGGAAATGAGTCATGAGCAGAATGTAGATGTGGTGGTCGAAGTGCACTGACAATTACTTGTCGGTCGATCCATGGAAGTTTAGTGAAAGTGAACAGAAGAACCATGGAGTGTTTATGCTACTCTGTTCTAATTGTGTTTTGACCATTGTTATAGTAATGTGAATCATGTTGAGAATGGACATGGTTACTAAGCCAACATTCTCTTATATGTAAATTAACTTTGTTTCTGATGTTTTGACATGCAAGAGACTTACTATCCAGTATTTATTTATGTGAAGAGGGGGATTTTGTGAAATGTCTCAAGTTCAAATATACATCGTTGGTTGAATCAAAGGAAACTTTGCACGTCTATTTATTTTTAAAAATAGCAGAAGACTTGAGAAATTCCTGTAACTAGCAACATACTTCAGAGAAGAAGAGAGAGAGTTTGCAGCGGCAGGCTAACCAGCAAAGGAGGTAAGCTGAATATCTCAAGTCATCTCGTTAAAGAAGTGGAAGTTTGTATACTTACTTCAACACTTTAAGTCGGCCTAACCGTTAGAATGTGGCGACCTTTGTGAAAGGACAGAAGAAAAAAGGAATTTCAAGACAAAAATGAGAGAAAAAGCTATCATGTGTTACCATAGCAAATGGGCATAATAAGGAGAAAATCTTGACATATTAGACCAAGAAGAAATATGCCTAGAACAGTCCGACTAAGAACATTCAGTAGGGGGGGGGGGGGGTGGGGGGGGTATACAGCTCTCATATGCATCATGGGGCTGTAAACACGACGGAAACCAACATCTGGCGCTGCTGGCACCAGTTGCTGTTCACCGGTGCTGACCTTCTTCCACATCCACTCACCTATGCAGCTAGAACTCTATGATGGGTGAGTGTGAAACAAAACTTAATTACTGTAATAAGAAGTGTGACAGAATACTGTGGAATGAACCTTTACTATGTATTTAGTATAATTACAATTAGCATTAAATGCTTACAAGGTCTAAAACCTATAGGAGTATGGTTAACATACAGCAAGTCGAAGAAACTTCAGAGCCACCCTTGGCTATGACGTTAGCAAAAAAGGACCTGGCTGGTCTGAGTTAGTAAATCTGATTAAAACTTTAAATTCTAAATTGGATGACCAGAGTGAAGCTTCAAATGCTCAAAATGCAGCTCTAAGTAAAGAGCTAGGTTTAGTTCATTCTAGTTTAAGTGCTCAGAGTGAAGTTCTAAATAACCAGAGTGAAACCTTAAGTAGTCAAGCAACCAATATAGATTTGTTAAGTGCCAAAGTTGACTCACAGAGCATAGAATTTAGTAATATATGCGAAGGCATGGAGGCTTTGAAGACTGAATTTGACACCTTAAACAGTAAAGTAGAGGTTTTGAAATTAGACTTAAAGAATGAATTAACTAATTCCTTCAACATTCACGTAAATCAACTGTTCACTGACTTAAGTCGGAGACAGAATGATCAATTTCAGGATTTAACAAAAAGGCTAGTATTGAATATTGAAGACAAATGTAATAGTGTAGAATCAGAGATTAATGAAAAGTTGGGATCCTTTGAAAATGTGTGCAATGTTAAATTTAGTGTTGTAAAGCAATGGTTGAGTACTTTGAAAGAGAGTGTCGATAAGCAAGATAACTTAATGCCAATTATCCAGTCACAAACTACAGGTGTTAATACAAGAGTAGATAGTGTTGAAAGGAACTTCAAAGAGAAATTAGTGAACTCTGATATCATAAATATAAATAGTTTGGAGGAACAGGTGGAAGAACTTATAGATCGGAAAGTTTCTGAGAAAGTAACATCCGGAAACGTATCTCCTATTCTATCTTTTGTACTTAGTGATACTAAGAAGGATATAGATGACCTGTGGAAAGAATTCAAGCTTCTTCCAGACAAAGTATAAGAAAGAGTATCTTCACCCAATATTGTGTTAACTAGTGAAGTGATGGCTGATTTGCAGAGGGGAGACTTTCAAAAGAAGTTTAAAGAGAAATACTGGTCTGCCAGTGCACAAGAAAAGTTAATATCAGATCCATGGGACACAAGGGGAGTCATATATTCCCCAAGGATGTTGACATTCTGTGTTAATGGGAGGAGTGACGACCGTCGGATCCTGAGTTGTTCTCGGTGTTTCTTCCAAAATAGTTTTCCTGCAACTAATTCCTTTAAAATCTTAAGCTATGCTAACATCTATTCCTAAAATCTGTCCTATAATTTTAGTACATAGAAAACCGGTTATGACAATCAAGTAGAAAACTATCCAGTTGAATCACAGAATAAGAAGGAAAGTGGTATCGACGTGAAAATAAAATGAATGGAATATTATGTTTATATAAAATAGAATAGTGAGTGACTAGTTGAACAAATAATATACTGTAATGTATGTATTTTCTATTTTGTATAGAATATTTTATGCCTTTTTTGAAATGTGATATAAAGAAAGTATAGTGGCAATCAACTCATGCACAAAGAGAGACATAAGCTTGTGAGTTAGTGGAATAACTAGAAAGCAATAGTGAGCAGGGGATAGACAAGGAAGAAGTGTGAGCAAAGAAAGAGAATGTAAGATAGAGTGGTATTAATCATGATAGTCATTTAAGAAAAGTCAGTGTAATGAATACTCTGAGGAACTGATGGATTGCAGGATAGTGAGACTTGAATTATAGGTAGACATAGTATCTGCTAAGAGTTTAGAAGTTGAAAAGTGGAGGAGGACTCTAGGGAAGAGATGATGTATTAAGAAGTGAATGTGAAGTTTGAGATAGATTTGTATCTTAACCAGAAAATAATTATGTTATACACAGAAGTGTACACTCGGGTAATGAACCATGAGGCCTACTCAGAAAGGATAAGGGGGATGTACCCGTAATTTACTGAGTATAAAGGGCAGGCATACTTACGTGGAGATAGGGCGACCTGTGGCCTAATAAATAGGAATGTTCTATAAAGGGGTGTACCTTCCAGAATGGAGAGAGGAAGAGCACTCATAAGGTCAACCCTCAAGTAAGATATAGGTACTAATCCTAGCAGAAGGAGACAGCATCAAGACAGAAGTCACACATTTTATAGGAATTATTCTGTCAAGTATGAATTCTATGCACAACTAGCATTATTATGTTTCATGTAAATAAATAAGTGTCTAAAAGAACACTTCACTTTTGACCAGAGTTCCTCCGTACTACAAAAAAAATAATAAAACAAGTACATACTTATGAAAAGGTAATACAAAGAATGAGGACAGAAAATAGATTACTCAAGTGTCATGAACAACTGAAGTTAACAATTGGAAATAATGAAAAAGTCTCATGATTCCTAAATACTAGTCAAGCTTACTAAATCACAAATGAATACTCGGGTCTGGATATCAAAGTAAAGTGAGAATAGAATAAATAGACAATCAGCTAAAGATTGTTTTAGAGAAAACAAAGGGTTGTTATTGAAGTGGAAGATGTATATATAAACCTATGTAAGAAATGTATACTGCTAAAATGTAAAATGTTATTATGTGTGATATTATGTACATAAAATATCATGTGTTCGATCTGAGGGTGGGAGGGGGGGGGGGGGATATGTAGTGATTCGAGAATTTCCACATAAATTCTAGAACCACTCGGCCTTCTACCATCTTGAACACACAATATTTTAGATATGAGTGTGAGAAAGTGGAATCCTACCCACTGCGCGTCATGTTTGTGTGTGCAGGTTGTAACTGAGTCACGAGCAGAATGTAGATACTGCGGTCGGACTGCACCAACAAGTACTTGTCGATCCATGGAAGTTTAATGAAAATACACAGAAGAACCATGGAGTGTTTATGCTACTCTGTTCTAATTGTGTTTTGACCATTGTTATAGTAATGTGAGTAGTTGAAAAAAAAACTTTAGTCTTAGCCTTGAAGAAGGGAAGACGTGTATTAAGATTCATGTTGAGAATGGACATGGTTATTAAGCCAACCTTCTCTTGCATGTAAATTAACTTTGTATCTGATGTTTCGACATGCGAGAGACTTACTAACCAGTATTTATTTATGTGAAGAGTGGGATTTTGTAAAATGTCTGAAGTTCAAATATACATCGTTGGTTGAATCAAATGAAACATTTATATGTCTATTTATTTTTATAAGTGGCAAAAGTCTTGAGAAATTCTTGTAACTAACAACATATTTCAGAGAAGAAGAGAAAGAGAGTTTGCAGCGGCAGGCTAACCGGCAAGGAAGGTCGACCGAACATCTAAAATAAGTCATCTTGTTAAAGAAGTGGAAGTTTGCATACATACTTCAACACTTTAAGTCATCCAAACCATTAAAACTTCCATATATGAAGTAGAATGTGTACGCCTGTTGCTATCTGAGTCCGCAGCAACTGTGTCTATCCAAGAATCCAGATGGCCGGTGGCACAAGAAATTTCAAATGCCCGTGCTGTCTTGAGCATTTATTCAAAAGAAGGATGCTCAAATTGCAATGCCCTTTGGCAGACATCCTTATGAGGAGTGGACTGCGTGATAGTATCCCACACTGTGGAGGCTGCATAAGATTCTTGAGATTGTGTAGTAATGAAACAACACTTGTGACTTAACCCCTACAACTCCGCTGCCCAAGTGCAATATGATTGATGGGCTTTGCTTCCTGCACTGATAGAACTCTTCTCTCACGGAAATCACATGGTTATGCTTGTGATTATATAAAGTCAGTAAACAATACATGGCACTGAAAAACACAGATGCCTGATCCTGAAGGGGGGGGGGGGGGGCAACTTCTTCAACAAGTGGTAGTCTTGTGACGAGATCCATGGCAGTAAAAGTGCTTTAGTGGAGGCAGAATTCATTACCTGGAAGGCCACGAATTATTGCCATAGGCATTTCTCAAGTGACCCCCAGTCCTCAGCAGCCTCACTGCAGGTGGGGAAATGTGATGGGTAGGTCAGCAAATTTCGAGGTCACATTACTATCCCCTTCAATATTCTCTCCAGCTTGGCCATGTGCTCCTGCTGCTGCATGAAACTGTGAATGACAGCCTCCCAAATTGCGTCTGTGAACATCATAACTTTGACATGTGAAAATCAAACCTTTGTCTTCACCACCTGTTTACAAACACACATAATTGAGATAGCCAATAAGAATACATCATTTTAACGAGAAAATTACGAATACATTCAATACATGATCATTGTACATTGCTATATCAGTACAAGTAAACAGACAGAGATCCGTGAGCAGAGTGAAGTTAGCTAAAGCGTGGAACATTACAGAATGTGAGAGAGAGCACTTTGCTTCAGGGTGAAATGGAAAAATACTAGACATTTCAACATGTGGGACTGCACAGCGGCTGCATGCACCACTCTGGATGTGAGGCTGTCAGCACTGTTTGAAGGTGCTGCCTCCTGGAAGCTGAGCTTAGCCACCATGCTTAAACAACATGTGATAGACCAGCACCTCACATTTTTCCAAACTTTGATGGACTGTGAGGTGCCAGTGTGATCTATGTGTTAGCTGCAGCTGAATCACCCTATACATAATTTTAAAAATCTTGACATCAAGCTACCCCTAACTCAAATTGTCATTTCATTCTTTATGAATTCTTCTAGTGAATAGAAGCATTTCTCTGATAGTATCTGCTGTAGCCTTATTTTTAGAACATCTGGCTTGATATTAAATATGTTTTTGCCGAAGTGTATAATTTCCATTGATGAATGAGTAGCATAAGACCATTTTTATTTCTTGTGTTGTATGCATGGTTAAAATGATTCTACTCAGATATTTTTTGTCTGCTGTGTAGATTATAATTTTGTAAACATATGTGGAAGGTACAGTTAGGATTTGTGGTTTCTGAAATAATGGGCATAAGATTATTTTTGCTGTGCAGTGCACATGTATGCAGTAATTTTCTTCTGAAGTTTCAGCATTCAAGGTGCACTACTTGAACTTGTCCAGAAAATTATACCATACCTAGTAAGAGATTCAAAATAAATGTCATGTGCTATTTTTTGGTACCCATGTCAGTTCTCAAATGTGAAACTGCTTAATTTATTTGATAGGAAGTAAATATGTGTATTTATCCACATTTAGTGAAGGAATGTGATCATTTCATCTTCTTAAATAAGACAATTGTTATGTTATATTTTTAGGTTCCACATGTTTTGAAATGTAACATTTTTTCCAGGTTCAGTTTCAGTCAATTTAACTGGAACTAGTTTTGTAGGCTATCCAATGTGCTCATAACGGAGTTTGCATGATGACATATACAAGGGGCTACTGAAAAGATACTGAATTAATTTTTTGGTAGGCATAGCTTTTGTAGTACTGCATTTTGCAGCTAGGAGCACACAGATTGAACATTCCAAAGTCAGTAAGCAATGTGCTGTCACTGAAGAAGATCCGGACTACCTTCGGCAGAGTTTATAGTGATGACTGTTTTGTATGGTTTTCATTTTTGCAATGGCTAATTTTTGTAAACATGTATAGGTATGAAATTCTGCTTTTTGCTTGAAAAAATGTAATGGAAACTCTTAAGATATTGGAAGCAGCCAACAAGAACAGTGCTATGGGGCAAAATTCAAGTGTTTGAGTGGTTTATCCATTTAAGAAATGGTGACATGTCGATTGATAGCAAACTCATTCTTGTCATCCTCCCATGTCCCAAACACATGAATGATTGAAAACATTCATGCAACCATCAAGAAAGATTTATGAAGGGCCATTGAAGAAATTGTGGTGCTGTAAGGAGCGACTTGCAGTTCAATGCAGTGATCTGTGACAGAAGATTTTGGGATGAAAAGGGTGGCTTCCAAATTTGTGCCACCATTGATGACTGCTGAATGAAAACCACGCCACATGGAGCATGCTGTGCTTTGAAAGAAGAGTCCCAAAATGATGCAAACTTTTTTTTCAAATATTATCACAGGTGACAGAACTTGATGTGATCCTGAATCAAAACAACAATGAAGTAAGTAGAAAACATTACGTTCGCGTTGCCCCAATATAGCTCTTCAGGTGAAATCAAACATTAATACAATACTGATTTGTTTTGTGTATGTCAATGCTGATTTGTTTTGTGGTTGTGAGAGGAGTCATCCACTCAGTTTTTCTGCAGCATCAGGCAGTCAACCAGGCTTCCTACTTGGAATTTTTTATTTGTGGCAGTCTGGTCACTGGTTTTTCCATCACGACAATGCCCTCGCTCACACAACCCTACCTGTACAACTCATGACCCAAAATGGTATGAACCATGTTCTATACTGCCCTGTATTCAATTGGCATTTCCCTGTATAAATGAAAAGAGATATGAAAGGAAACTGTTTTGCTGATGTTAGTGAGGTGAAAAAAAATAAAATAAAATAAAGGACCCACTGTGAAGCACCGCAAAAGATGAACTTCAACAATGTTTTGAAAAATGAAATAAAACATTAGACAAGTGTATTTGTGCAAGTGGGGAGTGTTTTGAAGGGAATTGAAGGTTTGTGTTTAAAATGTCAATAAATAAGTAAAAAAGAAGTTAGTTTTCTTTTGGATACCCCTTTATATAGTGAATATTGACTAAACTATAGGTCATAAGATTTTTAATACTATTATTTGCAAAAGAAACATTATTCAAAACTTGCAGACAACTTTGTTACTGGATAACAAGTTTACATGCACAGGCACTTTGTGATACCTTTCTGTTGTGCACTTGGCTTGGGTCACAGTGCCATCAGCTGGCTATCTCAACTCAGCTGGGAGTAGTGGCTCCAGATCACAAGCAATTAAGGATGGACACGAGTGAGCAGCAGATGCTTCCTTCTTCTGGTCTGTGGCATGTGTTGATTCTGCACAGGTTGGTGGCAGGGCAACAAGAGATGGAGAGGGGCTCTTGCACAGATGAGTCACTTGGGCTGTGCCATGGATGTCTGGTGTGACCTGACCAGGTGTTCAGTGGGGAGCAGCTAGTGCTGCTAGTAAGCTAGTATGGTATTTTCTTACCCCTAGATTTACTAATGGTTGGTTCTTTCAAATGAGGGTGGGTGAGAGTGTTTATGTTGGTTGTGTGATGCCCATCTGATGTACTGTCTCACCTTGTAAGCATGTTCCCACTGTGATTGTCACCTTGAACATTCCTGTGAGTGGCCATTTGTAGGTTCAGTTCCCTCATTTAAAGTGGACCCACCATGTTAAACACTGGTGGTGGGCTAGCTGCCCTCATGGTGTGAATCTGTTGTTTCCCTAGCCACTCCTGGTTGGTCTGGTTATTGGCTGTCTGTTCCACCATAAAGGCATGGACTTCAAGGCTCTCAAATTAGGTTAATGTCCCTTAGTGAAGCTGATTTTATTGCTCTTTAACACTGGAGACTTGATAATCTTGTGTGGATTTAAGCACAGTTATTTCTGATTTGTTTTACAAGTATCTGCCTTGAAAAATTAAATTTTATCTGGCTAATGCTTCATTAATATGTTTAATGGCATTGTCCTGAAGCGGCCCTCACCGACCTTCTTACACAACTCCCCCAGCCATTAATTATTTGTGGTGATTTTAATGCCCACAATGAACTTTGGGGCTCAGAAATTACCTGTCCCAGAGGTAGAGCACTTGAGAGGCTTCTCCTGTCGTCATATGCCTACTTGCTCAATGCAGGACAGAGCACTCACTTCTGCACAGCAACTGGGTCATTCTCTCCCATTGATCTCTTGCTTTGCTCTCCAGCTCTTGCCGCCAGTGCTCAATGGGAAGTGGTTGCTGATTTGCACGGCAGTGATCACTTCCCAATCTGGATTCACCTGCCAGATGGCATGGGCCCCAACAGAAGACCACCACGATGGGTATTCAGTGGGGCTGACTGGACACTTTATAGGCAGTTGGCCCAGTTCGAACACTGTGCGAATGTTGAGGCGTGGGTGGATCATATTACCAAAACACCACGCTGCTGCAGCATCCATTCCACAGTCCACAGGCCACCGAAAGAGGCAACCTGTCACTTGGTGGAGTGCCGAATGCTGCTCTGCAATCAAGACCAGGCGTGCAGCTCTGCGTAGGTTCTGGGATTGGCCAACTGCTGAGAATCTTGCAGCCTTTCGGGTGACGAGGGCAAAATGTCGCCGCATTATTCAAGAGAGCAAGAAGAGGTCGTGGCAACAGTTCCTGAACACCATTAATCATTCCACCAAAAATTCCATTGTGTGGGAGACCATCAGGAGAATTTCTATCAGAGGAGGGAGGTGCCCCGTGACTTCTGTAATGAATTACAGCACTCTCCATACGGATCCGCAAGACATTGCCCAGACTATTGCAGAGTATTTTTCCATGGTTACTGCAACAGCCAGTCAGGATCCGGATTTCCAGTGCTATAGAGCGGTTGCTGAGAGGTGTAGTTTGGACTTCCAGTCCATCTCTACTGAAGTTTACAACTGCCACATTTTCTGTGTGGAAGTTGGATTCTGCAGCTCGTGACACATCCTCTGGTCACAACAGGATCCATTACAGTATGCTGTGGCACCTCACAAGGTACAACAAAGAAAACTCTTTTTAATGCCATTTGGGTGTCAGGTCACTTTCCTTACTTGTGGCGTGAGGCAGTTTTAATTCCTTTTTTAAAACCTGGGAAAGACCACATGAGCCCGAGTAGCTACCGTAGTGTTGCCCTCACAAGTTTCATGGGAAAGACCTGGGAGTGGATGGTCAACAGCCACCTTGTCTGGATTTTAGAATCCCAGTATCTCCTTAGTCGCTTACAGTGTGGCTTCAGGAGTTTTCGTTCCACCTTCGATAACCTTGTCCTCCTGGAGGTGGCTATATAACAAGCTTTCCTACGCAGTCATCACCTTCTAGGTGTATTTTTTGAGATTGAGAAGGCCTAAAATACTACTTGGAGGCGTCTCATCCTGGAGCAGCTGCACGAATGGGGTTTTTGTGGTTGTCTTCCTCTTTTTATTCAATCCTTCCTCTCGCCACGATATTTTAGATACCGAATTGGTGATGTCATGTTTGACCGCTTTGAGCAGGAGAATGTTGTCCCTCAGGGTAGCATTTTAAGTGTGACTGTCTTTGCCATGGCTATTAATAACATTACCTCTATAGTGAAAAGTCCTGTCCAGTGTTCCTTGTTTGTGGATGATTTCTCTTTGTTTTTATCTTCTTAAAGCCCTGCAATGACAATGCGTCAGTTGCCACTTACTCTTAGACATTTGGATGACTGGATGCAGAAGAGTGGCTGTAAGTTTTCCACCGAGAAGTCCGTATGTGTTCTTTTTCACCATTCTCATTCGATTTTAACCTTTCCTGTGTTGAGGATGAGGATGAAGGACACTGTCCTTACTTTTAAAGACCAGTGAGATTTCTGGGGCTCATTTTTTACTCAAAGATTACGTGGTTACCTCATCTTAAAGACCTGAAACGACGGTTATGTCAGGCTTTAAATATTTTAAATTGTCTTAGCCACAGTACATGGGGAGACGACAGGACTTGTCTGCTCCAGTTTTACAGGGTATTTGTGCAATCTTGGGTTGATTATGGGTGCACGGTGTATGGGTCTGCGAGGACTTCTTACTTAAAGATGTTGGATGTTGTGCACCATGAAGGGCGTCGGTTGGCAACTGGGGCATTCAAAACTAGCACCATACCAAGCCTCTGTGCAGAGGCTGGTGAACCACCACTTCATATGCGGCGGTGGCTACTTACGGTATGCCAGGCGTATATAACTTTGTCCACACCATACACACCTGCACACCATATAGTTGCTCAGCTTCCTCTGGCATCGCTATTTCATAACCGGCAATGAGCGACATGGCCCTATGGGATTCACACACAGGATTGCCTCTCTGTGATGGATATGGCTGGTCATCATGTTTTCCGTCACGGTTGGAGCAGATTTCCACCTTGGCTCCTCCGGAGACCCGGACTTATTTTAGATTTGACTAATTTTAAGAAAGACAGTACACCAGATTTTACATTCCAATCTCAGTTTTTTAACATTTTAGACGTGCATCGCGGTTTTACAATCGTTTACACCGATGGCTCCAAACGAGAATTTCCTTGGCTGTTCTGTAGTGTTTCCTGATCATGTTACCCATATTTGCCTCCCTGATGAATATACCATTTTTGCAGCGGAGCTCCACGTGATCCTGAAGGCACTGGAGCAGATGAATTGTGTTTGGGGCAATTGATTTCTCGTCTGCTCCGATTCTCTTAGTGCCTTACAATCATTGCAGAATCTACCCAACTGAGGAGATGGTCCAGCTGATATATGACCAAGAGTACTTGCTCCAAAGCTGGGGTCAGGAGGTGTCCTTCTGCTGGGTGCATGGTCACGTAGGAAAATGGGCCAATGAACAGGCCAATCGGACTGTCAAGGAGGCCAGCAGAGAGCAGGATGTGGTCCAGTGGCCTATTCCCTTGCAGTGTGTCTTTTCTGCACTCCACAAGAAGTGCATGGAGTTGTGGGAGGAAGAATGGCTGGCGGTGACGGCCAATAAATTGCGGTTGGTGAAGTCAACAACTCGGCTGTGGCGTTCCTCCTGCCAGTTGCTGAGGCGGGAGGAAGTGACCCTCACATGCCTTCGGATTGGGCACTGTCCTCTCACACATAGTTTTCTGTTATGGCGGGAGGATCTCCTGTTTTGTGATGCTTGTGGTGTGCACATCTCTGTGTGCTACATTTTAACAGACTGCACATTATACCGTGATGCAAGGGCAGAAGCACAAGTAGATGAGATCTGCCCTGTGTTTTAGCTAATAATGAGACGTGTGTCTAGGGTTTTAAAGTTTTGTGGTGTGTCTGGACTCTGACCTAAACTTTTAGGCTGGAGGTTTTAGTGTATTGCAAAGTGGCTGGCTCCTCTGTTTTTTCCTTGTGGTCAGACGGCCACTTCCATCTGCTATATTGTCTTAGCTCCCTCTACCACTTTCTTCTTGTGTTCATGTTTTACTGCTGATGACATGCTTTGTCCCATGTTTTTGGTGTGGTAGGCACATATTTTTCCAACCTTGTTACCTGTGTTTTATGTTCTGTTTTATCTTACTGTTCTGAGTATTTTCTTGACACCCGTCTCAATCTGTTACTGAGCGGGTGCTGAAGACCTTGCTGTCGTGCACCCATACTACCCTCTTCATCTCCATCTCCATGTCTTGAAATCTAAATTTGGTTTAGTGTGTGCTGACCTCATTCTTGTCATAGCTTACCAATTTTGCCTGGGCTGGGCTGGATACATGTGTTAGCTTGCTGACGGCTCAATATACGTATTGTTTTTTTGGGTGGAGTGTTGTGAGCACTGCTGTTATTAGGATCACCTTTGCTGTTCATGTGTTTGTTTGTCACATGGCTGTGCTCACTGACGCTTGTGTCCTGTCTGTTCTGGAGCTTCCCCACATCTGTCCAGTGCCTACAGAAGAAAAGGAAGAGAAAGGAAAGGGGAAATGCTTGATGCAGTGTCCTGCATATGTACATGTATGTTTGAATTATACCTGTTTCATCATCGGTCACTCACGGTCAATCTTAGTGTGTTATAGATGTGGCTGCTTTGAGAATTTCTGGCCAGTAGCATGGTAAACAGTGCTGTGACATGTATCTTGTATGGAGGCAAGAGCCTTGGTGTGTCTTTTGGTGAGGTCATAGGTTGTTTTTACTTTCATAAGTTATAATATACCATTATCAGCTGGATTACTATTTCAGTTTTTTAGCTATTTAAAAGCTTTTGTTATTTTTATTCATCATCATCATCATCATTTAAGACTGATTATGCCTTTCAGTGTTCAGTATGAAGCATAGTCCCCCTTATAAAATTCCTCCATGAGCCCCTATTCAGTGCTAACATTGGCACCTCTCCTGATGTTAAGCCTATTACTTCTAACTCATTCTTATCTGAATCCAGGTATCTTCTCCGTGATCTACCCCAACTCCTCCTACCCTCTACTGCTGAACACATCTATAGAGTTCATTCCCAGTTTTTCTTTGATTTCCTCATTGTGGACACCCTCCTGCCATTGTTCCCACCTTCTAGTACCTGCAATCATCCTAGATACTTTTCATATCCGTAACCTCAACCTTATTGATAAGGTAACCTGAATCCACCCAGATTTCACTCCCATACAACATAGTTGGTCAAAAGATTGAACGGTGCACAGATAACTTAGTCTTGGTACTGACTTCCTTCTTGCAGTTGAGAGTAAATTATAGCTGAGCACTCACTGCATTAGCTTTGCTACATCTTGCTTCTAGTTCTTTCACTATGTTGCCATCCTGTGAGAATATGCATCCTAAGTACTTGAAACCGTCCACCTGTTCTAATTTTGTTCCTCGGCGGCACTCAATCCATTTATATCTCTTTCCCACTGAAATGACTTTCGTTTTGGAGATGCTAATCTTCATACCATAGTCCTTACATTTCTGATCTAGCTCTGAACTATTACTTTGCAAACTTTCAATCGAATCTGCCATCACAACTAACGCATCGACATATGCGAGACTGCTTATTTTGTGTTCACGTATCTTAATCTCACCCAGCCAGTCTGTTGTTTTCAACATATTATCCATAAATAATATGAACAACAGTGGAGACAGGTGCAGCCTTGTCTTACCCCTGGGTCTGCAGCTCGTGGTCGCATGGTAGCGTTCTCGCTTCCCGTGCCCGGGTTCGATTCCCGGTGGGGTCAGGGATTTTCTCTGCCTCATGATGACTGGGTGTTGTGTGATGTTCTTAGGTTAGTTAGGTTTTAGTAGTTCTAAGTTTTATGGGACTGATGACCATAGATGTTAAGTCCCATACTGCTCATATAGTTCTAAGTTTTATGGGACTGATGACCATAGATGTTAAGTCCCATACTGCTCAGAGCCATTTGAACCATTTTCTTACCCCTGAAACTACTCTGAACCATGAACTCAATTTACCATCAACTCTTAACTGCTGCCTGACTATCTATGTGAATACCTTTAATTACTTGCAAAAGTTTGCCTCCTATTCCATAATCTCGTAGAACAGGCAATAACTTCTTCCTAAGAACCCAGTCATAAGCCTTTTCTAGATCTATAAAGCATAGATACAATTCCCTGTTCCGTTCGTAACACTTCTCCATTATTTGCCGTAAGCTAAAGATCTGGTCCTGACAACCTCTAAGAAGCCTAAACCCACACCGATTTTCATCCAATTTGTCCTCAACTAATACTCGCACTTTCCTTTCAACAATACCTGAGAAGATTTTACCCACAACGCTGATTAAAGAGATACCTCTATAGTTGTTACAATCTTTTCTGTTTCCAAGTTGAAAGATTGGTGTGATTACTGCTTTCGTCCAGTCTGATGGCACCTGTCCCGACTCCCACACCATTTCAATTAATCCTATGTAGCCATGTAAGACCTGACATTCCGCTGTATTTGATGAGTTCCGACTTAATTTCATCCACCCCCGTCACTTTATTGCACTGCAGTCTATTGAACATTTTCTCCACTTCCTTAAATGTGATCCTATTTCCATCATCATTGCTATCCCATTGTACATCGAAATCTGAAACATTACTGATCATGTTTTCACCTACATTGAGCAACTCTTCAAAATATTCCCTCCATCTGCTCAAGGCATCAACAGGATTCACCAGCAGTTTTCCTGACCTGTCCAAAATACTTGTCATTTCCTTCTTACCTCCCTTTCGAAGACTGCTAATTACATTCCAGGATGGTTTTCCAGCAGCTTGACCCAAAGTCTCCAACCTGTTTCCAAAGTCTTCCCAAGATTTCTTCTTGGATGCTGCAATTATCTGTTTGGCTTTGTTTCTTTCTTCAGCATAACTTTCACTGTCTACCTGAGTTCTAATATGTAGCCATTTTTGATACGCCTTCTTTTTCCTTTTACAGGCTGCCTTGACTGTGTCATTCCACCAAGCTGTTTGCTTCATCCTACCTTTACACACTACTGTTCCAAGACATTCTTTAGCCACTTCCAGTACTGTGTCCCTGTACCTTGTTCATTCCTTTTCCAGTGACTGTAACTGACTACATTCAACTAACTGGTACCTTTCTGATATCACTGTTATGTACTTCTGCCTGATTTCCTTCTCCTGGAGTTTCTCCACTCTTATCCTCCTACATATGGACCTGACCTCCTGCACTTTCAGCCTCACAATACCAATTTCACTGCAGATTAAATAGTGATCAGTGTCATCAAAGAATCCCCTGAATACACGTGTGTCCCTCACAGCCTTCCTGAATTCCTGATCTGTTATTATATAGTCAATGACAGATCTAGTTCCCCTGCCTTCCCAGGTATACCAGTGAATGTTCTTATGTTTAAAAAAGGAGTTTGTGATTACTAAGCCCATACTGGCACAGAAATCCAAGAGTTGTTTCCCATTCCTGTTGGACTCCATATCCTCTCCAAATTTGCCCATAACCTTTTCATACCCTTCTGTTCGATTTCCAATCCTGGCATTAAAATCACCCATGAGCAGAACACTGTCCTTGTCCCTTACTCTAACAACTACATCACTGAGTGCGTCATAAAAACTATCCATCATATCTTGATCTGTCCCTTCACAATGCAAATATACTGACACAATCCTATTTTTCTTGCCAGACACTGTCAAATCTATCCACATCAGTCGTTCATTTACATACCTTATTGCAATTACACTGAGTTCCATTACTTTACTTATGTAAAGCCCTACACCCCATTGTGCTATTCCTGCTTTGACTCCTGACAGGTAGACCTTGTATTCTCCCACTTCCTCTTCTTTCCCACCCCTTACCCAAACGTCACTAACAGCTAAAATGTCCAACCCCATCTTACTTGCAGCCTCTGCCAGCTCTACCTTCTTCCCAGAGTAGCCCCCATTGATATTAATAGCTTCCCATCTCATTACCATTCGTTTGCAGAGTCGTATCTTAGGAGTATCTGGTTTGTCAATTAGAGGTGGGACTCTGTCACCTCCAAAGGTCTGAGGCATTTTGCTCTGATTGTTGCCAGCATCATATTTAAAGTACCAGATAAGCAGGTTGCCAACTTTACTTGCCCCGGGTCCCATTGAGTTTCACCCCTAACAGTTGAGGGACTAACCGGTGGATTTGGTAGTCTTTGCCATCTGAGCACAAAGGTGACCACGACTCAGAATATGTCCAAGATGCCCAGCCTTATTCCAAAGTAACTGGTATTCCGACTGTCAGGACCACTTACTTGGCCACTCATACATTGCCCGTGGTTCATGAACTAGGACATGACAACAGGAACCCACACCATGAACCACACCGTGAACCACATTTTTATTGTGTGGAGAAAAATTATTAATTATTTGAGGCACACTGTTCAAGTGCAGTTTTATTATTGTTATTGTTCTGGGATAAAATTTTTAACTATTTAAAAATCTAATGTTGTGAATGAGTCTTGTCATTTATTGTTGTGGAATAAAATAAGCAACTATTTGCTGTTGGGATAACCTTTGTCTATTTAAAAGGGCTGACTGTCTGAGTACCTTGTTCTTAATTATTTTGAAGTTTAATATGTGAAATCAAAATTTCATTGTCTTGAAGTTAAAAAAATAACTGTGTAAAGCTGCTTCCTAAGCAACTGGTAGGCTTTTTTGTTAATTCTGATCTGATTTAAAATAAAGCCAGTGTGTGTAACTGTGAATACTGCTCTCCCTGCATGTTTCCTGGTCCAGCCATCCAATCCACAGTCACTTGTGTTGCACCCTCATTCTTTTAACCCAAAGAGATGCATCAGATTTCATAAAAATGCCTATGTTTAACCAAAAATTCCATTGGTCTGTCACCACTATAAACAAAAGGAATTCTAAAAAATAATAAAGTTTTTGATCTTCTGAGTGAGTGGCTAAATGTGAGGATGAACTGATGGAATGAAGCTATGAAATCAAATATCAGTATTTAAATTGTGATCGCATGTGACATACCACTGACAGAAAAGTCACATATGAAATGAAGTGGCATATTGATTAAGACACTGCATTTCCATATTTACATTCATACTCCACAAGCCACTGTGTGGTGCATGGTGGATGGCATCTTGTACCACTATTAATCATCTCCTTTCCCGTTCCATTTGCAAGTAGCGTGAGGTAAATACAACTGTCTGTATGCATCCACATGAGTCTTCATTTCTTTAATCTTGTCTTTTTGGTCCTTACACAAAATGCATGTTGGCAGCAGTAGAGTTGTTCTGCAGTCAGTTTCAAATGATTGAACCTACCAGTAACTAAGCATAAACAGTCATAGGTCTGTTCCACTCATGGGAACATTGAAAACCCGAACTGACAAGACATTTGAAGATAAATGCAAATTATTCCACAAAAGGCTACTTAAAAAGTTTCAGGAACCAGTATTAAGTGACGAATCATGCCTGTGGCACCCATGTAGACGAAATTAGACTACTTATGGTACACACAAGGGCACTGAAGTAGTCATTCTTGCCATACTTGACACACTATATGAATGGGAAGAAATCCTAACATTTTTGATGTGCTGATCCTAATGGTGCATTGTTTTGCTGGGGAATTGGTTAATTAAATGTTGTACCTAATTGAAAATTCCATCTCATTACGTAATAAGAAATTCCTTGAGAGCTATTATGTATTTCTAGACATAGTGACACAACTACTTACAAAGGCTGCAAGTTCAACTTTCAAATAACACATTTCAAATTCTGTCAAACAAATTAATTTATGAGTTAATTAAGTACTGTTTCAGAAGTAGCTACATCTTCCATTACAGATTTTTTCCTCTTATTGAATTCTGACCTTCATCATTATGCTTTTGTTAACCTGAAATGTATGCACAAGGTGACAGACTTCATTAACTTATTAAGTCAGTTACTAACATTTCTGCACAGTTTACCTAAATTTTCAATATGCTATTAGTGCTCATAAGTCAGATATTCAAAATACAAGTGCATAAAACGATTCCATAAACTTTTCAAAAATTCTAGACCACCACATTTTTCACAAACCAAATTTTTATCAATACTCATAGCAAAATCTAACATAGCTGTTCCTCAAATCATGCTGTAGCTTCCACAATAATAATTTGTTCATATACCAGGCGTTAGTAGTGAGGCAGCACTCAAAATCAGCAGTCTGCACCCAGTCAAGCTAACAAACATGTAACACCTATGTCAAATCTGTTCCAAGCATTTGCTCATGCAATAGCTGTGTGCAGTTTGTTCAAAAAAATGCGAAATGGCATGCATAAAAGTTTAATGTTTTCGATGACCAAAAACTTTCGGGTGATTTCTGTAACTAAATTTGATGAATATTTTGACTGAACTGTGTTAATAGTTGGTAGGACTCTTGGACCATCAGTGTTATTAGAACAAGTGATTGTTGAGAATGGTGACTTTAAGTAAGGAATGAGCTAAGTGAACTATTGCTTTTATCTGTTGGATTACTACAAGGCAGTATGCAAAGTGTGATGTCTAGTGTAAATATGAACTACTTTCTGTGCCCCAGTTAATTACTTTGTTTTAGTGACTTGTTAGGACTACAACTGATTCTTGGAATCTACATCTACATCCATACTCTGCAAGCCACCTGATGGTGTGTGGCGGAGGGTACTTTGAGTACATCTATTGGTTCTCCCTTCTATTCCAGTCTCGTATTGTTCATGGAAAGAAAGATTGCCGGTACGCCTCTGTGTGAGCTCTAATCTCTCTGATTTTATCCTCATGGTCTCTTCATGACATATACGTAGGAGGGAGCAATATACGGCTTGACTCCTCGATGAAGCTATGTTCTCGAAATCCTGTACCGAACTACTGAGCATCTCTCTTGCAGAGTCTTCCGCTGAAGTTTACCTGTCATCTGCGTAATGCTTTTGCGATTACTAAATGAGCCTGTAACAAAGCACGCTGCTCTCCGTTGGATCTTCTCTATCTCTTCTATCAACCCCATCTGGTACGGGTCCCACACCAGTGAGCAGTATTCAAGCAGTGGGCGAACAAGTGTACTGTAACCTACTTCCTTTAGTTTTGGACTGCATTTCCTTAGGATTCTTCCAATGAATCTCAGTCCGGCATCTGTTTTACCAATGATCAACTTTATATGGTCATTCCATTTTAAATCACTCCTAATGCCTACTCCTAGATAATTTATGGAATTAACTGCTTCCAGTAGCTGACCTGCTATATTGTAGCTAAATGATAAAGGATCTTTCTTTCTATGTATTCACAGCACATTACACTTGTCTACGTTGAGATTCAATTGCCATTCCCTGCACTATGCGTCAATTCGTTGCTGATCCTCCTGCATTAGAGTACAAGTTTCCATTGTTACAACATCTCGATATACTACAGCATCATACACAAAAAGCCGCAAGTGAACTTCTGATGATATCCACAAGGTTATTGATGTATATTGTCAATAGCAATGGTCCTACAACACTCCCCTGCTATCTGGGAACTCTTCAATGCAATCACGCAATTGGTCTGATAGTCCATATGCTCTTACTTTGTTCATTAAATGACTGTGGGGAACTGTATCGAACACCTTGTGGAAGTCAAGAAACACGGCATCTACCTCGGAACCTATGTCTATGGCCCTCTGAGTCTCATGGATGAATAGCGCGAGCTGGGTTTCACATGATCGTCTTTTTTCGGAACCCATGCTGATTCCTACAGAATACATTTCTAGTCTCCAGAAAAGTCATTATACTCGAACGCAATATGTGCTCCAAAACTGTACAACTGATCGATGTTAGAGATATAGATCTATAGTTCTGCACATCTGTTTGACGTCCCTTCTTGAAAACGGGGATGACCTGCGCCCTTTTACAGTCCACTCTTCTAGAGACCTACGGTACACCGATGCAATAAGGGGGACAAGTTCCTTCGCGTACTCTGTGTAAAATCGAAGTGGTATCCCATCAGGTCCAGCTGCCTTTCCTCTTTTGAGTGATTTTAATTGTTTTTCTATCCCTCTGTCATCTATTCCAGGAATCAGTTGTAGTCCTAACAAGTCACTAAAACAAAGTAATTAACTGTGGCACAGAAAGTAGTTCATATTTCCAGTACTTTGCGTACTGCCTTGTAGCCAAGAAGTTCCTTCTGGTAGGAATATGGTCACATCATACATGGCATGGTCTACATCTGAATGTTTGCTGCCTGCATCATTCATTGTAACCAGTCCCTGCTATTTCCAATATTTTTATAGGCCTTTTGTAGGATAAATGTTACTGAAAAGTAGAGCTGCTGAATAACTATATGCACAGTTGCAACAATAAAAGGAGTAACATGAAAGGCAGCTTGGAAAGTACAGAGGTTAATAATCATAATACATTTGTACTTTTCCATCAAAACATGAGAAGTTTATTCTGTAAAAGAATTGCAGCTCTCATATCAATATAGATGTGCTACACGTAACATAACATCATGTGAGTCATAGAAACTGGACAGATACACCTAATTGGAAACAAGCTGGTATCACATTACTGTACGCCTAATATGAGGAAAGAGGAGTGGCATTTATACAAAAAATGGCTTCAGTCCCATACCACTGTCCTCAGCGAATACTGCGTTGAACAGTCATTCGAGTACTGTATTTCAATAGCTCACGTGGAAACACACACAACAGCAGTTCTGATCATCTATATAGCACCAGCAGGAAAGGTCTTAAGCTTCGTTAAATAATTAGAGGAGAGACCATTAACACTTTGTAGAAGTAAGTGCCTAGTGATTGTATGCAGATATTTCAATATAGATTCCAATAAAGGGCACCAAAAGTTACTGATGTCTACCATTGGTTTGAGCCTCACAGTAATACTCGCAACAGGGATAGGACATAATGAGCAGTGACTGACAATTCATCTCTAAATCCAACTGTCTTTAATGAAACAGACATAAGTCATTTAATAAATGGTTTATCTGACCATGATTCTTAAATGGCAGCGATAAAGTATCCCCATCAATTAGGATTAATTGAGAAAGTAAAATTACGTCACAAAATTGTAGATGCTAGCTCAATTATACTATTCAGAGAGAATTTGCAGGATGAAAAATGGGAAGTATACCAAAGACACAGTAAATGAGAAATTTAATTTGTTCCTAAAAACATTCTTACAACATTATGAATACAGTTTTCCTTCACAATTTGTTAAGGACTTTTACAATCAAAGGTGATAAAAAGTGTAGTTAATATCTGGGATTGAAACATCTCTAGTAGGAAGAGAGATGTTTATTTAAAGCAAAGTATTAGCTTAAATGAAGACATAAAAGTGCTGTACTATCAGTATTGCAAAATTCTTCAGTGTGTTAGCAAAAAAGCAATGAACTATTCACTACGTATAAAAAATTCAAACTTCCGAGAACAAAGAAAGGAGAATTTTTCATTATTAGATATGTAACTGTGGTAAACCACTGCACTATCACCTAGATGTAGGGCACCTGCTAGTATCTCTTAAAGTCAGCTGTCATTGTACAACTGGCACGTACAATGCGACACAATGCCATACATCATATCCACTGTGACCTATTGTCCTGTGAGAGAGTAAATATACTTGTTCATGAGGTGATGTCTCATATTTATTTATGCTTTGAGTTACAGCCTGATTGGCAACAATGGTGGGCATTTTTCATGTTTGTTATGTGACTGTAGGCCCTATGCAATGGACTACAGTACCGGGTGTGTCAATGGAAGTCGTACTACAGGAATTTCTGCAACAGCAGTTAGAGAGACAGGAACTTCAGGAAGCCTCATTGTCTGTGTTGCTCTCCTGGCCATCAGCTACAAATTTGCTGCCATACACACCTTACGATGGGACAGCAGAAGGGTGGAAAACATATGAGAAGTGCCTCTAGCAGCACTTTGTCACATTTCAGGTAATGGGCCCAGCTGTGGTAATATCACTTTTCCTGTAATGGATCTCATCCAGTATGTACCAGCTTTCATGCAAACTTGCCCCTCTCATGGAATCAGCACACCTGACCTTTGACAAAAATATGTGCTCTATTAACTACCTACTTTCACTGACACTGCCATGTCACTGTATCCCGTGTGGAATTTTATCAATAAACAGCCTAATCAGTCATACCATTCATGGGCAGCTGAACTGCAGGGACTCAGTATGTAATGACATTTGTGAGTCCAGTTAGTAAGGAATCATATGAAGTCATTTGTGTGGCTCCGGGTAAGGAAGTGCATCACAAAACTCTACAAATTGAGGACCCTGCTTTGGAGGATATTTTATAAAAAGGGCCCAAGCCTTAAAAGTTTCCTAGGCCATGGGCCTTTGATTATAATGCTGATGCAAGTGGCAACTGTTGTGTCAAACGCAGGAGAGTGGTCAAACTTTAGCCACCAAACACCACCACGCTCTGGCTCCATCTTACAAACAAGGAAAGAAGCCTTGGCCTCCTAACTGGCACTCATCTTCTTCATGCCTGAATTGTTTTCAGATACATGTCAGAGAAGACTGCACAATGCAAGGCTTGTCAAAAGGAAAGACAACCTTGCATCTGACTGCCACACTGGACAAAAAACCCTTTCCTTGACAGCACATTGACATGATTTTGTTAGTCTCACACCACAGTGGTGTCACTTAAGAAACTGTTCCTCATGCTCACCTTGTGCAGTAATCAAGTTCAGCTAGAGGTTGACACCATGCCTCTGTGTCCCTGCTAAACACTCAGACCTATCTCCAGTTGGGAGCACTGCCCCTTCAATCCACAGCTCACCACTTGATGCCATATAACAAACACTTTCCATTCATAGAACAACTCACAATTACAGCAATGGAAAAATATATCTTACAACACCTTACCTTCCTAACGGTTCACGGCATGAATATGAAGAAACTATTTGACCTTGGTTTTTCTGATTTCTGGTTTGTAATCCATGACTTGATCCATTTGGTCTTAAAAAAGTACAGTTTCTGGGACTGGAAATCATTAGATTAAGGATAAGATATTTTCTCTGGGGGTCTCGGAGAAGCAAAGAACTTTACATGGCACATTACATTAAAGATATCTGCACATCCTTGCAACTTCTGTGAGTGAATCATGCCCTCGCACTGCAGGATGCCATCAAGAGTGTGCTAAATAGGTCAGCCTTGTATGTCATTGAACCTATGTCTGTAAGTGAGTGGGTGACACCTTTAGTTATTGTGAAAAAACTTTCAGTTAAACTGCACCTGTGTGGAGGCTTAAAGGCTACAGTCAACTCTCATTCAGAAATGGTTACGGTAAATTCCCAGCCAGAAATCAATATGTATTGCGTTCTGATACCAGTTGACCTTTTCTCTGCACACTTGCGAGATCTGTGTTTTTTCAATCTCTCCAAAGCTTACTTACAACTATCCCTGGATGAAGACTCACATAAAGTCCCAGTAGTCAACACACTGCATGGGTTGTTTTGTTTCAAATGCTTAGATTGCAGGATGGTCAGTGGCCAAGCAGTCTTTCTAAGGTTCCTCAAGCATCTGCTTCAGGATGTTCTGGGTTGCAAAAATTATCTAGACAACATTGTGATGACCAGGACCACAATGGAAGAACACTTAGGAAACGTGGTAGCTGTCCCTCACCCTCCAGTCCACAGGCCACAAACGCAATCTCAAAAAATCTCACTTTTCACAACCATCATGGAATACCTAGGGCACATCATCTATCACAAGGTAATAAGCCCACACAGAATCTGTCCAAAGCAGTCATTGCTCTTCCTTGCCCAACAAATTGGAACAAGCTACTGTCCTCCTTGGGAAAATATGAAGTATTATGAAAAATTTATCCCGGACATGGTATCAATTGCACACTCACTCAACAACCTGTATGCCTTTTGTATGGCTGGAGGCATGTTAATAAGTGTTAAAGCACTTGAAACTCTGAAGCAGTTCTTCCTATTGGCAACAAGCCTCACCACTTTTCAACCAGGCAACAGCTAGTTGTGGTGACCTACACCTCTGGAAAGGGCCTGGGGCTGTCCTGGCACATAGAGGTGGACATCTTTGGACATTCATTCATATTTGCATTGAAGATGCTCATTGCTGCACAAAGAGGTATACACAAATAAAAAATGAGGCACTTGAGATCATCTTCTCATCGAAGAAAGTTAGTGTATTACTATACAGAACAAAGTTTCCCATCATTCCGGATGATAATCCATTATTCTCCCACTTTAGTACTGCAGCAAAGCTAGCCAAGAGGACTTGACTCCACCACTGGGCACTCTTTTTCAGCAAGTATAATTACAAAATTCACTTCCACAATACCGGTATCACTCAACATGCCAACATGGACACCCTATCCCTTCTCCTGATGGGCCTGACATAGAGTTTGACCTCGGTCAGATCTTGTTTTTCCATTTGGACAAAGAAGCTCAACAGGTGGTTGATGGTTTTCTGATCACAGAGCCCATGTGGCCACAGCCATGATGAAAGACACCGTCTTACAACAGATATGGCAGTAAATACAACAAAGCTGTCCAGACTGCACTCCCAATCACTACTACAAACCATTGCAGTGTTCCTTCGACCCCTGCTACTGGCTAATCCTGGTGGATGGAGTTGTTATGCTAGCCATGGATCTGCAATCTTCCCAGGTAGTCCTGCCAGAGGCTCTGCACCAGACAATCTTGCAGCTCTTGCACCTAGGTCATTGTGGCACCTGACAGACTAAACTGCTCACCCAGTGGCATGTGTACTGGCCAGGCATAAACTGGCAGGTCAAACATCATTTCCACAACTTTCATCAGCATGAACAATAGTAAGCAGCTCCCCACCATACATTCTCACCCCCTGCCAACGTCCTCAAATGTCAACTTCCACAGGCACTTTTGTGGATTACACCTGGATCATTGTCCTTGAAATGCACGTCAACTTTCTTCAACTGTCAGTCTATGAATGTGGAGGCTAGGGTTGCAGTACTCAGCAGAGTTTTCGAAATTGAAGGATTTCCTCTCAATTTCATGTTGCACAGTGGACCAAAATTTTACTCTCGGGTTTTCAGGGAGTACTTCCACAGAAGTAGCATTCAGCATCTGCTGTCTCCACCTTTTCCACCTCCAATCAAATGGTGAGGCTGAAATACTCGGTCAACTTTTGAAACAGCTCAAGAAATATGTAACTGACACTCCTACAAATGAGACATTTTTTTGAGTTCCTACAACTAGGCATCAACAGGGGAGAAGTCAGCAGAACCCCTTCGTTGATGGCAGCCCTGTACTCTCCTCCATCTCATTGTGTCTATGCCTGTGGGGCTGTCCATGCTGATTTCCCCATACTTCCAACTGGGTATCCACATGTGGGAGCAGGGCTTCAAATGCCAGGGCAAGTGAATTCTGATGGTCTTCTGGCAGCAGCAGGAGTGCCATGTGTCACTCTGGTCACTGGAGACCAGATAGTGACAAGCCATCAATAGCAGCTCTAACTATGTTGGGACCCAGCCACTGAAACCTCCAGGTCCTCCAGTGGACACACATAGAGGTGACGCCATCTGTGTCTTCCCTACCACTGGACCCTCTGCTGTCTCTCCATTTGCCCTGAAGCTGTTCTGATCCTCTGGCTGTCAGTCCCATACCCCAGTCTCGGTCATCTCCCTCTCTTTACAGGCCACACGAGATGCACCTGATGTCAGAAGAATATACAGCATTGGAGCCACCAAGTCTCCAACTGCACCACTGGATGGGACCTTTCAGCCATACAATCTTGTCCACACTGACCAGGAGCTGTTGAAACCAGAGGGGCCATCCATGCCTCTGAAGACATCAGCCCAATTTGGAGCACTGCCCAGGTGCCCAGCTGAGTGGTTGTTAACTCACTGAGCTGCAGCTCTCCACTTCCCTATGGAAGAAGTGCCATGGGAACCCAATGGGCTACCACCTAGACATTGGACACCAGATGACATTGCCAACATTGTAGTATGACCGGCACCTACAACACAACAGTCACCCTGCAGTCACTATTTTGAAACATGGCAACCAGGGAGTGACACCAAGGCTGAGCAGCCACACACAACGACTGTGCAGACACCTCCAGTGACACATGCAACACGCTGTCTACGTACACAATCACCATCAGCCCGTTCTCGCTCCTCATGCTATATGCCATGCTAACTAGAACTGTACTGTACCAGTCTTGCCATGCCATATAATATTGTATCCATTGTGAACTATTGTCCTGTGAGATCATTAAATACACGTATTCTGGAGGTTTCCCCCCATGTTTTGTTATGTTTCAACTTACAATGGAAACAAATGAACTTGGATAGCATATGATATTGATACCCCAGATGACAGTAGCAATGTGGCAGATGAAGTAAAATTTAAATTTTTTACTAAATTCAATGAATTATTCCTAGAAGTGGCTGAAAAATGAAGACAAAAATGGTCAATGGGAAACACACCCATTAAACTTAATTAGACAAGTAATAATTACTCAACCCCCAGGCATCAGTTTTCCCAAACAATCATTTTGAAAAATCACTAGGTAACCACAAACTAGTTACCTTTTCTGGCTATGACAATATTTCGTACTGATCTCACAATGGTACCTCTGACTACCCTGTACCCAGCCAATTAGTCAATGTGTATTTCCCAAAAGACTGATTTATGAAGTAGTTAATCAATCATAAACCAGCCACCCTACTTCTCAAAAAAATTTTTAGGAAGTTGTTCAGAACAGAATAATGAACCATCTCCCTGAGAATAAATTGTTACCGATAACGCATTTTGGCTTCCATGAAGGATTTTCTGCTGGAAAGAAAACATGTTGTTGTTGTGGTCTTCAGTCCTGAGACTAGTTTGATGCAGCTCTCCATGCTACTCTATCCTGTGCAAGCTTCATCATCTCGCAGTACTTACTGCAACCTGCATCCTTCTGAATCTGCTTGGTGTATTCATCTCTTGGTCTCCCTCTACAATTTTTACGCTCCACGCTGCCCTCCAATACTAAATTGGTGATCCCTTGATGCCTCAGAACATGTCCTACCAACTGATCCCTTCTTCTAGTCAAGTTGTGCCACAAACTCCTCTTCTCCCCAATCCTATACAATACCTCCTCGTTAGTTATGTGATCTACCCATCTAATCTTCAGCATTCTTCTGTAGCACCACATTTCGAAAGCTTCTATTCTCTTCTTGTCTAAACTATTTATCGTCCATGTTTCACTTCCATACATGGCTACACTCCATACAAATACTTTCAGAAATGACTTCCTGACACTTAAATCTATACTCGATAATAACAAATTCCTCTTCTTCAGAAATGCTTTCCTTGCCATTGCCAGTCTACATTTTATATCCTCTCTACTTCAACCATCATCAGTTATTTTGCTCCCCAAATAGCAAAACTACTTTACTACTTTAAGTGTCTCATTTCCTAGCCTAATTCCCTCAGCATCAGCCAACTTAATTCGACTACATTCCATTATCCTCGTTTTGCTATTGTTGATGTTCATCTTGACACTATCCATTCTGTTCAACTACTCTTCCAAGTCCTTTGCTGTCTCTGACAGAATTACAATGTCATCGGCGAACCTCGAAGTTTTTATTTCTTCTCCATGAATTCTAATACCTACTCCAAATTTTTCTTTTGTTTCCTTCACTGCTTGCTCAATATACAGATAGAATAACATCGGGGAGAGGCTACAACCCTGTCTCACACCCTTCCCAGCCACTGCTTCCCTTTCACACCCCTCAACTCTAATAACAGCCATTTGGTTTCTATACAAATTGTAAATAGCCTTTCGCTCCCTATATTTTACCCCTGCCAGCTTCAGAATTTGAAAGAGAGTATTCCAGTCAACATTGTCAAAAGCTTCCTCTAAGTCTACAAATGCTAGAAACGTAGACTTGCCTTTCCTTAATCTAGCTCCTAAGATAAGTTGTAAGGTCAGTATTGCCTCATGTGTTCCAACATTTCTACGGGGTCCAAACTGATCTTCCCCAAGGTCGGTTTCTACTTGTTTTTCCATTCGTCTGTAAAGAATTCATGTTAGTATTTTGCATCCATGACTTATTAAACTGATGGTTCGGTAATTTTCACATCTGTCAACATCTGCTTTCTTTGGAATTGGAATTATTATATTCTTCTTGAAGTCTGAGGGTATTTCGCCTGTTTCGTACATTTTGCTCACCAGATGGTAGAGTTTTGTCAGGACTGGCTCTCCCAAGGCCGTCAGCAGTTCTAATGGAATGTTGTCTACTCCTGGGGCCTTGTTTCGACTCAGGTCTTTCAGTGCTCTGTCAAAATCTTCAAGCACAATCATATCTCCAATTTCATCTTCATCTACATCCTCTTCCATTTCCATAATATTGTCCTCAAGTACATCACCCTTGTATAGACCCTCTATATACTCCCTCCACCTTTCTGCTTTCCCTTCTTTGTTTAGAACTGTGTTTCCACCTGAGCTCTTGATATTCATACAAGTGGTTCTCTTTTCTCCAAAGGTCTCTTTAATTTTCCTGTAGGCAGTATCCATCTCGCCCCTAGTGAGATAAGCCTCTACATCCTTACATTTGTCCTCTAGCCATCCCTGCTTAGCCATTTTGCACTTTGTGTCGGTCTCATTTTTGAGACGTTTGTTTTCCTTTTTGCCTGCTTCATTTACTGCATTTTTATATTTTCTCCTTTCATCAATTAAATTCAATACTTCTTCTGTTACCCAAGTATTTCCAGTAGCCCTCATCTTTTTACCTACTTGATCCCCTGCTGCCTTCACTACTTCATCCCTCAAAGCTACCCATTCTTCTTCTACTGTATTTCTTTCCCCCATTCCTGCCATTTGTTCCCTTATGCTCTCCCTGAAACTCTGTACAACCTCTGGTTTAGTCAGTTTATCCAGGTCCCATCTCCTTAAATTCCCAACTTTTTGCAGTTTCTTCAGTTTTAATCTACAGCTCATAACCATTAGATTGTGGTCAGAGTCCACATCTGCCCCTGGAAATGTCTTACAGTTTAAAACCTGGTTCCTAAATCTCCGTCTTACCATTATATAATCTATCTGCTACCTTTTAGTATCTCCAGGATTCTTCCATGTATAGAACCTTCTTTTATGATTCTTGAACCAAGTGTTAGCTATGACTAAGTTATGCTCTGTGCAAAATTCTACCAGAGGGCTTCCTCTTTCATTTCTTACCCCCACCCACTATGTTTCCTTCTCTCCGTTTTCCTACCACCGAATTCCAGACACCCATCACTATTAAATTTTCGTCTCTCTTCACTATCTGAATAATTTCTTTTATTTCATCATACACTTCTTCAATTTCCTCATCATCTGCAGAGCTAGTTGGCATATAAACTTGTACTACTGTAGAATGTTGGGCTTCGTGTCTATCTTGGCCACAATAATGCGTTCACTATGCTTTTTGTAGTAACTTACCCACATTCCAATTTTTTTATTCATTATTAAACCTACTCCTGCATTACCGCTATTTGACTTTATATTTATAACCCTGTATTCGTATGACCAAAAGTCCTGTTCCTCCTGCAACGGAACTTCACTAATTCCCACTATATCTAACTTTAACCTATCCATTTCCCTTTTTAAATTTTCTAACCCACCTGCCCGATTAGGGGATCTGACATTCCACACTCCGATCCGTAGAATGCCAGTTTTCTTTCTCCTGATAACGACGTCCCCTTGAGTAGTCCCCGCCCAGAGATCCTTATGGGGGACTATTTTACCTCCGGAATATTTTACCCAAGAGGACGCCATCATCATTAACCATACAGTAAAGCTGCATGCCCCCGGGAAAAATTACAGCTGTAGTTTCCCCTTGCTTTCAACCGTTCACAGTACCAGCACGGCAAGGCCGTTTTGGTTAGTGTTACAAGGCCAGATCAGTCAATCATCCAGACAGTTGCCCCTGCAACTGCTGAAAAGGCTGCTGCCCCTCTTCAGGAACCACGTATTTGTCTGTCCTCTCAACAGATACCCGTCCGTTGTGGTGGCACCTACGGTACGGCTGTTCATTGGGGGGAAGACAACATATGATCTCACAAAAACAATTCTGGTGAAACTAAACAATGAACATCACCTTGCTATCATTTTGTGCTTTTGCAAGGCCTTTCATTGTGTACATGATAAAATTTTGTGCTATGGCATTAAAGGTCTTGTTCTTTCACGGATGAAGATATATCTTAACAACAGTAAACAGGGGTGACATTATCAAATGAAATGACAGGTGTAAGATTTAACTCAGAGAGGAGGAACATTAAATATGGTGTACTGCAAGATTCAGTGCTTGGATCACTCCTGTTCTTGGTCCACATGAATGATGTACCTGGTACACTGGAGGACTTGTGATGTTTTAAGTTGGAAGTAAACCATCTGTTATTACTTCAGCTCCATTTAATAACTAATTTTCTATTTCCTTTTACCTTAGCTTATTTCTCAAAGTTTGCACACTCTGTACATGATATACTTGTGGGAGATGTTTGAATATCCCTAAACAGCAATTAAATCATTAGCTGGTTATTTCCGTTATTCAGTGTAATATTTTTGAGGCATGGATCTTAGTGTTTCACTTAATGTTACTGGTAAATCATTTAAATGAAACTTATACTTTCTTGAAATTTTCACCTCATTATATAAGAAGAAAAACATTGTGATCTAATGTGTATTTCTAATATGTATATTTGGGTGCAGTGACACCACCAGTTATAAAGACTGGCAGTTCACCCTTAAATAACGTATTTCAAATTCTGTGAAACTAATTAATTTATGACATAATTAATATACAGTTCCACAAGCAGCTACATTTTCCATTGCAGATTTTGTCTCTGTGCTTGTTGAATTCTGACCTTTGCCATTATAATTTTTTTAACCTGAGTTTTACTCAAAAGATGGCATACTTCATTAATTGATTATGTCATTAATTGAGGTATTTGCATAATTTACTGTAACTGTATTATATCTCTTTAACAAAATAATGTGTAACTATTTATTTTAGAGGGAATACTCTCCTAGTAAATTTGATTGTCCTTTGATTTATCCTTTGTCCTTTGATCTGGTACTGATTTTTAATGAAGTTAGTTTTTACGTTTAGCTTTCAAAAAAATAGAAAAGAGATATAATAAGCAAAATAATGAATTTTGTAGGTTGCCAATTACGTATTATATCTGGTTCTATCAAGCGCCAGGCTCTCTACAAATTATTGTAAATGCAATAGCGTAGTATTACTCAGCTCCAGTTCACTGATTTGAAATTATTACTATCACAGAAAATAGACAAGTTTTAATAAAATTATTTCACTGGATTCCTTCAATTAATCTCACTGAATATTTTTATATAATTTCTTCTGCTCCGGCTATCAGACATTGTGCTGTGAAAAAATATTTTTAAATGTACCGTGAATGGCGGCTAATTGTTAACAGTCAGAGATCACAGTTACAAAGTCCACAGCAGCTGGAAACATGCTAAATAATTTTCATTAAATATTCTTTTCATAAGATAAATGTGGCATAGGTTCTTGAAATAACACACAGAGATCACATTATACTAATATATTCTTACTAGCACACAGTTTACATCATTAAATATTTGCAATTACGTTATGATGGAAACAAATGGTAGCGCAACACAATAGCTTGCGTACCTTATTCCAGCTAACACCAGAACGAACAGACTAGACAGAAGAATGAGCATTGTGTTGTGTTTTATACTCTTACGAAGATAATAATTCTTCTTTTAATTACTTACACATTATAATCTCATACAATAAAAATAATGTCTTTTCTGCATCTATTGATCTATATTGTATATTTTTACAGTTAGTGTTATTACCTTTCGCAGATAAATCGATGTTTGCAGTTCATTTTGAGTCACATACAGTCATTTTTATTTATGTTTCACCTCTATAATGGTGAATATTGCAAAAGGGACACTACACGGGCCCCTGGGGTACAAGGGACACACTACTTAATGTTTGGTCTTTGTAGACCACGAGTGTCACTTTCCTTTCATTCGTTGGTCATTTTCAGTTCACTTTACCGTGTATTAGGTCATGGGCACAGATTCATTTTGAGTCTTTTTACATAACATGGAGTGAACATGATTGCATCATCGAGGCACAGGCTCAGTTACTTGGTATTTTCGTGTTCGTTTGCACATACTGGTGCTGAATGATGCAGGAGATATGATGCTGAAGTATTCACTACACATCCCTGTTGTCATCACTTGATATGGAATATTTATGTTTCACAATTTTTTTGTCTGACGGTGTTCCACCATTGTTGCCATTGCAGCAACGTCCTACTACGTGGTCTGTGATGTCATATTAATTGTTGGCACACAGGCGGTTGCGTCCAAACTAAAAATGTTGTCTGTGCAGTTTCGAACACACACTGATCACAGTTTTGCGTTTTCGGGCACTGCACACAGATATGTTTTGTTAATGTTTGTATGTCGCGTTTTTTCAGTTGTACAGCACATAAGTGTTCACTGTCCAAGTTGATCACTAATACAGTTCTCAAAGTTCACACTTCTTCCGCAAATACCAACACATTATTATAGTTCCTGTTAGTATTGCTTACAGCATGACTTTGATACAATTGTATTACATGATTACTGTTTTTTTTAATATCACATAGTGACATAGATGTCTGTTCATTTACACAATATGTGACAATGAAATTTTACAGATCAAAAGCACTTTTGTTCTGTTATTGCGTACAATTAAGTGTTACATCATACATGCAACGGATTCTGGCCTGACTTGCAATACTTTTATATTTGAGCATTAATAAATTTGTCATAGGGTATATTCATTTGGGGATTAGGACCACTGTGCATGTGCTTGCTCCATAAGCTGTTGGCACAATCGCGTATCCTATAAAAGGTTTGCAACTGTCAAAAACAGGCTCTAAAGTGGAGCTCTCATTTAACCCCAAATATTGTGGCTAGATGCTTATACTTTCTCTTTTATGGTCAAAGCACAGCATCACAGATGTCACATGGTATGTGCACAGTCTGTTGCATACACCTTTTCTATTCATTTTTCATGTGATAGATTAGAACATTTAGTGCATTCTTTAAATAAACATTTATCACACAGCATAATAAAATTTATAGTTACTAACTCTAATAACCACTGAAAAACATCTTACACTTACTGATTATGTTTCTAAACAAATTCTATCATTGGACTGATGGTCCTTTAATTTATTTTTACTCCTTCTTGAAGGCTGATGTGTAGATCATTCCTTGACATAAAGACAAAACATCTTACATACTAAGCACAAACAAAACATCAAATTCTTACAAATACACAAAAATATATATATTGAAGTCTGTGCAAAACCTGCATATTACACAAAAATATGGTAAACCATTCATGTCCTATTGTCAGGTACCACAGATTTCTTTAAGTCCTTATAGGGATACAATCCTTTGATCTTCCTGCTCATCACATCAGCTATGAGGTAGCTACAACCGTGCGGTATTTGTACAATTTTAAAAGGTTCTTTATAAAGCATTTGCCATTTCTTGTTCTTCTTTGTTATGAGTGACGACTTAGGATGGTTTCTTATCAAAACTAAGTCATTTATCTGATATGGGACTGTCCGTTTTATTGACTTGTCATATTGAGTCTTTCGTTGACTAGCACAGCTCGTCATGTTGCTGATGGCGTCCTTTATTTTATCCTCTTGCCTTTTATCTGTGCGCTGCAATTTTTGTAGCGGTGTGATCCATTCATTTAGTTCTGCAGTACTAAATAATAACTCATTGGGCGTGTATCCGGTAGCTGGATGAGATAGATTGTTGTGTATATTTTCAAAGAAGGGTAACAATTCCAGCCACTTTGTATGTTGCTGGTGAGTATATGTTCGGATAAATCTGTTGAGTTCCCAAAAAATTCTCTCTTCAATTAATCTCACTGAATATTTTTACATAATTTCTTCAGCTCCGACTGGCAGACATTCTGCTGTGAAATGACTTCATAATTTATTCAGTGAACTCTGCCACTGGATTCTTGTTTATTTGTGAGAGTACAAAACTTCATAAGATTACTAATCTTATAAAGTTAAAAAATTTGTCATCATCCCAATGATAGAACTTTGATGCTCATAAGTCAGTGGAGAAATGAAATCAGAATTGTGGTGTTGTGTACATTATTGCAGACTTCTCAAAAACTGTAATGTTTTTTGATGACACAAGAGTCAAATATATCATACCAGACAGGGCCATGAGAATAATGGAACATGTGTACAACTGTTTTACACATAACACTGTAACCTTTAATCTCACAAAAACTCATATTATGATATTCTAGACAAATAAAAATAACATGCAGTAGAAATCAGTGAGCAGACACTGGATTTGGCTCTGTGTGTGGTGTTCCTGGGCATTCAGAAAGATAATAAGCTGACGTGGCAACATGTGGAGAAGTAAACCAAGAATCTCAGTTCTGGCTGCTTTGCACTCAGAAATATCTCTCACTGTGCTGGCCTGCAGGCAAGATTGCTAGCATATATTCTGCAGACTTTCACTTAGCTTTTTACTAGGTGATACTTTTCTGAAGCATGGCAGCTAAAAGTAAAAAATGTCTTTATTCTGCAGAAACAGGCATTAAGAATATTATATAAATTTCAGAATAAAATTCAGTCATCAGTGGCAAATATATTTTTATTTTACTTTACTGATTTCAACAAATTATTTTTTCATCTTCTCAAACCTAAAAAATTAGGGATATTTTAAATCTTTAGATCTTGCTATACATTTATAAAATGTATAAGAAATGCATAACAGAAACTTACTTAGTATTGGTTCAGCAGATGTCAATATGCTCTTCATAGAAGCATAATGTCATGGTAAGTCCAGAGATGTACAAATTGTATGTGATTATTGTAAACACAGATTGATAGATCAGTAATACAATAATTGAATCACATGTATGTGCATGTCAGCTAGAAATCCAATGTGAGAATTCCTCACAGCAAGACCTTCATTTTGCTAATATAGTTGACACCTGAAACTGAAGTAGTTGTACATTAGTATGAGTCTTAAAAATCTTATAAATTATTTAATTTCATTTGAAGTCAGTTTCTCATACTTAATTGAAATTGTCTTCAATAATATTAATCATTTCATATATAGAAATGATAGCACAGAGATTTGTAGTATCAAAAGATGTGGGTACATGCCCAGAAGGAAAAGTGACATTGTTTAAAGAGTTAATAATCTCTTTCCTATATTTAACAGAGAATGATATTGTATATCTGTAGTATTTCTTGATAAAAACCAGTACTTTGTTGGACAGGAAATATCCAAGGCTGCTGATTCCATTAATGATTGGAGGAATAGACAAATTATTTTTGTGAATCTTAACTTGTGAACATAAAGCTGGTTTCTTAGGATTCAAGCTTAGTACTTCAGGCAGGGCCTTTTGGAGGAAAGAGAAAGTTACTGGAATCAAAGGCCTCTTTAAATTCTTTAGTGAAGTCAGTAGTGGGGCACTTGCTAATGGTATGAATATTATTATCAGAAAAGAAATTAATATTTTATTTACATAGTCATTTTTATAAAGGAAAGCAGAATAATTGGCTTTACTTGATTGTGTGGTGAGAGTGGTTACTTCATTAAGCTCACTATCACTGTAATTCACTGCACTTTCTCAACAAAGACAGTGAGAATTCATTTAATAATAATAATTTTATCATCATTCGGTCATTACAGTGATAGACAATGTCATATACATACTAAATTACAATTAATAGTTTGAAAGAAACAGCAGGTTTGTTGTTAACATTATAGTATTATATTACAGTTGATAAATTCTCTTATATCATAGTATGGGTGGAGGACTAGCCAGCCATGAACTGTTTGTTTGAATAATTGTTCATGTAATTCTTGAACAGATTGAGGAAGATTATTAAATAATTTGTACCCCATGATTTCATAGCTGCTGAATGATTTTGACAGTCTGTGGTCAACTTTTTCAGAATATCTCAAATTTGAGAAACATACTCTTCCTCCTCCGTCCTTGCTTAACATGGAGGTTTTGCATATAGTTTACAAGGTTACCAAATGAACCTTTTAGAAGGATTTGAAATATGTAAACATTCCCACCTAAATTCAAAAGGTTTTTTGAATGAAAGATTACTTGCATTAAAAAATAGACACCGTGTTGATTGCATAGCATCCCATATAAAATGTGTAATTTCACCAGTTCTTTCTATATATTAGAACTGTGCATGTTTTTTGAAATGTATTATATATGACTTCCTTATATACCTTAATTTTACTTTTTATATGCTTTATTATATTTCCCTTTTTGCTGGCACAACTGTTCTACATACACATACATGTGATTCACTTACTGCAAATTATAAATTTGTCAGTCTGTGCTTACGATAATCATGTAGAACATGTACATTTTTGGACATATCATGCCATTATGCTTCTATGAAGAGGATACTGACATTTACTACACACATACTAAATAAGTTTCCGTAATCCATTTCTTATACTTTACAAAAATTTATAGAAAAGATCTAAAAATTAACAATATTGCTAACTTTTTAGGCTTCTGAAGATGACAAATTAATTTGTGAAAACTGTTAAAGTGAAATAAAAATATATTTGCAACCGATGACTGAATTTTATCCTGAAATATATAGTGAGCTGCTCAAAAATAACAGCTATGAATAAAATCATATTATGCGAAGTTCATAGCCAAATATCTTGGCAAAGTCTCTCATAGGACCTTGGGATTCTCATACTTACATTCTTGTACATAAACTTCTTAATGATATTTGTGCTTAATAACAAGACTGAATTTAAGGATGGCTCAGCAATTCAAAATCCAGACATTAGAAGTAGAAATATTTTTCATATAAACTAAGCAACCCCCTATAGTATTCAGAATGGAGTTCAGTCTGCTGTTACAAAGTCTCTTAAAACATCTTTAGCCATTATTCTCTGATTTATCAGTATACTTGGACTCACAGTATAAATTCTGTGTAACTCTAATATTAGTATTAGATAAATCCTAACTGTTCTGACATGCAGGCAACTATTTAGTGGCTTTTCCGAAGTTGCATACATGTTTTGTTTGGAACATTAGATCAAAATAATAGCTATATAGGAGGCTTTTTTCAAAGTAGTTGTTTTCATCTGATCTTAAATACATGAAGTAATAAACAAATAAGTATAGTTTGAGTAGATTAGCATTAATTAAAATTTGCTGTTATTTCACTTAACAGAAGTAGCCAGCAGTTGTAGCTTCTGCCTGTTAATGCTTAACTTGACTCATCTTACTTCCCTGTAGGTTCTCCTTCACAATAGGATTCATGGAACACAATGTTTCTGTGAATGAATAGTAGAAAATAATGTTCCCTTCTAAACAGTTCATGAAAGTTGTGATAAGAGAAGAATGACAGATTTCAAGATGGTTCAGAAAAGATAAGTCACATACATACTTGTTATTGATGTCATTCTGTATGCTAAGCACCCATATAAACTAATCATTTAATTGGATATCATGTATTGTGTACTTTTCTACAGCTACCATAGTCTACATACCACTATGAAATTGTGGTTCAGATTCAGATTCTTTATTTGCTGTTGACCACATGCAGTGAAATAGGCTTTATAATGATATCAAGATGCATAAGAAGTTACTCTATTAGTTCGTCATTACATTACAAGTACAAGTACAAATTATTTATGCTACATTAATCAATTGAACAGTATTGTAGTCATAGACTTAAAACTCAATTTCTTTGTTACAAGTATCCAAGAATTCTCTAAGACTGTAGTATGGATTGTATATTAACCATTTCTGCAGTTTACTTTTAAAATTATTGAAAGGTGTATTGAGTGCACTATGTGGCAATTTGTTAAATAATTTAAAACAGTTCACTTTGTGAGAATTACCCATTTTTGTCAGCGTTTTTAGCATATATCAGTGATGCATAAATATCAAGATTTATCACTGTCATTATTTCCATTTTGATGAATAAGGGATGGCAGTGTTCCCTTGGACCAACCTTGCACACTATTCATAGTACCTTTTTCTGCATCAGTAGTACATCACTGACATGACATGAGTGTCCCCATAGTAACAGCCCATAAGATATATGAGACTGAAAAAGTCCAAAAGTAAGCTGTTCTGGGATATTTGTTACTCACTAGATCAGACAATTTCCAGATGAGATAGGACACCCTTGACAACTTTTTGTATACCTAGTTGATATGTGGTTGCCAGTTAAGTTTAGAATCAATGTGTATTCCAAGCAGTTTTATGAATTTTGGTTCTACGTCATTAGCCAGTCCCTACTACAGATGTTGAGTTTTCTCTGGATTACATAGAAGTTTGTTAGCCAAGAACCAGTTCAGTGTTAAGGTGAGAGTGTCCTGTGATTTTTGGTGTAGCTTTGATAAATCTCGATCTGTGCTGATTAAGGTTGTATCATCTGCATAGCAGATGACTCAGGCCCAACATAAGATGGCAAATTATAAATTGCAACAATGAAGAAGAAAAAAACCAAGAACAGAAGCCTGAGGTATATCATGATTTGTAGAAGAGTGTCTGTTTTGAATTGATACAAATTGTCTCCTCTTATGTAGATAAGAGTTGATTATTTCTAACTCTGTATTATTTATACCATAATACGTTAGTTTGGCTAGTAGGATGTCAAAGGGGATATAATCAAATGCCTTGCTTCGATCACAAAGTTCAAGTGAGACTGTTGGTTTATTTTCAAATGCTATTAATGTCTGATTAACTATTTCAAGGGCTGCGGAAAACCGTGCTGTCTATTACATAGAAGGTCCTACTTTTCAAAGTAGTTGCTTAGTTGTTTGTGGAAAATTGTTTCAGATATTTTGGAAAAAGATTGGTGCAATCTGGTACAAACTTGTCTGTAGTTTTCAGGGAGGTGTTTTTCCCCCTTTTTGTATGTAGGTATAACTTTGGAAATTTTGAGATGATCAGGGAAATCAACTTCTAGGCATTTATTCATAATAAAACAAGTGCATTGCAAATGAAGTGTATTGTCCTTTTTATTGTGTAGTTAGATAGCCAGTAGTAGTCCATGCTTTTCGAGTTTGAAAATTTCTAACAATATTAATTATATCTGTGAGTGTGACAGGGTCCCAGTGAAATACATGTTCTTTAGATAGCTGATCATTAAGTACCTCGATTGCTAGTATGTCTGACTGCTTAATTTTTTATTTTAATTCATTTACTGTAGTTGTAAAATGTTTATTGAGCTCTTGTGGCTCAAGTAGAGAATCTGTTCCTGTGTTTGGGTAGAGGTAGCCTTGCATTTGTTTGGGGCTCCTATGTAATTTTCACAGGCAGCTTGTTTGGCAAGTTTAAGATTGGCTTTGTAATGTTTTTATATTTCAGGCAGTCTTTATAATAAGTATCAAGATTGTCTTTGTAATGTTTTTATATTTCAGGCAGTCTTTATAATAAGTATCATTTTGTTCTGTCCCACATTTGCCATTGTTATTATTTGATTTGTATAGTGAAAGCATCTTTTCCCTGATACTGGCAAGGTCATCCAGTGTACCATTTACACTTTTTACCTTTTCTATTTGGTTTAGTATTGTTTCTTTTCATTGATGAATGAGAGTACCATAAGTCAGTACGTCTTAAGGAAATTATTAA